>NC_137276.1:228892500-231392500 GCF_054371585.1 Giraffa tippelskirchi
AACACACTTGCTCTTGGGAGAAAGCCAGGTGTCATTTTTGACAGTTTCCTTTCTTCTCTCCTTATCAGTCCCCCAACCATGCTGATTCTTCCTTTCATAATAAAAATAACTCACGTGATGTCTCCTGGGTTGCAAAGCGTTTTTTGTAAACCATCCTTGTTGGAATTTCATGGCTACCCAGGACAGTGGGATGGTGAAGGAATATTATCTTTTCATTTGCAGATGCAAATGTCAGCTCAGCAATACCAAGAGGTATGAAGTTCCCACCGTTAGTAAGTGACAAACGGTCACATTTGAAGTTGGGTCCCTCTCCCCATCCTGCTGCTTCTTTTGAAAAGACTCTGAGAGCCATTCACTGAGTGTGCGTGTTCTCACTGTTGCCCTAGACTAGGCTGTCACCACCTGTCACCCAGATTATTTGACCCCCTAGCTGGTTTCCTGCCTCTAGGCTGTCTCCGTTCAAGCAGTCCTACATAGGAGAATCACTCGATTTCTAAAACACTGATCACGTCCTTGTTCTGTGATAAGCTTCCAGTCACTCTTTGGCACACACAAGATAAAGTCCCAAATCTCCTGGTACCCAAATTCTTTCAAATCTTTGCCTCATCTTCTCTCTTTGATCTCAGCTATGATGACTCTCAAATATGAACTCTCGGTCCATCCCTGCCATGGTAGCCCTGAGATCCCCCCACCCACTATAGACAAAGTAATATCCACCCTCAATGTCAAGGCTGCTTTCCATGGACTGTCCACATCCCTCATCTGAACAGCCCGAACCCTTTTACTTCAACTCAAGGTACACGTCTTCACAAGGTGTCACCCAAAAACTCCATCCCCTTTCACATTCACCTTCAACCAACTCCTGTAACATTTTTGCAGATACAGATGGGATTCCTATCCCTTCTAGTGTACTCCCATCCTTTCATCTGCAAAGCTAAAAACTACATTCCCCAGACTCCCTAGTTCTTCCTATTGATCAGCTGTGTTCTGCCACACAGATGCACCCAGAGGCAACTTGAAAGTGAGCACCAGGAGCCTCCACAGGTGGGGACATGGATCTCCTTGTTTATCCATGGCAATAATGGTAGCAGCAATGAAGTTTCTGCTAGGACAGCCCCAGATGTGAGTGGGTTTCTCCTGGCATGTGTAGAGGCATTATTCTATGAATTTCTTAAAATTTCCACCAACTACCCAGCACCATGTTGCTGATATAGCTACACTAAGCTAGACTGAATTCTGTTGCCCATAACTAAGAACTCTGGGGCATACTCTATAATGGTGGAGCCCCATCAAATACCATATTATGGCATGACTCTTTCACGTAAATACCTTGTGGACTAGGCAGCCTTGCTTCCAGAGGATGACTGAAGCTCCTTCCACCTTCACATCCACAAGGAGAAACACCAGAATCATCCCATGCCAAGGGATGCTGGACCATGATGCTGGACAGAGATTTTGGAAAAGGAAAGAGCAAACCCTACAACATCAACCTGAAATACTCTCCCAAGAATCGGCCTTTTAGTTCCTCTCTTGAATTTCTTTCTGAATTGTCTCCTTTGGCAATCCATGTGGTTGGAGACTGAGAACCACCTGGAGATGACTTCTTTTTGCTAGAGGATTCCAGAATAAGAAAGAGTCAAGGAGGAAGTGGGGCAAGACTCAAGTGAAAGGCTACCTAAGGGAGGTCATATGACCGACTTCTGTCCACAGAAAAGATGACCCCTCTCCTGGGTCACTCTGGTCCAGTTTAACTCATCAAGGGTAGAACTTTCTTAGAGAGGTTTACCCCCAAAGCCCTGGACAACATACCCCATGATTTTGTCTGCTTCTGTCTGTCTTTCTGGGGACCTCGCAGGGTCATACAAAGTGGAGAAAGGAGGCAAGGATTCTGCTCCTGGTCACCCACAGTCATAACTAACATAACAGTCCCTAACATAACCATAGTTGCCTCTCCAACTAAAGTATAAACTGCCAATAAGCAGGAAATGTGTCCTGGGCATCCATCATAACACCTTCTTTTGCCCACTAATTGTATAAATACTTGCTGGATAAAATTAGGAGGAGTTTACATCTTGATAACTTCTCTTGGAGTCAGTTTTTATTTCTCACCTACTGAGAAGAACTCTCCTGGACTTAGGTACTTTAGAAACTGGAAAATGCAATGCATTCCATCTTTACTCCATCCCATGGCCTATAAGAACCATGTCACAAAATCTGTGACATCCAAAGTTTTGCATATAGCTTGTGGTACACATACACTGAGATTCCAATGTAAGAAGAAAACTAAAACTGGAATTATTTTCCGGTTACAGAAACAACAAAACATCCAAACCCTATATAAGTAACTAGTGGGAAAACAGCCCTTTTGACTGATGTCTATCACAGCCAAACATGAAGTATTTGCATGAAGTCCGGTACTACTTTACTATTTTTTAATTATGATTACTTAATTAATATACATTCTATGGATGTAGTAACTCACTGATTACTGGAAATCAAAATACAGGAAATGCCTTTTTTCTCAAATGAGTCCATTGACTGATAGCCTCCATTGAATATTTAACAACACACAGAATGATTTAAAAGAAAAAAAAGAGTTAAGAACAAAGAACACACATTCCCGAAGGTTGGTTTCTCTTGTAGCTCTCCATACCAATGGAAAACCTGCTCTGTGTCATAGGAAACTACTTCTCTAAGCACTGGCACTGCACTAATTGATCTTTTAATTGGTTCAGTCAACACCCGAGTCTTTGCACACAACACATTCTAATTGCTACAAGCAGCTGTAGCAGTGCTCAGATCGTTGAGGAGAAGACAGAGGCGCTCAATCAACCTCTGCTTGGACCGGTCGCTGGCAAGAGGCACATGGGTCTACAGCAGTGTGTTGAGAAGCTGACACAAGTGAAAACAACAGCACTTCATTCTCCTGTCATGCCAAGAATATATACAGAAATGGATCACAGGAATCATTCCACGGTGTGTGTGTATATCCAGTCACCACATTGTATGCCTTAAATGTATACCATTTTAACAAGGAAAACCTCAATGTTGAGGGAGGGAGAAATACTACAAATCGCTCCAGGGGAAATGTACATCATCTAAACTAATTTACAGCTATTATTTCTGAAATTAAAAAAGTGCATATGCCCTTCCTCCCTTTGTCCCTCACTGCCTGTACCCATAAGACTTTAGTCTATTTCCTTGTTGTCAGGTTACAAGCAATTGCAGGCTGGCAGCTTTCTCTTTGTTGTACTGTAACCCAAGGCTTGGGACACATTACTCATCTGTACTGTGGGTGAGTTTAGTTCTACAAGTCACCCCATCTGATGAAAGTCTTTCAAATTAAACACTAAGACTCAACCAGCATGATATTAGAACCGAGCAAGATTTCTCAACCTGGCACTGTGGGTGTTTTAGGCCAGATAAGTCTTTGCTGTGGGGGCTCTCCCTGCACACTGCGGAATGATTGGCAGCAGCCCTGGCCTCTACCACTGGAAATACCACTAGTACAGAAGTACCCTCTACCCCCCAGCCAAAAAAAGGCGTCTTTAGACTTTGCTAAATATCTGGAGGAAAATTGCTTCCACTAGGAACTACTGGAATCAAGATGCTGTGCATACACAGATCAGTTACTTCCCTACAAATCCACACAACTGAGCCTTATTGAAACTGAAAAGGATCTATTCAGCAAACCTACTCTTTCTGGATGCTTCATCAGAAACCAAACAGAAAAGAAAACAAACAAGTTGATCTAAAGTGGTCATGAGGGCAATGGTGACAAAATGCTTACTCTCAACTCATGTGACTCTGAAGGGATCCTCAGAGACTGTTTCACCAAGCTTTGCATATGTCATTCACCATCCATCATTGGAGGCTACTTACTCTGCTAAAAAACTTGAACTTGTAGTTGGATGAATGTACCCTGTGAGGTTTTGCAGGAGTCAGTCTCTCACCCACAACAGATTATGTAAGCGTGAAACATCTCTCCAATTTACAGACAGAAGTCACTGAGAGAAGTTTCCTTATTTCCTTCCTTCCTTCTTTCCTTCTAGATTCTTTCATTCCTTGGAACAAACATCAGTTTCCTACCTACATGCTGAATTTAAGAATTGTTTGAAAACTTGCATTGAGCAATTGATCATGGATTTTTTTTTCATTTGATATAGTCAAAGCAGTAATCTTAAAAGTCTATAGTTAAACCTCTTTAACCAATAAAATCTCTTTATTTTGTTTATAAGAATGCAGCATTTAATAAGAAAGACTTTCACCGCTGGCTCTTTAAATAGCTAGACAAATTCACACACATACACACACTCACATGAAAAAAAGAATTCTGGGCTATCCCAATACGTATGATTACTTTAAATTATTTTAAACTCATGCAACCAAACACCTCAAAATCAAAATCATTGTTCTGTACTTCACACATAATGTGGAGCACCTCTTCGTTAAGTTAGAAATCATCCCTTTAGAGTTCCCCATGAATCGACCCTATTGTGCCCCCACCAATGTGAGCTGCCTGACAGGTGTCCAACTGCACCTCTTCTGCGGCCATCCCGAAGTATCACCTAAATCCATTCAGTTGACCTTGTTTCGTGAGAACCCAGTTTTGCCTGTGCAACCCTCCTGGGCCCCATTCCCTTGCCTGTAACATGTGAATTCACTCCATGAAGCTCAGCCCAAAGGGTACCAGGTAGAATTAAGGTGATGATGCCCATAAGTGCTCAGCACGGGGCTGGACACCCAGCTGGTGCTCAGAAAATGTTAGCTGCTACTGAACATTAGTTTACTTTAATGCTGCAGCCTGCTGTTCATTGATGGTTATCAGAACCATCAGTACCGCCGCCTTCCTGGGCACACAACACTCCCACAGCCACCATCATTGTGACACTAACCTCCACCACCTTACCTCATCTTTTGTATTTACAGAACTTGCTTTCTGTCACCCATTTTATCATAAATGGCTGCAGGATGGGACGGGAATCACACCTGGTGGATGCAGAGTAAATCTTACAGTCAGTGCACGGTGCAGAAAGAATGCCCCAAATATGATGTCTGGGTCTCTCTGCAGAGAAACTTTGCTTATCCCGACTTTTCCAGCAAATAGGAGCTCACTCTCTGTACACTGTATGTGCAGGAGATTTTATGCCTGATCTCGTGTGTAATCCTGGAAGACAATTTTTCCTCCCTATTTTACAAATAGGGTGGGGCTGACTGAGGAAAAGGGGCCCGTGTGTCAGAGTAAGTGATGGAAGTAGGGATTGAAGCTGCTTAGTTTGGTTCACACCTTATCTTATGCCAAGAACTGTTCTAGATAAACTATACTTCACTTATTTAACTTCACAACTACTCTGTGAGGGAGTTGACTGCTTTTGCCCATTTTACAGATAAGGAAACTGAGGCCAGGAGGTTAAGGCTCTCCACTCTGCTCACCGTGTGCTGCCTTTGTCCCTCCCAGGACCTGTGTTTTTTTTCCATTTGGTACTGAACGTCCTCCCCTTGAATCTAGTGTATAGGAAGGGGCTGCAGGGCCTCACCTGGGCTCTGTAATGACTAAAAACATCAAAAATGGAACTAGAGCTTTTGGTCCCCAGCCCTGTAAAGGGTAAAACAAGCAGATTGTCATCATTTATCTTTCTGTCACAGTTGGGCTTTTTGTTTCCAGTATTTGTGAGTTCTCCTGTTGGAAACAGGAAGAAAGGACGATGGGAACAGAAAAAGAAGTAGCATGGGTATAAAAGCCAGAGGGGAGGCTTAGGTGTGAAGCATCTTCCTGGAAAAAAAAAAGGAAGCTGAGGGAAGAGGCATCCAAGGTGTGAGCTGAATCCTGCCTCATCCATTAACCTGTAGTGGGCAAGGCTGCTGAGAAAAGCAATGCCACTGACAATAGCTAGGATGGGGCAACAGCAGGTGCCTGGGGGTGTGAGGGAGCTTAAGAAATAACTACACCTATACCATGTTGGTAAAGGTACTATGAATTCAAGTCTTTCCTCCCTCTCCTTTATTACTAGGGGAAATCAATATTGAATGTTCATTGGAAGGACTGATGCTGAAGTTGAAGCTCCAATACTTATGCCACCTGATGGGAAGAGCTGACTCATTTGAAAAGACCCTGATGCTGGGAAAGATTGAGGGCAGGAGGAGAAGGGGACGACAGAGGATGAGATGGTTGGAGAGCATCCCTGACTCAGTGGACATGAGCTTGAACAAACCCTGCGAGAGAGTGAAGGACAAGGAAGCCTGGTGTGCTGGAGTTCAAAGAGTGGGACACCAGAGATGACTTAACAACTAAACAACAGCGACAGAATATACGCATGGTCTTAAAGTGTCATTTGTTCATTAGTTGCAAGGGAGAAAAAAATAGTAACTAAATAGTGGAGATGTCAACCAAGTGACTAAAAGTAACATCACCAATGAGGTTAGATGACCACCGCATGTCTGCAGATATGGTACCCTGAGAAGGACTACATCCCCTACGTAGTCCATCAGCATGGAATGCATTGTCAACTGAATCCAATCACAATGAAACATCACTGAAGCCCTGAATGAGAGGTTTTCAAAAAGAGAAGTAGGGCTGTGGGGTGACTGTATTCTTCAAAATGTTCCTAAAACACAAAGACAGCCTGTGGAAATACCCAGACTCAATAGCAAGGATAAAGAGACAGGACAATGAAATGCAATTCCTGACCCTACAGGGATCCGATCCTGGAAGGGAAATGCTCTAAAAAACATTGCTGAGGTCAACTGACAAAACTGAAACATAAATGGCGGGACCGGTAAAATATTTTATCAATGTTAAAAGCGCCAGCATTGATCACTGTGTGGTGTTTATATGTAAGAGAACGTCCCTATTCTGAGGAAATGCACAGTGAAGAGTTTAGGAAGAAGTAAAAGGCTGTGATGTACACAGTGTTGCTGTTGTTCAGTCCCCCAGTCGTTCCCGACTCTGCAACCCCATGGACTGCAGCACACCAGGCTTCCCTGTCCCTCACCATCTCCCGGAGTTTGCCCAAGTTCATAACTTAGCCTCAAATAATTCAGAAGAAGAGATGTGTGTGTGTGTGTGTGACCAGCATCTCTCCTCCCGGAGTTCTACTCTAATTATCCTACAGATTGCTATTCTACCTGGGCTCTTAATCACCCTGGATGTCACATCTGAGCTATAATCCTAACATTCAAGCTTCACAAGTAAGTAAACTAGCCTCACCCAGGAGCTCATGTCATCCTTCTAGACGTCCCAGTGATTCTGAGCATGCAGTTTGCCTTTCCTGTTTGTTCTTTCTCTTTTATCAAAGCATCTTGATGTGTTGAAGAGAGAGATGCTACCTTGGTTTCATTTTAGCAATTTGTTCGTCTCATCCGGCTATCTGAAACATCTGTCAAGTATGAGGCAAAGATGGTTTCACAAGTGTGACTGTCATCTCTTCTTGTAATCTTACTTGTAACTGTCCCCTGGGCTTGCTTGATAAATACTGTTGTTCTGAGATGCAAAATCACCTTGATGTGTTTTTTTTTTCCTCCACTAAATAGCTCATAGCCATTCTCAAAAAAATAAAAAAAAAAATAGAACAGGATATTTTATTTATTTGAAGTCTTTATTAATTGACTAAATCCTAGGCTCATGGGATTTCGATGTTGGTATCTCTAAATTCAATCCTTAAAGGGACAAAGAAGCATCCAAGTAATTACTAAAGCATCGACTCAAATGGGATTGCCCTAAGTTGCTCTGATGGCTGTGACTCAGGAGTGTCAGGCTGCTTGGCCTCCTAGTCATGGAATCTTCTGTCTTGTGGTGCAGAAGTTTTCAGCTAAACAAATTAAAAAGTCAATAGGCTGGCCTTAGAAGGATCTAAACTAAAAGGAAGTTTTCTGATTTGTGCATACATTTGTTACCTAATACCTGTTTAACAAAATTTCATTTCTTACCTGCAGCATCAAAGTCCCCCAGAATCAGAAAATATCCAAAAGTCCATGTTCCATGGTGAACACCAACTGCTCTTCTACCCATGTGTGTTAAGTCACTTCAGTCGTGTCTGACTCTTTGCAACCCCGTGGACCGTAGCCTGCCAGGCTCCTCTGTCCATGGGATTCTCCAGGAAAGTTTATTGGAGTGGGTTGCCATTCCTTCTTCTGGGGGATCTTTCCAACCCAGAGATCCAACCCATGTCCTCTCATATCTCCTGCTTTGGCAGGCAGGTTCTTTACTAATAACGCCACCTAGGAAGCCCCACTCCTCTGCCCAGGAGTCCCCAAAGTCTCAGAACCACTAACTATAAGGACATCACTGCCCAAATATTGGAAACTGGGAGGTTGATGCTTGTTTCAGAAATCCTTTGACTCAAGGGTAAACCAGGAGGAAGGGAGCTTATCTAAGAGGTGGGAACTGACCTAGATCAGTTGATCTAGGTCCTAATCAGAATCTTGTCTGCCAGGCATTGTTCTAAACAATGTACATTAACCCACTTGCTCTTATAATAACACTGTGTTACGTAACAACACTGTTGAGTATAAAGTTTCCCCCACTTCAGGGACTAGGAAACTGATGTACTGGTAAATTGACCTTATTCACACAGCAGGTAAATGAAGAAGTCAGATGGTTAGACTCAGGGGCCCACAATTGACTGTCCACTCATATGTGAAGAAAGAATTCAATGATCAAAACTATACAAAAGCTACTGTACTAAATATGGGCTTCCCTACTGGCTCAGCAGTAAGGAATCTGCCTGCAATGCAGGATATGTAACTTCAATCCCTGGGTCAGGAAGATCCCCTAGAGAAGGAAATGGCAACCTACTCCAGCATTCTTGCCTGGGAAATCCCACGGACAGAGGAGCCTAGCGGGCTACAGTCCCTGGGATCACAAGAGTCGGACATGACTTAGCAACTAAACCACCACCACTGTAATAAATGAGGGCAGAAGTGAAACCCTCAGGCTGGAAATTTGAGAGAAAGCCCCAAGAAAACATGTAGTATGCACATGCCCTTGCAAACATACACATATGTAAAGGTGGAAGGGAGGTTGCTAAGAGGGAAATAAACACTCAAGGAGATACAAAGATAAATATCATCACTTTACATGGTATTCGGCATGGTCAGGGGATGGCTAGTACAATGGTGGGGCTCGGGCTGCCTAAAGGGAAGGAATTTGCATGCAAGACATAAACACCTTCTGGAAAAGAGCTCGTGCTGATGGAACACAAAGGCAAGAAGGCAGGGCTGGCTTGATCCCTGGGCCTGAGACATCAGCAGACTCAAGTCAGTCTGAGTGTAGCATGGTGTTTGTTTTCACTAAAAGCTTTGTGACATTATCAGCCAGCATGTAGGCTGTCCTGCTTCAGTGACCTTACACGTACCATGTAAGGACCATGGAGGAAAGAAGCTTCTCTGCACATCACAAAGCCCTTTGAATGAAGATGACTGCAAAGTTGTAGGAGTGCCAGTGTGCCAAGGGTCTGTGGACTGAAGGACCCATGGCATGGGTGTTGGTACCCAGGAGAACCACCTGTGCCCAAGGGAAGAAGCAGACTGTTGGTGACAGCAGAGAACAAGCAGTATCTGACAGGTGTTCCTGAAAACATTGCCATTTACTCAGAAATGCCTGGAGGACATTTAGCAGGGGACTAGGAGACAGGGACATTTAGCAGGGGACTCAGCTGGTAAAGAATCCACCTGCAATCAAATCCCTGGTTTGATTCCTGGGTTGGGAAGATCCCCTAGAAAAGGGCTAGGCTACCTACTCCAGTATTCTTGGGCTTCCCTAGTGGCTCAGATGGTAAAGAAGCTGCTTGCCAATGCAGGAGACACAGGTTCCATCCCTGGGTCAGGAAGATCTCCTGGAGGAGGGAATGGAAACCCACTCCAGTATTCTTGTCTGGAGAATCCACATGGACAGAGGAGCCTGGCGGGCTACAACCTACGGGGTTGCAGAGAGTCAGACACGACTGAGCACCTAAGCACAGCACAGCACAGGAGACAAGGACACTAGGAAACCTCATCTGTGGCAGGAGGGGGTGGTGATAGCAAAATATGGGGTTTTACTAGTGTAATGGGTTGAATCCTCTGTTTTCCCCCACATTTATATGTTGACGTCCTAACACCCCAGGGGCTCAGAATGTGATCTTATCTGGAAATAGGGCAGATGCAGACATAATTAGTTAAGTTGACATTATACCAGAGTAAGGTGGATCCTAATCGAAAATGACTGCTGTCCTCATAAAAGGGGTAAATTTGGACACAGATATGCACACGGGAAGAACTCCTGAGACACTGAAGTGTCATGTCTACAAATCAAAGGATGCCAAAGATTGCCATTGCTAGGGGAGAGGCACTCTTCCTCACAGTCACAGAAGGAATCAGTCTAGCCAACATCTGATCTGGGGCTTACAGACTCCAGAACTGTGAGATAATACATTTCTGTTGGGTAAGCTGCTCAGTCTCAGGGACCTTGTTATAGCAATCCTAGGAAATTAACACAACTATAGCCTCATGTCTACCCTCAGGTTGATGTGACCTAGGTCCTCCAACAGCTGCAATTACAAGCCCATTTTGAAAATCAAAGCTCCTTAAACTCATCAGCAAGGCCTGATTGTAAGCAAGTGGCAAGGAGTCAACCAAGTAATTCGTGCCAGGAATAGGAATACAAGTTTCCTGTTTTCACCAGAGTGAGAAGGTCCTGTTGTTTCTCCAGGACTGATGCCATAATCCAGTTTTAAAGAGCTAGGTCTTTCCTGTTGAGTTGAGGCTTTCCTCTGGGGACGCACATGTTTTTCACAACCAAGGAAGTTTCATTCTTCATTATCTTGGGACACTGTCAGTGCCCTTTTGTTTGTCCTTCAGTTCAGTTCATTAGTGTCCGACTCTTTGCAACCCCATGGATTACAGCACGCCAGGCTTCCCTATACATCACCAGCTCCCGGAGCCTACTCAAACTCATGTCCATCATGTCAGTGATGCCATCCAACCATCTCATCCTCTGTCGTCCCCTTCTCCTACTGCCTTCAATCTTTCCCAGCATCAGGGTCTTTTCCAATGAGTCAGCTCTTTGCATCAGATGGCCAAAGTATTGGAGTTTCAGCTTCAGCATCAGTCCTTCCAATTAGTATTCAGGACTGATTTCCTTTAGGATGGACTGGTTGGATCTTCTTGCAGTCCAAGGGACTCTCAAGAGTCTTCTCCAACACCACAGTTCAGAAGCATCAATTCTTCGGTGCTCAGCTTTCTTTATAGCCAACTCTCACATGTATACATGACCGCTGGAAAAACCATAGCTTTGACTACACGGACTTTTGTTGGTAAAGTAATGTTTCTGCTTTTTAACATGCTATCTAGGCTGGTCATAGCTTTTCTTCCAAGGGGGAAGTATCTTTTAATTTCATGGCTGCAGCCACCATCTGCAGTGATTTGGGGGCCCAAAAAGATAAAGTCTCTCACTATTTTCATTGTTTCCCCATCTCTTTGCTACGAAATGATGGGACCGGATGCCATGATCTTAGTTTTCTGAATATTGAGTTTTAAACCAACTTTTTCACTCTCCTCTTTCACTTTTATCAAGAGGCTCTTTAGTTCCTCTTCCCTTTTTGCCATAAGGGCGGTGTCATCTGCATATCTGAGGTCACTGATATTTCTCCTGGCAATCTTGATTCCAGCTTGTGCTTCATCCAGCCCAGCTTTTCGCATGATGTACTCTGCATATAAGTTAAATAAGCAGGTTGACAATATACAGCTTTGATGTAATCCTTTCCCATTTTGGAACCAGTCCATTGCTCCATGTCCAGTTCTAACTGTTGCTTCTTGACCTGCATATAGATTTCTCAGGAGGCAGGTAAAGTGGTCTGGTATTCCTATCTCTTAAAGAATTTTCCAGTTTCTTGTGATCCACAAAGTCTAAGGCTTTGGCATAGTCAATAAAGCAGAAATAGATGTTTTTCTGGATCTTTTGCTTTTTTGATGATCCAGCGTATGTTGGCAATTTGATCTCTGGTTCCTTTGTATTTTCTAAATCCAGCTTGAACATCTGGAAGTTCACTGTTCGCATACTGTTGAATCCTGGCTTGGAGAATCTTGAGCATTATTTTGCTAGCATGTGAAATGAGTGCATTGTGCGGTAGTTTGAATATTCTTTGACATTGCCTTTCTTTGGGATTGAAATGAAAACTGACCTTTTCTAGTCCTGTGGCCACTGCTGAGTTTTCCTAATTTGCCTGCATACTGAGTGTAGCACTTTCACAGCATCATCTTTCAGTATTTGAAATAGCTCAACTGGAATTCATCACCTCCACTAGTTCATAGCGATGCTTCCTAAGGCCTATTTGACTTCACACTCCAGGATGTCTGGCTCTGGGGGGGTGATCACACCATCGTGGTTTTCTGGGTCATGAACATCTTTTTTGTGTAGCTCTGTGTATTCTTGCTACCTCTTCTTAATATCTTCTGCTTCTATTAGGTCTATACCATTTCTGTCCTTTATTGAGCCCATCTTTGCATGAAAGTTCCCTTGGTATCTCTAATTTTCTTGAACATATCTCTAGTCTTTCCCATTCTGTGGTTTCTCTCTATTTCTTTACAATGATCACTAAGGAAGGCTTTCTTATCTCTCCTTGCTATCCTTTGGAACTCTGCATTCAAATGGGTATATCTTTCTTTTTCCCCTTTGCCTTTAGCTTCTCTTCTTTTCTCAGCTATTTGTAAGGCCTCCTCAAACAACCATTTTGCCTTTTTGCATTTCTTTTTCTTAGGAATGGTCTTGATCACTGCCTCTTGTATAATGTCATGAACCTCCATCCATCCATAGTTCTTCAGGCACTCTGTCTATCAGATCTAATCCCTTGAATCTATTTGTCACTTCCACTGTATAACTGTAAGGGATTTATTTGTCCTTCTTCCCACTTAAACAGTAAACTTCTCAGTCACATATTCATGCTTCTTTGTAAGTGCATTATATGATAAGGACTCAAAAGTATGTATTATTGAGGATGTTTATGAGATGATGGGAGTAGTCACAATAATGACAGAAATTAACCACTTCTTCAGTTATCTACACTTTGCGGTAGGGTTGGGTATAACACTGACACATCCCCTAGAAAGTGCATCTGTCTCCTTTTACAACTTCCACATTTATTCATAAAATTTATACTCAGAGATTGGTATGGTATTTTTTGGAATGAGACATTTAAAATATCTGATATCAAATAAAAATATAAACATCTTTAAATTAGTCCCTGGAAGACTTGCTGGCCCTAGAACATCAGTTTGAACTAACTTTTTGATATACAAGAAAACTGAGCAATCCTATCTCTTACAATGTAACTTTTACTTTACTAGTGTCCTAGGAAATGTTATTCCAGTTTTCAAAAATTATATAACCAAGAATTTATTTGGTATCTTTTGTATGCCAAGCAGTGTGTAATGGAGAATAAAGAAACTCAATACATGGTTTCCGCTCAAAAGGAGCTTTCTTGGTAAGCAGGGCAAGAGCTCAATAAGAGAAGCAATAATGATGGCAGAAGGCGAGGTGTTGAATTTTTCAGGACTAAGAGCTCAAAGGAAGCTTGCAGTCCTTGGAGACAGAGAACCCAAAGCAACCTTACAAAGTCAGTATTGCCTTGGCTGGGGATTCAGCTTGGCTCAGACAATTCCTTTCACCTCTGGGTTTCTAGTTCTGAAAAGGAAAATGTCATTGATACGCCAAAGCACATTCATGAGAAATGCACACAAAAAAATCTTTAAAACATGTGTGTTTATTGGTGGTCAGCAAATGTTAAGTAAATTGTGACCAAACTTTTACTGACCAAGTGATCATCTGTTGGTCATCTGTTGATCATTATTTGCCTACATCTTCTCAGGCTGGGGGTGCCTAGACAACCTGCATTTCTCACATTTCTGGAGGCTGAAAAGTCCATCAAGGTGCTGGCAGATCCAGTGTCTGGTAGGATCCTCTTCTTGCTTTGCTGATGGCCATCTTCTTACTGTCTCCTCACTTGGTGGAGAGAGAAAGATCATCTCTCTTATATGTCTTCTTATAAGACACTAATCCCATTTATGAGGGCTCCACCCTCATGACCTCATCACCTCCCAAAAGTACCACCTCTTAATACCATCACATCAAAAGTCAGGGTTTCAACATAATGAATTTTAGAGAGACACATATTTTAAATCCATAGCAGTATTTATTTCCCTGGCATCATTACAATGCACACCCTGTCTTTCAGAAACCAACTCTTGTCCACTCTATGACTAAGAACATTGGCTGAGATGGACCCCATTTATTGTGGCTTCCATGTGGGTACCTGACAGTATTCTCTCTAGGGTCTTCCAGGTCTTGGGTACAAGTTTGTCTGTTTGGAACCAAAGCTTTCTTTTGGAAGATACAGTGTTGTACAGCAGGTATTTACATGCTCTCTTCATCTGCAGATCAATTTATAATACAGGATTGAACTCCTGGTAAAGTACGAATAAAGGAAATGATAATAAAAATTAGATTAATTTAGTGATATCAAAATTATTATACTGATGACTTGGGAGGGTTTAAAGGGCCTCCTTAGCAGCTCAGATGGTGAAGAATCCACCTGCAATGCAGGAGACCTGGGTTTGATCCCTGGGTCAGGAAGATCCCCTGGTGGAGGAAATGGCAACCCACTCCAATATTCTTGACTGGAAAATTCCATGGGCAGAGGAACCTGGCGTGCTGTAGTCCTTGGGGTTGCAAAGAGTCAGACACTTTAAAGAAGCATTTTCGGAATACTTTGCAAGTGTACTTTACAGACAGATTTCTAAAGATTTTAGGTCCAACAATCATAAATCACAGGGTTCGGTTCAGTTCAATTGCTCAGTCGTGTCCGACTCTTTGCAACCCCATGAACTGAGCACGCCAGGCCTCCCTGTCCATCACCAACTCCTGGAGTTCACCCAAACCCATGTCCATCGAGGTGATGCCATCCAACCATCTCATCCTCTGTCATCCCCTTCTCCTCCTGCCCTCAATCTTTCCCAGCCTTAGGGTCTTTTCCAATGAGTCAGCTCTTTGCTTCAGGTGGCCAAAGTATTGGAGTTTCAGATTCAACATCAGTCCTACCAATGAACACCCAAGACTCATCTCCTTTAGGATGGACTGGGTGGATCTCCTTGCAGTCCAAGGCACTCTCAAGAGTCTTCTCCAACACCACAGTTCAAAAGCATCAATTCTTCGGCACTCAGCCTTCTTTATGGTCCAACTCTCACATCCATACATGACCACTGGAAAAACCATAGTCTTGACTAGACGGACCTTTGTTGGCAAAGTAATGTCTCTGCTTTTTAATATGCTGTCTAGGTTGGTCATAACTTTCCTTCCAAGGAGTAAGCGTCTTTTAATTCAGCTCATTTAGAAGGTCACTGAAAACTTTCAGTAGATGTAATTGGTAACAATTGTATTCATTTTCTACCTGTTTAAATCTCTGGAAGCTCTTTCTATATCAAATTCCAAATTAATGAAATATTCTGAAGAATATGTCATCTCATTATATCTTATAACGTTGTTAAATATAATTAAAATAAAATCTGTCCAAACTGTATTAAAAACTGCAAGTGTCAGTATTTCAGTAAAATATTGTACAATTTTCTCAAATCCCAGAAGTCCATCCCATCTAAATTTATCTTCCTTGGCTATACGGTATATTTCCTATACATAAGCAAATAAAAACGGTATCAACAATACTATGATGATGCCTATGTCAATATGTTATTAGAGAACACCAGCCATCATTCTGCCCTTCCAGGCTTATTAAAATGAAATTCAATCAACTAAAGAAATCAGATGAAAAAATGTTTTCTTTTCAAAATTTAAATTATATGTTTTAAAATCAGGGCTAAAAAATTATATTGTATGTTTGAGTACCGTTGCTATGTAGAAAGCATTGCTATTTCTTGATAATAAAGAAAAAAGGCCAATGTTATGTCCGGGTTTGAAAAAAAAATAGATTCTGATGGCGATGTCAACTTAAAGTAGATAATCATAAGGAGCCACACATTTCTAGCACATGAATTGCTAGACTTCCAGCCCCCCCGCCCTGTGAAAGCCCTTGGGACTGGGGCCATTTTTAAAGGCTCTGGAGTGACCAGAACATTAGCTAATTTCAGAGAGTACGAAATGAAACACTATCTATGAATTCCAATAAGCACTGTCTCCGAAGATGACTTCTCAGAACTGCGGAACTCTTTATGGAGATTTTAGCTGGGACGATGGTGCTTGTAAGTAATCTCGCCCCAAAGCAGTTCATTTTCAAGAATACACTTACATCACTAATTGTTCTCACTCAGAAAGCTACTTAGTGCTCCCAGACCCTCCAGCCCCTCCCCTCTCCTCCCCTGCCTCCCAATGTCCATCTTGTCTTTTAATAAAAACGCTCGGAGGCAGCGCTAAAAGGCAGCGCTGCCCGCCCATCTTCTGAAAGGGGATATGGAACTGCAGATGGGGCTCTCTCTTAGTGAGAAACAAGGTTGACTTAAGACTTCGTGGTGAATCTCTGCGGGTGTAGACAGAGCGTCTTAAAACATGGTGACCAATCGTAATTCAATACAGATATCATGACAGCAGTCCTTCATCTCTGAAGCAGAATTATGAACCATTTTTCTTTTCTTAATGATTTTTATCTTGTGCTTATGTGCTTAGTAGCTGTCATGTCCGACTCTTTGCGACCCCATGGACCATGGGGATCCTCCAGGCAAGAATACTGGAGTGGGTTGCCATGCCCTCCTCCAGGGGATCTTCCCAACCCAGGGATCAAATCCAGGTCTTCCACATTGCAGGTGGATTCTTTACCATCTGAGCCACCAGGGAAGCTTATCTCGCTTTTTTTTTTTTTTTAATTTATTTATTTATTTTTGGCTGTATTGGGTCTTCATTGCTGTGCGGGCCTTTCTCTAGTTGCAGCGAGCAGGGGGCTACTCTCTAGTTGTGGTGGGAGGGCCTCTCATTGAGGTGATTTCTCTTGTTGAGGAGCACAGGCTTTAGGAAGTGTGGCTGCAGTAGCGGTGGCACATGGGTTCAGGAACTGCAGCTCCCGGACTCTAGAGCACAGGCTCAGTAGTTGTGGTGCGTGGGCTTAGTTGCTTCGTGGCGTGGGATCTTCCCAAACCAGAGATCAAACTGTGACTCCTGCACTGGCCAGTGGATTCTTTACCACTGAGCCACCAAGGAGCCCATGAACCACTATTCTTTAAAAAAAAAAAAAAAATTCTAAAGGGAAAAATTGAATTGTCTGAATAGACTCTCCAGCAATTCAAAAAAAAAAAAAATCTAAACCAAATTAAAATGCTTTACCCCAAAGAAAGAACAAAGAACAGCCTCTTATATTGGAGAGTTTTTATGCTCTTAGAGATATCTAAGGTTAAAAATTCCCAAAGATGATTGATTTTCGCCACCTTAATTTTGATGAGAAGGGAAGAAAAACTGCTTGGGGTGGCCAAGAAAATGTGTTTGGGGAGTAGTCTCCCTTCAAAGGCTGTCTTAAGTACTTATTAATAATATTACAGACTTTAAACACTTTGAGCTTCTTTGTATTTAAAGGGGAAAAATGGTAAATTGGGTGGAAACTAAAACCGATTTTTTAAAGAATTTTTTTATCTTGCTTCAGATCATAGAAAGACATTGAACTGATGAAAACTGAGTGTTAATTCCTTTTTTTTTGCTGTTTTGAGTTGAATACCGATGTGTTACTTATACTCTTGGGGTTCAGACCTCAGTCTGGGAAATTAAACTGCTTTAAAGATGCTGTGTTCACCATGCAGGAATTACATACATTTTAGCAGTGAGCCTCCACAAAGAGATGTGTGAATAAACCCTGCCCTGAGACGGAGGGCACCGGCCTGGGACACATTGATGTGAACACACACAGACCCCCGCACAGACACACACACACACACACACACACAAATGAATTTAGATAATGCTATTAGCTATATCTTGCTTAGAAATGTCCACTCTCTATCAGCCAATCAAATTTAAAGAAAGGTTGGTCAAGAATCATCAGAAAAATGAATGTTTATTGATTAAAGCAGTCTATGTTCAGTTCTGAGATTCCAAGAGACAGTCCCTGTCCCCAGGCCTTACCAGTCAGCAGGGGGAAAATGACGCAAAGCCTCAGGGACGTCCCCAAGGACACACCTGTCCATCACTAACTACAAGACGAGTACCTGCTCTGGGAATTTGAAGAAGACAGCGCAAGTGGCTGGGTTGGGCAGCATTATTCTAAGGAGGTATTTTTAGTAAAACTTTTCATTTTGATATAATTGCAAATTTACAGAAAAAAATTAAAAACAACAGTACAAAAGACTCCTGTATACCGTCACTAGATTTCCCAATTCTAAACATTTTATCATTTTTGTTCTGTCATTTTCTATCTTGAGAATCACATAAATTGCAGACGAGATGCCTCTTTATCAAATATTTCAATGTGCATTTCCTAAGAAGAGAGATATTCTCTTACATAAGTTCAATGCATTTAGCAAAATCAGGAAATGATTGTTGATATGATGCTAGTATCTAACTTTGAAGAGGATTATTTAACTGCCCCCTTTTGCACATTTTTGCCTGTTGCATGAGTGTCTGTGCCTTGAAAAGGGTGCAAGAGAAGACCCTCATTCTCAGACAGGTCTTGAGGGGCTTCCCAAAAGGCAGAAAGCAGACTCTCTAGACCTCCAGCCTAAGGAGTCTCAAAAGAGATGGCATTTGACTTTCTCTTTCTTTCTCAAAGAAAGAATGACTTTCTTCAACTCATTCTTTAAGCAGACTCTATTTCTTAAAATGCCTTCTGATGGCAAAAGTTTAAACAGTTAAGCTGGTGCCAGAGAAGTTGTCTAGCAGTTTTTTCCCGTCCCCCTGCCCCTCCCAGCCAGCTTCTTCCCCCTCCCTGTCTGCCCCCTGTCTGACACAGAAGCCACATCAGACACCAGAAGAAGCAGACTCAGCCTGTCAACACATCCCTGGCTGCCTGACTCTCCGCAGGGTAGTTGCAGGGGGTCAGAAGCAGACAGGACGCTTCCAGCAGGGGAAAATCCACCACTGTTTGCATCCAGGGAGGGCGCAACGCCTTCCCCTTGGTGGCCAGGTGATGGGAATTAGACGTGAGCCCCCGGTAAGGATAATAAGTGCCCTCCTGATTGACAAGCATCACCACCCCTCCTTAATTGGGGTTTTGCCACTGGAAGGCTCAAAATACCTGGCAACATATATCTTCAGCTGTTAATCTGGGATTTTAATTTTCAAAGGACTTTTGAGCCTTTATATGCAGATGTTGAAATCATTTCAACATGCTTTACCCTAACAGAGTTCAGTGTTATAACAAAAAAAAATCACTTCCAGCAGGTTTTTCATGCTTAGTAACAGACACATTTTAGAACTTGGCTCCAAGGATGGCCTGTTTAACCAAGTACAATCATGTGATTTTTCTATGACACTTCTGATTCTTCCAGAAATATGAAGGGATGAACAATATAATGACCAATTCCTGGAACATGTGCTTTTCCAGAACTTTCCCACTGCCTAATAAAGTTTACTTCCATTAACAAAAGGCATAACATTTAGCATTTTCCGGCTTAAAAAAAAAAAGAGAGAAAACAGAATAAAGAATCCACAAAATGGAGGAAGCAAGAGACATTAAGACATTTTAATGATGGTTTTGCTCATGTTTAGTTGAAAATGAGAACTGACAGCTAGCTACTTCACTGAAGCCTGCGCCGCAGACCAAAAGACGGACAATTGTTAAAATGTGAGATCTTGGGCCCCACCCCAGATTTGCCTGCCCAACCAGAATTTGGATTTTAGCATGGTGCCTGAGTGATGTACAGGCATATCACAGTTTGAGAAGCAGCATGATACCTAGGTGTGCCACCCCCAACAAGGATGCTGCTGCTGCTAAGTCGCTTCAGTCGTGTCTGACTCTGTGCGACCCCATAGACGGCAGCCCACCAGGCTCCCCCGTCCCGGGGATTCTCCAGGCAAGAACACTGGAGTGGGTTGCCATTTCCTTCTCCAGTGCATGAAAGGGAAAAGTGAAAGGGAAGTCGCTCAGTCATGTCTGACTCTTAGCGACCCCATGGACTGCAGCCTACCAGGCTCCTCCGTCCATGGGATTTTCCAGGCAAGAGTACTGGAGTGGGTTGCCATTGCCTTCTCCGCAACAAGGGTGGATAGTAGGTTACAAAAAATTCTTGCAGAGTGATCAAATCACAAAGTGAGTTAATAGAAGAGGCAGGAGCACATGCTCTCTGAAGGGCTCAACAACTAATATCTCACTTGATTTTTCCAAAGAAGAGTGGCCAAAATTAGCAAATAAAAATTCAGTACACAGTTACATTTAGACCAATATTACATAATTTTTGTGTGTCTTATATTTGGACATGCTTATAATAACAAGTTATTTAACTGAACTCCAAATTTAACTGAGCATCCTATACTTTGTCTGGTAACCCTATTGCAGAATCTCTTGATTTTTTTAAAAAAAAGTGTATAATATTTCTATATGGCTTATTTGTAAACCGGGCCAATTTTGATAAAGCTCCACAAGGAGATGGATCTGTCAATGAAAGTGAAAATAAAAGTTGCTCAGTCGTGTCCGACTCTTTGCAACCCCAAGGAATAGGCCGTGGAATTCTCCAGGCCAGAATACTGGAGTGGGTAGCCTTTCCCTTCTCCAGGGGATCTTCCCAACCCAGGGATCGAACCCAGGTCTCCTGCATTGCAGTTGGATTCTTTACCAGTTAAGCCACCAAATCCTGGCAATTTCCAAAATCTTTTAAAGTGTTTTTATTTACCTAAATACCCTCAAAACTTTTGAAAGAAATAATGTCTAAAATCATAATGACATAAATAATAGCTTTTTTCCAAGAATGTGGAAATTGCTGATTCTAACATTGTTGCTTTTGAATTAGTTATTCTCATTGGAACCAAAGAGAATAGACTAATCCAATCTCCTTGTCAAAGTCTGACATCCTCACTCCCTCATTCTGGTTTAAAGATGTCCACCAAGTCAGCCTTAAGAGTTGGCATCTCTTCTTAACCTGGCATAGCTTATAGTTTGTTTGCTGGTTCAGAACTGCAGATTCTGTTCCTGGAAATGAACACAGTTGGAGGTTCTCTGGCCTCAAAACTGTATAGGGGGGTAAACCAGCATTTATGCCTGTCTGACTCACTCCTAACTGCTTATCAGAAACAAGGTCCACTCAGAATTGCCTCAAGTAATCCCTTCTGCTGTTTTTCCACAGTTAATTTTTGCACCAGCTGGAAATAAAAAGAAGAAGCATCTTAACCCAAGTAGAGCCAAGAGTTATTCTCCTTTGCCTCCATTTTTTGAAAAATAATTTTTTAAGGCAAAAGATCCCTTCTGAATGAAGATCTTCCTAGTAGACTTTGATGAACCGCACTAATAAAACAATAAACTTTTCCCTCTTGGTGATTTGTATTTAGTTCTTTCTCTCCTTGTCTTTCTTTTTTCCTTCCTTTCTTCCTTTCTGCGTTCCTTCCCTTTCTTGCTGCCATGCTTTCTCATTATCTTTCTATTTTTTAAACCTTCTCTCCTTCCTTGCTTTCTTTGTATCTAAAATTCATTCATTTCTCCCACATGCCAGAGCTAATCTATTTGATCTCACTAGAACCCAGGCTGTTAAGTGCTAATTTGGAAGAATCCTGCTTCCTGTGACATGAAGGCTGCTTACCACCAGAGGAAACATTTGTGATTTGCTGGGGCCAGAGGGAGGCACCTCTCAGCTAAAATGGTAACCCACCCACCCTCTCACACCCAGTGTCTAAACTGTTTATTTTTCTCTCTGTTGAAGACCAGGCAGCAACTTGGTGAATCTCTGAGTGGCCTCCTCACGCCCGGTTCTACCCCCACTTCAGGTTTCCCTAAGCAGAAGTTTAATGATTTATCAAATGTATTCAATCTGACCTTCCCACAACCTAACAGTTCTGGTTAGATTCTTCCTAGACAAGAAGATGACTCTTCAGTTTGTTTGTTTTGTGTCCTAAACACAAAGCAGTTAACTCTGTGTTTGTGTTCATGATCATCTAGGCATTCCATTTCTGAAACATAATACCTTATTTTAGTGTGCTCACCAAACACTTAGATGGCACTCACTGTGTTCCAGGCACAGGCGGATGACTAACTATGGATTCATTTAATAGTATAATGACCCCATCCGGTGGGTACTGTTATTATTTCATTTTACTGATGAAGAAACTGAGGTCTAGAGGGATGAAGCAGCTTGCCCAAGGGCATCAATCCAGCAAATGGTGGACATGAATTGAACCCTGTTTTCACGAAGCTCTGCTTCCTTTCCCCTCATGACAACAGACAAACTCATTTCAAGCCATCATCAGGTTTTCAGGATCCTTCTATTCCTAACCATTCTAAATTCTCTCAGATAAACCTACACCCTATAGCACACCATTACAGCTGCTGATGAGACTTTTGCAGAAAACATTTTATAGTTCATATCATCATACGAACATATCTGTAACAAGGCAGCCTCTTTTCCCCATCACCAAAAATGAACAATAGGAGACTATAACACCCAAATTGCCATCTTCCAATATTCTAAAGTACTTTAATTGTTAAGAACAGTACAAGTAAGACATATTAAATGAATAAAGTGTAGAAACTATTATACAGTTCAAAAATGAAATTTTACCTTTTAGGGACAGAGGAAAACAAACAAACAAAATCTCTAAGTTCTAAGGATTTCACTCAAATGGGAAACACAGATAATAAATGACCAGGGCCAATGACTAGAGTAAAATGCACATAACATTCGTAGAAGAGGAAAGAATTCAAGCATGTGTTCAAAAAGCAATAAAATAAAATTGAGAGAAAAAATGTAAGAGAAGAGACAGCCACAAAAATGTCTTTCTTTCTCTGTTTATTTTTGTATTAAGTAACACAATGATAATACCATCAACGGATTGTGATTTGCAGAACATAACAGAGTATTTTAAAGCAAAAAAAGAAAACCTTGAAAGACCCAGCCTTTAGTTCCCATGTAATGTTCTAAAATCACTGGAACAAGTGGGCTGCTGATTTTCTGTCTATTGCAACAACAGAAATAAAACCTGGCAGAGAACGAAATGGTTCCCCACTTCCGGCATCTACTCATCTTTTTCTCCCCCCAGCTGTTATTGAGATCAAGTTTAAGAAGATACCCTTTTAAGTCTCCTGGAAGTCTCTGAAAAATAAAAATAGGCAGAAAAGGATGATTATGGAGGATTGTGGGTGGGAGAATCATGTACCCAATTTGTTCCTGAAGTTTTGAGAGAAAGCAAGATGGTTATAATAACATATTTTGGCTGATCATCTAAAAATAGCATGCCCAGCATCAAGTGCTGAGTAGCTGAGCTGGTGGTGACAGTCGAGTTAGCATTCTTGTAGCCAGATGTCCTGGGTCAGTGTCAGCTCTGAACTCACTGATGTACTTACTGTGTGCTCTTAGGGTGATGGGTTAGATTTTTTTTTTTTTTTGCAGAGTGGCAGAAAAGGGAGAAAGTTGCAGGGAATAGCATGGAAAACTCCAGACTGTCTTAACAGTTTGGTCAATTGCACCATCAAAAGAACTGAGTTTTTCAGAGAAAAGAGATTTTTCCCACAATACTGAGCAACCCTTGTCTGTTTCTGATCACCAGATGAGTGACACAAGGTTATAAAATATCTCCAAGTTAATTTCATCTATGCTAAGATTTAATGAGAGTGGTTTTATTTTAGACCACTATCAGCCGTGGGACTCTTCATTCTTGATGCAGCTATGAGATACCTGAAAAGGCATCCACAAATTAGGACCTCATCAGTCGATCCTAAAGAAAATCAACCCTGAATATTCGTTGGAAGGACTGATGCTTAAGGTGAAGCTCCAATATTTGGCCACCTGATGCAAAGAGCTGACTCACTGGAAAAGACCCTGATGCTGGGAAAGATTGAAGGCGGGAGGAGAAGAGGGTAGCCGAGGATAAGATTATTAAATGGCATCGCCACCTCAATGGGCAATAATTTGAGCAAACTCTGAGAGATAGCGGGGGACAGAGGAGCCCGGCAAGCTGCAGTCCATGGTGCCGCAGAGTCAGACACAACTTAGTGACTGAGCAACAATGACAACATAGGAAGAAAAGCTAGACAACCACTCACAACAGCTGCCTTCCCAGAAGCCAGAGATGCAGTGTAGAATTTCCACAGCTCTGACATGGCCTGAGCTACAGCTCAGTAGGTAGCTAGTTGCAGTAGGTAGATTGACGCAATGGGTAGGTCTCCCAGCCCCAAACCTACTGCCTCCTCTAGTTCTCTGTAATTTCCATAATAGAAAACAATAGCTTTTCGTTTCACAATTATTGATAGCAATCACAAAACTAACACCCGCGAGAAAGGTTACACTACTGCTAGCAATCCCACACTGGTTTCAGAGATCCATTATTTCATTAGGGGTTGCAAAGTGGTGGTATGCTAACTCCTAATTGTTTCTTTATTTATTAACTGAAATTCTTCTAAGGAAAGAAGAACTTGGCCCCCTCAACTATTTCATTATTCCGAGGTACAGCCCTGTATGGAAAGGGAAGTTAAATGTTTGAACGTGTTCCTTTATTTGTTAGTTTTCTAAATGAGTTGGTTCCCTAGCATCCTACAAAGGGAGCACATACACTTTTTAAATATTGTTATGAATGCAAGGGTTTTAACAGATCTTCTGTGCTTCAATACTTTGCAATACTGTTATTTTTCTATCCATCTTTGGACATGGTTGTTTCACCTTTGGGTAGTAGGAGCCTTTGTTGGCCTCTGTGTATTTTGAATCTTTCATCCCAGCCCCGTGGTCTTTAGCAGCTTCCTTGCTTCCGGATGTGGCAAGATGTCACAGGCTCATCTTGAACATTTTCCACCTCAACCTGGATGCAACCAGTGTTTCCAAGGCACCCTGATTCCTTTCAGCGGGAAAGGTATTTGGAAACTACAGTATGGATACTAAGAGCTCCTTGCTTCTGTATCCATTATTGGTTCTAAACCCTTCAGTGAACACAGTCAGGAAATATTTTTAGGAGAAATAGCTCGGAATTCATACCAATATTTACAACTCAAGTTTTGGGTTATCGGTTTTTATGTAATTTTACTTGATTTTTCTATCTTTTTCTCTTATGTTAAAAGAATCTGCCTGCAATGCAGGAAACGCAGGAGACTTGGAGGTTTGATCCCTGGGTAGGGAAGATCTTCTGGAGTAGGAAATGGCAACCCTCTTCAGTATTCCTGCCTGGAAAAATCCCATGGCCAGAGGAACCTGGCAGGCTAAGTCCATGGGGTTGCAAAGAGTCAGACAAGACTGAGCAACTGAGCACTGAGCACTGAGCACTGATGTCAAAAAAACACTTGGTTTTTTATGGCATTAGTATAATATTATGTGTTTTGTCCTAATTTAGGGCTTCCCTTGTGGCTCAGCTGGTAAAGAATCCGCCCACAATGCGGGAGACCTGGGTTCAATCCCTGGATTGGGAAGATCCCCTGGAGAAGGGAAAGGCTACCCACTGCAGTATTCTGGCCTGGAGAATTCCATGGACTCTCCATGGGGTCTATGGGGTCACAAAGAGTTGGACACAACTGACTGACTTTCAGTTTCACTTTCATGTGTAAAAAGTTTCAAAATAACCCTACCAAAATATTACTAACAATATAATAATTTAATTAATGAAAGGAATTTAAGATTTCTTTGTAGTTCTTTTGCTTTCAGATATATCTTACTGCAGATATGCAGCCAAATAAACGAAGGTTAAAATTATTTGAAATAATTCCTTTCTATATGGTTAATACCCGGGTTGGTTTACTTAGTTCTGCTTTTGAATTCAGGGATTGCTTTCTTTACATTTTGCTTTATGATTTTGTAAAATATTTTTGTGTTTTGAAATGTACAAAACAAGGTACATTAAGAAAAATCTGGCTTCCAAAGCTGTTGTTTCCAGTCTGTTTCCCCCTTCCCCTGTAATTAACCATTTTTTAAAATTATTGTTTCTTCTCTTATTGTTGTTTATGTGTGAAATATTAAATCCTCCTTTTTCTTAGAGAAAAGGTAGCATGTCATATATTCTGATCTTCACATTGCTTTTTGCTTTGAGCACTATTTCCTAGAGATCACTCCACAAGAATGTATAAATTCATCTTTTATTTCTGTTGTTGCTTAATCGCTAAGTCCTGTCCAACTCTTTTGTGACCCCATGGACTGTAGCCTGCCAGGCTCCTCTGTCCATGATATTCCCCAGGCAGGAATACTGGGAAAGAATACCACTTCCTTCTCCAGGGCTTATCTCTGTTAGCAGCTATATAATACTTTCTACCGCGTAGCAACAGTGTTGTTTATTCAACTTGTGCCCTCCTGATGAACATTTCAGTTATTGCCAGTCTTTCTCTACTGTGATGCATGTCACATGAATAGACTTTTGTGTTCCTTTTTTTTTTTTTTTTAAATTTACTAGCTTCTCATTGGAACAGATTCCTAGAGGATGGGTTATTTGTTAAAAGATATAGAGAGATAATATTGCTAAGTTAGCCCACAGAGGCCAAGCCATTAGCATTTCCACCAACAATGCATAAAAAGATCTGTTTCTTCGTATCCTCTACAACATAGAGTATTTTCAAACTTCAAAAACAACTGGAATATCTACCAAGAAAGACTTTTGTCAGTACTTGAGGGAAGCCTGGGTGAAAATCTGTAAGGCATTTGATTGATACGTCTCAGGCATTTAGATCTACATTTGACTTGAAAAAAATAGAGAAGTAGAAGAAATGGGGAGAAAACTCGACAGAGGAGAATCTCTTTCATTTATTGAACAGCAGAACTGATGATGGAAATAGGTATGCCTGACCCTCATTTTTCTTGTAACCTCAACTCTTCAAAGTCAAGTGCCATGCCCATTTTAAGATAAGGAAATTAACATGGGGGAGAAGTGGTGTCTTGCTCAAGACAAGGCCATCCAGCTACTTGATCTCAAGAGAATGTTCTTTTTTCCGCTTCCTCTAAGGCCCAGGGCAAACTCCAGGAGATAGTGAAGGACAGGGAGGCCTGCATCGCTGCAGTCCATGGGGTGGCAAAGAGCTGGACGTGACTTAGCAACTGAACAACAACAACAATGAGGCCCAGTGGAAGAGTGGGAAATTAGAGAGTCAGGCTTGAATCAGAGAAATGTATTCCGAGCTCAGTCCTGTTACTGAGCCAGGCATGCAGTCTACATGTCTCTCTCGACTCTCTGGGTTTCAGTTCCCTCAGTCACAAAATCAAGAGATTAGGTAAGAGGTTGCCAGCTTCCTTCCAGGGCCCTGATCTACATTCATGAGGTTCAGGGAACTCTGCAACAGGAGCAGGAAGACATGGGTGGGGAAAGCTGGGGAAACCCCACTTCCCGCTTCCATCAACCCAAACTCAGATCAGAAAAGCCCAAGACACTCCCATTCTGGGTGATGCCTCCAAAGGCATTCCTGGTGATGGGACTTGGTACCAAGGTTAGGGAGAGGGAGGATTCTTTGATATTTGCCAATTCTTGTCACATACAAGGTGTTTTGTAGGTGTTTTTTATTTACCATGGCAATTTATCCTCACTGCACATTGGCTCTTCGGAGAAGAAACAGAGAGGTGAGGTAATTTATCCCAAATGGTACAGCCAGAAGCAGAGCAGGGATTATATTTATGGGCTCTACCTTGCAGCAAAAAATAACATTATGCATTTCACAGAAGACAGAGAATGCACATTGAAGGTTATTAACTAAACTCTGCCCCAAAGTGGAACCTCTGGGTATGATAGAGAATCTTCCGGTTTTCTTTGAATTCTCTACCAGGAAATCTGTCACAGGACTGCCCTAAAAGGAATCAGAAAGCTGTAACAATAGTCCCATCCATCTAGTCACCAAAGCTGGAAGAAGTGCCTTTGTCACAAAGCAGAAGAGGTGTGCCAAGGGGAAATTGACACAACTGATCAATAACAATGCAGCGAGCACTGTATTAGGTGATTGACACACTACCTAATTAAGATGGTCTGCCTGTGTGCTCACTTGCCGAGTCATGTCTGACTCTTTGTGACCCCATGGACCATTGTCCTCTGTCCCTCTGTCCATGGGATTTTCCAGGCAAGAATCCTGGAGTGGGTTGCTATTTCCTTCTCCAGGGGATCTTCCTGAACAAAGGGATAGAACCTGTGTCTCCTGCCTCTCCTGCATTCTCAGGCCGATGCTTCACCACAGAGCCACCTGGAGAGATAAGATTACTCTTCCCATTTACAGATGAAACAATGGAGACTCAGAGATGTAGAATAAGTTTCCCACAATCCTCGCTAGTTGTGATAGGGCCACGATTTTATCAAGCTTCTTTGGTATTCCAAAGCCCACTCTAGTTGTCCCAGTTGTAAGTCAGTGCTACACACTAAGGGAATCCCCTGAGTGTCCCTGCACAGAGGGCAAGACCAAGGGAACCACTGAGTGGCTGTTCACCAGTCAGCTGTGTCTCAAACACATCCCTTAATGACTTTGGAATTCAGTTTATTCCTCTACAAAACAAGCGCTTTGAAGTAGCTGCTTTCTAAAATCTTTCAGTGCCTTCCCATTGCTCTGAGGACAAGTCCACCGATTCCTATTTGCCTTGCCCCTGCCTTCCTGACCTGTCACTCCCACCCATCACACTCTAGCGCTCAGGGACCTCCCTCCCTGAGTCCCTCCAGAGGATGACGGCATCCCCACCTTAGGGCCCCAGGGCACACTGCTCCTGAGCCTGGAGTTCCGTCCTTCTCTCAGCGCCACCTCACTGCCTGGGTAAATCCTGTCTATCCTTCAGGCATCAGCTTCTCCATCTCTTCCTTGGAGAAGTCTGCCCTGACCACGAGACGGAGGAAGATGATTCTCCTCTTCACCCCGCTGAGTCCTAGCCTCCAGGTCTCAAGACCACCAGCCAGCCCAGTCTACCGGCTTTCAAAACTCCATTCTCATCAGGGACTATCTAGTCAACGCAAACTGTCTGCTTTTAGGAGAAGCACATCCTCATACTCCTCCACTCCCACCCGATGTGCCGGTATGTAAAAATACTGTGAATCAAATACTAGAATCAATCGAAATGTCCACCCAAAGGCAATTTTTTGAATCAATGATTTGGTCTTTAAAAAGAACAAAGCAGGTCTGAATGTGCTGATGTGGAAAGACATCTATGAAATAGGGCTGTGTTTTAAAATACATGTTGTAGAAGAATATGTACGATGTGATCCCATGTTTTTTAAAATGAAAAATATTTATGCATCTATATGGACAGAAAACACTCCTAGAATGGAAGTGGGACTAGGAAGTGAGGATTTTCTTTTTAAGTACACCTTCTTATACTGTTTGTTTGTTTGTTTGTTTTTTACTATGAGTATAAATTTTATAATTAAGTTTTTAAATAAAGAAGGAAAATCACTCAAGAGTAGCAGGGACCTTCCAAGCAGGGGTACACATCCTAGTTTCCTGCATGGCTGGCCTAGATGCCTTTCCCAAAGTGTCCACTCGAAAGGTCCCCTATGTCCTAGATGTCTCTTTATCTTTCCCCCCACTTCCTGTATGACTTGTCAACTCTCAAGAACCCAGTTCTTACGAATTCTACTTTCAATTTCAGTGCAAATGTTTTCCATTCAACTTAATAAATACAGCAAGCAGTCACAGATCACTTCCTGTGCAAAGCCTTAGACTAAGCATGTTGGGGAGGAAAAGTGATGACTACAATGACCTTGACTTCCATCCATCCATCCATTCATTCATTCAGTGTATACAACAGGTCCTGGGTGAGCAACGCATATAAGACAGACATGCCCTGTACTGTCTCACATTTTACAAGCCAGAGGTCTTAACCATCCTCCCCTGCCCTCACTCCAGAGTGAAGCAGGTCACTCCAGCGCTAATCTAAAGGATGGCAGGAAGGATTCCAGGTGCCATGATGCCATCGTGGCTAGGAGGTAGTTGAGGCACCTCTTTCTCTTCTGGGCACTCTCCCAACCCCCCAGAGTGGAGAATAGCCTCCTCCTGGCTTCTCTGATGTAAATCCTGGTTCCCCACTGCAATTCCAGAAAGTTCTCCGCAGATGGGGAAACCATCCAGAGTAGCAGGTAAAATGAAAATTATTATAGTGCTAGCAACAATAATAACAAGGAAAAATAATAGCCACCTTTTAGTGAGGATATTTTATGTGCTATACATTTTAGCTGATTATTCTCACCTGGGGTATTATCACCCCATTCTCCAGATGAAAAAAATAAAGCCTCTGAAACACTAGCTTGAGGTCTTGCAAGTGGTAAATGGGGGTTTCAATCCAGATGAGTGACATCAGTGGCTGCTTCCCGTCCGGTAGAGACAACACTGAAGCTGTTCACACAAAAGGTGAACATCTCTGATCCCACCTGCTCAGTGTCCGCGTCAACACACAGGCAGAACAAGACTGTAAGGACAGAGGTGTTAGCACAGACATCCAAGATGAGTAGATGGAATTGCAGTGTGGTTCTATGTCTCTTATTATTTGAAACAAAACCATAACTTAGAGAAAAATAAGCTTTGCAACTAAGAGATAACTTTAGCCTTCCAAACCAGGAATCACCTGCTTCTGTAACAGACTGCTTGTTTTAATGAGGCACACACATCCGTGAGGCTGGGTAAGCTTTGGGTAGCGAGGTAGTGAGGCTTGATTTAATTTCTTCATGATTCAGACTTGTCCAGACATGTGTCCTCAAACTGTATTTGAGGGCAGCTAGGGTAAATAGTCCCCTGACCAGAAGATGTTCCCTCCATCACCTCCCACTTGCCCTGTCTGCTGACCTCCGGAGGAAATTCAGCCCTGCAGTTAACATCTGTGGTCCCAGCAGCCGGGCTGGAGTAAAAGGTACTTAACCGCCCAGCTCGTTTTGCAAGGTTAGAAAGAATCAATAGGAGATGTGTTTAATGTGGTATCATATCAGGTCTCATCGCACTTTTAAAACTGAAATATCCACAGTGGTGTATATCACCCTAGTCTCACGGTAGAGAATGGGTTTAGTGTGGTCTAAGATAGATATCACGGCTTTATTACATACATGAAAAAAAAAAAAAAAACTCTGGAGAGTCCTCTGGAATTTCACTCTTGGATATTTTACTTTCTTTGATCCCCCCTCCTCCTGCTTTCCCTTTCAAATGTTCATCCTTTCTCTTTCCTCCCCTCCTCTCCTTCTCTCCCTTCTTTTTCCTTTGTTCCTTCTTTCATCCTTCCCTTTAATTTCAGCTGTCTGATTATCTCCCATGGAAGATTGCCAGGGCCTCAGCAAACTGCCAAAAAAGCTGGGTGATTTCCCCTCCAGTTCCCGTGGGCACACATGTCAACTGTGAAATCCAGACTCGGAAACTCTCTCAAGGTGGGCGGCGCTGGTTGGAACCCATCCGCTTAGCAAAGCAGACATTTCCATAAGCTTCAATGCAGTTATTTTGAAAGAGAAACCTGTCTAGACAGAACATAATTAAACATGGCATCTTGTTCTTTTGTTAAGCAGACCACAAGATAAAATTCTTTGTTGAGTCTAATACATAATATATAATACCACTGGAAAATCAGAGATTGGAAGGTCAAAGTTATAACATGGGTTTGTGGGGTGGTGGTGGTGCTGGTTAATTTCATAATGAAGCCTGTAGGGGAAACCATCCTCTATAATGGAATGGGGAGTGTCAAAAAAAGATGAAAGAAACCAAATCTCAGTTCACCAAAGCTCTATCAGCGTTTGCACAAGCAGCCTTAAGGACATTCACCTCTGTAAGAACTTGCCTGTAGAATTCTTAGTATTTTGGTTTAGAAGTAACTCTACAATATCATCTGGTCCTCTCCCCCACAGGACTGCTGACACAGAGCCTCAATGGTCCAGCTTGAAAATTTACTGATAATTACCATTGTCAAAATTTTCAAACAAGTGGTTGAACTGGGAAGAAAACGACTGTATTAGTTTGCTGCAGGCTGCTGTAACAAGTACTGCCCAGCGGGGAGCTCAAATAACAGAAATGTACTGTCTTGAATTTCTGGATGCCAGAAATCTGAGGTCAAGGCATCACCTGAGGGCTAAAAAGGAGACTCTCCCAGTTTCTGGCAGTTTGGAACTTTCCTTGCCTCTCAGATGACAAGCCTCCTGTGTCTTCACATTGTTTTCTCTCTGGGTTTTCTCTCTGTGTGTCCAAATGTCTATCTTTTTTAAAAAGTTCACCAGTTATATTGAATCAGGGGCTGCCCTAATGACCTCATCCTAACTTGATCATCTGCAAGGACCCTGTGGCCAAGTAAGGTCACATCACATCAAGTAAGTGCTAGAAACCAAAGACTAGGACTTCAGTGTCCTTTGTGGGGGAAGGGGAGAGAACAATGCAGACTGTAACAGTAGCCACGTGTTTGCACAGCCACATGTTCACCACCGGTTACCCTACTTTGAGCTGAAAATGCTGTGTGTCCACTTAGCATTCTCACTAAGTTCTGTTTAATAGTGCCTTAACTACCCTAGAACTGAGGAGCTTACGTGCCAAAAAGGAATACAATTCCTTTCCTTTGACCACCTGGAGAATGAACCTTCTCCAGGGCACAGGACAAAGGTGAGACCCAGGCCATATGGAAAAAACTGAGATCCCAGCCCATTCAAAACAGATGTCTCTCATCGTGGAACAAGGGTGTGGGTTGTGGCCTAGCCACTGTCCTTCCTTTGGAAATTCACCAAAAGCTGGGGGTGAAACCTGACCTGCCTGAAGTCTCATATTAATGCAATGCTTTGTCTTTCACATAAGTGGTAGAATAACTCACTATACCATGAAATGGATAATCTAGAGGTCAAATCGAATCTAGTGTAAATTATGACAACTTTATGTAAAATCCAACATGACATATCCTGGCATTGGTCATCCTACCAATGCCAAGGTCAGTGAAGGATTCTTTCTCGAATTTTCATCCACAGGTTTATAACATTAAATATGCAAAAAAATGGTATATTTTTTATTGTCTTTAACCTAAGGTCCTCATGATTTAAATATAAGTCCCAGTGTCCATGTCAAAAAGGTAGTGAACATATAAATGTGAAAATATCAAATAAAAGGGGCAAATCCTATGACCATGTGACCAAAAAGCAACAGTACATTTCCCTTCAGCATTCTGCCATCCTGACCAACACTTGGAAAATCGTGCTTCTAAAATAATTCATGTTGATGTGTGGCAGAAACTGGCACAACACTGTAAAGCAACTATCCTTCAATAAAACAATTTTAAAATGTATATAGCGACTGAAGGTTAGAGCTTCCTTGGTTTGATTAACCTAATTAAGGAGGCTATTTGAAGCCAGTGCTGATGACACTCAATCTTATTTATTTTAAAATGAGGAATGCATATAAATGTTCCCTATTTAGTAACTGGATGAACCCACCAGAGTGTCTTAGATCTGAGAGACAAGAACTTTTTACAAAAGAAAATTCTAAACTAAAGCATGAGTGGAGAGTTGAAAGAAGGCAACTATATGCCTGTACAAGGAAGGATATTTTTCCTCTCTTGCCTTTCCTGTGAATGCCTTTTTTCCATAGTAAAGGACAGAGAATTTAACATTTAATTTAAGGTTATTTGTCAGTAGAGAACTTAAGAGCCTTTGAAATTATGAAGGAGATTCTGACTCAGCCTATAACATCCATTCTAGTTGCCTGCGGTGGGCACTCTGAGGATGTGAGTATAAGTGATTGTTTTCCATCTCCTATTATAGACACATAAAAAAGTACCAAATCCCAATGAAACACTTGCATACAATTCATTCTCTGTAGTATGGCCATTGTGAAAACCTTGGTAAAATTCTAAATTTTGTTCAAGCTCAAATAATCCACATAAACTGGTATGCACATACCAGGGACCTGGTGTCACATTGATGAAGAATGTCAGCAGGGACATCTGTTCTTCTGTCTCCCAAGTCCCACCCCTCCCTAAATTGTCCTTTAACTTAGACTCACCCTATAATTCAGGGCCTTTTTCCTTTGAGGATTCATCCTGGTTTGCTCTCAAACATGCTCATGTCTACTGTTGATTTCTATCCTAGGAACCTAGTCATCCATGCCCTCCACCCTGAATTATTCAGATTCACCGAGGACAGCAAAGAAGAGGAACTGAACTTGCTGATGTCTGGTCCTACAGTTTGAAACAGGCTCTGCCATAAGCTCATTATATGACTTGGCTAAAGATCTGCCTCTCAAGTCTTAGTCTCCTCATTTGTAAGACAGAAAAATTGTGACCATCACCACAGTATAGTAGTGAGAACTCAAGGGTCTAGTGAACCTGGCACATGTTAAATGCTTCGGAAATGTTAGTTATTATCATCATCACTAGTACTAGTTGCTGTCAATACTTCATCATTTAGATGTCTAATATCCATTGTTTCTTTACAATCATATCACAAATGTATTTCTTTATCTGCCACGAATGAGGCATTAGAGTTCATTTAGGTTACCATTCTCATCCCTCACGTGTCACATTGGTCTAACCTCTTCTGTCTCTTGTTGCCACTTTTAAGGCCCCTTCTGATTACGTTGGACCCTCCAGGATAACCCAGGATAATCTTCCCAGCAAGTTCAGCTGATCAGCAACTTCAATTCCACCTGCATCCTGCATCCTCCATTGCCACAGAAGGTAATACACTCACAGGTTCTGGGGACAGGATGTGGACAGCTTTGGGGAGCCATTACTCTTCCTGCCACAAACTTACAGGGACTTTAAGTATTTCTACAACTTTTCTGCCATAAAGCTTTTATTTTTTTACTCAAAATAGAGAATGCTCAATTTTAAAAAGATGCCAATGCTTATACAGCAAATGAGTTTACCTGTTTGCATTGAATGCCTTCATTAGCTCTGGGATTTGGGGAACGTCTACAGCACTCACATTTCACAGATGAACACCTGGGGCTAGAACTGGATTCTGATGTCCTGCTCCCAGTGACCTGGTTTCTGTTTATCCCTTTCTGCCTTCATAAAGGCCCTTAGAATTACTGCTCCTAATTCTACAGAGTGGGCTGATGTTCAGCATGGCCTGGGCTGGCTAATCAAAACATGCACATTTCAGGCAAAAATCAATAGAAAAGACCAATACTTTAAAAAAAAGAAATATAAGGGTAGAAAAAGAGTTTGATCAGAATGCAGAATATTTAATAAAAATTCTGTCATATCCAAAAGTGTCTGAAAGTGCTCGGATTTCTCCCCCATTCTTATTCTGATAAATGTGAAAACCGAGTAATTGAGATGATTTTTCTATAAAATGTGAAAGATATAGAAAAGCTGAATGAAGGAATAACTAGGGAAACAAATTTCATAGTTGTCTACAGTTTGCTGAGAAGGATGGAAGACTTTTCCTTTTCTTCTCCTAGTTCTTATAATGATATTGAAATAGTGAAAAAAAAAACCCAGAAAAGTAAACCTACAGACCAATCTCCCTTATGATTATCGATGACAAATTCTAAATGAAATATTAGCAATTTAATTTGGAAATGTATTCTAAAAATATTACACTGTGATCAAGAAGAATTTATTCTAAGTATGCAAGAATGATTTACTTCAGAAATCCCAAATGACTCACTGCATCCGCTCAAAAGAGAAGTCACAGAGTATTAACTCTTTAGAATTCAAAGTGTATTTGATAATCTGTTGTTTAGCTGGTTAGCCATGTCCAACTCTTTTGTGACCCCATAGACTGTAGCCTGCCAGACTCCTCTGTCCGTGGGATTTTCTGGGCAAGAATACTGGAGTGGGTGGCATTTCCTTCTCCAGGGGATCTTCCTGACCCAGGGATCAAATCCATGTCTCCTGCATTGCAGGCAGGTTCTTTACCACTGAGCAAACTGGGAAGCCATATTTGATAAATTAAACATCTAATATTGATTTTATCAATCTTTTAATAAACCAGAAGTAGGTACCAATATTCCTTACCATGATAAAGACCACTGGTCCTCACTTTAAACCAGCCATCATTAATGCTAAGATACCCACATTAATGTTTGGAAAAGATGTGACACCTACTACTGCCACTGTTATTCAAAAATTGTTCTGAAAGTTCTAGCCTTGCAAAAAGTCTTTAAAAGACAAATGACAATCTGTAAAGACTGTAAAGGAAGAGGCAAGTTATTAGAAGTAGCAGTAAAGAAAATAACAAAATTTAACTGAAAGATATAAAAAGAACTGAATAAAAGAAGGGACAGGCCATATTCTGGGCTAAAAGCATAAAGAGGAAAACTCTCCTTTCCTTGTCCCCAGTAATTAATAGATATAACTAATTTTTTAAATCCTAGTAGGATTTTTGAAAACATGGCAGTGAAAAGTTAAAGTACAACTGGGAGAATTAAATACTTCATAATTGAACACCTATTTGAATAATAAGAAACATAAGACTGACTTTAGAAAATGCATAAAATTCATGAATGTATAGTATAATCACATGTAGAAGCATAAATATTATATTATAAAATAGTAAAAGTGACAGAAATAAAAACAATCTAAAAGTATAGAGTATTAGGTATAGAAATTATAAAGTCATAAAGAGACTTCAAGTCAGGAATTAAATAGCACATAAAAAAATACTATACCACTAGATCACGTTCACACATTTAGAATGATCCCAAACCTGTAAACATATACTCCAAACATGTACAGATAAACTATATACATTTTTATGCTGTATCCCCAAATTTTTAAATGTCCATTAAAGAAAAAACTGGAAGATAATGTCTACTAAAATTGTAACATGGGTATAAGCATTCTCTCTAGATGATATGCTTCTCTTCTCTCTTTTGTTTTCTTCTAATTTATTTATATTTTTAAACTTTTTATTTTATATTGGAGTATAGCTGATCAACAATGTTTTGACAGCCTCAGGTGGACAGCAAAGGGACTGGGTCATACATATACATGTAAATATTATTTTCTTCTTCATGCTTTACTTTCCAACATTTTCTGGAAAAAATATACTATAAAATCAGAAAAGACATAATATACCCATATCATTTTGCATAATGTTTTGTGGCAATACTTAATTTTTTAACCACAGAAATCTGTGAAAATCTTATATTTTCAGTACTAACCCCCAAAACTGCATTATATACAAATAAACACTAACTTTTGCATAAAGTTAAAGGTCTTACAGACCCATTGACACATATTCAAAGACTCTAGGCAAAGCACAAACGGTGTACAAATTTCAAATCAATTCCCCATGCATTATCTCCATTTGTTGTTGTTCAGTGGCCAAGTCACGTCCAACTCTTTCCAACCCCATGGACTACGGCATGTCCCTCACCATCTCCTGGAATTTGCCCAAGTTCATGTCTATTGAATCGGTGATGCAGCCAACCATCTCATCCTCTGTCACCCTCTTCTTCTGCCTTCAATCTTTTCCAGCATCAGGGTCTTTTCCAATGAGTCAGCTGTTCACATCAGGTGGCCAAAATATTGGAGTTTCAGTGTCAGCATCAGTCCTTCCAAAGAGTATTCAGTGTTGATTTCCTTTCAGATTGACTGATTTTATCTCCTTGGCTTTCAAGGGAAGCTCAAGAATCTTCTCCAGCACCACAGTTCAAAAGCATCAATTCTTCGGCTCTCAGCCTTCTTTGTTGTCCAGCTCTCACATCTGTACGTGACTACTGGAAAGACCATAACCTTGACTATATGGACCTTTGTCAGCAAGGAGATGTCTTTGCTTTTTAACAAACTGTCTAGGTTTGTCATAGCTTTATTGCCAAGAAGCAAGCATCTTCTAATTTCATGACTACAGTCACCATCGCAGCGATTTTAGAGCCCAAGAGGAAGAAATCTGTCACTGCTTCCACCTTTTGCCCTTCTATTTGCCATGAAGTCATGGGACCAGATGCCATGATCTTAGTGTTTTTTAATATTGAGTTTTAAGCCAGCTTTTTCACTCTCCTCCTTCACCCTCATGAAGAGGCTCTTTGGCTCCTCTTTGCTTTCTGCCACTATAGATCCTCACCAAAACTTCATAATATTACAGATGCTACTTTGGTCATTTTGAAGATGAATAAATTGAGTAACAGGGCCTCCCAGGTGGCTCCAGAGTAATGAATCTCTCTGCAATTCAGGAGACACAAGTTTAATCCCTGGGTTGGGAAGATCCCCTGGAGAAAGAAATGGTAATCCATTCCAGTATTCTTACCTGGAAAATCCTATGGACAAAGGAGCCTGGTGGACTACGGTCCGTGGAGTCACAAAGAGTCAGACACAACTTATCAACTAAACAACAGCAACAAACTGAGTAACAGAAAGTTAAGAATACACAGCTAACAGGACAGCACAAGTGGCTGAGTCTTCATGACCTAGTACTGAGTGTTCTGTGTTATAGCACAGCTTGATTTCTTAAGTGCAGAATAGGATATTGTCCAATAAACAAAACCTGAGCTTGAGTCCTGATAGACCCCTGAAACTTTGGGAAATCCCCCAACTTCACCATGACTTGGTTTGCTCATCATTAAAGCAGAGATAATCATACTTGCCTTGCATATGTCCCTGAGTTGTTATGGAGATGAAATGTCAAGGAAAGCACTTGCAAACAGAATTTATCTTTATTATTATTCATACATAGACATTTCTATTATGAACCTATTAAAACTCGAGCCAGCTCTGGGATAAGTGCTGATGGAATGTAGGTGGTGGCGGGGGAGGGCCGGAGGAGACGAAGCTTGTTACTTAAAGGTAATTAAAATGTACCATTCTTTGTTGAAAAGGTGTGTCTCTCTGAGTAATTAGCAGTCTGTTGTGCACTGAACAATGGTTTGTTGGCAGAATTCTCTCACATCAGTTGAAGGTGCCATTCTGCAAAGTGAATCAACAAAATTCGGAGTTCCCCGCTTTAAATTTTTTATTTCGTTTTCACAGGTATCTAATTTAAGGCTGTGACAATATTAATGATTAAAATGTTAAGCAATTTTCAAAGTCTTTCCACTGAATTCTTCACAGACTTGCTGAAGACTAAAGAACAATCAAGGAATGGTAAGAGATTCCTGCAACCATTTTTACGGTCAGAGGTCACTGACTTGCCTTGAAACACAGCACTGTGACTTACTTAGGGTTGGTCCTCCATAAACAGGAGCTGAGCCTCAGTGTGTAAATGAGATGCTGAGTTGGTGCTGAACGACAGGCTCTGACAGTAAAAAGCTAGATGCCATTTCATCTCGATGAGACTCAGTTTCCTCATCTGTAATCTGGATAGCATGATATCTGTTTCAATGTGGAAAGTCCTTTAAACTGTAATGGACCATGAAGAACATGGAAGGAAGCCTTCTTTAGAGCATTTGGGACTTGTCTGAGTCAGTTCCTTCTGACATCTTCTTTAACATAGAACATGGGTGACATCACCTGGTGTACTTAACAGTTAGTCCCTAAAACTAAACTGAAACTCATTACTTACACTTTTATTTGGTTTTCCCTGATGATTGCATTTACCTCCTTAGCTACTCCTTGTTCACGATTCACCAGGGGATGGCTCATTTGGATTGATCATCTATTTTATTTCTTATGTACCCAGCAGAACCGTAATTAAAGTTCAAAACTTACGTGATGGTTCTTTCATCCTTAGTCATAACCCTTCCACAGTTGCTCGAGACTGATAGTTATAGAGGCCATAAGTGTAAGATCACTCTAGGCTGCTCTTCCAACCTCTAAATGGAGTCAGTCCTGAGGGATGGATAGAATTTCACTGCGTTTTCCCATTTCATTTGTATAATGAAATCATTGTTTGCCCTTCGGTCTGTCCTTTTGCCCTTTTCAGTCTTGAGGTGGACCATTCAGTAACCCCCTCCAAGATTTCTAGGAAAACTAGGAATTTTAAATGGACTCGCATCAAATCTTCAGAACTTGGTTTTTCCCCTAAATACAATATGCCAAAAAATCCACCCCCGCACAGCATTATGCATTTGCTGTCTGTTTGCTTGTATTTGTTTGCACATAGAATTGAATGGATGTATAAATCTGTAACGTGTGAAGTTGTGTGCCTGTTCTTAGTCACTCAATCGTGTCCGACTCTTTGTTAACCCGTGGACCGTAGCCCTCCGGCTACTCTATTCTTAGGATTCTCCAGGCAAAAATATTGGAGTGGGTTGCCATTTCCTTCTCCAGGGGTTCTTCCCAACCCAGGGATTGAAACTGTGTCTCTTATATCTCCTGCATTAGCAGGTGGGTTCTTTTTTTTTTTTTTTTTTTCAGTAAATTTATTTATTTTAGTTGGGGGCTAATTACTTTACAATATTGTAGTGTTTTTTGCCATACACTGACATGAATCAGCCATGGGTTTACATGTGTTCCCCATCCTGAACCCCCCTCCCACCTCCCTCCCCATCCCATCCCTCTGGGTCATCCCATTGCACCAGCCCTGAGCATTTGTCTCATGCATCGAACCTGGAATGGTGTTCTGTTTCACATATGATAATATACATGTTTCAATGTTATTCTCTCAGAACGTCCCACCCTCACCTTCTCCCTCAGAGTCCATAAGATTGTTCTACGCATCTGTGTCTCTTATTCTGTCTTGCATATAGGGTTATCGTTACCATCTTTCAAATTCCATATATATGCATTAGTATACTGTATTGGTGTTTTTCTTTCTGGCTTACTTCACTCTGTATAATGGGCTCCAGTTTCATCCATCTCAATAGAACTGATTCAAATGTATTCTTTTTAATGGCTGAGTAATATTCCATTGTGTATATGTACCAAAACTTCCTTATCCATTTGTCTGCTGATGGACATCTAGGTTGTTTCCATGTCCTGGCTATTGTAAACAGTGCTGCGATGAACATTGGGGTACACGCATCTCTTTCAATTCTGGTTTCCTCAGTGTGTATGCCCAGCAGTGGGATTGCTGGATCATATGGCAGTTCTATTCCCAGTTTTTTAAGGAATCTCCACACTGTTCTCCATAGTGGCTGTACTAGTTTGCATTCCCACCAACAGTGTAAGAGGGTTCCTTTTTCTCCACACCCTCTCCAGCATTTATTGCTTGTAGACTTTTGGATAGCAGCCATTCTGACTGGTGTGAAATGGTACCTCATTGTGGTTTTGATTTGCATTTCTCTAATAATGAGTGATGTTGAGCATCTTTTCATGTGTTTGTTAGCCATCTGTATGTCTTCTTTGGAGAAATGTCTGTTTAGTTCTTTGGCCCATTTTTTGATTGGGTCGTTTATTTTTCTGGAATTCAGCTGCAGGAGTTGCTTGTATATTTTTGAGATTAATTGTTTGTCTGTTGCTTCGTTTGCTATTATTTTCTCCCATTCTGAAGGCTGTCTTTTCACCTTGCTTATAGTTTCCTTTGTTGTGCAAAAGCTTTTAATTTTAATTAGGTCCCATTTGTTTATTTTTGCTTTTATTTCCAATATTCTGGGAGGTGGGTCATGGAGGCTCCTGCTGTGATTTATGTCGGAGAGTGTTTTGCCTATGTTTTCCTCTAGGAGTTTTATAGTTTCTGGTCTTACATTTAGATCTTTAATCCATTTTGAGTTTATTTTTGTGTATGGTGTTAGAAAGTGTTCTAGTTTCATTCTTTTACAAGTGGTTGACCAGTTTTCCCAGCACCACTTGTTAAAGAGATTGTCTTTTCTCCATTGTATATTCTTGCCTCCTTTGTCGAAGATAAGGTGTCCATAGGTGTGTGGATTTATCTCTGGGCTTTCTATTTTGTTCCATTGATCTATATTTCTATCTTTGTGCCAGTACCATACTGTCTTGATGACTGTGGCTTTGTAGTAGAGCCTGAAGTCAGGCAGGTTGATTCCTCCAGCTCCATTCTTCTTTCTCAAGATTGCTTTGGCTATTCGAGGTTTCTTATATTTCCATACAAATTGTGAAATGATTTGTTCTAGTTTTGTGAAAAATACCGTTGGTAGCTTGATAGGGATTGCATTGAATCTATAGATTGCTTTGGGTAGTATGCTCATTTTCACTATATTAATTCTTCCAGTCCATGAACACGGTATATTTCTTCATCTGTTTGTGTCCTCTTTGATTTCTTTCATCAGTGTTTTATAGTTTTCTGTATATAAGTCTTTTGTTTCCTTAGGTAGATATATTCCTAAGTATTTTATTCTTTGTTGCAATGGTGAATGGTATTGTTTCCTTAATTTCTCTTTCTGTTTTCTCATTATTAGTGTATAGGAATGCAAGGGATTTCTGTGTGTCAATTTTACATCCTGCAACTTTACTATATTCATTGATTAGCTCCAGTAATTTTCTGGTAGAATTTTTAGGGTTTTCTATGTAGAGGGTCATGTCATCTGCAAACAGTGAGAGTTTTACTTCTTCTTTTCCTATCTGTATTCCTTTTATTTCTTTTTCAGCTCTGATTGCTGTGGCCAAAACTTCCAAAACTATATTGAATAGTAGTGGTGAAAGTGGGCACCCTTGCCTTCTTCCTGACTTTAGGGGAAATGCTTTCAATTTTTCACCACTGAGGATAATGTTTGCTGTGGGTTTGTCATATATAGCTTTTATTATGTTGAGGTATGTTCCTTCTATTCCTGCTTTCCGGAGGGCTTGTATCATAAATGAATGTTGAATTTTGTCAAAGGCTTTTTCTGCATCTATTGAGATAATCATACGGTTTTTATCTTTCAATTTGTTAATGTGATGTATTACATTGATTGATTTGCGGATGTTAAAGAAACCTTGCATTCCTGGGATAAAGCCCACTTGGTCATGATGTATGATCTCTTTAACATGATGTTGGATTCTGTTTGCTAGAATTTTATTAAGGATTTTTGCATCTATGTTCATCAGTGATATTGGCCTGTAGTTTTCTTTTTTTGTGGCATCTTTGTCTGGTTTTGGAATTAGGGTGATGGTGGCCTCATAGAATGAGTTTGAAGTTTACCATCTTCTGCAATTTTCTGCAGTTTGAGTAGGATAGGTGTTAGCTCTTCTCTAAATTTTTGGTAGAATTCCGCTGTGAAGCCGTCTGGTCCTGGGCTTTTGTTTGCTGGAAGATTTCTGATTACAGTTTCGATTTCTGTGCTTGTGATTGGTCTGTTAAGATCTTCTATTTCTTCCTGGTTCCGTTTTGGAAAGTTATACTTTTCTAAGAATTTGTCCATTTCTTCCAAGTTGTCCATTTTATTGGCATATAGCTGTTGGTAGTAGTCTCTTATGATCCTTTGTATTTCTGTGTAGTCTGTTGTGATCTCTCCATTTTCATTTCTAATTTTGTTGATCTGATTCTTCTCCCTTTGTTTCTTGATGAGTCTGGCTAATGGTTTGTCAATTTTGTTTATCTTCTCAAAAAACCAGCTTTTAGTTTTGTTGATTTTTGCTATGGTCTCTTTTGTTTCTTTTGCATTTATTTCTGCCCTAATTTTTAAGATTTCTTTCCTTCTACTAACCCTGCGGTTCTTCATTTCTTCCTTCTCTAGTTGCTTTAGGTGTAGAGTTAGGTTATTTATTTGATTTTTTTCTTGTTTCTTGAGGTACGCCTGTATTGCTAGGAACCTTCCCCTTAGCATTGCTTTTACAGTGTCCCATAGGTTTTGGGTTGTTGTGTTTTCATTTTTATTTGTTTCTATGCATATTTTGATTTCTTTTTTTGATTTCTTCTGTGATTTGTTGGTTATTCAGAAGCGTGTTGTTTAGCCTCCATATGTTGGAATTTTTAATAGTTTTTTTCCTGTAATTGAGGTCTAATCTTACTGAATTGTGGTCAGAGAAGATGACTGGGATGATTTCAATTTTTTTTAATTTACCAAGGCTAGATTTATGGCCCAGGATGTGATCTATCCTGGAGAAAGTTCCATGTGCACTTGAGAAAAAGGTGAAATTGATTGTTTTGGGGTGGAAAGTCCTGTAAATATCAATTAAATCTAACTTGTCTATTGTATCATTTAAAGTTTGTGTTTCCTTGTTAATTTTCTGTTTAGTTGATGTATCTGTATGTGTGAGTGGAGTATTAAAGTCTCCCAGCAGGTGAATTCTTTACTGTCTGAGCCATGAGGCAACATTCAAATCATCACCTAAAAATGAATCACTTATCGTCACTAACCTGGTCATATTACTGTAGTGTGATCACACTTACGTTAAAGAACACCAGAACTTCAGCCTTACCTGGAATCAACTGAAGCCCTTGTTAAAATAGATATTAGCAAACCTCATCCCAGAATTATTGAGTCAGACTCTAGAGATGAGGCTCAGAATTGGCATTCTTCAAAAACATTGAGAAAGTATTGTGGTGGAGAAGTGGTTCAGCCTGGTTCCTGAATGACACCTCTATTTCTGACTCTCCTATGAGAGTCTAATGTTTATCCTGGAGAGTCCTTAAAGAGGACAAGCTCCCAAACAGATTTTGTTAACATAGTTCCAGGTGGCAGCTGGCAAATGCAACCTGACTTGGTATCCCACCCTCAGAAGTCGGAACCTACAAGATCTCAGGCAAGCTGGGATCTTCTTCATGATGGAACAAAATGGTAGGTTTGTTAGGCAGCTCTGTTTACCATCTTCTTTGTACCCTCCTCTTTCCCTAAGAAGCCTTGTCTGACAACTTTTACTGACATCACATTTCATGAAATGTAAGGAGGTTCGTCAGTTTGAGATATCACTGACGATCCTCGAAATGATGGTCTAATGTCACGAAGATGATAGATGACTAGAAAACTCCCACATAGTCTACAAGTATTTGCTGGCTCTCCACATTCCTTCGCCTATCAACCCTTTGGAAGAAGAATATAGACATTCACAGGAGTGAAGAAGGCAAGGCATTTTTTTCTGAATTTACCCAGAATAAAATGAGAGACCTCCATCAAACCAGTCATTCATTATTCTTTATTCTTCTCTTTTTAAAACTTTTAGCATGAGAAGTAATTTAAGCAGTCATATACAATTGTACTCTCTGCAGTCCACTGAGTTCATGCTATAATTCATAACCATTACCTCACCAGCAGTGACTTGCCATATGACCTTGGGTGAGTAACTTTGACTGTCTGTGGCCAGGAGCTCCTATCTACCCCAGTGTAAGGAGATTAATGACTTATTGCCAATGAGGATTTGGGGGCTCATAAAAGGAACACACATTCACTTAAGTAACAAATAATCCCTGATAAAAGTGATGACTGCTGTGTTTTAAAATAAATTCGAGACACCATTTAATGCCTGGAGAGGAACTTTTTCTCTAAAATATGTACAGATAAAGATGGAGTTATCAGACTGCCTGACTTCAGATGGATCCATCCCTAACCAGCGAGACACACTTAAATCCAGGAAAAAGGAATTTGTTTCTGAGTTGGAACTTCATTTCAGCAGGCATGGAAAGGAAGAGGTAGTAATACTCTTTTCTCCCTTAGAATAAATCAGTAGAATCTCTTGTAAATAAAATTTACAACCATTCTAGGAAGCACACACATGTTGGTGTTATTCTCTGGGGAGCACAACACACATACTCACACCCCACATATTTTTACACACATCTGCACACTTACAAATTTGGCACCATAACGGCTCAACCAATGTTTCAGAATCATCCACAAAAAATTTTGATTTTTGACTAGCACTTGGAACTGAGTATAACATTTCTCTTTAAGTTCTAGATGTTCTAATTCAAAAGAAAAGTTTAAAGATCCAATAGATTTTTCTTTTCCATTTTATGACAGATATTTGGTTGCTGAAGGACTTTTTTCAGCCTTCTTTTTCTTTTTTTTTACCAACTCCCTTAGAGATCTAACTCATGTTTCCATGAAAATGTTTCCATGAAAAAATCTACACTGTGATCTGCATGTGTAAGTAGTGGTCAGATAAAGCAGGTTAAGAGAGTAGCCTTCACAACTGGTTATTTATGGAATAAATAGAGGTAAAGTTTTGGAAATCAATTTATTGGTTTGTAACCAAAATCTTACTAATGTTAAATATTGGACAAGAAGAAGGAGACTGTTGAGTAAATTATAGAATGTTCACTTGATAGAAATATCACAGTGATAAGCAAGAAGTCTGGTTACCAATTACAAAGATGCTCATAGTATCATGTTAAATGAAAAAGTCAACAGATAAATCAATAGATCAGAAGAGAAAAATTTGAAATAAATTTCCACATTTATGGAAAAATAGTTTGAAGCAAAGATGACATTTCTGATTAATGAAGAAATATCTATTTTCTAATAGTGTTGAGACAACTAGGTTGCTACCTGAAAAAGTATAATCCTCCTTAATATGTGTACCAATATAAAAGCCCAGAAGAATGATAGAAAGTTATACTATAAAAGCACTAGGACAAAGCATGGAAAAACAGTATATTCTTAAAATTAAAAAGTCTTTCCAACTATACCATTAAACCTGAAAGACAATAAAAAATTGATCAACCCAACTGTGTAAAAGCAGGCTTTTATATGCTCCTCTCCACTGAATAAACGTCATAAACGAAGTCAAAAGACAACATATAGAGAAAATATTTACAACTCTTAATGTAAAGGTCTAATTAATATATAAAGAGTCCTTTAAAATCAACATTAAAAACCCTATTGAAAATGGGCAGATGTTAGCAAAAAATTATAGAAAATACATATGATGGCTTTGAATCATGTACAAAGTTTCTCAAGTTCATTTATACTAAGAAACGGAGAAGCTAAAACTTCAAGAAAGTACTGTATTTTACCTTTCAGGTTAACAAAGACCAAAAACTTTATGATACACCACGTTATGGGAATAACACTGTCATTCATTGCTAGTTGGTGTATAAGTTGGTAAACCTCTTGGAAGTCAATCAAAATACAGAAAGCACATACTGTTTGACCCAGCAATTCCATTCCCAGGAATTTCTCATGAAAATGACATTTTAAAGTTTCTATACTCTAAATTCAAGAAAGGAAAAGATGACTGTTCTCTGGCCATAGTCCCAAGACAAAAACAATTCGCTACAACTTTTTTTCAAAGTCATTTCAGTCAATCAGTGGAAATGAGATTTACTAACTGCACTTCTTAAAGGCACATGCCATTGCCAAGGTTCTGCAACTGAAGGTCAACCAATCCTTAAACACTGTCGCTTCTGGAATTCTGTCAATCCCTGGACTCAATGCTTCCCAAGCCCTATATAAGATCAGCTTTTGCTTAATTTTGATACAGCTATATCCCACAGCTACTCTTTTCCCTTGCATAGCAAGAAAAAGAGTCAGTTTTTGCTGTAGGTACTGAGTTGTAGCCTTTACTTTCAAACCAAATACACATATGAGAAACAACATATGTGTAAGGACCTTCATTAAAGTATTCATCAAATATTGCTTAATAGAAAAAAATTATAAACAATAAAAATAATCTGAAAGGTCCAGTAAATTAGAAAACCAGAGATGATATCAGATGTCTCCTTGAAAGGGAATTAGTTGTCATGGGGCAAAGGAGGGAAGAAGAGATGTATATATTTTATTTACTCACTTTTAATGTTTTTTTCTTAAATATTGCTCAGGATTTCAAACAGTATGTGCAATATGAAAAAAAAGCATATGAATTGATAGCAAAATAATAATAGCTGCCATTTCTAAATAGCTAGGCGATAGTTTTTGAAGGTTCCTTTCCCAAAAATATTTCATAATTTTGTGACATAACATTTTAAATTAAAACTATTTTTAAATGCCATGCCAGAGATAATACAAAAATACGACAAACACAATTACTCCATTGCAGGTCAGCATATAACAAAACGTGGAGTGACATAAAGAGAATCTTACTTATTAAGAGCAATAATCTAAATCTAAAGGAAAGGAAGCATCCAAGAAACCCAAGTACATCACATAAGCAAAACTGACAGAACAAGGCCTTCCTATAATACCAAGAGGTTTCAAGCAAAATCCCCAAGTTCATCAGAGACTTGGACCTCTAGAGCTCAGACCAGGAGCTTCTCCCAACAGTTACCAGTGCCTCACTTTTGATGCATTGTAACCAAGAAGCAACATAGATGCAGTTTTTGTCTATATTCTAAAGTAGACTTAAAAAGAGGCAAGAAGTACTTCAAATTTTACACTTCCCCCTGATGCACTGATACAAGGAAGGACTCAGCAGTATCAACTTACAGAAGATAATATTTGCTTACACCACAGCACCCATCGGAAATACATCTTCGTCTCCAACGTCAGCTGGCTGAAACCATCAAGTTCACCAAAAAACAACTTCTAATCTCCTTTCCTTTAGACAGCATGATCTTGGAATTCAGAAGTGTTTTTCTTTCACCAGATAACTCTCTAAAGGGAGAAAAAAGTGGAATTAATTAAATAATGTAATGAAAAAATACAAAATAAATTCAGTTTAGAAGAAAAACTCAACTTAAGGTCATCGAGGCTAGGAAAATGATAACTTCATCAGCCTAGTCTTGACAAATCACAGTGTAGTATTATTTGGATTCTCATCAGTAATCTTGTTGGCCTCAATTAATTTGAATTAACTCCATCCTCTCTCACCCTTCATGTCAGTAGTTTGGTATTTTTCTTACACTCTACCCTCTAGGGCTTCCCTTGGGGCTCAGACTGCAAAGCATCTGCCTGCAGTGCTGGAGACCTGGGTTTGATCCCTGGGTTATGAAGATCCCCTGAAGAAGGGAATGGCTACCCACTCTAGTATTCTTGCCTGAAGAATTCCATGGACAGAGGAGCCTGGTGGGCTACAGTATGTAGGGTCGCAAAGAGTCGGACATAAGTGAATTGACTTAGCACTTAGCACGCATCTGTCTAAAATGAACTGTTGATCTTCAGGTATTCTGTGCAGATTCCGGCAAACACAGTGATGCACTCTGGGTAAGCCCCTCTCTAACAGAAGCCCTTCTGCCCCCAGGTTACTGCCCTGGCATGGGAAGCCCCAGAACACACCTTGAAATGAAGGTTGCTGCAGCAGGTATTGCAAATACCAGGGAAAGTACCCATTCCTGCCACATGTCACATGCCAGGTCACTGTGTACACACAGTGCGTCACACAGAAGGGCAAACTGATCCTCAGCGTCCATCTGAAAACCCGTTTTTTTTCTTTGGTAATCTTGTTACTAACTCTTGCCAGACCTAAACTCTCATCCTCGATTCCATTTCACACTGCTCCTCCTCTGAAGTCTTTGGTCATCGGGGCTCTGCTTTGTTCCCACTGCTCCACTGGGGGCACTAAGTGCTCTTTCCACATGACGGCATGTGTGCTGAGTCATTTCAGTCATGTCTGACTCTTTGTGACTCTACGGACTGTAGCCCACCAGGCTCCTGTCTATGAGACTCTCCAGGCAAGAATACTGCAGTCGATTGCCATGCCCTCCTCCAGGGGATCTTCCCGACCCAGAGATTGAACCCAAATCTGCTGTGGCTCCTGCACTGCAGGCAGATACTTTACCGCTGAGCCAATCCTGTCCCCAGTTCACCCACACTCAACACTGTGCCCATACCCGTGTACTGCTTGTTTCCTAATGTCCCATGAAAATCGCCCCTCCTCTGACTGGGCTTCACTCGGCTCCTTTGACACCCACTCTGTTTTGATTTGCAAAGTCCATTTTAACTTTCTTGTCAGTGTCACAAAACACGGATTTCAGGAGCTTTGGAGTGAGCCCGGAGAACTGGACTGTGGAGCCAGCAGGGTCCGCCTCCCCTTTGATGCCATCCGTGGGTTGATGTGACAGGGCTGGCATCAGGGCAGGAGTGCTAGGGCATCTGTTTATGCCCCCAACACTTGTCATAGGGACTTACAGTGAGGGAAACCCCGGGGCACTGGTGTCTGTTCCCTGTTCCTGATGTGTAGGTAAGAATGTGGATATATGTGTATCTGAGGGAGGAAGGGAACAGGCCGAGCTGCCTCCATCTTGCACCCTCAGTGAACTTTGGACTATGTGCCTGGTAGCCATGGGGATAACATACCTACAGCCAAACTGGCCTCCTGGACTAATAAACACCAGATTCCATACCAAGATTTCCCGTCACCAAAAAGAATGTCGTAATCCCCTATGTAGTCAATCACCTTTGTAATCTGTATGGCACCCATTGGTGGAGGCTACAATGTATAACCGGCGGACCCTCCTGATTGTGGATCATGGCTGTAACCTAATTGTACCTCTCTTTAACACTTTCCACGCTAGGTTTAAGGAATTTGGGGATGTGGGCTTGAGCAGTATGTGGGTGCGTGCGTGCATGCTGTCTCTCAGTCGTGTCTGACTCTGTGAGACCCCATGGACTATAGCAACCAGGCTCCTCTGTCTATGGAATTCTCCAGACAAGGATACTACAGTGGGCTGCCATTTCCTCCTCCAGGGTGAGCAGTACACTTAAGGTATATAAGGTTTTTCACCAAAGTCGGTCGGGGTCCTTGGCTAAGAGGAGACTCTGCCTTGGGCCCACTGGTGTAATAAACTGCACTCCACTATCTGCATTGTCCCTCTGAGTGAGTTTGTTTCCCCAACACACGGCTACCACATATCAACGACGTAAATGTGGAATCTAGAAAAATGGTACAGATGAACCTGTCTGCAGGGTGACAACAGAGACGCAGACCTAGAGCATGTGTATAGACATGGAGGAGGAAGGCGGGGGATGAACTGGGATTTGCAGGTTGACATATGTACACGACCATGTGTAAAATAGATTGCTAGTGGGAACCTGTTGTACAGCGCAAGGAGCTGAGCTCGGTGCTCTGTGATATTTAGAGGGGGTGGGATGGGGTGGTGGGTGGGAGGGAGAAATGAGAGAAGGCTGATTCACTGTGTTGTATAGCAGAAACTAACGCAATGTGGTAAAGCAACTGTTAGGTAGTTAGAATAGGCAAAAGGAGTCCAGAAGCGTGGTGGCTAAAAGACAAAGAAGGGAAAAGCCCGCGAAAACAGAACAAAGGAAGGTCCGAGGACCGGAGTGAGGACCTCAGGTAGAACAAACAGCACTCCTGGCTGCCCAACTACATAGGGCAGGCCCAGGGGGAGAAAAAACATATAAAAAGAGGAGCCAAAGGGCCGGGGTCTCTCTCTCTCTCTCTTCTCTTCTCTTTGCGTCTTTTGGGTTGGCATGCCCTCACGCCTCAAGGATGTATGTTCCTTTATTTTCTAAATAAAACTGAGCTGTCCGAGAACTATAACACGGACTGTCCAAGAGCTGTGACACGCCGAGGGCTTTAACATCCGTCGCTTCAAATCTTTGCTGTGACAAAACAGAACCGAGACTACACTCCCCTGACACAACTATACCTCAATAAATACATAAATATTTTTTAAAAGAATGCGGAGATATACTGAATGGTAGGGTTTTGTGGTTTTTTTTTTCAATTTTTCTGTATGTAGTTGTTACCGAGTCCAAGCTCGCTCTGCCCGCCGCAAAGGACAGGCCAGTGATTGCGAGAGACCAGGGGTTGAGGCAAGGAAGAGACTTGAATCAGGGAGCCAGCTGACCAAGGAGATGGCAGGCTAGTGCCTCAAAATATCCATCTTGTCAGGGCCTGGTTGCCAGGCTATCTTATGGATCGGAGATGAAGGTTGTGGGGGGGGTGGGGGGTGCTGGGGGAGGTGAGGAAACAAAGTAAAAAGACTATTCAACCCTTGCAAATGTCCCCTGGAATGGCAAGCCTCAGGCAGAGGGATGTGTTAATTTCACTTCCTTACAGTCCTTCACAGGGGGGTGGATCAGGTTATCTCCCTGAGGCAGACCACTGTGGACGTTTATAATAACAAAAAAGGGTGTGAGTCACAAAAGCAGATCCAGGGTAAATTTAAAATTAACTCCCCTCTCCCCCAAAAAATAGAAAAAAAAATTACCCCTTCCCGGTTACATAATGATGTCTTGACATTCTAAAACAAATCTTTCCGGTTGCCTTCCTTAGGGATAGCCAAGGGCCTAGTCAGGAGTCTGTCTTGACAGATGAATTAACCAGTCCAAAACCACAACTCCTCTTCTTGGCCCTCACACCCCAGGGGGAAATACCCCTTTCCCTTCAGCACTAGGCCAAACCCCAGAGCCCAAAGCCCATGGGAATCACTCCGACTAGGCCAATCCTAAGCTGTGCATCCACCCTGCTTTGTCATTCCTGCGTGTGTGCGTTAGTCTCTCAGCCGTGTCTGACTCTTGGCGACCCCAAGGGCTGCAGCTTGCCAGGCCCCTCTGTTCATGGAATTTTCCAGGCAAGAATAACGGAGTGGGTTGCCATTCCCTACGCCACAGGATGTTCCCGACCCAAGGATCGAACCCGTGTCTCCTGCATTGCAGGCTGATTCTTTACCTTCTGAGCCTCCAGGGAAGCCTTTTCTTCCCTGAGGAAACCTCAAAGACCAAGGCCTCACGGCTGCCCCTCCACCCCCACCTTCTGCCTCCTGACCACTCTGGGGTCTTTCCCATAAGGTCCTGCCGCTAGTCCCCAGAACCTGTGACTATAATAAACGTTGTTTTGTTTTTTCCTGAGCCTCTTTGGTCTCATCTTGTGGCCATATCTGAATGATTATTCATAAAAGAATACAGTACACATACACACACACACACAATGTGGAGGATATAGAAAGTGTATGTAAGTTGAAGACAAGATCCCAGTAAAGGCGTCTTCTTACAGCTTCACATTTCCCAACAAAATCCAAATTCCTTGCTGCCTTGACTTCCTTCCCTAGCATTCTGTGAAGGGAGCTTCCAAAAGAGCCACCTGTAACATGTTTCATGCCAGGTTCCTTAACTATACGCAAATATGAGCCCAAATGTCACGTCCTCAGAGAAGCCTTCTATGATATGTCGGGTCCTCCTTCCTGGCTGTCCTCTTCATGCTGTCTTCTGCTGCCTGGCATTATTTCTTCATGGCATGTGGACCGCCTGATGCAACACCATCCATCCACATGTATCAGGTTAAATGATGTCTCCCAACTCACCCCTCCATCCCCACTTGTGATGGGGAGGCCTTGGCTACCCCATGGACTGGTGCCCAGCACAGGGCAAGGCGTGAACCAGATGCTCCACACACGTCCATAGAATTCCTCAAGTTAATCTGTTTCCTGTTCAGATGAGCTAGAAAGGCCCAGAGAGTTGGCCCAGCCCGGCCTAGATTACTCAGAGAATTGTAATAACTGAACAATTTTGTCCAAGTCCAGAAATAATTGCTGTAAGTATTGGCTCAGATTTTTTTGTTTTGCTTGGTTTTTCAGAAAATAAATAAAAGTAATAGATGGGGGCTGCTTTTTCCCTCAAGGGAAGCCCAGAAAAGCAACTGTATATTCTATGAAGAACATAAATATTTCTTGGTCATAAATGAGAGATTTTTTAAGGAATTCTCAGGAATTCTGAGCCTTGACCTTCCTCTTCCCATGGTGAATTAAAAGCCATAGAGGCTGTTGTACACAGATTCTACATATGAATCTGAGGGTCATGCTTGTCCCGCTCAAAGCCATCACTACTCCTTAGGCAAAGCTTTCAAAAACCTCACACTGAAAAGTCAGGCTTGGGTTTAACACGCCCTCATCCCAGATCCCTGGCACAATTAACATTCTTCCCACGCTTTCATGTTCTCCTATGATTTTTCTGTTCTCTCTTTTGGCTCTTTCTTCATTTCATCATCCCAGTAAACTTATGCAGGCAGTGTTTGTATTCCAGTTTTAAAGAATAGGAAAACTGAGTCTCAGAGAGATTCAACAGCTTGCCCCAAATAGGAAAGTTCACCAAGACAGCCTGATCCAAAACCCAGGGCATCTCTTCATTTTTGTATTAAGTTCTTATGATCCCTTTTTGATTTACATAAGATATAGAATAGAGAGGGCATGTAGAAAGAGTGGAAGAAAGTGATGGTATACAAAGAGATGGTAAGAGCTTGGACTTTGGAAGAGGTGTTTCATGTGAATTTTTATGAACTTTGGACCAATTACTTAATCATTCTAAGTCTTGACTGTGATTCAAAATACATAGAGAAAATACTGTTGTCCTCATAAGACTAATGCAGGATTAAATGAGGTAATATGTGAAAAGTGCTTCCCTGATAGCTCAGTTGGTAAAGCATCCACCTGCAATGCAGGAAGACCCCGGTTCAATTCCTGGGTCAGGAAGATCCCCTGGAGAAGGGATAGGCTACCCACTCCAGTATTCTGGCATGGAGAATTTCATGGACGGTATAGTTCATGAGGTCACAAAAAGTCAGAGACGACTGAGGAACTTTCACTTTCACTTTCATGAAAAGTGCATGAAGCCCAGTGTAGCAGCACTATTCACAACAGCCAAGACTTGGAAACAACATAAATGTCCTTCAACAGATGAACATATAAAAAAATGTATATATACATATATGTGTGTGTGTGTGTGTGTGTGTGTGTGTACACACAATGGGATATTACTCAACCACAAAACAGAATGAAACAATGCCAATTGTAGCAACATGGATGGACCTAAAAGTTATCATACTAGGTGAAATAATTGAGACAAAGAAAGACAAATCTTATATGAGGTCATTTATCTGTGGAATCTGAAAACTAGTACAAATGAACTTATTTACAAAACAGAAACAGATTCACAGACATAGAAAACAAATTTATAGTTACCAAAGTGGAGGGGTGGAATAAATTGGGAGTAAGAGATTAACAGCTATGCCGTACTATATGTAAAATAGATAAACTACAAAAATTCATTATATAGCATAGGGAACTATATTCAATAACTTGTTGTAAGCTATAATGAAATAGGATTGAATATATACATATATATTTGCATGACTGAATCACTTTGCTGTATACCTGAAACTACCATAATATTGTGGTCAACTATACTTCCGTTTTTAAAAAGTTTATTACCCCGTTTGGAATCAGTAAGTCAAAAGTAAATACACTACCTATGAAATGAGGCAGAGGGGAGTGTGTGTGCAACTGCAGGTGCGTGTAAGTACACGTAGACCTTGGGTCAGCTTGTGAGCCTCTGTGTGGAGAAGTTCTTAAGGTATAAAGAGGAGGGACCCCTGAGCTGACTTGACTCTGGAGACACAGGGTCCCCTGCAAGTGCTGCAACCCTGAATCCTCCCTGAAAGACCAATCCCTATTCACTGACAAGCTAGAAAGCCTAAAATAATCCCAGACTCCCAGGAGCAGCTGGCAGGGGTGGGGTGGGAGGGTGGGAAGCAGCCTCTGATGGGCAAGGGTGGCAACCCAGGGTACTTCATGAAATGGTGAAGGTGACTCTGGCAGTAATAACAAGAAACAAAAGTTCTCAAGATCTTGGTTTTCTTAAAATGCTACTATTTTTTTTCTTTCCAGTTATCAGAGTTAGAACAGATTGAGCAAGTAAACAGATAAAACTAAAAAGTATGGCTAGTTCAGTTTGAATTGGGATAAACAATGAATGTATCTTTCCTGTAAGTTTGTTTCAGGCAGTATTTGGTAATCCTTGCGGTGAGCAATACTGATTTCTCTACACCCCTTCTCCAGTTTAGCCATCATGCATGTGACTGCGTCTGAAACCGTTGGTCCCTGGATATTGTAGGAACAATCACTAATTCAAAGAAGGATTCATGAGCCCTATTGGGAAATCCAAAGAGCACTGCTATTACTAGACTTAATTTACCCTGAAGTGACAATGAAAATCTCTTGCTCTGCATATGTGAAATAACTCAAACATGATGCTACACCTCACAGCATTCAAGATTTTAGTTTCCTGACCAGGGATCAAATCAACCTGCATCCCTGCAGTGGAAGCACTGGGCACCAGGGAAGCCCTAAACATAAGTCTTCAGTTTGGGGTGTTTTTTTTTTAATTCTCAGAATACATATTTTTCCCGCTAAATTACCAGACATTTAGGGAGATTGTATTTTTTTATTCTAAATGAATAAAACAAACAACACTTCAATTTATGCTTCTAATAAGTTCATCTCCATAGAAGAGAACTATTAATCTTGGTGGAAATTTCCCACAATGTCAGTGGTGTTTTAGGGTGTGCTATCAAAAGTCACCCATATGACCTGCAAAGATTTACAAATATTTAAGGTTTTGTAAGCACTGTGATTTCTTTGAAAGCTTGGAAACCCCAGATTTGTATTAAAGATTGTTTCAAAAGATTTTAAGTAAGTTTCCATGAGTCAAATTCTGTGAAAAGGGAAAAGAATGACTTATTCGAATAGGGAAACACTAGTTAAAAAATCCAGTCTCCAATGATGGTGGGATACCGTTAGGAAAGGCTGATGAGAGACTCTGCCCTGTTTTTGAGTCTCATTCACCTCTCCATTTCAGGCCTACATGAATTTTATTTGATGAACTTGGACCGCATTCATGGTGGGAGTATTTAGTCATCAATCCACACAGCCCTGGTATTGAACATTTACAGCAGTCCTGAAACAGAAACTCATTTAATAATTATTAGCTGAGTAATATTCCAGTACTCAGCCATAAAAAAGAATGAATCTGAGTCAGCTGTAGCGAGGTGGATGAACCTAGAGCTTGTTACAGAGAGTGAAGGAATTCAGAGAAAAACGAATATCGTGTATTAATGCATGTAGATGGAATCTAGAAAAATAGTACTGACGAACCTATTTACAGGGAAGGAATGGAGATGCAGACGTAGAGAAGAGATGTATAGAAGGTAGGAAAAATTGAGAAAGTAGCTTTGACATATGTCCATTACAGTGTGTAAAATAGATAGCCGCTGGGAAGCTGCTGTATCACACAGGGAGGCCACCTTGGTGCTCTGTGACAACCTAGAGTGCTTGATGGGAAGGGGGCAAGGCTCCAGAGTGAGGGGATACATATATATGATTGTGGCTGATTCCCATTGTGCTGCAGAGACCAACACAACATTGTCAAGCAATTATCTTCCAATTTAAAAAAGATAATGATTGTTAGCAAAGAAGTGTTTCTCCATGAACCAGCAAGCCCATCAAGAGATGATCTGCAAGCTTCCTTGTATGAAAATCCTGAGATGCATCATTTAGAGCAGAAACCCTCACAGCCTCTTCCCCCTCAGGGCTGATTCAGTGAGTGGGGGAAGGGCCCAAGGGCCTGCCTTTTAACCACTAACCTATCTTCCCCAATGGCTGCTGTTGTGATGGACACATTTCATACACTCTACAGAACAGTGCTCTACCCTCTGTAAACTCCTCACTGATCTATAAAGATGTGAACAAAACTGCAGGGACAATGTCAGAGAAGACTTCCAGGTCTCAGATCTCAGGAGAAATTCTATTCAGGGTTTGCAAGAAAAGTGAAACTAAATCAGACATCAGAAGGATGACTCAGGTACAGCAAGTTTTCAGGAGTTCCTTCTTATTTCTCCCCAATTCCTGGGCTTGGTATTAAATGGGGAAAGATCCAGCTAGAGAATTAAATGCAGAACCTCTCAGAAAGGCTGTCTGGAGGAAGGCACAGGGGGAAGACCTGGGAACCTTGAAGGTTCCCGCACCCAGCCCTGTAGCCCCAATTTGCCAGATGTAATCTGTTGTTCAGACACTCAATCATGTCCAGCTCTCTGCGACCCCATGGACTGCAGCACGCCAGGCTTCCCTGTCCTTCACCATCTCCCAGAGCTTGCTCAAACTCATGTCCATTGAGTTGGTGATGCCATCCAACCATCTCGTCCTCTGTCATTCCCTTCTCCAGACTCTGGAACATCATTTGATACTACACAGTCCTCCTTTACTTTCAAACAGTCTTTTCATCTCAGACACCTCCCACGATAACAGATTTTCTACTCCTCCTCTCTTCTGACTTAGAGTAGTGACCTAAAATAGCAAATGTAATTTTCCATTTGTTATTCACTAAAGACATGGGTTGTTTCTATCTTTAAACAGCCACGATGTCTTGATGTGTTACCCGGAGTCCTCCCAGTATGACTTCTTCTAAGACACAGGTCATTGTTATGATGCAAATAAAAACCTGTTGCCAAGGACAATAAAAGAGATTAGAAATGAGAGCTCCAGGCAAGCACAGCTTGGGGACAGGAGCTCAGCCTGGGAGCCTGACAGCTTGGGTTTGAATCCCAGTTCAGCCCCACTAGCTGACTATTGTTGGGTTTCTGCTTCTTCATCTTTAAATCAAAGATTCCAGTATAAGAATTAGGGAGGAATGAGAAGAAAACTGAGAGGGATCCTATGAGGGTTAAATGAGTTGATTGATATCAAGTGTCTGTGGGCACGCATGTTAAGTCACTTAGTCGTTTCTGACTCTCTGGAACCCTATGGACTGTAGCCCACCAGGATCCTCTGTCCATGGGATTCTCCAGGCAAGAATACTGGAGTGGGTTGCCATGCCCTTCTCCAGGGGATCTTCCTGACCCAGGGATTGAACCCACATCTCTTGTGTCTCCTACATGGGCAGGCAGGTTCTTTACCGCTAGTGCCATGTGGGAAACCCCATCAAGTGCTTACTATCAGGTATATATGAGGTGCTCCATAATTATGCATCATCATTGCCATCAGAAGAAGAGAATATTCACAGAATATCAATGCTCCCCATCAGTTTCATGGACTATTGTAACCGTCTTCTTGTATCCCACTAAATAAGAAAGGGCTCCTGGCAATTGCTAGTTCCATGCATCCACCTACCATCCTGAGTGACTTCCAGCTCTCTTCTGCCTAGAACGTGAGCATATATATGCAGTGTCTGAACTATCACCCTGTTTGTCTTACACTTTTAAAATATGTCTATTAATCACAGTTTTTGCTGCAACTTTGAAAGTAGTATTTTTTTCCCATGCAATGAAACAAGTATGTGTATATATATATATTATATATATATATTTTTTCTCTCTTTCTCTGTCTTCCTCTCTGAAGAGACCACCTTCTGTCTTCTTTCTCACTCTCTCTCCCATTCTTTGACCCTCTCAGTCTGTCTGTCTGCCTGAACCTTTCTCTCTCTCACACACACACATCATCATCATCATCATCACCACCATCATCCTAAAACAAAAGTATAGTATCAAGGAGGAATACCTAAGTACCTAGCTTCCTAATATAAACATTTTTATTTTATTTCCTATGGTGACTCCAAGCACTCATGTGAACAAAATTGAGAAATTATACAACCCTGGTAAATTAAATAATTAGAAATGTGCTTACAACAGCCAGTCTTCGACATTCATTTTCCTCCCTTCCTCTTTCTCTCCCCTAACTGTGTAACAGACACAGAGTGTCCTGGAAAAGAAATGACCCAATAGATTTGCCCACATCGGAGTCATGTGTACTTTGCATTTCAATTGTTATTAAATACTTTGGGTCAAGGTTCAGTAAGATAAACTAAAAATCACCCTGGGGCATAGCTCCTTCAGTTTGGTACGCTTTGAGGACGCAGGAGGAAAGCATAAAGCCCCAAATCCTCTCACTGGGGCTGCATCTGTAAGTATCAGACACCTAAGAAATGTTACAATCGTACGATGGAATAAAGGAAAATGACACAGAAGTCATTCATTTTTTCCAGCTTTGTTGAGATATTATTGATACGTGACATATGTGTATATTGCAGAGTGTTAACCGCAATAAGCTTAGTTAACACCACCATCATTTCTCATGAGTACCATTTTTTGTGTGTGTGATGATAACATTTAACATTCACTCAACAATGTTCAAGTCATTTCAAGACCTTGTGAGCAGAGTTGTGTAGCATTAGGACCTCGTGGCACCTTTTAGCGGAAGAAGGCAGTTGGCAAAAGAGAAAGTAGAAAAGAGATGGGCTGAAATCACAAAGTCTTATTTTGATGAGACAAAAAACATTTCCTAGAAATCAGGATGGGAAGTCAGTTTTTACAGGTTCTAGCATTTCACAACTTCTGAAGATATGCAGGTGTTTAAAACGGACTTTTTATTGCTTCAATCTCTCTGGCCTCTGGATTCACAAGAGGACTTGGGCCTGCTTTTCTAGGGCAGGATAGTTATGGCCCCAGCAGTTTACAGCCCTGTTTTTAAATTACATGATGGCCAGGCACTCTGAAAATTTAAAAGATCTCAGAATTCAGGATAATCTTTATTTAGTCATCAAAATGGCTTTAAAACCTGTTGTTTTACAATGTTAATTTCTAGAATGACAGAAAAAAGGAACCTTGAAATTTTAACTTCATGCAGAAGAAATTAACCACAGCACTTTGTAGTTTCCAATGCTGTATTCCATGACTCTGATGTAAGAATCTCAGCATACATAAATTTACTTTTTTTTACTTTTCTACAACTAGGGCTGTAGAAAGCAATCACCCAAATTATAATGGTTTTCCTAGGAAAGCACAGCTGTATTCGTATCTACAAATTCAACTTAGCTGTTGTTGTTGCTCAGTCACTAGACCGCAAGGACTGTAGCACTCCAGGCTCCTCTGTCCTCCACCATCTATCAAGTAAGCTCTCCAATGCAAATGAGGATTTGTTTCCTCTGAATGTTAACACCCATAAAGAATGATGCACAAGGAAAGCTTGACACAATATATTTATTTTAGTAAAAATCTGAGTTAAAAATGAAGCACATAACTGAAAGAAAGAAAATACAACATAAGGTTTATTTTTATATTGTTTTCCTAAAACAGCTTCCTATTAGAAACTTACAGAAATATATTAACTCTATTAATGCATTTATTAATTTAATGACTTATTAATTTCTATTGCCAGGATACATTGCACTGAAAATGCTAAAGTAGAATGAGAACTCTGCTTCACTTAATTACTCTCAAATTGAATGGCTGGTTATCAAAAGTCTTCTCAAAATCCTTCTCTACATATTTCAAGGCCCTAAGATAATTTAGGGGCTTCCCAGGTGGCTCAGTGGGTAAGAATCTACCTGCAATGCAGGAGACATAGGAGATCTGAGTTCAATCCCTGGGTCGGAAAGATCACCTGGAGGAGGGCATGGCAATCCACTCCAGTATTCTTACCTGGAGGATCTCATGGACAGAGGAGCCTGGCAGGTTACAATTCATGGGATTGCAGAGTCAGACACCACTGAAGTGACTAAACACTCATGCACACAAGATATTAATAATTTAGAGACACTAGGGGGTCAGTGAGGATGCAATGAGTTGGACTTCAAATCCAGGCAGGGCCAATTTTCAGTTGTTTTTCATTTCTGAAATGAAAAACATTTCCCAAGCTCTCTGAGGAAGTTGGGCTGCTCAATGATTTAAGTGACATGTGATGAGTTCCCCATCTTAGTCATCACATTAGCATTGGGGATGTGACAATAGCCATACTGTCCGAATGCATACTTTCCAAAGCACTGATCTTGTGTGTTGTTTTCTGAAAAGGAAGTGTCGGATGCAGGCTTTTCTTCTTTCGATGTGGGCAGTGGTGCTTCTGTTACAGGATCATCCATAGCTTCAGTAAACATGTTTCTTTGGCTTGATTTCCCACTATTCAGATGATTTGTTATTATACTTTTCAGGCTCTTAAAAATAAAATCTAACTGCATTACTCTTTCATTTTCTTTACTACTTTAAACAGAAAATCAGTGTTACCAGAATCAGCAGAATTATAGAATAAAGAGAATCGGCAACTGTACCCTCCTCCCAAATTAACAATTAAAGAATACAAAACTAATTAGTCAGACATCAAAGCTGGAAGTGTCATGTGATTTGTGAATGGTTTATGACCCCATAAAGACCAAGAGGAATTTGTGCAATGCCAAGAAGACTTTAGATAAATTCCTTCATTTTAAGAGTAAATGGATTATATTTCCCCCCTACAAAATTAGGAAGTGACATTTGGAGAAAGTGAGAAAATGTTGCAGAAATCACAGACAGGCTTGGGTTCTTCTGTTTCAGAATTTACCCAAGAGAAAAAGACTGGAGAGTTGCTCAATCCTGGTATCATAGATCCGGCTAGGACAGGAAGTGATAGATATCATAGATAAAAATGGAAAATGTTGTGAAAAAAATTAAATACTTCGGAGAGAGAAAAAAATGCAAGATGCTGTTGTGGTGAATGTTAAAGGAAATGAGTGTTGCAATTAGATGAAGCTCAAGATACATCCTTCAACGTGGTCTAGTGGTGGAACAGTGGAAACTAAGAAGAGTGGCCTGAGAGAGTCAGTGGGAGCCCAGTCCTTACCCTCAGCAACACCTCATCTTCAAACCCCATCACGTAACCAAAAGTGGGGTTCAGCTGCTCACTGCTCAAAAGCCAATAAAGAGACCAGGTGGATGGAAAGGAAAGCTCGTTTTATTTTGGATGCCAGAAACTGGGGGTTAGGGGGAGAAGGGTGACGCCTTTCCAAAGGCTGTCTCCCCTCCAACCCAACCCAGTGCGCAAGAGCTTTTAAAGGCGGGGGGGGGGGCTAAGTGCAGAAACAATACAGTCAGTCTTGAGGGTCACTGAAACTGGGCATCAGTGCTCTGATCAGCATCATCTTGATTGTTTTAGGTACAGTCTTCAGTTCCAAGTTCAGTTTGTTCCCATTTCCTTGAGGCCAGTTCTTGGAATTGTGGCAGCTTGTGTCATAGCTACAGTGTGGTCATCATGTAGTTGGCTTTTCCATCTGGTGGGGGTTTCTATAAGACAGCTCACAGGATATGGCTCAGAATATTATCTACTGCCCCTGAGAAGGAACTAAAGGTTCTTGACTATGCTTAATCACTAATCATTACTGCTTGGTTTTCTTTGCCTGTTTTTGTTTCTGCATATTCTCACTTCTCTGATTAAACTTATTCTTTGGCTAAAGCTTTTCTACAGACAGAAGGCAGGCAGAGGACATGGGTGGCAAGGACCACAGGGGTCCTGCTCTGTGTCAGTCACTCATCTTCGCAGTGTTGTGCCCACCCCTCCTTGGATGAGGTCCAAAATCTCTCATCGTTTGTAGATATTCTTTCCCAAGGTCTAAGCTCAATCCTCTCTGAAATTTAAACTTAAGTATTTCTCATCTGACACTCAACAGAAAAATACAGATACTTGACACTTTCAATTCTCTTCCCTAAACTCAAACACGATTTCACTTACTCTTCTCCCCATGAAATAGCTGCAACTCTTTCAGCCTCGAGCAATAGGACAACTCTCCAAATAGTAAAGGATCCTTTGTTTTGCACACTAACTCCCTTAATAAGACCTCCAGCAAATACTCAGTTACATTCTTCATTTCTTATCAAGGAGTTACAAGTATCTGATATTGCGATTGTCTTAAGAAATTTCCCTAATAAAGGAATAAATGATGCAAGTGATTGTCTGTTTCACTCTTCCTTTCCTCCAGAATGAAAGGTCAATAAAAACAGAACCCTGCCTCTGTCTCCTTCACAGTAGAGCCATAGTTAAGTACTGAATATGTATTTGTTGAACGGTTGGATCACTGAGTTGAATGAATGAACAGACAGCTACTATTCAGAGCAGTATTTGTCTTTGCTCATAATTACAGATTTTCCCACATATTTTGTTAACAGGGGACATAATACTTCCCAGCAAAGTCGACAAGTTAAATACTGGGGTCCGAGGGACCTTCAGAGAGGGAGCCAGTGTTCTTGCAAAAACATGATAGTGATAAGAGGAAAAGGAAACGCATTTGTTCCAAGGGAACTAAGCCTAAATCAAACATGTCTGACCACTCAGATGGACTCCGAAAACAAATACAGAGATATTTATTACCCGAGTTGTTGGGCAGATTTAGGACTTGTTTGGGTCTGCTTTTATAAATAGAATTAAGTACAACATACTTCTTTAAACTTTCTGTTTTTAATCGTAAAGAATCTTGAGATTGTTTGTTGGGGAGAAAAGATATGTAACATTCCTCGAAAATTAACCTTTCTATTGACAAAGGACACATACATTCTCATCGAACATTTTGGAGTAAAAGATGTTAGTATTTACTTTAAAAGTATGACCAGCAAATCCAGGCTAGAGCTGGATTTAGGGTGAAGAAAGCTCCCAATTCTGGTCTTCAGACCAAAATGGGGACGGAAAGTTCTATTACCATCACTGACCGCCCTGAAGCATCTGAGAGTCAGCAGGTCTTTAAACCAGACTCAGTGGGCTGCCCAGTCTTTTGCCAGGATCACGACCTTCACCTAGATTCACATCAGAAGTAAAAAGAAAGCAAAACTATACTTCATCAACAATGATAGTGGCTTATATGTTGCACAGCACTTTACAAAGAACTTCTGTATGTATTTTACTTAATCACTCTGACAACCCTAAGAGGTAGATGTCCCCAATATTATAAATCCTTTTTTTAAAAAAAACCTTTTTACTTTGTATTGGGTTTTAGCCAATTGACAGTGTTGTAATAGTTTCAGGTGAACAGCGAGGGGATTCAGCCATAGATATACATGTATCCATTCCCCCCCAAACTCCCCTCCCATCCAGGTTGCCACATAACATTGAGCAGAGTTCCAATAAATCCTTTTTAACAGAGGAAAACGGATTTAAGAAGGTGAAGTTTTGCCCACTTTCACGTGGCAGCCAGAAGTCTAGATCTAAGATGTCTAAACTTCAGAAGTGTGGGTATCCTACTAACTAACCCTGGTTAGATGACAGCTTCCATCTTGCTTCCTAATTAAGGCAGATGCAAAAAATGTCTCAAATTCAGAGCCTCGAAGTTAGCATTTATCTTATCAAAATGTGGTTAATATAATGAAAATTCAATTGAAATGAGTCAGTAGAGAAGGAGATGGCATGTGGCTTCTGCGGTGTCTCAGTTTTCTCATCTGTAAAATGGAACCAACTACAGAACTAGCTTCACAGCTTCCTGTTATGAGGCTTACATGCCCTATAGAATGCTAGACACTGGTCCTGGAAGGCAGTCAGTGTTCAATATACATTAGCTATAATTATAAAAGAGAGTCACGACAATCACAACAGAAAACATTTATTTTACCCTCTCATAGGACATGTGGCCTGAAATGAATTTAAAATTTAAAAGGTGGCTTGACTATGTCAATAAGTCACTATCACGTAGATCATAGGAGTGTTTTCCTTACACAGCAACTAAACAGATTTCCTGCAAAAAGAACAGGCACATGCTTGGAACAAAACCAATGATGCAGCCCTAAACAGTCAATCTCTGCTTCTTTCTGGAGTTGGACTCAGAGATGCTCTGACCTTCTGACTCTCATCCCATATCTTAATCCACTGCTCATGTTTAGACATTATCTTTTCCTACTTGCTTTTATATTCAGGAATGATGCTAAGGGCAGCTACTTCCCTCTTCTTTTCTGAGAAATGCCACAATATAGAAACTTGGTTTAAATTGGTTTAACCCATCATTTCCCAAACTTATGTAAACATAAAAATTTTTTAAACAGTATTAATATCCTGCAAATCCATTCCCAGGAACACTCTCCTAGAGAATGTCAGTGAAAGTCAGGACCCTCTTGGAAACCATCTAAAACTGATTTTATTAGAAGATGTTTTATCACCTATAAATGATCCTGTGAACTGAATCTAGAAAATAATCTTTTAGTTGACTGGGTTAACTCCCGAGAACATTGGAAAATTCCACTCCCAAGCTTCACCCAAGATGTAGTCAATCCTTCCAGATACTTAGAGTTCTAAAAGCAGAGTAGACCAAGCTACACTATAAATCAATAGAAACTGTAAGTTAATAATAATGAGGAGCTAAATTTATAACTGAACAAATATATAACTGTACATGAAAGGAAGAACAAATGAAAGAAACATCAAAATTTCCAGAAATGAAGAGGGAACTGAAAGCAATGTCTGTGAGTACTGGAACTGAAACTATATCTGGCCTGGTGACATAAAGAGAGAAAAGGGTTTTAGAGGAGGGAGATTCTAATTACTTACTGATTGTGCCCTCCAGAGCTTGGGAACCAGGTTTTTGGCCTACCCAAGGTGGGAGCGCCAAAGAATTGATGCTTTTGAACTGTGGTGTTGGGGAAGACTCTTGAGAGTCCCTTGGACTGCAAGGAGATCCAACCAGTCCATCCTAAAGGAAATCAATCCTGAATATTCATTGGAAGGACTGATGCTGAAGCTGAAACTCCAAAACTTTGGCCATCTGATGTGAAGAACTGACTCATTTGAAAAGACCCTGATGCTGGGAAAGATTGAAGGTGGGAGGAGAAAAGGATGACAGAGGATGAGATGGTTGGATAGCATCACCAACTCAATGGACATGAGTTTGAGTGAACTCCGGGAGCTGGTGATGAACAGGGAGGCCTGGCATGTTGCAGTACATGGGAGTCACAAAGAGTCGGACACGACTGAGCTACTGAACTTAATTGAACTGAAGATGGGATGGTGACACTGAGACACTTTACATAAAGTCAAAATTCTCAAATGACTCCACCCTAATCTCCATGGGGTCGCGAAGAGTCGGACATGACTGAGCGACTTCACTTTCACTTTTCACTTTCATGCATTGGAGAAGGAAATGGCAACCCACTCCAGTGTTCTTGCCTGGAGAATCCCAGGGACAGCGGAGCCTGGTGGGCTTCTGTCTATGGGGTCGCACAGAGTCGGACATGACTCAAGCGACGCAGAAGCAGCAGCACCAATCTCCTGTACCTGGTTAGTGAAGATTTTAAGGAAGATTATCTATACTCAGAGACTTCTGAGGGGAAAAATAATCCACATGAAAAACTGAAAGCCTACAGCATGATATATAATTTGAGAGACCACATTCCACCACCTCTGAAGGTTACAAATCCTCAGAATGGGATTTTAACATAAAGTTTTCCCCAGTATGGTGAGATGCAGGGGTACCCACCATAATCAAACAGAAAATTACTCCAGAGGAAAATCTTTAATCCAAGACACAAGTGATATTACTCTCACTGAAAATGAATGTACAGTAAGGAATTATAAAACACACCATTTCTCCATTCTAACAATGTAGAAGACTCCAATGGAAATATTGGACACTTAAAGACATCAGAAAAAAATCTGAATTCAAGATTCTAAAATAAATCAATTCTAAAATATATCAAATAAAGAAATGAAAGAATAAAACTCAATAAATAAAAGGTTTCATAGAAAAAAGGAAATTGTAATAATAACCAAATCAAACTTCTAAAAATTAAGTGCCTGATAGAATAAGATACAAAAATTAGAGCTCAATGAATGAATTAATCAACAAATTTGACAAAGCTGAAGAAAGAATTAGTGAACTGGAAGTCAATGTGGAGGAAATTACACAGAATGAATCACAGAAAGATAAAGGCATGGAAAATGGATAAGTTAAGAGGTATGATAGATACCTCTAGATATCTATCTGGATAAATCTAGATAAAATGAGAACAGCTAGCATGAATCTAATAGGAATTCAAGAAGGAGGGAATGGAATAAGGAAGAAGAAATATGTGAAGAGAAATGATGAAGAAATTTTCAGAATTGATAAGTTGTTAGAGTAAGTGACTCCAAGTCAAAGGAAAATGATATCTACATCTAGACTAAACAGAGTAAAACTGGAGAATATCAAGTACAAAGAGAATATTTTTAAACAAAACAACCAAAATGCCTACAAACTAACAGCAGTTAGATTGTGAAGGACTCTAATCAGGATGGAGAATGGAATACTGTGTGGCATAAACCAATGCAATATTGTACATCAACTATATTTCAATTGTTTTAAAAAAAGAAGAGAATGGAATGATGTCTTCAAATAACAGAGCTATTTTCAGACAAGAATATTGAGAGAGTTTTCACACCTAGATCTTCACTGAAAGAACTATTAAAACATGTTCTGCATGAAGAAGGAAATTGAACCCAGAAGGATGTGGTAAGGTAAAAAAAAAGTGGCAAACAAAGATATATGCAAGTATACAGATATCTGTAATGAATATGGGCTACCAATATAGCAACAATAGTGACTAATTTTTATCTATATAAAAACAAGAAAAAATAAAATATTACATAACAGCAACACAGGCTACTGGGGGTTATTGCAGCTAAAACTTTCTAAGGTCCTTATATTTGGGGAGATAAGGGTAGAGATGCAGATAAAATTTAGACTTTGTTAAGTTTACTTGTTAAAATTATAAGTGTGACCACTAAAAATGAAAATAAAATACACATTTTCCTAAGCAGGAAATGGGGTAAATGGGTGAAGGAAGGATGTCAGGAAATTCTTTTAAACTCAGTCCAGTTAAAAAAAAAAAAGTAGACTAAATAAATATTTATTTTTAAAAAATAAGAATTAAAGTTAATACCACAAGTTCCAACAACTAACTATCCATATAGAAAGAAAAAAAAAATAGACCCTATCTTACACTATGTAGAGAAATATGTCTCCTATAAATTAAAGTCTAAACTATAAGAATATATACATATATGCATATTCTTCTTATATTTAATATATGAGGTCAAATAATGATGTCTTAGAAAACAAACAAAACAATACAAACCAAAAGGGAAAAGACTGATAGAACTGACTCTACTATATTAAAAACTATGTCAAAAGATACTATTAAAAATGTGAAAATGATGGGGAACACATGTAAACCCACGGCTGATTCATGTCAATGTATGGCAAAAACCACTACAATATTGTAAAGTGATTAGCCCCCAACTAAAATAAATAAATTTATTAAAAAAAAAAAAAGATACTGACATTGAAAAAAAAAACCCATGAAAATGCAAGCAAAGACTTGGTAGAATTGTTATTGCTCTCTGTGGGTGAGAAAGTTTTCCAAAGATAGCAGCCATGGTATATCCCATCTCAAACATCTCATTTGCAGTGACACTGACCCTTATCGCATAGGTTGGCAGAGCTTGTGACTCCTCCCTTTGAACCTTGGTGACACTTTGTGTTTGCCTTCACCAGTAGAGTAGACTGGAAATAAGGCTATTGTTCTTTGAACCTGCCAATGTGCTTTACATCCAAGCCACACAGAAAGCCTGTGGCTGGATGTCCCGCTGACCTCCCCAGCTGGGCTCCCAATCACCAACCAGCAATAGCCACCCTACGTGAGTGAATGAATGAGCATTCAACTGACTACAGTTCCAACCACCGTCTAACAGCATCTGTGCTAAAGGCCTCAGGTTAGCACTACTTGATTGAGCCCCATCAAAACTCAGAGCCACAAGACATAATAATAAAGTTACTGGTGCTGTTTTAAGGTAGCAAGGTTTGGGTGACTCAAAATGCAATACTTACTGACACACTATCCAGAATCAAACAGAAAAGGACAACCCAATAGGAAAATTGGCAAAGATTATGAATGAGCAATGCATGGAAAAAGAAACCTGGGTAGACAATAAATATACAAAAGATGTTCACCTTCATTTACATATGGCAGAAATCAGGTGTATACAAATGAAAGCAACAATGAAAGAATATTTTACGCTCATCTTTTGTCAAATGTTTAAAGAGCCTTTAATACTAGATGTTGAGAGAAATAACCTATAATAATGTCTAACAGGGCAGGCTCAGGAGCCAAACTCAGTTCAGTTCAGTTCAGTCTCTCAATCGTGTCCGACTCTTTGCAACCCCATGAATCGCAGCAGGCCAGGCCTCCCTGTCCATCAACAACTCCTGGAGTTTACCCAAACCCATGTCCATCGAGTTGGTGATGCCATCCAACCATCTCATCCTCTGTCATCCCCTTCTCCTCCTGACCCCAATCCTTCCCAGAATTAGGGTCTTTTCCAATGAGTCAACTCTTCGCATGAGGTGGCCAAAGTATTGGAGTTTCAGCTTCAACATCAGACCTTCCAGTGAACATCCAGGACTGATCTCCTTTAGGATGGATTGGTTGAATCTCCTTGCACTCCAAGGGACTCTCAAGAGTCTTCTCCAACACCACAGTTCAAAAGCATCAATTCTTCGGCGCTCAGCTTGCTTCACCATCCAGCTCTCACATCCATGCATAACTACTGGAGAAACCATAGCCTTGACTAGACGGACCTTTGTTGGCAAAATAATGTCTCTGCTTTTAAATATGCTATCTAGGTTGGTCATAACCTTCCTTCCAAGGAGGAAGCATCTTTTAATTTCATGGCTGCAGTCACCATCAGCAGTGATTTTGGAGCCCAAAAAAGTAAAGTCTGACACTGTTTCCACTGTTTCCCAATCTATTTCCCATGAAGTGATGGGACCAGATGCCATGATCTTAGTTTTCTGAATGTTGAGCTTTAAGCCAACTTTTTCACTCTCCTCTCTCACTTTCATCAAGAGGCTCTTTAGTTCTTCTTCACTTTCTGCCATAAGGGTGGTGTCATCTGCATATCTGAGGTTATCAATATTTCTCCCGGCAATCTTGATTCCAGCTTGTGTTTCTTCCAGCCCAGCGTTTCTCATGATGTACTCTGCATATAAGTTAAATAAGCAGGGTGACAATATACAGCCTTGACGTACTCCTTTTCTTATTTGGAACCAGTCTGTTGTTCCATGTCCAGTTCTAACTGTTACTTCCTGACCTGCATACAGGTTTCTCAAGAGACAGGTCAGATGGTCTGGTATTCCCATCTCTTTCAGAATTTTCTACAGTTTATTGTGATCCACACAGTCAAAGGCTTTGGCATAGTCAATAAAGCAGAAATAGATGTTTTTCTGGAACTCTCTTGCTTTTTCAATGATCCAGCGGATGTTGGCAATTTGATCTCTGGTTCCTCTGCCTTTTTTAAAACCAGCTTGAACATCTGGAAGTTCATAGTTCACGTATTGCTGAAGCCTGGCTTGGAGAATTTTGAGCATTACTTTACTAGCATGTGAGATGAGTGCAATTGTGCCATAGTTTGAGCATTCTTTGGCATTGCCTTTCTTTGGGATTGGAATGAAAGTTGACCTTTTTCAGTCCTGTGGCCACTGCTGAGTTTTCCAGATTTACTGGCATATTGAGTTCAGCACTTTCACAGCATCATATTTTAGCATTTGAAATAGCTCAACTGGAATTCCATCACCTCCACTAGCTTTGTTCGTAGTGATGCTTTCTAAGGCCCACTTGACTTCCCATTCCAGGATGTCTGGCTCTAAGTAAGTGATCACACCATCGTGATTATCTGGGTCGTGAAGATCTTTTTTGTACAGTTCTTCTGTGTATTCTTGTCACCTCTTCTTAACATCTTCTGCTTCTGTTAGATCCATACCATTTCTGTCCTTTATCGAGCCCATCTTTACATGAAATATTCCCTATCTCTAATTTTCTTGAAGAGATCTCTAGTCTTTCCCATTCTGTTGTTTTCCTCTATTTCTTTACAGTGATCGCTGAGGAAGGCTTTCTTATCTCTCCTTGCTATTCTTTGGGACTCTGCATTCAGATGGGAATATCTTTCCTTTTCTCCTTTGCTTTTTGCTTCTCTTCTTTTCCCAGCTATTTGTAAGGCCTCCTCAGACAGCCATTTTGCTTTTTTGCATTTCTTTTCCATGGGGATGGTCTTGATCCCTGTCTCCTGTACAATGTCACGAACCTCTGTCCATAGTTCATCAGGCACTCTGTCTATCAGATCTAGTCCCTTAAATTTGTTTCTCACTTCCACTGTATAATCATAAGGCATTTGATTTAGGTCATATCTGAATGAAGTAGCCATCATGGTCAACAAAAGAGTCCGAAATGCAGTACTTGGATGCAATCTCAAAAATGACAGAATGATCTCTGTTTGTTTCCAAGGCAAACCATTCAGTATCACGGTAATCCAAGTCTATGCCCCAACCAGTAACGCTGAAGAAGCTGAATTTGAGCGGTTCTGTGAAGACCTACAAGACCTTTTAGAACTAACACCCAAAAAAGATGTCCTTTTCATTATAGGGGACTGGAATGCAAAAGTAGGAAGTCAAGAAACACTTGGCGTAACAGGCAAATTTGGCCTTGGAGTACAGAATGAAGCAGGGCAAAGGCTAATAGAGTTTTGCCAAGAGAATGCATTGGTCATAGCAAACACCCTCTTCCAACAACTCAAGAGAAGACTCTACACATGGACATCACCAGATGGTCAACACCGAAATCAGATTGATTATATTCTTTGCAGCCAAAGATGGAGAAGCTCTATACAGTCAGCAAAAACAAGACCAGGAGCAGACTGTGGCTCAGATCATGAACTCCTTATTGCCAAATTCAGGAGCTAGACTACTAGGCCTTTAATTCCAACTCTGTTCATAAATAGCATGGCCTTGAGCAAATAATCTAAACTCTGTGTGCCTCAATCTTCTCATTGCAAAATGAGATTTTTCCAGAATGAGATTTTTGCCAGAATTATAAGAATTGAGTGAGTTAGCACATGGAACAGGCTTGGAATAGTGCCCACCAGAGGAAGCAGTGAGTGAGTATTTATGATGACAGTAATGACGATAACAACAGTGGAAAACCAGATGTCTTGGGCAGTTCTATTACATTGTTACAACCAAGATTTAAAGAACCATTTGTCAATTCTCTTGTTAACATGCAGATGTCGATACTATTCAACTGATCTGCTCCATTTCTAGGTACATAATAAGGAAAAGTGCCAGTGCATAAGCACTAGAAGACATCTGGCTTAGATGTTGGACTAGTGTTTATTTTTGCTATATTTTCTGAATCACTCTGAGAACTCCCAGATGGAGTCCAGATTTTGCTTTATTAATGTGTTTATCAATTTAATGGTTTATAAATGCCTATTGCCAGGATGCACAGCACTGAAAATGCTAAAGTAGAATGAGATCTCTACTTAGTTACTCTCAAACTGAATGGCTGGTTATCAAGTCTCCTCAAAGTCCTTTTCTACATATTGAAAAGCCCTAAGACAATTTAGAGACACTAGGAGGCCAAGGATAGATAAACCATCATGGACCGGCTGTTAGAACATCCAGCTTTAAACCTATACTCTACTCCAAGGGGCATAGGGTGACAGGCCAGAGTCATGGCTCCCAATTTAGTTCTGATTCCATCAGTAACTGACAGTACAGTCACTTAGCTCCTCTGAGTCTCAGTTTCCTTTCAGAAAGAAAAAGAAAGAAAGAAGGAAGGGAAGAAAGAGAAAGAACAAGAGAGAAATAAAGAAAAGAAATTGGAAAAAAAAATCAAACAAGCTCTCAGTGCATTGGGGCATAGCAGAAGAGAACTGGACTTACAGTCTTGAATTGGGTGTCCTTGGACAGGAAGCAAAATCTTAATGAACCAGTATCTGTAAATTGGGACTAGTTCTATCTCTTTTCATGGATGTTGTGAGACTCAAGTTTCACAAGTTTTGTTAAAACACATGGAGACTCTAAGCTCAGTGGCAAAATTTGCAATTCTACTTCTGAAAGAATCCTTGGATCTCTGTGAGCCAGTAATTCTATAGAGTGTAGCTTGGATACCAGAAATATCAACAAAAAAATCAACAAAACTGGAGATGATTTAATATGACCCTAGAACTCCCATTATAAAATTTACATAGCCAGTGTTTCATTGTTCACATAATAAATCCTGGTATTAGTCATTGGTCTTTGACGACAAGCTATTAAAGCAATAGAATTCTTAATTAATTTAGTGCAGAGTTTATCAGTTCTGTGTACACAGCTTACTCAGAGCCCACTATATCACTTGAATGTGGGGTTGGATAAAGTCAGCTCCCATGGAATAAACCTTATCTGGTGCTCTGCAGTTTCCAGAAGCAATTCTTCCTAAGTTAGAGATTTGTTATCTGCTGGCTCCTTCCTAATGCGTTTCCTGGAATGGGTCATGAGTAGTTGAGTCAAAAGCTTCTGTAGAATTAGCTCAGTTCAGATAGGAGAGGATCACTTTGGTACCAGAAGATTCACAAGTATCTCTGAGCATAAGTCAAAATTAAACCTCAAATATTCAGAAAGAGACAGTAAATGTTACCATTAACAGAGCAATTTTAAGCTATCTCTATGTTTAAAAAATTATAGAGCCAGTGGCATTATATTGATATATGCTTTGTAAATGCAAGAATTATTTATTATTCCCATATAATTGCTGTTAATTGTGCATGCTTTCTTTTGGTTTCAATCCATATGCAAATCTACCTTATCTAGTAGGTTTGGAATACAAAGTACATAAAAGCTTTTACACATTCTCATCACATACCATTTTACAGAGCAAAGTGACATTTTATTATACTTTATTATTGTGAAGGAATTGAGGAGAGGAATTGAGGGAAGACCCTCAATTTGTTGTAAACACGATTTGCTGAATTGTGTGAAAATGCCTGTGTCTTGTCCTTTATTCCTTTCTCCTCTGCCTTTTTAACCCTCTGCAGCAGAAAGTTCTTTCTAGAAAAGTCAAGCTAGGATGCTTAGGAAAAGAGTGTTTCTCATGGCTGGTTTTGCCAGGAATAAACTAAAGGCAGAGTATGATTCATTCATTCAGACAACTGCCCCACATCACCACCCTCCAGCCCCCATCCATCCTCTCCCTGGCCCCCAAGCTCCTCAGATGACCTCAGCTCCCTCTTTACCAAAAACTGGAAGACAACAAGGGCAATTCCCTCCTTTTCAAGGGCTTGTCCCTCCACCTTTAACTGATCTTAATCACCCTTCCTTCCCTTCTCTTCCTCCAGAAGACATATCATTTTAGCAGACAACCTTTTCTTCGGGACCCTTGATTCTACCTCTCCCATCTCTTTTGGACCTTTTTCCAGCAATTACTGTCTCTTACCCTGTGTCTCCATTCTATGCCTGATGCTACTACCGGTTCCTTGTCTTCAGCTTCCCAGCACAATTGTGGAGTTGGTGATGGACAGGGAAGCCTGGCGTGCTGCAGTCCATGGGGTCACAAAGAGTTGGACATGACTGAGCGACTGAACTGAACTGAACTGAAATATAAAAAAATGTGGAGTACTTTATATATATATATTTTAGATGTGTTTGTGTGTGTATGTTTGTATTTGTGTGTGTATGTATATTCATACCCTCAACTTATCTTCTCTTCTTATCGCTTCCACAGTTTTCAACAAGTTCCAAATCCTTTCCAATCTTGACCCCCACCTTCCTAGCATTCTATCAAGGGGGTTTTCTAAAGAACCATCTGAAACATGACTCTTGCCAAGTCCCAAGGCCCATTTTCAGTCATCATTTGCCTGGGACCCAATTCCTCTGGGATATTTTCTAACTCATGTTGCAAAGCCATTGTCTTCCCATTATTCATCAATCTCTGCTCTTGAAAAGTTGTTCTTTGGTCTCTGAAGCCCAGGACACTCTGTCCTAGTCTCTTATTGAAACAAGAGGGAAAGGGTAGGGCACAACCTTTAAAAGAATGATGTAACACAAGGATATGACATAAACTGATTAGAACCAAATAGGTCCAAGATTGAGGATGAGTCAACTTCCACTAAACCTTGAGCCTCAGTATACGCTCATTGTAACACATCAGCAAGCTAGATGACACACCAACCAGCACCATGAGAGTCCCAAGGTCAACCATAAAGATCAAGAACTGAGCAGTGACCCAATTCCTGGAAATCCCCACCTCTTCCCCAAAATAGATGAAATACTTCTCCCATTCATGAACCTGTGAAGTTACCCACCCCTACATAAAATAACAACTGCATACACTGGTGCTTGCCTCTCTTTCTGAGATGGCCCACACTCTGTAGAGTGTGTTTCTCTCTAAGTAAATCCACTTCTTATCTGTCCCTTTGTCTCTCACTGAATTCTTTCTGCCATGAGACATTAAGAACCTGAGACCAGGTGTGTGATCTAACGTTCATGTCCCAATCTGAGTTACATGGTTTCACTGTCTGATCACTGTTCTTCGCTTTCTTTGGCTCATTTATCTTCTTGTTTTCATTTTCAAAGTGTTCAAGGGCCTCATATGGCTTCCTCTCTTCTCTTTTTCCCTCAGATGTGATACACAAGTTTTTGACTTCAGCTAGGGCTTCCCACGGAGAAGGCAATGGCAGCCCACTCCAGTTCTCTTGCCTGGAAACTCCCATGGATGGAGGAGCCTGGTGGGCTGCAGTCCACGATGTCGAGAAAAGTCGGATATGACTGAAGCGACTCAGCAGCAGCAGCAGCCGCAGGGCTTCCCAGGTGGCTCAGTGGTAAAAGAATCTGCCTGCCAATGCAGGAGATGCAGGTTTGATCCCTGAATGAGGAAGAACCCCTAGAGAAGATAATGGCACTCACTAAAGTATTCTTGTCTGGGAAATTCAATGGACAGATGAGCCTGGTGAGCTATATAGTCCACGCGGTTGCAAAAGAGCCAGACATGACTTATCAACTAAACAACTATATTGCCTCCCTATGTATAGGTCTCACACTTAATTCTAGAGTCTTGAACTCTCCCTCAAGGTCAAGGGCAGATCGCCAGCATTCACTAGCACTTCAGGCTCTATCAATTCCAAACTTCATTTTATCCTCTCCATTACCAGCTTCTGTTCCTAATGTCCATCCTACTTTCAATAATGGCATCCTGGCCTCCGCTTGACCCAAGACCAAAACCTGGAGAAACCTCTTATTCTTCATTTTCAGTCCTTCTATGCAATTAAATACAGGGTCGGTGCACTGGGATGACCCTGAGGGTTGGGATGGGGGTTCAGGATGGGGGACACATGTACACCAATGGCTGATTCATGTCAATGTATGGCAAAAACCACCATAATATTGCCTCTAAGTAAAATAAATAAATTAATTTTTAAATTTTTTTAAAAAAATAAAAAAGAACTATGTCACTATTTGCTGGATGGTCAGATTACACCCTAGGCTGAAATGTAACAGGAATGTCACTCAAAAAAAAAAGAAGAATACAATATGTTAGATGTTCTACTTTCTTAAAATTATTAGAACAATGTAAATTAATGTAAACTTAACAAAACTTATTCTGACAGAATGTTTGTGTCTGATGATGATTAATAGAGATGTACTTGGAAAGAAAAAAAAATCAAATCTCGATTCTACCTAAACATTATGTATCCTCTTTTTGACACTTTTGACACTTACCTGTTTCCATTTCTAGTTTTTTGCTTTTTTTTTTTTCTTATTTAATCACGTTTCAAATAACTCTCAAACTAATCTTTGGTATACAAACTAATCTTTGGCATATGAATCATATCTCTTTACTAAAACTGTCCAACAACACTCCCATTGTTTATAGGATCAAATCAAATCTCCTGAATCCTGAAAAGACCTTCCAACTATATCTTTCCATCTACTACCCATCACTTGCTTCATGATCATCAAGATCTATCTTATGGACCACCTTGCTTTCCCCCCATTTCCATGATTTTAAAATAGTCCTTCTACTGGAATTTTCATTCTACCTCCACATGGATAATCCTCTGTGTCTTTAAAGTTCAGCTCTAATAATCCCTTTTCCCTTCAAAGCTTCTGGTATATTCTTCCCAGCTGGTTGTAATCCCCTTTCCTTTGCATTCCATGTTACTTTCCTGCTGCCATTATCACATAACTTGGTCCAGCTACATTTTATATTATACTCACAACTCTATCTCTTTTCTTCCCCTCCTGGGTTAGAGATCATTTTTTATTTACTTTTATAGGTGCCCTCACAGTACTCCAACACAATACCCTGCACTTAGTAGGTGCTCAATAAATGGCAATGCCCCATATGTCCATGTATGTAATGGCTGAGAGTCAGGCTTTGGACTCAAAGCCGAAGTCATGGGCTGCTGGTCAAATTAACTTTAGCTCTCTAAGCTTCATCCTACACAGCGGGGGTGGAGGGGAAATAACAGCTGTGCTACCTCAGAGGATAGAATGAGAACCAGGTAGGGAAAAATGTATTTTAAACCCTTAACATAGTGTTTGGCACTTTTAGCATTGTTCTATTAATGTTCTTCATGAGAAGGTAGAAATAGGGACTCCACTTGTTTATGTGAGTGAAACAGTACCATTTCCTCTGGGCAACTAAGCAATAGATATTAACAGCTTGAAAGAACAAGCATAACGTTTGACTCTGCAGTTTCATTTCTGGAAATTTATCTTCAAGAAATCATTTGATGTTCAGTGCAAGGATTATCATGGGATAGAAGTGTATATAATGCCTAACAAAGGAAAATAATTTCCAACAGGAAGACACCGGTGGAGCAAATGATGACACGTCCATAAGAAGAGACATGAGGCAGCTGTTACACTTGCTTCGGGAGAAACTATTCACAATTTACTGTAAAATACAAAACGCAGGGACATTTGCATAGTGAACTCCTCTTCTGGAAGAACATTCACATGTGACTAGAATTTGTACATGTGTGAATATATGTGAATATAGAAGGAAGCAGGGCTTCATTGGTGGTCCAGGGGTTAAGAATTCGGCTTGCAGTGCAAGGAACACTGTTTCTATCCCTGGTCCAGGAAGATCCCACATGCTTTGCAGTGACTACGTCCACATGCCACAACTACTGAGCCAGTACTTTAGAGCCCAGAGCCACAGCTACTGAGCCCTCGTACTTCAAGTACTGAAGCCTGCACACCCTATAGCCCATGCTCCACAATAAGCAAAGCCTCTGCAATGAGAAGCCTACTCACTGCAACGGAGAGTGGCCTTTGCTCACCGCACCTAGAGAAAGCCCGTGAGTGGCAACAAAGATCCACTGCAGTCAAAAAACAAATAAATAAATCTTTTTAAAAAAAAATTTTTTTAAAGATGGAAACAAAAGCATTGATGAGCCATAACCTGGCTTCAAGTGATGTTACTTTTTTCCTAATTTTTTAAAAATCTTCTGCTTAATACTTTGGACATACATGTTTTTGGAATTCAGAAATAACTCTTATTGCCTGCTCATATCTCTATCATTTTCCCTTGTCTTTTCAAGCACTGTCTAACAATAAGTGTGAAGCACTCTTTTGAAAGAACAGCTCATCTTTCTGGCAAAATAAAATAATAAAAAAAAAGAACAGTAACTTCTTCCTTCTTCAAAGTTAATTGTTCTTCATTTGGATTGAGGGCAAAAAAATATTTAGGATGACTAACCCAATGCGAGGGATGTTCAGACAAAAATCATGTGAAGAAGCACTTCAGCACACTTTTAAAGCTTCAGTTTAAAAAGTTAGGATGCTTTGTGTCCAAACCAGGATTCTGGATTTTGGTGAAGGAGAGGGTTACTGGTTATCCTGGGTGGAGCTATCAAAAATGCAGCAATGCTTTTTGTTTTTTCATTTGTAGAGGCAACTTTTATGTCTTTCCTGTTAAGATCCGTTTTTAAAATTTTTTATTTTATATTGCAGTATACCCTAACAATACTATGGTAGTTTCAGGTGGACAGCAAGGCTTTTGATAGAAAGCACCCCAAGCATCATGACAGTGGACTTAACCACACCAGAAGCATTTGAAGCATTTGTCCAGAAAAGGAGAATTCTTTGAGTTTCCATTAACTTCACAAAGACAGGATAAGAGGGGAATGGGGGGCCGGGGGGAAGCAAGGTTATACTTTTATAAAACATTTATTAATATCAGTTATCAGATCAAATTGATTATTAGAACTTGAGTTTAAAAATAAAAAAGACCTGAAAGTATCAGAATCACTTGCTATACACTAATTTTGAAATTTGAGACATTTTAAAATCCTGAAGTGAGAGGCAGTTTTTATCAAAGAATCACAGTCCTCTTTGACACAAAAATATATTAACTGGCAAGTGGCCTGGGAATCGCGTTTTGTGATCTCTCCTTGACACTGAACAAAAGACATGTGCTCCTCTTCTTTCAAAATCTCTTTGGGAAAAAAGGCTTAATCTAAAGCAACAAGTGGAATAAGTAGCTATAAAAATGCAAGCAAAACTGTTAGACTGAATGCAATTCAAGGACCTGCACAGTAATGGCTAATCACTGCATCCTGTATCCTGTTTCTAGTGATGGTTAATGCATGAAAACTATGGGGGGGGGAACCCAAACCATACCACTTGCAATAATGTAATTCTGATGTGAGAACTGATATGCTTTTCTGACCTCAGTGATGAGCGTGTGTCATTTGTCAAGCATTAGATTTAATTACCCTTATTTACTTACTGGTCCAGGCTTCCTGGCAGTGATAGCCCCTTCTCAACATACAGCCAAAGACCGCAGATGACCAGCCATTGGAAAAAAGCAATTCAAAGCCCCAGCTAGAGATGCCTCCTACTGGATACCACCACCAATGGCTGATGCCCTGCTGTTGCCATGGTGATAAACGGCAGGGTAGCCCTTCCTTTCAAAATGCACCCTGCTGCTTGACTTCCTCCGTGAAAATCAGGAAAAAGGAAGCGGCTGGGGCCCCGCAGTGAACAGGTGGCCACCTGTGGTCCTTCTCAGTTAGCTAGGGGAGCAGGAGCCCCGCTGTCCAAGAGCCTCAAAGGAAAGAGGAGTAGGGAGCGTCAACATCGTAGTTCACGCTAGTATTTCTTGTTCCTCTTGAAAGTTAGATAACCAGCAAGGGGCATGTGGATTGAACCCCTGATAGATTGACTTTTAAGTGATTTTTCCCCCTGAGGATGTGAGATGCAGAGAAAGAGGGAAGTATACTTGTGTTGGGGGCAGGGGCTGGATGGTGAGCTTCCAGGAGCCACTTAAAAAAAAAAAAAAAATGATTGTTTGTCCCTGGGTATCTGAGTGACTTAGGGAAACAAGAAAAAAAAGGCTAAAGGGCAAACTTAACAGTCAACCCCAAAGCAGACCTGTGTAGGGGAATTTCCCAAACGTGGGAGGAAGGCTTCAGGGACAGTTAATTAAAGAATCAAACCAGATTCTCAATTGCTTTTCCACCTCCACTCTATCCTGTTGTGTTTTTCTTCTCTTTCTTAACAATAAAATACACATTTTAATTACACTAAAATTAGTAGAGAACATTTCTGCTTCCAAAAGCTTAAATTATATTTTAGTTTTAATTATTTTACCTCCATACACAGTAAAATGACTTCTTAAGTTTCAAGTGACTTTTAAAAAGGGTGCTTATGGTTGAATTTGAGACTGACCTTTCATTTGGGGAAATGTCAATAATCTTTGTTTTTATTGAACTTAACAGCTCCCCACACATACTCAAATTCATATTTCCAGAAAAAAATCCATCAAAGTATGGTCATGAAGAACGATGATTATCAAGGATGAAGGTGGTAAACTGACCCTTTTTCAAGGCATGAAAATGCTGGACATAGCATGCTAGTCATTCCTCATGCAAAATTGCCCAGGGAATTTTCATGCAGCTTTTCTGGCTTCCTTGACAATGACAAAATCAGCTGTCCCGGTGCTTTCACTTCTTTCTATGAGAAAAGAGAAGACGAAAACCAAATGGAAGAGATGCATGGAAGACACAGTACATCAATGGACTTTAGCTGATTGGCGAAGGATGTTTTTAGTTTCTTAATACATGATGTTGCATTGTTGATTAAGACAGGATAGATATGCCTTATATCTGCTGCACTTTTGTTAGCCTTGGTGTCCTAAGAGGACGTCGCATCCTGGGAAGGTGGGGAGACTGATTGTAGCAGCAGACAGCCCACCCCATTAGAGGCAACACTCTGTAGCGGTGGCCTTTGCAGCAGCTGGCGTCATTATAGGATGAAGTGGTTCCTAATTGTGCTATTGATTTTTCCCCTCTTTAATGGATTCTTCTCCCAACACACTCCAAGTTGAGCCACTACCGCATCCCACAGACCTGTTGCCAGGGATGTGCATCAAGCCCTGCATTAGAGGCGAGAGGATGCTTTGCTTGGTGGGTTACTTAGCAGTAACCCAGGTAGAGTAACCCGGGAGGAGGGATTCCAACAGCCTTGCAGTAAACATGTGCTGACTTCAAGTGTGGGCACTGGGTGGGCACTTCACAAGTCATTTCATTTAATTCAGCGTTGGCAACACCCTTGTTATTACTACTATAACCATTTTTGTAGAGAAACAACTGAAGCTCAGAAAGGTGAAGAAACATGACCAGGGACACACAGCCAGTAAGACATAGAACCAAGATTTCATCCCAGGCGTGTCCAAATCCCTTTATATCAGAACAGGGAACCCAAAAGCAGGTGTTCCAACTGAAGGACCAACTGGACTGCGTGCCCAAGAGCCTTGTGCTTGGTTTAACGCTCTGCAGTCTCTGTCTTGTAATGCTTTGTTGTTGTTCAGTCACTAAGTCGTGTCTGGCTCTTTGCAACCTCATGGACTGCAGCACACCAGGCTTCCCTGTCCTTCACCCTCTCCTGGAGCTTGCTCAAACTCACGTCCATTGAGTCGGTGATTCTGTCCAACCATCTCATCCTCTGTTTCCCCTTCTCCTCCTGCCTTTTCAATCTTTCTCAGCATCAGGGTCTTTTTCAGTGAGTCAGCTCTTCGCATCAGGTGGCCAAAGTATTGGAGCTTCAGTATCAGTCCTTCCAGTGAATGTTCAGGGTTGATTTCCTTTAGGATGGACTGGTTTGATCTCCTTCTGTCCAAGGGACTCTCAAGAGTCTTCTCCCACACCACAGTTCAAAAGCATCAATTCTTCAGTGCTCAGCCTTCTTTATGGTCCAACTCACACATCCACACACGACTACTGGAAAAACCATAGCTTTGACTAAATGGACCTTTCTATTTTTCGCATGGCCCCAGTCGCAGACTGAATGCACATGTTCGCCCTCAAATTCATACATTAAAGCCCTAACCGCAAGCATGTATGAGCAAAGAAGTAATTAAGATCAAATAAGGTCATAAGACCGGGGCCTTGCTCCAATAGAATTCATATCCTTATAAAAAGAAAGACTAGTGGGCTCTCTGTCTCTGTCTATTTCTCTGTCTCTCTGTCTAGCTCTCTTTCTCTGTCTCTCTGATGTATGAGGACATAGTGAGAAGCCCCTGTCTGCAAACCAGGAAGAGCTCTCCCACCAGGAATTAAATCAGCCAACACCTTGAGCTTTGACTTCTAACCTCCAGAACTGTTAGAAATAAATTTCTATTGTTTAAGTCACCCAGGCTATATGGTACTTGATTATAGCATCCCAAGATGATTAACAGAGCCCTTAAAAATTGTGTAGTTGATCCTACCAGAAAGTGGGGTGGAAACAGAGCTTGTCCGTGAGCCAGGCTTGGAGAGGGAGTGTCCCCAGATGCGACTGTCCTTTGGTATCTCCAGGATGCCCAGGAGAGAGAAGGAAGGAACTCAGATAAAGGCAAGTGTTCAGAACCCTGGCAGCACTGCCATAGGACATATGAAGTCTCTGCTGAATAGAGCTGTGACCTGAGGGCGGATTTTGATCCCAGTGTGTTATAAATGCTCCTGCTTCTCCCCGGGCCCTGGCTGGGAGCAGGCTGCCTTCTCACCTATGTGTCCCAATTCACAATGCCCGAGACCACAGAGCAGAGGTCAGTGTCAGCTTTCTGACCTCTCTCTGACCTGGGAGTTAACTTTTTTCTTTTGTCCTCCTTCTCACATTTGGAGATAAATTTCCAGCAAGAATACGAAATCCCATGGGTCTGATCCTTTCTCTCCTAACCAACCCCCTCACCTCCCACATCCCCAGGGCTCTTGGAAGAAGAATTAATTTAGAACTTGAGTTCATTCCAGGATGGAAGCACCTTGTGAAGAAAGGTGGCTGCTGTGGATGGAATCAGACTGGACAGGGTTCAGATCTAGGCTCCCCCACTGATATGCTATGAGTCTAATCTACTTGTTTAATCTCCCTTTACTTCAGTCTCCTTATCTGAGAAATGGAATTGATAATTTATTCTAAGGCTGGCATGAAGAATAAATTGACTGATTCATTTATCTAGAAAAAAATGGTATAGATGATCTTATTGGCATAGCAGAGATAGAGACACAGACATAGAGATCAAACATATGGGTACCAGGGGGAAAGAGTGTGGGATGAATTGGGACATTGGGATTGACATATATACACTATTGATACTATGTATAGAAAGATAACTAATAAGAACCTGCTGTACAGCACAGGGGACTCTACCTAGTGCTCCGTGGTGACCTAAAGGGGAAGGAAATCCAGGAAAGAGGGGATATATGTATACATGTGGCTGATTCATTTTGTTGTATGGTAGAAACTAACACAACATTATAAAGTTTAATTTTTTATAACATTAATTTTAAATTAATTTTTTAAAAGAAATTATGGAAAACAATAAAGTGTCTAAAACTGCCTGTAAAAACCATGGAAGCTCAACAGACATTGCTATTGGTATTATTGTCAGATCTTCTGTCTAGAAAGGAGCACTAGATGGAGATGGAAGGACTCTTTGAAAATGGCGGTGGGGGGCGGGGAAGGCAATCAGTTTAGTTCAGTCGCTCAGTCGTATCCCACTCTTTGCGACCCCATGAACCACAGCACGCCAGGCCTCCCTGTCCATCACCAATTCCCGGAGTCCGCCAAAACCCATGTCCATTGAGTCAGTTATGCCATCCAACCATCTCATCCTCTGTCGTCCCCTACTCCTCCTGCCCTCAATCTTTCCCAGCATCAGGGTCTTTTCAAATGAGTCAGCTCTTCCAATCAGGTGGCCAAAGTATTGGAGTTTCAGCTTCAGCATCAGTCCTGCCAATGAATATTCAGGACTGATTTCATTTACAATTGGCTGGTTTGATCTCCTTGCTGTCCAAGGGACTCTCAAGAGTCTTCTCCAACACCACAGTTCAAAAGCATCAATTCTTCAGAGCTCAGCTTTCTTTATGGTGCAACTCTCACATCCATACCTGACTACTGGAAAAACAATAGCCTTGAGTGACGGACCTTTGTTGACAAAGTAATGTCTCTGCTTTTCAATATGCTGTCTAGGTTGGTCACTAACTTTCTTTCCAAGGAATAAATGTCTTTTAATTTCATGGCTGCAGTCACCATCTGCAGTGATTTTGGAGCCCAGAAAAATAAAGTCAGCCACTGTTTCCACTGTTTCCCCATATATTTGCCATGAAATGATGGGAACAGATGCCATGATCTTAGTTTTCTGAATGTTGAGCTTTAAGCCAACTTTTTCACTCTCCTCTCTCACTTTTATCAAGAGGCTCTTTACTTCTTCTTCACTTTCTGTCATAAGGGTGGTGTCATCTGGCTATCTGAGGTTATTGATATTTCTCCCGGCAATCTTGATTCCAGCTTGTGCTTCTTCCAGCCCAGCATTTCTCATGATGTACTCTGCTTATAAGTTAAATAAGCAGAGTGACAATATACAGCCTTGACGTACTCCTTTTCCTATTTGGAACCAGTCTGTTGTTCCATGTCCAGTTCTAACTGTTGCTTCCTGACCTGCATACAGGTTTCTCAAGAGGGAGGTCAGGTGGTCTGGTATTCCCATCTCTTTCAGAATTTTCTACAGTTTATTGTGATCCACACAGTCAAAGGCTTTGACATAGTCAATAAAGCAGAAATAGATGTTTTTCTGGAACTCTCTTGCTTTTTTGATGATCCAGAAGATGTTGGCAATTTGATCTCTGGTTCCTCTGCCTTTTCTAAAACCAGCTTGAACATCTGGAAGTTCATGGTTCACGTGTTGCTGAAGCTTGGCTTGGAGAATTTTGAGCATTACTTTACTAGCGTGTGAGATGAGTGCAATTGTGTGGTAGTTTGAGCATTCTTTGGCATTGCCTTTCTTTGGGATTGGAAGGAAAACTGACCTCTTCCAGTCCTGTGGCCACTGCTGAGTTTTCCAGATTTGCTGGCATACTGAGTGCAGCACTTTCACAGCATCATCTTTTAGCATTTGAAATAGCTCAACTGGAATTCCATCACCTCCACTAGCTTTGTTCGTAGTGATGCTTCCTAAGGCCCACTTGACTTCACATTCCAGGATGTCTGGCTCTAGGTGAGTAATCACACCATCGTGATTATCTGGGTTGTGAAGATCTTTTTTGTACAGTTCTTCTGTGTATTCTTCCCACCTCTTCTTAATATCTTCTGCTTCTGTTAGGTTCCTACCATTTCTATCCTTTATTGAGCCCATCTTTGCATGAAAAGTTCCCTCAGTGTCTCTAATTTTCTTGAAGAGATCTCTAGTCTTTCCCATCCTATTGTTTTCCTCTATTTCTTTGCATTGATCGCTGAAGAAGGCTTTCTTATCTCTCCTTGCTATTCTTTAGAACTCTGCATTCAAATGGGTATATCTTTCCTTTTCTCCTTTGCTTTTCACTTCTCTTCTATTCACAGCTATTTGTAAGGCCTCCTCAGACAGGCAATAGCTGAGCAATTTTGTAGCTTTTAAATATAAAGCCTCAGCATTTTCTCCCTCCATCCTAGTTTGGTTCTCCCAAAAGCAGAATCTGAGATGAGTCTGTGGGTGCAGGTAGCTTACTTGGAGGTGATCTCAGGAAGCAAGAGTGAGGGAGTGGGAGAACAAGACAGGAAAGGAGGAAATGTCAGCACTGATCCAGTCTGGATGTGGATACTGATGCAGGCTGCTCAGATTCCATCTCACTGGAGATCCTCTGAAGGACTTTTCAGGATCTTTATGACTAATCCCTCTGAACAACAGGAGACTGAGACATTTATCTCCTGACTCCCAACCCTCCAGTAGATGAAGTGACCCCCAGAGGGTATAACTCCCAAGCATTTGTGGGCAGCTCTGTGAGGTATCATGACCCTTCTGATTTAAGAGAAAGCCCCAAAGGAGCGCAGAGATAGTGATAGTTGCCCTTGAGGTGGGAATTGACATGTCCCTGGGAGCTGTCCATCCCAGCTGCCGCTGAAATCAGAGATGGACCAAGGTTTGTGCATGTGGCAGGGTGCCAGCAGCCTTGCTCCATACTCTGATCTATTGATACACCAGGTTAATCCTGTCAATGTAATAGTTTTCAGCGTGACTACTTTCCTCGAAAGCCTTCAGTTTCTCTGTGCTGTCTCCTACTAAAGCCCAAATTCCTTAACCAAAATATCATTCCAGATGAATTTTTACCCAAATGACCTAAGCTATCTTGTTGACACACATGAACTCTGTATTCTCAACAGGACTGTCTCACTCCCCCAAGAACGCTTTCGTTATGCCTTCACCCAATTCATCTTACCTGAAAGAAACTCCTGCATCTCACCTGTCCTTCTAGGACTGGCTCAAATCCCACTTAGGTGCAAAGCCTTCACCCAACACTGCTATACGCATCTCTCTGCTCCCTGGGAACTTAATCATACTTCATCATATGTGTATTATTATCTGCTCACCAACAAAATTTATATCCTCTCTCAAGAGAATGAATGTATTACTTACTACTTTTTACCCCCAACAATGTCTATGATCATGCATAGGTATATATTATATTACATTAAGTATTGTTGAAATGAGTTTTTGAGTAACCAGAAAGATGCATTTCCCAGTATTTATGTTTCTCTGGTTAATTTCTGGCTCAATTTTAGAGGGTGAAGGTGTTAGGTGTACAAAATGTGTTACTATAAGGATATGAAAGTGATCTCAGAGAGAGAGAGAGGAACAAAAAATATAGCTGGTCCTTAAACTGGAAAACTCTAAGGAAAAAAGTCTCAGGTCTCTGCAGCCTCCTGGTCTTCCTTTTTTCTCTGTTTCTCACCATCTCTAGTCTTTATTTCTCTCTGCCCTTATTGTTTCTTCACAATGTAACAACCAGTCCTGAGTCTATTAGGAGGGATACAGTTGGCTAGAGTTCTCTGCATTTCTGTCCAAATTTTTGAGCAAGAAGCTTATTGATTACTGGCCAGTAAGCTGATTGATTGGCATGTGGGCCAGGTGTCCACTTTTGTCCCAGTCACCGATGGCAAATACGGTAACAGGGGAGAGCCAACCCCACGCCTTCAACACAGATTATGAACAGACGTCCTTAGAAAACAGTCCTGGAAGTAGAGCAGACAATCCAAAACACGCCACAAGGTACAAATAAAAATGAATTTGTCAGCATATGTATGTGAACTGAATAATGCTCACAGAATACCTACCAAAGATACAGTAAGAATTTGCCAGATTCTGGTCCTAGGAGACCAGAATGTATAGGAACATTTGTATCCATAACAGAATCATCTTGTCTGCCCTTTTGTAACTGTGAAATGCCCTTCACACACCATCTGCCATCTAAGGCCAACTCTTCTATCAAAAACTGAGGCCAACTGGAAACTGCTTTGTTCCCCAAGGTAGAAATATTGAATCCTGCAGCAATATATCTTCATTCATTCATTCATCCACTCATTTTTTTCATTAACTTAATTATTTCTTGAGTTCCTTATTTGTGCCAAGCTTTGTTCTAGATATTAAGGATACAGTGGTGAACAAAACAAAACCCCTGCCCACACATAGTTTCTGTTCTGTCTGGGAAAGTCCATCAAGAAATGCTAATCACTTAGTGAAGTTAAAGTCACTCAGTCGTGTCCAACTCTTTGCAACCCCATGGACTATATAGTCCATGGAACTCTCCAGGCCAGAATACTGGAATGGGTAGCTGTTCCCTTCTCCAGGGGATTTTCCCAACCCAGGGATCAAGCCCAGGTCTCCTGCCTTGCAGGCAGATTCTTTACCAGCTGAGCTACTAGGGAAGCCCAATCACATAGACATCGGGTCAACTAGGCAGAAAGTTATTAAGACAAATAAAACAAGATAAGAAGCCTGAGATAAGAAGTGACTATATAGACAGGGTTGTCAGGAAAGGTTTTTCTGAAGAAATGATATTTGAGCAAAGGCTTATGGTGCAAGAGTGTGAGCCAGGCAAAGATCCAGCTGAACACGTTACAGGAAGAGGAAACAGTAAGAGCAAAAGCCCTAAGTTGTCATGCTTTGCATCTTAAATGTTACCAAAAGTCAGTGATGAAGAGAAGCAATGGCTGTAAATTAGACTGTAGAGGTACTAGGCTGTAGAGCCCCATTTCATCTTCCACTTCAATATCTGGCTCATATCGTAATTAGGGCCAGCTTCATGGATGTGACCTGTGAAGTCACATAGGGGCCCCTATTCAGGATGGTTCCCCACTTGATTTAATGCTATGTGGTCACTATATTGAAATACATAATTTTTGAACAAGAGGCCCGACATTTTCATTTTGCTCTGGGTTCTGCAAACTATGTAGCCATTTGCCATGGTCTGAATTTTGGTGTCCCCTCAAAATTCATCCGTTGAAATCCTAATGACCAGTGTGATGGCATGAGGAGGTGGAGCCTTTAGGGTCTGCCACCTGGAAGAGATCAAGTCATTTGACCAGACTGGTACCCTGATCTCAGAATTTCAGCCCCTAGAACTGTTGGAAAGGCATTTCTACCCAGTCTGTGTTATTTTGTTATAGGAGCAAGAATAGACACAGATATTAACATATTAATATCCACAGATACCTGACTGTAATTATTTGTAAATGAGTCAGACTCCTGTTTTGTTTTATTTTGTTTTTTTTAATTTTGAGCTCTTGAAAAAGGAGACTGGGTCTCATTTATGTTTACAAATTTTCATTTATAAACATTAATTTTGATTACACAGAAAGTTGAGTACCATTCTCAGCCCAAAGGTGAAGCACTGGAAGAAACACAATTTTTTTCAAATGTTAACATTTAGAATAAACAATATTTTCAAAGAGAGAGCTCACCTTCTACTCAATATGAGAGCAGAAGTGTTTGAAAAATGAACATAGAGCCTCCATTAACACTTTTTATAAAGGTTTAGAAATTTAGAACAGAGCTCAGCCTTTAGGATAATGAAGAATAAGTAATAAGCCTAATCATGAATACAAATAGAATATTTTGGAAGTCACTTTTTAAATTCAAATGTATTTTTCCTCAGAGTTTATCATCATAGTTATTGTACCCACTATCAGTTCAGTTCAGTAGCTTAGTTGTGCCCAACTCTGCGCCCCACCATGGACTGCAGCATGCCAGGCTTCCCTGTCCATCACCAGCTCCTGGAGTTTGCTCAAACTCATGTCCATCGAGTCAGTGATGCCATCCAACCACGCTCTGTCGTCCCCTTCTCCTCCTGCCTTCAATCTTTCCCAGCATCAGAATCTTTTCCAATGAGTCAGTTCTTCCCATCAAGTGGCCAAAGTACTGGAGCTTCAACTTCAGCACCAGTCCTTTCAATGAATATTCAGGACTGATTTCCTTTGGGATTGACTGGTTCGATTTTCTTGCAGCCTAAGGGACTCTCAAGAGTCTTATCCAACACCACAGTTCAAAAGCATCAATTCTTTAGAGCTCAGCTTTCTTTGTGATCTAACTCTCACATCTAGACAAGATTATTGCAAAAGCCACAGCTTTGACTGTATAGACACTTGTCATCAAAGTAATACCTCTGCTTTTTAATGTGCTGTCTAGGTTGGTCATAGCTTTTCTTCCAAGAACAAACATCTTTTAATTTCATGGCTGCAGTCACCATCCACAGTGATTTTGGAGCCCAAGAAAATAAAGTCAGCCACTGTTTCCACTGTTTCCCCATCTATTTGCCATGAAGTGATAGGACCGGGTGTCATGATCTTAGTTTTTTGTATGTAGAGTTTTAAGCCAGCTTTTTCACTCTCTTCTTTCACTTTCATCAAGAGGCTCCTTAGTTCCTCCTCACTTTCTGCCATAAGGGTGTTGTCACTTGTGTATCTGAGGTTAATATTTCTCCCAGCAATCTTGATTCCAACTTGTGATTCATCCAGCCCTGCATTTCACATGACATACTCTGCATAAAAGTTAAATAAGCAGGGTGACAATATACAGCCTTAATGTACTCCTTTCCCAATTTGGAATCAGTTTGTTGTTCCATGTCTGGTTCTAACTGTTGCTTCTTGACCTGCATACAGATTTCTCAGAAGACAGGTAAGGTGGCCTGGTATTCCCATCTCTTGAGGAATTTTCCACAGTTTGTTGTGATCCACACAGTCAAAAGCTTTAGCATAGTCAATGAAGCAGAAGTAGATGTGGATGTTGGCAATTTGATCTCTGGTTCCTCTGCCTTTTCTAAATCCAGCTTGAACATCTGCAAGTTCTCAGTTCACGTACTGTTGAAGCCTATGTAGTCCCCAGTATAGAAATGTTAAATGCTCTCCTTCAGAATTAATTTCACAATAAATTCAAGTATAGCTGGTCTCCACATGAGTCAGATGGACAGGATGGAAACAGGGAAGAGCCTGCATCCTCTTGTCAGCCCATTCGTGCCCATGATATTGATGCTTTCACCCCTGGGCTTCCAATGTTTCCAGAAATAGTACCCAAATGATTCCACAGCTTCCCCCCAAATACATTGAATTCATTTGTCTCAAAGTGAAGATCAATACCAGTGAAAGGTGCTCCACTCAAACTTTCTAACTAAAAAAATATATACAGAAAAAGCCCCTCTCTCCCTCTCTCTATCTCCATCTGTTTGTCCGCCTCTCTGTCTTTTTCTCTCTCTTTTTTCCTCTGGTTATTTGACTTGGTCATGTTCAGCTAACCAGGATTGCTGACTCCCCTTAACACCAAGGAGAAACAGCAGTGCATGAACTCAGGATGGGACCAGGTCCTCCCTTTTGTGTGACTGTACTGATTGCTCAGGAAATACTTCAACAAACTTCTTGCTGCGAAGGGTTTCGTGGCTTGGAGCTTTCTAGTCCTAATTTTTCTTTTCAGTTTCTATTCTCCTGGTGTTTTAAAAGGAATAGAAGTGTTTTAAAAGTAATAGGAAGCCTCCTCAAGCCCTACTTTGCCTCCACCATTCCACCCAAAATAGAAACAGCAAACCTAGAGCGAGCCATAATGTTCCTTTCCTGTGATACAAACAATCTTACAATGTATGTATTCTGCTCAAATTCTAGACGCACATATCCAACCTTCTATTGAGTCTGCCTTTATCAGTTAGCTTTCAGTACCTGAGTCCAGATATTCAGCTCCAGTGAAGTCACTCATTTGTGACTGACTCTTTGTGACCCCATGGACTGCAGCACATCAGGCCTCCCTGTCCATCATCAACTCCTGGAGTTTACTCAAACTCATGTCCATCACGTCAGTGATGTCATCCAACCATCTCATCCTCTGTCGTCCCCTTCTCCCGCCTTTAATCTTTCCCAGCATCAAGGTCTTTTCCAAGGAGTTGCTTCTTCGCATCAGGTGGCCAAAGTATTGGAGTTTCAGCTCCAGCATCAGTCCTGCCAATGAATATTCTGGACTGATCTCCTTTAGGATTGACTGGCTGGATCTCCTTGCACTCCAAGGGACTCTCAAGAGTCTTCTCCAACACTACAGTTCAAAAGCATCAATTCTTCGGTGCTCAGCTTTCTTTATAGTCCAACTCTCACATCCATACATGACCACTGGAAAACCACAGCTTTGACTAGACAGACCTTTGTTGGTAAAATAATGTCTCTGCTTTTTAATATGCTGTCTAGATTGGTCATAGCTTTGCTAACTTTTCCTTTCTCTCTTATGTCTGTTATTGGATTGCATAAACAGCTACTATGTGTTTCTTTTCCTTGGCTTTCTCTCTCTCTTTTTCTTCTTCTTCATCCCTATCTTCCTCCCAACATTCCATTGATGGTCAAGCGGTTGATTCCACCCACATACACCCTTATGAGCATATCATTTTCATTCCCGCTGGCAGGCTATGTGCCCGTCTACTTGACTAATGAAGTAACATGCCAACAGCTAAGCAGCCTGTAGCCTCCTCAATCCCTCCATCCTATATTCTGTTGCCAGGGTTAGGATCTTAAGAAAGGAGTAGTCAGACTTTTCCATGGACTCTTCCTTGCTTCCCATATCTATTGTATACAAAGCAAAATCCCACCTCATTGGCAAGCATTAAAATATCCCTAAATTCTCTCTTACCTCACCTTCCATCCTTGCTTTACATCTTGTAATGGGCTAGATTGTGTCCCCCACAAAATTTCTATTCCCCAGTAACTATAAGTGACCTTATTTGAAAATAGTACCTTTACAGATGTAATCAAGTTAAGAGGAAGTCAGACCTGAGGAGGATGAGCCCTAAACCTGATGACTGGTATCTTTGGAAGAGGAAGATTTGGATAATAGAGGCCTGGAGGAGACCAAGATAAAAGTCATGTGATGACAGAGGCAGAGGTCCAACTGATGCAGCTACAACCAAAGAAGAGGTGGAAAGAGCCCTTCCCCAGGGCTTCCAGAGGAAACACAGCCCCTCTGACTTCTTGTACTCAAGTTTCTAGCCTCAAAACTCAGAGAATTTCTACTGTTCTAAGCCACTCAGTCTGTAGTCATATGTTACAGCAGCTCCGAGACCCTGATACATATCCACACAGCACAATCACTCCCCACCTCTGCCTGACAGTGCTGCCTGACCTTGGAAGTCTGGCCGAGAAACTCCCAGCAAAGTGCCCCCTACCTGGGCAGCCCATGTGTTCCTAGGGTGGCCCTTTACCCTGGAACCTCCAAAAGAGTTCATATTCCCACAGGCACAGACACTGAAATGCATCCTGGAAGCCCAGCCCTGCCCTGTCTCTGGTGTGGAATTTACATGGTTGCAGTGGGAACCTCAAAATTATGGCTAGTTCAGGACAGGACCTGAAGCTCGGGATGTAAGACTCATTGAGCAGTTTTGTTTCTGGGAGCATGATTTGGCTCTGGCTAGGCTGCCTGATGGCTTGGATGGTAAAGAATCTGCCTGCAGTGCAGGAGATTCCCTGGAGAAGGAAATGGCAACCCACTGCAGCATTCTTGCCTGGAGAATTCCATGGACAGAGGAGCCTGGTGGGCTACAGTCCATGGGATCGCAGAGTCGGACATGACTGAGCAACTAACACTTTCACTTTCTTTTAGGCTGCCTATGGGATCATGGATTTCTTCTATCCTGACCGTCTGAGGCCACACGTCTCTCAGGAACTGTCCAGCATACGACAAGCCTGGTTTCGTCTGGCCCTCCCCTGCCCTTGCGAAGTAGGAACAGGCAAGTGTGGGCAAGGGGCTTGCTCCCCAGGAATAAAACAGACTTGGCAAGGGTATGCTGAGGTCACAGGGAGCCTGTGTCAGGATGGTGACAAGCGAGCTAATGACTGCACAGAATAATCAACGCAGATCATCTCCAGTGTCTGGGGAGGGCAGTCTTCAGACTGAAACCTGCTGCCCTGCCCATGGAACAGCACAGCCTCCCTGTGGCCAAGTGCTTGCAAGTCCTCATCCTGCTCCATCAACAGGTGGTTGTTATTGTTCAGTCACTCAGTCATGTCCGACCGACTCTCCAACCCCATGGACTACAGCACCGCAGGCTTGCCTGTCCTTCACCACCTCCCAGAGTTTGCTCAAACTCATGTCCATTAAGTTGGTGATGCCATCCAACCCTCTCATCCTATTGCCCCCTTCTCCTTCTACCATCAATCTTTTCCAGCATCAGGGTCTTTTCCAATGAGTCAACACCTGTGGTCACAGGTAAAAACGACATCAGGGAAAAAGAGAGCTGCTCGATTTTTCAAAGCTCACCCATCCCTAGGCCTTTGTGGGCAAGTTCCATTTGTAACTGGGGACCAAGCTGAAACTAGATTGCTAAACTCCGGCTACAGAGTGAATTGATCGGAATGGCTTGTGGGGTTGTGGGTTCTGTGTTACTTTCCCTTGCAGCTGAAACAGAAAAGTGTCATGAGGTCAAAAAATCCCACAAGCTGTAGATGCAGAGCCTCATTTGCAATTTTAAAGTTTGTAGGAGCCATATGTCATGGGATGAATTGTATCTCCCCCAAATTTATACATTGAAGCCCTAACCCCCGACATCTCTGTATAGGACTGCATTCGGAAAGAAGGCCTGTGAAGAGGTGACCATGCACAAATGAGACTAATTCCTAATCCTGCTTGACTGGCGTCCTCATAGAAAGCAGAAATCTGAGCACGCAGAGACGTCAGGGAGGCGTCAGCACAGAGGAGATACTGTGTGAGGACACAGAGAGAAGGTGGCCGTCGCAAGCCAAGGAGAGGGGCCCCGGAAAGAGTCAAGTCTGCCAACACCTACATCTTGTGAGAAAATAAACTTCTGTTGTTCAAGCCACCTCATCTGTGGTGTTTTGTATGGCAGCCCCTAGCAAGCTAGTACTAATTTTGATACTTGGACATAGGATGCTCCTGTAACAAACAACTTAAAAAGTAAATGTGGCTTTAGGACTGGCTAATGGGGAGAGGTTGCAAGAGTTTCAAGTTGTGGGACTTTCTTGGTGATCGAGTGGTTAAGACTGCTTCCAATGCAGTGGATGTGGGTTCGATCCCTGATCAGGGAACTAAAATCCCACACACTACACTGCGTGGCCAAAAAAAAATACTTTAGAGGTGCACATTAGGAAAAGTGTAGATGGCCTTGAAGAAACTGATAAAGACATTAAAGATGCTTCTGCTGAGGTCTCAGGTGGAAATGAAATGACACGTGTGTTCTTAGGTGTTAGAGGAAAACAATCCTGTTTCAAAGTGCAAAGAACTGGGCTGAATTGTGCTCTAGTGTGGTGAGAGAGGGAAGACCTGTGAGTGATGAACTTCGGTTTTTAACCTAGGAGATTTTTAAGTAATGTATGAAAGATGTGGCCTGGTTTCACTTTCATTGTTGTTATTGTTGTTATGTCGTGTCCAACTCTTTGCAACCCCCATGGACTGCAGCACACCAGGCTTCCCTGTCCTTCACTATATATATGGGCTTCCCCAGTGGCTAAGTGGTAAAGAATCTGCCTACCAAGGCAGGAGACAAGACAACTTCCTGGGTCGGGAAGTTCCCTTGGAAAAGGAAACGACAACCCATTCTAGTATTCTTGCCTGTATAATCCCATGGACAGAAGAGCCTGTGAAAGAAGAGATAAATTGAAGAAGGACTTGTTAAGCAAAACAAAATACAACAACAACAAAAAACCCAGAACTCAAAGATTTGGAAAATCCTCTGCTATTCATATTGCAAAATATGAGAAAGCATGTTCTGGAGAGAATAGCAAGGATGTGTGAGTGGGCAATAAATTGATAAAGAAATGACAGGTGGGCATCACAGATGCAATCAGCCATATCAGCCATCTCCTCGGAAGTCAGGGCTGGCAAATGAGACTATACCAGAAGAAATCCTGCCAACTTGGATCAAAGGGGACAGAGATGGGAGAAAACAAAAGGAGATGTTCGGACCTCTGTGATTTTACAGGAACGACAGAGCTGTCCAGCTGTGAACACATGTTGTTTGTTGCTGTTTAGTTGCTAAGTCGTGTCCAACTCTTTTGTGACCCCACAGACTGTAGCCTTCCAGGCTCCACTGTCCATGGGGTTTCCCAGGCAAGACTACTGGAGTGGGTTGTCATTTCCTACTCCAGGGGAATCTTCTCGACCCAGGGATTGAGATTGTGCTCCTGCATTCCAGGTGGATTCTTTACCACTGACATTATCCTTCCACAAAGGGGAAGATTGATCCCAAAGACAATTTAGAGATTGTCAGGACTGTCACCATCACCACAGAGCCGTGGGGTACAGGCCCCAGAGAGGGAGGCAGCCTTCTCCTCGTTTTGAGAAAGCCAAGCTGCAGCCACTCAGGGTCTCCTCAGAGCAGCCTCTGATACCTTGCCCTCAGACTTCCAGCCTCCGAAACTGTGAGAAAATAAATGGACACTGTTGGTATTTTGTTTGGTTGTGGTATTTTGCTAGGGCGGCCCTGGCAAACTCACGCACCATATTAAAAAAGAAGAAATAGTTGGAATTGATTTTAATGACATCTTGATCCAATAGATCCCCAAAAATATCATCGTAACACGGAAGCTATATAAAAATTATTGATCAGCTATTTCACATTCTTTTGATGGTACAATATCTCCCAAACACTTCATAGCGTATCTCAATTTGAACCCATCACTTTTCATGTTCAGCAACCACAGTGGTCACACACTATTCAGTTGTGTGACCAGTTCAAAAACAAGCCATCACTAATTATGCTTTTTGTACAGATTTCTGGAAAGAAATTTTTTAAAAACATAATTGTTGCCTGTAAGTAGACACCAAGTTTCTTTCTAGACTTCTGCTTTATCCAATGAGGGGAGAAAAAGATAAAGATACTTTATACTAAAGTAAAGAGCTTCTAAAGAGTTACTAAAGATAAAGAGCTTCTACCCAAATATGGAAGCTAGAAAAGAATCAGGGAACTTCTCTGGTGGCCCAATGGCTAAGACTCCATGCTCCTAATGTAGGGGGCCTGGGGTCAATCCCTGGTCAGGGAACTGGGTCTCACATGCTGCAACTAAAGCCTGGCACAGCCAAATAAATTTTTAAAAAAGGAAAAAGTCTTTGTGCTTTAAAAAGAAAGAAAGAAAGAAAACAATCAGAAAAACTGTAAAAAGCAATGATCCAGACAAATTTTGCATCTTAAAGGATGTGTCCAACAAAGACCACTTAAGTTTTGGATGACAGAAACAGAAGTTCTGATGCGTTGAAACTGCCCATAGTGAGTTCCCCAAGAATCCATACTCTTTTGTGGCCCAAATTCCTGCTGTTTCCCCCAGATTGGAATCTTGCTTCCCTCTATTTCCTGGACTTCTTGAATCCATCCACTCCAACTCAGATCTGGTATCCTGTATCCTCAGTCACCCCCACCTCTCCCAGTCTGGTCCACACAGCACACAATCCACAATCTGCAGATGCCCTGCTTTCGACTTTAGGATAAAACTGAGGGTTTTTATTCCATGACGTCCAGGCTCCTGCATGCTCAGTCTCCTACCTGCTGCTCCAGAGTCATTGAGAGTCTCTCATCTTCACCCTCTTGTGGCTTCATGTTTTTGCCACACACACTCCACCCCTCCCACTACTGCGGTTCTCAGCTTAAATGATATCTCCTCCTGGAAGTCTTTCTGGTTTCAGAGCCCTTTGCCACCATCCTACCCAGCAAAAGACCTGTTGTTGTATTGACTACCTCCTACCTCTCAAAATGTTCTTTTTAATTAATAACTATTTTTACAGCAGTTTTGAATTTATAAAGAAAATTGAGCAAAAAGTAGATAGTCCCCATGAACTCCCTCCCCAACCTCAACTTTCTCATATAATTTCCATCTTTTATTAGGTGATATGTTGGTTGTATGGAGAAGGAAATGGCAACCACTATTTTTGCCTGGAGAATCCGATGGACAGAGGAGCCTTGCGGGCCACAGTCCATGGGGTCGCAAGCATCGCACATGACTTAGTAACTAAATTACCACTACCACATGTTGACTGTAATTAAATGATATCACATTATTTTTACCTAAAGTCCATGGTTGGATGGCATCACCAACTCAATGGACATGAGTTTGAGCAAACTCTGGGAGTTGGTGATGGACAGGGAAACCTGGTGTGCTGCAGTTCATGGGGTCACAAAGAGTCAAACACGACTGAGCGACTGAACTGAACTGAATTGAACTGAAAAGTACATAGTTAACATTCAAAGACGCTTGCTCCTTGGAAGAAAAGTTATGACCAACCTAGATAGCATATTAAAAAGCAGAGACATTACTTTGCCAACAAAGGTCTGTCTAGTCAAAGCTGTGGTTTTTCCAGTAGTCATGTATGGATGTGAGAGTTAGACTACAAAGAAAGCTGAGCAGCGAAGAATTGATGCTTTTGAACTGTGGTGTTGGAGAAGACTCTTGAGAGTCCCTTGGACTGCAAGGAGATCCAACCAGTCCATCCTAAAGGAGATCAGTCCGGAATATTCATTGGCAGGACTGATGCTGGAGCTGAAACTCCAATACTTTGGCCACCTCAAGCGAAGAACTAACTCATTGGAAAAGACCCTGATGCTGGGAAAGATTGAGGGCAGGAGGAGAAGGGGATGACAGAGGCTGAGATGGTTGGATGGCATCACTGACTTGATGGATATGAGTATGAGTAAACTCTGGGAGTTGGTGATGGACAGGGAAGCCTGGCATGCTGCAGTCCATGGGGTCACAAAGAGTTGGACACGACTGAGCGACTGAACTGAACTGATTGAACATTCATGTTGATTCTTTGTGTTGTATATTCTATGGGTTTGATAAATGCATGATGTCATGTGTCTCCCATGACAGTATCACACAAAATTAGCTTCACTGCCCTAAAAATCCCATGTTCCATTTACTCACCCTTCCCCACGTCCCCACAAACCCCTGGCAACCACTGATCTTTTTACTGTTTCTTTTCTTTTAAAGTTTTGCCTTTTCCAGGATGTCACAGAGTTGGAATCATACAGTATTAGCCTTTTCAGACTGGCATCTTTCACTTGGTACTACACATTTAGGGTTCACCAGTGGCTCAGTGGTAAAGAATCCACCTGCAATACAGCAGATGAGGGTTTGATCCCTGGGTCAGGAAGATCCCCTGGAGAATGGAATGGCAACCCACTCCAGTATTTTTGCCTGGAGAATCCCATGGACAGAGGAGCCTGCCAGGCTACAGTCCGTGGGGTAGCAGAGTCTGACATGACTGAGCAACTAAGCATGGACCTACCGTGTCTTTTTGCAACTTAAAGCTCATTTCTTTGTATTGCTGAATACTGTTCTATTGTATGACTACAACACAGTTTGCTGATTTATTCACTTACTGAAGGACATGTTTTCAAGTTTTGGTAACTATGAGCAAAGCTGCTATAAATATCTGTGTGAACATAGGTTTTCAGCTCATTTGGGTAAACACCTAAGAATACAGTTCTAGATTCCACAGTCAGGCTATGTCTCACTTTATATGAAGCAGCCAAACTGCAAAACGTTTTTCTGATGGCTATTATCATTTGACTCTTTTTGAATAGTAATGTTTGAGAGTTAATCTAACCCATGCCAGTCTTGTTATAGTCACAAAAATGAAGCTTCAGAGGGGAAGGAGGGACAGCTGGATGACAAAGAAAGAAAGAAACTGCTTAGGAGAGCTTAGCTTGCCTGGTAAGAAAGAGAATTTCCTGTTTTCTAGTGTTACAGACCACATGTTGCTGGTCTCAGTCACCATACACAAACAGCCGCATCTGCCCACACAGCTGGGCAGTCACAAAACACAGCAAGGAGCTTCTGAGCTGCAGAGATGCCTCTAGATAAAACTCCACTCCTCCAGGACCAGAGAGTTACGTGACCTGTGCAGCCTTTTGGGACACAAACTGAGCACCCATTGTAACAGGGAAGAGTTAATGAATTTATGCTGGATCTGCTTCTGTGACTTTAACCCTCATTTTGCCACTTTTGTTATTGTCAGTTCAGTTCAGTTCAGTCACCTAGTCGTGTCCAACTCTTTGCAACCCCATGGACTGCAGCACGCCAGGCTTCCCCATCCATCACCATCTCCCAGAGTTTGCTCAGATTCATGTCCATCAAGTCGGTGATGCCATCCAACCATCTCATCCTCTGTCATCCCCTTCTCCTTCTGCCTTCAATCTTTCCCAGCATCAGGGTCTTTTCCAATGAGTCGGTTCTTCGCTTGAGGTGGCCAGAGTATTGGAGTTTCAGCTTCAGCATCAGTCCTTCCAATGAATATTCAGGACAGATTTGTTATTGTAGGCATATACATAATGGCCTGCCTCAGGGAGATAACCTGAGCCCCCTCCCCCCCCCCCAGACTCTAAGGAAGTGAAACTAACAAATTCCCTTGCCTGAGGCTTGCCATTCCAGGGGACATTTGCAAGGATTGAATAGTCTTTTTACTTTGTTTTCCCCCAACCTCTGATCCATAAAAGAACCTGGTAACCACGCCCCAACAAGACGATTCTTTTTTAGGCATTTTCCTGCCATGTTCTTGGCCAGCCAGCTCCGGAATCAAGTCCCTTCCTTGTTCCAACATGTCGTCTCAGATTTATTGGCCTATGGACTTGGTAACACAATCGGAAGAGTCCTTCCACTGTATCTTGGTTGACACACATGGAACAAGAGAGCCTGAGCCCATGTCTGTTAATGATCACTGCCCAGGAAACAGGGTATCCGTATCTATACCAAAATACCAATACCAATAGCAAATTCACCCAAAGAAGCCACTCCTGAAATTCCTTCCCTAAAACAGTCTGGCACTAAACCCAGACAGAACATGTGTCATTTCGTGAGTGAAGAGGGCCAGTCTACACCCCGATCGGGGCCACTTGCCTTGGAATCTTAGAAACGGCGCTGGTTTCTTTGCCTCCCACCTCCACTGTCAGCAACCAACCTTAAACGGGAATAGCACCAAGAACCATGTGAGCCGTTCAGACAAAACACAATTTATGACCTTTTAATCACTACCGGGCTAGACAAGCTTCTTCCAACACAAACTCCCCGAACGTCCTCTGTGCCTATTTCCCTCCCACGAATCCACAGAACCCCTCCACAGAGGGGATACTGCAAAACCCTCTGCAACAAACGGGGTGTAGCTGCCTGCTACACCTCTTTTCGGGAACGGGTACAAAAATGCGATTTTATGTCTCAGGAAGGCTCCTTCCAAAGCAGATGGGTGACATTGCATGATTAGGACAACTGGCACTGCCCTGTTTACCCAGGACCGGAAACCCAGGCACCTGGATGGGATCTGCACCTGGCTTCTGCTAAAGCAAGTGAAGGTGTTAGTCGCTCAGTTGTGTCCGACTCTGTGTGACCCCACAGACTGTAGCCCATCATGCTTCTCCGCCTATGGGATTTTCCAGAACACTGGAGTGGGTTGCCATTTCCTTCTCCAGAGGATCTTCCCAACCCAGGGATTGAACCAGGGTCTCCTGCATTGTGGTCAAACTCTTCACTGTCTGAGCCGCCAGGGAAGCCCTCTGCTAAAGCAAAATGCATTTCAATTCAGAGACAAACTCAAAGACTTGGCCTTTCACGGTTTTGTTTTGTTTTTCATTTTTACAAAGGAATTGCTTTAAGGGTTCCCCTTAAGCTTATGATAAACTGAAAAGTTAGTTTTGTTTTTGTTTTTTAGGTCATAGATGTCAAAAGAAGCCTATCCTTTATATCAGACAGAGTTAAGTTATGCTTCGCCTTTTTTTTTAAAAAAAAAACCTGGAAAATTTCCCCTGAGTTGAAAAATAAGCCTCCACTCTTTTTTTATAAGTCACAATAGAGCTTCTTTGGTGGCAAGCCACCATCTGTTGTTCTCAGACAGAATCTTTGCAGCCAGCCTGGCAGCTCCACACAGTCACACCAAGCACCAAGTCTTCTCCTAAATTATTATTATTATTATTGCCTAGAGCAACTATCAAAGCATAGAGCCTTCAGAAATACTCTGGATTCCATTACAAAGAAAATCATGAGCATTGTATCACTGTTGCTGCTGCTGCTTAGTCGCTCAGTCATGTCTGACTCTGTGCAACCCCAGAGGCTGCAGCCTGCTACGCTCCTCTGTCCATGGGATTTACCAGACAAGAATACTGGAGTGGGTTGTCATTTCCTACTCCATGGGAATCTTCTCGACCCAGGGATTGAACCTGTGCTCCTGCATTCCAGGTGGATTCTTAACTGCTGAGCCACTGAGGAAGCCCCTTGTATCACTACCTTCTGCTTTTATTTTATATCAGTCGGTAGGAGATAGATGTGCAGTTACTGTGTCCAGATATCCTCCTGGCTTTGGAGGCTGGGACCACAGCACTGAGGGACCACAAGACCCACAGGCAATCCAAAGGACCCTGCAGGATCCTTTATCCCGCAGTCCAGCTCAAGGCTTCAGACACTGGGTCTGGCTCACTACAGACTCTTTCATGACTAGCGGGGCGGTAAAACCCATTCTGGAGCTGACACAGAGCATACATCCAAGCTTTACATCTGTGTTTCTCCATTTTTCTTAAAGCCATGTCATCTTCTAAGAAAACAAACAGCCTATTCCACCAAATAAAAGATGATGATAAAACGTCCAGCTAGTCTATGAAGATGGATGGGTTCCATGTCCTGTAAGTAAAGTCCCCTTGTACCTAATCACACTGAGCAGGACACGCAGGCAAATTACTGTCCACCAAGAGTAAATCGTGATGATGGAGTGCTTTTAAACATAAGACCCTGCGGGGCTTTTTCATTTCTTGGGGACATCTTGTGTGTCTATGCTATGAATATTATGATAAACAGCGTGTGAATGTTGGGATGTAAAACAGTAAAATTGCCATGTAGAGACGTTTTCATGCACGTACACACATATAGCTTCGTAGTTTAATTAGTGTAGGTACAAAGTATAGAAAAGCCAACTCCTCTTGCTAAGTAAATACGGAAACAGAAGTTTTAGATAAAAGAAGACATTGAAAATAGTCACGAATTTAAATTTAGGGACTTATGTCTCAAGAAGGCTCCTTCCAAAGCAGATGGGTGGCTGGCTTTGGGTCATAGGACATCTTTCTCACGGGGCCTATTTTTCACATCAGATGGCATTAGTGCTTGCGGCTACTCTTGTACCTGCATGCGTTTATTTTCTACTCGATTAGAATCTGGTTCTCTATATTTTGATCACCAACTGAAGCATGTGACTTTCTTTACAGACCAAAATAAAGGCTTAGTACTTTGAGAGATGTTTTATTTTTACAACCTTGGCAAAGCCAGTATCATTGATTAAATGTCTGAATTCCAGGAGAGAGAGAAACTTGGCAGAATCTGGGTTCCCAAGGAAGCTGGATTGGTCCCAACCAAAGGAGAGATTCCAAGTGATGCTTTTTATTTTAATTCATGCTAATAGATGTCCTGTGGCTTGTCACTGGGTCTCCAGAGGACTGAAAAGTATGTGGGGGGGGCGGGGGGGATAAGGGTAACATTTCTGTGGGTGGATTGACTAGCAGGAGGGAGAGAGCGTCTCGAAGACAAAAATGTTAGCAACTACCTTGATTATTATCTCTCATGGTGAGCAACATTTGCCCATGTTGGTGCTTAAGAACTGTCCTCCTAAGGAGAGGTAGGATGAATTGAGAGAGTGGCATTGACGTATATACACTACCATGTGTAAAACAGACAGTAGGAAGTTGCTGCATAACACAGGGACCTCAGCTCCAGGCTCTGTGAAGACCTACAGGGGTTGGATGGGATGGTGGGAGGGAGCCCGAGAGGGAGGGGATGTATGTATACATAGAGCTGATTTACATTGTTGTACAGCAGAAACCAACACAATATTGTAAAGCAATTATATTCTGATTAAAAAGAAAAAAAAAATTTTTTTTTTAAGCACCATTGTCCTACACTGCCTCAGAGTTGCAACTCACTTGCCTCATTGGCTTTGTTTAGGATTCATGGACTCAAGTTTCATTTTAGCCCTAAATGACTTTCGGATGCTTTTGTTGTTTTGACATCGGTATGTGCAGCTGGATCCAAAGAGATACCAGTTCTCTACAGTTTTCCATGGAAGTCCACACTTGCTTTTGATTAATTTATTAACCCACGAACTCCCTTGGGGGTGGAGGGGGAATCCAGCGTGGAAGCACCTTGAATCCTTTTAACATTTCAGCCTTGTTCTTTATAAAAACTGCTGAGCCCTTCCATAGCCTATCTTTTCTTACCAGCAGAGTAAAATATGTTTTTAAGTGTTTGGAAAGAATGGAGAATTTAAATGAATTTCATGTGGATACGCATGTGCACACTTGCTCATCTCTGTTCCCCGCCATCGCCTGTGCCCACAGGCTCTGTGACCCCATCACTCATCAGTGGTGAAATCTGCTTTTAAGCAAGACACACAGCTGGGAGAGTTGGGAGTTTCCCCTTGCTCTTTGAGGCCCCCTACCCCCGCATCTTTCGTCAAAGTGTTAGAGTGTTAATTTCATCAGACACTGAAAACTTCCCAGTACAAATCTGCCCATGTAACTTTTTTTCAGGATGGTTTTTGCAAACTTTTAATAGTGAAAGTGAAGTGGGGTGACCTTTCATTTAAAAAGACCTCATCTCGAGCATCAAAACAGAGCTATCTTTCTATCCAGGCTTATCTGTCCATCACCACAGTGCCCAAGTGCTTGATTTAAACTGACATTATGCCAAAAAGGCAACCAGACAGAAAAAGAACTGTTTACTACAACCAACAAAGAACCAAATTATTATACTTCTAGCATCAATCACCTTACTCAGGAGTCCATAATTTTCAGCTTATGGTAAATCTTCAATAATTTGAATTTCCCAGGTTGGGGGGAGTCAATATTAAATTAGAGGGTAATTATATAGCATTTTATGTAAAGGCAGCATTGCGATTGTTATATAAGTGCATTCTTTACTTCAAAAAATGTTAACTGTGTGTGTACCAATTTAGTTCCTAACAAATTTCCTTCCACATGAAAAATGAGAACTTATAATGGCCACATGATATTAATATATCAGATTCTTTTAAGAGGTGGAAAGTTAAGTAACTTGAACATTTCCTGGAAATGTACTTGATTTTGTTTTCCAAGCTTTATTCATTGACCAGGTGATATAACTATGTATTAGTGGCTTAGGAGCTAATGGTACTTTTATTATTAAGTTAAAAATTGATCAGAAAACAAGCATTTACTATTTATTTTTCTTTCAAAATGTTCTTTAATTCTTAAAAATAAATAAAACTACATTTTTATTACTAATGATGCTACAGAATTGATGTGTAAAAACTCTCAAAGAACATAGTCATATTTTGAAACAAAATGGATTCTCAAAGAAAAAATTTAATCAGAGCATCACATCATCTCCTCTCCGTTCAGCAGACAGATGATGTGCTGCCTTCTGGGTAAAAATTTAACTTACATGTTTGAACTTGAATGAAATTAAGTTTCATAGTGTATAAATAGTAAGAGATGGAAGCTTTGATGACAAAGGTAGTGGGGGTTCAGGGAGGGACTTTGAAAGCTCTTTATTACTAATTGAACTGCTCTGCAGACTAGATCTCCATCTGGAGGCGGACACCGAAGTTGAGAGTCAGAATGAAACATAAAGGTTGTCATGGCAAACCAAGGTCACAGCTTTGCACAACTTCCAGCCACTGCTAGTCTCCGTCATCAGAGTCCACATGAACTGTGCCCTCGGAGAGGTGCAGTGCACAACCTGTGCAGCTGGACAGTCCCTTCTGAGCCAGCTGACTCATTTGATAAGTTATGTGTGCAGTGAGAGACAGATTTCAGCTCAACATAAGGAAAATGTTTTTGCAAGAGTAAGTCGTCAAAGATGAAACTGGTTGACTCAGGAGGTGGGGAGGGCTTGTTATAAGACATGTCCAAGCACAAAGTGCTTTACCACCTGCCATGGGCTCTCAGAAGAGGTTTGCAACTTGAGTGACAGTAAGGGCTTGCCTCTGTGGTCGTTAAGGGTTTGTTTCCAACCCCAAAAGTCAGGAACCCATCAGTCAAACACAAGTCTTCAGGCTTCAGAACTTGAACCAACATATGGAGACCTTGAACAGTTATGGAAATCAAAACAGCTATTTGAGAGGGCTGCGACTTAAATAGGGCCTTCCCAGATGGTGCTAGTGGTAAAAAAAAATAAAAATAAAAAGCCCACCTGCTAATGCAGGAGACCTAAGAGATGTGGGTTCGACCCCTGGGTCAGGAAAATCCCCTGGAGGAGGGCATGCCAACCCACTTCCGTAGCCTTGCCTGGAGAATCTCATGGACAGAGGAGTCTGGTGGACTACAGTCCATAGGGTCGCAAAGAGTTGGACACGACTGAAGTGGCTTAGCACTCATGTGACTTAAATACAGAGGAAGCAGGGCTCCTGAGTCCTCTCTTAGCTGCTACAAAAATAAATCATTGTCACAGATGTCATTTTCCCGTATTCTTCCCCCTGTGCTTGCATCACACTCAGCTTCCTCTTCATGCTAATATTTCAGAAAGTACTGGTGACCACGCCGCCTCTGCCCATCAAGAGGGCAGTAGTTCAAGAGGTCCCAGCCAAGACCTAACAGGAAGTGGGAATGGTCTGTGTGTGTTGCGTGTGTGTCCAAAAATGGATATATTCACTTCAAAGTCAGCAAGCACTCCTAAAAGCCACACACATCGCCCTCTGTGTGCAGAGTCTGTAAGGCTCGCAGGGGAGAAAGTGCAGGGCCAGACGGTGAAGGAGGGGGAGGCATCTGTAAAGGCTGCAATCTAACGTTCCTCTCTACCTTCTCTCTTGGTCCAGAAGCCAAGAGCAGGAAGTACGTGATCCCAGAAGAGTATTTCATTAGATAACAAGACTGGAAGATCCATTTCATGGCAGCCAGGGAACTCAAAAGACAATGTAGCAATTTAGAAAGATCACAGTTTTGAGACATATTTGGTCCTGAGGCCAAATGCAGACTCTGCCACTCTGGGAGCTGCAAAACTCTGCCAAGTCTAACCAGTCAGTGTTCCTTGGCATCTTCTCACACTAAACTTGGGCTTCCTGGTGGCACTACGGGTAAAGAACCCATCTGCCAATGCAGGAGATACATTGTGTCAGTGTGGTGCCAGGGTGCCTAATGGTGATCACAGGTTACATCACTAATTCTCATCTCCATCCCTGGGTCAGGAAGATCCCCTGGAGAAGGAAATGGCAACCCACTCCAATACTCTTGACTGGAGAATCCCATGGGCAGAGGAGCCTGGTGGGCTACCGTCCATAAGATCGCACAGAGTCAGACAGGACTGAAATGACTTAGCAGTCACACTAAACTCAAAAGCCAAATGAAGCAGCATTCCGAAGCGCTCCACATCATAGGATTTCCTGTCTTTTTTTTTTTTTTTTTTGGCTGGGTCTTCGTTGCAGCACTTGGGCTTTCCCTAGTTGCAATGCAGCTCTGCAGCATGTGGGGTCTTAGTTTCCTGTCCAGGGATCAAACCTGAGTCCCCTGCATTGGAAGGCAGATTCGTAACCACTGGACCACCAGTGAAGCCCCCTTATAATATATTTTGAAGACCAAGGATCTGTGCTCTCCAGAAGGACAAATGTTGCTGGGGTCTGCAGAATGTGGCATCCAGCAGTCCTGCCCAAGGGGCACTGGGATGCTGCGCACAGTGGAGCTGCCAGGCAAGTTCTGCCTCCTCCTGGGAAACACGGCTTTGGGAGTAATATTCTTCATCCAGATACTGGAGGTAGTACCTGCCACTGCATAGCACCGTTATAAGAATTAGTGACTTAACCTTTGATCACCGTTAGGCACCCTGGAAGCTCACTGACACAGACGGCTCTATTTCAAATTGTTACCCAAACCCTCCCTCTGGATGTACGAGCAAAAGTGGACAGACATGCGTGAACCTGAGAAGGGGTCTCTGCCTCCTTGACAAACTCAGTTACCTATCAATGGCCTCTCCCAGACTGGCAGAAGTCCAAGATCATTCCCAGAACATGTCCTTGAACTAGCCTCACTCAGGTTTCCCATGTTTAGGTTGCCTTTTAGGGACGAAGCTGTCAGTTTGGTTCTATTAATAATTAAGATACCTGCACTTTCTTCCCAATATCAGGCTGCATGATTCATCTGAGATACTCTCCTCATGCAAATTTAGGACATGAAGCCATTTCCTAGATAATTCAAGCACGGATTGAATGGGAAACCTCAAAGTACCTCTGCTCTCAATTACCTGCTTGTTTCGGTCAAAAGGAACGCGTTAGCATAAATCACATAAATAAAGTATATCTCTTGCTTCACCTTGCCTGCGAGGTGGACAGGCTCCCGGCATCTTATGCCACCCAATGAAGCAGTAAGTGCAAAAGAGGGGGAAAGGCACAGCCCCAGAGAAGCGATTCATTCTCAGCACAATGCTAAACTCAAAACCCAAGTAAGTTCTCCATGTCGCAAGATTTCCTATCTGCCTTCAGATTCTTTTGAGTTCCGATGGGCAAATATATCCAGAAGAACAAAGGAGGCTGGAGTCTGCAGAATGTGGCAGCCAGCAGTCCTCCCTGAGGGGCACTGGGTTGCCGCCCACAATGGGGCCTCAGGGTGAGTTCTGCCTCCTTCCGGGAAACAGGGCTTTGGGGAAGCATGTCTTAATGCTGTCAATATCAACCAAGCCACGATACATCCCAGCATGTGGAGAACAGAAAAGAGCCAGTTGGATGTGAAGGGAGGATATTTGACAACGGGGAAGGAAAGAAGGGAAAAACCCACATTCCAACTGATTTTATGATTGTGTGTGAAAAAAAAAAAAAAAGTGAACCCCTTGAGAATGTTTTGTCATGCATGGTAGGTTCCATTCATTTTCCAGGGCAAGAAAAAAAGAAGGTCCCTGTGGTTCACAGAACTGGTGGTTCTGAATTGAACCCTGGGGAAATTTCCTGCAAGTACCCTGCATCCGTTGTTTCTCCATCCGTTGTTTCTCCATCGACTAGGTATGGCCAGTGAGGGTCTGTTCACCTCCTCCGGGGGTGGAATAAAGAGCAGATAATAGTCATGTCTCCATTGCAGATGTGTGGCTGCAGGAACCCTGTACGATCCCCTTAAGTCTCAGTTTTCACTTTTGCAAAGTAAGGCTGATAAACCCTACTTCAGGGGCACAGCTGCTGTGGGTGGGCTACGCAGAGGAGGTAATGTACAAGCCAGTCTTCATTTAGGGGAGTGATTTTTGGTTTTTTTTTTCCAAGATCAACTTTACTCTGTAATTGTCTTTGCTGTTGTTCCCCAACCCTGCCCATCCCACCCCATTCTGAAAATAATAGGCTTCCTTTTTCTGACTCATGATAGAAAACTTGAGACACACAGAAGTACGAAGAAGAAAACAAAAATCTACACTCCCCACAATCCAAAGAAATGCCAGTAACATTTTCTTAGACATACTCCAGTCTTTTTATTTAAACCTTATTTAAACAGTCTCATTATTTTCATAACTTCTAAATTCTTTTATTTGCACATCATCTTATTATGACAATTTTCGCCTATCGTTAGAAAATTTTTTGTTTGCAATGATATTTGTGGTTTGTGTGTTTGTATGTGATTGTAAAAATAACATGTACAGTCTGGAATCTAGCCAATAATCTGTTTCTCGTTTTATGACAAGTAAAAGAGCACCTATAAGTACATAAACCAGCCCATGGCTACAGAAAAGGACCAGTTCCCAGAATGGGAGCAATTATAAAATTGGACTTGTGAAAACGTCTCTTGATGAAATGTGTATTAAGGATTACATCAGCGCCAGCTAGCAGAGATCCAGGACCTGATTCTCTTTCTGGTCTGTGTTCTGGGGTGGTGCCTGAATCTGGACTCATGAGTCACTGAGACAGAGCTACAAAAAAAAAAAACAAAAAAAGAGAATTCTGGAAAAGCCATGCAGCCCACCAGGAAGCTGGGATGCAACTAAAATGCAGTATGTACTCCTGCTACATTCATGACAGATGTGTTTTAGTGAAAGGTATAATTATGTTTAAGAAAAAAAAAAAGGAAAGGAAAGGACATTATCGGCAAGAGACTAGAAGTTTTGTGGGTAGAGACTTAATAAACAGCCAGTGGTAAAAGATGATCAGAATTCAGAAAATAATAATCACCTATAATCAAATTATTTAAAGATAACTACTGGGGAAAATATGGATGTATTTTCATTGGATTTTTCTACACACATTTTAATAACATTTGAATTATAAACATATATTTTAACAAAACTTAAATCTTACAGCTTATACAATTTTATATCCTGATTTTTATTTTGCTGTAGCAGAAGCATTTCCACGTGTGAATAAAAATTTCTCGTAGCCTTCCCTGGTGGTCCAGTGGTTAAGAATCTGCCTGTCAGTGCAAGGGACACAGGTTCGATCCCTGATTCTGGAAGATCCCACGTGCAGCAGAGCAACTGAGCCCATGTGCCACAACTCCTGAGCCCAGGGGCCTAGAGTTTGTGCTCCTCAACAAGAGAAGCCACTGCAATGAGAAGCCTGCACACTGCAACAAGGGCCCAGCACAGCCAAAAAATTTAAAATACATAAATAAGCCAAAACTTCTTGCAAACTCCATGATAATGACTGCAAAATACTCCATCATATGGATGCTCAAAATTTAAGCATTTTGACTCAAAATTTAAGTCATCATGTTCATGGTTGTTGGATGTCTTTTGAAACGTTGCACAATTAAAAACATCTCAGCAATGCCATCTGCTCTGAAAATTTGGTTTGAGCTTCTTGTTACTTCCAAAGGATAGATACCTGGAAGGAGGATTCTGGGTAAAGGGGATAAACTTTGCTTTAAGTTTCTTTCTATATGATGACATTTCCAGAAAGATCATTCCAACTTCTTCCTCCCTTCGCTGAGTGTGTCCACATGATCACACTCTTGGATAACACCAGCATCACCACAACTGATCTTTGCTAATTCGATGTACAGAACGTCAGTAGGATTTTAATTTGCATTTTTGATATGATTTCCTTTATTTTGACTTACAAGTGCTGGGCATTGCCACTTGCATTTCTTCTGTGAACTGTCTTCATCTCTTTTGATATTTTGCTATCGGGGTTTGACATCTTTCTTCCTGAGTGGTATAAGTTCTTTAAATAGGATGGTTGCTAATCTTAAGTGGATTTCTCTCACACATTTGATGAGAAATATTTTTCTACATTGTCTGGCTAACAATGTTGTTTAGAGCATTGTGCTAATGCATGCTAAGTCACTTCTGTTATGTCCGACTCTTTGCAACCTTATGCACCGTAGCCCACCAGGTTCCTCTATCCATTGGATTCTCCAGGCAAGAATACTGCTTAGAGTATTGGTGAAACTCAACTATCTTTAACTTTTTTTTTACCATTACCTGCTGCTGCTGCTGCTAAGTCACTTCAGTCGTGTCCAACTCTGTGCGACCCCATAGACGACAGCCCACCAGGCTCCCCCGTCCCTGGGATTCTCCAGGCAAGAACACTGGAGTGAGTTGCCATTTCCTTCTCCAATGCATGAAAGTGAAAAGTGAAAGGGAAGTCGCTCAGTCGTGTCCGACTCCTAGCAACCCCATGGACTGCAGCCTACCAGGCTCCTCCATCCGTGGGATTGTTACCATTATCTAATTTTGGCTAATTTTTAAAGCTAATTGATGCTTAGAAAGTCTTTTCTAGTCTGTCTGCCAGGTATTCACTTCTGTTTTCTTATACCATTTTTGAAATGGTTTTTCAGTGGATTTCAAGAAATATGGGATTCAGGAATCATTGGAATTTCAGAAACCAGAATCTAGAGAGTTGCTTGACCAAAAGCCTTGAAAACAGAGTTAAGGGGTGTGGCTCTTGCTGATTGAATTTCAGAAGAACAAAATTGTCTCTGATTTTCAGGCCTTCAGAAACAGATGAATTCCAACAGTCTCACCCAAAATTGGCTGGAGGGTTTAAAATTGGTTCTGCTGATTACATCATTCTGTGACCAAAGAACAAGCGGTCTTCTCCCCGCTTGGATATGGAATATAGAAAAATTTTCTTCTCGGTGTCTATCCATCTCCTCTCTTCCACATCTGCCTCCCTCTCTCTCCTATCTCTATTTATGCCTCTTTTTTATTGATGTGCATATCATCTTCCATATCTACCCAACTTTCTAACTTCTCTCTCCATCTTCTGATCAATGGAATTTATCTATTTATCTACCTACTTATCATGTTCCATTGATATCCATCTCTTGAATATCTATGAATCTATCTTCTGCATTGATCTATTCATACACCTGTTGTTTAGTTGCTAAATTGTGTCCTAATCTTTTGCAACCCCATGGAATGTAAGCCTGCCAGGCTGCTCTGTCCATGGAATTCCCTAGGCAGAAATACCGTAATGGGTTGCCTTTTCCTTCCCCAGGGAATCTTCTCGATTCAGGGATCAAATCTGTGTCTCCTGCATTGGCAGGCAGATTCTTTACCACAGAGCCACCAGGGAAGCCCATCCATACATCTACATCTATTTTATTACGTCATCTGTGTTTTCCCAAAAGTCTAAAAAGAAAAGTGTCTCAAATTTTATATCATCAATTCAGGATCCTACAGGGTTGATTCTTTATCTCACTATTCCTAACATGGGTTTTCATTGACATGCAATTTTTTAGCATTCTTGGGAATCTTTTCTGTTTTTTCCTTGGAGGTCTGCTGCATCTCAGTCAGCGTCCTTTCATCTCAGTCTGCTATGTTCTCACTCCACTTTTCAATTTTGTGTCATGAAATTCACAGCATCTTGTGTTATACTGAGAATACAAAACAGATGCTTTCTAAAGTCTTCTTTTTCTGGAGTTAAAATGTTTTATTTTTAATATGCTTTCAGTTCAGTTCAGTTGCTGAATCATATCCAACTCTTTGCGACCCCATGAATTGCAGCAGGCCAGGCCTCCCTGTCCATCACCAACTCCCGGAGTTTACCCAAACCCATGTCCATCGAGTCGGTGATGCCATCCAGCCATCCCATCCTCTGTTGTCCCCTTCTCCTCCTGCCCCTAATCCCTCCCAGCATCAGGGTCTGTGTTATTCACTGAATGGTGTCCTCTTCAAACTCGTGTGTTCTCGTGCTCACCTCCGATACCTTAGAATGTGGCCTGTTTGTAAACAGAGGCGTTGCAGAGGTAATTAGGTGAGATGAAGCCATACTAGAGCAGGACTGGTGTCATTGTAAAAAGAGGAAATGTGGACATAGACACGCGCACAAGAAGACCATGTGATGATGGCAGGCAAGCTGGTATAAGCCAAGGAACTTCTAGAAGTTACAGGAAAGGTCTGGAACCTTCCTTTCCTAGCATCGTCAGAGGAAGCCTGGCCCTGTAGACATCCTGATCTTGGACTTCTAGCCTCCAAAACTATGAGGCAATACATTTCTGCTGTTTGAGCAGCCCTACAGGTGAATACACTCTCTATCATCTTTTATGTTTCAGAACATCTTTAAATACCTGGTGCTTTATTTTGTTCATACTGACTGTTGACCCTCATGGTTCTGCCAGAGTGGTGGTGATGGTTCAGTAGATCAGACTGGATTGTGTGGGGGCCATTTTTGTTCTTACTCTTCACCCAGCTGGGATCTTGCCGTCCCTCTTCCCTGAGGTGTTCATGTCTGAGTCCCCTTCCCCATAGACTTCTGTTCCAGCAGCCCTTTCTATCTCTGTCTATGCTGTATTGAGGATGTTCTTTACCTACTCAGGGCCTGATCTTAGGAAAATGCTGATATTCCTGAATATTTCAGTTCAATGTATTCACTTCCTAACATAATACATGAAAATTACAACCTGCATTAACTGGCAGCTTCTGAGATGTTTTCAGTCCCCATCGCTTTTTATTTCCAATGCCACACACACCACTTTTCACATCTTCCCCGATTCTTGCTATTAATACATTACCAGGAACTGCATTCTTAAAATATTTAAAACTCAGAGATGATTGAAAGAATGTGTCTCTCTGTAGGGGACATAAGTGTCCAGGGCATGCCAGAAATCAGTTCCCAATTAGGACACCCTAGCTTCTCCATTTCTGTCTCACCTCCTCCTGGGTCCTGGGACCCAGAACGAGGTGTTGGCCATGACTACCAAAGAAGCTCTCACCTTCATGATCTGATGTTCTTTACAGGTATGAAGGTGGAAATTTATCCATAGATCTGGCAAACAGATACACACAGTCATAGTTTTTTAGCTTGTTGAAATCTTCTTTGCACATCTTTCTGTGTGCTAACAAATACTCTAATGTGCCAGGAGAAAGATATATAAGGCACTGTCCTTCATCCTAGAAGCAAATGTCATTTGTAAAAGCTGGATATTATATCATACAGACATATACTGTTGTTTTATCCATTTCCCTATAGCTAAACTTTTAGTTTCTTTACATATTTTCTGTACAGAGAACATCCTTATACACAAATCTTTGCCCACATTGTAGATTGCGTCCTGAGAACAGACTTCTAAATTTCTAGGCAGTGAGACAAAGAAATGAGTATAATACCAGGTAGTAGTAAATGCTGTGATGGAAAGCAAGATAAGCAGAGAGAATGGGAACAAGCAGGGCCCTCTGTTGTAGACAGCGTGGTCTCTGAGGAGAGGACAACTGAGCAGAAACAATAGGTAAACAAATGAAGACAATATCTGGGGGGTGGCAGGGGTGGGGGGTGCGGGTAGGCAGTTCATTGCAGACAGAGAGCACAGCCCGTACAAAAGCCCCGAGGCAGGAACATGCAGTCTTCTTGCTGGAGATGGGCAGTGAATTGCAGTGAAAAGAGATGGGGAGTCAGAGTCATAGTTAAGTTTTAGTGTCAACACTGCAATTAGCCAACTGCTTCAAGAGGAACAACTCCCTTCTCTTCTATCAGTATCAATTTCTTGATCAAAGCTACAATGACAGTGGATAAGGAATTCTTTTAGCTCCTGGCCATCCTCTCTAGTGGGTTCACTGGTAAAGAATCCGTCTGCCAGTACAGGAGACTCGGGAGATATGATTTCAATCCTGAGGTTAGGAAGATCTCCTGGAGGAGAAAATGGCAATCCATTCCAGTATACTTTCCTTGAAAATTTCATGGACAAGAGAGCCTGGCAGGGGTCTGTCCAGGGGTCTCAAAGAGTCGGCCACGACTGAGCATACATGCCTCACGGGCATCTGTCATACTGCATAACCCTAAAAGTGAGAGAACATTGCCATTGCCATTTTTGTCTCTCAATGTTTTGTTTTCAATGATCACGGTTTTATATCTTAGTCTATCCTCACGACTTCACTTCCTAACATAGAGAAATATTTTGTTCAGAGAGTGAACGCTGGAAAACAACTTCGTGAGATGCAGAGTGCCTTGTCCGAGATTAATGGAAAAGCTTACTGTCCTCTGGTCCTGTTGGAGTTTGGCATGTGTTTGTACACATGCTGTGAAGGGCAAGTCCCAGCAGGACACTGTTTTCCCCAGAGAAATGATTAGACTACAAGAAGAAAAAAACCGGAGCCATGTAATTTATGGCACTGCGTTCACAGTGAGCAGAGTCAACAAGCAATGCCATCTCCGCCAGATAAGAAGTTGCTCTGGAAACGGACCCTGCACAAATCATAGACAGAACAGTGCATAAACGGAGCCGGCATCCTCCTTTGTCATTAGACAATTAAGAGCTCATGGAGGAAAAGCAAATGTCTGCGCTATTTTTAATGACTGTTACTCAAAATAAAGGAAAACTTTTGCTTTATTCTATTGCAGAATTTGCCAAAAGACAGAGCTTTTTTTTTTTTTTATTTCACACTGCCTAAGAAATAATGATCACTGGCACCAAATGAAGTCGTCCCACAAGCTCTTAAAAGTTCCCCCCCACTCTCCGTCCCAGGACAAAGAAATTTGAGTATTGAGAACAATAGGCAAATTATAAGTGAAAAAGTTCCTTCACATTATGGAACCAAGCAGAGAGGACAGAAGTTTCAGCCTTGGCTTCCTCGGAGCTAAAAGATGGAGAAAAGCCCCGAAATTATCTCACACTAAAACCTGGATATTATGGCTAGGGGGAAGGAAATGACCTTTCCAGGTTTCCTCCAGTCTGTTTACAGGCCTAAAATCATGGCTGGATGGGCTGGTGGATTCTCAGTATCACCCCCCTAAAGTGTGGGAAGGTGATTAAAGGATTAAAATTTGCATGCAAAGCAATAGATATTCAAGCCTATCCCACCTCCCTCCATGTAACAGAGAAGATAAAAGCTGTTTCCTTTCAAAGCTTCAGGTTAAAGATGGAAGAATTAGCCAATGTGTAATTGTATCATGGGGCACTCAGAGAGGCCTGAAGGGAGAGAAGACATGATACCCAAATATCAGTCTGTGCTTGGGGGGGGTGGAGATTAACCCCTAAAAAAACCACATGGAAAAACCCAAGGAATGTTGTTGCCTCAGGCAGTGGTTCTCAAAGGATGGGGCTGGATTTTGACCGCCCCTCCCAGGGGACATTTGACAGCTTCTGGAAACAGATTTGGTGGTCAGGATTGGGAGGAAGAGGGATGAGACTGATGTCTAGTGGCTGGAGGGTACCAGGGATACTGCCCACATCCCACAAGGCACAGGACTGCCCCACAGCAAAGAAGATCTAGCCCCACACGCCACAGGGCCAAGGCTGAGAATTCCTGGTCTCAGGATTCTATTCTGGGGCTTCATCCAGTTTATCTACTCAGGACATCTCACCAGTTCATCCCGAGTACTTCTCAGAACCTCCTACCCCCAACCCTGATAGTGAAGCCCCAGGGCTTTTCCTCAGCTTTGTCAGCTTAGTGCTGGCAAAGGCTTGGCCTGGTCTGGTAATTATGAAAGCCTTACACCAAAGGAAGCCCCATCCGAGGGAATAATCCTTGTCCAGGGCTAATTGATTCTCCCACGAACGGGCTATCTGCTGTCTTTGCGGTCAAGGAGAGCCGATTTATGAGGTAGTTAAAACCTATCTGTGTCTTTCTTTGTAAATAAATTGTTTAGAGTTCTCAGATTTCGATCTAAATAGTTACAAACTTTATCAGGCTCTGCTGTAGCTTTGTTCAAAACAGGATCCTGCAATTATCACTCAATTGCCGCCTTGGAAATGAGACAGCCAGGCGCCTCTGGCATGGCCCCAGGACGGCATTCTGTGCAGAGATACCTATCAGGGAGATTCTTTGACTTAATGTTTCCAACAGGGCACATGACATTCTTTTTAATACACTTCTCTGGGTCCCGGGAGAGTTGATGAGATGAACTGACTGCTTCATAAGTTAAGAGCCTTCTGAAATGCCAGAGCTAGGGGTTTGAAGCCCTGGTAAGACATCAGCTCCAGGTAAGATCACGGATGGCACACACCTTGGTGTTCTCGGTCCTGGGAGATCACTTGCAGAAACAGAGGATGACACGCTACTTGGGTCAGCTTGGGACACTTAGTCCAGGGAAGCCATTTAAAAAAAAAAAAAAAATCACTTACTTGGCATTTCAGTTGCTTTAGTCTATGGAAGTTACTTAAGGAAGGGAAAAAACAAAACAAAACAGCTATACCTCAACGTACCAATCACGGTCCCAAAAATATTAGGCAATGCTAAGCCAATGTTTCTCAATCATTTTTCAATCACCGTTCCCCCAAAAGGAGCCTTTTAGACATTTTTTTTTCTTTTCCTTTTTGATCTCCTCTCCTCTTCCTTGAAATTTTGGGAGGACAGATATATCTTGTCGTGTACAGTGGTACTTTGGAAGGTCACAAACCTTCCAAAGGTAGTAGCTTGGATTTCTTTGCTCCGTAAGAAGAAATTGTCTCTTTATGGGGGAAATAACAGCCCTGTTGAGAACGCAGGAGTTACACTCGGTCTCCATATACAATTCATTTGTCATCAACAGCAGCCACCATCAAAAAACATTTAAAACTTTTATATCACTTATTTTTTACATTTTTTATGGTGCTTTGTAGGATTAGCAAGAAAGTTAAATAATCTGCTGATAGATAAATCACTCAACATTTGTGTACATCTAGGCTTTTCTGTGAAGATATTTATTTATAATATAGATTTATACAACATGTACTTTTTAAACTTATTGGTTTTACTTATGGAACAAATTTTCATATAATCACTAATTTTTATGACATCCTTTCTGTGGATGAACAATATTCCATTACAAATATGTAGGTAATCAAATTTACTGAACCTGTTTTATTGGCTAGTGAGGCTAAATTTAATGTATCTGTGTTAGAAAATGCTGCAGAGAATAGAGGCAGCTAAACCTCCATCATTTCTCTGAATGCATTCACGTTGAAAAATGTTAGAACTTTTTCTCTTTTTTGTCAAAACATACCAGCACTCTGATTTAAAAAAAAAAAAAGTTATTAAGTGAAAAAAAATCTCTATATAGATTAATTAAGCAAATAGTTTTTTTGTTTTTGTATTTTTTGCATCATAGACTTTGCTATTTAGCTCAAAGCAATGTATTCCTAAATGCTACCCTGAGAACTTGTACTTACTAACCTTCCCCCTCACTTAACAGAGAAACTTTTCAGAGGAGTCCCACCCTTTTTTTGTGTGTCTGACATTAATTCTGCTGCCCTAGGTAGATCAGAAGTCCCCCAGGACACGTCTGTACTAGTCCTTGGGGGGACCACATAGAATACCATTCACAGTGTGTCCTCGAGCAGATCCTTAAATTACTATCAATGCTTGGACTTGGAGTCTTTTCTCCCAAGATGCCCCAGTTTCCACGTTGTTGGCACATAACCAGGTACAATGTCTTCCCTCAAAGTATGCATTGATCATTGGCTTTCCTAATGGAAGTCTCCACTAGTAGCTGCCCTTTCCTTTCTCAGCTTTCTTTTCTCAACTCCATGCCCTGCCACACTTTTCGGGAAAATAACTCTTGAAGGTTTGCTCCCAGAGGACTCAAGTCCAATCCAAACTCCCAGGACACTATATCCCAGCCCGTTTGGTTTGAAAATAATTTGAAAAATTACAACTGCCAGCATACACATGCTTTATTATTGCTTGTATCCATTTTACTTCTAGGTATTCATCGAATTTCATTCAAATCTGAATATTAGCAAGGTTACAACTAGATGGCTAGAATTTATCCACTAATGAGAAAGAAAGGTGCTCTGGGGGATGGTCATATATCTTGTTTTACTATCATCGTGTTAATTGCGAGCCCCAGTAAACTAAATTTAACTACCTATTAAAATCTGCCTGGGTTGGAGTTTCATACACAGCAGAGCAGCTCCCTTGCTGTGATCTACTGAAAGTCAGCCCTCAACAAAAGGGTTTGTAAAAAAGAAAAAAAAGAAAGAAAGAGTAAAAAAAAAAAAAAAGAAAAACTGCCTGGATATTGCAACCAATGACTATGGCAAGCAGGAGTCAAAACCATTTTGGATATTAAATCCTATTGGATATATTGAGAACATAGTAGTCTATCTTGCAATTTATAAACACATCTTCTGACAAGCTATGGTGTTTCAGTATACATATTTGTTTTTATCATAAATGTCACATAAAAAGGGAGTAGCTCTGTGCTCTGGGATGACCTAGAGAGGTGTGATTGGAGGGGTGGGGGGAGGGGGTGCTCAAGAGAGAGGGCGTATCTGCTTACTTACAGCTAATTCACGTTGTTGTACAGCAGAAACCAGCACAAAACTGTAAAGGAATTATCCTCCTGTTAAAAAATAAAAAGTGTGTCTACCCTAAAATATGATAAAAATAAAATATTTCCCCAATCCAAGCGTGAGCCAGCTCCAAGTGTTGGTGATGGACAGGGAAGCCTGCCATGCTACAGTTCATGGGGTCTCAAAGAGTCAGACACAGCTGAGCAACTGAACTTCCCTAACTTTAAGGAAAATATAAACTGGGGGCCAATCCTTAGAAGCTAAGCCTTTTCCAATTAAAATATAAAAATCTGATCTTAGGCAGTGTATGGGCTGAATCACATGTTCCCAGAATCCATATGCTGAAGTCCTAACCCCCGAGGCCCTCAGAATACGACTGTATTTGGATATAGGGCCTGTAAAAGGTAATTAAGTTAAATCGGGGTCATTGAGGTGATTCTAACCCGAAAGGACTGGTGTCCAAAGAGGAGGCTAGGACATAGACTCACACGAAGGGAAGCCCACACGAAGACAGTGGGAGAAGGCCACCTCCAAGGAAAGAAGCCTCAGAAGGAAACCAACCCTGCTGACCCCTTGACCTTGGACTTCTACCCTCCAAGATTGTGAGAAAACAAATGTCTCTTATTTAAGCCCTCCAGTCTGCGGTGCTTTGTTATGGCAGCAAACTAATACAAGTAGTGTTCCAAGAAAAGATAATGGTAAATCTCCAGTGCAGAGGCCTTCAAGCTAGAGAGAAAAAAAATCTTCTAAATTTCAGACTTTGGACCCATACAGGCATATCGGTAATATGGGTAGGAGGAGGGGAGAGGACCTTCCTTCAGGCGGCGGGGCGGGGTACAATTTGTAGTGATGCCAATAGTAGGGGATACTTATAATTCTAAGTAGCTGAAGGGAGTTAATGAGAAAACAGGAAGAACAAAGTGTCTAGGTTGGAAGGCACAATTTTCTCAATGAACTTGTAGACCCAGACTTTGAGTCTTAGGTCATAGACTCTGAATTCAAAGGCTAGGTCTTAGGGGACCAAGGACGTGAGAGAGAAAGTGGGACTTCTGAGAACAGAGCCTGGGCTGCTGAGTCAGGAGGCTGGAGGGAATAGCAGACTTGTTCAGATGTCACCAAACAGCAAGCAGAGGGGCCTTTCTGCACCCCAGAACAAAAGGGCCAAGTGGTAATCAGATCTGGAAACAAATCAGAGGAGGCTGCCTGCCAGAAACCAGGAACCAGTGTGAAGATTTAAGCCCTTCGAATCTGAGTTGAGACAAGATCCTCAGACCTCCCTCCATGGGCTCTGCTGTTCCCCTGAGACTTTATCCACAGAAACCGCTCTGTGCCCTGGACTATGTATAGACCAGGGAATATTCTTTTGAGGTGACATTGCTGGTTAATTAATTCAGTCTTTTGAATTTCTCTGAATTATCCCTTCCACCCCACGCTAAGGTCCCTGCCCTGGAAATCAGGTCAAAACTTCCTTAAGGGCAGTGACTGACTCCTTGAATGTATTTGGTCAGTTTCTCTCTGCTTCCAGCCATTTCCTCCATACCTTTCACATGATAAGCGCTTAGCAAATATTTGGGAGATTATGTGTAAATGTGCACGTGTGTATGCCTTCATGAACAGAACTACACAAATTCACACACAGCAGACACAAATTCTTGCTCTCTCTTCATGCCAGGGGAGAGAACCCTCCCCCAAACGCATGCAACCACACATATGCTCATCTCCATTTTCTAACAGCAGAGCATAAAACAACTGGCTTAGAGAAAAGTCTGGGGGAGAAGGAAGGGAACAAGCATTCTATAATAACCTAGCTTGCCTGCTTAGTCGCCCAGTCATGTCCAACTCTTTGCAACCCCATGAACTATAGCCTACCAGGCTGCACTGTCCATAGGATTTTTCCAAACAAGAATACTGGAGTGGGCTGCCGTTTCCTACTCCGGGGATCTTCCTGACCTAGGTATTGAACCCACATCTCCTGTGTCTCCTGCATTGGCAGGTGGGTTCTTCACCGCTAGCACCATCTGGGAAGTCCCAGAAGGATAAGACACCAACCAGCTGATAAATTGGTACTAGGGTGACCAATTATTCCAGTTTGCCTAGAACTGGGGTTTCTTGGAATGCAGGAGTTTCTGTTCCAGGACAACCCTAGACAAAGTGGAACAGTTGATTACCCTAACCTTCAATTACTCTTTAAACAGGTGTTTGTAAATAGTCATTAACTATAAAGTTTAAATTAGATTCAAAGTTGGACTGCAAGGAGATCCAACCAGTCAATCCTAAAGGAAATCAACCCTGAAAGTTCACTGGAAGGACTGATGCTGAAGCTGACGTTCCAATACTTTGGCCACCCGATGCAAAGAGCCGAGTCATTGGAAAAGACCCTGATGATGGGAAAGATTGAGGGCAAGAGGAGAAGAGGGTGACCAATGATGAGATGGTTGAACAGCATCACTGACTCAATGGACATGAGTCTGAGCAAACTCCGGGGGATAGTGAAGGACAGGAAAGCCTGGCATGCAGCAGTCCATGAGATCGCAAAAAGCCGGACACGACACGAGTTAACAAAAACCAAATAACAAAAGTTAGATTCAAGTTCAACATTTTTTAAAAGAATCCTTTAGAAGTGATGCTAGGTACATCATATGCATTCCATTAAGTTTACATGATATTTGGCTGTCCTACAAAAAAAGAAAAAGAAATATATCTACATTTTGGTTCAGAGCCGGGCTCACAAGCTCTAATTTGCTCAAGGGCCAGCAATGCTGTTGAAGCTCTGGTTCGGGTTGAGCGCCTCCTGTCAGGATGTGAAGGCTGCTACCCACGAGAGGGCAGGCACCGCTCAGGGCCCAGCATCATCTCCTTCTCCCACTTGGGCTCATTTACGGAGAGCATCTGCAAGAATCAGTCATGGGGAAAAGGGGAAGTGCGCAGTGACAACCCCAACATGCAGAAAGTTCTCTGCTGCTGGGAGCTTGTCAACTTCTTCACAAACAAAGGGAAAAAGAAAAGAATTCTTTCTCCCAGCTGAGGTGGGCTGCGGGCCTGGCAGCCCCCCGCCCTATGTGTTTTGATTGTGATGTGAAGCTCTCTGGTAGGTATATGGGTGATTTAGGGTAAATGTGTCTCCAGTGGTCCAGTGCTCCCAGCAAAGGCCAGACCACAACAATCAGTGGCTAGTTATTTACCATAACCATATACAAAACCACAAGCATCAGAGTTCCCTCAAATACATCCAAGACATTGTATATCTCTTTATTAAAGTCTGTCAGGGTTTTGCTATTACACAGCTTTTGCCTTTGAATCCCAACTAAACCAGGCTTTGCTCAAACAAAGCACCAGACCAGGCTCATGCACAAAACGAAATCACATCACCCAGAAATGCAACCCAGACGCAGGAGAGAGCGTTTTCCCCCTCCCAGCCAGCTCTCCATTCACTGTCATTTTGAATCGATTTTTAACTACACTTGAGTGTTGGTGCTTATGGTGATAGATGGCTGTAAAATATTTTAGTCATTCCTAACTGAAATATTCATGGTGGTGACTTATCCGGTCTCCTCCACTTTAATGAACACAGTATACATCATGGTCATTCATCCCTATTAATCACAGGCTTCCAGTCAGGCAGTGTGAGAATTTAGAAGCTCTGCGCCTTCCTCCCTAGGCTGCTTAACTAAGATCACCCATTGTTGCTGTTGCTATTTTTGCTCTTTTCCTTTGCCTTTTCTCCCTTCAAAGCCATTATATCATCTATCAGGCTGATGTCATTTCATAATTTTTTTAAAAAATATAATTGTATTTATTTATTCTTGGTTGTGCTGAGTCTGTGTTGCTGTGTGAGATTTTCTCTTATTGTGACTAGCAGGGACTACTCTCTAGTGGAGGTGCACGGCCTTCTCACTGTGGTAGCTTCTCTTGTTGGCGAGCACAGGCTCTAGGGCATGAAGGCTTCAGGAGTTACCACACGTGGGCTCCTAGTTTTGATTCCTGGGCTCTAGAGCACTGGCTCGGTAGTTATGGCGCCAGGGCTTAATTGCTCCGAGGCATGAAAAAGAAATGCAAAAAAGCAAAATGGCTGTCTGAGGAGGCCTTACAAATAGCTGTGAAAAGACGGGAAGGGAAAAGCAAGGAGAAAAAGAAAGATATACCCATTTGAATGCAGAGTTCCAAAGACTAGCAAGGAGAGATAAGAAAGCCTTCCTCAGTGATCAATGCAAAGACATAGAGGAAAACAATAGAATGGGAAAGACTAGAGATCTCTTCAAGAAAATTAGAGATACCAAGAGAATATTTCATGCAAAGATGGCCTCAATAAAGGACAGAAATGGTAGGGACCTAACAGAAGCAGAAGATATTAAGAAGAGGTGGGAAGAACACACAGAAGAATTGTACAAAAAAGATCTTCACAACCCAGATAATCACGATGGTGTGATCACTCACCTAAAACCAGACATCCTGGAATGTGAAGTCAAGTGGGCCTTAGGAAGCAACACTATGAACAAAGCTAGTGAGGTGATGGAATTCCAGTTGAGCTATTTCAAATCCTGAAAGATGATGCTGTGAAAGTGCTGCATTCAATACGCCAGCAAATATGGAAAACTCAGCAGTGGCCACAGGACTGGAAAAGGTCAGTTTTCATTCCAATCCCAAAGAAAGGCTCAAACTACCACACAGTTGCACTCATCTCACACACTAGTAAAGTAATGCTTAAGATTCTCCAAGCAATACGTGAACCGTGAACTTCCAGATGTTCAAGCTGGTTTTGGAAAAGGCAGAAGAACCAGAGATCAAATTGCCAACATCTGCTGGATCATTGAAAAAGCAAGAGAGTTCCAGAAAAACATCTATTTCTGCTTTATTGACTATGCCAAAGCCTTTGACTGTGTGGATCACAATAAACTGTGGAAAATTCTGAATGAGATGGTTATATCAGACCACCTGACCTGCCTCTTGAGAAACCTGTATGCAGGTCAGGAAGCAACAGTTAGAACTGGACATGGAACAACAGACTGGTTCCAAATAGGAAAAGGACTACATCAAGGCTATATATTGTCACCCTGCTTATTTAACTTATATTCAGAGTACATCATGAGAAACGCTGGGCTGGAGGAAGCACAAGCTGGAATCAAGATTTCCGGGAGAAATATCAATAACTTCAGATATGCGGATGACACCACCCTTATGGCAGAAAGTGAAGAAGAACTAAAGAGCCTCTTGATGAAAGTGAAAGGGGAGAGTGCAAAAGCTGGCTTAAAGCTCAACGTTCAGAAAACTAAGATCATGGCATCTGGTCCCATCACTTTATGGGAAATAGATAGGCAAACAGTGGAAACAGTGGCTGACTTTATTTTTCTGGGCTCCAAAATCACTGCAGATGATGACTGCAGCCATGAAATTAAAAGACACTTACTCCTTGGAAGGAAAGTTATGACCAACCTAGAGAGCATATTAAAAAGCAGAGACATTACTTTGCCAACAAGGGTCCGTCTAGTCAAGGCTATGGTTTTTCCAGTAGTCATGTATGGATGTGAGAGTTGGACTATAAAGAAAGCTGAGCACTGAAGAATTGATGCTTTTGAACTGTGATGTTGGAGAAGACTCTTGAGAGTCCCTTGGACTGCAAGGAGATCCAACCAGTCCATCCTAAAGAGATCAGTCCTGGGTGTTCTTTGGAAGGCCTGATGTTGAAGCTGAAACTCCAATACTTTGGCCACCTGATGCGAACAACTGACTCATTTGAAAAGACCCTGATGCTGGGAAAGATTGACGGCAGGAGAAGGGGACAACAGAGGATGAGATGGTTGGATGGCATCATCGACCTGATGGACATGGGTTTGGGTGGACTCCCGGAGTTGGTGATGGACAGGGAGGCCTGGCATGCTGCAGTTCATGGGGTCGCAAAGAGTCGGACACAACTGAGCAACGGAACTGAACTGATGTGGGATCTTGTCAATCAGGGATTGAACCCATGTCTCCTGAGTTAGCAGGTGGATTCTTTACCATGGAGTCACCAGGGAAGCCCTCATTTGGAGTTCTAATGTCCATTGGTTAAGAATATAACCTGAGGAATGGACTTTCAAACTTGCAGAGTGGTCTGTTACAAGACAACTTAGGTGGAGAATTAAGCAATTGGTAACCAAGGTGCCATAGTGGTGGTTGGTATGATTGACAGTGCTTGCTTTCTACTCTGAAGAACTCTACCAATTTGAAATTTGACTATGGGCTGACCAACTTGTCCAGGTTTGTTCAGGACTTTCCTGGTTTTAGCCCTGAAATTCTCACATGGCTGTAAACACTCCTCAGGCAAGCTGGCATGACTGGTCACCCTACTATGCCAGCTTCAGTCTTCCACTTAAGTAACAGGCTTTGTAAAAAATATTTTTTAAATTTTATTTATTTTTATTTAATCTAATTATATGGATGCGCCAGGTCTTAGTCCTGGCACACGAGATCTTCAATCTTCATTGCAGCACGCAGGATCTTTAGTTGCAGTATGTGGGCTCTAGTTCCCTAATAGGGGATCAAACCGGGGCGCCCTGCATTGGGAGCATGGAGTCTTAGCCGCTGGACCATCAAGGAAGTCCCTTTAAGTACTTGCTTTGAAGACATCAAGAGTAAGACATAAAAAGACAGTCAACCAGGAACCTATGGTGTGAATTAGACAAAGTTGCTCCCCACTGGTGGACGGCCAGAGAACCTGCACCAAGGGCAAACTCATCCCATGAGACATCTCCTACCTGTCTCCACTTTCTCTGGCTTTCAAGTGGTTGGAAGAGGTCTCTGGGGCTAATGCTGAAGCTACGGGAATTTCTGGACCACGGCTGCCTTCTTTGTGGCTTTATCCTCTGCCTCCTGGAGCACTCACAGGCCGGCTCAAGAATGGGATCTTCTCTCTAAAGGACTGGCTGGATGAGAGGGGCAAGTCACCCTACACAAAGGTGCAAACCGTCCACAGGAGAGCACGCCTGTGTTCTGTTACCACCCCTGTTGCCCTGCTCTGACTGCACTGGGGATGGTTGGGGACAGCAGGCTTCCTCGCCTGTGGGCCTGGAACACCTCTGGGACCCTTCCTCCGCCTCTCCTGCCTTGGAGTTCACTGGTGCATCAGCCCCTGCGTGTCCTTTTAATGAGAAAGACGGGAATTGGTAGCACCTAGATCATGTAGACAACACATACGGCTCCTGGACAGCATGAGCTTTGAATGCTCTTTAACCGCCCAGGTCATGACTCTTCAGTCTCCTGCATAAGGAACAGAAAGTGTATTCTATAAAGACTTGGTTTCAACTCTTTGGCATCTTTCAGATAAAGATAGAAAAACTAAAAGGAAAAATGTGAGAGAAGAGATGAGAGCCATTTTTTCAACATATTAAGACAAGACTTGTTTTGAGAAATCCTTTCTCCTTATTTCTAACTGTACTTTGAAGGTTGTTGTTGTTCAGTTGCTGAGTCATGTCCGACTCTTTGCAACCCCATGGACTGCAGCACGCCAGACTTCCCTGTCCTTCACCATCCCCTGGAGCTTGGTCAAATTCATGTCCATTGAGTCAGTGATGCCATCCATCCATCTGCCGTCCCCTTCACCTCTTGCCTTCAATCTTTCCCAGCCTCAGGGTCTTTTCTAATGAGTCAGCTCTTCACCAACTCAATGGACATGATTTTGAGCTAGTTCCGGGAGATGGTGAAGGACAGGGAAGCCTGGTGTGCTGCAATCCATTGGGGAGCAAAGAGTCGGACATGACTGAGCAACTGAACACAGCTCTTTGCATCAGGTGGCCAAAGTATAGAAGCTTCAGCTTCAGCATCAGTCCTTCCAATGAATATTCAGGACTGATTTTCTTCAGGATTGAATGGTTGGATCTCCTTGCTGTCCAAGGGACTCTCAAGAGTCTTTTCCAACACCACAGTTCAAAAGCATCAATTCTTTAGAGCTCAGCTTTCTTTATGGTGCAACTCTCACATCCATACCTGACTACTGGAAAAACCATAGCTTTGACTAGATGGTTCTCTGCTTTTTAATATGCTGTCTGGGTTTGTCATAGCTCTTCTTCCAAGGGGCAATTGTCTTTTAATTTCATGGCTTCAGCCACCATCTGCAGTGATTTTGGAGCCCAAGAAGAAGTCTGTCACTGTTTCCATTGTTTCCCCACATATTTGCCATGAAGTGATGGGACTGGATGCCATGATCTTAGTTGTTTGAATGTTGAGGTATAATTTGTAGGTACAATTTATTAATTGCCCGTGGTGTCTAAGTTGTTCAAGTAGGTGAGCAAGGGAGCACATGCAGCCTCAATACCATCTGGCATTTTTATGTGGACACCCTAACCTTTTGCCAAATGAATTTTATTGTTCCTCTCTTAATACACCCCAAATCAAGGAGCAGTCAGTGAGGTGCTTGTAAATATGCTTAACAACCAGTTTTAGGATGAGGGGAGTGGGATGGGGGGAGCTCTGATGTGTTGAGTTTGTGAATTTCCACTGTGTAACTCCCCCCCGCAATCTCAGGCTACCCACTCCACGTCCCTGAACCAAGTTGGGAAGAGACATGCCACAAAAGTGTCCAGAGCGAGATCAGCTGGACAAGAGGTTGGGCTTCATCGCACACTGGGGGAGCAGAAATAACACCGGATAGAGCCATGGATCTCAGCCCTGGCCTCATAGGAGCATCACCTGGGAACTTTTTAAAAATCTGGATGACTGGGTCTGACCCAGAACCAATGAGGTTGGATTCTCCAGGGGGACGCAGAGGCAGTTGCAACAGACAGGCTCGGTGGAGTACTCCTGGGCTGCACAGAGCTTGCTCGAGGCTCCCTCATGCAGATTTCCCACAAACACTCCTTACACAGAGAACATTTCTTCATTAGAGTCTATCAGACTTGCAGGTTAGAAACTGCACAACCTGAGTACAGAGACCGTCATTCTTGAGTGTCGGCTTTTAACCGTCCGTGTTTGCACACACGTGGGAAGTGAAATGAGAACCCAAGAGAGACACAGTGATAACATCAACATACAGGAAGTTTTGTGTAGCCTCCCTCCAAGGAGATCAAACGTAACCCAGTGGAGAAGTGGACCACAGGTGTGGCAGCAGCATCTTAGCCATTTGCCTTGACTGCAATGCAAGGCTCCCTGTGGCGGCCAGTAATTTAAGTAAATAGGTCTGTGGTTCTGCAGCTGGACATTCGGCAACACTGAGGGAGGCACTTTGCTTCTTTTCATCTTGTCAACTTCTCTGTATCTTTTTATATCTCTATTTCTTTTTATATGAAAGATTTTATTTTTTTTATTGACGTGCAGCTGCTGTCCATTGCATGTTATAGGCCTACAATATAGCGATTCACAATTTTTAAAGGCTATACTCCATTTATAGTTATGATTAAAATACCAAGTATATTCCCTGTGTTGTACAGTATATCCTTAAATGAATAGCTTATTTGTATCTAGGAGTTTGTACATTTGACTTCCCTACCCCTGTGTTGACCCTACTCTTTTCTTCTCTCCCCTCTTCCCGCTAGTTTGCTCTCCATATCTGTGAATATGCTTTCATTTGTTATATTCACTCATTTTTTTGTATTTTTTAGATTCCACATATAAGGGATATCATACAGTATTTGTCTTTCTCTGTCTGACATATTTCACTAAAGCATATTGCTATCCAAGTCCATCCATATTGCTGCAAATGGATGAAATTTTATTCTTTTTGGGGTTGAGTAATATTCCATCACATCTTCTTTAGCTTGGCAATTGTAAATAATGCTGGAATGAACACTGGGGTGCATGCCTCTTTTCAAATTAGCAATTTTTTTCAGATAAATACTCAGGAGTGGAATAATTGGGTCACGTGGTAGTTCTATTTTCAGTTTTTTGAGAACTTGTATACTGTTTTCTACAGTGACTACATCAGTTTACAATCCCATCAATCATGTATGAGGGTTCCCTTTTCTCCATATCTTTACAAACATTTTTTTATATCTATATTTTAAATACATTTGCTATTTCCATATCTATATTCTAAGTACATTTTGTATCTTATCTTTCATAAAAGGTGGCTTTGATATGAAATTGAATTTATATTTGAAGTGAGTGAGGACATCCCTGTATATTATGAATGTAGAAAAGTTGACAACTGGTGAAAATTGCACAAAATGCAAAGAAATAGCATGATATTTTATTAAGGATATGTTTCCTGCACCTCTCCAGTGTATTTATAACTGTGTTCTGCAGTGTCGAGTCTATTTCCAGTGAGCGGACTCTGTTTTTATAGTCGTTTGTGAGAACTAAATCTTCAACTTCCAGTTTTCAAAGAAAATGTTTTTATTGAAGCAAATTCACTTCACAGAAGAGTACAAAATCATAGCCTACAGCTCGATGAACATTCTCAAAGTGAACGTACTCACGTAACCTCCACCTGGATCAGGAGATGGTGTAGCCCAGCACCCTAGGGGGCACTGCTTGAGCCCCTCCCAGGTCCTACTGCTCTCCCTGAATGTAACTACCATCCTGACTGTTCACCACCTGTGACCTCACCCTGTTTTTGAACTTCATACAAATGGCATCACGCAGAATATGCATCTTTTGGTGTGGATTTCTTTTGCTCAGTGTTATTTGTGGCCTTCTTCGGTGATGTTGCTTGTGAAAGTAATTCATTCGGTTTCATTTTTGTACATTTTTGTATAGTATTCCTTTCTATGCATATGCTACAGTTGATTTATACATTTCACTACTGATCTAATTTTTGACACTCAAGTGTCTTTGCTTCCAATTTTTGTCAGATGAAACTCTGACCTATGTCTAGTGAAGATGACGTTCAATTTGGGTAAGACTCAAACTGCCACTCACGTCCCGTTTTTCTAATATTCTCACCAGGTCAGGTTGTTACATTTTTAAAGTTAAGAAGCTGAAAAAGTACCCCAAACACTCAGCCCCAGGCATGGGATAAAAAGTGTCTGGGAGGAAATCAGAAAGTCTGAGTAATGTGAGAAGGATGAAAGGAGACTACATAATCCATTTGAGGATTTCATGTTTGAAAGGGACCCTGGAGAGGAACCATCCTCCTTTTACTAGATAAGGAAACTGAAGCCTTGAGAAAGGGGAAGCAACTTGCCCAAGGTCAAGCAGGTGAAAAAGAGCTCAACAGGGTCAAGAACCTTAGTAACGCCTGGTCAGCTTCTTCAACAATATTGCATTGTCTACATTTTTAGACCTTAAATTATAAATTCCCGAATGTGTCAACCCAAGTCAAATGTGAATGAGGAGAACCCATTTTTAACAACTTATTGAATTATATTCCAATAAAGAATTGATAACCACCTCTTACATTCATCAACTTTCCTCTGCACCAGCCCAAGCTGCCACCACCTCCTGCCCAACTCCTCACTAAGATTCTTGATGTTGTTCAACATCCATCTTGGCCTCCTTCCAATAACTTCTCCAGGTAGACAGCATGATCTTTGTTTATGCAAATCTGAACTCTTTACAACAACCTTTTTTAAAACACTGGTTTGTTTCTCTTTGTCCTTAGGCTAAAGACTCAAACTGTTCTGGTGCCTTCAAAGGGCTTCAAAAGACTGGACCCATCTCAGTTCTTAATCCTCTTCTTGCACAATCAAGTGCTATTCTGCCTTCAACTATGATTCCAATGGTCACCGTTATGAAGCCTTCCCTTCCCTTAGAATCCATCTAATTATCACTTCTTGGGAGGATCTTCCCTGCGCTCCTGTTCTCATCCCCCTCTACACCAGGTCCCACCCACTGGCAGCACTCATATGATTCTGATTCTGCATTTACTTGTGTGGCCTGGCCTTTGATGCAGACTTGTCTCCCTTGCCAGCTTCCATGAAGGGAGGGTGACACCTGCTTCTGCTCACAGTACCTGGCATATATTAAGGCCCCAGTAAATATCTGGAGGGTGAACAAAAGTATGAATGGTTGCTGTCTAGTAATTTCTGTTTCATTATTTGCATTTTGTAGCCTTTCAAGGACAACCCTGTTGCATTTATTGAAATTTTATAAATGTGTAGCACTCACTAATTATTTAGGTCTTGACTATCATCAACCTAGATGGAAACACAAAAGACATACTAATTACATTTTTCTAAAAAAAGTTGAGAGGGCAGCTGGGTAGAAGAGTCAAGATTGAAAACGCTGGGAATTCCCTGGCAGTCCAGTGGTTAGGACTCTATGCTTTCACTGCAGAGGGCTCTAGTTCAATCCCTAGTTCAATCTAGTTCAACTAGTTCAGTCTAGTTCAATCTAGTTCAATCTAGGTCAGGGAACTAAGATCCCACAAGCCATGCAAAAAAAGAAAAAGAAAAAGAAAACTGTGGAAGTTCACAGTGACAGATACATAAATATAAGGTCTTGTACAGGAAACCAAACCGTCAATTCCAAAGTATATATTGGATACAACAGTTTGTCCAATTCTGAAATCCAAAACTTCATAAGCATGGTCCCTTAATTAAAGAGTTCAGAGCCAGTAGAAATATAAACTGCAGATATAACCTTACCATATGCTCACATCTAGTGTGAAATTATAGTATCCAAATCAGTACCCTCTCCCTAGGAAAAGACCTGATCACTAAGAAACTATCAGACTTAAAACAACAAATGATGAGCTTAGCCTGGTTCTTAATATTGAATAAAAGATTTTTTTTTAATTGCTATGAGTTTTTTCGGGAACTTCTAAATATGATTTGGTGAAACATTTTATCTCCCCAGAAGATGGTCTGGACATTTTTTTCTCAGTATATTATGACTTCACCAAGAATGGTGCCATATACATGCATTTAAAATACTATCAAACTCCCTTCTTAGCACACCTATCCCCACAACCACACTAGAAGTCTCAGGGGTCTTTACTTACCCTAACGGGCTAGCCCTCCTACCTGACAGTCACCAAGATACCATCTAGTCATCTCCTGGAGGCCTTCTCCAAAACTGATGCCAGCCACCAACTTATATACATCCTAGTCCGTAGGCCTCCAAGCCATCGTTAACTGCACCAAACTGTCATCTTTACTGATGTAATACAACTCCCCCAAAAAGATAATTTTTAAAAGATATTATGAACACTTAATATCTCATATAAGCAGTAATATAATGCCTGCCTGAAAGGCCCCTTTTATTCTGTGCATGGATTTATTAATATTATCTCCACTTGACTGGAATAGGCAGGAGTTTTTGAAACTGTGCTGTGACTTATGTCACAAAGGTTGTTGTGGCTTAAGTTTGGGTACCCCCCCCCCAAAATACCAAGTCTGTTTAATAGAGGGACTTTCATACTTAATCCTCTGCAGGCTCCAAGGAGAGAGAATTTTGTTCACGTTGTTCTTTCCCAGTTTTAGACATTTCTCATTGACTTGGACATGGCTAATTTCCTTTCCACAGTTTGGATAAAACAGGCAAACCCAAACTTGAGAAAAATTGACACTAGAAATGGAATCAGAATAGGAATTTCTGTGATCAATTTATTTAACACAAAAATTATGTTCTAATTTTTAGCACATGTTCTACCTAGGTAGAGTTAAGAGGATTCAATTTAGTGCCATTAGATTAGTAAAAAGGAAATTACATTTTGCCAATGTTTTAAGAGGAGAAGATAACCTCTTAAAAAGTCTCTATAAACAGTAAAAAGGACAAGGAAAACTAAATGAAAAGCTGTGCTGCAGAAATATCTTGAGATTCTTATTGTTCAAAATGTCTATATAATATACAATGTATTCATTATTCAGAATTGTGTCTATTCTATTACAATGCCACCCAATTAGATTTCCTTCCTAACAGGAGTTGGTTCCATCTAATAAATTCATTAAATTCTGTCAACACTTATACAACAAGACTTGCAACATCTTGCTCCGTGCTCCCATCACACCCTTTAGGTCCTCAAGCAGAAACATCAATGAAAATTCAAAGTCAAAAATCCTCATCATAAGAAAAAGGTTTGAAGAGTGAGAAAGATTAATATTTCCTGCTTTTTTTGTGGATCCACTCACACCCTTGGGGCCTCATTTTCAAACTGGCTAAAAATGAAAGGATGAAAGAGTCCAGAAACGTGAAGGATAATTAGTCTGGATACACTGCAGTGAGACATTGAAGGTCAATAATTATTGTTGGGTGGAGCATCCCTTGCTAGATATCAAAGCATGAAAGCAATGTCCATGGCCCAGTGTACATTATAGCATGGATAGGTACAGAGTGTAGCAAAGAGGATGCGTAAGCACCTTGGCTGGTTGTTGTCTGCTGGGGTACTTTAACGTTTCATTGAAAATGAACATTTTGTTAGTGAAGGGATTTCTTCTGAATGACTGATATTTCTCAGTGAGCTCTAGATCTGAACTTTGAACTCAATTCCGAAAGTTCGAACTTGACCGAGTAACTTTGCCTCTTTCCCTCCTCCACGGATCCGTTCCCATGATATTCCCATGATATTCACCTCTATGCATCACTTGACCTCTGTCAGGTGGGCCCTGGTCTCAGATACTCCAGGTATGGACCCTGCTTTCCAGACTCTCAAGGAGGTGAAAAACAGTTCTTAGGGAGAGGGATCAAAGATATCATCCTCATCTTTGTGTCTGAACCACAAATGTACATGCAATACATAAATTCATATACAGTACATCTGTAATATTAAAATTGCATGAAGGGGTGCTGTGTTTGGGCAGAGGGTTTGTATCCACCCAAAATTCATATGTTGAGATCCAAATGTCCAAAAGTGATGGCAATAGAAGGTGGGACCTTTGGGAGGTGAATAGGTCATGAGGGCGGAACCCAGAGAAATGAGATTAGGACCCATATGAAAAAGACCTGAGAGTTCCCTCAGCCCTTCCACCTTGTAAGGACATTATAAGGAGACAGCATCTATGAAGCAGATCAGTGGTCCCTCATCCCCCATGCTGGTACCCTGATCTGGGACTTCCAGGCTCTAGAGTGTGAGCAATTACCATCTGCTCTTTCTGGGGCATTTTGTTATAGCACCCAAATGACCTAATACAAGGTGTGAGATTAGTTTAACAAAAATGCCTAAAAAGATTCCTTAGAGGGACAATAATAATAATAACAACTTCAAAAACTGTGAAGACAATGGCCTGGACTGAAAGCTGGTTGAGGAAGGGAAGCTTGCTTCCTCTTTTATATTTAAGAAAAATCATATAATTTCATTAAATAAAATTTTAAATAGCAAGGAAAGGGGATCTTTCCTTGTCCATGTAAAAAAGGACTATTTTCCTTTCAATGTCACTTAATATCATGTCTTTAAAATGCTTAAAATCTAACATATTGTTTTAGTTTTGAAACATTAGAAACTTTAAAACTCTATGAAGATTTTATCATAACATTGAATTGAATTCTGTTTTCATGCAGTCAACAGGCTTTAGAAGGAAACTACAAAATACAAGTAACAGAGAAAGTGTAAAAGTAATTGAATTTTATTTTTTAATATTTTATTTATTGATGTGCTTATTTATTTCTTTTGCTGCACCTGGTCTTCATTGTGGCATGCAGAATTTTTTAGTTGCAGCATGTCCAGTTCCCCGACCAAGGATCTAACCCAGGCCCCCTGTATTTGCAGGGTGGAGTCTTAGCCATTGGACCACAACGGAAGTCCCAGTAATCGAAGTGTAAAGCAGGAATAGAAAGTTACAACAGGAAGGTTCTCAGGGTCAGATGGTTCCATCTCCACCTGTGCAGGGGAGCATAAGAGGTGAGATGACCTGTGAGGTCACACAGTGGTCAAGGTGAATCTCAAGAGTTGTCCCCCAGGCCCAGAGCTTCCTATACAGCAAGTGTCCCCAGGCCCACGCCCGTACTGAGGGGCATTTGTATACACTCTCCCCTCACTTTTGGATATCCTTGCTATGTGATGTTTCCAGTCCTACATCTTCTCCTTGGTGTTTCTCTAATTCTCTTCTTGATCTAATTCTACCCTTCACCTCAATGAAGGTCGCATTTTCCCATGCTCACCCTCCTGGGTCTTTCATGTCTCCTCTTGAGTTCTTTTCTTTCTAATACACTCCCTTTTCCCACTGGAAGGTCAGGGGAGTGCAGTGGTTGTAGACACCAGTCCCAATTCTAGCATTGAAGAGCAGCAGGACTTGGAGTAAATTATTTAGCCTCCCTGTGCCTCAGTTCCTTCATCTGTAAAATGGGGTTAAGGATAGTATTCACCCCCATTAGACAGTGGTGAGGATAATGCAGCAGAATTCAGGTGAAAGGTTCAGTGCAGCTCCCAGTAAGCAGAAATCACCAAGGCTGTGTTAGCCATCATCCACAGCTTACATCCTGCATCCTTGCCATTTCTTCCACTTTCCCCTATTTTCATGCTCCAGAACATTCTCATACCTACTGCCCATTAACTGACCCTTACTATAAAACTTTTATCTGAATTTTTCTGAATCTTGCCTTACCATTAAAATGTGCCTGCATGTGATCCATTCTTAAGGAACCTATAGTATAGTTAATACTGTTAATATGAGGGGAACAGTGTGACCTAAAGTATCGTCAGATAGATTAATTTCACATTAAAATCTCTACCTACACCTGAGCCATGTGAACTGCACAGGTGGAGGCACTATGAAGACTCTCACAGGTCACATCTCTTTGTAGGTAAAAGTCCTCCACCTATGAGTCACCGGTTTCTATGAGTCACCAGTTTCTATGGCAACACTGGTGTCATGGCCTTTTCTCTCTAAAATGAGCTTAAGTGTAAGGGCAAATATAGTGGTTAAACCAAGTGTTGTTATCTCCTTAGAGATGATGAAATGACCACTACCACCACCATCATCCTGGACTCAAGTGTGCCAATCTGTTCCAGCAGCTAAAAAATACACCATAGACTGGGTGACTTACACAGTAAACATTTATTTCTCACAGTTCTGAGAGCTGAGTATTCTAAGATCAAGATGCTGGCAGATGCAATATCTGGTGATAACCCTCTTCCTGGTCTTCTCACTGTGTCCTTACATAGTAGAAGAGGTGAAGGGGCCCTCGAAAGGCCCCTATATAAGGGCACTTGAGTCATTCTTGAAGTCCCCACCTTCATGACCTAATCACCTCCCCAAATGCCCCATTTCCAAAAACCATACATTCAGTTCAGTTCAGTCGCTCAGTCATGTCTGACTCTTTGCGACCCCATGGACTGCAGCATGCCAGGCCTCCCTATCCATCACCAACTCCCAGAGTTTACTCAAACTCATGTGCATTAAGTTGGTGATGCCATCCAGCCACCTCATCCTCTGTCGTCCCCTTCTCCTCCTGCCCTCAATCTTTCCCACATCAGGGTCTTTTCCAATGAGTCAACTCTTTGAATCAGGTGGCCAAAGGATTAGAGTTTCAGCTTCAACATCAGTCCTTCCAATGAATATTCAGGACTGATTTCCTTTAGGATGGACTGGCTGGATCTCCTTGCAGTCCAAGGGACTTTCAAGAGTCTTCTCCAACACCACAGTTCAAAAGCATCAATTCTTCAGTGCTCAGCTTTCTTTATAGTCCAACTCTCACATCCATACATGACTACTGGAAAAACCATAGCCTTGACTAGACGGACCTTTGTTGGCAAAGTAATGTCTCTGCTTTTTAATATGCTCTCTAGGTTGGTCATAACTTTTCTTCCAAGGAGTAAGTGTCTTTTTATTTCATGGCTGCAGTCACCATCTGCAATGATTTTGGAGCCCAAAAAGATAAAGTCTGTCACTGTTTCCACTGTTTCCCTATCTATTTCCCATGAAGTGATGGGACCAGATGCCATGATCTTAGTTTTCTCAACATTGAGCTTTAAGCCAACTTTTTCACTCTCCTCTTTCACTTACATCAAGAGGCTCTTTAGTTCTTCTTCACTTTCTGCCATAAGGGTGGTGTCATCTGCATATCTGAGGTTATTGATATTTCTCCCGGCAATCTTGATTCCAGCTTGTGTTTCATCCAGCCCAGTGTTTCTCATGATGTACTCTGCATATAAGTTAAATAAGCAGGGTGACAATATACAGCCTTGACGTACTCTTAGGGACTAGCAGTAGTAGTAGTTAGTTGCTCAGTCACATCTGACTCTTAGCAACCCCATGGACTGTTGCTCACCAGGCTCCCCTGTCCATGAAATTCTCCAGGCAAGAATACTGGAGTGGATTGCTATTCCCTTCTCCAGAAGATCTTACCAACCCAGGGATTGAACCCAGGTCTCCTACATTGAAAGCAGATTCTTTACCATTTGAGCTACAGGGAAGTCCTTCATTTGGGACTAGGTTTTCATATATGAATCTGGGGGACATACAAACATCCATTCTATGGCATTCAGCAATAACATGTGTCCACACTTTTCAAAAATTAGGTGATTCCCACAGAAACTTTGCAAAACAAGATTGTGAAGTAATTCCGAAACAAACAATTCTGAAACACAGTATGTTTTCTGTGTGAAACAGAAGAAAGTACTCTGACCTCTCCTAAGCCTTAGAAAAGCCTAGATTGTCAAGCCAGTCTTGCTCATCTCTGGTTTTATGACACCATGAAGTAGGAAGCTCCAAAACCACATGATGACAAGTAGCAATTCCAGGCCTTATTTGCAGTGACATTAACATCGGTCAGCCTTCCATCCGAGTCTTTAACCTGTGGTAGTGCATTAACACCAGCCAACTGCCATCTGCAGCCTTGTGTACAGCAGCTTCAGCTGCCGAGCAGTGGGTGTTTCATCCATGTAAAATATTGGCCTGTTGACAGGTATGATTACTGAGCTTACTTGACTCAGAGGGTCAGTTAGATACTCCCACTGAATCCTGGAATGACAGTTTGGCTATGCATAAGCCCCCGGAAGGAGCTGAGTCCACACATGGCATGATGGTTGAGGGTGGGGAGCGAACTTTGCATCACCTGAGGGTTCCTACTTCAGAGACCTCATAGATTGTATTGGCTCCAATTTTTAAACTAGGGCTTCATAATTTTTTCACAGAGGAAAAAGCATAAGCAACTCATTAGATCAAAACATTATTCCAGAGAATTCACCAAACTCTAAGGTTCATCTTGAACCTTGAACCTTCAAGATGAACTACGGTTCATCTTGCGCAGCAAATTAGACACTAATACATGCTACGCACTTGGTATAGCAGGTGGCGCAAAGTCAGGGCTCAGTGAGTGTCTGATGTGAACATCACTTCTCTTCCTCCTCTCTCCACAGGGAAAATGCCTTCTGGTTGGTATACGATAGCATTTCCCAAAGCAAAATACTCATATGTGTGCATAACCAGTGGTGTGCTTATTTGATTTTTTCACATCATATTTTCATCGTGATATGTACAAAGGCAGCACCATGGACCAACAACATTCTTAGCTGGAGGTGGCAGCTTTGTCGTCAAACCCAGGTTCTTTGTACCTGATGCACAGGGAGGACACGCAGAGCAAAGCCTGGAGTTTGTTGCAAGAGCCAAGCAAGGAGTAGGGCAGTTCATGCTCAAAAGACCCGAACTCCCCCACAGTTTTCAGGGAAGAGCTTTTAAAGGTAAATTTTCTGGGAAGAGCCGACAGATGCTTGTCTTTCTTCTGAAGGCTAGTGGTGTGGTAGCAGGACGATGTTTAGGGAACTTTGTGCTCAGTCTGAAGTTGTCATCCTCCACCTGGGTGAGGGCCTTAGTTCCTATAGAAGAACTCAAAGATTTGTATCAGATTGTCATGCATATTCACTGGGGAGGAACTAGGACTCTGCTCTATTACCTGCACTATTGTTTCTTGACTGCTCTTCCTTTGTTTCTGCATTCCCTCACTTCCCTAATAAGTAACCTTTTGAATCTGCCCCTTGGAACTCAGGAAGGGCATTTGTACCCAGGAAGGTCCTGCAGGTTCCTGGTCATTTTCAACTCCAGTTAAAATTGGTTCATTCCACACTTCTTATGTGCCAAGCTCTATGATGTTGCTATTGTTCAGTCACTAAGTCATGTCTGACTCCTTGTGATTCCACGGACTGCAGTGTGCCAGGCTCCTCTGTCCTCCACTATCTCCTAGAGGTTACTCATACTCATGTCGATTGAGTCAGTGATGCCATCCAACCATCTCAGCCTCTGTTGCTCCCTTCTCCTCCCGCCTTCAATCTTTCTCAGCATCAGGATCTTTTCCAACGAGTCAGCTCTTCGCAATAAGTGGCCAAAGTATTGGAGCTTCAGCTTCAGCATCAGTCCTTCCAATGAACATTCAGGACTGATTTCCTTTAGGATTGACTGGTTTGATCTTGCAGTCCAAGGGACACTCAAGCGTCTTCTCCAACTCCACAATTCAAAAGCATCAGTTCTCAGGTGTTCAGTCTTCTTTATGGCCTAGCTCTAACATCTGTACATTACTACTGGAAAAATCATAGCTTTGACTATGTGCACCTTGGTTAGCAAAGTAATGTCACCAGTATGTCATAGTTTTCCTTCCAAGGAGCGAGCATCTTTTAATTTCATGGCTGCAGTCATTGTCCACAGTGATTTTGGAGCCCCTGAAAATAAAATCTGTCACTGCTTCCATTTGTTAGCTTTCAAACATTAAAAAAGCTAAGATCATGGCATCCAGTCCCATCACTTTATGACAAATAGAAGGGGAAGAAAAATCTCTGTGATAGGCCCATTTAAAGAAGTAATAACTTAAATCAGTTTATGGCTTTTAACTATAAAAGAAAAGAGAACTTGAGACTAAAATTGTGCCTGAGACTAAATCAGAAAGCACCTGTACTGGGCTACTTATGAAATAAAATTCATATTTTATAATAAGACAAGAAGAATTTAAACATAAAATTTATCTCTCTCCTTTGGCCTCCCCATCACCACACTGTGCATTGTGTATCTGCATTATGCATCGGCCTGAGGCAGGAGAGATAGACGGGCCCCAGGCTGAAGAGCTGGGGTTTGTCCCCTACAGACAGATACTCCAAGATGAAAAGAACAGGAAGATAATAGGAGAGGCTGAGCCCTGCCCAGATAAAAGATAGAGACCACATATTCTTCATTCTTGAGGTCGAGATCTTCTCGATTACCCATGCACAGAAATGTTCCTTGGAGATTAAAAGGGGAGTGATGTCAACCTATCCATAGGCCTATTTGTAGGAATCTATCTTGGCTAAGAGATCACGTGCACACATATGGGAGGACCCTGAGATGTATCAAATATGGACTCAGAACCAGACAAAACAAGATGATTGGTCAAAGGAAACCCAGAAGAAATGTCCCATGAAGATGATTCAAACTACCATGAGGGCACAACTCACTCTCTGATCGCCTCCCCCCTGCAGACCCAAGCGTCTATCCACATGGATTCTTTTTTCCTCCTAATAAACACTTTACTTGTTTCACTACTTTCTGCCTTTGTGGGAACTCATTTCTGCAAAGCCTAAGGGTCAGGGCCCCATCACCGACCACTGGTCTAGTGGTTATGATCTGGTGCTCTTAATGCCATGACCTGACCTCAATCTCTGGCCAAGAACTGAAATCCTGTCCCAGACCCCTGCAGAGTGAGACCACTCTAGATCAGACCAGAGCAGAATACCTGCTCAACCACAAAGAGCAGTGTTCTCCCAGTATCAATAAGATGACTCCTTAAAAGATAGCTTTCCTTCTTGATCTTATAAGGGGTCACATGACCCACCAGGAGGGCGCTTAGATTTGGATTGTGTAAACTGTCAATAATCTGTCATTTGACGCACAGCTCTCTGTCTCAAAATTCCATGGACAGGGGAGCCTGATGGGCTACAGTCCTGCTGCTGCTGCTGCTAAGTCGCTTCAGTCATGTCCAACTCTGTGCGACCCCATAGACAGCAGCCCACCAGGCTCTGCCGTCCCTGGGATTCTCCAGGCAAGAATACTGGAGTGGGTTGCCATCTCCTTCTCCAGTGCATGAAAGGGAAAAGTGAAAGCGAAGTCGCTCAGTTGTGTCTGACTCTTAGCGACCCCATGGACTGTAGCCTACCAGGCTCCTCCGTCCATGGGATTTTCCAGGCAAGAGTACTGGAGTGGGGTGCCAATGGGGTCTCAAAGACTCTGCGATACAACAGAGCAACTGAGCATGCATCTCTGTCTCAAAAAAACTTATGTAACCGTGCCTTGACTTCTAACTGGTGGAACAAATCTTAGGGCATTTTGAGATGCTCTTCCTGGGTTATAATCCTCAAATTTGGCTTGAATAAAATTCTCCAATTCTTTCTTAGATCTTTCTTAATTTCTTGTTGACACCCTCTAAAAGGAGGACCACACAAAGGGATGCTGAGTGCAGATCAGCAAGAACTCTGCAAGCGCTGCAGAATCTCTCTTCTTCATCAGAACTGCAGAAGGAGGAATGCACACAGAAAGCACATGTTTGACTCAGACACAGGCCCCAGTGCAAGACCACTCAGGAGCATTTACCTCGTCTGAAGGCTCCCCAATTACACAAAATTATCATTCCCACTAAATTCCTGCCACTGCCATTAAGTATCATTAGGGCTAAATCGGGTCTCTGATCACATCCTGAAGGAGTGGATTTTCCGAATAAGCACTTCCCAATTAAGACAGGAGTCCTAGATCTTAAAGCCTAAAGGATAGGCCCTCAATAGTCACTTAATGACCATATTTGCAAAGCTTCCACTGGGCTGATCACAAATAGTTTGCAAAGCAATGGAATGAATCCAGCAGATAGGCAGAGGTGGGGGTGATGATGAAAGGGTGTTCCCAGGGATGGGTCTGGATAAGGAGCTCTTTAACAAACAATCTGAGCTCACAGGGCTGTTTTCTTTGTTCTAAATCCTCTTTACAGAATCTTCTCCCTTAAACAGGTAACACTAAATCCCAAGGCATCCTCATATGTCACTTTCTGAATCAGTGTGTGTGTGTATGTGTGTGTGTGTGTGTGTGTGTGTGTGTGTGTGTTAGTCACTCAGTCATCCCCAACTCTTTTCGACCTCATGGACTGTAGCCCTCCAGGCTCCTTGGTCCATGGGGATTCTCCAGGCAAGGATACAGGAGTGGGTTGCCATTCCCTTCTCTGGGGATCTTCCCAACCCAGGCATCAAACCCAGGTCTTTGGCATTGCACGCAGATTCTTTACCATTTGAGCCGCCAGGGAAGCCCAAAATACAAACTCAGCTCCTAGATTTCCTATCAGTCTCAACACTCGACATATACCCTGTACTGCTTTCTCCAGGCAGGGGGCTTCTTGGGTGCCTATTACTAATTTCTACACAAACACGTAGTTCTTCTATTTCTCTGCATTGCTTATAACATTCAGCGTAGTATGTTGCATATAGGAAGCACACAGTACTTTTTAGGAGTGATTAAATTATGAAGCTGAACTTGAGATTCTAAACCTACAGATTTAAAAAGTGTAAAAGCTAAGTCCCTTTCTGGAGTGGTACTACACCAAGATGATCCCTGGAATGTCTGTACAAGGAACTTTCTGGCAAACCTTCAGAAGTCTGTTATGACACAACTTATTATAATACAGACTTGGATTTAGAGGAGTCTAATACTATCTCCCTAAACAGAATGATTATTAATAGTAAAAGACTAATATCATACAACTAGTTTAAAACTCCTGAATGCCCCACAGGTAAATCAAACTCAAGTTTCAATACCAGGTCCCATTATTTTTCTTTTCAACCCTGAGTTTCCTCTGCATTTCCAGCCTCCATGGACTGAATCACTATTTACCCAATGTTTCAATGCCAGAAACGTTAATTTCTATGATTTTTTTCACTTACCCCTTTCCTGATTCCTCCTACCTCCTCCCATCTCCCAGTTTATCTCTTCCCACACAGGGGCATGGACATGTTGGCTAATATGTTGTTGTCTAGTCACTAAGTCATGTCTGACTCTTTTGTGACTGCTATAGTCCACAGCCCTTCAGGCTCTTCTGTCCATGGGATTTCCCAGGCAAGAATACTGGAGTGGATTGCCATTTCCTCCTCCAGGGGATCTTCTCAACCCAGGGACTGAACCCAAGTCTCCTGCATTGCAGGCAGGCAGATTCTTTACTGCTGAGCCACCAGGGAAGACCATGTTGGCCAATAGCTGCTCTTAATACCACTTCAGAAACTTCCCTCAAGTGCAGCTCATCTTTTCCATTCCCACCACCACTGTCTCCGCTTAGAACAGAACTTTCACCCAGACAACTCCCAACAGCCCAGCTTGCTTCCATCTTTCCCCTGACATCCTTTCCACTACTGAGAATAATCTTCCTCAACTAAAAACAAGCTAAGCTAAAACAGCTTGATCACACTACTCTCTTGAGCTAAAATCAATTAATCTATCAATCCCATGTCTGCAAAAAAAAAAAAAAAAATTCCATACTTCTTAAACCATCCTCAAAGCTCTTGGCAATCCTTCCCAGACAAGCTCTGACACGTGTTTCCTCCTGCCATAGCTGGGCAGCCCGTTCTCCTCGAGGTTGGAGTCCTGATCCTATTTAGGGAGGCCTGTCTTCCCAATCACCCTGTGCAGTAAACAGATGCTTTTCTCACAACTTTTAATTCCAGCAGGAAACCCTTTTCTGAGATATTTGTAACACGACGTACCGTCTCCCTTATTTATGCCTATTTTAATGGACTTCTGTTGCTCTTTGTGGCCTTTTCCCTGATGGCTCACTCTTGAGCAGTTGAGAACACTCCAGGCCTGACCTTTGAAGGCAGACAGGGCGTGCGTGTTACTCTTGGCCCCATGTCCTGCTCACTTGCCCACTTGTGTCCTGGACAAATTCCCTTCTTGGATGTGCAGCAAGAGCCCAGGACTGGCAGACACAGTTCCGAGCCCAATCCCCGGTCCCTCAGATTTTCCTGTCTTCTCGGTGAAGTCAAATGTACAGAAGTTGGGGGCTCCCCAGGTGTCACAGTAGTAAAGAATCTGTCTGCCGATACAGGAGACTCAAGAGATGCAGGTTCGATCCCTGGGTCAGAAAGATTCCCTGGAGTAGGAAATGGAAGTAGTATCCTTGCCTGGAGCATGCCATGGACAGAGGAGCCTGGCAGTCTACAGTCCATAGGGTTGCAAAGAGTCAGATACAACTGAGCGACTGAACACACATACACACACGTGAAGTGTAAAGTTTGACAAGTTCAGACAAATGTATGCCCTCGTTGCACCCATATCCTTATTAAAATGTATTGACTAGCACAGTTTCCCAGTCCCAGAGTCTTCCCTTGTGCCTGTTTGCCTCCAATCTGTCCCATCCCCCACCCCATGGAACCTACTCATCCACCTTCTATCAGAGGTTTGCCTCTTCCAGAACATATGAATGGAGCCATCCAGAATGCAGTCTTTTGTACCCAGCTTTCTTCATTCAATGTGTTTTTGAAATTTACCTATGTAACTAGGTATTCTGTCAGTTTACTCCTTTTGTTATAGAGAAGCATTTCAATGTACAGATTATTTATCTATTCACCTATTGATAGACATTAGGATGCTTCGAGTTAGAAGGCACTAGGAAATATGTATTTTCTAAAAAGAGAAAAATAGAGCATGGGTTCATATGTTATTTTGAGTTTAAATGAAAACGCACAGGAGTTTTACTTGATTAATTGATTTTACTTTGTATCTCTGTCTTGAAAAATCTGGTTTCCTAATATCATTCCCAACATGATTTCCTTACCCTAAAATGTTTCTATGTGTATTAATATTAATATATAGATATATTATTAATAATAATTGTTTTGAAATTACAATACTGGTGTTATTTTTAAAAATAAAACTGCAGAATGTATTTAAAAATTTTTAATGCTCACTCCATAGGATATTTTCCATGTATAATGTGTGTGGTTAAATTTCTATGCTGTCATGTAAAATCACTTTTTTTCTTTGTGATTTATTTCAGCCACTTGATATAGCATTAGGATCATCCATAGCTCTTAATTTTTTAAATTTTATTTTATTTTTACTGTGTAATGTTTAGTAACATAAAACATGCACTTGGTTCCAAAGTCAGACCTATATTATTATTCAAGGCCTATCCAGAAAAGTCTACTGTCCATCTTCATCCCTATTTTTTTCCTCATGTCATTCTATCAGTTCTTTCAAGTAAGTACACACGAACCTCTCTTGGTACTTCTTTTCTTTTCTTATGCAAAATACTAACTGCATCCTTCATCTTAACACTCCCTCCAGAAGCAGCATGTCTTTCTCATTTCTTTATACAGTTGCTTCATTTCCGGATATACTACAATTAGTTCAACCAGCCAACCCATTGGAAGACATCTGGGTTGTTTCCAGACTTCTGCAATTATAAACCATGCTTCAATAAAGAATCTAGTACAAATATCACTTCCGATTGTGCCAGTATCTTTGGGGTTGTCTTCCTCATATGTTATTGTTGGCTCCAAGGGTAAATCCATGAGTCCTTTTTCTAGTTATTGTCAAATTTCCCTCTATGAGTGCTGTGCTGTATTCCCACCAATGGTGAACAAGGTGACACTTGCCCCCATAACCTGATCATCAGAGTATGTTGTCATATTTTCCAATGCTTACCAATCCCATTGTCAAGAAATGGTATCTCAGTGTAGTTGAAATTTGCATTTCAGATGCGTTGCCCTTTTAATTTGCAACCAAATCATTGCTTTCCCTTGATTTCTCCATCCACATTGGTGGGTTATTTCTCACTACCTCTCAGCCCCAATTGTCCTTTGTTGGTAATAACTTCAGTCCCACTCCAGAATTTTCTACTGCCTCCCTTAGGGCTGCACCCTGGGTGAAACTTCACCATGCAATTCACAATACCTCTCCCTTTTATCTAGCACTAAGCCTGCCCCAAACTAGTTATCTTGTATAGAGAACAAACTAATGGTTACCAGTGGTGGTGGTGGGAGGGGGAATATAGAGGTAGGGAAGTAGGAGGTACAAACCACTGGGTATAAGATAGGTTCATATATACTGTACAACACAGAGCCAATAACTTGTAAGAACTGTAAATGGAAAGTAACCTTTAAACACTGGATAAAAAGTATATTAAAAGAAAAATTATTATTAAAAAAACAAACACAAAAAGAGCTATCCTGGAGTGACAATATCCTGGAGTAGAGGTAATTTAAAAGGCAATAGATACAACTCTTGAAAACTTTTCCAAAAATCTGTGTTCTGATGCTTTAATACATGTCATCACCTTCACACTGTATCTTGGATTCTCCCTTCCTTGCTCAGAAGATGCAATTAAAATGGACTTTCTAAATGCTATTATGTTTCCAAATGCTATTATGGAAACAAGTTGTTAAAATAGAAAGTGTGAAAGTGTTAGTTGCTCAGTCATTTCTGACTCTCTGTGACCCCATAGACTATGGCCCACCAGGCTCCTCTGTCCGTGGGATTCTCCAGGCAAGAATAATACTGGAATGGGTTGCCATTCCTCCTCCAGGGGATCTCCTTGACCTAGGGATCGAACCTGCATCTCCTGTGTCTCCTGAATTGCAAGCCGATTCTTTAGCCACTGAGTCATCAGGGAAGCTTAAAATAGAACAGGTTATCGTATTCACATCATATTCAAGTATCGTAATCATATCATATTCAAGTATCCCAACACCTAGGCCTAAGCTCTGGGTTAGTAAGCTCTGAAGAGTGGAAGCCAGGCTCATCATCTGTGTTAATTCTGTTTGCAAGGACATCTCCTAGCTATATTCTTCTTCCAGTCATAGATTCAGCTTTGGATGGGGGAAAGAAAAGATGTAAACAAACAACAAAAAAATAGTAAAACTTAGTTGCACCTACAGAATGAAAGTCACTGTGAACATGAATTTCCCCAAAGCATCACTGTGAAATAAAAGTCAACCTCTCCCAAATTCTCCTGCCATCTCTTTCTGGGAAGCTCTGTCCACATGGCATGGATCTCCTTGGGAGGAGGACCCAAGTCCTGGAAACCCCATAGAGCGGTCCAGACACTGACAGGAATTGACCAGGCTGACCCGATCTCCAAGGACCTTCCCCAAATCCCTCCACCAGTCCAGTGCTTTTGTTCTCTGCTGTTCCACACTGTCCTCTCAAGAGGTTTGGGCTCTGGAGCCAAAACCCTCACCCTTTCCACAAACACGCTTTGTAATATTTTAGTGTAATTGCACCAAGCATGTTGGGAAATGAAAGAGCAGCCCACACCCAGTGGTCTACTTAAAACGTCAGCAAAGAAAGGCAAAAATTCACTCCCAGGGTGGCAGAGAGCCATTCCAGTTCTCTGAGACTGGGCTCAGACGTCTTCTAAGAATAAACAGAAACATCCCCAGAGGACTGCGGGGCTGATGGAGGTTTTTCAGTCAAAATGGACACTCTGGTTTCCAGAGCTTGGAGGTCTAACCTCATAAGAGCTTTGGTTGCGAGGAGCAAAATAAGCAGAGGAGGAAAACGGAAACGGGGTCCACATTTCACCCCGGATTACCGTGCAGAGAAGGGCAGTCGTGTAAACTCAGAATCAGACAGCGGGTTGGCAGAGAATGACTTTTTTTCCCCCATTAAGTAGTTTGTGGGCAGAGGCAGATCTCCAAATACTTTGTGGCACTGCCACTGAGCAAAGAATGGTTTGTACCTCGATTGGTTAAGACCAACAGTGATGACACATCCCCACCCTCCTTCCATGCAGAAACACTTGCGCTGTAATGATGTCGGGGTAGATGAGCCCAGACCTTTTTTGGTAGAATTGTTGAGCATGACAGGTTAGACTAAAAAGTACCCACATATGTGGTAAAACTGAGCAGTGTGTTCCCATTTGAGGTCTGGTGCAAGGCAGCAGGATGTTTATGACCCCGAGCGGCCTTCACCAAACCCTACAGGCTGCTATCAGTACCAACTATGTGCCTTAACTAGGACATTCTGAGAGTGGTTTTTCATAGTGGTCAAGTGAGAATCCCTGTGGTCAGCTCTATTTGGTGTAACAAGACATGCAAAATAAATACCAGAGGAGCTGGTTAATACTTGGGTTGATGACAAATGTGCCAAAGAATCACATTGTTGTTAGCATATACAACTAAGACTTGGATCACATTGTAATGACAGCCGTGACCTCAAACAGGTAAGAATAGGAGCTTAATATGGCATGACACTCATGTAGAGAGACTGTGATAAGAGTGCCATTCAAACCTCAATATGCACGCAAATCACCCAGCGATCTTGTTAAAATGCAAATTCTGATGGAGCAGGTCTGGAATTGAACCTAAGAATCTGCATTTCTAACAAGCTCCCAGAGCAAGCCGATATGTAAGGCTATAGCTGGTCCATTGGGACACCCTTTGAGTAAGAAGCCTGCAAAAAAGATGAAATACAGAACTTAAGGATGAGAATAACTGTCCTCCCTTCAAAGTGGTCATGGAAATATGTATTCCAAAATTGTAGCCACTGCTCAAAATAGTTTTTAAAATTTCTCTTTTAAAAGTTGCTTTAGAGACAATTTTGCAATGTATTCTAAAATCAGTTCTACTACTTAAGGTTAATCCTTGGTTTTGATTTAGAAAAATAATGCCTTCTTGGTTCATTCAATTCATCCATATGTCTTGGCATCAAATCCATGAATTCAAGACATGGGCCCTTGGGTTTACAGGCAAATAAACAGATTTCAAAGCTGTTTGGTGCAATGGGAGATTTTCTGAAAGGTTTTATAATTCTTTGAAAACTAAAGTCAGATTTGTCAGTTAAAAATTAGCCTGGGTCATTATCTCTTCTATGTAAAACAATAATAGTAACAACAATAAAAATATAGTTGGCACTTAGATTTATTCTTAAAATTCGCTTAGCCACTGGTGTAACTATTCAGTTCAGTTCAGTTCAGTCGCTCAGTTGTGTCCAACTCTTTGCGACCCCATGAGCTGCCGCATGCCAGGCCTCCCCATCCAACACCAACTCCCGGAGCCCACCCAAACTCATGTCCATTGAGTTGGTGATGCTATCCAATCATCTCACCCTCTGTCGTCCCCTTCTCCTCCTGCCCTCAATCTTCCCCAGCATCAGGGTCTTTTCAAACGAGTCAGCTCTTCATATCAGGTGGCCAAAGTATTGGAATTTCAGCTTCAACATCAGACCTTCCAATGAACACCCAGGACTGATTTCATTTAGGATGGACTGGTTTGATCTCCTTGCAGTCCAAGGGACTCTCAAGAGTCTTCTCCAACACCACAGTTCAAAAGCATCAATTCTTTGGCACTCAGCTTTCTTTATAGTCCAACTCTCACATCCATACATGACTACTGGAAAAACCATAGCCTTGACTAGATGGTCCTTTGGTGCAACTGTGGTATTCGTCTAGTCCCATAACAAGATTCTCTATCATCTCTGGGAAGCATTTGGAAAATTGGAGTGCAAAGTCAATGTAAAACAAGTGAAATAATACTAGTAATTATATTTTATATTGAGTGATACTATGTGTATATTTACATGCTATAAATATATAAAATACATTTATGCAGGACTGACAGTCCTTAAGAGCTGTTTTACATGTATGAACTCGTGATCTTCACAAGAACTCTGTGAGCGAGTTATCACCATACTGCTTCCCAGGTGGCACTCTGGTAAAGCACCTGGCTATCAATGCAGGAGACATAAGAGACGCTCATTTGATCCCTGGTTTGGGAAGATCCCCTTTAGGAGGGCATGACAACCCACTCCAGTGTTCTTGCCTAGAGGATGCCATGGACAGAGAAGCCTGGTGGGCTATAGTCCATGGGGTCACAGAGTCGGATATGACTGGGTGACTTAGCAGAGCCCATCACCATGCTGCAGTTAAGGGAACTGAGCTTCAGAGGGATGGAGTAAGATGGGTGCTTCCACAAGGCTAATGAGAAATCATAGACCTTATTCTCCATCACCCTACTCTGCTCTACCTTGATGCTCTCATCACAGCAAGTTGTTTTGCTCAAATCCGATGAGTGGAAGCCACTGTGCACCATGTCTTCTGTAGAATGTGGGATATCAACATCCATTGCCCACTTTTGCAGCTGTCTGAGCTTGGCATCCATCCTAAAGGAAATCAGTCCTGAATGTTCATTGGAAGGACTGATGCTAAAGCTGAAGCTCCAATCCTTTGGTCACCCGATGCAAAGAACTGACTCATTGGAAAAGACCCTGATGCTGGGAAAGATTGAGGGTGGGAGGAGAAGGGGACAACAGAGGATGAGATGGTTGGATGGCATCACCAACTCAATGGACATGAGTTTGGGTAAACTCCGGGAATTGGTGATGGACAGGGAGGCCTGGTGTGCTGCAGTCCATGGGGTCGCAAAGAGTCGGACATGATTGAGTGATTGAACTGAACTGAACTGAGCTTGGCAATCCTGACACAGCAGCATGTGGGGCCCGGTCTTGGCACATTCAAGTTCAGAAGGGAACACTGAGTTATTCAACAAGAGAGATTTCAGGACATGTGGGTCAATATCATTTAAAAAGCCCTTGTTATAAGTATCATATTATATAACATTTTTACATGTGTATTAAGAAAAAGTTGCTTCATATAGCAGTTAAAAAAGAAAACTATGAAGCCTCTGCATTGGAAATGGCTGAAAATTATTAAGACCAGTAGCAGAGAAAGAAGTTGTAGCTGGTTCCCTTGTTAAGCAATCTGATCCATCCCAGAACTAAGATAAGTCAGGAGCTCTGGTCATGGGTTGAGAAAGATTTCAGGGAGTCGTGTTAAAATAGATGCTCATCTTGGCACCCTGGTCATGGCTGTTGGCAGTTACTGGTGTTTTGGGGGTATACATTTTGTTCTGTGGAAGGAGTAGATGGATATTATATTGTCAGTGATTTCTTGTGGAAACCAGCAGAATGCTTGCAGCATGTGGCTCAGTTTGTACTGAATGCACTCCTGATGCACCAGGGGAACATTTCATAGTGACTAGCCCATAAAAATAGCAAAGACCTAGATGGTGCTTGCTGTTTATATGCATTAATTACGCTAATCCTCTTACTGACCCTGTGAGTTAGGTGGGTGCTCAGTCGCTCAGTTGTGTCTGCCTCTTTGTGACCCTGTGAACTGTAGCTCTCCAGGCTTCTCTGTCCATGGAATTCTCCAGGCAAGAATACTGGAATGGGTTACCATTTCCTCCTCCAGGGGATCTTCCTGACCGCAGGGATCTAGCCCTCCTCTTTTGCATCTTCTGCACTAGCAGGCTGGTTCTTTACCCACTAGCACGACCTGCAAAGCACTACAATGAATGTAATGACAGCCTGGGAGAAATAGTTCAGTTTTATATAGACACCCTCAGTTTGGGTAAAGCAAGTGGTAAACATCAAGTGGTAAACATCTATTTCACTAACTCTTTTTTTAAGACTATGTTTTTAGGACAGTTTCAGTTTTACAATAAAATTAAGAGGAAGGTACAGAGATTTCCCATAGAGCCCCTGGCCCTCACACAAGCATAGCCTCCTCCATTCTCAATAATGTCACCAAAACGGTACTTTTTTTTTTTTTTTTACTGAGAATGAACCCACATTGACACATCATAATCATCCAAAGCCCATAGTATACCTTAGGGTTTACTCTCAGGGTTGCACATTCTATGACTTTGGACAACGACATCTAACGTATATATATCCATCATTAGAACATCACACACAGTAATGCCACTGCCCTAAAAATCCTCTGGGTTCAGCCTACTCAACTTTCCTGCCCCTCACACTCCTTGCACTCACTTATATTTTTATTGTCTCCATAGTCTTCCTTTTTCCCAAACATCATACAGTTGGAATCATACCACTGAGTCTTTTTTTTTTTTACTTGCTTCTTCAGGTAAATAAAGTAACAATATACGAATTTTTATTTTTCCCTTGAGCTCCAAAATCTCTGAAAATGGTGGCTGAAGCCATGATATTAAAAGATGACTGCTCCTTGGAAGAAAAGCTATGACAAACCTAGAGAGCATATCAAAATGCAGAGACATCACTTTGCCAACAAAGGTCCATATAGTCAAAGCTATGGTTTTTCCAGTAGTCATGTATGGATGTGAGAGTCGGACCATAAAGAAGGCTGAGTGCTGAAGAATTGGTGCTTTTGAACTGTGGTGCTAGAGAAGACTCTTGAGAGTCCCTTGGATGGCAAGGAGATCAAACCAGTCTACCCTAAAGAAAATCAACCCTGAATATTCATTGGAAGGACTGAAGCTGAAGCTTCAATATTTTGGCCACTTGATGAGAACTGACTCATTGGAAAAGACCCTGGTGCTGAGAAAGATCGAAGGTAGGAGAAGAAGGCAACGACAGAGGATGAGCTAGTTGGATGGCATCACCAACTCAATGGACATGAGTTTGAGTAAACTCTGGGAGATGGTGATGGACAGAGAAGCTTGGTGTGCTGCAGTCCGTGGGGTCACAAAGAGTCAGACACAACTGAGCAACTAAACTACAACAACAACAATGTAGAATAAGCAAGTGACTCTTTATGGACATATATTTTCCCATTGAAGATCTTGATGTGTGGCAAGGAAAAGGGTCTAGCATCAATGACTTTTAACCTTGGTAATACTGACAATGAGAATGTGATAAAAAGATGATGCTAAGTAAAATAAGAACAGAAAGCTTGAAAATCTTTGAGCTGTTCAATCGACATCATTTCCAGGAGAGGTTAATCGATTCTGAAGTTTCCTGTGGCTGTTACCATGAATTCGTAGAAGGTAGAATTTTCATCATTTTTATTCATTTACAGAAATTAAAACATTTCTTAAATGCAAGTTACAGGTGTTTGGCCACTTTTTGCATTCTAATTTCATTGAACCAAAGCTATGGCAAAAAAAGAAAAACTCACTAGTTGCTAAATTTTTTAATGAATATTTTAGTCTTAATATTAGGTAAAGTTAGAATAAGCTAATCATAGATTTTATTTGATAAGTCGGAAAGACTCATCTACTTCAATAATTTGGGGGAAAAGATATAAGAAAATTTTTTGAGAATATTAGAGAGGCAAAGCATAGTATGTGGCTACATGTTTAACATATACCCCTTTAAAGCTCTTATTTCCTGACCTCCTTTTTTATAATCTAAACTTAAGGTGTAAAAAACAAATGCACTTATCAACCAGACCATTTTTTTCAAAAAATTTTCTCAAAGTGAAAAAATCAATAATACATACCCACTTTAACTGCTGATAATTCCCTCTTCTCTTCTAATATCTTTTCAGCCTCCTACGACTTGATCAACACTTACCATTAATAAATTTTGCAAGTAAGAAAAGTTAATGATGACAAATTCAAATGAGAATCCTAGTGGGAAAACCATTGTGATTCTTTATCAGAAAACTCTAAATTTTCATCTGAACTGACTTTAATATTTTAAACTAAATAACAGCACACTTTCTCATGAGATGACATATTTTAAAATAAGAATGAATGAAAAGCAATTTACTATGAAACCTGAGAAGTCGCTTCTTATTTTGTACAGGGGGAATTTGTGATGCTATTGAGGGGTATGAAACCCCTGTCTGAAAAATAAGTTGAACTAGTATCCATAGAAATCACTGCTTTGGGAATTTGACAATTTTAGTTTAAAACAAGCTCATGGCTTAATCTATGTGCAAACTTATACCTTTCTTTGAAATGCCATTTTTCTAAAGCTCTTGATTGAAGATGAGTCCCTGTTAAGAAATGCAACCTCCCTCTCAGTCCACAGGAGATATGCAATAACTATGATGCATGGGCTTTTAAGACAGCTTTGCTATGACCTACCTGGCATATCCCTTAACCTCTCTGAACTCAGCCTCCTCATCTGTGAGATGTCTGTAAAAATAACAATTTCACTGAGTTGTCATGAGGATTAAATTAGATATATACAAAGTGGCCATTGTATAGAAGGTACTCAGTAAACGTTAACTTCTCCCCTGCATTTACATTTGTATGTTAGCAAGGTTATGTAATAACAGATGTGTGAACAAGACTGGAATTTCCAGTTCGTATTTACAGATCTCAAGTCATGTTTAATAATTAACATTAATACACACAAGTTCAAGGAGAATAAAATAACTTATGAACACAGCCAGACATCTTACACCCTCATGCTTTCAATGTGCTGTAAAATGTCCTTGAACTTTTTCAGTGCCTTCGAATGCTGTGTTCTTCAATCTCACTTTTCCTCAAGGCACCATTGGGGGTCTCACCCGCCAGCCTCTCCACGAGCCCCTCTAATCGGCTCCACAGTCTACAAAGTCCCCAGAAATACCAGGGAATTTCATTCAATCAGAGCGTCTTCATCAGCACACCACTAGAGAGGTCCTGGCCCAAGTCCAAATGGATAAATGTTTATAACTGTCATCTGTTCTCTACCAGATGTATAGGATACAGTCCACGAGCATTTTATTACATCAAGATGGTAACATAATGTGTTGTAGGTAAGGAAGATATTCATCATTTGGCGATTGCCCTGCATGTGATATTCAGATTCTCAAAGCCTTGAATGACAGCAAATGTCTATGATTCCCCAATGAGAGATGATGAGAGATATAAACTATATGGCAGATGCCAAAATCACTTTTTTTGGCATCCCACGATACCTGCAGCAGCTTAGAGCAAAGAGCACTAGGTTGGGAGTTCAAACTGGTATGTTTCAGAACCTCAGATGTGTGTCTTGCAAGAGGAAGAGTAAAGACTCTTCCAGCAGTATCGTTCAAAAATCAAACTTGTTGTGGTTCAGTTGCTAAGTCATGCACAACTCTTTATGACTTCCATCGACTACAGCACACCAGGGTTCCCTGTCCGTCACCATTTCTCGGAGTTTGCTCAGACTTACATTCATTGAGTCGGTGATGCTATCCAACCATCTCATCCTCTGTCATCCCCTTCTCCTCTTGCCTTCAATCTTACCCAACATCAGGGTCTTTTTCAGTGAATCAGCTCTTTGCATCGGGTGGCCAAAGTATTGGAGTTTCAGCTTCAGCATCAGTCCTTCTGATGAATATTCAGGATTGATTTCCTTTAGGATTGACTGGTTTGATCTCCTTGCTGTCCAATGGACTCTCAAGAGTCTTCTCCAACACCACAGTTCCAAAGCATCAATCCTTCGGCACTCAGCCTTCTTTACAATCCAAATCTCACATCCATACATGACTACAGGGACCTTTGTTGGAAAAGTGATGCCTCTACTTTTTAATACGCTGTCTAGGTTTGCCATAGCTTTTCTTCCAAGGAGCAAGCATCTTCTAACATGACTGCAGTCACTATCCACAGTGATTTTGGAGCCTAAGAAAATAGTCTGTCACTGTTTCCATTTTTTCCCCATCTATTTGCCATGAAGTGATGGGAACAGATGCCATAATCTTCGTTTTTTGAATGTTCAATTTTAACCCATCTTTTTCACTTTTCTCTTTCACCTTCATCTAGAGGCACTTTAGTTCCTCTTTGCTTTCTGCTCTAAAGGTGGTGTTATCTGCATATCTGAGGTTGTTGATATATCTCCTGGCAATCTTGATTCCAGCTTGTGAGTTATCAAGCCCGGGATTTCACATGATGTACTCTGAATAGAAATTAAATAAGCAGGGGGACAATATACAGCCTTGATGTACTCATTTTCCCCAATTTTGAACCAGTCCATTTTTCCATGTCCGGTTCTAACTGTTGCTTCTTGACCTGCATACAGGTTTCTCAGAAGGCAGGTAATGTGGTTTGGTATTCCCAAGTCTTTAAGAATTTTCCACAGTTTTTTGTGATCCACATAGTCAAAGACTTTAGTGTAGTTAATGAAGGATATGTTTTTTCTGGAATTCTCCTGCTTTTTCTATGATCCAATGGATGTTGGCAATTTATTCTGGTTCCTCTGCCTTTTCTAAATCTAGCTTATACATCTGGAAGTTCTCGGTTCATGTACTGTTGAAGCCTAGCTTGAAGGATTTTGAGCATTACCTAGCTAGCATGTGAAATGAGTGCACAAATAAGGCAAATAAATTGTTGACTCTATAAAGCAGTACACACCTGAGTTATTGGGGTCATCTTTGCTTAGCTTATAAGAAGTGGACTTAAACCATTTCCAGAAATGCTCAATTTTTCCATTTTCAATGCAATGACAATCTCTGTTTTTCTACCTGTAATCTTCCTCTGTTTGGTGCAAACTCTAAAAAATCATCTAGACCACAACACTCTTTAAGGAGATTTTTCAGATCAGTGCACCAAGACCCACAGAAATCAAAGTCCTGTGTGCTGATTCACAGACTAATAAATCCTATCATTTTACACTCTGCACTTATAAATTTCAGTTAAGAATTTTGCTATTCTGTCTCTCTTTATTTTCCACAGGAAACGTGCTGTTGCTGTTGAATAGTGTTATTGGGTTTTACTCCATAAAGAGATTCTAGACTTTGTAACTAAACAAATTTGTCATCAATCGTGAAACCGAGAACTTAGCTGTCAAATCCTCCGTGCTCTTCGCTTTTAAAATAAAATTTAAACAACCATCAAGCCTATTTATCGGCATCCTTACCTGATGAATTAAAGAACCATTAGTGGTTTGAAGGGCAGAAGTGTAGGTGGTGATAAAGCATGATATGTAGGATGTATCTGACATTTAAGCAACTCTTACTGCTGCCTGTCAATTACTTCAGCTAAAGCATCACTCACATCCATGTGGGCACCGAGACACAGGGGGATGGTCTCAGGAAACGGCACTTCCATGGTCCAATGATGGGTTGGAACATGGAAGCAGAACCTTAAACAAGTGACCATTAGGAGACTTCTCTCTCAACTTTGGAAATAATTTTAAAATTGGATGCCATTTTTACAGAAAGCAAAACATGACACCAAGCCAGTTCCAGTACTTTGAGATGTCCAAATTAGTCAAATCCATAAAAGATACATATTTGTGTACCACAGAGAGAATATGATTATGTGTGCAGGTATTTGGCTTGATTATAAATGAAACAGATGTATGTTTGTATATTATATAGATCCACATTTAGACAGACATACATAAATATTCCATTAACAACTAAACCAAATATTTTTAAAAATTAGCTCCAAACTGAGTTAATGATCAGTAAGAAAGGAAATAGAGCCAATTCTCTGTAATTCACATTAATTGGATTAAGACACAAAATGGATACATTTTATCAAATTCAGATTTTCCTTTGTAATGCAGAATGTGATGATTTTGCTATGTATTTGTTGTGCTAAAACTTTCCACTCTGGACAGACAGAGAGCAGCTAATTCAGGAGCTGCAAGAAGTAACCTGAGAATGAGTCAAACAATATTATTTATCAAGTGCCTGGAATTTTAAAAGAAAATCACAACATCCCTATTTTCCTGATGAGAAAGCTGAGACTCAAGGCATGGTGATCACAACTAGAATCCTAGTAGTCTGGACTATCCTAAAACTCAAACTACCTAAAACTATCACTTTTTAAAAAAAATTTATTTAACAAGCTCTTAGTATCATCATGGGCTTCCCTGGTGGCTCAGATGGTAAAGAATCCACCTGCAGTGCAGAAGACCTGGGTTTGATCCCTGGGTTGGAAAGATTCCCTGGAGAAGGAAATGGCAACCCACTCTAGTACTCTGGCCTGGAGAATTCCATGAACAGAGGAGCCTGGTGGGCTACAGTCCATGCAGTCACAAAGAGCTGGACGTGACTGAATGACTAACACTTCACTTCTCTAGCATAACCATTTACCTGGCACTACTATAAATGGTTTTATACTTATTAGCTCATTTAATTAGGTCCCTAAAGTAGTGGAACAGGTACTACTATTAGCTTCACTGTGCTGATGAGGAAACTTAGACCAGAGACCTGGACAACTCACTGAAAGTTGATAGCTAGACAGAGGTGGAAGAAGATGGGGTGAATCTGGCTCTGGGATGCCTGGAGCTTATCCAATCTGGGGAACTCTTTTTAAGAAAAATAATACAAAATTGGGCATGAGTGTGAAGAAAAATCGTAACAAATTATTAGAGATTGGAGATTGGGGGCTTTTCTGAGGAGACACCAAAGTCATTGTACTAGAAATGTTTCCTGATCACGTTTGTCTCCCGCCCCAAGGAGAACATTCTAGCTCCCTGCACTCAGAGCTCACAGGGCTACATGAGTAGTAGGCTTGAGCACAGAATTTCTTAATCTTCTTTTGACTTCAGATTTGCTGACAGTCAATTCTGACCTGGGGGAGGGGGGATTGGCAAGCATCTGGCAGTTGTGCTATGCACTGCCCCCTCAGTGTTCCACCTGAATTTTAACTTGGCCACTGTGCATATTATCACAGTACATCACAGCACATGAACCGTGAACTTCCAGATGTTCAAGCTGGATTTGGAAAAGGCAGAAGAACCAGAAATCAAATTGCCAACATCTGTTGGATCATCAAAAAAGCAAAAGAGTTCCAGAAAAACAGCTACTTCTGCTTTATTGACTACGCCAAAGCCTTTGTGTGTATTACAACAAACTGTGGAAAATTCTTCAAGAGATGGGAATACCAGACCCAACCTGCCTCCTGAGAAATCTGTATGCAGGTCAGGAAGCAACAGTTAGAACTGGACATGGAACAACAGACTGGGTCCAAATCAGGAAAGGATTCAAGGCTGTATATTGTCATCCTGCTTATTTAACTTATATGCAAAGTACATCATGTGAAAAGATGGGCTGGATGAAACACAAGCTGGAATCAAGATTGCTGGGAGAAATATCAATAACCTCAGATACACAGATGACACCACCCTTATGGGAGAAAGCGAAGAACTAAAGAGCCTCTTGATGAAAGTAAAAGAGGAGAGTGAAAAAGTTGGCTTAAAACTCAACACTCAGAAAACTAAGATCACGGCATCCGGTCCCATCAGTTCATGGCAAATAGATGGGGGAACAATGGAAACAGTGACAGACTTTATTTTTATGGACTTCAAAATCACTGTAGATGGTGACTGCAGCCATGAAATTAAGAGACACTTGCTCCTTGGAAGAAAAGCTATGACCAACCTAGACAGCATATTAAAAAGCAGAGACATTACTTTGTCAACAAAGGTCTGTCTAGTCAAAGCTTTGGTTTTTCCAGTAGTCATGTATGGATGTGAGAGTTGGACTACAAGGAAAGCTGGGGGCCAAAGAATTGATTCTTTTGAACTGCAGTGTTGGCGAAGACTCTTGAGAGTCCCTTGGACTGCAAGGAGATCCAACCAGTCAATCCTGAAGGAAATCAGTCCTGAATATTCATTGGAAGGACTGATGTTGAAGCTGAAACTCCAATACTTAGGCCACCTGATGCGAAGAGCTGACTCATTTGAAAACATCCTGATGCTGGGAAAGATTGAGGGCAGGAGGAGAAGGGGATGACAGAGGATGAGATGGTTGGATGGCATCACTGACTCGATGGACATGAGTTTGAGTAAGCTCCTGGAGTTGGTGATGGACAGGGAAGCCTGGTGTGCTGCAGTCCATGGGGTTGCAAAGAGTCAAACATGATTGAGTGACTGAACTGAACTGGGCATATTGTGTTCTTGAACTCCACTTAGACTTTCCTTGAACTTGGACTTCCCCATAATCTTTCTCAGCCTCTCTGGCCATGATTAAGAACTATGGTCATTTCTCCCTCCTGGTGTCCCAGATTAGTGTTGTCCAAATGACAGGCTGTCACTCATCAGCAAAATCTGACAGAATTAAAGGGACAGAGAAAGAGATAAATCCACTATCCTAGGTGGAGATTTAATATCCCTCTCTTAGTAGGTAATGAGCTTCCCAAATGGCTCAGCAGGTAAAGAATCTGCCTGCAATGCAGGAGACACAGAAGATGCAAGTTTGATCCCTGCATCAAGAGGGAATATCTCCTGGAGAAGGAAATAGAAACCCACTTCAGTATTCTTGCCTGGAAAACCTCACAGACAGAGGAGCCTGGTGGGCTTCAGTGCAAAGGGTTGTGAAGAGCTGGATGCAACTGAGCAACTAAGCACACACAGTATTACCTACCAGAAATAGACAAAAATAAAAGTCAGTAAAAGTAAAAACAAATAACACTGTCAAACAATTTGATTTAGCCAACCACAATAATAACTACAAAAATTCTGAACAAACATTCTTTCAGGTGCACATGAGTTACCAAGATATATCAGTAAATTGCTGACAATAATTTCTAATGACAATGGAATTGAATCATAACCAATAGCACCAAGATAACTGGAAAGCCTTCAAATATTTGGAAATTTAGTACACTGCTAAATAATCTATAGATCAAAAAGGAGTCAGATATTAGGAAATCTTCAGGGGTGTATCACACCCTCCATTACCACAAAATAAATGTATTTCTCATCACATGTATAGATGTGGAGAGAAAATATATTTTTTAAGCTTTTCCTCATTCATGTCATATTCCATGAGCAATTAACTCTCAAGCTACTGTGATAGTAACTTCCAGCTACTTACACCTCTTGTGATTTTAAGAGACTAGAAGAATACTTTATATTTAGAAAAATATAGAACTTGTAAAATATAAAAATAGTAAGCAGGGAGTAAGGCACTTCTCATGCAGTGGCTTCTCTATCGACTCTATCTGAATTTAGCTGCATTTACTGTTTAGAATTTAAAATCTGCATGCACTCATACAGCTGGGAAGCCCCAGTGGCTCAGTGGTAAAGAATCGACTTGCAATGGAGGAGACATGGGTTCGATCCCTGGGTCGGGAATGTCCCTTGGAGTAGGAAATGGCAACCCACTCCAGTATTCTAGCCTGGAAAAGCCCGTGGACACAGCAGCCTGGTGGACTACAGTCCTTGGTGTCGCTAGAGTTAGACACGACTGAGCAACTAAAGACAATAACTCATACAACTAACTCAGCATCAAAAAACAAAAAATATAGGCAGAAGACCAGAAGAGACATTTTTCCAAAGGAGACATACAGATGGCTAACAGGCATGTGAAAAGATGCTCACCACTGCTAACTATTAGAGAAATGCAAATCAAAAAAGGAATGAGATATCACCTCACACCTGTCAGAATAGCGCTCATTAAAAAGATAAGAAATAACAAAATCTGATGAGGATGTGGAGAAAAGGGAACACTTCTACACTGCTGGTGGGAATGTAAGTGGGTGCAGTCACTAAGAAAAACAGTACAGAGCTTTCTCAAAAGACTAAAAATAAAAAATATGATTCAGCAGTTCCATTCCTGGGCATATATCCAGAAAAACGAAAGCACAAATTCAAAAAGATACATGTGTCCTAATATTCATAGTAGCGCTACTTAACAATAGCAAAGATGTGGAGAAGCTACCAGAGTGCCTATCAACAGATGAAGGGATAAAGAAAATAAATATATATTTAAAAATAAATAAAGATAAATATATATATATGTCAAATTAGATATATGGGATTAAGAGACACTAATTACTGTGTATAAAATAGATAAGCAACAAGAATATATTGCAAAGCACAGGGAATTATAGCCACTATCTCGTAACTTTTAATGGAGTATAATATGTAAAAACACTGACTCACTATGCTGTACACCTGAACCTAAAATGGTCTTATAAATCAACTATGCTTTAATTTTTTAAATAGTTACATAAATCAAATAAAATCTCCATATGCAAGTTACCATTGTCGTTCTCTCTCGCAGAAGCCAGGACCTCATTCACGTAAATGTGTGGCCCCTCACAGGGTACCTTGCACAGCTGGGTATCAAGGAGAGGTGGGCTGGAGGGTCTCGTGGGTGACTGTGGTGCTGCTCTGGGTGATCTGGAAACGCCCTGGCTGGACTGCCAGCTCCTCTTGCCCAGACTCAGCCTCTCCCTGGCCTTCAGCAGCACAGATGTGCAACCCTTCCAAGTAAATGGCACTTAAGCTCAGTCTGCCTTCCTTTCAACACTTATGAGTGCCTTTTTAGAGAACTCTATAGGAAAAAAAAAGAACAGCAGGAAAAGAAAAAAGGAGGGAAGGAAGGAAAGAGAAGGAAAGGGAAGGAGGAAGGGAAGGAAGGAAGAGGAGAGGAAGGAAAGCAGAGAGAAGGAAGAGAGAGAAGGGCAGAGAAAAGAAAAGGAAGAAGGAAAGTCTTACGTGTTTTTACAGTTGGGCCTGTTTTCTGTAGAGAGAACATGCTCAGTCTTCATTGCAGGGACTGCCATGTGCAACTATTGTCAGATTTTTTTTCTAGTCAACAAATGGAATGTAGTATGTTGGTATTTTCATTGTCCCTCTCATTTATATAAACAGCAGTTACTACAGATGTGTGTGATCTGCCCAGTTCAGTTCAGTCACTCAGTCGTATCCGACTCTTTGTGACTCTATGGACTCCAGCACGCCAGGCTTCCCTGTCCATCACCAATACCCAGAGCTTACTCAAACTCATGTCCATTGAGTCAGTGATGCCATCCAACCATCTCATCCTCTGTCATCCCTTTCTCCTCCCACCTTCAATCTTTCCCAGCACCAGGGTCTTTTCCAATGAGTCAGTTCTTCACATCAGGTAGCCAAAGAAAGTATTGGAGTTTCAGCTTCAGCATCAGTCCTTCCAATGAATACTCAGGACTGATTTCCTTTATGATTGAGTGGTCTGATCTCCTTGCAGTCCAAGGGACTCTCAAGAGTCTTCTCCAACACCACAGTTCAAAAGCATCAATTCTTCAGCACTCAGCTTTCTTTATAGTCCAGCTCTCACATACATTTATAAGACAAAGGAAGTTGATTTCCATGGTATGACCTAAGACCCAGGTTTCCCTCCATGGCTAATTCCAGTATTTTAGGCAACTATCATAAGAAATACCCATCTTTGGAACAGATAGATTTTGCAGAAATATGTGACTTGAAGACAGCCTTCCGGTGGCTCAGCATTCACCTTGGAATAAGAAGTCACATGTGGCAAGTGGTTCCAGATACTCTAAAAGATGTAGTCCCAAAACCACGAGCCACATTATCCATTATTATTTAGAAATTAACTTCTAATGATGATAATCTCCAGTTACCATGTTATTTCCCTGCACCGAGGAGCTTTCTATCCAGTACTGCTAAATTTCATAAGAACCCTACAAGGTCGATCTCTGAGGCTGAGAGAATGAACTGACTTGAGGAATTCTTGAATTCTCCAGGAAGCCTAGATGGTTCCAAATCTCACACTTTCAGTGAAGCTCCTGCTGACATCTCTCCTAGGAGCTGGCTTTTATAGGACTAGAATCTTCCCTCCTCTTTTAGGTGATTCCATTGCTTCCTCTAGAGGATGGTGCTTTGTGCTCAGCTGATCAGTCGTGTCCAACTTTTTACGACTCTATGGACTGTAGCCCACCAAGCTCCTCTGCTCACGGGATTTTTCAGGCAAGAATGCTGGAGTGGTTGCCATTTTCTCCTCCAGAGGACTGTGCATATCCTTCCTCTATAACCCCTGCTGCTAACACGAAATGCTGGGAACAGCAAATCATGAGTGTTATTAATAGAAAAATAATATTGTAGCTTTTTGAGGATTTTATTCAAAACCCACTAAAGACTCTAGTGCATTCTGACCTATATGAGGGTCAGGAGGTTATAAGATGTGCTGGTAGCAGTAGTTTTAAAATGAGTATGTCCATATTATAACATATCACATCTTACATATTAGTTTTCATTCTCCCAGACAATTGCTTTATATTTTTTATTGTTAGGTGCTAGGATCTCTATGTTCAAGACAGAAATAGAAATGCTCACAACATAACCCAGGGAGGACATTTGAGTCAAGAGTTCAAAAGCCAGATGACAGACTTGACTTAACCATACTTATACCATATTTGTAGATGCACCAGTCACCAAAGCAAGCCTTCATGGCATCAGAGAGCATAATCCTGCCATTTCCTATTTTGCTGCTTAATACAAACCTCTAACTGATTGTAGTCTGGTCTCTTTTTGTCCCTGTCTGTCTCCTGCCAGCCTCATCACGTGCCCAGAGGAAATCACCTTATGTGGTTCCACAGAATGCCACACCCAGGACCGTCATGGCCATGGATGCAGCCAGCTCCCACAACCCGGACCCAGAGAATGGCCCTGCAGAGGCCATGGAGAGAGAATTCATGAGAATTTCAAAGGAGGTCCTCATGGAGGCCTTGGTCTCTGGAGCTAGACTCCCTTTGAATAGGGTGGACTCAATAGCTTTTCCTTTCTCCATGCAAATCTTCTCATAGGTCTTCACATCTCTAGGGACCACAGGACCATCCGTAGCAAGTCTTAATTACAAGGAGCCCTAGCCTTGACCTCCTATGGGAGAGACATCGAGTTAGCCTGAGTATAAAGATCCATCCCTTCAAGACAGCAACGGAGCCCAGAGACTAAAGTGCAAAGAGAACAACGGGTCCAAAGATGAGCACATCAACACTTGCACTGCCAACAGCAATTTCTTGCACCTAAAAATAGTTCTATTTTTAAGGATAGCTGTTTCAAATGACTCTTAAAAAAAAAAAAAAAAAGCCCACATGACCAAACTATACACATTCCTATCTCTTAGGAAGAAATTTCTACACACAAACATTCAATAAATAAAACATTCTGACCCCTTAGTTTATGCCTAAAACAAATTCCTTGACTCCACACAATCACAAATTCGCTAACCACGCAGCTGTGGTTAGTCATATGGTTCCTTCGTTAAGTAACTGTGGTTTTGTTCTGATCCTTTCAAAAAAGTACATTTTTAGCATATCTTCCATTTTTAAAATACATTTTCTCAGTCTTGCCATTCAAGTCATTTGAAATGCTTCCCTAAAGATCTCTATCAATAGAGCTGAAAAAAACGAATGCTTGGGAACTGAAATGAACCTTGATGGAACAGACTTCCGTCTCTAAAGATTCTATGAATCTGCGCTTCATTAAAAAAAATTTAACCCCAGATCTGCCAATGGAGCACAGTAGAGATTGGTTGGATAGGATAGCATCGCCAATTCAATGGATATGAACTTGGGCAAACTCTAAGAGGAGGTGAGGGACAGGGAAGCCTGGCACGCTGCAGCCCATGGCGTCACAAAGAGTCAAACACGACTTACCGACTGGACAACAACTATCTGTGTAGATAGTTGTTGAATAATCCCAGATCCCAAGCTGTCTATTAGAATTCAGGTCTTTTTATCTTCCTCAGCAGCTGCATCTGTAAGTCTACAATATTATCCTTGATTATTTGTGACATTTTTACTTACCCTTCTAAGGATTGCTAGCTTTCATAGAAGGCAAACTCAAATACCTCTCAAGTAAACTACTTTTCTGCACTGCACAGCCATGTGAAGAAATTTTTGGTTTGTTTATATTCTGATTTTCCAAAATTTAGATTTGTAAATAGATGTACTTGCTGCCTTTAGAATAGTATAAATATTTTGCTTGCAGAACTCAGCATAAACTTTCATCCATCCTTTGGAGGCCTCAGTTCACTTCTCTGTCTCTGAGGATGTAGGGATGGGGGTGTTAATCAGCTCTTGACACTGAATTACTGTCTGAACGCCATACATCACCTTTGGACTTGTTCCTCACAAAGCTGGAACCAGCGTCTTTAAAACCGTGCACAAATATCAGATTAGCGGCCGCGAAAGACTTTTCAACAGCATCAGTAAAACCTCAGCAGCAGGCACAGGGAGCCAATGGTCAGATTCCCAGGGGACCTTCCACACAGGATGCGCGTCTTGTTACAGAATTCCTCAATGCCTTTTTGCTGTCTCCCTAATGACCAGTTAAATGGGCTCCCTCGAGAATACTTGAGTCAGCGCCAGCCTGAAAACTGCTGAGGAAACATCCTCTTTTACTGGAAATGATTTCCATCAAACTGCCATGTGCCATATTTAGACTCAGGGCTTAGTAACACCCAGCCAAAGGGGCTAAGTTTGCAGGGCAGGAGGCCCTGCTCTGTGAGAAAAGAACTTGCTTTTGTCTGGCCCAAGTGACCGCAGGGCAGTGAGCTGGTGAGTCTGTGGTGGGCTGAGGGACAGAATCGCTTCTTTCTCTCTGGAGAGACAAGCTCCCTTCTGCAAATGCGGCAGCCTCCTCTCATCGATTCAGAGACATGAATGGGGAGGTGGTGATTCAAGGCTACAAACATCTGCCTGCCAGGGAGACATCGCAACCCAGCAATTCTGCTCACCTGAGCTCAGCAGCTAGATGTCAGGCAAATGTCTCATCTCCCCAGTTGAAACTTGAATCACAGAAAAAGAATATTAAAATGTCTTGAGCCGTAGGACAAATTTGTTAAAAAGCTGAGTCACAAAATTATAGAATGTTAAAAATTTTACTTATATATACATACACATACTGTTCATGGGGTTCTTGCAGCAAGAAGGCTAGAGTGGTTTGCCATTCTCTCCTCCAGTGGACCATGTTCTGTCAGAACTCTCCACCGTGACCTGTCCATTTTGGGTGGCCCTGCGTGGCATGGCTTACAGCTGGACATGAATTTGAGCAAACTCTGGGACACTGTGAAGGACAGGAAAGCCTGGAATACTGCAGTCCATGGGGTTTCAAAGAGTTGGACATGACTTAGAGACTGAACAACATACATATAACTTGATGTCACTGTATAAGCATAATTGTGCAGACATGGGATTTTAAGTGCCATCTTTTCCCCCAGCCCAATTTTGTCCTTGGCCTCTCTCTTCTCCCTCCTCCTTCACATCATCCCATCTTCCCAGATTAATGTACATTAACAACATACATACCTTGCATCGTTTCAGTTTCTTCCTTATGCTTATATAATTGTACACTAACATACAGACACATTTGCATATAGATAGATCGTTTCTGTCACAGTTTGATACCTACAAAAAAGAAGATTCTACTGCAAACACTTCAGCATCTTGCTTTTCTCTCAATAAAAAAACTGGAACATTCCTCCAAGTCAATCCCTATCATTCTGATGCAGTCTCCAACAGTGTGTAGTATTCCAGGACATGAAAGGTTTATTGTTGTTTCAGTTATTCCTGTCTGAATGGGCAACACTTCATGAAATCTTCTCCTGCTCTTGTGTTTATGTAAGCTTCCACTGGAAATCACAGCAAAGAATGCTCACCCAAGTTCTAAATATATTTTCTTTAACAAAGAACAAGAAAAGTTCTCCCTTGTGCCCTAACACAAGCTTATCTTCTATTCAGTGCAGATGGCAATACTATTTCAAAGTTTCCATTCAGTTCAGTTCAGTTCAGTCGCTCAGTCATGTCCAACTCATTGCGACCCCATGAACCAGCACGCCAGGCCTCCCTGTCCATCATCAACTCCCAGAGTCCACCCAAACCCATGTCGATTGAGTCAGTGATGCTATCCAACCATCTCATCCTCCATCGTCCCCTTCTCCTCCTGCCCTCTATCTTTCCCAGCATCAGGGTCTTTTCCAATGAGTCAGCTCTTCGCTTCAGGTGGCCAAAGTATTGGAGTTTCAGCTTCAACATCAGTCCTTCCAATGAACACCCAGGACTGATCTCCTTTAGGATGGACTCCTTGCAGTCCAAGGGACTCTCAAGAGTCTTCTCCAGAGACACCACAGTTCAAAAGCATCAATTCTTCGGCTCTCAGCTTTCAAAGTTTAGGTTTTGTTATTATTCAGATATCATAAGGGAACAAATCAGGAGGTGACTGCTATGGAAAATACAGTTTGTTACTCATAGTTCCTAAGAGGAGAGAGCATGCCATGCCATGTAGGGCCACATTGGAAAGCACCAGTGGTCTGGAGAAAGAATATCTAAAATATACAAAAAACTCATATAACTCAACATCAAAAAAAAAAAAACTGATTAAAAAATAGACAAAGAATCTAAATAGACATTTTCCCAAAGAAGACATACAGATTGTGAGCAGGCACATGAAAAGATGCTCATGAAAAAAAAATCATGAATTATCAGGGAAAGGCAAATCAAAACCACAATGAGCTGTAAGAATGGCTATCACTTAAAAGACAACAAGCAGCAAATGTTGTCAAAGATGTGGAGAGAAGGGAAAGCTTGGACATTATTGGTGGGAATGCAAATTGGTGTAGCCAAAAAGGAAAACAGTATGGAGATTCCTCAAAAAAATGAAAAATAGAGCTATCGTACGATCCGGCACACTGCTCCTGGTATTTACCCAAGGAAAACAAAAGGACGGACAAGGGCACCTCATGACCTTAGAACCTCCGCTCTAGTCACTCTTCAGGTCCCAAGGAAGTGCTTCGCCACCTCTCATCTTTTTGTGCAATAACTGCATCCAAATGCAATGAAGAAGTGTGGGTCTATTGTTGGCAAACAAAAATATAGGGCACCCGGTTACATTTGAATTTCAGGTAAGCAACAAATATTTGTTCGTGTTAATACTCCCCAATACCCTGTGATTTATGTTAACCTTATGTTGGAGATGGATACAGCTTTGGAGACACCCCTGGAGAATGAATAAATCAAAGAACTTATTCATCAGTGAAGACAGAGCCGCTCAAAACAGAGGTACTGATCTGGTCTTTAAGGCAGTGCTCCTTCTGCCACCACAGAAGGAACACCATCATGTACACACTTCTTGCCAACTCTTAGGAAGACAAAACTGTTCTTTCATTTATTATGTCCTTCATAAATATCTATTGTGTGCACACCACGGGCCAAGACTGCCTCCAGGCACAAGAGAGGTGAGGAAGAAGAGGACAAAACACTATAAAAAGAATAAGAAAGGAGCTTCTCGCTTGGTTGCCTATAGTCCATCAGGAGAGACAAAGCAGATCCCTAAACAGCCAGAGCATGAGCCAAAGATGCTGCCTGTGGAAGTCATGAGGCATTCCGAAAAGAATCAGCCTGGGGCTTCCCTGCTGGCTCCATGGTAAAGAATTCACCTGCCAATGCAGGAGACACAGGTTCAATCCCTGGTCCAGGAAGATCCCACATGCTGCGGAGCTACCAAGCCCCTGCACCACAACTATTTTAGAGCCGCGCTCCACAGCAAGAGAAGTCATTGTAATGAGAAGCCGGTGCACCGCAACTAGCAAGTAGCCCTCTCTCGGTGTAAGTAGAGAAAGCCCATGCACAGCAACAAGACTCAGCACAGCCAAAAATAAATGAATACATAAAATTATATTACAGAGCACCTTTAAATCACCTTAGATGTAGATGGGTTTAAAAGTCAAGAAAACAAAAGAGATTGAATGTCCCATGCGAAGACATGCTAGGAAACAGGGATAGGAAGCAAATCTCATATATTTTAGAGGTAAAACTTGATAAATCCTAATGGAGTTACTATTTTTTTTTTTCTCTTGAGTAATAGAAAAGTTGGTCACTTTTCCTTTGGAGAAATTGGCCATAATTGTCCCTTAAAGAAACTCACAGATACTAGCCAAAGAGCAGGTTAGTCCCTTTCATGGAGAGTTCAGGCAGCAATATTTTTCTGCACGAGACCTACTCCTCAACACTTCCAGTTAAGAATGCACTGCTGAGTTCTCTCCACCATGCCGCAGATGGCATATTGTGCTTCTGGCTATTAAGATGGAAATGCAAACCACTTTTTTGTGGTTCAAATAATCTCCAGGAGATAGTTTCCTGGAAATCTGAAGTCCTATTTCTCATATCACCTCCATCTAAATTGATGATATCTATGACCTTTTCATCTAATTACACTAGTAGTTTGTACCTATTTTTATTAAATGGTTCCATTACATACCCATTATATGATAGCTGCTTTCTGTTAATAATCTAATGAGCCCACTCCAAGATTTCTCTTTCTTTCCACAATTAGGTCAACATGCTTAAATACATGAGTTTCTCATGTTATTTAAGATTTTCACAGAAGTCCTTGTTTGACAAATGATTTTCACTAACACTTAAGTAGAAGACACAGACAACCAAAACTCCACCAAAATCATGTGTACCCCCACTTAGAGAAGTACTTAGATTGGGTCACAAGAGAAGGAAAAAGTGGAGAGGAATGAAAAGCAGGAGGTAAAGAAACAGCATTGCAGAGTAGTCAGGAGAATGCATAAAACAAGTGAAAAAATGGGGAAAAGATGGGAAGAGCCTGAAGAATTCCGCATCATGTCATTGGCCTTTCCAAGATGCACTGTGTAGCTACCAGGGTCAGCATGGATCAGACCTCCACCAACTTTTGAATCAGAAAAGTTCACAATGTAAAGCAATGTTCCCCTAATATGTTGTAAAAATCCTACTGGGTCCTAGTTAAAGGCAGAAATTAAATAACTGGAAAGATATTTATGAGAACACAATTGGGAAGACCTGTACTTCCTTACATTGGAGTCTTATCAGTAAATTGTCTATTATAGTGACTAACATATTAACATTGCATGGATTTCCATTTGCTCTTATCCCACAGTATATGCTATATTTGAGTTCTAAACCACTATTTTTATTTTATTTCCTCCTGTCCAATATTTGGCATGCATTCAGTCCATTGGGAACATTTGCTGTATTTGCAATAATTATTCAGAAGTTATAAAATGTAATTATACAGCAGCATGTAGCCATTATGTATGATTAGACATTACTAAATTCAAGGCAGGGAATCCACTAGAAAAGTTAACTCACTGCATTACCTAATATCACGAAAGGAGCCTGATTTTAGCAAATCCTTTTTCACTGAGGGCAGTAAGCCAGTAATGATATGCCTAAAACCATATTAATAGCAATTGCATTGCTAATTTCATTAGCATTTGCATTATCGTTATGTATTAATTACTACAGTCAGGCCACCAAAGACTAATATCTAAATCTGACAGCACCAATTCCCCAGATGCATTTTGTGGTCGCTGAATGATTATCATTCAACAATTTGCTGCTTTTGACAATTACAAAGCAACTCAGGCTCTCCAGCCTTGACAGGGCCAATTGCACAGAGATCATTGAAACTAAACCAAAAATTCCTTCAGAGACTTTAAGAGAAAACTCGGCATGAAAGGATGAAGGAGTGGATGAAAAAATATCAAGCACATACTGTTACAGAGGTCCACCTTGACTCCAGGTGGAAAGTTTTTATTCAAATGCAAATTCCTTCAAGTGGAATAATAATTTCAGGGATTTCTCTGATGATTCATGCTATATGAAGAAAAAGTCAGTGGTCAACTAAGTGTAGGAAACACTGGTCTAAACAGAAACATGGGTCCTACTGCAGACCTTCTCAGAGCCTTTAATATGTTATTATGTCCTGTGACTCTATGAAAGGAGGATAGAGTTGGCAGAGTTTCCTAAAATTTATTTATTTATTCCTAAAATCTTTCTTCTCATTACCAATCTCCTAGCATTATTAATCCCAAGAACACACTTTTCAAAGAACTGAATTAGCAGAATATAACTTTAGCCAAGATAGTGAGCATTCCATAAAAGTACACACCAAAACATACAATAAAAAATTACATTATATATAACAGAAATTCACTGACATTAGAGGCTCCATAATTTCCAGATAAACGCCTAGTCTATATTGTGAGCAGAATCTAATGTCACTGCCATTATCTCTGAAAATTATTCTCCTGAATGTTTTTGTTCCTCAGCCCTGGTTCTACTGAGCTAGGAATCTATGGATCGTCTCTGCTCCAGTGCACAGTGTCTCCTTCCAGCTCGAATTAACCCAAATATGGAATGCCAGTCCTCTCCTAGATTTCCAGCAAAACCAAACAAATAAACAAGCAAACCAAAAAAACCTTTCACACAGTCTGTTTGTTTCCTGTAGGCTTTGCTAAATCCTGGGGAGGAATTTGGAGCTCACACTGCAACAATGTAGTTGCAAACAACTCAACATTGAGCACTAGACACACCTTTGCTTTCTTTTCTCAAAGCTTTATTTAGATGTAATTTACATACCATAAAATTCACCTGTTTGACCTAACAGAAGCAGAAGATATTAAGAAGAGGTGGCAAGAATACACAGAAGAACTATACAAAAAAGATCTTTATGACCCAGATAAGCAAAATGGTGTGATCACTCACCTAGAGCCAGACATCCTGGAATGTAAAGTCAAGTGGGCCATAGGAAGCATCACTACAAACAAAGCTAGTGGAGGTGATGGAATTCCAGTTGAGCTATTTCAAATCCTAAAAGATGATGCTATGAAAGTGCTGCACTATATACGCCAGCAAATTTGGAAAACTCAGCATTGGCCACAGGACTGGAAAAGGTCAGCTTTCATTCCACTTCCAAAGAAAGGCAATGCCAAAGAATTACCAAAGAATTGCACAATTGCACTCATCTCACACACTAGCAAAATAATGCTCAAAATTCTCCAAGCCAGGCTTCAACCAAGAACATCCAGATGTTCAAGTTGGATTTAGAAAAGGCAGAAGAATCAGATATCACATTGCCAACACCTGTTGGATCATCAAAAAAGCAAGAGAATTTCAGAAAAACATCTACTTCTGCTTTATTGACTTCGCCAAAGCCTTTGACTGTGTGGATCACAACAAAGTGCAGAAAATTATTCAAGAGATGGGAATACCAGACCGCTTTACCTGCCTCCTGAGACATCGGTATGCAGGGCAAGGACCAACAGTTAGAAATGGACATGAAACAACAGACCGGATCCAAATCAGGAAAGAAGTACATCAAGGCTGTATATGTCACCCTGCTTATTTAAATTATATGAAGAGTACATCATGTTAAATGCCAGGTTGGATGAAGCACAAGCTGGAATCAAGATTGCCAGGAGGTTACTGCCAATATCAGTAACCTCAGATATGCAGACGACACCACCCTTATGGCAGACAGAGAAGAAGAACTAAAGAGCCTCTTGATGAAAGTGAAAGAGGAGAGTGAAAAAGTTGGCTTAAAACTCAACATTCAGAAAACTAAGATCATGGCATCCAGTTCCATCACTTCATGGCAAATAGATGGGGAAACAATGGAAACAGTGACAGACTTTATTTTTTGCGCTCCAAAATCATTGCAGATGGTGACTGCAGCCATGAAATGAAAAGATGTATCCTCCTTGGAAGAAAAGCTATGACCAACCTAGACAGCATATTAAAAAGCAGAAACATTACTATGCCAACAAAGGTCCGTCTAGTCAAAGCTACGGTTTTTCCAGTAGTCATGTATAGATGTGAGAGTTAAACTATAAAGAAAGCTGAGCACCAAAGAATTGGTGCTTTTGAACTGTGGTGTTGGAGAAGACTCTTAAGAGTCCCCTGGACAGCAAGGAGATCCAACCAGTCCATCCTAAAGGAAATAAGTCCTGAATATTCACTGGAAGGACTGATGCTGAAGCTGAAACTCCAATACTTTGGCCACCTGATTCAAAGAACTGACTCATTGGAGAAGATCCTGATGCAGGGAATGATTGAAGGCAGGAGGAGAAGGGGACAGAGGACGAGATGGTTGGATGGTATAACTGACTCTATGGACATGAGTTTGAGCAAACCCTGGAGTTGGTGATAAACACGCCAGGGAGGCCTGGCGTGCTGCAGTCCATGGGATTGCAAAGAAGCAGACACAATACCATAAAATGCACCTGTTTGAAGTATGACTGAATGGTTTTTAACAGATTACAATGTTGAGACACACCTCTCCTTAACCTCCTCAATTAGTTCACCAAGGGTAATTATCCCACTCCTCTACCTTTTCTTTCTCTCTCAAATTGTCAGTGTCTTTTTCTTAAACTTTTTGTTTTATATGAGAGTAAAGCCAATTGACAATGTTCTCATAGTTTCAGGTGGACAGCAAAGTGACTTAGTCATACATATACACATATTCATTTTTCTGCAAATCTTTGGTGTTCTTGCCTGCAGCCAGTCCCTTTTAATTCTATCTCTTAAATCCAGAGATAACAGAGTAGGATAACTTTTTAAGTAAAAATAAAGCACCACTCGGAGAAGGCAATGGCAACCCACTCCAGTACTCTTGCCTGGAAAATCCCATGGACAGTGGAGCCTGGTAGGCTGCAGTCCATGGGGTCACGAAGAGTCGGACACGACTGAGTGACTTCACTTTCACTTTTCACTTTCACGCATTGGAGAAAGAAATGGCAATCTACTCCAGTGTTCTTGCCTGGAGAATCCCAGGGATGGCGGAGCCAGGTGGGCAGCCATCTATGGGGTTGCACAGAGTTGAACACGACTGAAGCAACTTAGCAGCAGCAGCAGCAGCAGCAAAGCACCACTATTTGTAATAGCCAAGACATAGAAGCCACCCGTGTTCATCAACAGAGGAATGGATAAAGATGTGGCATTGCAATGGAATATCACTCAGCCATAAAAAAGCATGAAATAATGCCATTTGCAGCAACATGGATGGACCTAGAGATCACCATTCTAAGTGAAGTAAGTCAGAAAGACAAAGACAAACATCATATGACATCACTTATTTGTGGAAACTAAAAAAATAGTGATACAAATGAACTTATTTAAAAAACAGAAACAGACTCACAAATACAGAAAACAAACTTGTGTTTACCAAAGAGGAAAGGATAAATTAGGAGGGTGAGATTAGCAGATACAAACTATTATATATAAAATAGATAATAACAAGGATCTACTGCATAGCACAGGGAACTATACTCAATATTTTGTAATGACCTCTAACGGAAAAGAATCCAAAGAATGCATATCAGTTCAGTTCAGTCGCTCAGTCATGTCCGACTCTTTGCGACCCCATGAATTGCAGCACGCCAGGCCTCTCTGTCCATCACCAACTCCCGGAGTCTACCCAAACCCATGTCCATCGAGTCGGTGATGCCATCCAACCATCTCATCCTCTGTCGTCCCCTTCTCCTCCCGCCCCCAATCCTACCCAGCATTAGGGTCTTTTCCAATGAGTCAACTCTTCGCATGAGGTGGCCAAAGTATTGGAGTTTCAGCTTCAACATCAGACCTTCCAATGAACACCCAGGATTGATCTCTTTTAGGATGGATTGACTGGATCTCCTTGCAGTCCAAGGGACTCTCAAGAGTCTTCTCCAACACCACAGTTCAAAAGCATCAATTCTTCGGCACTCAGCTTTCTTCACCATCCAACTCTCACATCCATACATGACCACTGGAAAAACCATAGCCTTGACTAGATGGACTTTTGTTGGCAAAGTAATGTCTCTGCTTTTAAACATGCTATCTAGGTTGGCCATAACCTTCCTTCCAAGGAGTAAGTGTCTTTTAATTTCATGGCTGCAATCACCATCAGCAGTGATTTTGGAGCCCAAAAAAGTAAAGTCTGACACTGTTTCCATTGTTTCCCCATCTATTTCCCATGAAGTGATGGCACCAGATGCCATGATCTTAGTTTTCTGAACGTTGAGCTTTAAGCCAACTTTTTCACTCTCCTCTTTCACCTTCATCAAGAGGCTCTTTAGTTCTTCTTCACTTTCTGCCATAAGGGTGGTGTCATCTGCATATCTGAGGTTATTGATATTTCTCCCGGCATTCTTGATTCCAGCTTGTGATTCTTCCAGCCCAGCGTTTCGCATGATGTACTCTGCATATAAGTTAAATAATCAGGGTGACAATATACAGCCTTGACGGACTCCTTTTCCTATTTGGAACCAGTCTGTTGTTCCATGTCCAGTTCTAACTGTTGCTTCCTGACCTGCATACAGGTTTCTCAAGAGACAGGTCAGATGGTCTGGTATTCCCATCTCTTTCAGAATTTTCCACAGTTTATTGTGATCCACACAGTCAAAGGCTTTGGCATAGTCAATAAAGCAGAAATTGATGTTTTTCTAGAACTCTCTTGCTTTTTCGATGATCCAGCGGATATTGGCAATTTGATCTCTGGTTCCTCTGCCTTTTCTAAAACCAGCTTGAACATCTGCAAGTTCACGGTTCATGTATTGCTGAAGCCTGGCTTGGAGAATTTTGAGCATTACTTTACTAGCACTTGAGATGAGTGCAATTGTGCGGTAGTTTGAGAATTCTTTGGCATTGCCTTTCTTTGGGATTGGAACGAAGACTGACCTCTTCCAGTCCTGTGGCCACTGCTGAGTTTTCCAGATTTGCAGGCATATTGAGTGCAGCACTTTCACAGCATCACCTTTGAGGATTTGAAATAGCTCAACTGGAATTCCATCACCTCCACTAGCTTTGTTCGTAGTATGCATATACATGTACATATATATGTATGAAAGTGAAAAGTGTTAGTCACTCAGTCATGACTGACTCTTTGCAACCCCAGGACAACAGCCCACCAGGCTTCTCCATCTGTGGAATTCTCTAGGCAAGAATACTGGAGTGGGTAGCCATTCCCTTCTCCAGGGTATCTTCCCGACCTAGGGGTTGAACCTGGGTCTCCTGCATTGCAGGCAGATTCTTAACTGAATGAGCCACCAGGTAAGACACATGTGTATATATATATTTATATATAAACTGAATCACTTTGCTGTGCACCTAAAACTAACACAACATTGTGAATCAAGTATACTTCAATTTAAGAAAGCTTTTAAAAGACAGATCACTTCCTGAAAGTCAGATGTCAGAGTTTAAAATTTTGAAATAAATAAATAATGAAGATTTTATTGCACAAGGCCAATGTACATCTCCCCTACAGAAGCCTCATCATGAATTCTATCAAATTGGTTCTGGAAGACTGTGACTCTTCCTTTAGTATAATATCATCCTTCCCAGAAACAGTCATAGCTGTTTCTCACTTCCTTCAGTCCATCTTTCTACCTAGTTATATCCCTCAGATAAACTTCCAGAGTTGATCTAGACAGAGAATAAGGTTCAGATTCCTTCGTGACATCACCCTCATCTCTATCCCAGTAAGCTGAGCAAATGCCAGCTATTATTCAGTCACAGGCAAACGATTCAATAGAGAAGCCAGCACAGTGTTGCTGGTTGAAGGTCTAGCCTCCCAACAACCATGGCCAAAAACAAAACAAACAGAAAAAGAACCCCATACAATAATGGCCCAGATTTTCTTAAGCAAAGAAGAGACGGACGGGAAGAAAATGGAGGAGAAATGGTAGTGGGTTTCAGAGCGCTGAAACCATAGGTTTCTGATTGGCCGTGTCAAATGTGGGCTGGGGATGAGAGAAAGTCTCAAACCTCAGAAAGAGCTGCGGGGACTACAGGAAGCACAGGAAGGCCATACCCCCATGCTCAGGGTATTTCCATTGGTGAAGAGTCAATAGCTCAATTGCAAGCTTATGAGTTTTTGTTCGGGGCACACCTAGACTTCTCTTTCCAAAAAGCCAGTCTCTACCCAATGTTTTGACCTTTGAGTAATTATTGCAATAAAACAAAGCTGTACACATTTGCCCTTGACCCATGTGTTCCCCACATTTTCTGTTTGTATATTCCCTGCGTGTTCTGCCCAGGCTATACGACGACATGTTTTCTCTACTCTACCTTGAAGCACTTGGTTTAAGGAATTTCAGCTTTCTGTTGTGTTTCATCAGAACACCTTAAACACTTTAGATCTTGAATAAAGCTTCTTTCAACACTTAGGTCAAGTAGCTGGATGACTCTTTGCGACCTGTGTAGCCTGGCAGTGTTCTCAGTCCATGGGATTCTCCAGGCAAGAATACTGGAGTGGGTTGCCATGCCCTTCTCCAGGGGATCTTCCTGACCCAGGGATCGAACCCAGGTCTCCGCATTGCAGGCCGATTTACTGAGAACACTGCCAGGCTACAGTCCATGAGGTTGCAAAGAGTGGACACGACTGAGTGACTAACACTTTCACTTTCACATATATACACATACATATATATAATTGAATCACTTTGCTATATATCTGAAACTAACACAGCATTGTAAATCAACTATAGGCGTACATGTGTGTGTGTGCTCAGTCATGTCTGACTCTTTGCAATCCCACGATTGCAGCCCACCAGGTTCCTCTGTCTATGGAATATTCCAGGCAAGAATACTGCAGTGGGATGCCACTTGCTCCCCCAGGGAATCTTCCCAACCCAGGGATCAAACATCTCCTGCACTGGCAGACAGGTTCTCTACCACTAATACTACCTGGTAAGACTTAAAAAAAAAAAAAATAGCTTGGGAAAAATACATCAAGGTCCAACTTGACTCCATGTCCAAATACTTGGGTAACTCACTTTTGAAATTCTTATGGGTTTGGTCCCTTAGGAAAAGCAGAGCCAAAATTTGCCTTCTTCTCCTCCATGTAAGGAGAAACCACTATCTTCTCTGAGTTTTGCCAGCCTCTGCACAAAAATACACTTTAGTCATAAAAAGCAGTATTTGATTACACGTATCCTAAAAAATATCATTCAGCAATGAAATAGTATAAAGGAACGTGTGGTTTTCCAGGGGTTTGAAGGAATTCAATCATGCCTTGGTAGTAGATGCTGAAACAGGTTGACAGAAATCAGACCATCTGCCAATGTCCCACACATCTGCACACTGACCACTGACAGAATTCACAAGGTGTCAGATTAGGATGGATAAATAATATAATCAGCTTAAAAGCACTTTACCTGTACTCCTGAACAATGAGCTATTAAAAGAAACTGTCTTTAAAAAGACTTTATGAAGCTGATTGGGCTTCCCTGGTGGCTCAGCGGTAAAGAATCTGCCTGCCAATGCAGGATTCCTGTGTTGGGAAGATCTTCTGGAGAAGGAAATGTCTACCTACTCTAGTATTCTTGGCTGGAGAATCCAATGGACAGGGGAACCTGGCGAGCTATAGTCCATAGGGTCAAAAAAGAGTCAGACACAACTTAGCAACTAAAAAACATTAAGTTGATAATTTAAGAATCTTATTAATTTGGAACTGCTTGCTTTTTATCCTAGTATGTGCTGTGTGTGTTTCATGGTATCTCATTTATTTTAAGCCTGGAGTAGAGCTTTCTGAACTGTCCAGGCTGGAGCTCCTGAGAGTGAGTTCTGTGATCGGTGTGGTCCAGGAATCATTTGTAATCGTTCTGTGCCTAGATAAGCACAGAGACTGGGAGTCAAGTACTTAAAGACATTTATGGCAACATGACATTGCTGTGAGATCCAAATGCATGTTCCACTTTCTAATAACTAAGTTTTATTATAAATTATTGATACAAAGACCTCAATGCTGGGAAAGATTGAAGGCAAAAGGGGAAGGGGGCAGAAGAGGATGAGATCGTTAGATAGCATCACCAACTCAGTGGACATGAGATTGAGCAAACTCTGTGAAATAGTGAAGGACAGAGAAGCCTGGCGTGCTGCAGTCCATGGGGTCACAAAGAGTCAGACATAACTTGGTGACTGAACAACAAACAACAAGTTGATACAAAAGCACCAGTTCTGAACAGACTCGATATTTTTTTTAAAAAATGACCCTTCACCCCAGATAGCCACTGGTCTAGTAACCAATTTGTGGATATAAAGGCCCATTTGCAAATTAGCCCTCAGCTTTATATATGCCTTAACTCACACACAGCCAACATAAAAACTTCTTGAGCACAGAGGTACAGAAGTGAGCACCTGTGCTCACTTGTAGTAAAAACCAAAACATAATTATTAACATAGTCTTGTCACTTGGTAACAGAGAAAGACTATTATAATTGATATTGATTATTATCAGTGGACAAATTTGCAAAGTACCATTTTATAAGAACTTGAAAATTACAAAATAATTTCTTTTATACGATAGAACAATTTGTATTCATGTGTGTGTATCTCAATGATAGAAACAATAATTGCCCCTATGCTTCTCAACTCTGTCTTCAATTCTAAAACCAGTTCTTAGAATTTGCTCAGGTGTTGGTAGCCACACCTCTGGAAAGAGTCTTTTGTTAACACCAAATGTATTTTACTTATTTCTTTGGAAAGCTTTATTTTGTCCCTGGAGAAATGCAGCCTGGTTAAATGCTTGAACAAATTGTTATTATTATTTTATTGAGCAATAAACGAAAGTGTGATTGAGTCACCAGTCACTTGGAGATATTGTTAAGCCTGGAATCACATGGTTGAATGACTAGCTGGCCCAGAACCTGGGTGATTCAAATGATCCAGAAGACAAATGAGCTAGGAGCGAGAATGTCACACCAATGCAAACTCAATTAATGTCAACAAAATCCTGTTAAATTTATCGGTTGCCTGGCTTCTGAAAATGGTGGAACCAACCCTTTTCCTGTGCCTGCAGGGCAAATATATTAGATGGAAAACATCATCATTTAATCATGGAGTTCAGCCAGGTAAACGTGGGGTTCAGTGCCAAATCCTTGAGACGTTTATATTGAGGGTCAGCTTAGAAGGAGGGACCTCAGAGAGAAGATGCTAGCCTTCCTTTAGGACACACAGTAGGTTCTTCCTAGTAGTATCTTCTTAGAGTCACCTTACAGGATGGAAACAATATATTCGCTTGTCATTCAGTTCATAAAATAATGATTACATACAGGGAAGAGGGACAAAGAGAGAAAAATTGAGATTTTTGGCTACAAGTTCATCAAAGACTCCCACTTTTTTGTTCTTTGTCTTAGCTTTTAAGTGAGGATGATTCATTTGTGATGATTCAACTTCAACCATATTCACATCAGATGCTCTGATGCCCACAATTTGCAACTCTATGGAACAAAACCGATCTCACTGGCCCCAAAAGTCATCAAACCTACAATTTTGACTTCTATTCTGTGTGCTCACACCAACTGGATGAAGACTGCTAAACTCACCCAACCCTAAGCGCTCTTAAATGATCCATCATTGTGGTATTTGGCAATGGGATGGTGCCACTTCTGAGATAACTCTTGCCACAAAGCTCAACAACACTCCCCTTGTTAAAGATGATGAACAATAAAAGGACCACGTCACAGAGGGCTTTTGTGTGAACAGACTTAATCCCCCGGGGGTAACAGAAGTGTAGCCTGGAGAGTGGTTTGGCTGGATAAGGCCAAAAAAAAGTCAAGCAATCAAAAAGCATGGATATGGATTTTCAAAGAGGTCATTTTCCCAGTCATGTATGATTCTGAATTCAAATCCTTAATGACAAGGATTTCACAGTGTTCTATCAAAAATCTACTGAAATCAATTTGAAACACAGCAAAACATTGAGGTGAAATGTTACCAGCCTCAGAAAAAGTGTCTCAAATACGTTTTTTCTCATAAACCAAATGTTGTTTGTTGGTTAAGCTGCTAATGCAAGATGTAGCACACAATGGCAGTGGGAAATAAAAAACAAAATTATCACTCACTCATTGAGTCAACGCTTCTAATGCACCTGGCGTTGCTCAAGGCTCCTGGGATAGTATTTCTCTGTGTTCTCGCTTACTTTTGGTTTCCATTTTTCATAGTGACTGGTGCATGAAGAAAATCTGGGAGGGTAATGAGACAGAATTACAGAAAGGAATGGTGGAGCAGTCCATGTAAGAGAGGGCAAGCCCGGGAAAACTAAGAGATCTGAGTTACGGTAATTCCCAGCATCTTTTTAGTTTTGTAGTTTTACTTAGCCCATGGGAGGAATCAAAATTCATGAAAGATTGCTGATCGCAGATCTTCAGAGATAACAAAACCTGACATGTGATTAATATTCTGAAAAAAAAAAACTAGATTCTGGCTATTCTTAATATGCCATGACAAGGGACTTCTGGAATGCAGAGTAGAGACCATTGAGGAGTAGGGAAAAAGCAGGAATGGGCCTGAAAACATCAGTAGAACCAAGAAGCAGTGAGCACAGGGCAAGGGAGAAGGAGAGACAGAGAACATATGGGGTGGCCTCCTAGAAGTTCAGGCGTGGAATGAAAGAAGTAGAGGGGATATCTGTACATTAAACTGCCTGGAGACTTCCCCATATTCTCCTGGTCTCTTGAGCCTTTCTTTTATAGTATTTTTTCTTTGCTGATTTAGATGTTTCCCAAAAAAGGAAAAAGATGTCGCGTTTCACTGCTGATTTTTCTCCAGACCATTTGCTCATTCTTGCTCCGGGCACTCTAATCCATAGTGATTGTCAGCTGAGACAAAACTAGCTGCTTCACGACTTACCAATTTATGCAGTCTCCACAGCATCGATCCCAGCCGAATTGCAGATCAGCTTTTCCAGGGAGAGCCTCCTTCCCGAAGAAATGACTCTAGGCTGGTGCCCACCAATCAGAGAAACCCCGAAGAGCTCGCCTGGGTGGGCAGGCAGGAGTCGAGGAGGAATGGAGGTCTCACGGCCCATGTGACACAGCGTAGGCAGGAGCTCATAACTTGCTGCTCCCAGCCATGAGACGGTCATGTCTTAGGCCTTCTCTTCTCTAAACTAGAACTCGCTTGGATCCTAGAAAATGGAGAAGAAGGATGGGAAATCAGTTTCCCTCCTTACCCGCTATCACCCACCGCCATTTTGGCAGAGCCGGGTCCTGCTGGCTGTGTTGGGGGACAAGGTCTATTTCAGTCCTTTCATCAGAATCTCCAGCAGCCAGTGGACAGGGGAGTGTGATGTAAACTAGGGGAGAGGGGTCAGGAGGAGAGGAGTGCAGGGCTGTATCCAAAAGCTACAGGCATTGAAGGAATCAGAGCCCGTCTAAATAACGGTGAAGCTTTCCTTCTACCATTTGTTTCTCCTTGGATCAGCCTTGGCAATTGCTCCCCAAGATAAGAAGGAGCCTAACTGGGGCCACTCTGCAAATTCATGAGGCAGGGGAGACACACAGCTGGGCATATGCATGATTATTACAGGAAGAGGAAAACATTGGAACTATTTAGCATCTCACGGTTGGCTGGGGCTATTGCTGAGACAGTGGTGGAGAAGAGACAAATGGGGTGGGGGAAATTTTCTAATCTTAATAAAATCCCTTTGCCTTTTCCAGTAAGTAGAAGATTGAGTGATTACATGTCTGGCCCTTTAATATCATCAACTGGAATGAGAGGGATCTAAAAGAAAATATTTAGAAAAAGAGAGTCTATATTATGCCTTGCCAGGGTTATGCCTTAATAGATTCTCTCCTTAGCAATAAGCCAATTCTATATAAACAATGTTTTCTCAGCAGGCAATAGCAAGTTAATAAGGTACCCTCAACACTTCTTAGAGCTCCAGGCTTTAAGAACCTACTTAAAGAGATACTGTGGCTTTCCTGGTGCTCGGCACACATTTCAGTGGGGGGAATAAGTGGGTGTGTGCAACGCAGTAAAGAGAAACTTCCCTTAACAAGTTTCCTCTTTTCTTTCCACTGTCCACTGACACGGGGAAACATGAGCAAAGCAATTATTCAGGCTTTACTGGCAAAAGGGAAAAGACCATACAAACCATTAGAATAGATACCACAAAGGTTAATTCATTTTTTCCTTTCTAAATGACTTTTTTCTCAATTTGGGGAGAAGTTTTAAGTTCTTTTTTAGACAGATGTGACTTCTGAGGCCAGCAGATAAGTAACCTGAGCTTTAAAGACAGAAGTCATTATTAATTGACTTTAGTTATCACCTCATTAAGTTTCTTCAAAGATCTGCTGACTTATTAAATCCCAGATTGGACTCAACTGCTGTCCTCTATCTTTCTGCTTCTCCATCAGCTACAAAACCTGATACTTGAGATTGATTCCATTTGCCTTTGCCCAAAGCTTCTGTGGCTGAGCGGTAAAGAGTTTGCCTGCAATGCAGGAGACACCGGTTCAATCCCTGGGTTGGGAAGATCCCCTGAAGAAGGGCTGGTGACCCACTCCAGTATTCTTGCCTGGAGGATCCCATGGACAGAGGAGCCTGGTAGGCTAGAGTCCACGGGGTCGCACACAGTCAGGTATGACTGAAGTGACTGAGCACGCATGTACACACAAAACTTCTTAGACTAAAACTGGCCACTTATTTCTCTTTCCTCACCCTATTTAGTTTTAGTACTTCCTTGGGAAAATGTAAACAGTATTTGCAAAACAGTGTAAGGAAAGCCCAGTCATTTTCCTGGCTTTATTAACTTGATATTTATACCAGCAACTCTGTACTTACACACAAATTAATAAAGTTGATAACTTGGTTCTTTCATGTATTGGCTGACATTGTCAGGGTGAAATTTCATGCCTTAAGGTCAGTATTTTAGAATTAAAAAACAATTATTTTGGACGTTCTTTGTAATATTATATATAGTTCAAAGTCCAACACCTAAAAATCTATTTCTCTCTGAGAAATGTCATAATTATCTTCAATTATAAATTTCAATACATAAATCAGTATTATAATTGGTACACTTTAAATCAGTGGCTCACATGGATCTTTCAACAATATTTTTTAAATCAGTATAGTATAGGAATACTTGCTATTAATCAAAAATAGATTCCACAATAGGTGTTAACCTACATCTTAACTTACCTTTCTTTATCTTATGAAACAAAAGTATTTTGCAAAATAGGATTGCTATTTCCAAGCCCTCATAGATAAGCCATTAATATCAAAATGACAATCTTATCAGCTTTAACTTTAATTGTCTTTATATAATCAGTGCTTTAAATTGCTATATAAATTCACTTCTCAATATAGTTTAAGTATTAGAAGATTCCTTTGATGTCTAATAAATATAAAATAGTTGTATTAGCTTTAATTAAATTGCTTTTTCTCTCTTTTTAAGCAGTACTTTCTCTTTGTTTTTCATTTTATGTTATATGCACTGCCGATATTCCCAATATGTTTAGAGTCTCAATACCCTACTGTTACCATTTTGTTTGTTTGAAGAGAATTGAAACATATTTCAAAAATTGAGACTTTGCATAATTCCTTCAGAAAACTCAATACACATCAATGTATCACAGTTTCAGGATTGAGTATCACCTATTAGGGGCTGGATTACTCATATCTTAATTAGAATTTCTCATCTTTCTTTCAGATAATGTTAAACAAATGTAAACCAGTTTTAGTATCCTATATATTTTAATAGGAAAATCACACTTGTATGATTATACTTTTAATAATTTGATTATTTTAAAGCCAGAGGGATTCTTTCCCTTAAAAATTATTTTGAGGATAAGAAAATCCATCTCCAGTATTTACATCTTATTATGTGGCAAACAAACAAAATGTAATATTGAATTAATTCACTGACACTATTCCTTGAGTAACAAAAACAATAACAAAACTAAAAAACAGTTTCAATGTTTGTTATAGTATTATTTGTAAATCCAGAAAAGTAAGCACAACTGAAAAAAAGACAAACAAAACCGCTCACCTTAAATTTTACTTTCTACTCAAAGATACAGGTGCTCTGATTCTGAACCAAATCTGATCTCACTGACACCCAAAACTGGTAAAATCAGTTTTCTTTTTTATTACATTACATTTCATTGACACTTAAGTTATTATCAACCAGCTACAGGGACTAAAAGCAGATGCCCCCTTACCACTCAAAAGTTAACGTTCAGAGTGTTAATGTGCCAAGCAACTGTATTCGAATGATTCTGATTTTGATTCACTTCTTGACTTTACAATTTCCACTTTGACCTTTTTCAGTTGACTTTACAATTTCCACTTTGACCTTTTTCAGACGGACAGGGAACTGAGTGAGCAGTGTGATTTTTATTCATGTATCCATTTGGCCATTCTAAACCTTTCACTGAGTGCCTAACATGCATGAAACATCATAAAATGACATGACCACATAGAAAGCAAACATTGCCATAGGCTGGATTAAGAGAAAGAATATGTCTGGAATGAGGTACCTGGTTCAGGTACCACCAGAACATCCTTTTCAGCCATGTTCTAATAAGGATGCACCTGGACTGTACTAAGACGCAAGTAACCAGAACTCATGGGCCTGCAACATCCGGATAAACTGGGAATGTGTAGCCCCAAGAGGAGGTACTTTGGCAGTGATAAACTTTGTCTTGGAGTTCCTCACTGCATCATTTAATCAATTAATGCCTCCCTTATTTTTCTGTAGTATTTTTTCTCAGACTTACTTGTGCTTTCTTACTTGTCAAGCATATATAGCTATGTTTATTTTATTCCCCCCAATGGGTACACAAAACTGCAGTATCTACTAACGAGTCCTCCATGTTGAACCCTTTCAAGGCTTCATTTACCAATGGGAAGAAGTACTTTCTGCTCATTCGCCTTTTAACATTTATGTTTCCTTCTTAACTATCTATCAAGCAAGAATATTTGAGTTGCCCCAAGCCCTGGAACTGGGTAAGAATTCCTGTGTTTATTTAAAATATTTGCTTAAGTTTGGCTTCATTCGTTTAAATACCCAACAAACCAATAGCAATTTCTTACTGCTTGTTATACGTGTGTGTGCATGCTTAGTCACTCAGTCGTGCCTGACTCTTTGCAATCCCCTGGATTGTGGCCCACCAGGCTTCTCTGTCCATGGAATTTTCCAGGCAAGAATACTGGAGTGGGTTGCCATTCACTTCTCCAGGGGATCTTCCAGACCCAGGGATTGAACCTGCGTCTCCTGCATTGTGGCAGATTCTTTATTACTGAGCCACCTAGTGATTATTATATGTTTAACCAAAAAGAAAAAAAAAATATGATCATATGCTGATGTTTATATAGTAGAGAATAAACTGGACTTCAAATTTATCACTGAGGTGGATTGTACAGAAAGAGTTTTACCATCTGTCTCCATGGTTAAGCCCTTTAACTGCTCATAAAATTTGCCAAGCTTTCGTCACAGCATTAGGATAAGGTTCAAATTCTAATTCCCCCCAAAGAGTTTGGTTTTACCTCAATAATTTTACCTTGAGTTTAATTAATAAGCATGTGAATGTCTTTCAGTTCCTAAGTCCCTCCAAGACCAAACCAAAAAGGAAGAGAGAGAAAATAAAAATTCATTTCTTTGCCTTCTCCTAACCAAAAATAGCTTATGAAGTTCATAATCTATGAAACACAGAAAAGGCAGATTCACAGAGATAACATCTCACAGACTGACATTGCAATGTGTTTCATTTAGCAGCTCCCAGGCCCAGGTGAAAATTCTCTAGCATCTTCTTAATAAAGTTCCATACTGGTAAAGTTTCATGTAACAAGTCATGTTTATTATGTCAGCAGATTTTTTTAAAGCTAAGCTAAATCCATAGCATCATGCATGATTTACAATAAAACCTTAATGAAACGCTCAGAACTGTTTAAAAAGCTGCAGTAGGTTTTTAAGGAAATTGGTTGTCTGTATTTACTCTTCGAATTAAGTGTTAAAGGAAAACAGAATAATAATATATAAAACCCGGGTTTCCTGTAACAACAATAATTATGATAACTAACATCTGTATATGGCTTTACAGTTTGTAAAGTGCTTTCTCATACATTACCTCATTTAGTAGAGTGGAAATGTTTAATGATCCCAGTCTTAAACTGCATTTCATTAATAGCATATATGTAATATTAATAAGCACACATATATAATATATAATATTAATAAGCATATATATAATATAATATTAATAAGCACACAAAGAAGAAACTATCTTCAGAAGCACTCTGCACTAAGCCTAAACAAAAGGGTGATAGGGAGCTGTTGAAATCCAATATCAACCCCATAAATCAAATAAATGTCAAATAAAATCTGTCAAACACTTCATAATGTTCTGGACATGTCATCAAACTCAAGGAGAATCCTGCTGTGTCACCTCAGAATGATAAAGAGATCTAAGGTGTGAAAGCACGCTGTTAGAAGTTTCATTAAAGCCTTATTTACTAGTTCCGAACGAATTTACATTGATCTTTTAAACTATTGCTAACCACAAATGCATTAAACCTAAACAGTCTTCATTTACTGAGAAATAAATGTGTCAGCAGAATCATGACTTTTGTCCAATGCTGTTCCGGCATTTAATTCACAAAGGCTCAGTGTTAAGCTTTTTATTGCTTGTTGTGCTAAAGCCTGTTGGTTTAATTGCAAATATATTTCCTTCCTGCATCATTATCAAAATTGTTATCTTAAGGAAATATTGTTTTTAAATAATCTGCTGGAAAACCAGAGCCGTACATGGGCTTATTCAGAATAATTGTTTCCTGCTACAGATGAGTTAGCAATTAAGTGGTAACGTTGCTTAAACAATTTTAAAAGGAGGGGAGGATAAAAGGAATCAGACTGTACTGATCCAAGTTAGGAGAAGCTTCTGGAGTTTTTGTGGAGTCAACATGCGGCTCGTGGCTGATTTAATCAATACATCCCTATTTACATTTTTAAAGAAGTTGGTTAATGGTTCCAGGGCCTGATCTAATAAATAAGTAATTACAATGTAGGTTGTAATTTTGTGAGATATGAATTAATTCAAAAGTGACCTTAGTCTTTCTATCCTTGAAATGGAGACAAACGTTCTGGGTTTGACTTTGACTTTGACCTTTCATTAGATTAATCTGGGGAAAGGACTTGCACCCAGGTTTTAAATTAAAGGATGCCAGTAACACTATTATGGGCACACTCATACTAAAGAAGGGCTTCCCTGGTGGTTCAGGTGGTAAAGAACCTGCCTGCAATGCAGGAGACTGGGTTCAGTCCTGAGTCAGGAAGATCCCTTGGAGGAGGAAATGGCAACCCACTCTAGTATACTTGCCTGGAGAATTCCAAGGACAGAGGAGCCTGGCAGGCTACAGTCCATAGGGTCTCAAAGAGTCAGACATGACTGACTGACTAACACACACATACTAAAGAAAAGTATAGAGATATAGAGACATTATAGTAAATAAGGAAAGAAAAGTGGTATGTGACTCCGGACCCTCCAGGAGTTACATGCATTTTTAAAAAACTGCTTTTCTATAGTTAAATGCAACAGGCATGGCATGTTCATTTCAGCAGGTGAAAATGTATCGACAGCATTCCAATTCTTCATCAGTTAAACCCACACCATATAGATTGCATCATATTGTCCATTAAATGAAACTTACAAAAAAAGAAAAAAAAAAACGCTCTCTGGCAGATGACTCCTTCATTTCAGTAGTATTTAAATTAGAAAACAAGAGCAGTTGTTTGCTGAGGAGATGATTGTGGAAAATACCTTGAGGGGTGTTCATTATTTCTGAGATTAGTTCTGTTTCTCACAATAGAGAAAGACACAATTCCTAGAAACTAAACCACTATAAATCAAGCTTCCAATGGGAAGCAACCAAAATAAATCAAATTTGCAGTGAAAAAAATTGCCAGTAACTGACTGGTGGTTACTGTTCTGTTTCAAAGAAGTGGGCAACTCTCCACGTACCTGTTACAACGTGGAATTATCCAGTTTATTTTAGAAGGAAACAGTAAGAAAAGGATTGACAGGGAAGGACCAGAAATGGGTGGATCCCTAAAGTGGACCAATGAGCAATTTTCCATGTCCTGCCTGGCTAGGACTGGGGAGTGACAGGAAGACATTAGTGATACAGCCTAAAATAGTGAACACTCACAACCTACCTTAATTCCCTCTGTCCTCTGCCCACCATAGGGTATCGGGAGCATGGGCAAGGGACAGCCGTTCCATAGGTACAGACGGTACCGCCCCCAACTTCAATAATTTTCTACATCCCAGCAGCCGGAGACCAACGGGCTCGTCTGGGTATTTTCTAGTTTCTCTTGCGAAGCCCAAAGAGTAAAAGGGCTACAGTAGGGTGATGGAATGGGTAGCAGCTATTAAGTAGTTAGAAAATGGGAAATACGGGAAACAGATTTCCATTTTCTGAAGTCAGCTGAGCCTCTGAAACCTTGCTTCCGAAGAATGAAGGGAGGTGTTACCTTGACAACGCTGCAGGTGGCCATCCTCCCACGTCTCTGCCAGCATGTACCTTTCAACGTGCTCTTTCATCGCCACAACCTTCCGCCGCTGTCACCCTCCTCCCCTCCTGGGTCTCACATGATTATAAATATTGCAGTTCTTGTATGCCCTTCCAGCGGCTTCAGAACTCCTCTCCTTGTTTGCTCACCTCCCCACACCTCCCATCACTTTGTTTTTGACCTAACGCTACCTGTGGTTTTCCCATAGCTTCTATCATCCATTTAGGTACTCCAAAGAGTTGGATTATTGTCTTAAATGCCTACTTGAAATCAAGACCCAATTCCTTTCTGAGGTCAAAGCTCAGCTTTTCTCTTGCCCACAGTCACCTGCAGTTTGGCAATCTTCTGTCATCCATAAAACATCCTGCGTGCACTAAAGTGTACTGGAAGGTAATAACCCTGCACTGCTCCCAAGCTTAGGAGATGCTCAGTAAGGATTTACCTTCAACTCATCTGGTCTTAGCCATCACTGGGTGCCAAGTATATGCACTTCTTAACTTTTCATTTTCTGAAAATCTAGATGAACAATGTCAATATCCCCAGCTACCTCATTCTCCCTTAAGAAAATCCATTTAACAAAAATTTAGGACCTTCTGAGGATGACAGGTGAGGAAATGCATCTGAGTACTTTCAAACGATTAATTCAAAAACCTGAGACACACTATACGTTCTTCTTATGAATGCCAGCATGGACATTTACATTCGAGTTCCTGCCTGGTTGTGGACACAGATGTCCCAAGCTGATGATCATGGGCAGAGAAAATCAGACTGGAAAGTGTTTTTGCCCACATAAGCTAGTTTGTATTTTAAACTGATCTGGATCCGATATATAAAAATCCGATGACCTGCCAACAGAGACAATGTTGCGGTAGCTTGTGGAGCAGCTGGTCAGTCATTATAACTCTTGATACAACATACATTTTCCCAGGCTTGAGGACCCCAGCCTGCTTCTCTCAAACATATAACCTGTGCAACAGCCAAGGAGATTTGAATGGTCCACCTTCAATCGATAAACTTTTTGAAAGTCAAGAAAATTTTGATAAGAAATCAATTTTTAGTCATGGTGTTTGAGTTTTTCAACATGCTTTTGTGAATCCTCTTTATATCTTTATTCCAGCCACATCCCTATCCACATGCAGTGACTATACCTCTTTACTTTTCCTAGTGATGAAACAGGTTGGTCCCTTTGCGTACCTGGCATCTGAGAGATACCTGGGATTTGATGATCATCCATCAAGGGCATTAAATATTAACCTCACTCTCACTTATGAGTCACGGGTCACAGACTTGTGAACCAAACCAACTGTTGATCCATAAATGGTGTCCTCATCCTGAAGATTCTGAAGTGAGGGCAAGCGCAAAAACACATCAGGATGATCATCTTCCAATACTTACAAGTCTGTAATATAAAATCCATAATGTTTTATGTCTTGGTCAACATGTCTAATATGTATAATCAGTAGAAGTTCCATTTTTATGAGTTCAAGATGCTTCAACTCATGGGCTTTTTATTCGTATTTAGAATATAAGTTTATATGTTTCCAGATATAACATTATCCAGCCTCTTCGGCTGTTACTACTAATGATTTCAAAAATACGCAGGCAATAGGGTGGAACAGATTCCTCTAGAATGAAACAAAAAAAATTAATAAAAGCAATCATAAGACCAAAATGATACATTATCAGAGCCTCATGTGAGGAGCTTATATAAAGAATAAGCCATTTATTAATGAGTATAATAATACTCATTATTTATGCATTCAATCATTCCCATCTCCAACTCATTGTTCTACTTTTTCCTTCAATATTTTATTTCTATATGATGCCCTTTGACCCCTCAGTAGGTTTCATTGGGAAGGCATGCTTTTGGATAAAACAAGGTCAATAATGGCATCATTTTCGACTGTGCTATCCTTTTCACAGATCCAAGCTGAAATGAAATCAATTATGAGAACAAATAGCACTGTTTTATTACTAATGAATGAATTTAGCATTGTTTCCCATATTCCCACCACTTAAAATGGAAGAAATAGAGTAAATGTGGTCCAGAGAAAGCCCAAATTGTCCAGGCTAATGGTGGAAATACTTAAGTATCATCCGTATACAGCTAATATAAACCAAAGTGGTTTATTACCACTATTTTGTGATTTATGACTCACATTATGACTTTATTTTGAAATGGTCGCATGAAATATTAATGTGTGGTGAAAGAACACACAGCAAGGAGCAGGGATCATGTTCTATCAGATGTGAGGCTCTCCGGTGATTTATTCCTTGTAATACCCTGAACTCAAGTCTTCGTATCCTCTTTGCTCCCTTATTGTAATCACTCCCTCAAATTCAGACTTTTCAAGGTGAGGTAGCTCTACTTTTGTTCTTAGATTAGAGGTTGTGTACTGTTAATTTTTAAAAGGATGGAGTAGTTTATAACAAACATGAATAATTTATAGCAAATGTTCCCAGCATTGATTAGTGTTCTTTTGAAATAGACTATCTTCTTGATATGCATCACTCTTTTAATGCCTTATGAAAAGTCAGAAGACCTGTTACTGCACTGCTTAATGGACAGATCAACTTTAATTTTAGTCATATATAATATGAAAGATAAGTACCTATGTTTTTCCCTGTTTGGGATTTGCCAGGCATTAACACTGAATTAGCTCAAAGCAGTCCACAGAGGAGTTAACAATGGGACACAATTGCTCTCCCTTGGACTTTGCATTGGATCTGGCCTCTCCAAATTATGGGGGCTGATGGTTCCTGAAATCTTTCACTTTGCTGCATTTTAGGTCATTCTGCACCTCACTTTGCAAAACTCCAACCTGGAGACTTAAATAACAGATTTCACAACATCTTTTCTGCACTGTAAATTAATTTATACAGTTTCTGGTTTCATTTTAATTTGATCAACTATATCTGATGCATGAAAAACAGTATCTTTTTGAATCATCATGAAAGTTAATATGGTTTGATTTTTCTCATATTGAATTCATCAACTATGATTTATCCTGCTGTTTTGTAATATATATTTAAATGTCAATTGATGTAAGTAAAGGAGGAGAAGGGGAGAACAGAGGATGAGATGGTTGGATGGCATCACCAACTCAATGACATGATTTTGAGCAAACTCTGGGAGATAGTGGAGGACAGGGAAGCCTGGCAAGCTGCAGTCCATGGCATCAAAAGAGTTGGACACAACTTAGTGAATGAACAACAACAAAGGAGGTAACATAAAATGATAATAGCTAACACTGTTCTTTCTATGCAAATGACCATCCAAGAATTTTATATATAATAACTGACTTTATTCTCTCAGTAATCTGTAAAATTATAAAATTGGGGCTTCCCAGGTGGCTCAGTGGTAAAGAATCCACCTACCAATGCTGGAGACACAGTTCGATCTCTGGCTCAGGAAGATCCCCTGAAAAGGAAATGGCAACCCACTTCGGAATTCTTGCCTGGAGAATCCCATAGACAGAGGAGCCTGGTGGGCTGCTGTCGATGGGGTCGCAAAGAATAGGACACAACTGAGCGTGCACGCACAGCCTATAAAATAAGTACTATTATAAGGTCTGATATACAAAGAGGAATCTGAGACCCAGAATCAGTAAGTAACCTGCCCTAGTGACACTACCAGTAGCAGAATTCAATTTAAGAACTTGGTTTCATTTCAAAATCTATTGCTCTTATCACTACACTATTCCTATCATCCTTTGCTCACAAATATTTAGATTCAATGTCCTTTGTATAAAAACAGAGACGCACAAGGATCCAGTGATCTAGACTTTTAGAGTATAAAATCTAACTTTATGAAGGACCAGTGTTAAGAATTAGGTTCAAATGATGGGAAGTCAAAGGAGAAAAGGACAGATTTTGCTTTTGAAATTCTTTTACACACCCTTGAATATCTATGGTCACCCAAATGGCAAAATGGTTACCTCTTCTGTCCTCCAGGGGTAGTGAAATGCACAGCAAGAGCCCTAGATCAGAAAGAACTTGGCTATGATCCACCTCATACTGGGCAATCCTGGAATTACTACCGAACCTCTCTGAGTCAAGATTTCCATGTCCAAACTAGACAATGACACCCACCAGTAGAGAAGTTGTAACGATTAGAGCTAAAATAATGTGCATATAGCAGGCATGTGGTATGATATGATACATATCTGTTGTCATTGTTTTTGTTATATCAATTTTATTCTTTCAGCAAGCCTATCCTCAGAATGAGTCACTGCATGAACATAAGGAAATCAACCCTTTAATAACGTTAACTATTAAGCTCTTGTGGCTCAGCTGGTAAAGAATCCACCTGCAACGCGGGAGACCTGGGTTCGATCCCTGGGCTGGGAAGATCCCCTAGAGAAGGGAAAGGCTACCAACTCCAGTATTCTGGCCTGGAGAATTCCACAGACTGTATAGTCCTTGAGGTCACAAAGAGTCGGACACAACTGAGCGACTTGCACTTAAGCTCTTTGATCACCCCTCCCCCCTTGCTCCTGCCATTCCAGCTTATACTGAAACTCACTCAGTTAAATTCATATGCATGCATAACTTCAACAGCCATTGAGAAAACCATGTAAGAGACACTGAGACTTCAGAGAGAACCTGTGATGTCTTATAGGAACACATCGCCACTCAGGGAAAATCCTTTCAGGGAAGATGTCTTGGCCTCATCTCTATGGCTCAACTGGTAAATGTATGACCATTCATATTCCTTGTCTGTAAATTTCTAGTCCTTTCCCAGCAAGACAAGGGCTTGAGAGGAGAAAAAATAGGAGAAAAAGCAAAGAGAGAATTCATATGATTTCAGTAAATAAGACAGATGGAAACCAAGAGAGAGAAGAAATGAAGGAAAAAAGAGTCAGAGGGAATGTTTCTTCCAGCGACAAAGTCAATCAACAGTAGACATTTCTGCAGGGAATAACTGTGGTAGAAATAGGATGCAAATTGAGTCAGGCTTGTTTATTGTTCTGTGCATCCAGTTATAGAAGGTAGCACGAAGAGCAAAGTGTTGTGCCATAAACACTGAATCCCTCCAAATGCAAAAGGGCAATTCTGCAGAACTGAAGCACCACTGTAGCCTTATTATACTGTTATTATTATTATTATCAAATAGCACATCACATGCCAAGGGCTGTTCAAGTTTGTAACTTACTTGCCTCAAGACAAGGGTGAGAGTTTCTCCCTCCGACTTCCCCAGAAGTGAATGGAAATATATATGACCCTTATGCCACCTGAGGCACTATTTTCTCAGGCCTGACTTTTAAAATTGCCGCTACCTCTTCAGATGGATGCATGAGGTGAGCAGCGTCCTGCTTAGAGCAATTTTTAAAATGCTGCTTAATTTTTTAATTTATATTTACCATCTTTTCCTTTGGGCTCTTTTGTGTCATAAGAATCGTGACCACTTTCTAAACATCTGCTACCTATTTTCTTTCATCTTTCTTTCCTAGTTTTAATTCTTCCCTGAGAGCAGATCACATCATGTATGGATGTGAGAGCTGGACTATAAAGAAAGCAGAGCACTGAAGAATTGATGCTTTTGAACTGTGGTGTTGGAGAAGACCCTTGAGAGTCCCTGGGACTGCAAGGAGATCCAACCAGTCCATTCTAAAGGAAATCATTCCTGGGTGTTCATTGGAAGGTCTGATGTTGAAGCTGAAACTCCAATACTTTGGCCACCTGATGTGAAGAAATGACTCATTTGAAAAGACCCTGATGCTGGGAAAGATTGAAGGCAAGAGGAGAAGAGGATGACAGAGGATGGTTGGATGGCATCACCGACTCAATGGACATGAGTTTGAGTAGACTCCGGGAGTTGGTGATGGACAGGGAGGCCTGGCGTGCTGCAGCCCATGGGGTCACAAAGAGCTGGACATGACTGAGCGACTGAACTGAACTGAGAGCAAACTGAACTGAGATCAAAATCCCAGTCTTCAGTCTAGACTTCACACAGCTCCCTCCCACCCCACCCTACACCACACCTTGCACCCCCACAATGACGCAAAGGCCTAAATGTGAAAAGTGTCATGGAAAAGAGATTTATGTAAATAACTACTAACCTATGCTCCATAAAGGGCTTCCCAGGTAGCGTTAGTGGTAAAGAATCTGCCTGCCAATGAGGAGACTCAATAGACACTGATTCGATCCCTGGATTGGGAAGATCCCCTGGAGAAGGAAATGGCAACCCACTCCAGTATTCTTGTCTGGAAAATTCCATAGACAGAGGAGCTTGGTGGACTATAGTCCACGAAGTTACAAACAGCTGGACATGACTAAGCAACTGAGCACACAGGCTCTGTGAGGGAATGTTCTAAAGCCAAAAAGACCACCTCACGTGGGCCACCACAGCAATTAGGAGGAATGTTTATTTTAAACACAATCACTCATGTATCATCTCAAATATCAATCCCCAGAGATATTTCACAGTGTCTGGGTCTAGTGTTATTGACCAGTTGGCCAGTAGGTAAACCACGTTGTCCATGAATTACCTCCACATATTAAAGGACAGAAGTTGGCAAATACATACAATATACTTGGCTTATTAAGGGTACTTTTAGACTATCATTTTGGGGGTTATTAAAAATAAAAATGGACTTGTGCAGAAGGGAAAAGTTCTCTAGCGTACTTGGAATATCAGGCATTCTAGACACAGGGGAAAAAAATGTAATTTCCAGTTTCAACAAAAGTTTTCTCACCTAAATAGTAAGCTGGAGAAAAAAAGTAAAGAAGTTTACCTTATAACTCAGATCACTTTCCTCACTCGATGAGAAAACAAGACCAAAACCAAAAACCCGTCAGTTGTTAAACTTCATAGGAAGATAAAGAAATGTCATCCTCACTTTTAGATTTCTTTGAGAGGTAGCTGGGTCTTATCTTCCCTCTAGATTTTTCATTAAAAGAAAATTTTCAAAGACTTTTCATTCTGTGAGTAAAAAGTACATCTCCGTTTATTCTGTGGCTTATTCAACAAATGTTTTTGGAAGGCCTTCTATGGACCAGACACTGAGTCAAACCCCAAAGATCCAGAAGGAAACATGAGACAATCCTTGATCTCATGAAATTTACAAACTAATAAGGGAAGAAGAACATTTTAAAAAAAATTTGCCATATATTTAAGTTTTATGCATTCTTGTATGTGTGATGTATTTCTTGTTTTTAAATGAAGAAAATAAGTAAGCCACCAAGTAAATAAAGAGTTTTCTAAAAATTGCCATAGTGAGAACAGAAATTCAGAAGGCTACAGGAGTGATTTCCCTGGTGGTCCATAGCCTTAGACTCCATGCTCCCAATGCAGGGGGCCTAGGTTCCATCCCTAGTCAGGGAACAATTAGGTTGATGTAAAAGTAATTGCAGTTTTGCATTATTGAACATTGCCTTTTGATATTAAAATGCATTTTTAAAGAAATGTGGTTTTATTATACATCATTTTAATGCACCTTTCTCATTTTATTTATTTTTTTATTTTTATTTTTTGCTAAGGGCTTATTACTTGCTGTGCATTTTATGCTTATTTTAGACTACGGAAATGTTGTTAGGCAAAAAAGCAAATTTGAGCAATTTTCTTATTTGAGCTCAAAATTGGTCATAAAGCAGAAGAGACAACTCGCAACATCAACAACACATTTGGCCCAGGAACTGCCTAGGCATGTACAGTGCAGTGATGCTTCAAGAAGTTTTGCGAAGATGAGAGCCTTGAAGATGAGGAGCTCAGTGGCCAGCTGTCAGAAGTTGACAACGACCAACTGAGAGCCATCCTCGAAACTGATCCTCTTACAACTACACAAGAAGTTGCGGAAGAACTCAACTTTCAGCCATTCTACAGTCATTTGTCAATTGAAGCAAATTGGGAAGGTAAAAAAGCTTGATAAGTGGGTGCCTCATGAGCTGATGGAAAAATCAAAACAATCATTGTTTTGAAGTGTTGTCTTCTCTCATTCTACAAAGCAACAACAAACCATTTCTTGGTCAGATTGTGATGTGTGACAAAAAGTGGACTTTATGCCACAACCAATGACAACTAGACCAGTGGTTGGACTGAGAAGAAGCTCCAAGCACTTCCCAAAGCCAAACGTGCACCAAAAAAAAGGTCATGCTCACTGTTTGGCAGTCTGCTGCCAGTTTGATTCACTATAGCTTTATGAATTCCAGGAAAACCATTATATCTGAGAAGTATGCTCAGAAAATTGATGAGATGCATCGAAAACCACAACACCTGCAGCCAGCTTTGGTCAACAGAAAGGGCCAAATTCTTCTCCACAGCGATGCCCAAATAGACGTCACACAACCAACACTTCAAAAGTTGAATGAATTAGACTGTGAAGTTTTGCTTCATTCGCCATATTCACCTTTCATTGACTACCACTTCTTCAAGCATGTCAATAACTTTGGGCAGGGAAAATGCTTCCACAACCAGCAGGAGGCAGAAAATGCTTTGCAAGAGTTCATTAAATCCCAAGACATGTATTTTTACACTGCAGGAATAAACAAGCTTATTTCTCATTGGCAAAAACTGTGTTGATTGTAATGGCTCCTATTTTGATTAATAAAGATGGCTTTGAGCCTAGTTATAATGATTTAAAATTCACGATCCAAAATGCAATTACGTTTGCACCAATCTAATAGATCTCACATGTTGCAACTAAGACCCAGTGCAGCCAAATAAATAAATAAATATCAAAAAGAAGGAAAGAGAGAAAGAAGGCTACAGTAGCTACACTACATAAAGCCACACAAATAAGCTCAGAGAACAGTGTGGGTACACACCTTCTTCTCCCAGGTGACCTGTATAGGCATCTTTTCTGGTTGCTCAGTTGCTCCTTCACCATCTCCCGGAGTTTGCTCAAACTCAAGTCCATTGAGTCCGTGAGGCCATCCAACCATCTCATCCTCTGTCATCCCTTTCTCCTCCTGCCTCAATCTTTCCAAGTACCAGGGTCTTTTCCAACGTGTAGGCTCTTTGCATCAGGTGGCCAAAGTATTGGAGCTTCAGCTTCAGCAACAGTCCTTCCAATGAACAATCAGGGTTGATTTCCTTTAGAATGGACTGGTTGGATCTCCTTGCAGTCCAAGGGACTCTCAAGAGTCTTCTCCCACAACACAGTTCAAAAGCAACAATTCTTCAGTACTCAGCCTTCTTTATGGTCCAGTTCTCACATCCGTACATAACTACTAGACTATTGGCATTTTAACAGCAGTCTTTTCATAACAATAGCTTTCCTATTTTGTCTAACCTAAGGAGTGATTTTATGGTAGAAATCTCAGACCCAGAAGAGGAACAGTGGCAAACCCACAGGGGACATCGTTTTTGAAAGGCAGAGTTTTCAGAATTGATGCTCTTTTGTAAATAAGCAGATATTTTCCCCAATATAATAATCCAATGCCTCCATCTACCTCCTGCTAAAACCACCATCATCACCACCAAAGCTTGAGTATATGAAAAAATTTAGGACTCACTTTCAAAATCTTTCCCAGTATTGAAGAATTCAAAAAGAAAAAAGAATAAATAAAATGCCACAGAAGCCAAAGAAATCTAAGGGAACTGGCACTAAAGTTTTCAAAAGCATGGGGAACTTAGTTTTTTAAATGTCAGCCAAAGCAAAGCAGCTCATCAGGAATTCAAGAAAACAGAAAGACAAAATCATCATCTTTGACATCTCACATGACAATTGGGAGGGAAAAAAGCAAGAAAGTTCTATTTATGGCCTTTAAAATACCATTATTTGGACAAGAGCATTAACAGAAAAACACTGTTTATTTCAGTGAACTGTAAATATCAAACCTAAAGCCCAAGATCTTCTTAGAACTCAGGAATGTTCACCATTGACTGGTGTTGCCTGGTTAAGGGGGCTGCTGTGGCTGTGAAAGACTCTCTGATATATGTTGTTTCTTTCCTTTTCTCCTCTTGGCTATTCTGCATCTTTGTAAATTCTTTCTAACACTCTCTTCTCACTATTATTCAATTAGCTTTCAAATGAGTGAAGAGAACCCATGCACCACTTTACCAAGTATCATTGCAAGAATTCACAACCAGCTGCTTTAAAGTAATTGGCATCATAATGTGCAGAAAAATTACTTTTCTAATGGTTGCCTAAAAGATTTATATCCCTAAAATGTAATTAAAAAGTAGATTTAGAAATATGCTCAGCGACCAAAAAGATTAAATATTAATGTGTAGTGTAATTAATAAATTATACATCTCTTGATTACTAATGGCTTATTGACTGTAAAAGCATAACATTATGGAATATTAGGGCAAACAAAGGCTTTTGGGGAATATTGTTCAGCTTCAAAGATGAAGCTGTTGCTCTTGAATTTTCAAAAGAAATCCTAATTTTGCAGATAAGATCAAAATTTGTCCAACTGTTCCCATTATCAGTCTTCATTCATTCTATATGTTACAAAGTCTGCTGTTCACTATAAAATGAAAACTTTGTAGCTTCTTGAATCATTTTTTATTGCATTAAAGCAATTTCTATTGCTTATCCTCTGGGATTCTCAGTTGAAATTTCAAATCTAGGATTTCAGATCTCTCATATGAAAATAAAAGGTCTAATGTCATTGCAAATGACACCAGGGAAGAGAAACATCTGAAACGAGGTGAGTGTGTGTTAGACAATACTTGCAGGGCATTTCAAACTGAAGAGCAAGATGAAACTATGAACAAAAATAGTGGGCTTTCTAATGACTTCAACAGACAACTCTGAGCTCCAACAGAAAGTTCCAGAAAAACCTCCCAGCTGGCTCTCTGCTTGGTCTTGGCATTATAAACACTGTTCTTTTATTCCAACATTGGAGTCTTTAATTTCACTGTGTCCAAAATGTTAGGGGGAAGGAGGAGAGCCTCCATCACTAGGAGGGTGACCACCATCAATATGGAAAACGGTGAGGATGAGAGTGGTGACAATAGGCTCTAGAGCAGACCTTCCTCTCAAGTCCAAGTGCATTAAGTTGCAAAGCATTTCATACTAGAGGCAAATCAACGCCACTTCTAGATGGAGCAGATGGTTTTTCTCCAGGGGCAACTCAGAGAAGACAACTAAACCATAGCTCTGAAAAAGAAATAAAATCACAAAGGAAAAAGGAAATACGCAATACTTTCCCAAGTTCTGTTAGAAATTCAGGCATTTAACAGAACTGTCACTCTACTCATTTCTAATGAATTTAGTTAATAAATTCCAGTTTGTAGAATTCTCCTTGCCTGCTTATGAAAGATGTCACTTGTATATATGTCATTTATATATATAAGTCACTTATATATTCCTACAGAGTGAATTTTACATGTCACTCTGTAAAACTCCTTGGTTGAATTTTTTTTAATTTCTATATAAGTCCAAAAATGTTTCATTTGTTGACCAAAAAAAAAAAAAGAGAGAGAGAGGCTGACATTTTGAGAGTGTGATATTACTTCCCTTGCTGAACAGAGTTAATTTCAGTTTACTCTGTCATTTTGTTGTATCTCTTCTGTCTCTATCAATTCAGTAGCTGACAATAGCAAAATGCTCAGAAAATATACAGACAAATTAACATGAACTCAAAATTCCAAAATACAAATTTATCAGCTTAGCTCTAATAGAAATTCAATAGCTGGGAATTATTTTTTAAAATTACAAATAATAACACGATCAAAAAAGCCTAATGATACTTCATTTCTTCAAGCTGACAATGTTAATTGTCACCAGAACACTATATATATAGCAAAAAATTTTCTTCATTGTTTAACGGTGATCAGTGGCTTTGAAACTTAATAAAATGTCTGATTTTGTAGAGGTGGAAATCAAGCTCTTGTGGGACTAAGTGACTTAGTTTAGGTTCCACAATCATTTGCTAAAATAAACATATTACCTAAATGGTACTTGCTTTAATGCTATTATTTTATTTTATACAACTGTACTCATCATGGCAGAAGTGCACTGGATCAAGCTCTTGACAATTGTTTCACCTACTACTAACAACAGCGCTTAACCCAAGTGGCAGGGTAACTAGATTCTATCATGTTCTCTGTATTTTGGGGATAATTGTATTATCCCAGGATAGCAGAGGAATACTGTGTTCAATTTTGCTTCAGAAACTATTCTTCAAAATGACAGCTGTAAAGAAAGTAAAATAAATAGAAAACCACATGTTATAATTTTAAATAAAAAAAGACAAAAGACTAGTGTCCACATTGAGTAAATTACATGCACATGTAAGGTCTGGAGAAAAACATGACCAGATTTGCTCAGAGTATAGATTTTTTAAAATTCCTGCCAGTGTATTACTTAGTCAGATAAAAATTAAAATTTAACATCATCAAGTACACCTTCTAAAACAACAAATGAAGGTTGATCATTTCCTCTGGTTAGAGATTCCAAATATTTTAGTAAGTGGCATCTAAAAACACAGTCCTTCCTAGGACAGAATTGTGTGGCATTTTATCTAAGATGCTGTGTTTATTTGATTTGATGTTCCTTTGTAGTTTCTGTTGGCGACATGAACATTTTGGACCTTAATTATGCTCATCCACAATCCCTCATGACAATTTCAAGGTCCAAAAATTCCTGGAAACTGAAATTTTGTGCTAATTCATTTGGGGCAAAACCTGTCCTTAAGTGATGGGTCTCTACAAGTAGTCCCTCACCCATTGATGAGAATATGAGTATATTTGATTAAAGACAAATTATTAACAGTTTGATTATGAAATTATGCTGCAAACCTTGCTAGGGCTCTCATACAATGTGTGATATGCCTGTTACATTATGGTCCAAACTCTAAACTTTCCAAGTTTCAAGACACGTCTAGTTCAAGGGCTCAAGAGATTGATAGTGGATCCGTGTTCTGTCTTATTTTACTGTCTAATGTAAAGGTACTCTAACAACAAAATCAAAACCCCTTCCCAGTCCCATACTGCATGATGACAAACCACACACTGCCCAAATCTGACCAGCCCTCAGTGTTAATCAGCTGACAACTTATTAGCAAAACCAGCGAAGGAAAATCATTCTTTATGGTTGTTGATGGTTTGTCAGAAATCCACAGAGAAACTCCCAACCTTAATCAACGTAAGTGATGACAAGAGAAATCTTATTTATACCACTTTAAATACTCATCTGCCTAATATATTCTGGGATCTCCCAACAGTACATGACACTAATAACTCATAAATGTTTCCTATTTGAAAATAAAAAGGTTTCTGTGATTCTGGTTGGAAATAAAAGTATTTCCCAACAGCTTGAGCACCAAAAATGTCAAACAGCCTAATTTTTTAGGCTGAAGCTTATTATTAATAAGCTTAGGCGCTCTAGAAGTGGGGGAAAAGGAAAAACAATTAAGGTTGTCATATTTTTAACTGTTAACAATTTTTTTTATGACATACAGCATCAGAACAAAGATGTAATTAAATTTTCCAACCCACATGGATCCACACATGCACAGGCCACTTAGGATTCAAGTTGACTTTGAGCTGAAGTCAGGCGTATTTTTGACTATTTTATCACCAAATCTTATTCCACTTCTTCAGTTGTGAACTCATCAAATTTACAAAATGAATAGGCTTCGCAGACAGAGACATTGAACTCTCAGTGAGCAAAAAGTGAGGTACTCCCTGGAAAAGTCATGTATTTTGGGTAACATGTTAACTCTTTGGAAGCTTCTCAGGGGTCATTTAGCATATTTAAATAATAAGCAAGGAAATCAACATCAATTAATATCTTCTCTGTGCCCACAGGGTACTTGGCACAGGTCTGTTGGACTCAGTGGGAAACAGTCATTAACTGTCCCATTCTCAAAGGGCATTTTCCAAACAGACCATAACGCCAACCTCATTCTTCCACAAACCGCAGGGAACAAACAGAAGAATGTAATTTTAGCCAATTAAGAGACTTTGTTTTTCACGGATGCTTCGCTTCAGCTGGCTGACATCTTTGAGGTGATGGAGGAAGGACTGGGAAAATAGAGGGGTAAGACCGAGAAGTGATGATGACAAGGAAGAAAGTAGAAGGTGCCGAGTAGATGTGATGTATTTCTTCTCTCTAAACCGACCAGTAAACCCAGCTCACTCCTTCATCCACTCAGTCTCTCAACTCGGCCTCCCGAGAGCCTCTCTATGCAACCTTGTCCTGGACAAGGGGACTAAGAGTGAATCATGGAGCCCTTGCCTCCAGCATTCAGTGGGGACCACAGTGATCCCTATCTCATGGGGTTATCCACCGCAAAGACTGTTGTTTGTTGTTGCTGTTGAGTCCCTCAGTCGTGTCCAACTCTGCAACCCTGTGGGCTGCAGCCTGCTGGGTCCTCTGTCCATGGGATTTCCCGGGCAAGAATACTAGAGCGCTTTGCCATTACCTTCTCCAAGGGATCTTCTCCACCCAGAGATCATCCTGCATCTACTGCTCGGCTGGTGGATTTTTTACCACTGAGCCACAGGGAAGCCCATTATGAGGATTAAGTGACACAGCTGTGTGATTCGAGCTGTGTGACACAGCTCGAATAATGCCAGACACAGCTGATCTATGGCCCAAATGCTCTAACATTTTGGGAAACAGGCACACGGACATTTTCAACAGCAGTATGGTCAGGGAGAGAAGAGGATGCTGTGGAAGGCTCTAAGGGTCGGGGGTGGGGGGGGCAGGGAGATTAGATGAGGCCTCTGCGGTCCTGTCCAGGTAGCAATGCATTATCCAGAGGCTGCACCCGTGTGGCAGGGCAGGCAGAATCCCTGCCTGAGCATCCTCCCCACACCAGCTTCCCTGGCCCGAGGTTGTCCACACCAGAATTAAGGGGCATCCTCTCTTTCCCTCAGCAGCCCTGTGTCCTGCAGGAGGGCAGCTTCTCAGTCTTTAAGTAACAGGTAGAACTGATTAGATCTGTATTTCCAAACAGTCACTCAGGACGGCTCATCTCTGTTTATTCAGAGGATCGGGTGCTCTGTGGGTGTAGGTACTGTGTCAGGGCTCTGCCCGTGGCGTGTTCTTGTCCCTTTTCAGCGCTGCCTCATGGACTAAGAGACAGACCCAACCTGCAGTAAACCCTGACTCTGCCTAGAAAGCTCCCCTGGGCAGGGCCCTCCAGGGGGAATCTGTGACCACCTGGTTCCCAGGCATCCAGGTGCGAGTCACCTGTTGGCCAGGTGTCTTCAAAAAAGAGGGGGAAACAAGAATCTAGACTCTTATTGGGCTTTCCTGGTGGCTCAGACGGTAAAGAATCTGCCTGCAATGCAGGAGACCCAAGGGTCAAGAAGGGTCAACCCCTGGTTCGGGAAGATCCCATGGAGAAGGACATGGCAACCCACTCCAGTATTCTTGCTTGGAGAATTCTGTGGACAGAGGAACCTGGCCGTCTATAGCCCATGGGGTTGCAAAGATTCAGACACGACTGAGCGATTAACATTCAGACTCTTCCTGCAGTGCTGAATTTCTTTCAAATTCTATTCATTAGAGTCTGGAGAGGAGAAGGGGAGAAGGGCAATTCAAAGTGACTCACCTGGGGTTTGCCTGTTGGGTAAGACATCAGCCGTGCAGTGAGTTGTGGACCTCACTCCACGATGGCTTCGGCATCTGTTCAGTGAGTGTTGAGAGCCTGCAGGGTGTCAACCCCTGAGCCAGGGCACTGAGAATCCACACACATCCAGCCCTCCAGGGTGTGTATTCAGCTGTGCCAGAGAGCTGCTCAAGGACTCACAGCGAACAGTTGTAGGGACAGTGCCATCAGCATGCAAGAGCCCACGTGGGCCGCAAAGAAGGCAACGTCGTTGGCCTTAGCTCAGATGTTGCAGGGCTAGGAGGCTGGAGGCAGATGGCTAGGAGAGGTGCTGGGCAAGGACCCCAGATCTGAGCAGGATTGGGAAGGAGGCTGCCATAGGAGTACGACTGTAACGCAGGCCACTTCTTGGTAGAGTAGGGCCCTCTAAACCTTTTGGGAGGGCAGTGGGCATTGTATGCCGTCTACCAACTCCACTTAAAGAGATTGATTGTGGACTTCCCTGGCGGGCCAGGGGCTAAGAATCCACCTGTTGATGAGGCGGATACAGGTTCGATCCCTGGTCCGGGAAGATTCCACATGCCATGGGGCAACTAAGCCTTTGCACCACAGCTACTGAGCCTGCACTCTAGAGCCGGTGCTCAGCAACGAAAAAACCCACTGCAGTGAGAAGCCCGCACATAGCAGCTAAAGGGTAGCCCCCACTCCCAGCAACTAGAGAAAGCCAGGGCACAGCCACAAAGACCCACTGCAACCAATAAATAAATAATTTTTTTAAAAAAGAGTGATCTCGGGACTTCCCTGGTGGTCCATTGGTTAAGACTTTGCGATTCCACTGCAGGAAGGGTGGGTTCGATCCCTGGTCAGGGAACTAAGATCTAGCATGCCTTGCAGCATGGCCAGTTAAAAAAAAAATTAGAACAAGTGATCATGTTCGTAGAGGACAGGCCTTGGATGATGGAGGAAGTGTGTTTAGACCTGAGTCTCAGAAGCCTTCTCCAATTGGACTCTTGAGAAGCAGGAGGTGTGTGTTCCCCCAGGTTCCCAAGAGCCTGCCCTAAAATTATACTTAGAAGATTTTAGAGGAAGGCAAAGCAAAACAAAAACCAGGGCTTAGTCCCTCTTCCATTTATTAATTGTAAAAATAAACATTCACTTGATTCACAAAGATGGTGTAAATTAACCTTTGGTTTTTAACTTTCAGGCTGCAGAAGTCTCCTGCGTTGGGAAGATCATCCCAACGGTGGTTATCCTCAAGTTGAAAGACTTGAGGGTAATCTTTTGCCCTATAAACTGGGAGTCCATACAAGAAAAATGGGTCTTGTTTCTCCCTTTCTGTAAATGAGCAAAATGCAGCCTCACAGAGGTTAAGTGATTTAGCCAAATTTAACTATTTAGTAGGCTTCCCGGATAGCTCAGCTAGTAAAGAATCCACCTGCAATGCAGGAGACCCCAGTTCGATTTCTGGGTCAGAGAGTTCTGCTGGAGAAGGGATAGGCTACCCACTCCAGTAATCTTGGGCTTGCCTGGTGGCTCAGACAGTAAAGAGTTCTCCTACTATGCGAGAGATCTGGGTTTGTCCCTGGGTTGGGAAGATCCCCTGGAGGAGAGCATGGCAATCCATTCCAGTATTCTTGCCTGGAGAATCCCCATAGACAAAGGAGCCTGGTGGGCAGTCCATGGGGTCTCAAAGAGTCAGACATGACTGAGCAACTCAGGACAGCACAACATAGCACCTATTTAGTGGGCTTCCCTGGTGGTTCAGTGGTAAAGATTCTGTCTGCCAGTGCAGGAGAGTCAGGTTCAGTCTCTGGATCGGGAAAATCCCCTGGAAAAGGAAACGGCAACCTACTCCAGTGTTCCTGCCTGGGAAATCCCATGGACAGAGAAGCCTGGCGGGCTACAGTCCATGGGGTTGCCAAAGAGTGGGGCACGACTCAGCAACTAAAACAACAAAAAAAAATCTATTTAGTACTTTGAGTTAGAATTAGAAATCTGACCTGTGGGTCCCGAATATCCTCAGGAGACAGTGGCTTGATTATTATGAACTAGGGACATCTTTATTTTTCCTCCATGTTTCTATAAACTCATAATTTTTCTCTACTTTATTACATAGAACCAGAGAATGAAAACAAACTCCACCTCCATTACAGCACTACCCAGACTCCCAATTTATAAGGCACAAGATTATCCAGAATTAAGGCTCAAAAGCTTGTGAAGACAGCATCCTAGGGCTTTGGAAGATTCCAGCGTTAATCCCTTGCCTGCGGTTTACTCTCATGGTTTACTCTTCCCTTCAGAGATCCCAGCTTTCAAGGCCAGACCATGGCCACTTTCCTGAAAACATTCACAGACCAGCAGAGAGCTGGCAGATAAGGGTGGACCCAGCCGGGTTCATCAGGGAGGGGAGGGGAGGAGTGCCCCTTCTCCGCATGACCTCCACCAACTTCGCATAACTGTCAGGAGATGAACCTGATGCCCAACGGGGCTCCACGTAGAATTCATCAAATACCAAATATGGACTTGCCTGAATGCCATTTACGGCTCACAGCAACCCTATGAGGACTTCAAATGCATATTCTCTAGGTCTCTAAAGGGAAAGACTACAGAAATGTGCAAACTGATTTACTGATATGAGCCATGGCTTAAGTCCAGTCTCCTCTTTCTGAGAGTCATGATACGTATTATTTATTAAGCAAAGGTCATGTGTGCCAGATACCATGCCAAGTGCTTTCCACATACTATGTCTGGTATTCCTCACCAGCTCCTATATGTCAGGGATCAATATGATTTCCATTTTACAGATAAGAAAACTGACTCTCAGGAAAGTAGGCCCTTGCTCAAAGACACCGAGTGTGGGTGATTTAAGCCAGAACTTGCCTTTTTCTCTGATCTACCATTTCTTCAGAATAAAAGGTCTTCACTCGAAGCATTGATGAGGCAGGGTTTTATTGAAAGAACCTATAATTGTTGATCTACCCAGATACTGGAAGTGCCTCAGGGAGCCACTTCCTAGCCTACAGACCCTGATTTTGTTCAGGCAGCAATATGTCACTCTGGTTGATTTAGTTGCTGTAACTGAAAGGTGACAATTCCGATCAATTTAACTGGTGATTGGTGGTTGCCACTTGACTTTGTTCTGACCAAAGAGATATAAGAAATCTCTTCCGGATTTCCAGAAAAGATTTTTCTTTCCTCCCTGACAAATAAGACATGCAAAGGAGAAAGCCCTTTTGCGCCAGCTCCTCCTGCTGGCTGAACACTGTCAGATGTGTGAGGATTCAATGGTTGGAGCAGGGGCAGCCGTCTTGTGAGCAAGAGTGAAAGGTGGGGGCATTGCTCACACTCTGATGGTGTCAGAATGAAAAAGAAAAAAGTTTAGAATTTGGAGTTATTGTTTTGCCAGCAAACCTACCCTGCCACCTCCTACTCCTGGAGTTTTTGTAATGTGTTCTTATGAGAAATTCTGTTAGTAAGTTTCCTATTGCTTCAAATGTATCCCAACTAATATAGTTATGAAGTCAAATCAAAATGTAATTTGTATTTATTCTGAAAATGAAATTTGAACATGTTCAGGGACCAAATGAGTGGCCGATTCTGTATACAGCCCCAATTCTCAAAGTACCTAGAAGAACAATTAGTAACTTGAAATTCTTTCTTTGCTTCTATAGGGGAGGAAAATCTTTTCCTCTACCCGCTTATGTTTTCTGACTGGACATGCACATTAAACTAACAGGAGACAGATACACAAAAGAAAAGCATACAAAGTTTATATGATATTAACATCTTTCTATGTGACACGGGGTCATCATAGACAAGAAGAAAAAACTCTAAGGAACTGGTTAGACTCAGGAGCTTATGAACAACCTAACAAAAGATGAATTGGGGCAGTGACAAGGCAAAGGAAAGGGAGTGGGCTTTTACGAGTGATACGCCGTGGAAACGTGACCAGGAAATACAGAGGGAGACTAATGGAAGATGAGGGTTGAGTACAGTTTGTACTTATGACAAGTCAACTCATCTTGGCCTCAATGTCCTATCTCCCATGACAAGAACATTCTCTTCTTCCTGGTAACAGGAGGACACCTTTCTCATGGGAAATTTATGTCCTGCTGTTGGGCAGGAAAGGTGAGGGTAGAGAGCAGTTTCTCAATTGCTTACAGCTCAAAAAAATCAATATGCCAAAGCAACATATTTTGGGGTGCCATGTTTTGATCCCCTCTACTTCCAAATAAATAATATGTCTATTATTTTACTTTCATATTTAAAATATAAATAACTTATATTTTATATATAAAGTTATAAATATAAAATAATTAAAATGTTTAATTTTATAATACAACATTACAACAAAGCTACTAACTTCAGTCCCGAGGCTTACTGCATTTTATATTTAAATTTTTAATATTAATATGGAATTATAATAATCACTATAGAAATGCAGAAAGCAAAAGTGAAACTTGTCCCAGCATTAAAATGTACTGAAACTTCTTTCAATAATAAGAAAATTCATTTATGCTTGAGCTTCATCCATGTTATATGCAACAATAGTTCTTTCATTTTTATTAACGAATTGTATTTCATTGTACAAATATACCATAGTTTGATTATTTATTTTTCTGTTGATGGACATTTAGAATGCTTCCAGTTTGGTTTATTATGAATAATATTGCTATCGGCATTCTTGGCCAGCTTATTTTAGTGAGCTTTTTTTCTTTTTCTCATTTCTCTGGGGTAGAGAACAAACAAGATTAATTTACTGGGTTGGAAATCAGAGCAGTACTCCTAGGGGTGGCACAAAGAAACTTTCTGAAGTCATGGATACGTTCTGTATTGTGACTGGTAGGATGACTATGCAACTATATACATTTACTTTAATGTATATAAATTATACATCATTTATAAAAGTCATAAAAAAGGGAAAACAATCCACTATAGTATGAAATTGCAATGAATAAAGGGAATACATTACATCAGCATTCTTTACAGCCACTTTCTTTTTTATGCTTTGTAATATCTTTATTTTATGAATAAGTACTTAATATGCACATATAGATACACATCTTCTGAAGTATATACTTTATTTTATCTTTTTAAATTTTTATTGAACCATAACTGGATTCTTTTCCCATATAGGTCATTAGAAAGTGAAAGTGAAAAGCGAAGTCATTAAGTTGTGTCCGACTCTTTGCGACCCCCTGGACTGTAGCCCACCAGGCTCCTCCGCCCATGGAATTTTCCAGGCAAGAGTACTGGAGTGGGTTGCCATTTCCTTCTCCAGGGGATCTTTCCGACCCAGGGATGGAACCCAGGTCTCCCGCATTGCAGGCAGATGCTTTACCAACTGAGCCCCATATAGGGAAGCCCCATATAGGTCATTACAAAGTATCAAGCAGAGTTCCTTGTGCCATACAGCAGGTCCTTATCAGTTACCCATTTTATATATTAGTAGTGTGTATATGTCAGGGTCAATCTCCCACTGAATCCCTGCTCCTCCTTTCCCCTCAAGTAATCATAAGTTTGTTTTCTACATCTGTGACTCTTATTTCCATTTTGTAGATAAGTTCATTTGTGCCATTGTTTTTTTACATCCCACATATAAGTGATGTCATATAATTGTCTCTCTGTGTCCCACTTAACTTCACTCAGTATGATTTCCTTCTGTGCATCTCCTAAACCTGCAGACACTAAGGAAGCTAATAACGGTGATTCTCAGATTTCCTCGAATTAAAGAGTCAAACTAATCTTCTTCAAATTAAAAGCACACTTGCAAGATCTGCAGAAAAGGGGGCAAGCAGGGATGAGGCAGGGCCGTCTCCTGCTACTTGGGACATTGCTGATGGCAGATGCAGTGATGACAGGTAAGAGGGTGGTCTCCCACAGTTCCAGCTCCAGCTCCACGGCCAGGGCAGGTGTGTCTGTGCGGGGGCCAGACTCACCCTTCCAGTGTCCAGTCACCAGCCTCAGTCATCTAAAGGGCCAGTTAGAGTCGTAGCAGCTATAGACAGATGCTACAAGTCTGGTTTTTTTTGTTCATTTGTTTTATTTTGTTTAATTATGAATTAAATTAAATTATAAATTTAATTTATAGTTTAAAAATTTTGAATTTATAGATTATTTATAAATTTTATTTTGTTTAATGTATTTAATTATTTATTTTCTTTAATTAATTTAATCCTTTTCAAGGATACCTAAGAGTTGAAAGTATTGTAGAGTGAATATCCATATTGACACCACCCAGATCTTCCCACTGCTAACATGTTATTTTTGGTTTGTCACATGTCCACCATACACACAGGCATTACTCCTTATTTTTCTGATGCCCTGACAGCGCATATTTTAACTCAGCAGTTCCAGTGGTGGCCTCCTGGTCCCTTCCAGTCCCAGGTAGTGGCTCCCCCAGAGGGCCAGTGCCTCGATTTGCCCTTAGAGTCCTCCAGATGACCCCTCCTAGAGTCCCTCCTCCAGCCCTCTGGCAATTCTAGGCCCTTCACTCCAGGTACAGTCTGTTCTGCCAGGAAGCATCTTTTTAAGGCTTCAAGATAGCTCACGTAGGATCCAGAGTCAGAGGATGATGTCACTGTAACACAATTGTCTTGATTCTTACACTCTTTTCTGAGCACAAGGAGCAGGAAAAGAAAAATCTTAGCTCCACAATACAATGCTTCTCAGCTCTACATAAGAAAATTAAAGGATTGCCTACCCTGGGCTCCTTCCCTGAGAAGAGATGCTTCCCACCCTTGCAAAGTTTTGCATAGAATAGTTTGCTCCTCCCTCCAGGTTTGGCAATTCCATTTGCATTTTCTCAGCTCAAAGCCAGGGCTTCCCTGGTGGCTCCGCTAGTAAAGAATCTGCCTGCAATGAGGGAGACCTGGGTTCAATCCCTGGGTTGGGAAGATCCCCTGGAGAAGGGAAAGGCTACCCACTCCAGTGTTCTGACTTGGAGAATTCCATGGATTGGATAGTTCACGGGGCTGCAAAGAGTCAGACACAATTGAGCAACTTTCACTTTCAGCCTAAAGCCAGAATTTTCATTCATTTGCCTTTAACTCATTTCAAACATCCCCAAGGCTAATTCCTGCCATGTTCAGTCACCTGTTCAAGTGACCCCTGAAGTTCTAATCATTGTATTTGCTGGTGCCCTGAATGCAAAATTATGTAAGTTTTGAGTGATCTGCTCTGAACCTATATACTCTGTAATTACTAACTTTGAAGAAGGCAAAGTTTTTTTTTTTCAGACATGAAGTTTTTTAAGGAGCACACATACTAGATTATAGAAGAAATAACTATTTTTTTGACTTTTTATTTTTTAATTGAAATATAGTTGATTTACAACGTTGTGTTAGTTTCTGGTGTGTAGCAAAGTAATTCAATCATGTTACATGTATATATATGTATATATATATATATAAGTAACTTGTATATATATATATATATAAGTAACTTATATATATATATAACTTTTTCTTTTTTATATTCTTTTCCATTATATTTGTCACAGGATACTGAATATAGTTCCCTGTGCTATACAGAGAGCCTTGTTGTATATCTGTTTTATATATACTAGTGTGTATCTGCTAATCCCAAACTCTTAATTTATTCCTCCCCTTCCCTCTTTCCACTTTGGTAAACATAAGTTTGTTCTCTATATCTTTGCCTTTCTATTTTGTAAAGAGGTTCATTTGTATCATAGTTTAGACTTCACATATAAGTGATATCATATGGCTTTTGTCTTTCTCTGTTTGGCTTATTTCACTTAGTAAAATAATCTCTAAGTCCATCCATGTTACTGCAGATAGCATTGTTTCATTCTTTATAATGGCCAAGTAATATTCCATTATATATAAGTACCATATCTTCTTTATCTAGTCCTCTGTTGATGGATATTGTGGTTGCTTCCATATCTTGGCTATGGCGAACAGTGCTGCAATGAACTTTGGAGTGCATGTATTTTTTCAGAACCCTGACTCATACACCGTGCCATTTGGTTTTGAAATCAGTATCTGGCTATTTACTTCAAACACAGATAGGAGAGAAAAAAATTTGCCTAATAGCTTCATATGTTAGAAAAATTCCATCAACCAGTTTAAGGATAAATGAATATTTATTTTTGCAAGAGTAACTACTATAAAGATTAGCTATTATATTAAAAAAGCATATTCTGTGTTAAAATAATTATTAAGAATATATTAATAATTAACTGGGCTTCCCTGGTGGTTTAGATAGTAAAGAATCCACCTGCAATGTGGGAGACTCGGGTTCAATACCTGGGTTGGGAAGATCCCCTGGAGGAGGGCATGGCAACCCACTCCAGTATTCTTGCCTGAAGAATCCCCATGGACAGAGGAGCCTGACAGGCCACAGTCCACGGGGTCACAAAGAGTCAGACACGACTGAGTAACTAAGCACAGCAAAACAATAGTTAATTAATGTGGAGAAGGCAAGATTTCATGCTACGACTAATAAGAGGATATGTTAGATAACATTTAAAAACCAAGAAACATTTATAGAAATTTAATTCATAATATGAATTCAAATATAAAAATTAGATTTATTGCTGTTATAAACTGGGTACAATTGTTTGGTATGCTAGCCTTCATAGCATTAAGTAGAATATCTATTAACAACTTGTATTGGATTATTTATTATTTAACTCTATTTAGGCCATGAATCTTTCACTGTCAATTTAAAAATTTTTAGTATCTGGTCAGAATGAAATGTATAATGTCAATCTTGCTGCCTCAGAATTCCATGATTGGAGAAAAGAAGCATGCACAGAATATTCATGAATAATTATCTGTGACTTAAAAAAGATTTTAATAATATTTTTTAGAAAGAGAAAATATCACAAGAGAAAAATCTTGCTTCTCTCTGAACCTTAATTAAAAGTTAACATCTGCTTTATTTGACAAACATGCCTTCTAGCGACAACAGGAGCGCCCATCCACTGACAGGGCCATGGACTTACTGTTTCTGCACTATGTCAGACTTTTAAGATATGACTAAGACTTTTACATTCTTTACACTTCTTCAGTTTGAAGGAATTTTCAGACCTAGATAAAAGTTTCAAGAATCGTACGGTAAATTCCAGTACAACCTTCACCCAACCCCTCATCCTCTCTCTCGCCCTCTCCCTCTGTCTCCCCACCCCTTCCTCTTTCTTGCAGGGGATGGACCATGCAGGGGAAAAGCACCAGACTAGGGGTAAGGAATTTAAAGGTTCTTGTTCTGGATCTGCCTGAAAAAAAGTAGAAAACCTTAGATGACTCTTTACCACTACAGATCTCCATTTCTTCATCTTGACCATCAAGAGTTTGTACTGAAATGTCAAGTGCCTCTTACCAACATTTGCTATGACCTGTAATGATTGTATAAATACAGTCATCCCTCAGGATCCACAGGGGATTGGTTCCAGGGCCCCCAAGGACACCAAAATTCACAGATGCTTAATTCCTTTATATGAAATGGTGTAGTGCTTGGATATAACCTAGGCATATCCTCTCCATATACTTTAAATCATTTCTAGATTCCTATAATACCTAATACAAGGTAAATGCTATGTCAATGTAAATACTGCATAATTGCTAATTATAATAGTAATTAAATAGTTGCCAACAGGCAGAAAATTCAGATTTTTGCTCTTGGGAATTTCCTGCAATTTTTTGGTAATATTTTTGATCTGTGGTTGATAATCCATGGATGCAGAATCCATGAGTATGGAGGGAAGGTCAGTTGTACTGGGACAGAAAGTGATAAGTGGAAGACTTGGAACCCATCAGGAAAGTAGGAAAAAAGGAGGCTGAAAGGTGGAAGGTGGTGGATGCTTAGACTAATAAGCAATCTTTCTAGAATAGTGTTTTCTTAATCTTTGTGAAAGTTTAGAAAATAACTCTCTGCTTTCAAACACTAGCTTGGGAGGAACAAAGCCCTGACTGTCTGCTGGTGACTAAATATCAACAGAAAGTGCAGTAAACCTCATTAATTTTCCCTAATTGGATGGAAAGTTTTGAAAAAGTCTGAAGTGAGAAACATTTTCACACAACTCAGCTTAATTTCACATTCATACGGCAACAAGGATGACAAGACCCCAAGGAAAGACAAGAGCAGAATACTTTAGAGAATGTTTAAGTCTTAATAATAGATTTTTTTAAAGAAGTATCAGGGATTAGAACATTCATTGATTCACAGAAGCATTTAAATACAAAGGTTTACAAGTGTTTAGAAACATTTGTTGGCCCTCAACCTTATGAAGACTATACATTTCCCTTGTTTATACTTTTAATTTACTTGGCAAACTTCCTCCACTTCCAGCCCTAATATATCAATGCTTTTCACCAGCATTTTAAATTTATCCCAGATTCTGAGTTAGTATATTTCTCATTGGCCAGGGTCATACAGTTCTTTTTTAAAAATCCTCAATACTTTTAAGCTCCCAGGAAACGCACCTGTCAACATGGCATATGCATTCTCTCATTTTCTTAAAAGCAGGAACTAGGTTTCATTTTTCACCCTTGATTCTAAAGCCATTGGAGAGCTTGAAAGAGAAGGGGGCCATCAACAGGGGAGCAAATAAATCTAATCGTGGTGAAAAGGTGATGAAAGACTTGTGCTTACATTTCCTCAATTTGTTCTTAAAATAATCCTTGACACACTCTTTGATTGAGGACCAACTCTTGCTTTTCCAAGGCTGGGGTCACAGAGATCAGAAACAAAAGACATAGTTATTTTAAAACACAAATTTGAGCAATTAGTTCCCACCTTTCCTCTCAATATTTCCAAAGATGTTAATAAGTAGCTAAATTGACCTCTTTGAGTTCAGCCTCTGCCCCTTTTGCCAGCCTACTCTCTAACAGGTATGCTGTTGAGTAGTAAGCCGGTTAAGAGGAGTGGCTTGGGAAAAGTCTAACTTAAAATATCACCATCAGTCACTTAAGGCCAACGAGTGTTTCTGGTAGACCAAGAAACTGAGACCCAAGCTCAGCCATGGTTTGAAAGAGAAAATAATATATATGAGTAATATTTAGAGGAGGCAGGACTAAACCTGGGGACTGTAACAGAGGCTATCGATATCACACCAGAGTCCCCAGGCACTCTCTGTTTATGCCCTAGTCCGTACCTGCAACTCACACTCCTCCACCATGGATGTCTCCCTAGCAGTGTAAGGGATCTGAAGTGTTAGAGTCAATACCCCAGATCAGCTCTCAGCCCGTAACAAATGGGAATTAGGGGGTAAAACAGTCAACTTTCTCCCCTACAGGGTGGGACAGCTCTGAGAGCACATTATTCTAGTCTGTCTCCCATAGACAAATTTTGCAAACAGGCACTGACCACTTTTTATTCTGGATGTTCTGCCTTGTAACAGATGTTTGTGGAGCAAACAGTCTTGGAAGATACAAGTAATATCTTCTTTGGGGACAAAGGGCAAGAATGCTTACTGCTCATTATGTAAGATTTGGGTTCCCCAAGTACAAGGTTTCAATTCACTGACTGCATAGGCAAAATCTAGGCCCATCTGCACCATATCAGTGGGACTAGAGGACAAGAAGAACCAACACAGCGGCGCTCACACTGCTGTGCCATATGTAGTGAAATCCTTTGTAAGGGTCTCATACTTCTGCAAGCATCCATGAACTTGTGTCAGGATGAAATGCTAGCTTGAAAATATGCTTGAGATATCAAGCCCCATTCTCACATCACAGAACATGACCAACTGCATGGTTGAATTTGAATTTGGCCTAAATTAGACTAATCATTTTTCGAGAAAATGTAATTAAAAATTTATTTTTGATATATTGTTCAGATAGGATCCTAATAAAAACAGAATAAAATAGATCTCCAGGGTTTCTCTAGCCACAAAACTTGAAGGTCAAGTCACCCTAGCTCCTAGCTATTGGCAGATATACTAGGGGCTACAGAGTTGGTACACTCATTCTCTCAAATAGTTAAGTTGTTCAAGGATCCAGGAGATAAGTACGGCTCCTTCTCCTGAGACTGAAGGCAGCTTAAAGGACAGGATATTGGGAGTTCTAAGTGTAGCAATCAAACACAATGAATTCATCACTTCCGGGTCAGATATATTTGGTTTGTTTGCTTATTTGTTACACCATACAAAAGTCAAACTCATTAAGTGTATGCATTAAAAAAACAATGGAGAAAAAAGTATAATTAATGGTGAAAAAAAGAAAAGATTGAGACATTCTCAAGTTGAGAGGGAAAGAAAAGCATTTGGCTGACACTGGGATTAGCAAAAAGTTTGAAGTCCAAAGGTTACTCATGTTTACTCATAGGTGGACAAAGGGTATGAGTATCCCCATGTACAGAAGGAACTGTTGCAAAATTCATCAATTCTCTGCAGCTCCATGGAGAGCAGTAGCTTTATTTTATAGATCATTGAAAATGAATCAGGCCCTGTCATGGCTTAAGAAGTATGGTTTGCCTTAACTAAATGAATATATGTTGTATTATTATATATAAAATAACATTTATTGTTACATCATTGTATAATGATATACATTAGCATTATGTTAGAGTGGTTCAGACATAAAGGACCTGCGTGCAATGCAGGAGACATGGGTTTGATCCCTGGATTGGAAGATCTCCTGGAGAAGGAAATGGCTACCCACTTTAGTATTCTTGCCTAGGAAATCCCACGGACAGAGGGGCCTGGCAGATTGCAGTCCATGGATCCTCAAAGAGTTGGACACAACTGAGTAACTAACACTTTCACTTCACTTTCACGTATATTAATAACACATGAAGTTAACTTCAGTAACATCAGTATAGTAATTTCAGAAAAAGTTCTTTCTGGACTACACATAAAAATAAAGACTTACTTTACTATCATTGGTTCTCTGTACTGTATTTAAACTTCTACAGTGTGTAGCAGCTATAAAACACGGTTAAGATAACATTGAAAAGATTATATTAGTAAACTGTACTATAAGCATGATAATCTTCAGTTCAAATCAGAGATCGAAAAGATCCAAAGCCAAGAAATAATTTCACCCTTACTTAATATACCTTTCAGATTAATCTAAGAATGACACCAAAAGGCCAAGATAAGAAATGCAGGCAGTGAATACGAGCAAAATTCTCTTTTTAAGAAGAATTTTAGTATTGGAAGCCAAAGTAACCATGTAAGTGATAAAATAATAAGAATTAACAGCATCCTAAAAAACTTATTTCCCATCATCTTATTGATTTGAGAGATTTTAATTTCAAGCAAAAATAAAACGAGCCTTCTTTCCTGAAAATGCAATACTCATTGTCTGGCTTGATGTTGACACTGATTTTATAAGTTATTCGGACAAGAACAAACGTCTTCAAATATACAGCTCCTTACTCAGCACCTGTGACACACCAGCTTTGTGCTCATGGGTGGATTCAAAGAATAAAAGTGCCTTTGAAAAGCTCAAATTCAGGTACAGATTTTTTTTTAAGATAAAAAATAAACATGTGACTTAGTTTTTTTCTAAAGGGGCTGTGAATTGGAATTTATCCAAATTCCCTGCAAAATGGGAACCCAGGGAGAAATTAAGACTAGGTTTTATCTGGTGTGTTATCTGCATATGAAAATTATGGTAGGAGCCTCTGTTTCCCCTCCTCTAGCAGGGGAAGAGCAAAGATGCTAAAAATTTTACTTCCTCATGCTTCTTTTTTGAGTCTCTCCCCCTAATTTAGTTGCTTTATTTCTTGAAATTCCTGCTACATTTTTAGTCCTGTGTGAAGAAAATGAAGGTCAAAGCCAAGAGTGCCTCCAGATGAGGTACAAGGAGGGGGTGGACTTGACATAGCCCAGGCCAGAGCTTGAAGACAGAAAGCCATCTACAGATTGAGGACAAAGGCTCAGCTAACAGTGAAGAGGATCCTTTAGCCTGGAGGGTCCTTAATGCTAAAAACAGCCTGTGAAGAGCTAGATGATTTTTCAGGTATATTCCACAAACTCTTTTATACAAATGATTCCAGGAAGGCTCCCACTTAAATTTATGAGGCTAGTATAACCTAGTCACCAAAACTGGACAAGGATATTAAAAGAAAAAAAGCACTATAGGCCCTGTACATCTTATGATCACAAATGCAAGAATCCTAAATCAAATATCGGTAATGTAAATCCATGAGGTTATTAAATAAATACATCCTGGCCATGTATGGCTTATCACAGGAATATAGATTAGATTAACATTAGAAAATCTACAAATATAATATATAACTTATTAACAGGAGAGAAGCTATGTGATTATTTCAATGTCCAAAAAAGACAGTAAAGTAAAATTCAATACTTTTCTGGATAGCACAACAAATACCCTAAACAAGTTTTGGATGGAAGGAACTCCCTCAATCTGTTCAATGGAATCAACCTAAATCATACATAATGGTAAAGAATTAATGGCAGTCCCTTAAAAGGAACAAAACTAATCAGGAATAAGAAAAATATCTACTGATACTCCTTTTATTTAAAATTGTACCAATGATCCTAGCCAGCACAATAAGGCACGAAAAAGAAATAATTGATAAAAGCAATTGAAAAGTAGAAATAAAAGAGTCATTATTTGTAGACTAAAGAATTATTTGCATAAACAAATCAAGAGAACCTATAACTTGTTAGAGAAAACAAATAGTCATAGAAAAATAGACCAAATGAACAGATTAGGGGAATTTACAACAGACCAACATATCCATGTGAACTTCATATATGAGAGAGGTGTTAATATAAACCAGAAAGAAGGAAAAAACTATTCAAAAACTGTTCCAGGCTGACTGATTATCCATTTGTAAAAACATCTTTGCTTCATGCCAGATACAAAAATAAATTCCAGATGGATTTGAAATCTAAAGATTTTTTTTAACCTAACATTTATGAAAGAAAAAATAAAGAATAGTTTTAGAATCTCAAGATAGTCATTTTAAACCAAGGCAAAAAATGATGAGAAAGGAAAGGATGACACATTTTTTTGCTACATTAAAATTGAAAATCTCTGCATGATACCATAAACAATGAAATCTATAAGTAAAATGCTGGGGGAAAAAAACAGCACAAACACCTGCAAACAACATTTCTTTTATTGGTCTTATTGGTTAAAAATGTGTCAGTCCTTGCTTATCTGTAGGAGTTTAAGGAAGACCTACCCTCCTTTCTTGGGACCTTGGCCACCTCACATCTCAACCAAATCAGGACAGTTTTAACAAGATAAAAAGGAAATATTGGTTGGATAAGAAACCTATGGCATCTGTCAAAGACAGTTCACAAACAATTCACAAGCAATTGACAGAAAAGTAAACCAGAAGCATTGACAAACCAATGAAAAGTTGTGGGCTTCACTAGTAATCACAGCAGTACAATTTAATCATGGGGAGAGAAAGAGAGAGAATATCATACAATCATCAGATTTGAAAAAATTCTAAAACATGTATTAACATTATCGGGATTTGAAGAGGTCCACCAACAATGCAGGGGACCCCGGTTCAGTTCTGGGTCAAGAAGATCCCCTGGAGAAGGGACAGGCTACCCATTCCAGTATTCTCAGGCTTCCCTAGTGGCTCAGACCATAAAGAATCCACCTGCAATGCGGGAAGCTTGGGTTCAATCCCTCGGTTGGGAAGATCCCCTGCAGGAGCGCATGGCAACCCACTCCAATACTCTTGCCTGGAGAGTCCCCATGGACAGAGGAGCCTGGCGGGCTGCAGTGCATGGGGTCGCAAAGAGTTGGACACAACGGAGTGACTAAGCACACAACACATCTCCATTTAGATGCCTTGTAAGCCTCTCAATTCAATGTATTCAAAACCAAACTGCTCCCTACAAACCCTTCTTTCCAACCCAGTCAATGACCCCAACAACAGTTAAAGGGAAAGACTTGGGTCACCCTTAATCATTGTCACAGCTTCACCACTCATATGCAGTCACCCTGACATACCCATAGGTCCTTCATTTCTGTTTCCACAGCTCTAGAATCCATCTCCACTGCCTTGGGATGTGCTCATCTTTTCCTGCATGAACAGCCTCTACATCCTCTTCACCCATCCTTTTGCTTCCTATCTTACTGCCTTCCAACTTGTATTCAGTAGATAGTGGAGCTATCTCTCCATGCTTAAATGCTTCCAATAGCCATTGTTATAAAGATCAAGTTGAAATCCCAAATGAAATGTCCCTTAAAGATCTGTCTATACCTCTTCCAACCTCATCCAAAGGTCTTTCTAGGATTCCACAACTTCCTATTGAGTTGGATTTTCTTCTCCCCAAGTATACTCATTAAGAGTTTTTTTAGTGACGATCTATAAGCAGTTAATTCATCTAGCATTTGTGTGGAATTGTTTTTATTTGCTTTCATCCTTAAATTATTATTTATTCCATGTTTACAGTTATTATTCTTCAGCACTTTGAGAGCCAAAGAAGGCCTCTAATGATGGCACCCAGGACATAGAACACAAACCAATGGTGTGGAGGTCACAAGAAAAGTCACTTGCCTTCCTTCTAACTTCTATCGGACCAGTCTTACTTATAAGACAGAATATACTGCACAAGGAGAGCTCCATAAACTTGAATAATATCTGTGCTTTGCTTTGCTTATCTCTGACTACCTGATGTTCTTCCAAAAAACAAGCAAAAACAAATAAAAAACCCAGTAAGAGGAACACCTTCCTGTCTATTTCTATAAGATAAGTTCAGAAATATTCTTGCACTTTGCCATACTTTAAAAGCTATGATGCCTAGCTTTCAAAGTGAAAGTCACTCAGTCGTGTCCAACTCTTAACGATCCCGTGGACTCTACAGTTCATGGAATTCTCCAGGCCAGAATACTGGAGTGAGCAGCCTTTCCATTCTCCAGGGGATCTTCCCAACCCAGGGTCTCCCACATTACAGGAAGATTTTTTACCAGCTGAGCCACAAAGGAAGACTTTCTAAGATTATAATACATATATAAGTGAAGTGAAACTCACTCAGTCGTGTCCGACTCTTTGCAACCTCAAGAACTACACAGTCCATGGAATTCTCCAGGTTAGAATACTGGAGTGGGTAGCTTTTCCCTTCTCCAGGGGATCTTGTCAACCCAGGGATTGAACCCAGGTCTCCCACACTGCAGGCGGATTCTTTACCAACTGAGCCACAGGGGAAGCCCAGATAAAAGGAAATGATTTACATTGCAGAAATAAGTCAGCTTTAGTATGCAGAGCTTCCAGAGTTTTATATATATATATATATATATATATATATATATATAATTATATATATAATATATATAATGTGACTATAGTATATTATATACACACATATATATATGCATGTTAAATAAATGTGTTAAGCTTTCTGTTTTAATTCTGCATGTGATGTCCAGATGCAAAACTCAATGCTCTAGATACAGTGGTGTGTGTGTGTGTGTGTGCAAGCTCAGTCATGTCCAACTCTTTGCAACCCCATGGACTGTAGCCCACCAGGCTCCTCTGTCCATGGAATTTTCCAGGTAGAATACTGGAGTGGGTTGCCATTTCCTCCTCCAGGGAATCTTTTCAACCCAGGGATCAAACTCATGTTTCCTGTGTCTCCTGCATTGGCAGGAAGATTCTTTACCACTTGTGCCACCTGGGAAGCTCTGGGTACTAAGACTAACTTATTTCTGCAGTGTAAATTATTTCCTTTCAGCTGGTAAGCTTAGAGAAATATATCTTATTCATTAGATTACCAGTACTCTCACATGAGAACTATTGGGAAATTCGTCTTCATCTCTAAAACACCAATATTTGTGGCTAATTTAATTGATTTGTGCCAAGATGCAGGTAAAAATTGTTTTGCATTTCACTACATTACAAAACTATTAGCTTAGTGTTTTAGAGAGAAAGAAAAAATGTTTTGAAAAAATAAAAAGAGATACATGGACCTATTGGCCAAAAGAAAACATGTCAAGGATAGCAAAACACATACAGGCTTCTGGGTACAAATTTAAACCAAATTTCCTTAAGAGAGGCAGACATTGCTTACACTTTACATAGGGTATATTTGAAATAAACATGCATAGAACATAGATGATCATATTCTAAACAACCTGAAAATATTAATTCATTTCCCCCTTTATTGGTATTTCATTTGGCACACTTGTATGCAACCTGAAATCCACTGTAAAGCACTTGACATGCATACATACAGTCTTATATCTGCCCTGTTGAAATGTGCATATATATAAGCTTTGTCTCAATGGAAATTGCCTATAAATTCTTTGCAGGTAAGGATAATGCTTTCTGTTGTTATTATTTCCTAATTATTAAAAATATCACAAAATATTCACTTTAGTATTGTGTTTGAAAGTGAAAGTGCAAGTCACTCAGTTGTGCCCTGACTGTTTGCGACCCCATGGACTGTGCAGTCCATGGAATTCTCCAGGCCAGAATATTGGAGTGGGTTGCCATGCCCTTATCCAGGGGATCTTCCCAACCCAGGAATCGAACCCAGGTCTCCCACATTGCAGGTGGATTCTTTACCGTCTGAGCCACCAGGGAAGCCCAAAAATACTGGAGTGGGTATACAATAGATTTGCTTTCCCCAAATGCTGTACTTCTTCTACCACTAGGAGTCTGCATGTGGTTTATTTGGAACATTCATCTCATCCTTCAAGAAAAAGACATTAAAAATATGGTAAAAAGATACTATGAGAAACCTTATGGTTGTAAACTTAACAATTTCTATGAAATGAACGTAGTCCTTGACAATCACATCTTACCAAAACTGACATGAGAAGAAAGAGAAAATATAAAAAGCTCTATATTTATCATAGAAATTGAATCTGTGAATAAAAATCTTTCTACAGAGAAAGATCTAGGTCCAGATGGCTTCACCTGTGAGATTTTAAACATGTAAAGAAGAAATAACACCCATCATACACAAAACCCTTCAGAGAATAGAAAAAGTCCAGCTTAACCATGATATCAAAATCTGCAAGGGGTTATAAAATAAGGAACTTACAGACCAAACTCTCTTATCAGATACAAAATTCTGAACAAACTATTTACAAACTAAATCTAGTAATGTGTAGAAAAGGAAAGTACATTGTGATAAACTGTGGTTTATCCTAGGAAGGCAAAGTTGGATGAATGTTAGAAAATCAATTTGTATAATTAACTGCAATAACAGATTAAACATGAAATCATCATATGATCCTTCTAATAGATGCAGAAAAAATGATCAGACAAATTTCAGTGTTCATTTATGTGAAAAAAAAACTTTTAGTAAACTAGGAATATGAAGAGATTTTTATTACCTAAGAAGGGAATTTATAGCAAATGTCATACTTAATGGGCTTCCCAGGTGACTTAGTTGTAAAGATTCTGCCTGCCAATGCAGGAGCTGTAGGACATGCAGGTTCAATCCTGGGTCTAGAAGATCCCCTGAAGGAGAAAAAGACAACCTACTTAAGTATTCTTGCCAGGATAATTTTATGGATAGAGAAGCTTGGTGGGCTACACTCCAAGAGGTTGAAAAGAGTCAGACATGACTGAAGTGACTGAGCACAGATGCACACATCATACTTTATGATGAAAGGTTGAAATCTCTCTCTGGGAGTCAGGAACAAGAATCAGATGCATGTTATAATTTCTATTGTCATTTCATTGAAAGTTCTAGCAACTGTAAGGAAACAAACTAATGCATAGAGATCACTTTGAAAGAAACAAATCTTTCATAACTCAAAAATGATAATTTCTGATTTTAGTATCAATGTTCATGAGTACATTTGCACTGTCATTTTTCTTTCTCATTCCTGTGATGTTTAGTCAAGCTTATGCTTGTTTCATAAACTTTTTCAATATTCTAGTATATTTTTTGCATATATTAGCCATGTTGCTTATTTTCTGATGCTTCAACATTGGGGAGTCTTGCTGCCTCTAGAGGGACAGGGAAAGACTTCTCAAGGTTAGTTAATTCCCACAGAGGGTAAACAACTCAACCCTGAAGGTGCATATCAAATGTAAACCAATCCAGAGCTCACAAGCCTCAGTTCAGTCCCTCAGTCATGTCCAACTCTATGCAACCCCATGGACTGCAGCATGCCAGGCTTCCCTGTCCATCACCAACTCCCAGAGTTTGCTCAAACTCATGACCATCGAGTTGGTGATGCCATGTAACCATCTCATCCTCTGTCGTCCCCTTCTCCCACCTTCAATCTTTCCCAACACCAGGGTCTTTTCCAATGAGTCAGTTCTTCACATCAGGTTGTCAAAGTATTGGAGTTTCAGCTTCAGCATCAGTTGTTCCAATGAATATTCAGGACTGATTTCCTTTAGGATGAACTGGTTGGATATCCTTGCAGTCCAAGGGACTCTCAAGAGTCTTCTCCAACACCACAGTTCAAAAGCATCAATTCTTCAGTGCTCAGCTTTCTTTATAGTCCAACTCTCACATCCATACATGACTACTGGAGAAACCATAGCTTTGACTATACAGACCTTTAAAAGTAAAGTAATGTCTCTGTTTTTAACATGCTGTCTAGGTTGGTTATAATTTCTCTTCCAAGGAGCCAAGTGTCTTTTAATTTCATGGCTGCAATCACCATCTGCAGTGATTTTTGAGCCCCAAAAGATAAAGCCTGTCACTGTTTCCATTGTTTATCCATCCATTTGCCATGAAGTGATAGGACCGGATGCCATGATCTTAGTTTTCTGAATGTTGAGCTTTAAGCTAAATTTTTCACTATCCTCTTTCATTTTCATCAAGAGGCTCTTTAATCCTTCTTTGCTTTCTCACCATAAGGGTGGTATCATCTGAATATCTGAGGTTATTGATATTTCTCCCGGCAATTTTTATTCCAGCCTGTGCTTCATCCAGCCCAGCATTTTGCATGATGTACTGTGCATATACATTAAATAAGCAGGGTGACAATATACAGCCTCGATGTACTCCTTTCCCAATTTGGAACCAGTCTGTTGTTCCATGTCCATTTCTAACTGTTGCCTGTTGACTTGCATACAGATTTCTCAGGAGGCAGGTCAGGTATTCTGGTATTCCCATCTCTTTCAGAACTTTCCACAGTTTCTTCTGATCCACACAGACAAAGGCTTTAGTGTACCTTCTTTATCAGACTTTCACACTCCAGGACACTATTCACAAGCCTCAATCACTTCAGGGTCAGATACCACACACCTAAGGACAATCCTGGCCTTTCCTCATAGCTCAGCTGGTAAAGAATCTGCCTGCAATGTTGGATACCCTGGTTAGATTCTTGGGTCAGTAAGATCCACTGGAGAAGGGATAAGCTATCCACTCCAGTATTCTTGGGGTGCCCTTGTGGCTCAGCTGGTGAAGAATCTGCCTGCAATTTGGGAGACCTGGGCTCAATCCCTGGGTTGGGAAGATCCCCTGGAGAAGGGAAAGGCTACCCACTCCAGTATTCTGACCTGCAGAATTCCATGGACTGTGTAGTCCTTGGGGTCGCAGAGTCAGACAAGATTGAGCGACTTTCTCTATCATTCAAGGACACTCCTACACCCCAGAGCCTCCTGAAATTACTCACACTAATCAATCTCATGAACAGCATGAAAAGGCAAAAGGATAGGACAATGAAAGATTAATTCCCCAGGTCTGTAGGTACCCAATATGCTACTGGAGACCAGTGGAGAAATAACTCCAGAAAGAATGAAGGGATGGAGCCAAAGCAAAAAGAATACCCAGTTGTGGATGTGACTGGTGATAGAAGCAAGGTCTGATGCTGTAAAGAGCAATATTGCATAGGAACCTGGAATGTTATTTCCATGAATCAAGGCAAATTGGAAGTGGTCAAACAGGAGATGGCAAGAGTGAACGTCAACATTCTGGGAACCACTGAACTAAAATGGACTACAATAGGTGAATTTAACTCAGATGACCATTGTATCTATTACAATGGGCAGGAATCCCTTAGAAGAATGGAGTAGCCATCATAGTCAACAAAAGAGTCCAAAATGCAATACTTGGATGCAACCTCAAAAACAACAGAATGATATCTGTTTGTTTACAAGGCAAACCATTCAATATTACGGTAATCCAAGTCTATGCCCCAACCAGTAAGAATAACCTGAAGAAGCTGAAGTTGAACGGTTCTATGAAGACCTACAAGACCTTTTAGAACTAACACCCAAAAAAGATGTCCTTTTCATTATAGAGGACTGGAATGCAAAAGTAGGAAGTCAAGAAACACCTGGAGTAACAGACAAATTTGGCCTTGGAGTACAGAATGAAGCAGGGCAAAGGCTAATAGAATTTTGCCAAGGGAACACACTGGCCACAGCAAACACCCTCTTCCAACAACACAAGAGAAGACTCTACACATGGACATCACCAGATGGTCGACACTGAAACCAGATTGATTATATTCTTTGCAGCCAAAGATGGAGAAGCTCTATACAGTCATCAAAATCAAGACCAGGAGCTGACTGTGGCTCAGATCATGACCTGCTTATTGCCAAATCCAGACTGAAATTGAAGAAGGTGGAGAAAACCACTAGACCATTCAGGTATGACCTAAACCAAATCCCTTATGATTATACAGTGGAAGTGAGAAATAGATTTAAGGGACTAGATTTGATAGACAGAGTGCCTGATGAACTATGGATGGAGGTTCATGACATTATACAGGAGACAGGGATCAAGAGCATCCCCATGCAAAAGAAATGCAAAAAAGCAAAATGGCTGCCTGAGGAGGGCTTACAAACAGCTGTGAAAAGAAGAGAAGGGAAAAGCAAAGGAGAAAAGGAAAGATATACCCATTTGAATGCAGAGTTCCAAAGAATAGCAAGGAGAGATAAGAAAGCCTTCCTCAGTGATCAGTGCAAAGAAATAGAGGAAAACAATAGAATAGGAAAGACTAGAGATCTTTTCAAGAAAATTAGAGATACCAAGGGAACATTTCATGCAAAGTTGGGCTCAATAAAGGACAGAAATGGTAGGGACCTAACAGAAGCAGAAGATATTAAGAAGAGGTGGGAAGAATACACAGAAGAACTATACAAAAAAGATCTTCACAACCCAGATAATCTCGATGGTGTGATCACTCACCTAGAGCCAGACATCCTGGAATGTGAAGTCAAGGGGGACTTAGGAAGCATCACTACGAACAAAGCTAGAGGAGGTGATGGAATTCCAGTTGAGCTATTTCAAATCCTGAAAGATGATGCTGTGAAAGTGCTGCATTCAATATGCCTGCAAATCTGGAAAACTCAGCAGTGGCCACAGGACTGGAAAAGGTCAGTTTTTGTTCCAATCCCAAAGAAAGGCAATGCCAAAGAATGCTCGAACTACTGCACAATTGCACTCATCTCACACACTAGTAAGTAATGCTTAAGATTTTCCAAGCCAGGCTTCAGCAATATGTGAACCGTGAACTTCCAGATGTTCAAGCTGGTTTTAGAAAAGGCAGAGGAATCAGAGATCAAATTGCCAACATCTATTGAATCATCAAAAAAGCAAGAGAGTTCCAGAAAACCATCTACTTCTGCTTTATTGACTATGCCAAAGCCTTTGACTGTGTGGATCACAATAAACTGTGGAAAATTCTGAAAGAGATGGGAATATCAGACCACCTGACCTGCCTCTTGAGAAACCTGTATGCAGGTCAGGAAGCAACAGTTAGAACTGGACATGGAACAACAGACTGGTTCCAAATATGAAAAGGAGTACATCAAGGCTGTATATTGTCACCCTGCTTATTAAAATTATATGAAGAGTACATCATGTGAAATGCCGGGCTGGATGAAGCACAAGCTGGAATCAAGAATGACAGGAGAAATATCAATAACCTCAGAGATGCAGATGACGCCACCCTTATGGCAGAAAGTGAAGAAGAACTAAAGAGTCTCTTGATGAAAGTGAAAGAGGAGAGTGAAAAAATTGGCTTAAACCTCAACATTCAGAAAACTAAGATCTTGGCATCTGATCTCATCACCTTATGGCAATTAGATGGGGAAACAGTTTAAGAATTTATTTTTGGGGGCTCCAAAATCACTGCAGATGGTGATTGCAGCTATGAAATTAAGAGACACTTACTCCTTGGAAGGAAAGTTATGACTAACTTAGGCAGCATGTTAAAAAGCAGAGACATTACTTTATCAACAAAGGTCCATCTAGTCAAGGCTATGGTTTTTCCAGTAGTTATGTATGGACGTGAGAGTTGGACCATAACGAAAGCTGAGCACCGAAGAAATGATGCTTTTGAACTGTGGTGTTGGAGAAGACTCCTGAGAGTCCCTTGGACTGCAAGGAGGTCCAACCTGTCCATCCTAAAGGAGATCAGTCCTGGGTGTTCATTGGAAGGACTGAGGTTGAAGCTGAAACTACAATGCTTTGGCCATCTGATGCAAAGAGCTGACTCATTTGAAAAGACCCAGATGCTGGGAAAGATTGAGGGCAGGAGGAGAAGGGGACGACAGAGGATGGGATGGTTGGATGGCATCACCGACTAGATGGACATGGGTTTGGGTAAACTCCAGGAGCTGGTGGTGGACAGGGAGGCCTGGTGGGCTGCGATTCATGGGGTCGCAAAGAGTTGGACACGACTGAGGGACTGAACTTAACTGAACTGAACTGAATCAATCTTAAACCTGTTTACCCTGCCTCACCCAATCTTGTTCACTGTGGCAAGAAGCCATAATAAAGATTCTTTCCATGGTTTTTCCCTCTCCTCTGCCTCCTGACCGACTCAGTCGGCCTCCTGACCGACTCTGGTGCTTCCTCAGGTATATGCTTTGTCTCTTCTGTTTGCAATCCATGAACATAACAAGCTTTCTTTCCAATGACAATTATCTCCTGATCAATAAAACCCATGTTTTGAAATATATGAAATTAGAATGATTTGTAAAACTTGCTCGTAAGCTCTACATACAGACTGAATATTCTCTTCATGGAAAGATTTTTAGCAATAACTTCTTTAATATTTAAGTTAATAAGGTTTTCTATTTCTCTTTGAGTCAATATTCAGTTCAGTTTAGTTCAGTCACTCAGTCATGTCCGACTCTTTGCGACCCCATGAACCCCAGCACGACAGGCCTCCCTGTCCATCACCAACTCCCGGAGTTTACCCAAACCCATGTCCATCTAGTTGGTGGTGCCATCCAACCATCTCATCCTCTGTTGTCCCCTTCTCCTCCTGCCCTCAATCTTTCCCAGCATCTGGGTCTTTTCAAATGAGTCAGCTCTTCACATCAGGTGGCCAAAGTATTGGAGTTTCAGCTTCAACATCAGTCCTTCCAATGAACACTCAGGACTGATCTCCTTTAGGATGGACTGGTTGGATCTCCTTGCAGTCCACAGGAATCTCAAGAGTTCTCCAACAACACAGTTCAAAAGCATCAATTCTTTGGTGCTCAGCTTTCTTTATAGTCCAACTCTCACATCCATACATGACTACTGGAAAAACTATAGCCTTGACTAGATGGACCTTTGTTGGCAAAGTAATGTCTCTGCTTTTTAATATGCTGTCTAAGTTGGTCATAACTTTCCTTCCAAGGAGTAAGTGTCTCTTAATTTCATAGCTGCAATCACCATCTGCAGTGATTTTGGAACCCAGAAAAATAAAGTCAGCCACTGTTTCCACTGTTTGCCCATCTATCTGCCATGAAGTCAATATTAAGTAATATCATTTCAGTAGTGTTCTGCCTTAGCTGAATTCCCCAGGCTTTATTATGGCATACTCTTATTTTCTAAATACTTTGTTTTTCTGATGTTTTGGTTTCTTAGAAAATTTTCTTCTACCATCGTTTCTCCTAAATATTTGCTTACTTCCATAATTATTTCCTCTACCTCATTGCCCTAGGAAGTTTCATCCAATACTTTGACTTTTAACACCTCTTTTATGTTAATAATTTCAGTTATGTATCCTAAGATATAAAGCTGTAAATAGAACATCCTACTGAATTCCAAACAGCAATCATAATTTCTACTCACAGCACACTTTCCCTCATATTCCTTATTTCCAATCACCCAGTTGTCGGAAATGTGGAGGTCTCACTGGTTCCTTCTTCCTTCCATTCTCACAACTACCCACCCACAAACCCCGTCAACCCTAAACTTGCCAGTTCAGTTTCCTTCCCCTCTTCTCAGCCTACACCTGCACCCTTCCTCAGCCTACACCTGCACCCTTCCTCACCAGGACACCGGCCACACCTCCCAACTGGTTTCCCTGCCTCTCTTCTTTCTGCCTCAACTCATTCTCCACAGAGCAGCCAAAATCCTGGACCAGGTCCCATTCCTCCACTGTTTACAACCTGCGAGTGTCACCCATCACCCACAGAGTGAAATCCACGCTCCTCTTTACTGAGGCGGAACGCTCAGCCTCTCTCTGCACCAGTGACGATTCGAATCTCGGAGACAGAATTTTGGGTGAAGTAGAAAAGGACAGCTTTATTGCTTTGCCAGACAAAGGGGGTCACAGCAGGCTAATACCCTCAAAACCATGCGTTCCAACTTGGGGAAAAGAGTGAGAAGCTTTATAGCAATTGTCCAAAGAGGTGTGGACATTGTGGACATTCTGCTGATGTGTTGGGGTGAGTTAAGTAGGAGTCAGCATCATTAAGCTTCAGGTCCAACTGGCCTTGGGTCTACATGCTTGCCAGCAGCTTGTTATCATTAAATAAATTAACTTCTCCGACCTGGAGGGGGCCCAAAGTTCTTGCTTTGCGGTATTCTTTGGTGGCGAAGCAGAACCTTGTCCCAAGTCTGCTCTTGACTGTTTGTTTCCCCCTGGTCTTGCCTCCCCTCCCTTCCCTGATTAATAACTGTTTGAATCTGCTCGTTGGAACTCAGTCGTGGGGACTGAATGAAGGCTGTTTCCTCTAACCGAAGAAATGGGGGAGGCACAGGAAGGATTCTTGCCCAGAAGCCACGCAGGGCCCTGCTTAGTATCATTAACAAGGTCTTGTCCACACCCCCCCACCCCTTTGCATTACTCTTCCCTTTGCAGATTTCAGCCAACTTGATTTCCTCCACTTCTTCCAAACGGCTTAAGGCTTTGGTTCCCATGATTCCCTCCATCGGGAATTCTCCCTCCCAAAACTTTGGGGAGGGAGAATTCCAAGTGGGAATTATCACAAGCAAGCCTTCTCAAGCAGCCTAAAGCGCCCCCTCCGTCCTGCAGCCCCTTTCTTTTTTACATTACTGTATTCTATTTTGTTTTGTTTTATTTTATTTTGTTCTGTTTTGTTATTCCATCGTACTTCTTGTGACCTGAAATTATCTGTGTTTCTTCTTGGTTTACTTTCCTGTAGTCTGTTTCCTTGAACGTCAAAAATCCGTCCGAGTTTCACTGCTTTAGCCTAGAAGAGTACTTGACACATCAGAGCAGCTCATCACCACTGTTTGAACGAAGAATTAATAAATGGACATAAGAATATGACTTGGGCCATGGCAGGTACTTGAGAAAGTAGGTTGAAAAAATAGCGAGGCAACCATACACCTTAGCATGTGTGTGCGTATGTGTGTGTGTGTGTATGTGTGTGTGCTCAGTCGTGTCTGACTCTTTGCCACCCCATGGACTGTAGCCCACCAGGCTCCTCCATCCATGGAATTTTCTAGTCAAGAATACTGGGGTGGGTTGCCAGGCTCTCCTCCAGGGGATCTTCCCGACCCAGGGATCGAACCTGCCTCTCATTATGTTTCCTGCATTGGCAGGTGGATTCTTTACCACTAGTGCCATCTAGGAAGCCTATTAGAGTCAGTGTCACTTAGGGGACGGTGGGGAATCAAGCAAGTAGGAGCCCTGAGCACCCAGTGTGAGAGTCAGTTTGGAGCATAAACTGAACTGAGACTCAGTATCAGGTTGAAGACTTGCCATGAATTTGCCTCCTATATCACCTAGACTATAGACTTCAAATAATCAACTGGGAATATTGTAATGACTGACTATTTTTAATTTTAGAGAGACTCCTCAAAATGCAATTCTATTCTTCCTTAAAATAAGAGAAGACATCTTAGAAAGTCTCAGAAAATGAGGTGTTTAAGACACAGATCACTAAGCATCAATTTGGGCGTTGTCTGAATTCTGACATCACAAGTGAAAACAATTTTAACTCCACTTAAAAAGATGTCAAATTCCAGCAGTTTTACAACAGGAAATGGGGAAAGGTTAAGGCCTTAACATGATTCAGGTGTCATTTGATATATATACATAGGAAATTAGGTCGGTTAAAATAATTTTTTTAATCGAGAAATTTACAGCTCAGAATAAAATAATGTTTCAATCCATTTTTAACCAGGGTTTCAATTCATTCTTGTTTCTTAACATTTCTTACCCTATCCTGACCACTTAAAAGCTACAAACAGTGAAAAGCTCAAAGAAGACGTCTGTGCTTATTTCACTAACATTTTAATGCTGGTAAAATTTAAACTATTGAATGCATCTATTTTCATGAAAAAAAAATGGAGTCTGCCATTAAAATGTGGGCGAGTGGAATAACACAGGAAGGATTCATTAGCATCAAATTTCCTTGGTTCATGAAACAAACATGGTCAAGGGAAGAAGCCAGAATAGTATGGCTAAACCTCAACTGTTTTGCTATTTGCTTATAAATATCTATGCAAGTATTCAAGATCCAGCTCAAAAATCACTTCCAGTTGATTACTTACCTTTACCTCTTCTGTTCTCCAATGTATAAATCTCTATTCTCACACAATTTCCTTAGATAATAGATGTCTCCTCCACTCAACTTTTGGCTTCATAAGAATATAAGTCCTCTTTGTCAGTTTTGAAACCCCGGGCCCTGACACAGTGTCAAGCTTTCAAGAAAGATTTATTGACAGAATAAAAGAGTATTTTAATCAAGGACTTCCTGTAGACATACTAAGTGCTGGTCATTATCACCTTAATAGTAATTTTTAATATTTATTTGTATTTATTTGGCTGCACTGGGTCTTAGTTACAGCACTTTGGCTCAGTATTTGTGGCTCATGGGCTTGTTTGCCCTTCAGTGTGTGGGATCTTAGTTCCCAGACCAGGAATCAAAACTGTGTCCCCTACATTGCAAGGCAGTTTCTTAACCGCTGGACCACCGGGGAAGTTCCTTACAGTAACTTTTTTAAAAAACTTGATCTGCCCTCAAGTAGCATGTTCTGATTGTGAGGTGTAAAGAGGCAATGGGTTTGTTTACTAGTTACCAGTCTGCCTTTATCCACCCAGTTTGTCAGGAGCTTAAGGAGCTTAACAGCAACCTGCTTGTATTATTTTTTTCTGACACAAAGAGCTTACATTCCAAATATAACCATCATAACAAAAAATCAGGGAACTGGTTCCCATCGTCTTAACACTATTCTTAATGTTCTCTTCAAAATTAAGGTAAAAGATCCATACCATTGCAAACTTCTTTTTTTTCAAGAAAAGCCCCAAAGGAAGAAATGTTTCAGACCATGCTTGCCATTTTTTAAAGAAGGGAAAATTTTAAATATAACATGTGCAAGTCACTATACCAATTTACTTATAAAATATATCCAGTAAAGAGCTGCTTCTAGGCATACTTATACATTTAATATGTCCAGTGATAAATCAAAAGCACTCACTGTAGGATGTTTCTAGTGAAATTGTCCCCCTCCTCATTAATTTTGCTGACTGGAATTTCAGTTGAAGATTAAGCAGTTAATTTTTCAAGTAGTAACACAAATTCTCTTTTCTTTTAATGGAAGATGGTGAAAAAGGGTGTTTGCCACATGTCTGGCCTATGAGTAGGGACAAAGCAGTTTTATTTTACTGGATTGCAAAGACAATGCTCCCATTTATATAGGTTGGTTTTTTGTTTTGCTTTGTTTTTTAAGTCACCTATACACACAGTGTAGAAGTTTGAGAATTTTCCCTTCAAGAAAATTATGTAGATTTTTTAAACGGGGAAAACCTGCTATACTAGAGATATAAAAGTTATGTCATCCCAGTGTGTGAAATCACTGTAATTTGAAATATTAGGGCCCATTATCCCCATAAGAGGATGCACACCTACCACAGGTTGCGTTTTGGTTTTTGATTTGAATAATATGGACCCTGTAACGGTCCATCACACTCTGTCCCCCAAAATATCACACAATAAATGTGTGCGGTAACTCAATATTTCCCATGGGAATTAGCCCTTTTCTCCAACTCTGATTTTATAAGCAGGACACAGTGCTTTTTTGAAGAGCCACATATGTCCTACCAGATGATCTTAAAATTATTGTAAGCTTCTACACCACATGAAGTTTCAGGGTAATATTGATAGATCTTTCCTAACCTCAGTAATCATCAACACTGTTTTAAATATTATTTACCAAGCTATTAATTTCCTGTTTTTAATTTTTTATTTGATATTGCAGTATAGCCAATTGACAATGTTGTGATAGTTCCAGGTGGGCAGCAAAAGGACTCAGCCATATATATACATGGATCCATTCTCCCCCAGACTCCCCTCCCGTTCTGGCTGCCACATAACACTGGACAGAGTTCCTTTATCTCCTGTTTGTAACAACAATTTTTCTCAATTGTTTTCCTAAATCCTGGGGAAAGCACTCCAAGGTGATATCTTGTGGAAAGAGAGCACCAAAGTACAGCACACACAAAAAGCAAGAATTTGTATTCTACTTTCAATTTATTCAAAATACACTGTTCTCTCTCAGTTAAAGGAGAAAGTGATTACATATTCAGTTATCCTGAAATAATTAAAAGGTCATCAATTTCCTGTCATGGAAGTGATATGGTTTAATTACATTCTATAAATGTATTGACCAGGCCATGGGGGAGATAATCCCACTGAGAGGTTATTATCTTAACAACAAACTGACATCCACTGAGTGTGATATAAGTGTGCATGTGGAAGTTTGCATATATGTGTGGATTTTAAAATGACTGTAGATTTGGGATTAGCAGGTACAAACTACTATGTATATAGTAGGTAAACAAGTTCCTGCTGTATAGCTCAGGGAACTATATTCAACATCCTGTAATAATCTATAATGGAAAAGAATATGAAAAAAGAATATTAACTGAATCACGTTTTTTAATACCTGAAACTAACGTAATATTGTAAGTCAACTATACTTCAGTTTACAAAAGAAATAAATATAGCAGGATTTCATCTGAAACAACAATAAAAATAAAATTGCGTTTAGGGGAACTGTATTGAGATTAATTAAGGTTTGGTTTACTACCCGGAGTCCACAAATCAAATATTATCCAAACTGACAATTTAGGGTGAAAAGTTTAGATTCAAGAGTTCAAAATATAGGGAGGACTTCCCTGGTAGTCCAGTGGTTGGGAGTCCACTTGCCAATGCGGGGGACACAGATTCAATCCCTGACTGAGGAAGATCCCACATGTCTCAGAGCAACTAAGCCCATGTGCCACAACTACTGAGCCCATTGCTTTAGTGCTCATGCTCTGCAACAAGAGAAGCCGCAGCAACAAGAAACCTATGCACCATAACTAGAGAAAAACCGCACAGCAAAAAAGACCTAGCATAGCCAAAAATAAACAAATAAAATTTGTATATGTATATGTATACAGAGAAGTCAGTAGAAAAAAGCAAGGAATTTGAATAAAGAAGATAACTGAACTGTAGAGTATCTGAATAGCAGTGCTGGTTGGAACCAGAGAGAATTTAAGATTTGCCTTTATTTTTCTAGGAGAAAATAAAATACATATCCATATAAATATAGTATCCACTTATATGTTGATATATACAAACTTTCCCCTTGCAAGAACTTTCATCCCATCAGACTAACTATTGAAATTGGGCAATTTAAAAATGGCAATTAAATAGGACATCCCTCAAAGCAGTCATACTTTAATTTCCCCTAATCTAGCCTAAAACAGTTAAAAGGAACAAGTCTCTGAGTGTATGGAAAGCTGAAGGAGTCATTCTGATATCACCCAGTCATGTGTCAACACCAGCTAGGAAAACTCTACATAATAAATAGTATGGAAACACTCCATTGACTAGTTAGAATGTTAAAATGTATTATTTCTACTAGAGAGGTTTGTTACAAGTGATAGCGTACAACAGTTTCCTACATAGAGATTTCTTGAAAGTGAGGTCAATTAAGAGTCTTAACACACTGTTATTAACACATGGGGGCTTCCCAGATGGCGGTAGGGGTTAAAAGAAAAAAGAAAAGCCTGTCTGCCAACGCAGGAGACATAAGAGAGGCAGGTTTGATCCTTGGGCTGGGAAGATTCCCTGGAGAAGGAAATGGCAATCCACTCCAAAATTTTTGCCTGGAGAATACCATGGACAGAGGAACCTGGTTGGCTACAGTCCATAGGGTTGCACAGAGTCAGAAAGGACTGAAGTGACACAGCACGCAGGCACGCATTAACACGTGGATCAGTAATTTCTGAAACAGATTTTTCTCCTTTTTCTCCTCCATGTCAATCCATGCTTGAAACTTACCAGATTGCACGATTCCTTTACAAAGGTCATTCCTGCTTCGTTCGTCTGAGCGTGTGCACTGGTTATCTGTTTCCTGAATGTTAGGCTATGGTTTTTCAGTGGTCATGTCTGGATGTGAGAGTTGTGCCATAAAGAAAGCTGAGCATCGAAGAATTGATGCTTTTGATCTGTGGTGTTGGAGAAGACTCTTGAGAGTCCCTTGGACTGCAAGGAGGTCCAACCAGTCCATCCTAAAGGAGATCAGTCCTGGGTGTTCATTGGAAGGACTGAGGTTGAAGCTGAAACTACAGTGCTTTGGCCATCTGATGCAAAGAGCTGACTCATTTGAAAAGACCCAGATGCTGAGAAAGATTGAGGGCAGGAGGAGAAGGGGACGACAGAGGATGGGATGGTTGGATGGCATCACTGACTCGATGGACATGGGTTTGGGTAAACTCTGGGAGATAGTGAAAGACTGAGAAGCCTGGAGTGCTGCAGTCCATGGGGTCATGAAGAGTCAGACACAACTTAGTGATTGAACAACAACAAAGCCAAGTAAATGGAAACAATACTGGATCAGGAGTCGGCTCCCTATTCTGCCTCTTGATGGCTTTGTGATCCCGAGGAAAGTTCCCAACCACCCAATCACCAGGCTCCTTATGCATAAAATTGGAATAATGACACATAACTAAAAAGTCTTACAACAGCGAAGAGAGAAGTTGTGAAAAGCCCAGCACAATGTGTGGCACAAAGAGTGAGTGAAAGTCGTTCAGTCGTGTCCGACCCTTTGCGACCCCATGGACTATACAGTCCATGGAATTCTCCAGGCCAGAATACTAGAGTGGGTAGCCTTTCCCTTCTCCAGGGGATCTTCCCAACCCAGGAATCGAACTGGTGTCTCCTGCATTGCAGGCATGCGCACACACACACAGAGGCACTCAGTGAATGGTGCCCCCTCCCCATGCCTCCAGAAATCCTGTCCTATTCCAGGGTTCCCACCAACAACCCTGCAGCCCCCAGGGTGGAGTCCCCAGGGTGAGGCCTCCTATGTTTGGTCAGCACCCTGCTTGCTGTTTCTTGAAGCCCTGTGTATATATGAAGCTTCTCCTGTCACAGCCTTCTCCTACTCTTCTCTCTCCTTGGCTGATCCCAGTTTCCGACGCAGAGATCGTGATTCACCTCACCTGGGGTGGCGTCTGCAGTTGAGTATTTTTTAAATGTTTTACTCTTTTAAAAACTTTTTTATTTTATATTGGAGTATAGTTGATTTACAATATTGTGTTAGTTTCAAGTGGACAGAAAAATGATTCAGTTTTATATATATATATATATATATGCATATATATCTATTCTTTTTCAGATTCTTTTCCCATATAGGTTCTTATAGAATACTGAGTAGAGTTCCCTGTGCTATGCAGTAGATCCCTGTTGATTATCTATTTTAAATGTAATAGTGGTATCTGCTAATCTCAATCTCCTCATTTATCCATCCCTTACACCTCTCCTCCTCGGGTAACTATAAATTTGTTTTCTATGTCTGTGAGTTTGTTTCTCTTTTGTGTCTTAGTTTTTTTTTGGGGGGGTACTAATTCTTTGTTTTAATTTATTTTATATTGGAATATGGTTGGTTTGCAATGTTGTATTAGTTTTAAATGTACAACAAAGCAATTCAGTTATACATATACATATATCTATTCTTCTTCAGATTCTCTGCTCATATAGGTTATTACAGAATATTGAATAGAGTTCCCTGTGCTATACTGTAGGAGCCTGTTGATTATCTATTTTACATATAGTAGTGTGCATATGTTAATCCCAACCTCCAAAGCCCTATGTATATAGGAAGTTTCCTCTGTATCACAGCCTTCTCCTTGTCTTTCTCCCCAACAGATTCCACTTTCTGACACAGAGGTTGTGATTCACATCTTTCACCCTAGGTGGGATCTGCAGTTCAATATTTTTTAAACTTCTAGGGATTACTATGATGTGCAAAGAGAATGAAAACCCTCCACATCCCTCCAAGATCCCTCCAGCTAATGGAGTCCCTTTCCAAATGTCTTGTAATTGTTTGCTAAGTGGAGACATCCTTCAAGGCCAGCGCTGTGCTTCATTCATCCTCAAGTCACTAGAAACTTAACACAGTCGAGCATTTTGCCAATTCACAAAATGTTAATAAATAGACAAGTAAAATGCAGGATTAAAGAGGACTTCCTAGTCCTCTTTTCTTTTTCTGGAGAATGTCTGTAATACTTCTCCTACTCAAAAAGATATTGGAAAAGTAAGTCAAAATTTTTAAAAGGCATATGTTTAAATAAATATGTACCATATAAAGCAATAGCACTGCTAAATTCCAATAATATATGTTTACATTTAGTTCATACAATAGAAAGTTGACGTTTATATGAAGTTCACACAAAAAGAAAGCTGTAGCTAGGAATGTTTCATGCAAATTGATCAGTTTGGTCATTCAGACTTTTCTCTTGAACTTATTTATTTTTACTTTGTGACTTTCAGTAGCAATAGTGGAAATAACTTCTATAATGTAGAATTCATGGTGGCAGTGACTTTGAACTCGGCTCACAGAGATCACTAGATGCTGAGGTCAATGACATCTCACTTGTGAACAAGACTGGAGTGTGAAGCTGTGGCCCTGGGAGAAGGATCACGTGTGCAGTCAGTATGGACTTGGAGTTGGATCAAATTCAAAAAAGCAGAACAAGACCAGAATCCATTCTTGAAGTGTTATTCCTCAAGCAAGACTTGGACAACTCCGACTCTGATCCCCCCTAAAGGGGTAATTCTTTGTACTTGGATGGTGCTCTGAGTGAGTCTATTATTGCCTTTAGGATGTGGGGAATTAGCAGTGCTTGTTTCCAACTGGGTTCTTGACAAATTACCATAAACTTAGAGGCTTGAAAACCAGATGTAAAAACACTCCACAGATTTATTCTCTAACGGTTCTGGAGGCTGGACTTCCAGATGAGTCTTGAGGAGCTGAAATCAAGGTGTCAGCAGGGCCTGTTCCTTCTGGAGGCTCCAGGAAGTAAGCTGATCCTCACCTCTTGCAGCTTCTGGTGGCTCTTCTCTGCATCACTCCCATCCCTGCCTCTGGTCTCATCAGGTCCTCCTCCACTGGAGTCAAGTCTTCCTCTCCCCATGCCTCCCCTTACGGTTACGTTTGGGGCCACCTGGGTGAGCCAGGATAACCTCCTGCACCTCCAGATCCTTAACTTAATCATATCTGCAAAGTCCATCTTGCCATGGAAGGTGATGTTCACCGGTTCTGGAGATGAGGACGTGGACATCTTTGGGGACCACTATTCAGCCGGTACATATACAGAACTAGATTAAAGTGAGATCTGTCCACAAATAATTATAATTTGAGGCAGCAGGTAATGACGCTCTAAGAGTAGTACAGGTGAAGCCGTGCAGGAGTGAGAGATGGAATAAACTCTCTCCATTAACGAAGGTCAGGAGAGGCTCTGTGGGCTGAAGGATCTGGTCTAGAAAGATGGGAAGAGTCTGGAAAAACAAAAACGCTAAATATGTCATAAAAAGATCAATAATCAACACTCACTCTTCTTGTGGTGTACACATACACTTACTCTCACTCTATAAAATCATCCAAAACATCTTTTCAAAAAAAAAATGATATTGGCAGTATTCTGGACCTGTCAGCCAATGGTATAAATTGATACCAATGGTATCAGTTGTGATCATGGTATAAATTGATATTACATAAAATATTGAAATTCTAGAATGAGGTTAAACTGAAACATAACAGTCAAGGAACTGGCTATCATATATATATATATATATATATATATAGTAAAAGAAATATCTTATTTTATATATATATATATGTAATATATGGTAAAAGAAACATTTTTAGTAAATGAAAATGGAGTAAGTCATCTTATAAATAAATTCCCCTGGAACAACTGATTATTTGATGAAAAAAATCTATTTAGATTCTTACCTAAAATCATTCACCAAAGTAAATTTCAAAGGATTTTAAAATTAAATATAAAATATCAGTACATAAGAAGTCAAGAATTTTTTTTAACTTACCATCATTGGTAAAGGTACAATTTATTAAAATAGGATGAAAACATTATCATATGTTATCAAGTTTGTTAAGCCTCTCTTCAATCAAAATAAATAAGTAGAAAAAAAATTAGAAGGCGAAGATCATATTTGAGAAAAATAGTCACAGGAAATACTATATGGAAAGCATATTGATATCTTTATATATAGAAAGGTTAATGAACTTGAATTTTAAAATACTGAAGCTTCAGTGGATAAACTGACAGAGGATGTGAATAGGCAATTTCCAAAAATGAAATATAACTAATCAACAAATGTGTGGAAAATGCTTTCCTTCACTAGTAATCAAGGAATGGTACATTAAAATAACAATGAAGTAACCTTTGACCTCTATCAAATTAGCAAAGATTTTTTAAAAATAATTTCCACTGCTGCTAAGAGGACTGTGAAAAAGGTACTCTTGAATATTGCTGATATTTTAGTATAATCCTTTTGGAAAGCAATTTGGCAAAGAGCCTCGTAATGTTTCTCCTCTCTGACTCAGTAAGTCCACTTTTGAGAATGGAGCCTAAGGAAATAATTCTGAATATTGAGAAGCACTATTTATAAAAGCAAAAGGAAAACATCAGAAATAATCAAAATACAGATGCAGACATAATTGTTACATAAATTATGTATATTCACTTCATGAATTATAACATAAGTTTTAAAAATATATTTCTAGAGAATATCTGATATATGGAAAATATAAGAATTATAATGTTAAATGAAACAAAAGTAGGATAGAAATAGTATATATGATCTTTCCATTAAAAAGAATAGAATAAAGATTAGTTATAAATACAAAAAAATACTAACAGTGCCTGTTTTTGGATACTGAAACCATGGGTGAAATAGATAGATAAATAGAGATAATCTTTTAATTCAAAGATCTTATTATAAGAAATTCTTTTGTTGTTGTCAAATTCTTACAGTTTGCCACATAAATCTTTATCAAAAACTAATGCTTAAGTGTCCCAAATTAAACTTTTATTCCTACTGAAGATTTTCAAGAAATACATTTTTTCCATTTTTTAAAAATAAAATCTGGTTTTTGTTTTTAGTTTTTTTTTGTTGTCAGTATGTAAATAACACAAGAATTATAGATTGAGAATTTCCCTCAAGGGAATACCCAGACCACTTTCCTTCTAAGACAATAGTTATCTGGTACAGCATTTTAAATCTCCATCAATTATACCATAACCCTCATAAAGTGTTTCTACTTGCTCATAATTTCCCCCATAAACTCTGAAATTCAAATAAGTGATGCAGTTTTCTAAAAAATTCTAATCTAGCTTTTGACATACATCTATCCAGAGGTAAGAGCTAAGTAGGTTTCATGTTTAAAAAAAAACTCAAATATCATATGTGCTTCTAATCTTATTAGCAATTAGTTTTTAGCTCTTTGCCTATTGAAAGTAGCATGTGCAAATCATTTTAAGAAATGATTTTTCAAATTATTTTAAGAAATTCATCAAATGACTCCCTGTTGTTGGATTTGGCAAAAATGGAGTTTGAGGCTGAGAGAAGGAAGGGATGTAGGTTCAAGAACCCAGACAGTTTGGGAGCCAGAGACCAGTGGCCCGGCAAGATGTCTGGTCATGTCCAGAACCCAGCAGCCCCTTGGCACTGGGGACCAAATGCAGACTTCTGTCTTGGAAACAAGAGCTGGGGTACAGCCAGGAACCAGGCTTGCTTGGGGGACTTTTAGGAAAAGGAGCCTTCCTGCACCAGTCCTGCACCCTCTCTTGCTGGAGTTCTCTCATTCGCTGAGCAGAAGCCAGCCCTGCAGACCAGCAGCCAGGTCCTCTCAACCTGTTAAGGAGTCCTGCTCCCGTGGACCGGGAAGGGAACCCTGGTCAAACACAACATTGCCTTTAGGACATGAGGAAGACTTGAATATCTCCCCGAACTTCTCTTGCTTGGTTTGTAGCCATGTTGGATCAGATCAGAGACTATGACCTCCTGATACCCAGTGTCTAGACAGTATGACATTCCAAACCACATCGACAGGCTTCATCTCATCACCAAAAATGTCAGCATTCTAGAATTGCACCATCCAGTATTGTAGCCATGAGCCGCATACAACCATTTAACTTTATTAAAATTAAATACATTTGCAAAAATGATTTCTCTGTTGCACAAACCATAGTTCAAGGTCAGCCACAGGTGGCTGGTGCCTACCACCTTGGACAACACAGGTTTAAACCATTCCCACCATCACAGAAAGCCCCACAGGACAGTGCTGTTCCAGAATATACTGGTTCTAGTAGGGAGTCAATGGACCTAGTTCCCCCATTTCTAAGATAGTAAAACTTAGATCTGACTTTAAAAAAAAAAAAAGGAAAGAGGCTTGAATGCTATTAACATTTAATTAATTAATTAAAATTTACCTTCACCTCCATCCATATAAAATAAACCCCTGACTGTGGTCAGTGGTTACAAGCAGACTTTGTCATTTTGCTTACTGACCACACATTTTCATTGATCAATTCTAAATTGGATTATTGTTAGTTTTAAAAGCGCCTGAGCAGCAGAAAGTGGCTGTGGTGGCAGGCAAAGGGGAGATTGATAGCAGAATAAACAGGGAAAGTGACAAGATTCGAGGCTGAATTGATCACTGTCAGCGGGTCCGTGGTCAGCTGTCTGGCCTTTAGTGCCCAAAGTAAACATCAGAATAATGTTTAGACAAACACATTTGATTTTTGAGGTAATGGGTATGTCAACTAAATGACAAACCTTAGAAAGGTCAAAGGGATAGCCATTTTTCAGACTCGTTCAACCATTAATCGTTGATTTTGGTAACAGTGCACTTGTAGGCAGAACGGGGCGAGAACGCCAGCTTGTGTGCGCTGTGTGATGCTCCAGACAGACCTCCCCAGGATCCACCTGGTCGTCAAAATAACATGTCTTTGTAAGCGAAGAGTCCAGCCTTTAAAAATGGCACTCAGAATCTCAGTTGTCTAAAGACCATCCAAAATGCAACACTCTTTTAATCCTTTGAAGAGACTCAGTCCATTAGTATCCGCTACAATCATATTTATGTGGCCTGTTATCTATAAGAAAACAAAGCACCAGCAAATCCATTCCTAATCACCCATTAACCTTGGGGAAATTTATAACGTTGTTCCAAACACAGGATATCACTGGTGAATCACAAGTATCTGAAACTACGGCTTGGTACAGTTCACCATTTGCTGGGTCATTTTTTTTTTTTTAAACTGGGGTATAGTTGCCTTACACTTCCCTGGTAGCACAGATGGTAAAGCATCTGCCTGCAATGCAGAAGACCCAGGTTCGATCCCAGGGTTGGGAAGATCCCCTGGAGAAAGGAATGGCAATCCACTCCAGGATTCGGCGCCTGGTGGGCTACAGTCCATGGGGTCGCAAAGAGTCGGACACGACTGAGCGACTAACACACACACACATAATTGCCTTACAGTGTTGTGTTAGTTTCTGCTCTGCAGTGAAGCAAGCCAGCCATGTGTGTACATGTATTTCCTCCCTCTCGGGCCTCCCTCCCACCCAACCTTCATCACACCCCTCTAGGTACTGAGCTGGGCTCCCTGCGCTATACAGTAGGTTCCATTAGCTACCTATTTTACACATGGTGATGTATATACGTTCATCCCAACTTCCCAACTCATAGCACCTGCCCCCCCGTCAGGGAAAGTTTAACTATAGGATTCCCATATGTTGTTTTCTGTTTCTCATGAACCCTCTGTTCCTTATCACTTCCTGGTAAACAGGAACGAGTGGAGTGGCATGCTGTTCCCAGGACTGAGGTCATGGGACAGAACGCATGCATGGATTTCCTTCAATAACCTGTTACCCTAAGGTAAAACTGCTTAGTCACGACCCTCTTACACAAGATATGGATTGTCTTCTGGCCTTGTGACGATTGTTATTTCTTGTTGTTCCTTTGGTAACGGTTGTTATACGTTTGGTTTTTTTGTTCTTTGCTTAACTTTATTTTTTGCCTAAAACTTCCTTGTATAACAATATATAAGCTCATGCAAACATGAATAAAGCACTCTTGTTCCACTAGAGACTTGGGTCCCCCATGTCCTTCTTTCTCTCTCTGGCTAGTTCTTTGGAGCGTGGAGGCCTGCCGAGCTCACTTTCCTGCCCAGGCTTTCAAGACCTCTTTGAGAGGACACCCTGTACCTTTATGAGCAGTACAAGCCCTATTCTAGGGCTTTATTGGTTTTCCATGTAACCCAGGGAATATCAGTCTCCCTCTCTCTCTTTTACTTTCTTTTCGTCAACTCCTGTCCTCAGGTTCCAGTTCGTCAAGAAGACCACAACACCCCTCTACCACATCCACAGGTACAGTCTCTATGTCTGCCTCTCTATTTCTATCCTGCAAATAGGTTCATCTGAACCATTTTTCTAGATTCCACATATATGTGTTAATACAGGACTCTAGGAATAGTCACTATCAATGGATGCTGGGTCTTATTTAATGTGAATTTTTTTTCCTTTGAAGTTCAGTTCAGTTCAGTTCAGTCACTCAGTCATGTCCGACTCTTTGCGACCCCATGAATTGCAGCACGCCAGGCCTCTCTGTCCATCACCAACTCCCGGAGTCCACCCAAACCCATGTCCATCGAGTCAGTGATGCCATCCAACCATCCCATCCTCTGTCATCCCCTTCTCCTTCTGCCCTTAATCCTACCCAGCATTAGGGTCTTTTCCAATGAGTCAACTCTTCACATGAGGTGGCCAAAGTATTGGAGTTTCAGCTTCAACATCAGTCCTTCCAATGAACACCCAAGACTGATCTCCTTTAGGATGAATTGATTGGATCTCCTTGCAGTCCAAGGGACTCTCAAGAGTCTTCTCCAACACCACAGTTCAAAAACATCAATTCTTCGGCGCTCAGCTTTCTTCACCATCCAACTCTCACATCCATACATGACCACTGGAAAAACCATAGCCTTGACTAGACGGACTTTTGTTGGCAAAGTAATGTCTCTGCCTTTAAATATGCTATCTAGGTTGGCCATAACCTTCCTTCCAAGGAGTAAGCGTCTTTTAGTTTCATGGCTGCAGTCACCATCAGCAGTGATTCTGGAGCCCAAAAAAATAAAGTCTGACACTGTTTCCACTGTTTCCCCAACTATTTCCCTCATACATTAACTATGACTTATGAGGCCAATCAGTGTTGATAGTGACTATTCTGAGACACCCAAATTCACCTGGCTTAGATCACACAAGGAATGTTTCTTTTGCCTAGAGAGAGGTGACAAATGAAACAAGATGGGAATGGAATATATTTAAAAATATTGCTGTCTCCCGAAGGAGCTGAGCATGACTCTGCTTCTCACAGAAGAACGTCATCGTGTGCTGGTATGCTGGCTCTTGCTGCTTGTGCATCATAATTTATCAATCTACTGAAATTACGTCACTTGCCAAAATGTTAGGACTCTTTAAACTCACCAAGCACATCAATGTACATAAGAAGCCAGAGACACATGACATGTATATTTGAGTTCTACCTATAAACACACATACCATGGCAAGGAATGCATATCAACCAGATTGAATAGTGTAATGAGCTCAGTTCAGTTCAGTCACTCAGGTGTGTCCAACTCTCCAACCCAATGGACTGCATCACGCCAGGCCTCCCTGTCCATCACCAACTCCCAGAGCTTACTCAAGCTCATGTCCATCGAGTCCATCTCAACCTCTGTCATCCCTTTCTCCTCCTGCCTTCAATCTTTCCCAGCATCAGGGTCTTTTCCAATGACTCAGTTCTTCTCACCAGGTGGCCAAAGTATTGGAGTTTCAGCTTCAACATCAGTCCTTCCAATGAATATTCAGGACTGATTTCCTTTAGGATGGACTGGTTGGATCTCTTTACAGTCCAAGGGACTCTCAAGTGTCTTCTCCAACACCACAGTTCAAAAGCATCAATTCTTCAGCACTCAGCTTTCTTTATAGTCCAACTCTCACAACCATACACTTCTACTGGAAAAACCATAGCTTTGACTAGATGGACTTTATTGGCAAAGTAATGTCTCTGCTTTTTAATAGCGTGATGAAAGGGAAGCATAAAACATATGGGTGTCTATTTGCTTTGCTGTGGAAAATTCCAGCAAACTCACTGTGAAGGTTGGGTACTTAGGAAGTAAGTCTTCGAATACATCTGCAGTGTGGGAGGTATCTTAGCTTCAGTACCATGACAAAATAACCAGACTGAGTGGCTTGAAAAACAACAATTTATTTTCTCACAGCTCTTGAGTCTGAAAGTCCAAGATCAAGGAGCCAGCATGATCCAGTGGGAGCTCTCTTCCTTGCTTGTAGGAAGCTGCCTTCTTGCTATGTCCTCACACAGCAGGGAGAGAGAGAGAGAAAGAAAGCTCTCTAGAACCTCTTTGTAGGAGAACTAATCTCATCATGAAGGCCCCATCCTCATGACCTCATCTAAATCTGATGACCTCCCAAAGTTCCCAGCTCCAAATACCATCATGTTGGAGGTCAGGTCTTCAACACATGAATGTGAGGGGCACTGAATCAGTCTGTAGCAGGAGGCAAGAGGCTGTCAGCTTTCAGAGGCAGATGTTACTGACATTCAGTTCAGTTCAGTTCAGTTGCTCAGTCGTGTCCGACTCTTTGCAACCCCATGGACTGCAGCATGCCAGGCTTCCCTGTCCATCACCAACTCCAGGAGCTTACTCAAATTCATGTCCATTGAGTCGGTGATGCCATCCAACCATCTCATCCTCTGTCATCCTCTTCTCCTCCTGCCTTCAACCTTTCCCAGCATCAGGGTCTTTTCCAGTGAGTCAGCTCTTCTCATCAGGTGGCCAAAGTATTGGAGTTTCAGCTTCAGCATCAGTCCTTCCAATGAATATTCAGGACTGATTTCCTTTAGGATGGACTCGTTGGATCTCCTTGCAGTCCAAGGGTGAACTGACATTCACAAATTTCTAATTCTTGTCAATTCCTAGTGATTTCTTCATTACAATCCCCCACATCTTTGAAGTTAAGTTTGGACATGTGATTAGTCATGGCTAATGAAATATGAAGCATGTCACTTCCAGGCCAAAGCATGACCATGCTGTTTCTCAGCTCTCCTGTCATCTCTTACCCTATCAAACTAAGCCCTGATCTTCTTGTGATGTGTTACAGGTGGTATTCTAGCTATCATTTCTGCAGAAAAATCAGTGCTCAATACAAAACTGACTAATGCTCATAGATGCTGTGGGTTGAGAATATGAACAGGGTAGAAAGAGGATGACTTGTCAATGCTTCGTAATATCCAAGTCTGGAAAGTCAATGGCTAAGGTCTGGAATCATCTAAAGGTTTGTTTACTCATATATCTGGTGTTCAGGGCAAGATGACCCAAAGGCTAAGACCACCACCTGGAGTGCCCATGGTAGCCTCTCCAGAACATGAGGACTTGCTCACAAATAGCCACATCAAAGCAGTCAGATTTTATAAATGGCAGCCCAAGGGTCTAGCAAAGAAGGCAGAAACTACATAGTCTTGTGCAGCCAGCTTAGAAGCCATACATATTACATCAATCATATGCTATTAGTTGAAGTATCAATAAGCTGACCTAGATTCAAGGATAGGAGACACAGATACCATTTCTTTATCAGAGGAATATCAAAGAATGTGTGTGCTTGGCTAGAGTCAGTGGGTAGGGGACTTTTTAAAGCTACCATTTAGGGTGCAGATTACCTGCTTGGAGCACAGCCCCACTACCCTTTCACAAAACCATGTGGAATAATAATAAATTCTTACTGTGTTAAGCCCCTGAGGTTTTGGTGGCAACATCCATGCCCAATCCAAATAGAATATCTCCTTAATACCTCAAAGAGTTGATGAGCTTCTTCCATAAAAATCAAATCAACCAAAACAGGAAAGACTTTTACTTTCAGTGAGTATAGCTCTAGTGCTAAATTCATGCTTCAAAAGTAATCAAGTTAATCAACTTTAAACCAACATTTATCCACCTGTGTTTAGAGGAACACAATATATATGGCCAATTTTTTAGCCAGAGATTAGAGGTTGGTTCCTACTAAAGCAATGATAGCACATACCTGACCCAGGTGCCCCAGCTGCCTGTTAAGCGGTCATTTCAAACATCACAGATCAGTCTCAACACTAACAATCAAACAGTCTCCTCCTGAGTCTCCAAAACTACTTTCTATAAGATTCACTCTAGCATAGTTCCTCTCTAAACCCACTTTATGTTTGTATCTTTGTGTATTTAGATTCCTGACTTCGGTCAAAATCAATGCAGAGGAGATAGTATGGAGTTGAATTCTACTGTTCTACCAGTTATTTCACATGTGTGCTATGCTTAGTTGCTCAGTTGTGTCCAACTTTTTGCAACCCCAAGAACTGCAGTCCTCCAGGCTCCTCTGTCCATGGGGATTCTCCAGGCAAGAATACTGGAGTGGGTTGTCAAGCCCTCCTCCAGGGAATCTTCCCACCCAGATATCAAACCCAGGTTTCCGCATTGCAGGCAGATAGATTCTGAGCCATGAGGGAAGCCCATATTTCACATAAATAAGCCAAAGTATAATTCTATGTGTGAAGTTGAACTAAAAGCTGGATGTGGAAGTGGGGGATCTACTGAAGACTTATTAGCAAAGACGGAGATCTGAAGTAGCATTTCATCTCCCTGAGGAGACAAAGTGGACACACAAAACTGTAATTAGTAGTCTGATCATGGATGATAAAGACGTACAGGTAAAGCACAGAAAAGCACATTGTCAGAGTCATGAGAAAGGAGACGAGACTTTGTTAAAGTAGAAGGAGATAGTTTTAGAGAGAGAACTGGGTTCAGTCTGTCTTTGAAAGGAAGAAAGATTTGGACTGTAAGGGAAAATGTGCAGAATGTGTAGAGGTAAGAATGCTCAGGGGAGGATCTGGTACAAGAAACTGGACAGGCTGGACCAAGTAAAGTGTTCTCATAAAACATCAAATTATCAAAGTTCGTTCCAAAGCCATCATGATCCCATGAAGAACCTGATTCAGTCCAGTTCCTGTCTTCAGATCAGGAAAACTAGGTTACTCTTCTCTTATTCTATGACCTGGAACAGCTTGAAAGAATCAGGGAAAGTAAAGGGCCTGGGAGAGAGTGGGCAGTAAAGCAGAAGGTCTTGGCCACAAATCCAACTCTGCTTCTCGCTCACAGATGAGGATTTAACTCATCTGCACCTCAGTTTCCCCTTTTGTCAAGTGAGTATGAGATTCTAACTAGCACGATTTCTCTGAGAATTAGCTTGACATGGCATGTAAAGTTTCCAGCACTTTTTATGGTTATATAGTAGATACTCAAAAGAAGGTGTGTGTTATTATCACCATCATCATCATTATTAGAAGCATCATCATCATTTCCATCATCTCATTAACAAAATAAAATCTCCCAGGGATAAATTCCCAAACTATGCTTTGGAAAGAAATAAACTAGGAAGGTAGACATCTGTAGAGAACTCATGAGTCTTGAGTCAGCAATAGAATGAACTTCAATTAAAAGACTAATTTAAGAATATTTTCTATCCCTTGTTGATTGAATCTGCAGAATTGGAACTCATGGATATGGAGGGCTGATGATACCAATGAAAAAGGAAAGAGCAGCATTATGAAATCCCAGCACAGGTTAGTGGTGACTTCTCCAGAGGAAGGCAGAGCACAAATGTCAATTAATATTATTGTCAATAGTCTAGCTCTTGGTTTGTGCTGAGACTTTATGCCTGATATGTTAATATCATTAATAAATGAATAAGTAAAATGGGAGAAAGCCATGCATGAACCAATGAAGATAGCTCAAATATCAAGTAAAATCAAATATTGCCCAGTTCCTATACTTGGTTATGTGAATGATGAGAAAATGTCCTCATCTAGGAGTCTTCCATCCTCTGAATACTGAAGCAAAATAATAATATTCATTCAAGAAAAAAAAGTTAATTTAAGAATATCATTCAGCAAAAAAGAGGGAGTACTAATGTCTGCCTACTACATGCAGCATATGTGAACATTGGAAACACTATGCCAAGTCAAAGAAGCCAGATGCAAAAGACCATATTGTAAACTAGAGATTACCACACTAAGTGAAGCAAATCAGAAAGAGAAAGACAAATATCATATGATATCGCTTATATGTTGTTGTTGTTTAGTCGCTAAGTCGTGTCCAACTCTTTCGTGACCCCGTGGACTGTAGCCTTCCAGGTTCTTCTATCCATGGGATTTCCCAGGAAGGAACACTGAAGTGGGTCGCCATTTCCTTCTGCAGGGGATCTTCCCAACCCAGGGATCAAAACTGAGACTCCTGCATTGGCAGGCAGATTCTTTACCACAGAGCCACCGAAGTGACTCTACACAGTATGGATGCATCACATTAAAAGTGCCGAACACAGACAGGGTGGGCAGCAACAACGTTTAAAGATAGTAGAGGTTATCTGAGAGCATACGATCTGTCCACATACGCTCTATTAAAACAACAAAGAGTGTCTTCGGTAATTTCCCATTGTAATTCATTTCAGCAAAAGTTCATCCCAGGAACACTAGGATACTGAACACTAACTATAAATAAATCACGTATGGTGAAATAATATCTACACAGAAATCAATTTTCATTATTTTCCTATATTTCAATGCATAGAGAGACTTGAATCTTGGTGTAATATTTTCCCCACAAACAGGAAAAGCTGATACTTTCTCCATTTGGAAGACAGAGAGCAAAGGATGCTTTCTGGAGAAGGAGTTAAAAGATGCCAATCTGAGTAGAAGGTGGACCATTGTGAACAGCCCTCCCCTCACTGGAGAAGGAAAGGCTACCCACTCGCATATTCTTGCCTGGAAAATCCCATGGACAGAGGAGCCTGGCAGGGTACACTCCATGGGGTCGCAAAGAGTTGGACACTTCTGCTCCCCTCACTAGAGCTGGTCATCTCGCCAGAACCAGTGAGCAGAATGGCACTTAAAAGTCTGAGAGGGAAGCATCTGAATTAGGAAAGCCCTTTGCTTGGGAGGAAAGCTTTGTTATCAAGGACAGATAATGAACTGAGGCCAGAATGCCCAGCTGAAGCTGTACCCAGAGGTCTGTAAGGAAAAAGCCCAAACTCGTGCTTTCAGGCTCAGATTCGAGTCAGCAAACAAACATATAATTTTTGAGTTAAAGTTGACATGTAACACTGTAATAATTAATCTTGTGTCAATGTTTATAAGGTCATCATTTTGGAATTTGTAGACTAACAGACAATAATAACTGCGTGGACCAGGCTGCCTGAATCCAATTACAAATGTCTCATCAATAGTGGCAACAACTTGGAGGGAGGTGAAACTTGAAAAAAAGGCTGGAAAAGTTTCATCCGGACCACTAGCCTTAAAAAAAATGCTGATATATATGAAACTTATCAATGATTCTGAGATCCCTTTCCCAGATCGAAACACGTTACAAGATGAGCTTTTTGAGGAATCTTTTTCGGAAAAGCCTTACTGCACATCAGGGATTGGAAATACAAATCATCATCTACAGTGGAAGAAAGGGATAAATTTAAGAAGCAGATTTTCAGAGAAGGACACAGAGGAAGAGAAACAAATGGACAAATGGGGTGAGCGGCGAGATAAAGAGAATGAGATGAAAAACGAAGATCTCCCAAAAGGAGACTCACTTTATCCCTTCAAAATTTCTCCCGTCTTGATGGAGCAATGGGAGAGTCCAACACAGATGGGAGGATATGAGGAAAGAATCAGGGGACACCAGCTGGCTTTTTATTTGCTCCCAGACCCAAGCATGGTCCACCTCTCAGCTCCGTTTAAGCTGGGTTTGTACCTTGTTGGCTAACACGCCAATGCATCATTGACAAGAAGTTGGCATGGCAGATGACTTAGAGCATGAGGAGTGCTCCCAGGAAGAGAGTCACGTGTCTGATCTGCCCCTGTGATATGAACTGCACGAAAGGGCGCTTTGTCATCATAAAAGAACTATGGGCAGCCATGCTGATTGATGAGCCTGACTCATACACCCAGGGCTTGGAGAACCCGGAGGCCAACCAAGGCCCCTGACACCTGACTCCAACCAGGATGCAGGGTGACACTCTTATCCACTCACTCAGCTGTGAATGCTTCGCAAGCCTTTCCAAACATTAGAACCTTGGGGACTGTAGGGTACCATCTCAAGAAGAAAGGACGTGCCTTGTTTTCAGATTTGGTTTGGTTTGTCGTGCTCTCAGGTCTGTTACGCACTCTTCAGAGTGGAAGCAGACTCCCTCTGCACCATGCACAGAACCCTCGCCTAGTCCCAGGCATCCTGCAGAACTTCTAGTGCCTTCCTCACACAGGTTGCGGGTAGATTAGAAGAACACAGCTCTGGAATTGTAAGGATGGAAAAGAAGATGTAAAGAAAAGTCCGCCTTTCAGTCTCCCGGGTGCCTGCGTGTGTGCTCAGTTACTCAGTCATGTCTGACTCTTACCGACCCTACAGGCTACAGCCTGTCAGCCCCCTCCGTCCATGGGATTCTCCAGGCAAGAATACTAGAGTGGGTGGCCATTTCCTCCGCCAGGGGATCTTCCCGACCCAGGGACTGAGTCTGCGTCTCCTGCATTGACAGGCAGGTTCTCTACCACCGAGCCACTTGGGAAGTTTCCAGTCTTCTGGGGTTCCAGCTCAAATGTAAGTGCTCAGAACAGTGACTCTCTCCTAGAAAATGGGGCTGCTATCCACCCACGGGGCAGCTGTATTTCCTGGCTGGTGCAGACCGTCCCTAGGCTAAAGTCAGAGCGCCCGCTGCATGAGCTGTGAGCACATGTGGTCCAGCAGAACACCCTTTGCTTTCCACAACTGTCCCTTTAAAATGTGTGTGGAGGGGGTCTACTCTCTCCCTGCATCCCATCTGCTTCCCTGGCATCCTAGCTTTCTGTGAGAGCTAAACCCTCAGTGTAGTTCTTCCTCTTTTTAAAATAACTTCTGGTTGAGTAATATTCCATGGCACATATGTGTCACATCCTCTTTATCCATTCAGCTATCGATGGACATTTAGGTTGCTCCCATGTCCTGGCTATTGTAAATAGTGCTGCAGTAAGAATTGGGGTACATGTGTCTCTTTGAATTGTGGTTTTCTCAGGGTATGTGCCCAGTAGTGGGATTGCTGGGTCAAGTAGATTTATTCCTAGTTTGTTAAGGAACCTAGAGGGGCTGGGTGGGAGCAGGGAGGGAAGCTCAAGAGGGGATATATATATATAATATGACTGATTTCCTGTTGTTGTACAGCAGAAACCAACACAACATTGTAAAGCAACTATATTCCAATTAAAAAATAAGAAATACTAAAAAAAATAAACACAAGTATTAATTTTTAAAAATAAGATAATTTAGGTTCAAGACATTTAGCAAATGTCTCCAGCTAAACCAAAAACTTAAAGAAGAAAAAGGATTCAGAATTCCCTATACTACTCTCCTGTAACCAGGAGATGTGTTGTTCATTTCCCAGGCATGTTGTGATATGAGGTTCTTTGACTATGTATATAGATGTCCTAACTGCAATTCATGGGGTCGCAAAGAGTCAGACACGACTGAGCGACTGAACTGAACTGAATTCATCTCAGTGATTTCCAGCTTGCAAGACATTGCCTATGGCTAGGCTGGTGCAAATTTTTTAAATTTTAATTGAAAAATTTAAAAGTTAAAAATAAACCCTAGCATTAGATCTTTTCAGATTCAAATGCTCTGAGCATCAGTTTCAGTGATTCACCGGTTGGTGACCTGAGACCAGTTGTTACCTAACTTCCTCATGCCTCAGTTTAATAAATCTACGAAACTCTGATGAGAATTCCTGCCCTAGCTACTTGGCAATTTTAAAATGGGAAAATGCCAGGGGAGGAACGGAGACACAGATGTAGAGAATGAACCTGTGGACACAACAGGGGAAGGAGAGGGCAGGATGAACTGAGAAAGTAGCATTGACATATATGCACTATCATGTGTAAAACAGATACTAGCGGGAAGCTGCTGTGTGACACGGGGAGCCCAGCCTGTCCCTCTGCTCTGTGATGACGTAAAGGGGCAGGATGGGGGGTGGGGGAGAGGGAGGCTCAAGAGGGAGGGGGCATACATCTACTTATGGCTGATTTGCATTGTTGTACGGCAGAAACCAACACAACGTTGTAAAGCAATTATCCTCCAATTAAAACCAATTCCATCACCCTAAAACCATTCTTTTAATGGTTACATTCCCCCCCCTCCAACCCCTGCAACCATAAATCTGTTCTCCAGGTTTATCCTAATCTTTCCGGAAAAAGTCATATAAATTGAAATACACAACACTCAGCTTCCCAGGTGGTGCTAGTGGTGGAAAAAAGAAAAAATACCTGCCAGTGCAGGAGATATAAGAGACATGGGTTTGATCCCTGAGTGGGGAAGATGCCCTGGAGGATCCTCCTGGAAGAGGACATGGAAACTCACTCCAGTATTCTTGCCTGGAGAATCCCATGGACAGAGGAGCCTGGAGGGCTGCCGTCTATAGCATCGCACAGAGTCAGACACTACTGAAGTGACTTGGCTAGCATGCATAGCCATTTGAAACTGGCTCTTTTCACTTGGAATAGCATCTTTGAGAGTCATCATCAAAGTTATTTTTGGTTTCTTTTCATTACTAAATAATATTTCCAAAAATAAATAAATAAATAATATTTCCTGGTACAGACATACCACGTTCGGCTTAACCATTTGCCTGGTGAAGGACATATGTTTTATTTCCACATCTTGGCAATTATGCATAGATTGGCATAAACATTCATGTATAGGTTGTTGTATGAACATAAGTTTTAATTTCTCGAGGGTAAATACCTAAGAGTGGGACTGCTGGGTCATCCAAATCACTTTTTTTTTAAACAAATAGTGACATGTAAATATCAGTAGCACATTAACATCTCCAGAGTGTTTTTTCAAGTCAACCTCTTAAGAGACAAAAAGCACTATTAATCAACACTCAAAAACTAATGTGCTCTACCCTCTCTCAAAATTTGAGGTTTTGGTATTTTGTACTGTTTTTGAGTATTTTCCGTAGATAAAATTTAAAATGTCATCTTAGCATGCTGTAAATAATTTTCGGTGGTTCTATCAAGAGTTATTTTTTATCAGCTAAGGAATATTCATTTTAGTTCCTGAAATGAAGAAAAATAAAATAAAGCTAAGTAGAAAGGGGTTTCAACATCAGAGTCTGAGTTAACACAGACTGGATCTGGTATAATTTTAAAGCCACTCAAGTTAAACTTAACACATCATAAACAGTACTCATCAAGTAATGCTTGAAAGTGTTTGAAGATATTTTTAGGAGTGCTCCCCCCAAAGTCCAGGATTTATCATTTCTTAAACCAGTCCTGGAGGAAAGCACAGACACTGTAGTTTGTGAACCAATCTGTACCTGGTACCTCTTTGCCTTGAGCCTCATGGGTCCCACGGGCCCCAGAACAATCTGTATTCCCCTGGTTGAAGATGACAGCATAATGTCAGTGTACTTAAAATTCAATTTCATTCTTCTTCATCTATGCTCCATTATGCAAGCCTTTGAAACAGTCTCCAAAGAAGGTAAGCCTTCTATTGATTCCCATTCTCCTACATAGCAACTGGTGGGTAGCAAGCTATGGTATAGTATGAGGGGGTGAAAATATTGATTCTAGGAAACTTAATATTATTAAAAGACAGTTGTATTAAATCTCTTTCCTGGACTTAACCGAGCACTTTTTTTTCCTTTCCCATTTTCAGAAAATCAATGAAGCTAATACCCTTGTTAGTTTTAGAGTTTCTACGACAGCAGTTTCATGTCATCATAGAACCATCAGAAGGTTTGTAGGCTCAGCACTAGAAGCTTGCAGCCCTTGACTGACTGAAGATAACAACATTCCTCTCTTTAGTTATCCTGCACTCAGAGGGGGCAAGTTGTATTCGGATTACATTTTCCATGTATCCGTTTTCTCCAGTGTGTAAAAGTCTCCAGATAATGCTCAGACTTCTCCATAAAATGCCTAAGTGCTTGTGATCAAGTTCATTACACAAATGCAATTTGCAGTTTGGGAGAAGTCTGAAGAAATAAAACCAAGAGGAATCAGCACGGGGAGGGGGCTGCTTGATGGAGAACACCTGCCAACCGAAAACCCCAGAATCTGCTATTTAAGACGGTAAGTCACACTGACTTTCTGTGCACCATCCAAACCCGAGCTTTCCTTTTCATAAGAAGCAGCTGCCTCTGATTTGCGACAAGATTAAAGCATTTTGGAATCTCTCTCCAGATATCCAAGTTCTGATAGAATGTCTGCTATGTCATTATCGAATATAACAAGCCTGTAATATGGCTCCAGAGTCAATGAACCAAAGACTGGAATCTTCTTCTAATTATATAATATGAAACTTCTTGTAATTCTGATGCCATGAATTTGGAATTTGTGATTAATATGGGTTAGACTGCTAAGCAAGCATTTTCATTGTAGATACTGCAAACAGTATTTTAAAAATAAGATGGCAAGATTAATGCTGAAACTATGTGAAAAACAAACTGTTTTCAAGCCCCCCTCAAAGACTTTAGAAGCCACAATTAGTATGCAAATATTTGTGGTGCTTTTTATAGTTATTTTATATCCCTTTCTTCTGGCTTCTCTTGAGAGTGGCATTCTCAGCTGCTAATTGACTAAGTCCACCTGGATATTCCAGACACTATGAACTGATTTGCCCCGAACAGGATCGGACATTTCTCTTTGCTTCTCAATTGTCTTTCTTCCTGTTTTCCCTCTTTCCATGAAAGGACTCATCTTTGACATCTAAAAGAGAAATCTGAAAAGCAACCAAGGACCATTGGTTAATGTTCACACTGTTTCAGAAATATCTGTCTAACTTGACTCCTCTCCTCTAGAATTCAGCTTGTCACTCTTCCTCCCCACTCACTGGACCCCTGAAAGGCCTCCCACCCCACCTACCAGGATCTCTGGTCTCAGAGACACCCTCCTGAAAAAAACAAAGCATCAGATCATATTGAAAACTGTCTTTGGCTTCACATCACCCATCAGTCAATATGCTGAGTCATCAGCATCATGGGCTGAGAAGACTCTGGACACAAAGATGATGCGGACAAGCCTGAGCTGACAACAAAGCAGAAATGCCTGTGTCCTATTTGAGTGAAGGTAGAAGACCAAACAGGCTCAAAAAGGAGTTTGTAATAGTGGTATTTATACAAAATGGGTCATAGACGTGAAGGGGGTCCAGACAACTGGAGACTTGAAAATCAGTCTGAGACTTTCTGACTTTATCCCTCCATCCATGGGGAGCCAGGGCATATCATGAGCAGAAAAGGCAGATGGACACCATGTCCAATTGTTAACACCAATCCCCTCCCCTGTGTGTGTGTGTGAGTGCTCAGTCACTCAGTTGTGACTGTTTGTGACCCCATGGACTGTAGCCCACCGGGCTTCTCTGTTCATGGAATTTTCTTTACCCCTGCGGCCCGGGGGAAGCCCAGTCCCCTCCCCTACCACCACACAAACAACTGAATGATGTCATCAGGCTACTAGTTATTTTGTGACTACTTTGTCTTTCATAGGAAATAAAAAAAATGAGAGAGATTAACAAGTAACTATTTGTTTCCCTTTAATACACTTTGAATTTTTAAGTAACACTTTATACTGGCTCTGTAGCTTCCCTGGTGGCTCCGCTGGTAAAGCGGCTGCCTGCAACACGGGAGACCTGGGTTTGATCCCTGGGTCAGGAAGATCCTCTGGAGAAGGAAATGGCAACCCACTCCAGTACTCTTGCTTGGAAAATTCCATGGATGGAGGAGCCTGGTAGGCTACCGTCCGTGGGGTCACAAAGAGTCGGACACGACTGAGTGACTTCACTTATGCTGGCTCTACAAACATAAGCTCCATTGCAGGGATTCACAGTATGTTAGTAGTAGGCTATAATTTAACTGGGATGCTCCTTTCTCCAGAGGCTACAAACATAGAAACATGGTACATCATCAGATAAAATACTAACATATTAATGAAGGGATGTCATTTCTTTGAACCAAAAAAAAAAAAAAAGAAATGATGAAGAATGCATTAATGAGGGTTTCAAACTTACATGCCAGAAAGTCTAAGGAAAGGCCTTTGGAAAGGCCTTTTCCAAAATGCTAATTGTTTAAAATAGAATAAGATGTGTTTAATACCTATAGACCATCAGAGGTGGTCTATAGGTATTATCCGAACCACCAGTGCACAATCCCAGTGCGTAATTCCTGAGAAGCTCAGAATGACCATAGCCAAATTGAATCCTCTCCAAAACTCTACCTCCACTAAGGGTATTAGTATTCACCTGTTCACCTAAACTGGAAACGAGGTCATCATCCTTGTCTCCTGCCTCTCTCCCTAAACTCTTGCCTCTGTGGGCTCTCCAGTGGCCGTCACTTATTTCCAACACGTCTGCCTGAATCAGCCCCACTCAGCACTCCCCACCATCACTGCCTTATCATCAATGTCCCAAAATATCTCAGTAGCCTTCTCAGTGGCTCTAACCGTCCAACAGCCAGCTGCTATCTGCTAGTGTGGCCACTCCAGAAATTCACCACCTCGCCTTCTTTCTCCTCTTGCTGATGTGCTCAGTCGTGTCCGACTCTTTGTGACCCATGGACTGTAGCCCACCAGGTTCCTCTGTCCGTGGAATTTTCCAGGCAAGAATACTGGAGTGGGTTGCCATTTCCTTCTCCACCTGACAAACCCCCTGCCCCTTTCAACTTACCCCAAAGTCCCTTCCTTGCACCCTCATCATTTCCCACCTTCTTCTCCAAGAATGAATGGTTTCCTCTTCTAGATTCCTATGTCCTTTTTCCCTTTCTTATTAGAACACTTAGCCCATTTTGACTACGATTTAGTGTTTAATGCTCATTCTTCCCCAGTAAATCTGAGTATTCCTTGAGGTTCAGATCCATGTTTTATTCTTCTCTGAGTCTCTGGGGGAGTACAGCACATCTCCCGAGACATGGTACACCCTCTCAAATGTTTGCAGAACTCACTTTGGCTCTCTTGCCAATGAAGTGAGGTATCTGATCATTTCCAGTTTAAGCTTTTTAGATTTTGGTGGCTGCACATCTTATGTCACTTAAATTCCTTTGCCCATCCTTTCCTTGTAGCTGTTTCTATTTGGTCTTCCTAAGAGCAAACCTCTGACAAGCAGCATTTGGTAAAATAGTTTGCCACTAGCTGGATGCTTACAGGAAGCACAAAGGAAAGAGTAAGTTGAGTAAAAGATCTATGTGTATTTCAGCACCTACTTTAGAAAAAGCTGATATATATATACATATATACATCCCTATATATATATACATATACACCCCTATATATATATATATATATATATACACACACACATATATGTATGTGTATATACCCCTATATATATATATATATACACCCCTATAGAGACAACCCACACCCCAACCCTGGCATTGACTTCTAGAGAAAACAGCTGTACTTGGAATCCACTTGTGTGCTCCATTACTTGGCCAACAAAGGTCTATCTAGTCAAAGCTATGGTTTTTCCAGTGGTCATATACGGATGTGAGCATTGGACTATAAAGAAAGCTGAGCACAGAAGAATTGATGCTGTTGAACTGTGGTGTTGGAGAAGACTCTTGAGAGACCCTTGGACTGCGAGGAGATCTAATCAGTCAATCCTAAAGAAATCAGTCCTGAATATTCATTGGAAGGACCGATGCTGAAGCTGAAACTCCAATATTTTGGCCACCTGATGGGAAGAACTGACTCACTGGAAAAAACCCTGATGCTGGGAAAGATTGAAGGTGGAAAGAGAAGGGGATGACAGAGGATGAGATGGTTGGATGACATCACCGACTCAATGGACATGAGTCTGAGTAAACTCCCGGAGTTGGTGATGGACAGGGATGCCTGGCATGCTGCAGTCCATGGGGTTGCAAAGAGTCGGACATGACTGAGCAACTGAACTGAACTGAACTGTGTGCTCCAATGCAGATATTAGAGTGTTACATGGCTGATAATTATCTGTGGGAAAAAAATAGCAGCACGATCCCCGCAGTGATCACTCCTCATGCCAACTAAACGGCTTTCTCAAACCCACACCTACCTGACATAGCCAATTACCAATGTCAAGAAAGCAGGAAATGAATGGCTCATGGTTTTAAGCATCAATAATTTAAATTAAAATGTTATAAAGAGTCATCATTCTTCCTGGAGTGTAAATGAATGAAACTCTAAGTGTATGGTAAAGACATGATAATTGCCAGCAAATTAAGTTCCAATAAAGTTGAAGAGAGAAATCGGTCTTCTTGACTCTTGGACTATTTCCTTCCAAAAGTATTTGATTGTTTCACATTAGGAAGGCAAACAACTCAACTCTGTAAAGACCATGCTTCTGAGGTAAGTGTCACCAGGAGTCAGATGGGAGAAGCTTCCATCAGCAGCATCCCTTGTACCACGTGGAACTGATGAGGTCGTGTGCTCTGCGACTATGGTACTCATCCAGTGAAGACCTGGTCCAGAGGTGTGCTGAGTAAAGAAAGGGCAGATTTTCCTTCATCCAGACCCTCTGGAGCCCACTGATCTGTCAGAACAAGCGCTGTGCTTGCTCTCTTCACCTCAGTGAACTGCTAGCTGGTGTCTCCATCCCTGTTGGGAGCACAGACATTTGGTCAGAGAGACCCTGTAGGAATAATTTCCTAGAACTCAAACCACAGCTAGACCTCCTCTACAACATAGTTGGCTCTTCCACCTTCATTCCTCCGCCTCCTCTACTCTACAATTTTCCCTGGTCCTTTTAGTCCAAAGTCATTTTATCAGATAATCTCATTCAAAGTAAGATACTGTGGCTATGGTCCCATGTGTCATGTTCTCCATTTGAGATCATTTAAAAGTAATTTAAAAGAGAGTTGGTACATACACACCACCATGTATTATCCAGGCTTCCCATGTGGAGCTAGTGGTAAAGAACCTACCTGTTAATGCAGGAGACGTAAGAGACATAGGTTCGATCCCTGGGTCTAGAAGATCCCCTGGAGGAGGGCATGACAACTGACTGCAGTATTATTGCCTGGAGAATTCCATGGACAGAGGAGCCTGGAGGGCTACAGTTCATAGAGTCACAGAGTTGGACACGATTAAAGCGACTCAGCATGCACGCTGGTGTTATCTAAACATCCGCAGATGGAATTTGGGTTCAGTCACTTAAAAAAAATATATGAAGTACTGACACACACTACAATGTGGATGAACCTTGAAACATGCTAAGGGAAAGAAGCCAGACACAAAAGACCACATGTTGCATGATTTTATGTATGAAATAACCAGAACATGTGAACCCATAGACACAGAAAGCGGATTTGTGGTTACCAGGGGCTGGAGAGAAGGAGCGTGAGAAAGGACTGCTTAGTGGGTACAGATTTCCTTTTGGGGTGATGAGAATATTTTGGAACTAGAGACAAGTGGTTATACAGTGTTGTGGGTGTATCTAATGCCACCGAATTCTTCACTTTAATAAAACAGCTAATTCTCTGTTACATGAGTTTCACCACAATTTTTAAAGAGGAGGGAGATTTGTAGATAGTCAGCCAGGAGGCTCTTATGATGAGATTTTTTTTCAGACATAGTGGAAATAGGGTAGAGGTTCCTATTAAGGAGATTTCTCAGGTTCCTTCCTTAAATCCCAGGAATGAGTTTGCCTTTGTTCAGGACTGCACTTGCCTCAGATAAAACATCCTAGCAGTGGCTTGTCTGGGAAGCCAGGGTTAGCTCGCAAGAAAGGCAGAAGGGCTGGCTTCAGCCTTCCACTGGCAGGGATCCATCCTCTGTGGAGAAAAAGAAAAAATAAGTAGCTCATTTTGACTGGAATTATTATTATTATTATTATCCTTATGTTATGCTGACCTTTTCTTTTCCATGGCCTAAAATTAGATTGTGTGCTGTTTATTCAACTTTTGCCTGGGGTTCTTTTTTGGTTCTATTGATTCTCTACTATTGCTGCAGCAGAGCCAGGCCAAGGCGAGACCTGGTGGTTACACACAGCTCACTTCATGGTTTCACCCACAAACACAGAAGGAGGCAGCAACATGGGTTTCTGGTTACTGATGACACATAGGTTCTCTCTTTCTTTCTCATGCCCCGGGCTAACCTGGGAAGCCTACCCAGAGCCTTACCCAAAGGAACCCAGCCCTGGGTTGCTGAGATTCCAGACTCTAAAGTTGAGAAGTCTGAGACTTGAAACTCTCAGTGATTCCCATTGGAGCTTTGATCAGACTGCCAGCCTTTCTTGGGGCAGGAAATCAGCATCAGGAGAAGAAAGGATAAAAAGAAGGGGGAAACTAGCTGGGAATGAGATTTGAATCCATAAAGCTTTGCTGCCCTGCGTTTTGATTTGAGCAAATGTACATTCACTGTTGCCTTTCTATGACAAAGCTCACCAAAAGGAGGTCCTATCTATCAGGGTCCAGTCAAAAGGCAGAAATCACTCTAGTTACTTTAACAAGGAAGATGGGATACAAAGAAATGTTAACGATAAAAGATGCTTAACTATTTTATTTTTTAAAAGGCTAAAAGGGACCCTCAAGAAGTAGCATTACCTGGGGGAGAGAGATAAAAGGAGCAAGAACTAGGAGAGAAGCCCCCTCTTCCCATCCCCAAGGCTGAGACTCGGAGCTCCTCAGAAGGGGACTTAGCTACCGCAGGAGCTTGCAACGTGCTGGTGGTTAAGAAGCTTTCTGGAAGGCAAAGTGACGGCCTTTGCCTGGAGAAAGCAAGTCATCGTAGGGGTACGTGTGGGAAGAGCTTCTGGGAAGTGATCATCGCGGGGAGAGCATGCCCGGAGGGCACAGCAGGAGCTTGGCTGCATTGATCACTGGGCTGCTGCAGAGAATGGTAACCCCTGAAGGCTCAGAACTCAGAAGCAAAGAGTCTTCACCTTGCACTGCCCTTCTAGAAGCCTCCAGTGATGAAGGCCACGTTTGGCCAGTGGGCAAAGAGGAAATGTGGACAGGCTACAGCACTGGTATCAGAAATCAGGACAAAGAGTGGATCTGCACGTGGGAGATAATACATTGAAACTAGACAGATGGGCACCCCATTCTAGATCTAGGCTCACTATATCAGGGGTTTCCCACTCTAGATCTGGCCTCACTTTCGTGGGATCCCCATTCTAGACCATCTCTCATCTCTGGGGGATCCTATTCTCGGTACGGCCTCGCCTCTGGGGGACCCCCATTCTAGGTGTGGCCTCGCCTCCTGGGGACCCTCATCCTAGATCTAACCCCATCCCTTCACCTCAGTGAGCTGCTATCATAGTGTCTCCAACCCTGTTGGGAGCACAGACAACATCCTTCACTAACTCCATTTCCCAGTGAGTGAGTGAAAGCCGTTCAGCCGTGTCCGACTCTTTGCAACCCCATGGACTATGCAGTCCATGGAATTCTCCAGGCCAGAATACTGGAGTGAATAGCATTTCCCTTCTCCAGGGGATCTTCCCAACCCAGGGATCAAACCCAGGTCTCCCGCATTGCAAGCGAATTCTTTACCAGCTGAGCTACGAGGAAAGCCCAAGAATACTGGAGTGGGTAAACTATCCCTTCTCTAGGGGACTTCCTCGACCCAAGAATTGAACCAGGATCTCCTGCATTGTAGGCGGATTCTTTACCAGCTGAGCCACAAGGGAAGCCCCCATTTCCCAGTACTCAACAATATATCCAGGTGGGTCAAAGAACATCAACAAACTTTCAAAATCAACAGTCAATCAGTGTTTTCACAGTGTCTCAGGCAGAGAAGAAAGGTAAAGAAGAAGACTTTCATAAACTTAGATGTGGCCCAGAATGGCTGTATTTTCACCAAAGTCCGTTTCCTTTTCCCCTTGAGCATCCAGATACACTCTATCCTCAGTTTCCTTTTATAGTTAGGCTGATTCTCGCCAGTGGGATGTAAGCAAAAGTAACATATCCCGCTTGCAGGCCTGGCCCCTAGAACAGCCCTGGCCCCTGTGTCCTCTCTGTGCCATGACCCACTAGCTGCCTGCAGAAGAGGAGTCTGTGGTCTGAGGGAATGGCAGAGCTTCTAGGGAAGGAGGTTAAGGCCCCGAGTCATCCTTGGGAGGAGGGCATCCCTGGAGAGTTGCCCAGCCAGATATCTCCACGGTGGACTGTGATGAGAGGAGTGAATAAGCCCTTAGTGCACTGGAGCCCAGAGCAGCAGCATCTGAATGACTTGGAGACTTGCTAAAAATGCAAGTTCTCAGGCCTCAGCCTGCACATACTCAATGAGAAACCCTGGGAGAGTTTCTATAAGCCCTGTATTTTAATACAGCTTCCCCTATGGCTCAGCTGGTAAAGAATCCACCTGCAAGGCTGGAGACCCAGGATCCTGGGTCAGGAGTATCCCCTGGAGAAGGAGATGGCTACCCACTCCAGTATCCTTGCCTGGAAAATTCCATGGACAGAGGAGCCTTGCTGTTTACAGTCCATAGGGTTGCAAAGAGTCCGACATGGCTGAGCAACTAACCAAGCCAGCATGTATTTTAATAAGGAGATTTGGACACTTTAAAGTTTGAGAACATCTGCCTTATTGTATAAGGACACTAAGATTTGGAGGGTTTTGTTAAGTTCACAGGAAGTCTCAACATAAAAAATCACAAACTGAGTCCTCAGAAACCAGTTAAAATTTGACTGCTGTCTCACTAGGGACCTCTGTCACGACTCATTAATTCCAAGCCTGGACCAAGCTGATTGGGTCTTCACACAGTTGAAGACTTACTAACCTCAGATATCACCTGTGACATTTGACAGGGAACCAGAACAGAGTTCATTAATTGAGTTATTTTGGACAAGCTGTGTAACCTAATCGTTTTATTGCCTCTGCAAAAAAAGGAGATCAACACCCCCATCCATGTACTAGTCACTTGGAGGAAATCCTCCAATAAGGATGAGCTAGTAGATTGCATGTCCATGTTTAGAGAAATTCCATATGACTGTTTTTATATCCATCAAATTTTAGGAAACAAAAAACAGCCACTCTTCAGCTCTGTATACCAGCTGCAAACAGGGGACTGTGCAGAAGCAAATGGTCTAGGTTAGCTCATTTTCAATTTAGAACTTTCCTAATGCAAAGTTTTCTGTTTCAACTGTTGGCCAAAATGGAATGTCATCTCTACAAAAAATTCGGGTTGTTTAATTTCCCAAATATAAAGTCCAAATTTTAGGGGTTTTGAAATCACATACTTTTCCCAGGAGGAAAAGTTACCATCATTCCAGGGAAATGGGAAGCCTGGAGAGAGCATCTAATATCAAAGCGATGTGTTTAATTACCCACGTGGGTAAACAAGAGCTGCCAGGAGTGCGGTGGCTCAGAGGAGAACCGTGGCATTTAGTTCCAGCTCTGTGCAAAGCCACATCTTCAGCACTTAGTTCAGAAGTAATTACCATCTTGCTGGCCCTCGGGTAGAGGGAGAAAAGAAATAACTAGATTCATCTTGTGATTAAATGGCAATTAGCAGCTAAGTGCCCTGCAATAACGTGGCAGTTACCACCTCATCACAGCGTCAGCAGCTTCCCTGGCCAATCCCACCAGCCTGCTGGGTATCAGAGCCCAGTGCTGCAGGTCTAGGGCCATGCGGAGGACCCAGGCACCAGCCAGAGTGAGGCACAAATTAGTGGCTAAAAGTGTGGACTCTACAGCCAAGCGGCTTAGGTTCCAAACACAGCCTCACCACTTATCAACCTGCCAATTTGGCCAAGTTGCTAAACGTTTTTAGTGTCAGTGTCCTCATCTGAAAACTGAAGGAAAAGAGTTGTTTCTAACACATAGTGTGCTGAGTGTGAGGCTTAAGTGAGTTACTAGATGCCAAGTGTTTACTAGAGCTCCTGGAACACAGAATATCCCCAAAGATGGCTAATGTTTCCCCATGCTTCTCCTCTATGGGGCTGGGACAGATTAACTCTTTCCTTCCTTGCATGCATGATTTAATACTTAAAATCATTTTAAGTGTACGTAGCACCAAAGCAAACACAAGCATAGATAAAAACCCTCCCTTATATCACCCTGCCTCTTTGGTCCGAGTGAATTCTGATTTATCCTCCACCCGAGGGACCACCCTCAGTCACTCCAGATTGTGAAACAAATAGAAGTGATGTCCAAGAAGACCTGAACAGAAGTTGTTTATCATCCCCAAAAGAGCAAGGCGATGGATTCGGACAAGAAACTGCATCTCAAGACAGAATGAATGAGGATGAACCAAAGTAAGACCACAGGGATGGGAGGTGTGGCCAAGCCCTTGATTATCTACCTTTATAGCCAATGGTTGCTCCTCAGGTTGGCATCGCCTCTCCCCAGAGATATTAGGAACTTGGTGCACCAGTGATTTCTGAAATTAGTTTTGAAACATAATCAGATGGTAAATCTGTTGTGAAAACCAAAGAGCTTTTTTAAGGCTACCCATTTGGGGGCAGCAGGGGTTCTTTGTTCTCAGATGCTTTCCCAACCCTTGCCCTGCTCTGCACTTAGTAGTTGGGAACTTCATTTCCCAGGGCCCCTTGTCAATTAGTTTTGTCCAGTTGAAGACAATGGTAAGACCGGAGGTTCTTACCCTACCTGTAGCAGAGCTTCCAACAGTGCCTGCATCTCCTCTCAGAGAACCCCGCACTGAGAGCTCCCAGGTCCGGTCAGGACACTGCCACTCTGGGACTCCAACGCAATATCACATCCTTGCAACACCCTCCTCCAGCCCAAGAGGTGGCAGTGGAATGTTCTTATTGCTAATCACTGGTTGCCAATGGCTCTCTAGTTGTTTCTTAGCTCTTACATCACATATGTAAGCAATTCTCTTCATTAAATTCCCTCTGTTTGAGATAACTATGCAGGATTTTATTTCCTGAAGAAACCGTTACTGACAAACCATTGCTTCATCTGTATTATTTCCGCCCCCTCCCCACAATATCTCAGTGAGAAAAGCACTGGACTAGGAATCAGGAGCCCTGAGTTCTGGTCCCAGGTCTACCAATAACTGACAGTGACCCCGAGGGCATTCTTCTCTGTGCCTCGGTTTCCTAATAAATAAGATGATTGGGCTAGGGGACTTCTAAGATCACTTTCAGCCATAAAGTTCTGGGACTAGACATTCTGACCAGTGTCACATGGCACTTCACCATGTGGGGACCAGTGGCATTGACTTACTCCCTGAGTTGGTTGGGGAACATTCCCAAGTGCACCATTTTACATTAGCAGCTGAGATAGAGCAAGGTGGCCTTGGCCGTGTTGTAGGTGATGGAAGGAATTGACGAGGGTGCTGGTGGATGGTCTGCATGTGTGGAGAGGTGGTCACACATATGCTTGTATGTGCTCGTGATTCCCTAAGAAACATTCGTTGGCGCATTTTTCTCTCTCGATTCACGATTCCCACTTTTATCTCTTAGATTTAAAATGATAGCTTAGCACATCAGCGTTGCAAGATGAAGACTGGTAAGGATGATACTATGTAAATTAACATCCTAGCCAAATTAATGTAAAGATACTAAGTCACAAGCATGAATACATGACACATTTGAAGCCTTAGCAAGTAGATTCTATTTTCTTTCTCTCTTCTGAACTACCAGTTCTCAATCATTTTTTTTTTCACACAACAGTACGATCAGTTTGGGGCCACAGTTGGGTATATAGCTGGTATATAGCATGGTATATATAGCTGGTATACAGCTGGTATATAGCATGCAAAACTCCCAGTGTGCTATCTGTAACCTGATCCCTTTTGCTTTTTCTCATCATTATGCAAAAAAATCTTATTGTGTACTAATACCTACAACACTTATGCTGCTGCTGCTGCTAAGTCGCTTCAGTCATGTCCGACTCTGTGCAGTCTCATAGATGGCAGCCCACCAGGCTCCCCCGTCCCTGGGATTCTCCAGGCAAGAACACTGGAGTGGGTTGCCATTTCCTTCTCCAATGCATGAGAGTGAAAAGTGAAAGTGAAGTAGCCCAGTCATGTCCAAGTCTTCACAACCCCATGGACTGCAACCTATCAGGCTCCTCCATCCATGGGATTTTCCAGGCAAGAGTACTGGAGTGGGGTGCCATTGCCTTCTCCAAAACAACACTTATAGAGTAAGCTTTTAACTGGTTTTAGGCTACAGTTGCAATCAAGTACATTTTTAAGTCAGTTATCAATTTATGCCCTTTACTGACAGAATATTTAAATCTAAGCTTATATGCATGCAGATATGTTTACATACAATACACACACAAACACACACCCTCACAATCACAAAACTCACCCTTGAAAATATTACTACAGTGAAAACTCTCATAAAAGTTATCTTCTCAGGCAAATAGATAGTCTTAAACTTCACTCACAGTAATCTATTTTCTTTTAACTCCTCAATGCTTCATAAAAAGACTGATTATATGCTTTTTTATCAGTATCCAGTGCTGAAATATTAATATTAATCTATAACTGCAATGTCCAACAGAGTAGCCACTAAATACATGTGGTTATTAAGCACTTGAGATATGGTTGGTTCAATTCCATTTGCAGCACAAATACAAAAACACACCAGATTTTAAATCCTCAGTATGAGAAAAATAAGACTTTCCAGGTGGCACTCTCGGTAAAGAACCTGCCTGCTAATGCAGGAGACACAAGAGACTGAAGTTCGATCCCTGTGTCAAGAAGATGCCCTGGAGAAGGAAATGGCAACCAACTCCAGTATTCTTGCCTGGAAAATTCCATGAACAGAGGAGCCTGGTGGGCTACAGTCCATGGGGCTGCAAAGAGTTGGACACAACTGAGCACAGGAGAAAAATAAACATAATATATCTCTTGAATAGTTTTATGTTGATTGCATGTTGAAATTATAATATTTTGAATACATTGTTACAATTCATTCCATGTGCTGCTTTTAATTAGAAAATACTAAAATACGTTGCATCATATTTCTACTGGGCAGCACTGATTCTAGAAGTTAAAGTAAATAAAAAGATACTTCTACTGTGTTTTCTTACAGAGGAACCTTGATGAGAGGCAGCAATATTGATCACAATTGATGGGGGTGGGGATGGAGACTGGCCAAATTTACAGGAAAGATGGATGGTTGGCGTTTCAACCTGCTGACACCCAAATCAAGCTTCAGTCTATACAGAAATAGCGAAGACCCAATTATTGGTGCTGTACACTGGAAACAGCATCATTGTGTTAACAGCTTGTTCCAAAGTCCAAGAGAGAAGGCCTTGAGGCGATTTCTCTTATTGATTGAAACCTGAAGAAAGTAAGGACCTTGGAGTTAAAAGTTTCCGAGGCTTGATTTCCCATATTGTCTCCCATTTCAGGATCATTCAAAAGCACACATCAAAAATAAATCTTACAAATATACAAGAGACTTTAAAGCTTTGGGCTTACCAGGTGGCACTAGCGGTAAAGAACCCACTTGCCAATGCAGGAGACATATAAGAGACATGGATTCGACTCCTGGGTCAGTAAGATCCCCTGAAGAAGGGCATGGCAATCTACTCCAGTATTCTTGCCTGTAGAATCCCCATGGACAGAGGGGCCTGGCAGGCTACAGTCCATGGGGTCACACAGAGTTGGACAAGCGTGAAGCGACTTAGCACGCACACATGCACTTAACTTTAAGATATTCAGTGGGAAAAGATTGCATACACATTGCATCTTACATCTAAATAGTTTTATTCATCATCTCAGTCCTTGCACATAGCATGAAACCGGGTACACAGCATGTGCTTAATGATGTTTGCTGAATGCACCAAAGGAACAGCTCAAATATGGCAGTTATTGAAAGTTGGATCCATTTACGCTGCTTAAGATAAGGAAGCAAAGACGCGGTTCTAGAAAATCAGAATCATAGTGACAGAAATTATCAAGAACAGACCACAGTCATTAAAAGGATGAAAAACTAAACCCAGCTCTTTCAGAATGCCATTATTGTTTGTTGTTCAATTGCTCAGCTGTGCCCAGCTCTTTGTGACCCCATGGACTGCAGCACGCCAGGCTTCCCTGTCCTTCTATATCTCCCTGAGTGATGCCATCCAACCAGCTCATCCCCTGTCATCCCCTGTCATCCCCTTCTCTTCCTGCCTTCAATCTTTCCCAGCACCAGGGTTTTTTCAAATGAGTCAGCTCTTTGCATCAGGTGGCCAAAGGGCCGGAGCTTCAGCTTCAGCATCAGTCCTTCCAATGAACATTCAGGACTGATTTCCTTTAGGATGGACTGGTTTGATCTCCTTGCTGTCCAAGGGACTCTCAAGAGTCTTCTCAAGTATCACAGCTCCAAAGCATTAATTCTTCAGCACTCAGCCTTTTTTATTGTCCAACACTCACATTCATATATGGCTACTGAAAAAACCATAGCTTTGACTATATGGATCTTTGTCAGCAAAGCAATATCTCTGCTTTTTAATGTACTGTCTATGTTGATCATAGCTTTTCTTCCAAGGAGCAAGCGTCTTTTAATTTCATGTCTGCAGTCACCGTTCACAGTGATTTTGGAGCCCAAGAAAATAAAGCCTGTCACTGTTTCCATTGTTTCCCCATCTATTTTCCATGAAGTGATGGGACCAGATGCCATGATCTTCACTTTTTGAATATTGTTTTAAGCCATTTTTTTCGCCCTCTTCTTTCACCTTCATCAAGAGGCTCTTTAATTCCTCTTCACTTTCTGCCACAAGGGTGGTGTCATCTGCATACCTGAGGTTGTTGATATTTCTCCCCGGAAATTAATTCAAGCCTGTGCTTCATCCAGTCCAGCATTTCTCATGATGTACTCTGCATATAAGTTAAATAAGCAGGGTGACAATATACAGCCTTGACGTACTCCTTTCCCAATTTGGAACCAGTCCGTTGTTCACGTCTGGTTCTAACTGTTGCTTTTTAACCTGCATACAGGTTTCACAGGAGACAGGTAAGGTGGTCTGGTATTCCCATCTCTTGAAGAATTTTCCACAGTTCATTGTGATCTACACAGTAAATGGCTTTAGAATAGTCAAGAAGCAGAAGTAGATGTTTTTCTGCAATTGTCTAGCTTTTTCTGTGATACAACTGGTGTTGGCAATTTGATCTCTGGTTCCTCTGCCTTTTCTAATTTCAGCTTGTAAGTCTGGAACTTCTCGGTTCACGTACTGTTGAAGCCTCACTTGGAGAATTTTGAGCATTACTTTGCTAGCATGTGAGATGAGTGCAACTGTGCAGTAGTTTGAACAATCTTTGGCATTGCCCTTCTTTGGGATTGGAATGAAAATCGACCTTTTCCAGTCATGTGGCCACTGTTGAGTTTTCCAAATTTGCTGGCATATAGACTGCAGCACTTTAACAACACCATCTTCTAGGATTTTAAATAACTCAACTGGAATTCCATCACCTCCACTAGCTTAGTTATAGCTTAGGATGCTTCCTAAGGCCCACTTGACTTCACATTCCAGGATGTCTGGTTCTAGGTGAGTGATCACGCCATCATGGTTATTCAGGTCATTAAGATCTTTTTTTTATATATAGTTTTGTGTATTCTTTCCACCTCTTCTTAATATCGTCTGTTTCTGTTAGGTACATGCTGTTTCTGCCTTTTATTGTGCCTATCTTCTCAAGAAGTGTTCCCTTGATATCTCTAATTTTCTTGAAGAGATCTCAGTCTTTCCCATTCTATTGTTTTCCTCTATTTCTTTGTATTGTTCACTTAAAAAGGTTTTCTTATCTCTCCTTGCTATTCTCTGGAACTCCGCATTCAGATGGGTATATCTTTCCTTTTCTCCTTCGCCTTTCACTTCTCTTCTTTTCTCATCTATTTGTAAGACCTCTTCTGACAACCATTTTGCCTTTTTACATTTCTTTTTCTTGGGGATTATCTTGATCACTACAGCCTGTACAATGTTACCTCGGTCTATAGTTCTTCAGGCACTCTGTCTATCAGATCTAATTCCTTGAATCGATTTGTCACTTCCACTGTATAATCCTAAGAGATTTGATTTAGGTGAATGGTCTGGTGGCTTTTCCTACATTCTTCAATTTAATTCTGAATTTTGCAATAAAGGCTTCATGATCTGAGCCACAGTCTGCTCCCAGTCTTGTTTTTGCTGACTCTATAGAGCTTCTCCATCTTCAACTGCAAAGAATATAATAATCAGTCTGATTTTGGTATTGATCATCTGATGATGTCCATGTGTAGAGTCATCTCTCATGGTGCTGGAAGAGGGTGTTTGTTATGACCAGTGCATTCTCTTGGAAAAACTCTGTTAGCCTTTGTCCTGTTTCATTTTGTACTCCAAGGCCAAATTTGCCTGTTACTCCACGTATCTCTTGACTTCCTACTTTTGCATTCTAGTCCCCTGTGATGAAAAGCACATCTCTTTTTGGTGTTAGTTCTTGAAGGTCATGTAGGTCTTCATAGAACCATTCATCTGCAGCCTCTTCGGTTTTAGTGGTTGGGGCATAGACATGGATTACTGTGATATTGAATAATTTGCCTTGGAAAGAAACAGAGATCATTCTGTTGTTTTGAGATGGTTTGAGATTGCACCCAAGTACTGCATTTCATACTGTTTTTGTTAACTATGAGGGTTACTCCATCTCTTCTAAGGGATTCTTGTCCACAGTAATAGATATAATGGTCATCTGAGCTAAATTCACCCTTTCCTATCCATTTTAGTTCACTGATTCCTAATTGTCGATGTTTACTCTTGCCATCTCCTCTTTGACCACTTCCAATTTACCTTGATTCATGGAACTAACACTCCAGGTTCCTATGCAATATTGTTCTTTACAGTATTGGATTTTACTTTCACCGCCAGACATATCCACAACTGGGTGTTGAGTCCACATTGGCCCAGTCACTTCAATCTTTCTGGGATTATTCCTCCACTCTTCTCTAGTAGCATATCGGACATCTTCCAATCTGGGGAGTTCATCTTTCAGTGTCATATCTTTCTGCCTTTGCATACTGTTCATGGGTTCTCAAGGCAAGAATTTTGAAGTGGTTTGCCATTCCCTTCTCCAGTGGACCACATTTTTTTTCAGAACTCTCCACCATGACCCGTTCATCTTGGGCGGCCCTACACGGCATGGCTCTTGGTTTCACTGAGTTAGGCAAGGAGCTTAACTGAGCTTAACATAATCTTGATTTTTTTGCAAGTTGTGTAATAACTATCTTGATAGTTTTTTAATAGGAAAAAGAAGCCTGATCTCTTTGCTATCTCAATGTGTACTGGTTTGCATTATTTTTGTTCAATCTTTTTACACTTACAAAAAAATCTATTTAAACTTCACATTCTTTTTCCTTTGAATGGATCGTGTGGGCACTGGGTAGACCTCAGGGGCTTTTGGGGTGGATAAGACCAATAACAGGAATTGCTAATGTGGTTTCTATTGAATGTGATGGATTCATTAGGTAAAATCCTTTGATAAATCGAGAGTACTACATTTTTACTCCATTCGTCTTTGTCTTTTGGATTCCAGGGCGACATTGCTGACAGTTCCACTTTGAGCTAAATGAGTAGCCTTGCTTGAAGAAACTGGTTTAAGAGACAAACGCTGCCATTCCGTGACTTTCACAAGCCCCTGCATTTGCCTTGAAGTCACACTGAATCTGCATTGCACAGAAGAGCCCTCAAACTCTCCAATGAGTCATAGCATTGAGACCCAAGCCTCAGAGGATGTCTTCTCCTCCCTTTCACATAGTAAGTCAACATAGATGCAACCAGCAGGGTCGTTAAATATCCCAGTCCTGTTTTTCTTTTACAATCAAATGGAAAGTTTTAATAGATATAATAGAGTTATACTCCACAACCAAGTGGGGTTTATTCCAAGGATTCAAGGCTGGTTTAACATACAAAACTCAAATGTAATATGAACTTTCTAGGTGGCTCAGCAGTAAAGAATCCACCTGCCAATGCAGGACATGTGGGTTATTATCCTTGGGTTGGGAAAATCCCCTAGAGGAGGAAATGGCAACCCACCCCAGGATTCTTGCCTGAAAAAATTTCGTGGATAGAGGAGCCTGGCAGGCTCGCAAAGAGTTGGACATGACTGAGTGACTGATCCCACACACATCTATCTAACCTATCATCTGTCATTATCTTTCAATTTCTATCCATCTACCTATCAATGAGAGAGAGATAGAGAATGGGACAAAGTAAGCAAGGGAGAAGGATCTTGTGTCACTTGCGTGTCACATCCTCAACCCTCTGTGCTGGGGATGCTGCCTGAATCCTATTACCCAAGGGCACCAAGACAGGCAGAAAAGGAATGGACCCCACTCAGATTAAGTGATGAACTCAGGGTGCTGGTGACAAAGTCAAAGAATGAGGAAGAGATTCTCTCTCTCTGAGCTTTGAGAAAGAACCAGTCCTGTGGACACCTTGATTTTGAACTTCCAGCCTCAAAACTGTCAGAGAATAAGCTTCAGTTCTTTTAAGCCACTCCAGTTGTGACAATTTGTCACCACAGCCCCAGGAAATGAATACATCAGGTGACAAGGTTCAGCAGGACCCAGAGAACAAATGAATCTGACCGTTTGTTCAGAAAGGCTGGGAGTAAGCTTGTCTTGGCCAAGTCTATGAAGAGCAGAAGTCCTGCTCAGCAGTGTGCGTTCTCTATGAGACTAAAGCTTCTCAGACCTATGTTGTTCAGATTTATTCATAACATCGCTCTTCCTGTCTGCACCCATATGCCTCTCAGGAGTTTACCTCCTCCTGAAAAGGCATGCACCCTTGGGCTCTCCTGTGAGTCTCTGGAAAGAAAGAATAACACTCTTGGGGTCCTTATGGCCTCACCATCCAGGGCCATGTCCACCACATACAGGAGCTTAATAAACATCCTCCAAGTGGACAAATGGAATCAATCTGTGATCAAAAGAGTCTTCCTTAGAGCATGCATGCATTTCCCAATAACACCTGTGTCTCTGTTCCAGCTCTTTCCCTAAATACCTCCTCCAAGTGGGCCTCTTCAGGGCCAGCGTGGTGTCTGTGTGTGAGGCCTACCCCCCTGACCTGTTCAGACTTCATCACACAGCTGCTGAGAAGAGGTTCCAAAGCACACCATGCTCTCCTCCTGCATTTTCACATTCAGGGCTGCTCTTTCTTTGTTCAAAATCCTACTCCTTCAAATCTCAGCTCAAATGTAGTGACCTCTAGGAACCCTTTCTGAATTTCCTAAAGCAGCTTTGACCTTCCTCCTCTACTGCATTATGGAAACCCTTGGCTTTGAAGCCTTTGACTGTATGAATCACAACAAACTGTGGAAAATTCTTCAAGAGATGGGAATACCAGACCACCTGACCTGCCTTCTGAGAAATCTGTATGCCGGTCAAGAAGCAACAGTTAGAACTGGATATGGAACAACGGACTGGTTCCCCATTGGGAAAGCAGTACATCAAGGCTGTACATTGTCACCCTGCTTATTTAACTTATATGCAGAGTACATCATGTGAAATGCCGGGCTGGATGAAGCACAAGCTGGAATCAAGAATGACAGGAGAAATATCAATAACCTCAGAGACGCAGATGACACCACCCTTAGGGCAGAAAGTGAAGAAGAACTAAAGGGCCTCTTGATGAAAGTGAAAGAGGAGAGTGAAAAAGTTGGCTTAAAGTTCAACATTCAGAAAACTAAGATCATGGCATCCAGTCCCATCACTTCATGGCAAATAGATGGGGAAACAATGGAAACATTAAGAGACTATCTTTGGGGGCTCCAAAATCACTGCAGATGGTGACTGCAGCCATGAAATTAAAAGACACTTGCTCCTTGGAAGAAAAGGTATGACCAACATAGACAGCATATTAAAAAGTAGAGACATTACTTTGCTAAGAAAGATCCATCTAGTCAAAGCTATGGTTTTTCCAATAGTCACGTATGGATGTGAGAGTTGGACCATAAAGAAAGCTGAGCGTTGAAGAATTGATGCTTTTGAACTGTGGTGTTGGAGAAGACTCTTGAGAGTCCCTTGGACAGCAAGGAGATCCAACCAGTCAATCCTAGAGGAAATCAGTCCTGAATAATCATTGCAAGGACTGGTGCTGAAGCTGAAACTCCAATACTTTGGCCACCTGATGCGAAGAACTGACTCATTTGAAAAGACCCTGATGCTGGGAAGGATTGAAGGTGGGGGAAGAAGGGGATTACAGAGAGTGAGATGGTTGGATGGCATCACCAACTTGATGGACATGAGTTTGAGTAAGCTCTGGGAGTTGGTGATGGACAGGGAAGCCTGGCATGCTGCAGTCCATGGGGTTGCAAACAGTCAGACACGACTGAGTGACTGAACTGACTGACTGACTAGCTTTGAAGCCTAGCTGTGTTCTTTATGCTGGTGGTGGAGCAGGTGATGATATCGATATGATTGAGCCCCTCTGCTAGGTGTCCATCCCTTCATCATACCAAGTATCCAGTTTTATTGTAATTTCTTGCTTGTCTGCACACTGTGTTAAGAAGTTCCAGAGGACAGAAGACAAGTCTCTTCCCCTTGAAATCTGCAATATCCACCTGCCATGCAGAAGGCATTCAACTAGTAATCCCTAGGGAAAAGTTTGGTTTGCTTGTGCCCTCCATCGAACCAGGGGTTAGTTAACTATGACGTGCATGCCAAACCCAACTCATGGCCAGATTCTGTATAATGAGTGAATGGATTGGAGGGATGTGAGACTGACTGTAGATGGCCCCACAAAGCCTACTGTATTTACTCTCTGGTCCTTTACAGAAAAGGTTTACTGACCTCTACCCTAGGCACACAAACATGGTCTGGCTTGTATAATAATTTCGCTGTGGTTTTAGTTTCTTATCTGATGACCTCTGTTCAGCTTACCCAGAAATTCTCCCAAGGACTCAGGAACAGATCCAACTCAGACAGCCTTGGTGGAGCAAATGCCAACCACCCTCCAAAAGGAGGCACTTTTGTGTTTTCAAAGTATCTGTCAGTACCTCAGATTTTAAACATTTCCCCCTAAGCCATTGTAAATGGAGTTTACAATTTTAAAGGCATTATTACTTCAGAGGAAGGCGGACTCACTTCCCTTGCCTGTGCAGCCAAGCTACCATAAGACCCCCCGGCGGGAAGTGAAGTTTCTTGAAGAAAAACCAGTAACTGGGCTGAGCCGGTACAAGTAGCTCCTCCTTAGCCACAGGGTATGTGTTCCAAGACCCCCAGTGGATGCCTGAAACCACGGATACAGACTGAATCCTATTTATACTCTTTTTCTCTCTACATACATACATATCAAAAAGTTTAATTTACAAATTAAGCTCAGTAAGAAATTAACATCAGTTCAGTTCAGTCACTCAGTTGTGTCCAACTCTTTGCGACCCCATGGACTGCAGCACGCCAGGCTTCCCTGTCCATCACCAACTCTGGAGCTTGCTCAAACTCATGTCCATCGAGTCAGTGATGCCATCCAACCATCTCACTCTCTGTTGTCCCCTTCTCCTCCCGCCTTCAATCTTTCCCAGCATCAGGGTCTTTTCCAGTGAGTCAGTTCTTCGCATCCGGTGGCCAAAGTGTTGGAGTTTCAGCTTCAGCATCAGTTCTTCCAATGAATATTCAGGACTGATTTCCTTTAGGATGGACAGGTTGGATCTCCTTGCAGGCCAAAGGACTCTCAAGAGTCTTCTCCAACACCACAGTTCAAAAGCATCAATTCTTCAGCGCTCAGCTTTTTTTATAGTCCAACCCTCACATCCATACATGACTACTGGAAAAACCATAGTTTTGATTAGATGGACCTTTGTTGCCAAAGTAACTGATAATAAATAGAACAATTGCAACAATATACTATAATAAAAATTGTGTGAATGTCCTCTCTCTCTTTCTCTCAAAATATCTTATTGTACAAACTTAATGCCTTTTACATCCTGAGTGTTTACTGTGCACTGTGGCCATAGTTTCTGCACTTCGAAGTGTGCCAGCAAAACCAGCACAAGTTCTTTTCCTTCTTCACCATTTCACAGATAAAACGGTCCTGCTTACCATAGATCTGAGCAACACCAGCATGTGATTTCTTTTCTTTCCTTATGTTGAGAAGTTTCACATTTTCACTTAAACAAAGTACTTTAAGGCTTCTCTTTGGTGCAGTTGACTTGCAAGCAGCACTCTCTTTGAGCTCTGAGGCCATTATTAAGCAAAATAAGGGTCACTTGAACACAAGCCCTCTGCTACCACAACAGTGATCCGATAACCAAAATGGCTACTAAGTGAGTAAGGGGCAGGGTACTCTGGACAGAGGGATGATTCATGTCCCGGATGACATGAATCTGAGCATGGGATGGCGCAGACGGCGTGAGATCTCATCACGTTACTCAGAATAACTTAAACCTTAATGAGTTGTTTATTTCTGGAAGTGAAAGTTGCTCAGTCATGTCCCACTCTTTGTGACCTCATGGACTATACAGTCCATGGAATTCTCCAGGCCAGAATACAGCAGTGGGTAGTCTTTCCCTTCTCCAGAGGATCTTCCCAACCTAGGGATTGAACCCAGGTCTCCCGCATGGCAGGCAGATTCTTTACCAGCCACCAGGGAAGCCCTTATTTCTGGAATTTTCCATTTAATATTTTTGAGCCCTGGGTGACCACAGGTAATGGAAACTGCAAAACACAAGACCATGGATGGTGGGGTTGGGGGTGGGATTTACTGTGTAGGAAACATGTCTGCAGCGTGAGGAAGGGAACCCAACACTGTGCAGACAAAGTGAAATCTGCCCAAAGTGTGGTGTGTTTTGTGTGTGTGCATGCGAGCTCACGTGTGTGTTCACACTGCATGTTACCAAATACCTGGCTGGTCTGAACTGTGTTCTAGGGTTGGGTGATTTCATTCTTCTCCACTGGGGAAAACCTGGTTTCCACGAGCCCTTCCAACTTGCCTATCTTTGTGTTTGTATTACTTCCTTGTTGTCCCTTTTTATAAGTAAAACTTTTCTCTAATGATGACTGCATCTCCCTAAAAGCTTCTCCTGAGTTCTTCTTTTCAAAGCAGCTGGATCCATCTTAATATTTTCCCTCTGTAATTGCCTCAGGCCAATTTCTTTTAAAGGAATTAAAAATGCAAATCTAATATTCTAATTGCATAATAGGATCATCTTGGCAGCTCGATCAATACTATCTCCCACTGTCAATACTATGGCCAGACTGCGTGGATGTCAGAGCCCACTGGTCTCACTTTATCACTGGCCCCATGGCCCATCCACATCTATAAGATGTGACATTTTATGGGTGGCCTTCCATCAATCAGCTCTAATATTTGAGCATCACAGAGGCAGGTTGTCATCTCAGCATCCGCCTTGCCCTGTACCAGACGGCACACAGATGAATCCTGAATGTTTCCCAGGACTAAGTTACACAGCAAGAAAGAGGCTGGTTGGCAACCACACACAGGATTGTTTTTCCAGGTCACCATCTAATGGAATTGGGGCTTCCCAGGTGGCACTAGTGTTAAAGAACCTGTCTGCCAATGCAGGAGATGTAAGAGATGCAAGTTTGATCCCTAGGTCATGAAGCTTCCCTGGAGGAGAGCTTGGCAGCCCACTCTAGGATTCTTGCCTGGAGAATCCCATGGACAGAGGAGTCTGGCGGGCTACAGCCCAGGGAGGTCACAAAGACTTGGCATGCACATACATTCGATGGAATTAGAAGCAAAGGACCTACCCCCAAAGGACAAGTCACCCCCAAAGATCCCCAGTATGTCAATGCAGTTACAGATCATTACCAATGACACACGTCTGGAGTCAGGAGACCCTGGCTGAGAGATCCAGCTCAGCTGGTCTTCAGAGGTCCCCTTGAGCAAGTCATCTAGGCTCTAGGTGCCTCAGTTTCCCCTTCTATAAATAACCCTGTTCACCAAGGCTGAATGTTAAGGTCCCTGCCAACCTAAAACGTATTTTACTTCTAGGAGAGTAAAGCTCATTCTCTGAGTAGCAAGAATGAAGAATATTGTCAGTTGATTAAGATAAGAAACATCATTACTACTTCTGGGCTATTTGCCAATTAACATTAGAAACATCATAATTAACACATCATACAAATTCTCCTTCCATTAAGAAGTGTTTTTCCAATAGATCTTCCTTCACTCTCTCTCTCAGCTGATTTTTTTTTAAGTTTCAAATAAAATACAATTTGATCCAAAACACAATCATTCAATTTATCCAACTCAGCCAGAAAAAAGTGCTTGTGAAAGCTATGTCAAAGATGGTAAATTTCCTTAAACAGATCTAAGCAACTGGAATGTAGCAAAACTTTAGGTTCTTATTAAATCTGATTATAGAGCAAGCTGATTTAGAATAGGTAACTGGGCCAAAGTCTTTAAAGATTCTGTGAAGAACACCTTTCCAAAGTTATGACAGCACACAGTAAAATTCAAAATGTTATTTTTTTGGCTTGGGAGAAAAGTACTCCGTGTGTATCTTCTGTGGGAGTCTCACATGTAACTATGGTAAAAATTATTATTTATGTGGGTTTTTTCTTTTTTTTTTTGTAGTTTATTCAATTATCGGTTGTCCAATATATGTTGGGTCTTGTGTAAGGACCCAGCACACATACACATTTCTTTATTTGGTTCTCAAAGTGACGTCAGGGGTCAGCAGAAAGTGGAGTCCTTGTTTCCAGAGGAAGAAACCGAGGCTGGGGGACAGTCAGAGATGGCCCCAGGAATTACCAGGAGGCACGAAAGTGACAGAAGGCTCCAGGATTGTTCGAGAAAACAGGAAGGAAAGGAAGGGTTCTGAAGGGTTGAGGTGGCAAAGGGTTCGGTTTTCAGAAGGGGTGGAGGGAGGACTTGGAGACAGGGAGGAAGCGGGGGGAGAGGCAGGGTTATTCTGTGAAATACAGACCAGTGGGCTTAATATTGATCCTTGGCAGAACACGAGGACGAATCATGACGGGTTGATCTGTGCGCTTGGGGACGAGAAAACAGGGACTGCCAAGAGGCTGCCGGCTCCTAGACAAGCCATCCCAATCTAATCTCGTTTCCTCTCCTGATAGGGTTATTAGGCTGGTTGATCAGCGGATCTGGATTTCAGCAAGGCACTTGACAGAGTCGCTCAGGATATTCTTGTGGACAAGAAGGAGAAATGGGGATGGGACCAGGGGGCGGTTAAGTGAATTTGTAACTGGTTGAACAAGCGTGTCCAAAGCGTTGATTAATAGAGTGATGTCAGCCTGGGAGGAGGGAGCCGTGTGCCCTGGGGCTCTGCGTTTCTCTCTGTTCTGTTTAACCAGCTTATCAGCATCTTGAGTGGTGTTGTAGGAGGCAGGCTTGTTAGAACTCGGAAGAACATAAATACGGGGTCAGTAACAGATTAAACAAAAGAATCGGGATTCAAAACGTTCTCATCCTGCTAATCCAATGGCCCCCAACACCTTAAAGAAGAAGTGTAATAGAAATGAGTGTACTGTCCTTTAATTAATTCCCAAATCAATAGCACAATAGAGAATGTTGGCTTAGGAGCAGTTCAAGGAGAGAAGACAGAGTTCCAGGCCCAATATGCTCCCATAACTGTCGTAGTCAATAGCAAAATCTAAGGGGTCTTGAATATCATCGTAGATTTCCAGAGCCCCCTCTACAGGTAGCTGTGATCTTGCTAGCTGGTGGGCTGGTAGAGACCCAGGTTCAATCAGGCACTGCATTTAAAGGCCAAGTAAGAGAAAACTGACTTCCCTGGTGGCTCAGACAGTAAAGTGTCTGCCTGCAATGTAGGAGAGCCAGGTTCAATCTCTGGATCAGGAAGATCTCCTGGAGAAGGAAATGGCAACGCACTCCAGTATTCTTGCCTGGAAAATTCCATGGACAGAGGAGCCTGGTAGGCTACAGTCCATGTGGTCTCAAAGAGTCGGACACGACTGAGCGACCTCACTTTCTTTTTTCAAGAGAAAATTCATAGGAGAGGAACTATAAGTGAAAGCTGTGGCTACCATACTAGGCCAGGGATGGTTGAAGAGGTTGGTGATATCCACCCAAGGAGAAGCAAGATGGCAACCTTCTAGTATCTGGATCACTAACAGAGGAAGAATGAGAAAACACATTTTTCACTGCTCCCCAAAGGTGGAGCAGACTTCCCTGGTGGCTCAGACGGTAAAGCGTCTGCCTACAATGCAGGAGACCCGGGTTCAATACCTGGGTGCGGAAGGTCTCCTGGAGGAGGAAATGGCAACCCACTCCAGTACTCTTGCCTGGAAAATCCCGTGGACAGAGGAGCCTGGTAGGCTACAGTCCTAAGGGTCGCAAAGAGTCGGACATGACTGAGCGACTTCACTTTCACTTTCTTTCACTAAAGGTGGAGGGAATTACAGACGATCAGAGAGAGAGTTTCAGGACAACCTAAACACAGATGTTGCCCCATGAGGGACTGAGTTCTCAACTCTGAGCTTCCAGTATTGAGTTTACAGGCTGGGCTTTTCGGGGGGACTATTTTTTTCTGAAGTGAGAATTGCCCTGTGTGATTCTCCAAGGCAAATGTTTGATGTATGTAGATATGTGGACAGGAGAATTGCCATAGAGCCTGTTGATTAAATCCAACACATAAGCACTAGCCAAGTATTACTTCAAGGTACTTTGTATACATAGGGAAAATGTGATGGAAAACTAAAAATGATCATGACATCCTGCTTTCCTTGAAGAAGTGTGGAATCTAAAGACATATGTGTAAACACTCTCCGACATAAATCACAGCAGGATCCTCCATGACCCACCTCCCAGAATATTGGAAATAAAAGCAAAAATAAACAAATGGGACCTAATTAAAATTAAAAGCTTTTGCACAACAAAGGAAACTATAAACAAGGTGAAAAGACAGCCTTCAGAATGGGAGAAAATAATAGCAAATGAAGCAACAGACAAACAATTAATCTCAAAAATATACAAGCAACTTCTGCAGCTGAACTCCCGAAAAATAAACGACCCAATCAAAAAATGGGCCAAAGAACTAAACAGACATTTCTCCAAAGAAGACATACAGATGGCTAACAAACACATGAAAAGATGCTCAACATCACTCATTATTAGAGAAATGCAAATCAAAACCACAATGAGGTATCATTTCACACCAGTCAGAATGGCTGCTATCCAAAAGTCTACAAGCAATAAATGCTGGAGAGGGTGTGGAGAAAAGGGAACCCTCTTACACTGTTGGTGGGAATGCAAACTAGTACAGCCACTATGGAGAACAGTGTGGAGATTCCTTAAAAAACTGGGAATAGAACTGCCATATGACCCAGCAATCCCACTGCTGGGCATATACACCGAGGAAACCAGAATTGAAAGAGACGCGTGTACCCCAATGTTCATCGCAGCACTGTTTACAATAGCCAGGACATGGAAGCAACCTAGATGTCCATCAGCAGACGAATGGATAAGGAAGCTGTGGTACATATACACAATGGAATATTACTCAGCCATTAAAAAAAATACATTTGAATCGGTTCTACTGAGATGGATGAAACTGGAGCCCATTATACAGAGTGAAGTAAGCCAGAAAGAAAAACAACAATACAGTATACTAATGCATATATATGGAATTTGAAAGATGGTAACGATAACCCTATATGCGAGACAGAATAAGAGACACAGATGCATGGAACAATTTTATGGACTCTGAGGGAGAAGGTGAGGGTGGGACATTCTGGGAGAATAGCATTGAAACATGTATATTATCATATGTGAAACAGAACACCATTCCATGTTCGATGCATGTGACAAGGGCTCAGGGCCGGGGCAATGGGATGATCCAGAAGGATGGGATGGGGAGGGAGGTGGGTGGGGGGTCCAGGAAGGGGAACACATGTAAACCCATGGCTGATTCATGTCAATGTATGGCAAAAACTATTACAATATTGTAAAGTAATTAGCCCCCAACTAAAATAAATAAATTTATAAAAAAAAAAAAAAGACATATGTGTGTATGTAATTGGCTTTAAGTACAAGACAAAATGAAAGAGATTGTAATCGAGGCTCGGAAAAAAAAAAAAAGGAGCTGAAGGGTATTCATCGGAAAGACTGATTCACTGGAAGGAAGAATATTCATTGGAAGGACAGATGCTGAAGCTGAAATTCCCAATATTTTGGCCACCTGATGCGAAGAACTAACTCATTTGAAAAGACCCTGATGCTGGGAAAGATTGAAGACAGGGGGAGAAGGGGACGACAGAGGATGAGATGGTTGGATGGCATCACTGACTCAATGGACATGAGTTTGAGTAAACTCCGGGAGTTGGTGATGGACAGGGAGGCCTGGCACGCTGCAGTAAATGGGGTCACAAAGAGTCGGACATGACTGAGTGACTGAGCTGAACTGAAATGAAGGATAAGGAGAAGATCACGCATAACTTTAAGCTGGGTTTGGCCCATCAGAGACAGCTTCGTGGACAGGTAGCATTTGACCTCCATGAGAGCTGCAATTCCAGCCCAGACTGCAGGCAGCTCTACTGTAGCTCTACTGACACCCCAAAGGTCCCCACCTCTGCATCTTCTTCCAGATTTCACCTTTTGAAGCTTCTTGTCCATGCTGTTACCCACTCCAGTATTCTTTCCTGGAGAATCCCATGGACAAAGAAGGCCAGTGCAACTCCTCTCACGGCTCACACGACTGGGCATGAACACGCCCATCTGTGCTGTTACTTTACCTGGATTTTGTTCTCTGCCCACACCTGGCCACTTGGCAGCTTCTGAACTCCTCTGCTTCTCTGCCTCCCTGTCACCCTCACGGCCATGAGGTACTCGCCTCCATCCTTCTGTGCCCCAGCCCCGCTCACTTTCACATCAGACGGCGCCCTGGGACAAGGTATCACTTCATCACATCTGCCACGCTCTGTGGTTCAGAAGCAAGTTAGAGGTCCCGCCCACATTCAGGAAGAGGGGATTATACCAGGTATGAACACCAGGCCATGCCAAGGTCTGTCTGTCACGCATACTGAACAAGAGTCATTTTAGACACTTGGAGCCAGGAGAGGAATGATGGGACAAAGATTGACGGTTCACTGCAGGGCAATGGGTAGGGGAAATAGGGGAAGTGCTAGGCCGGCCCCAGAGGAAGCCTTTAGAAGTGCCCTTGTTTTCCTCTCTGCTCTTGCATAGACATATGGCTTTTTGTTCTGTGAGTGTAGCAAAGGGACGATTTAGGCACCGAGTAGCTTCCCAGGCGGCTCAGTGATAAAGAAATCTGCCTGCCAATGCAGGAGACATGGGTTCAATCCCCGAGTCAGGAAGATCCCCTGGAGGAGGGCATGGCAACCCACTCCAGCATTCTTGCCTGGAGAATCCCATGGATAGGGGAGCCTGGTGGGCTACAGTCCAAGGGTTGCAAAGAGTTGCAAAGAGTGACTGAGCAACTGAACAGCAACAGTCACCTCTAAGGACTGTTTAGTGATCACTAACTAACTAAAAGAGGGTGACTACTTTTATGCGTGAGCAAGAGCCCAGCACAGCAGGGTGAGGCCAGCCAGCCCCAGCCTGGAGTTCCCCTCCTGACAGTTCTGGAAACCTCGCACCCCTGTGGGCACTAATCCACCCAATGGTGGTGACTGACTCTGCTGGGATTTACAGGTCTTGGCCCTCACATGGGCCCCCAGCCTGTGGTTAAGTAACGTTATCCCCCTAGCCACGTGTTTACACACGGGAATTCCTGGACATTACCAGCTGCTCAGACAGAACCTTTTATTTCCAGCGGTTTGAACTCCACGTTGCACTCTGAGTTCACTGGAGCCTCTCCCTCATAATGCAAGGTGCCCCCTCCCCTGAGAACCGACCATTTAAAAATTAATCACCGTGATGTTTCTTTCCACAGCGAAGATCCTTGTTCTATTTATTTCCCTCTCCTTAAGACCTGTCCCTGGAGATGTCGAGGGAAGACTGTGGATTTTGTTATTTTCTCCTGCTGTAAAGTGGTCTGAAAACTGCATAGAAGATAATCAGGAGATACCGCTAATCCCGGGCATTTCCTCTCTCCAAACCTGGCGCCTCTTGGGGGAAGCGGTGTTTCCATCAGTGAGTAAATGCCATAAATCTGATGCTCTTGGGAGTATTGAGTAACCCTGAGAGTAGCAGTGTGATAGGCTGCAAATGGCCATAATCCTCAGTTCTCCGTATATTCACACATTTGCAATGTGACTTTGTGGCTCTTCCCATCAAGAAATGGATACTACTTCCCCAGACCTTGATTCTGGGTCTTTGTTAGAACTTAATTCAGGCAAAAGAATGAAGTGGAAAAGACAGTCTGTCAGTCAGGGGCCCTGGCACCAAAAGGCCTTGGGTACTTCAACCCCTTGGACTCCTGCAAAGACTAAGCCCAGGCTAGATGTCTGGAGAATGAGAGACCACATGGGATAGAGACTTGCCACCCCCTCTGTTGTCTTTTTAGACTAGTCAGGCCCCAGCCAACCCAGAGACTGATGGATGACATGTGGATGAACCTGAATAAGACAAGAAAAACTACCCAACTGGGCCCAGCCCATCCCGCCAACCCACACACATGTGAGCAAACAAACGGCTCTTGTTTTTGCCCACCCTTGCTCCTTGGAAGACAAGCTATGACCAACACAGAGAGCATATTAAAAAGTAGAGATATCACTGCGCCGACAAAGGTCCACCTAGTTAAAACTGTGGTTTTTCCAGTAGTCATGTATGGATGTGAGAGTTGGATCACAAAGAAGGCTGAGCACCAAAGAATTGATGCTTTAGAACTGTGGTGTCGGAGAAGACTCTTGAGAGTTCCTTGGACTGCAAGGAGATCAAACCAGTCAATTCTAAAGGAAATCAACTCTGAATATTCATTGGAAGTACTATTGCTGAAGCTGAAGCTCCAGTACTTTGAACACCTGACGTGAAGAGCCGACTCATGGGAAAAGACCCTGATGCCATGAAAGACTGAGGGCAGGAGGAGACGGGGATGACAGAGGATGAGATGGTTGGATGGCATCACCAACTCAGTGAACATGAGTGTGAGCAAACTCCAGCAGACAGTGAAGGACAGGGAAGCATTGTGTGTTGCAATCCATGGGGTTGCAAAGAGTCAGACACAACTTAGTGACTGAACAATAACAAACTTTGGAGTACTTTGTTATAGTAAGAGCTAACTGATATAGGCTCCATAGTTTATCAACATAAACATCAGAGTTCCCAGTTTGAAAGAATAATGAGGCAAGGACATCTATGAATGATATCTCAACCGGACTTATTCTCAAACACACAGCAGGCTGATGATGTCCTTTTTCCTTCTCTCACTAAGTCTTTGGGGACCATTTTCCTGAGCCACCAGCACCGTACTTTGAAACTGGAAAAAAAAGACCTCTGGGGGATAAGTTGAGTCTCTATATCTTTTCCTTTCAAAAAAACCTTACAAAATGTATTTTTTTTTAATTTTATACTTGGATTATTGCCTTCATTTCCTCATTTTATAAGCTTCTATTCTCCCGATGAGCCATGACAGCATTGATTCCAACCTATGATTGCTGGTGAAATATTAAACCTTATTGATTCGATATTCAGGATCAGTTGCAGGTTGAATACTTGGCAAATTTTGAAGAGGCACGATTTTCTACTTCTAGTTGTATAGTAATTGCAGCTTCACAAAATGATTTTTCTTTTTTTGGTAGATGGAGATCTTCAAATCAGCTTTCTCATTTTACCACCCTAGAATTGCTAAATGCCTTATGTTGACTAATCAATTAATTTACTCTTCCAAATGAAGTATGCATGTATCTTACTAATAAGTATGCTAGTGTGCAAACACATATTGTTTCCACTAACTACACATTTATGATTTTTTTCACATCTTCCAAACAACAACAAAAACCTCACTGGCTATATGTAAAGATATTCTGAGAAAAATCCAGTAGAATTTTTTTTTCAATTCTTTTCCATTACAGGTTATTATAAGGTATTTAATATAATTGCTTGTACTATACAGTAGGTCCTTGCTGTTTATTAATTTTATAGACAGTGGTATGACTCTGTTAATGGTGAAACTCCTAATTTATCCCTCTCCCGCTTCTCCTTGGTAACCATAAGTTTGATCTCTGTGTGCGAGTCTATTTCTATTTTATTTTATAAGTTCATTTGCATCATTTTTTAGGTTCCACATATCAGTGATATCATATATTTATCTTTCTCTGTCTGACTTACTTCACTTAGTATGATAATCTCTAAGTCCATTAATGTTACTATAAATGACTATTTCATTCTATTTTATGACTGAGTAGTATTCCATTGTGTGTATGGACTGCATCTTTATGCATTTTTCCATCAGTGGACATTTAGGTTGTTTCCATATTAAACATTTTAAAGGAAGTATATAAACAAGCTAAAAACATTCCTTAATATATACATTTTTATATAATGTGAAAATTGCTCAGTCGTGTCAAACTCTTTGTGACCCCTTGGACTATAGGGTCCATGGAATTCTGCAGGCCAGAATACTGGAGTGGGTAGCCTTTCCCTTCTCCAGGGGATCTTCCCAACCCAGGGATCGAACCCAGGTCTCCCACACTGCAGGCAGATTCTTTACCAGCTTAGCCACCAGGGAAACCCAAGAACACTGGAGTGGGTAGCCTATCCCTTTCTCCAGCAGATCTTCACAAACCAGGAATCGAACTAGGGTCTCCTGCATTGCAGGAGAATTCTTTACCAGCTGAGCTACCAGGGAAGCCCCATATAAGCCCTATATTATACAATAGCTCTATGCGACTTAAAACACATTTGCCCTGGTGTGTTCCACATAGCGAGCACAAACACAGAATCTCCCCATTCTTTCCCCGTTGGCAGTCACTGCTTAGAATCTCCTTTCCTTTCCTTTCTCGGAGCGCCTACCTCAACTCTGACCCTCACTTCTCATCTTTAACTGGCACTCACCTGACTTAAAGGAACCTCAGCCCACCAAACCGCACATCGCCACAGAACGGTAGGCTCAGTCTCCTGCCTTCCCTGCCTACACACCAGAACTGTGAAACTGACTCCCAATGCAAAATGTCCATAGAGCATTGGAGGGTCCCTTTTGAACTGTCGGGGAAATGTTTTATGTTCTTATTTTCAATTGATTCTTTGACCCATTCTTACATTCCTCAACTGGCACTCACTGAACTAGTCTGACACCTGCAAGGCACATAGAGAAACAAGTCCAAGTTTATTTGAGCATTACCTTGCTAGCAATGTGAAATGAGTGCCATTATGGTAGTCTGACCCTAGAAAAGGAAATGGCAACCCACTTCAGTATTCTTGCCTGGAGAATCCCATGAAAAGAGCCTGGCAGGCTACAGTCCATGGGGTTGCAAGAGTCAGACACGACTAAGTGACTAAACCACCACCACCACCATGGCAGTCTGAAAATTCTTTGGCATTTCCCTTCTTCAGAATTGGAATGAAAACTGACATTTTCCAGTCCTGTGGCCACTGCCACTGCTAAGTTTTCCAAATTTGCAGGCATGTTGAGTGCAGTACTTTAACAGCATCATCTTTTAGGATTTGAAACAGCTCAGCTGGAATTCCTTCACCAACATTAGCTTTGTATTAGTAATTCATACAGAGTAATTATCTTTGTATTAGTAATGCTTCCTAAGGCCCACTTAACTGCACACTCCAGGATGTCTGGCTTTAGGCGAGTGATCACATCATCATGGTTATCCAAGTCATTAAGACCTTTTTTGTATAGTTCTTCTGGGTATTCTTGCCACCTCTTCTTAATATCTTCTGCTTCTGTTGGACCTATACAATTTCTGTCCTTTATTGAGCCCATCTCTGCATGAAATGTTCCTTTGGTATCTCTAGTTTTCTTGAAGAGATCTCTAGCCTTTCCCATTTTATTGTTTTCCTCTATTTCTTTCATTGTTCACTTAAGAAGACTTTCTTTTCTCTCCTTGCTATTCTCTGTAACTGCATTCAGTTGGGTATGTCTTTTCCTTTCACTTTTGCCTTTTGCTTCTCTTCTTTTCTCAGCTATTTGTAAGACTTGGTCAGACAACCACTTTGCCTTTTTGCATTTCTTTTTCTTGAGGATGGTTTTGATCACCACCTCCTGTACAATGGTACAAACCTCCATCCTTAGTTCTTTAGGCTTTCTGTCTACTAGATTTAATCCATTCAATCTATTTGTCACCTCCACTGTACAGTCATGAGGGATTGGATTTAGGTCCCACCTGAATGATCTAGTGGTTTTCCCTACTTTCTTCAATTTAAGTCTGAATTTTGCAATAAGAGTGTCATGATCTGAGCCACAGTTAGCTCCAGGTCTTGTTGTTGTTGTTGTTTTGACTGTATAGAGCTTCTCCATCTTCAACTGCAAAGAATATAATCAACCTGATTTTAGTATTGATCATCTGGTGATGTCCACGTGTCGAGTTGTCTCTTGGGTTCTTGGAAAGGGTTTTTGCTATGACCAGTGTGTTCTCTTGGAAAAACTCTGTTAGCCTTTGCCCTGCTTCATTTTGCATTTCAAGGCCAAGCTTGACTGTTACTCTGGATATCTCCTGACTTCCTACTTTTGCATTCTAGTCCCCTATGATGAAAAGGACATCTTTTTTGGTGTTAGTTCTAGAAGGTCTTATAGGTCTTCATAGAACTATTCAACTTCAGCTTCTTTGGCATTAGTGGTTTGGGCATAGACTTGAATTTCTGTGGTGTTGAATGGTTTGCCTCGGAAATGAACTGATATCATTCTGCTGTTATTGAGATTGCACCCAAGTTCTGCATTTCAGATTCTTTTGTTGACTTTGAGGGCTACTCCCTTTCTTCTAAGGGATTCTTGCCTACAGTAGTAGATACAATGGTCATCTGAATTAAATTTGCCATTCCCATCCATTTTAGTTCACTGTTTCCTAAAATGTCAGTGTTCACTCTTGCTGTCTCCTGCTTGACCACGTCCAGTTTACCTTGATACATAGACCTAACATTCTAGGTTCCTATGCAGTATTGTTCTTTACAACATCAGACTTTACTTTCACAATCAAACACATCCACAGCTGAGTGTCATTTCTGATTTGGCCCAGTCTCTTCATTCTTTCTGGAATGATTTCTCCACTCTTCTCCAGTAGCATATTGGACACCTACTGACCTGGGCGGTTCATCTTCCAGTGTGATATCTCTTTACCTTTTCATACTGTTCATGGGGTTCTTGAGACAAGAATACTGGAGTGGTTTGCCATTTCCTTCTCCAGTGGACCACATCTTGTCTGAACTCTCCATGACCCATCCAACTTGGGTAGCCCTGTACAGCATGGCTCATAACTTTTTTGCCATCTGAGCCACCAGGGAAGCTGCAAGTAAATGTATAAATAAAGCAAAAACTCTCAATACTGTCACTGGTTTATTAAGGAGTCTCAGAACACGGGGTTACAAACACAAAATGGTTTTACCTCTTCTAATCGTTGCCCCTTTCACTTCTCCCTGTTGAATCTGCCTTTTAACACACCTTCACAGTACTCTGGGCAGACTCCATCATATCTTTCCAGTCACTGGTGTGCTCCAAATCTTCAGTCTCAGTCTTGATGTAAACCCCATGCCTTCTTTATGACTATGCAGACTTGAGCTGGGACACTAAACCCTGAAGGGTGAGGAGCACCTGCATCTACAATGTTCACCCACTCCTGCAGGAGCGGTCAGTTGACCACTCACTCAGTTGACTCAGTTGACATGTCAACTCAGCTAAGTGAGTAGACTCAGTTGACATGTCGACTCAGCTAAGTGGCCACTGATGACATTCTATCTTGGGTGGTTCTTGTAGCTCTACTGGATGCCTGGCTTATGATTCTTCTGAGTGGCAGTACCCAAGTGCTGGCTCTCTTGTGGGGCACATGTCTGAGCTCTGAGCACTTTGTAAACTCCCTTCTCCACCCCTTCCTACTGCATTGCCCTGACATTTTGAACCTGGTCCTGGGTTGACCCTTTTCCACCCCTTCTTCATGTTCCTTACACCAAAGGAAAATCTCAAAACCTCTTACTGCTAGAATTCCTGTACCTGATGGACACCCTACTTAACAGGTACCAACAAGATGGGTCTAGATCAGCTTCCTTTCTAGGATGTCCATTGACCCACAAGGAACTCAAGCTGAGCCTGGATGGGAGGGGAGTTTGGTGGAGGATGGATCCACGCATATGTATGGCTGAGTCCCTTCACCGTTCATCTGAAACTATCACAACATTGTTAATCAGCTATACCCCAATACAAAATATTTTTGGTATTAAAAAAAATAAAAATTATATCAAAAAAAGAAACTCAGGCAGCTCCACATCCAACCTCTGTCCAGGCTGCCTACCCTCCCATGTCTCTCAGAGGTGAATCAGTGAGTCCACTTCTTAAGCCAACGTCCAGCTGGGGAAGGCAAGCCTCCCTTTCTTGGGGCATCTCCAATCTTCTAGTATTTCCCTGGGTTGTCTCACTTGTCTCCATGGTGAGAGGTATGATCTCTTACTCTTATGTCTGGGAAGAGGTGCTGGGTGGTGGCTGGTGACAGGCTGGGTGGGCAACAGAAAAGCCCCACTGAACCTCTTGGTGTTTGTTTCCTGGGCTGCTGTAGCAGATAACCAAAAATGGAGGGGCTTAAATAATAGAAATGTGTTCTCTTGCGGTTCTGGATGCTGGAAGTCCAAAATTGAGATTCTGGGAGAGCCACGGCCCCGTGAAGGCTCTAGGAAAGAATCCTTCTTCACTTCTGGCAGCTTCTGGTGGCTTCAGACATTCCTTGGCTTGTGGCAGCATCACTCCATTCTCTGGCTCTGTCTTCACACAGCTTTCTTCCCTCTGGCTCTGTAGAGGACACTTCTCTTCTTATACTGAAAGTGAAAGTTGCTCAGTCGTGTCCAACTCTTTGTGACCCCATGGAATAGTCAGTCCATGGAGTTCTCCAGGCCAGAATACTGGAGTAGGCTGCCATTCGCTTCTCCAGGGGATCCTCCCAACCCAGAGAGCGAACCCAGGTCTCCTGCATTGCAGGCAGATTTTTTACCAGCTGAGCCACCTGGGAAGCCCTTCTCTTCTTATAAGGACTCCAGTAACTGAATCTAGGGACCACCCTACACCAGTATCACCTCTTCTTGACTAATTATATCTGCAAAGTCCCCATTTCCAAATAAGGTCACACTTGAAGGTTCCAGGCGGTCATGAATTTTTTGCAAAACACTATTCAACGCAGTACAATCTTGTTATGGGGCTTCCCAGGTGGCAGAGTAGTAAAGAATCTACTTGTCAGTGTAGGAGATTCAACAGACTTGGGTTTGATCCTCTGGATGGGGAAGATTCACTCTAGCATCTTGCCAGGAAAATCCCATGGACAGAGGAGCCTGGTGGGCTACAGTCCATAGGATGACAAAGAGTCAGACATGAAGACATGACAGAGTGACTGAGTACACACACATACACACACAATCTTGTTACAGAAAACTTCTAGGTCATTTACTTGAGATGCAGAAGAAACAGAGAAGCTTTGAGATGTGTCTTGTTCCACAGAGGGCTTCAAGGGAGAGAAACTTTAATGATGGTGGCAGTATAGGATTCACGCAGGCCCATCAGTGAGATCTACAAAAAAAAAAAAGGGAACAAAAGGTGGAGGGAAGATAGACAATAATAGGTCATGAAAATTGCTGGCTAAAAAGATGTCCAAACTACCCTGGACCCAGGAATGACCGGCTCCTTACTCCCCAGCCTCCAAACCCCTTCCCTCCCCTCGCTTCAACCACTGTCCCATAAGTGACCGTGCCAGCCACGCACAGCCTCCACAACCAGCCCCTCACCAGGAAGGGGAGAAGCTACATCATGCCTCTGGAAGGAGGTGTTTGCCCAGCCCTTATTACTACTCCTGATACACTTTCCCTAGGAGTGAATGTACCAGGGCTGTTTCCTCTAACCCCACTTGGGATCCTGCCATCCTTTGTATGAGGAAAAACACCCTAATCCCCAAAACTAACTTCTAAATCTGCCCTTCCAGAATGTAGGGATTCTCTATATCACCACCACTAGAAAAGATTGTTTATATTACAATAGGATAAACTTTGAAACACCCAACTTCATACATCAAGCCAAAGGGAGTATATTGAAGAATGAAAATGTAACCTAGGAGAACTCTACTCTTCGTTTTCTCATTGAAAGTATGTTTAACACTTAGTTTATATCCTTCCCCCCCAAAATAGTGACAAATACTTCCTTATGTGTACCACTAACTTTTACAGTTAGTTATTCTAAATAAATAAATGTATCATCTTCAAGATTAAAAATGAAAATTGCATTTAGTAATTTTTGATGGCCTGTGGAAACGTTACTGAGGTTTGATTTCACTTCAATTAGATAGTTTCTTACAATGACATATTTTAATAAATGTTAAAATGTGATTCTTCCTTTTTAATTATTAGACATGAGCACAGACTCTGGGCAGAAGCCTGGGTTCTGTTCCAGCTCTTTTTCTATCTGGGTTAACCTGGCGAAATAACTGCCTCTGTAAGGCTCAGTATTTTCATCTGGAAAATGGGTTTAATGATCTAACCTACCTCAAAGTGTTATGATGAGATTAAATGAGTTAATGCATGTAAAGTTCACAGAAGAGAGTCTGAAACACAGCCATCATTACCTGAATTCTGCTGTTGTAGTTTCTCAGGAGGCCTTGTCTGTCTGGTCTTTTCTCTCTACACTCTAAGTTTCCGAAATACAGGAGAAAAAAACACCAGCTGTTATTTCTCCCCAAGCCCTCAGCATGGTGCTCAGCGGAAGCTGGTTACTTCCAGCGCTGTGGTTGAAGCTGTGGAATCATTTACCTTCTTGTGGCATTTTGATACAGTTCAGAATTATTGATCTTGGTTTCTGGGAACAATATGGTTACACAGCGGATACTTTCAGACCAAATTTTGTTTTCTCCTAGAAAGATGAAGAGTCACAGCCTCCCAGCCTTGACACAGAGGAACCTTCAGTTGAGAGTCAGGATCCCCCAACTCTCCTCCCATTTCTGCCACTACTATCTATGTTATTCCTTTTTATGTATTTATTTTTGACTGCTCAATTGTGTGATTATTTTATTATATATATATGTATATATATATATATTTTTTTTTTAAACTTTTTATTTTGTATTGGGGTGTATCGGATTAACAGTTCTGTAATAGTTTTAGGTGAATAGCGAAGGGACACAGTAGGGCTTCCCTGGTGGCTCAGCTGGTAAAGAATCCGCCTGCAATGCAGGAGACCCAGGTTTGATCCCTGGGTGGGGAACATCACTTGGAGAAGGGAATGGCTACCCACTCCAGTATTCTTGCCTGAAAAATTCCACGGACAGAGGAGCCTGGCAGGAGGAGTCTATGGGGTCGCAAAGACTCAGACAAAATATAGCAACTAACACTTTGGGGTGCCATACCAGAATAACATACACTAGATGGTATGGACCTAACAGAAGCAGAAGATATTAAGAAGAGGTGGCAAGAATACACAGAAGAACTATACAAAAAAGATCTTCATGACCCAGATAATCACGATGGTGTGATCACTCACCTAGAGCCAGACATCCTGGAATGTGAAGTCAAGTGGGCCTTAGAAAGCATCACTACGAACAAAGCTAGTGGAGGTGATGGAGTTCCAGTTGAGCTATTTCAAATCCTGAAATATGATGCTGTGAAAGTGCTGCACTCAATATGCCAGCAAATCTGGAAAACTCAGCAGTGGCCACAGGACTGGAAAAGGTCAGTTTTCATTCCAATCCCAAAGAAAGGCAATGCCAAAGAATGCTCGAACTACCGCACAATGGCAGTCATCTCACACGTTAGCAAAATAATGCTCAAAATTCTCCAAGACAGACTTCAGCAATACGTGAACCGTGAACTTGCAGATGTTCAAGCTGGTTTTAGAAAAGGCAGAGGAACCAGAGATCAAATTGCCAATATCCGCTGGATCATCGAAAAAGCAAGAGAGTTCCAGAAAAACATCTATTTCTGCTTTATTGACTATGCCAAAGCCTTTGACTGTGTGGATCACAATAAACTGTGGAAAATTCTGAAAGAGATGGGAATACCAGACCACCTGACCTGCCTCTTGAGAAACCTGTATGCAGGTCAGGAAGCAACAGTTAGAACTGGACATGGAACAACAGACTGGTTCCAAATAGGAAAAGGAGTACGTCAAGGCTGTATATTGTCACCCTGCTTATTTAACTTCTATGCAGAGTACATCATGAGAAACGCTGAGCTGGAAGAAACACAAGCTGGAATCAAGATTGCTGGGAGAAATATCAATAACCTCAGATATGCAGATGACACCACCCTTATGGCAGAAAGTGAAGAAGAACTAAAGAGCCTCTTGATGAAGGTGAAAGAGGAGAGTGAAAAAGTTGGCTTAAACTCAACATTCAGAAAACTAAGGTCATGGCATCTGGTCCCATCACTTCATGGGAAATAGGTGGGGAAACAGTGGAAACAGTGTCAGACTTTATTTTTTTGGGCTCCAAAATCACTGCAGACGGTGATTACAGCCATGAAATTAAAATACGCTTACTCCTTGGAAGGAAGGTTGTGACCAACCTAGATAGCATATTTAAAAGCAGAGACATTACTTTGCCAACAAAGGTCCGCCTAGTCAAGGATATGGCTTTTCCAGTAGTCATGTATGGATGTGAGAGTTGGATGGTGAAGAAAGCTGAGCGCCGAAGAATTGATGCTTTTGAACTGTGGTGTTGGGGAAGATTCTTGAGAGTCTCTTGGACTGCAGGGAGATCCAACCAGTCCATCATAAAGGAGATCAGTCCTGGGTGTTCACTGGAAGAACTGATGTTGAAGCTGAAACTCCAATACTTTGGCCACCTCATGTGAAGAGTTGACTCATTGGAAAAGACCCTAATGCTGGGAAGGATTGGGGACAGGAGGAGAAGGGGATGACAGAGGATGAGATGGCTGGATGGCATCACCGACTCGATGGACATGGGTTTGAGTAGACTCCGGGAATTGGTGACGGACAGGGAGGCCTGGCATGCTGCAATTCATGGGGTTGCAAAGAGTTGGACATGACTGAGCAACTGAACTGAGATGGCTTAAATGACAGCCATACATATACATGTATCCATTATAAGGGATCCTTTTTTAAAAAATCACTTTTTCCTACACAAAAGTTTTCCTACCTGGACAGAAAAGTTCTTCCTGTGAGATTATATGATTAATAACAGCCCCAATGACAGCGACTTCGCCCCTATCACAGTCCAGGCATGAGTGCTTTAGAATTACCAACTCCTTCAGTCCTCTAGATATGGTTCCCACATCAGGAATATATAGAGTTCCCACACTCATTATCCCCATTCTACAGCTGGACAAACTGAGGCAGGTAGCCCACTGCTGGTACCTGGTAAGTCCAGAGTCTTACTCCAGAGCCTGACTTCTTAGCCACTACACTGTAGTGCCACCTCCAAGTTCATCAGCATGTGCAGGACAATCAAATACCAAATGCACTTCCCAGAAAGCTCAGCTCATGTTGGATCCAGCACCCTCCAGCCTCCATGACATCACTAAAATTGTCCCTCGGCTCAGTCCTTCAAGAAGCAATTCCATTTGCTCTCTTGAAACTTTCCTGAGGCTCGGTGCCAACAGCCATAACTCTTACCAAGACGCATATTTTAACCCTGGGACTGATGTGGCCATCACGGTGTCCTGAGATGGTGTCCGTGTTTTATATGAATTGTCCCATCTCCCCAGGCACTCGATTACCCTCCTGCGTGAGAGACTGTGTCTTCCTCTATCACCATCTCCCTGCTGGAGCACATAGTAAGCTCAGTAAATACCATCACAAGTCAGAGCCTCACCCACATGTGGCGCATCCTGGTCTGATGACATCTATTGATTTAGCTGATAGGATGTGGGGGGTGGGAGTGGGGAGAAAGCTGGGGCTCCTGAATTCACAGCGTGGGAACAGAAGGAGGTAGCATAGTGAACCAAGACCAGCACTGGGAGAGGACCTCAGTTATTCAGGGAAGACAAGGAGCTAAGACAAACCAGGCTAATTCCTGTAACAGGAGGTAAGAATGTAGCACCAGATGGATACCGAGTTGCCACAGGAACCTCCTGAATGTAGGAACACCCAGTCTCATAAGAGTTGCCTAGGAGGAGCAATGCATCACTCACGAAGCCTTTTCCACCTTTACCATTGTGAAATATTAATGGCCCTGGCTGGGCTTTGTTCTGCTGACCATGAACATAGAACCTGTCCCTAGGGAAGGCAGACTCAGAACCCAGGATTGAAATTCCATGAAGCCTTTGGGTCAATGGAAATCCTTTAAGCTATGACAATAACTCAGGCCCACTCCTTCCTTCATTTAATTCCAGAGGCTTGGAAGAAGTTTTATCCATGGGGCAGAATTCCATTTCATTTCTAACCCCACACACTGTGACTGTGGAGACCAAAAGCTCACCAGCAGAATCAAGGGTTTACAATGTACAGGCCATTCACTGTAGCTACAAGTGTCATGTACTGGCCCCAGTGGCTCTCGACCCCACAGATTGGGAGTAAAGTTCATTTTAGGATGTTTACCAAGCGTGTACACATGAAGAGAGAGTTAGATCTTTCTGTATGTCTGATTTGAAGCTCTATGTACCAGATTGTTAATATCAGAAGATTATCTGAATGTCTATGGACATGTCTCTACATCAGTGCTATCTGGAAGAGGCCAGCAGACCCACACAAAACAAGCTCTCAAGAAGAGAGAGCGGAAAGGAAATGCTTCTGGTAGAAGCTACAGAAGCCTAGTGGTTGAGGAAGAAAAATACAGCTGCAAAGACAAGGTTGGAAAGTGGGATATTGCTCCTCATGGGGCCCCCGAAACCCCAGGAAGAAAGGGCAGGCTCAATGCCAGGTTCCAAAACAGTGACAGCGAATGTGTATCCAACTCTCAAGCATTTGGTGGTTTACCTGCATCCCATGTGTTGACCAGATGTTGTCTACTGAAGCCGACTCTGCGTGATTAAAGGCCATCTAGTGAAGCCCCCACCTAAAACTCACATATGGAACCTCACACACACACACACACACACACACACACACACACACACTAGCAGATGCTACACATGCCCCATCCATAGCCCTGTGGCCCTTCCCTTTCCAGTGCTCTCTGACCCAACGTCCAACCGCCAACACCTGCACTTCTCTGCCTGAAGGCTTTCTCTGGCTCCCAGAACCTGATCTGCTCGTAGACACTGCAGGTTGGAATTGACAGGAACTAATGCTACTGGGAGCAGCCAGTGACTGATGGAAGTTAGTGGCTACATACACCCCAAGGTGGGAAAATTCTGTAGTTCAAGTTCAACATCATTTCCCAAAGTCCCCCAGGAGCATTAATCTCTAATTTCCCATGGAAATAACTTGCTGAACTTGGATCTTCATCTCAGAATCTGCTTCTAGGGAAATTTAAGTTTGGATATATATTACACAGACACACACACACACACACACACCACTATTCATAGAAGGTTTAAACTATACAACACTCTTTGGTTACATTATCTTATTTGATTTTCACACCAATTTGATTTCTGTTCTTATCATTTCACTTTAGAAAGGAGAAAACAGTCTCAGAGAGCTAACAGATTCCCAGAGTCATACAGTGTACTCAAAACCAACCACTTTGAGGTGCTTCCAATACCTTCAGTATTTCCACTGTGGTAATGCTGCCTCAATGGAAGGGACAACCAAGGACACACTTTCAAAGGGCTCATTTATAGTCCCCATGTCTCTTGGTGAAAGCAAAATTGATATGAAGGCTGAAACAGCATTACTCTAACCTTAGTGATGAATCTGTTCTTACCCATCCCCCACCATCTGCTGGCATATCCCGCGAACAAGAGTTGTTGTTGTTTAGTCGCTAAATCGTGTCTGACTCTTTGAAACCCCATAGACTGTAGCCCGCCAGGCTCCTCTGTCCGTGGGATTTCCCAAGCAAGAATACTGGAGTTGGTTGCCATTTCCTTTTCTAGAGTATCTTCCCAACCCAGGGATCAAACCTTTGCCTCCTGCATTGGCAGGCAGGTTCTTTACCACTGAGTCACCAGGGAAACCACAAATAATAGATGTTTAATAAATACATGGTGGATGGATGGATGTATACATGGATAGATGGGTGGATGGGTAAATATGTAGCCATTATCAGTCCTCAATGAATTTCTATGTCTACTGACCCTGAGCAAGGACAAGGGTGGAGTTACAACTTATTACATACAATTTGCATATAACCTATTGCCTATTTTATGTCACAGGACCAACAACATTTGAGAGGGTTCATGTGAGAATGTTATCTATTGGAGTTGTCAGAGCAGAAAAAGTCTGAGGAAAACAAGTTTCAAACAGCAACCAGTGGCTGCGTTAAAATCCAGTAGTGGTTCTTACGCCTAAGTGAGAATAGAAACCATCTGGGAAGCTGGTAAGAAATGCTGATTTAATTTAATAAGAACCCAGGGATCATGTAATATCCTCAGATAGTTCTAAAGACATCACAAAGGTTGTGATGCTCTGAATAGGGATGGAGGGATCCCCTTCACAGAGACCTTTTCTTCTCTCTTTTAGTTTATTTTCAGGATTCACCTTATTGGGTCAGCATCACAAATATACATGAAGCTTCAACAGGAAGTCACTAGTGGGATATGTATATCACTCCCATGCTGGGTACTCATTGAACTTGTCAGGGAACATGGAACCAAAGCCTTAGGGGGAGACTCTGCTGGGTCAGAATACTCAACCCCCAACCCAGTGCATCAATTCCTTTCAGCTCAGTTCAGTCGCTCAGTCGTGTCTGACTCTTTGCAACCCCATGAACCGCAGCACACCAGGCCTCCCTGTCCATCACCTTTAGTTGCTGCCAAAAGAAAGCTGTCTCACTTTGTTTTCTTTTTTAAAAAGTCTTTACTGAATTTGTTACACTGTTGCTTCTGGGTTTTTTTTTTTAATGTTTTGGTTTTTTGGCTATGAGCTATGTGGAATCTTCGCTCCTCAACCAGGGATCGAATCTGTACCCCCTGCACTGGAAGATGAAGTCCCAACCACTGCAACACCAGAGAAGTTCCTATTTGAACATTTTCTGTAGTAGGAAGTTCTCTGCCTCCTGAAACTGTCCACTCATTGCTGAACAATCTGGCTACATAGCTCTTAGTGATTCTAGTTCTATTTACTGAGACCACAAAGAAGAGGTCATATCTGCATGCACCATGATAGCTCATGGAATATTTAGGGGCAGATGGCATCTCTACTATAACAGAAGTAACCCCTTTACTCCTTTAAGAATCCATGAGATAAGGATTGATAACTATTAACATCTAGGTGGTGCCCTCCAGACATACCTTTGAATTCAGCCTCCCAGGTGTGGTCAGATTAGAACAAGCAGGGAGTCTTACACACCATCACATCCTTTTATGGGTACTCAGCCTCCATTATTGCCTTCTAAAATCCCATTAGCTGATCTAGGAGCCGCATCCTATCGAGTCAAAATTCAATTAAACCCCAAAGTCTCTTCCATGGAAACCTCTCTGTGTGTGGTCCTTGATTCAGTTATCAGCACTCATTGAGTAAAGCCATTCACTCGTATTGTGACTCATCTAACGATTTAGCCTGCATTTTGGTGTCTCTCCATCTGAGACAGGAAGAATCTCACTGCTTTTCAGCCTTCCTGTGTTCACTAGATATGGGTAGAACTGTCAAAAAATCAGCTGCCCCACCCCTTCCCCCTGGAGATGCATCATCATGACATTGGAGGAGACTGTTGATCTGGGATCTGATCATATCAGCAGAAAGACATGATGGATAAGACTTCCTTTCTTATGACGATAAGAGTGAAACGAAGCCTTCTTGTCATGAAAAATTACTTCCTTCCATGCCAATACTGGAGAATACTGTAACCAGGGTACTGTCAGAGTATACAGTGAATGAGGGAACTTTATTCCTGTCTGAGACACTGATGGCTTAATAAATGTTTAATCCATTTACATTTATTTTGATCTATTGTAGCTATCACTTCCCTTACTATTTTTTTTCTTCCCTACCTTCTGTTCTGTTTTTGTCTCTTTTTTTAAGCCCTTTTTATTCCTATTATTTTGAAATTATGTATTTACATTTCTATATTTTTATTATTATAGTATAAGCATACCCTACCATTTTTTTCAGATTTTGATGCTAAGCAGTATCTCAACTCTCCCACAAGATACGAACCTTTATTTCCACCCCAAATACTGCCTTTCTATATCACTCATGATACTGATGTCTAGGATTTTCATTCCTTCTCATTTCATCCCCTCAAATATTATTATTACTATTCTTATAGTACATTTTCAACATGTTTTTACCAGTTTCATAATTTTTTGCATTTTGATGCCCACTGATCCCTTATAGCTTGCATTTTCTTCTTTCAGTACTGCATTGTTTTATTTGTTCTTTCAGGTAGTAAGTCTCTTAGTCTTGTGTATCTGAAAATATCTTTATTTTTCCTTTATTTATAGCAGGGAGTGAACCAATTATATTGAGAGAATTTTGAGGTGAATAAAAAGAGGAAAAACGATTATAAGGACTCTTACCAGCAGCCCTACCAGCATTCCAGGCTCATAGCTGCTGGGAAAATCTGCCCTCCCTCTTGAATGATCTTTTAACGAAGTATAGATATGAAGTTGATAGTTACTTTCCCTTACCACTTAGAAAATAGTATTTGATCATCTTCTGACACCTGTTGTTGCTAATCAAAAGTCTGCTATCAGTCTAACTGCTGCTCCTTTTCAGGTACATGTTTTAAATATTTTTAAATCATCTTACATATTCCGTAGTTTTGTTGCAATGTGTAAGGTGTGGATTCTTATTATTCACCCTCTTCAAGATTTAGGATTCTATTGCAAACAGTTTTAACAATTTTTCATTATGGAAAAAACTCCACCAATATGTCTTTGGCTATTATTTCTCCTTTATTCTTCTCTAATTTCTTTCTGGAACTCCTATTTGCTGTATTTTGGAGCTTCTTGTTTTGTGTTCATTGTCTCAATTTCTGTTTCATATTTATACCATCTCCTTTTTCTCTTTGAGCTGTATTTTGAGCATTTTGTTTTTCAGCTTTATCTTCAAAATTATTTCCTCTTCACTTGCATTAGCAATCTTTGTTTCTTTCTCAACCCACCTTCTTTTCATTTTACATTACAAAATCTATTTCTCACTTTTCACCCTGATCATCTAAATAATGCCTGCTTTCAAATTCCTTAGACATTACTCTTACCTGCAGTTCTTAGTGACTTCTCCCATTTGTTGCATCTGTTGGCCTTCTCTTGAGGGCTAGAATGTTATTGTGTATTTTTTAATTTTTTAGTTACTTGAGGGAAATGAGAACACATCAGCTTGCATGGTATGTGAAATGCAAGCTTGTCTTTGCATATTTTTGCCCTTGTAAGAATTTCCCCTGCGTGCCCTGAGGTTTGGAGGTCACCTTAGGAGGACAGTTGAACTTTGGCTCCTGTAGACTCTGTGGAGCTCCAGGCTGGTTTTCATGTTCACGTTGTGCTAGACTCGTTTTCAGTGGGATTTTTCTGGTCAGTGGGATTTTTCTGGTTTGAGCTCTGGCTGTGTGTACATTTAGTCTCACATTCATGCTGTACAAGCTTGTGCTTTCTGATTTCCCACATGTAACTCTTGCTACCCAAGGTCCAGAGCATGAAGCCCACATCTGCGGCTGGTGGGTGGCACCTTAATCCCTATTCCACTGACGGGCAGTCCTTATTCCTGGGAGCTCAGTCTCAGCTCCTGCACGAGGGTCCTGCTGCCTGAACTCAGTGTGAGTGCGCTGTTACCACCCACACTCCCGGGAGACACTCCATCCAGAGGCCCCCATGCCTCCTTCTCCTCCTCCAGCTCTGGCTCCTTTTTCCTGACGTCTGGAGAGCTCCCTCTTCAGCTTTTGGTCTCACCTGAGGATTGTGTTTCATTATTTTTGGACTGGAAGGGGGACTTTCTCAATTATCTCAGTCAACCATCTTGATCAGACATTTAAAGGATCTTTGAAACATTAGAGGATTTAATTCATGGGCAATACTTCCCCCATAGTCTTTAAGTGGATGTCTTTATAGCCACCCACCTGTCCATCTGAGCTCTGCAGGAGCAAGTAAGTACCTTTACAGCAACACACACACACAAAAATGCCACTCATATTCACAGAGGCAAAAGCATAACCTCACAGGAACTGCTCTGAAAGGGAAAGCACCATGTGAATAAACAAGTTCTGATACGTTCAGTGAACATTAATCTTGGTATCTTCTGTGTTCTCATCAAATACACGATGTTAAGCAAACAAATGGAAAGTTTCTACCTCTGTGTTCTTGGCATGGAAGTGAAAGGACTTACCTGACAAGAAGCACCATTTATCTTGGAAGTATAATTTTGAGAAGAAAACTCTGCAATGCCTCATCCTCACCATGGTCAGAAACTCTGAGCAGTTGCATGTGTATGCAAAGCTGAATGGGCCTGAAGTTCAGTCGTTCAATAAGTTACAATAGAAATGTTAACTGCAGTATTGATTTTTTATTATGTTTGTATTGCCTGTTTAATTTTATTTTGCTTGCAGGAAATTTTTTAATCAAAAATTCAGTTATTGAAACGCCCCCATCAGCCAAGTGATACTAGCAATGCTGGAGGAAACACAGACATTAAATCCCTCCTGGCTTTTCCTTCTTCCCCCTTCACCCACCCCCAGCTCAAAACTAAAAGCTCTTCCATTTCCAACTGAGAGTAAATGCGTGTGACCTTCAGTTCCACAGAGGTTAACCTACTCTGATTAACTTTTCCATGTTATTCCATTAAATAAAAACAGTTTTGACACCCAGAGACTAAAGCATCCTAGAGATAATACAATAACTCTATGCAATCATTTCAAATTGGATTGTAATAATTCATTTAGGTGACCATACATATTTGTTATATGTAATATGAAACATCGCAAAATGAAATCAATAGAAATGTTTCTTGTTAATGAAGATATACTGGGCTGTTATGTGTGGGTTGCGGACTCAATACCACAGAAATCTTATTTGTATTATAAATTTCAGGGTATCCTGAGAGTTACAAATGAAGATAGCATTTCTTAAAGAAGCGATGGCTGGTCATTTAGAAAATTATATCATAAATTTCATGTCATTTCTTGGTCTTTCAAGATCTCTGCAAGCAACATAGTCTTATAATTTAAGTAAAAATTCTGGCTGAGTGATTGCATTCAACTATTTGCAAATGAACTTTTACCCGAACTTTCATTTCAAAATTACAGAATTCAAAACAATTTAGCTTTGGTAAGTCTGAAGATGTTAACACAGAAGAGTTTTTCAGGGTATTTCTTTACTCCTAACGTAAAAACTAAAGATATAGAGGGAGAAATTGATAAATATATGTATAAATATATATACATACATCAGCCACTGTGACTATAATGGACTTCACTAGAATACTGCCCTTAACTTCACAAACAAACTACAATATAACATAACATTATATAGTATAGTACGTGATAATATATCATATGTATTCATTTATATGTATAAATAAGATGGTCATAATTTTGTGCTAACTAAGCTCACGTGGTATTTTAAAAGGCCCATTTTAATAGTAAGTTCAGCATTTTAACAATATTATGGTGATATCTCAGATAAACAGTGGGCAGATATCTGCAATAGGTACCAATAATAGTGAAGTCCTGAATTATGATGCCATTTACATTTCTCTTGTCAAAGTTCACGTGCTTTCCTTCTTATGAAACCTGACACCTTGAGGAAGGCCCATAAGAAGAGCATCCACAGAGAACTCTACTCTTTGCTCTATGGTGACCTCAAATGGAAGAAAATCCAAAAAAGAGGAAATGTACATATATACAAATGGTTTAGCAGTTAAGAACCCGCCTGCCAATGCAGGAGACGCAGATTTGATCCCTGGGTCAGGGAAATCTCCTGGAGAAGGAAATGGCAACCCACTCCAGTATTCTTGCCTGAGAAATCCCACGGACAGAGGAGCCTGGCGGGCTACAGTCCATGGTGTCAGACATGACTTAGCGACTAAAACAACAATAACTGATTGACTTCCCTGTACAGCAGAAACAAACACAACACTTTAAAGCAACTATACTCCAATAAAAATTAATAATAATAAAAAAAGAATATCATCCATCTCCCAAGTGAGAAAAGAGAATTACAAAACACAAGCAGACTTATTTGCAATATGTAAATGATCATCCTAGACAGTAGAAGTTTAAAACAGACTCATCAGAAGTAACTACAAACATGTTTCTTCATCTGATATCTTTTTGGCTAATGCGACCCTCTGCTGTTTTGGCTGCACCCTCTGAAACACTCACTTGCAGGTAAACACAGACCAAAACAGCACTGGCTTTAACTGGGTCAACAGCTTTCATTCATAACCTGGTTCTGTCTGCATCCCGTGTGTGCCTGTTGGTTGGGTAGTGTCCACTCCCACACCCACCGGAGGTCTGTCTGAATGGACGGGGGCTGGACCTGGCTTGGCCTCTGCCTCCTGCTTTCAGGCTTTTAGGTGTCCAGTCTAAGGCCTTCAGATTATGTTGCCCTCTAGCTTCCCTCTGCACTGTTTTCCGCCTTCCCCTCACTTACCTCCCACACTCACCGGAGACTCGGGTTCCTGTGTTCGGTCCATGCATGAGCGTTCCAGTCTCTTTCGCAGAACATGCCTGAGATGTTCATCACCAGGACTGGCTCTGCCTCTGACTTGGGAACCCGGGATCCTGTGTTTACACCCTCTACTCCTCTGGCTCTCACCCGTGCTTCCACTCTGGGGTCTCCACCTCCTCCAGGGCTTCTCCTTGGCATCATCCCAGATGTCTGAAACCTCCCCTTTCCTCCCCATCCTGCCCTCATCCTGACAACATATTCTAGTTCTGCCTGCCTTAAAAAAAGAGCCACAATTCTCCGGATCTGGACTTCTGAGTTCCTCTCTAGCTACTTCTCTTTCTCTCCCTTCCCAGTGAAATTTCTTGAAGGAATTCTTTGCACTTGTCTCTTCCTCTCCCCTCCTCGGGTGCCACCAACAGCACCCTCTGAAACTGCGCTGGCTGAAGTCAGCAAGGCCCTGTTAATTTCCAAATCCAATGGAAACACGTCCGTCTGTCTTTTCCTCTATCCCCTGTGGCCATGAATCACCATTCATACAACATTCTCACTGCATGAACTCGTGAATTCCCGGATCCCTGTTTGGTGCATATTTATCCATGAAAGATCCTTCTTCCTTCATCTGCTCTTTTTTTCTTAATTTGAAATTTTTTTCAATGATAAACTACTCTCAACATTCATGGAAGTTTGAATAGTAGGTTCAACCCCGATTCTCTTATTTTCTCATCCTCTGCAGTTGTTCCTGGCGGCCTCTCCCTCCTGCTGGTGTTAACTACTGTTCTCCATCTCTTCTTCCTGACCTGCAGGTTTGTGCCTTCCCACTCCAGCCACTTGGACGCCCATAGGCTGCTACACCAAGCTGACTTCTGCACCGCCCACCAGCCTGTTCTCCTCTTTCACTGTTTGTGTTGGCGATTATCTGTCTTGCCAACCAAGTGGGATAACAGAATGCTTCTGGCAAAACTGTTATCACATCTCAGAAACGTATCTCTCCTCCCACACCCGTCATGGCTTTAGTTTAGGCTTTCATCATTTCTCGCTGGATTTGCTTTAACAGTCACCTTACTAGCCTGGCTCTTTGGTCTCACCCCAGCACCTTCCAACAACCCAGGCTCCCCCCATTTCTACACGGATTTTTTTTTTCTTTATACAAATTAAAATCCTATCATGCCTCTTCCCTACTTGGAAGGCATAAGGGTATTCCTTAAACTCATCCGCATAGATAACTAATAAGAACGTGCTGTATAGTACAGGGAAGTTTACCCAATGCTCTCTAAGGGCCTATATGAGAAAACAATCTTAAAAACAAAAAAAAGAGAGAGAGAGTAGATACCTGTGAATATATGTGTGTGTGTGTATAACTGATTCACTATGCTATACACCTGAATCTAATGCAACATTGTAAATCAACTATACTCCAATAAAAATATTTTTAAACAAAAATAATATAAAGACTCAGTTCAGTTCAGTCGCTCAGTCGTGTCCGACTCTCTGCGACCCCATGAATTGCAGCACGCCAGGCCTCCCTGTCCATCACCAACTCCCGGAGTCTACCCAAACCCATGTTCATCGAGTCGGTGATGCCATCCAGCCATCTCATCCTCTGTCGTCCCCTTCTCCTCACGCCCCCAATCCTACTCAGCATTAGGGTCTTTTCCAATGAGTCAACACTTCACATGAGGTGCCCAAAGTATTGGAGCTTCAGCTTCAACATCAGACCTTCCAATGAACACCCAGGATTGATCTCTTTTAGGATGGATTGATTGGATCTCCTTGCAGTCCAAGGGACTCTCAAGAGTCTTCTCCAACACCACAGTTCAAAAGCATCAATTCTGCGGTGCTCAGCTTTCTTCACCATCCAACTCTCACATCCATACATGACCACTGGAAAAACCATACCCTTGACTAGATGGACTTTTGTTGGCAAAGTAATGTCTCTGCTTTTAAACATGCTATCTAGGTTGGCCATAACCTTCCTTCCAAGGAGTAAGCGTCTTTTAATTTCATGGCTGCAGTCACCATCAGCAGTGATTTTGGAGCCCAAAAAAGTAAAGTCTGACACTGTTTCCACTGTTTCCCCATCTATTTCCCATGGAGTGATGGGACCAGATGCCATGATCTTAGTTTTCTGAACGTTGAGCTTTAAGCCAACTTTTTCACTCTCCTCCTTCACCTTCATCAAGAGGCTCTTTAGTTCTTCTTCACTTTCTGCCATAAGGGTGGTGTCATCCGCATATCTGAGGTTATTGATATTTCTCCCGGCAATCTTGATTCCAGCTTGTGTTTCTTCCAGCCCAGCGTTTCTCATGATGTACTCTGCATAGAAGTTAAATAAGCAGGGTGACAATATACAGCCTTGATGTACTCCTTTTCCTATTTGGAACCAGTCTGTTGTTCCATGTCCAGTTCTAACTGTTGCTTCCTGACCTGCATACAGGTTTCTCAAGAGACAGGTCAGATGGTCTGGTATTCCCATCTCTTTCAGAATTTTCCACAGTTTATTGTGATCCACACAGTCAAAGGCTTTGGCATAGTCAATAAAGCAGAAATAGATGTTTTTCTGGAACTCTCTTGCTTTTTCGATGATCCAGCGGATATTGGCAATTTGATCTCTGGTTCCTCTGCCTTTTCTAAAACCAGCTTGAACATCTGGAAGTTCACGGTTCACGTATTGCTGAAGCCTGGCTTGGAGAATTTTGAGCATTACTTTACTAGCATGTGAGATAAAGACTAGGCAGTCCAAAATCTGGAGGGCAAGCTGGCAGACTGGAGAGTCAGTTAAGAATTTATGTTGCTGTCTTGAGTCTGATGGATGGAAAATGGGGCAGAATTTCTATGTTGCAACCTAGAGGCAGAATTGCTTCTTCTTTAGGGAACTTCAGTCTTTGTTCTTAAAGCCTTCAAATGATTGAGTGAAGCCCATCCACATTATGGGGCTTCCCTGGTGGCTCAGACAGTAAAGAATCTGCCTACAATGAGAGAGACCCAGGTTCGATCCCTGGGTCAGGAAGATGCCCTGGAGAAGGGAATGGCAACCGACTTCAGTATTCTTGCCTGGAGAATCCAACGGGCAGAGGAGCCTGGCAGGCTACAGTCCATGGGGTTGCAGAGAATCAGACCCAACTGAGCAACTAACACTTTCATTCACATTATGGAAGGTAATATGCTTTATTAAAATCGACTGATTGTAGATGTCAACTATATCTAAAAATATCTTCACAGCACCATGTGGTGATAGAGGGTGATGTTTTGGGTAAGGAGATATCTCCTTTTCTCAAAAGTTAACAAGGACTTCGATTTTTACTCACTTGAAACAGGAGGTAAGGAAAAGAATACCTAGTGAAATAACAAAAACAAGCACCTTCATGCCATGGAAAGAGACCATCCAAAAAGCCATCAGACTCTGCACAAAGTATAATGCTGTTACTTTTTTTCATTGACACTGATTGGCTTGTGCTTGAAACTTCCCAAGAAATTTAGAAATATGGATAACAGGACTGGAAGGAGTTTGAACTATGACCCAAGACATCAAATCCTGACAACTTGGTATGCTAAACTATATTAAAATGTATGACTTTGAAGGAAGAGATCAATATTTTTTTTCTGTTTGTGGAGAGCCTGTGCTAAATGATAGAGAGAAATAAGCAGCCTGAGAATGTGAACGTATCCTAAGGAATTCCCTGGCTTGTAGTCATCCAAGGCAACCATTTATAGAAAAGGAAAATGTGGCCTGCTTCTAGAAAGAATAGCTGAGACATTTGCTTGTTTGTTTATTTCAAAACCAAGAATAGATTTATAAATTACTCATACCTTAAAAACCACATGACTGCCACTATAGACATGACCCAACCAAGACACTCTTAAGTATAGCGAAATACAGCTGAAAAATGCATGTTTCTCTTAGCCTGGGTGCCATGGGGGTTTGGGTCCAGGGTATTTAATCCTTCTGTGAGGCCATATTGCAATGGCTGCTCTTCTCTACCCATAGCCACAACCCTGTCAGGGGCCTCTCTCCTCCACATACACTTTTCCTCCCCTACCCCTTCAGGCCTAAGGGAGGCACCAACTTCCCCCTAAATACATCATTAATCCTTCTTGCAATCAACACAATCTTGGAGAGACAACATGCCAAGAAGGGAAATTTTTAAGTCCTAAGGAAGAGAGGGAGGAAGAGGGAAGGAGAAAATGATGTAGGTAGGGACAAGAACAAGTGTGACGGGAAGTGTAGAGGTTCTGAGAATGACCAGCTCCTTACTGAGCTCGTTTTACAGAAAAAGCACATATTAGAAATAGACCGAAGGATTTCTAGGATGGGCTGGACTGGCATTTCTCTTAGAACTTAAACGTTTCCATTCTTGGCCCTTCTCTGGTCCTGCAGAAACAGGAACAGCTTAATAGAAAAAAATCAAGTTCACTCTAAGTAGCAGTAGCACATTGTGCACTATGTACAAGGCCATGCTTAAAATTATCATCTTTAGAGTTAGACGGGCTAACTGTCATGGGCTTCCTTGTAGCTCAGTCAGTAAAGAATCTGCCTGCAGTGCAGGAGGCCTGGGTTCGATCCCTGGGTCTGGAAGATCCCCTGGAGAAGGAAATGGCAACCCACTCCAGTATCCTTGCCTGGAAAACCTCATGGACAGAAGAGCCTGGTGGGCTGCAGTCCATGGGGTCACAAAGAGTCACGCAGGACTGGGTGACTAACACTTACTTCCTCACTTATTTTCTGTCCAGTTCATCCAAGTTTCAAGTGGGTGACTGTGCAAATTACTGAATCTTGCTGAACCTTAGTTTACTTCTCTATTGTGTGGGGCTGGTGATACTACCTCCAAAGTTGAGAAGATTTAAAAAAAAGAAAGTGCTTAGCCTGCTGTCCAGTATAAATGAAGTGGCCAAATAATAGTCATGATCATTACTAATTTAAAGAAAATAAGCATAAAACTGCCCTTCTTGGTTGGCCCCACACAGCATGGCTTAGTTTCATTGAGTTAGACAAGGCTGTGGTTCATGTGATCAGATTGGCTAGTTGTCCGTGACTGTAGTTTGAGCCTGTCTGCCCCATGATCCCCTCTCTCAGTGCCCACCATCTTACCTGGGTTTCTCTTACCTTGGACGTGGGGTCTCTCTTCACAGTTGCTCCAACAAAGCGCAGCCACCGCCCCTGACCTCGAGCCCAGGGTAGCTCCTCTCGTGGAGAGGTGTGACAGAATGTGGCCCACTGGAGAAGGGAATGGCAAACCACTTCAGTATTCTTGCCTTGAGAACCCCATGAACAGTATGAAAAGGCAAAAAGATAGAACACTGAAAGATGAACTCCCCAGGTCAGTAGGTGCCCAATATGCTACTGGAGATGAGTGGAGAAATAACTCCAGAAAGAATGAAAGGATGGAGCCACAGCAAAGACAACACCCAGTTGTGAATGGGACTGGTGATAGAAGCAAGATTCGATGCTGTAAAGAGCAATATTGCATAGGAACCTGGAATGTTAGGTCCATGAATCAGGGCAAATTGGAAGTGGTCAAACAGGAGATGTCAAGAGTGAACATCGACATTCTAGGAATCAGTGAACTAAGATGGACAGAAAGGGGTGAATTTAACTCAGATGACCATTATATCTACTACTGTGGGCAAGAATCCCTTAGAAGAAATGAAGTAGCCATCATGGTCAACAAAAGAGTCCGAAATGCAGTACTTAGATGCAATCTCAAAAACGACAGAATGATCTCTATTCATTTCCAAGGCAAACCATTCAGTATCACAGTAATTCAAGTCTATGCCCCGACCAGTAATGCCGAAGAAGCTGAAGTTGAACGGTTCTATGAAGACCTACAAGACTTTCCAGAACTAACACCAAAAAAAGATGTCCTTTTCATTATAGGGGACTGGAATGCAAAAGTAGGAAGTCAAGAAACACCTGGAATAACAGGCAAATTTGGCCTTGGAGTACAGGATGAAGCAGGGCAAAGGCTGATAGAGTTCTGCCAAGAGAACGCACTGGTAATAGCAAACACCCTATTCCAACAACACAAGAGAAGACTCTACATGTGGACATCACCAGATGGTCGACATCAAAACCAGATTGATTAAATTCTTTGCAGCCAAAGATGGAGAAGCTCTATACAGTCAGCAAAAACAAGACTGGGAGTTGACTGTGGCTGAGATCATGAACTGCTTATTGCCAAATTCAGACTGAAATTGAAGAAAGTAGGGAAAACCACTGGACCATTCAGGTATGACCTAAACCAAATCCCTTATGACTATACAGTGGAAGTGAGAAATAGATTTAAAGGACTAGATCTGATAGACAGAGTGCCTAATGAACTATGGATGGAGGTTTGTGACATTGTACAGGAGACAGGGATCAAGACTATCCCCAAGAAAAAGAAATGCAAAAAAGCAAAATGGCTGTCTGAGGAGGCCATACAAATAGCTGTGAAAAGACAGGAAGTGAAAAGCAAAGGAGAAAAGGAAAGATACACCCATTTGAATGCAGAGTTCCAAAGAATAGCAAGGAGAGATAAGAAAGCCTTCCTCAGCGATCAGTGCAAAGAAATAGAGGAAAACAATAGAATGGGAAAGACTAGAGATCTTTTCAAGCAAATTAGAGATACCAAGGGAGCATTTCATTCAAAGATGGGCTCAATAAAGGACAGAAATGGTAGGGACCAAACATAAGCAGAAGATATTAAGAAGAGGTGGCAAGAATATACAGAAGAATTGTACAAAAAATTCTTCATGACCCAGACAATCACGATGGTGTGATCACTCACCTAGAGCCAGACATTCTGGAATGGGAAGTCAAGTGGGCCTTAGAAAGCATCACTACGAACAAAGTTACTGAAGGTGATGAAATTCCAGTTGAGTTATTTCAAATCCTGAAAGATGGTGCTGTGAAAGTGCTGCACTCAATATGCCAGCAAATTTGGAAAACTCAGCAGTGGCCACAGGACTGGAAAAGGTCAGTATTCATTCCAGTCCCAAAGAAAGGCAATGCCAGAGAATGCTCGAACTACTGCACAATTGCACTCATTTCACACGCTAGTAAAGTAATGCTTAAAATTCTCCAAGCCAGGCTTCAGCAATATGTGAACCGTGAACTTCCAGATGGTCAAGCTGGTTTTAGAAAAGGCACAGGAACCAGAGATCAAGTTGCCAACATCCACTGGATCATCGAAAAAGCAAGAGAGTTCCAGAAAAACATCTATTTCTGCTTTATTGACTATGCCAAAGCCTTTGACTGTGTGGATCACAATAAACTGTGGAAAATTCTGAAAGAGATGGGCATACCAGACCACCTGACCTGCCTCTTGAGAAACCTGTATGCAGGTCAGGAAGCAACAGTTAAAACTGGACGTGGAACAACACACTGGTTCCAAATAGGAAAAGGAGTACGTCAAGGCTGTATATTGTCACTCTGCTTATTTAACTTATATGCAGAGTACATCATGAGAAACGCTGGGCTGGAGGAAGCACAAGCTGGAATCAAGATTGCCGGGAGAAATATCAATAACCTCAGATATGCAGATGTCACCACCATTATGGCAGAAAGTGAAGAAGTAAAGAGCCTCTTGATGAAAGTGAAAGAGAAGAGTGAAAAAGTTGGCTTAAAACTCAACATTTGGAGAACTAAGATCATGGCATCCAGTCCCATCACTTCATGGCAAATAGATAGGGAAACAGTGCAAACAGTGGCTGACTTTATTTTTCTGGGCTCCAAAATCACTGCAGATGGTGACTGCAGCCATGAAATTATAAGACACTTACTCCTTGGAAGGAAAGTTATGACCAATCTAGATAGCATATTAAAAAGCAGAGACATTACTTTGCCAATAAAGGTCCATCTAGTCAAGGCTATGGTTTTTCCAGTGGTCATGTATGGATGTGAGAGTTGGAATATAAAGAAAGCTGAGCGCCGAAGAATTGATGCTTTTGAACTGTGGTGTTGGAGAAGACTCTTGAGAGTCCCTTGGACTGCAAGGAGATCCAACCAGTCCATCCTAAAGGAGATCAACCCTGGGTGCTCACTGGAAGGACTGATGTTGAAGCTGAAGCTCCAATACTTTGGCCACCTGATGAGAAGAGCTTCCTCATTGGAAAAGACCCTGATGCTGGGAAAGATTGAAGGTGAGAGGAGAAGGGGATGAGAGGATGAGATGGTTGGATGGCATCACTGACTTGATGGACAGGAGTTTGGGTAAACTCAGGGAGTTGGTGATGGACAGGGAGGCCTGGTGTGCTGCAGTTCATGGGGTCACAGAGTCAGACACGACTGAGCGACTGAATTGAACTGAACTGAAGCATGAAACTGAACTTAATTTTTAAAGACTGAAATTGGATGGCAGGTGTGCTGAGAGTTAGCTGTATATTCTCCGTGGTCACTCCTTGAGCCGCTCCTCTCCCCTCTGCTCCTCCCGTTGATGTGACATCGTCTAAGACTTGCCCCTGGATCCTCTACAACCTCTCCAGATTCTCTTTCTTGGGGAGCTCAAGTACTTCATGACCTCAATCCTTTTTGTTGTTGTTGTTGATGATGATGAAATTGCTCACACGGGGTCTCCAGTTGCCAAGGTCCCATCTGCGTCAGTGTTTCCCAACCTCGCTTGATTATAGAAACTTACAGGAAGTGGCGGGGGGCGGGGGGAAGGGAGCGGGGGATGTTAAAAATCTCTGAACCCAAATCTGCAACAGGCATGGGGATTTGCACCTCTAACAGGCCCCGGAAGGTAACTCTGTGATCAGGCACATTTGGAATAAAAGAGACTGTTCAGCATGGCCACCATGGTCTCCATGCCCTGCACACACCCTGATCTGTATCAGCAACTCCACCCTTGAACCACTCCTATAAAACTCCTCAGCAAATCCCCTGGGCTGGGACACACATTTTTAGAGGCAAGAGTGTCCTGTGTCCCTGGCAAAGCAATAAAGCTCTTCTTCTCTATTTCAGCCAAAACTCTTGTCTCTGGGATTCTATTTGGCAGCAGTGCACAGAGGCCAAATTTTTGGCATCACTGCCAGTAAAGATCTACAACTAAAGATATCAAGAAGGAACCACCACAAGACTGACCGGAGGGGAGAGTCACAGTATAGTCAAATCCCATACTCCCAGGTGGTGATTCACAAACAGAATGCATTACATTACAGAGGTTCTCCCTAAGAAGCGAGTGGTCTGAGCCCCGTATCAGGCTCCCCACCCTAGGGGCACTGTGCTTAAAAGATAAGCCCCCAAAGACATCTGGCTTTGAAAGCCAGCAGGGGTTCCTTTCAGGAGTCCCAGAGGGCCAAGGGAAATGGAGACTCCACTCTAAAGGATGCACAAAAAATCTTACATTCCTGGATCCAGGGCAGAAGCAGAGATTTGAAAGGAGCCTCGATGAGACCTACCTGTTGATCTCAGAAAGTCTCCTGGAGAGGCAGGAGGCAACTGGAGCTCACCCTGGAAACACAGACACTGGGAGCAGACATTTTGGGGGCTTATTCTGCCATATGGACCCTGGTGCTGGCAGCCAGCATTGTGGAATCCACCCTCCAGCTTATTAGCCTCAGGACCCAGCCTCATGTCCACCCAACTGCCTGTAGGGACCAGTACTGGGACATCTCAAGCCAAGCAACTAACTGGATAAGGACACAGCCCACCCACAAGCAGAGAGGCTGAGCCCACAGAAGCCTCTGAACTTCACCCTGCCTACCAGAGAGCCCAGAACCTGGCCCCAGATACCAGTGCACCAGCCCAAGACTCAGGGCCCCCAGTACCCTGCAGCAAGAGACCCCTCCAGGTCCCAGCTCCACCCACCACTGGACCAGCACCAGCCCCAGAATCCCTGGCCCTTCCCACCAGTGAGCTTGCCATAGCCTCAGGACAAGCATCACTCATCAGCGACAGACACAAGCAATGTTCCCTCTGTGCCCACTTCCTGGAGAGCTTTTGTCATAAATAGATGTTGAATATTGCCAAAAAATTTTTCCACACCTATTTTTATCCCTCTGTTAATATAATGTATCATATTGATTGATTTGTGGATATTTATTGCATTTTAAAAAAGAAATGGGGAACAAAATTGTCCCTAGAATCACTTGCCTTTGTGCTTTCTCGGGCAGAACTGATGAACAGACCCACCCTTAAGTTTCTCATTAGCAAGAGGAAATGGAATTACTAAGATTGCAGGAACTAATCAAGGTCCATTCCTGAAACTCACCTCCCCTGAGCATGTATCTAGAATAAATTTAAGAAAAAGAAAGCAGTGGCTCATAGGTAGGTAACAATGGAGGCTTGAAAAATGCACAAGATCATAGGATCATAACACAAACCTTTTTTTTTTTATTTCTTCATTTGCCAAGCTTTTAAGCCAACAAATTTGAAACACACATACACATCCCAAGTGGTGCTAGTGGTAAGGAAAAAATCTGCCTTCCAATGCAGGAGATACAGAGACAAGGGTCCAATCCCTGAGTTGGCAAGATCTCCTAGAGGAAGAAATGGCACCCCACTCCAGTATTCTTGCTTGGGAAATCCCATGAGAGAGGAGCCTGGCGGGCTACAGTCTATGGGGTCACAAAGAGCTGGACACGACTGAGCGACTAGGGACATACGCTAACAAATTTGAAACATACAGGCGTCCCTCACGTGAGTTACAGCAGAAACAAAAAAGTGAAGGTGAGGCTGGCCATTCATCCTTGGGGGCATCACACAGATTGACTTGGTTGGTGAAGCAAGACCATGGTAGAGAGTGATGGAAGAGAAAGCTGGAGCAATGGGACCAGCTATGTCTTTGAATATGACACTATGGCATTGAGAGGATTCACAAAGAATGATGTCGGCGCATACGTGCCAGCCTAACAAAAAGTAGAGACAACGGACTGTCTCATGCATCCGAGGTACTCTGCCTAAATTATCTTTGATCTATTGGCACATCTTTTATGATCTACTAAAAAATTAAATTTTTCATTCATCTATTGTATTCAACAAGCGCAAGTCGCAAGCCCGGATTATTAATGATGTCAGATCTTGTATTACTGAAACAAATGCATAAAGGTTCCATTTCTGATGACAAAAAGAGAGTCATTTGTTTCAATCATGGAAGACAATCTTATTAAACATTGCCAACTTACTGCCAAGCTGGCTGGTCACCAAGGCACAGCTACAGAACAAATGGAATCGAGAAGACTGTCAATCTTCCGACAGTGTCACTGTCCCCAAAATAGTAAACTTAGGGAGAGATCAATCTATTATGACATGGACACTTTGACTTCTTAATTCTGGAGCCTTTCAAGTTCAGCGTTTTCATAATCGTTTCAGGTAGCAACTAAGCTGTTTGGCAAATACTAGTGATGCTGGGTTAAATGGTCCGATCTGCATAGAAATCTTATACATATTCAGATAAACTGACTTAACCTTTCAGAAAAGTCATTTAGGAAAATAGATAAAAAGCCTTAAAAATGTTTCTACCCTTTGACCCAATGATTTTACTTTTCAGTCTAAGGAAATAATCTGGAAAGCAAAAAAGGCGCTATGACCAAGAATGTCCATTACTCTGTTGCTCTCACGGCTGAAAACAAAGGAGCCAACCAATTTTCTAACCAGAGGAGCATGATGTAATAAAGTACATTTCAGCCATGGAAAAAAATGCTTTTGATGTGTTCAGTTCAGTGCAGTTCTGTCGCTCAGTCACGTCGGACTCTTTGCAACCCCACGGACTGCAGCACACCAGGCTTCTCTGTCCATCATCAACTCCCACAACTTGCTCACACTCATGTCCATTGAGTCAGTGATGCCATCCAACCATTTCATCCTCTGTTGTCCCCTTCTTATCCTGCCTTCAATCTTTCCCAGCATCAGGGTCTTTTCCAATGAGTCAGTTCTTTGCATCAGGTGGCCAAAATATTGGAGTTTCAGCTTTAGCATCTGTCCTTCCAATGAATATTCAGCACTGATTTCCTTTAGGATTGACTGGTTTGACCTCATAGCAGTCCAAGGGACTCTTAAGAGTCTTCTCCAACACCACAGTTCAAAAGCATCAATTCTGCAGCACTCAGCTATGGTCCAACTCTCACATCCGTACATGACTACTGGAAAAATCATAGCTTTGACTATACGGACCTTTGTCGGTGAAGTAATGTCTCTGCTTTGTAATATGCTCTCTAGGTTGGTCGTGTTACATATACACTAAGTCATATATACTATACTTTCAAGTATATAAACAAGATTTCCAACAAGTATATAAATAAGTTACAGAATGAAGACTAAAAGATAAATGCCCCCAAATTTTGACAATGGTTTTTTGGATGTTGACATTTTATATATCTGTTTATTTTCTTCTTGTTCTTTGTGTGCATGCATGCTAAGTCACTTCAGTCTTGTCTAACTCTTTGCGATCCCATGGACCGTAGCCTACCAGGCTCCGCTGTCCTTGGGATTCTCCAGGCACGAATACTGGAGTGGGTTTCCATGCCCTCCTCCAGCGGATCTTCCTGACCCAGGGATTGAACCCATGTCTCTTACATCTCCTGTATTGGCAGGCGGGTTCTTTACCACTAGCACCACCTGCTTTAAATTTGTCTCAGTGCTCGTGTATTACTTTTAAATACAAATAGAACCCTTGAAACATTTCTGAGCAACTCATCCTAGAAGGTCCTCTGGCTGGGGAGCACCAGGAGGAGTGAAGGGCAAAGAGTTCAGAAGACAAGAAGAATGCTGGTTCCTATCACACCTGAAAGATAAATGTGTTTGTTCCAGACTTGCCATGAGGAACTTAGAGGCAGTCCCAGGAAATGAGGCCAGAGTTAAAGTGCTGCCCAGGTTCTGAATAAGCCCAGCTCCTACCCAAATGGTCTTGAACTAAGAGAGATAAAATAAAATGTCAGTTATTTGGGGGGAATCCCAAAAAAGAGAGGGTCACTGTGCCCCAATTTTTATTTGGAATTCTGGATGAAGGATGCTCAGAATCCTTTTTGGTAGGATGCCCAAAGGCAACAGGAGGGAATCCTGGGAGAGCAAAGATGGCAGAGTAGAGTCTGGAGGCTCTGCGGTAGTTCTCACCCCAGATCTCACTGCCTGAGCCACAAGGCACAGAAAGGCCCAGAAGGTCCCATGAGTCTTTATGGTGAACAGACCATTGAACTGAAATGGCCTAGAGTTGTGACAAAGAGGGGCCACATGATGACAATTGTGACCAAACAGTCCTGGCAAAGGTGGCAGATTCAGGCACACACCCAAGATGTACACACACATCAGGAAAGACGCACTCTGTTTTCTTTAGTTTTCCCCTTTGAGCTTCAGACGCACAGAGTTGACTTAAGAATACTCCTAGTTAATGACCTGTCATCACTTAGCAGCACATTCTCATCATTAGCTTGTGATGGACTGATGATGGACTGACTGACTGACAACTGATTGATTGATTTCCTTTTATTTCCATTTCCATAACCATCTCTCTCTCCCAACACGGGCAGTCACCCTTTTGCATTTGTTTTTGTTTGGGGGGCTTTTTTTCTGTGTTTTTTTTTAACCACATTGTATTTGACTAGAATTCTTGAATTTGTATGTACCCTAGAGAATGAAACAGTTTCAATTCATATACATGGTAAGGTAGGAAAGCTGGCATCCTCTTAATTTCTGGCTCCATGTCTTTAAAGCCTCTTCATTCTGATGTGTTTATGCCTATGTTGGCATCTGCATAATATTCCTTGATTTATTGACACATTCCCCAAGTAACAAACACCTCAGATGTGTTCAACTCCAGCACAGACACTGCTATGATGGGTATCCTTTTGCATAATACTCTTAGGAGAATTTCTCTGATGTGTATCAACAGATGCGGAATTTCTGGAATAGACAAAACACACCTACTTAACCTAAGGACTACTACTTTTTTTTTTTTTTTTAATGAATTTATTTATTTTAGTTGGGGGCTAATTACTTTACAATATTGTAGTAGTTTTTGCCATACATTGACATGAATCAGCCATGGGTTTACATGCGTTCCCCCTCTTGGACCCCCCTCCCACCTCCCTCCCCATCCCATCCCTCTGGGTCATCCCATTGCCCCAGCCCTGAGCATTTGTCTCATGCATCGAACATGGAATGGTGTTCTGTTTCACATATGATAATATACATGTTTCAATGCTATTCTCCCAGAAAGTCCCATCCTCACCTTCTCCCTCAGAGTCCATAAAATTGTTCTATGCATCTGTGTCTCTCATTCTGTCTCGCATATAGGGTTATCGTTACCATCTTTCAAAAGTATACTGTATTGGTGTTTTTCTTTCTGGCTTACTTCACTCTGTATAATGGGCTCCAGTTTCATCCATCTCAATAGAACCGATTCAAATGTATTTTTTTTAATGGCTGAGTAATATTCCATTGTGTATATGTACCACAGCTTCCTTATCCATTCGTCTGCTGATGGACATCTAGGTTGCTTCCATGTCCTGGCTATTGTAAACAGTGCTGCGATGAACATTGGGGTACATGCGTCTCTTTCAGTTCTGATTTCCTCAGTGTGTATGCCCAGCAGTGGGATTGCTGGGTCATATGGCAGTTCTATTCCCAGTTTTTTAAGGAATCTCCACACTGTTCTCCATAGTGGCTGGACTAGTTTGCATTCCCACCAGCAGTGTAAGAGGGTTCCCTTTTCTCCACACCCTCTCCAGCATTTATTGTTTGTACTACTTTTAAAAGTGGCTTCATAGTCTTCACTATGAAAAGTGGTTGAGCATAGTACATGCACACACACACACACATACACACACGCGCGCGCGCGGGCACCTATAACAGATGCAGAGCTATCTGTTCAGATCCTTCTTCAAGGATGCAGGGAGTGTGGTCTACAGTAGGCTTTCAGCCATCAGCCCCTCCCCCCCCTCCCCTCCCCGGCTCAGGGTACCCCTCAGTTGCAGAACACATGGTCTCTAGCCTCTTGGGGTTGATTATCTGACCAAGGCCTTATATAGATAAATGCCTAACCACAGGTCTTACCTTCCCAGAGAAGCTGGGAGTATAATCAGCCAGCTATTTCAGCAACAGGTCAGCAACTCACTCCGGAGTCCCTGGCTGATGGACCAAAACTCTGACCTACCTGCATCACATCTCAACATCTTCTGCCCAGTTCTGCATCCTGCCCACTCCCGTCTCAGGTCCTGAGCTGTCTCACCGTCTGCTCCTGGAAAGGCCAACCTGCAACAGCACCACTCAGCGGCCCCGTCTTGCTGGTCTGCTGCATAGAAAATAAGTTTCTCATTGTTCTTTTAACTTTCATTTCTCAGCTCCCTAACTATTGGAATGTTATTCTTATACTTGTTATTCAGTTCTCTCCTTCTCTGGATTGATTTATTATATCCGTTTTTCTTAATTCCTTTGACTTTTTCATGCTAGTGTGTAGGAATTCCTTGATTACCCTACATAAGCCTTTCAGTTTTTGATGCCTCGAATATCGTCTTCTAACCTGCCATCTGACTAAGAGTGATGTCTCTATGAGATTCTATACAGAATTGAATTCTTATTTTTGGTGTAATAAAATCTACCAAGTTTCTACATTTGGTTGTGATGTTGAGGTCTGGTTTAAGATGTCTTCTGCTACCCTTGAGCTTCCCAGGTGGCTCAGTGGGTAAAGAATTCACCAGCAATGCAGGAGACGTGGGTTTGATCCCTGGGTCGGGAAGATCCCCTGAAGAAGGGCATGGCAACCCACTCCAGTATTCTTGCCTAGAGACAGAGGTGCCTGGCAGCCCACAACCGTAGCGTCGCGAAGAGTTGGACACGACCAAAACGACTGAGCATGTGTGCACACTCCTACCCTGAAGTCACGAAGATATTCTCCTGTATTTTCTTCTATTGTTTTTATTTTTATTGTGCTACCTTTTATGTTTAGTTTTCTAATTTATCTGGAGTCTCATTTATATATGACATAAGGTTGGAATTCAGTTTCATTTTCATTCCTCTAGAGAGGAAGATTTCAGAGCAGCAAGAGAAGAAAAAGTTAGTAATACCTTTTATATTGGGACAAAAGGAAGATCAGCCAGTGACGTGGAACATTATATAGAAACATGGGCTTGGCCATCGAAAGTAACTGAGAAACAGAAGCAGGTAAAGTTCTCAGAGAGGGGAGGGGGCAGAACAGGGAGTGGCGATGGGGGGGACACACCAAGAGGTGTTGTCACATAGGTCCTTCTGTCCTCTTTTTTACTGCTTCTATAACTTTTTATAAAGTAAAACACATTGGCTGGCGTTTAACTAAATATTTAAAATCTCAGAGGCGAAAAGGATCACCAAAGAAAGGAACAAAGAAAAGCAAGCTCAGCCCTTGTCCTAAGGCAGTTGATTTCTCTCCCAAACCCCAAGTAGCTGAAAGGTGGAAAATCTAGTAACAGAATCGAACATGTCTAATCTCTTTTATAACAATGTTCTTATTTTAGCCCATGTCATCAGGGGTAAGGCTGAAAATAGTGACAAATACAACATCAATAAACATAATAATAATTGATTTTCCAGAGATGAAAAATTTGAAATTAGTGACCATTTCCCCCCAGAGCATTGGTTGATTAATTTAACGTTCATCTTAGTCTTTCAAAGATATCCTCTTACTGCTGATCTGCTTGGCCATGCTTTGTGATGGGTTTTGTGGTTAGGACTCCATGGTTAAAGTATATTGCACAGTTCTGCAGTTTTTTCAAATTTATTTTATTCAAGTATAGTTGATTTGAAATGTTGTGTTAATTTCTGCTAAACTGCAAAGTGATTCAGTTTTATACACACACACACACACACACACACACATACATATATGCTTTTTCATATTCTTTTCCATTACGGTTTATCACAAGATATTGAATATAGTTCCCTGTGCTATACAGTAGGACCTTGTTGTTTATCCATTTTATATATAATAGTTTTCACTTGCTAATCCCAAACTCCCAACCCATCCCTTCCCCAACCCCCTTCCCCTTGGCAACCATAAGTCTGTTTTCTGTGTCTGTAAGTCTTTTTTGTAGATAAGTTCATTTGAGTCATATCCTTTTGTAAATAAGTTCATTTGTAACATTTTTAGGTTCCACCTGTAAGTGATATCATATGGTATTTGTCTTTCTCTTTCTAACTTACTTCACTTGGTATGATAGTTTCTAGGTCCATCCATGTTGCGGCAAATGGCATTATTCCATTCTTTTTCACTACTGAGTAGTATTCCATTACATATACATACCACATCTTCTTTATCCATTCATCTGTTGATGGACATTTAGGTTGTTTCCATGTCTTGGCTATTGTAAAAATAGTGCTGCAATGAACATTGGGGTGCATCTATCTTTTCGAATCAGAGTTTTCTCTGGATATATACCCAGGAGTAGGATTACAAGATCATATGGTAACTCTATTTTTAGTTTTTAGAGAAACCTCCATACTGTTTTCCGTGGTGGCTGTACCAATTTACATTCCCACCAACAGGGGTAATAGGGTTCACTTTGCTCCACATCCTCACCAGCATTTGTTATTTGTAGATTTTTTTAATGATAGCCATTCTGACCTATGTGAGATGATACTCTACTATAGTTTTGATTTGATTTCTCTTATAATTAGCAATGTTGAGCATCTTCTCATGTGCTTGTTGGCCATTGGTATATCCTCTTTGGAGAAATGTCTATTTAGGTTTTCTGCCCATTTTTCCATTGAATTGTTTGGGGTTTTTTGTTGTTGTTGTTGCTATTGAGTTGTGTGAGCTGTTGGTCTGTTTTGTATATTAAGCCCTTGTCAACTGTATCACTTGCAAATATTTCTCTCAGTCCCTGGGTTGCCCTTTCATTCCATTTATGGTTTCCTTTGCCATACAAAAGCTTGCGTGTTTGATTAGGCACCATTTGTTTATTTTCATTTTTATTTCTATTGCCTTGGGACATTGAACTAAGAAAACATTGGTACGATTTATGGCCACAGTTTTGAAGTCTTAAAGAGAATTCTGTTCATTGAAGGATGGTTGCAGCCAACAACAATTAGCAATAAAGGAGATCCATACACATAAAGCAATTAAACTTCCAGAGATTGGAATTTCAAGTTTATCATACAGGATATAAGTTTGGTGACTGAGTTACTTAACATTTTTCTAACTTAAGTATTCAAAAAATGGTTTTTGAGAGTTTCTATCTGTTGCTCCACAAAAGCACCCAACTTTCACTGAATTAATTCAGAAATGTTGACACAAAGATGGGATTCAAGTGACTGTTTTCCTCCCTTCCTCTCTCTCTCCCTCCCTTCCTGCCTGCCTTCCATTTTTCTTCCTTTCTTCCTACCCTTCCTTCCTGCATTTTCCTCTCCTTCCCCTCTTTCCTTCCTTCTTTGCTTTCTCTTTGCTACAATCTGAATGTTTATGTTTCCCCACATTCATACATTGAAATCCCTAAAGTGATGGTATTTGGAGTCTTTGGGAAGTTATTGGGTCATGAAGGTGGAGCCCTGGTGAATGGGGTTAGCACCCTTATGAAAAGACCCTAGAGAGTCCACTGTCCTTTCCACCATGTGTGGCTTCAGAGAAAAGACAGATGTCTGGAAAATGGGCCTCACCAGACACTGAATCTGCTGGCACCATGAGTTTAGACTTTGAAGCCTCCAGAACTGTGATAAATAAATCTCTGTGGTTTATAAGCCACCTAGTTTATAGCATTTATATTATAGCAGCCTGAGTAGACTAACATATTCTTCTTTTCTTCCCTCTTCCTTCCTTTCCCTTCCTTATCTCTCTCTTTCTTTCCTTCCTTTCTTCCTTCCCTCTATAACTGTAAAACAATGTTTCAAAACCCTCTTTAAATTATTTCAAGGTTTGATGTTCATATTTATGCTGGGAGACAAGTGGAGTGAATATTATCAATTCCTTTTTTGCCAATGAGTGAAGTGAGACACAGGGGCTTCCCAGGTGATGTCGGTGTGAAGAATGCACCTGCCAACGCAGGAGACGCAGGAGATGCAGGTTCGATCCTTGGGTCAGGAAGATCCCCTGGTAAAGCAAATGGCAACCCACTCCAGTATTCTCACCTGGAAAGCTCCATGGACAGATGAGCCTGGTGGGCTACAGTCCATGGGGTTGCAGAGTCAGACACAACTGAGCATGCATGCAAAGTGAGACCCACAAAGGTCTGGTGACTTTTCCAAAACTCTACAGTGACGAATAAACAATCCAGAGAAACAGGCTGACCTCTAGAGCCTCACTCAGCTCTTTCTATGAGTCTTTAGCCCTGCCATCTGTCAGGGAGAACTCCGGCTAGTCTTACTTACAATAACTTATAACCCTTACTGTGAAAGTTTGAAGGTGGGAGGAGAAGGGGATGACAGAGGATGACATGGTTGGATGGCATCACCGACTCAATGGACATGAGTTTGAGTGAACTCCGGTAGTTGGTGATGGACAGGGAGGCCTGGTGTGCTGCAGTCCGTGGGGTCGCAAAGAGTCGGACATAACTGAGCGACTGAACTGAACTGAATAACCCTGGGGGCACCCTGCTTGTGATCCTTGTCCCCTGCAAATTTAGCAAAGCCACCACTCTATGCAACTGCATACACCTGAACTCACTCTCATCTTTCCTTCTACCCCACCCCATGGTCCCCCAGTTGTACCCAAGAGGCATAAGACACCTTCCATGAAGACACATCTAGCCTCTTGACGCTAGCTTCTATAATTTAGCATTTCTCAGCACAGTCACCCATCTAAAGCCTTAACTAAAACAGTGTTATTTGTTCCCCGTGCATTTACCAAAGGAGATGAGTAGGTGGCTTTCATGAATGGAGACGAACTTCCCTTTTGGCACATTGAGCAGAATGACTCTCCATAAACAAGTGTCACAGTGAGATGGCAGCCCTGAAAGTCACTATCAGGTCAGGTTCCCTAGGTCAGGTCAGCATCAGGCATCAATAAAAGACTAAATTAAGTGAAACCATGCTGCAGAAGGGGAGAACACATCATCACTTGTAAGAATGTGTTTTGTGAATGTCCTTTCAGTAAGGTGTCTTTCTAAAACCTTTCTGAAACAAAGAGGATAAAACCTCTTCATTTCCCTTCCTAGGTTCTAGCTTTCGGAGTAGTTGAGGAAGAGTGATGCTGGGAATTCAAGGAAGTCATACAAATGGGGAGGGCAGAGCTGGGGGAATCTAGTTAGAGACACAACCTATGTCAGAGTCACGGTCCTCAAGCACAGGCCCCATTTATAACCTGTTCTTTAACTTTGTTTATCTTTGTAGACATTCACAGGAGCGTCTTATTTTCCAGAAGTTGGGGCCCTATAATCATTATTTGTCTTTGGAGAAAACAAGATTATGTACCTTTAATTCCTCTTCTCAGAAAGTCGACACCGTAATAGGTCGCTCTTCCCTGACCTTCCACCTCCCACCCTGGTGGGGTTGCTGTATTTTCACAGTTTCCTCTTGGCCCTGGCTTTATAAGCACAACCAGCAAAGGTGGGATCTTTGATTCTTACCTTCAATCCACAAACAGAAAGGAGACAAGAGTGCCCACTTTCTCATTTAGGGTTTATGATTCAGAGTCACAGCATTTCTAGGAATGAGTACAAGTTTCTGGAAGTGACACATGTTTGGTTATCTGGCTTGTATTAGTTTGCTACAGCTGCCATCACAAAGTGCCACACAGCCTGAGTGGTTAAAACAACAAAAGGTATCATCTCACAGGGCTGCAGGTGAGAAGTCCAAAAATCAACATGTCAGCAGATGGGTTCCTCAAGAAGGACCTGTTTCAGGCTGCTCCTCTTGACTTGCAGAGTCAGTCTTCTCCTTACGTCTTCATATGTGTGTATCTTCCCTCTGTCACTGTCCGTTTCTATGTCCAAGTTTCCCCTTTTAATCAAGACCCCAGTCATATTGGACTAGGGCCCACCCAAATGGCATCATTTTAACATTGATGCAAAGACTCAACCTGCTAATAATGTCCTAAATGTTAGGATTTAACGTATGAGTTTTAGGGTACTCAATTCAACCTCTAATATAACTCATATAACTAACACCAGGTTTGAAAAAGAAATTGGTTTTTGGTGAACCAAAACCAGTAGCCACACCAATCTCTTGTCCGTCTCCTATACACTGTACAATTTCCCAGCCCAGCTCCAGTTCTACACCACAGAAGGTCCAGAGTTGCCAGAAATCCCCTCACTTTGCTGGAAGCTATGCTCCAAGGCAACACTTTGACCCATAGGGACAAGCCTATGAGGACAAACTGGATTCATACAGGCTTTCTCACAACAGGCCTCTCACAGTTTGGCCAGATAAATAAGAAGCAGCTAGTACATTGGAGACCTTAGTAAGACACATACGCTTTAAGTGAAAGTGAAAAGAAAGTGAAGTCGCTCAGTCATGTCCGACTCTTTGCGACCCCATGGACTGTAGCTCACCAGGGCTCTTCCATCCATGGAATTTTCCAGGCAAGAGTACTGGAGTGGGTTGCCATCTCCTTCTCCAGGGGATCTTCCCAACCCAGGGATCGAACCCGGGTCTCCTGCATTGCAGGAAGATGCTTTACCATCTGAGCCACCAGGGAAGCCCTACACTTTAAGGGGTGAGAGATAAACTCTACGAAGATTCAGGACTTGCTATACCAGTAAACATCTATTTACCAGTATACCAGAAAAACATCTATTTCTGCTTTATTGACTATGCCAAAGCATTTGACTGTGTGGATCACAATAAACTGTGGAAAATTCTGAAAGAGATGGGCATACCAGACCACCTGACCTGCCTCTTGAGAAACCTGTATGCAGGTCAGGAAGCAACAGTTAGAACTGGACATGGAACAATAGACTGGTCCCAAATAGGAAAAGGAGTACATCAAGGCTGTATATTGTCACCCTGCTTATTTAACTTCTATGCAGAGTACATCATGAGAAACGCTGGGCTGGAGGAAGCACAAGCTGGAATCAAAATTGCCAGGGGAAATATAAATAACCTCAGATATGCAGATAACACCACCCTTCTGGCAGAAAGCGAAGAAGAACTAAAGAGCCTCTTGATGAAAGTGAAAGTGGAGAGTGAAAAAGTTGGCTTAAAGCTCAACATTCAGAAAACAACACTTCATGGCAAATAGATGGAGAAACAGTGGAAACAGTAGCTGACTTTATTTTTGGGGGGCTCTAAAATCACTGCAGATGGTGACTGCAGCCATGAAATAAAAAGACGCTTACTCCTTGGAAGGAAAGTTATGACCAACCTAGACAGTATATTAAAAAGCAGAGACATTACTTTGCCAACAAAGGTCCATCTAGTCAAGGCTATGGTTTTTCCAGTAGTCATGTATGGATATGAAAGTTGGACTATAAAGAAAGCTGAGCACTGAAGAACTGATGCTTTTAAACTGTGGTGTTGGAGAAGACTCTTGAGAGTCCCTTGAACTGCAAGGAGATCTAACCAGTCCATCCTAAAGGAAATCAGTCCTGAATGTTCATTGGAAGGACTGATGTTGAAGCTGAAACTCCAATCCTTTGGCCACCTGATGCAAAGAGCTGACTCACTGGAAGAGACCCTGATGCTGGAAAAGATTGAAGGCAGGAGAAGGGGATGACAGAGGATGAGATGGTTGGATGGCATCACCGACTCAATGGACATGAGTTTGAGTAAACTCCAGGAGTTGGTGATGGACAGGGAGGCCTGGCATGCTGCAGTCCATGGGGTCGCAAAGAGTCGGACACGACTGAGTGACTGAACTGAACTGAACTGATACCAGTAAAAATTTTAGGGGTCCAGCACATCCAAAGTAAAAGACAAAATATCACATCTTGTATCAACCATTACAAAGAAGGAAGCCCAAAGATGACTTCAAGGACTACTTTATGATAGTCTCCACTAACAAATGTTACTCTGCTATTAGTAGTAGAAGTGATACAATCAATGCTAGGCTTTCTCTTTACATAAGAATTTGTTGAGACTCTCAAAGGGTTATTGGCAACAAAAGTGAACAAAAAGCATAAGATTTGATTAAATTTCTAGGCAGTGTATCAGTTAGCTATTGCTGCATAACAAACCACACCAACACTTAGCAACTTAAAACAACAACATTTATTTAGCCCATGATTCTTCAGGTCAACAATTTAGGCTGGGCTTAGTTGGATGGTACCTCTGATTTTGCCTCTATTTACCATGCCTGTGCACTTAGCTACCAAGACAGCCAGGGACTGGCTGATTTTGGATGGACTCTGCTGGGAAATCCCACCTTTGTTCCATGCGGTTGCTCATCCTTCAGCAGACTACCCTCTTCTTATTCACAGAGTATCTGGGCAGGGATCAAAGACAGAACAGCCATGGATGAGCCCTTTGGAGTGCTTGTGCTAGGCTCAGAAATGTCACACCTCACTTCTGCTGAGTTCTGTTAGTTAAAGCAAGTCATAAGGCAGCCCAGGTTTGAAGGTAAGAGAAACTGACTCTGATTCTACCCCTTGATGGGAGAGTTGCAAAGTCATATTACAGTGAACATAGGTAAAAGGGAAAACAAAAGGTGATGGCCCTTTTTGCAATCTACCAGTCTGCTAGTTTTGTATGAACTGACATTTTCTAGGCTCCCAAAGAAGAGAACCTCCTGCAAGAGTGAGGGAAGCAGAAGCCTGATCAAACTTCTAGGCCAGTAGAAATTCCTGAACAAGTTTGATGACCTACTTTTAAAAATGCAGCGGGAAAGCCCTGACCTTTGCTTTTCTCCTCTCTGAACTCACTCTACCCTCTGAAACGATCTCTATTCCCCTTGTCCTCTTTAGAGTCAATTTAGAAATGGCTCTATGACTTCTTCCTTCAGAACAGAGCAAGTTGGTAAACACACTGGAAGAAGGTGGACCATCTATCCAAGTAAAATAGGAATGACTCCCTATAACCTAACTGGCATCCTCCTGCATGATTTTATCACAGTCTGTGATTCAAAAAAGAAGAAAAACAAGTGGTCTGACACAGAAATTACACTAAATGCTCTTAAGTCTGCACTCACAAGAAACAAACAAAAAAATATAGAAAGGAGAAAATCCACAAAATGTTGGGGTAGGGAGCCAAATGTACTGTATGTTCTTGGGAATCTGATCTTGACAATGAATCTTGCAAGACAGCTGCCAGAGTGAGCAAGAGGGTGAGGGGAGTGAAGTGATAAGAAAGTTCTCATTCTAGAATGACCATGTATAAGCTCTTATATTTCTCCTTTGAGAAGTGGCATTTGATGAAACAAAGCACAATTTCCTAAATCCCAAATTCTGTTTTTACTTTCATTTGTGAGATTATTTTCTCTGCTTTTTCATGTATTCTGACTCTCTTTTATCTCCCCGTTTTTCTTTTCTCTCCTCCTTTAAAGAGAAAGAATTTTCAAGCTGTGCTTCCTTGTCAAGTCAAAAGGCCAAAGAATCAGAACACATGCCTGGGTCTTTTAGTTTCTCTCTATTTCAGAACATGATGAGGTCACATAGATTTTCAAGGTAAAGAGTTGCTCTATTACCTAGTCATGTCTCTAAGAAGTAGAATTTGGAAGGAAAAAAGGAAGTAATTAGGCCTCTCCCTCGTAAAATGCCTTTAAAATGTGGATTTGAGAAAACATATACTCTAGAGTCAAACAGAACCAGCAGAAAAAGCTTTTAGATTTCAAAATACAGTGGGTGTGGAACTTGAAGAAAATTTAAAGAGACTAGAGCTATAAACCAGTCTGATCCCCTAAATTAACTGGATTCCAGCCCAACCTCAAGAAGACAGCATCTCCAAGAACCACCGTGCTAAGGACAATTCTTGGAGGCAATTAACATGATGCTCTAAACTGACCTTGCCTTGGTGAGCTTTTTGCATTCAAACAGTTAAAAAAAAAAAAAAAAAAGAAAAAAAGATAAGAGGCAGCTTAGCATGGTATGAAGTGCTCAGACCCACACCAGATTTCCTGGATTTCAATCCCAGATCTACCAGTGTTATAGGTTGAATCATACCCACTCCCTGGCTTCCAAAATTCATAGATTGGAGTCTTAAGCCCTCGACACCTCAGAATGTCACCGGATTTGGATTTTACCCGTTATAGGGGTGATCAAGTTCAAGTGAGATCACTAGAGTGGGCCTCAATGCAATATGACTGGTGTCTAGAGACACAGGCCACACAAAGGGAAAACACCTGGTAAAGACAAAGGCAGAGATCTGGGTGATGACCCCACAAACCCAGGAACACCAGCCATGGCCAGCAAACCACCAGATGCTTGGAGAGAGGTCTGCACAGACTCTGCCTCACAGCCTCAGAAAGAACCATCCCTGCGGATGACTTGATCTTGAACTTCTGGCCTTCAGAACCAGGAGACAATCCATGCCTATTGTTAAAGCCACTCAGCTTGTGGTTCTTTCTCAGGGCAGCCAAGTATACAAACAAATACACCCCATTATCACATATCTGTTGATACAGAGCAGGACCCTGGGGGCTCCAGGGCACAAAAGTCTTTCTGTGCCCCCCCAACCCCCCATTTCTTTATTACAGGAAATAGGCCTCATTCTGCCTCTGTGACTTGCCCTGAGTTCCAACAGGCAGGTTCAAACATTTGCTAATTAGGGAACAAAGGGAATGCAGAGACAAGAGAGGAGCAGTCAAGAAACAGTAGTGCACCCTTAGGGCAGGGCTTCAAAATCGCTGCAGATGGTGACTGCAGCCATGAAATTAAAAGACGCTTGCTCCTTGGAAGAAAAGCAATGACCAACCTAGACAGCATATTAAAAAGCAGAGACATTGCCAGCAAAGGTCCGTCTAGTCAAAGCTATGATTTTTCCAGTAGTCATGTATGGATGTGAGGGTTGGACCATAAAGAAAACTGAGTGCCGAAAAATTGGTGCTTTTTAACTGTGGTGTTGGAGAATGGACTGCAAGGAGATCCAACCAGTCAATCCTAAAGGAGATCAGTCCTTGGTGTTCATTGGAAGGGCTGATGTTGAAGCTGAAACTCCAATACTTTGGCCATCTGATGTGAAGAACTGACTCCCTAGAAAAGACCCTGATGCTAGGAAAGATTGAAGGTGGGAGGAGAAGGGGATGACAGAGGATGAGATGGTTGGATGGCATCACCGACTCAATAGACATGAGTTTGAGCAAGCTCCGGGAGTTGGTGACGGACAGGGAGGCCTGGAGTGCTGCAGTCCACGGGGTTGCAAAGAGTCGGACCTGCCTGAGCGACTGAAATGAACTGAACTGAGGGCAGAGTCTTGGTTTCCCTCAAGGGCCACACATAACAATATCTTTGAACTGTTTTGCAGATACAGAGCTACCCACCAGGTGGGAGAAGTTAACAAGATGCTGCCCACAAGCACAGAGACCCCAGACCTGTTGGAAGCAGAAGGTGGATGCTACTGACTCCCATTTACATCATCACCAATCAAAGAACGTCCACAAGGAGGCACGCTCCCTCTGAACCACGACTCTAAAACTCCCCACAAGCCCCTTCAGGTCGGGGCACACAGTTTTGAGGGAATTAGCCAGCTGTAGTCCCGTTTGCCTGTTAAAGCAATAAAGCTGTTCTTCTCTACTTCACCCAAAATTCTGTCTCCGAGATTTAATTTGGTGTCAGGGTGCAGAAGCCAGATTCAGCTTCACCGTGACTCTGGGTACAGCTCTGGACACACGTGGATAATAGTAACAGTGTCCAATGCAGATGTTGTTAGAAGGATTAAATGAATGAATATGTGCAAATGCTCCAAAAAGAAATTGACACAAAGGAGGCCATATATGTGTTTGCTAAATAATTTTTTTAAATCAGCATCTACTCCAGTCGTTATAGGGATTATTAATTTGTCTGACTTTGCAACCTGTGTGGGATTAGAGGCGGTTTTTAAAAATTCTTTAGAAAATCTAAATGCCATTACTTATTCCAAGCACGGCCAACAAATTGTTATTTTAACTAGAGCTATGTTGTTGTCTTTGTTTTTCTTTCAATAGTGTGATCTGGCAGGACCGAGGGCCGTTAGGTTTCCAATAAATTATTAATCTGGGAGTTAATAATTCATGCTAATTGGTGCTATAAGTCACTTTCTCTGGCAAATGTGAGCAAAGGTCATAACTTTTTAACAGCAAAGGTGAAACCTTTTCTAAGTTTCTTTTTCCATGCGCTATCATGGAAATATTAAGATATGGTAAGAAAATTTTAACCAGAGCTGAGGAAACAAGATAATTCCAAGGGTAAAAGGTCTAGACCTTTAGTTGGGTTTCATGGGCCAGCACGGTCTCCACAGCCCCAAAGGAAGGAGAGAGAGGGCTCCAGAAGGAGACCAGCCCCATGACAGCCTTCCCAGGAGGACGTGGTCACTCAGGTTTGTGAATCTTTGACAAGATGATATAAAATAATTGTAAGTGTTGATTCACTCTTGATAAAAAAATCTTTTTCGGAAACTACAATAAGGCATTTTAGACAGTAGCTCACCAGTGGGATTTTTTTTTACAAGAAATAATTATTCTTCTAAATTACAAGGCACAGTTTTAAATATAGTAGGCCCAGAATCCTAAGCAAATCCTTCTCACTATGGACGTCTTTGATTTTAATTAATGTATTTACACTCTGCCTTTTTTTTTTCCAGAAAGAGTTTGAGGTTATTCATGATTGCAGACCACAGAAGGCAAGAAATTAAAGGCCTCTTTTTTTTTTCTGTTACCTTTTTTTAATTTATCTTTCTTGACTGTAGTGTAATTGCTTTACAATGTTGTGTTAGGTTCTGCTGTACAACAATGTGAATCAGCTATAAGTAGACATATATCCCTTCCCTCTTGAGCCTCCCTCCCAACCCACCCCTCTAGGTCATCACAGAGCACTGAACTGAGCTCCCTGTAATATACAGATGCTTCCCACTAGCTATTTTACACGTGGGTTTGTTGCTCAGTCATGTCCAACTCTTTGTGATCCCATGCATTGTAGCCCACCAGGCTCCTCTGTCCATGGAATTATCCAGGGAAGAATACTGGAGTGAGTTGCCATTCCCTTCCCCAGCGGATCTTACCCACCCAAGGATCTAACTGGGGTCTCCTGCATTGCAGACAGATTCATCACCACCTGAGCCACCAGGGAAGCGCATTTTGCACAGAGTGGTGTATATATGGCCGTGCTACTCTCTCAATTTACCCAACCCTCTCCTTCCTCCCTGTGTCCACAAGTCCGTTCTCTACATCTGTGAAAGGCTTCATACCTTGATAAACTTGCATTTACTGTGCAACTCACTGATTCACCCTTGGGTCCAAGAAGCAGTCACTAGTGGCCCAAATGTTCTGAGTGTTTTCTGCCTTTGTTAGCCTTGATCATTACCTGAAATCTTCGTAGTGAGTCACAGACTGGTGTCATGAGCAGACATTTGCCCATTTGGACAATAAAATTCTTCTTAGTAGATTTGCTTGCAGTTTTGATTAAAAGATGTCAAATATGCAAAGAATGATGTATGAGGACTTAGGATAAAACAAAATGGAAACCACTAGTTTAAAGAGTTTCAGGGCTAGAAGTCAAGTCGTCTAGCTCTTTTTTTTCTAAAGAAAATTTGAATCGCATATGCTTTTCATTGTGCTCCTTTTCTGTCATTTACATATTGGAGAAATGTATATTTGGCAACAAGTCCTATTTTTAGGAGTCCTTGAAACTTGCCCTTTGAAAATGTTTTCGTTTCTGGCACATATGTGTATTTTCAGCAGAATGAAAATACAAAGCAAAAAAAAATATGTACAGAAAGGAATGATTTTTCCAGCCCCGTGGAGCACAATAAGAAAGCAATCATTCAGTTGTGACTTTAAAAATGGATTCATGCCTGGACTTTCCAAGTATTTCCTAATAAATGACCATTTCTCTACAGAAGTGAACTAATGTAAAGAGACAGGTTGTTCCAGTGCCAGAAGTGAACAAGCAAAAGGGATGGAGGTTGTATTTTTATAGGAGGAACTTGACCAAATAATACCCACTCTGTTTTCCTGCAGTCCCTTGGGCTGATGCAGAAGAAGGTGTCATATGCCCATTGCGTGGCTTGGAGTATGTTTTCCTGGCCTGACTCTCCATCACCACCAGACTATTATTTGCAATCAGTAACAAAGATTCATCCTTGTGTCCATCAAGCAACAAGGAGAATCTTTGTCACTCAGTGTAAATAATAGCTATACTTCACATGAGAAGATGGAAGAAGGATGGCCTTCACGGTAGACTTGGGTGGATTCAGAACAGGCTTCATGGAACCTTCCAGCCTGTTGACGATTTAAAATTCCAGAGCTCCAGCAGAGGTGGGTGGTCAGCCAAGTGTTCCCTTTTGTGGTTGGCTTCTGTTATTAAGAGCAATGGAGTAAGGCTAACCTCTTAGTACTTAAAAGTGTTCAGTCTTATTTAAAATATGCCTTATGAAAGCTAAATAGACACACACCTAAATGCAACCTTGGACTAGATGATGTATTGAAGGAAAAATCTTATGATCTATTACTTGGATGAAATTGGAATGTGGACAGCAGATTAAAGTATTCTATTGTTAAATTTACTGAATTTGCTAAGTGGTATGTGTTTATGGAAGAAAATAATTACCCTTGTTCTTAACAAACATACACTAAAGTATTTAAAGATGACAAGTCACAATGTATGCAATTTACAAGCATTCATAAAAATATTATTTTATGTCTGCGTATATGTACATGTACATGTCTATGCATACACATGTGTATCTGTTTATGTATGTGTATATGTATATGTAATATATGTGTATATGTATATGTACAGAAAGGGAGCACAAATGGGAAAGCAAATGGAGTGAAATGTTCACAACAGGTGAATCTGGGTAAAGAATATTTATTGCTCTTTGTAAATATTCTTGTTGGAGTTTTCCTGTAAGTTCAAAATTACTTCCAAACAAAAAGCTTATTTTTGAAATTATGTTTTGAAGAAGAGTTGGAGAATGAAGAGACAAAAGCAGACATGAAAAATTAATTTCTTAGAAAGTAATTCTCTGTGAGATGGGAAGATGGCAGCTCCTTTCCATCCTCAGTTACGTGTTGACATCACAAATGCTATTTGTATTGTCATCCACCAGGCTCATGCTTATCTTTCCAGTTCTCCTCATCAGTAAACAGCCTTCAAAAGCATTGGGTTGGTCCCAAAATATCTAAAACCAATAAGCATGAGAGTGAGCATTTTGGTGCAATGGTGCACAGCATCGCCTTGGCACTGAGACTTTTCCTTCCTGATGCTGAAACATCCCCTGAATCAGGCAAATATAGTTCATTAAAGTTCAGTATTTTAAAACTTAAAACACCTTTGAAATAGATGGCTATATTCCAGACTAAGGTATTAAACAATGTTTTCTAATAATAATTATTATTGTAGTTCTATTCTAAGCTTTCTAAATATATTGACCCATTTATTCCTCATAATCATAAAGGAGAGGTATTATGATTATTTCTAATTTACAAATGAAGAAACCAAAGCCCAGAGAGAAAAGTATCTTTCCCAGGGTAGCAGAGCTGGTAAAATGCCAAATGTGAACCTGTATGGTCTGACTTCACAGACTACGTTCTTAATGACTATGTTAGACTTCTCAACTAACCCCCACCTAGGACTCAGACATCTGTCTACCTGCTAGCCCACTGAAACCATTCTAATAATCCTAATCGATTGATTTGGACATCACTATAGATGTTGCATTGTCTTTGTTTAAAATCCCATTACCAGAGTTTCATAAAACAAACCTCTATTGAAAAGTCAAATTTACTCCACGGCCACTATTATGATTCTAAGGCCAAACTCATTGTGTGCTGAGATCAGTCAGTTCAGTCACTCAGTTGTGTTCGACTCTTTGTGACCCAATGGAGTGCAGCATGCCAGGCTTCCCTGTCCATCACCAACTCCTAGAGCTTGCTCAAACTCATATCCATCAAGTCAGTGATGCCATCCAACCATCTCATCCTCTGTCATCTCCTTCTCCTCCCACCTTCAATCTTTCCCAGCATCAGGGTCTTTTCCAAAGAGTCAGTTCTTCTCATCAGGTGGTCAAAGTATCAGAGCTTCAGCTTCAGCACCAGTCCCTCCAGTGAATATTCAGGAGTGATTTCCTTTAGGACAGACTGGTTAGATCTCCTTGCAGCCCAAGGGACTCTCAAGAGTCTTCTCCAACACCACAGTTCAAAAGCTTGAATTCTTCAGCACTCAGCTTTCTTTATGGTCCAACTTTCACATCCATATATGACTACTGGAAAACAATAGCTTTGACTATACAGACCTTGGTCGGTAAAGTAATGTGTCTACTTTTTAGTATGCTGTCTGGGCTTGTCATAGCTTTTCTTCCAAGGAACGAGCGTCTTAATTTCCAGACTTCAGTCACCATCTGCAGAGATTTTGGAACCCAAGAAAATAAAGTCTGTCATTGTTTCCATTGTTTCCCCATCTGTTAGGCTAGAAAGATTAAAGAACTAATTGCTTCTCTATGAACACTTCAACAATTTTCTTATAACCCAAAATAATCTCTCCCCTTGAAATCCGCTGTGACTCTTAGGTGGCATTCGGTTCCTTAACAAGAGGAAATGCACTAGTTCCGTGAGCAGAATCCCTGAGTGACTTGATCTAAGTCTTCTTTTGTTAGTTTGGCTAGTATTTCACAGGGGTTTGCATCTAGAAATCTATTTTTGGACTTCCATGTTGGTACAGTGGGTAAGAATCTGCCTGCCAATGCAAAGGATATGGGTCCAATTCCTGGTCCAGCAAGATTCCACATGCAAAGGAGCAACGAAGCCCCTGCACCACAACTACTAAAGCCCATGTGTCCATAGCCCATGCTCTGCAACAAGAGAAGCCACCGCAATGAGAAGCCCTTGCACCTCAATGAAGAGTAGCCCTCACTCGCTGCAACTAGAGAAAGCCGGTGCAACAACGAAGACCAAAATAAATAAACAAAACCACCCAACCATAAATAAAAATTACTGTTTAAGAAAAAGAAACCAACTTTCCCCTCTGAGGAAGCATGTGACCCGTGGTAAGCCTTTCTTTTTTTATTCATTAATTTTTTTTACTGACAGAGAGTTGATTTATGTTTCAGGTGTATAACAAAGTGATTCAATTACAGATAGAAAGGTATTCTTTTTCAGATTCTTTTCCATTGTAGGTTATTACAAGATATTGAATACAGTTCCCTGTGCTGTAGAGTGGGTCTTTGTTGTTTGTGTCCCGAGCAGCATCTGTTAATCTCAAATTCTCAGTTCATCTCTCCCCTTGCTTTCCTCTTTGGTAACCTTGTTTGTTTTCTATGTCTGTGAGTCTATTTGTGTTTTATAAATAACTTCATTTGTATCATATTTTAGATTCTACGAATAAGTGATATCATATGGTATTGGTCTTTGTCTGACTTACTTCACTCAGGATGACCATCTCTAGGTCCATCCATGTTGGTGAAAACGGCACTCTCTCATTCTTTTTTATGGCTGAGTAGTGACTCAGATGGTAAAGAATCTGCCTGCAATGCAGGAGACCCAGGTTTGATCCCTGGACGGGGGAGATCAACTGGAGAAGGGAATGGCTGTGCACACCAGTATTCTTGCCTGGAGAATTCCATGGACAGAGGAGCCTGGAGGGCTACAATCCATGTGGTTGCAAAGAATCAGACTTGACTGAGTGACTACCACACATACAGTATTGCTATATATATGCTATTGTATATATACACACATACATACACACCACATCTTCTTTATCTGTTCATCTGTCCGTGGACATTTAGATTGCTCCCATAATGGTACCCCTCCTTGAAATAAACAATCACTTACTTCATGTGATACTAGTAGTATAGCAGTAGTAGTACTAGTGATGGTAGTAGTGGGAGCTTCCCAGGTGGCACAGTGGTAAAGAATCCACCTGCCAATGTAGGAGATGCAATAGAATGCAGGGTCTATCCCTGGATCAAGAAGATTGCCCAGAGTAGGACATGGCCACCCAATATCCAGTATTCTAACTCGGGAAATCCCATGGATAGAGGAGACTGGTGAGCTACAGTCCATGGGGTCAAAAACAGCAGGACACAACTAAGCGACTGAGCAGGGTCCCCCTCAACAACTGAGCAAAAGAAGCAGCATCCAGTGATGGCAAGAGGCAGGAGAACTTTCTCTGACTCACTTGAATTTTGGCCTGAAATAGGCAAAGCCCTAATATACTGACAGCCGTGACCTGGGCACGACATCGTTTCTGATGAGTCTGCTTCTGAGTGCTAGACGAGATTCAGCTAGACCAGATTTCACTCTGATATCCCAACACACTTTGTTGGATCACAAAACTTTCACAAAATTAAGGCAGGCAAACCAGGGCTTAGCTGACTACAGTCACAAGCATTTAGGAAGAGTGGTGGTAAAAAAAAAAAAAAGAAAACAGAGATGCTTCTCAAGGTTGACAAGCACTCTCCTTGCTATTCAATTATGCCCTGTTTATTCTGCATGCTTTATTTCACCCATCAGTCTCTTTAGATATCCCTTTTAAATAATGTATAGTAGGGATATTTCTTATCAAACATCAGTCTCTAGACATTCATAACTTTCATGGGCCCAGAATATAAAACTTAATGTTACCTTAAAAATATCTCTCAAAGATCTTGACTTTGCCAAATTTTACTGTGTCAGAGATCATACATATAGTAATGCCACTAGCCAAAGACATCTTTAACGTAGCATCATAAATTCAATGTCTCTTTAGAAAAGGAGTCAACATAATTTTTTCCTAACAAGTTGGTATCTCAATGTCTTTATTCTCTGCTGATATCAAAACTCCAGGAAAAATACAGTGTTTAAGAAACACAACAATGTTCCCTGAAAATACATAGCACAAAAATTTTACAGACCAAGTACAGAAATAATCATTCTTTTCTCCTCTTTCTGTTTCTTTCTTCCTATCTTCTACCCTTCCTTCTAAGAGCTTTCAAATAAAAATTCAAAAAGCAGGAAACTTCCCAAATAAAACTAAACAGGCAAAGTCATCGACATAGTATTTAATTCTGTACATGATTATAAAATAATGCTTCTGCATTAAAAACATTTTTGAAATTATGAAAAGTTGTAAGAGTGAAATTAAAGCCACTCAGAATTCCATTAATCAGAAAAGATCATTTTTCTGTAATAAATATAGCTAAACTGGAATTAAATAGTATAAACAATGTATTCTAGTTTTTTATTCCCTTTAAGATAGTGGAAGCATATTCCAATTGACTTAGTGTACTTTGCAAACATGACTTTGCATAGCTGTGGTAAGTGTCTGGTATGTGGATGGTAATAATATTGGCCTAACTATCCTCTTATTGCTGGAAACATAAGTCTTAATAATGTATTGCTATTATAAGTAACATTGTGACAAACATCTTAAGGTAACACTTGGTTGTTAATAATCCTTCACAACAGCATGAGCCACAGGCCTCTTCTCAGCTACTATGTGGATATGGATTGCTGATTTTCTGACTTGGACCACTGAGAAAATGTTCCTGGCTGGCTAAGACACTTTTCTAAGGAAAATATTACAAAGCTTATTTTCAGTTATCCTTGATAATGGAGGGAAAAAAGAGATGAAAACCCCAATTTCATGTACTTTCTGCTGGTCCTGAAGATGCCTGAGAACAGATCCAAGAATTCTAGACACCGTGGGTGGCCTCGAGGGGCTATTTTTATAACTAATTTGGTTCACTTTCTTTTGTGCCAGTCAGAAGCTTGGCCAATGAATCCTTTTACCCCCTCTCTCCACATTTGAGAGATTAGTCAGTGTTACAGCCTACATGAAGAGAGATTATTTTTCCTTAGACAAGTCACAAACACAGGAAGGGGGAATACATATGAGATGGAAATGCAATTAATTTTGTCTACGCCCTGAAAGTAGTTCATGAAATTGCCAAGCCAAGGGAAAAGACAAAGATTGTTGGGTGAGAGGCCAGAACTGGGAGCCAGGAGAGCTAGATGGTGTGATGAGGCAGAAGCAAGGGGTGGGGGATGGCCCTGGCGGAGGAAGGGTCAACAGAACGGGGGCCAGAGGTCAACGGCCTGTGGGAATCAATGGGGGAGGGGGTTTCCTTTTGTCCACAGTTCAGAGGACTTGCTGCTTGGAAACACAGCTTAAGACTTTCATAAGCCCTGTGACCAAATCCCTAAACCACAGTCTAAGCAGAGCCTGCAATGTATCACTGGACGTAATTAAAGGTTCATATCCCATTGGTGGCAGGGGGTGAACCAAGGTGACTTACCAAAAGTAAGTCTTTTCCCATCCCACAAGTCTCAGAATTCTCTTAGATTTGGCAAGTTTCCGCGAACAAAAGACAGACGCACATTTACCACGACTTCCTCCATCTTGTGAGAAATGGCTTTTTCCTGAGGAACTCAATGTGCTTCTCCAGACATCATGTGTCCTCCCACCCAGAATCTGGAGAAAACTCTGGGAGGAGAAGGGTGGAGAGGCTTTAAAAATGCCTAGACACACACTGAGTCACTGAGGGCTCTTCCAGTGTGGGTAAGGGCCACCACTGGGCAGAAGGGGACCCGATTTCAGACTGGAGCCCTGGAGACAACAGGGAAGAAGGGGCGGGGGCTCAAGCAGCAGGCTGCTCTTGGCAGCGGCGGCTGCTAATTTTCTTTGGCTGGCTCTGACTACCTGTCTGAAAGCGCAGCAATGCAGGAAGGAAATTTTTCAAGAGATTAAACTATTATTGTTTCCTGTGTGGCTGTCTTCGCTGGTGTATGAAAAAAAGCTTTAAGGGCACTTGAAAAGAGATTTGTCTGAATAGCAGGGCTGTTATGATTCATCTCCCCCTCCAGTCGGGATCTGGCCAATTTCCTCAGGAAAGTGGTTGATTAGGACCCATGGATTTATCCATGTCCTAAATATAAGATGTCATAAAGGTGATTAATGGTGAGCTCACCATCAGGGGGAGTTAAGAGTTTGTAAAAGCTATTTTTAACGGTTCAGAGGGAGGAAAAAACCTCATTTGTCACCTTGCCAATGTGTTTCAAGAGTTAAAAAACTTCTTTGTGGCCCCTGATCATTCATGCTACCAACTGTTAAAGGTTGTTGTATTTTCCGATTTTACAAGCTTGTTTGAAAAAAATTGATTCAATGTGTTTTGCTGTTTATAGAAAAGCACGCGAGGAAAGGAAAATAAAATGTATTTCCACCATGATTAGTGACTGTTGCTTCTGGTAGCACTTAAGTACAATAAACTTAGTTCTTTTTTTCCACCCTGCTTTGCTGTTTATGCCCCTGCCATACAAATAGCAGTTAATGGAGGGTATATGGAGACAGTTTTCAGAGCCCAAGTGAAACTAGGCTGGAGTTCCCATATCAGGGGAAATCAAAGTAGTTCATAAAGCAGACAATGGCTTTGTTGGGCACTGATAAGGTCCAGTGTAGCTCAGTGATTTCACATTATCCAGAGATGCCCTAAAATATGAATTCATTGTTCTGACAATTCCACAAGGCAAGATGCTTTCCCCAGACACAAGGCAACTAGCTTTGTTTAAAGGGACTTAGAAGATCAGCCTTCCTGTAAAGCAGCTACTGAATTCTCTGAAGTTGGCAATCAACCATTGGCCAAATCAAGCAGTAGAGCACCAAAAAATATTTGCTGGAAAAAAAAAAAGGTTGCCAGTGTTGGCTAGATATTTGGGCATTTTGTGGATGATGGAAACATGAAGGCATAGGTCTTTTGCTAATGTGTATAGAGTGGGCTTGGCTCAGTCGGTAAAGAATCTGCCTGCAATGCAGGAGACTGGGTTCGATTCCTGGGTCAAGAAGATCCCTGGAGCAGGAAACGGCAACCCACTCCAGTATTCTTGCCTGGAGGATCCCACGGACAGAGGAGCCTGGCAGGCTACAGTCTAAGCAGTCTCAAGAGTCAGACATGACTTGGTGACTAAACTACTACTACTACTATTGCTACTGCTACGACTATAGTGTGGGTGGGAGAAGAAGGGATGAATAATTGTTGAGATACAATCAATTGTTATCAACTATTCTGAGTGACTCACAAAAACGAATGAGATGCTTTCTGTGATCCTTGCATCATTTTATAAGTTGACCTTCATCCACATGCGAAACCTGATATAGTACAAGTTATTCCTTAATTTCTCAATTTGTTTAGCAAACATTTATGGGAACCCTCTAATGGAGCAGGAACACTGACTGCTGGGGAGGCAAATATGACTAAGGACTCAGTAAGCTTGAGAGTGAGCCTGGAAGATAAAGAAAGTTCTTGCCAGAGCAAGATAAGTAATTTAATTATATATATACATATATATATATATATACACAGGCACTCATGTTAAGTTAGGGAGAAGTGAAAAAATTTCCCCCAGAGTGCTAGAAGGAGAGAGAATAGTAGCTCTCATTGTTAACTGGAAGCTTCTGCTGAAGGGTACAACCCAGAAATTGCAAGAATGGCTCTTTTTGTTTCCTGTTGTCCTGGACTTACTCTGGCTACCACACCCAAATGCAAAGGATGCTGGGAAATGTAGTCTTTAGCTGTGCATCCATGGTCCCCTAAAACAGTGGAATTTCTATCACTAAAAGGAAGAAAGGGAGAACAGCTACTGGAGGGCAGTCAGCAGCGTTTGCACTGGTCATGTTAAACTATGTCATGAAAGAGTCCAAAAGGGACCATAGATAAAACAGCCGTTGGGAGTTCTATGTATGACACAGGAACCCAAAGCCAGTGCTCTGTGGCAACCTAGAAGGGTGGGATAGGGAGGGAGGTGGGAGGAGGCTTCAAGAGGGAAGGGACATATGTACAACTGATGCCTATTCATGTTCAAGTATAGCAAGAACCATCACAGTATTGTAAAGGGATTATCCTCTAACTTTAAAAAAATAAAGTGTTAGCCAGTAAAAATTTTCTGTTGAGTGTGCAAGGCACAGGGCTGCACACTGAAATCTACAACAAAGCATAAGACACTTGATCATTATTTTGCATTAAGACAGCTTATAATCAACATTGCTAAATATCAGAAAAATGCAAATCAGAACTACAATGGGGTGTCACCTCACACCGGTCAGAATGGCCATCATCAAAAAGTCTACAAATAATAAATGCTGGAGAGGGTGTGGAGAAAAGGAAACCTTCTTACATTGTTGGTGGAAATGTAAACTGGTGCAGCCACTATGGAGAACAGTATGGAGGTTCCTTAAAAAATTAAAAATAGAGTTGCCATATGATCCTGCAATCCCACCCCTGGGCATATATTAAGAAAAGACAAAAACTCTAATTCAAAAAGGTACATGTGCCCCAATATTCTCAGCAGCACTATCTATAGTAGCCAAGACATGAAAGCAGCTTAAGTGTCCATCAACAGATGAACAGATAAAAAAGATGCCACATATATATGTGTATACATATATATATATACACACACACACACACACAATGCAGTATGACATTTAAAAGAATGAAACAATGCCATTTGCAGCAACATGGATGGATCTACAGATTTGCATACTAAGAGAAGTAAGTCAGACAGAGAAAGACAAAGAGCATGCGATATCACTTATATGTGAAATCTAAAAAAAAATATTGATACAAGTGAATATATTTACAAAACAGAAAAGAAAAGCTCACAAACATAGAAAACAAACTTTGGTTACCAAAGGGGAAAGGATACAGATGGGGTGGATAAATCAGGAGTTTGGGATTAACAGATACACACTACTGTACAGTAGTATAGCGGCGCTAGTGGTAAAGAATCCACCTGCCAATGCAGGAGACACAAGAGACGTAGATTCAACCCCTGGGTCAGGAAAATCCCCTGGAGGAGGGCATGGCAACCCACTCCAGTAATCTCGCCTGGAAAAGTCCCATGGACAGGGGAGCCCGGCGGGCTACGGTCCGTGCAGTCACAAGGAGTCGAACATGACTGAAGTAACTTAGCATGCACACACTACTATATATAAAATAGATATATAACAAGGACCTAATATATAGCACAAGGAACTGTATTCAGTGTCTTATGGTAACCTATAAGGGAAAAGAATCTGAAAGAATAGATATATATGCATGCATAACTGAGTCACTTTGATGTACACCTGAAACTAACACAACATTGTAAATCAACTATACTTCAATTTTCTAATTGCTTACTTTACATTTAATTATTTATAATATGCAAATATTTCTAAATAAAATGCCACCTATTTTCACAGTAAAAGAAATAACGATACGATATGTATAAGGTTTGGACAAAAAGCAGTAGAGGATTTAATTGCAAGAGGAGCCAAAGGAGATGAGATCATCTTCAAGTCTTCAGACTCCAGGAAAGATGGCAAGAGTGAGGCAGATCCCTGGCACTGATGTTAGCTGCTGCCATGGCTGCATCCGCAGCCATGTGAGCTCTTCCAGCGGTGAGCAGGACCCCCATCTCTGTGCCCCCAGCGTCTAGGAAAGCTCATTTCCTGTCACTTACTGACTCCTGATTAACACTGAAGAGAGGGGAAGAACACTTCATTTGAGTTTTACATAATGGATGAGAGGGACAAAGGCCTATCACCAAAGAGCCATTTGACCTTGGCCTCACAACCACAGGGTCTCAAATTTGGACTTTCAAGCTACATATATGACATATAGAGATGACACACAAGGTTGAGCGGTGATGACATTCATCACACAACTTTGATCTCGTGTTGCGCTATCAGACGACCACCCTGTGGAACACAACGAGTTACTTTTTATAAACCTTGTGCCTAACACAAGCATACTGCACTGTGGATTTTGCATTTGGGTTCTAAAGAATTTGCTAGTCTAAAGAAGCCTAGATATTCTGGAATATTTGCAATGTTGTTTTGGCATTTCTTCCCTTTGTTGTTATTGTTGTTTTGCTTGTTACACTAAGTCCCCTCCACACAAACAGGTTCTATTCTGTGAGTGCATTTGTAAGTCCAGTTTTGTTCCTTAAGTCCAACAAAGTTAGCCCAGGTACCTAACTAACACATTTGGCTATATAGTACCGTACTGTTAATAGGTTTATAATACTTCTCACACAATAATACATAAAGAAACAAACACACAAAATAAAACATTTTAAATCTTACCATACCTTGGAAAGTACAACAGCTGGCACACAGGGGCTGACATGGAATAAACAGGCAAGAAGAGTTACTGACTAGAGGAGGGAGAGGAGGTGGGAGATGGTAGAGCTGAAGGGTTGTCAGCTATCTGAGATGGATGGAGGGCAAGCTGCAATTTCACCCACGCCTGATGTTAATGGAACACACATTCGCATCTTTGAAAGCTTGCGACTTGAAGATCCGTATGTAGGGGATTCACTGTACTTGGGATCTCAAAAAACTTGAAGTATCCTGGGCCTCTCTCAACCTTTAAAAGCTACGGAATGGATATTCCAAGGTGGTCCATTCTCAACTATATTCTTCAGGGCAAGTTCCCTGAACAGCCCATCTTCTATTGAGCTTCATCTAGTTTCCCAGGGTAAAGTCGTTGGACTTCCAGTAATTTCCTGGCCCTTTCCACCTTCCCAAGCTGTTACTCTGAAGGCCGATAGTCTCGCTGGGCCTGGGCCCTTGGGACACCCATCTCCTGGAGTCCAGCTCAGTCCACTCACTCATGGGGAGCAGATAAGCAACGAAAGAAAGTGAAGGTGGATATACTCTGAAGTCCCCTCCATCCCCAGGGCCTGTTGAGACATCACAGTGTTTTGAGGCACCCACCATACCCTCCATTCAAACTTGGTAAGTATTCACCTAACTAAAGCCAAATTCCAAATCTCTAACAAAGGACTTCAGTGCAAGAAATCCCTAAGTGGGTTTTCTAAAAATATATGTTTTCCATATTCCATGCCAACCCCCCAGGGTTCATCCTAGTATGAAAGGTTCATAAAAACAACACTGGGGGAAAACACTTAGTACAATGACTTTTTCCCAAACCTTAGCCTCAAACACATAGAGCAGTGATATTGGAAAGAGAAACAGACTTTGTAAAGTGGTGTTTCAGGACTAAGTCTGGGTTCTCTCCCCTTTCCCATCTACAGTTTTCCTCTACATGACAGTATCTAAATCCATGACTTCCGTGAACAACTCCTGAGATGCGCTCGGATGACTTTTGGATCTTGAACTCCAGCCTCCACCTCTGTCCTAAGCCACAGACTCACATGTGCCACTGCCCGTTAGGGATGGACACTTGCGTGTGTGTGTGCATGCTAAGTCACTTAGGTCATAACTGACTCTTTGCCATCCTATGAACTATAGCCCACCAGGCTACAGTTCTGGGATTGGGGTTGTTCATGGGATTCTCCAGGCAAGAATGCTGGAGTGGGTTTCCATGCCCTCCTGTAGGGGATCTTCCCAACCCAGGGATCGAACCCACACCTCATTATGTTTCCTGCATTGGCAGGCATATTCTTTACCACTTGGGCCACCTAGGAAGCCCAGGGATGGAGACTTAAGTATCTCAACTTCAGGTACTCAAAATCCATCCTTCTCAATCTGTGTTTATCAGCTTATCTGAATCTGCTTGTCCTCCAGGCTCCCTGTGTGGGTTAGAGGCAGTAGCACCTTCCTCCATGCCCAAACTGAACACCTGAGCATCACCCAGCTTCATGCGTGATCAACCTCCAAGTTTTGTTGACAGTCTTCTAAATGCCTCTCAAATTCATTTGCTGATACCACCTTGTCCAGGCAACTCTGATCCTCTTTCAATAATAACTCTCTGAATCCACTATTGTGCAAGTTCAATCTATTCAATCCCAGTGTGTGGCAATTTATTAAAGCAGCTACAGAGAATTATATCGCAGCATTCACAGTACTTGTATAATACGGTTTTCTTCAATATTTTCACGGTGTCTTTGGGATAAAGCCCAAATCATCAGACGCAGATTTGGCTACACGCATCCTCTCTCCCCTCCACTGCCACCAACTGAAATTCTTTCAACTCTCAAAGGGGCTACACGCATCCTCTGAGGCTGGAACACACCATCCCCACTTTTTGGAACCTTCCTCTACTTTATCTGATGCCTCCAAACCCCAAATGAGACCTTCAAATTAAAGGCTGTTTTCTCCAAGACCAGAGACAAAAAGAATTCTCCCCTAGAGCTTCTGGAAGGAATGCATCTTGCTAACACCTTGAATTAAGTCCAGTGAGAATTAAGTCCAGAAGCCCTCCATCTGGTCACATTAGAAGCTATCGTGCTCCCTCTACTTTCTTGTCTGAAGTGAACATCACACCTGACTCTGTCTCGGCATCTCTACTCCCCACTGAACCATGAGTTCCTGGAGAGCAGAACCTACAAATTGTCTTGTTAACCACTGGCCCCCCATCACCTACCATAGCTGGCACTTGGCAAAAATTTGCAAAATGAATGGACGCGTGAACACATAATAAGGGACAAAAGACAGCGTTTGTCCTTCAGCTATAGAGTAGTCCTTTGTGTGTACATCTGGCCAATGTTCACATTTAAATACTTACTTTATTACACACAGTATTTTTGACCTCTTAAATTCTGATTCCTTGATTGAAATACCTTCACTGTTATGCACCTTCTTACTTCCCTGGTGGCTCAGACAGTAAAGCCACAATGTCTGCCTACAATGGCAAAGCCACAATTGTCTGCCTACAATGCAGGCAGGTTCGATCCCTGGGTCAGGAAGATCCTCTGGAGAAGGAAATGGCAAACCACTCCAGTACTCTTGCCTGGAAAATCCCATAGACGGAGGATCGTGGTAGTCTACAGTCCATGAGGTCGCAAAGAGTTGGACACAACTGAACCACTTCACTGTCTGTAACTATTTTTACAAATTGCAGGCTACTAAGTCTTTATCGAGTGAGATTCTCTTGCTTTCTGGGGTCCCCCACAAGGTGTGGACTGAACCTTGTGGGACTCACGTATTTCAACAGAACATCAGTCCCTGAACACAACAGAACCACTAACTGGAAGTATCTACAATAGCCATTGAGCCACACCACCTGGGAATTAACTCATTCCTCTAGAAGATGACCCCACCAATTTCCCATGGCTGAGCCTACACAGTAAGATGTTTCTGCTGTAGCAGTGGAAGTGAGCCCCTTCTGTTCTGTCCACTCATCTCACACCCCCTCCTAGGGGGACCTGCACCTCCTTTCTGGGGACTCTCTTCCCTTCTCCCACCCATCCTTGTGGCTGCTAGAGAAGGAGCTTTGATGATGCCCTTCAGTGGTCAACGTTCAGGCCAACTGGAATGTTCCCTGGGAAATTTAAAACAGAGAAAGATACTAACACATATATATGGTATTCAGTTAATCGGTAAAGATAACCCTGTATGTGAGACATCAAAAGAGACACAGATAAATATAACAGTATTATGGACTCTATGGGAGAGGGTGAGGGCAGGATGATATGGGAGAATGGCACTGAAGCATATAAATTATCATATGTGAAACGAATAGCCAGTCCAGGTTCAATGCATGATACAGGGCGCTCGGGGCTGGTGCACCGGGATGACCCGGAGGGGTAGGATGGGGTGGGAGGGGGGTTCTGGATGGGGAACACATGTACACTCATGGTGGATTCATGTCAATGTATGGCAAAACAAATACAATATTCTAAAGTTAAAAAATAGATAAATAAACTAATTTAAAAAAATAAAAATAAAAAAGGAATAAGAAAAAAAAAATAAATAAATAAAACAGAGAAAGATGGACCGCTCTCTCCTATTCCCCACACTGTGCATCAAAGAAGCCAAGAGAAGAAAATCCAGTCCAGGGAGAGAGGGGGGAAGAAAGCACAAACCCAGGTGGAAAAGGAAAAGATAATCTCTGAGGGTTACTCCTGAGACCCACTCGATTCTTATCTTTGGTACCATAAGGCATTTCAACAACCATGTAACAAATTTTCCTTTTTGCTTAAGCTATGACTAGTTCAAGTTGGGTTTTCATTCATGACTGTGAAGTACACATTCATAGCAACTCCCCTTTTAGCCTCCTTTTAATCAACTACAAATACAAGTCTACTGATAAATCCATCTGTGGCCACATGGAACCTGATACCTCATGCAAAGTAAGCCGTGTTCTATGTAGCACACTCTACCTCAGGAAAGAATGGAAGATGACCCATTTATCCAAAAAACAGAATCAAACTTAATATACAGAAGGGGTTACAACAGTGAGACACTCATTCACTGAAACGTCAGCTGTACATTAAGAAATTTTGTCTAGATCTTTTTAATCTTTACTACCAAAAAAAAAAAATGAAGAATTTGTTTACAACTCACAGCAAAACCTAAAATCTTATTGACACATCTTTTTTAAAAGCTTCCATGCACAGACCCGGGTTCAGTCCCTGGGTCAGGAAGATCCCCAGGAGAAGGGAATGGCAATCCCCTCCAGTATTCTTACCTGGAGAATCCCAAGGACAGAGGAGCCTGGCAGGCTACCATCCATGGGGTCGCAAAGAGTTGGACACTACTGAGATATTTTCACTTATGCACAGTAGTATCTCCGACCTCTGTCCATATTTCCAGAACCTCTTCCTGCCACCACCATCACAGCCTACCCAGTGTGGTCCATCATCACTCATTCTTTCAACAAGTATATGTGCCAAGCATTTCAAGGACAAAGATAAATTGAAGAATGAGTTGAGCAAAATTCCTGATCTTGTGGAGTTTACACTTTATAGTGGGGAAATAAGACTTCCAATCTTCTTGATCAACTGTATTCTCTTCTATGTGTAACTTTCTAAAATAATACAATAAAGATCTTTTCTCTCTCCCATCACCCATATTCTGTACAACAAAACTTTTTGTGCTGACCTGGAATACACAGAACACTTTCAGCAATTCTTCTAAGCAAGGAAGAGATGGTGAATACCCATTCTTGAACTGTTTTTCTTGTCATACACTCTATACATAAAAATGGCATGGGTATAAAGTTTATAATAAAAATATAGAGAGATGTGGATATATACGTGTGTGTATATATATATATATATATATATATACACACACACACATATGTATATGCTTGTGTGTTTGTATGTATGCCAAATGAAAGATTCAGTCCCTGTTAGATGGGATTTCACAGAAAGCACAGTTTTGTCAATTGAATAAAAAGAATACTTCCTAGAGGACATAGCCATGAAAAGACAGGTAAGGTTCAAGCACGATTATTGTTGTTCAGTCACTAAGTCATGTCCAGCTCTTTGTGCCCCCATGGACTGCAGCACGCCAGACTTCTCTGTCCTTCACTATCTCCCAGAGCTTGCTCAAACTCATGTCCATTGAGTTGGTGATACCATCCAGCCATCTCATCCTCTGTCACCAGCTTCTCCTCCTGTCCTCAACCTTTCCCAGCCTCAAGGTCTTTTCCAGGGAGTCGGCTCTTCACATCAGGTGGCCAAAGTATTGGAGCTTCAGCTTCAGCATCTGTCCTTCCAGTGAATATTCAGGACTGATTTCCTTTAGGATGGACTGGTTTGATCTCCTCGAAGTCCAAGGGGCTCGCAAGAATCTTTTCTAGGACCGCAATTCGAAAGCATCAATTCCTCAGTGCTCAGCCTTCTTTATGGTCCAACCCTCATATCCATACACGACTATTGGAAAAACCATACCTTCGACTAGACGAACATTTGTCAGCAAAGTGATATCTCTGCTTTTTAATATACTGTCTAGTTTTGTCATTGCCTTTCTTCCAAGAAGCAAGCATCTTTTAATTACATGGCTGCAGTCATTGTCCACAGGCATGATGTGGCACTGTAAATGTAAAGAACTTATGAGCAAACAAAGAGAGAAAGGAATGTGAGGAAAGGCCGGTAGACCAGTGGACCTGGCTGTCCACAAGGCCTCAGGTAGAAGAGGCCCCAGGGCTATGCAACAGACCTGGGCCCCACTGAGAGGGTCATGAATTGTCAGCAAATGTGTTTGCTCATGCCCTCCAGGCAATAGTTGGCTGTGGGAAGTTGTAGGGGAAAAGAGTAGGATGGAGTTATTGAAATTCACACAAGAAGGGAAATTAAAGGTCATCTAACCCTCCCAAGCTGTTAATCATGTATTTTACAGACAAAGTAACTGAGATAGGGCAGAGATAGAGCAGACGTGACCCCAGGGTCCTAACACTTCTCACTGCCCTCGTCCACATAATATTCTAAGCATTCATCACTATCTTAATGAAAGATCAGTATTATTATTGTCACTCTGGTGAGTGTGTTATTCGCTGAGTCTGAGTCGTGTCAGCTCTTTGTGACTCCATGGATTGGGGTTCGCCAGACTCCTCTGCCTATGGGATTTCCCAGGCAAAAATACTTCAGTGGGTTGCCATTCCCTTCTCCAGGGAATATTCCCGACCCAGGAATCGAACCCAGGTCTCCTGCATTGCAGGCAGATTCTTTACCGCCTGAGCCACCAGGAAAGATTAAACTGAGGCAATTGGTAGAAAGGGAGAGTGATGGGGGTGCTGGGTGGCTGCTGGAAATTTTTTATTTAAACTTTCTAGGTTAGGACTAAGTATAATGTGGTAATAGCATAAAAATAAGGCATTAGGGATGCAGAGGAGAGATGTAAATAATTATGACATTGATAACAAATTAAGTGTGCACTGTGTGTAAGCATGTATGCTTGCACACACACATCTAAACTGAGTTGGTGTGGAGTCCGTGTAGAAGGAAGATGCCTTCATGCTTGAAGAGTCCACCCACGTATCCAGCAGAGTCCCTCTGACAGAGAAAATCCTCAGTCACATTCATTAGTGAGAGAATGCCTGTGTGATGAGGAGAGAGGTAACAAGGTCACTTCCCCTCCTCCTCTAGTCTTAATATAATGTACCCTGTTTCCTTGGTGTTTATTTGTCAGGGAAAACTCAAAGCAGTTTTCAACTGCTGAGTTTCCTCCTCTTGTGATTCACATTCAAGTATGACTGTGAGCTGTCAGTCCAATAACTCTGAATTCCATGCCTTCCTGGGCCTTAAGGAAACACAAAATGGATCCCAACAAATATTGCAAGCAAAGAGCAGACTCAGGCTGCTGAGATATCCAGACTCCACCCCTAATAAATGCAGCGTGACAGTAGGAAACTGTTACATGGCTTCATGATGCTCCTGACCTGGAAGTGAAACACTTCCTGTTGGGGCTCAAGTGACTTCCTGCAGCCACCCTCAGCTTCCAAGTCAGATTTCAACTGTAGAACTCATTGTGCATACCTAATTAGGGCAACAGAGAGTTTAATCCTCTCCAGACGGCAAGAACCTGAGGGAAGGACCACTGTTCAGACATGAGGACCCTGAGGGAAAGCACTCTCTGCATCCCAACCCCATCACACACCTCCGTCTCACCATCTCCTCAAAGAAAAGAATTAACATCAATGGCCATTGTGAAGAAGAAAAGTCAGAAAAAGTGAAAGGGGGGAGGGGGAGAAAAACAGAATGAGAATGGTAGCTCCTCTATTCATCACTGAGGCCTGAACTAGTTTTCATTGAGTTGAGGCACTGCCTATATATGGAGTTACAGCTCATCTACCAGCAGCAACATGGAGAGCTCCACCCTCACCCAGGGGCAACAGCATTTATTTGCTGTAACAGAAAAGGTCTGTCTCAGCCAGTGGGTCTCCACACATCGTTCAGGATTAAGTATCATCGTAAAGGATTAAGGGCAGATTTCAGCTCCTTGGTAAACCCAAAACTTCATAAAGTAGTTTGGGACAGAAAAATAAAACAGGTAAATGTTTTGGTAGAAAATCATATCCACAAAAATTCAAGAAGAAAGCATGTTTATTAAATAAACTTCATAAGAAAATGATAGAGAAGGAGAGGAGAGAGAAAGGACATTTCCCTAGGTACAAAATGTCTAAAAGAGGCTTGGGGCAGGACACCCAAACCTAAAATAGCTCTCTACTCCGTGGCTTCTGTGGTCTTTCAACAAAAGTTAACTTTGCTGGCCTGGAGTTTATTACTGAACTCCAGTGTGAAATATTGAAAAGAAAATGACTACAGAGAACCTATTTAGACCTTTCTGGCAGGACCCAAGTCGGAGGAGAGGAGGGAAAGGGCTGTTTATCTTGACAGAGGATTTCCTTACCAGAACATGGAAAACATTCTTTTTGTCGAATACGGTTAATGGTCACCCAGGAACACAAAGAGTAGTTTCAGTAGCTTAAAATCAACGTGAGGTGACTGGGAGAGGTGTGACCGTGCCCCCACAGACAGAACATGAGCTAACTCACAGCCGTGACTTGGACAGAGGCAGTGTTGTTGATGAGTGCATAGGGAAAATGTCATTACCTAATGCACTTTCCACCAAGGAAAATGTAGTCACCTACTTAGTAGGTAGTGGAGAGAAGCCCAACCAAAAGCAGAGCAAGTGGCAGTATGAACACATCCTCCAAAATACCTTGAAAGACACAGCTGCTGTTCTTCAAATAGGAAGAAAGAACAAGGATGCCCTCACCATTCAACTTCCCATTCTGATGGAAATGACTAATGTTTTGCCACATTCCAGCTGACTTCCTCTTAACTCAGTAGATATTTGTCCTGGTTAGAGGACTCTGAACAGAGCGTCTATGATGGAAAGAGTATGGAATGATGGAAAAACCTTGGATTTGCAACTTGGTTATGTAGACTCTAGTCCCAACCCTAATGATAACTAGCTGGGTTTCCCAAGACAATTAAGCATCTCTCTGGAGCACAACTTCCTAAACATCTTTTAACAGGCAAAGAATAGAGTTATGATGTTAGGAAATTCCTAAAATCTCATCTATATTACAGACAGATCTCCAGATTAACCCACAAATTTTGTTAATATCCATAATATTTTATGAATATTTTATTTTCATTCTTCAGGCTTCAGAATTAGCTCAAGGAACATTGATAAAGGTTCATATAGCTAAAGTTATGGTTTTTCTACTAGTCATGTATGGATGTGAGAGTTGGACTATAAAGAAAGATGAGCACTGAAGGATTGATGCTTTTAAACTGTGGTGTTGGAGAAGACTCTTGAGAGTCCCTTGGACTGCAAGAAGTTCCAACCAGTCCATCCTAAAGGAAATCAGTCCTGAATATTCATTGGAATGACTGATGCTGAAGCTGAAGCTCCAATGCTTTGGCCACCTGATGTGAAGAGCTGACTCATTGGAAAAGACCTTGATGTTTTGGGAAAGATTGAGGGCAGGAGGAGAAGAGGGTGACAGAGGATGAGATGGTTGGATGGCATCATTGACTCAATGGACATGAGTTTGAGCAAACTCTAGGAGACAGTGAAGGACAGGGAAGCCTGGCGTGCTGCAGTCCATGAGATCACAAAGAGTTGGGCACAACCTAGCAACAGAACAACAATTTTATTTCAGTTTTTTTCCACCCATCCTCCTTAAGGCACAGTTTTCTGTATCTTTTCCCTACGTACACTAAAAAAAATTTTTTTACTAAAATAAGATAAAAATAATATTTGTTTTCAAATTTCTTTGAAATTCTAATTACCTAAAACACTCTTATCTTCTACTTGGGCCACAAAGGGTCATTCATATTTTCTGGTTCATAACTGTATAAATTCTTTGTTGTTTTTATATACATTCTTTTATAAATCAGAGTAATAATATTGGCTTGTATGGAGTATGTTAGGTGATCCCGAGGTCATTTTCAGCTTTGAAATTCAAATAAGAAAAACTTGAAGCAATAAATGATAAAGCTGAGTATTTGGAAGAGTTTGTGTCTGATATGGTCGATTTCAAATATGGTTCAAAAACTCTCTAGCCATTCCCACCAAGGGGTGGAGACTAGTTCTCCTCCCCTTGAATCTGGCCAGGTAATTTTAACAAACAGAAGACAGTAGATGTGATATTCAGTTCAGTTCAGTCACTCAGTTGTGTCTGACTCTGTGAGCCCATGGACAGCAGCATGCCAGACTTCCTTGTCCATCACCAACTCCCGGAGCTTGCTCAAACTCATGTCCATCAAGTCGGTGATACCATCCAACCATCTCATCCTCTGTCGTCCCCTTCTCCTCCCGTCTTCAGTCTCTCCCAGTATCAGGGTCTTTTCCAATGAGTCAGTTCTTCCCATCAGGTGGCCAAAGCATTGGAGTTTCAGCTTCAGCATCAGTCCTTCCAATGAATATTCAGGACTGATCTCCTTTAGGATGGACTGGTTGGATCTCCTTGCAGTTCAGGGACTCTCAAGAGTCTTCTCCTACACCCCAGTTCAAAAGCATCGATTCTTTGGTACTCAGCTTTCTTTATGGTTCAACTCACATCCATTGGATTCCCTGGTGGCTCAGACAGTAAAGCGTCTGCCCTCAATGCGGGATACCCTGGTTCGATCCTTGGGTTGGGAAGATCCCCTGGAGAAGGAAACGGCAACCCACAGCAGTACTCTTGCCTAGAAAATTCCATGGACGGAGGAGCCCTGGTGGGGTACCGTCCATGAGGTCACAAAGAGTTGGACACAACTGAGTGACTTCGCTTTCTCACATCCATACATGTGATATTGGGCCCCTTCTAAGTTTACTCCTCTAAAGATCTCATAGCTTTTGCTTGCTTTTAGGAATGATGCCATTATATCAGAGGACCCTGCCAACCTATTGGAAGATGAGAGACTTTGGGCATAGTCACCTTATCATTCCAACCTCCAGCCAATGAAACATGTGAACTAGGCTATCTGGGACCAGCTACCACCTGGCTGACCTTCCAAATGACCACAGACTCATAAGCCCAGCCAAGATCAGCCTCCTCCTCCCCCTCCCTCTTAGCCATAGATGTTGCTTCCAAGGACTGTCCTTAGCAAACATCCTGCCTGCCAGTGTTGGCTCAGTCAACCTCAGAGTGAGCCCAATCCATGGCAATCTCAGGCTCGAAAAGGATGCTCTGAATCATTTCACATACAGTACCAAGACCAGCAGAATAATGTCCTCCTCCAAGATGCCCCCACCCTAATCTTCAGAACTTGCACACCTCACATGGAAAAAGGGAATTTGCAGATATGAATAAGTTAAGGAATTTGAGATGGGAAGATTACTAGCCTGCATTATCTACATTGACCCAACTAATCATATGAATCCTTAAAAGCAGAAAAACTTTCCTGGAAGTTCTGGTCAGACAGAGATACGACTACGGGGGGGATGGGGTCAGGGACATGCAACCTTGATGACTTGACGATAAAGGAAGGTACCATGAATCAGGGATTGTGGGTGGTCTTTAGAAGCTGGAGAAGGCAGGATGACCCTGGCTGCCCAATGGTTAAGACTCTGCATTTCCGCTGTAGGGTGCATGTGTTTGAGAACCTGGTCGGGGAACTAAGATCCCACATGCTAAGTGATGTGGCCAAAAATAAACTTTAAAAAAAAATAACAAAAATAGAGGCTGGAGAAGGCAAGGAAATGAATTCTTCCCTAAAGCCTTCAAAAAGGAGAAAAACAAAATCCAAAAGGATTTTGAACACCCCAATGTTCATTACAGCACTGTTCACGATAGCCAAGATATGGTAGCAATCTAAATGTCCATCACCAGATAAATGGATAAAGAAAAGGTGGTACATAAATACAATGGAGTGTTGTTATTGTTGTTTAGTTGCTAAATTGTGTCTGACTCTTTTGCAACCCTATGGACGGTAGCCCGCCAAGCTCTTCTGTCCATGGGATTTTCCAGGCAAGAATACTGGAGTGGGTTGCCATTTCCTTCTCTAACCCAGGAATCAAACCTCCATCTCCTGCAGTGGCAGGGGGATTCTTTACCACTGAGTCACCTGAGAAGCTCACAATAGAATACTACTCAGCCATTAAAAAGGATGAAATAATGTCATTTGCAGCAACATGTATGGACCTAGAGATTGTCATACTGAGTGAAGTAAGTCAGACAGAGAAGGAGAAATATCATATGACATCCCTTACGTGTGGAATCTAAGAGGAAATGATACAAATGAACTTACAAAATAAAAAGACTCGCAGACTTAGAGAATGAACTCACAGTTGCCGGGGGTGAGGGGGGAGGACAGAGAGAAGGGATAGTTAGGGAGTTTGGGATCAACATCTACACACTGCTACTTAAATGGATAACCACCAAGGATCTACTGTATATCACATGGACTCTGCTTGGTGTTGTGTGGCAGCCTGGATGGGAGGGGAGTCTGGGGGAGAACGGATACATGTATCTGTATGGCTGAGTGACTTCGCAGGCTATATCCTAATACAACATGAAAAGTTAAAAAAGAAACACAAAACCTTGATGTTAGCCCACTGAGACCCAGATCAGACTCCTGACCTCCAGAACTGTAAGATAACACATTCATGTTGTTTGAAGCCACTACATGTGTGGTAATTTGTTACAACAGCTATAGAACACTAACTAGTACAAATAGAGACAGTTGACAAATATAAAATTCACAGTGAGAGGCTACAGGACCTGAGGGCACTTCAGAGAGAAAAGGTCACTCTGATGTCTCTTGAGAAGCTTGTGTGCCTGACCATCAAAGATGAGGCATATGCATTAAAATTTTCACAGACAGGAAAAAAAAAAAAAAAACAAGAAGGAGTCAAATATGGACTTGAAACCAAAAGTCACAAGAACAGATGCATGCTTGTGGTGGGGCTTCTTCTTCCAGGGGCAACTCCACTGCTCCAAGGCACAGGATTGACTTCTGCTGTGACACTCAGTGACTCTCCCCACAATGCCTGGGAGGCTAGCTGGCTAACAAAGAGGACTTTGATGATCACGCACATTGCGGCTCAGCTGGTAAAGAATCCGCCTGCAGTGCAGGAGACCCGGGTTCGATCCCTGGGTTGCAAAGATCCTCTGGAGAAGGGAAGGGCTACCCCCTCCAGTATTACGGTCTGGAGAATTCCATGGACTGCATAGTCCATGGGGTCACAAAGAGTCAACACAACAGAGTGACTTTCATTTTCATTTCATTGAGAACTATGCATCAAACTTCTGTAGTTAACATCAACTTTATTATTTATATATAGCATCATATCTCAGTGAGGTATTTTGACAGCATGGAGAAAAACACAGTGAAGTACAATCAAGTTACAACAGTCCTCTCATCAGGGCTGGGTCACTGGGCATTTAGTGTACTTTATGAAGTCCCTTATTCATTCAGGGCAAGATACAGTTTCCTGCATAGCACAGTTCACACCATTACACAGGTTGTCAAAACCGGAAGAAAACCCAGCATCATCTTGTCTAAGCCTGTCATTTTTTGGATGAGGAAAGCAAGGATTAAGATGTTGTTATTGTTGTTGCTCAGTCACTCAGTTGTGTCTGACTCTTTGTGACCGCATGGACTGTAGCCTGCCAGGCTCTTCTGTCTATAGGATTTCCCAGGCAAGAATACCGGAGCGGGCTGCCATGTCTTCTCCAGGGGATCTTGCTGAGCCAGGGATTGAACCCAGGTCTCCTGCATTGCAGGTGGATTGTTTACTGTTGAGCCACCAAAGATCAAGATGATCACATTATTCACCAAGGGCCACAGAACCAGTCCATGTGGAGACTCAGCTTCTGCCCTTGACTGCTGGGCTCATCTCTCCCTCTCCCGCCTCCCGCAGGCTGCCTGGGGTTCTAGAGAAGAGGGAGCCAGATTCATAGCCAAGGCCAAATTGAGCACCTGGGTGCTTCTGGCCAGCCAATAATCTAGCCCCTTATAACAATATTAAGTGTCTGTTTTACATTTTTTTAGTGGGAACAACATGTATTTATATTAATAAAAAATTGTATTATATACAGAAGCCAGTTCAATTCCCAGCCCAGAGTAACTTAAATATTCTACAAGAAATGATGGCAAAACATCTCACGTTATTCTTCTTTGCTAACTAACCAGACAGATCTTTGGGAGACGTATAAAGGGCTTAAAATATATAGATAGAAAAACAAATAGCAAAAATTAATGCATATATGTGAAATCTAGAGGAATGGTACAGATGAACCTATTTGCAAAGCAGAAACAGAGACACAGAGAACAAACATATGGATACAGGGTGGGGAGAGGAGGAGGAATTGGGAGATTAAGATTGACATCCATACACTATTGACACTATGTGTAAAACAGGTAACTAAAGAGAATCTACTGTACGGCACAGAGAACTCTACTCAATGCTCTTTGGTGACCTAAATGGGAAGGAAATTCAAAAACAGAGGGGATGTATATATATATACACACATATATATATACAAATATATATATATATATATGTGATTCACTTCGCTGTACAGAAAAAACAAATACAACATTGTAAAGCAACTATATTCCAGCAAAAAATTTAAAAATAAAACAAAATGTATAGAACAAATTAAACTGATTGTTCCTGGTAACTGACACTGCAGATTGCATTGTTTGCATTCAGATTTCAGCATCTATGACTTTATGTTTCTATGGCAATAATTCTCCACAGGTAGAGGTCTTGACAAGTTGGGAGTGGTTTTGGATTTTCTGTTATTTTCACCAGAGGATACTATTAATATCATTGGTGGCCCAAGTGAGACTTTCTTGGCTGTATTAGTTGCGGTATAAGGAAACCCGAGTTAACTGGTGAACCATTTGCAGAGATATTTAAATTCATTGCTAAAGCTGAGTGTCCTGGACAGCTACCCAGCTGGCCCAACCCTTAATCCAATTCTGACTGTAGGCGCTCCTTCAGGTCTTGGTAGATAAGAAAGGGACTATCTTAAGGATGCCTTGGTCCAACCCCAGGGAAACAGCAGGTTGTTTCAGAGGAGAATCAGCAGTCTGCATAATGCTTTGACCACATGATCCAAGTTTATCCTCAGACACTAATACCCATCTCTAGCAGTTAGTCTCCATTCTAAAGGAGGAGAAAGAGAAGAAAAGAAGGAAATGGGAGATGAAAAAGAATGAAGAGGGTAGGGGAGAAAGGAGGAGAATAGGAAGAAAGGAAAGAAGGAAGGAAGAAAAATAGACCTTCTATAATAGCCAGAGTAGAAACTATCCAAACGTCCATCAGCAATTGAATTGAAAGTTCATCATGCTATATCCTTAGCCCTTAGGTGCATGCATGTTACCCTCCAGTTAAAAGTTTTACAACTTAAATACAGTGGTTCTGCTCCTCGATCAGGTATCCTCTGACCTCAGTCTGAAAACAAGCACCCTCACTGGCTCCCTATGCCCAAGAAGAGCTAATAAAAACAGACGTTGGTGGAAATCAATTCTGAAATTAGACCCTTAAGATAATTCCTGGAGGGAATAAAAAGAAGAAAGAAAAATGGTTCTGAAACACCTAATTGAAGCCTGGTGATTCTGTCTACAAAGAAACATACCACTGGCGTTATTATAAGTCAACTTTTTCTCCAGGTCCTTTCTACATGCCCATTTCCAAAAATTTGGCTCATTTCTCAGAAGGACTTAGTAAATGCCCCCACTGTTCACTAGAGAGCCAGTCTTGAAGAGCAGGAAAAAGTTTATAAGCTGCTAATGAGGGTTTAGCACCCTTTGAGGGACAAACAGCTCCAGTCAGCAGCTCTGCAGATGGAAATGAGCCCCCTTGCCCAGCAGGTACCAGCCAGGAGGCACAGTCCTGCATTGATCGCTGGGTAGCATGGCCTAAAGGGGCTCTGGGTCAATTATCATTCCACAGACTGACTCCATGGAAAATATGCTTAGCCCCATGCTAATCTCTGGATTCTCCAAACATCAAGACAGATAACCAGAAAGCAACAAACTCACAAGAGTAACAGCTAGACTGTGTCTGCCTTATGCCAATTTTCCTTTTGTCTTCAGGGAATCTGTCCTCAGGAATGGACATGAGGTAGACTCATTCCCATCTGTTTGCTTCTCTCATTCATTCATTCGTTTAACAAGCCTTCAGGAAGCTCTGATTTTGCACCAGACACTCGGAGATGCTTCACACGCAACACTCAACAAGATCTTCAAAACCCCTGCCCACAAGGAGATGATGTTCTGGTGGGCAAGACTGAAACATAATCAGGTACTCACAATAAGATTAGTAATAGATGCTCTGAGAAAAAGCCAAGTGGAGTAAGGAGATAAATCCTGTTGGGGCTGCTGCTTCTGCAAAGTGAAAAGTCAAAGTCGCTCAGTTGTGTCTGACTCTTTGCAACCCCATGGACTATAGAGTCCATGGAATTCTCCAGGCCAGAATACTGGAGTGGGTAGCTGTTCCCTTCTCCAAGGGATCTTCCCAACCCAGGGCTCAAACCCAGGTCTCCCGCATTGCAGGTGGATTCTTTACCAGCTGAGCTACCAGGGAAGTCTGGGCATGCATACTAAGTCACTTCAGTTGTGTCTGACTCTGTGCAACCCCATGGACTGTGGCCCACCAGGCTCCTCTGTCGATGGGACTCTCCAGGCAAGAACACTGGAGTGGTTGCCATGTCCTCCTTCAGGGGATCTTTTTGATCCAGGGATCAAAGCTGCATCTTCTGCTTGGCAGGCAGATGCTTTACCACTGAGACACCTGGGAAACACAGATGTAGAAATACAAGGAAGTACGTACAGATTTTTAATGTTTAAAGGTTGAGACACTCTTCTTGCTAATAGTTTGACAGTAGATTTTGAGGAATTAAGGATGACTCCTACTTTGAGGCTTGAACCAGGGTGAATGGTGGTGGCATTTACTGTGACATTCCTACCTCCAGGTCCACAGGAGTAAAAGACCTTTCTGCCTATGGAATTCCCGCTGTCTCTATTGTCTAAAGAAGCCAGAACTGGCTTGGACATATTCCTAGGTATGAGAAATGGTAGCCTCATTATTTTATTTCAGCCCTTAGAGACTGTAACTCTGGGAGCACACAATTCATAAATAAATTCAGAGTAGCCTATTTATCTCTTTTTTTCATTTGATTGAAATCCTGGGCATCAGTTTCTACTAGGATGATGAATTTGGCTAGAACTTTGTCACATTTATTCAAGACTAATATGGTGTTATCTAGTACAAGAAACAGATGAGAAATCATTCCTGCAGGACTGAAGTTCAGACATGGCTCAAAGGAAACATACGAGACATAAGGAAATCGTTGGAACACAAACACTAGACAGTCCTGGGCTGAGCTAGAAAAAGTCTTTGTTCACCCAAAATCTAGTATTTGTAAGCACAGGCAAGGAGTAAGGAATAAACCTGAGCACACTGTAGTCGTGTTTTCTAAGGTGAATTTTCTTAGCATAGTTTGAGAGCATTGAAATTTGGATTAGCAGTTCAGCAATTTAGGAAACCCTGATGCTGGGAAAGATTGAAGGCAAAAGGAGAAGTGGGCAGCAGAGGATGAGACAGTTATGTAGCATCCCTAACTCAATGGACACAAACTTGAGCAAACTCCAAGAGACAGTAAAGGACAGAGGAGTCTGGCATGCTGCAGACCACAGGGTCGCAGAGTCAGACACAAATTAGTGACTGGACAACAACTTAGGAAAATCATCGGGTCAATGAATATTTATGGAGGCACTTCTAGCTCCCAAATATCATGGAGTGTACAGTGGGAAGTGAAATGCTCACTTCTCCTGTGGAACTGATGGTCTAAAGCAGTGGTCCCCAACCTTTGGGCCACCAAGGACTGGTTCCATGGAAGATGATATTTCCATGGACCTGGGGCAGGGGGAAGGTCTCAGGATGATTCAAGCACATTACTTTTATTGTGCGCTTTATTTCTATTATTATTATTATTACATCAGCTCCACCTCAGATCATCAGGCATTAGATCCTAGAGGTTGTGGACCCCTGGTCTAAATGGAAAGGCAGCCGAAGCAAAGTAATCATGAATTATGAAATAGCTGCAAAGGAGAAGCACAGGGCAGTGTGATGCATTGTGGGGACCAACCTGGTCCAGGGAGTGATGCTGAGATGGGATGGGTGGGTGTGAAGGAGGCAAAGAGAAAAGAATCACTGCATTCAGAGCAAACAGCACAAACCAGGGCCAAGAAGTAACCCTGTGGCATTTTCAAGGAACCCTGAGAAATGAAGATGAAAGGACCTGGGAGAGAGAGCTGGTAGGAGATGTGGGGTCAGCAAGAGCCAGATCAGACAGTTAGGACCTAATACACTGTGCCGCTGGCTTCCTCTAAAAGCAGTAGAAGCCACTAAGTGGTCATAAGTAGAGAATCAAGGGTTGGGTTTTTAAAGATCACTCTGGCAGCAGGATGAGAAGAGATGATGGGGACAAGAGTGCTTGTGGCTGAAGAGGGGGGAGGCTCGATGAGTCAGGACAAGGAATGGGAGCTGTAAGAGTGATCACGAGGCAGGATCCGCAAGACCAGGTAATGGACGGATGTGTGACCGCGTGCAGGGTGGGGAAGAGACGGGAAGTGTGGAGGGTGGAGATGGATGCAAAGTCCTGGGTTTCTGGCCCTAGTAGTTTACTGACATAGAGAACTCCAGAAGTTTGCACGAGTCTCTCTACTCAGTTCCAGTGCCCGCCCTAGGTGAAAAGAATGTCATCTGGAAGGACATCCAGATGGAACATCAAAGAAACCAAAAGAACAGAGAGACTGTTTGAGAGCCTGCTGGGTATGGAAAGCTGGAAAGAAGGGAAAAGCTGCTCACCATCCGCAGATATAATTAAGCCCTCCCTCCTTCCGACAAGATGAAAGGGAGGTATGGGCTTCCCAGGTGGCACAGTGGTAAAGAACCTGCCTGCCAGTGCAGGAGATACAAGAGATGTGGGTTCAATCCCTCCGTCAGGAAGATCCCCTGGAGAAGGAAATGGCAACCCACTCCCATGTTTTTGCCTGGATAATCCCATGTCCAGAGGATCCTGGTGGACTACAGTCCATGGGATCGCAAGAGTCAGACATGACTGAGTATGCATGCACACATGCATCACTATGTGGAACTGATGGAGATCAGAGAAGCAAGATGTAGCAACTTCCCGCCCCTGTGGCTTTGAGGACAGTTAGACATGAAAGCATTGTTCAAGTCAAGATCCTCCCAAAAGTAGGGTGGATGGCACTATATAGGGGAAATGGGTCAGCTGTGTGGGGTGGAAAGGGGGCTTCCACTCCACTGAGCAGAGCCTTGGACCATGAGTGAGGAGGCTGAACCTGGAAGCCAGAACTCTCCAGCTGTCATCTCTCTTGCCCAGCCTTGGATAGAAGTGAGAATACCCATCCTGAGGTAGAGCAGTTTTGCAGAAAGGAGGGTGCACAGCTTTCAGCTCCCTGCTTAATAACTGACATGGGTGCTATGTGATGTTTTCTGCTCATGAAACCTCTTACCTCTACGAGGAGGGAGTTAATCCAAGATGGCAGATAGGCTCAGGGATGCTGGTAAAAGGTTTGAAATGTGTCATTCATAAGATTCCAGAATCTTAGGAATTAATGAAAAATGTCAAATTGATGTGTCACACCTAGAATGAACCCCTTTGCTCTGTAAGTATGTATCCCCACTGCTTAGAGAACCTCCCAGCAGGGAAAAAGGGGAGACTCCATTAACCCCTTCTGCTGCAAGAGGTCCTAGGGCTAGAACTCCAATTCCCCAAACTATGAAAGCAAAGGCTTGGTCTCATAGGAAAGACGAGGACAATAGGATGACAAGGAAATCTTATTTGCACTAAGGAGAATGGGTGCTTTTGAACTGTGGTGTTGGAGAAGACTCTTGAGAGTCCCTGGAACAGCAAGGAGAGCCAATCAGTTCATTCTAAAGGAAATCAGTCCTGAATATTATTGGAAGGACTGATGCTGAAGCTGAAACTCCAATACTTTGGCCACCTGATGCGAAGAGCTGACTCATTGGAAAAGACCCTGATGCTGGGAAAGATTGAAGGCGGGAGGAGAAGAGGACGACAGAGCATGAGATGGTTGGATGGCATCACTGACTCTATGGACATGAGTTTGAGTAAAGTCTGGGAGTTGGTGATGGACAGGGAGGCCTGGCGTGCTGCAGTCCATGGGGTCACAAAGAGTGAGACACGACTGAGCAACTGAACTGAGCTGAACTTCCTTAATCAGACTCTACAGCCTATGTTTTTCCAGAGGCCACACTTTTGAACTTGTATTGCCCATATCCTAAATGCTTCAAGAAATAAAGGCTGGTTGGTTTGTTCTAATGGGTGCCAGGCATGCATGCATGCTCAGTTGCTTCCACTGTGTCCGACTCTTTGTGACCCTATGGACTGTAGCCCACCAGGCTCTTCTGCCCATGGGATTCTCCAGGCAAGAATACTGGAGTGGGTTTCCAAGCCCTCCTCCATGGGATGGAACCCACGTCTCTTATGTCTCCTGCATTAGAAAGCAGGTTCTTTACCACTAGCGCCACCTGGGTCCCAGGCATAAAAATCGGTTAATCACAATCTTCCCCTGTTGGGAGCCTTTTATCACCAGCATCAGTGCAGGCAAAGACCCTCTTGGGTTTATCTCTTCCCTTTGATCCATCACCCCCACTCCATTCCCTAATTTCCTGTAGGTAATCGACTCTGAAGAGTTGGCTTAACCTTGAATATACATGTGTCCTTTTAAAAGACACAGAGCCATTGCGTATGTTTTGAATTTTAATAGCAAACTCATTATTAAGTTATTACTACTAATAATAAATCATATATCAATTTGTCAGGTGTGTATCTATTTTGTGGTTCTTGTCTGTCATTATACACAAGAAAAGTTTAAGACCTAAAGTTGATGCAGTAATAAAGAGACAAGAAAAAATGCTGAGCTAGATCACCTTTTCCCAGCTAAGAGAAAGCACCTCTGGGCTGGGAAGAGGGAAGATGAAGAAAAGGGTTGAGAAATCGATGGGGTTCCTGAAGCTCTTTGTCTTGACTCCCAGTCAAAGACCTAGAGGTTCACAGGAGAACCCAAGTTAGGTCCAGAGAATACAAGAGGCCCCTTCCTAAGCAGAGTTTGTGGACAAGAAGCAAGACTTCAATGTTTTCTCATGCCCAACTCAAGACAGCAGTCTGCATGGTCTGCGTACAGATCTCTGATTCCCAGTGTCCAAACACCACACAAGTCTGATGGGACTTCGGCCTGATGAGTGAAGGGTGACTGTGGGGTCTGAGCCAGCCTAGCAGGCCAGAGGGAGCTGTGTATGTGTTAGTTGCTCAGTCGTGTCCGACTCTTTGCGACCCCATGGACTGTAGCCCACCAGGCTCCTCTGTCCACTCCTCTGTCCATGGGATTCTGCAGGCAAGAATACTGGAGTGGGTTGCCATTCCCTTCTCCCGGGGATCTTCCCAACCCAGGGATTGAACCTGCATCTCCTGCATTGCAGGCAGATTCTTTACTGACTGAGCAACCAGGGAAGCTCATTGAGTTGACATAGCATCAAACTCCTGACAAATGATACTTGCCTATTGGCCATGGTATCTTGCCTCTCCCTAAGCCCCCAGGATGAGGATGAAACCTTAAGAAAAAGGAGAAAGGCTCTGAATGAACAAAAATTGAGCTTCAACCATCCACCTACCAAAAGATTGATGGGTAGCTAATGTCTGCAGAGGGAAACACAGAAACTTCTTGAATTATATCCATGTTTGCTGTTCAATTTCCAACTGCTTGGCTCTTTATCAAATTCCAGGGAAATGTAACTTGGTAGCATCTCCTTAAAATGGAGAAGAGAAACATAAAAGAGACCATTTGAAAATGCAAGTAGATAAAATTAGGGATGATTTTCTTCATTTGTTGAGTAAATTTACAGAATTCATTATCCCCAGCATGGAGGAGAGTTGTGAGGTCATGCACAGCTGACAGAACCACAAAGGATTATTGAAAAGGTTTTTGTTAGGACAGTCATTGTCCCAAGGCTGATGTCATATCCTCCAAGAAGATGGACCTTGACCTTGACCCACAGTCATAATTCTAATTCTGTTTTATTCTGAACCAGTTGGCTCTGAACAGACATCCAGGAGAGTCCAGATCCATCATAGTTAATGAACCACTGGAGACCAGTCCTACACTAGGAGCATCACAGATGAAGTCAGCATCACCTAAGAATATTACTCCCATAAACAGCCCTCCCTCTCTTTTACCACAAAGTAATCGAGCAGGCTTTCCCCCAAAAGTCCTCCAATCAGGAGGCCACATGGTCTGGAAGCAGCCCATGTTGCTAGGACAGGCTCCTCCAGCTCCCTGTCTCTGTTTTGCTTCGGATCACCGCGCCAGACAAATGTTTATTCACACTTGATTCCAGCAAGTACCACAGCCCACGAAGGGGACCCCTGACGGCGTCCCTAGAGAGCACCTTGGATTCAGACTTGCTTTTTTGATGGTAACTTCTTTGCTCACAAAATATTTAGTGAAACCATGGGACATTTGCTCAAGTCAAAGTTCTTTTGGAAAGACCATAAAATCCATCCAATTTTATGTCTATGTCTTAGTAAAAGCTAACTGCCCTTATTATTTAAGTCAATTAAAGTAACAAATCTGAGAACCAGATATTCGCTGAGCCTCAAGCAATGAATAGGATGTCTTATTTTTATTCGGCACTCTTATCCTCATCACCAGTCTCTTTCAAAAAGAAATGCTTCTAAAACTAATATTTACTTGTTCGCCCAGAAATAGTTTAATTGGCTTTGTGAAATCAATGGTTCCCTTGATAATTGATAAAAGAGTGTCTCTTTTCCCTGTCCTGGCAATATCTTGGTTTAAATAACAGGACAGATAATTCTTTCACAAATATGAAAAACAGATTTTCGGAAACAAGCTTATTTTATTAAGCCATGTTATTTAATTTTATCTGACATTTGCAAGTCATTTTTGCTAGTAAGCACTCTACATTAATACCTTGAGTTCACATAGAGTTTAACAATATGAATTTCCTATCAGACGAAAGTACAGTATATGTTTGGCAGAAGCCAAGTTCATGAAGAATTAACAGTTGTCAAATCCCAGAGGGAAATAAATTCTCTTCGTTCCTCTTTTGCCAGCTGTCAAGCATTTAATTTGCACTTTAAAAAATTCTGCCTGTTATCCCAGATCCAGGAATGAGAACAGTGGTAACTCCTTAGCACATCCATGTCTAAGCATGTAAAGTCCAAACATCTATAAATGACTAATTGCCACTGAGGGAGAAAAAGCATAACAACTTCAAATAATTTTCATATTAAGAATACCTAGAATGAACCACAGAGACTAAGCTATCTTTGTATGCTTAAAGACACGTGACAGAAACTAATCTCAATGCACAAATTAAAGTGGATTCTTGAAAAGTTGTGTTAAATGAATGTTACTTTCCCACTGACCTGAATTTTAAAACATGTCAAACATGGCTCACAGTTTTAAAATGTGGAAACCAAGCAGTAATACAAATAGCAAATATTGAACAACCGTAGACCTTTTAGGGGGAAAAGTGTTCTTTCTTCCTATAAATCACACATATGAAAATACACTGCTCTATGCTCCCATAAAATTAATTTTTAATTTTTTACTTATTGATTTTTTATTGGAGTTTAGTTGCTTTACAATGTCGTGTTAGTTTCTGCCGTACAGAAACCAGCTATATGTTAACATGTATCTCCCCTTTTTAGGATTTCCTTCCTGTTTAGGTGACCACAGAGCACTGAATAGAGGTCCCTGTGCTATGCAGTAGGTCCCCATTACTTACCTATTATACACACTGTAGTGTATATATGTCAACCACAATCTCCCAATTCACCCCATCCCCCTTCCCCCACACCTCTATATCCATACATTAGTTTTCTCTGGCTGTGTCTCTATATTTGCTCTGCAAATAGGTTCATCTGTATCATTTTTATATTACATATACATTAATATATGATATTTGTTGAAGACATTGTTTAAAAAAAGAAAATACACTGTTCTGAGCAGGGCTTCAAACCTCCATCACTCTCTGGGTCTCCAGAAACTTTAATCGGCAAAGAACCACACTCATCTGGAAAACTCCTCCTCATTTCTAAAAGTTCAAATCAAAAAGCAACACCTCTGTGTAACTAGCTTTCCCTGCTCTGTAACCTTTGATGAAAAAAAACATCCACAGTTATATCAGCCCTGAGGCAGAATTATGGTCCCTCCTTTCTCCCCCAACACTGAAGCATCGCTCCTTCATAGCCTTGGAAATCAATTGTCATCCTGCCTTAGAACCTAGGTCCTCCACTGGACTCTGTATACCCTTTGGAGTTCCAGTGCCTGTATCAGCACCTGGCACCTCATTGGTGCTCAGGAAGCACTTTGAAAAGAATGAGCAAGCAAATCAAAGAATTAATTAATTTAAAGGGGGCTGTGAATTCTTAAAACCCTAACACAGATACTGCCTAGCCTAACCCCTATGACTCAGAAACACTTTCAGTGATCAGGTCCCTTGTACTTCTTGTTGTCAATACATGGTGTAATTTTAGTTTGGTTACTCTAAATAAAATCCTGGGCTCTTTGATTTCAGAAATTAGGATCAACAGACTTCTTAGAAGCTATGTGCTCATCTGTTCATCTCAGAGTAACTCGGCAATGAGCTGGAGCCAAGGACACTTCATTTAATAACGTCTTAACCCACTCCAGTATTCTTGCCTGGAGAATCCCACGGACAGAGGACACTGGCCAGCTACAGTCCTTGGGGTCGCAAAGAGTTGGTCACGACTGAGCGACTAACAGCACTAACAATGTCTTCATTTAGCAGAGTCTTTAAACTGCTTTGCTGGGCTGACTAACGAGTGTTACCAGAGGGATTATGTAGTTTACAGAGCAGGAATGGCTTTTAATCTGAAAGAAAGACCGAGGTTACCAATTTAAGGTACGTGTTACATCCATGGGCTTCCCAGTGGCTCAGTGGTAAAGAACCTGCCTACAGTGTAGGAACCGCAGGAGATGTGGGTTCAATTCCTGGGTCTGGAAGATCCCCTGGAGGGGGGGCATGCAACCCACTCCAGTATTCCTGCCTGAGAAACTTCATGGACAGAGGAACATGGCAGGCTACAGTTCATAGGGTCGCAAAGAGTCGGACATGACTGAAGTGACTTAGTACACACATTACATTCAAGGCAGAGGAACCAGAGATCAAATTGCCAATATCTGTTGGATCATTGAAAAGCAAGAGAGTTCCAGAAAAACATCTATTTCTGCTTTATTGACTATGCCAAAGACTTGACTCTGTGGATCACCACAAACTGGAAAATTCTTAAAGAGATGGGAATACCAGACCCCCTGACCTGCCTCTTGAGAAATCTCTATGCAGGTCAGGAAGCAACAGTTAGAACTGGACATGGAACAACTGGCTCCTATTTGGACTGGTTCCAAATAGGGAAAGGAGTGCGTCAAGGCTGTATACTGTCACCCTGCTTATTTAACTTCTATGCTGAGTACATCATGAGAAACGCTGGGTTGGATGAAGCACAATCTAGAATCAAGATTGCCAGGGGAAATATAAATAACCTCAGATATGCAGATGACACCACTCTTATGGCAGAAAGTGAAGAAGAACTAAAGAGCCTCTTGATGAAAGTGAAAGAGGAGAGTGAAAAAGTTGGCTTAAAGCTTAACATTCAGGAAACTAAGATCATGGCATCTGGTCCCATCACTTCATGGCAAATAGATGGGGAAACAGTGGCTGACTTTATTTTTTTGGGCTCCAAAATCACTGCAGATGGTGACTGCAGCCATGAAATTAAAAGACGCTTATTTCTTGGAAGAAAAGTTATGGCCAACCTAGATGGTATATTAAAAAGCAGTGACATTACTTGCCAAAAGAGGTCCGTCTAGTCAAGGCTATGGTTTTTCCAATAGTTGTGTATGGATGTGAGAGTTGGACTATAAAGAAAGCTGAGCACCAAAGAATTAATGCTTTTGAACTGTGGTGTTGGAGAAGACTCTTGAGAGTCCCTTGGACTGCAAGGAGATCCAACCAGTCCCTCCTAAAGGAAATCAGTCCTGAATATTCACTGGAAGGACTGATGTTGAAGCTGAAACCCCAATACTTTGGCCACCTGATGTGAAGAACTGACTCATTTGAAAAGACCCTGATGCTGGGAAAGATTGAAGGCAGGAGGAGAAGGGGATGACAGAGGATGAGATGGTTGGATGGCATCACCGACTCAATGGACGTGAGTTTGAGTAAACTCTGGGAGTTGGCAATGGACAGGGAGGCTGGGCATGCTGCAGTCCATGGGGTTGCAAAGAATCAGATACAACTGAGCAACTGAATTGAACTGAACTGAGTCAAGGGCCAACAGGTTTTCACAAGCTGGCCATGCAATGCCCTCATCACATACACACTGGTGGGAATCTTTCCCTGCAGAATTTAGAGAGCTGTCTGGGTGAATTCCTGAGCATACAACAGCTTTTAAGAGTCTCCCTGAGAAAATACACTTAGAAAACCCCTACAGGACTATGATCAGTAGCTTAATCGCCACAGTCCTCAGGGAATGCAGGAAAACCTAAGATGTCAAAAGACTGACAAGCAGTTTTCCAAGGCAATAAAAATAAAAGCAAAAATAAATGAGACCTAGTCAAATTCATAAGCTTTTGCACAGCAAAGGAAACCATAAACAAAATGAAAAGACAATCTGAAGACTGGGAGAAAAATATTTGCAAACCATGTGACCTACCAAGGCTTAATTTCCAAAATATTCAAACAGCTCATACAACTTGACAACAGAAAAAGAAACAACTCCATCAAAAAAAAAAAAAAAAAAAAAAGGCAGAAAACCTCAGTAGACATTTCTCCAAAGAAGACATACAGATGGCCAATAGGCACATGAAAAGATGTTCAACATGACTAATCATTACAGAAATGCTAATCAAAACTACCATGTCACACTGATCAGAATGGCTATCATCAAAAAGTCCACAAACAATAAACGCTGGAGAGGGTGTGGAGAAAAGAGAATACTCCTACGCTGTTGTTTGGAATGTGAACTCATGCACTATGGAAAAAAGTATGGAAGTTCCTAAAAAAAATAAAGTTTCCATATGATCCAACCATCCCACTCCTGGGCATATATCCAGAAAAGATGAAAACTCTAATTTGAAAAAATAAAATACATGCACCCCAGTGTTCATTGTAGCACTGTTTACAGTAGCCAAGATATAGAAGCAACCTAAATGTCCATTGACAGGCAAACAGATAAAGAAGATGTGGTACATATATACAAAGGAATATTAGTCAGCCATCAAAAATAATGAAATGCCATCTGCAGCAACATGGATGGACCTAGAGATTATCATACCAAGTGAAGTAAGTCAGACAACAAATACCATATGATATCACTTGCATGCAGAATCTAAAATATGACCCAAATAAACTTAACTACAAAACTGAAACAGATTCACAGACATAGCAAGTCACCAAAGGGGAAAGGGAGGGGAGGGATAAATTAGGAGTCTGAGATTAGCAGATATAAATTACTGTGTATAAAATAGATAAACAACAAAGGGAACTATATTCAATATCTTGCAATAATCTATATTGAAAAAGAATGTGTATATATATATGTAATTGAATCACTGCTGTACACCTTAAACTAACACAATATTGTAAATCAACTGTACATCAATTTAAAAATAAAATAAGAAATTATATACAAGATATACAAAAAAAAAAAAAAAGACTGACAAGTGGTTGTAAGGCAAAGTAACAGTTAGAGGCAGTGGATAAAACTAGCCAATAAAAATGATCAACAATGTTTTTCTGCAGGCTTGAGTCATGGAAAATTCAAGGTCATTTTAAGCTACACAGAGTATTGGTGGAACTGCAACCGAAATGACAATAGAAACCTCAATGTTTTCCATAGATGAAGCAAAAAGAAGGACAAACTGGGAATAAATTACAGGCAGAACTCACTAGGGGGTGGGGAGTTAGAAAATTCTCTAATAAATATTAGATGGCAGAAAGAGAAGATTCTTTTCCTTTTGCATATTTTAGCTTGTTAATTATGAACCTAAAAGCTTGATAGCATAGAGTCCATATTCTACCTGCTGACTCTTCAGACTTTTAAATTATCCAAGATTCTGGAAGCTTCTTAATGCAACCACCATGACTTGTAGAGAATCAAGTCCCAGTTTGCCTTGAACTGAAACCTCAAGAAGCTGTAATGTAAGGTTTGCATGTAGAAGAGTCAGGTGCTCAAAGCTCTTGATGTCAGTGGATGCTCTTACATTTGAAAGTATTTAAACCTTCCATGGTCAGTTGAGCATGCAACCAAGGCCCAAAATTTTTCTAGTACTCTTTGAGTAACTATGTGCGAAATTTTGCTTATAGAATTCACTTCAATAAATCTTCTGAATCAGTAAAATTAAAGATTCCATTATCTTTTCCTAACTTTATGTTTCTATAGTTACTCATATTTTGCTATCAATCTGTTTGCATTTCTCCAAATTGTTGTCGAGTTCTGTAATGTTTACTGTTATCAAGAGCTGTTTCCACCTCTTAATAACAAGATCTAATCTGAAGTTAATGATATCTGCTGAAGTGCTCAACAAGACAGATACAAACAGATGTTTGTGATTGCTTTTCATTTCGCATTATTCCATTGTTCTAGCTAATGCACAGAACTGAGAACTGATACCGTGTAAGCAACTAAATTTTGAATCTGTGATTTCTATCTTTAACAAACTCCTCAAGAGAAAAAAATTAAGACTTTCATACAAAATAAACATCTCTGTTTATATATATATATGATGAGAGGATTCAGAGAGAGGAACAAATTAACAAGCCCTTAATTATACCTCACCTTTAGACATGCTCATACTCTTTGTAGGTTTATTTCTAGTGTTTCAAGCATGCCTCTTAATATTTTGTTTGCTTTTCACACATGAATACACAATTTGCAAGCTTAAAACTAACGTATGCCTAAAGCTAATTCACTACAAAAATTTCCATTTTTCCTCCCATTTTATGACTTTTTAAAACCTACACTTCTCATCACAGGTATCACAGACATTTGGGTTCCAATATTTTCCACTGATTTTTCTAAACTGAGGCCAAAATTCTAGATACATTCAAACAATTATACAAACACTGCCTTTTGGTCAAAGAGGGTAAAGTGGCCAAAGTTGAATTAGTCTAGACAAAGGCAACACCACACATGACTCCAGCAGCTGATGATGCAAAATGTGCCTTAGAGGCTTCGAGATCTCCAAGTGTGGGACTTCCCTGGTGGTCCAGGGGTTAAGACTCCATGCTTCCAATGTAAGGGGCGCAGGCTCAATCCCTGGTCAGGGAACTAAGATGCCACATGCTACGCAGCCAGAGAAAGGAAAAAAGATCTCCAAGTGGGAGTATATTTCAACTCAGAGACCACAGGTACACCCAGGTGACGTTACGAAACAGTGACCCATATCTCTGGCCCTTTCTGTCCTGAAGCGAGGTGGGGATAGCTTCAGTTCCTCACAGAGGCCACACCCCCTCAAATTCCAGCTTCCACAGGAGCGGTTTCCTCCGCCCAGAATATCCGTTTTCCACCCCCCTTCTCCAATCTCCATCCGGTTTATTCCTAATCTCTCCATGAACCTCCAGGTCAGACTCAGGCTATCCTCCAGAGTCACTCTGCACTCGAAGGGTGGCAACACTCCTCCAGCTTGTAATGAAGTTTAGCGGTCATTTTCCTTGTATCCCCTTCCACTCTCTACACACAGTCTGGAAACCCTTCTCTTCCGTTTGATCCTATATTCTCATTGTCCGGCCCGTGGGACGCTCTCCTCAAGTCTCCATAGAACTGGATTAAATGAAGTTACATGGCAAGCTTGGTGAACAAAATGTGTTTCCTAAATGAGATCTTTCTTTTTGTCATGTTTGGGTAGAAGGGAGACAGAGAGATACAGAGGAAGAACAAAAGGGTGAGAGAGAGACAGAGAGACTGATTCATCCCTTCATCATGTGATAAAAAGTCATTGAACCAGGAATGCTATTTACGTGGCTTCCCTATGAGACAAGTTTTCCTTCTTACAAACAGGTCTTCAAGAGCCAAACAGGACTTTCCAGGTGGCTCAGGGGTAAAAGAAATCTGCCTACCAATGCAGGAGATGCATATTTGATCCCTGGATTGGGAGGATCCCCTGGAGGAGGAAATGGCAACCCACTCCAGTATTCTTGCCTGAGAAATCCCATGGACAGAGGAGACTGGCGGGCTACAGTCCATGGGGTCACAAAGAGTCGGACATGACTGAGTGACTGAGTATGCAGAAGAGCCAAACAAAGCAAACCAAATCTGTACTTTGCCCTGACATCTGCAGTGTTTTTGTCCTCACCCATTTCTTCAAACCGATGGAAATCTGGTCTCTTTAGCAGTGGCGATGACTCTCTTTGATCTTCTGTGTTGGCCACATGTTCCCCCAAAGCCAAGAAAAGAATCATGTCTTCAGCTGGGGAACCACAAAGTTGTTGCAAATATAAAACACAAAGCTCATCTTCCAAAATGAGACCCAACATGAGTCCTGTAGTTTTAGGTTTTGAAGAAAAGATGATATAACAATGATCCCACGTCCTCGATTCCCAGTTGCCACCAATGGACCACCAGTAGCTCCAGACACACAGAGGAGGCAGCCAAAACCACAGCCAGGGAGTTACATATATTTTCTCTTAAATAAAAAAGGCAGGCCATTAGGAAATAATCAGTCTTGGCCAAGAAGAAATCAAAAAGGATGGGCAATAAAAGAATAGAATCTTGACACCCTGGAGGGAAGGGGAGTTGAGGAAGAATGGATATGTATGGCTGAGTCCCTTCGCTGTTCACCTGAAAGTATCATAACATTGCTAATCAGCGGTGAAAGTGAAAACTGCTCAGTCATGTCCAACTCTTTGTGACCCCACAAGCTGTAGCCCGTCATGGAGTTTTCTAGGCAAGAATACTGGAGTGGGTTGCCATTTCCTCCACCAGGGGATCTTTCCAAACCAGGGACCAAACCCCAGGTCTCCTACACTGCAGGTGGATTCCTTACCCTCTGAGCCACCTGTACCTCAATACAAAATAAAACTTTATTTTACAAAAAGAATAGAATCTTGCTTCTAAGATAATAGTATTAACAATGAACTTTTAAACAAATGTAAAAGAAAAAAATCCATAGTTCAGCAAGTTCTCTTATCAAAAGTGCTCTAATGAAACTCAACTGGAGATTGCTCTCGAGTCTCTGGAGCTTGGCTCTTTGCCTCCTGTTTGGGGCTGCTATTACCTGAGTCACCAGCAGGTACTGGAATACCCACGGGCCCCTGCCTCAATGTGGTTTAATAAAGCAATACAGAAACAATTTTTGGCTTTGCTGCAAATGTGCATAATGGAAAGCAAATATTATTAAAAAGACAATCATTTTTAGTGATTAAAATAATCCAAGGCAGAAAAAATTTATCCCATAAGTTTCGAAGTTCTCATTTATCATCGTTTTGCCGCAAGAAGCCAGAGTAATTTTATTTTTCCTGACTTCTATTAAAAAGATCAATACATATGATTCCAAAGAGTCTCGGCTCATGAAAAGATGGAGCAGGCCTGTAATCACATATGAAAGTATTGGTTGTCATTAGCAGAAAGATTGATCTGAAAAGACAGCAGACCCAGAGTGAAAGGACTTAAAATTTTCCATTGGGCAGCCCAACAACTTTCACCTTCCAGATAATTGAATACAGATAACAGATTACCATATTAGAGGAAAGAATTGGATTGGGGATATTCAGTAGATACCCGCTTTAGCAAAGCAATACCAAATTTCTCAATAATGATTTTTGTTTGATGCAAAAACATTAATGCAGCCTGACAGTACAAAGGCACGGTCCGATGTGTATTGAAGACAAAGTTGTTGGATCAGATTTTTATACAGTTACCTGTGGCATCAGAGGTTCTAACAAATGCATGTGTTCAGTTGACTGTAAAAAACCAAGTTAAGGAACAAATTCAGGCAAATGTCATGGCTTTATTCCATGAATAGAGCTTCTTTCAGCTTTCTTCAGTGAGTTATTGATATGACCCTGAGTGGTAATTGTATAAAACTCTCAAGAACTGAACTCATAGGCAGGCATGCAAACGGTTTTCTTCACTGCATAACTCTCCTTTCCAGAAACCCACTAACAGCGCAGTAAAAAATGTTAGCTATAAAACAAGTTGGAATTTTTATAGGACCTTGGAAGGGCACGGTGAATTTGGAAATTCAGAGTGTGGTCCAAGAACACTAAACTGAAGGTCAAGGTTTTCCATATCTTCATCCTTGTCCTACGAATATACCGTGTGGACACACCTGAAGATGTTGCTCCCAAGCTCCAGAATTTATGCATAAGATGAAAGAGAGGCTGAGACCATGAATAAGAGAGACGCTATTAACCAAACCTTGGCCTGTATGTTTTTCAAGACATATGAATATTTCATCACCTTTCAATTCCTTTACTTACTTAGCGGCCAGCAAATACCTGGACATCTCACAGGAATCAAATCTGTTCATAATTACTAACCACTGATCATCTTCATAATGACCTAAAAGCTCATCTTGGAGAAAGATACCAGCTTCCACTCCTTATAACAACCATCTTGACAGTATAAGTGAACATTGCCTTGGTGTTAAAAACCATTGTTTGTCATAGACCTCAATAGAGTTTGAGAGACATTTTATGTTAAGTGTGTTCCTCTATGACTCTTCTATGAATTCCTAAATTCTTTCATTATCTAAATTTTACACAAAATCACATTGTCCTGGCATTCACTAGACACCTCAGTGCACACAAAGCAAAACTGTTTTCCCTCCGTGTCTAAATTAAACAAAACATAAACACTTGTTTTTATAAAAATTCCAGAAAATGTTCACGCTTTTGGAATTTCCTGTAATAATAGTATCAGGAGTAAATTCCTTTAAATACAGAGGACAGGAATAAGACCAGCCAGGAATTATTTTTAGTTTTTCAAGCCTAGTAAATTCTTTTCCATTCTCAGCTGAAAGAATTTTTCGTCTTGCAACTAAGAAAACATCTCCGTTTTACTAATGAAGTCAGTATTTTTTAAAAAGGGGGAAATATTATTTTTCCCATTTGTGCCTCATACAGGAATCTGTGTAAATATATGTGTACATGTTTATATTCCATGCTTGTAGTGAGCCCACATTTTTTTAACCAATTCTCTTTTCAAGAAAACTAAAGTAAGGATCACTCAAGGGCACCCTTACTTTAAAAGTGGAGCATGTTGGTACCCCAAGACTAGAGTGGGCTATGGAAACTTCCTGTCTTTATCCTGTTGAAGTGGTGACTGTTGAAGAGTCTGACATTGACTCTTGGGTCATACAACACCACAACAGACAGAATGCCCATGACATGGCTATGAATGCCTGAATGCTCAGTGACAGGGCTCCTTCCCTGCCCTTCCCTGTCTTACTGATGCCTTGATGAGAGATCGAGGATATGATGACCTGGGTTGACATGCTCTCAAAAGAGTTGTCAGTACAGCGTGTATGATGCCCCGATACACACAGTGGGCTCTGATTTGTACTGGGCTGTGCTAATTACAGCGTGTGAGAGTTGTATCTCATTCCTGTTCTCTGTGTACATTGTGATAAACAAAAAGTTGTTGAGTCATGAAACAAGAAATAAATAGGACCTCAAGCACCTTACCTTTACAAACAGCACGGAAATTATTTTACTGTTGTATATATGCTCATGTCCAACACTTTGAGACCCCCATGGACTGTAAACCACTGGGCTCCTCTGTCCATGGAATTTTCCAGGCAAGAATATTTGAGTGGGCTGCCATTTCCTACTCCAGGGGATCTTCCTGAGTCAGGGATTGGATTGAACCCACATCTCTTGTGTCTCCTGCATTGCCAGGCAGATTCTTTACCACTGTGCCACCTGGGAATGAAAATTATGACATATTATTTTAAAAAGAAAAGACAAAACAAGAGAAAAAAACTATAGCATAATGGTATTAGTCAGGGCTCTCCAGAGACACAGAACCAATCAGAGAGACAGAGACAAAGATTGATTCATTAATTATAAGCAATTGGCTCAGGTAGTTATGGGGGGAACAAGTCCCAAGATTTTCAGGGGGACTCAGAAAGCTGGAGAGCCAGTGGGATGTATTTCTACTTCAAGTGCAAAGTCAGAGAACCACGAGAGCTGATGGTGTGGTTCTACTCTGGAGGCCAGAAACACCAAGGCTTCAGTTCAAGTGCAAAAGCAGGGAAAAGCCAATGTCCCAGTTCAAATGCCACCAGGCTGAAGGAATTCTCTCCTAACTCAACATTTTTATTCATTCAAGCCTTCAACTGATTGGACTCATTCCACCCACATGAGGGAGGGTAATTGCTTTACTTGGTCCACTGATTTAAATGTTAATCTCATACAGAAACACCCTCCCCAAACACCCAGAATAATGTTTGACCAATATCTGAGTACTCTATGACCCAGTCAAATTGACATATAAAATTAATCATCACAATAACCTTGTCAAATGCTAATCAAATACACTTTGCCTTTTGTTTGTTTATCTTAATACAAGTGATAATATAACTTCTGTTCATCCCTTTTTTGCAATGATTCTTTTTGTCCATTTGGTTTAAATATTTCTCTGCACTTCAACAAGCAGGCAATAGATAGGTAGTAAAATTGCACTGAAAATTCATTTCCCCCCAGCTAAAGCAAACTCAAGGAACATCTATTTAATAAAATGGAGAATCAATAAAATTATAATTTTAAGTCAGAGCCAATGCCAAGTTGTCTTGTAAAGAAGTTTTATAGGAATTCATGTTCTTTGTTTCTGTTAGGAAAAATCATATTAAAATAGAATTAATTTAATAGTCATTAAACTGGTTGGTTTAGTGATGATAAGTTTGACTAAGAAACATGCATCCAGCTTCTATTCCTTTGAAACTACCTTTTCCAATTCTTTTAGGACTTTGCTAGTCAAAGGGGACGTTGCAGAGAAGCAGTGCCTGCATCTTTGGGGAGTTTGTCTAAAATGCCGATTCCAGGCCCCAAACCAGGCCTATTAGGTCAGAATGTCTGGGGATGGGGCCTAGGTATTTGCATTTTAAGAAGCTCTCTGGGTAATTCTTAAGCACAATAGCATTTGAGAGTCCCCATGGTAAATAATGTTTTATCCAGCTGGCAAAAATCACACATGCCACAGATTAAATCTAAACCAGATAAACTTAATTCTATCATCCAGTTGAAGCTTAAGTTATCAACCAAGCTGGAATGCACTCTAATTCATTCACCAATGGAGAATCTAAATTTTGGAGGATTACATTCATTTTGATAAACTTAGTGGTACTGGAGAGCAGCATAATACCATATTAAAATGTAATAATAAATTTTAAATGTAAATACTAAGGGAAAGTTAATATTAAAATATTAAATGTGTTTTGCATATCACTCTACCATCTTGGCATAAGTAGGCAGCCCTCAGAATGCATTTCAAATTGTCATCATTTCTCTAATTAGCCATATTTCCAAGTAGAAGTTGAAAGGCACCAGTCAACACACGTGATCGAGGTCTTGGCTATGAACATGAGTACTGAAAAGCAGCGGTCTAGAGTAGTTGGCTTATTTATTGTGGAGTATCTTTTAATCCTGTCATCCAAGTTGTATCTTAGAAACTGATACTAGTTCATTTACAGCCTTTAATCATTCCAGACCCCTCTTTGCAACAAGCATATGAAAAGACAAATTTTGAAATAATGGAGTTGCCCTTCTCTTCCCCTAGCCTGCGTTCCCAGTGTCTCCGTGGTGCCCACATACACAGCATTAATTCCCCATCAACACGTGCATTGCTTGCATCTTGGCCTTTGCTGCTTAGGATGCCCTTCTCTTACGGTAATCTCTCCCCAAGTTCATCTGCGCTAACCAAGCCCTGCTCTTCTCAACTTCCCTTCCCTCTTTCCAAATAAAAATGTTCTATACCATTTCCCTCTCTTAAGGGACCTGATAAGAACTACTTGTCTGTTCAAAATCTGTCTGGTACCGATCCCTTGGGATAATAATAATAAGCAATAATTTGGCATTGTGTCAGGTTTTGATTCGATGCAAAGAGACTTGGAGCTACAGAATCAGAGTTGAAGACCTAGCTATGGTTTTGTAAACTTGTGGGAGGTTTTGCCCTCAAAGAACTCATAATTCAATAAAATAAATAAGACAGTTAAACAAAAATACAGTTGACTGGAAAATGCCTCCAAAAGATACAACAAGCTGAGGGAATTAAGAACAGAAGAGCTCACATCTGGTTGTACACAAATTTGAGAAAGTTTCTCAGAGGAAGCCACCCTGATTCACAGTAAACTCAACCCTTTGGAGGGCCACACTTGAAACAAAATAGTTCAGTTCAGTCACTCAGTCGTGTCCGACTCTCTGCGACCCCATGAATTGCAGCACGCCAGGCCTCCCTGTCCATCACCAACTCCCGGAGTTCACCCAAACCCATGTCCATCGAGTCAGTGATGTCATCCAACCATCTCATCCTCTGTCGTCCCCTTCTCCTCCTGCCCCTAATCCTTCCCAGCATTAGGGTCTTTTCCAATGAGTCAATTCTTCACATGAGGTGGCCAAAGTATTGGAGTTTCAGCTTCAACATCAGACCTTCCAATGAACACCCAGGATTGATCTCCTTTAGGATGGATTGATTGGATCTCCTTGCAGTCCAAGGGACTCTCAAGAGTCTTCTCCAACACCACAGTTCAAAAGCATCAATTCTGCGGCGCTCAGCTTTCTTCACCGTCCAACTCTCACATCCATGCATGACCACTGGAAAAACCATAGCCTTGACTAGATGGACCTTTGCTGGCAAAGTAATGTCTCTGCTTTTAAATATCCTATCTAGGTTGGCCATAACCTTCCTTCCAAGGAGTAAGCATCTTTTAATTTCATGGCGGCAGTCACCATCAGCAGTGATTCTGGAGCCCAAAAAAGTAAAGTCTGACACTGTTTCCACTGTTTCCCCATCTATTTCCCATGGAGTGATGGGACCAGATGCCATGATCTTAGTTTTCTGAATGTTGAGCTTTAAGCCAACTTTTTCACTCTCCTCTTTCACTTTCATCAAGAGGCTTTTAGTTCTTCTTCACTTTCTGCCATAAGGGTGGTGTCATCTGCATATCTGAGGTTATTGATATTTCTCCCGGCAATCTTGATTCCAGCTTGTGTTTCTTCCAGCCCAGCGTTTCTCATGATGTACTCTGCATATAAGTTAAATAAGCAGGGTGACAATATACAGCCTTGACGTACTCCTTTTCCTATTTGGAACCAAATGGCTCCATCGAGAAATAAGAATGGGGTCCATGTCAACTCATGTCATGTTGGTTTTTCTCTTGGCTCTGAGCAGAATGACGCTCATCATGTGACCCAGCTGGAGTCATTCTGATACCAGTAGCCATAGACAAGGACTGTCATTGTGGTCCACTGAAACAGTCATGTAACATCACAAGCTATGTGTGAAGATGTGAGCAGATGGGGACAAGTGTGTGTACAGGATCATATATGATTCTTGCCTCAAGCTAAATGGATAGCTTTCCTGTCTATCAATAAATAAGAGCATGTTGAACATTTTTTGTTGGCCAAGCCCCATAATAAGAATATGGCTACAAACAATGAAGAAGCAATTTCTGTTCTTCAAGAGCTTAGAGTCGAAACAACTCAATAGACATTTACAAATAATGACTAGTGTGGGCTAAAATGCTGTTGCAAGTTTAAGACCTAAAGTCTACACAGCTTCCAGGCAGTGATTTCTCTTCTGTGCTACAGCTCCAGGATCTACTGCTGCAGTGAAGAGGATTATGACCCTGATCCTCATACTGAGTGGTGTTGCCAATGCCTGTCTTGGTTCCATGAAGACAGCCCTGTCTCATCAGCATGGAATCCTCACTTATTCCCTGAAACCACTCTGTGAATCAGTGGTTCTTAGCCTACAAGGATCACCTGGGGGGCTAACAAGCAGATACCTGGCTTCATCCAGAAATTCTGATTCAGACTATAGCTAGGATAGTCTACACTGCATTTGGAAAACCACATCTGAACGGTCCTAAAGCAGAGAGTCATGTGAATTGCCCTAAGAAGCCCTGTAACCTAGAGGTGAACAAACTAAAAACCCCAACATTCCTTATCCAGACAAATTCAGAACATAATTTAACTGATATGCTACAGTCACTTCAGAATGTCTCAAAAATATGCACAAATATCTGCATAACTTCTTTTGCCTTCAAAAGACACTAAGAGATAAACTATTCTAAAAATAGGAGAAAGTTCACAATCCTGAGACTTGAACTCTTTGTGAGGAGTTGTTTTAGTATAAAACTTCAATACATGCTCCAGGTTAATGAGGGAGACTGTTTATTTATCATTCAGTTTTTAAAAATATGTATCAGTAAATCTCTCTTTTAGGCAGCTTGAGTAAATGCCTAAAGGTAAGAAATATGCCAAACCAAAAACTAAATACTGGCAACAATTCATGATAGAAATAAAATCAACTTCAAAATTGGAGATAAACCACAGATAAAAGAGAGGTTTTATACTATGACCTTCAAATCAATTCTTTGGTTTTCTTTCTTTCTGTTTAAATGACAGACAACTGGAAAAAATAACTGTTTTTTCACTAAATCTAATTTTTCTCTTTCACATAATATTGATTTAAAGGCAATGTTATCAATAGTCATAAGTAAAAGAATAGGAACTTACAAAACCATAATTCTGTTGAAACCAAGGTACCCAGTTTATGAGTCAAGATCAGCAAATTAGTTTAGAAAAATACATCAAGGCTTGGGGTAAGCCCAGAATGATGTGAAATGAGAAGGGCAGACAGTAAGAGCAGAAATAGTAAAGACGGAGTCTTCAAAATTCCATGGAGCTTTACTTTTTTAATTCAGAAAAGGATAACTTTATATAAAAATTTGCAAATAAATGAGTGATTAAAAAAAAAAGCTCAACAGCATGGCAGTCATTGAAAGACTTGAAAAATGAATGAATGAAAGTAAGAAACTGAATGTTTCCTTCACTCAGCTAACAGTTGTGCAAATGCCCTGGGGCCTAATATAGTACACTATGTTAGAAATACAGGTTGAATAAAATATTTTTTTAAATGGAGTGATGAATGAATAGTCTTTTTTAACCTGGCGCATGTAGTGAATTTATATCCATGTCTCTAAGGCACTCACCACTTAGCCAACAAAGTCACAGACATCTATCTCTACAACTAAGCATAGTACAAAAAGATGTGTGTTACATCAGTCATACGAAACAGTGATTCAGGAACAGTGAGGAGAGCTTGATAAATTTTCCTGTGGGCTTAAATAGGGATGGTCTCATAGGGGAGGTGAGTGTTTTGCAGACTCGGTCTAAAAAAGTCTCTGGGTGAAAGTCCTCACTAGCTTGGGACCATCTCTTATTTAATCTGTGCAGAGTGTCCCCTCGGGTCTTCTGCCTGACTCTCATCACACACTCCATATACAGATGTTCAGCCACCATCTATATGCATACGGCTCCCAAAACTCTATCTTGAGATAAACACCTGAGCTTCAGACTCATACCCAAATTGCCTTCTGAATAAGCTATAGGCTCCTCAAATTCATTTTATCTGAATCTATTAACACTCCTCCCTTCTCCACCCCTAAACTAAACCTCCTCATCTTCTCCTATTTACCTTCTCATTGAAAGACACAGCCACTCATAGCCTGAGACAGAAATTTTCCATAATCCCAGACTCTCCCCCTCCCTACACCCAGTCACTAAGCTCTGCCTCTTCCATTTAAAAACCTCATCCCCTTCTCATCCTTCCACGATGACAGTCTTAGTTGATACTCTTAACATGCTTTACCTCCTTCAAGTTGATCCTCCGCTGCCAGAGAGATGAAATGTAGCTGATAGTGATTTTGCTCCTCTGATTAATATCTTCCAACAATGCCTTGGCACATTAGGATAAATCCCACATTCCTCCTGAACTGGGATCTCCCACCTTACCACCCTTTTTCCCACTGGCTCCAACAGGTTTTCAGAGCTCTGCCCATGTTGGCACTTCCTCCTGTGGCTTAACCTGGCTATTTTCTCCTACTCATGGACATCACCAGATGGTCAACACTGATATCAGATTGATTATATTCTTTGCATGGAGAAGCCCTATATAGTCAGCAAAAATGAGACCGGGAAATGATGGTAGCTCAGATCCTGAACTTCTTATTGCCAAATTCAGACTTAAACTGAAGAAAGTAGGGAAAACCACTAGACCATTCAGGTATGACCTAAATCAAATCCCTTATGATTATACAGTGGAAGTGAGAAATAGATTCAAGGGATTAGATCAAGGGATTAGATTCAAGGGATTAGATAGACAGAGTGCCTGAAGAACTATGGATAGAGGTTCGTGACATTGTACAGGAGGCAGTGATCAAGACCATCCCCAAGGAAAAGAAATGCAAAAAGGCAAAATGGTTGTCTGAGGAGGCCTTACAAATAGCTGTGAAAAGAAGAGAAACTAAAGGCAAAGGAGAAAAGGAAAGATATACCCCGTTTGTATGCAGAGTTCCAAAGAATAGCAAGGAGAGATAAGAAAACCTTCCTCAGTGATCAATGCAAAGAAATAGAGGAAAACAATAGAATGGGAAAGACTTGAGATATTTTCAAGAATATTAGAGATACCAAGGGAACATTTTATGCAAATATGGGCACAATAAAGGACAGAGACAGTATGGACCTAACAGAAGCAGAAGATATTAAGAAGAGGTGGCAAGAATACACAGAAAAACTATACAAAACAGATCTTCATGACCCAGATAACCACGACGGCGTGATCACTCACCTAGAACCAGACATCCTGCAATGCAAAGTCAAGTGGGTCTTAGGAAGCATCACTATGAACAAAGTTAGTGGAGGTGATGGAATTCCAGTTGAGCTAATTCAAATCCTAAAAGATGATGCTGTTAAAGTGCTGCACTCAATATGCCAGCAAATCTGGAAAACTCAGCAGTGGCCACAGGACCAGAAAAGTCAGTTTTCATTCCAATCCCAAAGAAAAGCAATGACAAACAACGTTCAAACTACGGCACAATTATACTCATCTCACACGTTAGCAAAGTATTGCTCAAAATTCTCCAAGCCAGGCTTCAACAGTACGTGAATCGTGAACTTCCAGATGTTCAAGCTGGTTTTAGAAAAGGCAGAAGAACCAGAGATCAAATTGCCAACATCCAATGGATCATCAAAAAAGCAAGAGAGTTCCAGAAAAACATCTACTTCTGCTTTATTGACTATGCTAAAGCCTTTGACTGTGTGGATCACAGCAAACTGTGGAAAATTCTTTAAGAGATGGGAATACCAGACCATCTGACCTGCCTCCTGAGAAATCTCTATGCAGGTTAAGAAACAAAAGTTAGAACTGGACATGGAAAAACAGACTGGTTCCAAACTGGGAAAGGAGTACGTCAAGGCTGTATATTGTTACCCTGCTTATTTACCTTATAAGCAGGGTACATCACAAAATGCCAGGCTGGATGAAGCACAAGCTGGAATCAAGATTGCCAAAAGAAATATCAATAACCTAAGATATGCAGGCGACACCACCATTACGGCAGAAAGCGAAGAAGAAGTAAAGAGCCTCTTGATGAGAGTGAAAAAGTTGGCTTAAAACTCAACATTCAGAAAACCAAGATCATGGCATCCAGTCCCATCACTTCATGGCAAAAAGATGGGGAAACAATGGAAACAGTGACAGATTTTATTTTCTTTGGCTCCAAAATCACTGCAGATTGTGACTACAGCCATGAAATTAAAAGATGCTTGCTCTTTGGAAGACAAGCTATGACCAAACTAGACAGCATATTAAAAAATAGAGACATTACTTTGCCAACAAAGGTCCATCTAGTCAAACCTATGGTTTTTCCAGTAGTCAAGTATGGCTGTGAGAGTTGGACTATAAAGAAAGCTGAGCACTAAAGAATTGATGCTTTTGAACTGTGGGGTTGGAGAAGACCCTTGAGAGAGCCTTGGTCTATGAGGAGATCAAACCAGTCCATCCTAAAGGAAATCAGTCCTGAATATTCAATGGCAGTTTTGATGCTGAAGCTGAAACTCCAATACTTTGGCCACCTGATGTGAAGAACTGACTCACTGGAAAAGACCCTGATGCTGGGAAAGATTAAAGGCGGGAGGAGAAGGGTACGACAGAGGATACGATGGTTGGATGTCATCACCAACTCGATGGACATGAGTTTGAGTAAGCTCCAGGAGTTGGTGATGGACAGGGAAGCCTGGTGTGCTGCAGTCCATGGGGTCGCAAAGCGTCAAACATGACTGAGCGACTGTAATGAACTGAACTGAACTGAGCATCCTTCCCTTCCCTTCAGCTGACCACTTTCTCTGTTTTCTAGCTTCTGGTCAGCCCAGTGACCATTCCTCTTCCTTTGGGAGACATATTTTACCCTCTGGTCCCCGGATCTCTGTTCCTGTCTCTAGTGGAGGGCTTCACACTGTTTGGTATTGATTAGAATATTTATCTACATCCTCCAAGCTGACAATGGAAGCTAGAGGGCAGGACTTTGTTCTGTTCATCTTTATATCCCTCATGCCAAGCACAAAGCTCTTCACATAAGAAGACTGCAATAGTTTGTGGATTATGTCAATTAACTAAAACCTTTCTCTAGCTTCACAATTGTTGCCATTCAAGAACAAATAGTTGAAAATCTCAGAAGACACATGACTAGTCAACAAAATTTACTCCTCCAAAATGAACCGCCAACAATAAAAACTACATCTTGAAGTTTTATAATTATCACAACTGATTGGATGTTAAAATTGTGCATCAACCGGTAGTTTTCTTCTACATTGTGCCAAATAACTGATTTGATAGTATTGCTTAAACCATTCTATTATCCAATACTTTCAAGGCAGCTGAGTTACAGGAGCAGCTGCTTGAGTTTCATGTAGGTTCAACCTTTGTGAAGTGTTGACTTATTTCACTGAGTTACTATAACTCATTCCCTTAAGCACATTGTTGAACATCTACTTCAGGATAGGATTGCTATGGACAGATTCCATACGAATGCTTCTCCAAGTGTATCCCATGGACCATCTTCATCTAAATCACCTGAGGAGCTTGCTAAAATGCAGATTCTTGCCTTCCATCCTAGAAATCCTAAACCAAAACCTCTAGAAGCAGGGCCTGGGTATCTGCATCTTTAAAAAGCCCCTTATCAGTATTTATTCAAACTAAAGTTTGAGAGTCATTGGTCTATACTTTGGACAGTCCCACAGAAAGCACAAGAAAAAGATGAGAGAGTAGAGGGATGAGAGAGTGAGGGAGGTCCACAGGGAAGAAAGGGAAATATATTATTTAGGTATAGGATCAGCTGCTACAGTAAGGAGACCCAAGACAAACAGTTTATTTCTGTTTCACATGATGGTCTGGGGATAGGCAATCCAGAGCTCACATGGTGGCATCAAGGTGTCGGGGACCCAGGATTCTTCTACCCTGTTGCCCTGTCATTCTGTGAGCCTTTCTCTCATCTGCATGGTCTAAGGTGATTCACTACCTCAACCTCATCCTACCAAGGTGATCAGGGAAGGAAGAGGGTGCTTCCCCTTAAGGCACAAGCCAGAAGGTACATTCATAACACCTGCCTATATTCCAAAACTGATGCATGTAGCTTCACCCAATCAAAAAAGAGAGTGGGAAGTCCACTGGGTTCAGAAGAGACCTGTGTACCCCACTTAAAAATGTCCTTATAAAAATTGAGAAAGGGGAAATAGATAATGAGGTCAACTCACAGTTTCTGCCACCTGGGAGAAAGACGAAGAAGAGACAGGGTCGAAGGGAGTGAAAAACTACAGAACCAATTGTCAGTTCTCTAGAACATTCTCCATCCTTCAGACCACAGCCAGAGACACGTACTTACAGCCTGGTGTTCCTGATTTTCCGAGCTTCTTTAATCAAGGTTGTCATATTCATTTTCACTCACGCCCCTCTAGCTTTGGTTTTGGACACTGACTTTGATTGGATAATAATCTGCTGCCAATTTTTCCAATATTATTGGCATAATGGGCAACAGGCACAAGTTGTTTATCCAAGTTCTCTGCTTTATATTAAAAGTCATGGGCTCGTGGATGAATTTTAAGTAGCACTGTGCCCTTGTTTGTGGTTAAAGATGGCACTGTTCGATAATCCAGGCATGCTACTCTTTCTCTATGCATAGTGCCTCTGAAATCGGGCAATGCTGTGCCCCTGTGCTTGGTGAACTGAATTTCCAGGTGAATAATCATCTTGACTTTGACATGGAATCTTCTCTTTGGTTTGTCATCTGGCTGCTGGAGAAACTGTAAGCAGGAAGGGACAGGCAATTTTGGGGTTATTTCTACACCCAGGGTATATTTCCTGCAGAGTAAGAACTGCCATGGCCTCGTGCCCAGAATACTGACCTGTGGAGAACAACCCCGCCATCCTTCCATGAGCCTAAGATGAACCATGTGACATCCATTCCTCAGATCAGACCTCAGGTCAGGTCTTAACTGCTTTTGGTCACCAGCCATTTATATGATTTACGGAGCAAAGACTAGGCACAATGCAATCCCCAGGATATGTTAGAAAGTTAGAGGGTATTTCTAAGCATGAAAATATGCAACATTTGAGGGGTAATGTCATAAAAAGAAGCATCGGACCAATAGATCACTGTCTCCATTCAACTGTGATCTCTAAAAATAACTTTAGCTCTCATTTCTGAGAATGAGAGAGAAACTCTAGAAGTTCCACTCACGTTTTTTAGGAGGCCATATGTAACCTAATTTTTCCAAAACTGAACTTGAATATAATCTAATTAGAATTACATTCCACCAGGACATTTCAGTATAGATTCAGATCCACAAAGCAGAGGAAAAGATAATGTGGTTTTATTCCAAAGCGCAGCCTTAAACACATGGCAACATTCATCATTCTCAAAATTCCCAGTTGCTTCATTTTCTCCCAAGAGTCGAGTGGCTTCTATAAGAAAATTACATGTGGTCAGAAAATTGCGAGGCCTGCTTCTTAGGAAGCAATGATCCATTCATTTGATAATGTGCTAAATGCTTACTCTTTCTACTTGTCATTTTTTCCTTCTTGGTTAGCACGTCATGCAAATTGTAATGAGAGATAGAGAAATGGAAACACTCCTAGCAAAGCAGGCAAAAATAAGAACAAAAAAATAAGATATACAAAATGTCTTTAAAAATAAACTTCTTATTTTTAAAAATGCTTTTTCTGAAAAGCCAAGGGGAGAAGCCTAAATGTACTAGTACAGCCCCACAGACAGTGATCTTCAGACGGGGACACCGTATGTCCTCACCCCTGGAATTGATTCCATGGAAAAAGGACACTGGGGACCTCTGAGCACAGTTTCAAGTTGGCATCCGATCGTGGATAACTCCACCCTGTCTCCAGAGGCTTCCGTAGGATTCCAACTCTGGTCTTGGAAATGTGTGTATATAAGCAACACTGACGTGCAGGCTATTGTTTTAGAGGTGAACCCTTGCATTTAGTTGCCCCGGGGTCGACATTCTCATGGGTTAGCCATCCTTGCCAGTTTTTCCTTTCTCGCTGGCCATATTTCAGCTTTCACCAGAACCGGAGCTGTAGCAGTGGAGACCGAAGGGCGGCCCTGCCTTACCCTTGCTGCTCTGCCGGCTGCTACGTGGCAAGGAGAAGGCTGGAGCTGAAAGCCAGAAAGACTTTCCACTGTGAAACGCAAGATAAGCACAGGGATGTCCTCTTGTGCCTGCGGAATGTAGCCAGTTCTCATGTGTCCACAGAGCAGGTGATCTCGAGTGGGGAAAACTGGGCAGACTCGTACAGTGCTTAATGTATTACAATAGCCGGGATTTTCAATATGTCAGCTCTTTTTGGTGTGATTTAATACAGCTTACTTGAAAGGAAAAATAGAAAATCTATATGAACAGTTTCCAGCTGTCGGCTCTAATTTCCCACGACGGCCCATGACAAGGAACTCGCAGCACGACTGGATCAGAAAGGGGCTCATTGGAATTTGTGCTCCCTCGTTCTCTTTCTTTTCACTCTTCCTTAACATTCCTAAGAAATGTATCCAATTTTCAGGCCAAGCAGGATGGGAAAAATGGCCATTTACACTGGATAGCGTCTAAAAGTATTCTATGCTAATTTCAACATTCTAGGAAAGTAACTGTAGGTTATTCCAATATTAACAGAAGAAAGGAAGCATTTCTTCAAAGATAACCTATCTGCTCATACTCTATGCATTTCTCATCTTAGATGAAAAGTTTCCATTCTTCTCCTGAAACCGATTCCTTATAAACCTGGAAAGTCAGCTGATATTGTCTTCTAATGAATTTCTCTTGAGTTCTGAGGGAAGAAGAGAGTGGAGCACAAAGAAATACTCATTCTCTAGGTTATAAGATCAGAAAAGAAAGGCCATGATCTATTCCTCACTGTTGAGTACCTAGCTCATTACCCAGCACATAATAGTTTAGTAAATTTTTTGCTATATGTTAATTGACTCTTTACAACGGATAAGTCAGTTTTTCTGCCACTTTCCAATACTCCAAACTCTAACAAAGATCTTTTTAAAGATACCATGAGTTTTATTCTAGAGTTTTTCAGTGTAGCTTTTCTTCTCACCAGTAGCTTTCTCTTACTCACCCAAAGGTCAGCTTTCTCTTGAGCCCAAAGGTTCAGCTTAGCGACAGAGCACAATGGCTTTGAAGTCTGACGGATACGTTCAGCCATGTGGTTCTGCCAGTTCTAGTGTGGTTCAGCAAATTACTTAATTTCACTGAGTCTCATTTTCCCCACTTTTAAAGCATTCTAATTATTTCACGAGGTTATCCATGCCTTAAATAAAATAATATTTATAAATCAGCAAAGTGCCTGACACACAATAATCTATTTATGATGACTACTTTGGTCAGAATTAGTGTTATCTGCATGAAAGTTAAGAATAATCCTACAGCATGCCTTATAAGTTAAACATTGTTGCAAATCTAATTGAGAAGTTTTCTTGTTCATAAACTATATAAACTTTTTTTTTTTTACTGTATAATGCCAAAGGAAAGTTGCCTTAGTTTTTGTGCATACTAAAGTTTGCTATTTCATGGGACTTTCCTGGTGGTCCAGTGGTTAAGACTTCACACTTCCAAAGCAGGTTCAATCCCTGGTTGGGGAACTAAGATCCCACATGTGGCATGGCACAGCCAAAAAGTAAAAAATTGTCTTAAAAAGTATGCTGTTTCTTGGATGCACATTTCTCTAGAGCTTTCTTAAGTAGTCTATACAATGCCTTAGTGTGTATATCCCTCTAACACAAACTAGCTGTTATTTTCCCAAAGTCAAACAGCCTTTGACTTTGGGAAAGCCTGTGACTTACCGTTTCAAGTTTTTATTCTCTGCTCATACTCAGCAATGCATTTCCTGCATGCTGTGGTCACTGTGCTCAGAGACCACAAAATACAATGGAGAAAACAGCATACATTCATATGGATTTGCATGGCAATAAATGTAGAGAGTATGGAGAGGCAAGATCAGAGCTCTTCCAGAAGCTTCCATGCCCTACATATCTACCTTCCACCTGTGGCATGGTTAAAGCAATGCACACAAATTAGATTAAAAGCTGTTTGCTCCTTAGAAGGAAAGCTATGACAAACCTAGACAGTGTATTAAAAAGCAGAGACATTGCTTTTCCAACAAAGGTCCATATAGTCAAAGCTATGGTTTTTCCAGTAGTCATGTACCATGTGATTCAACCAGAGTTGGACCATAAAGAAAGCTGAGCACAGAATTGATGCTTTTGAATTGTGGTGTTGGAGAAGACTTTTGAGAGTCCTTTGGACTGCAAGGAGATGAAACCAGTCAATCCTAAAGGAAATCAGTCTTGAATATTAATTGGAAGGACTGAGGCCAAGGCTGAAGCTCCAATACTTTGGCCACCTGATGCGAAGAGCAACTCATTAGGAAAGACCCTGATGCTAGGAAAGATTGAAGGCAGGAGAAGAAGGGGACGACAGAAGAGGAAACCGTTGGATGGAGTCACCGACTCAATGGATATGAGTTTGAGTAAACTCCGGGAGATAGTGGAGGACAGGGAAGCCTGGCGTGCTGTAGTCCATGGGGTCGCAAAGAGTCAGAAATAACTTAGCAGCTGAACATCAACAACAAGCAGAGACTCTTTTACCTCAGGCATCAGGGGGAGCTAAAAAGGAAACAAGTTATTCCCTTCAAAGGACTTGAGAAGAGACTCATACAGCAATCACAAAGGTAGAACCACTACATGAACAGCACGCAGGAAATGCATTGCTGAATATGAGCAGGGAATAAAAACTTGAAAAGGTAAGATAGGAGAGTGCTTTCAGCCATTACTCCCAATTAAGTAACCGAACTGCAATGGTTTGAGCTAATCTAAAATCAATAACAATTGGCACATGATCTAGATTCTGAAAATCAGAGGTGAGATGCTCTATATCTCATTTTCTCTCTCTCTCCAATCCCAGGTCCCACTGACAGGAAAATGAACCCCATGTGCTTTCCTCCAGCACCTGAACCTCTCTGAATGGTCCTCAAATTTATGTTTGACGTCTCTCCTTCTAACCCCAGTTCCATAAATGCCTCTTTCCTTTTGGATGTTTCACGAAGATCTTACACCCATCATAAGCAAATCCTATATTCATTCATGTTTTTTTTAATTTAGGTTAAATCTTAATCATTTGTAACTTGTGAAACAGTCTGTAATTTGTGTTCTGAATCAATAACTGGCCAGCTGCATTAATTGAGCTCTTCCTGTTAAATTTCATAGTGTTGAAGCCCCCGAAACACATCTACAAATGGACTCATTCTTTTATCTTGCATTCATCTTCCCTAAATCATCCTACTACCAGCCAGAACACAACCTTAATGCTTTCAAAAGTTTTCAATTTTGGCCTCATCTTTCCTCATCCTTGGGGATGGAGGCTGAGGGCGGGAGGAGCCATCTATCTCCTCTACGATCTACAAGCTCAAAAAGGTTAGATGAGGTAGCAGCCAGTGTAGGCTGAGCCTTCCCTGCAGAAGGCCCTCAGGAAGGATCAGAGCTGAGGGAAGGTAAAGGTGTACACCTGGGCCAGCCCTCTAACTCCACACATACCTGCATCCACCCTTTAAAGGTGTTAGGACTTGCCCATTCCTACTTTCAACTCTGAAATAGTCATTAGCATCTGCAAGAGCCAATCACTGCTCGCATCAGATGATGGAGATAAAGCTGTAAACCTGCCCTTATGGGGCTTGCATTCTAGAGAGGTCTGTTTCTTGGCAGTGAGAAAAAGGAATCTGAAATACAGAGCTTTCCATTGGGGTACCATATATTTTTCAACCTTTCTACAAGTTCTTAATTGCCAATCTAATTTCTAAGCCAAATTTCATTCCTTCCATTCAAAATGGCATGGCCGGTCTGACCACCAAATACCAGGAGGCTTTCTTGACTATTTCAGCACGTCGAGGGCCAAAGAAAGCAAGCTGCTCCAAAATGACATGGCAAAACCCGTGGAGTGATTTTAATCAATTCTTTCAGCCAATTTTAAAGGTATTTATCACAAAGTAGCACAACCTCGCTAAAATATGTCTTTAAACACAAAGAGGGCTTTGTTTCTAAACCTTCCAGAAATAAAGGAGCACCCAGACACTGTGCCTGTTTTGTAAGTTAAGGTGAAAAAATACGACACTGAAACTCATAGTTGATATCTCTTCAGAAGAGAAATTCATCAGCAAGGTAATAATTCCCTGTAGTTATACAAAGAAACCACAGTCTTCAGAAAAACCACATGACAGAGAATGGAATACTGGGAGCAGCCCACATAATTACTCATGATAGATAACTGTATTAAAAATTAAATATAAATTATTGTGGGCATTATAGTTTTGGCACCAGATGAAAAAAATGCTTTATGTTACTTAAAAGTTTCAATAACTGCCCTAAAAATTTGGCTCCATTGAAAGTAAGTCTATCCTGAGTAAATACAAAGCATTTATTATTTGAAGTATTGCTTTCAATACAATTGTAAATTTTAAAAGATCTCTTGAATTTTCTAAAAGTTTCTATATGGCATTGATCGTTTAGAAAAGTAGTAAAAATGGATACAAAGAGCTGAATTTTAAATGGCGCCTTAAGGAAGATTAAGTTAGTATATGAAAATCTCTCACTGAATCACAATAAAACACAAAAATCAATTCCAGATGATTTTTAATCTAAATAGAAGAGGGGAACAAAATAAATCTTTTAAAAAATATAAGAGAACATCTTCATGACCTCGAAGTAGGCAAGAATTCCTTAAATAGCACACAAAAGAACTAACCTCAGAAGGAAAAAAAGATGAATTAGATCATATTAAAATTAAGAATTTCTATTCATCACTGTTAAGAGAGTGAAAAGGCAACCCACAGAGGGGAAAGAGGCTTGCAATAAAAACTCCAACCAATAACAGAGACCCAGAATAAATAAAGAATTCCTACAATTCAATAAGAAAAAGGAAGACAACCCAACAGAAAAATGAGCAAAAGACTTTAACACAGACTTCACATTAAAAGATAGCCAAATGGCCAAGACGCTTATGGAAAGGAGCTCAACTTCATTAGCCACCAGGAGAAGGTGAACTAGAACTACAAGGAGATAACCTTCCTTTTCACACTGTACGGCTGAAATTCAAAAGAAGGACGCTAACACCAAGTAGAGCAGCTGGCCTTCTCACACGCTGTTGGGAGAAGGGTCAGTTGGTACAAATACTTTGTAAAAGTCTTTGGCACTATCAGCTAAGCAAAGATTTTCAAAGTGTGGTTCCTGGACCTGGAGCTTTTCAGAAGTACACATTCTCAGGTCTCACCCCAGACCTACTGAATCAGAAACCTCAGGTGAGTCCCAGAGATCTGTGGTTGAACAAGCCCTCCTGGTGATCTGAGTCATGTGAAATTTTGAGAACCACTGTGCTAAAGCTGAACATATGCATATCTTGTAACCCAGAAACTGTACTCTAAGAGGTAACAGAAATGTTTACAAATATTACTCGGAAAACATGTACAAGAATGTCCACATAGCACCACCTATAATAAACCCAAACTAGAAACTAGCTAAAAGCCCATCATTGGTACAATGGATAAGTAACCTGTGATTTCATCACTTCATTGAAATCCATACAGCAATGAGGGTGAGCAGTCTACAGTTTCATGCAACAATTCAGATGAATAAAAGAAACCAACGTGAGGCAACGCATTCTTATATGATTCCATTCATATAAGCTACAAAAACAGGCAAAACCAAATCTGCAAAGAAATGCTTATACTTTGGAGACAGCAGTGGGGAGAAACCAGACAGGGGCTGGAGGAGGGTTTCTGGATGCAATTAAGCTTCTGTTTCTTGATCAAGTGTTGGTTACACTAGTGTTCAGTTTATGAAAATTTACTCATGTTGTAATGTTCATTATAGACTTGCAATATGGGTATGTTCCTGTGTCTGTGCACAAAGGTTATTTTCAGTTCAGTTCAGTTCAGTCCCTCAGTCGTGTCTGACTCCTTGCTATTCCATGGACTGCAGCGCGCCAGGCTTCCTTGTCCATCACCAACTCCTGGAGCTTAGTCAAACTCATGTCCATTGAGTCAGTGATGCCATCCAACCATCTCATCCTCTGTCATCCCCTTCTCCTCCCGCCTTCAATCTTGCCCAGCATCTGGGTCTTTTCCAATGTAAAAAAGGTTATTTTAGCTTAATTAAAATGTTACTTTCAAGTTGCACAGGTGAGAATTAGTTCAGGTAGAGGATTTTCATTGGAAAAATCTTTGTTGTTGTTCAGTCGCTCAGTTGTGCCCGACTCTTTGCGATCTCATGGACTGCAGCTCTCCAGGATTCCCTGTCCTTTACTATCTCCCAGAAAAAGTTTAGGATGCTAAAGAATAAGGAAGAACATCAAAAGTAATATACCACTCTGGGGAAGAGTTATCAATATGGCAGCAGGAGCAGAGTGGGAAGGAAGATACAGTATCATACACCACAATGAAAGCTTCCCGGGATGGCTGCGTGTAGGTGCTAAAACTGGTCCCTGGGGTCTGGCTGAGCAGTAGACACTCACCAGTGGATGTAGCTCATTCTAAATCTAAGCTTTAATAATTAAAGTGTAAGCACTGTATTTCCATATCCCTTAACAGCATTGGAAGTTTCAGTGGTCATGGTTGCACTCACCTACCCATCAGTCAGGGTAAGCAACCATCCTATGAACAAAGTGGAGATGGTCAGACACATTAACTAGTTGATGTTTGCTTCTGATTGAAGCTTGTTAATTCTTTGCTGGCCAAGCCAGTGGATTTTTAAAAGACAGTGAATGTTCTCATCTCCATCACAGCAAAGGCTTCATTCTACTCCCTCCCACCCCCAAACTCTCTTTTGAGTAGTTTCTGGGCTGTGGTTTAGACATGAGTCAAGTCTGGTGTTTACCAACAGGGATGTTGATCTCTCTTCTTCTCAGCCATTATCACTTTGAAAATTTCTTCTGCCCTGTTTTCTTCCTCTATTGTTTAGGGAATTCAATTATATGCATATATGATCTCGGTAAATTACATCACTTGGGTAACTCATATGAGCAACACACTTTTTTAAAAAAAAGTTCTCTATTTTAGTTTATTTTTTTAAAAGTGATTTGCTTGCATGAGTGGAAACTCAGAAATTACAAAGGGTCATACAGAAATGTGTGTGTGCTAAGTTGGGTTCAGTCATGCCCAACTCTTTGCGACCCTATGGACTGTAACCTGCCAGACTCCTCTGTCCATGGGATTCTCCAGGCAAGAATACTGGAGTGGGTGATCACATTCTTCTCCAGGGAATATTCCTGACCCAGGAATCAAACCCATGTTTCCCACATTGGCAGGTAGATTCTTTACCACTGAGCCATCTGGGAAGCTCGTTATCATGGATGTTGTTCTACATTATGTGTCTGTAAATATATGTGTCTACCGAAAGATAGATTCCTTCTTATTTCTCAACATTCAGTTAGAAAGAAATTCTGGATGTACAGAAAAATTGCAAAAATATCACATTGAACTTATAACAATATTTTGTTATACATTTCTTCAGCATTGCAACTCACTGACCATTTTATATGAAGAGACACATCTTTCCTCTGCATCCTAAGAAAGTAAGAGGACCTGAGTATTTGAAGATGATTAAAAACAAAATTCAATAGCAGCCTGTAGGAGGGAAAGAAACACAGAAGAGGGATGTTAAAGAGTCCCAGTGACAGCCAACCTCATGTGGCTATCCGGAGGTGGCAAACTTTCCCTACAAAGGACCAGATCATGGCTAAGATGGTAAAGAATCTGCCTGAAAGCAAGAGACCCAGGTTCAACCCTTAAGTCGGGAAGATCCCTTGGAGAAGGAAATGGCAACCCATGCCATTATTCTTGCCTGGAGAATTCCATGGACAGAGGAGCCTGGTGGGCTACAGTCCATGAGGTCGCAAAGAGACTCGCTTTTTTCAGTATATATGTTAGACTTTACAGTCCATTCAGGCTCAGACACAGTTATTCAACTCTGGTATTGTAGCATGTAGGTAGCCATAGATAATACACAATGATTGTGATCTACAGTCATTCACGAAGCTATTTACAAAAACTGGTAGAGGGCTAGGTGTAGCCCAGAGTTTGCCAAACTCTGTTCTTAAAGATGATATGAAAATGACTCTGTTTAAAGGAGATCAGCCCCTAGACTCATTCCAAATATAGAGTGAGTTCACCGGTTCAGCTATCCAGAATCAATCGTAAGCTCTAGTTGTTGGCCACTGACCTCAGATAATTAGACTGTCATTCTCAGTGTTAAATCGAGTTCCATTGTTCTTCCTAAAGCACTTCAGGTCTGCACTGCAATCAAGTGTCCCTGTTAGATGCTGACATTGGCATTGTCCCTGAATGGTCGTCAGTGTACCCACATGGGTGAGTAGGAGTAGTGAGTCCGCCTGAAGGCAGGCATCCAGTGAGTCTGTAGGTTTGCAGTGGATAAGAGTTCGTATGCCAATGCAGGGGACACAGGTTCAATCCCTGATCTGGGAAGATTCCCCGTGCCACAGAGCAACTAAGCCTGTGTACCCCAACTACTGAGCCCACCACCCTAGAGCCCAAGAGCAGCAACCACTGAGCCCACATGCCACAGCTTCTGAAGGCTGAGTGCCTCGAACCTCTACTCCACAACAAGAGAAGCCACTGCAGTGACAAGTCCGAGCACCGCAGCATAGAGCAGGACCCACACGCCCAGCTAGAGAAGGCCCGCACAAGGCAACGAAGACCAGTGCAGCCAAACATACACGTAAATAAACTGCCCTCTGGATTCCATACTTTCTCACGAACATCCAACTCTCAGTCTTACTCTGGCTCTTTTAAAGATAATGTGTCTTTTTTTTCTCTAGTCAGTTTTAAGATTTTAGATTTTACTTTGGTTTTCAGCAGTTTTAATATGATACGCTTCTATTTGTATTTCCATTATGCAAGATTCCAAGAATTTCTTGAACCTATGGATACTTTTGATAAAATTCTCAGCCATTATCACTTTGAAAATTTCTTCTGCCCTGTTTTCTTCCTCTAATGTTCAGGGAATTCAATTATATGTATATATGATCTTGTTAGCATATTACATATGGCAGCCGTCCCCAACACTTTTGGCACCAGGAACAAGTTTTGTGGAAGACAGTTTTTCCACAGATCAGGAGTGGTGGGGGATGGTTTGGGGATAATTCAAGCCCATTACATTTATTGTACATATTAATTGTACATTGTACATTTAATATTGTACATTTATTGTACATATTTCTAATCTAATGCCTCCTCTGGTCTGACAGGAGGTACTGATCCATGACCCAGGGTTTGGGCACCCCTACCATACCTGTCTTTTCTTAAATCTGAACTTGAATGGTATTGGCTTGCCTTCTAGTTCACTAGTTCTGTGTTCTGCTATGTCCAATCCACTGCTAAGCTCCATATATTCTTAATTTCAGATCTTGTACTTCCCCATTGTAGAATATCCACTTTGTTTTTTATGATTTCAATTTTTTGGTAAAATTCTCCATCTTCTTAATTCATTTGTTCTCTATTTCTAAGCATATTAATCATGAGTGCATGCATGCTCAGTAGCTTAGTCATGTCTAACTCTGTGACTGTATGGACTGTAGCCAGCCAGGTTCCTCTATCCATTGGGATTCTCCAGGCAAGAATATTGGTGTGGGTTGCCATGATATCTTCCAGAGGATCGTCCCAACTCAGGGATAAAACCCACATTTCTTATACTTCCTGCTTTAGCAGGCAGGTTGTTTACCACTAGCACCACATGGGAAACCATTTTTAAACTCTTGGTTGCTAATTCCAAGGCCATCTTGGAGTTAGATGTGGGTTATCTTCTATTAGGGCTTCCCAGGTGGCACTAGTGGTAAAGAATCCACCCGCCAATGCAGAAGACACAAGAGATGTGAGTTTGATCCCTGGGTCAGGAAGATCCTCTGGAGGAGATCATGACAACCCACTCCAGTATTCTTGCCTGGAGAATCCCATGGATAGAGGAGCCTGGTGGGCTTCAGTCCAAAGAGTCAGACACGACTGAAGTGATTTAGCATGCAGGCACATAAAGGACTAATCATTCAATCCAATAATGGGTTAAGCTGGAAATGGGTAACGTTTTAGTTTTAGTAAGACTCATAATACTCCTGCTTTATCTTTACTTCAAGGGCATGTACATTCTAGCTTTTTATTGAGATTCTGATGGGGCCTTTGTCTCTTCTGCCTTGAAAGATTCTGAGTTTCAGTTTTGCCCTTCAGAAGAATTCAACTTAGCTCTCTTCTCCCATCCAACGGGGCCTCAAAATTTGAAAATGATTTACTGGGGAGACTAGCCAAGTGTTTGTTGAAAGCCGTCTCCTTCTGGGGAAGGATCTTTGTTTTTCACCCCATATCCAGAATTGGCAAATGACTACAGGGGGGTGAGGGATAGCTAATGATTGCCAGCTCACCCTAGAAGGATTCTCTCCTTGGAAGTTTAGTTTATCTAGTCCTCATTGCTATTCTAGCTTTCTGGTCCCTATAAAAATAGGCTTTTTTAAATTTATTACAATTATCTGTTTCTAATTGTTGCAGCAAGAGCATTGGTCAAGAGCTTCTACGTTCTACATAAGAGAAGTCCCTTTTCTTCCTTTTAACAGATGGAGTAATTGGTGACTTAAATGATGCTTGCTAAAAGCCCCCCAAATTTTTCATTAGTAAAAGAAGAAACTAGAAGAAAAAGAGTATAAGCAGCTTGATTATTGGACTTTATGTAAACTTTAAATTGTGTTTATCTCCTCCTCAAGTAAAAAGAACATTTCACTTTGTATAAGAACCACTCCTTATAGACAGACTGAGTTGACAGAGTTTAAATCACAATGTCTAGTTCAGATTCATTTTAATCGTTCCACTTATATAAACCACAAATTAAAATAAGGTGATTGTGACAGAGAACCATTTGCCTACCAGTTTCATCCTTGTGATTAAGACATGTTTGTAATAAATTATTTGGTTTTCTTTGGGATAACACTGAATCATATTTCCTTACCTCCAATCAAAATAAGCTTCATACTGATATAAGAGAAAAAGAACCAACTGTGAAAAAAAAAAAAACTGGAAAACAGCCATATTTATAATCAAGTGCTCTTATTTATAGAAAGGTGCTAGATATGATGATTGCAAAAACTGCCTCCAAGCAATTCCAGGTATCAACTGCTGCATTGAGGAAGACAGAAAGATAAGAAATTACATTGCATTCTGTGTACAAATCTAATGAAGGTGGCACAGAAATGTGAGTGCTGAGAATTCACCAAGCACTAAGAAAAAGATTGATTTTTCACGTGGTCCTGCCAGCCCTTTGGAGAAGGCAATGGCACCCCATTCCAGTGTTCTTGCCTGGAAAATCCCATGGACGGAGGAGCCTGTTAGGCTACGGTCCATGAGGTTGCTAAGAGTCGGACACGACTGAGCGACTTCACTTTCACTTTTCCCTTTCATGCACTGGAGAAGGAAATGGCAACCCACTCCAGTATTCTTACCTGGAGAATCCCGGGGATGGCGGAGCCTGGTGGGCTGCCATCTATGGGTCGCACAGAGTCAGACACGACTGAAGTGACTTAGCAGTAGCAGCAGCAGCAGCAGCAGCCAGCCCTTTATTCTAGGAATACAATGACCCTGGAGAGTCAATCAATGGTTCTTCTGGTGTAAAAATGTGAGAAGGCCTTATCCCATGTAGGTCACGGGTTAGATGACATTTGTCTTAATTTCCAGCTCCTTTCCATCTCCATGGGTACTCGCCCTTTACAGAAGCACCTGACCGATGCCTTCTTTTGCCATGAAGCACACGGATGCACACCTCACTTTAAAGGCCTGTGTATGACCTTCCCCTTTCGAGATTGGCCACTGCCCTCTCTTCCCACCCCATCACTGTGTTCACGTAGCTATGTTTTTAGAGATGTGCGAGGAAAGAGGGGGCTTCCCTAGTGGCTCAGGTGGTAAAGAATCTGCCTGCAATGTAGGAGACTGAGGTTAGATCCCTGGATCTGGAAGATCCCCTGGAGAAGGGAATGGCTACCCACTCCAGTGTTCTTACCTGGAGAATCCCATGGACAGAGGAGCCTAGCGGGGCTACAGTCTCTACAGTAAGAACAGAGGCATTTTAAGACCTTTCTATCCTAACAGGGAGGCATGGCTCATGTTACATAACACACAGGCCAATGCTGGTCAGAGCAATTGAGGAAACAGGTGATTTTTCTCATAGGATGGGCTGGGAGAACAATGGTATCATTAATCGCTCACCATTTCCAGCCCATTCTTCGGCTGTGTCATCTCTGTCTTGTCACAGCTGGTGAAAAATTTAAAGGTCACTTTTATTTTTTCAATCAACAGCTTGATATGATCCAATAAAAATGCAATTCCTTTAATGCACAGGCTAATGTACTGGGAAATTGAGGTCTAGGGCCCCCATGCCTGGCACACACACATACAATCTCTTCCCTGAAACAAATCTTTCCTTCCCAGCAGAGGGTACAAATTATTTGTCCAAACAATCTTCCACTCTTAGCTTAATACAAAAGCTCTGTCAGTGTTGAAATTTGGGTGGGGCCCACCAAATCTAAGGCTCTATAGTTCAAGAGAAAAAAAAAAAAAATCAAGTGCCTGGTATGATGAGAGATCAAATGAAATCAAAACATTCTACCTTGCCAAGCATTTCCAGCAGCCAAATACCAATACTAGACGGAACTGGATGGTTTAGACTTAAGGTCAAAGAGGTATTGCTTAAAGATCTTTCAATATTGTTCCTTCAACAAATTGCCTGCTTTCTTACACTTTTTGCATTTAAAAAGCTTCAGGGGCTTGAAATGTAGTAATAGGTTCTTTGGTATTTTATTTGGATAGATATTTATGACATGCGGCTTCCCCCATGGTTCAGTGGGTAAAAAATCTGCCTGCAATGCAGTAGACACAGGAGACGCAAGTTCGATCCCTGAGTCAGGAAGATCCTCTGAAGAAGGAAATGGCAATCCACTCCAGTATTCTTGATAACATCACCGACTCAATGGACATGAATTTGAACAAACTCTGGGAGATAGTGAAGGACAGGGAAGCCTGGCATGCTGCAGCCCATGGGGTCACAAAGAGTCGAACACAACTTACTGATTGAATAGCAATAATAGCATATCTATGTTATAGTAGAGATAGTGTATTTTTTAAAACACATTATCTATACTTTTTTAAAGATCCATGATAGATGGTACACTGGTACATTTTTGCTCATAAAAGTGAATCACAAAACTATAGAGATGATGACTAAATAACCGCTCATTTCTTAGGTACATCCCCTGCTGGCCAGATTCTCCATCCCTTCCCAGGTACGCAGAATCAGTTTAATCTCACTCAACAAAAAGTTCATTTGAACCAAGAATGTTTTTATCTCTCTGTCATCCAACATGTAAGCCTGAACCTTTTCCTTCGTTTCAACCTTTTTCCATATCTAAAAGCATTATCCACCTTTTGACACAGTTCTCTGTACAAAACACCTAAAACGGACAATCTCCTGCCAGTTCTCAGTGCTAAAATCTGTACCCATGGTTGCATCAACTTACTGATTAGTGTGGCTCTGACTCAATATATGGATTCAGAAAGACCATAAGTCGCATCAGGTCCCCATGCTCCCCGTCTCCCAAACATAACTACACACAGGAAAATTCCGCGTGGCACAGTCTGTAAGATGGATATTAGCTTTGGCTCCCTAATCTACTTTCAAAAAAGAATTCACTGTGAAATAACAACGGCCAACTTTGCAGATCATCGCAATTTTATAAAGCACTTTCACAACCATTATCTCACTTGATCCTCACAAGAACTCTATGAAGTCGACAAAGCAAGCATTATCCTTATTTTAAAGATAATGAAATTAGGACTCAGAGAGGTTAATTAGCCTCCCAACAGCCCCTTGCTTGTAAGTGGCAGAGTCCCAACAGTGCGATGGCTCCAGCACATCACACAGCCTCAGAAAACCCCGATTAATTTCATCTTAGCGGAAAGTACAGGACTTATTAGAGCATTATTACCAGCTATCACTGGGATAAATATCTCTTGAAATTAAGCCTTCTGAACATGGTGCCAAGTTATTACGAAGCTCCGGCTCCTTTGAATAGCGTTTCACCCCGCTGTGGTTAAACTTCTCTCTCTTTCCACAGGTTCACAGGGCTCTTCTTCATCGGTTTGCATTTAAAAGTTTTACAAATACTGCCAGGAGCCAGCCCACGAGATCCCACCCATGACAGAGTCACGGGAAAGAGGAATGATTGAGCACGGCTTCTCAGGCCTCAGGGATTCTCGGAAGGCTGCCTCAGCGCTCACCTTGAAGATATCTGTCTTTCTGATGTTTACTATAAAAAGCCTCTTCTTATTTTCTATGACTTAAGCAAAAGGCCTTTCCCGATTTCTGATTTCCTTCTAAAATAGATCATTCTGAAACCTCAAATCAACAAGGCCCCTGAACGGTAGCACCCTAAATAAAATTATCTGGGATATAGAATATGCTGATCTAAATTCCTTTTGCTAACATATTAGTTTGTTTAATAAGTGTACCTGTGCCTTTGGAGCTAATGTGCATAACTGTTCCTTAATAATAAAATAACATTGAGAGCCTCCACACAGAAAGCCCTTATGGGCACAAAACCCTTCACAGGAAAAAAGGCTTGTTAGGAAATATAAGAAATATTGCTTTATGAAACTGTTACTTAGTCTATGTTCACTCACTATGTTTTTACTCTTAACGTATTTAGCCTATATAATGAAAGCATAATAGTTGAAGATTTATATAAATAAAAGTTTAGCTTTAATACAAATAATAAGACAATTGTAGATTTAACTGATGATTCTTACTTAGAGCTGACCTTCAGCTTGCTCTTCTATGACTTTATGGGACCACATTCTTTTCTGTTACGCTCCAGGCGTAGAGTAAATTACCGAAAACAGGTTTTACCTTGAAACTTTCTATTGACGAATTCTTTCCTGCTGTGCCTGATACAAAAGTGTTCTGACTGATCAACCCTTATCAATAGGAGAGTCACAAGACGTTAGCAGGCCCCCAGGCCAGAAGATGATGTAAACAAAATGAACTAAGATATGCAAATGATGTCGGTAAAGGTCAACCCTGTTGACCCATTAAGCTGATTTGATATGACTCTATACATTTGTTTCTATGTACCACTAAAGATATAAAAGCTGTCTTAAAAAACAATAAAGGCGGGAGACACTTGGAAACACCGAGACTCGCTGTGTCTTCCCATTCACATCGCCGACGCCGTCCGTCCTGAGGGAACCCCTGGACCAGCTGGAGCAGGACTCCGGCAAAATACCTGTTCATGTTAAAATGGTTGGGGAGCCTTCCTTTAATGTTCAATCAGTGATGTGAAATTATCCTGACTATAATAAGTGAATTCTCTACCAGATCGACCCTGCAATTACACAACAACCTTCCCTCATTCTATTAGATCCTGTCTTTATTTTACATTTTCATATTTTGTTCACCATGGATTTTTATACTAACTTTTGTTTTTTTAAAGATTGTATGACAATGTCATTTGTCTTGATTACTGAGCTTTTTGATGCTCCCTTAAATTTCATGCCAGGGCTAAGTGCATCACTTGCATTACCCCAGCTCCAGTCCTGTTTATTTGAAATCCTTCCTTTCTAGTTAAAAGCGGATAGGTATTCTGGGGTCACAGAGATCTTGACCTTGGTCAAGTCGCTTAAATGCTTTGATCCTCCATTACTTATCATAATCTTGGGCTCACGAGAGTATTTAGCTCATGCGGTTGTTTAAAAGATGTTGATGAAATGGCTGGCATATAATAAACACAGAAAAAAATGATAGCTCTTGTTAAAATTATTGCCACCATTTCTGGTTAATTTTTTAAATTTGTAATGTGGTAAAGTACACATAGGAGCTTCTCTGGTGGCACAGTGGTAAAAAGTCCACCTGCCATGCAGGAGATGAAGGTTCGAGCCCTGGGTCAGGAAGATCCCCTGGAGAAGGAAATGGCTACCCACTCCAGTATTCTTGCCTGGGAAATCCCATGGACAGAGGAACCTGGCCAGCTACAGTCCAGGGGGTCGCAAAAGTGTTGGACATGACCTGGTGACTAAACAACAGCAGCAAAATACACAGAACATCAAAGTTACCATCTTAACCATTTTTAAGTGTACAGTTCAGTAGTATTCAGTATAAGCAATCTCCATAACTCATTTCATCTTAATAGACTGAAATTCAGTACTCATTAAACAATTTCCCATCACTGCTAGCCCAGTCCCTGGCAAGCACCAATACTTTCTGTCTCTTATGAAACTGACTACTTTAGGTATCTCGTTTAAGTGGAATCATACAATATTTATCCTTTTGTGTCTGCCTTATTTCACTTAGCATAATGTTCTCAGGGTTCATCCACCATGTAGCATGTGTCAGAAATCCTTTCCTCTTTAAGACGATAATATTCTGTTGTATGCATAGACCACATTTTTTCCATTCATTTATTTATCGATGGACATTTGGCTTACGTTTACTTTTTGGCTATGGTGAATAACGCTTCTATAAACATGATGAAGAAATTATTACTATTGTTTTTATTCTTGTCTTTGTATTTTCTCTACTTTGTGGTTTCTCCATAGTGCACAGAATGAGAGCTTATCTACTGAGTGAATGACGAAACCATCCTGGAATCATTCTGGCAGAATCTTGGTGTTAGGCTAGCTGCAAAAAGGTGCAGTCTGCCATCATATTTGCTTCATCCAGTTAAGACTTTAACATGACCCTATCAGTTAAATGTTTTTTTTCAGTAGGAAAATGTTAGTACTGGATTTCCACTTTTTCCATCATGTACAAAACTGACATCCTCCTCCTCTGTATTTTAGCTTCATCATTTGTGCAGCAGCAAACTTTTTCTGAAAAGCACCAGATAAGACATATTTTAAGTTTCGTGGGCCAGAAGCTCTCTGTTGCAAATACTTACCTCTGCCTTTTCATGGTACCATGAAAGCAGCCATAGACAAGGCATAGGTAAATGAACATGACTGTGTTTCAATAAAACTTTATTTACAAAACTAGGTGGTGGGCTAAGTTTGGCCTGTTATAGGTCTTTACTTGCTGACTCTTACTCCATACAATAGCCCATTCCATTTTACTTCGTTGCATTAGAAATTCAGAGTAAAATGATGGCATCTTGTATTTGTGAGATGCCAAGTCGTAGTCAAATCAATTGTAGGAAAGTATTTTGGAAGGAAGATGAAATCAGCCAACAAAACCAGAACCAGAATTCCCCTCTTAGCCCTTGTGATGTTCTAAGACAAAAAGAAATATACATACTGGTCTTTATCCCCAGATCCTAGTCAGAGCTCCTAAAACCTTTGTGACTTCCTGAGCAATATGGATGCAAAAGGAGCGTCTTTGGTTCTAATATTTGGTCTTTGATTCTGATTCCTGGCGTAGGCCTCCTAACACCTTGGAATTGACTGAGTGATGGGAACATCTCGTCTAATGAATGAGGCACCACTTGGGGGGCTCCTAGATGGTTTCCAGATGAAGGTTGGTCACCAAAAAGACCAAACCACGATGAGACGCTTGAAACTTTCAGCCGCACCCCCCCACACACACACTCCTGGACTGAGTTCATAATCGATCATGCCTAGGTGATGAAACCTTCATGAAAATCCCTGAACTGTAGGATTCCAAGAGCTCCAAAGTTGGCAAAATTCACATGCCAGAAGGGCAATGTGTCTGGAAAGGCACCCCTTCCCACATACCTTGCCCAAAGCATTTCTTTCATCTGGCTGTTCCTGAGTTATATCTTTTTATAACAAATCAGTAATCTAGCAAGTCATCTATCTTCCAGAGTTCTGTGAGATTTTCTAGCCAATTATAGGCCCCGAGGTCGTGGGGAACCTCTTGATTTATAGCTGGTTGGTTTAGAAGAACAAGTAACAATCTGGACTTGAAATTGGCATCTCAAGGGGAAGAGGAGCAGTCTTGTGGAATCTGAATTCAACTGTAGAACACCCAGTTGGTGTTGGAGAATTGGTCAGGGTGGAGGGGAAAAAAAAACCCCACACATTTGATGGCCAGAAGTGAAGTGTGAGAATAAAGGAAAATAGTTTTTCCTAGACAGTATCATTCCACATGGAGACTCTCAGTAACATCACTAACAGGTTCTAAGTGTCTGGCGCAGAAAAGATGCTCAAATAAAGTTGAATGTTATTATTATTAGAACTACATAAGTAAAGTGTGAGTAACTGAAGTTGTAACTACCATTACTAAGGCAATATCAGTTCAGTTCAGTTTAGTTGCTCACTTGTGTCCAACTCTTTGCAGCCCCATGGACTGCAGCACACCAGGCTTCCCTGTCCATCACCAACTCCCAGAGCTTGCTCAAACTCATGTCCATCGAGTTGGTGATGCCATCCAACCATCTCACCCTCTGTTATCCTCTTCTCCTCCCGCCTTCAATCTTTCCCAGTGTCAGGATCTCTTCTAATGAGTCAGTTCTTCACATCAGGTGGCCAAAGTATACAAAGCAAGATATAGGATAGTTTTCAAGTGACCTCATATCATTGTTTATAGATGACAAATTGCCAACGTTCTTTTCAAGGTATGAAACTGAGGCCTGGATGATGAGAAACAGTCCCAGATTGCAGGAATTAGAGATATGGGGAGGAAGTGGTAAAATCCAGGTTTGGAAAACCTTGCCAAGAGTAGGTATGTTGTAGTTGCCTTTCACAGCTACTAGGGTTTTTGTTTTTTGTTTCTATTTTTTGCTTTTGAACAAAATGACACACAGGTTGCTTATGGATTTAGGCTATTTTTGCCCGGTAACAACTAGTTTTATTGCAGCAACTTGAGACCCTAATTCACCCTTTAGCTTCAAACCTCTCCTAGTTCACTTAAAAGTTGCATGATTTGGAGGCAACAACATTTTCGTGGGAGAGGCACACCCTGGGGAGCCTGGGAGATTATGTTGAAGTCCTCCCTCCCATCACTTGCCTGCTGTGTGACTCGGGGGGAGTTATTTGACCTCTCTGAGTCTCAGTTGACTTGCCTATAAACATGAATAATGAAACTTACTACACAGAGATTTGTGAGTGTTATGAATTGAATTGTGTCCCCAAAAATGATATATTGAATTCTTAACCCCCAGTACTTGTAAAGTTAATCACTCAGTCGTGTCCAACTCTTTGCGATCCCACGGACTGTAGCCTGCCCAGCTCCTCTGTCCATGGAATTCTCCAGGCAAGATACAGGAGTGAGTTGCTGTTTCCTCCTTTAGGGGATCTTCCCTACCCGGGGATCTTCCCTACCCAGGGCTCACACCCAGGCCTCCTGCATTGCAGGCAGATTCTTTACCCACTGAGCCACTGGGGAAGCCCCACTTGTAAAGTGACCTTATTTGAAGATAAAGAGTCTTTACAGAGGAAATTGAGTTAAGATGAGGTCATCAGGGTGGATCCTAACCCATTATGACTGATGTCCATAGGACATCTTGAACACAGAAACAGATACACACAGAGGGAAAATGATGTGGAGACGGAGGCAGAGATTGGAATGAATGTTGCCTTGAACCAAGGAAAGTCTGGGGCTACTGGAAGCTGAAAGAGGCAGGAAACATCCTCCTCTAGAGGTTTCAGAGGGAGCCCAGCCCAGCCCACATCTTGGTTTTGGACTTCTGGCCTCTGAGAAACAGCGCACTTCTTTTTTTTTAAGTTTTTTTTTGTTTTTAATATGGACCATTTTTAAAGTCTTTATTGAATATGTTACAATATTGTTTCTGTTTCATGTTTTGGTTTTTTGACCACCAGGCATGCGGGATCTTAGTTTCCCAACCAGGGACTGAACTCACACCCCCTGCATGGGGAGGTGAATTCTTAACCACTGGACCACCAGGGAAGACCCAGCAATAAATTTCCCTTGTTCTATACTACCCGGCTTACAGTACTCTGTTAAGGCAGGCCTAGTAAACCACCATGTTTAGAATTCAATCAGAAAAAGAAAGTGCAGAGCTCAGTGCCTGATTTGCAACAGATGCTAAAAGTCCAGACCCCTACTGAAGCCCTAGTGTTTGCTGTAGTAGGATATCGAGCATATGTTCTCATTTATATTTCTTACAACGACCCTATGTAATGCGGAGACGGACCAGTCACATCAACTTTAGATATAAGGGAACTACAGCCTCCGGAGGTTGAGTAACTTGCCCAAGGTGTACAGCTAGGAAGGGGAACCGTGTGTCACATTCATTTAGGGTCAGGTCGCCTAAAGGCAGAGTGTCTTGTCTGTAGCAGTGTCACTAGAGGAATCAAGTAGTCAATGTGTTCCTTTTTCGTGAATATTCATTGGAAGGACTGATGCTGAAGCTGAAGCTCCCATATTTTGTCCACCTGATGCAAAGAGCTGACTCACTGGAAAAGATCCTGATGCTGGGAGAGATTGAAAGCAAAAGGAGAAGAGAGAAGCAGAGGATGAGATGGTTAGATAGCATCATTGACTCAATGGACATGAATTTGAACCAGCTGGAGGAGACAGAGAAGGACAGAGGAGCCTGGCATGCCGCAGTCCATGGGGTCACGAAGTCAGACAGGACTTGGCGACTAAACAGCATTACCACACTACTCACTCTAGAGATCCACCTCCAGGTTGGCGGAGGTACCTTCAGGTTTGTGCCGCCGGTGGGTGTCTCCTGCCCAATCATACTTCTCTTTTGTTCCTTTTACTTGTTTTTCCTTAAAAATATGCTTCACACAAAGACTCTGAAGAAGAGTGGATATATGTATATGTGTAACAGAGTTGTTTTGCTGTATGCCTGAAACTAACACAACATTGTAAATCAACTGTGCACCAACAAAAATTTTTTTTAAATATCTATTACGCACCAAATCCACCTCCAAATCTGCTTTCAGAAAGCTCACTAGACTTTATAACTTGGCTGCAAGGAGTGATATTGGCCCAGATGGGAAGTTGATAGAACACCCAAGGAAAGAAAAGACTCCGATATCCATGCCCCTGTAACTTGAGCCCAGAGGAGGACATGCGTTGAGGTGAGGATGGAGGGCTACTGTGTGTATAAAAAATCCCCATCCGGGTCATGGAGAGATTTGAGATCCCACTGGCTTAAAATGCAGAGAAGAAATCTCCATAAACTAACAGTAAAATGTAAAAGTTCAGCTCCACAGGAGGAGTCAGAAAGCACCCTCTTCTGGCTGAGGCATCAAATCCCCAAGGCCAGACAAATGTATTTTTTTGAAACACGTGCACTAAGAAGGGCTTCCCCGGTGGCTCAGTGGTAAAGAATCTGCCTGCAATGCAAGAGACATAGGAGTCAGGGGTTTGATCCCCGGGTGGGGAAGATTCCCTGAAGGAGGAAATGGCAACCCACTCGTCTTACTGCAGGGAACATCTCATGGACAGGGGGTCCTCATAGTTACATAGTCCATGAGTCCACAAAGAGTAAGACTCAAGAGAGCACTGTAGGACCACTAAGAACACTGACACCTGATATTTCAAATCATACCGATCAATTCCAAAAACCATGCACGCTTGGGTAAGAAAAGCCTATCCAAATGGCACTTTGGATACAAAAAGTCTTGTAATTTGTGCACATAGCCCCCTTGGTTAGTAGTAATTGTCTCATTTTCTTTTCATATTTCCACCAAATAAAGGTCAAATTAAGCTAAATAAAAGAGGAGAAGGGAAAGGAGTAAGTTGTTTCATGAAAATTTTTGAGCTGATTAAAAATTTACAGAGAAAGGAATCCATTCCAAGTGCTGTCATGCCATATCTCCCGCATAAAGGGAGCTTGGTTACTTAACTCTAAACCCTGCCTTTTGGGCTATCTGATTACCCTTTATCAGGGACCATTAGTGTCTTATAATAGCAACCAATCTCTTGTTCAGTCAGCGTTAATTTCCTTAAAGGAAAATCTCCTGCTTTAGCATTCAATGCCTCCCCTTGTCCACCTAATGGAATAATGCAAGAAGTAAACATGCATTTAAGATCTGACACCAAAAGGCAAAGTCACTTCCCACCTATTCACAAACATATATTTCCACCTTCCTATCACTAAGCAGTAGCATTTTCTTGCCCCAGGCTTTTCAACAAAGAAATAGCTTGCAATATTTGTTAAGATCATTACAAAAGATGTAGAATGCAAGTCAATAGAACTGTACAAATCTTTTAGCCCAGTTTCTTCCTTTTATGGGTCAGGAAACAGAAGCCCATACCCTCATAGAGCAATGATGGTGGTTTAGTCGCTAAGTCATGTCCAACTTTTGCGATCCCATGGACTATAAACTGTCAGGCTCCTTTGTCCATGGGATTCTCCAGGCAAGAATCCTGGAATGGATTGCTGTTATAGAGGAACAGTGAAAGTGAAAGTCACTCAATCATGTCTGACTCTTTGTGACCCCATGGACTAGATAGTCCATGGACTAGATAGATACGGACTATCTAGACTAGAATTCCGTAGTCCCTGAAATTCTCCAGGCCAGGATACTAAAGTGGATAACCGTTCTCTTCTCCAGGAGATCTTCCCAACCCAGGGATCAAACCCAGGTCTCCCACATTACAGGCAAATTCTTTACCAGCTGAGCCACCAGGGAAGCCCTAGAGCAATAGAGGTCAAGTCTAGATTTCTGATTCCCAAACCAGGCTTATTTCCACTAAGACAAGCCATGACCCACATCATATTATGTTTTCTACAATATGACATAGGCAGAAAACAAACTATTGGGACTTCCCTGACCCCCCAATAGTTAAGACTTTGTCTTCTAATGCAGAGGGTGTGGGTTTGATCCCTGGTCAAGGGGCTGGGATCCCAAATATCTTGGGCTGAAAAAACAAAACATAAAACAGAAGCAATATTGTGAGGTTCAATGAACACTTTAAAGATGGTCCACATCAAAAAAAAAAAAGATCTTAAAACAAAAGAAAAGAAACTATTCATCCTGATTCATTTTAGAAATGTCATCTCACCTTTGCAATGGTGTGTCTTATGGACATTGCTGCTGCTGCTAAGTCACTTCAGTCGTGTCTGACTCTGTGTGACCCCACAGACAGCAGCCCACCAGGCTCCCCCGTCCCTGGGATTCTCAAGGCAAGAACACTGGAGTGGGTTGCCATTTCCTTCTCCAATGCATGAAAGTGAAAAGTGAAAGTGAAGTTGCTCAGTCATGTCCGACTCTTCATGACCCCATGGACTGCAGCCCTCCAGGCTCCTCCATCCATGGGATTTTCCAGGCAAGAGTACTGGAGTGGGGTGCCATTGCCTTCTCCCTTACAGATGTTATAGATATTTTAAAGAGAATTTTGACTAACTGGGATCTATCACCAAAGGATAAGGGCTGGAGGAGGAAAATCACCTTTGAAATAAATTGTCTGTGGCTATTAGCTTCTGGTTTAAAATGCAGTTGTTCCCTAGTTTCCCCAAAGGAGAAAAAAAAAAAGATACAGAAAAGGAGGAATCCCGCAAGAAGAGTGAAACTGTGACTGGCAGGCAATCTATTACCAGAATACGGAAGGAGTGGTGCTAACATCATAAGCAGAGCCAACAGCTGCCCCACTGGAGCTCAGACCTTCATCTGCCTCTGCACACAGAAACCACGTTCTACGAGATAGAAAATCACTCAGCCATCCCCATACTGTGTGAATGTTGTTTTTTAGGTAGTTATGTTCCCTTCAGAGGCCCACTGTGTACTTTATTCTGAAGGAGGAAACTAAGCAGATGACTTGGGGAGGCAGAATAGTGGTGACCAGTGAGGATGCTAGAGGGGCAGTGCCAACTGCAGCAATTAGCCCAAAACTTCAGTGGGAGGAGATGTGTGCATCATGCTCGTTCATACCTTCTGCTGGTTCAGTGTTAGGAAAGCAAATGGTAAAGAGAGGATCCCACTTAGTAAAGATCTAGGAGAAAGAACCAGAATGTGGAGTGCAAGTCAAGTGGGCAAAGCCAAAGTGTTGCTGGTGAGACCGGGAAGAATGTCAAGACACCAACAACACTGGCCATCTGAAATCACGTGTCTGCTTCACGTCTGGTAAAGGCAGACTGGATCACGTAGAAAACTGAAACTGTGATGAAGAGAAGAGTTGGGTGTTCGAGATGAATGGGAAGAGATAAGGAGATAAAAATGAAGAGCCAGAAAATGGCAGATCCCCAGAGCTGACACTGCCAACTCAAATACCATGAATTCTTGAGGACGTATTTCAGCCAGAAAGGCTGAGAAAAAAACAGTTTCGATTTAAAATGATTTACAAAAAGAAAACCCTTAGATTTCAAAAAACACCTGAGCATGTGGGGGGATAGAGTTCATTCACCAGGTTCCAACCTAAATTGATGACAGCAGCCTCCGTCAACACACATTCTGACAACTTTTAAATCATATAAATGGAGGAAAAGTGAGTATAAGCATTTAGGCCGGGCGGGGAGGGCAGGAGGAAAGAAAAAGAAGTAATCTACAACAGAACAAAAATTAAAGCATCTTCAGGTATCCCTTCCATAACACTGAAAATAAAACAAAAATGTAATAACAGTTTTGCCTAAATTTAAACTGGAAACAAAGATTGAGGTATACACCACATAATTAAGAAATGACTCAAAAATAAAAAAAAAAGACAGTTTGTGACCTAAAAGGACTCATAGTGAGTGAACAATGAAATTCATTATAGATGATCCAAATAAAAATTATAAAAATGCTGGTCAAACTAAATATAAATGTTAAATATCTCTTAAAATAAAGGATAGCAAAAATATACTTGCTGAATATCAATAATCTGAATCTAAAATCACAGGTTATATATTTTTTTTAAATCTCAGAAATGGTACAGAGAAGTAAAAACACATTATATCTCTTACTTGATACAGGCTTTTTAAAAATGAACTTATTCTTAATTTTGATTATTATAGAAATACATATTTTAAATTTTTAACTTAAAAAGTCACTAGTAAAATGAAAACTAGAGTACATCAACTCAAAATAATAGGAGAATGTACATGTAAAAAATAAAACAGAAAAAGAACTCAAAAATTTTAGAAAGAAAAAACTTTTCAAAAAACCACAAATAGCATGACAAAAATAAATAAAAACATGAAAAGATTATCAGGTTGGATTTTTTAAAAGTCAAATATATTCTGCTCTCAAGAGATGTGATAAAATAAAGTGATCAGGAAAATAAAAAGAGAGAAAAAAGGAAAAGAGAGATCAGAAGGTTTATTATATAAATTTTAAGGTAGAATTTACAAAGAAGGAAAGCATGGAAGTGCATTTATTTGTGACAAAGTTGAATTCTAGGTAGAATATTAAACTGTACAAGGACTGGAATTTTATATCAATAAAGATGGAATCCAAAATGAAAACACAGCAGTAATAAATATTTGTTGATTACCATAGTATCATGAAGCAAAAATGATTAGAGATGAGTGATAATATTTAAGCAAAAGAGGAATCTACTGGGCTTCCCTGGTGGCTCAGTGGTAAAGAATGTGCCTGCCAATGAAGGAGACACAGGTTCAATCCCTGGTCTTGGGAAACCCCAGGAGACCACGGAGCAGCTAAGCCCATGCACCATAACCATTGAGCCTGTGCTCTAGAGCCCAGGAGAGGCAAATACTGAGCCCACAAGACACAACTACTGAAGCCCGCACACCCTAAAGCCCGTGCTCCGCAACCAGAGAAGCCACCGCAATGAGAAGCTCAAGCACCACAAGGAAGAGGAGCCCCCACTCACCATGACTAGAAAGTCTGCAAGCAACAAAGACCAGCACAGCCAAAAATAAACATGCAAATAAAGTTACAAAAAAGAGGAAGCTGCTGCACAGAAATTAGGAAGCACTCTCTTAAATAACCCTTGAATAAAAAATGAACACAAGCCAACAAGTAGACTTTTTCTAAACGAATAACATTTTTAACATACCAAAATTTTGAGGTAGGATCAAATAGTTCTCATAGGAAAGTTCACATTTAAATTCTCAGAAAAATGCGTTGGCCTGTGGACAAATACTGGAAGGATTTGCAGAAATAAAAGCTGTCGTAATTGTTATAAATAAATAAATAAATAATTCTCTTAATATTAAAAAAAGAATAAAATTAAAAGAACTAAGCCCTTGAGGTAAAAGCCAAGGAGGTAGAAAAAAGTGTTTAGAATTAGTTTTGTTAAACAAATTGTGGAATTAATAGGTAAGTCCTAGAACTAATTTTTTGGAAAATATAAACAAACACACACACACACATTTCTATCTACTCAAAAAAAAAAAAGAAAATTAGAAAATGAAAATATACCTATAGAAATTTTAAAAATACAGAAATGACCATAAAAGCAAAGAAGGTCTAAAAATACAAAAGCATATTTTGTATAGATTTATGCTATCCCCTTGAATATCTTCAAGAAATGTCAGATTCTTTTAAGAAAATGTTCATAACAAAAACAAAAGCAAACACATCTCACTCAGATAAACCAAAACTACAGAAACATTTGAAGTTAACCACAGTTTACCTCCAAGAGGTTACAGACCATAACAGGCTTTTAGATATGCTCTTTTAAATAAGGAATAGATTATTTTTATGATACATTTCATAAATCATAAATGCATTTCTAAATTATTTCAGAGCATAGAAAATATAGAAAGTCTGCTAACACCACTAATACTACTGATCTAACCCTGAAAAAAAAAATCATAAAAGAGAAAAGAGACAAACCAACACTGAAATTGTAACATTGATTAAAAACCCCCAGAATTCACCAAGAAATTGCCTGAAATTAATATTTGAGGAAATGACAGTAGAAAATGGTTCATTTTGTATGCCTTGATGGATCTTTAACTTAGGATTCTAAAGAGTTTGTCACTCTGAGCTTTGAATTGAATTTTCTTATTGCAGTATAATTGCTTTAGAGTGTGTGTTAGTTTCTGCTGTACAATGAAATGAATCAGTGATATGTATAATGAAGCCACTCTTAAAAATTCAGAAAAGTGGGGTGCTGTCTAGGAGTATACTAGTGGATGGTCTGAAGAAAGGATGCAGCATTAGGAATTTGGGATTAACAGACACACACTAATAAATATACATAATAGAGAAACAACAAGGACCTGCCATACAACACAGAGGAGACATTAACACCATGACCACATTTGCTTTGCACAAAGGGAAGAACAGGTTGTCACTGGTTCAGGAAACCTGAGCTATGAAGTCAGCAAATCCAAATTATTCAGTACAAATCCCCATTTTCAAAAGATGGTCTAGGTCCATAAATATATCCACAAGTCCATCTACTCAGTGCATAGTTGCCTACCTAAATATTTTAGATGTAGGAAGTGGGGCATCTACTGAGTTAAAAAGCAATTTTTACCTATCTTCTTATATCACAAAGCAATTATTGCTCACTCACCACTTAATTTGTTCTGACAACATTCTGTCAGATAATACCAATGAAAACAAATGAAAACTAGAAAGAAGAGTTAAGTCTCCTATATGATATATGCTTATGCCAAAAAAGATTAGTTAAAAATCCATCTTCCTCTACCTGAATCCAGAGACTGTTTAAGGGAACTGTCAGTAAAATCATTACTAATGAAGTACCAGACTATGCAACACAATGGTTAGAAAGGAAATTTAAAAGATAAATGCAATTGCATATGTCACAAATTTTTCATTAACAGATGAAGATGCTGGGAAAGTTCACATTTTTGGAACAGCCTATAATCATTACAAGTATTCAGGGCATCAAATCTTATTCGATCCTGTCTTCTCATCCAACTCTCAGCCTTCTCCCTGTGTTCAAACTCCTTCTCCTATGTTTGGCATTTGACCTTCCCTTTAAAAACTGGAAAGGGAACTATTATAATCCTCTGTCTCCAACAACCAAGCCCCACACCTACTCTCTTGGTTAGCATTGTCTGTGGTATTAATAAACCATCCATCTTTGAATTACGAACCATCATCACTCACCCAACTCTTGAGGCATCCCAAAATCCCACCAAGGGGCCCACAAGAAGATAGCTTACCACATGACAAAGATGGGGTTTGATCTAAAGATGCACCCCCAACTGCACATCTGGATGTTAGGTTCTGGTGTGAGGAGTAGACAGCCATGAACTTTACAAAGTAAAGAAAGAAGCAACAGTAAGGACTGGTAGTGAGGCACTTTGCAAAGCAGGTTTCAAATGATTGGACACCTGGCAAAAGACATCCCCACTCATGCCTTTTGTCTAGTAACTTAATCTTTTTTCAATGAAGGGGAGCCTTTTTCTTCTTCCAAAGAACAATGAAGAGATATCTCAGAAGGAAGAAAGAACAAGAATTCAGCGTCCCCTAGATCATTTTAATCTCAGGTTCTTTTGACTGCCCAGGTCAACTGGAGAAACCAAATGAAATTCCACAGCTCCACCCTGGACATTCCTTTCTCCTGAAGTCCAGGAAATGGCCAGCATCTCCCTTCCCCATTTTCTTGGTGCTGATAGAAGGAGCAATTGCATCTCATGCTTGGACGGACGAATTAGTGATTGGAAATTGGCTGGTTCAGTAACTACCTTTCCTAAAAATACCTTAAAACAAAACATAAATTCCACAAAGAAACTGATGAAAACCTTCATGGTGAGGAACTGTAAACATATAAACCAACTCAAAGGTGCTCATTTCCCTTTTTTAGTTGTGTTCAGTTCAGTTCAGTCGCTCAGTCATGTCAGTTCTTTGTGACCCCATGGACTGAAGCACGCCAGGCTTCCCTGTCCATCAGCAACTCCCGGAGCTTGCTCAAACTCACGTCCATTGAGTCAGTGATGCCATCCAACCATCTCATCCTCTGTTGTCCCCTTCTCCTCCTGCCTTCAATCTTTTCTAGCATCGGGGCCTTTTTCAAGGAGTCAGTTCTTCACATCAGGTGGCCAAAGTATTGGAGTTTCCGCTTCAGCATCAGTCCTTCCAATGAATATTCAGGACTGATTTCCTTTAGGATGGACTGGTTGGATCTCCTTGCAGCCCAAGGGACTTTCAAGAGTCTTCTCCAACATCAGAGTTCGAAAGCATCAATTCATCGGCACTCAGCTTTCTTTATGGTCCAACTCTCAAATCCATACATGACTACTGGAAAAACCATAGCTTTGACTAGACAGACCTTTGTGTCCTTAGACGGACCTTAGTTTCATGCGCGCATGCTAAGATGCTTCAGTCGTGTCCAACTCTGTGGGACCCTATGGACCATAGCCCCCAGGTTCCTGGGTCCATGGGATTCTCCAGGCAAGAATACAGGAGTGGGATGCCATTCCCTCCTCCCTTCCTGACCCAGGGATCAAATCCACGTCTCCTGCTTTACCTCTAGCGCCACCCAGGGAAGCCCTTTTTAATTGCACCGAAACCCAAAAACAGAATCACATTTGTGAGACTGTTTACAGAGACCATTGTGACAACACTACAACTTGGATTTCACCTCTGAGTCCATACGAATAATCTTCCTGTTGCGCTGAGTATATTTTTAATTAGAAGTCATGTAATTCTTGTTTCAGTGATGGGCAATTAGGACTATTTTTCTTTGGGCAAAACTCATAAAGCAAAAGAAGTCAACTCCCTTATGTGGAGGGGAGGGAACCTGGCCAAATACAAAGACCTAGATCTGGACCAAGACTTAGATGGAAAGAGAGCCAAAGCTTTTGACTACTGACTCCTTCCTCTAGGAACCCAACCTGTGCCAGTGCCAGGGGATCCAAGAGCCCGTAGAGAAAGGAGAATTCAAAATCCATACCCAGCCAGGGGCAGCGCAGGACTCCAGTCCCACTGGGAAGTTAGCATGCCAGCTAGGAGCTGAGGAAGAAGACTCATCAAGCGACGGGTTACCCAAGCTTTGGGAGAGATCAGAAGCTAAGATGAGGCTTCAGGTTGCATGAGGGGTAGGCTGGAGACCTGGGTCTCACCAGGTACCATTCACCAGTAGAAACGGGATGTTCAGTGCACTGGTTAGAACAGATTCGAGAACTGGGCAGGACCAAGGCTGCAGCAGACCGTTTCAGCACACACAGCTGGTCTAGGCTGGGATGGATGCAGCATGATGAATCAGAAACACAGGAGCAACCTGGGGAAGTACTTGTGTGGTCCATTTCACAATCCATGTGGAAGCTTTGTAGCCCCTGTGCCTGGAAGCAGCGCTTCAATTACCAGAGCTGCCAGTGAGCTGAGTCATGCGTCAACTAATGCTTTTGCCACGGAATAGCAATCACCTTGAAGGGCATAATTCTTTCATTCGCCAAACACACACTGAGCACAAGTGGGCAAGATGCTGAGTCTGAAAGTAAGCGGATGGTCATTGTGAAGATATCCGTCCTCACAGCATGTAGAGGAACCACAGAAAGTCTAAGCCCCGACAGTTATCCTGGTTTCATACTTAACAAGAGAATCTTGGCTTGAGAGTCAAGGTTTACATTAACAACAGCTTTCCCGAGGTTTTCTTTGTTTGGTTTGTTTGGAGGTGGGGGGGTTGTTGTTTTGTTTCTTTGTTCCTTTTACCAAGTCTTATCTTCATGGCTTTTCTACTTTTAGGATGCTTTTCTGCTAAATTCACTTTACATGTAGTTGTTTTTTTTTTTCCCAACAAGTGGATTTTAGGGACTTCCCTTATGGTCCAGTGGCTAAGAGTCTGCTGTCCAACACAGTGGATGTGAGTTTGATCCCTGGTTGGGAAACTAAGATCCCACTCACCACAGGGCAACTAAGCCAGCATACCACACTAGAGACAAGCTCCCTGCACCGTGACAAAGACCCAGCACAGCCAAAATAAAAAATAAAACACAGTAATAAGTGAATTTTATAATGTATTTAACACAAATCGTGCTAAGGACATACCATGGTTTCAAGATCTGATATATCTATAACAGCACTTTGGGAACTACAGAATCAATAAGAACTTTGTTACTCAACACTTGGTGCTGTTTTCATAGAGTCATGCACACATGAATGTGCAGCTGTGAAGGACACATCATGCTTTCTAATTGTTCCTAGGAATAGTATGAGGCACTATGCCATTAAGTTCCTTTTCATAGGAAAAAGCTTCCCATCATTACCACCTACTCATCTTTTTACCCAGGATGCACAGTAAGTATTTGAGGATGGAGTATGAACTCCAGGTGGAGAAAGAAATGGCAACCCACTCCAGTATTCTTGCCTAGAGAATCCCGTGGACAGGGGAGCCCAGTGGGCTGCTGTCTGTGGGGTCGCACAGAGTCAAACACGACTGAAGCGACTTAGCAGCAGCAGCAGCATGAACTCTAGGAGTGACTCGCATTTCCCATTCAACACCAATGCACTAGATTCCCAGCTGTTTCCACTATAATGTATCTTAACTATAAATCTACCAAAGATCAGGAACAAATTCCTTCTGCTTAAAATACTTTTGCAACTATAAATGAAAATAACATTTAAAATAAATACAACCAAAACGATTAAAAGCCACAAAATTTCAGATTAACCCCATGTTAATATGGCAGGGGTAAAGTGCTCTCGGAGGAAGCTGTGGCCTTAGTCTGACCTGTGGGCTGCTTTATTAGGTGCCACGAGCTGTGTGGTTCTCCCGACACTTGTCTCTACTCAAACTACGATAAGCCTTTGTATGGCACTAAGTGACAGCCTTGGTGCCTCACGAGGAATCTCGTTGTATATGTCCTAGGTCCAACCCTGCTCATGCACTGGCATCTGATAATTAATATTAAAGTCTCTACCATCTTGCTATGTCAGGATCTTTTTAGCACAAACATGACCAGGCTGTTTATTACCTTCTAATTATTTCATCAGTTTCACATGGAACATTTCCCAGCCACCTCTAACTTCAGCCATGCCACTGTTCAAAGGCAGGGTGCTAAAACACCTCCCAACGTCAGACTTAGAATTATTGCCCCAGATCACAATAAGTTTCCAGAATTCATAGAGATTTTAAGTTCTAAAATCAGCACAGAAGGCAAAAATTAAAGTCTAAAGTACCCTTGAATTGTCTTGAGTTGTGAATCAAGCATGAGATCCATGGCTATATCTGTATAACCCTGTGTAGTCATTCTCGGGTTCACTGAGTTTGAGAACCACAGAAACGGACTAGAGAGAAAAATAAAAGGAAGTCTTTCCAAGGAAGTCTGGGTATCCAAACCATCCCACGTGTCTGACAGCTGCAGTCCCCGGGGGATGAATGGGAGACCAGTGGGAAATTCTGGAGTGTTCTTGCTCACTGGGAAAATTCACTACATTCTTCTCTAGTACTGAGCTTCCCAACCTAACATGTGTCCTTACAGGCAGCCCTGTTGTGATGTCTAAACAAGATGATTTTGGAGTCTCATCCCAGGACAGGCGTGTAAAGTAAGTTACATGAGCACATGCACAATTCTGTTCATTTAACCTTGCATGGTGAGTTGATTGCCTTTTCTTATTTAGTGCTGTTTTTGGCTTATGTCAAAACATAGTTCCCTGAAATCTTCTTTATGCAAAATACTAATTCTGTTGAAATGTAAAATTCTATGTATTTGCTGAAAAACAAAATAAATCTTATTAAAAATCAAAGATTTTATACTGTGCCCAAAGAATTGGACTGCCATCATGCTGAGATACAGAAAAGAATATATATATAGTGTATATAAAAGTATCCTGTGCAAGAGAGAGAGAAAAAAGAATACTTGGTTATTAAAATAGAAAGACTGAAATATGATAACAGATCTGCTGCCCTTAATCAAACCAGACCAACAATCAGCATATTTGGTCTCCATAATTTTCCAGGAAACATTTTAAGATCATGCATTTTGGTCCTCTTAAAGAAATATGGCCTCTATAAATATGGCTTCCCCAGTGGCTCAGAGAGTAAAGAATCTGCCTGCAATGCAGGAGACCTGGGTTCGATTCCTTGGTTGGGAAAATCCCCTGGAGAAGGAAATGGCAACCCACTCCAGTATCCTTGCCCGGAAAATCCCATGGACAGAGGAGCCTGGCGGGCTACAGTACATGTGGTCGCAAAGAGTCAGACACAACTGAGCAACTAACCCACACACATAAATATTCAGTCTTAAGAACCACAATGAGTGATTTGATAGACTATATTGCCCGGGTAATACCTACTCAGTTCTGGCCTCCTGTCTCAAGAGGATTTTTTTTTCTTATTTTAATTGGCTTTGCTCCTTCTAGAGCCACCTGGCACTGATCAGCCCACTCCCATCCAAGACTGATCTTCCCCCAGACACTATGCCCCCACCCACTCTAGTTGTCCCACTAAGAAACCTGGAAGTCTCTCTCTTAACTGCACATTTGAGCAATCACTCAGCCCTGCTGTTCACCCTGGGGAAGAGCCTGGCAGAGGTCTTCTCACCTGCATTGCCAGCATCTTGGTCCAGGCCCTCTACATCACCCACCTGAACTATTGAAATGTCCTCCTAATTGTGGCCACTCTCATTCCCTACCAACCTGCTCTCCACACAGCAGCAGAATGAGCTGAAAATGAAATCATGTCTCTTTCTTGAGCTTTGAATTTACTGTCCTTTTCCCCCAGAATCATGATGGAATCCATCCCCTACTCCCAGCCACGTTCCACAAGATCTGGCCCCAGCCACCCTCTCCAGCCTCTGCAGGAGCACTTTCCCCCACTCACCACATCAGGCCACTCTCTGACTTTCTAAGGCCCTGCTCTGTGCCTTTGCAGGGGCTTCACACCTTTCGGTCCTTGGCCTGGGGGTGCTTTTCCCTCCCAGGAAGCCAGGACCTTCCCTATGCCTCCAGACTGCTCCCCTTCCTACCCCCTCTCACAGTGTGGTCAGTAGGGAAAAAGCTCTCCAAAGATGTCCACACCCTAACCTTTGGAACCTGTGAATATGTTGTCTTGCAGGGCCAAGGGGACTATGCAGATGTGATTAAGAATCTCGAGATGGGGAGGTTGCCCTGGCTTATCCAGATGAGCAAGACATGGTCACATGAGTCCTAAACAGCAGAGAACTTTCTCACCTGAAGTCAGACATGGAGACAGAGATGGGTCAGAGAGATGTGATGGGTTGGCTTTAAAGACGGAGGGAGGAGCCACGTGTCAAGGACTGAGGGCGGCTAGAAACTGGCAAAGGCAAGGATGTGGAATTCCCCCTGGAGACTCCAGGAGGAATGCTGTCATGCCCACAACTTGGCTTTAGCCTGGTGAGACCCGTGTTGGATTTCTGACCTCCACAACTTGGAGATAAATGATTTGCGTTGTTTGAAGTCACTAAATTTGTTAAAGCAGCCATAAGAAACTAGCACACACAGCATTTGTGGTACTTGTCATCCCCATAAGGTTAGTAATTTTACCATGTGGTGGTTAAAAAACACAGGCTCTGGACAGGCAGAGTCAAGCCCGCACTGGTCGTCTCACCAGCCAGGTGGCTTTAACCAGTTAACCTAGCCAACACTGTTGTTGTTCAGCGGCTAAATCGTGTCCAACTCTTTGTGACCCCAGGGACTGCAGCTCACCAGGCTTCCCTGTCCTTCAATATCTCATGAAGTTTGCACGAATTCATGTCCATTAAGTCGGTGACACTATCCAACCATCTCATCCTCTGCCACCCTCTTCTCCTCCTGGCCTCCATCTTTCCCAGCATCAGGGTCTTTTCCAAATGAGTCGGCTCTTCCCTTCAGGTGGCCAAAGTACTGGAGCTTCAGCTTCAGCATCAGTCCTTCCAATGAATATTCAGGGTTGAATTCCTTTAGGATTGACTGGTTTGATCTCTTAACAAATATGCTAAGCTTCAATTCCCTGATCTATAAAAAGAGAATAATAATGCTCATATCCAAAGGTGGCCTTGAGGACTCAGTAATAAAATATGAAGAAGTATTTAGCATAATGACTAGCACAAAGTGAGCCTTCAGTAAGTGGAGGCTGCAATGAGTATTACAGTTAGTTGTCTGATTATTTCTTTTTGCCTCCAAGGGTCTAAACTCTGTGAAGACAAGCACTACAATTTGATTGCTGTATTTCCAGAGACAAACCCAGAGCTGGATGGAGTAAGTGATGAACACAAAAATGAATGGATGAATGAATGAATGAATGAATGGTTGGATGAATGTGTTTATATGTAAACACTTTAGGCTTAAAAAGTGAGTTTTGGACTTCCCTGGTGGCGCAGTGGATCAGGATCCACCTGCCAATTCAGGGGACATGGGTTCGATCCCTGGTCCAGGAAGATTCCAGATGCCATGGAGCAACTAAGCCCATGTGCCACGACTACTGAGCCCGCGTGCTGCAACCCCTGAAGCCCACAAACCCTAGAGCCCTGTGCGCCACAACAAGAGAAGCCACTGCCCTGAGAAGCCCACACACGACAACCAAGAGTAGCTCGCCCTCCCCGCAGCCAGAGAAAGCCCACGCAAAGCAAAGACCCGGGCACCCCCCAAAATAATAATAAATATATAAAACCTTTTTTAGCGTGAGTTTTGTCCTATCAGTGGCTGACACAGACATGGGGACCAAACCCAGATCTAGCCTGAGAACCTCTGCTCTCAAACAGACAGGGACAGAAGACCATCTTCCATCCTTGCCTGGGATTCCAAACTCTATTATGAAACATCCTCTTGAGAAAAGTATCAAATATTTATTTCTATTACAGAGAGCACCCAAACATTTCCCAAATGGCTTCTGAAATCAGTCCTGCGCATTTTTTTTTTTTTTTTACATTTTTAAATGTTTCCAGAGTCTTCTGAAATTTGTAGTGATTGACACAGGTTTTTGAGTTCAGTAATATTACCACTTGTGTCACATTTTCACCTGATTTCCAATCTTTTGTGGTCTCCTTGATTAGTAAGGCACTTGATTTTATCTTTTAAAGAAGGCCTTTGAATGTAGCAAAAATGTTGAAATGATTCATCCATCATAAGAAAAGACTTCAAAGAGATCCAAGTTAAACTTCAGAATTCTGAGGAGCGTAGGAGACAGTCAACTTCTTATATTTCAACTGCAGGACAATGAGCCTAGCAGAGAATTTTGCTAAAAATGCCTAATGAGCATGTTAGTCACATCTAAAAATCATCTGTCGTCCACATGTTCACATTCATACACATACAGTGTGTGCATTTCATCAGACATCCATTTATTATGTAGCAAGATACAGTTTAGGCTATTCATTTCTACTCATCCTTCCCTGAACATCAGAGGCCACTGTAAGAGAAAACTAAAGTGAATTCCTTAGGGTGGGAGCCATGCCTGACCAAAACTGGAGAACGGCATGCCACCCGATTCAAGCTTGGTCTACACAGGCTCTAGTTGGAAACATCAAGTTGATTTCCATCAAACGATTATTTTTAAATCGACAATTCAGAAATGCCTCTCTTTCATACTTCTATGAATTCTACCTTATGTTTTCAAAGCAAGCATTTGGACTCAGTTTTTAACAGGACAAAAGATATTCGGTGTGTGTTTAGTGTTAGAAAAGATTTTAGAAATGAGAGGGAAGACTGAAAAATGAACACACAATAAAAAAAAAAACACCTCATTTTAGTACATCTTAAAAGCTTTCACCACAAAAAGAAAGCATTCTATAACTATGCATGGTGACGGATATTAACTAGACATTATGGTGATCATTTCAAAATGCATATGAATATTGAACTCATTGTGGTGCACACCTGAAACTAATACAGTGTATGACAATTATATCTCAATTAAAAAAAGAGAGAAAGAAAGATCTCTTTTTACACCATACATTTAAAGTATGTAGTTTTCCATTTCTTGCATGAAGTTAATGAGGGACTGCTAAATGGAAGGACTGTGAAATACAAAATGTGATGAAACACATCCCTGGGGTGTCCACCAGCCCAAAGAAAACAGGTACCCAAGTCCCAGATTGCATTAAACAGCAAAGTGTGCATGCACAGAGACTCCAAAGAAAAGGCAATCAGGGATCCTTCAAATGATATTTCCATTTAAATCAGATTTTAAGAGGTAAGTAGGGTTTCAACATCCAGAGAAGAAGACCCCAACAAGAACAGTATGACCACAGGCAAAAAGCATGAGAAGGATGGTGTAAGGCAGCAGGTCGCTGGGGGGCAGGGTGGGTGGACCCTGGAAGTTAGGGGGATTGACAGCACCTGCCATGAAAACGGCAAATGAGGGCCAGGTGGTCAAAAGCTTCAAATGTCGTGCTAGAGAGTGAAGTCATTTCTCTGCAGAAAATGGGTACAGAGCAGATTTTGACCAAAGAAGTAGGTTGGGGGGGTGGGGGCTTCCCTAGTGGTCCAAAGGTTAAGAAGTCACCTTCTGATGAGGGGGGTGCAGGTTCGGTCCCTGGGCAGGGAGCTAAGATCCCACATGTCTTGGGGCAACTAAGCCTGTGTGTGGCAACTACTGAGCCCGCACACTCTAAAACCCATGCTCTGCAACGGGAAGCCCTTACGCAGCGACTAGAGAGAGGCTGTGCTCCAAAATGAAGACCCAGTGTGGCCAAAAATTTTTAAATAGAAAAAGAAGTATGTTAGCTGAATCCACTAGGAAGCCAAAGGACAAAAGTTGGAAAGAATGGGGGTGGAAAGATTTACTAGGAGATGGGAGATAGGGGTATCAGCTGACATGAAAATCAGGTGGGCCTCAACCTGAAAAAGCAATGGGGGCGACAGGAAAGAGAGTGGGTAAAATCCAGTACTGTGTCAATATCTGGTAACAGATCATCCAGGGGGCAAAAGATGATTCAAAACTTTCACCCTGGAAGAGGTGGAGAAACAGGAATGGTGTCAAGGAGAGAGAACTCAAGAGAAAATACAGATTTTTGCAAATAACCAATGTTCCCTTTACAAAAAAAAAAAGTGATGCCTGATTTGAATCTTAGGATCTTAAGTTTCTCTGGTTAAAAAGAGAAAGAAAAGAAGAGACAGACTCTAGCCAGAGGAAAAATGTGAGTAAAGCCACAGAAGCGAGAACTTCGAGGACGTCAAAATAGGAAGGAAGAAAGGACGGAGACATAAAATAGCATGGAATGTAGCAGGAATGGCGCGGAGAGGGGCTAACGTGAGAAATATTTAGGAGCAAAATCAATAACATCTGATGATGTGGGGGATAAAGGAGACAGGGGAGTCAGGAAAGTATCTCAGGTTTCAAGCTTAAGTGACCCCTGGGATTTCACTCCCACATTTGAAATGGAAAATAGATACGGAGAAGGTGACAAACTGGGGACAGATGATTGATGCCACGTGGCCGGTGCTGCGTCTAAGGGGACTGGGAGACAGGGGCACAGTGTCTACCCGGAGATGAAGACAAAGAGCTGAGCCTTGGGGAGCGAAGTGCCAGTGTGATAATAAAGATATAAGGGACATTCGGATGTAGGCAGTAAATAAAACCATGCAGTCGGGGGTGTCACTTTGAGAGAGCAAAGAGGCAAGCACGTATTGCCTATCTCTCTCTGCAGACGGTAGACCCCAAAACTGAGCACCACTTAGATTAGAAGAAATCGTCTTGAAGTAGTGTCATAAAGAGACATGACTTTTGTAAGACCAAGCAAAACTAACAACTGTGGTAAAGGCCAACGCACAATTCATTCATTAGCATGCTGCATATTATTCCACTCACCATTTTCATCATCTGGATGAGCAAAAAAAAAAAATGCCTTTCATTAATCCCTGCCGATAAGTGGAAATATCTTTTATTATCTTATTAAACTATCTTATTAATATCTTTAATATCTTATTAAAATATCTTTTAATATGTAGGGCCACGCTTCCCGCTTTCTGTACCCAATGTTTCATTGTAATCAGCGCTCACACTTCAAACGTTTCAATACGGTACAGCAATCTGAGAGGCAATGCCATTTACGGAACGTATCTGTGGAATGCTCTGCCCGAAGGCGAGAGGGTTCTTCATCCCATTCATAAAAAATTTAAGCATTTGGGTCTCCTTGATGAACAAAAACCTGATTTGGGGAAACTAAAAGCATCTTATTTAATAGAGCTGGTGAATCAGCAGTAGGCTAACTGACATCCACAGTGGAGGGGACCCCCCCACAGAACTCTCTTTTCGAGACTTACATAAAAAAGGTAGCAAGTGAATGACATCACCTTAAAAGGAGGCTCTCCGCTGAGCTGACACCACATTTAACAGAAGCCTGAGACATGGAGCAACTCAATCAGCTTGAATCCGCACGGCGGCAGAACCTGATCAGACAGGAATTCTTCCTTTTGGAGCTCAATCAAAGAATAAATGTCTAGAACCGCTGGGTTTTCAATTATTAAATGGAGCAACTTATGTAACCAAAGTCGAATAACCTCGCAGGTTGGCTGACCACCCTTAGAAACAGAAACACCCAATAGTACAACCGGTGAAACTGATCCGGGCTCCAAGGCCGGGAGAGCGAGAGAGAGAAGGGGTGAGGGTCTCGGGCCGCCTTCCACCCTTAATTACAGGATACAGTGGCTCACTCACCGGCTCCCCACCCCAAGGTTTCTATCTCCCCGGTCCCCTCTGCCCGCCTGCCAACCCCCCTGGGAGGTTGTGTCCTTCTTTCCTTTCTTGTGTCAGATTTCGGGCTGACACGTGGTAATTGATTCCATCGCTGGTTAGACGGGTGTTAAGTGGGAGGGATGGAGTTTCAGTGAAAACAAATAGCACTTCATGGGTCTGACCTTTCCTCTTTGGAGCTTTTGTTGTGGTCAGCTCTGGGATGTGCAAGCTTAAAAACTCCGTGAGCCCGTTGTGACTGTGTCTGCAGCTCCCCGGATTCACCTTCATCAGCTCCCAAAGTGCCGATGACAGCTAGATGGTCTCCGTGTCGCCCCTGGCTCGATGACAGCCCCGCAGCAGGTGGAGGCTCTGAGAACTGGTGTCTGAGACAGCGATGGCTGAGCATGGCCAGAGCCTTCCAGGACAGCAGCGCTTTGTGGAGAAGACTTCCATTCGGGAAATAACAAGAAGAAAGCTTTTAATAACAATATAGCTGGTCCAAGCGCTGTTCCCGATCATCCGTGGTGTAGTTTCGATGTTCTGCTCCATCTGCCAGAAGGAGGCATCACCACTGAGCCTTCAGTTCAGTTCAGGACAGTCGCTCAATCATGTCTGACTCTTTGCAACCCCATGAACCGTAGCACGCCAGGCCTCCCTGTCCGTCACCGACTCTCGGAGTTTACCCAAACTCACGTCCATCGAGTCGGTGATGCCATCCAACCATCTCATCCTCTGTCGTCCCTTCTCCTCCTGCCTTCAATCTTTCCCAGCATCAGGGTTTTTTCAAATGAGTCAGTTCTTCGCATCAGGTGGAGAGTAAGGTGGGGAGTGCGTCCTCTGGGGGTCGTGCAGGCATGGATCAGCGATGAGAGAACAGCACCCCGAGAGCCCAGGCAGAGCAACCACCCAGTACCCTGCTCAATCTACCCCATCAGAAGAAGTGACACTGGAAGATCAGGAAGCTGGGGGAGCGAGCCCAGTCATCACCCCAGTTCCCAAATCCATATGGGAACAGACATACCTGGTGGTTGTAAATGTCTATACAGAGAAGAGCCATCATATCGCAGAAGGTTAAGAGGAAGTGGCTCAAACTGCTCCCTACCCAAACCAACTAGTAAATCAAAAACAATATCTCTCCTCCCCGCCACTGTATCCATAAGTTCATTCTCTACATCTGAGTCTCTATTCCTGACCTGCAAGTAGGTTCATCTGTACCACTTTTCTAGAGTCTACCTATATACACTAACATATATTTGTTTTTCTCTTTCTGACTTACATCACTCTGCATGACAGACTCTAGGTTCATCCATATCACTACAAAGGACCAATTTTGTTCCTTTTTTGACTAATATTCCATTATATATATATTTATATATGTGCCACATCATCTTTATCCATTTATTGACATATATACACTACCATGTGTAAAATGTAAAATTTGTAAAATGTGTAAAATGGCCAATACCTTGGCCACCTGATGTGAAGAACTGACTCAGTGGAATAACCCTGATGCTGGAGAAGATTGAAGGAGGGAGGAGAAGGGGACGACAGAGGATGAGATGGCTGGGTGGCATCACCAACTCGATGGACAAGAGTTTGAGTATGCTCCAGGAGTTGGTGATGGACAGGGAGGCCTGGCGTGCTGTGGTCCATGGGGTCACAAAGAGTCAGACATGACTGAGCACTGAACTGAACTGAACTGATGTATAAAATAAATAGCTAGCAGGAAGCTGCTATATAGCAAGGGAGCTCAGTTCAGGGCTCTCTGATGCCCTAGAGGGGTGGGATGGAAGTGGGGTGGGAGGGAGGCTCAAGAGGGAGGGCATATCTGTGCACTGATAGCTGATGCATGTTGTTGTACAGCAGAAACTAACACAACATTATAAAGCAATTATACTCCAATTAAAAAATAAATTTAAAACAAAATCTTGTCCTGGGGTGGGGAGAAGGGGAGGTTTGGAGTTTATTTAGTTAGTTAGTTTTAATTAATTTATTTTGATCCAAGGATAATTAATTTACAATATTGTGATGGTTTTTGCCCTGCTGCTGCTGCTGCTGCTGCTAAATCGCGTCAATCGTGTCCGACTCTGTGCGACCCCATAGATGGCAGCCCACCGGGCTCTGCCGTCCCTGGGATTCTCCAGGCAAGAACACTGGAGTGGGTTGCCATTTCCTTCTCCAATGCATGAAAGTGAAACCTGAAAGTGAAGTCGCTCAGTCGTGTCCGACTCTTAGCGACCCCATGGACTGCAGCCTACCAGGCTCCCCCATCCATGGGATTTTCCAGGCAAGAGTACTGGAGTGGGGTGCCATCGCCTTCTCCAGGTTTTTGCTATACATTGACATGAATCAGCCATGGGTATACATGTGTCCCCCCCTTCCTGAACCCCCCTCCCACCTCCCTCCCCACCTGGTCCCTCTGGGTTGTCCCAGAGCAACAGCTTTGGGTGCCCTGCTTCATTGAACTTGCACTGGCCATCTATTTCACACATGGTAGTGTATGTGTTGCAATGGTGTCCTCTCAAATCATTCTACCCTCGCCTTCTCCCACAGAGTCCAAAAGTCTGTTCTGTACATCTGTGTCTCCTTTGCTGCCCTGTATGTAGGATCATCGATACCATCTTTCTAAATTCCATATATATATATATATACACACACACACACACACACACATATATATATATACACATATATATATGTATACATATATATATATAGCTTAGAGCCCTTAAAGACCTATAGGATGCAGAGTATGGCCCCTATCATATTACCATTTAGTTATTTAGTCTGGTCTCTGCAGAAATCATATGAGTCTTGGAGGATGACAAGCTCCTGCAGATTTAAACAAGCAGCAGCCCATGGCTGGCACTGGAGTTTCCTTGTCAGATAGTGTGCCTTTACTTAAACACAGGCTCAGGTACATGGCATGCAGCCTTTGATCTGACAACTCTGTCCTTTTCATCCCTATCAAAAATGGGGATCAGAAAGAGTTCACAGTTGCTGAAAACAGACAACTGTATTCACTTCCAGTGTTGACCCAAAGTGAAAGTGCAAATGTTAGCCGCTCAGTCGTGTCTGACTCTTTGTGACCCCATGGACTGTGGCCTGCCAGGCTCCTCTGTCCATGGAATTCTCCAGGCAAGAATACTGGAGTGAGGTTGCCATTTTTCTCCTCCAGAGATTCTTCCCCAAGGATCAACCCAAATCTCTGTGTCTCCTGCATGGGCAGGTGGATTCTTTACCACTGCACCGCCTGGGAAGCTCTTAGGTATCCCACTGCTACCGCTGCTAAGTCTCTTAAGAGACTCTGCTAAGAGTCGTGTCTGACTCTTTGTGACCCCACAGACTGTAGCCTGCCAGGCTCCTCTGTCCATGAGTTTTTCCAGACAAGAATACTGGAGTGAGTTGCCATGTCCTCTTTCAGGGGATCTTCCCAATTCAGGGGTTGAAACCAAGTCTCTTACATCTCCTGCATTGGCAGGTGGGTTCTATACCACTAGCACAGCCTGGAAAGCCCTTCCGTATCCCAGACCCCCATGTTATTCTCCATTCTTGCATCAGTGCCTCTCTTTAGCTCATACTTAAGGCCACATGGAAGATTCATTATGACCAGCTGATGGAGATGGAAAATGCCCAAGCTTGATGTATCCATGAGTCAGCTAAACATGAAGTGATTCAAAGTGAAAGTCGCTCAGTCGTGTCCAACTCTCTTTGTAACCCCATGGTCTACACAGTCCATGGGATTCTCCAGGCCAGAATACTGGAGCGGGTAGCCTTTCCCTTCTCCAGGGGATCTTCCCAACCCAGGGATCGCACCCAGGTCTCCCGCACTGCAGGTGGATTCTTTACCAGCTGAGCCACCAGGGAAGCCCTGAATATGGAGGCACAAGCCAAAGATAGCCAGTGGCTACGGAACAGCCTCATTCAAGTGGTGGCCTTGAGAGATATTGATTAAAGGAAGTCATTCCAATGGTCAGGGCTTTGGAAGGTACACACTCTGTGTTAAAGGGGAATTGGGAGCCACCAGTGTACAGACAGCATTAGCTTCTTTAGAGTGATTGGACTTGAGTAGACAGCAACATCCCTGGGTAATTTATGTCTCTGGCCTCCAAATTGAGCATCAGAATCACCTATAAAACTTTTAAGGAATATAGATCCCTTGCTGCTGCTGCTGCTGCTGCTGCTGCTAAGTCGCGTCAGTCGTGTCCGACTCTGTGCGACCCCATAGACAGCAGCCCACCAGGCTCCCCCGTCCCTGGGATTCTCCAGGCAAGAACACTGGAGTGGGTTGCCATTTCCTCCTCCAGTGCATGAAAGTGAAACCTGAAAGTGAAGTCGCTCAGTCGTGTCCGACTCTTCGTGACCCCATGGGCTGCAGCCTACCAGGCTCCTCTGTCCATGGGGTTTCCCAGGCAAGAATACTGGAGTGGGGTGCCATTGCCTTCTCTGATAGATCCCTTAGCCACCTCAAAATGACAGAAATAAATGTCCAAGATTTGGAGCTCATAAGTCTATATTTGGGAAGCTTGGCATGCTGCAGTCCATGGGGTCGCAAAGAGTTAGATATGACTCAGCAACTGAACAAGAAGTCTATGTTTTATGTAAGATCTTTAAATGATTCTGATACTGCTTGTCCTTGAACTGATACTTGAGAAACATTTGTATGAGTAATTAGCAATGCCACAATAAAGAACAAAAGTATTGACAATTAATGAAAGCACACAACTACCCTATTGTGCTAATCATTCCACAACATATATGTGTCAAATCATCACACCATACACCCTAAACATACAGTGTTATAGGTCAATTAAACCCCATCAAGTGGGAAGAAGAGGAAAAAGAAATCAAATTATTTAAAAACCAAGTACATGTGCTGCTGCTGCTAAGTCGCTTCAGTCGTGTCCGACCCTGTGCGACCCCACAGACGGCAGCTCACCAGGCTCCGCCGTCCCTGGGATTCTCCAGGCAAGAACACTGGAGTGGGTTGCCATTTCCTTCTCCAATGCATGAAAGTGAAACCTGAAAGTGAAGTTGCTCAGTCGTGTCCGACTCTTAGTGACCCCATGGACTGCAGCCTACCAGGCTCCTCCGTCCATGGGATTTTCCAGGCAAGAGTACTGGAGTGGGGTGCCATTGCCTTCTCCAAGTACATGTGAGACTAGGTCAACTTTTTAATTCTCACCACCATCCTGTGAGGTATGTAGTATTATTAACACCATTTGGTAGATAAGAACAATGAAGTGACATGACTTACTCAAGGTCATATAGCAAGTGGAGGAAGGAGGGAGGCAATATTTGAACTTAGTCTGACTCTAGATTCCCTGTGTTTCATGGTGATGCCCAGTGGAAAAGGCAGTCAAGAAAAGTGAAGAGGGAAGAAAAATCTGTAAACCACAAGCAGGTACAGCTTGTAGGGCCAATTCTGTATTTACCTTAAATGAAGACAAATTGTTTTCCCAAATAGTTTAACTTCATTGTCCCTTTACAATAGCATGTGAGCACCATCTAGTGGTTAGGTAAATCTGTTTGATGAGTAACTGCTGCTGCTGCTGCTGCTAAGTCGCTTCAGTCGTGTCCGACTCTGTGCGACCCCATAGACGGCAGCCCACCAGGCTCCCCTGTCCCCGGGATTCTCCAGGCAAGAATACTGGAGTGGATTGCCATTTCCTTCTCCAATGCATGAAAGTGAAAAGTAAAAGTGAAGTCGCTCAGTCGTGTCCGACTCTTTGCGACCCCATGGACTGTAGCCTACCAGGCTCCTCCGTCCATGGGATTTTCCAGGCAAGAGTACTGGAGTGGGGTGCCGTCGCCTTCTCCAATGAGTAACTAAGCAAGATCAAATGAGAGGAACAAAAATATGGTTATTAAAATTTAACAGGTGATATTAATAGTTTCCAATTCCTGGGTGAATGAATTCCAATACCAGAAGGATACAGTATAGATATAGAAAGAATTTTACTGGTGGCTCAGTAGTAAAGGATCCATCTGCCAATGCAGGAGACATGGGTTCAATCCCAGGGTCAGGAAGGTCCCCTGGAGAAAGAAATGGCAACCCACTCCAGGCAAGTATTCTAGCCTGGCACATCCCATGGACAGAAGAGCCTGGCAGGCTACAGCCCATGGGGTTTCAAAAAAATCAGACACAACTTAGTGAGTAAACAAATACAAGGGTATAAAGATAAGAAAAATAACCAAAACAGGTGAAGTCAATAATAGCTGTGGAAATGATGTCAGACCAGGTTTTGGTTTTTGCTTTTTAATGAAAAGACGATAGTAATAAAATATAAAAGAGAAAAAGCCATATGGTAAATCATTTTTAAGTTTACATCCTTATAATGAGTTTACTACACTTACACACTAAAAACTTTTCATCACTAGTCACTTCTTCCAGGACTTATCTTTGGTCAGCATCCTTTGTCTGTCCAAGTGTTAAGATACCATCTGCTCCCATTTCTACTGCACAAGATCTCATGGCTACCCACAGGATGAAAAGTGCTGGAAGTTTAGAAGCCAATGGTTTATCTTCTCCCTGATATCCACGAGATTCATCTTCTCTCAGGATCTATTGAACCCAGATACAGAGAGGCAAGGCAGGGTGGTACTGAATTTACACAGTAAGAGTCAGTTCACTATGTGAGAAGCAGACCCTGAAAGAAGGTAGAAAGGGCCATGAGCGGGAGATGATGTTAAGGCCCAAGAATCATTACCCAGATCCAGAACCAGGGCATAACATTGGGAAGACAGAGGGGTGGTTCTGTGGATAGAGTCTGGCCTCCCCGACCTCTGGCAAGCTTTCTTCCCATCACCCTAAAAACATCAGAGTTCACCCCATAGGTTCTTTAACACTCGTATTCAACTTTGCATGCCTCTTTAGAAGGATTCATTTCAGGAACAAATGTTCTCCTAATGCGTTCACACATGCATGCTCAGTCATGTCCAACTCTTTGCAACCCCTCAGACTATAGCCTACCAGGATCCTCCACCCATGGGATTTTTCCCAGCAAGAATACTGGAGTGGGTTACATTTTCCTCCACCAGGGGATCTTCCTGACCCAGGGATTGAACCCACATCTCCAGCATTGGCAGGTGGATTCTCTACCACTGAGTCCCCTGGTTTTCCTAACATGAACCTCAAAGACATGATGCTAATTGAAAGAAGTCAGATATAAAAGGTATATATTGTATGATTCCATTGTTATGATATATCCTGCATCGGTGAATCCATGGAGATAGCAGGGACTGGGGAAAGGAGAGGAAGAGAAAGAAACTGCTTAAAGGGTAAAGGAATTTTAACTTTGGAGCAACAAAACTTCTCTGGAACTCAATAGAAGTGTTGGTTACACAACACTGATATTGTACTAAATGCCACTGAATTTTTTCACTTTGGTTAATTTTATGTTATTTGAATTCTGCCTTCTGTGGCCAATCCAAGAAGTATCACAATTTTTTTTTTAAATGATCTTTTGTCTTAGAATTTTAGGCCAGGGTATTTTGAATTTTGAATATTTGCTGAGAATTGTTTATAAGATTTTGTTAAAGACCTCAGGCCCCCCTTTTAAAGTGAGAAGGTTATCAGAGCTTCTGTGTGAACAGGATCTTCATAGCGAGAAGAGAGAGAAAAAAGATGCCACCTCGGCTCCTGGGAGGGAAAACAGAGCTTGCTCTTAGCAGCGAAATTGTTCTTAAAAGAAGATAGAAAACAAGCTACTCCCACTTCAGATCTGCGCTATGTAACAGGGTCTGTGTTTAGATGGGTGGGGTAGGATTCCTGACAAGAATCGGGTAGGTTCTTGTCTCTGGGGAGCTCCCAGCTTCCTGCTCCTAGGGCACAAGAAACCCAGAGTCCGGAAGAACCCAGTGCTTCATCGGCAAATCTTTCTCTCAAGAAGCATCGAGGCAATCAGAGATTGGCCGACAAGCACAAATTCCAGACGCACACCCAGTTAATGAAAACCACACACACACACACACACACACACACACACACATAACTAGAGATATTTTCTACCTGCCAGTGACAATCTGGAGCAGGAAAAGCAGATGGAAAATAGCCCAGGGGGTGGGGAGCGACTTTACTCTGAATATTTTACATCTAAGGGGGAATTGAGTTTCTCAAAAATAAAGACTTTTAGTTTACAAACACACTGTTTTTGCCAAAATGAATTCTTTATTTTAGGTGCTTTGGGAAAACTTCAGAGTGCTCGGGTTTGGGGGCCAAAGACGCCCGCGTGTTGCAATCCTAAACCTTTGGCAGTGTCAAAAACATGTTTGCAAGTGGAAAGTTTTTGGAGCAGGGCTTTTCGTGTTGTTTTGTTTGGGTGTGTGTTTGTTTAGCTGTTTGGTGCCAAAGGATTTCCTCCACCTCTTCCCAGAACCAGGGAGCGGGAGTCAGCACTCCATTTGGGATGTTGGCCCCAAAACACCTGTACCCCCAACTTGTACATCCCCAGCGCCTTGAGGCAAGAAAAGCAGCCAGGAGGCTTAAAGAACACCCTGTTCCTGCCTTCAAACCGAACGTGAAGCCTCAGATAGTCAGATGGGGGACCACAAAGAGGTCCATCTCCATCACTGTGGTTTTCATGTGGGCTGAGTGGATTTCTGCATTGTTGTTGTTGTTGCTTTTCAGTCGCTCAGTTGTGTCTGCCTCTTTGTGATTCAGCACGCCAGGCTTAGCTGTCCATCACCATCTCCCAGAGCTTGCTCAAACTCATGTCCATTTAGTCAGTGATACCATCCAATCATCTCATCCTCTGTTGTCCCCTTCTCCTGCCTTCAAACTTTCCCAGCATCAGGGTCTTTTCTAATGAGTCAGCTCTTCACACCAGGTGGCCAAAGTATTGGAGCAGGCTCTGATTAATGCCGTTTGTTTGTTCCTTATATCTCACCTTGCGTGTGTGCATGCTAAGTCGCTTCACTTGTGTCCGACTCTTTGCGACCCTATGGACTGTAGCCCGCCAGGCTCCTCTGTCCATGGGATTCTCCAGGCAAGAATACCGGAGTGGATTTCCATACCCTCTTCCAGGGGATCTTCTCAACCCAGGGATCGAACTTGCATCTCCTGCAACTCCTGCATTGCAGGTGAATTCATTACAGCTGAGCCATGGGGGGAAGCCCATATCTCACCCTGAAAGTGAAAGTGAAAGAAGCTCAGTTGTGTCCAACTCTTTATGGACTATACCGCCCATGGAATTCTCCAGGCCAGAATACTGGAGTGGGTAGTCTTTCCCTTCTCCAGGGGATCTTCCCAACCCAGGGATCGAACCCAGGTCTCCCGCATTGCAGGCAGATTCTTTACCAGCTGAGCCACCAGGGAAGCCCAAAAATACTAGATTGTGTAGCCTTTCCCTTCTCCAGCAGATCTTCCCAACCCAGGAATCGAACCAGGGTCTCTTGCATTGCAGGCAGATTCTTCACCAACTGAGTTCTGAGGGAAGCCCCATATCTCAGCCTAGCCAGAAACATTCCTACTCTTTCCATCTTTCTGTGACTACTACCAGTGCTGAGGTAACAGTATGATAAATTTACTCTGGCTTTCTGTCTATTAAATGGGATTCAGAGGAGACAAGTCCCGCAGAATGCAGAGACAAAAAGCATGCAACCTGCAGGCAGCCCTACATCTTAACTGGGCAGGAATTACAATCTTGAAAACCAAGGCTTCTGATGCACGAGAGTTGGGTACTTCGGGATTCACAGCCTCAGCCTGGTTCTTGGTATAAACCGCTGCATGAGAGCAAAAGGGCCCGAGTGTGCCTCCCAGACACGGGAGGAGGGCAGAAGTAGGGCCAAGAGGGACCAGACAAGGTGGAGAGACAGAGTCAGAGCCCCATCGAGGAGCCAAGAAGAACCAGGGCCGGGTCCCCGCTCAGTCCCGCAGATATTCCAGAGAGCTCTGAGCTCAAGGGCCACCCTCACCTCCCTGGACCTCCCCCAGGCTAGGATCGGCTGACAGCGGCTGCATTTTGCCCTTCACTGTCCGCCAAGACGCTCCTCCCCCTTCTGTGTCTGGTGTGCATCTCAGCACTTGGCAGTCAGAAAACCCCAAACTGATGGCTGCAAAAGTCCCCCCCGTCCACCTCAGCCCTTTCCAACCCAGTCTCCCTCCAACAGGCCTTTCATGATAAGAGCATCTTCTGAGTAACTCACCAGAGATTCTTGGCATGGTGTCTGCTGTCTTCATCCCACCCCCTCCCCACCCCGACTCCAGCTCATCTACTGCCAAATACCATGGATTCTACCTCCCTGGTGTCTTTTCCATCTGCCCCTGGTTTTCATTACCGTTGCCACCGCCTGATGCAGGAATCTCCTCTCTCAACAGAACCAATTTAGTATTCTCCTAAATAATACCCCTCCTTTCTGTCTCCCCGGAGTGAATTCTTGTAAACTTCTGTATGGCTCTCCTCTGGCTCCTGTTTCTCTATTCCTCCCTTCTCATCGCTTCTCATGCACCGCCGCTCCCATTCTCTGTGCCAGACAGATGACATTTTTCAGTGTCTCAAATGCAGGGGTGATAGTCTTTCCCCTTAAATCCTACATGAACTCTATCTCTCCGCCTTTTTCTCCTGTCTAACTCCTAATCACCTTTCAGATGTCACCTCCTCTAGGAAGGGCTGCCATGCTTTCAGCAACACATGGCAGGAACAGTGATTCCTGCCAGCAGAAACAATAAAGAAATGTATTAATGGCATTTAACAGGAAACAAGACGGTAGGCTGTGGCCTCGCTGGTGCCACGCTGCCATCAACCACTCTGTTTCTTCCTTTTTGGTTCTTTGCCATCCTTAGCACTGGCTTCATCTTCAGGCCGGTAGCAAGATGCTTGCCACAGTTCTAGAGGCCACATCCAGACACTACAATGTCCAAAGGAAAGGGGATGTTTTTCTTTCTGCGCTTTCTCTCAGGTGAAAGCGGACATTTGCAGGAGCATTTTGTCCCTCCCTCACCACCCCCACCAGAATCTCTCTTACTTTCCATTTGCCAGAATTAGGTCATGTGTTCATGACTTAGCCAATCACAGTGGAAGGGAGTGACTCTACTGGTATTGCTATTGGACCACCTCTCCTGCTTAGATGTCCTATCAGCTTTCGCGGAAGCACAAGACTGTACTGAAAAGCAGACACTTGATCAGAACCCAGATTCCACTCAGAAAGAGGCAGGAAGCAAAGGCAATCAGCAGAGTTCCCTCGCCTTCCCGTTTGGTTCTGTGTTCCCTTAACAGCTGTCTTAGTCTGCTCAGGCTGCTACCATAGAACACCACAGATGAGGCGGCTTGGAAACAAATGCAGAACTTTGTCTCTCACAGTGCTAGACGCTGAGAAGTCCAGGATCAAGTTGTTGGCAGATTTGGTGTCTGGAGAGGCCCCACTTCCTGGTTCACACCTGTGTCCTCACATGGTGGGAAAGACGGGGGGGGGGGTGTCTCTGGAGGACACTAACCTCATTCATGAGGGCTCTACCTCCATGACCTCATCGAACTCTAAATACCTCCCAAAGGCTCCACCTCTTAATACCATCTTACTGGGAGCTAGAATTTCGACATATGAATTGGGGGAAGGGCTGACAAAGCATTTAACGCATTGCACTCTGCCCATGGTCCCCCCACATTCATGTTTGTCTCACATGTAGAATATATTCATTCCATCCCAACAGTCCCCAAAGTCTTAACTCCTTCCAGCATCGAATCAAAAATCTAAGGTCCAAAGTCTCATCCAAATACCATCGACATCAGATACGGGTGGGACTCAAGGTAGGATTCACGGAGGCAAGTTCCCCTCAGCTGTGAAGCCGTGAAATCAGGCAAGATGTGTGCTTCCAAAATACAACAGTGGGGAGGGTGGTTGCTGAAGCTGAAGCTCTAGTATTCTGGCCACTTGATGCGAAGAGCCGATTCATTGGAAAAGACCCTGATGCTGGGAAAGATTAGGGCAGGAGGAGAAGTGGGTGGCAGAGGATGAGATGGTTGGATGGCATCATCAACTCAGTGGTCATGAGTTTGAGGAAACTCCGAGAGATAGTGCAGGTCAGGGAAACCTGGCATGCTACAGTCCGTGGGGTCACAAAGAGTCAGACACATCTGAGTGACTGAACAACAACAGACATGCCCATTCCAAGAGAAGAAGAAATAGGCAAGAAGGAAGGAGTGTCAGGTCTCAGGAAAGTCCAGAACTTAATGTAGAAACCTTAACACTCCAGAATGATCCTCTTTAGCTCATGACCTGCTCCCTGGCCCACTAGGGTGACAACGTCCCCTCATGGCTGGGCAGGATGGCCCTGCAGCAGCTCTGGGCCTGGGCCCTGCCCCCAGGGCTCTACAGCAGTTGGCTCCTCTTCCACCACCTCAAGAGCACTCACGGAGTTGGAAGTGAGCATACACCATCCTAACCCTATCTCTTTTCCTGCACCCCCCTTATCCCCTTCACCTCTCCATGCTGAAATCCCCTCTCTTAAAGCACAAACCACCAAGTCCAAATTCCAAAATCAGCCTTTTCTGACCAATCGCACACACAGTCATCCAGTGTTTTTAGATCAACAACTTCTAAGGACACCACCGAACATCCCACATCATAGTCTTTTGAATATGTGACTTCCTTGAGGCTCTTGAATGACCAAGCTGGTGTGACTTTCCTCTTAGTCCATCTGGCACCTGACCCCATTCTCTGCACACACTGGGTGGGCTATAAAAGGTCACTAGTGGACGTGGGGGACCATCAACTCAAAGTCTGTAATCAAGCCTGCTAGTCTAAGCTCAGCCACTCACCTACCACGTAAACTGGGGCAAGTCTCTGAGCACCCCCCCCCAAAATAAAATGAAGCTCATCAAATCAGAAGTCTCAAGACCCCAGCAGTTCAGTTCAGTCACTTAGTCATATCCGACTCTTTGCGATTCCATGAACCACAGCGCATCAGGCCTCCCTGTCCATCACCAACTCCCAGAGTTTACCCAAACTCATGTCCACTGAGTCGGTGATATCATCTAACCATCTCATCCTCTGTCGTCCCCTTCTCCTCCTGCCTTCAATCTTTCCCAGCATCAGGGTCTTTTCCCATACAGCTCTGTATTTCTTTCTGAAGGCTGCTGCCACCACAAATTACCCCCCAACTTGATGATTTAAACAGAAGTCTATTCTCTCCCAATTACAGAGGCCAGAAGTTGAAAATCCAAATGTCAGCAGACTTGGCTGTTCCTGGAGGCTCTGAGGGAGAATCTTTTCCATCCTGTCTCCTAAATGCTGGTGGTTGCCAGCACCCCCTTGGTGTTCCTTGGCTTGTAGTTGCATCACTCCAACGTCTGCCTCCATCTTCACACAGCCCTCTTTCTTCTGTATGCCTCTGTGTCTCAAACCCATACTCCTTTCTCTTCTAAGGACAGTAGCCAGTGAATTTAGGGCTGTCTCTGGTAACTCAGCTGGTAAAGAATCCACCTGGAATGCACGAGACCCCGGTTCAATTCCTGGGTCGAGAAGATCCTCTGGAGAAGGGATAAGCCACCCACTCCAGTATTCTTAGGCTTCCCTGGTGGCTCAGCTGGTAAAGAGTCCGCCTGCAATGTGGGAGACCAGGGTTTGATCCCTGGGTTGGGAAGATCCCCTAGAAAAGGGAAAGGCTACCCACTCAAGTATTCTGGCCTGGAGAACTCCATGGACTGTATAGTCCATGGAGTCACAAAGAGTCAGACACAACTGAGCAACTTTCACTTCACTGAATTTAGGATGACCTCATCCTACCATCCTTAACTTGACATGTGCAAAGACTCGATTTCCAGATAAGGTCCCATTCACAGGATAGGACTTAAACATCTCTTTTGGAAGGGCAACAATTCTGCCCATTACAAACTCTAACACTGCTGAGTTCTGTTTATTCAAGGACCACTGAAAGCTGAAATATTTCCTTCTTTTTTGAAAAGTTGCCTGCAGATCCATATCATGGATCATTCAATCACTCTTCATTTGAAGGCTGAGAATTTTTTTAATTTTTCCTCTTTTCATTCCTTTAAATACAGGCAGTGAGGCAGTCTCTAAATTTTAGATGCTGATCCTCAGCACTACCTCTGTACTATAGATCATTTGTTTTGGCTTCCAGCATCAATCTACAGTCTAGAAATCCCCAACAGCACCATCTCAGAGGGTATGTATTGGTGCCAGCTGCCTTTTCACTTCCCAGTGCCTTAAAAATCCCTGACAATGAAGGCAAGGACCCTTGAAAGAATCACGAGGAGGACCATGTGTTAACTGAGCCCCTGGCTGATCTCAAAAGTTGCAGATCAGTCTCACAGGGCCATGGAGACCAGTAGCACTGCCATAGCCCCAGATGCCACATACAGTGTGCCCACCACATACAAGGCAAGCACCATTTTTGAAATGCATCTGCAGTGGGGAAAGGTCCTGATGTTTCTATATCAAGTTGCATTGAATGATGCCACTGATGAATGAGATGGCAAAAAACAAAAGGCAATCATTTTTCTTGCATTTTCTCTGCAGGCTTCATGGCTGGCTAACCAATCCTATAGAACTGAATCCTCAGAGACAGAGCTGTACCCAGGGAACAAGGCCGGCTTGTGTGCTGGGCTTACGTTATGTCTATTTTAAAAGTTGATTTTGGCAGGTATGTGGACCACTCACACAATATATCTACTCCCAGAAAAGATAAGGGGGGAAAATCAAACACTGAATTTTCTTTAAATTCTCACTTGGAAGCAAATAGCTTGGCTTTAAAAAAGGGAGTATAATCCTTGCTTCAATGATGATGAACTAGTTGGAACAAATTATAAAGAAAATATTGGAGCTATAAATAACATATTTTTTAAGAACCTGTGTGCTACAGTATCCCCTGAGAGGCTCATTCTAAAGAATGTTAATCTCCAGATTATATTCTCTCCGAGGCCATGTTTTTCCAGAACTCTTGGAACGTGTCTAAGTAATGAAATAAATTCAGCAATCTTTTAAAGAGTTCACTGTTAAAAGATATTAGGAGCAAACAGATCATTGTGGACTCATGGTTGTACCTTTGGGTAAAGGAAAATGAGAAGAGCTCTAAATCATGCAAGATGAAGAAGTCCCACAGCCAGACAAGCTCTGGTTCAAATAATCAGGAATGTTTCAAGCCAATGCCAGCTTTCTCCCTTACAATAATGAATGGATAAAAAGAGTACATTCAAAAGGGATCTTCACCACCTCTCTGGTTTCTGCTTCTGTTCTACCTGAAGAACACCTCAACTTCCCCCCTCCCCAGGAACCTCCTTTTCCTACACCCTAAAACAAAACAACACAAGTTTCTAAAACAGTATAAAAGTTTATGGACACAGTCTTACAAACCTGTTATTGAGGCTCAACAATATATTTTTAAACTAATAACGTGAACTTTTCCATGCTAAAGAGTCATATAATTGGGTCATCACATAAAAAAAGACACAGCTGTAATAGAAAACATTTCGGAAAAGGAAATTCATACTTCAAAGCCCTGACTAATCATAAAGTGATGCAAATCTGAAAGGAAACACTTAGATTGTATTTTTACCCAGCTGAGCAGTCAGATGTTTGGAAATGCCCTGGATTTTTCTAAATATTTCCTCCTGTTAACAGCAAAACAGCTCAGATGCTGCAGGAACAAAAGACACACTTTCAAACCTTTATCCTATATATTTCTCTTATTATAGCTGTTCGATTCTGGTTCCAAAAAGAGGTCTAGTTGTAAAGGCCTTAAAACTAAGATGTTTACTGGAGCTGCCACACAAAGTTATTTTTACGAAAAATACTAAGAAGTTCAAGTCTGGGAATACACATAGAACTTCAAATGAGAGGCTGGAAAAAGAAGGAGGTGATGAAGGACTTAGCACATTTTCAGTTTGTTTCTCTTACAACCTGTGAGAGAACCCAGACAGCCCACGGGCTCCAGGAGAAAACCCAAGATGGCCGCCATCCAGGGAGTTTGGCAAAAGCCTGGGCAAGGAAAGGCCGCAGGGAGCTAGGCTCCCCGACAGGAAGGTGGTGACAGCGCCAGCTGAGCGGCGTGGCCTGCAAGCCCAGAGGACAAACTCTGGCAACGGCCCAAGCAGGGCCCTGTGGCCTTTTCTTCAGAAGTGAAGATGGGGGCATCTGGTCAACCACAGGTGAGGTGGTACTACAGGCTAAAGTTGTAAACTGTCGACTCAGCCATCACTAATGAGGACCAGACACCCAGAAGTATTTGCAGAGTTGGCGGGGCGGGAGTGAGGAGTAAGTTTGGCTCGTCTCAAACCACCACTGGCTAAGCAGGCCTGCACAGCGTGGGCAGCGGGAGACAGCATCCCCTGAGCTCTCTGAGCGAAAGGCAGAATTAGAGATGCAAATTCAAAACAGGCTCTGAGGGGCTTGTGCCAGGTTTGTGCCTGGGTGACTGCCTGGCCCTTTCCCCACACAGCACTCAGAACCTGTGAGAAATGTGCTCTGGCCCCTTTTAGACCCCAATCCTGAGGATATGAGGGTGGGAAGCAGAGGAGGGGCCTTTGCTCAAAATCCTTATCACCACTTCCTGGCATGAGTTCCCTGGCTCAGAGCCTGGCCCTGAGAAATGGGAGGGAAACAGCTCCCGGCCATGAAACCTGGGGAGTTGTGCCCTGGACATCCTGGGACACATGAAGGCCAAGCCAGCAGGGAAGTTTTCTACAGAAAACTTGGGTTCAATCAGAAGGCTTCACTTTCTAAAGGTTTCATAGTCAGCACTTTCAAGGGTACACATTTGCTTTGTAGACTGTTAAATCTGGCCATCTTAAATTAGAGGTTAGGTCAATAAATAAAATGTTCCGATCGTGTCTGCAAAGTAATTTTCCACAGTGGTCTCGTGACCCACAGGAAGAACCTAAGAACGTGTTTGTTTTATTTCTTCGGGAGTGAGGTGAGGCGACCTGTAACCATGGTAAGCCACGTGACTCCCTCATCCTTCCCACCTGGAGACATATTATGGGTCATACTATGTCCTCCCCCACCACAGACACACCAAATTGGTATAGTGAAACCCCCACTCCCCAGGACCTCAGAAGGTGACTTTGTTTGAAAATATGAATGCAGGCATGTTAAGTCGCTTCAATCGTGTTCGACTCTTTGCGACCTCATGGACTAGCCTGCGAAGCTTCTCTGCCCTGGAGGGGATTCTCCAGGTAAGAATACTGGAGTGGGTTGCATGCTTTTCTCCACAGGATCTTCCTGACCCAGGGACTGAACCCTCAATCTCTTTTGTCTCCTGCATTGGCAGGCAGGTTCTTTACCCCTAGTGCCACTTGGGTTGTTGTAAATGTAATTTGTTCTGTTAAAATGAAGTTACACAGGCCTATGGTGCATCCCTAATCTAATCTGACTAACCTCCTTATAAAAAAAAAATGTCGTGTGAAGAAAAAGAGACACACAAAGAGAGAAGAAGAGGTGGAGACACAAGGAGAAGACCATCTACAAGTTGAAGAGACCTGAGGCCCCTGGGAGCTGGGAGAGGGGCCTGGGACAGCCCTCGGGAGGAACCAACCCTGCCAACACCTTGATCTCAAACTTGTGACCTCCAGAACTGTGAGACAATAATTTCCACTGTTTAAGTCACCCAGTCGTGGTTCTCTGCCTCAGAAGCCCTAGGGAATGAATACAGCATCCCAGGACCTTCTGCCTGAGTGGGTCACTCCTCTGTAAAAAAAAATATTCAAAAGCTCTTTGCAGCTGTGTTGGTATAAAGACAAGTAAAATCCAGGCAAGAGCACATTCATTTTTTTCCTCTAATTTGAAAGGAAAACATTTTTAGCTTGAAAGTCTCACGGCACTTAAAAGTCCCTTGGTTGGCCCTGTGGAAAGAGTCACTGGGGACCCCAGGCTCGGCCAGGTCTCTCTGCGCTCACCCTTTCTTGGTACCATACTGAAATTACCTGTCATTGTTTCTAATATTTCCTCTCCCTAACCCTGGCTAAAATATACACAAGCAAAAAGACTCTCTTATTTATTTGTGTAGCCCAATAACCGGAGAAGGCAATGGCACCCCACTCCAGTACTCTTGCCTGGAAAATCCCATGGATGGAGGAGCCTGGTAGGCTGCAGTCCATGGGGTCTCTAGGAGTTGGACACGACTGAGCGACTTCACTTTTACTTTTCACTTTCATGCATTGGAGAAGGACATGGCAACCCACTCCAGTGTTCTTGCCTGGAGAATCCTAGGGACGGCGGAGCCTGGTGGGCTGCTTTCTATGGGGTCACACAGAGTATCAGACACGACTGACGCAACTTAGGAGCAGCAGCCCGATAACAGCCTGGCACACAGAAGGTATTCAATAAATAGCTGTTGAACCGATTTGAACCTAACAGATAAAGATCTAGGGTTATTCAAGGTCATTACTGAAACATGAAGCAAATAAAAAAGTGGATTAAAAAAAAAAGAAAAAGGAAGTTTTGGCAACAACAGAGCCTTAATAACTGGAGCCTTAGCTCCTGGTAGCAGAGTGACAATCTGGGAGCACATCCCAGGAAAGTTTTGAAACTGAAGCAAAATGAGTGTTTTATAACCATCCATTCTGTTCCATTTCTCTCTCTCTCTCTCTTCTTCTTTAATTTTGTTTTTCACTCTCCGGGGCTTGGAGAAGTTTTCTTACATTAGAGCTATTTGCCTTTCTTCGGATGAGGGTTTCTCAAATTCCAACTTTTCCACCGAGATTTTGACAGTATGTTTGGTCTTTCTAAACCCAACCTCACTTATGGTTCATGGCAGCTTAAGAGTCTAAGTTGTTCTCATCACTGGTCAATGTCTGCCTTTCCTACTGACCACTCCTTATCTTTGCCATATCCCAGCATGAAAAAATTTCTTTTCATGCCAAGACCCCACATTGGCACACAAGCAAACCTTTCTTAGCTCTTGCCACAACATAAATTTTTTTTCAAAGACAGAAATTAACATTTCATTGGCCCTTTGGGAGAGATAAAGTGCACAGAAACGTACAGTGTAACTGGGAAGTCTTATAAATTTCTAATTGTGTGTCATAAACTTTCTAGAAGAGCATCTCCCAAAACGCATTCAATAGGATGCTAATAGAGTCACATAAATGAAAGTTTCCAAGGACATAAATTTGAGAAGTACAGCGTTGAAAAAGTTAAGCCCATTTCCCAATGCGGAATTTCTAAAAGCATTTGGTGTGCTGACATGCGATGTGAGTCTCCATGAGGCAGATAAAGCATTCAGTGTTTCACAGATTGACTTAGCCATGGACTCATCCTTCAAGGGGAGCAGAAAACAGGGAGAAAGATGTAGTTCAAGAGACATACCTTCCAGGAACTACTCTGGAAAACACTGGCCTAGCCACAGTATATTGAGTTTCAAAGGACGGAGTTTTCATGACTATTGGCATAAGGATTCCCTACGGGCTGAAGTGGTTGGAGACAGTATCTTTAAAGTAATATGGGGTTTCCCTGGTGGCCCAGTGGTAAAGAATCTGCCTGCCAATGAAGGAGATATGGGTTCGATCCCTGGTCCAGGAAGATCCCACGTGCCTCGGAGCAACTAAGCACATACACCACAACTATTGAGCCTGTGCTGCAGAGCCCAGGAATCGCAGCTACTGAGCCCTCGCACCCTAAAGCCTGGGCTTCACAACAAGAGAAGTCACTGCAGTGAGAAGCCCATGCACCATGACCAGGGACTAGCCCCCACTTGCCACAATTAGAGAAAAGCCAGAGTAGCAGTGAACACCCAGCATAGCCAGTAAATAAATAAGAAAGAACAGAGGTCTCAATGAAAACCAAAAAGTGGTATCATTCTTTGGAATTCCCTGGTGGTCCAGTGGTTAGGACTCTGCACTTTACTGCCGGGGCCTGGGTTCAATCCCCGGTCAGGGAACTAAGATTCCACAAGCTGAGCTATGGAGCCAAGTAAAAAATAAAGTAGTCTGAGTCTTATTAATGATCAAAACACAGAGAGAGGAGAGGACAGGAGGGTGTTTGGGTGAGGAAAATAGCTTCAGCAAAGGAGAAAAATTATGAGCTGTGTTTGAAGAGCACAGGCGTGGAAGATATGCTGTGGAAAAGGCAAAAAGACCTGAGAGGAGGGAGAAATGAATATGAAAGAGGCTAAGAACCTGCCTGTGAGAACGTCATCCTGAGAGCATGGAAAACAACTCAATTTCAAAGCAAAAGTGCAGACCAGGGGTACAGCAAGGGCATCTCTGAATTAGGCACCAATTGATAAAAATGACACTTCCTGTCTGCTGGATGGGGGCGAGGAGAGTGCCCTGGTGAGTTCTGGAACTCACCTTCCACACCCAGGCTGTCATGATTTTGGACAAGCAAGTTCACCTCCCAGGGACCCACTGTCCTCATCTGGGGAATAAGAGGAACTGACCCTCTGGTCCCCTACTATTCTAACACCCTCATCACTCTAACACCAGCCTCTGATGTCACAAAAGTCACACCTGTCCAGAGCCAGCAGCGTCAGAGGAAAGGGGGCATTTTAAGGTCAGACGCCACACGCAGTTCTCCTGCCGTGAACTTGACAGAGATGTTTGCGGATGACAAGACTTTCTACAAAGAGAGTGTCACTGTGTCGGTCTGGGAAGCTCTGCAGGCCAATACAGCCACCTGTCCCATCTGCGCAGGAGGAGGAAGCCAAGAGATGGACATGAGTCCTGAGGGAATCAAGGGACAGTCTATTGGAAGACAGGAGGACAGAGGGATTTCGAAGGGCAGCCCTTCCCGCCGAGTTCAGGCGAGCTAACCGCCATCGCTCCTGAATCTTAACAAGGAAATCGACCAGGTACTTGTTTTCTAATTCCCCAGCTACTTCCTGAGCTGCCAAAAATCAGTTAACAGCTCCCTCATCTGTAAAACTGAGAAATTTGTCATTGCTTCATAGGGTGGAGGAGTGAATTACACACGGAGGAAACCAGAATTGAAAGAGACGCGTGTACCCCAATGTTCATCACAGCACTGCTTACAATAGCCAGGACATGGAAGCAACCTAGATGTCCATCAGCAGACGAATGGATAAGGAAGCTCTGGTACATATACACAATGGAATATTACTCAGCCATTAAAAAGAATGCATTTGAATCAGTTCTATTGAGATGGATGAAACTGGAGCCCATTATACAGAGCGAAGTAAGCCAAAAGGAAAAACACCAATACAGTATACTAATGCATATATATGGAATTTGAAAGATGGTAATGATAACCCTATATTTGAGACAGAAAAAGAGACACAGATGCATAGAACAGTCTTATTGACTCTGTGGGAGAAGGTGAGGGTGGGAAGATCTGAGAGAATAGCATTGAAACATGTATGTTATCATATGTGAAACAGAACACCAGTCCAGGTTCGATGCATGAGGCAAGTGCTCAGGGCTGGTGCAATGGGATGACCCTGAGGGATGGGATGGGGAGGGAGGTGGGAGAGGGGTTCAGGATGGGGAACACACGTAAACCCACAGCTGATTCATGTCAACGTATGGCAAAAACCAATACAATATTGTAAAGTAATTAGCCTCCAACTAAAATAAATAAATTAATAAAAAAAAAAAGAGAGAGAGAGAGAAGATCCCCTGGAGGAGGGCATGGCAGCCCACTCCAGTATTTTTGCCTGGAGAACCCCATGGACAGAGGAGCCTGGCAGGCTACAGTCCAACAGGTTGCAAGGAGTCAACACGACCAAAGCGACTTAGCATGCACACACGCACAGGTTACGTACGGTGCAAAACCCCGTGTCTGGCCCAAAGGACAAGTCAGTACATGTTCACGTATTCTAAGCATGCTGTTCTCAAACCTGATTATTTCCCAGGATGCGTCTCTGATGTGTTACTTCCTTCATCCCACACCCCTGTCTCACCCCCAACACTCTTCTTTGCCTTCCTTTGGGTCTGGAAACTCAAGGCATTCTGTAAGTGGATGAAAGAAAGACCCAGAAAATACAGACCCGATTGGGCATCTTAAACTTCTTCTTACTTACAGTTGACACTGTGATGTTAGCTAAAATATTGGAATAATTTTGTTTTCCGTTATTAGCATGATTCTTCCTTACCAGGATGAAATATGGTTTCCTTTGGTTTTTTAAAAAATGTTGCAAAAGATGAAGTAATGCCTAGTAACCTTGGTTGTTTTTTAAAACCCCTTCCTATCAACTTCTTAAGGGACTTGGTTGTAATGTTGATCCATGCCACAGTATATTTGCTTCATGCTCAGATTCTGGCTGACCTCTTAATGGGTAAATTAATTAGGTAATATGAGTCAATTAATCAGAATGCAGTTATTTTTATGAACTCTACTGCCAGCACATGAACTCATGACATGTGTTTCATAAATGGGAAGAATGGCTAAAATATAGGTATAGATTTTTATATGATATATGGTTCTAAAAGTCAGACGCTGTGAATAATTCATCTGTTCATTCACCCAAGAAGTGTTCATTAAGGATCTACTAAGAACCAACCGCATTTCTCAGCACTGGGTGTAATAGATGGATCAAGACAGGGAGGGACAGTAGGCATGCACACACAGATTTATGGTGGAGGTGGGGTTGGTGAATACAGATTTATGATGAGGTGGGGATGGTGAACACAATTTATGATGAGGTGGGGATGGGGTAGGATGGTGCACAGTGTGGGGGCCACACCCTTGCCTGAGGGTCAACCAAGGTTTCAGAGGGGCAGAGTTGCATCTAGAAGAATGTTTAGGGAATCAGTGGTGGATAGACGGGGAGAGAGGATATAATGACAGAAAGGCATACCAGGTATTGGTAAAATACCTCTAAAAATGCCTCCAGGAACCAGGAAGCAGAGTAACTCAGGATAACTAGAATGTAAAGCCCTAGGGAGAGAGGAGGGAAGTGATGAATGGGTGTCAAGTGGAGAAACAGGCGGAGCTTGGAAGAAGACCTTGAGCAGCACACTGAAGCGTTCGGGCTTAATTGCTAAGTCATCTCCAACTTTTTGCAACCTCATGAACTATAGCACTCCAGACTTCTCTGTCCCTTACTATCTCCTGGAGTTTTCTCATATTGATGTCCTTTGAGCCGGTGATGCCATCCAACCATCTCATCCTCTGTCTTCCCCTTCTCCTCCTGCCTTCAACCTTTCCCAGCATCAGGATCTTCTCCAATGAGTCAATTCTTTGCATCAGGTGGCCAAAGAATTGGAGCTTCAGCTTCAACATCAGTCCTTCCAATGAATATTCAGGATTGATTTCCTTTAGGATTGACTGGTTTGATCTCCTTGCTGTCCAAGGGACTCTCTTCCTATAGGCAAGGCAGAATTTCTGAAGGGTTTTAATCCCAAGGAGTGCTGTGGCCAGATGTTTAAAAGATCACTCTGGAGACAAAGCTTTTGGTGGATTAGAGAGGACAAGACTGGCAGGAAGATTAGTTTAGAAAGGATATCATTAGGCCCAAGAGATGATTGAAGTCCGGGGTAAGTCAGTGGCATAAAAGAGAGGAAAGAGACAGTACATTTCAGTTATATTTTTCCAGTTTTATTGAGATGTAACTGACTCAGGTGTATTTAATAACCCAAATCAGCAGGGTTTGTTCGTGGTTGGAGACACAGTGAATGGGAAGAGTCTCGGGTGGTAACTGGATGAATGACAACACCATCAACTCAAGTCATGGGAGGAGAACAGGTTGGAGGATCATGAACTTCAGTCATCCAAATCCAGGTACCAGAGAGGCTGTACAGGAGGGGTGAAGCTCAGGGAATGCATCTGGGCTGGTGAAAGGCATTCAGAAATCATCTGCTGTGTAAAGAAATCAAGAGAAGGTGTGTGAGGGGACTTTCCTGGCAGTCCAGTGGTTAGGACACTGTGCTTCTCCTGCAGGGTCACAGGTTCAATCCCCGGTCAGAGAACTAAGAACCTGCATGCCACTCAGTTCAGTTGAGTTCTGTTGCTCAGTCGTGTCCAACTCTTTGAGATCCCATGGACTACAGCACACCAGGCCTCCCTGCCCATCATCAAATCCCGGAGCTTGCTCAAACTCATGTCCATTGAGTCGGTGATGCCATCCAACCATCTCAGCCTCTGTCGTCCCCTTCTCCTCCTGCCCTCAATCTTTTCTAGCATCAGGGTCTTTTCCAGTGAGTCACCTCTTTGCATCAGATGGCCAAAGTATTGGAGTTTCAGCTTCAGCATCAGTCCTTCCAATGAATATTCAGGACTGATTTCCTTTAGGATGGACTGGTTGGATCTCCTTGCTGTCCAAGGCACTCTCAAGAAGCTTCTCCAACACCACAGTTCAAAAGCATCAATTCTTTGGTGCTCAGCTTTCTTTACAGTCCAACTCTCACATCCATACATGACTACTGGAAAAACCATAGCTTTGACTAGACTGACCTTTGTCAGTAAAGTAATGTGAGAACTAAGATCCTGCATGCCATTCAGCTCAGCCTAAATAAATAAATAAATGAAGAGATGTTTATTGCTCAGGAGAAGCAGGGGAAGAAGAGGAGACCAAGAAAGAAGTAAGTCCGAGGATGATGTAGCAAGACAAAGGATGATACAGAGAAAGGGGGATGGACATGGAAATCATGAGCACGTAGAGCATCTCAAGAGTGGGCTATCCACAGTCAAATGGCACAAGGAATGAGCACTGGAGCACTGGGTGTCCCTGGTTTGCACATTTCAGCTCCCATGAAGTCAACAATTGGCACTGAGTATCGACCACAAACAGGGAGGTGCTGAGTGATATAAAAGCAGATAAAATCCAGTGGCTCTCAAACTTTAACACGCATCAGGAACACATGACGGGTTTATTTAAATACAGATTCCTGGAGCCCCATCCTCAGAGCTTTTGATGCAGTGGGTCTGTAGGCAATCCCAGGAATCTGCATTTTTAACAAGTACCCGAGAGAAGTCCTAGGGGGGGAAGTTAGGGGATCCAGTCTTAGAAACACTGTGAAGGCACCTCCCATGAAGTCAAAACGAGAGTTTTTTATCAAAAGCATTTCATTAATAGGAGTGTTCCCTGGGAGTCCCTAAAATCCATCTCTCCCGCTCAGAGAGACTGAGGACCCTCCTGGATTGGTTTAATCTCCCAAGGGACTTCAATCTTACAGCCCTCAGTATCCTCAATATGAGATCAGCAGTTTCCACAGCTGGAAAAATAACCTGGGTGTTTAATATATTGACAATGTGCTAGTTCCCAGAGGTGGAGCTTACAAATCCAGAAATTTCTAGGCTCCCCAGCAGATTCTGTGATTCAGCCAAGTTTAGAAACAATTGCACAGATAATCTCTAATCCAACATCAGTCCTTAGCAGTCATTCTGCTGGAGAAATTGTGTTTTGGCTGCCAAAGCATGGCCCCCATAAACCTCCCCATCAAAAAGGAAGTTTAAGATTCCTTGATGTCAGCAGAGCAATAGAAACTTTAGTCCCACTGTGAGTTTTCAGAGTAAATATTATTGCAATGATGTAGAATTTTAGCTAGGCTTGTTAATTATGCAGCTGAAGGCACTTGGATGGCTTGTGAGTGCCCTGATGTAAACGTTTGGTTCGGTAATTGCTACTGTCAAGTTCAATGGCCTCTTCCAATCAGTCAGCAGAGATTTACCATTGTTGTTATAACAACAAGAGGAGTCCAAGAAGGATGAATCCTTTCGTCAGCTCTGAAATAGGAATACTCGGGAAGCATATTTTTAAGTCAGTGCCAAATGATAAATTCTCTGGCTAATAAAAAGTGTTAAGGGAAACGAGGTGCCTAATAAGTAACATAAAGGGCTGGCAATCACTATCCTTCCAAAATGCCATTTCTCCGGAGGTAAAGGTGACAAATACTTGCCAATGAGCCAGTCACCCCCATAACCTTGTCTTCTTTCCTCCTGCAGTGATCTCAGTCCTGTGCTAGCAATGGCCTGTGTTCCCAGATCAGAGGGTGCTGTAAGAGAAGGCAGCTGAGGGACAGGGGACCACATGGCAGACCAGCACTGAAAACCCTCTTGTAGGGTCTGCCTTTGTTGTCTCTAGAATTTCTCTTATGATGGCCCCAGGGAGGTACCATAGGCTTCCTACAAAACAGAGGCAATTTCCCCGCTGAAAAACCTCCCTGTAGAATTCCCAGGGCTTACACAATAAAGCTCATATTGTTCACAGAGGCAAGAGTGTCTTCCATGAGGCCTTCACCCTCCTCTCATCTTCCCACACATCCTTCCCTGTCCTGACTCCCACACCCCCCACAGGTACACACACTCTACTCATGAACACTGAGCTTCTTACTCTCCACAACTCAGGGACTTTCTCTGACTCCAACGTAGAGTCCTTCCTACCCCCTTTCCCTACCAGGCAAATCTTTCAAGACCCAACTCAGACAACATCACCCTGGTGAAGACTTCGCAGATTACCCCAGATAAAAATATAGATCCACCCTCGAGGCTCTGGAGTGCTTTGTTTCAACTCCTATAACATCAAGAACCTTGCTAAGCTATCTTATCCAATTGCCTATCGAACTCTGCTGCTGGACCACAAGGAAACTCGAGGCCAAGCTCAGAGCAGGTTTCCAAAAAATATCTGATGCATTTATAGAAGGATGGATAGATGGATAGAGAAATAGAAAAGAAGGAGGCAGAAAGGAGAACCAGGCTGGAGTCAAGCTATATTTCTTTACCTGCTGATACAACAAACAGGTATTGGGAGTAACTAACAAGTTTCAGACTGTGTGAGGCATACTGAGACAAACAAGACATCCTTCTCACCCCCAGAGGAGGCTCTCAGACTAGCAAAAAACACAGGTAACCAAATACACAAGTACACGAACGTCTATTAAGTCCAGAGGAAACATACATACGAAGTTATGATGCCTTATGTGCTAAGTCGCTTCAGTTATGTCCGACTCCATGAGACTGCATGGACTGTAGCCCACCAGCTTCCCCTGCCCATAGGACTCTCCAGGCAAGAATACTGGAGCGGGTTTCCATGCCCTCCTCCAGGGGATCTTCCCGGCCCAGGCATCAAACCTGCGTCTCCTGCATCTCCTGCATTGGATTGCAGGTTCTTAACCACTAGCGCCACCTGGGAAGCCCATGATATCTTATAGGAGAGTTAACCAACAGTCCAGGATGGTCAAGTTGAAAGCTGAATCCTAAAGTATGAGTGGAGCTGGAAGCAGTTCACATTTCCAGTAAAGCAACAGGATGTGCAAAGGCGTGAAAATAAAGAAAAGCTTGGACAAAGACCAGAAGAATGCTGAGGTGTATGTTAGCATGCGGGCAGGTGAGATGAGGCTGGAGAAAGAAGCAGAGTGTGGCTATGAAGGTATCTAGAGTTAAGGGCTTTCCAGGTGGCTCAGTGGGTAAAGAATCTGCCTGCAATGCAGGAGCCACAGGAGACGTGGGTTCAATCCCTGAGTCAGGAAGATCCCCCGGAGGAGGGAATGGCAACCCACTCCAGTATTCTTGCCTGGAGGATCCCAAGGACAGAGGAGTCTGGGGGCTACAGTCCATGGGGTCACAAAAAGTCAGACACAACTGAACACACATACAGCAGAGTAAGTATGGACATGAGAGAAACCAGAGAGAAAGCTCTCCGTGCACCCCACGCCTTTCTACTTAGAATTAGTTTGGATTCCTCCAGCCAAGTCCTACCCTTTGCTTAGAGGTTCAGGAACCCTACACTTCCCCTTTCCAACAAGCATCAAAGTTCCCTGAACCGTCCTGTCTAGTATCTGATGGCCACAGTAAATCGGAAGATTCACCAAGGCAGGTGTTGTGTATGTTTGTGCGTCATCATATTTCTAGTACACAGAAAGTGCCTGGCCTATTGTAGCCTTAAATACCAGTTCAATAGACGAAAGGACTGCATTGTCTTGTTGACCAAATCTTTCCATCATGGAATCTACGAAATAATAAAAAGAATCTCACTGGGAAGAATATTTGAGGAAAACCCATGGGCTTCCCAGGTGGCCCTAGTGGTAAAGAATCCATCTGCCAATGCAGGAAACATGAGATGTGGGTTTGATACCTGGGTAAGGAAGATCTCCTATAGGAGGAAATGGCAACCGACTCCAGTGTTCCTGCCTAGAGAACCCCATGGACAGAGGAGCATTACAGGCTACAGTTCATGGGGTCACAAAGAGTCAGACATAACTCAGTGTCTGAGCACATGAGGTAAAAGGTCCTAGCAGAGATGGTTTGTACCCAGTTGCTGACCCTCAACTGTGATGAGGCCCCCAGCAAGACAGGACAGCTCATCAGGCCTTTGTTTCTTATTTGCCAAATGGGGCTCTTGGACTGGATGAACACTAAAGATGCCTCTAACTCATAAAAATCAGCAATTTTTCCAAAACAGTAGTTCCAAAGACATGATAACTCATGGCAAGGAGTTCTTTGGTGACACTAAGTTGGGAGAAAGAGCTCAGTGCCATTCACTTCCAGAACTGTGGTCTCACTGACTTCGTACTCAGGGAAGTGGATGCAAAGTCCACTCTTGACTCTATTAGATGTGAAAACACAGTCAGAGATGAAAAGAGAGGTCACCTCTCACTGACAGATAACCTTTTCTTCAGAGAGTCTCCAAGGCATGGATATGGAGAGCCCAGTGTCTTCCACGTTCAAGTTGAAAAGGCTCAGAGAGAGTCACCATCCATACCGCCAAGCCTGGGAGAAGAGCTTGTTTGAGGTGCCCTCCTGCAGCGGAGGGCCACGTGGTCTGCTCTAGGCCTGCGAGATTCAGAAGATTGGAAACGAATTAAGCCATGACTTAAGTAATTCCATCTATGTGTTTCCAGAGATTAATTATATTTATTGTATCTGACACCAGTCAGGGAGAGCAAGCGTCTTTTGTGAGTCTTACAACGAAAGTTAAAAAGCATTAGTCGTAACAGCTGATTTTGTTTTATTATATCTGACTCTGAGCCAAAGGTAGACAGCACTTAGAGCTGTCTGTGGACATCAATGTTTGGAAAGCAACACAAACCGCTCCCCCACCCCCCGACCTCCTGCTGGCACTTGCTGCTGCAGCCCACCCCTTTGCAGCGTAAGGATGGTGAGGTGGGGGCAGGGAGGCAGTTCAACACCCTTAGGATTCACTGAGCAGCCGCCATATCCCAAGCACAGTGCTAGGCATTGCTGGATCCTCGGAGGTGGATAAGACAAGGATCTCCACCCTCCATGGATACTCAGGGGTTGATAATAGTCTAAAAACATTATCCCACAAAAATCATATTATATGGCATAAGACAGGTAAGATAATGGTAGCATGAGGCTGTACAATAGAAGGGAAACGTACACTCTAGTTGGGAGAAATCAGGAAAGGAGGCAGCATGTGAGATGAGCCATCAAAGAAGAGGTACGCTTAGGAGGAAATGAATGGGAATTGCTTCAGGGTGCCAAAAACAACATGAGCAAAAGTGGGAAACGGAGAAAGGATGGGGCATATTCAGGCAAAGCTTGACATGGCACATGTCCAGGGGAAGAAATAGCACACACAGGGACAGGAAAGATGGAGCATGTGGTTGAAGGCCTTGACTACTTCCTGAAGAGCGGGCATGTGTTTGGGTCGTCAGTAAGGAGCACGCACTGTACAGTCAGCAAAAGCAAGACTGGGAGCTGACTGTGGCTCAGATCATGAACTCCTTATTGCAAAATTCAGACTTAAATGAGAGAAAGTAGGGAAAAGCATTAGAGCGTTCAGGTGTGACCTAACTCAAATCCCTTACGATTATACAGTGGAAGTGACAAATAGATTCAAGGGATTAGATCTGATAGAAGGAGTGCCTGAAGAACTATGGACAGAAGTTCATGACATTGTATAGCAGGCAGTGATCAAAATCATCCCCAAGAAAAAGAAATACAAAAAGGCAAAATGGTTGTCTGAGGAGGTCTTACAAACAGCTGAGAAAAAAAGAGAAGCAAAAGGCAAAGGAGTAAAGGAAAGATCTATCCCTCTGAATGCAGATTTCCAAAGAATACCAAGAAAAGATAAAAAAGTCTTCCTCAGTGATCAATGCAAACAAATAGAGGAAAACAATAGAACAGGAAAGACTAGAGATCTCTTCAAGAAAACAAGAGATACCAAGGGAATATTTCATGCAGAAATGGGCACAATAAAAGATAGAACCAGTATGGACCTAACAGAAGCAGAAGATACAAAGAAGAGGTGGAAAGAATACACAGAAGAACTATACAAAAATGATCTTCATGCAGCTCAATAGAAAAATAAACAACCCAATCAAAAAATGGGCCAAAGAACTAAACAGACATTTCTCCAAAGAAGACATATAGATGTCTAACAAACATATGAAAAGATGCTGCATCAACATCACTCATTATCAGAGAAATGCAAACCAAAGCCACAATGAGGTACCATCTCATGCCAGTCAGAATAGCTGCTGTCAAAAAGTCTACAAACAATAAATGCTGGAGAGGGTGTGGAGAAAAGGGAACCCTCTTACAACACTGGTGGGAATGCAAACTAGTACAGCCACTATGGAGAACAGTGTGGAGATTCCTTAAAAAAATGGAAATAGAACTGCCATACGACCCAGCAATCCCACTGCTGGGCATGCACACCAAGGAAATCAGAATTGCAAGAGACACGTGTACCCCAATGTTCATCACAGCGCTGTTTACAATAGCTAGGACAAGGAAGCAACCTAGATGTCCATCAGCAGATGAATGGATAAGGAAGCCGTGGTACATATACACAATGGAATATTACTCAGCCATTAAAAAGAATGCATTTGAATCAGTTCTAATGAGGTGGATGAAGCTGGAGCCTATTATACAGAGTGAAGTTAGTCAATACAGTATACTAACCAGTGTACAGTGTAATACAGTATACAATACCAATACAGTATACTAACACATATATATGGAATTTAGAAAGATGGTAATGATGACCCTATATGCAAGACAGCAAAAGAGACACAAAGAACAGACTTTTAGACTCTGTGGGAGAAGGCTAGGGTGGGATGATCTGTGAGAATAGCAATGAAACATATATATTACCATATGTGAAACAGATGACCAGTCTAAGTTCGATGCATGAAACAGAGCACTCAAAGCTGCTGCACTGGGACAACCCTGAGGATGGGGTGGGGAGGGAGGTGGAAGGGAGGTTCAGGATGGGGGACACATGTAAACCCATGGCTGACTCATGTCAATGTATGGCAAAAACCACCACAATATCATAAAGTAATTAGCCGCCAATTAAAATAAATTAATTAATTTTTTAAAAAAAAGAAAGCTGAGTGCCGAAGAATTGATGCTTTTGAATTGTGGTGTTGGAGAAGACTCTTGAGAGTCCCTTGGACTGCAAGGAGATCCAACCAGTCCATCCTAAAGGAAATCAGTCCTGAATATTCATTGGAAGGACTGATGCTGAGGCTGAAACTCCAATACTTTGGCCACCTGATGCGAAGAACCGACTCATTGGAAAAGACCCTGATGCTGGGAAAGATTGAAGGCGGGAGCAGAAGGGGACAACAGAGGATGAGATGGTTGGATGGCATCACCAACTCAAAAGACATGAGTTTGAGTAAGCTCCGGGAGTTGGTGATGGACAGGGAGGCCTGGCATGCTGCAGTCCACGGGGTTGCAAAGAGTCGGACATGACTGAGTGAATGAACTCAACTGATTGACTGACTGAAGGAGCATGCACTGCTTCCCAGGTGGCTCAGTGATAAGGAATCTTCCTGCCAACACAGGAGACATCAGTTCAATCCCTGGGTCAGGTAGATTCCCTAGAGAAGGAAACGCAATCCACTCCAATATGCTTGCCTGGAGGGCTATAGTCCATGGGGTCGAAAAAAAATTTAGCAACTAAACAACAACAAAGGAGTATGCACATCCTTGAGCAGAGGAGTTAAGAAAAGAGCTTCACTCCAGGGCAATCAGTGCAGGGATAGTGTTAGGTATTTTGCCTAAAAAATTCCATGGACAGAGCATCCTAGTGGGTGACAGTCTAGAGTCAGACACAAGTGAGCACAGTGGACAGTGCTAGGTATGTAGCCAGCAGGCCCTTTACGAAAGTGCTTTCTATGGCTCAACTCAGAGACCCTTCGCTAGAACACAGACACATTTGGTGATTACAGTCTGTAGGATTGCTTCAATACTACAGAAATTAACATGGCAGCCTTGGCAAATTTCAGCCAGCTGACCTGGGAACCTAAGTAACCTGTGTTTATAGAAAAATGAAATTTTTGAATTTCAAGCTGACTTAGAAACAAGCTTCAAAGACAGCCAATTTGTGAGTTGTGGAGGATAAAGATTTGTATCCTATCTTTAAGGGTTGCTTCCACTTTTCATGGAGAACTTGCAATAGAAACATGGATATGTAAAACTGAATCACTTTGCTGTATAGAACTGAAAAGAACACAACATTGTTAATCAACTACACTCCAATATAAAATAAAAATTCCTTAATACATAAAAATAATTTCTTCAAATAAAGAGCAATAAAAAATTAAAAATTAATTTTTTTAAAAAAAGAACTTGCAATCTAGTGGAAAAGATGAACATACTTTGGACAAAGGAACCAGGAGATCCAAGCACGAGGGCATTTACATCCACTCATGCCCACAACCAGAGAAGGCAATGGCACCCCACTCCAGTACTCTTGCCTGGAAAATCCCATGGACGGAGGAGCCTGGTAGGCTACAGTCCATGGGGTCGCTAAGAGTCGGACACGACTGAGCGACTTCACTTTCACTTTTCCCTTTCGTGCACTGGAGAAGGAAATGGCAACCCACTCCAGTATTCTTGCCTGGAGAATCCTAGGGACGGCGGAGCCTGGTGAGCTGCCGTCTATGGGGTCGCACAGAGTCGGACATGACTGAAGCGACTTAGCATAGCATAGCATATGCCCACAACATCAGGACAAGAACACAGTCCATCGGGGAGCCACCCCTGGCCCCGTGGCCACTGTACTTGCTGCACAGTGGTCTAGCTCCATCAGCCTTAAAGAAAATAACACAGATGTGAAATGGTTCTAAACTCCATTACATCTTCCCAGAGTTAATTTTACTGGGAAATTGTTCCCTGTTTTTATAACACTAGTCCCTACGGACAGAGTACAGAGGGGGAGAAACTTGTTTTTTAATGAACTTGCCTAAGAAAGTTGATACACCCTAAAACTCATCTAGTTATGCAATTTCATTGCATCTGCCCCTTGTTTGTTTACTTTGAAATCACCAATCTAAATCTTGGAACACTCAATGCAAAATAATAATAAAAGTCTGTTCATTTTTATTGGGGTCTAAAGAAAAAAAGTAGTGGAAGAAAGGAACAAGGCCCCAGTTAATAATTAAGAAAATATGGCAGAAAGTAACATCTAGGCAAAATGAATACAGATATCATCAAAGTAAGAAAATTAGCAATACTATTGTCCAATATTATGCAGACTTTATTCAAATTTCGTGAATTGTCCAAATAGTGGCCTTGAGAACAAAGGAAAATCTGGGATCACACATTACATTGATTTGTCATATGTTCAGCCATACCGACCACCCTCATGTATAAAGAGAAGAGAAACTGTTGGTGTCCTGCAGAATCTCAGAAAATATAATTCCCTGGAGCTCTTCCTGAGGAGTTTACTAGAGCACATGTTTCAGACAACCAAAATGATGGGATAAGCATGCGCACAGGGCAGGTGGTGAGCATTTTAATATGTGATTACTTGAAGAACAAAACTTGATGAAGTTTAAAAGGGAAACTCCATAGTCTCTGTGAGTATACAGATAAGGATCTGCCTACGGGAAATAGGAAAGTCATAAAAAAAAATGGAGACTGACAGTAGCATACGTGATAAAATGAATTTAACCATTTTCAGGAATCATAGTTGGTGGTAATAGTATTATGTTGTTATTCAGAGACTTGCTATGGGATAAAGCAAGTGAGTAAATATGGGATGTTCTAATGCTACCACTGTAATTCTGTGTGCTTGAGAACTAAGGTTTTGGGTGTGAAATTGAGGAGATATGGATGCAGTAGAGAGACAGCAAAGTGCAGACCCTGTAGTCTTGAATTCCAATTAGAAATCAGTGCAAATTCCTATTTACAATAGGCAGGACTTGGAAGCAACCTATTAATGAATGTCCATCAGTAGAGGAATGGATAAAAATGATGTGGTATATGTGTACAATGAAATATTACTAAGCCATACAAAGGAAGAAATTGTGCCATTTGCAGAGATGTGGATAGACCTAGAGTTTGTCATACACAGTGGAGTAAAGTCAGAAAGAGAAAAACAAATATCATATATTGATGCATGTATGTGAAATCTAAAAAAATCATATGGATAATCTTCTTTGAAAAGAAGAAATAGAGACAGAGAGAACAAATGTGTGGATACCAAGGGAGAAAGGGGCAATGAATTGGGAGACTGGAATTGACATGTCTACACTATTTATACTACATAGAAAACAGATACCTGATGAGAACCTACTGTATAGCCCAGGGCACTGTACTCAGGGCACCTGCTGACCTAAATGGAAAGGAAATCCAAAAAGGGGTGGGGGGAGATATATGTAAATGTATAGCTGATACATTTTGCTGTACAGCAGAAACTAACACAATATTGTAAAGCAAGTATATTTCAACAAAAATTAATTTTGAAAAAGAAATCCATGTGAATTCACAAGGCACTTTATCTTAGATAATAGGTAGATAGGTAGATAGAAAGATAGAGACATACATATGTATGTATTTTCCTAGCTCTGCCCACTGGGAAAGCTTAGAAATGGTTACCAACCCAGTTTTAGATACATATGAAGAAGACACAAGAATAACTAGTCATAGAGGCCTAACTTGAAAAGCTTCTCTGGGTCAAACATGGGACAATGCAAACCGCATAAGGATGTGAATTGCCATAGACTGAAACTCGTCAAGTCTGTTTACATCCATGAGCTCACAATGACATTTTTTGCTTGCTTGGTTTGGTTCAGTTTTTAATTTCTATTAGAGTATAGTTGACTTACAACATTGTGTTAGTTTCAAGTGTACAGCAAAGTAGATCAGTTATACATATACATATATCCACTCTTGTTTAGATTCTTTTCCCATGTAAGTTATTAGAGTATTGGGTAGAGATCCCTGCGCTTTACAGTAGGTCCTTACTAGTATTCTATTTCATATGTAGCAGTGCGTATATGGGATTTACATACACAAATAGTGACATGTTTTAAAAACCTAACTGTTCAACCTTGAAAGATTGCAAAGAACTAGTACATTATCTCGAAAACTAAGTAAGTGAAAGGAGAGTGTCAAACATTTATCATACTTGCCTATGTGAACTAAACCATTAGGTAACCAAATAGCAGATGAAAGACAGTATCTCCTTATAAAATTATCCCAGCTAATATAGGTGGGATAAACAAAAACAAAATGATGGAATTAGAACATCACAATTCTGCAGTGCCCTGTGAATAAATAAATCTAGGCAGTGTACATCATATCAAAAACAAGGGAAGGACTTCCCTGCTAGTCCAGCAGTTAAGAATCCACCTTTCAAAGCAGGGGATGAGGGTTCAATCCCTAGTCTAGAGACAAATATTCCACATACCAAGAAGCAACTAGGCCCACACCCTGCAACTACCAAGCCTGTGTGCCACAGTGAAGACCTAGTGCAGCCAAAATAAAAAATAAATAAAAGCAAGAGGGAAATGGGCATGTTCGTGATCAAGGGACACAGCACCACATACAATCTTTTAGTCCAGGGTCTGAACCTGGACCTGGTAAGACCTCTGGATCCTAGCTTCCAATTTATAGGAGGACAGAGAACAGAGGAACATGTCGGTCTGCACCATGAGTGTGCAATCAGCAAACTCGAGCCTGGGGGACACTCCACAGGTCAGAGGGCCCAGGTTCTTCAGGTTTGTATACAAAAACTTATTTTAATGGGCAAAACCCATAGAGTTTAAGGCTGTATTCTTTGGATTAACCATAAAGATGCAACAAAATTTTATACCATAAAATTCATAAAAGTGATTACTTTTGGTGGGAGAGATGGAGCGTCTAGAGTAACAGGCAAAGTTCTGTTACAATTAAACAGTTTGAAAATACATGTAGAAGTGAGAAAATAAAATAGGTGTTGTTTTCAAAAGACTTTCCAGGACAGGAATCCTTTATGATAATGATATACAAACGTGGGGAAACTCTTACAGTGTACATCGACATATAAAATCAATGTCTAGAAGAAGTCTTCTAGCTTCTACACTAAATCATAAACTGTTAACAGGGGGTGGTACTGATAGGGCCTGGACTAAGATGGAGAGTCAGCTGAGAGGCTCAGCCCAGGCTCAGCCCAGGAAGACATTCAAATTTAACTTGATGTGTTTTCACACTATCTGCATTTTTACCAGTGCCTTTTTGTGTTTTGTTTACATAGATTAAATGAATGAATCAGTCAAGGAGAGAATCAACTGAAGAATGTGTGAGCTAGCAGGTAAGAGTCGATGAACAAGTGAATAAATGAGTGAGATAATGAATGAATGAATGAGTGAGGGTGGGAGGGAAGGAGCAAATTAACAAAGAAAAGAGTATCCCAGTAAAATAATCAGGTCCTAGTAGAAAAGTCTTCAAAAAAAGTCACGGGGGGGAAGGAAAAAACAAAACAAAACAAAACAAAACAACAACAACAAAAAAAAGCAGAACATGGGATATCTGGTCAACCCAGATATTTCATAGCCTGCATATTTGAAGATACTTAAATCCCTAGCCACTGACTCAATGAGGTTACATGCTAAAATTTTATAAATGAAAAATTCAGAAGGATACTTGAGGATAGACCAGTCAAGTGTGAATTCAAAACCAAATGCCACTTTGAAAGATCCTGTGCATCCATCCTAACACTGCCCTGCGTACCCTCCCCTCCAGGAAACTTCTAATCATGAGATCCACCAGGAAGTCTTTCTGGCCTTTTCAATTTTATCATCCCCAAAGAATTCGAAAGCACACCTCTGCATCCACCCAAAACTGCAAACATTCCTTTTAAAGAGAACCACAGCCTCTAAATCAATGACCTCCCCGTGTCCAAATTCGGAGCAGAGAGACGCTCTTTCAAACTTGAAGCTGTTCAAAAACAATTAACAGTACCTCCAACCAAGTTTCTCCAAGTCACCACATTTAACTCTGGGAATTCAAGGTTCTGGAAAAGTTGTCAGAAGGAGAATGTGTTGCTTAACTTCTCTGGACTTCAGTCAGGGTCTCCATCCATAAAATGGAAGGAATTCATCACCCACTACAGAGGGGATGTGGCCTCAATGAGAGAATTATGTGAAAAGCTTAATACGGTGCCAGCTTCATAGCAAGTGCTCAGTGGGTGTTTGCTGTGGTTATTTATTTTTATTAAGGTGAAATTCACATAGCATAAAATTAGCCATTTTTAAGGTGCACAATTCAGTGGCAATTAGTAATGCTTTCAATGTTGTGCAACCACTTTCCTCTACATCCAAAACATTTTCATTACCCCCCCAAAAACCCTTACTCATTAAGCAGTTATCTCTCTAATTCCCTCCTCTCCCTGCTCCAACAACCACTTATCAGCCTTCTGCTTCTATGGTTTTACCCATCCTGGATGGAGTGTATCATATAAACAAAATAATACAATACATGACCTTTTGTGTCTAGCTTCTTTCACTTAGTATAATGTTTTCAAGATTGATTCATACTGTAAAAAGGAATATTCCATTCCTTTTTAAGGCTGAATAATATTCTATTGTATATCACAATTTGTTTATCTGTTCATCCATTGATGGTGTTTGTGCCATTTTCCCCTTTTGGCTAACCTGGATAGTGCTGCCATGAACATCTGTGGACATGTATTTGAGTACCTGTTTTCAATTCTTTGGGCTATAAACTTAGCAGCAAAATTGCTGGATCACATGGTAATTCTACGTATAACCTTTTGAGAAACTGTAAAACTATTATTATTTCTAAAGTATTCATTCCAGTGCCTACTAAGAACAGGTACTCTTACAAGGGGTGGTGTAAATATCCATGAGCTATAGCTCCTCCCTTCTGGGAACTTATTCTCTATGAGCAGCATTCCTGCAAAAGGAAATAAACAGTCATAATTTTCCACAGGCTGTTAGTTTTTTTCAAAGTGAGTTACCTAAGGAAACTCGTGACAATTGAACCTCAAATTTCAAAGTAACCTTTATCCCCCAAATACACATATTTCAAATATATATAGGTAAATACACCTATTCTTTTAAATAGAGCTTATAATTTCTAACTGGGCCAAACGACCTTCTATAGCCAGTAACTGATAAAATATGTTCTCAGACCTTTAATCATATACACCCATGCAAGAACAGATGCAAAATGGCAGAAAGTCTGTCTGATGTAATTGCTCAGATGGATCCATATCTTGTAAAGGAAGGTTAGAGAAAGAAATATAGTACCATGTGGAGGAGGAACCATTAACAGAGCTCACATAAACACAGATGAAAGGACAACATGGTAGGTTTCAGAACAACAAAGCCAGAGCAGAGATTCAAAGAGCAGACCAACGAGACAGCGATACCAGGATGTGGAAATGTGCCAGTTATGGGGAAAGGCAAGGTTAAAAGATGAGAGAAGAATGTCAGTTTCATGCCCTTGCCAATATCTTTCATGGCTGATTACACCCTGACAGCCTATAAATTCCTCTAACAGTTTTCAGTGAAGAAACTATTCTTCTACCCATCCCCAAACTATTAAGTAGTGTAGCTGGTTTAGACTAGCTTCCAGAATCACCCAAGTGGTGTTGATTATCACTGGTGGGTGTGGATAAGAAGGAGAAAAAGAATGCATTCTTCTGAGAACCTTCTGGGCAAAAAGCACCATGTATGGTAAATATCAGATTCTGCATATAAAATGTCATTATTTCCCAACTGAAACAAATATCTGAGTACCTCTCCTCTCTCTCTCTGTCTCTCTTCTTTCTATCCCTCAGACTAAGACTCAGTACAATAGCTAAGCTCTCCAACCAACCACCCCTCAAATTCATTTTTCACAGTCAAGAGATTTATATTTCCCACCATAGAAAAACTCACCATGGAATAATTCTGGCTCCACATACATCAGCTAAGACACAAAAATTCAGTTTTCAGAGACAAAAGGTCACTCATTTCCACCCAACAGTTTCTTTCATGGTGCTGGATGAAGACAATGATAGCAAGCATTTATATGGTGGCTTTTATGTTCAAGATACTTTAGAAAGAGGAGGAGGGTAGTGGGTTGACAGACCACCTTCAAAACTCTGTTTTTCAGATGGTTCGTTTGCACTTTGACTGTTTAAATAAAGCAGGGATGGAACAAAGACCTATTCAAAAGTTCTAGTTCTAAGAAGAGAGTGAACCATCCATGCAGCAAAAGAAAATACATAGTAAAATATATATCAAATCCCCAAAAGTGAGCCCATGTCTACTAAAGGTCGCTGACTTAGGAGTCAGGCACAACTCATTTCAAATGCTTATCCTGTTATTTACTAATTCTGTACTCTCTGAGGGCTTCCCTGGTGACTCAGACAGTAAAGAATATGCCTGCAATACAGGAGACTCAGGTTCAATCCCTGGGTCAGAAAGACCCCCTGGAGAAGGGAATGGCTGCCCACTCCAGTATTCTTGCCTAAAGAATTCCATGGACAGAGGATCCTGGAGGGCTACAGCCCGTGGGGTCACAAAGAGTCGGACACAACTGAACAACTAACACTTTCAATTCACTTCACTTTCACTTTCACTTCATACCCTTTGAAAGCATCCACATTCTCACTGAAAAATGGGAGAAATAGCACCACCTACCATATAGATTTAAGTGAGTTAATGTCCAGCCTGGTGGTCAGTAGTGGTGGTGATATGGGAATACTATGCCCCATATCAATGACCCAGCTTTTAGAATGCAATTTACTATGTTATAGCACCAAGTATTTTTAAAATAGTAAATAGCTTGGGGATCCTCAAAAATGTTGAAAAGTGGCAAGTATGTTGTGTTTTTTAACAATTTGGGGATTTAATTTCTAATGATTTTTTTAAACCTTTAATAGCTGGGCATTACTGATGTAGTGTGGGAGCATGAGTGAGATGCCTGGGTAAGGATGTCTGAAACAACAGGTGCTCCGTGTGAAATCCATACAGATGGCTTCCACAGCCCATCACCACACTTGGCACCATTTATTTCCTCTTTGATTGTGGATTAGGATAAGGTAGTGTCATGTGTGAAAGGAATTTCTCCAAGACACAGAAAGGCTTACAGAGATATTGGTTGAAGACTAAAAATCATATTGGTTACTTTTATGGGTGAAGATAGAGCTGAAGACCAGTGAGGCTTACAACTGTCCTCTCATCAGTAGAGAAGTTAGACTTGTGAAGTAATTTTGCTACCTTGTAAATTTAGTACAATATCCTGACTGAAATACAACCAAACTGAACCCACTTGGAGAGCTTTGAATGTCCAACTGGGTATTCACAGACGGTTTCAAAATCTGTATCTCCAGCCCAGATCTCACCTATGGATTTCAGAACCATAAATTCCATGTGGGCATCTAAAGTTCCACTTGTTCAAATCTGATCTTAAAATCTCCCTCAATCCCGGTCCTTATTCCCTCTTCCTGTGTCTCCTCTTTCAGGAAATGGTCCTTCCTGCATCCGGTTTTGTTGAGTAAAATCTGAGGGGCCACCCTTGGCACCATTTTCTCCACCTCCTACCCACACATCACAACTAACCCATCATCAAGTCCTGTCCATTTCCCCTCCTCATAACAATTATGCCTTCTCACTGCTCTCCAACTCCATGGACACCAACCTACAAACTCAAAGACATTGACATTGCATGGACTAGTTCCCAACATCATCCCTGAAATGCCCAAATCTCTTCCCCACGGTTTCCAGGATGATTTTCTCAAAAGTCAGCATTCCACCTTAAATTCCTACTTGGCTTCCTATTGTCCAGGTAAAGGAGGAAATATGGAGCCTGGCCTAGAATCTTCACCATGATCTGACTTAACAGACTTTTACCTCCTCTGAGCTCCAGCAAGAGCCTCCCCTCAAATATATGCTCACTCCTGTCACAGGGCCTTTGCTCAAGCTCTTTGCCCTTCCAGACAATCTCTCTCTCTCACCTAACCCCATCTCCATCTGCCTAATTCCTACTTGCCCTTCAAATCTCTGTTCAAAAATTGCTCCCTGAGAAACTGTCTTGGTCAGATTCCTATGTTGCATATGGCTCAGTGTGGTTCCATATGTTCATGAAACCATATCTCTTTCTTCACTGCTCTCCTTTCAGTCTGCATTTATCCACCCCCCACCCCAGCTCACTGTTGTGACTGTTTTAATTGCTCCTCTACCAGCCTGTGAACGCAGTGAGAGTAGGGACTGTGTCTGAGTTGTACACCATTACACCTGATTACCAAGCCCAGTGCCTGGTGAAAAGTAGGCCCTTGGTAAATAGGTGTTGAATGAATGATGAAATGCATGCATGTGAAAAGGTATATGACAGTTCTAATAGGAGGATATGAGAACCTTAAGTATAACCTTAAAAAGAATCTAATAGGACAAAATCCCAGCACATAGCTAGAGATGGGCAGAAGAGCGCCTACACAACAGATCAGAGTCCTACAGCAATGTTACAAAGATCCTAGCCTTTGATATTTCTATCAAATTCTGTAGAAAGAGAGGGTACAAATATTGAGGCATCTTCTTCTCATATCACCATCCTGAGAATCTTGAGTTTCAAAGGGAGGGTCAATGATGGGGTGGTGATGAGAGAAAGAAAGAAAGCGGGTAGATGTCATTCCAAAACATTCTAGAGCTTTTAGGACAAGATGTAAATGTGTCAAAGAATATAAGATAGAAACTGGGCCCATCTATAGTTTTGCAAAATGAATAAGGAGATCTCACAAATATCCATATATTTCATATCTTTTATACAACCCCTCCACCATTTTAAACACTATTGGAAATTTCCAACTAACTGGAAAAAAAACAGTTCTCAGCCTTTCCTCAAGATGTCTGAGGAAGTGAGACTAGGCCCGGGGTTTTTTGACGTGTGGCAAAAGCCACATCATGTTTCAGAAGGAAGATGGGAGGAGGTGTGTCCTGCCCAACCACACAGAATTCCTCGGCTGAGAACAGATCTGTGTCCCAGCTGTGAGTTGCCAGAGGATATTTGCCTAAATGCTAAAAGGACTCCAGTCATGTACTTTTTCTGTTTGGAAAATTACTCCTCGTTCATTTGAAAAGAAAAAAAAAAAAAGACATGAGTGCTCTTCTCACATGTGAGGCTATGTTTAAAACCAAACTTTCATGATGCATCTTGTGGGAACTGAAACTCCAGCAATGTAAGGATAGAACCCTGCTGCAGAAAGACTGATGTCTTCCCCAAAAGCTATTGGACTCTTCTTTCCAGCCCTAGAGTTCAAAGTTATTTCTTCACTTCCTTTAAAAACTTCAACTTGAAAGAATATACATGATATTCTGAACTCACATTGCAAAAAGAACAACGGCATTCCAAACTCAAGCTTTAAATAAAAGTGAAATGCTTCTCTTGCCCCAGATTAGATTATTGAGAAAATGCTCAAAACCTTAATCCCATGAAATATGCAAGGTGCTGTCATGCATCCAACTCTCTCTTACCCCTTCTGAAGACCCCACCTGGATTGCTCCGTCTCCTCTACCTGAACAAACTCCAAGTCAACCCCAACCTCTTTTCTTCTAAGTTTACTGAACCTCAATCTTTAACCCCCAACATTTTCTTGGCTTGGCAAAAACTCTAAAGCTTTCAGGGTGGTTAACAAACAGTAGGTATCGGCCTCCAAGGGCTAAGAATTCACAGATGATAATCATCAGTATATTGTTCTGGAAAATTAAATACACCTGGGCCAAGTTTCTTAAGGCTGTACTCTTTGGAAATGCTTCAATCTTTAAAAAAAAAAAAAGAAGTTCAAGAATGTGAACTTCATTGCTCACATATATTTTCCTAGGCTTCTTTTCTTTTCTCTTTGGTATGTCATTATGTGATTTGGGTTTTCCCCAGATTTTTACCTATCCTAGGCCTCTTTGATATATGAAAAATGTGCTTGCATTCTGCCATCCTAGTAGGGGCATGAAGTAACAAAAGAAACTGCTCATTCGAGAAGGCCTGACTGCGCTGTCATTAGATTCAGGCAATCTGACGGCATCGCCCTCCAGCAACAAGCATGAATTTGGTTGGGTGGGCCCTCAATCCAATTCAATCTTTCTACACACCAAACATCAGGCCCACATCAAGTCTCCAGAAAACCTATCAGGATGTTCTGGTTGTCAAGAAATTCATATCTGTTGGGATAACAGACTAGAATAGAGGTGGGCGCAGGCTCTACCCAAGGAGGAGACACCCATGGTAGAAGAAAGGCCGAGGAACACATCACATGATGTAGTCACAGGTTCACATGGTGATGGAGAAGCCATGACGGCCTCCAAGGCAGAGAAACCAGCAGGAGCAAAAGTCCAGAAATGTGAAAGGGCTTAGGGGCATTCCGCCAGACCGGGCCCTGGAGAAGAGAAACAAAAAATGAAGCCTAGAAATACTAGTCAAAAATGGGTGATGAAAGCTTTGCTATGTTGGCCTTATCCTGCATTAAGAGGAGGGCAAAATACTCAGAGATTTCACTCTGGCAAGAGGTTGAACGAGGAGTTGTAATAGGAAGCGTGACCCAATATAGTTCTCCTCTGGCTTTGGAGAAGTTGTATGAGCAGGGAGCAGATAGCAGCAAAGAATCCTTTTCAGTTGAGGACAGCATGAAGGGACTTCAGGAAGAAAGTGGCCTTTGAACCTCTTAAAGGATGAGCAGGACTCAGACGGTGAGTAATAAGGAAGGGCACCCTGATCAGAGCAGGGACACAGGCTGGCCAGCGTGCATGGCTCATTCCAGGAGAAGCATGGGATCTGCCAGGGCTGGCCAAGGCCGCTGGAGGCCTAGAGCAGAAGCTAAGCTGGCCAGTTAGAGCAGATCACATTGTGGAGACCTCTGAATGCCGCCTTAAGGATATTGTTCTGAAGGCAACAGGAAGCCTGCAGGGCTGGTGATGCTCAGGTTACCGCCTCCCTCGCGATTGGCTGTGACCACATGAGATGTGAGCAGAAGTGACGGGCTCATGGGCAGATCTTCCCATCCAAGCTCCAGGGCACCCCTTCATTGCCTTTCCCTTCCCAGCTGGCACTGAGTTCAGAGTATCCTTGGAAACCCAGTGAACGTGACGAAGCCTCCATCAGCCTGAATCTCTGAAGGAATGGCTGTGTGCACACAGTCACACCGTGACCAGCTTACTCACCCAGTACTGTTGAGTGAGCAAAAACCAACCATCTATGAATTGTGTGTCACTTTATGCGTTGAGATCTATTTGTTATATCAGCTCTGCCTAATGTACTTCATATTGGCCCCATCTATGAAGATGGCAATGGGGAGAGAAAGAGACAGAGTCAAGAGACTTGTGGAGGTTAGTCCTCCAGACGTGGCTACCTGTTTAAAGTGCAGGTGAGAGACAAAGATGGAGCCAGTATGTCCAGGCAGAATGGAGAGGAGGATTTAGAGGCTGTTCATCTGAGTTACCACAAAAGGAGAAAAAGGTTTGGAAGAAGGTATATGTGTATGCTCAGTCATGTCAGACTCTTTGCAACCCTATGGACTGTAGCCCACCAGGCTCCTCAGTCCATGGGATTTTCCAGGCAAGAATACAAGAGCGGGCTGCCATTTCCTTCTCCAGAGGATGTTCCTGAACCAGGGATTGAACCCATGTTTCTTGGGTCTCCTGCACTGGCAGAATTCTTTACCACTAACACCACTTGGAAGAAGTGGGATCTATTTGGGACCTGTAGGAATTGGGATCTCCAGTGGAACTGTCCAGCAGGCAGTTAGAAACACAGGCAAGAACCCAAACCTTGGGAGCCTGGGAGAACCACACAGATGCTTCCAGAACAGCCTGTGCTGCCCAGAAAGCCTCCCCAAGCACTTTCCTCAATGTTGCAAATATCTATGTATAAAACAGACAAGGACGTACTGTACAGGGAACTGTACTCAATATTTTGTAGTAACCTATTAGGGAAAAGAATCTGAAAAAATATATATAGTCACGGTGTGGTATGCCTGAAAGTAACACAACACTGTCAAACAAATATATTTTAGTTTTTTTTAAATACTGCAGATATCAAGGATCACAGACTGTCAACGTTTCTCACAACCACTTAGAACCTACTGAGAACTGCCAGCCGCCTTGATGGACGGCTAGATAGAGGCAATCAGCAATTGCTCACAACTGTTGGAGATGCTCCCCAGGCCATAACTCAGGAAGAGGGACACTGTGCTCCTAAGGGGACTGAGCCTTCCTGAGATGGGGGTGTCAAGTGGCAGGGAAGAGCCCTCGTGCAACAGTCTGCCTTCTGGGGCTTTTCCAGTTATGAAGAAAAGTCAAGAATCCCCAAGAAATAAATGCCACTCAGCAAGATAATAATGCCAGGGCTTCTATAATGCTCTTCGTTTTCCAAAGCATGCTCATGACCTTCATCTCACTTTCACCAAAGGAGAATGGCACTCAGGCCATTCAAAGATCCATGGAGGGAAACAGAGGCCACTGGCAGGAAACATGTAAATTGTCTCTCTTGAAAGAGGCTATTTACTGCCCCTGTTTTTCTCTGTCTCAGCCAGGACCATCTAGAGCCCAGAAGGACAAGCACAGAAGAAGGAAGGGGAGATGGCTCATTTCAGCTGCTTGGACGCACCCCACTTGGAAGGGAGCCTCCCCAGAGGATGCGGCTGCTACTGTTGCCCTCAGGGTCTCTTCTCCAGGTTGTTCTACACTCAGGTTTCACTCTGGCCACATTAGACTGGATCAGAGGCTCTGCTACGACTAGCGTGTGTGTTAGTCGCTCAGTCATGTCTGACTCTTTGTGACTTGACGGACTGTAGCCCACCAGGCTCATCTGTTCATGGAATTCTCCAGGCAAGAATACTGGAGTGGGTTGCCATTCCCCTCTCCAGGGGATCTTCCCGATCCAGGGATCGAACCCAGGTCTCCCACACTGCAGGCGGGTTCTTTATCATCTGAGCCACCTGGGAAGCCCCTGCTACAACTTACTGAACGGTGAAGTGCCAAGAGGTTAAAACTGAAGCAACATGATGATGCTTGAAGAGACTCCAGGGCTGGAGCTTCCATGGTAGCTCAGTGGTAAAGAATCTGCCTGTCAGTGCAGGCAATATGTGTTTGATCACTGATCCAGGAAGATCCCACATGTCACAGAGCAGCTGGGCCCCCTGGCCACAACTACTGAGCCTGTGTGTTGCAACTCTTGAAGCCCACGCACCTTAGAGCCTGTGCTCTGAAACAAGAGGAGCCACTGGCAATGGGAATCCCAGGCACCACCACTAGAGAGTAGCCCCCCGCTCGCCACAACTAGAGAAAAACCCGAGCAGCAACTAAGACCCAGCACAGCCCAAAATAAATAAATAAATAAACATTAAGACTCCAGGGCTTAGGGCTGCTCAAACCCCAGTGCCCAGTGCTCAACATTTTTTTTTTAAGTCACTAAGTTATGTCTTGACTGTTTGCGACCCCACGGACTGTCGCCTGCCAGGCTCCTCTGTTCATGTAATTCTCCAGGCAAGAGTACTGGAGATTGAACCCTACATCTCCTGCATTGCAGTGGGAAGACCTGGGATGCTATACTGCCTTCACATGAATCCTAAGACACTCCAAGCAGTGGTTTTGAAGCCAAAAATCCCAGGGTACTTCTGGGCAGTTTCTGACTACATCTGCAGGAAGCATGACCATGAGCATCTCCTTTGATTCATCCACCGTCAACCACTTCCCAGACCTTTACTGTTAGCGCCCATGGGGACCACCGGCACTGAGAACTTTCCTCCATGGTGCACGGATGTCCCCGGGCATCCTTCAGGATTCCAATGAGTTCGTAGACCTTCTTCTCCCAGCTATATTCCTTTTTTCTAAGGCTTGGTTCCTATCATAGCCCCTTTTAAAAGGAGGTCTGGAGTTCTATTTTATATTTAAAATAAAATTTAAAATCATCAATTAACATATATCTTAGAAGTCCTTCTAAGAGTCTCCAGCCCTATTAGCCACAGAATCTGCCTGTTGCCTTGTTCTTTTTTGCTCAGCTTGCAGCTCATTTAAGAATCACTGGAGATGACTTGGGCTTCTCTGGTGGCTCAGATGGCAAAGAATCCGCCTGCAATGTGAGAGCTATGTTCGATCCCTGGGCTGGGAGATGACTCACGCCTTAGTTCTTAAAATCAAACTTCCTCTGCCAAATCCAAGACCCTGAATTTATCCAAATGGTAGAAACATGCTTTTCCCACCCGTCCACCAAAATACCTCCCATTCAGCCTTAATGGGTGACTCAGTCCCCTCCGGTTCTAAAGATAATCTTACTGCTTCACCATCAGGCCAGAAGCCATCAATGTTCTTCACACAGGCTCAGAGAATTCCGTTCACTCTTTTCAAAGAGTCAAGTCCAGGTTTGAAAATTGGATTGATTTCTAATTACATTCATTAATTATGTTAACACATACACAGAAATGTGTCCCCATCCAGTGTGAATCTATCTTACAAGCTAGAATTTTAATGTTGCTCCACCCTCAACCCTTTGAAAAGCCATTCTGGTGTGGAGTGGAGGCTGAGAGAAGGGACCCTGCCTGTATTTCCACCCTGGCTTCCTGGTGATGCATTTTTTCAGAAAAGTTTACCTTGAACTTCTCCACACCTCCTTCCACCTCCCTGTGAATTTACACACAGAGCACCTTTGTGAGCCTGAGACTGAGACAAGGACAGAGCACAGAGAAGGTTTGTCAAGCCAAACAAGTTGATTCATGTGCAAAAATACCCCAACTACGTTTACAGATTGAATTGGAAAAACTCTCAGCTGCTTCTGGTTGAAAATTCCACTGAAACCCTTCACTGACTGCCTGTACCTTCAGTACATATAGTTGCCAATGCTTGCACCACAGTCTACATGTGCAAACACACATGATCAGAGGTACGTGAGCAGAGTGTGGCTTCAAGATGTCTGTGTCATCCGAAGGCCAATGGTTTCCTGCATATTTGCTGTGAGTACACATCGCTATCTATAATTGTGCTGTAGCCCACAAAGTTTAACATGGTTTGCCTGGTGGGGCGCTTGGATTTTGAACTTAGCAACACTAGATGCTTGAAAGTATTGAGAAATGGGGCGGGACTTCTGTGGTTGGCAGTCATACCTTCATGAAGAGCTCCAATGACTGGGAAGGAACAGTTACAAATCTGCAACTACGACAGCCACGAGCCACTTGTGGCTTTTGACACTTGAAATGTGGCTAGTTCAAGTTAAGATGTGCTATGGCTATAAAATGCACACTAAATCTCGAAGATTAGGCACTAAAAAAGAGTCAAATAACTCATTAACAACTTTTCTGGGGTTTTTTTTTGAAGTATAGTTGATTTACAATGTAATGCTAGTTTTAGGTGCATAGCAAACTGATTCAGTGATTATTTATGTGTGTGTGTGTATATATATATATATATATATTCTTTCTCAGATTCTTTCCCCTTATAGGTTGTTACAAGACATGGAGTATAGTTCCCTGTGCTATACAATATATCCTTGATGGTTATCTATTTTATACATGCTGTTGTTTAGTCACTAAATCATGTCCAACTCTTGCAACCCCATAGATTATAACCCACCAGGCTTTTCTGCCTATGGGATTTCCCAGGCAAGAATACTAGAGTGGGTTGCCATTTCCTTCTCCAAGGGATCTTCCCGACCCAGGGATGGAACCCTTGTCTCCAGCGTCTCCTGAGTTGGCAGACAGATTCTTCACCACTGAGCCACTTGAGAAGCCCATTTTATATATAGCAGTGTGGATGTTTAATCCAAAACTCCTAATTTATCCATCCCTCATTAATAACTTTTTAGATTGATGATATATGGTATAATGATAAATTGGCTATACTAGATTAAGTAAAATGTTACTAAAATGTCACTTGTTCTTTTTTCCTTTCTGTATGTGATCACTAGAAAAATTTAGCTTGCACATGTGGCTCACATTATATCTTGACTGTACAGTGCTGACTCAGAGTACCTATTAAAACCAGAATCTCATAGAAGTGGCCCAGGAATCTGCATGCTTAATAAGCACCCAGGTGATTGAGATTATTGCCATTTGGGAACCCCTGATGTGGCACTGACATGGATCCCAAGGCAGAACACCTGGATTCTAAACTTGTTTCAAATTCTTTCTCATCAACATAATGCAGAGCTTGGATTAGACCTACCCCTGATGTGGCACTGACATGGATCCCAAGGCAGAACACCTGGATTCTAAACTTGTTTCAAATTCTTTCTCATCAACATAATGCAGAGCTTGGATTAGACCTAGAAAGTTGTATGACTTAAGGCTTCCAGCCCTATCGCTGCTGCTTAGTCTCTCAGTCATGTCCGACCCTTTGAGGCCCCATGGATTGTAGCTCGCCAGGCTCTTCCATCCATGGAACTTGCCAAGCAATAATGCTGAAGTGGGTTGCCATTTCCTACTCCCGGGGAGCTTCCCAACCCAGGGATCGAACATGTGTCTCTTGCATATCCTGATTGGCAGGTGGATTCTTACCATTAGTGCCACCTGGGAAGCCCTCCAGCCCCATTACCCACTATCCATCAATTTGTGAGACCCCCAGAGACTGATTGGACCCCAGTGGATAACAACTTCAGGCCATTGTTAACCTTATGAACTAATCACTTCATTCCTCCAAGAGGACTCTGACAAAAGATGGCAAGCAAGTCTTTAAATCTTTTACAATTCATCTTCAGCATGGGAAAAGGTCTTCCACTGGGGGAGGTAGGGGAGAAATGACTCATTCAAAATATTTCTGAAAGTAACCAATGAAATAAGTAAGCAATGCCATGTGGTTTTGGAGGAGGAAAGATAGGAAGCGGAGAAGGAAGTTTAGACTTCCATCTAAACCCCAAGGGTGCTTAGTGAAAAGGTGTGGATCCCTGGATCCCTGACTGTCAAGCCCATCAGCGGCTGGGTGTTAGATGTGAGATGATAGAATTTCAAGTAAATTCTTGAAATTTGAAGATTGAATTGATTGATTGAATCATGTGTGAGGACAAAGTTTACCAGACCTTCTAAAGGAAAAAGATCCTGGTCCAAGCCTTCTCCTTAATCGATCTAACAGTCCTCACTGTTCTTTATCACTTAAGTGACATGACAAAGGAGAAGGCAATGGCACCCCACTCCAGTACCCTTGCCTGGAAAATCCCATGGACGGAGGAGCCTGGTAGGCTACAGTCCATGGGGTCGCCAAGAGTCGGAAATGACTGAACGACTTCACTTTCACTTTTCCCTTTCATGCACTGGAGAGGGAAATGGCAACCCACTCCAGTATTCTTGCCTGGAGAATCCCAGGGTCGGCGGAGCCTGGTGGGCTGCCATCTATGGGGTCGCACAGAGTTGGACACGACTGAAGTGACTTAGCAGTAGCAGCGACATGACAAAGAAAGGCAAAAAGGGCCAGCAACAAGCTGGTCATTCTGCATCCATTTAGACATCAGTGCGGGGATCTTCCGGAGAAGGTGATGGCACCCCACTCCAGTACTCTTGCCTGGAAAATCCCATGGACAGAGGAGCCTGGTAGGCTACAGTCCATGGGGTCTCGAAGAGTCGGACACGACTGATGTGACTTAGCAGCAGCAGCAGGGATCTTCTATGGCTAGAAATACCCAGAACACGCAGAAAGATGGTTTTCTCCACTAAAGAATAATAATCCAAGACAGAGGGCTATGGCACTAGATGTCATGCTGAAAATCAAACACTTGCTGAAGAAATCCGTTCCTACATCTGGCTTTGCTGAGGACTCTCCTGCATTCAGCCTCAGACCTTCCTAGATTACATTTTCCTGTCAGTTTGATTCTCAAACTTGACTTAAATGTTGGCTTCTGCCCAAGCTCATTAAAGTAGGACTGCTGCTGCTAAGTCACTTCAGTCGTGTCCGACTCTGTGCGACCCCATAGACGGCAGCCCACCAGGCTCCCCGTCCCTGGGATTCTCCAGGCAAGAACACTGGAGTGGGTTGCCATTTCCTTCTCCAATGCATGAAAGTGAAAAGTGAAAGTGAAGTCGCTCAGTCGTGTCTGACTCTTAGCGACCCCATGGACTGTAGCCTACCAGGCTCCTCCGTCCATGGGATTTTCCAGGCGAGAGTACTGGAGTGGGGTGCCATTGCCTTCTCCGAAAGTAGGACTGGTCTGCCCCGAAAGAACTTTATCATTCCAGCCAGACAAAGCTTGCCATCAGGCGGAGAAGGAAGACAAACAAACTTATGAGAAGTGAAATAAACTGAACTGGGACACAGATTATGAGCTTGCACCATGAATAAACACGCAGAGATTCCAGGTAAACTGTGGTTCTGTTTACAATGAAACAGGACGTTCTTTCGGGAGCTCTCCTCCTAGCTTATCTGATTAGCAGTTCCTCGTTCATATGATCCTCTTCTCAAAAGCTTTCCATTGCCCAATATGGTCATTTTACTTAAATGTCTTTGCCAAAATGATCGAAACATTCACAATTCAACTGCCTCCAACGGATTAAATACATAGACTAAGCACAGCAAACTTCCCTGATAGCTTAGTGGGTAAAGAGTCCACCTGCAATGCAGTAGATGTGGGTTTGATCCCTGGGTCTGGAAGATCTTCTAGAGTAGGAAATGGCAACCTACTCCAGTACACTTGCCTGGGAAATCCCATGGACAGAGGAGCCTGGTGGGCTACGTCCAAAGAGGCGCAAAGAGTCGGACACAACTGAGCGTGCTAACACACACACACACACCAACATATCAAATAATAATAGTGAAACTGACACAATAGAAATCTCACTGGCTTAGGAAAGAATTCCTGTGTTCTAGAACCAGCGCTGTTGTTCATGAGTGTTATAAAGTCTTTTCACTGATCCGGGAGTACTAATCTTTGCACAGGTATGTCCTGTGGATCTAAACGAGATGCCAAACACATTAAACAAGATTTTTAGTATTTTCCACTTAGCTACTTTGTTCTGGTGGTTGGGGTAAAAGGGTTTATGTGATTCATTATTATGAGACAGCATTCAAAGTTTCAGAGTTACTTTCATTGTAAGAAGCAAACTAACCAAGAAAAAAAAAAAGTAATAATGCCAAAGCACTACTTTATTGTTTAGTTTGAGAGATTACAGCCAGATGGTATCTTGTTAAAGTTACATCCTTGCTTTAGGAGTGTGTTCCAACCACCATGCCTTCCAGCCACACCATCACTAACTCTAGCACACCTGGGCGTGTCCATGTATGGGACACTTCAGGTGACAGCTCACCGCAGTAAATGACAGCTTGTGGGCCAGGAATAAGCATCAAAATGGACAACACAAACTGTAGAGGAAACTCCAAAAGAACAAAGAGCCTCTCTCTCTCTTCTCATTCAGTATATTCGCCCATGTACTTGGACACACATGTGTGCATGTTATACGTGTGCATATGTTCTCCCAGACTGTCTCAAGCTTACTGAATAAGCAATGACTCAGAGTCCAGTGGGCTGACCTCTTGCTGCAGAGCAAAAATTCCAGTGCATAGGTGTTCTTTTGTTTTCCTACAAGGAAAGAATGAAGAAGATGGCAGGGATGAATCATTAAAATGCTGCTGTTTAAATGAGAGAAAAGAGGGGACTTCCCTGGTGGTCCAATGGCTGAGACTCTACGCTTCCACTGCAGGGGGCATGGGTTCCATCCCTGGTCAGGGAATTAAGATCCTGCATGCAACACAGAGTGGTCAAAATTAATCAGTTATTTATGAAGAAAGAAGGAATCAAATGAAAGAGTCCCAGGTTCCTGATCTGGGGGAACAGAGGAATAACAAGGTGAATGTAATGGTAAAAACCAATGATAACAATAAAAACACTGATGGCTCCAGGAAGCTCTCACATCCCCCTTCAACTCTAAAATTGGAAATACAAAACTGGAGTGCCAGTGAGGCAGGGAGTACAGGTGTGTGAGTTCCGTGCTTCAAACTACATGTCACCTCACCACAAGAGTAAAGGCAGAGGTCCTAGAAGATGCATGAAATCCCCGGGACGGGAGGGAGAGGGGAGAGGCTACGGAAAATTTAGCAACGGTAGTCACAGCTAGAGGTGCTGAGAAGAGGTGGAGAGAACAAATCCCCATCCAAGGCAAAGGGAGAGGGCGCTTTCAGAACGAACAGGTTGTCACAATGCCAGATGCTGGAAAGAGATGCAGGAAGAAAGAAAGAGGACTGAGATGCAGCCAGTAGTTTGGTCAATAACGTGGCCATGAGGATCCTTGGTGGCATATTTGCAACAGCGTGGCAAGGCAATACCATGTGGGATAGTCATTGATAAATGTACGCCTCACGCTGCCTCTAAACAAATGCCAGTGAAGAGAAACCCCACTTGAGAAGGCAGATTAGCAAATCTAGGAAAGAGAGACAGTGTGGAAGGAAAACTTGAATCCAAACAGCTGTGAGATTTTGGGGGTATGAACCATATGAATAAAAGCTGGTTAACTGCAATGGGATGAAAGAGATTTGAAGGGACCCAACCTGGAACTTGAAGGAGTCACTGGGGTGGAGACAGGGTAAAAGAGACCCTGGCAGCAGGCAGACTCAGCCTCCAAATCCAGTCCAGCAAGGACCCAGTGTCCCAAAGGGTTGCCAACCACCAGCCACGAGTCACCAGGGGCGGCAGACAGCCTGGGAATGAGGTGAGGGAATGGGGCACATTTGTCAACATGGCAAACTGTCAAGTTTTCCAGCAAATAAACTAAACCAGGTACAGAGAGGAAGCAGCAGGAGGAGCTAGTCTAGGAGGTGGCGAGACAAGACAAACAGCATCAGAGAAGCAGGGCAGATAAATGGGGTCTCACCAGTGGACTCTGATCCAGGGGAAATAGGCCAGCCCCTGGGGAGGGCTGTCAAGGGCAAACAGAAAGGGTCCGTCCGACAGGAGTGGGGATACTGAGTGCCAGGCAGATTCCCCAGGGAGGGGCTGGGGCCCCGTGACTTCGTAGAAGCCAGCAGCAGACCTGGGTGTAAAGCAGACCCAGAAGGGCTGACAGAGGGACCAACTGAAGCCCAGATCACTGGGCCAGGACCCTCGGTTCCTTTCCCTAGTAAGGCAGAAAGGGCCTGGAGCAGGACACTCAGGGAAGCCCAGTTTCATGCAGAAAATGCCAAGAGAGGACTATCAAGGTTGAGAAGCAAACAGGGGCCAGAGAAGTGATGCTTTAAGATATAGTGAGCCTCATCTTAGAAAAAGAAGAAGGTAAGGGAGAGTCCTTGTGGCTCAGCTGGTAAAGAATCCGCCTGCAATGGGGCAGGCCTGGGTTCGATCCCTGGGTTGGGAAGATCCCCTGGAGAAGGGAAAGGCTGCCCACTCCAGTATTCTGGCCTGGAGAATTCCATGGACTGTGTAGTCCATGGTGTGGCAAAGAGTCAGACGTGACTGAGCAACTTCACTTTTTCACTTTCACTTTCAAAGGAGAGTCCAGAGATAGTCATGAAGAGTATATTGTGGGGCGGAGACCAAGGAAGGGATCGTGTATCATATTCTCAAGACATGTGTGCCCTTGCTCTCCTCAGGTATAACCAGCCACAGATACAGAGATATCGTGGAGCAATCACTCATCAAACACAAGGCACCCTGTAATCAGACCAAATCAGAGGCTGATCTGTCTGAGTTCAAGGAAGGGTTTCTTGGTTATGAAGATGGAGAAAAACTCACACAAGCCCCCATGAAATGTTATAAGCGTTCCTTCTTCAGAAATTGGTTTTTCACAGTGCCTATTCACCTGTTCTGAGATACTTCTAGGGTTCTAACTGAGGGCCGAGAAGTGAGTTCAAGACTTCACACAGGACAAGGCAGCCCTTTTCCTCCTCCTGGCCGCACTGGGTTTTGCGAATCTTCATGTTCGGGATAACAGCTAAAGGCTCCCTTTCAGTGAAGTGACTGAAAAGGGAAAGCTCTTCCTAGCCAAACAAAGGCTTCCTAATCATCAACTCTTATTTTAAACTTTGCAAATGATCCCAAGTTCTTAAGTACCAATAACGGTTCTTAAAAACTTTCTGACTTAAGTTGTCACCTTAAAAATTGTACGCTGGGTAAGTGAAGTCAGATAGAGAAAGAACAAATATCATATGAAATCACTCATATGTGGAATCTAAAAAAATAAATAAATAAACTTATTAGAAAAAAAGAAAGTAGACTCACAGATATAAAAAATGAACTTGTGTGGAACTTCTCTGGAGGTCCAGTGGTTAAGAGTCCACCTGCCAATGCAGAGGACATGGTTCGATACCTGACCCGGGAAGATTCCACGTGCTGCAGGGCAGCTAAGCCCAAAGGCCGCAATTACTGAAGCTTGAGCACTCTAGACTTCATGCTCCACAACCAGAGAAACCACTGCAATGAAAATAAATAAAATTAATATTAAAAAAAAAAACTTGTGGTTACCAAAGGGAAAAAGTAGGGGAGGGATAAATTGGGAGTTTGGGATCAGTAGACACACACTATTATATATAAAATCGGTAACCAACGGGACCTACTGTGTAGCACAGGGAACTATATTCAATATCCTGTAATAACTTATAATGGAAAAGACTCTGAAAAAAATATATATATATACGTAGACTCATAAGAAAAGACCCAGATGCAGGGAAATATCGATAGCAGGAGGAGAAGGGGACGACAGAGAATGAGATTGTTGGACGGCATCACCAACTCAATGGACATGAGCTTGAGAAAACTCTAGGAGATGGTGAAGAACAAGGAAGCCTGGCCTGCTACAGTTCATAGGGTCACGAAAAGTCGGACACAATTTAGAGACTAAACAACAAAATATATATGTATACACATGCACACACACACATACACACACACATACACACACCCATATATGTATATAACTGAGTCACCTTGCTATACACCTGAATCTGAATCACTGTAAATTAACTATACTTCATTGTATGCTTGGCTTTCCTTTAAGGGGAGAATGTTTTGGATTTGTTTTTTTTTTTTTTTTTAGATGAAGGACCTGTACCTTTACATTAACATCTTAACCAAAAGAATAAAGCACTGTGATTCCTCAACTGCTGAGTCCGGGAAGCTGGGGGTTGCTGGGCAATAATCCAGAGAGAACTTTCAGAGGACGAGGAGCTAGCACCCAGCAGTCTCCTGTTTCTTTCGAGAGATTAAATCATACCTCCCCAGGTAATCAGACTGACCTTAATAAAAGTTCTCAGTAAAGAAATGAAGAGGACACCTTGACCCAAAAATCTCTGGCACATGTATCAGGAACGTGGCAAGGATATACATGAGGACAAGTCTGGTTCCAAACTGTGGCTTATTTTCAAATCCAGTAAAACATAGAGCATGGGTAAATTTGCAAATTTCAGTAAAAGCAATTCAAACATGAAGTTGTTGGAGCTTTGGTACATGTATTGTTTTTGAAAATCCTCTTTCCCATTTCTCAATATCGTGTATGAGATGCCTAAATGTAGACTTCTTTTTTTTGATTCGGTAAATGTATTTATTTACCTGGGTTCGAATAAGACACACAGGCACCCAAAACCTAGGAGATAATGAGATACTTGTTATTTCTTGAATCAATACAGATGACGTTTCAAAAACACGATTTAGCTACTGGGAATATTTGACTTCTCAATAAATCACATCGATAGGCAATTTCAAACACTTCCAGAAAGAAAATAGTCCATTTCCATGGTTTGTAACCCATACACTGATATAGACCAGGAATCACTCTCGCCCTACCTTTCCCTGCCTCCATCACCTGGCAGAATCTCACCTGCCCAAAGGCCGAGGGCGGGGCAGATGACAGTTAGCAGGGAGAGGATAGAGCAAGCCACAGCTGCTCTGATTTCATAGATGTGGGTTTACTCCACCCCCCAGTGCACCATCTGATCTCCCCGCTCCTTCTGTGTTTCCCCAGTCCCTTCTGCTGGTTGCCTCCATTGAAACCTCCTCTCCAAGATCCAAGAAACATCATGGGACTTACGACGGGGTAGCCCTGGGCTCGAATCCTAACTCCAGGGTTAATAGATGCAAACTACTTCATATGGAATGGATAAATAACAAGGTCCTACTGCCTGAAGAATTGATGCTTTTGAACTGTGGTATAGGAGAAGACTCTTGAGAGTCCCTTGGACTGCAAGGAGATCCAACCAGTCCATCCTAAAAAGGAAATCCATCCTGAATATTCATTGGAAGGACTGATGCTGAAACTGAAGCTCCCATACTTTGGCCACCTGATGAGAAGAACCAACTCACTGGAAAAGACCCTGATGCTGGGAAAGACTGAAGGTGGGAGGAGAAGGGGATGACAGAGGATGAGATGGTTGGATGACATCACCGACTCAATGGACATGAGTTTGAGTAAGCTCCGAGAATTGGTGATGGACAGGGAAGCCTGGCGTGCTGCAATCCATGGGGTTGCAAAGAGTAGGACATGACTGAGCGACTGAACTGAACTGAACTGTATAGCACAAGGAACTATATTCAACACCCTGGGATTAAACCACAATGGAAATGAATATAAAAAATGATGTCTATAGGTGTATAAATGAGTCACTTTGCTGTACAGTAGAAATTAACACAACACTGTATATCAACTATGCTTCAATAAATACATAAATAAAGACCAAAAAAGTTCAAAATGGGTCTCACTGGGCTAAAATCAAGGTGTCATCAGGGCTGCATTCCTTCTGGAGGTTCTGAGTAAGAACCTACCACCTTGCCTTTCCCAAATTCTGGAGGCAGCCTGCCTTCCTTGGCTGGTGGCCCCTTCCTCCCTCCATCTTCAAAGCCCACACTGCAGCATCTTCCAATCGCCCTCTGACTCTGCTCTTCCCACTTTTTTCATGGACACACTTCTGATTACACTGGCTAATCCTGGAATATCTCCCCACCACCATACCTTTACATTAATCATATCCAAAGTCCATTCTGCCATGCACAGTGCTCTGTTCACAGGATCAGGGGATTAGGATGTGGACGTTTCTAAGGACCATTTTTCTGCCAACCATAGCTCAGCGTGTAGTGTGTTCTCAACACATAGGAGCTGTCATGGCAGAAGCAGAAGGAGGAGGAAGAAGGAGAAGCAGGAGGAGGGGCCTAAGAAATTCATTTCCTGAATATTGAAAACTGGTTCCAAAGTGAATTCAAATAAATCCACAGATAGCTCATCCAAAACGTCTGTGAAGGAAAACTAGGGATATTTGTGGTATGTCATCAACTTTCATAGGCTAGCATTAGAGATAACAGCTAACTCTTCCACAGGAAATACAGTTTTAGTACTAATAAATATAGTTTAGTAATATTTACTAATACTAACTTTCTCACTATATCAGTAAGTATGGTTTATATAAACCACTTAAAATCATGAAGATTTCCATGGCAGTTGGGTGGTTAAGAATCTGCCGGCCAATGCAGGGGGCACAGGTTGGATTTCTGGTCCGGGAAGATCCCACATGCTGAAGGGGACCTGCTAAATTTATTAATACATTTAATTCTCAACAGTCAGGTGACATTATTATTTTGCCTAAAAGAACCTAAAAACACAGAAGTTAGGTTCCTTGCTCAAAATCTTATAGCAAAACAAAGATTCAAACCCAAGCCCTCAGGGTCCTAAGCCTAAACTCTTAATCACTCAGTTCTATCTTTCTCAATAATTAACAGATTCATTCATAATGGTCCTACTTACATTTTTCAACATAATCATTTTTCTCATAAAGTATTTTGATCCTCTTAAAGTTATCAGTGCCAGGCGTTGGGCTTTCCTTCTGTTCGCCTTTCAGAGCAAAGACACAGACCCATTCAGTGCTTTAGTATAATGCTATCTAAACTCCAAGAAAAACGATCTTAATTATTTTAACAAAAGACAACCCTACATAGTACAAATAAGAATGGTCTCTTTGCTCGTTTACTGAGTGGCTGCCTTGCCCATCTGTTGACATCACCAGCCCTGGGCCTTCAGCCATAATGCGGTTACCCAAGAGCACATAGATGGTACTTTTTCTTGTAAATGGTTTTCCAAAATGCCCCCAGCATCAGATACCTTCTGTCAGGCTAGACTTCTCCAAAATATGCATGTTGCAAATTTCTCAAATACTGGAGGAATTGCATGTGTGGTGAAAAACAGGAGCTTTGATCAGAGCACACACTCCAACAAAAAATTTTTATTCTAAACCTCAGCTAGAACGCTGTTGAGAACAAAATTGTATGAAGGGTTTCCTCTCACAATGTTAACCAAATAGAGGTGGATGGAAAAAGGCAGTTTCAAACACTGGGCTGAAAGCCTGGGCCCCACGACTAGACTGGACTGGAACCAACTTACATGAAGGATTATATTCAATATAAGCTTTGGAGACTGTTCTGGACAGTCTTGCCATGGCTTTGGCCATCAGCACCTTAACCCTTTCTCCGTGTTCGAAGACACTGCCTATCTTCATAGCCTATCACCACCAAAGGTGAAAATGCCCCCACCCGACCTGCTCCAACGTCTGGTGGGGAAGGCTGGCCACCTGACCTCTAGTGACCAGATGCTCTGGCTGGGTTTTGCCCCTGGATTGAGTGACCCAGCTTTATCTTCCTTCACCACACTTATCACTCCATTTATGAGCTCATGTATTGTATTTCCCCAACTGAATGTAAGGCTCCATGAGGACAGTCAATTTTGTTCACTGATATATTCCTAGTATTGAATATAATTCCTGGCTCGTAAAAGGAATGTGATACACTTCTTGAATGAATGAGTAAATGAATGGATAGATGGAATAAATGGATCCATGTGTGAAGGAAGGTGAACTTCCCTTTCTGTTTCCCACAGGATCATGCATGATAAGGAACACATTCCTTCAGTCAACTGTTATCAGTAAGAGAAAAACATAAGGGGCAAAACAAGATCATGTTACTGCTTTGCAGAAGGGGGCATTCACTCCTTCAACTTACCAAAAGGATATTTTCAAAAGGGTGGAGTATCACCATTTTGAGAACTGCAACTTCCAAAACTCCCAAGACGAAGAAAATATCACAAAATGATGCAAACATACCAGATAGGAGGCCACTGCCAGTCACCTTGGAGGACAAGGAGAAGTGTTTAAAAAACAGTGTTAGCCTTTAAAAAAGCCCCGATTTTTTTTAATTTAAATTTATTTATTTGTAATTGGAGGATAATTGCTTTACCATATTATGTTGGTTTCTGCCATATAGCAACATGAATCAGTCATAGGTACACATATGTCCCAATATTTTTAAAGGGAAGAGGATTTATAGAATATACCACAATATTTAATATCAACCCCTTTAAAAATCTACAACAGATTAACAGCTATCATGAAATCTGCATATTTTAATGAACATACGTTTCCACCCCACTTATATTTCACTCTCCATGCAGAATATGCCCAGCTGCCTCCACAATTACTTTATAATATATTTTCTAGAACAACTACCATCATAGATGTCCTTTACTTGATAAACCCCAATTTATGCATGTGTGTTAGAATTATAATATCCAGAGCTAGGGGTAGTCTTCCAGAAATTATGAGAATACAACATCATCACTCACCCTTGTAGTATCAATAGATGTCTATCAAAGTAGCCCATGATTTCATTTTTCTTTCAGCACCTTCTTCATACTGCACATTGGAATTGCTCCTAAGCTGATTGTTCCACACTCTTCAGATTTCATAAAAAGATGAAGAGTTGAACTCAGTGACAAACTTAGGATATTCACCTAGTTCCCCTCCTGCTCCACATTCTTATAAAGGACTGAAGAGATGATTTTTTAAATACTGGACCATAAGAGGAGTGAAAAACAATAAGCAGTACCCAACATTAACTAGAAATTTTGAGACAAAAAGGCAGTAAGACAAAAATCAGACAGGATCAATTTGTTGGAGGAAAATACAATCAAACATCTGTAAGGAAGAAGTCTTCTACAGAGAAAGGTGATTACACTGCCCTCCAAGCTTCCAGGCAATGGATCCAAGAAGCAAGAGCGGTAAATCCAGAAAAAAAAAAAAAAATGATAGGTCAATTAGGTCACTACATTTGAAGCAGCCACATCTCTTGGTGCTTCACTCTTGCCCTCTTGAACTGAGTGGTCACCAACAGACTAAAGTGAGAGATTGGAGCTCCCAGGCTGGAGAGGCATCAGTCACCTGAAGCTACCACAGAAAGTGGCTTGATGCTCACCAAGGCCATCTTCCTCTTCCTGTACACAGGAAAGCTATATTTGCCAGCTTCCTTGGTAGTTAGGTTGAGACAAGGAGATAAAACCAGTCAATCCTAAAGGAAATCAACCCTGAATATTCATTGGAAGGGCTGAGGCTGAAGCTCCAATACTTTGGCCACCTGATGCAAAGAGCCAACTCATTGGAAAAGACCCTGATGTTGGGAAAGAGTGAAGGCAAAAGGAGAAGGGAGAGGCAGGGGATGAGATGGTTAGATAGCATCACTGACTCATTGGACAAGAATTTGGGCAAACTCCAAGAGATTGTCAAGGACAGGGGAGCCTGGTGTGCTGCAGTCCAGGGGGTCGCAAAGCAACTGAACAACATGTAACTACTTTCTAGCCAGTGGGTGTCAATGAAATGGACCCCTTACAGGCCTGGTTATGAAAGTGCTGTACAACTATCCTCAGTCTTTCTTCTCTGAAAGTAAAGGATCCGGGAAGATCTGTGAGGGGGCCCTGGAAGACGACAGTGCCCCAAGATGGAAATAGTCAGGATTTCGAATTCAAGAGAGAGAGAAACAAATCTTTATTTAGCTACTAAGATCTGTGGGTTATTTCTTAGTTACCATGACTAATCCTATAGCCCAGGAAACCCTGAGAAGATACGGAAGAGCTACAACCAAAAAACTGCACACCAGCATCTCCATCAGGGTGCTTCCAGGAAATGGACAGCATATTCAAGAAGTTTATCACAGAGATACAAATAGACTATCTCAAGAGGTAAGGACAGGGCTGAGGGAATCATCTAGGGATGATGAAGCTCTCAGGGGTCTCAGTGGAGAACATGACCTCCCCCAGGCCTGAAGGGGGAGAGATGGAGCACTTACCAGAAGAGCTGAAGCTTTAGAGGAGGAGTATCCCTCAGGGGAGGACTTCAGATTCTAGGCAGAAACATCACCTCTGCCAAAACTAGGACGACAGAGGGAGGGTAAGAGAGAAGAGGAGATCAACACTCCTGTCTTTCCTCCTGTCCTCTAGACTCAGCTGAGTGTCCCTTTGGCTGAGCCAACTGAAAGGCAGTGGGTAAGGGAGTCCAGTGATGCAGAGATCAGCCTCCCAGGGCCCGTGATGAGGCTGATTAGGACAGAGCGTGGATTTGGGAGACAAACTGAGAGAAGCCTGAACAACTTCCCAGCAGCCCATCCTGCCAATCCCCAGGCACCAGGGATGGGCACCTGTGATCAGAAAGAGAGACAAACATGAAGATGAGTCAATAACAAAGAATCAAAGATTTAAGGCAAGAGGAGCACAAAAGCAGAAGAAAGAAGGCAACAGACTCTAAGGAGCAAACAGAAGAGGATTAACACATTTTATCTTGTGAAAATCCAAGAACTGGCTATTGCAAGCCCAGGTGGCACAGTGATAAAGAATCTGCCTGCCAAGCAGGAGACTCAGGTTTGATCCCTGGGGCGAGAAGATCCCCTGGAGAAGGAAATGGCAACACAGTACAGTATTGTTGCCTGGGAAATCCTATGGTCAGAGGAATCTGGCGGGCTACAGTCCATGGGATCGCAGAGAGGTGGTCATGACTTAGTGTCTAAACAGAAGCAGCATCATATCTATAAATTAAGAACCAGCTACTATACAAGAAAATTTTAGAAATTTTAAGAATTGACTCAGAAAACAAAATATTCACTGAATATATGGAGTTAGAGAAAGTTCACAGTAACTTGTTGACCTGGAAAAACTGAGCCAAGGGATTCTTTAAGACTATATCATCAAAAGGGAAAAATGGAAAATACATGTTTTTTAAAGAGTATGAAGTGCCAATTCCATCTAGTGAAAATTCTAGAAATAGAGAACAGAAAAAATTCTAGGAATGGAAAAGAACAAGTAATGAAAAAAAAAAGAAAAAGAAAATTTCCTAGGGCTGAAGAAACATGAGTTAAAACTATTCATCAATTTCTAAAAGACCTACTCTTTGATTTTTTTTTTTTACTCTACTGTTGTAAAATTCAGAAGTTCAAAGATAAAAAGAAAATCCTAAGTGCTTCTTGAGAGAATAAAATAGGTTACTTAAAATTAATGAGTTTCTGAGCAGCATCAAATTTCTCCTTGACAAGACGTAATGCTAAAAAAATAATACAGTAATACCTTAAAAGTTCTGAGGGGCAATTACTTTGAATGTAGAATCTGATTCCTACTCAAATTAACTTTGAAAAGGAAAAACAAAAGCATTTTCACAGACATTCAAAGATTCACACACAGGCCTTCTCTAATAGATTTAACCAAGCAAGAAAGAGAAATTAATTCAAACAGACGAAAATGTGGGACCCATGGATCAACAGAAAACAGAAAAACTAATAAAAACATAGTTCGCTTAGAGATATCTTTAAAAATTTTTGGAGATGGGAGGGAGGTTCAAAAGGGAGGGGATATATGTATATCTACAGCTGATTCATGTTGAGATTTGACAGAAAACAAAAAAATTTTGTAAAGCAATTATCCTTCAATAAAAAATTAATTAAAATAAATTTTTAACAATAATCTGCAACTTAAAAATCCCAGAAGACCTAAACATGGGAGGCGGCATGGTTGAGGAGTAGAGGGAAACTAGTGAAAATAATTTTTCACTAACCTTCTAGATTTGTTTGAAATGTGAAACAAAAATAGTATCGATAATTAATTTCAAATAATTAATTTGGAATTAATATTTCAAATATGAATTAACCTAACAATGGGGCTTCCCTGGTGGCTCAGTAAAGAATCTGCTTTACCAAGAGGCTGCAGTCAGCACTGGTGCAAAGCAATCCTGTGCTCCAGCTGCATGGATGGCGAAAGTTTCTTTCTAGGGCCCTGGACTCTCTGGTGGATGTTGGCTGCACCCTCTGGACTGTTGTCTCTTCCTGTAACATCCTTTTTTTTCTGTAAGAACACTTAGTTGGTGATTCCATAGCCTTCTCAGCCTACTTCCTACCCATACAAGTTGGAGCTCTATTTCTGTCTCTTTCAACCCAATCTTGCAGTGCTTCCAGTCAATAAGGGCTTCCCTGGTGACTCATTTGGTAAAGAATCTGCCTGCAATGCAGGAGACGCAGGTTCAACCCCTGGGTCAGGAAGATCCCCTAGAGAAGAAAATGGCAATCCACTCCAGTATTCTTGCCTGGAGAATCCCATGGACAGAGGGGCCTGCCTGTCGGCTACAGTCTGTTGGATCACAAAAAAGTGAGCATGACGTAGTGACTAAACAACAACAACAAAAATGGGAAAGGGAGACTAACTCTAGATATGAGATTTTATTAAATAAAAGCAAATAATACTATGTAAAATTTTTTACAATCTATAGGGCATGCTTTTCTATAAAAATATGAATTAATAAAAATTGATCCAAAAAGAGGTAGAAAATGTGAGTAGATGAATACCTACATAAGGATTTAAAAAGTAGTCAAACTTGAATTCTTAAAAAAAAAAGATGGCACCAAGACCAAATATTTCCTAGGGATTTCTGTTCCTTGAAGAAAGTGGTAATCCTTAAATTATACATCTATCTGAAAGTACACAATAGTAAAGTGAATCCAGACTCATTCTGCATAGTTAACATCACTTTGATTCCAAACCCAGAAGACAAGGTGAGCTCGAGACCAAAAGAAGGAAGAAACCATAGGTCAAAGTTACCTATGAATGTATGAACATAGATATAAAATACCAAAAAATATATTAGCAAATAAAATTCAGAATATATTATCATTTTTAATTATAGCCAAACAGAATCCACCTAGAAAATGCAAGTTCAGTTCAGTTCAGTCGCTCAGTCATGTCCAACTCTTTGTGACCCCATGGACTGCAGCACACCAGGCCTCCTTAGAGGCCAACTCCCAGAGTCCACCCAAACCCATGTCCATTGAGTCAGTGATGCCATCCAACCATCTCATCCTCTGTCATCCCCTTCTCCTCCTGCCCTCAATCAGGAGTATGTCAATATTAGGAAAGTTATGATGTTGTTGTTTAGTCACTAAGTCATGCTCATTCTTTTGTGACACGATAGGCTGTAACTGGCAGGCAGGTCCCTCTGTCCACAAGATTTCCCAGGACAATATTAGGAAAGTTATTATGTCATCGGGCTTCCCTGATATCTCAGTTAGTAAAGAATCAGCCTGCAATGCAGGAGACCCCGATTCGATTCCTGGGTTGGGAAGATCCCTTAGAGAAGGGATAGGGTACCCACTCCAGTATTCTTGGGCTTCCCTTGTGGCTCAGCTGGTAAAGAATCCGCCTGCAATGTGCAAGATTTGGGTTTGATCCCTGGGTTGGGAAGATCTCCTGGAAAAGGGAAAGGCTACCCACTCCAATATTCTAGCCTAGAGAATTCATTCATGGACTATATAGTCCATGGGGTCACAAAGAGTCAGACATGACTGAGCACCTTTCACTTTGGAGGACTGAGACCCAAGTATTAATGTGGGTTGGAATCACAATAAGAATAAAATAATAAAGGTTTATGGGGGTGAGAACCAGGATAAAAAATCTCTATTACAAAATGTAATGATATTTTTTAGAGAATAAAATGGCAACCCACTCCAGTATTCTTGCCTAGAAAACTCCGTGGACTGAGGAGCCTGGTAGGCTACAGTCCATGGGGTCACAAAGAATTGGACACGACTGAGTGACTTCACTTCCACTTTCTTTAATGATATTTTTAATAAGGTAAATGCAGTCATTATGGATGGAAAGATAAAAATTATAGAGATGTTTCTTCTCCCCAAATTAATCTGTAAATTCAATACAATCTAAATAATGTCCAACAGAACTTTTAATGGAATTGGCAAGATGATTTTCAAGTTCATCATGAAGAGAAAATATAAGAACTTCATTTTGAAAGGATCAGAGGGAACTATTAAATATCAAAACAGACTTCAAATCTGAGTTAATGAAAAGAGTGTGTTATTGGTACAGGAATAGAGAAATAAATCAATAAAATAACAGAGTCCAGAAACAGAAATAACCCAATGGGAAAAATATGGATAAACAAATACATGGTGTTGAGACAATTAGGAATTTATTAAGAAAAATTGAGCTAGACTTCCCTTCTATACAGAATACTCCAAAACAAAGCCCAGATGGGTTGAAAAGCTAAGCATCTTTTTAAAAAGCTATAAATATTAGGCAAAAATACAGAGAATTTATAACCTTGGATAAAGTCATTTTTAACCAAGACAAAACCAGAATTTCCAAAAGCAAAAATCCAAAGATTTGCTATCATGAACATTTAATGCATTCATGAGAAAAGATTCCCTTTAAAATTAAAATACAAGAAACAAACTTGGAGAAAATCTTTACAACAATTAATAAGGGTAATATCCAGCCTCTTTGAAGAACTCGTACACATCCATATGAAAAAAAATTATAAAAAGAAAACAGGAAAGGAAATTAAATATAATTTAATTAAATATAAACCAGAAATTCCAAACAATATCAAGGTACACGTGTTCAAAAGCAAATGAAATGCTCTGATAATCTGGAAATTGCTAATTAAAACAAGAATAATGCTTTATTCCCCTATCAGCATGACAAAAACTTAATAGACTGATAAAAGCAGTGTTCATACGGGTGGAATATGGGGGAAATTGGCTTTTTCATACATTTTTTGGTAAAAGCACAAACTGATAAAGATTTTCTGGTAATAATTTTCAGAAATCACAATCATTATCTTTGATCCAAGAATTCCTAAAGAAACACTCACAGATGTGTTATATATATAAAGATATCTGATGCAATATTGCTGCTGCTGCTGCTGCTAAGTTGCTTCAGTCATGTCTGACTCTGTGCGACCCCATAGACGGCAGCCCACCAGGCTCCTCCATCCCTGGGATTCTCCAGGCAAGAATACTGCAGTGGGTTGCCATTTCCTTCTCCAGTGCATGAAAGGGAAAAGTGGACGTGAAGTAGCTCAGTCGTTTCCGACTCTTCGCAACCCCATGGGCTGCAGCCTACCAGGTTCCTCCGTCCATGGGATTTTCCAGGCAAAAGTACTGGAGTGGGGTGCCATTGCCTTCTCCAGATGCAATATTGCATGAAATAGCAAAAAAAAAATTAGGAACATTTATCTGGGAAGCAGTTTAATAAATCACAATCATCAATTTAAAATCGTGGGCTTTTATACATAACAGAGAGTGATGTGAAAAAATGTCATAGAATATTTATAGAGTACTATCACTTTTTTTATTAAAACGTGTATAAATCTATGTTGGTAGAAAATCTACAGAGAAAAAACTGAAAACACAAGTTGTGTCCCCTCACTTTGGCCATCACTGCGCACCATACCCAACTGCATTTATTTGTTTTCATGTCTGTCTCCTCCCTAAGCTATCATGGTTTTATTTCTTTTTCTCTCCACAGAAAGCACTCCGCTGGCATCTGTTAAATGGCTGCATGGCTGTCTTACCTCAGCCCTGTTCTACTCAGCATTTTAGAGGTTAAAAGGATCATATAATCCAATATGTCTCAGTTTCAATCCCAATATTGCCATTTACTACTTGTACGACCTTCGGCATGTTACTATATCATGGAGCCCCCCTTTTCTCATCCATCAGAAGGAGAAATAATGCCTGTGGCATTGCACTGGTAGGAGGACTAAGTAAGAAAATACATGAAAAGTCAGTAGCACAATGCCTCGTGCTGTTGTTACTGCTGTGACAACTTGCTCCAAACTTAGCAGTTTAAAACAACAACAATTCACTGTGCCCATGAACCTGATCTTGAGCAGGGCTCAGGAGGGAGAGCTCATCCTTGCCCCTCCTGGAAAGAGCCAGGGCTGCTCTCCTGGGGCTGATCCATCACTTCCAAGGTGACTCGCCCTTAGCTGGCAACTGTTCTGGCTGTTGGTTCCTCCCCCAGTAAAACCTCTCCACAGAGCGGCTTGAGTCTCCTCCCAACATGGTGGCTAGATTCCAAGAAGAAGCATCTCAAGAAACAGGAGGTAGAAGCTGCCCGTGTCTTCAGGCCTAGGCCCAAAAACTGGCACAATGTCACTTCCTCATATCTGTTGGTCAAGCAGTTACAGGGCCCAGATTCAAGCTGCATCTGGACACGTATTACGTGCAAAATAAATACACTGGGAGCAAGACCAACCAAAGTCTTGTTACTGTAAGTCAAGTCCAAGTATAAGTGAAGCTTCTTAGTGTGGCTCTTCCTAAAGAACTCACTGAGGGTTGTTCATGACCATCTGAATGCAATGAACTGTGGCATCTGGTCCCATTGCTTCATGGCAAATAGATGGGGAAAAAAATGAAAACAGTGACAGACTTTATTTTCTTGGGCTCCAAAATCACCACAGATGGTGAATGCAGCCATGAAATTAAAAGACTCTTGCTCCTTGGAAGAAAAGCTATGACAAAACTAGATAGCCTATTAAAAAGCAGAGACATTACTTTACCCACAAAGGTCCATCTAGTCAAAGCTATGGTTTTTCCAGTAGTCATGTATGGATGTGAGAGTTGGACTGTAAAGAAAGCTGAGCACCGAAGAATTGATGCTTTTGAACTGTGGTGTTGGAGAAGACTCTTGAGAGTCCCTTGGACTGCAAGGAGATCCAGCCAGTCCCTCCTAAAGGAAATCAGTCCTGAATGTTCATTGGAAGGACTGATGCTGAAGCTGAAGCTCCAAAACTTTGGCCACCTGATGTGAAGAACTGACTCATTAGAAAAGATCCTGATGTTGGGAAAGATTTAAGGCAGGAGGAGAAGGGGATGACAGAGGATGAGATGGTTGGATGGCATCACCGACTTGACGGACATGAGTTTAAGCAAGCTCTGGGAGTTGGTGATAGACAGGGAGGCCTAGCATGCTGCAGTCCATGGAGTTGCAAAGAGTCAGACTCAACTGAGCAACTGAACTGAACTGAACTGATAGAGACTAGTTATTTTCACTCCTACATGCAGACATGTATTCCACACACAATGGTGGGACAAGCACAGAATAACCACAATAGACACTCCTGTTCAAAAAAGGGAGAAACAAGAGGCTGCATCAGCACAATTGCAAAGCAATCTTGTGCTCCAGATGCATGAATGGCGGAAGTTTCTTTCTAGGGCCCTGGACTCTCTGGTGGATGTTGGCCGCACCCTCTGGACTGTTGTCTCTTTCTGTAAGCATGCTTTGTTTTCTGTAAGAACACTTAGTTGGTGATTCTGTAGCCTTCTCAGCCTACTTCCTACCCATACAAGTTGGAGCGTTATTTCTGTCTCTTTCAACCCAATCTGGGGGTGCTTCCAATCAATAAGGGCTTCCCTGGTGGCTCATTTGGTAAAGAATTTGCCTGCAATGCAAGAGACCTGGGTTCAATCCCTGAGTCAGGAAGGTCCCCTGGAGAAGGAAATGGCAACCCACTCCAGTATTTTTGCCTGAAGAATGCCATGGACAGAGGAGCCTGGTGGGCTACAGTCCATGGGGTCACAAAAAGCAGGACACGAATGACTGATTAACACACATCAGTCAATAAGTGTTACAGTCAATAATTAGAGGTTCTTGCGTGAGTGCATGCATGCTAAATTGCTTCAGTCACATCTGACTCTGCGACCTTATGGACTATAGCCTGCCAGGCTTCTGTATCCATGGGATTTTCAAGGCAAGAATACTGGAGTGGGTTATCATGCCCTTCTCCAGGGGATCTTCCCGACTCAGGAATCAAACCCACGTCTCTGTTTCCTGCATGGGCAGGTGTGTTCTTCACCACTAGTACCACTTGGGAAACCCGGGGGCTCTTACTGTTACTATGATTAATAACATGGATAAAAATATTAAGATGCCTTACCAAGTAGGCAATACTTACAGTACCTTTGCAGGACACAATTAAATAGGTAAAAAGAACAAGATGGCATTTAAGAAGGTAACTAAAAGTCCTGTATGTAGACTTTAAAAATCAATTTCATAATTACAGGATGGGCAAGCTTTGGTTTGTTGGCATGCCTGTCTCCCTGACTAAGCTGTAAGCCTTTTGTGGGAGAAAATTGAGGGGATTTAGTTGACAGCAAGCTCACAGTGAAACAAAGGCGTGAAGAGGCACACACTGTAAGTGGCATTCTGACAGTGTAGCTTATGATCAGGATGGAGAGGGAAGTAAAACCACATCACAGGTGTAACTTTTGAGCAAAGCAATGACTTCGCCTGGAGAAGAAAAAGCCTCAGGGAAGTAAGACCAAGTTGGGGGCAGGTGAGCCAACTTCATAGTCTGAAAGGCTGTCATGTAAAAGAAGAGATGGACTTGGCTCCAGAGGACAGAGTTAGCATGGATGGGGTGGTACCTCCAGGAAAGCTGACTTCCATAAGAGAAGCGCCAGAGCTGTTGCTCTCAACCTCAGAGGGTTATTGGCATCATGTTAAGAATTTTAAGTAATACTGATGCCAGGACCCGCCCCCCAGGACAATCCTCTCAGAGTCACTGAGCCTCACTGAGTCACTGAGCCCCAGGCAGTAAGGATTTTGTCAAACTTACCAGGAGGTTACATAGTGCTTCCATGATGGTATATGTGGAACGGACCCAGCAAGTGAGCAGACTCACCAAGAATTGACTTATCCATCACCAGAGGGGTTCCAACAGGAGTCAGTATTGTGATTGGAGATTCTGCATTAAGTGAGGGAGCAAGTGAACTTAAAAACCCCCTATAGGATTTACAGATTCAAGGGCAGAAATGAATCAACTCCATCACAGAGAACTCAGAGATTTTTCCTTGCTGAGGGAGCTGTGTGCCGAGGCCCAGGTGCTCAGACCATGCTTTTTCCTCTCTTACCTCCTGGAACAGAGAGCTGTATTCCCTCCTCTCCACAGCAGGGGTCCCTCAGAATAGGCTTCTTGGCCCAAATGGGCACTTTGAGTCAGGGAGTAACCTGTTTGGAATGGTTAAACAAATGGGAAGTTTAGGGGAGAGTGAGACAGCAAATGAGGCACTTAAGCCCATGACCTGGGTGTTTGAAATTCTGTGACCCTATTTCCACAGAGGCCCTCCTACCTCCTCAATTTCTGCCCACTGAGTCCTCAACCCAACTCCAGCTCTTTATTTTTTTTTTTAATTTTTATTGGAGTATAGTTGCTTTACAATGTTGTTACTTTCTGTTGTACCACAAAGTGAATCAGCTATACGTATACACACGTCCTCTCTTTATTGGATTTCCTCCCCATTTAGGTCACCGCAGAGCGCTGAGTAGAGTTTCCTGTGCTACACAGTACTTTTGCCCGGCACAGTGTGTTAGTAGCTCAGTTGTGTTAGTCTGACTCTTTGCGACCCCATGGACTATAGCCCGCCAGACTCCTCTGTCCATGGAATTCTCTAGGCAAGGATACTGGAGTGGGTAGCCATTCCCTTCCAGGGGATCTTCCCAACCCAGGGATCAAACCCAGGTCTCCCGCATTGCAGGCAGATTTCTTACCATCTGAGCCACCAGGGAAGCCCTTGGCACAGCAAAGGAAACTATAAACAAGGTGAAAAGGCAACCCTCAGAATGGGAGAAAATATTTGCAAACGAAGCAACTGAAAAGGGATCAGTCTCCAAAATATACAAGCAGCTTAATATCACAAAAATAAACAAGCAAATCAAAAAATGGGCCGAAGACCTAAAGACACATTTCTCCAAAGAAGACATCCAGCTCTTTATATCAAGCTGAACTGTTCTCTTTTTTTGAATTGCGTTTCTTTCCATTTAGATAGCTAGCATTATCTGCCATTTGCTGTTGGCAAAGTCCTCATGAGATATTTCTTTCTTATAAGTCAGTGTCTGGAGCCTCAGCTACCGAATCTCTGCCCTTTTCTGAGCTCCCCGGTTCTATTTCTAGAGCTTTCTATTAAAGAAGTGCACTAGGGCATTAAAACATTCCAGCTCTTACCAGCAACCTGGAAAGAGAAATAACCATTCTGATCATCAGATGATACACTTCTGCCAAAATTGTATTTCACAAGCAGAATCCTTCCACGTCACGACTCCCGCCTTGAAAGAAGACAGCAGTGCAGCGCTGCAGCCCACACACCAAGAGCAGATACCTAGCCTGTCGCAGAAGGATATCTGCTTCTTCCACAAGAACTTGTTTAACTGCTTTTCTATTTTCAAATATGGTGATCCCTGACATTGAGCATTGACCAGGACAGGTGACCAAAAAGAAAAATTTTCTGGTAATCTGAATACAGATGAAAGGGGGCAGGGGAAGTGTTCTAAATCACAGCACTGTCTTCTGAAGGCCAAGTGCATATTAGAAAACTTTCCCGGTTCATTTCAAGCAACTGTTGAGCTCATCAGTGCTTTATTTGTGAAAGCAAATGCCTAGCCTTACAAAACATCTATTCAAACAACCATGACTCAGAATTCTGGGACTTTCCTGACTGTCTGGGAATTATGCTTATGATACAAATGCCGAGTTAATAAAAGCCCGCCTTCCACACGTCAAAGACCTTTGCAATCTTAAAGAAAGAGGAAAAAAAAAAAGCTGCACTGGCAGCCCTTCTTTTGCTATGTAAATGACATTTGTGAGGTTTCATTGTACTTAGAAATAATCAGAGGATTTTTAGGGCAGTGAAACCACTCTGTGAGCGCTGCACTGGTGGATACAGGTCATGATACTCTGGTCCAAGCCCAGAGAAGGCATAGCACCAAGAATGAACCCTGATGTAAACTATGGCCTTGAGGTGATGAAGACGTGTCAATGTAGGTTCATCAACTGTAACAAAGGTACCCCTTTGGCCAAGGATATTGGTAATGGGGAGGCCATGCCTGTGTGGAGGTAGGGCAGTGTTTGGGAACTCTCTGAAACTTCTGCTCAATTTTACTATAAACCTAAAACCTGCTCTAAAAAGTAAAGTCCATTTAAGAGACATCCATGCAGAAAACAAATGTATGGACACCAAGAGGGGAAAGGTGAGTGGGTTGAATCGGGAGATGGGGATTGACTTATACACCCTTATGCATGAGGGCTTCCCAGGAGGCGCTAGTGGTCAAGAATCCACCTGCGAATGCAGGAGACACAAGAGATGAGGGTTCAATCCCTGGGTCAGAAAGATCCCCTGGAAAAGGAAATGGCGCCACTCTCCAGTACTCTTGGCTGGAAAATTCCACAGACAAGAGGAGTCTGTGGGGCTAGAGTCCATGGGGCTACAAAGAGTGGCTGAGCACACTATGCACAAAATAGATAATGAGAACCTGCTGTACAATGCAGGAAACTACTCAATGCTCTGCGGTGACCTAAATGGAAAAAAAATCCAAAAAGGAGGAGATATGTATAAAAGTATAACTGACTCATTTTGGTGTACAGTAGGAACTAGACTTCCTAGGTAGTGCTGAGGGTAAAGAACATGCCTGCCAGTGCAAGAGACAAGAGGAACATGGGTTCAATCCCTGGTTCACGAAGATCCCCTGGAGAAGGGAATGGTGATCCACTCCAGTATTCTTGCCTGGAGAATCCCATGGATGGAGGAGCCTGGCGGGCTGCAGTCCATGGGGGTCACACGGAGTCAGACACGACTGAAGCGACTTAGCACGCATGCACAGCAGACACTGACACAACATTGTAAAGCAACTATGGTCCAATAAAAAACGTTAAAAAATCAAAAGTGAAGTCTGTTTTTAAAAAACTAACAATCCTGTTGGAAGGTCTTCCTTAGTGCACTCAGGGACTCTGAATGAATTTTGCAAGAATGCTTCCTCTTGAAACACAAGAAAGTATGGATACATCGAGAAAGGTTGCCTTTGGAAACCGGACTTTTTAGGGTAGATTGTTACTCCTTTGAGATGTCTGTACCCATCTCCCAACCTGGAAATCTCTTTCCTCTCCTCCCTGTCACGCTGAACTCAGCTGAAATGCCATCTTCTCGGAGAACCCATCCCTCCTTCCTTCTCTCCCTCATCATCCCACCCGAAATAGCCCCCATTTCTTGGCACGACACCAGCTTGTCCTTCCATCACTGCACCCCAGTTTTTACCCAGTGTGTCATAGTGCTTTTTTCTCTCCCTCAAATTAAAGTTTGCCCAGTGCTGAGAAAGGTGTCTCTTCATTCTGTAATATTTATCAAGGACCAACAAACTGCTAGAGAGGGGTGTCGGCCTACATTAGCAGGACCTTGCCCAGTTGATACAGAGGAAGTCAGACCTGGTGGCTGCCACATGCAGTTTTCATGGGGAGCCAGGGGCCTCTTGGTGGACCACTACCAGGTGGGCATCTAGGGCAGGAGAGACCCAGGAGCCCCATCACTGCCAGGTGAGCCTCAGAGAAGAGAAGGGGACAGACATGGCTGATTTCCTTCCAGAAATAAAGCGTCCTTACTGCTAAGAATTTCCATGAAAGACTCTCATCCTTGGCTTAAATGCAGGCTGTCTCCTCCAGATCAACCTAAGAGGATTATGTCTGAAAATCGATCACTGAGATTGCCCACCCAGGAAGCTGGCAGGTACATGCCAGGGGCCAGTGAATCAAAAGCAAAATCACAGATGGAAAGTTTAGGATGTTGTTTCTGTTCCAAAGATCATCATCTAACAGAGCAGCTACAAACTCCCCGACCCCGTATCCCAGGGATGTAGCCAAAAGAACTCTGAGAAAGCCAGATGGGAGCATTCTCATAGATAGATACACCAGCTAGAATCGTACACATATGGAATAATATATGCTATTATATCACTAACTATGAATACTATACATAGTACATAATGTAACAAAATATATATTATTATATTTTAATTGCACTTACAGAGAGATGATTTTATATGTAGATTGTAGTCTCTCTCCCCTCCCATATATATATATATTTGTTGTTCAGATGTTCAGTAGTGTATGACTCTTTTACAGCCCTGTGGACCATAGCCCACCAGGCTCCTCTGTCCATGGGATTTCCCAGGCAAGAATACTGGAGTGGGTTGCCATTTCCTTCTTCAGGGGATCTTCCCAACCCAGGGACTGAACCCACATCACCTGCATTGGCAGGAGGATTCTTTACCATTGAGCCACCAGGGAAGCCATATATATGTTAAGATTGGTCAAATCTTCATCCCTCTCTGCATCCACACCCTAAGTCAGATGGTTATTTTCTTCCATGTTGACTTTGGATTTGGCCATGGGACTTGCCCTGGCCAGGGCATGTGGGTAGACGGAAAGTATGCCACCTCTCAGACTAAGCCCAAGCAGTTTCCCTCATTTCCATTTTCCTCCTACACCTCTGCCATCATTAGGAAAAGAGCATGCCTCAGCTTACCCCGCGGTTAACCTCCCAAGCCCAGGACAGGGGATAGGATGGTCCTAGCCTCTCCCACAGGCACAAGAGCAATCACAAGGAATTATAGTTTTCAGGCACTGAGTTTCAAGGTGCTACAATGTGGCATTATGTGACAAATGATAACTGACAGAGAGGTGGCTATTTCTCCATAAAGACCTGAAACACTCAGCATTTATTTGTTGGTTTGTCCTTTTCTCCTGTTCACATCAACGTTCCAATCCCTCAGCTGACCTTTTGTGCTTTGAAATTACAGATGAGTACAGAGAAATTAATAAACACCTATATCCCCAATGCCCATACCTGCTTATTATTTTAACATCCAATCATTCTTAATATGCAAGATTACCTACAAAGCTGAAGTCTGCGCCGAGGTCAGGATCTCCATGTTAAACCACCGGAGGTGAATCACCAAAGTCCAGCATTCCCCTCCATGCTTTTCTGACCCACCGGGTCATCCACAGTGTAGATCTACTTGGGGTTGGCAGGGCTTCCCAGGTGGCTCAGATGGTAAAGAATCTGCATTGCAGAAGACCTAGATTCAATCCCTGGGTCAGGAAGATCCCCCGGAGAAGAACATGGCATCCCACTGCAATATTCTTGCCTGGAGAATCCCATGGACAGAGGAGCCTGGTGGGCTACAGTGCATGGGGTCGCAAAGAGTCAGACAGGATTGAACGACTAACACTTTCAATTTCAGGAGCTGGAAAAGGACTGAGGGAGGGCAAAGAAGAAGGGATGGGGGCAATCATTCAGAAGCTAAGAAACCACACTGTCCCTTGGTTAAGATCCATAGACTCCACTCTTACAGGGACATCGCAGCCTGAGATATTTATGAATGTTGCAAATACCCCACTCCCTTGGGATAATGGCTTAAAAATGCAATGAGGCAATTTATAAGCTCACAAGTCTCCCAAGCAATCAGTGGAAAATTTACCTGGAGGTTCCATGGTTTGTTTGCCAAGTCCCAAGAATACACACACAGCAGCAGCAGCAGCATCCAGACCTTCTAACATGCTCGGATCTTAACCTGGTTAGGCGAAACTTGGTAAGTCCCCTTAGTGAGATGGGAGTCACCTCTAACATGCTTTCTCCCAACACCCATTATCTGTGTCGCCTCCTTCCTACATTCTACTCCTCAACACCAAGCTACCAAAAAGTGTTCAGTGGCCACAGCCATGGTGGAGGAGCCAGGAGATACAAACATATTCCAGGGGGGTTTGTTTGGTTTCATCCGTGCATTAGACCAAACGCAGGGGGGAATGTCAGCAAGTGCAAGGGAAAAAGTTTCTTTGATCTTCAGTCTGGAAACAAAACATATTGATGTGAAGCCATGAGAAGCCAGAAATGCCAAATGAGAAACCACAACTTGATTCTCAGAATTAAACATCATTATCAAGTTTTTGCAGGTCCCTTACGGCCCCTAAAAGCTCCATTTCAAAACAAACCAAAACTATGGCTGGAGCTGAAGAGGCTCTCATAATAGGTGAGCCCGTGGCCTGGGTGAGAGTCAACGTCTTTCTCAGCTTCCCTCGCTCAAAGGCATTAACACCTAAAATCTTCACCCCCGACATAACTCAGTGCGGCCACTCTTTTTATCTTGGCAGCCTCTGGGAAACTTTCGCCAAGGCTCTGGGCTCTTTCAGTCAACATGACCAATTCCACATCCTTTTATTAATTACTAACCATTTCCCCTTGTAGTCCTTCCTGAAATCCCTGCTTTGATCTGCCTGACATGTCATATGGTGAGTGCTTCTGAGACCAGCCCCTCCCGCGGCTGACTCAGAACTGGCAAGCCTGGCAGACACAGTCAAGTAAGGGAGACATTTCCTGGAGATGCTAGAGAAAGGGGAATTCTACCAGGAGATCAACAGCCATACTCAGAGAATTCATTTTGTTCATTCCCTCTCTACTTATTGATTGATCACCTCTTGGTATGTGCTAAAAAACCAAATTTCAGGGGCTATCACAAATGCCCTACGTCCTGTCCCTAACTTATTTAGTTCTAGAAAAGACTATGGTTTCTGAAACCAGTCAATTCTGATGAGCTGAATTAGATTCTTAACCAAGAAGACCCACAGACAGGTCCCCTGGCAGCTTCTGTTAACTTTTCCAAAGGCACCTAGGTGTCTGCAGCTCCTGATCAGGTCAGAATGGCTACTGATGCCATGCTCTCTCAATTCGGCCCACCCTCTCCTTCCCCCACTGGGTCCACAAGTCTGTCCTCTGTGTCTGTGAGAGAGTATTGAAACATATACACTACCGTATGTAAAATTAGATAGCCAGTGGAAATTTTCAGTGTGATGCAGGGAGCTCAAACCCAGTGCTCTGTGACAACCTACAGGGGTGGGATGGGTTGGAGGGGGTGAGGGGGTGGAGTTCAAGAGGGATGAGACATACATAAACCTACGGCTGAGTCATGTTGATATCTAGCAGAAGCCAACACAATATTGTAAAGCAATTATCGTCCAATTAAATATATATATATACACACACATATATATATATATACACATATACATATACGTGTGTATATATATATATATGGTGGTGGTGGTGGTTTAGTCCAACTCTTGCAACCCTTTGGACTGTAGCCCACCAGGTTCCTTTGTCCATGAGATTCTCCAGGCAAGAATACTGGAGTGGGTTGCCATTTCCTTCTCCAGGGGATCTTCCCGACCAGGAATCAAACCTTGATCTCCTGCATTGCAGGCAAATTCTTTACCGACTGAGCTATGCAGGAAGTCTATATATATATACATATAAAAAACAATGGCTTGTGATGAGACACCTGTCTTGTAACCAGGACGTAAGACGTGAGCAGATGGCCCTCCTCCAGCTCTGCTATCTTCCTTGGACCCCTCTCTATATAAACAGCCTTTCTGATATTTCAAATTGGCCTAATGAGAAGCGGGAAGTATTTCCAAGGGCAACATACAAATCTGTTCTCTCCCCGCAGCCTGACAACAGATGCTTCCAGGGAAGTCTGGGGCAAGCATTGTACTGAATTTAACAAAAATAATTGAATTTTTGGAGCCTACCCCAAGGATTGAAAAGAAAATGACCATTACCAGCAAGCAGCTGATCTTATATGAAGCTGAAGCTGGCCACACGATTAAAAACATTAAATGACCAATGATTTGCCCTTAATGAATATTCAGATCATTTCCATTTAACAAAAAGGTGAACTTTTCTTCTTTGCACAGCTTAAGATGCAGGTAAGCTAAAGCTCATCTTAACTTCCTCTTGGCAACCCCTACACAGACAAGCCAGTCCTGCCTATTCCACTGCAATAAAAAAATTCAAAAAAAAAAATACCACATCGACTGTGCTTCTGCTGAAATTGCTGTCTGGTGCAAAGATCAAAGGGGCCTTTTCCCCTGCAGAATGCTTGTCTACCATGCCCTGGCCTCTCAATGTGGTCTCAGCTGCTCCCTCTCGGCCCGTGCTGCTCTGGGAGAGTTAGCAGCCGCCTAACTCTCCCAGCTATAGGATCTGGCTTGTAATGACAGTAATTGCCAGTCTGTTAACTTACCTCCAATCAAGAAGGAAAATGCCCTCAGGCCACACTTCTCAGAACCACATGAAGAGATAGGAATGAATTCAATAAAAGAAAATTATCCAGTCCTGTTCATAGAGTGCCACTAAGACCAGCAGGCTTTTTTTTCTTTTTGTCAATAGGAATATTAAACACTGCTGGGCCACAAAGTGGAGCAAAGGTCTTTTGTCTGTTCCCTCCCGTGTCCGGATCCTTGACTTCCTTTAACCACCGGAACACCCGAAAGCAATTGGTCCCTGAGCATGTCACGTCTGTCCAAGTATCGCTGAGCTGGGGAAACCTTTAAGAAGACACCTGCCCAAGGAAGGGACCACCTGGGTTCTTGTCTGATACGGAAGATATTTCACCTCATTTCTTCACTACCTTTTCTGTTTAAATTTGATCCTTTTTGTTATTGTGGAAAGACAGGATTGGTATGGCCCAGGGATAGGATTTAAATGATCGCTTTTGTCTTGTTTCTTACCCATGAAGCTGATTGGATAATTAGTTTGAATAAATATCAACACGAACTTTTTAAATATCATATCCATTAGCATCTAGACAACTTCAGAGTTGTTTGTATATGCTAGATTATAATGATTATAATGTGATATGATTCCAAAGAGATGGGTTTAAAAGAAGGTATCTTAGCTAATAATAAAATACATTTCACTCATTAATTTAATCTATTAATTTAATAATTTATTTTCTTGGGCTCCAAAATCACTGTGGATGGTGACTGTAGCCATGAAATTAAAGGACGCTTGCTCTTGAAAAAGCTATGACTAATCTAGGCAGTGTATTAAAAAGCAGAGGCATCACTTCGTGGACAAAGGTCCATATAGTTAAAGCCATGGTTTTCCCAGTAGTCATGTATGGATGTGAGAGTTGGACCATAAAGAAGGCTGGTGGTGGTGGTTTAGTCGCTAAGTCCTCTCAGACTCTTGCGACGCCATGGACTATAGCCCGCCAGGATCCTCTATCCATGGGATTCTCCAGGCAAGAATACTGGAGTGGGTTGCCATTTCCTTCTTCAGGTGATCTTCCCAAGCAAGGAATTGAACCCTGGTCTCCTGCACTGCAGGCAGTTTCTTTACCAACTGAGCTACAAGGGAAGCCCTGAGTGCCAAAGAATTGATGCTTTCGCACTGTGATGCTGAAGAAGACCCTTGAGAGTCCTTTGGACAGCGAGGAGGTCAAAGCAGTCCATCCTAAAGGAAATCAGCCCTGAATATTCATCGGAAGGATTGATGCTGAAGCTGAAGCTCCAGTACTTTGGCCCCTGATGCGAAGAGCTAATTCACTGGAAAAGACCCTGGTGCTGGGAAAGACTGAGGGAAGGGGAGGGAGGAAGAGGTGATTGGATGCCATGACTGATTCAATGGAGATGAGTCTGAGGAAACTCAGGGAGATAGTGAAGGACAGGGAAGTCTGGCGTGCTGCAGCCCATGGGGTCACAAAGGGTCGGACATGACTGAGCAACTGGAAAACGACAAATTTAATCAAGTAATGTGCACCTACTTTAAATTTCTGCAGGATTTGTCCTTGGAAACGCTTGGGTGCTGACTAAGGTCTCTTGTTTCTCAGCTCCACATTCTCCCTTCTTTATCCTCCCCTCTGACCTGGGGCAAAAAGCCTGAAAACTGCGTTCCCCAGTTTCCCTGGCCGACTACCCCCTGTTGGGTCCTACTAATGTGAGGCGGCAGCAGCAAAGGGAAGCAGAGGAAGACGCTCTGTCTCCACCTTTTCACGGTGCTCTGGCAGCGGCAGCGACAAAGGTGGCAGCACGGCTTCTGGGTTTCTGCTAAGTGAGCTCAGTTTTAGCAACAACAGAAAACTGGGTTTCCCGGGTGGCGCTAGGGGTAAAGAACCCACCTGCCAATGCAGGAGACTTAAGAGACGTGCGTTCAATCCCTGGGTCGGCAAGATCCCCTGGAGACGGGCACGGAAACCCACTCCAGTCTTCTTGCCTGGAGAATCCCATGGAGAGAGGAGCCTGGCGGGCTACATACAGTCCATGGGGTTGCAAAGAATCAGTGCTCAGCGACTGAGCACACACAGAATGGTAATAGACGGCAACATGATATAAGCATACCTTTTATATATGCACTGGGAAACCAAAAAATTCATGTGACTTACTTTATTGCAATATTCACTTTATTGCAGTGAAACCAAACCAACAATGTCTCCAAGATATGCCTGTATCAAACTCCTTCTTTGAGATATCTACAGTGGTTTCTGAACAGAAAATTGCACTGATTGGAAACCGATTCATTTAACTTGTCATACAAATCATTTAACTGCATTCACAATGAAGCAAATTTTAATCAAATGGTTTCAGGATGATGCTAAAGTCATTTCATTCAGTCCTCCAAACCCATGGCAGAATTAGGAATAAAAGTTTAATTATATAAATTATCCTACTAAGGGTCTATGAAATAGGCAGTGAGTGGTGCAATCCCTTCTCCAATAGCTTTGGTTTGGATTTTAAGCTTGTTGGATTTGGGTTTGCCCATGTGGATCACGTGCTGGCCTGCTGCAGGAACTCAGGATTGTCACTGAGCTTGCACGGCTATTCCCTGACCTAACAAGGCGGCTATTGGATGCCAGAGCTTTGATCCACACACATGCACAGGATATAGACATTAGAGCTCCCCAAGCAAACTGGAAAGAGTCCTCATGGGAATACTCCACGACATATTAATCAAAGTCAAATGGCAGAGCAAATTGAACTGGTTCATTAATTATGAAAATTCTCTCCCAAAGTGACATCTTGTTAACTATGTGGAAGCTTAGCACATTTTCACAAGGTGCTTTCTGTCTGCTCAGATCTAAAATGTCACATTTAGTAATAAATTGAGGAGATTTTTTTTTTCCTTGTTCAGGAAAAAAAAAGCAACTTCATGCCTAACCCACATCTCAATATATGTTCGTGTGTTTACCTACGCCCACTAGGTAAATAGAGGTAGCTTATTGGCTAAAGAAAGTTTACAATACCAGGGTTTGTTTTACAAAATACATAGGAGGAACTGGGCTTCCCAGGTGGCTCAGGAGGTAAAGAATCTGCTTGTGATGCAGGAGACCTGGGTTTGATCCCTGAGTGGGGAAGATCCCCTGGAGAAGGGAAAGGCAACCCACTCCAGTATTTTTGCCTGGAGAATTCCATGGACGGAAGAGCCTGGCTGACCACAGTCCATGGGGTCGCAAAGAGTAGGACATGACTGAGTGACTAACACATAGGAGGAATTAAGAAAGCAGATGTTGATTATTTTAAAGCCTCTAAAGCCATGTCAAATGGTCACATGCTAAGTCTCTTCTGTCATGTCTGTTTGGCTAAAACAGTGAAAAGAATCTGTCTTCTCTCTGCTATTGTTCAAAGGAACTTGAGTTCCTTGGGTCTTTTCTTTCTTCAACATGTGGGAATGACAAGTTTAAGTCACTGAATGTTCCTTTTCAATATTCAGACCTTTGACATAAACCGAGATGTTCATGAGACACTGTTTGACTTACCTCCTGTGTGTCTCATCTACCCACTCTTATGACAAGGCCTGATCGCTGGAAATCCTTTCTGGATCAGTTAGGTTACTAAGCTGGTTGCTGTAACAAACGCCAAAGTAACAGTGTTTTTAGCTGATAGAAGTTTGTGTCTTTCACAATGTGGTCTAATCATAAGTGTTTGAAGGCTGTTACACTACCCGACAACATCCAAGTCCCAACTCTGTCTTCCTGCTCTGTCACTCAGAACACATGGCTTCCATTTTGCCAGCTGATATGTGTATATCTAGGCCAGTGCCTAGATGCCAAATGACAGTCCCTACCCACAGCCATCAAGCTCAGAGACCATTGGCTAGAACTTAATTTCATGGCACTCCTCAGCGCAAGAGAATATGGAAAAGTTTTTTCTCCTGGGCTGCCCTGTGCTTAACAATACTAAAGAAGGAGGTCAGTGACTGGCCACTTTTGCCATACTCTCCCTTTTGTTAAGGTGCTGTGTGTCCCTAACTATTAGTACAGAGAAGACACAAAATACACAATTGCTAAGAATAAAGAGACAAATGAGTGGACAAAATCCTTAAGGGAATGCTAGTTTAATAATAGATACGAGGACAAATCACTAGGATGTCCGCGGTCCATTACTTCGTCACCCTCTCAGAAGTGAAATTTGGTTTTTATTAGATAGTTAAGTTGATTTAGAAATCATATATTTGTAAATGTGAATCAGAGTAGCAATATAAATGTCCCACTGATGACTTCATCAGATTTTTCTCCAGACCTTCCCGAACTCATACCATCATGGAACCCTTTTTCAGAGAATATTCACTAACAGTTCATGAGTTGCTGTTGTTCAGTGGCTAAGTCCTGTCCAACTCTTTGTGACCGCACAGACTGCAGCGTCCCAGGCTTCTTTGTCCTTCACTGTCTCCCAGAGTTGCTCAAACTCATGTCTGCTGTGTCAATGATGCCATGCAACCATTTCATCCTCTGGTGCTCCCTTCTCCTCCTGCCTCAATCTTTCCCAGCATCAGGGTCTTTTCAAATGAGGCAGCTCTTGGCATCAGGTGGCCAAAGTGTTGGAGCTTCAGCTTCAGCATCAGTCCTTCCAATAAATATTCAGGACTGATTTCCTTTAGGATTGACTGGTTTGACCTCCTTGCTGTTCCAGGGACTCTCAAGAGTCTTCTCCTGCTGCACATTTAGAAAGCATCATTTTTTTTGGCACTCTGCCTCCTTTATGGTCCAATTCTCACACCTGTACATGACTACGGGAAAAACCATAGCTTTGATTGGATGGACCTTTTCCACAAAGTGATGTCTCTGCTTTTTAATACACTGCCTAGGTTCATCATAGCTTTTCTTCCAAGGAGCAAGAGTCTTTTAATTTCATGGCTGCAGCCATCATCCACAGTGATTTGGGAGCCCAAGAAAATAAAATCTGCCACTATTTCCACTTTTCCCCCATCTATTAGCCATGAAGTGCTGGGACCCAATATCATGATCTTAGCTTTTTGAATATTGAGTTTTAAGCCAGCTTTTTTACTCTCCTCTTTCATCCTCATCAAGAGGCTGTTTAGGTCCTCTTTGCTTTCTGCCATTAGAGTGGTATCATCTGCATATCTGAGATTGTTGATATTTCTCCCAGCAGTCTTGATTCCAGTTTGGCATTCATCTAGCCCCAGCATTTTGCATGATGTACTCTGCATATAAGTTAAATAAACAGGGTGACAATATACAGTCTTGATGTACTCCTTTCCCAATTTAGAACCAGCCTGTTGTTCCACATACAGTTCTAACTGTTGCTTCTTGACCTGCATACAGTTTTCTCAGGAGACAGGTAAGGTGGTCTGCTATTCCTATCTTCTTTAAGAATTCTCCACAGTTTTCTGTGATTCGCACAGTCAAAGGCTTCAGCGTGTCTGACTGTTGTGATCCCATGGACCATAGCCCACCAGGCTCCTCGGTCCATGGGATCTCTGAGGTAAGAATACTGGAGTGGGTTGCCATTTTCTTCTCCAGGGATCTTCCTGACTCAGAGCTCAAACTCATATCTCCTGGATTCTTTATCGCTGAACTACCAAGGAAGCCCCCATCATGGTGGATGCATGTGTCCAAAACCATAGAATATACATCACCAAGAGTGAACTGTTACATAATTTTGAGCAGAGTTCCCTGTGCTATACAGTCAAGTCCTTGTTCATTATCCATTTTAAATATGCACATTTTACATACGTGTGTACATGCTCAGTCCCAAACTCCCTAACTAACCCTCTCCTACCCTACCCCCTGGTAACCCTAAATTCATTCTCTAAGTCTGTGAGTCTGTTTCTGTTTTGTAAAAAGTTCATTTGTATCATTTTTGTCTAGATTCCACATATTTCTCTTTCTCTCTCTGACTTACACCTGAAATTAACACAATGTTGTTCATCAACTGTACTCCAATATAAAATAAGAAGTTTTTTAAAAATCAGATTTTTAGAAACACAATGAAGAAATTAGATTTTCTTTGGGGAAAAAAAAAAGTGAACCGTAAGGTGAACTGTGGACTTTGGGTGATTAGATGTAGTTGGTACAGGTTCATTAACTGTGACAAGTGTAGCACTTCGGTGGGGGATGTTGATAGTGGGGGAGGCTTTGCATGAGGGGCGTGGGGATATGTGGGAAATCCCGATATATTCTGCTCAGTTTTGCTGTGAAGTAAAACTCCTCTAGAAAAATAAAACCTAGTTCTTAAAGAAGCAAAAGAGAAGTCTTTTCCAGGTACACTAATGATCATGCCACAGTGTCTTTCCGTGGCTGAGAAGACAGGTGGACCAGCCACCTTCCGTGACAACCTCATCTCCCCCAGGATTTTCCAACAATCACAGAAGGTTAGAAATGCCCGTCCATCTGCCTTCAGATCCTGATATCACCGCAGGACTGGGAGAAAACAACATCAGAACAAAAACTCATGACATGATCTCATTCGTGCCCAGGTCTGGATAACATCGCTTCCACTTTAAGTAAACACTGAAAAGGGAAGGTTATCCAGACAGATGATCTTTAATGCATTGTTATTTGCAGACTAGGGGATTGCAACCAGCAATCCCAGGAAATCTGGCATTTATTTGGAGAATACGTCTGGATTCTGAAAGGACTCGGTCTGACACCTTCAGAGTGTGCCCAGAGGTCTTTGAGGAAGCGTGCTCATAAAGAGGATGCAACTGTGGGAGGAACTGGGATTGATGCTACTTTTATGCTGCAGTTCTTGCACAAAAGGGAACTTAGTCCAGTTCCCCTTTGAAACAGCTTCTCAGCAGCAGGTGGCCACCAACCACTCACAAAGCAGGCACATGAACACAGCTGTCTTGAAATGTCACCGTTTTGTAATGATTCTCCCTTCATCCATTAAAAAGGCTTGAGAGTGAGGGCAAAGAGTGTCAATTGTTACTTGATAATAGTCTCTTTGGAATTATGAAACTCAGTGTATCACTGAGAGACTGGGTCATTTCTCCTATTTGGAAGAAAATGTTATCAAATACTTGTACTAATTAAAAGCCAAGTGTTGGAGGCCTCTCTGTAATTTGCATGATTTAAGGGAGTTGAGTTGAAGAGGAAGTCCACTGAAAATAGTTTGGAATCGTCTACTCTTCCTCTTCAACACAGCTCCCTTAAACCATGCAAATTAGTTTTCATTTTTCCACTAATGCGTTCTTTTTTTTTTTTTCCTCTCAAGGTTTTATTCCAGACTGGGAGACTTTTTTTCTCCATTTTCCTTTTTCTCTTAATTGAACTATAGTTGATTTACAATGTTGTGTTAGTTTTGTACAACAAAGTGGTTTAGTCATACATGTATATATTCTTTTTCTGCTTCTCTTCCATTATTGATTATTACAAGACATCAAATATAGTTCCCTGTGCTATACAGCCAATCCTTGCTTATTTTACATATAGTGGTGTGTATCTGTTAATCTCATACTCCTAATTTACCCCTTCCTCCCTTTTCTCCTTTAGTAACCATAAGTTTGTCTTCTATGTTCACTAATGAATTCTGAGTCTCCAGAAATTTTTTTAAAAGATTGTTTCTCAATTTATCTGGGCAGGAATCCACTTAAATGAAATTAAGTCTAGAGACTGAGGGAAACTAGATAACAAAAGAAATAATTACGCTAATTTTTAAAAGAAAAGAAAAAGAGCAAGGTTAATGTTGGTTATGGTAAATATTAATGAAAAATGTGTTATTCGGTGTAGTCACTAAAAGGATGGAAATATTTTCAAATGTGATTCATTCCAATTGAAACAGGAAGGGGAGCAAAAACATCAGCATCTGACAAGGCAGTTAACCTCCAGAAGTAAGAGCAGCTCTGCCCCTGTGGGGAGAAAACCACCCTCCTCCCAGTGGGGGTTGGACCAGCTCACTGCCACCAGCTTCCCCTGGAGAAGGAGTCATGGAAACACAGAGAGAGAGAGAAACAATAGCCAGCAGGAGAGTGTGGGATAGAGGGGAGATGCATCAACCCCTTCAGGACCAGGGCAGCCAAGAAATATAAGAAGAAAAGGAATTAAGAAAAAGCGGGGGAGGAAGTGGGCGGAAGAGACGGTCCTCAACACTTTCGGTTTTGCGCTGCCCAATTGGAATAGATTTGTGCTCAAATAAACTTAAAGTTTTTAAAAAAGAAAAAAAAAAATTAACAGAAAGCTCAGGTCAAAATCTGGTTGGGAGACAGTTGAGCAGTTTTCTGGATTCAGGTTTCTTAAGACAAAAGTCTAAATGGCGTTAGTAGGCAATTCCGGTGAGGAAGCCAAAGCAGACTTGGAAGGAAAAGGACTGGTTTCCCCAGGAAAACACACTGTGAGTGGACAGGTCTTGAGGATTTGCAACTTGAAGAAAATGGCCAGAAGTTCCCTCTGAGAGCTAGAAAAAGGTACAGAAAGCACAAGCATTTAGGGACTTCCCTGACGGTCCAGATGGCGCAGTGGTAAAGAATCCACCTGCCAATGCAGGAGACAAAAGAGACTCGGGTTAGCTCTCTGGGTCAGGAAGATCCCCTGGAGGAGGAAATGGCAACCCACTCCAGTATTCTTGCCTGGGAAATTCCATGGACACAGGAGCCTGGTGGGCTACCGTCCACGGGGCTGCAAAGCGTCGGACACGACTGAGTACAGCACACCCTCCTAATAACTCCTGGCAGTCCCGTGGGTAAGACTCCCATTTCACTGCAGGAGACATGGGTTCCGTCCCTGGTCATGGAACTAAGATCCCACATGCTGTACGGTGCAACCAAAAAGAAAATAAAAATGAAAACTCGAGCATCTAAAAAGAGGGGGTTGTGAAGAAGAAGAAAGACAGGACTTTGGCTTCTCTGAGTCTTTGCTCCTACTTTTAATTTCCTTCACTAGAAAAAACAATTTTGTGCAATCATACTTTTACAACCCACAAGTAGAAAACTTAGGTGGGAAATAATCAGCGTGAGCTAGGGGAGCACAGACAGTCTTACATTTACCTAACTTCCCTGCAAGAAAAGCCACAGGCTCCACATTACAGAGGAGTAAATAAATAATCTTTTATTTTTTGAAGATTTCTGAATTAATCTAATCAAGATAGACAACCACCCTAGGGAGGCAGACCCAGCTACAGCCTTGAGGTGCACTCTTATCTAGAATCTTCCTCCTGACTTGCCTGAGCTCAGTATCCAGCTGCACTGGCCACCCCACCAGGAGGCCCTGCAGACTCTCCGTGAACTCAGTAGCCTCCCTTCCCCCACCGTCTCTCCTCCGCAATTTTCACATCCCTTCTCCTCTCAACCTACTCTGTCACTCTCTTCTACATCTTAGTTAATGACCTCACTACCCATCCAATTTCCAGTGCTAGGAATATTCTGACACATCCCTGACTAAACTAAGTCTGTAACCTCCCCTCACACCGAGGATAAAATCCAAACCTTTCCAGCTCTATAGAGGAAAGCCCTTCACGTTCAGGTCCCCGTCTCCCTTTCAATCCCTCTCTAACCTTGCTCCCAACACGGCCACGTGTCCTACAAGACTCCACGGCCACTCATGCTCCAGGGCCCTTGGACACACTCCTTTCATCGGGGCACTCCCCTCCTTGGTCCGGGGAACCGCTACCCCACAGCAAGGCTCTGCTGAAGCCCCACCTCTTCTGTGAAGAGCCCCCTAAGTTCCCAGGCAAAGTCTTTCAGTCTGACTTTCATCCTCTTGGGTTTACAGAATCACACTCACCCAGCTGACTGGTAACTATTGTGTTTCTGAGACTCTCTTGCCCAGTGAGCTGTTAAAGGGCAGGAAGATACCTTATTAATCTTGAGGATGAGTGGTAAGCATCTTAGTCACCTTTACCTAACACTGCAACATACACACATCCTGCTGTGTTTTTCTCTATAGCACTAATACGCACTTTGCCTGTTCATTTATTATCTGGCTCCCTCTGCTAGAATATGAGCTCCGTGAAAGCAGGTATTTTTTGTCTATTCTGTTCTCCCCTCTGCTACCAAGTCCCAGAATAACACCCGGCATGTGTGTGCTTGCATGCTATATCTCTTCCATCGTGTCCAACTCTTTGTGACCCAATGGACTGTAGCCCACCAGGCTCTTCCATCCATGGTTTTTCCCAGGCAAGAATACTAGAGTGGGTTGTCATGCCCTCCTCCAGGGGATCTTCCCTTCCCAGGGATCAAACCCTAGTCTCTTATGTCTCCTGCGTTGGCAGATGGGTTCTTTACCACTGAGCTATCTGGGAAGCCTAATACCTGGCATGTGGCAGACACTTAATATTTTAATAAATATGCATCCAAAAATGATTAGAATGGTGTCTGCCTCTTCAATGTATTCGCTGTTGAATGAATGTTAAAATCCCACCTGCCCCTTAGAATGTTCTGTGTTCTTTCCACTAACCCACCTTAATTTTGGATTAATTCAGCTCATTGCTAATTTTCCCAAAAATCTAGAAAAACCAAATAAAGAAAAGCAATCACTCACAAACTCATCATCCAAAAACAAACACTATTAATATTTACTCTATGATCTGGTCTTTTTCATTCCACATATTTTTAAATAGACTTCATCATCCTATACATAAGAGTTGATTATACCAATGTTCTAATTAATATTTTTTTAAGTTTTTGTCACATATTTATAATAAATATTATAATGATATAATAATTATTGTCTGTTTATCCATGAAAATATTTTTCGAGGTTTTTTTAATGTGTCTATTTCCCTTGCGAATTTATTCTTTTCCTACATACACAGTTGTGGTTTTGATAATTTTCTTGTACATTTTATAAAGAATACTTTCTGAAAATTGCTAAGACATTAGATTTTTAAATTTTCAACCAAAAAAAAAAAATTGTAACTGTGTGAGATGATGTGATTCTTGCCTGGAGAATCCCATGGACAGAGGAGCCTGGTGAGCTACAGTCCATAGGGTCGCAGAGTCAGACACAACTGAAGCGACTTAGCACGCACGCACACATGAGATGATGTGGTGGATATGTGAACAAACCTAACTGTGGTAATTTGTTCACCACATAGGCATACATCTAGCATTATGTTGCATACCTTAAACTTACTCAGTTTATATAAATCATATCTCAACAAAGCTGAAAAAAAGTAGTATTAAAAAAGAATACTGTCTATTTTCTGAATTATTTTCTATGCTGTTTCTCAGTTCTTCACCTAATACGTGCCTAACATTTTGCTGACTGCAAAATTAATGTGACGTAATATTGTTGATTAATCATTTAAAATTATTTACACAACCAAGTGATCATGGTTCACATCATCAGTAATAAGTCATACTGATATTATGTCTTCCTGATATGAAACAATGAGAAAATCATTTCATCTTCTTGGTATTCTTCCCCAAAATCCACAACCCCAGTCAAATCCTGAGAAAACATCATGCAAACTCAGGTTGAGAGACATTCTTAGAAATACTTGACCAGTTCTTTCAGAAATGTCAAGGTCTTGAAAGATGAGGAAAGACTGAGAAATTGCCACAGATTGGGGAAAGCTAAGGAGACATAACAGCCAAATGCAACATGCTATTCTGGATTAGATTCCCTAGAGAGAAAAGCCATTCACAGGAAAGTTAGTAAAATTAGAATAAGGTCTGTCATCTAAGCAATGGTTTTGTGCCAATGTTAATGTCTTAGTTTTGATAAGATGCCATGTTAGATGAGTTGCTGACACTAAGGGAAACTGGGTGAAGAACACACAGGAAATCTTTGTAGTATCTGTCCAACTCCGCTGTAAATTTGGTTATTTCAACATAAAAAGATTTTTTTCTGTAAGTCATTCAGTCTGGATACATCCTGGTGTTATTTCACAGAAGAGCACAACTTTACCTGATGCAACCTTAGCTCTTTCATTGACAACATTAAACGACAAAATAAAAACATTATTTAATGGTTTCATAATAAATTAGGGGCTTCCCTGGTAGCTGAGATGGTAAAGAGTCTGCCTGCAATGCAGGAGACCAGGGTTCTATCTCTGGGTCAGGGAGATCCCCTAGAGAAGGGAATGGCAACCCATTCCAGTGTTCTTGCCTGAAGAATTCTGTGGATAGAGGAGCCTAGCAGACTACAGTCTATGGGGTTGCAAAGAGTCAGACACTACTGCGTGACTATCCACGTTAATAAATTAAAGGGTAGCTGAGACCAGAAATATTATGTATTGGTTGTCAGTCTACCAAGTCAGAAGAGAGATCATAAACATGACTAGGTCAGTAAGACAGGTCAAAATCACCTTCCTAAGGCAGAAAAGGTGGACCAGACAAATTAAAGCCAAGGTCCCCTAAAGCAGCAAGATGTGTTCGCCACAGCCTGAGTTCTAAAGTTGAATCACAGCTCATCTCCAGTTGATTGGGGACCTCAGGAAAGTAAATAATCTTCCAGAATCTTGTTTTTTTGCAAATTTGAAATCAAAAATGGTAATGTTTCTGTTATGGGCTCCAGAATAGGAACCATGAAACTTTCTTCCTAAGATAAGAAATAGGTTTTGTGGATCAGACGGTCTGAGTCACGGCTATTAAACTCTGCCAATGTACTTTGAAAGTAGCCATAGAGGACACATAAAAGTGTGGTCAGAGTCCCAAAGAAGAGATTAGCTGGGGAAGAAAAAGGAGAAGGGGGAAGGGGGAGGAGGAGGTAGGAAGGAGGGGGAGAGAAGAGAAGAAGGAGGAGGAAGGGGAAGAGAAGGGGAAGAAGAGACTGCAACTTTCACATGCCACCGGGTTCCCCCATTTCACTGCCAGAACAATGGTGAAGAAGTCCTGTCTGCAGAGCCCTCCATTTCCAAATGTAAATGCTGTTCATGTATTAGCACCTTGGGAATACAGCAACTTTACCATGTGTTTGCTGTGTTATTTTTAAGTACTCAGTATGATTATAGAAGACAAGAAAAATAAGTGAGGTGGCTGCAACTCAAAGGCTATATTCAGTACAGTTCGGTCGCTCAGTCATGTCCAACTCTGCGACCCCATGGACCGCAGCACGCCAGGCCTCCCTGTCCATCACCAACTCCCGGAGTTGACCCAAACTCATGTCCATGGAGTCGGTGATGCCATCCAGCCATCTCATCCTCTGTCGTCCCCTCCTCCTCCCGCCTTCAATCTTTCCCAGCATCAGAGTCTTTTCCAATGAATCAGTTCTTTGCATCAGATGGCCAAAGTATTGGAGTTTCAGCTTCAGCATCAGTCCTTCCAATGAACACTCAGGACTGATCTCCTTTAGGATGGACCGGTTGGATCTCCTTGCAGTCCAAGGGACTCTCAAAAAAGGCTACATTACTTAGATAGTAAGTAAGTTAGTGGCTTGTTAAAGACAGGTGAAATTCATTGATGTGTTAAGTAAATGACGTGTTACCCACAGATAGTGAGTACACATATAGCATAACCCAGAAGACATGTATATCTTGAAATAGTATAGCCATGTAGGATGTATCCTAATCTTCTTTTTGTAAGCAATCAGTCATATTGGATTGGGGCCCACCCTAGTGATCTGGGTTTTTTTTGACCACCCACGTAGTATGCAGGATCTTAGTTCCCCAACCAGGGATTAAACCTGTGCCCCCTGCAAGGGAAGGTCAGAGTCTTAATCACTGGACTGCCAGGAAAGTCCTGACCTCATTTTAATTAAACTACCACTGCCAAGACCAAATCTTCAAACATGGTCACACCATCCAGCACTGGTGGCTATGAATTCAAGGGATGGGGGGCACAATTCAGCACAGAACACTTGACTTTTCCGACTTCTAGAGGCCATCTGCATTCCCTGACTCACAGCCACTTCCTTGATCTTCAAAGCCAGGAGTACAGCATCTTCAAGTAGACATCTATCTCTCTGGCCTCTGCTTCCATCATCTCATCTCTTCTCTAACTGACTCCCCAGCCTCCCACTTTCCTTAAAGGACCTTTGTAATTACATTGAACCCACCAGATAATCCAGGATAACTTCCCCATTTCAACTCCTTTATCATGTCTGCAAAGTCCCTTTGGCCATGTAAGGATCACATTCACAGTTCTAGGGACTGTGACTTGGGCCACTTTGGGGGCCATTTTTCTGCCTAACACAACTGGTCAGCAGGTTGTTTCAGGACCTATGGCTACTGTCTGGACATCTTTCCAATAGAGCAAGAGTGTGCTGGCTACAGACACCTTCCATCTACTGAATCCTTTGCTTAACCTCAACTCTAGTCCTTGTAAGCACACCATGGATAGCAAGAGTGATGCAGCAGATAGAGTCAAAACTTGCCCAGGGTTCTAGAATCCTAGAAGTATGGTCTTTCCACCCTGCAGGCACTGGATCCTAATTGATTCATCACATCAATTTCTCAAAACAATGTGCTTTGGATTGGTTGAATAAGCCATGTAATTTGAGCATATTATCTGGTCTGTGAGCCTTTCTATTGATAGTCTGCCTGGTGGGGGGTATCAGAGGCTGTAACTGCATCAAGGTCATTGCCCTCACGTCACCAGCTTTCATACAAAAGAAGAGTGTTGAGCCAACAGAGCACAGGGAAATCTGATGAAGGAGCGTATATGGGGCTCAGAGAGGGCAGAGTTAGGCGGAACCCCACAACGAGCAGCCCGGGATCCCAGGAAGGCCTCAGCATGAGGAGGAGGAGGACCCTGCCAGCCAACTTCCCCTGGCATGCTGCGCAGACCAGTCCTGCCTGACAGCGCCTGAAGCTCATGCCAGGCCAGCCTCCAGGGCACTGTGGTAACTTGCTTTGAGGCAGCAGACCCACCAATGAACGTGGACTAGTGTGGGAAATTTGACAGTCAGCACACCGATAGGAGAGCTAGGGAAGGAGCAGCAAACAAAACTCCTGTTTCCTCTTTTGTGCTGTTTCTGAGCCATGACTTCCATAATCTGTGAAATCCAAAGCAGGAAAAGAATGTTAAAAGACCTGTGCCTACAGATGGGTTTAAAACACTTTCTGTCCTTTTCCCAAAATGCCAAAATCAGAAGCATTCCAGATTTCAGGAAGGAAATACATATTTAATTTAATTTTTAAAAAAGGAATGCCATTTGAAAAACATTAAAATGTGCTCTTGATGCCAAAATCTGACTTCTAGAAATCAATGTATTTTTACTTCAGAAAGGCTATAAAAAGTAAACATCCTTTTAAGTCAATGTCAATCTTTTAAAAATTAAAGAGTTTTTTTTCAATAGTAATTGTCACATTTCACACCCTTACATTTTGGATCTTTTTGGAAAATAGAAGTAAACTGTGTTCTCTCTGGTGAAAGAACGCAGAGTGTTACATGCCAAAAACTCTGCCCTTTAGATTCCAAATTCTGCATCAGAATGAGCCTTGTGTGTGTCATCTACATTAAGTCCACCACAGTGATTGGAATAAAGTGTTTCTTTGAGTGATGGGCACCCTTAATAATTCATAGGTGACCACCCACAGGTCCTTCCAAGTGACAGAAGACCCTCTGAAATCTATGAAGCTGGGTAACTGAGCCCGAACAGCAAAATTACAAAAGCAGTCTTTAATGACAGAAACCTTCAGAGTTAAGTTGGCAGGAAATACATGCTACTGGTGTAAGGCAAGGAAAAAAATAGCTTATTTGCAAAACAGAACAATCTGAGTTTTCCTACCCCCAATGTTGTCTTATATGAAGAGATGCTACATGAAAAATACTTTCCAAACCTCAGATACAATCCTAGTTTCACAACCCCCTGATTCAGCCCTGAGTTTGTAACAAAAAGGAATACCATTTCAAAGCATAAAACAAACAAAACAGATAACTAAAAGGATGGAGAATTCTTCTTGAAAAAGTTTGCATTTTGCTTCCATATCGACTGAGACGGTATAGAATCTGCCTGCAGCGTGGGAGACCTGGGTTCAATCCTTGAGTTCGGTAAATCCCCTGGAGGAGGGCATGACAACCCACTCCAGTTTTCTTGCCTGGAGAATTTCCCCCAGACAGAAGAGCCTGGCGGGCTATAGTCCATGGCGTCGCAAAGAGTCATGCCTGACTGAGCAACTAAGCACAGTCAAGAATACATGTGCCCTTACAGATGGCCAGGAGGCATATGACAAGATGTTCAATGTTGCTAAGAATTAGAGAAGTGCAAATCAAAGCCACAATGAGATACAACCTCACACCAATCAGAATGGCCATCACCAAAAAGTTTACAAGCAATAAATGCTGGAAGTATTGAGAAAAGGGAACCCTCCTACACTGTGATGGGAATGTAAATTGATACAACTATTAGGGAGAACAGTATGGAGTTTCTTTTAAAAAAAAACAAACTTAGAATAGATCTACCATGGGCTTCTCCAGTGGCTCAACGTAAAAGAATCCGCCTGCAATGGTGAAGACTTGGGTTCGATCCCTGGATGGGGAGGATCCCCTGGAGGAGGGCATGGTAACTCATTCCAATGTTCTTGCCTGGAGAATCCCATGGACAGAGGAGCCTGGTGGGCTATGGTCCATGGGGTGGCAAAGAGTCTGACACGACTGACTGAGTACACACACACAAGAGCTGCCCTATGATCCAGCAACCTCCCTCCTGGGTATAGGTCCAGAGAAAATCTTGGTTCAAAACGATACCTGCACCCCAATGTCATAGCAGCATTGTCTACAGTAGTCAAGACATGGGAAGCACCCTAAATGTCCATCACCAGATAAATGGATAAAGAGGATGTGGTACATATGTACAATGGAATATTACTCAGCTACTAAAAAGAATGAAATAATGTCATTTGCACAACATGGATGGACCTGGAGATTATCATACTGAGTGACCGAGAAAGACAAATATCATATGATATTGCTTATATGCAGAACCTAAAAAAATCTTACAAATGAACTTGTTTGCAAACCATAAACACAGACTCAGAGAATGAATTTATGGTTGCTGGGGGGGATGGCGGAGGGGTAGATTGGGAGTTTGCAATTGACATGTACTCCCTGTTATGTTTAATAGATAACCAACAAGGACCTTCTGTATAGCACAAGGAACTTGGCTCAACATTCTGCAATAACATAAATGGGAAAAGAATCTGAGAAAGAATGGATACTTGTATGAGTATAACTGAACCACTTTGCTGTACACCTGTAACTAACACAACATTGTTAATCAACTACATTTCAATATAAAATAAAAATTAAATTAATTTTTTAAATGCCAAACAAACACAAATAAAAGAATACATATGTTCTCCCTTTAAATTCCAATTACAGATATTTATACTAAGGAATTAATCAGAGATGTGGAAAACGAGCATATAACAATATTTATTTCAGCATCATTTCTGAAGTAAATTTGGAGCAACCTGAGTGTCCACCAACAGGAAAATGATTAGACATGGTGAAGCACAGACAAAAGGGGGAATAATACATCGCCATTAAAAATTGGGTTTCTGAAAAGTAATAATATGGGGATATATTCATGACAATGCAATGTGAAAAGGAGGATATAAAATTATATACACAATCTGATTTCAATTTTGTGTCTAAAATAGTAAGGATTCTTATTTTCCTTTCATTTCCTGTTTTTTCCAAATTTTCTACAATGGAAATGTTATCACTTCCATAATGGAGGGGGTGGGGAATATATAGTATTCAAAGAAATGGATTTATCCAAGAAAACTCTCCTGCTTTCAGTTCTACTGTTCTTGCAATAGCCCCACACGTGGATGGGAAAAGCGGCTACAGTGAAGGCTACAATGACCACACCCTGTGGGCAGTTTCTTCCCAGGCCCCAGCAAAGCGTCTCAGTTTAATACTGTGTCTGCAGCCCCCAGGGGAAACAGACAGACCAGGGAACCGGCCCAAGGAGAACTTTTCTGTCACTTCGATGATCCGAAGTTGGACCCCAAGGCAGCATTAGAGTGGGTCCTGTCTATTCAACAACAGACGATCTGACGCCCCTGTAATCACAGAAAAGCAGTTCAAGAGACGCACTATCCTCGGAAACAACAGGTTGACACAAAAAAGTGTGTCGACACAGAAAGTGCCATCCAAGTGTGTGTGTGTGTGTGTGTATGCACTCGCCTGTGGGCAAGAGAGAAGGCTAGGGAGGGAGGGAAGGGAACAAAGTGAGGGAGTGTTCACACCATGACTCAAGTCTGTGCCTGGCTAATTTCAAGATTCGCTGACTCTAAAATTTTCCTTGTATTTCCAGGAGAGGGAAGAACACATCCCTAATCCCGACTAAGGAGAAGAGCGCCTTCTATTCCTTCTTCCAACAACTTACTATGAACACCACCAGCTTTGTCTGTGTACACAGTGTCTAGAGCCCTTGAAACTGGTGCCCAGTGCAAAGGGAGAATTGAGCCCTTCTTTCAACAAGATTTCCTAGCCAAGGCTGCAGGCATTATCTGCAAGCATTAATGAGGTTTGCCTATTACCGCAGGTCTAGCACGGACATTGAGAGACATCTAGTGTTCAGCTGGGTGAAAAACTGGGCAACATACAGACTACAGAGACGAAGCAACGTGTCATCCACCTACAATTGTACTTCATGCAATAAATTAGGATTAAACATCTAATGTGCTGTGCACCGAGCTAAATGTGGAGGAATACAAGGAACAAGACAAACAAAAGAAGCATTTTCCATTATTGGTATCATATTTGTATCAGGATTTTCCATAATTTGTAAATACGTCTCATCAGAAAATGTCTTCCTTCTACTGTCTTCTGTTTATGACAGACAAAACAGTGTCCCAGATTCAACACAGAATGTCTGTCAAAGGAAAGCCAAATTATTTGCTTTCTCCTGGTAAGATGATGATTTTCAAAAAGCTCTAGGAATAAAAGATTGTTCTGTTAGCAATTCCAAATACGCAATCCCTGCAAACAGGATGGTTTCTTTCTTTGATTTTTTTAAAGAATTTCGCCACATTCCTTCTCCCAACCCAGAGGACTGAACAGTATAGAAACAGTGCTTTAAGAGTGAGTTTATTTAAATTTTGTTCTGATAAGCTTAGAAATTAATTTCATCGCATGCTTTATTTTAATCAACTCAAGCATTAGGCTCACAAACTAACCAAAAGAAAGTATAAGACTAACATTCTGAATTCAGGTCTCTGTAATACTATCAGTGGTTTGTACACAGAAACTTTTCTATGCTAAGAATGGAAAAGGTATGTATGTGTACATGTGTGTGTGCATGTATATGTTTAATCTTTGAATACCTCCCATCACTAAGAAATGTCTATATGTGGAAATTCTAAGCTCTTTTTTATCTTTGATTATATCAAAATGTATTACAAATATAAAATGGCACATTGCAAATCACTCTATCGTACATTTCTTTTTCTTACAAGAGAAGGAGAACAGTTCAATACACTGTACTTGAAGCGCTAAAGAGATTTGTGGGCTATCTTAAGAAAGGTTGATAGGTTTCTTCCAGGGTAGGCCAATGGCAGTCCAATTACCCAATCCCGTAAGACCCATATAAGCAAAAGTAAGTCAACTTAGAGATTAACCTATTCAGGGGTTTTGTGACTAAGGAATATAGGATATGCCATTTATTTCAAAAGCAAAGACTTGAAGAAACATTAAATTATTCTGTAAATGCAGTAAGTGAAAATAAGCTTCTGTTCTACATTATGTACATTTCAGGAAAATACATAGTGATGTGGTGGGGAGGGAGTCTGGAAAAAAAGACAGATTATGAAACCAACCTGGGTCTTATCATTTGCCACTTGCCATGAAGGAAGAATGGCTTTCTTTGGAAAGAAAATCTCAACCCTTTAGACTCAAAGGATGAGTAAATCTGGCCAAAATTTTTAATTAAAATTATGTTTAACCATTGCTATTTGATATCTTTTTGTCCTTACTCATTTCCTTCCCAAATCACCAGAATGCCCCTTCATACAGCCCTCCCAAACCCCTCCAGTCCACAGCAGGGCATCCTTGGAGCTGGCTGGGCCTCTGTGACCTGTTTCATAGCCCTGCTTCTGTGTCCCAACAGACTGTGACTTTTCTTTACAGACCTGCAGATCCCTTCACGGTTGTCATTGTTCAGTGGCTAAGTCGCATCTGAGTCTTTGCAACCCCATGAACTGCAGCATGTCCTTCACTATTGCCCAGTTCAGTTCAGTTCAGTCGCTCAGTCATGTCCAACTCTTTGCAACCCCATGGACTGCAGCACCCCAGGCCTCCCAGTCCATCACCAACTCCAGGAGTTTACTCAAACTCATGCCCATTGAGTTAGTGATGCCATCCAACCATCTCATCCTCTGTCATCCCCTTCTCCTTTTGCCTTCAATCTTTCCCAGCATCAGGGTCTTTTCAAATGAGTCAGCTCTTCGCATCAGGTGGCCAAAATATTGGAGCTTCAGCTTCAGTATCAGTTCTTCCAATGAATATTCAGGGTTGATTTCCTTTAGGAATGATTGGTTTGATCTCCTTGTTGTCCAAGTGACTCTCAAAAGCTTTCTCCAGCACCACAGTTCGAAAGCATCAATTCTTTGGCAGTCAGCCTTCTTTATGGTTACATCCGTACATGACTACTAGAAAAATCATAGTTTGACTGTATGATCTTTGTCAGCAAAGTGATGTCTCTGCTTTTTAATATGCTGTCTAAGTTTGTCATAGCTTTCCTTCCAAGGAGCAAGTGTTTATTAATTTCATGGCATCAGTCACCATCCACAGTGATTTTGGGGTCCAAGAAGATAAAATCTGACACAGTTTCCATTTTTTTCCCCATCTATTTGCCATGAAGTGATGGGACAAGATCCATGATCTTAGTTTTTTGAATCTTGAGTTTTAAGCCAGCATTTTCACTCTCCTCTTTCACCCTCATCAAGAGGCTCTTCAGTTCCTCTTCACTTTCTGCCATTAGAGTGGTATCATTTACACACCTAAGGTTGTTGATATTTTTCCTGGCAGTCTTGATTCCAGCTTGTGATTCATCCAACCTTGGTACCTGCCTGTAGAAAAACCAGGGTAGGGAGAACACTGCATTTCCTGCCTGTCACAGGTGAAACCCTTTTTCCTCAGTCATTTGTATAGTCAAGCCTCTGGAACAGCTCACCTGCCACAGTCTCCTCAACAGGCATCTTCCACGTAACTTTGAATCCCAGCATCACGTCAGGCTGAGCCCGCCCAGGAAGCTGCTGAGATGAGGTTTGAGACAGAAGTGTCTGACCCCATGACTGTTGCATATACTTGGTGTACACACACACTCACACACACACACACGGTCTTTAGTCATGAAAATTTTAAGAGATAAATGAATAACTGGTCAACACTGCTATGTCAGAAGAAAGGACCTCATGTTTCTGAATGAAAAATACCCAGAGAAATTACTAAGAGAGTTACAGTGATCAATCAAATTAGCAGATTTAGAATTTACTTTCAAACAGGCTTTCTCTTGTGCCTCCATCCACGACAGCACATGTAGGTGCGTATTGGGACGGGCCAGCAGCCCAGCGACATCTGCATTCAGGCACTCACAGCCTCCAGTGAGGCCCGCCACGCCTCCCCTCCCCCCAGGTCTGCACCCAGGTATCTCCCAGCCCTGCAGCCTGTTGCAGGGTAGCTGTCACCCCATTAGCCCAGGACAGTCCCAGTTGACACTGTTGTTGCGTATGCGTGCCCAGTTGTGTCAGATTCTTTTGCAACCCAATGGACTGTAGCCTGCCAGGCTCTCCCAGCCATGGGATTTCCTCGGCAAGAATACTGGAGTGGGTTGCCATTTCCTCCTTCAGGGAATCTTTCCATCCTGAGGATAGAACCTGCATCTCCTGGGTCTCCTGCATTGGCAGGCAGTTTCTTTACCACTAAGCCTTCTGGGAAGTCTTTACACTAGATAACCTTGCATAATTATTATTAGCACCTTCTTTCATTCTGCAAGGAGCCCTGATTTGGAAAATAAATTACACAGTAACTCACCTTTGGGAACATTCTCCCCACCAACATACCTTTCCAGTCTGTTCAGCTGCAGAGTCAGCTGAAAAATGGGACATTTGCACTGTGTATTCCCATGATCGTGCCCTGGGTTCACCCATGGTTCCCCAAGGCTATCATGGCTCCCTTGTACATCATCTATTGGTCCAAGGTAGATGAACCATGCGTGGCTTCTGCTCCTACCTTCCCCTTTCCAACAGATTCAATCACATCAGATACACTTGTGCATGGATATTTATGACAGACAAACTCTAACATATGTAGTCCTGTCAATTGATATGTATAGAAAATAAGATAATGTAAGTTAGGGAAAACACTCAGTTGTAAGTAATCATTTGTGAAACTGTTTAGAGAGGACCATTCAAAATTTAAATAGGATGAAGTTAACAAACATCACAATTTGCTCATGATCATTGATGACTCCAAAGGTCACAGAGCATAGTTCAAAAGAATTATTAGAACTGACATTCGAGTGTCTTTAGTTTATAAATGTCATCATTATTCTGTCCAACTGTGAACACATACCTACCACGACCTGGTAGACACTCGACAAGTATTTGTTGATTCATTTGTTAACAGAAGGGGAACCACTTCAAAGACGACGTTTGCAGGCAGCATGGACAAGTTGAAGACAGTCAGGCACACCTCCCTCAAAAGCCCATCCCTACCTTTTTCAACCTCTTTGACTTCAAATAATCTCCCCTCTCTGAGATTGCTTCCAATACTGTGAAGCAGGGATAGGCATCACCAACCCCTTAGCATTGTTACAACACTGCACTGAACAGCAGATGAATGGATAAAGAGAATGTGGTGTGTATATATATATAATGGAATAGCACTCAACTATTAAAAAAATGAAATTTTGCCATCTGTAGCAATATGGAAAGACTTGGAGGGCATCATAAGAAGCAAAATAAGTGATACAGAGGAAGACAAATACTGTGGGCTTCCCAGGTGGCTCAGCAGTAAAGAATCCACCTGCCAGTGCAGGAGACATGGGTTCAATCCCTGGGTCAGGAAGATGCCCTGGAGAAGGAAATGGCAACTCACTCCAGTATTCTTGCCTGGGAAATCCCATGGACAGAGGAGCCTGGTGGGTGACAAGCCACGGAATCCCAAAAGAATCAGACAGGACTCAGCAACTGAACAACAACATACGTGCGTGCATGCTAAGTTCCTTCAGTCATGTTGGCCTCTTTGCAACCCCATGGACAGTAGCCCACCAGGCTCGTCTGTCCATGGGATTCTCCAGGCAAGGATACTGGAGTGAATTGCCACGCCTTTCTCCAGGGAATCTTCCCGACCCAGGGATCTAACCTGCGTCTCTTACGTCTCCTGCATTGGCAAGCAGGTTCTTTACCACTAGCACCACCCGGGAAGCCCCAAATAACAACAACAGCATTTATATGAGGAATCAAAGAAATGTAACAAACTAGGGAATATAACCAAAAAAAAAGGCAGACTCACAGATACAGAGAACAAACTAGTGATTATCAGAGGGGAGAAGGAGGGGGTGGGGGACAATATAAAGCCGGGGAGTGAGAGGCTCAGACTATTGGGTATATAATAGGCTGAAAATGTAGGTACAACACAGAGAATATGGCCAATTTTTGTAACAACTATAAATGGAGTATAGCCTTTAAAAATCACACTAATTTTTTTAGTTTAAAAAAAAATACTGTGCTTAAAGTGTTTGATACAGTGCCTGGCATCTAATAAGATTTCAATTGTTATTTTTATTTATCAAATGCACGTTATGTTTATTAAGCGTCACACCCATTTCTGAGCACTTTACAAATATAAATTCATTTAATCCTCATAACAGCCCCATGATATATATAGTAGATGTTAGTTCTGTCTTCATTTAACAGATAAAAACTGAGACAGAGAACATTTAGATCCTCTGCCCGGGGTCCCACAGTTGGTCACCATCCAGTCTGTCTGGCTCCAGATCCTGTGTGCTTCACCAGTGTTCAAGGCTCTTCCAAGTTTCCACGTGGTTGAGACCACAGATGGAATCATTAGGGCTCGCTGAGGCTGGTCGCTTAGCGGAGCTGAGGTACAGCCCCCAGAGTAGCATCTGGTCCACAGGCTCAGACACAAGGATGGTTACTAACACTATGACGCACCAGGATGGTGACCCACTGAAATAATCAGTAGCTGGGTCATCCTAGCTTAGACCCAGCTGCGTCCTGCATTAACTTCTATTACATTTTTTTTTTTAAGACTTCTGTTTCCTCCTTGTAGTGATCTGAATAAATAAGGAATCAACCTCCAACAGCACAGGCTCCTCAGGTAAAGAACCAATGCCAAATTATTCCTTCAAAATGGAAGTGTTCCAAAGGGTCTTGCTGCTTTCATTTTTTAGAAGATACAGAACTCAAACTTCTGGTCAGAGATACATTCAGTCAAAAGTCAGAATTTACTAGAGAGCTAGCAGGACCTTCTGAATACACCAGTAGGTGAGGGACAGGACCTATGATGGCTGAATTGTGTTCCCCAAAGAGATATGGTGGAGTCTTAACCCTGAGTATCTCAGAGTGTGACTTTATTTGGAGACAAGGTCTTTACAGAGGTCATGCAGTTACAATGAGATCATTAGGGTGGGCCCCAGTGCAGTACAGGAAAATCCCCTGGAGGAGGGAATGTCTACCCACTCCTGTATTCTTGCCTGGAGCATCCCATAGACAGAGGAGCCTGACGGGCTGAAGTCCATGGGGTCACAAAGAGTCAGACACGACTGAGGAACTAACACTCTCCTTTTTCAGTGCAGTACAACTACATCCTTAAAAGAAGGGGAAATTTGGACTCAGAAACAGGCAGACTCAGAGGGAACGTGATGTAAAGAGAGACAAGGAGAAGATGGTCAGCTTCAAGCGAAGGGGAGAGCTCTGATATGGAAGATTTCCTCACAATCCTAAGAAGGAATCAACCCTACTAACACCTTGATCTTGGACTTCTAGCCTCCAAAAGTAGGAGAAAATACATTTCCACCATTTAAGCCTTCCAGCTTGTGGCACTTGGTTACAGCAGCCCTAGGAAATTAATACAGACATTAGCATCAGGAGTAGAGTGGCTTAAACTCAGAAACCTAACTGCCAAATTACCAAGGGGGTGCCTAGGAGACACACAGGGAGTTGATGTGAGTTAGACAGTGGGCAGGCAGGGCGCCCACGCCCCAAGGTGAGACCGGAAGACTCCCATCCTTGGCCCCAATTGGAGGGGGTGGGGGTGGTCCACACGCCCTGAACACAGAGCATCACTAGCCACCCCGTGGAGCCAGGAGCAGCCCTCACTGTTCCCACCCAACTCAGCCCCTGGCCATTCCAGCCGGGAGCAGACTGGCTCTAACTTCTGGCTATAAGCCCCTTGCTCTAATCTCTCTGTATCAGTCCCCTCTTTCCTTCATGTTGAGAGTCCTCTCCACTGGTCTGCAGGTCTCTTGATGCCTACTTGGCTATGATCCAGGACAGCCTTAGCTCCTAGAAGACAGGGCAGGCGTATGTCAATGTGGGTTCCTCTCTGTTTTGATTAACCCTCCACCTAATCGCCAGAGATGTGGCAAATGAAGCCAGTTGAACCTTAGGGTGCTACCCTGTAAAAGCAGAAGTCCTTCCCCGGACTCTTATCACTGTCCTTGACCTCAGGCCTTGCCTAACGAGTAACTTACCAGCCTGTGTACCCTAACACCTCTACACTGCCTCTGATCACTTGTGTGATGAACACAACACTCCACCCTTTTAAATCCCAACTCCTCCGCATCCTCTGTGAATGCTGTTCTGGGTCCAGGGCTGTGGAAGGGATACACAAGGGTAGCAGGGATGGTTTGAGCTCTATAAAATATTGCCTTTACATTCAACATCAGCTTGACCTGAACTCTCCAGATTTGGAGAAATCACTTCAGTTATAGCAATTTAATTACTTCTCTGATTTTGGTCTACTTGGAAAAAAATACAATTACAGAACATAACATAAAAAACAGAATAGACAGTGCCAGATATCTGACTATATTTTTCCTATTTTAAAACATATAGGTCCTAATTTCCTTCAAAAATCTCTTGCCTTGTTGATGAAATATAATTTTTTAAATAAACAAAAGGGAAAATAATCCTTTATGCAATGTTGTCTTGTAAACACCAACTATCTAGCCATGCCAAGGATCAAAGAACCTGAAATTAACCAATAAAAACCTTAACCATTCCTAGTGTAGTCAAAGAAATTCATTAACATGGGGGAATTATTTATACACCAATATCAAAGGGAAAAAAGTGGAATTCAGAATTATACTGATATATTTGTAACATATATAAAATCATACAATGATTCTATACATACATAGACAACAGAAAAAAGGAAATGCTTCAAATCATGGTAATTACAGCGGAGTGATAAATGCCAGATGCTTTCTGCACCTTTGTGTTTTGTCTAGATTTACTAAAATAAGTTTTCCTTACTTTTTAATCAGAAAAAAAATGTTATATTCTAACTATTTATTAAATAATACACGTACTCTATAAAGTACATGAATATCTTATTTCTTAGCCTACTAGGTAAAATTTTATAGCCAAATGCAATGGTCATTATGAGCTGTGTACTGGACCCCATAGAAACACACTATGCACACCTGTAATTAACAGGTGAAGAAAATACAGAGGTGATTATCACTTGAGCAGGGTTCATTTTTGGTAACTGACTCTGTGTCCATTTGCCATGAGAAACATATTCTCTTTGTCTGTGTCCTCCCTTGCCTTTTCTAGGTGTTTAAAATGACAGCCTGAGTGGCAATCAAACTGAGGTCAAATTACCGATATGCTATATGTGGCTGGAGATCAGAACTACCTTTGTAAAGAGCCCTGAGGCTCAGAACGAATTTCTATTTTTTTCAGCCGTCTCCCTCCCAAACTCATGCAACAAAAAAACAAGAAGAAGAAGAAGAAAAGGGACCCGAGCTGGCAGCAGGGAGCTCGTGCTCTAACTGAAGTCACCCTGGGTTATGCCCTCTGAAGGTAATTTAACTGAAAATTACACTTCTTTTTTTGCTTTTATGTTTGAGGTTCTTGGGTCTGTACGAGTGTCCTGGCTGGCTTCCCTTCATTTCCTTTGCCAAATATCAGCCTACATGCTGTGTCTGCCCAGTCCATCGATTTTGCCAACCAACTGGCAAACAGGGGCAAGGAGCTCCAGTCCACTTCTATCTAGTCTTCTCCAGTCCCTTGGGTCACCAGATGTTGCTGAGAGATTGTCAGAAGTGGCAGAAGTTTCTGGAGGGAAGTAGATAGCTTATTATTACGAAGGGTCCAGGGAGAGGGCTGTGCATGTTTTGATTTTTGTTTCAAACCTAACCCTCCCTTGGGTCTCTGCTTAATAGAAAGGAAAGAGTGAAATATTCTGGAAAACATAAACAGTAGAATCATTAATTGAATACTCTTAGGAATAGTGTTCTAGAGACCCACTATCACGGTTCTTCAGACAGAAAGTAGCAAAATTGTTTCAGGAAATATCAATGATCTTTATAACTCAGCATTTCCTACAAAGGCACAGAGAAAGAGGGGAAATAACATATTCTACTTGCAGAAACTGTAGCTTCTAACACATGCCAATTCTTATTACCTAAAAGCTTCAAAAGTCAACCCAATGGGAGAAATCAGAAAATTGGAAATGACACATACACACTACTGATACTATGTATAAACATAGATACCTAATGAGAACTTATTGTATAGCACAGGGAGCTCTACTTAATGCACTATGGTAACTTGAATGAGAAGGAAGTCCAAAACAGAGGGGATATATGTATATGTATGGCTGATTGATTTTACTGTGCAGTAGAAACTAGGGCTTCCCTGGTGGTTCAGTGGTAAAGAATCCGCCTGCCAGTACAGGAGACTCAGGTTCGACCCTTAGGTCAGGAGAATCCCCTGGAGGAGGAAATGGCAACCCACTCCAGAATTCTTGCCTGGGAAATCTCATGGACAGAGAAGCCTAGTGGGCTACAGTCCATGGGGTCACAAAGTGTTGGACACAACCTAGTGACTAGGCAACAACAACAGCAGAAGCTAACACAACAACACTGTAAAGCAGCTATACTCCAATAAAAATTAATCCAAAAAAATAAAATAGTAAAAATTATTAAAATATAAAATCAAATTTCATTGAAAGGACGTGACTCAGTAAATGCAAATATGTAAATTTTTTGACTTAAGGTAGTTCACTGTCTAGTATGTTTAGCAAGAAAATAAATAAGTTTTTCTGATAGACTTTTTTAACAAGCCAGCCCGAATGTGAATACAGATCATCATTGGTTGAGATGACGGTGCTTATATTGGTTGTTAATGATATTCTGTCACACTGATGCTCCAAATGCGAAGTTTCCTGCAAGGATTTTGGAATATGTCATACAAGCCAAAGACTTTATAGTAGATATTTTTGCTACACTGAAGAGTTTTTCCTTCTCAGATAAGGATCAGACAAGATCCTTAAATGACAACTCTTGAAAAAACCTGTCTGCCTTTTTTTAGTGAAAGTTTTCTTTTTTAAAGTTGAAGTATGCCATTCTTTTTCTAACGAAAAATGTATTGGGATACAGGTAATTTATAATGCTGTGTTCATTTCGGGTGTACAAGTGAAGCTGTTATGCATACACCCACTTTTTTCGCATAAAGGCCATTGCAGAGTATTATGGTGTTGATTATGATGGTTTTGTTGCCACCGAAAGAAATTCAAAGTAAAGCTCTTGAAAGTAAACCAGGTAGGATTACCTACAGGTTGTTCTTGGTCAGCTCAGCTTATGGGAGAATTGTCAACTATTTTCATATTCCATTTCCCATGAAAACACAGTCTGTGATCAACAGAGGCTCATTAAACCCCAAAGCAGCCAGTCAAGGAAGACTACCCCGTCACCAGGCAAGACAAGGCTACATCTGGGTCAACATCATGAAGAAATACATTATCAACGTGTCAGCATGAGCAGTTTCAGGAAGACAGCCTTCGCATTCCTGCCTTGTGTTTCATCAAAACCTGGACATGGAACTCGCACTTCAGAACAAACGTCGATTCCATGTTGATCCCTGCTTACCCCAAGTTCACTGACACTCCAGGAAAGCAGAGAGTTGCCTGGATGAAACCAAAGAATCCTCTAGTCACCCCTGAATCCTGCCCCTGACATCAGCCTATACAAAGTAAGTCTGAGAAACGTGATACATCTCAGGAATGCACCTGAAAAACAGCAATATTATATCCACCAGGGGAAAGTCTTCCGGGGGATTAGTGTGGGCTCTGAAAGTTGATGCTCCCCCAGCTTTCATAATTGTTATCCCAATTAATGGATATGCAGGCACAATTCTTCTATTCCCAGGTACAATCACGTCACCTTCCTCGGAAGCTCACAAAGTCATTTGCTTCAACACAGCCCTCAGGGAGGGAGTCTCGAGGTTAATGCACCATTTTCCACCTACTGTACAAGTGTATTTTCTTTGCATTTCAGTCATGCCCTGATCTTGGAGAGGACAGTGGAAAGGAGAATGCCTGATTAACTTTCCATTTATAAACCAATTATTTTCTTATTGGCACCTTCATTCTGCAATCACTGACATAAAATCTTTTACCAAACAAAATGTAAGGAATGAGAAATCGATTGGATTTCTCAAGTTTGCTTTGAACTCAGCCATTAATAAGAGGTGTCCTTTAAGGAGAAAAGTCTACAGAAGTGACTCCATGTGGAACCCAGCTGTGCTACTGTCCGAGGAGATGCGGACGCATCCAATCAAAGCATGAAGTGAAAGTCACTCAGTCGTGTCCGACTCCTTGCAAGCCCATGGACTGTAGTCCATGGAATTCTCCAGGCCAGAATACTGAAGTGGTTGCCTTTCCCTTCTCCAGGGGATCTTCCCAACCTAGGTATCGAACCCAGGTCTCCCGCATTGCAGGCAGATTCTTTACTAACTGAGCTAACAAGGAAGCCCTAATCAAAGCATAGAAATTCTTACTCATTTTTAATCAAATCAACAAAAAAGTACTACTTTCTACCAAAAAAAGGAAGGAAAGAATGCTTTCACAGAGATCTATGCAAGCTAAACTTACACCAAAAGCTCATGCAAGGTCAATGAATAAAAACTTTTCTGCTTCCACTGCATACTCTGCCCTGACATGACCCTCCCAGATGATCTACCCAGAGGTCATCTTGACTGTCCCCTTTCCTGTCTCCAGGTCTTCATTTAAATGCCATCTTGTAAAAGAGGCTTCCCTAACCACCTGTTGACAATTGTGAGGCCCCTGCCCACCGACTTTCTCCACTCAACTTTCCTTTATGGTGCCTCTACATCTGACATGCTTTTTATCTCATCCAGTCATTTTGCTGCCCATTGCTTGCCTCCCTCCATGAGAAGGGATGCTTCATGAGTACCGGGAGATAACAACCCCTAAACAGAAATCATTGTAGAGGAGGCATTTTGTAGGTGTAATGATACAAAATGTTTAAAATGGAAAGTCAAAATAAAATCACCTGGGGACTTCCCTGGTGGTCCAGTGGCTAAGACTCCATGCTCCCAATGCAGGGGGCCCAGGTTTGATCCCTGCTCAGTGAACTAGATCCCCCATGCTGCAATTAAGAGTTTGCATGCAGCAATTAAGACCTGGTTCGGCCAAATAAATAGACATTTTTTAAAAAAAGATGACAGAGGAGATGAGATAGTAAGAACTGCCTGTGTCCCTTATTTAGCTGTTGTTCAATCACTAAGTCATGTCCAACTCTTTGTGACCCCATGGACTGCAGCATGCCAGGCTTCTCTGTCCTTCACAGTCTCCTGGAGTTTGGTCAAACTCATGTCCATTGAGTCTGTGATGCCATCCAACCATCTCATCTTCTGTTGTCCCCTTCTCCTCACGCCTTCAATCTTCCCCAGCCTCAGGGTCTTTTCCATGAGTCAGCTCTTCGCATGAGGTGTCTCTTATACAGAGATGTTTTGTTTTGCTTGTTTTGTTTTGAAGGGGAACTGTGCTAGTCAAGGTGTTCTGAAAAGCAAGAGAGGATTTAATGTAAGAGTAATTTATTAAGAGAAATGTCTATGGAAGGACATGGAAAAAGAGCCAGTCTCCAAGAGGTGATGAACCATGATTCAGGTCTGATCTGAAGGAAGGGGGTTATGTGGATGCCTCCTGGGCTCCCTGCAGCTCTACAGAAAGTTCAGCAAGGCCACAAAGGGAGGCCACAAGCCGCAGCCAGTGGAGTCCCCATCTCCCCTAGAAATGGACCTGCCTCAGGGTCCTGCCTCACTAAGCCTTAGAAGCTGTGGCCTCCATTCCAGCCAGTGATAGTGTTCAAAGCTCAGAAGCAGAAGCTGGAGGTTAGGTGTGGTCCCCACCATTGGAGATCTGAGGTCATTCTCACCTCCTCCAGGGTGCCCACGAAATACATCTGCAGACCCGCAGTTTGAGGCACTGCCTGGGCCCAGGTTACAGTTACTTTCTTCATTCTCTCAGCATCTCTCCCTTGATGAACCACTGCTGTCTCTCCACATCTGTACATCTCTTCAGACATAAGGAGAGTTTAGTTATCTACCACCAGTTCAGAGACATTAGGAGGATTCATCAGTTGAAAAACGAGCCTTGCACTGCTAGGAGCAAACATTTTCAAAGCCAGTTGTCCTTATAGATCTGTTGGAAATCAGTCCCTGGAATGGCCTTCAGGCCAGCAAATCTGGATCCAGAGTCAGGTTGTTTGTTCCATGTCCCCACGGAGGTCACAGTGCCCTTGGCTAAGTGTGCTTCCAGAGCCAAATAAGTTATGCAGCAACAAACAGCATATTTTTAACCAATTAATCTCCACCAGGCTCCTCTGTCCATGGAATTCTCCAGGCAAGAATACTGGAGTGGGTAGCCATTCCCTTCTCCAGGGGATCTTCCTGGCCCAGATATCAAACTTGAGTCTCTCGCATTGCGGGAGGATTCTTTACTGTCTGAGCCACTAGGGGAGACTTAATTAATATTACACCCGTTTTTGAAACATAAAGGACTCTCTCATCCTCTCCTTTTTATACAGAGAAGTGTCCCCCTTAGGAAAGCTTCAATGATCCCACTGTAGCTCTGATGGATACACAGATACATCAGTGCGGCACTTTGAATGTTAAGAAGACAAAGCCCTCAGCATTAACAGCCCCCGGGTCTGTGAAAATATTAGCAGCAGTGTTGCCACATGGCTGGGTTACAAGTCTCATGACTGTATGCCCCCAGGTGGCCTCAAGTTAGCAAAATTATGCCGTTGAAGGCTGAAAGAAAATAAAGAATAAAACTCCCTGCAAATAGGGAGCCAGTGAGGAGAACAACAACAAAAGGATGTTCTTGTAAAAGCCCAAATGAGATATGAAACATGAAGGAGGATTAACAGCTAAGCCTTCACGCGGAACCAGAAGAAGAAAGATAAATTTGTTGTTGACACATCCAAAGTGCCACCTGAGAAGGCTGATTGCAAGGGGCTCATAGGGGGAAAATGATGGCCTTCCTCTTCAAGATCATTTCTCTAAAGGATCCAGAGCCTGTAAAACACACGGCGCGCATTCTGGGGGAGAGACGAGTGGAGAAATACTTTGTCAAGAACTATCATGGCTTCCCCGAGGGCTCAGTGGATAAAGAATCTGCCTGCGATGCAGGAAACACAGGGGACATGGGTTCAATCCCTGGGCCTGGGAAAATCCCCTGAAGGAAGAAGTGGCAACCCACTCCAGTACTCTTGCCTGGAAAATCCCATGGATAGAGGAGCCTGGTGGGCTATGTACGGTCCACGGGGTCGCAAAGAGTCGGACAAGACTGAGCAACCAAGCAACAACGCCAGTAAAATGGATAGAGAAGAATCAAAATGTGAGACCTGGGCATGAGCAACATTTTACTGAGGTTGTTAACCAAGTACAGAGTCACACTATAGGTTCTAAACATGAAATTGTGACATCATCTGTGTGCTGCCTTTCCAAGTCATTGGTCACCTTCTAGGACATCCAAGCATCTTTAAATCCAACCTGTCCCCACCCCCCAACAAACATGCCCTCAGACTCTCTTTCAGGACATGGTGGCCCCATCTGTTCAGTTGCAGTCACTGGAACCCTACCCATGTTGAAAATTTCTCCCCTCCACCCTTATACAGCCCATCTTGCAGACTTCTTGGTTTTTATTCCTCTTGATTCCATGGGCTCCCCTTAACCCTAACCTCCACCTGGCCTGAACAAATGTCACCTTCCTCCTACTCCAGAGGCAGCCCTCCAACTGGTCCCCTTGGCTCGACTCTCTTTCCAATCCCCATCATTCTCCAAAGAGCAGCCAGTGATCTTCCCGAGACAGAAATGGCTCATATTGTTTCACAGTAGCCTCAACCTTGCCAATCGTTTCCAGTTCTGCGTTGATTACAAAGACCCTCATCCTCAACCTGTCCGACCAGACCCTCCTGTGTGTACTCCCCCTTGCTAATGCATGCCCCCCGTTTTCTCAGCCCCTACACAGCAGTGACACTGCCTCCTTCAGTTCTTCAAACACTGTGCCTCACTCAGAGCCTTTGCGAATACTGTTCCGCCTGCCTCCCTCTCTTCACCACTTCCCTCCTGCATTTCATGGGATTCAGATGGGTTTTCCTCAGGAAAGCCTTCCCTGAAACATCCTTAACTACCTCATCCAGGAATAACTGAGTCCCTTTCCATGCAATTTGCAGTGTGGTTGCCATCTCAGTGTATTTATGGGGTGATCTGACTAATCTCTGTCTTTATATCTAAAGGAAGGCCAGGAACCACGTCTGTTTTCTTAATTATTTTCCTTGTGCCTATAGATGAATGATAGATGGGTAATTGTGACACAGATGAATAACTGTGTTGGGTGGATGGAAGGATGGGTGGAAGACTGAGCGCAAAAATATTATAAATCCATAAGCAAAATACATCTTTCCAGAAGAAGAAATGAATTTCAAGTGTAGATAAATGCTAATGGGTTTATACCACATTTTCAATGTTTTAATTGCCTTAAATAGGTAATACATTCACATGTTTCAAATCTAAAAGACATTCATTGAGAAGCTTTGTTCCTACACTGTATCATTCTACTCCATTCTTTGCCACCCTTAGAAGACGCCCTACTTCTACTAGTATCTTATATCCTTTGTTTTCTTCACCCAGATATAAGCAAATACAAATATTAATATACGATCTTAGTTTCGCTTTTTCTTACACCAAAGAGAGCATGATATACACACTAATGCACGCACTGTCCGTTCACCAGGAGCTCCTTGCTCTTCTAAACAGGGGCAAGGTGGTCCATTTATTTAACTCTTCCCCTCCTGCTGTTTTTGATGGTGGTGTTGGTGTTCTTTCAAACGACACTGCAATGAATTTTATTGTGCATGGGTCATTTTGCTGTGTCCAGGTCTGACTGCAACGTCATCTTCTACAGAAGTGGGATACCTGGGTCTAAGTGTGAATACGCTGGTAATTTTGATAGATAACCATCCATATGTATTTTAAAATTTCATTTTAGAAATCTATAATCTTGAGGGAAAGAAGTAAGTCAGGGGATAGCAGGGTTAGCCTTAGAGCCAGAAATGTCTAGGTTTGAAGGTTCACTCTATTATTTATCAACTATGTCAACATGGGTTAGGTGACCTCTCTGAGACTCAGTTTTGTGGCTTCGAACAATTCTCGAGCCTCCGTCTTCAGCCAAGACTCTCTTCACTTGTCCAGTTGCCAAGTGAACACCTCCTCTTGTGTGAACACCTCCTCTTGTGTGCCCCATGCCCTCAAATTTCAAATATTCTAAGCAAAACTCACAGTCTATTCCTTAAACTGAATTCTTTTCCACATCCAAAGACGCAGGATTTTCTTTTGAGGATTTTCTTCTGCTCCTTCTCCTTCTCCCCACCTTCCCAATCCAGTTACCAAATCCTGATCACTCTTCCCCCCACAGCTTTCTGGAATCTGTTCCTTCTTTCATTACAGTTCCATCCTGTCCCAGATCAGCTGTTCAGAGCTTCCCAACTGGACTATTACAAAAGAGAACAGGCTAGTTGACCTGACTCTGATCTCAGGGCCTTTCAGGACAATCTCTCTGATCAGCCACAAAGTGATCATTCTAGAACAAAAACCTGGCCTTGTTCCTCCCTTGATGAAAGCCACTTGTTTGTCCTCCATCTTCTGTGAGCAGATGTCTAAATAAATAGCACGTAAACCATAAAAACCACAGCCTTCTCTCCGCCTCACCTCCAGCTCCTCACAGCGCCTCTGGCGACAGCAAACTTCCGCCTTCCTCTGGGAACCTGTCTCACCCAAGCAGATTTCTCTTTGCACAGGGAACTCTTCCTGTATGTTTTTCACTCATTTATTCATTCAGCAAATATATTTCTGAGTGCCTAGGATATGACATGTATCTTTTTATTTCATTTTTTTAAACATCAGAAACATTTTGTATTGGGGGATAGCCGATTAACAGTGTTGTGACAGTTTCAGACGAACAGTGAAGGGACTCAGCCATACATATACATGTATCCATTTTCCCCCAAGCCCCTCTCCCATCCAGGCTGCCACATAACATTGAGCAGAGCTCCATGTGCTATACGGTAGGTTTTTGTTGGTTATCCATTTTAAATAGAGCAGCGTGTACATGACCTTCCCAAAGTCCTTAACTATCCCTTGCCCCTGGGAACCATGAGTTTGTTTTCTAAGTCTGTGAATGTTTTCCTGTTTGGTAAGTAAGTTCATTTGTGTCATTTCTTTTTAGATTCCACATATAAGGGATTATGATATTTATCTTTTAATTTTTAAGAAAAAGGGTGTCTGGCATGCTCCAGACCATTGGACCCCTAGAAGCTTCACTGATGCAACAGATCCCTGAATTTTCATAGGATTAATGTCCCATCTCTGCTAAATGGTGTCTTGCCAAGGCAGTATTTCTCAACATCAGTACTATTAAAATTTGGGGACAAACAAGTCTTCGTTGGAGGGTGAGGGTTGTCAAGAAACAGAGTTGGGAGGTGGGAGGGATTTTCAAGATGTGAGTAAACCTACGGTTGATTCATGTTGAAATGTAGCAGAAACCCACACAATATTGTAAAGCAATTATCCTCCAATTAAGAATAAATAAATTTAAATCAAGAAACAGAGTTAAGCGGATGGGTTTTGAAGTTTTACATAGTAAATCCATTCCAATAATCCCAATTCTTTGAGCCTTACCCTTTCTTTATACTCCACTACCTCCATCTTATCAACTGTAGGTCATCATTCTGCCTAAATGTCAAGGAGTCACTCCTACAGACCAGCTCTGAGTGACCATAACAATCTAACACCCTCAAGACCCACTCCTGCATGTCTTTGCTAGTACACATTTGACAGTTGCCATTTGTCCACTGACACACAGATTGTTTTCCTCGGAGAAGAGTGTAATTCCCCACTGAAGCTGTGCTCAGCCCGACTCTGGCTATTACCTGGAAGACAACAAGGAATGATGGGGACCGATCTTGAGAAAAACAATGGTTGGTATCGTTGATGCTACAAAGCATCTCCTCCAGGAGGTCATGGTTTGATCCCCTGAAGGAGAAGCTGATCTCTGCTAGTTGTTGGGACAGCTTCTGCCAGCCAAGAAGCTTCAGGTTGTTTGGGATCCAATATTCTCAGGGGCTTCCCAGGTAGCTAGTGGTAATGAAACTACTGGCCAATGCAGGAGATGCAAGAGACGCGGGGTCAATCCTTGGGTTGGGAAGATCCCCTGGAGAATGAAATGGTAACCCACTCCAGTATTCTTGCCTGGAAAATTCCATGGACAGAAAAGCCTGGCAGGTTATAGTCCATGGGGTCGCAAAGAGTCCGCCACGACTGAGCAGCTGAGTGCGTGCATGCACGCGCGCGCACGCACACACACATTCTCAGTCTTAACCAGGCATATGTTACCATCCTAGGTCTCAGGGTCTCACTTTTTCCACATCAGGAAATGTTCTTTGACATTGAAGAGCTGTTAAGGCTGAGCATCTATTCTTTACATTTCTAACATAATCAAATCCTCATTTGAAAGCGGGCTTCCCTTGTGGCTCAGCTGGTAAAGACTCCACCTGCAATATGAGGGAGCTGGGTTCGATCCCTGTATTGGGAAGGTTCCCTGGAGAAGGGAAAGGCTACCCACTCCAGTATTCCGGCCTGGAGAATTCCACGGACTGTATAGTCCATGAGGTCGCAAAGAGTCAGGCACAAGTGAGCTACTTTCACTTTCACTCACATTTTAAAGTTGTCTGCTTTGCAGATTTAGGAGATGAGAACCCCCTTTAAAATTACCCCAGGAATACTCTGACTTTCAAAGAGAGCCTCAAGACAACCCCTGTCATTTTCTTTCTGCAAGGCTTCCAGAGCCTTCAACGGGGATCACCCCACATGACAATCCTAACAGTTATCACTGCCCTACAATGGACAGAGCGCCAAAGTGAGCTGACATCTCCAAGCTTTTCCTCCATCATATCCTCATCCTCACTGACTTCGGATAAAAGCTTTAGTAATCATGACGCTACTATACGTGGGATGTTGTCACCATGTACCCACCCCTGCCAGAGCCCACCAGAGGGTCCTGTTTTCTAGAGCCAACCTAGTTCACAACTTTCTTGGCCCAGATCCTCTGGACAACAGACCCCAGAGCATCGGTTTATTTGTTAACATTTCGCTGAAAAGTGTGATCCTGGAGAAGTGTGGGGGTGGGCAGAAGCCCTGCAAGGCAGGCGACAGGGAACTCAAATGCATGGGGGAAGCATACTGAGTTGCCCAAAGCTTTGTGACAACCTGGCTGATTGTGTGGCCTCAAGCGATGCTTTCAGGAAGGTTGTAGGACTGATGTATCTCAGAACAGTCTCTGTGGGTGGAGGAGAAAGGAGAGAGAACTCATCGACCAGCCCCTTCCTACCCACTGCCTCCCATCAGGCAAAGCGGTCCCCCTGGGGTTTTAAACTCTCTGCTTCCAAGATGTCTCCCAGCCTCCCCTGGGGCAATGGCCTCTTCTTGCTGGTCAGGCTGCATGGACAGTGGTGGCTTCCATAACCTATCTCCACGAGAGCAGGAACAGAGCAAGTCATTGCTGGGGCAGCTCCAGCCAAGAGGCGAGAGGGTTGTGCTGATCTGGGCAGGTACACAGGCTGAGTCTGGCACCAGCCTGGAGCACAAGCCTTATCTTTGGATTAAATAAGGTCAAAGAGCTGGATTAAAAGGAGATCAGCTCTGCACAAACACAAAATACAATGACTTGCAAGATCATGCAAAATCCTCTCATATTCTTTTCAAATTCATGTCATTTCCTTTTTATAAGAAAGACAGTTTTATAGCAGCTAATATATTGACATTTCCATAATACATTCATTGCACTTGAGAAACTAACCACAGATTTTCAGGGAATTCTACCTGTTTAACCAAGGAAGTTAATGTAGAAAGCCAGAAATGTCTTAAATTATAAATTCTGTGCCACTGGGCACAGTCTTGCATCTCATGACGGCTATTCTTTCAGATGGACTTTTGCTTTAACTAGTCAAACTGCATAAATTCTCCATTTCTATTTGTACTGTGTAGCCAAAGCTCCTTTAACACCTATTCTCCAACTGAAAGACATCTCTGACTTCAGGGGAACTCTACCTGTGTGCTGGAGCAAAAAGTCAACTTGTCTGAAACTACAATTTGGCAAAATACAAGACAAGAGGCCAGAGAGAAAGGAAAGGATAGGAAAAGTCTTCCAGGGGCTTCCCTGGTGGTCCAGTGGCTAAGACTCTGAGTTCCCAATGCAAGGGGCCCAGGTTCAATTCCTGCTCAGGGAACTAGATACCACATGCCACAACTAAAAGATTCCGCATGCCACAACTAAGGCCCAGTGCAGCCAAATAAATAAATAAATGTTTTTTAAAGGAAAAGTCTCTCATTTGTGCTAATTGTGAGCCAGACTGAATTTGAGGGACTTGTATGTTTTAATTGCAAAATGTACTATGTCTGACTTCATTATGGATTCTGCTCATAGTGAAGTGAAGTGAAGTCGCTCAGTCATGTCCGACTCTTTGCAACCCCATGGACGGTAGCCTGCCAGGCTCCTCCCATGGGATTCTCCAGGCAAGAATACTGGAGTGGGTTGCCATTTCCTTCTCCAGGGGATCTTCCCAACCCAGGGATCAAACCCAGGTCTCCCGCATTGCAGGCAGACTCCTTACCGTCTGAGCCACCAGGGAAGTCTCAAGTCCTACCAGGAAGTCTGCTCTTAAAGTGGCATCAAAAGAACCACACCATATTTTATCTGGATTTGGAAAACTGCTCTTTACAGATACTACTGTGATGAGGAATATGGGATTAGCAAACTACTATACATAAAATAGGGCTTCCCAGGTGGCTCAGTGGTAAAGAATCTGCCTGCAGTGCAGGAGACCTGGATTAAATACCTGGGTCGAGAAGATCCCCTGGAGAAGGTAATGGCTATCTGCTCCAGTATTTTTGCATGGAGAATTCCATGGACAGAGGAGCCTGGCGGGCTATGGTCCATGTGCTTGCGAAGAGTAGGACACAACTGAGCAACTAAACAGCAGCATACATGAAATAGATAAGCGGCAAGGATTTACTGGATAGCACAGGGAACATTATCCCCAATATCTTATAATAACCTATAATGGAACAAAATCTGCACCAAAAAAAAAAAATCATCATGTTGTACACCTGACACTAACACAATATTGTAAATCAATTATGATTCAATTTTTAAAAAGATTCTGCAGTGATATTTTATTGCTGTGCAATTTTTTAATATGAAGTTATCACAACTTTTTTATATGTTTTATATTTTCAAATCTCTCCAAAAATCTTTCAGGAGACTATCCTTGTATTTCACATAGTTGAATTTCGGGCATAACATCCAAAATATGCCTCTCTTCTGCATTAAATGAACAATGCAGTGAAATACAGACCAAGAGCAAAAGCAAAAACAAAAATGCACTCGATGGCCCGAGGGCAAGTCTTCTGTTTCATGCTACCCAAGACAACTTGCTGTCACCATATTATTCTGGCTTTCCATTTGTAAAACAACAGTAGTCACATGGCATTTGGATGCCAGGACAGGGCAAAGTTTAGAGCATGATCTCTCATTTTAATCTTCCATCCTCACGAGGTGTGACACATATGCAGCTATCTTTGGATCTCTCGACTCAAACAACCACTTGCTCCCTGCAGACACAGGCCCACAGAGGAACGAGCCTGATAGCTCTGAAGTAGAAACAGCCACACAAAGGGAGCCTGCAATTGGAATATGGAGTGCTTTAGAGGTTTGAGGGGTTTTGCTTTTTCTTTTTTTTTTCCAATAAAAACCTTCTGAATCTTTTACACAGGATCAGAAAGGGACTCAAGACATCCAAACAAACAGGAGTCACCCTTCGTTACCAGCCACAGCGCCCTCTGCTGGGTATCCAAGAGGTATCCCACAAGCCAACTTTGCTTTAGACCCATAACTATTTTTTAATATTCACTTTCTGGAGTAAAGTGAGGAAGAAAATTACATAGGTAAGAGCCACGTAGAAAAAAGACCTCACATAGCAAAAGTATCCACTAAATCTTTGACGAATGAATGAATGAACATTTCTGAGTATGACATGGCACAACACGTATTTTTTTGAACCTAAGATTCTACATAACCAGTCAAAGCTTTGGTAAGATAAACTGAGCAGTGTCTTTTTAGTCTCTTCTTAAAATATAACAGCTAGCATACATTTTTAAAGTAATAAAACTAAAGTATGGAAAATAAGAAATGGAAGTACTCAAAGTCTTATTTCTTAGATGCTATCTCCCTTAACAGTTTGCTGCACATTCCTGGCAAGAGTACCGGAGTGGGCCCCATATTCTTTATGCACACATAAAATACATGTACGTATTTTTTATAAATGGAGGCCTATACTGCATAATATTCTATAAGTCACTTTTTTTGTCTTCTTGGATGTACCACACAGCTTGCAAGATCTTCGTTCCCCAATCAGGTATCGAACCTGGGCAGTGGCAGTGAAAGCAAGAAGTCCTAACCACTGGAGGGCCACAGAATTTCTTGTAACTCACTTTTTAAATCTAAGTATCTATCACAGACATTTTCCATGTCAGAATATGTAGTAATTATATCTCAGTACTTCAAAGGCTGAATAATATTCTGTAAGCTAGCTGACCCCCTATAGATGAAGTATAATTGTAAGGTCAAAAATATAGACATTCTTCAAAAATACGCATGGTCAAATTTGTCTCTAAACAATTATACCACCATCATCAACATTGAGTACTCTTACTCTTTGTAAAATGTGTGATTTCATGGAGGAAATGCTATTTCATTGTTTTTAATTTGTATTAATCTGATTATCAGTGAGCATAAGCATCTCTTCTCAGGAGATATTTATACGTTTTCTTCTACTATTTGTTTTTTCATATCCCTTGCCTATTTTAAATTGGATTATCACTAAATCAAATTTAAAGCATTAAAATGTCAATTGCCTTCTTACTGATATGTAGACACTTAGGCATTTCTTATCATGATCCAGATAACCACGATGGTGTGATCACTCACCTAGAGCCAGACACCCTGGAATGTGAAGTCAAGTGGGCCTTAGGAAGCACTACTACAAACAAAGCTAGCGGAGGTGATAGAATTCCAGTTGAGCTATTTCAAATCCTAAAAGATTATGCGGTGAAAGTGCTGCACTATATATGCCAGCAAATTTGGAAAACTCAGCAGTGGCCACAGGACTGGAAAAGGTCAGTTCTCATTCCAATCCCAAAGAAAGGCAATGCCAAAGAATGTTCAAACTATTGCACAATTGCACTCATCTCACACGCTAGTAAAGTAATGCTCAAAATTCTCCAAACCAGGCTTCAGCAATACATGAACCGTGAACTTCCAGATATTCAAGCTGGATTTAGAAAAAGCAGAGAAACCAGAGATCAAATTGCCAACATCTGCTGGATCATCAAAAAAGCAAGACAGTACCAGAAAAACATTTATTTCTGCTTTATTGACTATGCCAAAGCCTTTGTCTGTGTGGATCACAATAAACTGTGGAAAACTCTGAAAGAGATGGGCATACCAGACCACCTGACCTGCCTCTTGAGAAACCTGTAAGCAGGTCAGGAAACAACAGTTAGAACTGAACATGGAACAACAGACTGGCTCCAAATAGGAAGAGGAGTATGTCAAGGCTGTATATTGTCACCCTGCTTATTTAACTTATATGCAGAGTACATCATGAGAAACGCTGGGCTGGAGGAAGCACAAGCTGGAATCAAGATTGCCGGGAGAAGTATCAATAACCTCAGATATGCGGATGACACCACCCTTATGGCAGAAAGTGAAGAAGAACTAAAGAGCCTCTTGATGAAAGTGAGAGAGGAGAGTGAAAAAGTTGGCTTAAAGCTCAACATTCAGAAAACTAAGATCACGACATCTGGTCCCATCACTTCATGGCAAATAGATGGGGAAACAGTGGCTGACTTTATTTTTGGGGGCTCCAAAATCACAGCAGATGGTGACTGCAGCCATGAAATTAAAAGACGCTTACTCCTTGGAAGGAAAGTTATGACCAACCTAGACAGCATATTAAAAAGCAGAGACATTACTTTGCCAACAAAGGTCTGTCTGGTCAAGGATATGGTTTTTCCAGTGGTCATGTATGGATGTGAGAGTTGGACTATAAAGAAAGCTGAGTGCCAAAGAACTGATGCTTTTGGCCTGTGGTGTTGGAGAAGACTCTTGAGAGTCTCTTGGACTGCAAGAAGTTCCAACCAGTCCATCCTAAAGGAGATCAGTCCTGGGAGTTTATTGGAAGGACTGATGTTGAAGCTGAAACTCCAATCCTTTGGCCACTTCATGCAAAGAGTTGACTCACTGGAAAAGACCCTGATGCTGGAAAGGATTGGGGGCAGGAGGAATAGGGGATGACAGGGGATGAGATGGTTGGATGGCATCACCGACTCAATGGATATGGGTTTGGGTAAACTCTGGGAGTTGGTGATGGACAGGGAGGCCTGGCGTGCTGCGATTCATGGGGTCGCAGAGTTGGACACAACTGAGTGACTGAACTGAACTGACTGATATTAACCTTTTTAAATTACATGTGGTGAATATCTTTCCCAGCTTGATATGCTTTTTAAAGTTGGGGTTGTATAGCTTTTAGTTATATAGAAGAATTTTGTTTCAATGTTATCAAATATGTCATTCTAAATCACTTGACTTCTAGGCCATATGTCATTCTTTCTCAGTGCTTTGCTCACTCCAACATAATAAAAATATTTCCTATGTATTTACTAATGTTTCAAAGATTTTTTTATGTTTAGAGCTATAATCATTTCAATTTTACTTTTGTATGTATGTGTTACTGCTGATGGTGACTGCAGCCATGAAATTAAAAGACGCTTACTACTTGGAAGGAAGGTTATGGCCAACCTAGATAGCATGTTTAAAAGCAGAGACATTACTTTGCCAACAAAAGTCCGTCTAGTCAAGACTATGGTTTTTCCAGTGGTCATGTATGGATGTGAGAGTTGGACGGTGAAGAAAGCTGAGCGCCGAAGAATTGATGCTTTTGAACTGTGGTGTTAGAGAAGACTCTTGAGAGTTTCTTGGACTGCAAGGAGATCCAATCAATCCATCCTAAGGGAGATCAATCCTGGGTGTTCATTGGAAGGTCTGATGTTGAAGCTGAAGCTCCAATACTTTGGCCACCTCATGCGAAGGGTTGACTCATTGGAAAGGACCCTGATGCTGGGTAGGATTGGGGGCGGGAGGAGAAGGGGACGACAGAGGATGAGATGGTTGGATGGCATCACCGACTCGATGAACATGGGTTTGGGTAAACTCCGGGAGTTGGTGATGGACAGAGAGGCCTGGCGTGCTGCAATTCATGGGGTCGCAGAGAGTCGGACACGACTGGGCAACTGAACTGAACTAAACTGAACTGATGTATGTGTTATAAGTTAAAGACATAACTTTCTTTTTAAATGTTTTAACTTCTTTAATCTTAGCTTTATTATTTTTTAATTTTACCAAATTGTGGCCAGATGTATAAAGATAATTTGTTCAACAATTTATCCTTTCTGCAGTGATGTAAAATACATACTTTATCATCGACCAATTCTTCATGTACGTTGAAGGCTTTATGAGCAAAGACTGATGTTTTTAGAAGAAGAAGCAATTCTGCCCAAGACTGCAACACAAAAACCCTGGCTGAATCTCCAGGTCCCTGGCCTGCGGCATCTGGACTCAAGACAGTAACATCAGCTCTCAGCATCGCCTCAGCTCTCGGTCTAATCCTGAGCCAACATCTCACTCTTTTCATTACTGTAACTTTATAATTCATTTTCCCATCCAGAAAAATGAAACTTCCCTTCATTCTTCCTTTTCAACAGTTTCTTGGCTCTTCTAAGAGCATTTGCTTTTCCAGATTAACTTTAAAATCAAAGCCATGGCTGATTCATATCAATGTATGACAAAAACCACTACAGTATTGTAAAGTAACTAGCCTCCAACTAAAATAAATAAATTTTTTAAATGTAAAATTTAAATAATAATAATATAATAAAATAAAATATAAAAAAATAATAAAATCAAATCGGCAATACAGTAAGTCCCCTACATACAAACCTTCAAGCTGCGAACTTTCTAAGATGCCAACATGTGTGCCAGCCCCTGTATGCCAGCTGTTGTACTGTACCACTGTACTTTTCAAGGTACTGCACTATAAGATTAAAAAATGTTTTATTTTATTTTTGTCTTTGTTTTCTAGGTATTGTTTGTGTGAAAAGTATTATAAGTCTGTTACCGTACAGTACTGCTGTGTTAGCTGTGTAGCTAGATCAATTGTGGTAGTTCGGTACCTAAGCTAATTTTGTTGGACTTAAACAAACAAATTGGACTTACGAATGCACTTTTGGACCAGAACTTATTTGTACATAAGGGACTTACTGTAGTACAATCATATACATTCTGCCTTAGAAGGTTTCCTCTCTTCCTCTCTCCAGAGTACACTAACTAAGCCTCTTTTTCGTAGTGGCCATCGCATGTAGGGACCACTCTTACATTGGTTCCAAACACCAGAGAGCCCACAATCTAAGATGGCATGGGCTAATAAATAGTACCTTTCTATTTATTATTATTAGTAGTGTTTATTATTATTATTATTTATATAATTATTATTATTATTATTTATTATTATTTCTCCTACAGTGGTGGGAGAAATGAAGGATGACCTGGATGGTCAAAGAAGAGTTGTCTAATCCAGATGTAGAACTTCAGAAAGGTTTCCATAGGAAATGACATCTAAACATTGATGGAAATAATTATGGGAGTTAGCCAGAGAAAGCAGAAGGAGGAGGGTATTTCAGGGAGGCAGGATAACAGGACAATAGGGAAAAGAAGGTACATTGAACCACAAGACCTGAAATGTCCAGGGTGACTGGAAAATGGTGGCCAAGGCCAGGGGCATAGCAAGCTGTATGAAGGTGTCTATGTTTTTTCCCAAGAGCAATGAACTGCCTTTAAAGGGGTTTTGAGCAGATGAGAGTAAAGGAAATGAGACATCGCATAGTCGTTGAGTACCCAAGCATGTCCCCTCTTCCCAGTGAAGGGTAGCACTAAGGAGACAGTGCTATGAACCTGTTCTGGCCAATATGCTGTGAGTGGAAGGATCCATGGCATCTTTATGACAAAGCATCTTAGAGCTGACTCTCCCATCCTGGTTGCCACAGCAACCTGGAAACCACATACAGAGACATGGCTTCCCAAGATGGAAGTGGCCTGGATCGCTAGGTCCCTGCGTGGAGGACAGTGTTCTGAAGACTGGCCCAACCCACACCAGAATTTTCACCAGCGAGAAAGAACTCTTTATTGTGTAAGCCATGGAGTTCTAAGGTTTATTTATTGCTGCAGTACAGCCTGGTGCTAACCTGACTAATAAAGTCTCCAAATATATAATCTGATGACTGAGGATCCAGCTTTTCAGAGCTCCCCAACATCATTGAAAGGTCCTCATCTTCAGAAACTGAGAATACTCCTTCCTCTTTGGGGGAGAAAATGACTAATGTAGACAAGGCTATCCCTGTGCCTTCTTAGGGGTTTACAAGCTAATTTGTTAATGAACACATTGTACTACTGAGCAGGTGTGAGTGCTTCCTGCAGAGAATGTGAGTAATCCATAATTTTCCACTCTCTCTCCTGTTTCACAGTTGTACCTTCCTTTCTCATGTCCATTTGTCCCTTCATCCCTGACCTGTTTCCTATTTTCCTTCAGCAGTGAGATGGTCCTGGCTGGTCCCTCAAGAGTTGTCATGTGGCAGCTACCTCCACAAGTATGCCTTTCCCTCCAGCCCCGCTGCACCTCCACAGGTGGACAGACCCCTGAGCACTGCTGTGCCTGCGGGCAGAGAGATCCAAGTTCAAATACAGCCTGGTCACTTCTTCTTTGTATGAAGCTTGAGAGTTGCTTAACTTCTCTGAGATTTCATTTGCTAGTCTGCAAAATGAGGATAGTAACTTGCTTGAGAGTGTTACAGAGGATCAGAGGAAATAATAAGTATAAAGTTCCCAGCACCATGCCTGGCACAGAATAGGAACTTCCTAAAAGTCTGTTTCTTTTGCTCTTTCTCCTGAGGGAGAAACTGACTCCTCGCAGATCTCCACGATTTAATCCTACATCTATTTATATCGGCCTTTTGATGGATGAAACCACACCCTTAGGCCTGTAGAGGACACAAATGATCGGACAATGTAGCTGGGGAGGCAAGACATACACACAGGGAAAAGTTAGCAGGTTTATTAACTAGATGTGTAAATACTCAAGTGTTTAATTAATATAAGCCATGGAGAGTGTGTTACTTGCTCAGTATCCAACTCTTTGCAACGCTATGGACTGTAGCCTGCCAGGCTCCTCTGTCCTTGGGATTTCCCAGGCAAGAATATTGGAGTGGGCTGCCATTTCCTGTAAAGTGTCATAAGAAATACCCATGGCTCTGCAAACATCATCTGCAAATGCCCTCAAACTTCTAAATGGGTGGTGTCAGCTTCTTACTGGGAACCTCACCTTACTCAGCTTACTTAGCTTACATGTGCTGTGGCCTAGATGAACAATGCCTTTCCAAAATCTCACAATAGAGGATATCATTTAGCAAATGTATAGAAATATTGAATCACTATCATGTGCACTTGGAACTATTACAGTGTTGTAAGTCAATTATACTTCAATTTTTTAAAAAGAGAGAAAATAAAGGATGTAATTACAGTATTCTAATAGGTTCTGTCTGCAGTGAATAACAGTTACATTATTATTATCTTGCAAACACTAATTATTGGCATAATTAAAAATAGGATAATTTAGGGGAGAGAATGAGGAAGGAGAGGTGGCAGTATTAAATCTTCATCTCTTATAACATTGATAAATTTAAAAATTGCTTTTTCTTTTCTGTTTATTGTATCTATATAAGACGATAGATGTCTAAATCTATTGTGGTAATCATTTCACAATTTACATAAATCAAACCATCATACTGTACACCTTAAACTTTACAGCAATGTGTGCCGATCTTTTCTCAATAAAACTGGGGGAAATACATCTAACAAAGCTCCAGCCACCAATCTCAAAGGAGATCATGGATTATAGTGTGATCCTATCACATTAAGTATGCAAAAACATGCAACGTTGCATATCAGCATAATATATCCACTGGCTGAAGATTCTTATATCAAATGACATATTCAAAGGCCAAGATAAAAGCAAAACAAATTAATAGTGACTAGGTCAAAATGTTCACTTCATCTTCTTATCCAAACTCTCCGGGTACATGGGCTTCCCTGGTGGCTCAGCTGTTAAAGAATCTGCCTGCAATGCGGGAGACCTGGGTTTGATCCCTGAGTTGGGAAGATCCCCTGGAGAAAGGAACAGCTACCTACTCCAGTATTCTAGAGAATGCCATAGACTATACAGTCCATGGGGTCACAAAGAGTCAGACACAACTGGTGACTTTCACTTTCTGGATACATGGAAATGGAATGGCAGTTGATTATTCTTCAAACTTTAAGGTAAACACAAGCCAATAGTGTGACATAGTTGCCAAAAAAACAATGAGACCTCAGGATGGATGAATTAATAGAAGTACAGTGTCATAAACAAAGAAGCTGACCGATCTCCAGATGTGAACACTGAGTGGGGTCCACATTGTGGCTGAGTGACTATTACAGGAGGTGACTGTGCTCCTCCTTCTCATCTGAAAGCAGTAAGGACAGTCAGACAGGCGACAACAAGGCAACATAAACACCAGTGTCATCTTTAAACACAGCAAGGACCTCAGTATGAAGAGAGCTGGATTTTTTTCATGTAGTTCCAAAGGACAACTCTGAGACTGAGGCGCAATTGATAGGGAGCCAATTTTTTTTATTAATTTATTTATTTTAGTTGGAGACTCATTACTTTATAATACTGTAGTGGTTTTTGCCATACATTGACATGAATCAGCCATGGGTTTACATGTGTTCCCCATCCTGACCGCCGCCCCCACCTGCCTCCCCATCCCATCCCTCTGGGTCATCCCATTGCCCCAGCCCTGAGCATTTGTCTCATGCATCGAACCTGGAATGGTGTTCTGTTTCACATATGATAATATACATGTTTCAATGCTATTCTCTCAGATTGTCCTACCCTCACCTTCTCCCAGAGTCCATAAGACTGTTCTATGCATCTGTGTCTCTTATTCTGTCTCGCATATAGGGTTATCGTTACCATCTTTCAAATTCCATATATATGCATTAGTATACTGTATTGGTGTTTTTCGTTCTGGCTTACTTCACTCTGTATAATGGGCTCCAGTTTCATCCATCTCAATAGAACTGATTCAAATGTATTTTTTTTTTAATGGCTGAGTAATATTCCATTGTGTATATGTACCACGGCTTCCTTATCCATTCACTGGCTGATGGACATCTAGGTTGCTTCCATGTCCTGGCTATTATAAACAGTGCTGCAATGAACATTGGGGTACACGTGTCTCTTTCAATTCTGGTTTCCTCAGTGTGTATGCCCAGCAGTGGGATTGCTGGGTCATATGGCAGTTCTATTTCCATTTTTCTGAGGAATCTCCACACTGTTCTCCATAGTGGCTGTACTAGTTTGCATTCCCACCAACAGTGTAAGAGGGTTCCCTTTTCTCCACACCCTCTCTAGCATTTATTGCTTGTAGACTTTTGGATAGCAGCCATTCTGACGGGCATGAAATGGTACCTCATTGTGGTTTTGACTTGCATTTCTCTGATAATGAGTGATGTCGAGCATCTTTTCATGTGTTTGTTAGCCATCTGTATGTCTTCTTTGGAGAAATGTCTGTTTAGTTCTTTGGCCCATTTTTTGATTGGGTCATTTATTTTTCTGGAATTGAGCTGTAGGAGTTGCTTGTATATTTTTTAGATTAATTCTTTGTCCATTGCTTCATTTGCTATTATTTTCTCCCATTCTGAAGGCTGTCTTTTCATCTTGCTTATAGTTTCCTTTGTTGTGCAAAAGCTTTTAAGTTTAATTAGGTCCCATTTGTTTATTTTTGCTTTTATTTCCAATATCCTGGGAGGTGGGTCATAGAGGATTCTGCTGTGATTTTTGTCGGCGAGTGTTTTGCCTATGTTTTCCTCTAGGAGTTTTATAGTTTCTGGTCTTACATTTAAATATTTAATCCATTTTGAGTTTATTTTTGTGTATGGTGTTAGAAAGTGTTCTAGTTTCATTCTTTTACAAGTGGTTGACCAGTTTTCCCAGCACCACTTGTTAAAGAGATTGTCTTTTCTCCATTGTATATTCTTGCCCCCTTTGTCGAAGATAAGGTGTCCATAGGTGCGTGGATTTATCTCTGGGCTTTCTATTTTGTTCCATTGATCTATATTTCTATCTTTGTGCCAGTACCATACTGTCTTGATGACAGTGGCTTTGTAGTAGAGCCTGAAGTCAGGCAGGTTGATTCCTCCAGTTCCATTCCTCTTTCTCAAGATTGCTTTGGTTTTTTTAGCAAAAAAATTTGTAATTTCCATACAAATTGTGAAATTATTTGTTCTAGTTCTGTGAAAAATACTGTTGGTAGCTTGATAGGGATTGCACTGAATCTGTAGATTGCTTTGGGTAGTATACTCATTTTCACTATATTGATTCTTCCAATCCATGTACATGGTATATTTCTCCATCTATCTGTGCCCTCTTTGATTTCTTTCATCAGTGTTTTATAGTTTTCTATATATAGGCCTTTTGTTTCTTTAGGTAGACATATTCCTAAGTATTTTATTCTTTTCATTGCAATGGTGAATGGTATTGTTTCCTTAATTTCTCTTTCTGTTTTCTCATTGTTAGTGTATAGGAATGCAAGGGATTTCTGTGTATTAATTTTATATCCTGCAATTTTACTATATTCATTGATTAGCTCTAGTAATTTTCTGGTAGAATCTTTAGGGTTTTCTATGTAGAGGATCATGTCATCTGCAAACAGTGAGAGTTTTACTTCTTCGTTTCCCATCTGGATTCCTTTTATTTCTTTTTCTGCTCTTATTGTTGTGGCCAAAACTTCCAAAACTATGTTGAATAGTAGTGGTGAGAGTGGGCACCCTTGCCTTGTTCCTGACATTAGGGGAAATGCTTTCAATTTTTCACCATTGAGGATAACATTTGCTGTGGGTTTGCCATATATAGCTTTTATTGTGTTGAGGTATTTTCCTTTTATTCCTGCTTTCTGGAGGGTTTTTAACATAAATGGATGTTGAATTTTGTCAAAGGCTTTTTCTGCATCTATTGAGATAATCATATGGTTTTTATCTTTCAATTTGTTAATAAATAACCTAACTCCACACCTAAAGCAACTAGAGAAGGAAGAAATGAAGAACCCCAGGGTTAGTAGAAGGAAAGAAATCTTAAAAATTAGGGCAGAAATAAATGCAAAAGAAACAAAAGAGACCATAGCAAAAATCAACAAAGCTAAAAGCTGGGTTTTTTGAGAAGATAAATAAAATTGACAAACCATTAGCCAGACTCATCAAGAAACAAAGGGAAAAGAATCAAATCAACAAAATTAGAAATGAAAATGGAGAGATCACAACAGACTACACAGAAATACAAAGGATCATAAGAGACTACTATCAGCAACTATATGCCAATAAAATGGACAACTTGGAAGAAATGGACAAATTCTTAGAAAAGTATAACTTTCCAAAACTGAACCAGGAAGAAATAGAAGATCTTAACAGACCCATCACAAGCACGGAAATCGAAACTGTAATCAGAAATCTTCCAGCAAACAAAAGCCCAGGACCAGATGGCTTCACAGCTGAATTCCATCAAAAATTTAGAGAAGAGCTAACACCTATCTTACTCAAACTCTTCCAGAAAATTGTAGAAGGTAAACTTCCAAACTCATTCTATGAGGCCACCATCATCCTAATTCCAAAACCAGACAAAGATGCCACAAAAAAAGAAAACTACAGGCCAGTATCACTGATGAGCATAGATGCAAAAATCCTTAACAAAATTCTAGCAAACAGAATCCAACAACATATTAAAAAGGTCATACATCATGACCAAGTGGGCTTTGTCCCAGGGATGCAAGGATTCTTTAATATCCGCAAATCAATCAATGTAATACACCACATTAACAAATTGAAAGGGAGCCAATTTTTAGCCAAATGCAAGGGAGGCCTTTCCAACAAAGAAGACTATTCAAAAACTGGAACCATCTCATGAGGTGGGGGGCCCTCCTAGCACTGAAATTTTCCTACAAAGGTGTCTTTCCACCTTTTTTTTTTTTGGCTGTGTGGAAATTTAGAGGAACGTGAGATTCTTCAAGCTTTAAGTCAGGTCCTCCCTGAGGACAGAGAGGTTAGGCTGGGTGGCCTCAAATGACTGCATAGAAGCTAACCCAAAATTCTAGCTTCCTCGGATAATATGTTCCCCTATTACAAAGGTTAAGAGTTTCCTCGGGTAAGATTTTAAAAGGGGCACCTAACGACATGATGGACATGAGTTTGAGTAGGCTCTGGGAGTTGGTGATGGACAGGGAAGCCTGGCTGTGCTGCAGCCCATGGGGTCACAAAGAGTCAGACACGACTGAGCGACTGAACTGAACTGAACCAAACCGGATCATTAAGGTTCCCACTCTTTCTTTTCCCAAGTGGGAAAAAATCCTGCTCTCAACGGCCTTTGTGGGGTTCTGCCCCCACCCATGCCCCCACCCCCACCCCCAAAGTCATACCCACACTCTTGCTAAAAGCTGCGGACTATCAACCTGATCATTTATAATGCAAGAAGAGAACCATTGATTTTGTTCTGATCAGTCATCATAAGGCTTCTCTCTCACATGCACTTAAAACATTGCGGTTTCTCCAAAAACAGGAAGCTTTCCTTTCTGTGGGAGAGTCTCAGTAGCTCTCTGAACAGACAACAGCTGGGCCAACAGTACAGAGAATTTTGGGGGGCTGCAAGAGGACCACCAGGTGCTCAGCCACCGCCCAGCAGCTGTCTGCCCAGCGGCCAGAGTACAAACGGCAGTGGAGTTATTCCTTTTGATCTAACAGGGATGCTTCTGTTTCTGAAGAGGATGTTTCAGCTAGCTTTGTAAAGCTTGAAAGTGATAAACGTTCCATAGAATCAGCCCATGTGTCTCTCTTCCAGGACTAGGACTGCTCAGAGCCTGAGCAACGGCTCTGCAACAAGAAATAGCAACACAGCTGGCCCCCAGGTAAGGGGCCGGCATGAAGGTCTTCCCCACCACCCCCACCAACTCCTCATTTCTCCACAGCCTTCCCTGCCCACCCTGTGTGTGGCCCTGCCCAGAGGATAAGGCCTTCTGTCCTTTGCAACATTAAGTAGGTCAACACAGAAGGCAGCACTCATGAAAGCATATATCGCCTTTTGCTCCTAAGAATTCCTGGAATCCTTAGAATTCCCAGCAGCTGTTTAACGGGTATATTTCCTGGTGGCTCAGACTATAAAGAATCTTCCCACAAAGCAAGAGACCTGGGTTTTATCCCTGGGTGGGGAAGATCCCCTGGAGGAGGGCATGGCAAACCATTCCACTATTCTTGACCTGGAGAATTCCATGGACCGAGGAGCCTGGTGGGCTGCAGTCCATGGGATCGCAGAGAGTGGGACATGACTGAGTAACCAGGACCCACACATGCCCACCAACCTTCTCTGATTGTTGAGGCTGGATGAGATGGGGTGAAGCTAAGAAGAATGAAAGACTCCCATGAGATGGCAGACTGTTGAATAACCAGTTGGCATTCTCCCCTTAAGGAAAGTTCTAGTGTTGGGGCAACGCAGGTTTGAGAAGGACTGCAGCCTCCTCGTGTGCTGGGGGAAGCGAGCTGGGCTACTGCTGCTAAGTCGCTTCAGCTGTGTCCCCAACTCTTTGTGACTCTGTAGCCCACCAGGCTCCTCTGTCCATAGGATTCTCCAGGCAAGAATACTGGAGTGGGTTGCCATGCCCTCCTCCAGGAGATCTTCCCCACCCAGGGACTGAGCCCACATTTCTTACATCTCCTGCATTGGCAGGCAGATTCTGGGAAGAGCCACCAGGGAAACCCAGGCAAAGAAAGCTGGTCAGAGGCTTTTGCTAAGTGGAGAGTTTCCTTGTAGCTGGCTCTGTGAGTATCCCCAGCTCAAAGCACCAGCGGGCACTGCAGCAAAAGGAAGTGAATGGAACAGGGTCTTCATGCGGGTCTGACCCTGGGCACAGTCAGCCTTCCAAACAGGCCACAATGAACTTGGAGCCTGTCTCCTCTGGGGGGGTGGGACCGCTTGACTACTTATTCTGCAGGAGGAAGTAGGAAGCCACGTCTTTATTTGGCATTTTCTCATTAAGTAGAATCAAAGCCCTTTTCTATCCCTGGATATTGTGGTTGCCTTGACTGGGTAGTGTCTTTACATTCCAAATTGCCAGCTACAAACACTTTTATTTATTTGCAATCTGTCTTTATACATGCTGGAACACACTCAAAGGAAGCTGAGCCTCATGCCGTAAAATCATTCTTTTTCCGGGCGGTGCCAAGTTCAGGCTGCAGAACCCTGACCGCATTACTAAAGCTGGGTTCACCCGGCCAGGTCTTAATGTTGAACGCTGACCAGAGGCTTTTAAATACAGGACTCAGTGAAAACAGAAGAACTGTTAAACCCTCCTTGTAAACAGAAAGCTAAATTGTATGTATATTGGCTCCCTTGTGCTGTGTTGCGTTAGTCGCTCAGTCGTTTCTGACTCTTTGTGACCCCATGGACTGTAGCTCGCCAGGCTCCTCCATCCATGGGATTTCTCAGGCAAGAATACTTGAGTGGGTTGCCATTCCCTTCTCCAGGGGATCTTCCTGACACAGGGATGGAACCCCAGTGTCCTGCCTTACAGGAAGATTCTTTAGTGTCTGAGTCACCAGGGAAGCCCATTAGGAGGTGACTTAGGCGTTGGTGACGTCCACATCTGAAACTCACGTTTAGCAAGCAAGATACTGATATCAACAAGGGGTGAGACCCGGGGCAACAAGGAGCTGCCTCCTCTTCTTTAAAGAGAGGAAAGGAGCCGACCTCAAGAAGGACAGCTCTGGAAAGACATGGTGGGGAGGGACAGCGGGAGGCAGGTGGGAGCTTTGTTCGTTCACAGAAAAGCCACGCGAGCAGAGAGGGCACGTGTCTTGGGCACAGGTGATGAAGGCAGCCTCGGAGAAGCCGCATTCGACTGTCACTGAGACCCAGGGTCTCACTTCTCACCTCTTCTCCACGCTCCACCCTTTGCCCTTCCTCTGCCCTCCCGGACCTTCAGGGGGAAGCACCTGGGTCCTGGGGGGGTGTCCAAGCTCCAGGCGCCTGTGTCCTGTCCCTGGACACAGCAGGGGGAGACTTTGACGTCCTTGGGTCAGGGCAGCGCACTGGCCCCGTTGGTTCAGCCCCACCCTTGCGCCGGTTTCTACCTGCTCCCCCTGGAGGGCCGCCCTGGTCATCTGCTCTGGATCCGATCCCAGGGACTCTGCACTCCCTCTTCTCCGTGCCCTGCATCCTAGGGGCCTAAGTTTCGGTCTCTCCTTACACGTTGCCCCTAGTCTTCTTTCTGTGTCAATTATAGATCTTCCTCACCCGTGTCTGCTTCCCTTAGACTGACAAGTGTCCACAGCCACCTTGAGCTTCCCTGGTGGCTCAGCTGGTAAAGAATCTGCCTGCCATGTGGGAGTCCTGGGTTCGATTCCTGGGTCGGGAAGATCCCCTGGAGGAGGGCGTGGCAACCCACTCCAGTATGGCAGTCCCTCCCCAGAGGGATCGCTGGTGAGAGGCGTTCCTCTGCTGGGTTCCAAGCTGGAAACGTTTCCTTTCATGTGGAGCCATAAATACTATGACGTGTTGGGAAGGGAAAGTCAACAATAGCTGGCATGAGATGTGAAGGCAGGGAGAGAATCCTTCCGTGAGTCCCCAGCTTTGAACTTGGATGACTGGGTAGATGGCAAGTGAGGGGACAAAGACAGAAGAGAAAGGGATGTGGGTAGATATCCATGTGGAATCTTCCCTCAAAGGTAACAGCTACCTGGGATATTGTTAATCATCCCCTTGCTTCATCACGGGGCTTCCCTGGTGGCTCAGCTGGTAAAGAATCTGCCTGCGATGTGGGAGACATGGGTTCAATCCCTGGGTTGGGAAGATCCCCTGGAGAAGGGAAAGGCTACCCACTCCAGTATTCTGACCTGGAGAACTCCATGGACTGTATATAGTCCATGAGGTCACAAAGAGTCGGACACGACCGAGCGACTTTCACTTTCACTTTGCTTCATCATATGTATACAGTGGTGTAATGGTAAATGTTTAACAATCAGTTCTCCAAAAATTAAATGCGTGCCTGCATCCCTCCTAGTTTGTTACAAATTTTTTGATACAAAGAATGTATAGCACACAATTTACAAATTATAATAAAATATATATAATATCCTGGGGCCATATATATATATATATATATATATTATATATATTACATATATTGTATATATATTGTATATACAATACAATATATATATTGTATATATACAATATATACAATATATATATTGTATATATATATATTACATGTATACAATATGTATATATGTATGTATGTATATGTATGTATACATACATATACATATATGTATATATGTATATATGTATAATACATATATATACATATATAATATGTATATATATGTATATATGTATGTATGTATATATGTATGTATATATACATATATATATTATATGTATACAATATATATACAATATATATATTGTATATATATTGTATATATTGTATATATATTGTATATTGTATTACATATATTGTATATATATTACATATATATAATATATATATATATTATATATATCCCAGGATATATATATCCTGGGATATATATAATATCCTGTAAATCTATTTACAATAGATTTATTGTAAATCTATACAGTCAAGTGATTCTCAAAGAATGTTTTTGTTGATTTTTGCCAAACCTTCATAATTGCCACCAATGTATGATTGCAACCAATGAACCAATATAGTTGCAGGATGAAGGTGGGTTGATTTTTTTTTTTTTTACATTGATAAGTAAAAAGAAAGCAAAATGACAAAGACACACGGTAGAAAAATCACTTTTTCATCAATCATGAAAGCAACTTCTTTCTTGAATCAGATGGTTTTTAAATACTGGAAGACTATTTCCTCAATTTCTGTGTGATTCACAATGTCACAGACATGACAAACTTCTAAGCATAATCTGTTTATCATGATTAACATTTTGTCCACCATTCTGTTATGTCGATCTGATCAACCAACAAAACAATCAAGCCGTGATGTGCAGCATTTGCCAATTTCTTCCATATAAATAGTGGCCCATTTCAGGCTACCAAGGTGATGTCACTGAATGTTGAATTGTAAAGCGATACAAGTAGCACGCCAGTTTATAGGATCTTCACCACACAGGTGCAATGGCCTCCAAAGCACAGATAATAGTAAAAGGAGTACGATAATTAAGAGGTGACGAGTCAGAGTATTTATTACTGTTCTCTTTGCTATAATTTACTTTATTGTAAGTTTATATGATTTAATTTTTTAATAATAGCTGTGTTTAACAACTGGCTTGCTAAATTCCTGAGAATTTAACCGTTGGATCTCACAAGCCAGTTTCTCAAGCTAGCTCTGGCACACCATTGCCTGAATGGCCAAACAATACGTTGTTTAGTTTTGTTCCTAATAAAAATGGCACCGTGTTGTAACTTTCCTGGGGGCCCAGTAATTAGGACTCTGTGCTCTCACGGCCAAGGGCCCAGGTTCAATCCCTGGTCCAAAAACTAAGACATCACAAACGTGCGGTGCAGCCAAAAAAATGGACCATGTTGTAGGTAATCTCTTGGGAGGTGCTTTGTTACTCACCTTCGTGTTACCCTTGTCTCAGGACACTCAGCACCATCCCATCCCCTTTGCGCTCATCTCTGTCACAGGAAGTAAAAGCCTGAGGACCACAACTCCCAGAATCCCTTGCCAACAGCTTCCTGTTCTATGACCATTGACGGGTGGGCCGTGGGGACAAAGGCAAACGTCACTCTTCCTTAGGCAGCAACGGTGTCTGCAGTTGCCGTAGCGGCTTCCTGCCGTATCCTGGTTTTGGAGGAGCACTCCCACCTCTGGATTTCCCCCCTTCCATCCCTTCCAACAACTTTGTAGGACTTGATTTCCTGTACTAAACCCTTCCTGCTGGGACTATATAGAGCGGTTTCTGGGCTTCGGGTTAAAATAATAGGATTTATTCGTGTTGATGCATATAGCCTAAGACCACTGTTTTCACTGTAGCATAATAATCCATGCTCTGATGGTATCACATATGATTCTCCATAGTTAGGCTCCATTTTACATACTGCCTGCCCACCTTTGACACTTTCAGAACAGCCAGTACTGCCCAGATGATACTACCGTGGGCAACACATGACCATGCCATGGTGTTTGCCCACATGGTCCTCATGCTCACTCACTGGACTCATCATTCCTGCCCTTACCACCTCCTCCATCTCCTTCTGTAGATGGACCCTGGATCCTGCTTCCCAGCCCATCAACCTTGGCCAAACGTACTATCAGGTATTAAAGAAGGGTCTATTGGTGATAGTATTCAACCCTGAGTATCCACTGGAAGGACTGATGCTGAAGCTGAAGCTCCAATACTTGGCCACTTGATGCGAAGAGTCGACTCACTTGAAAAGACCCTGATGCTGGGAAAGATGGAACACAGGAGGAGAAGGGGACGATGGGGGATGAGATGATGGGATGGCATCACCAACTCGAGGGACATGGGTTTGAGCAGACTCCAGGAAATAGTGAAGGACAGCGAAGCCTGGCATGCATGGGGGTCCATGGGGTCGCAAAGAGTCGGAACAAATGAGCGACCGAACAACAACAACAATAATGGGTGATAAAGAAGTCTGGTTCCTGTGGGTCAGGACAGGGTTGCAGTCACAGCATGGAAAAAAATCATATAATAAAAATGTAGTTCATCCGCTCACAGTGAATTACCATGAAAGTTGACAACTGTGCCCTGAGGAGGTAACCCCACTCCCCTTTTCCCCCAGCACTGAGAACTGCCAGTGTAGCCCATCCAGAGGGTGGGGGTGAGAACAAAGAGGCCATCGCTAAATTATAATCTAGCATCGTCCAGGATTTTAATGCCCTGGACAGAGATCTAAACGTCTGCACTGCCTTTTCACAGCTAACAGGAAACAGAACTGTGTGACCCCCCACAGAAGTCATTGGGTGCAGGCATCAGTTAGATCTCTCCAGTCACACCCTCTAGCATTTCACTTTGTAGGAATCTGAGGGGTGGGGGTGGGGGTAAATGGCTCACCCAAATGGAATAGTCTGGACTTGAACCCAGAACTGTGGGTTTCCAACCCTCTGTTCTGAAGTAACAGCCTGCTGTTATAATCCCACAAAGAAAGGGGAAGACAGACTGGGGGTTAGAATTAAGGCAATGGGAAATCAAGCTGACCTTAAGGAAAAAAAAAATTACATGTCAATACTAGTCCCTGGTGGCTCAGACGGTAAAAAATCTGTCTGCAATCCAGGACACCTAGGTTCGACCCCAGGGTCAGGAAGATCCCCTGGAGGAGGATATGGCTACCCGCCGCTGTATGCTTGCCTGGAGAATCCCATGGACAGAGGAGCCTGGCAAATGAGTGCCAGAATTTGTATCAACGTCTACTTTAATTCCTATGTAAAATGTGTCAGTACAAGCCCTCATGAGCTGCTCTCTTTTCTGCACCCAGAAAAGTGCTCACCATCCAGGACAGAAAGAAGTGCCAAAACCTAGTTTAGCAACCGCTTTGGTGAACTTCAGTGGAGTACCTCTGCCACCTGGTGGCCGGTTGAAGAATTGTCCCTCAAACGTGCAAAACCACGAGGTCCTTTGAAATGTGCGTTTGACTAAGTGCCTCCTTCTCTGCTGAGTCAGGCGTGAATCGATGCTCCAAAGGGACTAACCAGATTGACACCAGATTTTAGCGATTCGGAGAGCAGAAGAATTACTGATTACCTATGAAATTACAAAGCTTGAGCAACTCCTAAAGAAAAACATTATTTTGACTTTAAACTTTCCCTGAAAAGCTAACTTTCCCCTCATCCTAATTCTCAGAAATATTTTCAATGCACTATAATGTTTTGCTTTGGAGGCGAAGAAAGCGGCAAGAAAGAAGGCAGGAGAAAAAGAAGAACTGGAAAAGAGGGGTCACTCCCGCCATATTCAGCGCCAAAACCCATCATTCTTTTAAAAACATGGGCATGTTAGCTAAAGATGTTTAAATGTGTGAGTCGGGTTCTCTCAGGAATCCAGAAAATCATCTAAAAAAATGAATAATGATTTCTCAACTAACTTCATAAATTTACTTAAAAGTGGGATTAGTGACCAATACTAAGATACACGTACATAACTCATGTTGGTAAAAAACAAATAATTTCCTCCAATTGTTTTATATTTCAAATGTCATTGTCTCGTGTCTACATTCCTCAAACCTTTAAACTGTTCTCTTCCTCTGTGCAGTTATATCACAGAAAAATTTATAACGCATTTTCGTTAATCTGATATTTTCTTGAGCATCTGCTATGTATCAGGCATTGGAATACAGCAGTGACTGAGAGATATCCTAGTCCCACGGGGGTCACACTTCAACAGGGAGAAAGGTGAACCACAGACGCTGTGTAAGGTGTTAAGCGTCACCTCATTTACTTTTCACAGCTCTATGTGGTCGGTTTTATTAATCCCATTTTATACATGAAGAAACAGAAGCTCGGAGAGATTCAATGGTTTGTCCAAGAACTCAGAAGATCAAATGGCAGAAGCAGGATTCAAAATCAGATATATCTTGGGACTTCCCTTGTGGTCCAGTGGTTAAGACTATATGCTTCCAATGCAAGGGGTTTGGGTTCCGTTTCTGGTTGATTTCCACACGCTGCATGGAGTGGCAAAAAGAAAAAAAAAAAAAGAATCAGATATACCTCCTCCAAAGCCCTGCTCTCAACACCTGTACTATCCAGTTACAAGTTCTCAACAGGTGCCCTGAGAACTGATATGGGCAGAGCATGATGCCAGACCCTGAGGGGTACAGAGGAGGTACCCCTAGACTTAGAACAGCTGCTGCTGCTGCTGCTAAGTCGCTTCAGTCGTGTCCAACTCTGTGCGACCCCATAGATGGCAGCCCACCAGGCTCCTCTGTCCCTGGGATTCTCCAGGCAAGAATACTGGAGTGGGTTGCCATTTCCTTCTGCCTGCAAAAATTAGTACGTGAGGCTTCAGCTCAAGAACACAGTCCTCCACCCACTAGCATTCATTAAAAATAACGAATTATCCCAAACTCCACTCCAGCATGCAGGGGGTGGGGGGTGGGGGGGAGAATCATTCTTAATATTACAATTTAAAATGTATAATAAAAATGAAGCTCTCAATAAAATGATTATCATCAAGAGGAAATCTTGCAGTTGCCCCCATAGAGGGAAGGAAAGTCAGGCTTGGGGCCACAGATTCTAAATTCATAGATTCCTCCCTAGTGAATTCAGTCATGATGGAGGCCAATGGCTGGAATTTCCAGGTGGCCAAACACAGCAACTGAAATGAAGATCTTGTTTCTGTACCCAGAGTGCATTCTGAAAGGCTTAGGGAGGCAGAATGGACAAGGAGGAATGAGAAATTACAAAAGACGCTCCACTTGAACAGAAAGAACGTCAGCACTTCACGTGCCTCTGGGGCGGGTTTCCTAAGTCTAGACGGCATCTCAAGAAGACTGGAGTTGACCTCCAAGGAGGAGCCCCGTGGCACACTGCAGTTTAAAGCCCATGCCTCCTGGCCATTTCTGGCAAACCTCTGATCTCCACTTCTTGTCTGAAATGCACCGTTTGCTTGGCCAAAGCCAGGAGACCTGAGAACCTCCTAGGACAAATGTTGATCTAAAGGAAATGTCCTAAGTGATTGGTGGTATTTATCCAGGTATTATTTCCGCCACCTGTGCTGAGTTTACCAAGCAGGTGGGGAGGGTTGCTCCCTCCTGCAAGTTCCACTCGAGTTGCCTGGATACCATTTGTTACGTTCAACAGGGAACATAAGTGCAATTGTTCCTCTCTTCACTTGAACCCTAAGGATTCCAAATTAGATCATATCGCTGAACCCCAGGAAGGAACCCTGCACACACGAGCTCTGTGCGGCTGACCAGAGCTGCCCTCTGAAATGGATTTCGCCAAACAAGCCAACATTTCAGAGCCCGCCCTCTTGGCAGGCGTCAGTTTTGCTGTGATCACTCCTAATTGTTGGTGATACTAAGGAGCGGATCTCCGAGGTTTCATTCCTTCTCTGCAGCCAAGTTGCTGACGTACATTAAAAACACCCTCATAAGCAGCCATTTGTGGGCAAAACCATCATGCCCATTCCAAGACAGACTTGGCTTCCACAGACTGGAAAAAAAGAAGAAATTGGAAAAAAATAATAAGCCCAGAGAAGAACACAATTATAATAAACATAATACATGGAGTAAAATTCAAAGTTGCATCTACCATAAAATCTTTGGCAAATCTTAAAATAAGATTACGAAACATCGTGGAAACATTTTAAGTTATCTTTTTACGAAATCAACCTTTTTTTGGTTCTGTTCTCATCATAGCACTTACACAACTGTGATTCATGAATTATGTCCATAATTTTTTATTTGAGGTCAGCCTCCCGGGTGGTGCTATACTGATCTGTTTATATTCCCAATGCCCTATATATTAAGGGGCACATAGTAGGTGCTCAAGAAAGTATCGATGCTATCTTTGCAACAGAACCGTGATTTCGTCATCTCAATGGGTCACCTAGCTGTTTCAAAATCACTCTGCTTCATTTCCTAGTTTTGTTATTACACTGTAATTAAGCAAGATGTTACAGGAGTGAAGGGTACAGGGTACCTCCCTGTGTATATTTTTTTTGCAACTTCCTGTGAACTTACGATTATTCCAATCTTGGATTCTACCTAAATACTGGAATTTCCGTTTCGCTCTCTCACCACCATGATGTCACAATGTCCATGGCTTCCTGGACTTCACCAGTACTTTCTGGATTTCCCCACCTCTCCTTCCAACAGTCAGACACCCTGGGCAGCCTAGTAACAGCTTTTTCTTTTTCCCTCCAACTCATGGCAGAATACCTCTCTCTACACAACAGCTACCCTTCTGAGGCACCAGCTAAGAAGCCAAGTGTGAGGACGATTTTCGCCCCATTTATCCTGCTCTGCCTTCTCCACACAGAGACCACCCACGGCAATAACTTTCAAGAAGAACTAGCTGGAACTCCAAGGGTCAGGGAGACATGTTATGTTGCTAAGCCACTCATGCCCTCGAGATTGTTAGCTGGCAATTGTGTCCAGGTTCCAACTGGGTGAGCCACACGCTCCTGACTCGTCTTGAGCCATGTCCACACAGCCTCGTGTTACACAAAGAATCAGGACACCACTGAACTGCCAAGAGTCTTGGAAAACTGTACAAATTGCATTAAAATCAACAGAAAAGCTTCCCATGTCACAATATTTGGATAACTTCTCACCCCTGCACGCCACCCACCCCCCCTCAAAAGCCACTGGCTGAAGTCTGACATTGGCTTGAATCGCACAGTCAGATTCAAACTTTTAAACAAACCACTGTGCAGATATTAACTTCCCTGGGGTCCTGGGAACACAATCCAGACCCGCTGGATGTGAGGAGAGATCCCGTATCTAGAGGCAGAGACCAGTCAGGACTGCAGAATGCGCTCAGAAACTGAGTTGACCAGCGGTCCCCATCAGCCCCGAGCTGAGTCTACTCTCTGGCTCTTTTGCCTCCTAGTTGATGACCTTCCCCAGGAGAAAAAAACAATTCCTGCCTTTATTTATTTATTTATTTATTTTTATAAATTTATTTATTTTAGTTGGGGGCTAATTACTTTACAATATTGTAATAGTTTTTGCCATACATTGACATGAATCAGCCATGGGTTTACATGTGTTCCCCTTCCTGGACCCCCCACCCACCTCCCTCCCCATCTCATCCCTCTGGGTCATCCCATTGCCCCGGCCCTGCGCCCTTGTCTCATGCATCGAACATGGAATGGTGTTCTGTTTCACATATGATAATATACATGTTTCAATGCTATTCTCCCAGAACGTCCCACCCTCACCTTCTCCCTCAGAGTCCATAAAATTGTTCTATGCATCTGTGTCTCTTATTCTGTCTCGCATATAGGGTTATCGTTACTATCTTTCAAATTCCATATATATGCATTAGTATACTGTATTGTTGTTTTTCCTTCTGGCTTACTTCACTCTGTATAATGGGCTCCAGTTTCATCCATCTCAGTAGAACCGATTCAAATGTATTTTTTTTAATGCCTGAGTAATATTCCATTGTGTATATGTACCACAGCTTCCTTATCCATTCGTCTGCTGATGGACATCTAGGTTGCTTCCATGTCCTGGCTATTGTAAACAGTGCTGCGATGAACATTGGGGTACACGCGTCTCTTTCAATTCTGGTTTCCTCGGTGTATATGCCCAGCAGTGGGATTGCTGGGTCATATGGCAGTTCTATTCCCAGTCAATTCCTGCCTTTAATATTCACATCAGCCTCTGTGGGTCATAAGACAAAGGCTGTCTGACTTTTCAGGATCTTCACAGGCCCAGAGCATTGTCTTCTATTGACTCTAGTAAAGGCAGGTGACAGCAGCTCAAGAAAGAACAGCTTTGAAACCTGCTCCAGCAGTGAGACCAGACCAGGAAAGAGAAAAAGAAGTGAAAACCAGTTTTCATTGCCTCCTGGACCAAAGTGGGAGAGATTAAGAGAGCACATGATAAGGTAGCACGATCAAGACATATTCTCACTGCCAGGCAGTAATCCAGAGAAAGACACATGTCCCATCCTCTCATAGACTGTTTTTAGCAGAAAAGTAATGTCCATTGTTATAGTATTTTAAATTTATTTATTTTTAATTGAAGGATAATTACAACATTGTCTTGGTTTTTGCCATACATCAACATGGATCAGCCATAGGTATACATATATCCCCTCCCTCTTAAGCCTCCCTTCCACCTCTTACCCCATCCACCCCTCTAAGTTGTCACAGAGGTAGAGCATTTTTAAATCGATAAAGTACTTACACATCTTACACATACAGAAACTCACAAACTCTCAGCAGCCCTAAGCTATTGTACCCACTTTACAGATGAGGAAACTGAGGCTCATAGAAACACAGAGTAAGTGGAGAACCAGGATAACAGTGGGAGAGTAGCAGCCAGTCTGAGATGGAAGAAACAGGTGAGAATCATCTTTCTTCTCTTTGGAGAAAAATTAGAATAAAACATAGTCCCCAGATCAGGGTGTGGGGGTTCATCTCCACTTTTGTGATGGGCCTAGGGCTGCGGAAAGGACTTCAGAGAGTTTGTTTCTTCTTATTCTGACAATTCAAAGAGAACAGCCCCTAAAGCTGATAAATTCTCATCTCAAAGGCGAGTCATAGAACACAGTCTCCAAAAAGAAATCCACCCAGAAATGTGAGAGGAGAAGAGAGATTTATAACCAAAGGGCCCCGCCGGTTACTTGAATCGGTAGGTGCCTCAAATGGGACAGCAGCTTCAGCCGAAACATCAAAGGCCTTTAAAGCTGGGCAGCTCACCTTGAAGAGACTCTGGAATAAGACGCGGCCACAGATGGAGCCGGGGAAGCTCCAACCAGGCCCCCGGTGGCTGCAGGAGGTCAAGCTCCAGACTCGAACCTCTGACCTTGAATAATGAAAGGCAAGTGGGCCACACCCTCTGAGGCTGATGGAGAAGCCCCTCCGGTCCAGGCTTCACAGAGCGCCCGTGATTCATCCTTGTGATTTCCATGTGGAAACAGATGTGGCCTTGGGGGATGGGCCATAGGGAGAGAGAGGAAAGGGTACCATGGGTGCAACAGGAGGGGGGTGCTGACCTTCACCTTGCCCCTCAGTTCAGTTCAGTTCAGTTGCTCAGTTGTGTCTGACTCCTTGCAACCCCATGTGCATACCAGGCCTCCCTGTCCATCACCAACTCCCGGAGTTTACCTAAACTCATGCCCATTGAGTCGGTGATGCCATCCAACCATCTCATCCTCTGTTGTCCCCTTCTCCTCTCGCCTTCAATCTTCCCCAGCATCCGGGTCTTTTCCAATGAGTCAGCTCTTCCCATCAGGTGGCCAAAGGATTGGACTTTCAGCTTCAACATCAGTCTTTCCAATGAATATTCAGGACTGATTTCCTTTAGGATGGACTGCTTGGATCTCCTTGCAGTCCAAGGGACTCTCAAGAGTCTTCTCCAACACCACAGTTCAAAAGCATCAATTCTTTGGTGCTCAGCTTTCTTTATAGTCCAACTCTCACATCCATACATGACTACTGAAAGAACCATAGCCTTAAGTAGATGGACCTTTGTTGGCAAAGTAATGTCTCTACTTTTTGACATGCTGTCCAGGTTGGTCATAATATGCTGTCCAGGTTGCCCCTCAGAGCCCCATTGTAACATCTCACCCTAGCCTGACAGCGCTGGGGTACAAATCCAAGCCTGGTGGGTCCCCCTTGGTTATATAAAAGCAAGGCTGGGTACACAAACCTTGGGGAAAGGAGTTTGCTGTCAAGTTCAACCTACAATTGCCTTTGTGCTCAGTCACTTGGTCGTGTCTGACTCTTGCGAACCCACGGACTGCAGCTCACTAGGCCCCTCTGTCCATGGGATTTCCCAGGCAAGAATACTGGAGTGGGTTGCCATTTCCTCCTCCAGGGGATCTTCCCCACCCAGGGATGGACCAGGAGTCTCTTGCATCTCCTGCCTTGGCATGTGGGTTCTTTACCTTTGTGGGGGCTGTGGGGTTCTCAACACTTTTCTTTGGTTTTGTTTTTTTTTACTTTTTGGCCATGCCACACAGCATGTGGGATCCTAGTTTCCCCAACCAAGAGTATAGAACCCAGGCCCACTAGGGTGAAAGTGCAGAGTCTTAACCTCTGGACCACCAGGGAAGCCCCACGTTCAGGAAACTTTTCAGGCTGCTTTCCTCTGCCTCCTCCAGCTGTGTTCTCTGCAGCCATGTTGGTGTCTCCACAGGCTATGCAGGAGGGGACACTTGTTTATTTCCATGTATTGAATCCAGTTGACTTTCCCCGGGCTGGGTCACTCAGACTGCAGCTCCCCCTCTGGTAGAGAATCTGAGGGCGCCCCACCCTGGGCAGGGGCTGAGAGCAAAGAGTGGGCTCCCCAACTGTAAACACCCAACTCAACCTGAAGGCTGGGGAAGGGACTGGGCAGGGACCCTGAAGAAGGCCCAGCCCCCTCTGCCCAGTCCTAGGGCGACCCCTGGGGCAGCAACCACTGAGTGGCCCCCCACTCCCACCCCCACCTGCTCAGGAAAGAGAAATGAATGTCTCGTTGAAGGTGCTCCAAACACACGCAAAAGCAGAATGGAGGGAGGCGGCAGCCTAGGATAGAACTTCCTTTTGATGAGAATTTGGACTCTATGTCAATTTTCTTTTCTTTTTTCTTTTTTGGCTGCACTGGGCCTTTGTTGCTGCTGTTCGTTTTGATAAGAATATGGTTTCTATGTCAATTTTTTTTTGGCTGCACTGGGTTTGGGGACTTCTCTCTATTTGTGGCCAGTGGAGGCAACTCTTCCTTGAGGTGTGTGGTGGCTTCTTTTGTTGTGGAAACAGTGACAGACTTTATTTTCTTGGGCTCCAAAATCACTGCAGATGGTGACTGCAGCCATGAAATTAAAAGACTCCTGCTCCTTGAAAGAAAAGCTATGACCAACCTAGATAGCATATTAAAAAGCAGAGACATTACTTTGCCAACAAAGGTCCATCTACTTAAGGCTATGGTTTTTCCAGTGGTCATGTATGGATATGAGAGTTGGACTGTGAAGAAAGCTGAGCGCTGAAGAATTGATGCTTTTGAACTGTGGTGTTGGAGAAGACTCTTGAGAGTCCCTTGGACTGCAAGGAAATCCAACCAGTCCATCCTAAAGAGGTCAGTCCTGGGTGTTCGTTGGAAGGTCTGATGTTGGAGCTGAAGCTCCAATACTTTGGCCACCTCATGCGAAGAGTTGACTCATTGGAAAAGACCCTAATGCTGGAAAGGATTGGGAGCAGGAGGAGAAGGGGACGACAGAGGATGAGATGGTTGGATGGCATCACCGACTTGATGCACATGAGTTTGAGCAAGCTCCGGGAGACGGGGAGGCCTGGTGTGCTGCAGTCCATGGGGTCACAAAGAGTCAGACATGACTGAGCGACTGAAAAACAACTCTTGTTGGGGAGCACAGGCTTTAGGGCGTGTGGGCTTCCATAGCTGTGGCTCCCAGGCTCCAGAGCACAGGCTCAGTAGCTGTGGTACACAGGCTTAGTTGCCCCACGGCATGTGGAATCTTCCCGAACCTGGAATGGAACCTGTGTCCCCCACAATAACATGCAGATTCTTAACCACTGGACCACCAGGGAAGTCCTGGGTCTTATGCTTTAATCCACCAGTCGGTCTCACTTCACGCCCTGTGAAATAACCGAGCTTCCCTCCATTTCCCCAGCTCACTCTTCTGAAGTTTTCTTCCAGATTTCTCTTCTCACTCTAAAAGTTACAACAAATTAGGCCCTTTTCTTGTCTTTTTCTTTTTTTTTTTAGTGTGGTAAAAAACCACATAAAATTGACCATCTTCACCATTTTTAAGTGTGCGGTTCAATGGCATTTAGTACATTCACATTGTTGTACAGTCTACACCACCATAATCTCCAGAACTCTTTCAACATCTCAAACAGAAACTCTGTTTCCAGTAAGCAGTAACTCCACTCCAGCCTCGGCTAACGACCATTCTGCTTTCTGTCTCTATGGATCTGACTCATCCCGGCAGCTCACGCAAGTGGAACCATTCAATGTCTGCCCTTTTATGACCAACTTTTGTCTCTCAGCACATGTGCACACACAAACAATTGCTCAGTCAGGTCCAAATCTTTGCGACCCCATGGACTGTGGCCGACCAGGCTCCTCTGTCCATGGGATTCTCCAGGCAAGAATATTGGAGTGGGTTGCCATTTCTTCCTCCAGGGTATCTTCCCCACCCAGGGATCGAACCCCTGCGTCTCTTGCGTCTCTTGCATCTCCTGGTTCTTTATCCCTAGCACCACCTGGGAAGCCCATCTCTCAGAATAATGAAAAGCAACCTCATGGTTCATCCGTGTGTGCCTGTGTCAGGATTCCCTTCCTTCTTAAGACTGAATAATATTCTATTCTGTGGGTGGACCACGTTTTGCCTACCCAGTCATCCTTCAGTAGACACTTGAGTTGTTTCCAGCTTTTGGCAGTTGTGAAAGATGCTGCTATAAACATTCGCCAACAAGTGCTGTTAGATTTTGGCGCTCTTTCTTACAGCTGCCCAGACTGTTCAGTTCAGTTCAGTCGCTCAGTCGTGTCTGACTCTTTGTGACCTCATGAACCACAGCACGCCAGGCCTCCCTGTCCATCACCAACTCCTGGAATTTACCCAAACTCATGTCCATTGAGTCGGTGATGCCATCCAACCATCTCATCCTCTGTTGTCCCCTTCTCCTCCTGCCCTCAATCTTTCCCAGCATCAGGGTCTTTTCAAATGAGTCAGCTCTTTGCATCAGGTGGCCAAAGTATTAGAGCTTCAGCTTCAACATCGGTCCTTCCAATGAACACCCAGGACTGATCTCCTTTAGGATGGACTGGTTGGATCTCCTTGCAGTCCAAGGGACTCTCAAGAATCTCTTCCAACCCCACAATTCAAAAGCATCAATTCTTCGGCACTCAGCTTTCTTTATAGTCCAACTCTCACATCCATACATGACCACTGGGAAAACCAGACTGAGAAGGTTAGAAATGAACGGTGCCTCACAGAAGACTGGCGGCTGCCTGTTACAACGTCCCAGCATCCCTGTCTGAAGCTTGGGCCCAGGGGTCTGTCTCAGCAACTTCCAAGGGCCCCCATGCTTTTCTGTGCCTCCCACATGATCACCAACCCCCACCATAGGCCCAGTCATCAAAAGATACAGACCTCCAACTTTCACACACAACCCAACCTTCACACAACACAACTCTCACACAAAACCCAACTCACACACAATCCAGTTCTCATGCACCCCACCTCTCTCATACAACCTTGATCCCCCATATGCCCCGTTGTCTCTGTGGACCTCATGGAGCAGCCTCCCACCCACATGCCCCTTCCCAGCCTCAGAGCATCACTCCAGAGCCCCAGCATTTTCATCACTGTCCTCAGCCCTCTCTAAACCACATACTTTTGAAAACAGAATGCCTTCTGCCTCTGTCCCGGGGGCAAGGGCAGCTCCAGGTTTCCCGGAAACAAAAGCCCTGCCCTCCCTTCCGACATCAGAAGTCGAGAAAACACACCCCCGTGAATCATCCTGCCCCATGAAGGGTTTTGCGTCCTCTCTAACTCTGCCCTCTTCAGTTCTATTTTTATTACATTATGTTCACTTTGCCTCTGAAGGAAGGAATCGATTAGAGAAACACATTTTAAATATCCCCATGAGATTCTCCCGCTGTCCTTGGGACGTAGATGATACAGAAAGAATATGGAGAGAATTTTTAAGGAAGGACAATGTGTCTAGAAGCTCTTCTGTGGGTTGGAGAGAAACAGACCATGCAAGTCTCATTCACAACTGCAGCCCCAGGGAAGACAGCTGGTGTATAGTTGGTGCTCAGTATATAACTGCTGGATGAGTAAAGGAATGAATGTTGGAAGTCAATGGCAGCATGAAGGGAAAGAATGGGTGCCCCCTGTGCCTGCCTTCACCTTGATCAGCCAGGGCTACGTGCTGCTCAGGACAGGGAACTCTGGGGAAAACGGAGTCAGCCAGATGTCTCTTTGCTCTGAGCTCATCACAAGAGCACAGGCCAGGGAGAAATTCACAGGCAGAGGCCTCCGTGTGCACCCGCCCAGCTCATGGACCATACCAGCTTTTCTCTAAACAGTGGCCGTGTGAAATGTAAGGACAAAGGCCATGAGAATCACACGGAGGCTGCTTCCCAGGTGGCTCAGTGGTAAAGGATCCGCCTGCCAATGCAGAAGACGTGGGTTCAATCCCTGGGTTGGGAAGATCCCCTGGAGTATGAAATGGCAGCCCACTCTAGTACTCCTGCCTGGGAAATCCCATGAAGAGAGGAGCCTGGAGGGTTACAGTCCATGGGGTTGCAAAGAGTTAGACACAACTTAGCAATACAATGACAGGAGGGCAGTCAGTCTTCCTGGATCACGTTGACAGTGGGATGGATACCCACGGTGACAAGAACAGGAAGGGACGGCACGTGTCACCCTGGACTTGACCCCCTAGGGAGGCAGGCTCACTGCTCAGTAGACAACCACCCTTCACCCTTCAACCTTGGGCAGGTAGACATCAGATGGTCAAAGAGGGGAGAAGGATGCTTTTCCTCACTCTTCAGGAAGACTGAAGAAGAAAAGGTTTCTGTGAACAATGTCTGTACATGGTTTGGTGTTGCCGAGCCTGTGGATGGTGACGGCCATGGATTTGGACAAGATGCACAAGACAAAATGACCCGGGGAGCAGAAACCACGTCTGCTTCTCAGCAGGGTCCTGAGGGAGGAGATGGAGAGACCAATGAAGTTTCTGTGAAGAAACGTGAACAGAAACAACGGAAAGGACATCTTCTGGGCCATCTCCATTAGATGGGTCTTTTTCTGCAACAGGCCTGGAGTTTTTGTCATTTGAGCCAGTGCATTTAGCTGTATCTCGAAAGACCCCTGGCTCTGGATCCATCAGGGGTCCAGAGGAAGACTGGAAACCATCCCACTGGGAACCAGGACAGGTAACCTACGAGGAGTACAAAGCCCTCAGAACCCCTCGTAGAAAGTGTTGCTCTTGGTTTATTTAAAGCACTAGGGCAACTACAGGAATAATTCCATGCAGTAAAAAACTGCTCTCCACTTCCAGCGACCTCTTCACAGCAACTGAGACCCAGGAAAGTCTGTCATTAGGCCCACAGAGAAAAGAAAGGCCTATCAATGTTGAGGTTTTGTGGTGAGCAGAGATGAAACCTCCCTGGAGTTTGCTGGTTCTGTCCCACCCAGCCACTTTATCCCAGCATGGCTGTGGTTTGGTCTGCAAACAAGCTGAAAGATAAGCAAATACCCTGCCTCCCAGGTTGCATTTGATTTCCCTCAGCATCCAGTGTGTGAACGCCAGCAGTACAGTACAAAGCCACAACTCATCCACACTCAACCACAGAGCCCTCATCTAGAATAAACCATGACTAGGGCAGAAGATCCTCCCCAAACAACAAAATCAAGTTTGATTAAAAGGTGCCACAGCCAGCCTCTTTCAGCCACTGATCTTTTTGATGTGGGAAATGTGAGAGTCAGGGAGATCAAATAGATAATTCAAGCCACTATAAAACCCAACCAGCCATCACAAATGATGTCTTACCATCAGAAACGAACACCTTGGGATGGATTGAGAGACTAAACATGTACTGTCCAGTTGAGTATCCCTAGACACATGTAGTTATTTAACTTTCAGTTAATGAAAATGAAATAAAATTTAATATTCAGCTCCTCAGTCATGCTAGCCACACATGTCCAGTGCTCAAGTCTATGCTGAGTGCTGGACTTGAGCACAGACATAAAACATTTTCAGGAACTTCTCTGTGATCAATCTAGTGGTTAAGAATCCACCTTCCAATGCAGAGGACATGAGTTCGATTCCTGGTCGGGGAATAAAGATCCCAGCTGCCACAGGGCAACTAAGCCCACAGGCCACAACTAAAGAGCCCGCACCATGAATAGAGAAGCCTGTGTACCACAATGAAGGCCCAGCAAAGCCGAAAAGATAAAACATTTCCATCCTCCCAGGAAGTGTTATCAGACAGCACAAGACTAAATACTAAGAAAGGGAGAAGGAAAGGAAGCTTAAAAAGAAAGAAAAGGGCTTGTTTTGTTTTTAATTGGAGACTTAACTAACTACAGGTGCCTCTCTTGATGTTTGCTGAAGGCACGCTCAAACACAGCAAACACGCTAATGCCTTGACACACGCCTCCAGGACTACACAAGTCAATATTCCTCCATTAAGAGGTAGTAATAGTACATGTGCCATGCGTAATTATTTTTATGGTTGTCATGGCTTTTTAAACAGACTGAGGACAACACTTTGAACAAAACTGTGGTTGGTGGTCTCACACTCATTTTGGTGTTGTATTCTCCATACTATCATCTTTGGGTTTTTGCTGCGGAAAACTGAAACAATGAAAGCTTTCTGGTTACTCACTGTAGCTCATTTTTTTCGGCAAACTTTACTATTGTATTTTAATTTTTTAATACCATTTACCCACATGTTTCATACTAAAGATTCATTTCTAAAGGAATACTTCTCCCTGGTATTGAAAAACATAATTTATTTCCATTTGGATCTTTCCACCAGGTATGATTTCTCTCCCTAGAGTTCCCAGAATAACATAAAGATCAAGTCATTTCAAATGGAACTGGGTCTGCCTTACTCGTTTGGCCCAGAATGCCCAAGCAAATAGGTGAAAAGCTAAACTGTGCCTATCCCATTGGCCTTTCATGTCTTACAGTCCACACTTTCAAGATTCCCAGCAATACACCCACTTTCCCCTCTGTTCATGGTTAATGGGATAACAGGAAAAATGCAGATTTTGAAGTCAAATACCAGTGATAAGCTCAATGATTTTGAGCAAATTATTTATCAACACAAAGCCTGTTTACTCATCTGAAAATAAGGTTAATAAGGGCCATGCATAATCTAGAGGCAGGAAGTTCGTGTAAACCAAACCCTTCATTTTACCAATAAGAAAACAGTGAGAAGGGTCTTTCCTGACTTGTCTGAAGTTCACAGCTATTCAATGGCAGAGCCACAGTGCATATGTGTCTTGACCCCTACCTCCTCCTATTTCTACCATACCCAACTGACGCCATTAAATAGAATTGAAATTTTTGAACTTGCATCCACAAATGACTCCTATATTGCTAACTCTTCCCATACTTGAATAATATGTGTACACACTTCTACACAGTTCTAAGGATACGTGTAGCAGAAGTCCCAGGCAGGCTGTGGGTGAAGCTTGTAGAGGTGGCTGGACCATTCACACACATGTCATTCACTAAGTATCATGGGGGCCAGAGGCCTCCCAGAAATCACTTTAATATCTGTTGAAACTGGGGGCAGCCATGTTACACACCTGGACCTTTGCACAAAGCTCAGCACACAAGTTATACTCCATAGAGCCTTGTAGGCAAAGAATGGGCAGGTGTGTGTGCTCAGTCGTTTCAGTCATATCCAACTCTTTGCAACCATATGGACGGTAGCCCACCAGGCTCCTCATCCAGGCAAGAATCCAGGCAAGAGTGGGTTGCCATGCCCTTCTCCGGGGGATCTTCCCAACCCAGGGATCCTACCCACATCTCCTGCATTGCAGGTGGATTCTTTACCAACTGAGCCACCAGGGAAGCCCACGAAGACTGGGATGTCATTGAAAACTCTGGAATAAGGGGAGCCTTTGGACCAGAGCTTATTAAGCACTGGTATGTGGGTGCAAGTGGATTATTCAATAGATTCCTCCGTTAACTATTTCCAAATGAAAAAGTGACACTGGATCTGGAAGATGTTACAAGAGCATAAAATGACTGGGATGGAAATATTATGGGAACTCAGATACTAATGTCTATGTCTTTTCCTGTATTGAGCGCTGGAGCATTTGTGACACTGGCATTTCCTGTGAGGAATGAGCCTCCTGCATGGAATCCCATTTGTTATCACCAGGCATGGACTTCTTTATTTTTAACTATTAATAAAAACAACCTCTTTGGTGGGAAAAAAAAAAATAAAGGAAGAAACAGGGGACAGAAAGAACAGGGTCAAGTAAGGAGAATCAATAGCAGGCGGGACTGGAGGGGGTAGTGAGTTTCCCTGGGAAAGAGCAGCCGTGCTGGATAAAGGGTTGGGTCAGCAGGGCCAGTTTCACCAACGGGACCTAAGGGATAGAGGGGAATGGCAATTCCAAGTGTGACAAATGCCTCCCCTGGAAACTGCCCAAACTCACCATATTGACAGTGTATATGTGACTTGGCAAAGAAAAGGTATGGAATGCAAACGCTTAAGAAAACTGCAAGTCCATTCACAATAGCCAGAACGTGACAGCCCCCTAAGTGCCCATCAACAGAAGAATGGATAAAGACCATGTGGTACATATACGTACAGTGGAATATTACTCAGCCATAAAAAGGAACCAAATTAGGTCATTTGTAGAGACATGGATGGACCTCGAGACTGTCATACAGAGCTAAATAATTCAAAAGGAGAAAAAAAATCGTATATTAACAGATACATGTGGAATCTAGAAAAATGGTATAGATGAACTTAGGTGCAAAGCAGAGACAGAGACACAGACACAAGAGAACAAATATATGGCACCAAGTTGGGGGAGGGGGAGGAGTGGAATGGACTGGGAGATTGGGACTGATATAAATACACTATTGATGCTATGTACCAAAGTAAAAAACTAATGAGGACCAACTATAAAAATAATGTTTTTAAGAAATTAAAAAAGAAAATTAAGTCCTAGAAGAAATCTAGGACTTAAGCACCCAGCATCTGCACAGATGCCCCCCACTCCATAAGACAGAGATGGAAAAGGTGTCCTTTAGCAGCAAGGGGGGAGTTGGGTGAGCTTCGGGACATGACCAGGAGGCAACAGGCACTGCCTTCTCCCCCTACACCAACTCTCCACCCCTACCCTCAAGCAAGTATCAGCATTCTGAAGGCATCTGGGAGCTCCAGCAGACTCGGAGTTCCAAACACAAGCTCTCTGTGCAAATCCAATGTACAAAACCCCAGAAAAAAACACAGATAGGCCCTGCGTGTGTCCCATGGCAGTGCCTGGTACCAACCACCATGGCGGGAAGGACGAGGTACCGTGAGTGGCACAGCTCTGGTGCCCACAGGCAAGCCAGCCTCCCAACCACCACACGCGATGGGGGAAGAGTGGCAGGACCCCAGAGGTGAGGAGAAAAGCTACTGTTGGAGGGGCGGGTGCAAAATAGATCGAACTAGCAGGTACCTCTCAAGACTCCGCTTAAGAAATTTCTAGACTGTTAGCCCAAATGATCAAGAATAAAAGGCTTGAATAAGCCAAAATCATTTTAGAGAGGAAAAAGAAGATGCAATGGTGAGAATTTAAGAAGGTAACCATCACATCCAAGGGGATAATATAGAAAAGGATAAGGAGCTGAGGCAAACAAAGACAGGCGTGCAGGAACGAAAATAAAAGGAATAAATTGAAGCATAATCAAAGCCACCCACCGTGTGGTCTCACATGCTAGCACTACAGACAGCGTTCCACTTCATCCTCCCAGCAACCCTGCCCTGTAGGGTGTGTTCCCTCCCCTCCAGCCCCTCCCGTGAGAGCTGAGAAATCTAGGGTTCCCAAGGTCAAATAAACCAAGGTCATTCAGCTGGTTATACGGCAGAACCAGACATCAAACCGAGGTCCAAGGGCCTGAAGCCTCTCCTACCATTTTCACGTCTCTCTGCTCCCTTCTACCAACCCCCAACGCCCTCCTCCACCACACTGTCTCCCTGTAGAGCCTGGATGGGACTTTACTATGGGATCACGGGCATCATCTGGGCAGTGATGGCCTGGCCGTTAAATGGAGGCATGAAATCCAAAAAACAAAAACAGAACAACGCTGTAGGGTGTTAAAGCCAAATCAGGAAAGTTTGGGAACTAGTACAAATGTTTTTGAAAATACAGTAATAGGCATCCTAGAAGTTAGTGAATAAGAATTCAGTCACTACTTAAGAGTGTACCCAGAAGCAAGAGAAGAGGGTTGGGAAAGCAGGAGGTAAGTATTGGACGTGAATGCTGAAAGCAGCCCTGGGTGCTGGCTACACTGCACCTTCTGGGTTCTCCTCCAGAGATTAGGATTCCTTGGGTATGAGGTGAAGCCCAGGAATGGCAGCTTCAACAAGCACCAGGGACTCTGGGCCAGAACAGAGTTCAGAAACACTGGTGAGAAACCAGGGAGAACTAAGGATACCAAGCGTGATAGAAATGGGAGAAAGACATACGTGTTCTAACGCTGGGGGAACCGGAAGAGAGGAAAGAGAACACGTCCAAGGCCACCACTAAATGCACTTATCTGCACTTGAAGATGGATGTAGTCTTTGTCCCAGAAAGAGAATATTCTGGAAGAGCCAGGCAACTGGTGAAGGGGGGGAGGAAGGGGGAGGTGCATCCTGAATTGCTAAGTGGCAAAGGACCAAACCTAAGCTAAGGCTTAAAACAATTATTAATACTTGATCTAAGGTTATAAAAGAGTAAGGAAAGAAAATAAGAGGAAAGAATGCACTAAGTCAATGTTATTGATTTACACTCTGAAAGAAATGCCAGAACTATTATTTAGATGTCAAAATAACTCCAAGAAGAGTACAAGGCTGTTTTGATCATTTGAAACCGAATACCTGCCTTCTTTGAGATGGGGCTTTCAGACACAGAGCCTCCTTAAATACCACTGTGATGCTCTGAGCAGATCACATTTCTCCTTCAAAGGTTATACCACGTTAAATTATATGCAATTTCAAAAAGAACAAGTCGTCGTCCTACTTTGAGTCCCCTTCTCTTAAAAGCATGTTTTGACTAAGATGAATTTATAGCCCAAGGAGATTTGGGGAAAGGAAAAAGCCTTGAAATTGCAAGTAAAAATAACTAAGAATTCCGGTCGCTTCTTAAATATCAAGTGACATTGTTTTGGGACTAGGACCAGAATTCTGCAGAGCTACAGGTAGATGGGCCGTCTGTGGGATCTGCTGTCTCCAGCAGACACTTGAGGGGGAGAATTGTAGCTAGAGGTGACGATCAGGGAATATCCATAAGGGGAACACAACATGGGGGGGCAATCTGCCCATCAGATGGAAATGGGAGAGCAGGAATAGACGGGTAGATGCTTACTTCACATGGATGTTGCTAGACTCTTCAGTGAATGTTGCTGGAGCCCTGGCCCTGAAGATGGCTCATGGCTTCTTCTTTAAGTTTCTATAAAACATGCTGTAGTTCCATGGATAAGTGTGGCTTGAGCACTCGTACTGAAACAGCCACAGATGGGCTCATCTACTTCCAGCCTAAAGAAGATCCTGTATCTCCGTGTAAGATTTTTCCATAATAATTTATCATTAGTGTTTCCTTTAAAAGAGAGAGAGCATCTCCTTGTGCTTTTTTGTATGTTTTCTTTCTCTCCAAGCATATATCTGGAGAAAACGCTAATTCGAAAAGATACATGCAGCCCTGTGTTCATAGCAGCACTATTCATAACAGCCAAGATATAGAAGCAACCTAAATGACAGAGGAATGGAGAACGAAGATGTGGTACCCATACACAATGGAATACCACTCAGCCATAAAAAAGAATGAGATTTTGCCGTTTGTGGCAACCTGGATGAACTTGGAGGACAACATGCTAAGTGAAATAAGTCAAACAGGGAAAGACAAATACTATTTGAAATCATGTACAGGTGGAATCGAAAACAAAAGATACAAATGAACTTATTTACAAAACGGACCCACAGACAGAGAAAACAAACTAGAGGTTACCATGGGGGAAAGTGGGTGAGGGATAAATTCAGAGCTGGGGATTAACATATACACACTACTGACATAAAATAGAGAACCAACAAGGAGCTACAGTATAGCACAGAAAACTGTCTCAATATCTTATAATAACCGATAAGGGAAAAGAATCTGGAAAAAATATACATATATGTATACATACAATGGAATGGCATTGCTGTACACCTGAAACAAACACATTTAAATCAACTATACTTCCATTTAAAAAAAAAAACAAGCACCTTCTTATGCTTTTTTGTGTGTTTTCTTTATACATGTTACCGATCTTTTCGTCACTCACTTCCATAACACTTGCTCTACCAAATCAGTAGAACTCATTGTATAAGAGAAAGAACCCCAGAAGAGCCTACACAGCAGATAGAACTAGGGTTAGTTCACCCACCAAGGAAGAAAAGCTTCTTAAACTTCTCATCTTTTGCATATAGTCACTTTGATAATTCTAGTTTTCAGGTTTTTTTAATTATTCAAATGCAAATTACTGAAAGGAAAAGACGTTTCCAGTGGGATAGGGGATTTGGTACTTGAATTATGGCTTTGATCTGTCGAGGCATTTCCTGAGTCCTGGTCCAACACTTATTTCCTTAAAGAGAGACTCTATTAGCCTGCTAGGTCTGCCATAACAAAAATCGCACAGCTAAATGGCTTAAACAACAGACATTTATCATCTCACAGTTCTGAAGGCTGGACCTCGAAGATTATGGCGTCAGTAGGTTTGGCTTTTCCTATGGCCTTTCCCCTTGGCTTGCAGACAGCTGCCTCCTCACTGCGTCTCGCATGGCCTCTCCATGTGCCCACATCCCTGGTGTCTTTACCTCTTTTTAGGAAACCAGTCCAACTGGAACAGGACCTACCCTCCTGACTCTATTGTATTAGTGGAGCTCTCCAGAGAAACAGAACTAATAGGATAGTAGGGGAAAGATTATAGGAATTGGCTCATGGTTACGGAGGCCAGAAATTCCCACAATCTTATGTGCAAGCAGGAGAACCAGGAAAGCCAGTGTATAATTCTGTTGAGTTCAAAAGTCTGAGAGTCAAGGGGCTGGTGATCTGAGTCAGAGAACCAACAGTCCCAGTGTCCAAGGTCAGGAGAAGATAAACAGGAAGTGAATTCACTCTTCCTCCATCTTTTAGTTCTATTTAGGCCCTCAGTGAATTGGATAATGCCCACCCACACTGAGGAGAGGATCTGCTTTACAGAGTTCACCAATTCAGAGCTAGTCTCCTCTAGAACACTCTCAGATGCATCCAGAAAGAATGTTTTACCACCCATGGCTTCACCCAGTCAAGCTGACACATAAAATTAGCTATCACACTCATTTCACCTTAATTATCCATTTACAGTCCTATCTCCAAAGGCAGTCACATCAAAGGTTAGAGCTTCAACATGGGAATTTGTGGGAACACAATGCAGACCATAATAGAGGATATGCCAGAAACATTAGCAGAACCAACTGTTAAAACTCTGTAGAGGGTACTTCCCTGGTGGTCCAGTGGCTAAGATTCAGCACTCCTAATGCAGGGAGCTGGGATTCGATCCCCGGTTAGGGAACTATATCCCACACGCTGCAACTAAGACCCAGCACAGCCAAATAAATAAATATTTTTATTTATTTATTTTTTATCTTTTAAAAAACTCTGTAGAATGGTGAAGAAGTTTAAGGTATCACTCTCTTTTAACTTGACCCATAAAATCACTAATGTACAAATACCATGAGTTAAACCATACCACACCACTAAAATAAATATCTACCTTTTTGTTGTTTAGTCACCAAGCTGTGTCCAACTCTTTGTGACCCCGTGGACTATAGCCCACCAGGCTCCTCTGTACACAGGATTTCCCAGGCAAGGATACTGGAGTGAATTGCCATTTCCTTCTCCAGGGGATCTTCCTGACCCAAGGATCAAACCCACGTCTCCTACATTGGCAGGCAGATCGGATTCTTTACCACTGAGCCACCTGGGAAGCCCATCTATCTATCTATCTATAATAAAGACACTGGGAAGTAAATTTATGGGAAGTAAAGGTTATTCCTAACCTTTATCTTTTAATATAATTTAAAGAGGCTTCCCCTCAATCAGAAACCCTTGGACATTCATTTCAGATCAAAATGATAAAGTAACTCAAAATACGTATCTTAAAAATCATCTGTAGTTAGCTTCTGATGGGGAAAAAAATGTGGCTATAGCATTTAATAAATAAAAGACAACAACTTTTCACTCAATATCCTTAGGATCTGAAAAACTACTGTTGTTAAACTTAATATCCATTACTATTACAATAAACAATGAGACACAATCCAGAAGGCACTTAATCCAAGGTCATAAAATCTATGCAAATCATCAAATGTGACTAGCCAATGAGGGAGTTACAGCTTCCAGCACTGCAACACTATTGGCCCATGGTGTTTACTATTTTTCTTCAGGAAGATGCATGACTTTACAACTCTGAGGCCTGACACGTATCTGTTCTGTAAATGAACAGCCGAGGGGCAACTTACAACATGGGAACATTGAAAGGAAGGGTAAGGTCTTGGGAACAGTCTTAGGTTATACCAAACAGCATCTTAAAACATATTTACCCAAAACCTACAGAGAGATTTTTCTGACCCTCAGGGTAACCAACCTTTTTTGGCAGCCCATGAAATTTCCTATCAGCTGCCCCACACCTGACATCATCAAAGTAAAACTGTGCCAGTGTCTTCTTAGCCTAATCAATACAGTTAGCTTAAATTTCCCATTTACTTTTCATTGTCATTTTCTGCCTGCTTCCAGCATTAAGTTCCTTTTTAAGTCCCAAATCCATGCTATTTTGTGTGACTAAATTCTCATGAAATGTGTCTAAACTTCCATGGAAGTTTTCTTTCAACTTCTTTGATGCTGGAGTGCTAGAGTGATGGAGACCTACTAACAATTATTAGCAAAATGGGATGGATTAGATGGTAGGATGGCATCACCGACTCAACGGACATGAGTTTGAGCAAACTCCGGGAGATAGTGAGGGACAGGGAAGGCTGGCGTGCTGTAGTCCATGAGGTCGCAAAGAGCTGGACACAACTGAGGGACTGAGCAACGCCAAGAGGGAACAGCACAGTTCAGAGGGAAATGCAAGAAGGAACAGCCCAGAGAACAGATTTCTTTGTAGTAAATGTATTTGTAGATTTATAACATATTTTACCATTAAGGTACCAATATCTGATTCAACACATATATGGCTGATAGCAGCATCAGAACTGAGGAAACTCTCATTTTTGACACTTCCTCTAAAGGGAGGAGAACCATGGCCAAGTTCTTTCTGTCAATGACACCAAAGTTCTGAGGAGCTTCCACAAACAGGACTTCCTCTGGCCCATTTCTTTCCTGACTGCTGCTCCCAAGTTATTAGCCCAAAAAGCATACTAGAGTTCAGGACCTATATTCTCCTATTGCTATAAAATAGTAAATTTTATTTTACTTCAGTAAGGAATATTAAAGGTGAGTAGTACAAAGCATTATATTAGATTAAATTCTCAAGATGGACAGGGAGGCCTGGCATGCTGCAGTCCATGGGGTCGCAAAGAGTCGGACATGACTGAGCGACTGAACTGAACTGAACTGAACCATCTTCTCGCTTGGTTTAGAGTAAAGATGGCCCTATTGGTTCCCCTAGCTTGATTTAAGTTTAAACAACCTAATTCTCCGTTCTAGGGCTTGACCTCCTTTTACTCAGAGCATTTTTTTGTAGAATACTTCTCATCATAAATTCTGTCTGCCACTTCGAGATGTATATAAACTGTTATAAAGCCTATTGCTAGTTTTACAACCTAGGGGTGTCATTCGCAAGGACATGGGAATCATGTTCTTCAAATGTAATCATCAAGGAAGAGAGTCCCCTTTCTCTCAGTCCCTATAGGAGGGTAGGAACCTAACTTGATGACCTTAATCACAGAGATTAAAATTAAATATTTGCAAATTCAGGAAATAACTCCATGTGCTCAACACATCCCACTGATCAACCTCCCTTACCATCCTCCAGTATTTTTCCACTAGCTCATCCCAGCCCTTAAAACACTCCCTGCTCTTTGCTGCTATAGATTTGAGCTCAGACTTTATTCTAGCCTCTCGCTCTCCTATTGCAATAACCTTCAATAAACTTTCCCTTGCCTGGTTAACTTTGACCACTGCAATTTTTGTTTTGACAAGGGTTTATCATTTCTACAGCTCTGCCCTTCAAGGAATAAAAGATAAAAGATCCTCTTCTTTCAGCTTCAAAGAGTTACTTGTTTCACAATTATGCATAACAAAGGATCCACAATTCCTTCAGGGTATAATGTCTACAAGATATCTCCTGCAAACTGCTGGCAAGCATATATGTTTGTTTACAGGGATTTCTACTAGTATTCTCCATCACCATCATTACTCAACAAATGCTTATTGGATTTTGGCCAGAAACTGCCTGGTCCTGGGAAAGCACTGGGAAGCATGCAGACACAATCCATGCTGGAAACTTTGGTCCAGCATCAGTGTTACAAGGATAGACATTTGCAAAGCATTAATATGCTTTTCTCTTTTGCTCCAGTCTTTGGAGACATGCCTTGGCTTGGGAGGGGAAGATGAGAATTATATAAGGAAAGCAAAGAGATAGACCAAGGTAATATTCAACTTCATGCAACTTTAGTCTAGCATCAGTGTTACAAGGGTAACCATTTGCAAAGCATTAGTATGCGTTTCTCTTTTGCTTTTCCCTTTGCTCTGATCTTTGGAGACATGGCACTGCTTGGAAGGGGAAATGAGAATTATATAAGGAAAGCAAAGAGGCAGAGAAAGGTAACTCTCACCTTCATGCACTAACAATAATGGTTTTTCAGCAAGAGATAGTCTTCCAGGCTGGGCTGGTGACCAGAGAAAGGATGCCCAGCTTTCCTTGTCTCTCCATTAGTGTATGAAGACCCAGGCCTGGAGGACTAAACTATGTAGGGTTCATACAGGAGGAGAAGGGGACCCAGAGGCAGGAAGGAGGTCAAGACAAGTGTTTTGGGCCATTCTGGCTACTATGACAGAAATACCATAGATAGGGTAGACTTGGTGAAAGTGAAAGTCATTCAGTCATTTCCAACACTTCTGTCAACAAAACAGAGAGAGCAGATGTAGCCTAGAGGTACTGCCTGGGCGCGAAGAACAGACTGCCACTTCCCCAGTTCCAGGCCAGAGAACCACCACAGAGGGTAGAACTGCAAACTCACAACCCAAATCCATCTTAGGGGAAAAGCCAAGAGAGGCTACTGGAGCAAATTTCACTTTAAAGGAGCTATTTCAACACAACTGAAGCCTTTTCAATTAAACTGGATGGGACAAGATTTAAACTGGATAGAACCAGAAGCCAAATTTTGCCTAATAACCCACGGGTGGACACAGAGAAGGATCAGGTCACACAGCCAAAATGAAGGCATAACATTTTCTCTGCAGCAGGAGTTAAACTGATGCTGCTGTACAGCAGCCAAGCCTGATTGCACACAGAGGTACGTTTCATCCTTACAACAGCCCTCAGGCATCAGTGCTTATCCACATTTACAAATGAGGAGGAGGAGGTACAAATAGATATAAACTTTCCGTGGTCACAAAACTAGTGAGTAGTGGTGTACTCACTTGACCCAAACCCAGGTCAAGTTCAGTTCAGTCGCTTAGTCATGTCCAACTGTTTGCGACCCCAAGGATTGCAGCATGCCAGGCCTCCCTGTCCATCACCAACTCCTGGAGTTTACTCAAACTCATGTCCATTGAGTCGGTGATGCCATCCAACCATCTCATCCTCTGTCGTCCCCTTCTCCTCCCGCCTTCAATCTTTCCCAGCATCAGGGTCTTTTCCAATGAGTCAGCTCTTCGCATCAGGTGGCCAAAGTATTGGAGTTTCAGCTTCAACATCAGTCCTTCCAATGAAAATTCAGGACTGATTTCCTGAGCTTCCTAAGCCTCTTATCATTCTCCATCAGAGGGCAGACAGACTGAAAATCACAATCACAACATCACAATCACAGGTCAAGGTTAGAGCCCAATCTAGAACCCATGCTTGTAATCCATACCCCACGTGGTCCCTGATCAGAGTATAACTAAGTAAAAAGCCCACATCATCAGGAGCCCATTAAAAATCAAAAGGAAGATACCATGTGAAGCTTTCGCATCAGAGTGTTACAGGAAGGGGGACCTCCTTCTAGGGCCTCAGAGTGGGTCTTGTCTAACACGTGGAGATGAATTGTCTGAGGAGACACACAGGCTGACATAGCAAGAGACTTTATTGGGAACGGGTACCCATGCGGTGAGCAGGGATAGTGAAGCCCAGGAGAACTGCTCTACTCACAATCTCAGGGTTTATGGTAATGGGATTAGTTTCCAGTTTGTTTCTGGCCCGTCTTCTAGCTTGGCCCACATTTGGTCTGACTCAGGGTCCTTGCTGGTGGCTCGGGCATCTCTCAGTAAAGATGGATTCCAGCATGAAGGATTCTGGGAGGTTAGTAGGACATACGGACATGTGTCGCTTCCCTCCTTGTGGCCCCTCCCGAATTCTCCAGGTTAGTTTTCAGTTGCAGCACCATGTTTGGGACCTCTTTTTGCGAGATAACTCATGCAAGTGGTTATCATTGTGCTTGGCCAAGGTGGGCAGTTTCAGTTCAAAGTTTCCCTAACAAATTTTCAAAAATATTCTACTGGCCAGCAAAGCTACGTGACTTCAAAGTGCCTCATGCCTGGTGACACAATCCACCCTCAAAACTAAAAAACAAAAACAAACCTAAAATATATATATATATTTAAGCAGTAGCAATAATTAAAGACGAAATGAGAACAATGAAGAGAAAAGGAATGCTGGAAGAGGTTTCCTGTGAGAGTTGTATTTTGAGGGAAAGAAAGGGAGAAGAATGATTTTTCTTCCCAAGAATGGATCAAACTCTGAGGTTTGAGTAAAGAAATGACCTTGAGCCATAGCAGAGAATAATAAAAGACAATTTCCAGTAAGTATGCTAGCTCGAATTAATGACTTACTTTTTATTTTTAAACTCAATTCAGTAGAGATTTACATGCATTAGGTTACAATGATTAACATTTGAAATCTGACCTTGAAATAATCTTTACATTGTAAATTCTTAATGATCAAAACAATGTTCTCAGTGATTAAAACATATTAGAAATTAATTATTAAAAGAGAATAATTGCAAATACACATTCCTAAAATCTCAAGGCTTTTAAACCATTTATACAAATGACTGAACATTTTTTACATTTACAAAAAAAAGCCTCCATCTGAGTCTCATTTTCATCAATCCAACAAGAAAAATGGTACCTCTCTGCCTCTTCTTTTCTGTCATCTTGCAAACTAGAAATGAACACAACTACTTTTGATCCCATCAAAGACAAAGAGAGAAAATTGTTCCATAAAAATCTGTAACATTAAGGAATAATCCCAAGAACTTTCTTAAGTAAGATTAATAAAAAGTCAGCAGTCTTGATGATCACTTGTCTTGTTAAAAAATCACTTTAAAAAACAGTTCAATAACATACAGTCAGGACACAGTCTTCCTGCTATACCAAACAACCACAATTGAGGCTCAAACTGGTAACAGGACAAGTGCAACTATTTAGCAAACTGCATTTGCCTGAACACTTTTTTTTTGAGCAATAAGGTTTCAAGAAATACTTATATCTCATTACATAGAGAAAAAAATTCAACCAGATATGGGTTCCATGTATTTTAAGCAATCTTCCCCAATGCCATGGCCTTCCTTAACTTGGACGCGCTTATCCCGAATAGATTTCCTTTGGATAGAAGGAACCCCTGAATGTGTACAAGCTGGTGCTGACTGTGGCTTCCACTGGCCAAGAACCAGGACAAGGGCCTCTCAGATGCACTGGCCTCCCAAGAGCTGATCACACCTGGCCAACTCTCCTGGAGAAGATGCAAGAACATCCCCTACACTCTCCTTGTCCATGGGGGTCCCATCAGAAGTGACAATGTTTAATGAAAAAAAAGAAAAGGTAATTTGCTGGGGCATTTGATATATACCCTTTCCTGAGTTGTTAAACAATACTTTTAGTAATTTACTTTATATTGATCATTAACATATCTTTTCCAAAATAAAGGAGTGATATTTAAAATGCTACCTTTATTAATTTTTATTGCTATTTTTTATTGTTATTAAAGTAATACAGATGTATTATTTCACAGTTTAACATAGTCCAAGATTCAGAACATTTTAACTGGGAATTTGGTCAGGATTTCTGCTATGGACTGTTTGCGTCACCCCAAAATTCATATGTTGAAGCGCTAATCATCCATGTGATGGGCCCTTTTGGGAAGTAATTAGGATTAGATGAGTTCAAGAAGGGGGGCCCCCATGATAGGATTAGTGCCTTAAAAGAAAAGGAAGTGACCAGAGCTCTCTCTTTCTTGTGATTACACAGCAAGAAGGCAGCCACATGACAACCAGGAAGAGGGTCCTCACCAGACACGGAATCCACCAGCACACAGATCTTGGACTTCCAAGATCTTGAACAGTGAGAAATAAATCTTTGTTGTTTAAGCGACCCAGTCTATGGTATTTTTGTTATAGCAGCGTGAGCTGACCAAGACAGTCTCACAAGGCTGAAATCAACTTGTTAATTGATTAACCAGGTACACCCTCATTTGGAGGTTCAGTGAGGGAAAATCCACTTCTAAGTTACCACAGTGTGGTGGCAAAATTCATTGCCTTAGGGCTGTAGAGTTGGGGTCTTCATTTTCTTGCTAACTGCCGACTGGGGGCCACTCTCAGCTACCAGAGGCTACATTCAAGCCCTTGCCATGTGGCCTCCTCCATAGGACCCCTTACACCCCTCAGCCCTTCCTGAATCTACCTCTTCAGGAAGGGCTCGTCCCTTTAGAGGGCTTGCCTGATCAAGTCAGGCCCACTCAATAAGTTAACTGACTTGGAACCTTTCAAATCCCTTCACTTATGTCATATAGCATCACCTAACATGATATTCATAGTCATGTTCACACTTAAGAAGAGGAGGTATTGGGGCTTTCCTGGTGGTCCAGAGGCTAAGACTCTGCACTCCCGATGCAGGGGCTTGGGTTCAGTCAACCCCTGGTCAGGGAACTGGATCCCACGAGCTGCAATCAAGAGCTTACATGCCACAACTAAGACCCAGCACAGCCAAAGAAATAATTTTTTAAAAAAAGAGAGAGAGGGAGAGGTCTTGCCTGGTGGCTTAGCAGTAAAAGAAAAAATCTGCCTGCCAATGCAGGAGACGTGGGTTCAATCCCTGAGTCAGGAAGATTGCCAAATAGAAATTTTAAAAAAAACAAAGAGAGAGAGAAGGGTGTTATATAGATTATGTACATCAGGGAGCAGGAGTGTGGGACTGCCTCACAATTCTATTGGTTTAGATTCTCTGGAGAACCTTGACTAATACACATGGTCATTGTATGAATTACAACTCAGGCCCCTCTGCATGTTACTCCAAACCCAATCAGTAACTTTATATTATCCACTTTCTTGCAATGAGCAAAAATGGCAATTCCTTGAGGGTTTTTTAATGTCTGTGACAGCTAAAGGGCACTGGAAGAGCTATATTCCACATAACCTTGAGATTGTACTTGATTTGTTTTATGCAGAATGCAGTGAATGTGTAGTCTCTCTTATGATACCTTACTATAGATGTTCTTTTAGCCTGATAACATATAAAGTTGGAAAAAATGAGAAAACAGGGAATGCTCCTGTTGCAGATGATACAATAATAACTATCAGGTAGAAATTTCCAGCTGCAGATAACTGAAAACCTGCCGAAGGGGCTTAAGCAACAATAAAGACATGTGTTACTTCATATAATATGAGACCTGGGGAGAGAAAGGGAGACTCCAGGATGGATTGTTCAGTTGCTCATGATGAATGTGGGTTCTTTCTTTCTTTATACTCTGCCATCCTCAGGGTGTGGACTTGGAATGACTCCCCTCACAGTCCCAAGGAATTTGCATAAATCCAGGCATCATGCAGAGATGATAACATCTAGAAGCACAAAAGGACTATTCCTTCTTACTTGTCTCTCTTAACATTTTAGAATGGAGGCTGAGGAGATCTACATTCTGCTGCAAAATACAGTGAAAAGCACCAATACTTTACAAGGTCTTAGTCTTCCTAAGAAAAGAAGAGAAAACACTTCCAAACTCATTCCATGAGGTCAGTAGTACCCTGATAGTGAAATCAGACAAAGATACTACAAGAAAACTATAAACCAATATCCTATACAGAGATGCAAAAACCCTCAACAAAATATTAGCAACATATAAAAAGGATTATGTTCCATGATCAAGTGGGACTTATCCCAGGAAGGCAAGGTTAGTTGATATGAAAACCAATTAGCGATCCCATGGACTATAGCCTGCCAGGCTCCTCTGTCCATGGAATTCTCCAAGCAAGAATACTGGAGATATTGGAGTGGGTTGCCATTCCCTTCTCCAGAGGATCTTCCCTGCCCATGGATCAAACCTGGGGCTCCTGCATTGCAAGCAGATTCTTTACTGTCTGAGCCACTAGGGAAGCTCACAACATAATACACATTATTAAGAGAATAAATGGATTGAGAACAGGAGGAGAAGGGGGCAACAGAGGATGAGATGGTTGAACGGCATCACCTACTCAATGGACATGAGTTTAAGCAAACTCTAGGAGATAGTGAAGGACAGGGAAGCCTGGAGAACTGCAGTCCATGGGGTCCCAAGAGTGAGACACGACTTAGCAACTGAACAACAAGAGAATAAAAGACAAAAACCACATGATTAGACACGGAAAAGGCATTTGGAAAACCTCAATACACTTTTATAATAAAATCATTCAAAAATGTAGGAATAAAATGGGACTTTCTCAACCTAATAAATGCTCTACAAAAACCCATAGTTAATGTCAGGCTTAACAGTGAAAGACTGAAAACGTTGCCACTAATAGCAGAAACAGGACAAGAATGTCCCCTTGCCACTTCTATTCCACAATGTACTGGAGGTTCTAGCCTGGGAAATTAGAAAAGAAAAAGAAATAAAACACATCCAGATTAGAAAGAAGTAAAACTTTCTCTTTGCAGATGACATATAGAGAAAATCTTCAGAAATCCACAAAATAAACCGTTAGAGTTAATGAAGAGTTCAGAAAGGTTGTAGGATACAAGATCAGTTTACAAAAATGCCAAGTACATTTAGCATGGCATTGAGTTGTGATATAGTTTTACTTTGATGTGCATTTTGAATTTCAGCTACACCTAGATAGATGTAAAATGATAATTAAAATGCTGTAACCAACTTATCTAATAAAATCGGCACCCAGCCACTATTTTGTTGACTATGAGAAAGTTTAAGTTTATGTTAATTTTTAGGGTCTGATAGAATATTTCATGTGTATTACAGTGGTATTCATATGCTATGTCTCTAAACTTTATTTTCAAAAGCTTAAAGCCTAAATATAAACTTCTCTGGAATTTAAAAAAAAAAAATTAATAGTGTTTCTGTATATACAGGGTAATGAACAATTCAAAAAAAATTCCATTTGCAATAACATCAAAAAGGATAAAATAGGCAGAAATTAAATACAACAAAAGAAGTATGAGACATGTACAATGAAAACAACAAAGCATCATTGAAAGAAATTTTTAAAGATCTAAACAAACGTAAAGACATTTCCTATTCATAGATTGGAAGACTTAACATAGTCAAGATAGTCATAACAGTCAATTTTATGCATCAGTTTGGCCAGGTTGTAGTTTCCACTTATTAAATCAAATATTAATCAAGGTGTTGCTATGAAGGTACTCTTTAATAAATATGATTATTATCTATAAACAGTTAACTTTAAGTAAAGGAGATTATCTTAAATAATTTGGTGGGCCTGAATCAATCAGTTGAAAGTCCTAAAAATATAACTGAGGTTTCCAAGTAGAAAACTGATTCCCTAGTGGCTCAGTGGTAAAGAATCTGTCTCCCAAAGCAGGAGACGCAGGTTCGATCCCTGGGTTGGGAAGATCCCCTGGAGAAGGAAATGGCAACCCACTCCAGTATTCTTGCCTACAGAATCTCATGGACAGAGGAGTCTGGTGGCTCCCATGGACAGAGGGCTACATTCCATGGGGTTGCAAAAGAGTCAGGCATGACTTAGTGACTAAACAATAACAACATTCCAAGTAGAAAATATTCTACCGTGGTCTGCAGTTTCTGCTCATATCCCAGTGTTCTCTCCTGACCTTTAGACACCCTGGTCTACAGATTTCAGATTTGTCTGGCCAGTCCCCACAATTGCATGAATCAATTTAGGGCTGTGTGTGTGAGTGTGTGTGTGTGTGTGTGTGTGTGTGTGTGTGTGTGTGTGTGTTGTCAGTTCTGTTTCACTGATAGAACCCTAACTGATATAATGGTTATACCTCTTAAATTCTCTACAAATTCAACACAATCTCATTCCAAATTCTTGCTGGCTTTTTTTGCAGGAATTGACAAATTGATCCTAAAAATCGTATAGAAATTCAGGAGACTCAGAATACCCCAAAAAATCTTGAAAAAAAAACTTTGGAGGACTCACATTTTCCAATTTCAAAATGCACTACAAAGCTACAGTAATCAAAATAGTGTGATACTGGCATAAGGATAGACATTATAGATCAGTGGAAAAGAATTGAGAGTCCAGAAGTATACCCATACACTTATGAGCAATTGACTTCCAACAGGGTGCCTTGGCAGTTCAATGGGGAATGAAGTTGGACCCTTGCTTCACACCATATACAAAAATTAGTTCAAAATGGATCAAAGATGTAAATGTAAAAGCTAAAACTATAAAACTTTTAGAAGAAAACATAGGTGTAAATCTTTGTGAGCTTCAGTTAGACACTGGTTTCTAGGATATCACATCAAAAACACAAGCAATTAAAGAAAAAAATTAATTGAACTTCATCAAAATCAAAAACTTTTGTACTTTAAGCAAAAGCACTCAGTCGTGTCCGACTCTTTGCAACCCCATGCACTATACATCCCATGGAATTCCCCCGGCCAGAATACTGGAGTGGGTAGCCTTTCCCTTCTCCAGGGGATCTTCCCAACCCAGGGATCGAACCCAGGTCTCCTGCATTGCAGGCAGATTCTTTACCAGCTCAGCCACAAGGGAAGCCCTAGTGCTTCAAAGGAAAGTAAAAACAGAATGGGAGAAGATATTTGTAAATCATATATCTGCTAAGGGTCAAGTTTACAGAATATACAAAGAAGTCTTATAGCTCAACAATAAAAAGACAAATAATACAATTTTAAAATGGACAAATGACTTGAATAGACATTTCTCCATAGTAGATACACAATGGTCAATAAGAAACATGAAAATTTGCTCAACATCATGGTCATGCTGCTGCTGCTGCTAAGTCGCTTCAGTCGTGTCCAGCTCTTCGTGACCCTACGGACTGCAGCCTACTAGGCTCCTCCGTCCATGGGATTTTCCAGGCAAAAGTACTGGAGCGGGTTGCCATTGCCTTCTCCGTCATGGTCATAAGGAAATGCAAAGAGAAAGCACAATGAGATACTACTTCATATTTACTAGGATAGCTATAATCAAAAAGATAGACAAAACAAGTGTTGGTGAGGATGCAGAGAAACTGCAACCCTCATACATTACTGGTGGAAATTAAAATGATGCAACCACTTTTGAAAACAGTTTGGCAGTTCTGCAAAATTCCTCTCTACATATATACCCAAGAGAATTAAAAACATATAGTCACATAAAATGTTGTATGGAAATATTCATTGCAGCCATATTCATAACTGCCCAAAATGAAGATAATACAAATGTCCAATTGATGAATGAATAAATAAACAAAAATACGGCATATCCCTATAATGGGACATCCTTCCACCTAAAATTAATGAAGCACTGTGTGCGCGCATGCTCAGTCACTCAGTTGTGTCCAGTGCTTTGCGATCCTATGTACTATAGCTTGCCAGGCTCCTCTGTCCGTAGAATTTTCCAGACAAGAACACTGGAGTGAGTTACCATTTCCTCCTCCAGGGGGCTCTTCTTGACCCACGGATTGAACCCTCATCTCCTGCATCTCCTGCATCGGCAGGTGGGTTCTTTCCCACTGAGCCACTGGAAAGCCTCAATGAAGTACTGATACATGCTAAACCATGGATGAACTTTGAAAACGTTATGCTAAATAAAAGAAGCCAGTCACAGAAGGCCAGCTATTATACGATGCCATTTGTATGAAATGCCCAGAATAGGCAGGTCCATAGAAACAGAGTGGATTCATGGTTAGAAGGGGCTGAAGGGAGAGGAGGTGGGGAGTGACCGCTAATGGACCAGGTGCTTCTTTTGAGGGTGAAGAAAGCATTCTGGGATGAGACAGCAGTGATGGTTCTACAGCTTTTGAATATACTAAAAACAACTGAACTGGATATTTTTAAAGGGTGAATTTTATATGTGAATTGTATCTCAGTTTTTAAAAGTACAGGGAGAATTTGAAGTTCCTAAGAGTGTTTCCCCGAAAGATATAAGAAGAAGGGGGTGAAAAGGACAGGTGTCGCTAAGGTAATGAGAAGCAGGGGTTTCTGTGTGGGTGTGGGGTGGTGGGTGAGAAATGTTTGTTTTGCAGGAGAACTAATGGAATGGAATCAAAGACAGAGGTCGAAGAGAAACCAGGAAGGGGCCTCGGGGAAGGAAGGAGGAATGGAAAGGCGTGAAAGGAACCAAGAAGGAAGAGAAAGGCACTCCACAGAAGGGAGAGGACCCTGGGGAGGGATCTGGTGGCCCAAGGACAGAGACTGGACAGAAAACATGTTTGAGGAAGACAGTTCTTCTGGGCAAAAGAATGAGAGAAACAGATTTTTCTTAGGAGCCACCTTGAAGTATATTCCTGTATCCATTTAAGATTCTTCCAAAAGCTCTAATAAAGACGCGAAACTCTTTTGGGGGCAGTGTTTGCTTAAACAGTACAACTCGGGCCAGATTGTGAAGACAAAACTCCTCGAGGATGCACTCTATCTAAACTGTTATGAGTCCTAATTGATGGAATTTTACTGCATAAGTCATTTAGAAACAGTTTCTGGACTCACTGCTCTTCTGAAGGTGAGCAAATCAATCTCACTTACTAAATGTGTCAGATGTGCAAAATGACAAAATAAGAAATACAGATGAACTGACTCCCCGGCAGGCCTGGCTGGAAATTCAATCCACGGCCTCTCCATCCTAAATTCATTGCGTTTCCACCCACTCTTTCTTTAAAATTGCTCAGTAAAATGTTGATCAACATTCCCCAAAGTCTCAAAACGTCTGCACATTCAACATCCATTTTAAAAATTAAGACACGGTCTTTTTTCTTTTCCTGTATTCCAAATATAGACCTTATGCTCTTTATATATGGAATCTAGAAAAACTGTACAGGTGAAGCTATTGGCAGGGCAGGAATAGATTCACAGACATAGAGAAAAGACTGTAGACACCATGGGAAGGGAAGGGTGAGACAAACTGGGATAGTAGCGTTGACATATATACACTACCATGTGTAAAACAGAAAGCTGGCCAGAGTGGCTATAACACAGGGAGCTCAGCTCGGCGCTCCGTGATGACCTCGAGGGGTGGGGAGGGAGGCTCCAGAAGGAGGGGGTACATGTATACCTATAGCTGATTCACTTTGTTATATAGCAGAAACTGACACAACCTTGTAAAGCAATCATATTTCAAAACGAAAGAAAACAAACCAAAAATGTATGCTCTTGTAATTAGAGGATGTAAAAGATTGTGTTTCTCCTTGGTGGTCACAGCGTCAATCATGAGAATCCACAATTTTGTATGCAAGGATTTCTCATATGTGATAAATGACTTCATTTTTGTGTTTTACTGGTTATTTGCTTTTCAGATACATTACGATTGTGGGAAATATCCATTAGTCAGTATTTATCAACATGTTATTGGAAGGGCTTATGCTGAAGCTGAAGCTCTAATACTCTGGCCACCTGATGCAAAGAACTGACTCATTGGAAAAGACCGTGATGCTGGGAAAGATTGAAGGCAGGAGGAGAAGGGGATGACAGAGGATGAGATGGTTGGATGGCATCACTAACTCTGTGGACATGAGTTTGAGCAAGCTCCAGGAATTGGTAATGGACAGGGAAACTTGGCGTGCTGCAGTCCATGGGGTTGCAAGGAGTCGGACACAACTGAGTGACTGAGCTGAATTAAACTGATCAAAATTTTAGGGATTGATTAAAGTGATAAGGGTTTGCGGAACATAAAGGAAAAACTTGTGCTCTGAAGACAATGAAGACATCTAATAGATCCTTGGCAAGAGAACAGTAAACAAGAATTTGGGGCCACCTATTACTGTCATTTGTTTCCTGTGAGTTTACCACTTTTACCAAAAAGCAGTTCCAAATGCTAAAAAATCCAAGGTGGGAGTATTAATGCAGTCTAATGTTACAATAAGAAGATCACTACTTAGATTGCATCTGTGGTTCATCTTTGCTTTTGGTTTCCATCTTAATTTTTTCACTGGTGTCAGCACGTGCTTCCTATTTATTCACAGTAAATATTTACTACATTTACTGTTCAGCTTTGCAGGCCTGCAGGTCTTTGTTGCAACAATTCAACTCAGCCATTGTAAGAACAATGCAGCCATAGACAATATGAAAACTGATGGGTATAGCTGTGCTCTTATAAAACATTTATCAAAAAATGAGCATCAGGCCAGATTTGGCCCATGGACCATGGTTTGTCAGTCACTGGTTTACACTACGTTGTTGTCGTTCAATTGCCAAATCGTGTCCGACTCTTCGAACCCCTTGGACGGCAGCACACCAGGCCTCCCTGTCCCTCACTGTTTCCTGGAGTTTGCCCAAGTTCATGTCCATTGCATTGGTGACGTCGTCCAACCACCTCATCCTCTGTCACCCTCTTCTCCTTCTGCTTACACTATACTAGAATCAAGTCATGATTTCTGCTTTACAGTTGATACAGCTATTGATGAATGATTATATTTCATATTTCTCCTAGTTCAGGGAAATCATTTATTTTCTTTTCTTTGCACATTGCCAAATTATGTGGCAATGTTATGTCACAGATTTAAAGGTGCCACGTTTTAATGGGAAGCAAACTCGGTGATATAAAGAAAAAAATTGCTCCAACTCTCCCCAACTCTGTACTACCAGCTTTCTCTGTCCCTCCAACCTGTAGACCCAGAGTTGAGCTCCCGTGGCAATGAGATGATTAGGAAGGGTAGAACCACTTTTGTGTGGAAGCTGTGAAATGATGATCAAAACCCTCTGCTTCTCTTACACAGTCCTTAACTTCTGAGGATTCGGCATGATAAGATCTGGGGATGCATGTTCTGAAATTGAGTGTGCTTTGGATTGGGAGCCAAGGCAGGGACGCAGGGCATTAAGGGGGTGCTGGTTTCCCCCAGTGTGATAGCAGGTCACAAGTCCCTCCCCGTGTGTCACTACCTTTGGTGTGTGCTCACACCGCCTCTCACTGTTTACAGATGCTGGAGAGCCTGCTAATTACCTTGAAGTCTTCTTATCCTAATCCTAACCTGTTCTCTTTCTCCATGATCCACTCCAAAAAGCTCACCTAGAACTCCTGATGCTTGCTTTCCACCTCTCACAGGAAAGTCCTCTCCACTTCGTTCTGCTCTCCCATCTCCAGAAAATGTAGCTGTAATTCCCATTTCCACCACTGTGTCTCACTGCAGTGCTCTGGCTGGAGAAGACCCTTATTTTTCAACAGGGAAACGATCTTGCATGTTAAGTTCAACCTTCACATTATCCCAAGCAGCTCGAGTTGTGAACAGATAACTTATTAATAAAAATTTAACAGCTCTGATATAAAATTATTGTTTCAATAACTTAGAGTGGATTTAAAGTTGTTGTTGCTGCTGCTGCTGCCGCTGCTGAGTCATGTCCTACTCTGTGCAACCCCATAGACAGCAACCCACCAGGCTGCCCCATCCCTGGGATTCTCCAGGCAAGAACACTGGAGTGGGTTGCCATTTCCTTCTCCAGTGCACCAAAGTGAAAAGTGAAAAGTGAAGTCGCTCAGTCATGTCCAACTCTTAGCCCTGAAATAATGTCTTCTGGGTTTTTTTGGCCATGCCATGTGACATGTGGGATCTAATTCCCCAACCAGGGATTGAACCCAGGCCCCCTGCATTTGAAGCATGGACTCTTATTCCCTGGACCACCATACCTGGTCCAATGTCATTTTTTTTTTAAATCAAGAGATAATGATACATCTTACCACATGGAACTCTGCTCAGTGTTATGTGGCAGCCTGGACAGGAGGGAAGTTTGGGGGAGAATGGATACATGTATATGTATGGTTGAGTCCCCATTACTGTTCATCTGAAACTATCACAACATTGGGTTTTGTCTGTTTGTTTTTGAGGGATTTTTTTAAATTGAAGGATAGTTGCTTTACAATATTGTGTTGGTTTCTGACATACATCAACATGAATCAGCCATAGGTATACATATGTCCCCTTCCCTCTTGAACCACCCTCCAACTTCCCATTCCATCCCACCTTTAGGTTTTTACAAAGCCCTGGTTTGAATTCCCTGAGTCATACAGCAGATTCCCACTGTCTATCTATTTTACACATGGTAAAAGTATGTTTCCATGCCACTGTCCCCATTCATCCCATGCTCTCCTTCCCCACCTCCCTCATGTCCGTAAGTCTGTTCTCTGTGTCTGCATCTCCACTGCTGCCCTGCAAGTAGGTTCATCAGTACCATCTTTATAGATTCCATACATACGCATCAATATATGATATTTGTTTTTCCTCTTTCTGACTGACTTCACTCTGCTTAAGAGGCCCTAGGTTCATCCACCTCATTAGAACTGAGTCAAATGTGTTCCTTTTTATGGCTGAGTAACATTCCATTGTATAGATGTATCACAGCTTCTTTATCCACTCATCTCTTGATGGACATCTAGGTTGCTTTCATATCCTAGCTATTGTAAATAGTGCTGCAACGAACAATGGGGTATATGTGTCTTTTTCCATTATGCTTTTCTCGGGGTATATGCCCAGTAGTGGGGTTGTTGGGTCATATGGTAGTTTTACTCCTAGTTTTTTAAGGAATTTCCATAGTGGCTGCATCAATTTACATTCCCTCCAACAGTGCAAGAAGGTTCGCTTTTCTCCACACCCTTGCCGGCATTTATTGTTTGTAGGTGTTTTGATGATGACCATTTTGACCAGTATGAGGTGATAACTCATTATAGTTTTGACTTAACGTTTCTTTAATAATGAACAGTGTTGAGTATTTTTTTATGTGTTTATTAGCCATCTGCATGTCTTCTTTGGAGAAATGCCTGTTTAGGTCTTTTGCCCACTTTTTGATGGGTTGTTTGATTTCCTGGCATTGAGTTGCATGAGCTGCCTGTTTGATTTCCTGGCATTGAGTGGCATGAGCTGCCTGTTTGATTTCCTGGCATTGAGTGGCATGAGCTGCCTGTGTACTTTTGGAAATTAATCCTTTTCAGTTGTCTCATTTGCTATCATTTGCTCCCGTTCTGCGGGTTGTCGTTTCACCTTGTTTATAGTTTCCTTTGCTGTGTCACTACACTGTTAATTGGCTATGTTGTTGTTCGGTCACCCAGTCACTCTTTGTGATCCCACGCACTGCAACACGCCAGGCCTCCCTGCCCCTCATCATGTCCCGGAGTTTGTCAAAGTTCATGTTCATTGCATTGGTGATGCCATCCAGCCATCTCATCCTCTGATGCCCTCTTCTCCTTCTGTCTTCAATCTTTCCCAGCAACAGGGTCTTTTCCAATGAGTCAGCTGTTCACATCAGGTGGCCAAAGTAGTAGAGCTTCAGCTTCTGCATCAGTCCTTCCAATGTGTATTCAGGGTTGATTTCCTTTAGGACTGACTGGTTTGATCTCCTTGCTGTCCAAGAGAATCTCAAGAGTCTTCTCCAGCACCACAGTTTGAAACCATTGATTCTTTGAGGCTCTGTACTTCTTTATGGTCCAGCTCTCATAACCGTATGTAATCAGCTATACCTCAATATAAAATAGAAACATTTTCTGAAAAAAAAAGAAACACCTTCTCAATTAAAAAAAACTGTTGGCTTAAAATGAAGAGGGAGAGTTAACTACTGTCTCACCACTCACCAACCAAGAGCCCACGATACAGCTGAGCGTTGTGGGAACTACAAGTTATACTCATGAGGTGTGATTTTACAGTTTCTGTTGTTATCTTTTGAATTTCACTCTGGGATATAGTTTCAATAAGAAAGACATCAAGGACAAGCAAAGGATGTGTCAGCAGTCCCTGCATCATCAGGGTGCGTGTGTGTGTGTGTGTGTGTGCGCACACGTGCACACGCATGCTCAGTCGTGTCCAACTGTTTTGCGACCCCATGGACTGTATCCCTCCAGGCTCCTCCGTCCATGGGATTCTCCAGGCAAGAATACTGGAGTTGTTTCAACATTCCCTTCTCCAGGGGATCTTCCTGGCCCAAGGATCAAACACATGTCTCCTGCCTTGCAGGCAGATTCTCTACCGCTGAGCCACCTGGGAAGTTGTTCTCTACAATGTATCACCTTTTAAAAAATGGTGTATAAGCTCTGAAGCCTAACTATGTCTTGCAGGTTCTGTTTCTTTCCTGTGTAGCCCATATATGCATGAAAAATAAATCTGTTCTTCTGTTGATCTATTGTCAGTTAAATTGCAAGCTCCAGCTACTAAACCAAAGAGAGTAGAGGAAAAGTTTTTTCTCCTCTACAATGTCCTCACCACTCCCTCTAAAGGAAGATCCAAGTCCTAAGCTCTGGTACCTATGAATATGACCTTACTTGGGAATGGGGTTTTTACAGATGTAATTATGTAAAGGAACTCAAGATTACATCATCCTAGATTAACCAGGTGTACCCTAAATCCAATGACAGGTTTTTTTAAGGGAAAAGAAGCAGATGCAGACAGAGGGACTCAGGGAGAAGGTGATATGACCCTAGATGCAGAGATTAAGGTGATGCTGCTACAGGCCAAGGAACCCCAGGGATTGCTGCAACCACAGAAGCTGGGAGAGAGGTCTGGAACAAATTCTCCCTGAGAGCCTCCAGAAGAAAAAAACTCTGCAGACAGCTTGATCTCAGACTTTCAGCCTCCAGGACAGTGAGAGAATAAAACTCTATTTTTTTTAAGCCACCAAGTTTGTGGCCATTTGTTACAGCAGTCACAGGAAACTAATACACATGTGTTGCAGCAAGAAAAAAAAAATGGTGATGCAGCACAGGTCAGACTTGCTCTTGGTTTTAAGGGAGAGAAAGAACAGAACCTCATTATTGCTAGTTCAGGCCCTGTTAGGAGAGCAGATCATTAGGGCCTGAAGAGTCTGTCTGCAGTTGGAGCATGATACCAAATACCAGGTACCAAATACCTAGTAAAGTGGGTACCAAATGCCAGGTAAGGAGCTGGGGTCTGTTAAAAACCAGTGACCAGGAGGAGGAACCTCCAACAGAACCACAAAAGAAAGTACATGTTTGATTAGATCCAGGGCAGGCATCAGCAAGCTTTCTCTGAAAAGGGCCAGATAATAAATATTTTCAGCTTTGTGAGCCATCCTGTCTCTGTCACAATTACTCAACTCTACTACCATAAACTCTGCCACAGACAATTGGTAAATAAACAGATCCAACAGTGTTATAATAAAACTTCTTTAACGCACACCTGGGTATATACAAAGGAAGTAAAAGCAGAGATTCTAACAGATACTTTCACATCCAAGTTCACAGCAGCATTATTCACAATAGCCAAGAGGTAGAAACATCCCAAGTGCTCACCCACTGATTTATAGATAAACAAAATATGATATATATACATACAATGGAATATTATTCAGCCATAAAAAAGAGAGAAGGAAAGCCTGAGACTTCCCTGGTGGTCCAGTGGTTAAAAATCCACCTTCCAATGCAGAGTTTGATCCCTGGTCAGGGAACTGACATCCCACAGGCCCTAGGGTGATGATGCCCCAGCTGAAGAGCCTGCATGTCCTGACTACTGAGCGTGCATGCTCTAGAGCCCGTGCACCATAACTAGAGGAGAAACCCACATGCCACACCTATAGAAGCCTGTGCACCAAGACGAAGACCCAGCCCAGCCAATAAATAACTAAAAAAGAAAGAAGGCAATCCTGTCACATACTACAACAAGGAGGAAACTTAAGGACATGATGCTAAGTAAGCCAGACACAAAAGGACAAATACTGCACGATGCTACTTATGTGAGGAATCTAAAGCAATCAAAACCTTAGAAACAAAAGCAGAATGCTGGTTCCAGAGACAGAGGGGTGAGGGGAAAGGGAGGCATGATTCAGTGGATACAGAGCTTCAGGTTTGCAAGATGAAAAGGTTCTAGGAATCTGTTGCAAGACACGGTGAATATAGTTAACACTACTGCCCATACATTTTAAAAATGGTTAAGATGGTAAATTGTATGTTATGCTTTTACCACAATAAAAAAAAAAAAGTGATGATGCAAGGTATGTTCTGGAGATCTAATGTCTAACACCGTGACCACAGCTAACAATACTGTATGGTGTTCTTGAAATTTGCTAAGAGGGTGGATCTTATGTGTCCTCACCACCAAAAATAATAATAATTTTAATTTTAAAAAAGATAGTAACTATGTGAGGTGATGGATATGTTAATTAGCTTGATTGTGGTGATTCTTTCATAATGTACATCCAATCATCGTTTACATCTTAAATGCGTACAATGTTTAATTATCAATTATATCTCAATTTGGGACTTCCATTGGAAGGACCGATGCTGAAGCTGAAGCTCCAATACTTTGGCCACCTGATGCGAAGACTGACTTGTTGGAAAAGACCCTGATGCTGGGAAACACTCAAGGCAGGAGGAGAAGGGGACGACAGAGGATGAGATGGCTGGATGGCATCACCGACTCGATGCACACGAGTTTGAGCAAGCTCCAGGAGTAGGTGATGGACAGGGAGGCCTGGCGTGCTGCAGTCCACGGGGTCGCAAAGAGTCGGACACGACTGAGCGACTGAACTGAAGGTGGCGCTAGCAGTAAAGAACCCATCTGCCAATGCAGGAGACATCAGAGTTTGGGTTTGATCCCTGGATCAGGAAGATCCCCTGCAAGAGGGCATGGCAACCCCATCCCAGTATTCTTGCCTGGAGAATTCCATGGACAGATAGGAGCCTGGCGGGCTACAGTCCATGGGATCACAAAGAGTCAGACACAACTGAAGCAACTTAGCATGCATGTGTGACCTTAAAAAGCCTCCAAACTATGTCGTTTACACTCTGCTGAGTACCTAAGCCAAAGCCTTTGACTGTGTGGATCACAAATAACTGTGGAAAATTCTGAAAGAGATGGGAATACCAGATCATCTGACCTGTCTCTTTGAGAAACCTGTATGCAGGTCAGGAAGCAACAGTTAGAACTGGACATGGAACAACAGACTGGTTCCAAATAGGAAAAGGAGTACGTCAAGGCTGTATATTGTCACCCTGCTTATTTAACTTATATGCAGAGTACATCATGAGAAACGCTGGGCTGGAAGAAACACAAGCTGGAATCAAGATTGCCGGGAGAAATATCAATAACCTCAGATATGCGGATGACACCACCCTTATGGCAGAAAGTGAAGAAGAACTAAAGAGCCTCTTGATGAAGGTGAAGGAGGAGAGTGAAAAAGTTGGCTTAAAGCTCAACGTTCAGAAAACTAAGATCATGGCATCTGGTCCCATCACTCCATGGGAAATAGATGGGGAAACAGTGGAAACAGTGTCAGACTTTACTTTTTTGGGCTCCAGAATCACTGCTGATGGTGACTGCAGCCATGAAATTAAAAGACGCTTACTCCTTGGAAGGAAGGTTATGGCCAACCTAGATAGCATGTTTAAAAGCAGAGACATTACTTTGCCAACAAAAGTCCGTCTAGTCAAGACTATGGTTTTTCCAGTGGTCATGTATGGATGTGAGAGTTGGACGGTGAAGAAAGCTGAGCGCCGCAGAATTGATGCTTTTGAACTGTGGTGTTGGAGAAGACTCTTGAGAGTCCCTTGGACTGCAAGGAGATCCAATCAATCCATCCTAAAAGAGATCAATCCTGGGTGTTCATTGGAAGGTCTGATGTTGAAGCTGAAGCTCCAATACTTTGGCCACCTCATGCGAAGGGTTGACTCATTGGAAAAGACCCTAATGCTGGGTAGGATTGGGGGCGGGAGGAGAAGGGGACAACAGAGGATGAGATGGTTGGATGGCATCACCGACTCGATGAACATGGGTTTGGGTAAACTCCGGGAGTTGGTGATGGACAGAGAGGCCTGGTGTGCTGCAATTCATGGGGTCGCAGAGAGTCGGACACGACTGAGCGACTGAACTGAACTGAGTACCTAAGGGGGCCTGTCTAATACAGTGTCAAGGCTTACAGTTTGGGAGCCAGTGAACATTCATTTCTGGGCCCTCAGATGGTTCGCTTCTGCTCTCTGGGCCCCAATGTGATCAGATGATTCTCATTTGCTGGTTACAAATGCTCTGTACCAGAAAAACACGTAGCCGCCAACGAGCCCTCAAGAGAGGGCATTCCTACATACTGGCAGCCGCCACCATCCTCAGGCATATTTTCACCCAGAGGAATAAACATCTGAGTAGGAAGAGACATGAAATGCGAACCTTGAAGTCATAATTCAGCGTCTAAGGACTCACAAACCGGCTCAGGTTTATTAGACGGCTAATAAAAATAAATCATGGTCATGTTTTTAAAATGACTTCCCATGTGTTGTGGTTACTTTTCGGGCACACTGTAAATTAACTGTGAAAGGCTACTTCCTGCTGGGACTTCTTTTTTTTTCTCCCTCAAATATAAAGGGTTATAAGGCTAAAGAATGCAGACGCGCATCATGTCTGCAGAAATCATTAAAAAAGATCAAATGTAATATGTTCTTTCAACATGGACAACAGGCTTTGAGATTTTCCATTCAGGCAGCCTCGAACACTGCCTCCAGCGTTTGCCAGTTACTCCTGACAAATACCATTTGGGCCTGAGTGATGCTGTAAGTGAAATAAAACAGTGGGAGAAAAAAAAAAAACCAGAGCATGATAAAAGGCATTTTTTTTTGGTCTGCTGAGAACTTACTGTAAGTTATCCATTCACGGGGGAAGGCTTTGCTTCCTGCCAGGGACGGGCCCCATGTGATCCAGAGTTCTAAGGTGACTTTTGTTTGACAGTAATAGGAAGAGAAGACAAAACTCAGTTTTCAAGTCCCTTGAAAGGGAGTCCGCTCTTTTTTCCCCCTCACAAAGGAAAACATGTCTATAAACAAAGGAAGGGACGGAAGGCTCTCCTGCAACCCCCATCCTGCATAATATGAGCTAATGGATGAGAACAATGCTGTGAAATCAACTGGCTCAGATCTGAGTGTGCAGCATGTCAGAACCTGCAGGGCACCCAGGTCGGCATTCAGAGGGCAGCCGACTGGTCATCCCCACATCCTATCTCTCCCGAAATCTCCACTTCTGAGGTCTTTCCATCCCAGAACCCATGGGTGGCCCCCAACAAGGACCACATCCACCCCCATGACCACCACCACCTTGGTCTTCAACGCCCCAAGGAAAGTCGACCTTAGTGCTGAAGGGAATCAGAAACTAGCTCATGGAAATGGCCAGAAAGAAGCTGGACGGGTATAAAGGCTACCCAGAAGGGACTTTGCCGCCTGCCCTGCTGGGCTGGGCTTTCCCCGTATATTGGAAGAACAGTGCCCAATGGGGAAGAAATCCATGCACGCGTGGCACCCGTCTGGTGCAGTGCTTGCCCCTAGGAACTATGCACTCCCTGGAACTCCTAAGTTAATGGCATAGCCTGGTCTGAAAATCCTCAGACTCTTCAAGTCCAAGCCCCGCAGCCCCCAGGCATCACAGCCGATCAGTGAATTCAGAAGCACACCGTTGCCCTGGGATCTATTTTTCCCCCTGTGAACACGAACCTCAGAAATATAAGTCAGGCAAAGAATTAATCTCAAAAATATACAAGCAACTTCTGCAGCTCAATTCCAGAAAAATAAATGACCCAATCAAAAAATGGGCCAAAGAACTAAACAGACATTTCTCTAAAGAAGACATACAGATGGCTAACAAACACATGAAAAGATGCTCAACATCACTCACTATCAGAGAAGTGCAAATCAAAACCACAATGAGGTACCATTTCATGCCCGTCAGAATGGCTGCTATCCAAAAGTCTACAAACAATAAATGCTGGAGAGGGTGTGGAGAAAAGGGAACCCTCTTACACTGTTGGTGGGAATGCAAACTAGTACTGCCACTATGGAGATCAGTGTGGAGATTCCTCAGAAAAATGGAAATAGAACTGCCATATGACCCAGCAATCCCACTGCTGGGCATACACACCGAAGAAACCAAAATTGAAAGAGACACGTGCACCCCAATGTTCATTGCAGCACTGTTTATAATAGCCAGGACATGGAAGCAACCTAGATGTCCATCAGCAGACGAATGGAAAAGGAAGCTGTGGTACATATACACAATGGAATATTACTCAGCCATTAAAAAGAATACATTTGAATCAGTTCTAATGAGGTGGATGAAACTGAAGCCCATTATACAGAGTGAAGTAAGCCAGAAAGAAAAACACCAATACAGTATACTAACGCATATATATGGAATTTAGAAAGATGGTAACGATAACCCTATATGCGAGACAGAATAAGAGACACAGATGCATAGAACAGTCTTTTGGACTCTGTGGGAGAAGGTGAGGGTGGGACGTTCTGGGACAATAGTATTGAAACATGTATATTATCATATGTGAAACAGAATGCCAGTCCAGGTTCGATGCATGAGACAAGTGCTCAGGGCTGGTGCACTGGGATGACCCAGAGGGATGGGATGGGGAGGGAGGTGGGAGGGGGTTCAGGATGGGGGACACATGTAAACCTATGGCTGATTCATATCAATGTATGGCAAAAAACACTACAATACTGTAAAGTAATTAGCCTCCAACTAAAATAAATAAATTAAAAAATAAAATAAATAAATAAAAATTTGCTGAAGCTTAAAAAAAAAAAGAAATATAAGTCAGGGAGACTGGGGTTCCAAGGCTGACTGTCCTCCAGCTGACCCCCCAGCAAGGGGTGTGGGTGAGGAGCTAGCTGGCTGTTGTCAGGCCACCTCCCCTGGCACTTCACAGGTATTTGAGAACCTCCATCCCGCAAACTCAAAGGGGCAAAACTGTGATAATCACTGAGAATCTGGCCTCCAGGGTCCTCCCAGCAGAGCCCCGGGGCCCCTCCTCACTGTCTGTAGGTGAGTGACTCCAACAGCAGCCTCGTGTCAAGGATGGGTGTCCCCCAGCTGTGCCAAATATCTGCTGATGGTCAGGCTGACTGGTCCAGGAGACTGGGAATTCTCTACCAAAATGGTTTGAAGTCTGGAGGCAGCCACACTTCTGTACTTGTTCTGTTTTGTTTCTTTTATGTATTTATTTATTTGGCTCTGCCAGGTACTTGGTTGTGGCCTGCAGGATCTAGTTCCCTGACCAGGAATCGAACCCAGGCCCCCTGTGCTGGGAACCCAGAGTTTTAACCACTGGACCCCCAGGGAAGTCCCCAGCCACACTTCTGAGGAACTGTTTCTCTAACTCTCAGTAGGTCCAGGGCAGGGTCTGAGACTGAATTTCTCAAAAGCTCCTTGATGCTGTTGGTCTGCAGATCACCTTTTAAGGAGCAGGGTCCTAAAGCAAGTGACCCCAGTAAAAGACACTGAAAGTGCTTCTGTAGCTTCCTGAGGGACATTTTTGGTGGCAGAGGCCTCCCCCATAGATTCCTGCCAATGAGTAAACTATAAAAGATGATGGATTCCAACAGCTGCTCACTGCCAATATTTTGCTCCTACTAGTATCCGAGATGCTGCCTTCTAACTATAGGGACAGAATATTTCTTCTTCCATACAATTTCTGCTGATGGCTGTGTGCATGTGAACCACGGCTCCCAAGCTGGGCTACAGTGGGGCTCCCTGGCCTGAAGGATGAACCACAACGATCACAAAGCAGCTCTTATTACCCCAACTTGAATACTGGGTGCAGGATCGGTTTCCCAAACAGCCAGCTACCTCTGGTAAGGAAACTCCAATCAGAGACACTGTCATTTGTCATTGCCTCTACTCTTCCAATTAAGGGGGAAAACTTCAATACCACAGTAAAGGCCTCACCAGGTCATGCTAGCGTGCTCTAGGTGAAAGGCCCAAGAGAAAACAAACACCCGCTCAAGACAAGGCTGTGTATGTTAATCATTCAGTCCTGTTCGACTCTTTGTGACCCCATGGACTGCAGCTCACCAGGCTCCTCTGGCCATGGGGATTCTCCAGGCAAGAATACTGGAGTGGGTAGCCATTCCCTTCTCCAGGGGCTCTTCCCGACCCAAGGATTGAACCCGGGTCTCCTGCATTGCAGGTGGATTCCTTACCATCAGAGCCACCTCAGTAGCACAAGGCTGGGATATGTATAAATAGGGAGGGGAGTGGAAGGGAAAGAGGAGAAGAAAGAAACCATGACGATCGGAGCTTCCCTGATCTGCAAGTTGGATTTGTCTTGATGGAAGGACAGGTCACAAAAGCCCTGGGAAAGTGCATCAAACCGAAGAGCTCATTTCAAATGAGACAATCCCTCCCCCACCGCACCCCACCCCCGCTGCACAGTCACTAGGTCACATCCCATGCCTGGCCTTGCGGGGTCTGGAACCTGTCGGTCACCTGCAGACTCAGCAGTTCAAGGGCACCCTGGCGTTGTTTTCATTCCACTTTGAAGCTCTGTCCTCAGATCAAACGTGGGCCTGTAACAGCAGACGGGCAGCCCTCCCCTGCTCTGGGAGAAATGGCTCCTTTCCAGCTCTCCACCGAAGGGACAGCTTTCTAGTTCAAGAAGCATCTGGCAGGAGAGGAGACACAGGAGTCACTCCCCCCTTCCTTTGTGTGGGTGGTCAGTTTAAACTCCTTCAAAGGACCCTTGCTCTGTTTGCCGGCATGTCAGGACCTGTCTACCAGCCACCAATGATGATGGAAATTAAAACCTGTGACCTGGTGCATGAAAAATTCTTTCCTTCTCAAAACAAGTCCCAAATATCAACCTTTGTTTATAGTTTGTTGGCAGAGACCGGGCAGTTCCTGCCTCTTATCACAGGCCCCTCTTCTCACCCCCACCTCGGAGGGCCATCACACCCGGCCAGGTCCCTTCTCTAGCAGCCCTCACCTTGAACTCAAGTCTGTCTGCCTGTGTTTCTCACCCAAGGAGATCCAGGGGCCCACAAGAGAATATGAAGTCTGACTTGATCCCAGTAGCAGCGCACAGAGCTCTTTGTTACATTGTCTGGATCCTACTAACATCTGAGAAAAAAAAACAAAACAAAACACTGTTGCCTGATTTCCATGGTGGCCTCCATGACCTGAGTCAGCATTCTCAGTTGGGTGGTCCTCTTATGCCATCTAGTGTTCAAAAATAGAAGTATCACAAAGTCCCCCAGAATCAGAGATCCGGTTCCCATTTTTCAGCCACCAACCACACTTGGGACCCTCACTGGTGTAGCTTGTTGTTAAAGGAGACGCGTGAAAAGAATTAAAGCGTACTGAGCACCTTTTCTGATCTGACCACCCTATTTAACCCTACTGACTGAACCTCACATTAAAACATCTGTGCTGTGGATCCATCTGTGCTCCACGTGGATTGGTTCTATATTTTAAAAATATTTAGGCAACATAAACTTGTACAGTGGTACAGCAATTGGCACTCTCTGTCCTGCCTTCCCAGACTATTGCAATTATAGGTTTGAAAATCCAGAATGTTCCAGCTGGGAGAAGTTAAAAGAGTTTGGTCCTGTAGCCTGGAGACTCCAAGGAAGTTTGCTGAACGTCAAAGTCACCTGGGAGCTTTAGGACCCCTAGGATCTTGGCGCACTCCAGGCCAGTTCAATCAGACCCTCTGGAGTGGGACCCCAGCCTCCGCAGTATTGAAAGCTCAACATGTGAGAAGGCAGTGACATCAGCAAGACAGAGGGCCTAGGAGGCCCCAGTGTTTATCTCCTCATAAAAACAGTAAACAACTGCAAACAGACTAGCTCAGGAAAGCTCTGGCGTACAATGACAAAGCAGCCAAAACCCCACAGAGTTCAAAAACTGAGGATGGTCACATGGGCAAGAACAGGAAGTGTTTCATCTGTGTCACCCCATGCTCGAGCCAAGAGCACCTGAGTGCCGGGGGGGGGGGTCTCCCCTGTCCCCAAGGAATCTCGTCTCCCTGAGAGAAGGAAGGCAGGACCCTACCAAGCCCCGTCACCACTGTGTCATCTGCAGCCTTGGCTCCTGAGGTGTCCCCCAGGCCACAGCTGGTGGAGCTGCCCGGATTCCCCATCTCCGTGTCCCTCCCGAGGGCTGGAGCGCTCACCGCCCTCAGGGGCCCCACTGCCTGGGGTCAGGACCTCACAGCACATCACCGCACGCAGGATGGGAGCCAAGGCGGCATGGAGCCCTGCTCTCAGTCTCGGCTCACAGCCTTGTGCCACCACATCCAGGTCAGCCCCTGGGTCCCAGGCCACACCTGACCATTTCCAGCTCCACCCTGCTACCACCCCGGGCCCCACGCCTGGGTCCCAGATTGCCACTCTGAGCCATCACTGCCAAGCCACACTGTCCGTGCTCCCAGCCCTGCCCCTGGGGCCCAGGTCAAAGTCCTTGCCAGAGGCCAACTGTCATCGCCCTGAGCCCTGCTCCCCAGATCCTGACCCAAGGTTTTAATGGGCCACCACCAGGTAGGTGGCCCTGCACAGCATGGTTTAGCAGAGACATTACTTTGCCAACAAAGGTCCGTCTCGTCAAGGCTATGGTTTTTCCAGTAGTCACGTATGGATGGGAGAGTTGGACTGTAAAGGAAGCTGAACGCTGAAGAATTGATGCTTTTGAACTGTGGTGTTGGAGAAGACTCTTGAGAGTCCCTTGGACTGCAAGGAGATCCAACCAGTCCATCCTAAAGGAAATCAGTCCTGGGTGTTCATTGGAAGGACTGATGTTGAAGCTGAAACTCCAGTACTTTGGCCACCTGATGCGAAGAGCTGATTCATTTGAAAAGACCCTGATGCTGGGAAGGATTGAGGGCAGGAGGAGAAGGGGACAACAGAGGATGAGATGGTTGGATGGCATCACTGACTCAACGGACATGGGTTTGGGTAAACTCCGGGAGTCGGTAATGGACTGGGAGGCCTGGTGTGCTGCAGTCCACGGGGTTGCAAAGAGTCAGACACGACTGAGCGACTAAACTGAACTGAACTGAACCAGACAGGTGCTATCACCATCCTACGACTGCACCTCAACTGGAGCCAAAGTTGGGACTTTGACCCACCATCTGGAGGCTGGGTAGCAACTGCACACTGTACCCTGACAACTGTTGCACGTTGCCACTTCAGGACCTGAGCCTCTTGTGCACCACCACTACCACCCCCGCCAAAGTCACTTGGTGAGACCCCAGAGACCCAGACTTGGGTCCACAGGTGCTCTACACACACACACACACCTTAGACACCAGCGCCTCTGCCTCTGCAAATAGCCCCAGGGCTCCAGGTCCACTGCAGGCCTGCCAGCACATCAGATCACAGCCAAGAGGGACCCTATTGGTTAGAAGTTCCTCCCAAGGGGAAAACAGAACAGAAGACCCCTGCAAACTTCACCACCAAGGTACCCAGAAGCTTTCGTTGCCAATGGTACCCGTAGGAGGACTTTCGCACAGAGGACTCCGGCTGTTTGCACCTCTCTGACCTCAGCCGACAGAGCTGCACAGGGACTACGCTGCTGGGCCTTCCAAGAAGGACAGACCCTGCAGCCCACCAGGCTAGCACCTTTGCAGTCACCTCTCGGTGAAAGTCTTCTCCCGCTAAAGGCAGTCCAAAAGGTGATGCGTGCGTGCTAAGTCACTTCCGTCGTGTCTGACTCTGTGTGACCCCATGGACTGTAGCCTGCCAGGCTCCTCCAAAGGGTGAATGCACCCTCAAATGCACAGGCAGCAATGCAAAGCCATCAGAAACATGAAAAAGAGAGGAAACAAGGACACCAACAAAGGAAGGTGATTTCCCAGTAACCAGTCCCAAAGAAATGGAGATCTGAGAGTGATCTAAAAAAGAATTCAAAATAATTATGTTAGGAAGCTCAGCAAGATTTAGGAGAACACAATTTAATGAATTCAGGAAAAAACAATACATGAACAAAATAAAAGTTCAACAAACAGACAGAGATCATTTTTAAAAAGAAGTGTGTGTTAGTAGCTTAGTCTGTCTGACTCTTTGCAATCCCATGGACTGTAGCCCACCAGGCTCCTCTGTCCATGGAATTCTCCAGGCAAGAATACTGGAGTGGGTTGCCATTTCCTTTTCCAGGGGATCTTCCTGACCCAGGGATTGAACCCAGGTCTCCTGCACTGCAGACAGATTCCTTACCATCTGAATCAGCAGGGAAGCCTGTTTTAAAAAAGAACCAAACAGAAACTCTGCAGCTGAAGACCACAAGCTTCAACAGGAGGCTCAATGAGGCAGAAGACAAATATCTGTGTAGACAGAGGAGAGAAAAATTTGATTGAAAAAGAGTGAAGAAAATTTATGTGAATCGTGGGATGTTGTTGTTGTTTAGTTGCTAAGTCACGTCTGACTCTTTCAGACCCCGTGGACTGTAGCCCACCAGGCTCCTCTGTCCATGGGATTCTCCAGGCAAGAATACTGGAGTGGGTTGCCATTTCCTTCCCCAGGGGATCTTCCCAGACTAGGGATCGAACCCACATCTCCTTCACTGGCAGGCGGATTCTTTATCAAGCCACCCGGGAAGCCCTCTACAGGATGTAGGAATCTCAAGTCATCATGCTGTACACTTAAAATATAAACAATTTGCTGATTATTCATCAATAAAGTTAAAAAAAAAAAAAAGAGAGAGCTCCACATGGTATTCCCATGAGTGATTAAGGCTTTGAACTGCTGGTCCCACTTCACTATCTGAGGCTCGGAGGCTGGTCACCCAGGACACTGGGTCCCAGGGATGACCTGAGGATCAAAGGTCTGTGCTGCCCGCCTCCAACACCCCTGTACTTGACCTGCTTCCTCAGGGCATCCTGAATCCCCCTTTCCTCTTAATCAGTTTGGAGTCTCCGTTTGTGAAAAGGGCAAAGTTAGAACTACAATTATTTACTGTCCTAATAACTGCTAAGTACAGGCTTTGCCTTCCTGGGTATCGACCTACCTTCCGATTCAGCTGGTAAAGAATCCACCTGCAGTGCCGGAGACCTGGGTTCGATCCCTGGGTTGGGAAGATGCCCTGGAGAAGGGAAAGGCTACCCACTCCAGTATTCTGGCCTGGAGAATCCCACGGACTGTATAGTCCAAGAGGTCACAAAGAATCAGACACAACTGAGCAACTTTTGCTTTTTCACTTTCCGACTCAGAAGGCTTCCAGGAGTTGTAGCCAGAGCTAGAGAGCTGGACAAGGGCTCTTAAGATCAACAGGGACCACCCCCTCAACCCCCGCCGACCCCAGGACAAATTCCTCCAGGATGGGATAAGCTCGTCTGGCGGGACTACCCTCCCCTCCTGCCCCTCTGATCACACCTGCTGCCCTTCGTGGAAGGTGGGTCTTCACGGTGCCTGTGAAGGGCTGGAAAACCGAAACCACCATAAAAAGTGAGGCTGCAGGGAGAGGGCTTGGCCCATAGGACCTTCCAGGCAGGCCTTCTCTCTCCTCAAGCTTGGTGCTGCCTGGTTCCTCGTGGCTGGTGAAGTCACCCATTTGAACCCAAAAGCGAGACAAAACAGAACCAGCTGCTCTGAGTTGGCCCATCCCCACCCTGTCCCCTAGGCTGCCCATCTTTGGAGGCAGAAACATGAAACTGACAAGTGATGGCCTTGAACTCAGACGCTCCTGGGGTCAAACCCCAAATAAGTCCCCTGGCCCCTCTACACCTCAGTGTCTTCATGTCTCATAGAGACGTAATATGTGCGTCCGGGTGGCGCTAGTGGTGAGGAATCCACCTGCCCCTTCAGGAGACGTAAGAGATGCAGGTTCGATCCCTGAGTCAGGAAGATCCCCTGGAGAGGGAAATGGCAATCCATCCAGTGTTCTTGCCTGGAGCATCCCAGGGACAGAGGAGCCTAGTGGGCTGTAGTCCCCGGGGTCCCAAAGAGTCAGACACGACTGAAGAGACTTAGCACACGTGGAAGTGTGTCCAAGAGCAGAGGAGGGGCTGGGATGAGGACAGAGGCCTCCGTGAACCCCTTGACCTTTCAAGGCTGACGCTACCACTCTCCTTTCTCCTCCAAAGCCTGGCTCCCACTTTCTGGTTCTTCTCAGAATACAGTTTGGGGAGTTCCTCTGGGGCTCTGTCTGATCTTATTCTCTGGAGAAAGGATGCAGGACAGGGGAAAGCCCACTAGAAATGACAAGAAAATGTGACTGCTGATGCTAATAAGTCCACAGCCCCAAGCAAGCTCCTCACTGCTTGGGGGCTCCACCCACAAAATAAGGGGTCAGAGTGGATCACCCCGAGGATATCTCCCACCCCAACCCTCTGATGCAACACGTATTCAGAGGCTCAGTGATGGAGACACCCAGTTTAGGGTCAGGTCTGCCCAACACAGGGCTTCCGTAGTGGTTCAGACAGTAAAGCGTCTGCCTGCAATGCAGGAGACCTGGGGTCGATCCCTGGATCAGGAAGATTCCCCTGGAGAAGGAAATGGCAACCCACTCCAGTACTCTTGCCTGGAAAATCCCATGGATGGAGGAGCCTGGTAGGCTACAGTCCATGGGGTCACAAAGAGTTGGACACAACTGAGCGACTTCACTGCCCAACACTTCACATCAAGAGTCCATAGAATGATAACTGCAGGAAGCCCTGGGAAGACCAGGGCTCAGGCTGAGGGCACAGCCCTCCTCTGGTGTCTCAAGATTAGGACTTTGCAGCCAACACCCCTTGAGATCCCCCAAAATGTAGTCGCTCAGTTGTGTCCGACTCTTTGCAATCCTATCGACTGTATGTAGCCTCCAGGCTCCTCTGTCCATGAGAGTGGAGTGAGTTGCCATTTTCTTCTCCAGGGGATCTTCCGGATCGAGGGATCAAACTCACCCCTCCTGCATTGCAGGCAGAGTCTTTACCATCTGAGCCACAAGGGAATCCCTTGAAATCCCCCAGGGGCTCCGCAAATATACGTTCCTGGAACCCCACCTCCCTGCCCCCTCGAGACTGACTCAGTGGGTTTGGGCTGGGCTCCTGCCACCTGACTGTTTCTGATCTCAGAGTCAGGGGACCCGTTCTGACAAACATGAGCCTCATAAAGGCTCCACCTGCCTGTGGCGGAAGGCACATCACCCCACGCTAACCTGTCCTATGTCACAATCCTCCTCTCCACAGAGGCTGTTCCCTTTTCTACAGCCAAAGCTGTGCCGTGTTCAGTCATGTCTGACTCTTTGCGAGTCCCATGGACTGTAGCCTGCCAGGCTCCTCTGTCCATGAGATTCTCCAGGCAAGAATACTGGAGTGGGGTGGCCATTTCCTCCTCCAGGGGATCTTCCCGACCCAGGGATCAAACCCGAATCTCCTCCATTTCCCGCATTGGCAGGCAGATTCTTTAATCCGCCACCTGGGCCACCTGGGAAGCCCAGGTTTTCTAGAAAATGTGGCTCGTAACACACCCTCTTGAGGTCAGTGTGAAGTCAGGGGCTCTGAGTCTGAGCATTCTTGTATGGAGGGCTGTCTGTCAAGGGGAGGTGGCGGTCCAAGCCAGGAGGGAAGGTGCTCAACAGCAGGACCGCAGAACCCAGCCCTCCGAGTATCCATCCCAGGGAGACCATTCGTCCCAGAGAGACCATTCCAGCCACACTTGGGTTGCAGGAGGCTCTGATCGGGCGAGGGCAGGTGCCCACGAAAGCCAGCCTGTGTCTCACAAACAGTCGTGCAGCATGAACCTTAGGAGAGTGGGGGTGGAGGGACTCCTGGCTGTGTGACCCCAGCTGTAACCTCTCTGAACTTCTGCTTCCAGGTTTACAAAACCAGGAAAGTATTACCTCACAGATGGTTTTAAGGACTAAAGAGGGTGATAAATATCACGCACGGGGCACAAGGCCTAACACTGCCAGGGCGTTACCATCATCCTCAGATTGAGACTCTAGGCCTGGCTTCCCAGGTGGCTCTAGTGGTAAAGAACCTGCCTGCCAATGCAGATGTGAGAGATGGGTCAGGAAGATCCCCTGGAGAAGGAAATGGCAACCCACTCCAGTATTGTTGCCTGGAAAATTCCATGGACAGAGGAGCCTGGCAGGCTACAGTCCATGGGGCCTCAAAGAGTCAGATATGACTGAAGCAACTTAGCATGCACTCAGTCCTGCCTGTGAAAAAGTGTTAGCTGGGCATGAAAAGGCGGACAAAATTTTCCAGTAAGTACTAACCCTACATTTTATTTATTTTTTGACTGTGCTGGGTCTTCATTGCTACCCATGGGCTGCCCACGGCTCTAGTTGCAATGTCTCGGCTTCTCCATTGCCGTGGCTTCTCTCCTTGCAGAGCGGGCCTTCAGTAATTGTGGTGCACAGGCTTAGTCGTCCCCTGGCATGTGGGATCTTCCCACACCAAGGATCAAAACTGTGCCCCTGGCATTGGCAGGCGGATGTTTAACCAGTGGACCACCAGGGAAGTCCCTAACCCTACATTTTTAAAAGTGGCTTTACTGAAATGTAACTTACATGCCATACAATTCACCCATTTAAAGTTTATAATTCAAGGGGTTTTAGTATATTTAGAGTTGTGCAACAACCACCACAATCAATTTTAGAATCTTTTCATCACCCCAAAAAGGAACCCACACTCTTTATCTGTCACCCTCCAATTCCTCCGGGACTCTGCCCCGCCTTCAATCACTAGTCTACTTTCCACCTCTAGGTGGTGGTTTAGTCGCTAAGTTGTGTTGAACTCTTGCGACCCCATGGACCATAGCCCTCTAGGCTCCTCTGTCCATAGGATTTTCCAGGCAAGAATACTGGAGTGGGTTGCCATTCCCTTCTCCAGGGGATCTTCCTGACCCAGGGATCAAACCCAGGTCCTCTGCATGGAAAACAGATTCTTTACGGACTGAACAACCAGGGGACTGCCCTCCACCTCTAGAGATTCATGACTAGATTCTTCCATTCAGCATAATGTTGTTAAGGTCCGTCCATGTGGTATGTGTGTCAGGACTTCACTCCTTCTATGGTGAGTAACATTCTCCTGGACAGGTAGACCGCATCTGCTTATCCATTCATCCACTGACAGACATGTGGGTTTGGGGCTGCTACGAATATTCATGCTCATGCTTTGATGCAGACATACGTTTCCAATTCTCTTGGGTATGTACCTAAAAGGGGAAGTGTTGGGTCATAAAATAACACATATGCTTATGAACCTTCTGAGCCACTGCCAAATTGTTCTCCAAAGCGGCTGCACCACTTCCCTTCCACCAGCAGCGTATGAGGTCCTGGCTTCTCCACATCCTCCACACCTGGTGTCACCCACCCTTAAGACTGCTGTGCCAGTGGGTGTGAAGCAGTACACTTACGTTTTTATTAAATCATACTCTGTTTTTGTGAGCAGTTTTATTAATAAATTAATTTATAAATTAATTTATAAATAATTATTTAATTTTTAATTTAATTTAGTCATAGCCTAGTGTTAAAACTACATGGAACAGAAAGAAATTAAACAAGAAATCAACTCCTCAAGGAAAGGTTACAACAGAATGATAAAAGACAGAAATGTCCTCTGCAAAGTAAGAGGGAACAGCCCTAGAGAGAGCAGATGACACTGTTGTACAGGGTACACTGCATTGTTGCCTGGATACTACGACACTGGTGTGCATGGTATAGTGCATTGTTGTATGTGGTATGACATTATTGTGATACGACACTGGAATGTGTGTGTGGTACACTGCATTGTTGTATGTGGTATGACACTGTTGTCTGATACCATCACACTGGTCTGTGTGGAACACTGCATTGTTGTCTGTGAAATGACATTGTCTATGACACAGAAGAACTGTACAAAAAAGATCTTCACGACCTAGATAATCACGATGGTGTGATCACTCACCTAGAGCCAGACATCCTGGAGTGTGAAGTCAAGTGGGCCTTAGGAAGCATTACTATGAACAAAGCTAGTGGAGGTAATGGAATTCCAGTTGAGCTATTTCCAATCCTGAAAGATGATGCTGTGAAAGTGCTGCACTCGATATGCCAGCAAATTGGGAAAACTCAGCAGTGGCCACAGGACTGGAAAAGGTCAGTTTTCGTTCCAATCCCAAAGAAAGGCAATGCCAAAGAATGCTCAAACTACCGCACAATTGTACTCATCTCACATGCTAGTAAAGTAACGCTCAAAATTCTCCAAGCCAGGCTTCAACAATACGTGAACCGTGAACTTCCAGATGTTCAAGCTGGTTTTAGAAAAGGCAGAGGAACCAGAGATCAAATTGCCAATATCCGCTGGATCATCGAAAAAGCAAGAGAGTTTCAGAAAAACATCTATTTCTGCTTTATTGACTATGCCAAAGCCTTTGACTATGTGGATCACAATAAACTGGAAAATTTGGAAAGAGATGGGAATACCAGACCATCTGACCTGTCTCTTGAGAAACCTGTATGCAGGTCAGGAAGCAACAGTTAGAACTGGACATGGAACAACAGACTGGTTCCAAGTAGGAAAAGGAGTACGTCAAGGCTGTATATTGTCACCCTGCTTATTTAACTTATATGCAGAGTACATCATGAGAAACGCTGGGCTGGAGGAAGCACAAGCTGGAATCAAGATTGCTGGGAGAGATATCAATAACCTCAGATATGCAGATGACACCACCCTTATGGCAGAAAGTGAAGAGGAATTAAAAAGCCTCTTGATGAAAGTGAGAGAGGAGAGTGAAAAAGTTGGCTTAAAGCTCAACATTCAGAAAACTAAGATCATGGCATCTGGTTTCATCACTTCATGGGAAATGGGGAAACAGTGGAAACAGTGTCAGACTTTATTTTTCTGAGTTCCAAAATCACTGCAGATGGTGATTGCAACCATGAAATTAAAAGACGCTTACTCCTTGGAAGGAAAGTTATGACCAATCTAGATAGCATATTAAAAAGCAGAGACATTACTTTGCCAACAAAGGTCCATCTAGTCAAGGCTATGGTTTTTCCAGTGGTCATGTATGGATGTGATAGTTGGACAGTGAAGAAAGCTGAGCACCGAAGAATTGATGCTTTTGAACTGTGGTGTTGGAGAAGACTCTTGAGAGTCCCTTGGACTGCAAGGAGATCCAACCAGTCCATCCTAAAAGAGATCAGTCCTGGGTGTTCACTGGAAGGACTGATGTTGAAGCTGAAACTCCAACACTTTGGCCACCTGATGCGAAGAGCTGACTCATTGGAAAAGACCCTGATGCTGGGAAGGATTGGGGGCAGGAGGAGAAGGGGACGACAGAGGATGAGATGGTTGGATGGCATTACCGACTCAACGGACGTGAGTTTGGGTGGACTCCGGGAGTTGGTGATGGACAGGGAGGCCTAGCGTGCTGCGATTCATGGGGTCACAAAGAGTCGGACACGACTGAGTGACTGAACTGATGACACAGTGACACTGGCATGTGGGGTACACTGCATTGTACCATGTGGTATGACATAATTGTAGGTGACACTGGTGTGTGGCACACTGCTTTGCTGCCTGTGGTATGAGGACAGTGGTGTGTGTGGTACACTGGCAGGGAGGTACAAAAGTTACATCAGGCCTTCCTCCTAATCTTGTTCCCTTTAACTCACAGGTGACCTCCTGGATCTGCAAAACAAAGCTCTTTTCCAGTAAACCCACAGGGCGGCATTCCTGACAAAGCTCTACATTCAAACGTCAGCTGATAAACCACAATAGGTTTTGTTATACTTCCTCCTCGGGACAAAACTTACTGCCCCACACTAATCTATCACAGAATGTAGCTGCTGTTTACCGACCGAGGGGCTAAAATAAATCCCTCACTTCTGTGCCGAAGATGGCCCCTTCGAGGGGGTGTCCAGGTGCCTCGATTAAGCCATCTTCACGGAATTACAGCCCTGGTTTCCTGAAAGGTCATTCCCAGTCTCCACCCTCAGTCTGAGGCGAGCCTCCTCTATGTCTAGCTTGAAAGATTCAAGGAACGCCTCGAACCATCCTTAACCTCTTGGCGCCTGTCCCCTCGGGCCAGTCAGCAGTCGGAGGTTTACCAGCCACAAACTCTGGAACCAGACACCAACAAGGGCAGGTGTGTCAGGAACCTCAGGCTGGCCCAAGGTCTAGGAAACAGAAGACAAAAAGGGGGGAAGGAGGACAATGGCGACAGGGGAGGGGTGGTGAGTGAGAGAAGGGCGCAGCCGGCACCGCTGGTAGAAGACGGTGCAGGCTGCCCCCGACACAGGCAGACCCGCCGTGACCCGCCGTGGCCCTCACAGAGACCGGCATGGACAAGCCCAGGGAGGCGGTGCGTGGCATGCCTGCGACCCACCCCGTGGGCCACACTGTCCACCAGGAACCACGCAAGGAGTCTTGCAAGGAGTCAGAATACATTTACACACCAAGCATCATCTGCAAACTGACAGTCTTGTATTACTGGCATTTTTTTCAACTAATTTTTATTGGAGTATAGTTGGTTTACAATGTCATGTTGGTTCCTGCTGTACAGCAACGCAAACCAGTGATATGCATACATGTATACATATATACATTCTTTTTTTAAGATTCTTTTCCCGTAAGTCAGTACAGAGGATTGAGGAGAGGTCCCTGTGTCCCTAGTAGGTTATTAGACTACTGTTTTCTTTTCAAACAAGGGTAGATCTATTGCAGATGATGAAATAGTTCTCATTTGCAAATGTCTGAGTGGTTGTTTCTTGTTACTGTCCATTTTTTCTAATCATGGACAATGAAAGCACACAATTACTACATGGGTCTATCAAGTTTTTCTTGTCAAGGGGAGTCTTTAGTTTCAAAAGGTGTAAAGCATCTACAAGCAGGAATTAATATGTGTGTGCTCACTCACTCAGTTGGGTCCAACTCTTTGCGACCCCATGGACTGCAGCCCACCAGGCTCCTCTGTCCACAGGATTTGCCAGGCAAGAATACTGGCGTGGGTTGCCATTCCCGTCTCCACGGGGATCTTCCCAACTCAGGGATCAAACCCACATCTCTTATGTCTCCTGCATTGGCAGGCAGGTTCTTTACCCATTCGGGAAGCCCAAGAATTAATATATTTAGGTCATAAATGTCCACAAAAATGGAACAGGAAAATAAATGATGGTGCAGTGCAGGGTCAGTGCACCGTGGCCCGTGGCCTAAGTGGTGAATCAAGCTTCACTAGGACACACCATGCATTTATGTCTGCACACCGTCTATGACTGCTGTGTCCTACAGCTGGGACAAATGCCCCGAAAGCTTAAAATATTTACTATTTTACAGAAATATTTACAACTTTACAGAAAAAGTTGGCAAATGCATGGTAGAGTGTATCCTGAAACACGCCGCAGCTATTAAAAAACAAACTCAATACCAACTGCATCTATGAACAGGGAAAGGGGTTCACGATACAACAGTGAAGATGTTTTATTTCTAACTCTGACTCCCGAGGTGCCTGGCACAGTTGGGGGTGGGGGTGTAGCGTCCCTCCCCAACCTCAGGGACGCAGCTTCTCTGCAAGTCCCCCTTCCTCTGACTTATCCAGGGGTCCGAGACCAAAGACTGCCATGGCCTGAGGAGGGGATACGTCCCCTTCCCACCCCAGTCCTAAAAAGGTTAAAGCATCCCTATTTTGCCCTAGGTCGGTTTCCCTACACAGAGTCCCAGAACCAAGCAGATGGCCCCACTGAGGCTGGGCTGTGCTGGGTGGGGCTGGGACCCCCAGGGAGAGCCTGCACGGGGAAGATCCCGGCAGCAGAGCTAAAAAAGCTGTGCGGGGTGAGCCTGGAGCACAAAACTTCATCTCCGATTCCTCCCAACGCCCCCATTAAAACGAAGAAAAGCAGAAGAAAGGAATCAAAATCCCATCACAAACAATGGGCTTCCCTGGTGCTCAAAGGTAAAGAATCTGCCTGTGATGTAGGAGACCCGGATTCAACCCCTGGGTCAGGAAGATCCCCTGGAGAAGGGAATGGCCACCCACTCCAGGATTCTTGCCTGGAGAATCCCATGGACAGAGAAGCCTGGTGGGCTGCAGTCCATGGGGTCACACAGAGTTGGACATGACGGAGGGCCTGACACACAAAGAATGGTAAAGGGAGGACACCAGCTGAGCAGGGATTCAAACACATTCTGGGAAAAAACTATAAACAGAGGGAAGACTGGAGGGGGGGAGGGGAGGGGGAAGGGGAGCACCCCGTGCTGGCTCCTCCACCCTGTCGCCGGGTGGGAGCACAGGGAACCCCCCCTCCCCATCCCAGTCCAACAACCTCATTTTCAGATGTGCAATCGAGGGTGAAAAATTCAAAGTGAGTCACTCCAGCTCAGGGCGGCCGAGACCAGGACAGCTGTGCGTCCCCCACAACCCCACTTCAAAAGCCGGAATGGGGGGGGGGGGACTCTGAGCATAAAGCAGCACAGCGTCCTATTACCACACGTGAAGCCACAGGCTGACCCTGGGTCCGTCCCAGCCTCCCCTCCCCATTCCAGGTCGCACTCTGCTCAGACATCTTTCTCCAGGACTGACTGCAAGTTACCCTGAGAGCATCAGAAGGGCCGCTGGGATGGACGGCACGTCTCCCTCATCGACGGCTCCAGAGCCCCCCAGAACCACCCGGCCCCTGCAGGGCGCCTCAAGCAGCCACCACTTCCCCCCATAGACAGACAGAAGCAGAGGGATGGGACTGAGCAGATAACTGTTTAATAGAAACTCTTCATTGACTCTCAATGAGTCCATATAAAATAAATGTGAATTAAAAAGTGTTTAAAGAAGTCACCAGAGGAGGTGACCTTACGCACGTGGTGAAGTGTTATATAAAAGCTGTTTGCAAGGTGGTCAGGGCCTTGGCAGAGGCCTGGAGAATCTTCAATTCTTCTGTCCACAGTGTTTCTACCAAAGTCAATTGGTTCATCAAAGCCACTTTTTCATCCTTCATGTGAGAAACCTGCAAGTTATTTTTAAATGGTTTTTTTTAGTGTAGTAAAATACACCTAAGATTTAAGACTCTGACCAGTTTTAAATGTACAATTCTGTGGCACTAAGTACACTCACAGTGCTGTGAAACCACAGCCACCATCCATCGCCAGGAATTTTTCATCTTCCCAAGCAGAAACCGCACCCATTAAACACTAACTCCCCCCCTCCCCCAGATCCCCGGGAACCTCTAGTCTGCTCTCTGCCTTCATGAACTCTGGAATACCAGGCCTCTCATTTAATTGCAATCATACAGTATTTGTCTTTTCACGTCCTGGTTTATTTCATGCAACACAATGTCTCCAAGATTCAATAAAATCATTTTTTAATCCCAGTAATGTTTTCATTCAAATGAGCTGATCCCTCATTTAATTAAAACATTCACTGCACAAATGGGAAAAAGAGTACCTTAAAAATCTATGAAAAAGAATCCATGCACTAATTTACCTACTTAAAGGTGTTTGTGTGCTAAGTTGCTCAGCCGTGTCCGACTCTGTGACCCCATGGACTGCAGCCCACCAGGCTCCTCTGTCCATGAGATCCTCCAGGCAAGAATACGGGAGTGGGTTGCCAGGCCCTTCTCCAGGGGATCTTCCCCACCCAAGGGTTGAACCCGTGTCTCTTACATCTCCTGCACTGGCAGGTGGGTTCTTTACTGCTAGCACCACCTGGGAAGATCACTAAATGGTATAAACACATGTAAATAGTCAAAAACACAGACTACATCAGCGTTTATTTATTAAGGCATTAACAGCACCCCAATAAGGTGGACTATTCCTATCCAACAAGTACAAAACAGCTTCTCAATCAAAACACTTGAGAACGAGATATTCTAGAATAATACCTTTTGAAGCACAGCATCAGTTTCCTCTGTGAAATAACGGCATATTTTCTGGGCCACATCCAAACTTGTCTTCTCATTTGTATCAGAAATTATTTCCCCAAGAAGTACTTTTTTCCAGCACGTACTAAAACCAAAATGTTCAAGAAGGTCATTTCAGCAGGTTCTCAAAAATAAAGGCTTTTTTTCCACTTCCACACAACACTTGTCCTATTTTTGCAGAAACATAATAAAACTCCTTCCATCAGCGCATTCCCTCAAACCTCCTGTCAACATGCAGGTCCTGCACTGAAGCAGACAGAGTAGATAAGAAAGAAGGAACCCTGAGGATCGGAGGCAAGGGGCCTGAGTGCTACTAGCATCGCAGTCCTTCGGCTCACAAGTAAGCAGAGCCACATTCACCGGCCACAGGGGGAGAACAGAGGACAGACGAGAAGGTGAGTCCAGAGCCACAGGACCACAGACCAAGGAGCAAAGGCAGGGGGTTTTGTTTTCTTCAAATGACAGCATCTCCTTTAAAAAAAAAAAAATGACAAACTCAACACAGGACCTGTTTCACAAGGTAAAATGCTCTACAGATGGAAAAGAGGAATCTACCATGAAGCCTTTTTCACCATGGAAGTCACGCCAATTTTATACTAAGAAAGTCTGTAGGAAATGGGGCTCCGTGGGCTGGTGGGGACAACTTTCTGCAGGCAGAACAGTGCTGCTGTGCCCGGGTAGGCAAGACACCAAGCAGGAGGCCGCCAGGCCAAATTGACACGCAGGGAAGAAGCACAAACAGGGAGGAAATGGGGTGGAGGACAGGTTCCAGATGCGGAGAACAAGGATGTGGACACAGCCAAGGAGGAAGAGACAGGCGAGGGCTGCAACCTTTCGAGTGGAGGGCCCAGAAGCCAGAGAAATGCCCCACAGCCCCCAAGTCACACGGGTATAAAGTCTCAAACGTTTTTAACGTTAGAGACGATGGTGGCAACCTCATGAGCAGACAGGTTCTTAGGAAAGGAGGGAGGGGAGGGAGAGAGAAAAGAAGAAAGGACATTGCTTTGCGCTGAGCGCAGCATTTCCTACGGAACCGCCATCTGTTTTAACCCTCATGACTGCCCAGCAAAGAAAGTATTATTATCCCCACCTTTAAGACACAAAGAAACTGAGAATCCGGAACAGTAAGAAACTGAGCCTAAGTGACAAAGCTAATGAGAGGCAGAAATAAGTCTGCAAACACCAGTCAGGCAGAATCCCAAATGCACACTTCCTCTGCCACACCACTCTAGTCAGTCAGAAAGTACTCCAAGGGAGGGCTTCCCTGGTGGTCCAGGAGTTAAGAATCTGCCTGCCAACACAGGGGACACAGGTTTGATCCCAGGGCTGGGAAGATCCCACGTGCCTCAAGGCAGCTATGCCTGTGTACCACAACTACTGAGCCCACGCTCTAGCACCCAAGTCACAACTACTGAGACCGTGCACCGCAACTATACAAATTCGAGGGCCCTAGAGCCTGTGCTCTGCAACAAGAGAAGCCACCCCAATGAAAACTGCATGCATCGCAACTAGAGAGCAATCCCTGCTCTCCTCAACTAGAGAAGGCCTTCCTACAGCAACGAAGACCCAGAACAGCCAATAATTAAATAAATAACAATATTGAGAAGAAGAAAAAAAGAACTCCAAGGGAAGGAAAGTAGCCTCAGCAGGACCCCTGAGAAAACACCCAGTTGCTTTATTTAATCCGAGGTTGACATGTCTTGAAAAAGCACTCGTACCTTCTTCCAAGAAAGATGCAAAGAAACTTACATGGTGGGTACACATGAGATAAAATGGAAGGGAAGACGAATGGATGGGGAAAATAAGACAAAGGGAAGACGGGAGGAGGAAAGATGAGACGACGAGGCAGGGATGAGTCCGTGATGACCCTGCATGCCTTAAAAGCCGGCACACTTGGGCAGACCACAGATTGATTTGCCTGAGTTTTCTAGCAAGCAACAAGACGAAGGAAGTGTGTTGGATACAGAACTCAGCGTCTGCTGAGAACAAATGCACGGTTTCTGGTGTGGAGACCCGGGGGAGGGGGGTTTTTTCCTCCCAGAGCCCCTACGGCAACGTACGCAGGCGTGATGGCAGGAGCACCGGCCACTTCCGGGCACCGAGCGGAGGGCTCTGTCTCGGCGCTGGCGCACCGAATCCTCCCGAGCTCGAGGACGGGTTCCGCCACCTCCAGGAAGTGCCCCCTCTGGTTTCTCCCAGCTGAGCCTGGGCTGAGTAGCGGGCCCTGCCGCTCCGGGGCTGCGCACAGCCCTGAGTACGCCTCCCACGCTAAGGGGAGGATCAGCAGCCTCTCGGGAGTGCTGACGACCAGACCGGGACGCGCATCTCCAGCAAGGGCTCCTCTACCTGCCTGCCCTCTGGAGACACCCAGGGCTCTCCTCAGCGGGGGTCGGGGTCTGCCCTCAGGACAGAACCGGGCGGGGCCCGTGCTCAGGAGCCCTGTCTGCTTCTGGGGAAAATGCTACCTGCTCAGAGACTCTCGTGTGACCAGCGTCAGTGCGCACACTTTCTGAAGTGTTCACCCTGAACAACGAACTGCAGGTCACCCGGGTTGCAGGGGGGAGAAATATCTGAGGACAGACCAGTTCTCAGGACCATGCACTCAGATTATGACTCTAAAACCAGACACTTCCAGAAACCGTAAAAAGCTAGATATTCCCCACGCGGAGCAAGTTACACAAAGAATGTGCGTGCTAAGTCACTTCAGTCGTGTCTGACTCTTCGCGACCCCATGGACTGTAGCCCACCAGGCTCCGCGGTCCACGGGATTCTCCAGGCAAGAACACTGGAGTGGGTTGTCATGCCCTCCTCCAGGGGATCTTCCAGACCCAGGGACTGAACCCGCGTCTCTTACAATCTCCTGCATTGGCAGGCAGGCTCTTGACCACTAGTGCCACCTGGAAAGCCCACACGAAGAATACGCAGCCCCAGTATACAAAGGCATTTCTTTCTCCTCTGAAACAGGCATTTGAGTGTCGGCCAAACCAAAAGCCAAAGTTATGTCCAAACTGTAGTGGCAGCTGGTGACTAACAGACAGGGGACTTACAATTCTTCAGCTTCCAGACATAACAACTTAAGAGCTGTGAGCAACCGCCAAGACGGTCCATCCCATCCAAACGTCAGATTCCTAAAGCAGAAAACGGACAGGTGTATGTATCGATCACTGAATCTGTGTCCTGCACCCGAAACTAACACAACAATGTAAATCAACTACACTCCCATACAAAATAAAAATTAATTTTAAAAAACAACAAATCTGTCATTGTGACACTTCATTACACCCCAGTAAATGGCTCAAGGGCCACACATTTTTTTAAAGGGGCTATTAAACATGGTGCAGCCCGCAGTCTTAATCACAAAGACAAAAGAGAAAAGTGGGTCTGCAAATACTTAAGTAGAAAGCTCTTTTGATCTGGAAAGAAGCTGAAGCTGGATGAGGAGACCACAGTGAGATGGATGAAGAAAAGTCTGGGTTATCCTGAGGATCAAACCAATGGTGGCATCACGGCTAGCTGGCCCTCACTCTGCTGCTGGACTACTGAGAATTCAGTTTTATCTAAAGAAAATCCGCAAGGGAGAGAAGGGGGGGTGGGGTCTCAAACCCAGTTTATCCCATTTGGTGTGGAATCACCTCAGCACCTCCCATCCCAAGAGCCTGCACCCGGTTGCTGGGTGACTGACAGCCAGGCTGGCTTGCAGAAGCGATGCCATGCTGCCTGACTGCACGTCAGCAACAAGCACACAGGGCCACCACCCAGTACATACAATCATTTAAGACGTCAAGTTCCCATCTCAGGTCCCCAGAAAAGTCTCCTGACAAGTATCTTCCCCTCCTTGTGTGCCCCACCACACATCAAGCACAATGTACTATATACATTAAGACCTCAATAAATAGCTACCTGTCACCAGATCTAAGCCAGGAGGTCTCTCACACCTTTCAAAACCTGAACTCTCAATTTTTCATCAAGATTTCCTAAAGTAAAAATTTCGAGAGAAACACTTACTCTATCAAGTCATGATCCTCCAGAATGGAAATCTTTTTGTTCATCTGTTTATCAGTGGATGAAAGATATTTAACAAGTATATCTGCATTAAAAAAAAAAAATCAGGCTGAGATGTAGAGCATAAAATTCAGGCAAAAAGGGAGACCTTCTCAGCTTACTTTCCATCCCATCAGCAATTAAGATACTTATAAACAATTTTACCTCTTTCACATCAAAAAAAAAAAAAAAAATCTAGTCTTTTTGTCCAACTCAATGAGGTCAAGACTTAGCCCTTGAAAGGCTACAAGAATTACCAGACAGCAGACAAAACATCCACTACCTCAGCTCCTGCTCCCACGAAGCAAATCAACCCACAAAATCGGGGAATGAAGACATGACAGGACCAGTGGGAAGCCACACCCACTGAAGTACAGGCTCCAGACAATCATGAGGAAATATTTCCAGGCTTCAGGTTTTTAAAAGTCAGAATTCAAAACTATCTAGATATTAGTGATTGTAATCATAAAACAACTTAAAATGATGATGCAAAAATTAACAAAGTTTTTGGGGGTAATAGGATAATGAAGGATTTTTCTATTTTTTTATAAAACTTTTTTATTTTTTTTTTTACATGCAAAAATAAAGTGTGAATTTTGTTCAAAATGTTTAACAAATCGATACTGCATGGTCATCAATATTAAAAGTTATTTTGATAATAAAATGCTAGTCTCACAGCTAGCTTTCTAAGAGACCCAGCAAGACCCAGTTTCTGCTGTTCTATTTCACACTGAAAAACGGCATTATTACTCTAGCTACAGGATGCAGTGGCAGCCCTTAGACCAAGTTTCTGTTTCCACTAGAGCTTATATTGAAATTACTTCAAATCCTACACTCGGCAAACCTCCAGCCATGTCTTCAATCAGTGCCTGGAAAACTGCTCCTCTGCTGCTTCAAGGGAACGAGGAGTAAATCAGCCTCCCATGTAGTATTTTTCATACTAGATTTGGAACTTTGACAACTTTAATACGTAAAGTATTTTTAAAATATGATGACGATGCTAAGTAACAAAAGAACACAAATGGAATCCATTTTTTATCACGGCCTTAAACCCCTTCAAACAAGGGCTGTGTGTAGCGTATTTATCCTGTGATTGGTGCAGTGCGATTATACACAATGGGTGTTTCGTAAGTCCTTTTCACTTGGACCTCTCTAATCCTGCGCTTTGTTTTTTACAGTGCTCCCATTCCTTCTTCGATATTCACTTATTGATTGAGCTGCACCAGGTCTCGGTTGCGGCACACGGCATCTTCGTTGTGTCACGCGGGGTCTTTAGGTGTGGTGTGTAGGCTTAGTGGCCCTGCAGCGGGTGGGATCTTAGTTCCCCAATCAGGGATCAAACCTGTGTCCCTGGCATTGCAAGGCAAATTCTTAGCCACTGGACCACCATGGCAGTCAAGTCCCCCCACTTCTCTATCTTTAGTGACAATGTCTCAGTACAAAATTTCCATTTCTTGTCATCTACAGATACTCTATTTCCCTAGGAGTTTTCCTTTGCTTTCATTCTACTGTCCGACCTAATGCAATAAAACTTTTCTCAGTTCTTAACCTCAATATGGATCAAAACTATGTTGCTTTTACTTCAGCACTGAAATGACGTGGTCAATAAGAATTAGGATAGCCCTACTTAGGAGAAAATAAGTGATATACATTTTAAGATTTTGTCATTTTTATAAAAAAAAGAACCAGATTGGCGGCGGGGAATCCAATTATCTTAGTGATAAAACCAAAGTCAGTTCCAACCTTTTGAGACATAAACACAAGCATGAGGATTGCGGACGGAGACGAATCCGTACTCCAGGAGCAGGCGGTGGTTATCGTGGGGGCCATAGCAGATGAAAACCTCATTATGTCTGCCACAGCGTGTAGCCGTTCTAATTTCATAAGAGCGAGTTTCCTCATTAAATGCTGCTTTTACCTAGGAAAAACACAAACTGTAAAAACATGTTTCTCAAAGCAAAGCAGAAAACCAAAAAGATTAACTGATCATATTCGTTTAAGCAAGATGCAGCTTTCAAGTCCTCAGCACAGAATGTATCCACGTGGAGAAAAAAAATGCCACATCTGAACTTCAGCCTCTTTGGTTTGCCTCGATCTCACTCCACTGGGGATATAGTCATCTCCTTTAGGAGAGGGCAGAAGCCTGGAGAAGAAGAGGTCTCTAGCTGACTCCCAAAGCGGGATCCCTTCACGATTTCCCACAAATATCCATCCAGTCAGAAACTTGGCTGAACTCCTCCTGTGCCAGGCCCTGTGCTGAGCACCGCAGTTATACCAAGTGCAAGGTAAAAGCCCTGTCCTCTAAGGCTGCAGAGCTCCAAGGGAAAGGAGCGAGACCCTCAGCAATCATACCTAAACCCTGAGAGCAATGCCTCCAAGTGTGGAAGGGAAAGAGACAGGAAAGCAAGTGAGGCTTTGGTCCCAGGTCTGAAAGGACAAAGGATGCTGCCCCCTGGGGTGCTGCTGGTTCAGACCCTCCAGGGGACACAGCACCAGGCTCTGCAGGCCTGGATAGCAGAGTCAGGAAATGGGGCAAAAGAAAAGGATGCCAGGAGCGGGAGACAGGGTCAGAAGGAAAGACAGGAGCCTACCAGACCTGACGGCAGGGAGGCTGACCAGCTGCTCCATTCCCTGGGGCTCTGCTCACTACTCCGGTCATAGGTTCTACAGGGCCCTATTGAAACCGAACCCGGGTCCCCCGGTGGGTGTCTCACCTGGACGTCGGGGCTGTGGTTCAGCAGATCCAGGTAGGGGGCGAGTGCGCAGGTGTCTGGCTCTGGGGAAAGGCACAGCTGCGGCGGGCACTTCATGTACACAGCCCTGGTGTTGACGGTGCACCAGGCCCACCGCAGGGCACTGTAGCTAAAGATGCTCTCAGTGGCCTCAGAAAACAGAGGCTGCAGGGAGGAGAAAAAGCCTCGAGAAGAAGAAAAGAACTCCCGCACGTGGCTTCTCTGCTCCCAGGCCTTTGCTTTCAAAGGGTCGGGAAGAAGATTCACCACTTCCGGCTCCAAACAAACTGGGCAGGTGTAGGCCTTTGGTAAAACCTCCAGGTAAGGCTTCCAGGGAGACCGATCCCCAGCATGCTTTTCTGACACTAAAAAGGTGCACAGAGCCAGCAGAGGAGATGGAGGAGGCTGCCACCTTTTAAAACGAAAATCCAGATTGGAGGAGTTACTTTCATTCAAAATATGGAATAAGCAAGAGATGCAGACATCCCAGGGCTTAGCTCTGCTTCCAGAGGGGCTGTGGCCAAGCGGTCAGTCCACTCCATGTTCACCGAAGGCACCCAAGAGGGCCTTCTTTCCTCAAGGGCCTCCTCCTGGGACCACGCCCCGGTACAAAGACCATGAACAAGCCACACTGACACAGAACTGGCTTGCTAACCGGAGTTCCAGCTTTGTTTGCAAGAGATTACTTTCTGCAAAAACCTCTTTGCTTCCAACTCAGTTCTCCAGTTTTAAAGCTGTTGCTGGAATTTCACTTGTTTCACTTTAGTAAGGATATAAAATTGGGGGAGACAGGGAACAATTAGTAGAAAGAACCTAAGACGTGCCCCATTCAACACAAGACCCACTGGGCACCTGTAGCTATTCCAATTCTCGTTTTTCAGTTAAATAATATTGAAAATTCAATTCCCCAGTCATAGGAGCCACATTCTGAGTGCTTGTCAGCCGTGTGTGGCTACCATCCTGGAGAACTCAACGTGAAACATTTCTGTCGCTGCGTAAGGTTCCATTGTGCAATAATAACCCAGGCAGAAAACTGAATAAGCTCCTTATATACCTGTTACAGTTCTGAAGTTTTTGGTATTGAACTCACTCATTCTATTGCAAATTATATATTGCTATATTTTTGTTTATCACCAATAAAAAGAGCTCACGTTGCATGAGTGTACTTAGAAAGTTTTCATTAATCCTTCAAAGTTCAGATTCCTATGTAGCCATGCATTCTACTCAAAACTCCAGGACACAGAAAATGTTAATACCAAGAGCATCCTTGCCTCTACTCAGGCTCATGAAAATATATCAGCCTTCTTACAAAAGTAAGCCAGAGGGGCTTACCATGGGTTGAGAAACAATACAATCTTTCAACCCTTATCATTTAGAAACCTCTTATGCTGAGGACCTTCCTCAATCTGTCCTCGGAAACCCACCCAAAAGAGAGACCCTCACTGTAACATAAGCCAGAAGATAGTTTTCAACTCCTATGTTGGCCTCCTCTCTTCTATGACAGATCTAACCAGCTCCTTCATATTGTCAACAGCTCTTCATAGCTGAAGGAGAATTCAAGCAAGTACAGTAAGAGTAAAAATAAAAGCGTAAATAACGTTTGTCAAGACCTACAACAGTGGAGGAGGAGGGGAGTGCTGTGAGCCAAGGCACTCAGTTATGGTGTGTATGTCCATGCTCCCATTTAATCCTCATTTTTGGGTAAGGTCAGCTCAGGATTCAAATCCACTTCCCAAGCAGCCTATTAAAAACCTTAAAAATGCAGTTTACCATGAATTAAGAGCCAACTTCATAGAATAAACTTTTGACATCACTTCTGATACATACTAGCCACACGAAGGGACTGGGTCCTAACAGGCTATGTCTTAGCTGACATACTTGCTGACAATATAAACTTGAAAAGAGAAACACTCGCGCCAGATGGGCAGGTGAGCGGTCACTTACTTAGCAATGTACGCCCCTAAGTAGCTTCTGATCACTGTGTCCGTGGTGAGCAGGCAGCTCTCAGGCAACGAGATAATCATCTGTCCCTCCTTACCAGAAAGAAAATAAAAGTTTAGAACACCCGTGCTTGGGGGAGGACCTGAGTGAATCTTCTGAAGTCCCTGATTCCACAATCATCTACTAAGAACCCAGCAGAGCCCAACCACAGACGACCAAAGAGCCTTCCAGCAGACAGGCTCCCCAGGCCGAGTCAGCAGATGCAGGCAGGACTGCTCCCACACCGGGCACTACAATCCCAACGAGAGTCAGAGGTTAACGGTGTGACTCACACCCACCACCAGTCAACCTTCCATCAGAAAGGAATGCGGGAAACACTCCTGCGACTCAAGTCAGTGTTCCTCATGTTCTTACACCAGGAAATAGTGCCACCTACAGGCAACAGACAGAAACCACACCAAAAATTTCTTCCAATGAAATGCACATGCCTGGTGACTATTCCCAAAAAGGGCTTACTCGCCATACAAGTAGCTGAAGAAAGGGCAAGGGCGGCCCCTCCAGCACAAGAATCTCACTTGATCACCTGCAAAAGCAGAGTTTTCAGTTTTTCCCATTAAGATAGAAACACAGGAAGAAAAATTAAGATACCAAGGAACAAACCAGCAGAAGCAAAGCACTAAGAAGCCAGATATAAGGCCCTGCTTTCATTATAACTGACACCTAAATTGGTTAAACATCTCGGCCAAAAACCTCCTGGTTTCAATTTCTGGTCTCCTCATCTGTCGATCAAGACTGAGCTGGGATTTTCCCGGTGGTCCAGTGGTTAAGAATCTGCTTGCCAGTGCGGAAGACGTGGGCTCAGTCCCTGGTCCAGGAGGATTCCACATGCCACAGAGCAACTAAGCTTGTGCACCACAATGGCTGAAGCCCACACGCCTAGAGCTCATGCTCCACAACCAGAGAAGCCACTGCACCACACAAGGAGACCACACAAGGAGTGGCCCCCGCTCGCTGCAACTAGAGAAAGCCCGTGTGCAGCAACAAAGACTCAGTGCAATCAAAACATATTTTTTCTTTAATTTTTTTAAAGAACAATTATCTTTACACAAAAAAAGACTGAGTTGGTATGGTCACTAAAATCCCTTCCTGCTCTGACATCCCATGTCAACAAAAAAAAACCCTCTGAATACAATGTTCTATATCTTGAATGAAATAAATGTCTTCACCATCAAAACTCTTATCAAACTGGACACTTAAAATGTGTTTATTTCACTATATGTAAAATATGTTTTCGCAAAAAAGCCACATTTGAAAGTACATGTAAAGTAACTGTCAATATCATTTCCTGATCCAAACAAAAACTACCCAGTCACTGCTATATTCATGAGAGGTATATTTCTCACCCTCAAAGTCTGCTACAGAATAGTCATATACCTCCCCTCAAAAAGAAAAATACTGCACAACAATGTATATGGTGAATGTACTTAAGACTATTCAACTGCACACTTAAAAATGGTTATGACGGTAAATTTTATGTTATGTGTATTTTACCACAATTAAAAATGAAAAAAAAATTACGATAGCATAATAGAATTACAACATTAAAAGCTACCATTCTTTAGGCTAAAGATACAGACACAGCTGGAGACAATTTTTAAACAGAAACTTTAAATAATTACAAATAAGGAATTCACATCTAGCTCTACAGAAAACTGTGCGTGGATGCCCTTTAAATAGCACCAAAGAACTAAAACAGGCCTTGTAGAGCAGCTATGTCATTCACTTGCTCGCTGTCCAGCCTTGGAAGCCAGAGCCGAGAGGGTCAGGGGCCTCGCTGGGCAGAAGGGGACCCCTGGACAGGCTGGGAGGCCCCCACCCCTGCCTGCTGGGCTGCTGGGTTCTACTTACTACGGAGGCTCAGATTTGAGCGGCTCCCCTCCAGCCCCAGCCCCACCTCAGCACATTTAAAACATGATCAGACTTACAAAACCTGCTGCAGCGGAGACGGCTGGTCACGCACTCCAGCGCACTTTCCCTTCTCGCCCTCCCTGGGCGCTGGCAGGTTAAGATACGGCTGGAACTTCATGGCTGAGAGGAAGCTCGCCCCTCCTCACCCCTTGCTCCCTCCTGCTACACCCAGGAGCTGAACTGATGGAGCCCAGACCACCACACAGGCTCAGAACCACCTACCCAGGCTCGCTGACCTGATGGCCAAAGAAACGTGTGCTCTGTGACCTTGGCTTTGTTTCTTACAGGCAGCAAACAATTCTAACTGACAGAACTGTATTCAAACACATCCATTAAGTTAAAAAAAAAAAAGCTTGTATGCCTAAAATATTTTTAATTCATTTGACATGAACCCCAAAACCAAGCAGAAAAATCCACTTTGGGTTTCAAGGTGAGAGAGAAATTCTCACCCGCAGGGACGTCCTGCTCATCAGTCCTCTTCCTGTACCTACAAACGCAAAGAGAAAAAAAGGATAAATCCTATGACAGCTTCAAGGTCTTAGAGATACTATTCTGCATAAGAGATGTGGGTGAACTTCAAAATGACACAAAGCTGAAGCAGAGTGTCTCGCATCCTTTGACTCCCCGGGGAAACCGAGGATCAAGAAGCTATTCTGGACGATGTCTTGACCTCCTTTTGGGTTTATGATTCTTGAAGGGCAAAGTCCGCCTTAGACATGACACCTAAAGATGATTGCCTTCAGGCAGATCAGGTGCTGGGTCTCCTACGGGCCACCTGAAGCTGGACTCTCTCCCGGGTGGTCTCCTGACTGAGGTAGGGGGCCAACTCCCAAGGATGCCCACCCAACTTCCGAGGCTGGACCCGCAGGTTGCTTCTACCCATTATCAGACACAGCATTCTACAGGAATGATCTCCAATCTTTGGCCAAATGACCACTAAAGCCCACTCAGGTGCCACAAAGCCTGGGGCTGTGCCCTCCCCTCCCCAAACAGACAAGCCACGAGCCACCCTCTCCTTGACCGGACAAGCCATAAGCCATGCTCTCCTTGACCTGACAAGCCACCAGCTGTGTTCTCCTTGACTGGACAAGCCCACAAGCCGTGCTCTCCTGGACTGGACAAGCTCGGTGAGGTAGATCCAGGACCAGCTGCTCCCACGAGCCAAGGCCTTGACCAGAGCACAGCCACGACACTAGCTTCCCCAGTGGCTTTGGCAACACCACTGACATCCAGAAGTTTACCCCTCCGTGCCCAGGGCTCCCCTCCTGCTACAGTCAGCTGACAGCTTTTCTGGAAGAGATAGGCATGATATGACCCGTAATTATTATATGAACTCTCTCTAGTCATCTTCTCAAACCCACAGTTTCTGACTTTTTTCTCTCAGCTAATTGTTGTTGTTCAGTCACTAAGTCATATTCGACTCTGACCCCATGGACGGCAGCACACCAGGCTTCCTGTCCTTCACTGTCTCCTAGAGTTTGCTCAAACTCTCAGCTAGGAGGGAAAATAATACAATGAAGGTCAATGCCTGTGGGCCTAATAAGGAGGTCCTGACTCATGGAGAGAATTCTTGCCTTGAGTCCGGAATCAGGTGTCTGGCAGGTTTAATTTGATGAGTAGTCCTTCCTACCTAGAAGCATATTGTCTGCTCCAACACATGGTTCTGGTTTTAAGAACTTAATTTCTTCTGTGTGTCCCACAATAAAGTTAATCATCCCTGCGGGCCAGAAGCTTTAAGAACCCTTCAATGGGAAGATTTTTTTCCCGTGGAGTCCCTGGTGGCTCAGCTGGTAAAGAATCCACCTGCAATGCGGGAGAGCTGGGTTCGATCCCCAGGTTGGGAAGATCCCCTGGAGAATGGAATGACTACCCACTCCTGTATTCTGGCCTAGAGAATTCTCTGGACTGCACAGTCCATGGGGTCACAAAGAGTTGGACAAGACTGAGCAACTTTCACTTTCATTCTTTAAAAAAATTCATGTGCTAATTTAAGTGGAAATTCCTCTCTGAACATATATGAACAGAACTCGGCAGATGGAATAAATCCAGAAGGTACTTTACCTAAATGTCCACAACACAGTGTTCAGTAGACCAGGAAACAGATCACAGTAACTTGTACTTACTAAGGCATGGTAGGAAGTGGTCATTAGAATGTTATTAGACTATTCACTGCCTTATCATTTCTGCTGCTATCTATCCAAGAGGCCCAGATTTGGAGAGTGCTTTTAGTGTTAAAAGGAAATATTGGAAAAAAATAAAAATAAAAGGAAATACCAGGGTCAGCTCTCAAAGCATAAATCACATCAGTCTAAAGACTGAATCCTGCTTGTAACTTGGGAATCCTGCCTTGACCCTCCACAAACTAATTACCCAGAATTTCATACATTTTGACAGAATCCCATGAACATTCTCTCCTATCCTACACTGATTAAGAGCTAAAGATACAGAAAACACTTAGGGAAGGTGTTGTGGACTGAATGCTTGTGTTCCCTTAAATTCATATGTTGATTTCTTAACCCCCAATGCAATGGGTTTGGAGGTGGGGCTTCTGGTAAGTGACTAGGTCGTAAGGGTGGAGCCCTCATGAATGGAATTCGTGCCCTTGTAAAAAGAGAGAAAAGAGCTCCTCACATGAGGACCCAACGAGAAGATGGCAATTCGCAAAGCAGGAATCAGTCCTCACTAGACACTGAATCTGCCCAAACCACAGTTTTAGACTTCTCAACCTCCAAAACTGTCTGAAATAAACTGCTGTTTAAGCCACCAGGTCTATGGTAACTGGTTACAGCAGCCCACACTGATGAAGGTTCCTTGCCCCCAGAGTTGTAAGTGCTGGGTTCTGCTCACTGCCAAACCTCTTTGCTTTAGCTCCTCCATCACCATGAATCTGGACGTGGGCTCAGAGGAAGTTGTTGCCACTTTTAAAACTGCTAACTCTTCACTGCTCTAAGTCATAGATAGATTACTTATTTTCAGGCATTTGATTGAAACCATATGCCAATTCCGGCTTGATCATTTTAAATCTATCCTTCTTAAGGCAAAGTGACACTCAAGGCGTAGGCAGGCCGTAGGCACAGCAAGTCCACTCTGCACACTGCTTTTCTCTTGACCATCTCAGAGAATTCCATCCGGGACTTCCCTGGTGGCCAGTGGTTTAAGGCTCTGCCTGCCAAAGTAGAGGACACAGGTTCACTCCTTGATCCGGGAAGGTCCACATGTCCTGAAGCGACTGAGCCCCATGCACCACAACTACTGAGCTGGTGCACGGAGAGCCCATGCTCTGCAACGAAAAGCCACAGCAATGAGAAGCCTGTGCACGCAGCTACAGGGTAGCCCCCCCAGCCCAGCTTGGCGCAACCAGAGAAAGCCCGCATGCAGCAACGAAGACCCAGCACAGCCAAAAATAAATCAAATGTTTAAGTACATTTATTAAGAAAAGAAAACTCCAGTAAAATCTAAGAGTATGTTTTCTACTAGCCATTCCCTGACACACAGAAACAGAAAGTTAAAGATTGTGTTAGAGGCTAATAAACATGGTTCGTCATCATAAAAAAGGAGCAATCCTAACAGAGAATGGTTCAAAATCAAGTATGTTAGCCCAACGTCATCACGTATTACTGACACATAGGGAACAACTTCACACACATCCCCTCCCTAGACCAGAAGCACATGAGGTAAATAGTTTACCTTGAGGACGTATACGGAAGTCGGCGTGCTCAAAGTTAAATTACCTAATAGGTACTTGAATGATCATTTTAATGGCCAAGGGGAACCTTCAGAGGCTTACGACTTAAGTATTCTATACGGTGAAACGTCTGCACCTGCCCTGTGATACTGAACTTCGAGGCCCTCAGCTCACAACTGTCTGTGCTACAGCAAACCCGAAACCCTTTTGAGGAGCACATCGGTCCTCTCCGTGGTGACCTCAAGCCCACTTGTGGACAGAGCTGGGTGGCCCTGTCCGAAGGCACATGCCCATAGCCGCCAGCTCGCCAACTTCTGTGAGAGAATGTTCCAGAAGAGAATGCTGACCCAGACTTCATGGCAAGTTCCTCAGTTTTCCAACCTCCACGGGGAAACTCCTCAACTTTCAGGAAAGAATATTCACCCGTCCTTGTTCAGTGGCTGTGGACACCTGGGCCACACAGGGGCCCCTCCTCCAAGGCTAAGGGTTGCGGAGGGGCAGCACGGTTCAGGCCTCCCTCCGGGCGCCTCTCCTCGAGCCACCCACCCAGCGGACAAGCACCCCCACTGGTTCTCTGGGACCTGCTGGCCTGAGGGAACTCCTGGCATGCACCTGCGCTAGGGGATAATCCCATCAGCTACACAGGCTGAAAAATCTCATGGAACCAACACGAGCAGGTTGGTGGGGTCACCAGTCCCCAAGTTACACAGCATCTTCTCTACAAAAACCCAGTGAAGACATTTCCCTCATGTCTACATTCCAGAAACACCTATAGCTCTGATGAGTAAACAATTCAGTTGTGGTTACACAACACCAAGATTCAGATAACTGACCATGTACACTGGGCTGCTGGACAGGTGAGTCAAGTCGGCAGCCCACCTCTGACAGGGGTACAGCTCAGTTCAGTCGCTCAGTCGTGTCCGTCTCTTTGCGACCCCATGGATTGCAGCACGCCAGGCCTCCCTGTCCATCACCAACTCCCAGAGTTTACTCAGACTCATGTCCATTGAGTCAGTGATGCCATCCAACCATCTCATCCTCTGTCGCCCCCTTCTCCTCCTGCCTTCAATCAGGGGTACAAGATTTCATAATTATGGCTTTTAGGTGTTATCCTTATCCCTGCCTTCATTTTATTTTTCTGTTCTTATTTCCCTTTTCTAACTTTTAATTTTATTTCACCATTTTGGAATTTCTGTCCACAAGCCTCTTAAAACTCATTTTCAGAATAAGGTAAAGTGTAAATAAATATTACACCTACAAGGCAGGAAGCCTGCCACACAACAGAAGACGTGCTCCCAGAAAGAATACAGCCCGCCTGCAAGAATCACCCTGGTTCTCCCATCACCTGGGCCCATGTGTCTCTCAGGAGACAGGTGAATGAATGCCAGATCTTACCCGGAAAACGAGCAGGTATCAAGGTTGTATCTTCAAACCTCCTATCTTTCAGCCACTTCTTAAGCTCTATAAATTCAGGCTTGTAGCTCTCATTCACTAATCAAGAGAGGAAAGAAAACCTGGTGACTAAAATCACTATATAACTAGATCACTCCAAACTGACAAGATGACCTTAAAATTCATATGGAAATGCGAAAGACCTGGAATAGCCAAAAACACTTTGAAATACTGATCTCAAAACTTTTTAGCACTATAAAATGACAGTAACTAAGACTGTGTGATACTCTCATCAAGACAGAAAAAGAAATCAATGGAATAGAAAAGAAAGTCCAAAATAGACCTACACATATGCTGACAACTGTTTTTTTTAAAAAAATGCAAAGGCAATTCTGTGGAGAAAGGGCAGGTTTTGTTTTTTTTTTAATAAATACTGCTAGGACATTTGGAATAAACAAATAAGGACTATAATCAGCAGTTAAAAACAACGACCAACTGATATACATAACAACACAGAATTATCTCAAAATAATTATTCTGAGTAAAAGAAGACAGATTTTTTAAAATGCATACTTTTTTACATAATATATATAATATTAATATAAATATATAATTAAATAAAACCATAAAACACAAACCAATAGTGAAAGCAGATTGGTGGTTGTCTGCAGATGGAGGGAGGGAGGGTTCAAAGAAGTGCCAGATGAAAGGATTACCAAGGGCAATGAGAAACTTCTTAGGGTGATAAAGAACATTCATATCTTGACTTTGGTAAGGCCTCCTGTGTGTATACATATGTCAAATTCTATCAAATATGTGACATTCATTGTGGGTCAATTATACCTCAATGGAAGTGTTTTCTTAAGAAACGTATGATCCAAAATATAAGGCTCTAGCTTATCACAACTTACAGAAAAGAGTTTACAGTAAGAGCGTTGAATAAGCAACTACTACACTCCCAGCACTGTTAACCATTGTGGAGAACGTCCAACAGGCTCTTCACCCTCGAGAGGTTAATGTTTTGGGGGGGAAACAAGACTTCCACAAAAACCAACTGGAAAACCAGAAGGTCCTAAAGAGTAATGCCCAAGAAGCACGGAAACCAGGTGACATTAGTGAGAACTGGAACCGGCATTACCGAAAACATAAGACCTCAACTCAGTCTCAAAGGTTAGAGAGAAACGCAACAAGCTGGAAGAAGGGAAGAAGGCTGGTTTGGCTGGAGAAAGACTGAGGAACGGCAGATGTGGGGGAGGTTGGTAGAGAACATACCTTCAGCACAGGGCGGGGCGGGGCACTCAGAAAGGGAGTTGATGTCGAATAGCACACAAGAGACATGAGGTGGGACTTCCCTGGAGGCCCCGTGGCTAGGACTTCACGCTTCCACTGCAGGCGGCATGGGTTCCATCCCTAGCGTGGGAGCTAAGCTCCTACATGCTGCACAGTGCGACCAAAACAAAAAAGAAGACGACAGACAGAGGGTAATGGGTCTTTAAAATAAAGACGGTGAGGATCCTGGAGGCTCCTAAACCAAAGAGGCAACAGTCCCTTAGGAAAATCAGACTGACAACTGCAAGTACCAACAGGAAAGAAAAACAAAGATGTGATGAAGAGCCAGATGAGGTCACCTCCGGTACAACAGAGAGGGAAAAGTTAACCTAAGAACGACCAGGTGAGAGCGAGTGGGACATGGCCTCAGGGCAGAGAAGGCTTCCTGCGCACTCAAGGCTCCCTCCGCCGTGCTGACGTGCTGCGGGTCAGCGGGGAGACATCTTGCTCACTTTCATCAAAAATAACAAGTGCACTTAGGTTCCTCCCCAGTGGGCCAAGTACCTTCACATACAGAATCTCGCTCAGACTGGGTGACACTGAACTTGAAATGCTAAACTTATATCCAAACGCTGGTGTCCTACAGGTGGTGAGAGGTCAGGCCGAGAAATAGAAACCTGGGAGTCACCCCGGAGAAGATAGAGTTAAAGCAATAGATTTGTAATCCCATAAGGGTCTAAAAGAATAAAATGGCACTGTTACAAAACAGTATTCTCTAAGAGGGCTCCCCTGGAGGCTCAAATGGCAAAGAATCTGCCTGCAGGGCAGGTTCGATCCTGGAGCTGGGAAGATCCCCTGGAGAAGGGAACGGCTACCATTCTCTGTGAACACCGCTCCTGTGCCTTTGAGAAAAGCTCTGTGTATCTGTTAATATCAACCAGCAAAGGATTCCTTTTTTCATCACTGGCAACAAGAGAATCAAAACTGTACCTCCTCTTGATTCAGAACTTCTGAAGAGTTTTCGTCTTCTGATCCGGCTTGTTCTTCCTCCTCCGTTCTTCATACTAAAAATGCAGCTTCTGTTTAATTGTCCAAACTAAAACAAAAAGCATTTTCTTTGCCTTTCTTTCCAGTTTTATGACAATCACTGTTCTTTGTACCTGTAAGGATATAAATATATAAACCATTTCTCTAAAGTGTTTTTGTATACAAATTGTTTATACTATGAGCTAAATCATGATCCCTGTGTAGTAATAAAATTACCATTATATTGGTCCCGCTAAAACAGTTTTATCTCAACTACCTACTAAATGCTGACTAATCATGGAAATTCTCATTATTGACTTCATAATTGTGTGCACATCTCAATGCTAATCAGCGTTCACTAAGCAACAGCCTAACTGTACTCTGAATAAACAGTAGCCATGCACATGAAAAGATGCTCAACATTGCTAATTATTAAAGAAATGCAAATCAAAACTACAATGAGGCACCACCTCACACCAGTCAGAATGGTCATCATTAAACACTCTACAAATAACAAATGCTGGAGAGGGTGTGGAGAAGAGGGAGCCCTCCTACACTGTTGGTGGGAATGTAAGTTGGTACAGCCACTACAGAAAACAGTATGGGAGGTTCCTCCAGAAACTAAAAGCAGAGTTGCTATATGATCCAGCAATCCCACTCCTGTGCATATATCTGAACAAAACTATAATTCAAAAAGATCCATGCACCCCTATGTTCAAAGCAGCGTTATACACAACAGCCAAGACATGGAGACAACCTAAACGTCCATCTACAGATATGGCACATATACACAATGGAGTACTATTCATCCATTTACAGAAAAGAACGAAATAATGCCATCTGCAGTAACATGGACGGAACCAGAGTTTATCTAAGTGAAGTGAGCCAGAAAGGGAAAGACAAATACCATACAATACCACTTATATGTTGATCTAAAATATGACATAAATGAACCTACCTATCAAACAGAAACAGAGTCACAGACACAGAGAACAGACTTGTGGTTGCCCAGGGGGGAGGGAGGCGAGGAGGGATGGATTGCACTGAGATGCAAACTATTATATGTAGAATGAATAGACAAGGTCTTACTGTAAAGCACAGGGAACTATACTCAATATCCTGGATAAACTATAATGGGAAGGAACACAAAAAAGAATATATATGTGTGTTTATACACATATATATATAAACTGAATCACTTTGCCATACAGCAGAAATTAACACAACATTGTAAATCAACTATACTTGAGAAAAAAAAAACAGTAGCAATGAAGCCCCCATCTGCCCGGAAGTCGTACAGGAAAAAAAAAAGGATTCTCTTTCAGTGTGAAGTAATGGTTTGTGCTTAAAACCAGGATCCTGAAATAAACATCAACTAAGTGGGTGGCTGCCAGAGATTAGAGAGAAACTGAGAACCAAGAGAGCAGACAAAGCAGAGAGATGATTGTAAAATCTACAATGACCACTACAGTTTCTACATGTTACTTCCTCAGAAATATAAAAATAAAATCCATGAATTACACTGGCATGATACAGGTAACGGAGTATTATGAAGCCATTAATTGAAAGTACCTACGAAGATAGAAAAATATACAAGATACATTAAGTGAAAAAACAAAGTTGCAGAACAAATTCAAAGACCCCTTATTGGTCTGTTTTGGGCACATTTTATGTTTACAAAACAAAAGGATTTAGGAAAACATTCAAAAACGTGCAAGGGGAGGGGGCTTTTACTATTCCTTCTGTAACTTCCTATTCTGACATATATATATATATTTATATATGTAGGTAAGTGACATAATCCTAATATTACTTATGTGCATATTATGTGCACTTTAAGACTTCCCTGTAGCTGAGACGGTAAAGAATCTGCCTGCAACGCAGGAAACCCAGGTTCAATCCCTGGGTCGAGAAGACCCTATGGAGAAGGAAACAGCAACCCACTCGAGTATTCTTGCCTGGAGCATCCCATGGACAGAGGAGCCTGATGGGCTACAGTCCACGGGGTCGCAAAGAGTCGGACATGACTGAGCGACCAACGCTACTAGTACTATGTGCACTTTAACCAAACCACTGTTTTTCTTAAATTACAAAAAATTACCAGGCAGCCCATGAGTAATGAGACACGAACCCCAGGCTCTATTACTGCGCTATTCCTCCCCAGCGATGGAAGGTTCAGTGTTTGATCGACCCGAAGGTGGAGTCGGGCCCCAGGGCCCACCCTGGCTCGTCCCCTCGATGTCCCCAGCGTCCCTGCAGCGCACGGGCCGGGACGCCTCCGCGCGGAGGTGTGCACGTGGCGCCAGGGTGACCGCACAGCTGGCGGCACCGTCCTCGCCCCCCGCCCCCGGCCCCGTTCTCAGACGCCAGACTTGGAGGCCGCCCCCCCTCGGCACACACTCCGCACCTACTCCGCCCCGACCCCACAGCTCTGCAGCCGCATTGGAGGACTCACAGCTGAGACCCCGGCCGCTTACAAACGCCCGGACTTAGGGCCCTTCGCCCCGAGGGTTCTCGGGTCGACTTTCGCTAAATGAACGAGTCCCAAATAATGGGGAGATAAGGCGTAATGCGCACCGGCATGCCAGGGGGTGGACGGTCTGAACTCAGCTCTCCTTTTAAACAAAAATAGAAGAGGAGCCCAGGAGGAAGCCGACTCCCGTTACCCCGGCAACGGGAGGCCCCGCCCCGGAAGTTCCTGAAAAGCAACCGGAGGCCCTGCCCCGGAAATTTGCCAGCGCACCTTGATACAGCTCCAAGATGGCAGTGGGCCGGCCGGAAACGCCTGGACACCCGAAACAGCACGCCAGTTGCTCGCGAGTTACACAAGCGGGGCGCAGCAGCAGCAGCAGGCGAAGCAGCCGAGCGCCGCCAGGCCCGCCTCTAGGCCCCACTGACCCAAGTCCTCGGTCTCCAGGAGGAGCGCTCTGCGTCGCGGGCCGCCGCCTACCGGCTTGCGCATGCGCATTCTTCTCCGGGGCGGGGAGGGGATGGCACGGCTGACAGAACTAGGTGGGGTCGTCCGTGGGTGGACTGCAGGTCCAGGGGTGAGAAAACCCTGTGGCCCGTGGACCAGGAATCTACGTTCTGAAAGCCGGTCTGGAGCGTCTTTCCTCTCGTACTTCCAAGGGAGGAGCCGCCAAGCTTGCGTCTGCCAGGGCGGCCGCCTGGCCCTCGCTGCGGCCCGCCCACTTCCGCCTTGCGGGGGTTGGGGGCGGGGCTTGCAAGGCCGGGCCATACCCCACTTCCGGCCTGACTTGGCTTCGACGCCCCGCCTGTCCGTGTGTCAAAGCGTCTTGTCGCGTTCCTGTGCAACCCAACCACACTTCACGTCCTCTGGCCCAGTTGGCTGTCCCAGGAGCAGCATAACTTTTCCCTACAGGAGTTCAATTGCTGCCTCCCCACAATTCAGTTCACTTGCTCAGTTGTGTCCAACTCTTGGCAACCATATGGACTGCGGCACACCAGGCCTCCCTGTCCATCACAAACTCCCGGAGCTTGCCCAGACTCATGTCCACCCAGTCGGTGATGCCATCCAGCCATCTCATCCTCTGTCATCTCCTTTTCCTCCTGCCCTCTATCTTTCCCAGCCTCGGGGTCTTTTCAAATGAATCAGCTCTTCGCATCAGGTGGCCAAAGTATTGGAGTTTCAGCTTCAGCATCAGTCCTTCCAATGAATAGGCAGGACTGATTTCCTTTAGGATTTACTGGTTTGATCTCCTTGCAGTCCAAGTGACTCTCAAGAGTCTTCTCCAGCACCACATTTCAAAAGCATCAATTTTTTGGTGCTCAGCTTTTTTATGGTCTGTCATATCCATACATGACTACTGGGAAAACCCTAGCTACTTTGGTTTATACCAACTATATGCACCTTTGTTGGCAAAGTAATGTCTCTGCTTTTTATTATGCTGTCTAGGTTGGCCATAGCTTTTCTTCCAAAGAGCAAGCGACTTAATTTCATGGCTACAGTCACCATCTGCAGTGATTTAGGAGCCCAAGAAAATAAAGTCTGTCACTGTTTTCCATTGTTTCCCATCTATTTGCCAAGAAGTTATGGGGCTGGATGCCATGATCTTAGTTTTTTGAATGCTGAGTTTTAAGCCAGCTTTTTCACTCTCTCACTTTCATCAAGAGGTTCTTCAGTTCTTTGCTTTCTGCCATTAGGGTGGTGTCATCTGCATATCTGAAGTTATTGATATTTCTCCCGGCAATCTTGATTCCAGCTTGTGCTTCATCCACCCCAGTATTTCACATGATGTACTCTGCATATAAGTTAAATAGGAAGGGTGATAATACACACCCTTGACTACTCCTTTCCCAATTTGGAACAAGTCTGTTGTTCCATGTCCAGTTCTAACTGTTGCTTCTTGACCCGCATACAGATTTCACTGGAGGTAGGTAAGGTGGTCTGGTGTTTCCATCTCTTGAAGAATTTTCCACAGTTTATTGTGATCCACACAGGCAAGTGCTTTAGCGTAGTCAATAAAGCAGAAGTAGATGTTTTTCTGAAATTCTCTTGCTTTTTCTATGATCCAACAGATGTTGGCAATTTGATCTCTGGTTCCTCTGCCTTCTCTAAATCCACCTTGAACATCTGGAAGTTCTTGGTTCACATACTGTTGAAACCTAGCTTGGAGAATTTTGAGCATTACTTTGCTAGCATATGAGACGAGTGCAATTGTGCAGTAGTTTGAACATTCTTTGGCATTGCCTTTCTTTGGGATTAGAATGAAAACTGACCTTTTCCAGTCCTGGTGGCCACTGCTGAGTTTTCCAAATTTGCTGGCATATTGAACGCAGCACATTCACAGCATCTTTAAGGATTTGAAATAGCTCAACTGGAATTCCATTACCTCACTAACTGTTTATTGTGATGCCTCCTAAGGCCCACTTGGCTTCACATTCCAGGATGTCTGGCTCTAGGTGAATGATCACACCATCATGGTTATCTGGGTCATTAAGAACTTTTTTTATATAGTTCTGTGCATTCTTGCCACCTCTTCTTAATATCTTCTGCTTCTGTTACGTCCATACCATTTCTGTCCTTTATTGAGCCCGTCTCTGCATGAAATGTTCCCTTGGTATCTCTGATTTTCTTGAAGAGATCTCTAGTCTTTCCCATTCTATTGTTTTCCTCTATTTCTTTGCCGGAGAAGGCACTGGCAACCCACTCCAGTACTCTTGCCTGGAAAATCCCATGGACGGAGGAGCCTGGTAGGCTGCGGTCCACGGAGTCGCACAGAGTCGGACATGACTGAAGCGACTTCACTTTCACTTTTCACTTTCGTGCATTGGAGAAGGAAATGGCAACCCACTGCAGTGTTCTTGCCTGGAGAATCCCAGGGACAGGGTAGTCTGGTGGGCTGCCATCTATGGGGTCGCACAGAGTCGGACATGACTGAAGTGACTTAGCAGCAGCAGCAGCAGCATTTCTTTGCATTGATCACTGAGGAAGGCTTTCTTATCTCTGCTTGTTATTCTCTGGAACTCTGCATTCAAATGGGTATATCTTTCCTTTTCTCCTTTGCCTTTAGCTTCTCTTCTTTTCTCAGCTATTTGTAAGGTCTCCTCAGACAGCCATTTTGCCTTTTTGCATTTCTTTTTCTTGGGGATGGTCTTGATCACTGCCTCCTGTACAATGTCATGAATCTCTGTCCATAGTTCTTCAGGCACTCTGTCCATCAGATCTAATCCTTTGAATCTATTTGTCACTTCTACTGTTTAATCGTTAAGGGATTTGATTTAGGTCATACCTGAATGGTCTAGTGGTTTTCCCTACTTTCTTCAGTTTAAGTCTGAATTTTGCAATGAGCTCATGATCTGAGCCCCACCCACCCCACCCTTTTTATCAGCTAGCCTCCGAAAGAGCCCAGTATGGAAAAGAGGGGAAGGTAGTATTAACTTTATAGTGGAGAAACATGGCCAACGTTTCATTGGCTGAGTAATAAGGAATAATAGCAGTGATAAGTCATGTTGATTGCAGGTTTCCCATCTATAGGAAGGGTGCTTGACCTCTGTGATATTACCCTCCAAAACCCGTAACCTTAGTTCAGTAACAGAACAACCTGGTTCTATGTTGGGTATGTTCCTTTAAGGCTGTTTGTATTGCTGCCTATGCTTAGTCATGCTGGCTCTGCACTTTCCGTGTTGTTGAACAGAGAAAGAACTTTGTCCATAGCCTGAAATATACATAACAGCCCTTTCCCAAGGCCCTGTCTCCCAGGCTTGAATTTTAAAGGCATAACACTTTTCCTTTATGTCAAGATAAAATTGCAGAATTTGTTAGAGATTATGCACAGCTGCAAAAACAAAGGATTATCTCTCCCCTCCAAGTCTGGCAAGTACCAAGAGATCCACAACAACCAGATACATCCCCTCCCCTTTTAGTATAAAAGAAGCCTGAATTCTAACTCGGGTAAGATGATTCCCTGTCCTAGGCCTCCATCTTCTCCACCTGCTGACTTTCCAAATAGTCACTATTCATTGCCCCAAGACCTCATTTCTCAATTTATTGATTTATAGTATCCCCAGCAGTATGAACTTGGACTCAGTAACAGTTCTTCCTTGATAATAACATCAGAAACCTCCCCCCCAAAAAAAACTGTCTGGCCAATACAGCCAGTGCTCCATATCCATGGGTTCCATATCTGTGGATTCACCAACTGTGGATCCAAAACATTAGAGGGAAAAAAAGCAGAAAGTTTCAAAAAGCAAAACTTGAACTGTTACACACTTGTAACATTTACATAGCATTTACATTGTATTAAATATTCTAAGTAATTTAGAGATAATTTAAAGTATATGGGAGAATGTGCCTAGACAAATACTAGAAGACCATTTTATATGACAGACTTAAACATCCTAGGATGTCGACCTCCAAAGCGGTGACTTGGATACCAAGGGGTGACTGTACTCCTAAAAGCTGGAAAAGGTCATGAAAAACAAGTAAGCTCTCTAAGAATCAGTCACCAACCAGAGGAAGCTAAGGAAACTTGACAGTTAAATATACTGTGGCATTCTGAAGAGAATCTTCGAATAGAAAGGGGATATCAGAGGGGGAAAAACTAGTGAAATCCACAAAAACACAGAACTTAGTTAGTACTTGTTAGGTAGTTAGAATAGGAAACAGGAGTCCAGAACGGCGGTGGCTAAAAGATACGGAAGGGAAAAGCCCGCGAAAATAGAACAAAGGAAGGTCCGAGGACCTCAGGTAGAACAAACAACACTCCTGGCTGCCCAACTTACATAGGGCAGGCCCTGGGGGAGAAAAAACATATAAAAAGAGAAGCCAAAGGGCCGGGGGTCTCGCGCGCGCGCGCACTGGGGCGCTCTTCTCTTCGCGTCTTTGGGTTGACATGCCCTCACACCTTGAGGATGGATTTTCCTGCTATTTTCTAAATAAAATAGAGCTATAACACGGAGCTGTAACATTGATTTGTCTAAGAGCTATAACACGGTTTGTTCAAGACCTGAGAGCTATAACAAGGTCTGTCCAAGATCCAAGAGCTGTGACATGCCGAGGGCTTTAATGTCCATCACTCCAAATCTTTGTTGTGATGAGACAGAACCGAGGAACATACACTCACCTGACATACTGCTGTTCCAGTGTTATTTCTTGTTGTTGTTCTTCAGTCACTAAGTCATGTCCTGCTGTGACCCCTTGGACTTCCCCATCCTTCACTGTCTCCCGGAGTTTACTCAAAACTCATGCCCATTGCATCTATGATGCCATTCAAACATCTCATCCTCTGTTGCCCTCTTCTCCTGCCCTCAATCTTTCCCAGCATCAGGGTCTTTTCCAGTAAGTCAGCTTTTCACATCCAGTGGCCCAAGTATTGAAGCTTTAGCCTCAGCATCAGTCCTTCCAATGAATATTCAGGGTTGATTTCCTTTAGGATTGACTGGTTTGATCTCCTTGCAATCCAAGGGACTTTCCGGAGTCCTCTCCAGCACCACAGCCTCAATTCTTCAGCGCTCAGCCTTCTTTAGGTACAACTCTCACATCCATACATGACTACTAGAAAAACCATAGCTTTGACTATGTGAAATGAAAATATCTCTTGCCATATTAATAAATAAGAAATGTCACAGCCGTCAGTGACTTCTGGCCTCCAAATGTGAATGAGGGCTCCGGAAACTGGGATCCAGCAGTTGCTGCCACCCACTAAAGAGATTGCTGAGGAGTTGGGGAAATGCAAGAAGAAAGGTGAACTAGGAAACAAAATTGGCCCCAGATAGCTGAGGTGCATATGAAAGGAATAATTTCAGTGAGCCCAGAGGCTTGCTTCTTCCCATACATAGAATGCTAAATTCCTTGATACCTGATCTTTGATATTCCACTGCCTGCTCCCTTTGTTGCAAACTTGTATATAGCCGGACTTCCCCTCCTGCCTCCTTGGAGCAGTTTTCTCAGAGCTACTGAGATGCTGTCTCCCAGGCTCAGAGTCCTAAACATTCCCACCAAGTAACTCTACTTTCAGGCTGTGACTGTATTTTTTCAGTCAACAACTATACGGACCTTTGTCAGCAAAATGATTATCTCTGCTTAGTTACAATAAATGTACAGTCACAGCGTTACCAAACTGAGCTTGGTTCCACACACACGCAGCAAAGTCAATTTGCTGACTCAGTGAAGGAAAGTACAGCATGTATTATTGCAAGATCCAGCCAGTAGTATGGGTGGCTCATGCACAAAAGACAAACTCCTCAGTGGTTTTCGGGGCAGGATTTTTAAAGGCAACATTTGAGGGTGAGAGCTGCAGAGTTCATGACATGCTTCTGACTGGTGGGTGGGGAGGTAACATGGTGGTGTTTTAGGAATTTCAGTCATCTGCTTTGTGGTTCCAACCAGTCTAGGTTCTTGTGCTTGCGCTCAGCATGTAGTTGTAGTCCTCCACCTGAGGGGGTAGGGTTGGAGTCTTAGTTCTCAAAGAAGAACTCAAAGATATCTGTCAAGTTGTTGTGTATATCCCTTGGGGAGAACTAGGACTCTTTCATCACTGAACTATTGGTATTGGTATGTTAACTACTTTCCCTTTGCTTCTGCATTCCCTCACTTCCCTAATTAGTAACTGCATGCACCTGCTCTTTGGAATTCAGGGAAGACCTACAAGACTAAAACCTTTTTCTGCGAACAAGAAACAGGGGACATGGAGCAGGTTTTGTACCTGGGAGTGCCTCACAGGGTCCTGCTCAGTTTCAGTAGTAAGATCTTAATAATGGGAAATTTGATGTGGCATATATGGGAATTCTCTGTACTACATTTGCAACTTTTCAGTAAATGTATTATAAAATTTAAAGTTTATGGAAAAGAAAAGGGGGGGTTGGAAAAAGATAGTTCTAGATTTGCACCCATGAGTCAATGATGTCATTAAAAATCAAAGCTCTTCCTAATTTTCCACAGTACACCCTAAGGGAGTTGGCTATTTACCTCTTAGTTTGTTTCCTCATGATCTCAAGATAGTTGCTGAAGCTCCAGGCATCACATACTCTCACATAAATGCATTCAAGACAGAAGAAAAGGGGCAGATAAAACAGGTATTTTCCTTTTATGAGGGAGAAAAATAATGTGTACTCCTATTTTCTAGATGGGAATTGGTAGATTCTCTTCTTGACCAAACTCTAGGCAGACTACATTAAGCCCTCTTCTCAGTTAGGTCTCAGCCTGGGCCTATAAAATTTACTGGCTCAACACTAATGAGTTCATCCACTCCCCTCTCCCTGCATGAAAAGACTTAAACACTAATGTAGTTTCTAATAGCTCAAGGTTGCATACCTAGGATGACCTTAGCGCCTCACCCAACCTTAATGAGCTCCAGGCTGCCAAAAGGATTTACTATTTGTTCTAGCCAACACCTGACAAATAGGTCCCTTACAACCCTTTCTTACAGCATGTACTAAAAGAGGACTTAAAATTTGTGAATTCTTTCTCTGTCCATTTAAGATATATATGTATCTCCTGTAACTCAGGACTGAGTCTTTCTCAAGGACCTGAAAACAATTCCTTTGAAATGTAATCATCAGAAAGGATAGGACCTCTGTCTCCCAGTCTCTTTGTAGCTCTGATGGGCATTTACACTTACCAGCCCTTTGTAATTTTCCCCTAACTCTATGCAGGGCCTTCCATTGCCCCTGCCTACTCCCTCAACTTCTCTTTAAAACACTCAGTCACCTCTGTACAAATCCAAGTTGAGTTCAGTTCAAGTCCATAGGGTCGTAAAGAGTCAGACTCAACTGAAGCAACTTAGCATGCATGCATGCATGCAATAATACAACACTGATTAAAATCTGTCCTTACCTCATTAGGAAATGCAAGTTGGTGCAGCCACTATGGAAAGCATGGAAAAAGCACCATATTTCACAAATTTATGCAGAGTTAAAGTTAATCTAACTATTTGGTTTATGGTCAATGACCTAGATCCAGTATTTCTGGGTTACCTTGGTGGATTTCTTCACTCCAAGGCTCTAATTGGAAGGCCCTTAGGAAATTAAAAGAGGTTAGAGTTCTCTTTAGGCCACAACTGATATTACTAGAGGGGATTCCATCACTTGGTCAGTTAATAATACCTGCTCTGACCCTGGCCATAAATATAATTTTTTCTTTTAGAGTCATGCAAGCTCAATCAGAACAACCAACTGAATCTCACTCAAAAATCATAACCTTCCTCAGTTATGGGATGGATTTATGTGGTTAACACCAAGCTATAGTCATTAAAGTTTAAAGGCTCCTTTATGTTGTGATTGTGACATTGTACTATAGCTTTGTAAAAACATTACCATTGAGGAAACTGGGTAAAGTATAAGGAATTTCTGTATTATTTCTTACTACTGTTCATGAATCTACAATCATCTCAATAAAGTTTTGTCAAAAAGCAGAGGTCTTTCCCTGATTATTTTGTTCTTTGCAACTGATTGGAAAAATTCCTTGAAGTTGTAATATAATTGGAAACTATCTAAAGCATAGCTGTTCAAAGGAAGTTTCTGCTGTGATGGAAAGCGATATCTGCACTGCCCGATACAGCAATCACTAACATATGTGACTACTCAGCACTTGAAATGTGGTTAGTGGAACTAACAGACTGAATTTTAATTGCATTATTTTGATTAAAATTACATTTAAGTAGCCACTCGGAGAAGGCGATGGCACCCTACTCCAGTACTCTTGCCTGGAAAATTCCATGGACAGAGGAGCCTGGTAGGCTGCAATCCATGGAGTCGCGAAGAGTTGGACATGACTGAAGTGACTTAGCAGCAGCAGCAGCAGCCACTACCTTCTGGCGACCATAAGAGTGTGGACAAAGAATGTTACCTACCATTTCAGTAAACAGAGGATATTGAGGCCATCAAGTCATTAGCCACTGCAGCCCACCCCAACGGTGCACCCAGAAAGGAACTCACAGCAGAGAAAAACAGGATACTAGCCCTAGATAGAGTTCAAGTGCACAGCAAAGGAATAATTTCAGTAAGCCCAAACACTTATCATACACTGAAAATTGATAAATTCATTAATTTGAAATGTTTTCTTTTCTTTAATTAGCAGTAATTGATGTTCCAGGACCTAGGTTTTTTGTGTTATTTTTGCAAAAACTCCTGTATATCCTGGCTCCTCCCTTACCTCTCCAGAACAATCCCGCAGAGGTATCTGAAGAGGCTATATCCCAGGCTTAAATCCTCAGTAAGACCACCAAATAAAATGTAATTCTCAACTTTCATGCTTACTCGCCTAGTCGTGTCCGACTCTTTGTGACCCCATAGCCTGCCAGGCTCCTCTGTCCATGAGATTCTCCAGGAAAGAATACTGGAGTGGGTTGCCATGCCCTCTGCCAAGGGATCTTCCCAACCCAGGGATGGAACCCAGGTCTCCCACATTGCAGGTGGATTCTTTCCCATCTGAGCCACCAGGCAAACCCAATATAACAATATTTGACATATTAAACCTTCCAATGAAAATATTATGCTTAATGTTAATGACTCTTAACATGCCTATATTAGTTAGATCAACAAACAAACATTAACACCAGGTATTTAATACTGAATATTTCCCAGTTCATGTGAACTTCAATTAGGTTAATTTCCCTTGCATTTAGAATTATTTGCTTTGTAAGCATTTATTTTTCTGTAGGCCAATTAGATTAGAACTCATTTACAAACCAATCATCCAAAAATATCTCAAATTTTAGTTTGTGATTTTTCTTTCAGTGGACAAGACACAGCACAGAAATGAAAATGATATTATAGCCCCCTAATTCCTCTGTTTTAAGCACTAACTGGTAAGGAAGAAAATTAATTTCCCACCACTGAACTAATTTATGAACTTTCGCATTCCCCGTTTCTTCACTTTAAAAATGTAAATAAAAAGATGAATCCTAAGGCGTTATGTTGAGTGGGAGAAAGGGCTGCAATGCCCCTTTGCACCTGTACACTTCAGGAACTGCAGACAAGTAACCTGACAACCCTGCAAAAAACACTGATTTAGTGAACACTCCTCACCGAGAGGTGAAAATCAGCCAAGGCTAAGCCAGTAGCTTTGCTTTCATATTTAGGGGAAAAACCAACACACACTTGATCTCTACCATTTTCTTCCAACTTGTTCCACAACTCGAGGTTTCCAACACTTCAGTTACAGCGATATTTTTCAAACAACAGGAAAAATAAAGTTAGTATATATGATCCATTTCTGCAAGCGCAACCGTGAACACTTGGGAGAACAGGAGGAAGTTTGAGGATCAGTTCAGCTCAGTTCAGTCGCTCAGTCATGTCAGACTCTTCGCGACCCCATGGACTGCAGCACGCCAGGCCTCTTTGTCGATCACCAACTCCCGGAGTTTACTCAAACTCATGCCCACTGAGTCGGTGATGCCATCCAACCATAAGGATGGGGCTCAGTTTTAAACTGAGCGTTTAACGTTCTCTACGTTTACACGACCAATCAGAATGATTGTCTGCTTCCAGGCTGCAAGTCGCCAGCAGGAACTTTTCAGCAGGACTGTTCTGAAAACTCGACAGAAAGCCCCTCTCTACATGCCCTTCACCGCTCCCGGTGGCAGGGGAAGCCCAGCGCGAAGGCTGGAGCCTGCGTCTGCGCCTGCGCGCTCAGCCCAGGCGCCTGGGGGTGGGTCCTGCCGGTGATCGCTCTGCGCACTGCATCTTGCTCAGACGCTCAGACGCGCGGCTCCCAGCTGAAGCCACCCGAACGCCCTGCACACCCGCCATGTCGTCCTCCACACGCGTAGCGCTGGTCACCGGGGCCAACAAGGGCATCGGCTTCGCCATCGTGCGTGACCTCTGCCGGCAGTTCCCGGGCGACGTGGTGCTGACCGCGCGGGACGAGGCGCGGGGTCGGACGGCCGTGCAGCAGCTGCAGGCGGAGGGCCTGAGCCCCCGTTTCCATCAGCTGGACATCGACGACCGCCAGAGCATCCGCGCCCTGCGCGACTTCCTGCGCAAGGAGTACGGGGGCCTCGACGTGCTGGTCAACAACGCGGGCATCGCCTTCAAGAGTAAGAAGCGGCTGGGTGCTCCAGGAGAGGCGGTCACACCCTCTGAGCATCTCGGTCCAAGAGGGACCAAATCCGTGGGGGAGTCTCTGTAGAGGGGCTTCTCCCGCCTGTGGGGTCCAGAATGACTCCCTAGAGAAGGAGAAGGGAAGGGGGACGGGGTGCGGCTAGAGGAATTGGATGCTCTCTAGCCGGAGAGAACTTCCTGTTTCTCTGGCTCAGAATCCTGGGCACCTTTCCAGGTTGTTGCACAGCCTCTTTCTGATACACAGAGGTCCCAGGTGTGCACCCTTTGTACACCGCCATGCCAGTGGTGCGTTCCTACAAAACTATACTTCATTATCAAACCGGGAAATTCACACTGGTACAATACTGATTGCATTGTGCACAAAATTCAATAGATTTTTACCTTCACTAGTTTTACACAAAATGCAAGAGATTTATCTTCTTATGGAATGTTACCACACGAGAATTCTTTATTGACTCCACTTTGCTTTTCTCCTGAAAGCTGCTGATACCACACCATTTCACATTCAAGCAGAGGTGACTATGAAAACAAACTTCTTTGGCACCAGAGATGTGTGCACAGAGCTCCTGCCTCTATTAAAACCCCAAGGTGAGTCTGATTGGAGCCCAGACTGCAGTGCTTCTGGCAAGATCTGGGCCCACCTGGCTCTGGTCTCATCCAGAGACCCCTACCACTCCTGCTCGGCCTCACTGGCCTCCACCCTTGTCTCCACCAGCTGGGTGTCCTGCACCCTGAGGTCCCTCCACACACTGCCCAGGTCCATGGTGCTGTCTGTCCACCTGCTTTTTGCACATCTGGCTCTTTCTTCTCTTTTCCATCTTAGCTTAGAAGGTTTCCTCCTCCAGGCAGCCCTTGACTTGCTCTGTGCCCATCACACGGGGAATTCCCTCAGGAGTCCTTCCCAGACCTTCTCTCCCCTGTCCCCCTCTTACTCAGGCTAGTGGAGCCTGCACTACCACCAGTTCAATAGTCCCAACACCCGCATCCCCCGCCAAAGACTCGGGATTTCTCCAAAACATCTTGGTCACCAATCCCATCATCCACCCACCAGGAACCTGGAGGTCACCCTGCCCATAAGTGGGAGGTAAGCCTGCCCACTTATTGTCATTACCAGATCCTCAAGTTGTCCAGCTGAGTTTCTCCCTAGCCATCTGCTCCATCCCAACTCTACAAACAGGCCCTCAGCTGTTGTTTCTAAACACTTGTAAACCCTCCTAAGAGACACCCTGCCCTTCTTGAATCCTTTTCTTTCTGGGCAGGCTCACTGCCCATCCGCAAAATCCTGCCAGTGTGAAGTTCAAGCCCTCAGTGTGGCTAATAGAGATCTCTAATCTCATAACTGCCCTGCGACATGCTCAGTGTTCTGGATAAAAAAGTTCATCCTCGAGGTGAAACTACTGTAATGTTTATGCTGAAGTAAGGGGCCAGGAGGGGAACCACCACCCAGTAAACACACAAAGTAAGACAAGCAGATACTTGAGGAAGGATTCAGAGTGTGCCTAGAGATTGAGTACACGTGTTTACAATTTACACTCAGCTTCTAACCTGTTTCCCTGTCCACTCCTTCTGGAAGGTGCTACTCCTTCAAAGACTTGGTTCACTAGGACCTCAGAAGACAGCTCCTAAGTGTCCCCTGATTCTCCGAAGTGATATCTTTGCTTTTTAACACACTGTCTAGGTTTGTCATAGCTTTCCTTCCAAGAAGCAATCATCTTCTGACTTCATGGCTGCATTCACCATCCACAGTGATTTCAGAGCCCAAGAAGAGGAAATCTGTCACTGCTTCCTCCTTTTCTCCTTCTATTTGCCATGAACTAATGGGACCCAATGCCATGCTCTTAGTTTTTTAAATATTGAGTGTTAAGCCGGCTTTTCACTCTCCTCCTTCACCTTCATCAAGAGGCTCTTTAGTGACACATTGCTTTCTACCATTAGAGACCATCTGCATATCTGAGGTTGCTAATATTTCTCCCACAGTCTTGATTTCCAGCTTGTTAACTCATCCAGCCCTGCATTTCACATGATGCGCTCTGAGTAAAAGTTAAATACAGTGACAATAAAGAGCCTTCTCGTACTCCTTTCTCAACCAATCCATTGTTCCGTACAGAGTGCTAACTGTCGCTTCTCCTTCCTTTCTTAATCCTGAACCAATCAGTTGTTCTATACAGGGTTCTAACTGTTGCTTCTTGACCCGCATACAGGTTTCTCAGGAGACAGGTAAGATGGTCTGGTATTCCCATCTCTTGAAGAGCTTTCCCCAGTTTGTTATGACCCACACAGTCAAAGGCTTTAGTGTAGTCAGTGAAGCAGAGGTCGATATTTTTCTGGAATTCCGTTGCTATCTCTATGATTCAGCGAATGTTGGCAGTTTGATCTCTGATTCATCTGCCTTTTCTAAACCCAGGCTGAACATCTGAAAGTTCTCAATTCACGTAATGCTGAAGTGTCACTTGGAGGATTTTAAGCTAATGGGAGATGAGTATAAAAGTCCAGTGGTTTGAACATTCCTTAGTATTCCCTTTCGTGGGAACTGGGATGAGGATTGACATTTTCCAGCCCCGTGGCCACTACTGGGTTTTCCAAGTCTGCTGACATGTTGAGTGCAGCACTTTAATAGCCTCATCTTATAGGATTTTAAGTAGATTTGCTGGAATCCCATCACCTCCACTGGCTTTATTGATTGCAGTGCTTCCTAAGGCCCACTTGACTTCACACTCCAGAATGTCTGGCTCTGAATGACAGGCTACATGATCATGGTTATCCAGGTCATTAATATCTTTTTCATATAGTGCTTCTGTGTATTCTCTCCATCTCTTACAAATCTGTTCGGCTTCTGTTAGTCTTTACCACTTCTGTCCTTTATTGTACCCATCTTTGGATGAAATGTTCCTTTGATATTTCTGATTTTCTTGAAGAGATCTCTAGTCTTACCCTTTCTGTTGTTTACCTCCATTTATTTGCATTATTCATTGAAGAAGGCCTTCTTGCCTCTCCTTGCTATCCTCTGGAACTCTGTATTCAGTTGGGTGAAACTTTCCCTTTCTCCCTTGCTTTTCGCTTCTCTTCTTTCCTCAGTTATTTGTAAAGCCTCCTCAGACAACCACTTTGCATTTCTTTTTCTTTAGGATGGTTTAGTGCACTGCCTCCAGTATAGTATTAGGGACTTCTGTCCATAATTCTTTAGGAACTCTGTTTACTAGATCTAATTGCTTGACTCTATTCATTAGCCTCACTGTATATTCATAGGGAATTGGATTTAAGTCATCGTGACCGACCTAATGGTTTTCCCCACTTTCTTTAATCAAAGCCTGAATTTTGCTACGAAGAGCTGATGGTCTGAGCCCCAGTCAGCTCCAGGTCTTGTTTTTGCTAACTGTTACAAAGAATGTAATCAATCTGATTTCGGTATTGACCAATAATTTGGTGATGTCCATGTGTAGAGTCGTCTCTTGTGCTGTGGAAAAAGGGTGTTTGCTATGACCAGTGATAGTCTCAGGGCATTCTCAGGATGCCCAACCCAAGGTTAGAGTCTTGGTCCCACAAGTGAGGACTGGGTTGGACAAGGAAGTCCTAACCTCCTAGATACACTTGCCAGGAACTGAATGAACCTCTACAACAGGTAGCTGAGGAACAGGATGACAGATGCTGATGTCGTCCCCATCTTGGGAAGATACCACAGCCCCTGGCAGGGAGGGAGCCCTGTGTGTCAGATGCACCATCCTAGAGTGAAGTTTCCATTGTTATGGTCAGAAAGGAGGAAAGGAAGGAGCAGTCATGGTTGAAATAGATTCTATCTGTTCTCACCTGAGTTATTGAAGATAGTCTGGAAAGAAAGTTTCATTTGCTGTATGTTGTCGGGAGCATTTCCAGAGACTTTAAATAGTTGAGTTTTCAAAATAATTTTCAGAAGTCATTCTGGGTAGTAGATTCACAGTCTTCCTTTGATCGTGGCTTATTTATTGAGTTTGAGTGAAATATTTCATTCCTGTAATTTTAAAAATAGATGTAGTGTAATTTTTGAAAACATCAGAATAATACTTATAGTACTTATATATCTGTTACTTGTAATAATAAAGCAAATAAAACCAATGATACATCATTTTTCTTCCCTAATGTGCTCTTTCAAGAGGTCAGTCCTGTCCCCAGTTGGGTATTCATCCTTCTCATGCTCGCCTTTCTATGTACTGATTTCTGTTGTATTTTAGGCAGAGTGGTGAACGTATCCAGCTTTGTCAGTGTCAGCGCTCTAAAGAAATGCAGCCCTGAACTGCAACAGAAGTTTCTAAGTGAGACCATCACGGAGGAGGAGCTGGTGGGGCTCATGAACAAGTTTGTGGAAGACACGAAGAACGGGGTGCACAAGGAGGAGGGCTGGCCCGATACCGCATATGGAGTGACGAAAATCGGCGTGACGGTCCTGTCCAGAATCCATGCCAGGAAACTGAGTGAGCAGAGAGGAGGGGACAAGATCCTCCTGAATGCCTGCTGCCCAGGGTGGGTGAGAACAGACATGGCAGGACCCAATGCCACCAAAAGCCCAGAAGAAGGGGCAGAGACCCCCGTGTACTTGGCCCTTTTGCCCTCAGATGCAGAGGGGCCTCACGGAGAGTTTGTTTCCGAGAAAAAAGTTGTGCAGTGGTGAGCTCCCACAGCTCCACCCATGGGTCCATTTATTTTGCTGTCCCAGACTCACCAAACAGACACTGACAAAATTATCCCTATGCCGAGAAAAAGAAAAGAGAATCAAAATATTCAGATCATGTTCTCACTAGGAGAGGGCTGCTAATTTGTAAAGAGTTTTGTGATTTCTTCTGTGATCCCAGGGGAGGAAAAGTAGGATGGATGACATGAAAATAAATAATTCTTTATAAATGTACATTTGTGCAAACTCTTAAATGGTGAATCTGCTCCATTATTCGTAATAGTTGAAGCTAGTTGGTGGGCATGTGGGTGTCTAGTATTAGTTCTACTGTTCTATTTGAAATTTTTCAGGACAAACATCTGGAACCAAAGAGTCCTGGCTCTGCCCCCTTCCTGCATGACCTTGAGTAAAAATCCAACAAGATGCTACTACCTAACACAGGGAAACCAGCTCAGTGTTACGTGGCAGCCTGGGAAGGAGGAGAGATTGGGGAGAACCGATACATGTATATGTGTGACTGAGTCCCTGTGCTGTCCACCTGAAACTGCTGTGACAATTCACAACATTGTCAGTCAGCTATGAAAGTGTTAGTCGCCCAGTCCAGTCTAGCTCTTTGGGATTCCATGGACTGTGACCCACTGGGCTCCTCTGTCCATGGGATTTCCTAGGCAAGAATACTGGAGTCAGTTACCTTTATTTTTCCATGGGAATCCTCCCAACCCAGGGATCAAACCCGGGTCTCCCTGCATTGCAGGCAGTTTGTTTACTCACCCAGCCACCAGGAAAGGCCTGTCATCCAATATAAAACAAAAAGTTTAAAGAAAAAGAGGGCTATGTCCTCCTTTTAGGCTCAGGATAGAGTACAAGGAAACAGGTGCAACCAGGAGTGGTGTTTATTAATATTATGGAACATTTGATCCCTCCTTCAGTTCAGTTCAGTCACTCAGTCGTGTCCAACTCTTTTCGACCTCATGAATTGCAGCACGCCAGGCTTCCCTGTCCATCACCAACTCCCAGAGTTTACCCAAACTCATGTCCATTGAGTTGGTGATGCCATCCAGCCATCTCATCCTCTATCGTCCCCTTCTCCTCTTGCCCCCAATCCTTTCCAGCATCAGGGTATTTTCCAATGAGTCAACTCTTCACATGAGGTGGCCAAAGTATTGGAGTTTCAGCTTCAACATCACACCTTCCAATGAACACCAGGGCTGATCTCCTTTAGGAGGGACTGGTTGGATACTCTTGCAGTCCAAGGGACTCTCAAGGGTCTTTTCCAACACCACAATTCAAAAGTATCAATTCTTCAGCACTCAGCTTTCTTCACAGTCCAACTCTCACATCCATACATGACTACTGGAAAAACCATAGCCTTGACTAGATGGACCTTTGTTGGCAAAGTAATGTCTCTGCTTTTTAGTATACTATCTGGGTTGGTCATAACTTTCCTTGCAAGGAGTAAGTGTCTTTTAATTTCAAGGCTGCAGTCACCGTCTGCAGTAATTTTGGAGCCCCCAAAAATAAAGTCTGACTCTGTTTCCACTGTTTCCCCATCTATTTCCCATGAAGTGATGGGACCAGATGCCATGATCTTAGTTCTCTGAGTTGAGCTTTAACCCAACTTTTTCACTCCTCTATCACTTTCATCAAGAGGCATTTTAGTTCTTCTTCACTTTCTGCCATAAGGGTGGTGTTATCTGGATATCTGAGGTTATTGATATTCTCCCGGCAATCTTGATTCCGGCTTGTGCTACTTCCAGCCCAGCGTTTCTCATGATGTACTCTGCATATAAGTTAATAAGCAGGGTGACAATATACAGCCTTGACGTACTCCTTTTCCTATTTGGAACCAGTCTGTTGTTCCATGTCCAGTTCTAACTGTTGCTTCCTGACCTGCATACAGGTTTCTCAAGAGGCAGGTCAGGTGGTCTGGTATTCCCATCTCTTTCAGAATTTTCCACAGTTTATTGTGATCCACACAGTCAAAGGCTTTGGCATAGTCAATAAAGCAGAAATAGATGTTTTTCTGGAACTCTCTTGCTTTTTCGATGATCCAGCAGATGTTGGCAATTTGATCTCTGGTTCCTCTGCCTTTTCTAAATCCAACTTGAACATCTGGAAGTTCACTGTTCATGTATTACTGAAGACTGGCTTGGAGAGTTTTGAGCATTACTTTATTAGCATGTGACATGAGTGCAATTGTGCGGTAGTTTGAGCATTCTTTGGCATTGCCTTTCTTTGGGATTGGAACGAAAACTGACCTTTTCCAGTCCTGTGGCCACTGCTGAGTTTTCCCAATTTGCTGGCATATCGAGTGCAGCACTTTCACAGCATCATCTTTCAGGATTGGAAATAGCTCAACTGGAATTCCATCACCTCCACTAGCTTTGTTCATAGTGATGCTTTCTAAGGCCCACTTGACTTCACATTCCAGGATGTCTGGCTCTAGGTGAGTGATCACACCATCGTGATTATCTGGGTCATGAAGATCTTTTTTGTACAGTTCTTCTGTGTATTCTTGCCACCTCTTCTTAGTATCTTCTGCTTCTGTTAGGTCCATACCATTTCTGTCTTTATCAAGCCCATCTTTGCATGAAATGTTCCCTTGGTATCTCTAATTTTCTTGAAGAGATCTCTAGTCTTTCCCATTTTGTTGTTATCCTCTATTTCTTTGCATTGATCGCTGAAGAAGGCTTTCTTATCTCTACTTGCTATTCTTTGGTATTCTGCATTCAAATGGGAATGTCTTTCCTTTTCTCCTTTGCTTTTCCCTTCTCTTCTTTTCACAGCTGTCTGTAAGGCCTCCTCAGACAGCCATTTTGCTTTTATGCATTTCTTTATGAGGGAGAAGGCTGGGCCTCCTTCTCAACTAGTCACTGCACTGGAGACCAGGACACAGTTCTTTGCCTTCTGGGACTGTGACAGGTCTCCACATCCCACACTGTTCCACCCCGTCGGACTCCAGCCTTGTCAGCTCTACTCCAAAGGGCCCTGCACACTCGCCATGTCCTCCACCCACGTAGCGCTGGTCACAGGGGCCAACAAGGGCCTCGATTTTGCCATCGTGCGTGACCTGTGCCGGCGGTTCCCGGGGGATGTGGTGCTCACGGCGTGGGACGAGGCGTGGGATCTGGCGGCGGTGCAGCAGCTGCAGGCCGAGGGCCTGAGCCCCCGTTTCCACCAGCTGGACATCACTAACCGGCAGAGCATCCGCGCCCTGCGCGACTTCCTGCACAAGGAGTACGGAGGGCGGGGGGGGGGGGGGGGGGGGCGGGCCTCAGCGTGCTGGTCAACAACGCGGGCATCGCCTTCCAGCGTAAGTGAATGGGAGCTGGGGGGTTACAGCCACTGTGAGGGGAGCCAGCCAGGGCGGGGTTGGCCTACTGCCTGCACCTCCGCTGTGGGATCTAGAACCCTCTCGCTAGGGACGGAGGACAGGCCAGAGGTCACAGGGAGAACAGGTCCTCCGACGTTACAAGCTTTTCCAGCAAGACGGCCTTGCAATAGCTTTGACCAGGTTAAAGGACAATACCCATATTATCGCACCTTCGATTTCACTGAACTTTGGATGACTTGGGTGAATTTTTAACTTGTGAAACCAATTTAAAATTGCAGAGTGGTACACAGGAGGTCATATGGGCTTCTGTCACTCAGCCTCCCCTGATGATGCCATCTTACGTAAGTATATAGCATTATCAAACCACAAAATACCCATTGGTGCAATTCCGTTCCCTAAAACCAAACATTACTAGATGAAAACAGATTTCACAGAAAAAAAATACTGTCTCAAGTAAGCATTTTTACCATATGCCTTGTGATTATTAGCCCTATTCTTTTTCTATCCTAAAAGTTGGTGATCCCACACCGATTGCAATTCAGGCAGAAGTGACCATGAAAACAAATTTCCTTGGTGCTTGAGATGTCTGCACAAGGCTCCTGCCTCTAATAAAAAGCCGAGGTGAGTCTGATTCAGCCCAAACTGCAGGGTTTCTGGCAAGATCTGAGCCCACCTGCATCTGGTCTCGTCTCCGGACCTCCACCTGTGTGTTCGCTCGGCAGGATGCCCTGTGGCCTCTGGTCCCTCTACACACTGCCCGGGTCATTGGTGCTCTCTGTCCATGTGCACTTTGCACACTTGGCTCTGTCTTCTCTTTCCCATCTTAGTTCAAAGGTCTCCTCCAAGAGGCCCTTCACGTGCTCCATGCCCATCACAGGGGGTGTCCTCTCAGGAGTCTTTCCCAGACCTTCTCTTCCCTGTGCCCATCTCCGAGTGACCTGATTTGGGTGTGTGGTGCTCATACCACCACATTCATTAGACCCCTGAAGACTTTTCTGTTTCCGGTCACCAGGGTGTTTCTTCCTATGGTACTGACATGGTGTATTACCAATACTGGTTTCTAGATGCTAAACCAAGTATACAGACTTCAGTCTTTAAGGTTCAGGAACTCCCCAGACCATCCTCAAGTTCAATAATTCACTGTATGGATCAAGAACTCGGCAAAAAGCTATTATATTCAAAAGGACATGGTTTTAGAAAAGTGGACAGTTACTCCATTCGACAGTGGTAAAGGTCTCATGACCCAGGGTCTAAGAAAGCCCAGTATGGAGCTGTGACTTGACGTCTCCCCGCAGGTCCTGGGGACAGCATGTATTTCTCCCCCAAACAGCCAGTGTCAGACACAAGGGGTATTACCTACCAGTGGGCTGACCCCAGCCTTGATGTCCAGGGTTCTTGGTGAAGGGTGGTCATGCAGGCATGGCCCACTGCCCTGCTCTCCTGCCCCTCCAGAGGTCAAGCTGATACCAGGTAGGCGAAGGACCCCACCACACTTACACGTGAACATGCGTTAGGTAACCTGACCCTCGAACAACTAATTGAGGAACGTCTTCTCAGGCAGGCCATTCAGGCTTAAATATTATCTTCCAGATGTCCTGGAATAGGGCTGAAGCTTCCTCTGGCCAAGCTTAGCTCCTTACTTATACAGACCACCCTCTGGACCTTGACTAAGGCTCCCTTACATCAAAAGGATCATTGAGCACCTAAATTTAGCATAGAATTTATTTAACAGATACAGAAAGGGTACAGAAATAACCTCTCTCATCAGGAGCAGCCAGAGTGGGGCTGGAATAGTTTAGAGGAACAGATATTCCAGCTTCTAAAGCCACTACTTCCATTTTCATGTGTTTCTATTGATACTAATCTGTTTTTAATTTTTATCAGAAGATAGTTGCTTTGAAATATTGTGCTGGTTTCTGCCATATATCAACATGAAGCAGCCACTGGTAAACATATGTACCCTCCCTCCTGAACCCGTTCCCACCTCCCACCCCATGCACCCCTCTAGGTTGTCACAGAGCACTGGATTGATCTCCCTGAGTCAGACAGCAAATTCTGCCTGGCTACCTGTTTTACATATGGCAATGTGTATGTTTCTGTCATACTATCTCAATTCCTCCCACCCTCTCCTTCCCCCACTGGGTTCACAAGTCTCTTCTATGTCTGTGTCTCCACTGCTACCCTGCAAATAGGTTCATCAGTGCCATCTTTCTCCTTTCCATACACCTGCATTAATATACAATATTCATCTTTCTCTTTCTGACTTACTTCACTCTGTATAGTAGGCTCTCGGTTCATCCACCTTATTGATACAAACTTGAGTCTTACCTTGATCAACTGCTAAGTGTACCTTCAGTTCAGTTCAGTTAATCAATCGTGCCCGACTCTTTGCCACCCCATGGACTGCAGCAAGCCTGGCCTCCCTGTCCATCACCAACTACCAGAATTTACTCAAACTCATGCCGATTGAGTCGGTGCTGCCATGCAATCATGAGATGGGGCTGTTTAAACGTAGAGAACAAGACCAATCAGAATGTTTATCTGCTTCCAGGCTGCAGGTCGCCAGCAGCAACTTTTCAGCAGGACTGTTCTGAAAACTCAGCAGGTCGCCCCTCTCTACAGGCCCTGCACCGCTCGGGGTACCGGGGGGGGGGGGGGGGGGGGGAGCCCAGCCCCCAGGGGCGGAGCCTGCGTATACGCCTGCGCGCTTAGCCCAGGCGCCACGGTGGGATTCCTGCCAGTGATCGCTCCCAGCGCTCGTCTCGCTCAGACGCCGAGACGCGCGGCTCCCTACTGAAGGCACCCCAACTCCCTGAACATCGGCCATGTCGTCCCTCACCCGCGTAGCGCTGGTCACCGGGGCCAACAAGGGCATCGGCTTCGCCATCGTGCGTGACCTCTGCCGGCAGTTCCAGGGGGACGTGGTGCTCACGGCACCGGACGAGGCGCTGGGTCGGGCAGCAGTGCAGCAGCTGCAGGCGGAGGGCCTGAGCCCCCGTTTCCATCAGCTGGACATCGACGACCGCCAGAGCATCCGCGCCCTGCGCGACTTCCTGCGCAAGGAGTACGGGGGCCTCGACGTGCTGGTCAACAACGCGGGCATCGCCTTCAAGAGTAAGAAGCGGCTGGGTGCTCCAGGAGAGGCGGTCACACCCTCTGAGCATCTCGATCCAAGAGGGACCAAATCTGTCGAGGAGTCGCTGTAGAGGGGCTTCTCCCGCCTGTGGGGTCCAGAATGACTCCCTAGAGAAGGAGAAGGGAAGGGGGACGGGGTGCGGCTAGAGGAATTGCGAGGAATTGGACGCTCCCTAGCCAGAGAGAACTTTCTGTTTCTCTGGCTCAGAATCCTGGGCACCTTTCCAGGTTGTTGCACAGCCCCTTTCTGATACACAGAGGTCCCATGTGTGTACCCTTTGTACACCGCCGTGCCAGTGGTGCGTTCTTACAAAACTATACTTCATTATCAAACCGGGAAATTCACACTGGTACAATACTGATTGCATTGTGCACAAAATTCAGTAGATTTTTACCTTCACTAGTTTTACACAAAATGCAAGAGATTTATCTTCTTATGGAATGTTACCACACAAGAACTGTTGATTGACTCCACTTTGCTTTTCTCCTGAAAGCTGATGATACCACACCATTTCACATTCAAGCAGAGGTGACTATGAAAACAAACTTCTTTGGCACCAGAGATGTGTGCACAGAGCTCCTGCCTCTATTAAAACCCCAAGGTGAGTCTGATTGGAGCCCAGACTGCAGTGCTTCTGGCAAGATCTGGGCCCACCTGGCTCTGGTCTCATCCGGAGACCCCTACCACTCCTGCTCAGCCTCACTGGCCTCCACCCTTGTCTCCACCAGCTGGGTGTCCTGCACCCTGAGGTCCCTCCACACACTGCCCAGGTCCATGGTGCTGTCTGTCCACCTGCTTTTTGCACATCTGGCTCTTTCTTCTCTTTTCCATCTTAGCTTAGAAGGTTTCCTCCTCCAGGCAGCCCTTGACTTGCTCTGTGCCCATCACACGGGGAATTCCCTCAGGAGTCCTTCCCAGACCTTCTCTCCCCTGTCCCCCTCTTACTCAGGCTAGTGGAGCCTGCACCACCACCAGTTCAATAGTCCCAACACCCGCATCCCCCACCAAAGACTCGGGATTTCTCCAAAACATCTTGGTCACCAATCCCATCATGCACCCACCAGGAACCTGGAGGTCACCCTGCCCATAAGTGGGAGGTAAGCCTGCCCACTTATTGTCATTACCAGATCCTCAAGTTGTCCAGCTGAGTTTCTCCCCAGCCGTCTGCTCCATCCCAGCTCTACAAACAGGCCCTCAGCTCTTGTTTCTAAAAACTTGTAAACCCTCCTAGGAGACACCCTGCCCTTCTTGAATCCTTTTCTTTCTGGGCAGGCTCACTGCCCCTCCACAAAATCCTGCAAGTGTGAAGTTCAAGCCCTCAGTGTGGCTAATAGAGATCTCTAATCTCATAACTGCCCTGCGACGTGCTCAGTGTTCTGGACAAAAAAGCTCATTCCTCGAGGTGAAACTACTGTAATGTTTACGGTGAAGTAAGGGGCCAGGAGGGGAACCACCACCCAGTAAACACACAAAGTAAGACAAGCAGATACTTGAGGAAGGATTCAGAGTGTGCCTAGAGATTGAGTACACGTGTTTACAATTTACACTCAGCTTCTAACCTGTTTCCCTGTCCACTCCTTCTGGAAGGTGCTACTCCTTCAAAGACTTGGTTCACTAGGACCTCAGAAGACAGCTCCTAAGTGTCCCCTGATTCTCCGAAGTGATATCTTTGCTTTTTAACACACTGTCTAGGTTTGTCATAGCTTTCCTTCCAAGAAGCAATCATCTTCTGATTTCATGGCTGCATTCACCATCCACAGTGATTTCAGAGCCCAAGAAGAGGAAATCTGTCACTGCTTCCTCCTTTTCCCCTTCTCTTTGCCATGAACTAATGGGACCCGATGCCATGCTCTTAGTTTTTTAAATATTGAATGTTAAGCCGTCTTTTGTACTCTCCTCCTTTACGCTCATCAAGAGGCTCTTTAGTTACACATCGCTTTCTACCATTAGAGACCATCTGCATATCTGAGGTTGCTAACATTTCTCCCACAGTCTTGATTTCCAGCTTGTTAACTTGCCCAACCTGGCATTTCACATGATACGCTCTGAGTAAAAGTTAAATACGGTGACAATAAAGAGCCTTCTCATACTCCTTTCGAACCAATCCATTGTTCCGTACAGGGTTCTAACTGTTGCTTCTTGACCAGCATATAGGTTTCAGGTAAGAAGGTCTGGTATTCCTATCTCTTTAAGAGCTTTCCAAAGTTCATTATGACCCACACAGTCAAAGACTTTAGTGTAGTCAGTGAAGCAGAGGTAAATATTCTTCTGGAATTCTCTTACTTTCTTTATGATCCAGCAAATGTTGGCAATTTGATCTCTGGTTCATCTGTCTTTTCTAAACCCAAATTGAACATCTGAAAGTTCTCGATTCACGTGATGTGGAAGTGTCACTTGAGGATTTTGAGCATAATGGGAGATCAGTATAATTGTCCAGTGGTTTTACAAAGTTAGAATACTACCTTTCTTTAGTGTTCTCCTTCTTGGGAACTGGATGAGGATTCACCTTTTCCAATCCTGTGGCCACTGCTTGGTTTTCCAAATCTGCTGACATGTTGAGTGCAGCACTTTAATAGCCTCACCTTTAAGATTTTAAATAGTTTTGCTGGAATCCCATCACCTCCACTAGCTTTACTGATCACAGTGCTTCCTAAGGGCCACTTCACTTCACACTCCAGAATGTCTGGCTCTGAATGAGAGACTACACCATCATGGTTATCCAGGTCATTAATATCTTTTCCATATAGTTCTCCTGTGTATTCTCTCCATCTCTTCTAAATCTCTTCTGCTTCTGTTAGTCTTTACCACTTCTGTCGTTTATTGTTCCCATCTTTGGATGAAATGTTCCTTTGATATTTCTGATTTTCCTGAAGAGATCTCTAGTCTTACCCTTTCTGTTGTTTTCCTCTATTTCTTTGCATTATTCATTGAAGAAGGCCTTCTTGTCTCTCCTTGCTATCCGCTGGAACTCTGCACTCAGGTGGCTGAACCTTTCCCTTTCTCCCTTGCTTTTCGCTTCTCTTCTTTCCTCAGTTATTTGTAAAGCCTCCTCAGAGAACCACTTTGCCTTCTTGCATTTCTTTTTCTTTAGGATGGTTTTGTTTACTGCCTCCTGTATAGTATTACGGACTTGTGTCCATAGTTCTTCAGGCACTCTGTTTACTAGATCTAATCGCTTGAATCTATTCATTACCTGCACTGTATATTCATAGTGAATTGGATTTAAGTTGTGGCTGACTGGCCTAATGGTTTTCCCCACTTTCTTTAATCAAAGCCTGAATTTTGCTATGAAGAGCTGATGGTCTGAGCCTCAGTCAGCTCCAGGTCTTGTTTTTGCTGACTGTATACAGCTTCTCCGTTTTCGGCTACAAAGAATGTAATCAAGCTGACTTCGGTATTGACCAATCATATGGTGATGTCCATGTGTAGTGTCGTCTCTTGTGCTGTTGAAAAAGGGTGTTTGCTATGACCAGTGATAGTCTCAGGGCATTCTCAGGATGCCCAGCCCAAGGTTAGAGCCTGGTCCCACTAGTGAGGGCTGGGTTGGAGAAGGAAGTCCTAAGCTCCTAGATACACTTGCCAGGAACTGAACTTCTGCAGCAGGTAGCTGAGGAACAGGATGAGAAACGCTGATGTCGTCCCCATCTTGGGAAGATACCACAGCCCCTGGCAGGGAGGGAGCCCTGTGTCTCAGATGCACCATCCTAGAGTGAAGTTTCAACCCACTCCAATGTCTTGCCTGGAAAATCTCATGGGCGGTGGAGCCTGGGAAGCTGCAGTCCATGGGGTTGCCAAGAGGGGGACACAACTGAGCGTCTTCACTTTCACTTTTCACTTTCATGCACTGGAGAAGGAAATGGCAACCCACTCCAGTGCTGTTGCCTGGAGAATCGCAGGGACTGGGAGTGCCTCGGGGGCTGCTGTCTACGGGGTTGCACAGAGTCAGATGCGACTCATACGACTTAGCACCAGCAGCAGCAGAGTGAAGTTTCCATTGTTATGGTCAGAAAGGAGGAAAGGAAGGAGCAGTCATGGTTGAAATAGATTCTCTCTGTTCTCACCTGAATTCTTGGAGATAGTCTGGGAAAGAAAGTTTCATTTGCTGTACGCCCTTAGGACCATTTCCTAAGGGCAGAGACTTTAAATAGTTGAGTTTTGAAAATACTTTTCACAAGTCATTCTGGGTAGTAGATTCACAGATTTCTTCCTTTGGTCATGACTTATTTATTGAGTTTGAGTGAAAAATTTCATTCCTGTAATTTCTAAAATAATTAGATGTAGCTCAATTTTTAAAAACATTAGAAATAACACATTGTTACTTATACTAATAAAACAGATAAAACCCATTGAGGAACCCCCTCCCAAAATACATTCTCTTCCTTCTCTAATATCCTCTTTCAAGAGGCCAGTCCTGTCCCCAGTTGGGTATTCATCCTTCTCGTGCTCGCCTTTCTATGTACTGATTTGTGTTGTATTTTAGGCAGAGTGGTGAATGTATCCAGCATTGTCAGTGTCAACGCTCTAAAGAAATGCAGCCCTGAACTGCAACAGAAGTTTCGAAGTGAGACCATCACGGAGGAGGAGCTGGTGGGGCTCATGAACAAGTTTGTGGAAGACACGAAGAACGGGGTGCACAAGGAGGAGGGCTGGCCCGATACCGCATATGGAGTGACGAAAATCGGCGTGACGGTCCTGTCCAGAATCCATGCCAGGAAACTGAGTGAGCAGAGAGGAGGGGACAAGATCCTCCTGAATGCCTGCTGCCCAGGGTGGGTGAGAACCGACATGGGGGGACCCAAAGGCCTCAAAAGCCCAGAAGAAGGGGCAGAGACCCCCGTGTACTTGGCCCTTCTGCCTTCAGATGCCGAGGGGCCTCACGGACAGTTTGTCCGTGATAAAAAACTCGTGGAATGGTGAGCTCACTCACAGCTCCACCCATAGGTCCGTTTATCTTGCTGTCCCAGATTCACCAAACAGACACTGACAAAATTATCCCTATGCAGAGAAAAAGAAAAAAGAATCAAAATATTCAGTTCATGTTCTCACTAGGAGAGGGCTGCTAATATTGTAACGAGTTTTGTGATTTCTTCTGTGATCCCAGGGGAGGAAAAGTAGGATGAATGACAAATAATAAAAATAAATAATTTTTTATCAATGTACATTTGTGCAAACTCTTAAATGGTGAATCTGCTCCATTATTCGTAATAGTTGAAGCTAGTTTGATGGACATGTGGGTGTCTAGTATTAGTTCTACTTTTGTATTTAAATTTTTGTAGGACAAATATCTGGAACCAGAGAGTCCTGGCTCTGCCGCCTTCCTGCATGACCTTGAGCAAAAATCCAACAAGATGCTACTACCTAACACAGGGAAACCAGCTCAGAGTTATGTGGCAGCCTGGGAGGGAGGGGAGATTGGGGAGAACCGATACGTGTGTATGTGTGGCTAAGTCCCTGTGCTGTCCACCTGAAACTGCTGTGACAATTCACAACATTGTCAATCAGCTATGACAGTGTTAGTCGCCCAGTCCTGTCTAGCTCTTTGCGATTCCACGAACTGTGGCCCACCGGACTCCTCTGTCCATGGGATTTCCCAGGCAAGAATACTGGAGAGGGTTGCCATTTATTTCTCCAAGGGATCCTCCCGAACCAGGGATCAAACCCGCGTCTCCCCGCTTTGCAGGCAGATTCTTTACCATCTGAGCCACCAGGGAACCCCTATGTTCCAAAATAAAATAAAAAGTTTAAAGAAAATGAGGGTTGTGTCCTCTTTTTTTCCACTCAGGACACTACCAGAAATGAGGTGGAGCCCGGCATGGTGTTTATTAACCTTATGGAACATTTGATCCCTCCCTAAGGGGGGAGAAGAAGGCACGACCTCCTCCTTCTCAACGAGTCACTACACTGGAGCCCAGGACACAGTTCTTTGCCTTCTGGGACTGTGATGGGTCTCCATGTCCCACACCACCCCACCCCATCGGGCTCCAGCATTGTCAACTCTACTCCAAAGGGCCCTGCACACTGGCCATGTCCTCCACCCTCGTGGCACTGGTCACTGGGGCCAACAAGGGCCTCGATTTTGCCGTCGCGCGTGACCTGTGCCGGCGGTTCCTGGGAGACGAGGTGCTCACGGCACAGGACAAGGTGCGGGGTTGGGCGGTGGTGCAGTAGCTGCAGGGCGACGGCCTGAGCCCCCATTTCCACCAGCTGGACATCACTGACCGGCAGAGCATCCGCGCCCTGCGCGACTTCCTGCGCAAGGAGTACGGGGGCCTCGACGTGCTGGTCAACAATGCGGGCATCACCTCCCAGCGTAAGTGGGTGGGAGCTGGTGGGTTACAACCACTGTGAGGGGAGCCAGACGGGGCAGTTCAGGTCTACTGCCTGCACCTCCGCTGTGGAATCTAGAACCCCCTCCCTAGGGATGGAGCACAGGCCAGAGGTCACAGGGAGAACAGGTCCTCCGACATTACAAGCTTTTCCAGCAAGACGGCCTTGCAATAGCTTTGACCAGGTTAAAGGACAATGCCTAGATTTTCGCACTATTGATTTCACTGAACTTTGGATGACTTGGGTGAATTTTAAACTTGTGAAACCAATTTAAAATTGCAGAGTGGTACACAGGAGGTCATATGGGCTTCTGTCACTCAGCCTCCCCTGATGATGCCATCTTACGTAAGTATATAGCATTATCAAACCACAAAATACCCATTGGTGCAATACTGTTCCCTAAAACCAAACATTACTAGATGAAAAAAGATTTCACAGAAAAAAAATACTGTATCAAGTAAGAATTTTACCATATGCCTTGTGTTTATTAGTGCTATTCTTTTTCTATTCTAAAAGTTGGTGATCCCACACCGATTGCAATTCAGGCAGAAGTGACCGTGAAGACAAATTTCCTTGGTACCGGAGATGCGAGCTCAGAGCTCCTGCCTCTAATAAAAAGCCAAGGTGAATCTGATTGAGCCCAAACTGCAGGGTTTCTGGCAAGATCTGAGCCCACCTGCATCTGGTCTCGTCTCCGGACTCCCTACCTCTCCTTCTCAGCTGCACTGACCTCCACCTGTGTGTTCGCTCGGCAGGATGCCCTGTGGCCTCTGGTCCCTCTACACACTGCCCGGGTCGTTGGTGCTCTCTGTCCATGTGCACTTTGCACACTTGGCTCTGTCTTCTCTTTCCCATCTTAGTTCAAAGGTCTCCTCCAAGAGGCCCTTCTCGTGCTCCATGCCCATCACAGGGGGTGTCCTCTCAGGAGTCTTTCCCAGACCTTCTCTTCCCTGTGCCCATCTCCGAGTGACCTGATTTGGGTGTGTGGTGCTCATACCACCACATTCATTAGACCCCTGAAGACTTTTCTGCTTCCGGTCACCAGGGTGTTTCTTCCTATGGTACTGACATGGTGTATTACCAATACTGGTTTCTAGATGCTAAACCAAGTATACAGACTTCAGCCTTTAAGGTTCAGGAACTCCCCCAGACCATCCTCAAGTTCAATAATTCACTGTACGGACCAAGAACTTGGCAAAAAGCTATTATATTCAAAAGGACATGGTTTTAGAAATGTGGACAGTTACTCTGTTCAGCAGTGGTAAAGGTCTCATGGCCCAGAGTCTAAGAAAGCCCAGTATGGAGCTGTGACTTGACGTCTCCTCGCAGATCCTGGGCACCGCACGTATTTCTCCCCCAAATAGCCTGTGTCAGACACAAGGGGTATTACCCACCAGTGGGCTGACCCCAGCCTTGATGTCCAGGGTTCTTGGTGAGGGGTGGTCATGCAGGCATGGCCCACTGCCCTGCTCTCCAGCCCCTCCAGAGGTCCGCTGATACCAGGTAGGTGAAGGACCCCACCACATTTACACGTGAACATGCGTTAGGTACCCTGACCCTCGAACAACTAATTGAGGACCGTCTTCTCAGGCAGGCCATTCAGGCTTAAATATTATCTTCCAGATGTCCTGGAATAGGGCTGAAGCTTCCTCTGGCCAAGCTTAGCTCCTTACTTATAGAGACCACCCTCTGGACCTTGACTAAGGCTCCCTTACATCAAAAGGATCATTGAGCATCTAAATTTAGCATAGAATTTATTTAACAGATACAGAAAGAGTACAGAAATAACATCTCTCACCGGGAGCAGCCAGAGTGGGGCTGGAATAGTTTAGAGGAACAGATATTCCAGCTTCTAAAGCCACTACTTCCATTTTCATGTGTTTCTGTTGATACTAATTTGTTTTTAATTTTTATCAGAAGATAGTTGCTTTGAAATATTGTGCTGGTTTCTGCCATATATCAACATGAAGCAGCCACAGGTATACACATGTTCCCTCCCTCCTGAGCCCTCTCCCACGTCCCACCCCATCCACCCCTCTAGGTTGTCACAAAGCATTGGATTGATCTCCCTGAGTCAGACAGCAAATTCTGCCTGGCTACCTGTTTTACATATGGCAGTGTGTATGTTTCTGTCATACTCTCTCAATTCCTCCCACCCTCTCCTTCCCCCACTGTGTTCACAAGTCTGTTCTATGTCTGTGTCTCCACTCCTACCCTGCAAATAGGTTCATCAGTGCCATCTTTCTCGTTTCTATACACCTGCATTAATAGACAATATTCATCTTTCTCTTTCTGACTTACTTCACTCTGTATAGTAGGCTCTCGGTTCATCCACCTTATTGATACAAACTTGAGTCTTGCCTTGATCAACTGCTATATGTACCTACAGTTCAGTTTAGTCACTCAGTCGTGTCTGACTCTTTGTGACCCCATGCTGCAGCACCCCTACCTTCCTGTCCATCACCAGCTCCTGGAGTTTACCCAACTCATGTCCATTGATTTGGTGATGCCATCCAACCATCTCATGCTCTGTCATCCCCTTCTCCTCCAGCCCTAAATCTTTCCCAGCCTCAGGGTCTTTTCAAATGAATCAGCTCTTTGCATCAGCTCGCCAAAGTATTGGAGTTTCAGCTTCAGCATCAGTCCTTCCAATGAACACTCAGGACTGATATACTTAAGGATGGACTGGTTGGATCTCCTTGCAGTCCAAGGGACTCTCAAGAGTCTTCGTCAACAACACAGTTCAAAAGCATCAGTTCTTCAGCACTCACCTTTTTATTTAGCATAAAAATGTTTGTGCAGCTATTTAGTATTCTTAAGAGAGAAAAAGAGGCAAAAAAAAAATTTATTTTAGTTTCAGACAAACCAGTTTGAATGGGAAACCACCAAACCAGACGTAGTGAGGATGGCCCTGCGGACAGGCACTCAGGAAGAGACTATTGAGCAGAAAAGGCTGAGCAAAGTAAGGAAATTGTGGCCTGTCTTCAGTTTCTGGCCCAGGTGGCTCTTTGTGACTATCGGTCCTTAGGTTCCCACTTTGTCACCTTGAGGCATTTACAGGCTTCAGTTTTGGTTTGCTTACAGAGGCCACCAAGGAATTAGAGCCAGCTCAGCCTAATGACCTCCGTGTTTAACTCATTTACACCATGGAAACTGGCTCATGGTTAGCTATGCCTAGTTCTTCATCAACTAGCTATTTTCCGTTAGTATTACACCCTACAGAGACTTTACCTCCATCTCCCATCACACTTGATCATCAGGATCAGTGTCTTCCTATGGCTCCTTTACATGTGAGAGTTGAATATTACCAGCAAGACTAGTGATAACCCATATCACAGGACAGTAGGTAGAACATGTGACCTGAAAACACATGAGATGCTGGGACCTGGCTAGAGAAACACTCAGCCATTAACGATTGGTTCAATCCACCACCAGGTCTTATACAAATATCCCACAGAGATCCCAGGGCTTCTACTTGACTTTCAGTTCAGTTCAGTTCAGTTCAGTTACTCAGTCATGTCCGACTCTTTGCGACCCCATGGAATGCAGCACGCCGGCCTCCCTGTCCATCGCCCACTCCCAGAGTTTACTCAAACTCATTCCCATTGAGTCGGTGCTGCCATCCAACCATGAAGATGGGGCTGTTTAAACGTAGAGAACACGACCAATCAGAATGATTATCTGCTTCCAGGCTGCAAGTCGCCAGCAGAACTTTTCAGCAGGACTGTTCTGAAAACTCAGCAGGTCGCCCCTCTCTACAGGCTCTGCACCGCTCGGAGTAGCGGGGGAGCCAAGCCCCCAGGGGCGGAGCCTGCGTCTACGCCTGCGCGCTCAGCCCAGGTGCCCCGGGGTGGGTCTTGCCGGTGATAGCTCCCTGCACTCATCTCGCTCAGACGCCTAGACGCCCAGATCCCTACTGAAGGCACCCCAACGCCCTGCACAATCGCCATGTCGTGCTCCACGCGCGTAGCGCTGGTCACCGGGGCCAACAAGGGCATCGGCTTCGCCATCGTGCGTGACCTCTGCCGGCAGTTCCAGGGGGACGTTGTGCTGACCGCGCGGGACGAGGCGCTGGGTCGGACGGCTGTGCAGCAGCTGCAGGCGGAGGGCCTGAGCCCCCGTTTCCACCAGCTGGACATCGACGACCGCCAGAGCATCCGCGCCCTGCGCGACTTCCTGCGCAAGGAGTACGGGGGCCTCGACGTGCTGGTCAACAACGCGGGCATCGCCTTCAAGAGTAAGAAGCGGCTGGGTGCTCCAGGAGAGGCGGTCACACCCTCTGAGCATCTCGGTCCAAGAGGGACCAAATCTGTGGGGGAGTCTCTGTAGAGGGGCTTCTCCCGCCTGTGGGGTCCAGAATGACTCTCTAGAGAAGGAGAAGGGAAGGGGGACGGGGTGCGGCTAGAGGAACTGCGAGGAATTGGATGCTCCCTAGCCAGAGAGAACTTTCTGTTTCTCTGGCTCAGAATCCTGGGCACCTTTCCAGGTTGTTGCACAGCCCCTTTCTGATACACAGAGGTCCCATGTGTGCACCCTTTGTACACCGCCATGCCAGTGGTGCGTTCTTACAAAACTATACTTCATTATCAAACCGGGAAATTCACACTGGTACAATACTGATTGCATTGTGCACAAAATTCAGTAGATTTTTACCTTCACTAGTTTTACACAAAATGCAAGAGATTTATCTTCTTATGGAATGTTACCACACAAGAACTGTTGATTGACTCCACTTTGCTTTTCTCCTGAAAGCTGATGATACCACACCATTTCACATTCAAGCAGAGGTGACTATGAAAACAAACTTCTTTGGCACCAGAGATGTGTGCACAGAGCTCCTGCCTCTAATAAAACCCCAAGGTGAGTCTGATTGGAGCCCAGACTGCAGTGCTTCTGGCAAGATCTGGGCCCACCTGGCTCTGGTCTCATCCAGAGACCCCTACCGCTCCTGCTCGGCCTCACTGGCCTCCACCCTTGTCTCCACCAGCTGGGTGTCCTGCACCCTGAGGTCCCTCCACACACTGCCCAGGTCCATGGTGCTGTCTGTCCACCTGCTTTTTGCACATCTGGCTCTTTCTTCTCTTGTCCATCTTAGCTTAGAGATTTCCTCCTCCAGGCGGCCCTTGACTTGCTCTGTGCCCATCACACGGGGAATTCCCTCAGGAGTCCTTCCCAGACCTTCTCTCCCCTGTCCCCCTCTTACTCAGGCTAGTGCAGCCTGCACCACCACCAGTTCAATAGTCCCAGCACCCGCATCCCCCACCAAAGACTCGGGATTTCTCCAAAACATCTTGGTCACCAATCCCATCATGCACCCACCAGGAACCTGGAGGTCACCCTGCCCATAAGTGGGAGGTAAGCCTGCCCACTTATTGTCATTACCAGATCCTCAAGTTGTCCAGCTGAGTTTCTCCCCAGCCATCTACTCCATCCCAGCTCTACAAACAGGCCCTCAGCTCTTGTTTCTTAACACTTGTAAACCCTCCTAAGAGACCCCCTGCCCTTCTTGAATCCTTTTCTTTCTGGGCAGGCTCACTGCCCCTCTGCAAAATCTTGCAAGTGTGAAGTTCAAGCCCTCAGTGTGGCTAATAGAGATCTCTAATCTCATAACTGCCCTGCGACATGCTCAGTGTTCTGGACAAAAAAGCTGATTCCTCGAGGTTAAACTACTGTAATGTTTACGCTGAAGTAAGGGGCCAGGAGGGGAACCACCACCCAGTAAACACACAAAGTAAGACAAGCAGATACTTGAGGAAGGATTCAGAGTGTGCCTAGAGGTTGAGTACACGTGTTTACAATTTACACTCAGCTTCTAACCTGTTTCCCTGTCCACTCCTTCTGGAAGGTGCTACTCCTTCAAAGACTTGGTTCACTAGGACCTCAGAAGTCAGCTCCTAAGTGTCCCCTGATTCTCCGAAGTGATATCTTTGCTTTTTAACACACTGTCTAGGTTTGTCATAGCTTTCCTTCCAAGAAGCAATCATCTTCTGATTTCATGGCTGCATTCACCATCCACAGTGATTTCAGAGCCCAAGAAGAGGAAATCTGTCACTGCTTCCTCCTTTTCCCCTTCTCTTTGCCATGAACTAATGGGACCCGATGCCATGCTCTTAATTTTTCAAATATTGAGTGTTAAGCAGGCTTTTTCACTCTCCTCCTTTACACTCATCAAGAGACACTTTAGCTCTGCTTTGCTTTCTACCATTAGAGACCATCGGCATATCTGTGGTTTTTAATATTTCTCCCACAATCTTGATTTCCAGCTTATTAACTCGTCCAGCCCGGCATTTCACATGAGGTGCTGTGAGTAAAACTTAACCCCAGTGACAGTAAACAGCTTTGTCGTACTCCTTACTCAACCACTCAGTTGTTCTGTACAGGGTTCTAACTGTTGCTTCTTGACCAGCATATAGGTTTCTCAGGAGACAGGTAAGAAGGTCTGGTATTCCTGTCTCTTTAAGAGCTTTCTACAGTTTGTTATGACTCACACAGTCAAAGAATTTAGTGTAGTCAGTGAAGCAGAGGTAAACAAATATTCTTCTGGAATTCCCTTGCTTTCTCTATGATCCAGCAAATGTTGGCAATTTGATCTCTGGTTCATCTGCCTTTTTATAAACCGAACTGAACATCTGAAAGTTCTCGATTCACGTAATGAATTGTCACTTGAGGATTTTGAGCATAATGGGAGATCAGTATAATTGTCCAGTGGTTTTACAAAGTTAGAATACTAACATTCTGTAGCATTCCCCTTCTTGGGAACTGGATGAGGATTCACCTTTTCCAATCCTGTGTCCACTGCTGGGTTTTCCAAGTTTGCTGACATGTTGAGTGCAGCACTTTAATAGCCTCATCTTTTAGGATTTTAAATAGTTTTGCTGGAATCCCATCACCTCCACTAGCTTTACTGATCACAGTGCTTCCTAAGGGCCACTTCACTTCACACTCCAGAATGTCTGGCTCTGAATGAGAGACTACACCATCATGGTTATCCAGGACATTAATATCTTTTCCATATAGTTCTTCTGTGTATTCTCTCCATCTCTTCTAAATCTCTTCTGCTTCTGTTAGTCTTTACCACTTCTGTCGTTCATTGTTCCCATCTTTGGATGAAATGTTCCTTTGATATTTCTGATTTTCCTGAAGAGATCTCTAGTCTTACCCTTTCTGTTGTTTTCCTCTATTTCTTTGCATTATTCATTGAAGAAGGCCTTCTTGTCTCTCCTTGCTATCCGCTGGAACTCTGCACTCAGGTGGCTGAACCTTTCCCTTTCTCCCTTGCTTTTCGCTTCTCTTCTTTCCTCAGTTATTTGTAAAGCCTCCTCAGAGAACCACTTTGCCTTCTTGCATTTCTTTTTCTTTAGGATGGTTTTGTTTACTGCCTCCTGTATAGTATTACGGACTTGTGTCCATAGTTCTTCAGGCACTCTGTTTACTAGATCTAATCGCTTGAATCTATTCATTACCTGCACTGTATATTCATAGTGAATTGGATTTAAGTTGTGGCTGACTGGCCTAATGGTTTTCCCCACTTTCTTTAATCAAAGCCTGAATTTTGCTATGAAGAGCTGATGGTCTGAGCCTCAGTCAGCTCCAGGTCTTGTTTTTGCTGACTGTATACAGCTTCTCCGTTTTCGGCTACAAAGAATGTAATCAAGCTGACTTCGGTATTGACCAATCATATGGTGATGTCCATGTGTAGTGTCGTCTCTTGTGCTGTTGAAAAAGGGTGTTTGCTATGACCAGTGATAGTCTCAGGGCATTCTCAGGATGCCCAGCCCAAGGTTAGAGCCTGGTCCCACTAGTGAGGGCTGGGTTGGAGAAGGAAGTCCTAAGCTCCTAGATACACTTGCCAGGAACTGAACTTCTGCAGCAGGTAGCTGAGGAACAGGATGAGAAACGCTGATGTCGTCCCCATCTTGGGAAGATACCACAGCCCCTGGCAGGGAGGGAGCCCTGTGTCTCAGATGCACCATCCTAGAGTGAAGTTTCAACCCACTCCAATGTCTTGCCTGGAAAATCCCATGGGCGGTGGAGCCTGGGAAGCTGCAGTCCATGGGGTTGCCAAGAGGGGGACACAACTGAGCGTCTTCACTTTCACTTTTCACTTTCATGCACTGGAGAAGGAAATGGCAACCCACTCCAGTGCTGTTGCCTGGAGAATCGCAGGGACTGGGAGTGCCTCGGGGGCTGCTGTCTACGGGGTTGCACAGAGTCAGATGCGACTCATGCGACTTAGCACCAGCAGCAGCAGAGTGAAGTTTCCATTGTTATGGTCAGAAAGGAGGAAAGGAAGGAGCAGTCATGGTTGAAATAGATTCTCTCTGTTCTCACCTGAATTCTTGGAGATAGTCTGGGAAAGAAAGTTTCGTTTGCTGTACGCCCTTAGGACCATTTCCTAAGGGCAGAGACTTTAAATAGTTGAGTTTTGAAAATACTTTTCACAAGTCATTCTGGGTAGTAGATTCACAGATTTCTTCCTTTGGTCATGACTTATTTATTGAGTTTGAGTGAAAAATTTCATTCCTGTAATTTCTAAAATAATTAGATGTAGCTCAATTTTTAAAAACATTAGAAATAACACATTGTTACTTATACTAATAAAACAGATAAAACCCATTGAGGAACCCCCTCCCAAAATACATTCTCTTCCTTCTCTAATATCCTCTTTCAAGAGGCCAGTCCTGTCCCCAGTTGGGTATTCATCCTCCTCGTGCTCGCCTTTCTATGTACTGATTTGTGTTGTATTTTAGGCAGAGTGGTGAACATATCCAGCTTACTCAGTGTCAACGCTCTAAAGAAATGCAGCCCTGAACTGCAACAGAAGTTTCGAAGTGAGACCATCACGGAGGAGGAGCTGGTGGGGCTCATGAACAAGTTTGTGGAAGACACGAAGAACGGGGTGCACAAGGAGGAGGGCTGGCCTGATACCGCATATGGAGTGACGAAAATCGGCGTGACGGTCCTGTCCAGAATCCATGCCAGGAAACTGAGTGAGCAGAGAGGAGGGGACAAGATCCTCCTGAATGCCTGCTGCCCAGGGTGGGTGAGAACCGACATGGGGGGACCCAAAGGCCTCAAAAGCCCAGAAGAAGGGGCAGAGACCCCCGTGTACTTGGCCCTTCTGCCTTCAGATGCCGAGGGGCCTCATGGACAGTTTGTCCGTGATAAAAAACTCGTGGAATGGTGAGCTCACTCACAGCTCCACCCATAGGTCCGTTTATCTTGCTGTCCCAGATTCACCAAACAGACACTGACAAAATTATCCCTATGCAGAGAAAAAGAAAAGAGAATCAAAATATTCAGTTCATGTTCTCACTAGGAGAGGGCTGCTAATATTGTAACGAGTTTTGTGATTTCTTCTGTGATCCCAGGGGAGGAAAAGTAGGATGAATGACAAATAATAAAAATAAATAATTTTTTATCAATGTACATTTGTGCAAACTCTTAAATGGTGAATCTGCTCCATTATTCGTAATAGTTGAAGCTAGTTTGATGGACATGTGGGTGTCTAGTATTAGTTCTACTTTTGTATTTAAATTTTTGTAGGACAAATATCTGGAACCAGAGAGTCCTGGCTCTGCCGCCTTCCTGCATGACCTTGAGCAAAAATCCAACAAGATGCTACTACCTAACACAGGGAAACCAGCTCAGAGTTACGTGGCAGCCTGCGAGGGAGGGGAGATTGGGGAGAACCGATACGTGTGTATGTGTGGCTAAGTCCCTGTGCTGTCCACCTGAAACTGCTGTGACAATTCACAACATTGTCAATCAGCTATGACAGTGTTAGTCGCCCAGTCCTGTCTAGCTCTTTGTGATTCCACGAACTGTGGTCCACAGGGCTCCTCTGTCCATGGGATTTCCCAGGCAAGAATACTGGAGAGGGTTGCCATTTATTTCTCCAAGGGATTCTCCCAAACCAGGGATCAAACCCGGGTCTCCCCGCATTGCAGGCAGATTCTTTACTCTCCCAGCCACCAGGGAAGTACTCTCCCCCAATATAAAATGAAAAGTTTAAAGAAAAAGACGGCTATGTCCTCTTTTTTGGCTCAGGATACAGTACCAGGAAGGAGGTGGAACCCGGCGTGGTGTTTATTAACCTTATGGAACACTTGATCCGTCCTTAAGAGGGGAGAAGAAGGCAGGGCCTCCTCCTTCTCAACGAGTCACTGCACTGGAGCCCAGGACACAGTTCTTTGCCTTCTCGGACTGTGACGGGTCTCCACATCCCACACCACCCCACCCCATCGGGTCCAGCCTTGTCAGCTCTACTCCAAAGGGCCCTGCACACCGGCCATGTCTTCCACCCTCGTGGCGCTGGTCACTGGGGCCAACAAGGGCCTCGGTTTTGCCATCACACGTGACCTGTGCCGGCAGTTCCCGGGAGATGTGGTGCTCACGGCGTGGGATGAGGCACGGGGTCTGGCGGCGGTGCAGCAGCTGCAGGCCGAAGGCCTGAGCCCCCGTTTCCACCAGCTGGACATCACTGACCGGCAGAGCATCCGCACCCTGCGCGACTTCCTGCGCAAGGAGTACAGGGGCCTCAACGTGCTGGTCAACAATGCGGGCATCGCCTTCCAGCGTAAGTGGGTGGGAGCTGGGGGGGGGTTACAGCCACTGTGAGGGGAGCCAGATGGGGCGGGGTTGGGCTACTGCCCGCACGTCCGCAGTGGATCTAGAACCCCCTCTCTAGGGTCGGAGCACAGGCCAGAGGTCACAGTGAGAGCAGGTCCTCCGAGATTACAAGCTTTCCCAGCAAGGAGGCCTTGCAATAGCTTTGACTGGGGTAAAGGACAACACCCAAATTTTTGCAGTATTGTTTTCACTGAACTTTGGATGAGTTGGGTGGATTTTTAACTTCTGAAACCAATTTAAAATTGCAGAGTGGTACACAGGAGGTCATATGGGCTTCTTTCACTCAGCCTCCCCTGATAATGCCATCTTACGTAAGTATATAGCATTATCAAATCACAAAATACCCATTGGTGCAATACTGTTCCCTAACACCAAATGTTACTAGACGAAAACAGATTTCACAGAAAGAAAATACTGTATCAAGTAAGCATTTTTACCATATGCCTTGTGTTTATTAGCTCTATTCTTTTTCTATCCTAAAAGCTGGTGATCCCACACCGATTGCAATTCAGGCAGAAGTGACCATGAAGACAAATTTCCTTGGTACCCGAGATGTGTGCACAGAGCTCCTGCCTCTAATAAAAAGCCGAGGTGAGTCTGATTCAGCCCAAACTGCAGGGTTTCTGGCAAGATCTGAGCCCACCTGCATCTGGTCTCGTCTCCGGACTCCCTACCTCTCCTTCTCAGCTGCACTGACCTCCACCTGTGTGTTCGCTCGGCAGGATGCCCTGTGGCCTCTGGTCCCTCTACACACTGCCCGGGTCGTTGGTGCTCTCTGTCCATGTGCACTTTGCACACTTGGCTCTGTCTTCTCTTTCCCATCTTAGTTCAAAGGTCTCCTCCAAGAGGCCCTTCTCGTGCTCCATGCCCATCACAGGGGGTGTCCTCTCAGGAGTCTTTCCCAGACCTTCTCTTCCCCGTGCCCATCTCCGAGTGACCTGATTTGGGTGTGTGGTGCTCATACCACCACATTCATTAGACCCCTGAAGGCTTTTCTGCTTCCGGTCACCAGGGTGTTTCTTCCTATGGTACTGACATGGTGTATTACCAATACTGGTTTCTAGATGCTAAACCAAGTATACAGACTTCAGTCTTTAAGGTTCAGGAACTCCCCAGACCATCCTCAAGTTCAATAATTCACTGTACGGACCAAGAACTCGGCAAAAATCTATTATATTCAAAAGGACATGGTTTTAGAAAAGTGGACAGTTACCCCGTTCAGCAGTGGTAAAGGTCTCATGGCCCAGGGTCTAAGAAAGCCCAGTATGGAGCTGTGACTTGACGTCTCCCCGCAGGTCCTGGGGACAGCACGTATTTCTCCCCCAAATAGCCTGTGTCAGACACAGGGGGTATTACCCACCAGTGGGCTGACCCCAGCCTTGATGTCCAGGGTTCTTGGTGAGGGGTGGTCATGCAGGCATGGCCCACTGCCCTGCTCTCCAGCCCCTCCAGAGGTCCAGCTGATACCAGGTAGGCCGAGGCCCCCACCAAACTCACAGGTGAACATGTGTTAGGTAACCTGACCCTCGAACAACTAATTGAGGACCGTCTTCTCAGGCAGGCCATTCAGGCTTAAATATTATCTTCCAGATGTCCTGGAATAGGGCTGAAGCTTCCTCTGGCCAAGCTTAGCTCTTTCCTTATAGAGAACACCCTCTGGACCTTCACTAAGGCTCCCTTACATCAAAAGGATCACTGAGCATCTAAATTTAGTATAGAATTTTTTTAACAGATACAGAAAGAGTACAGAAGTAACATCTCTCATCGGGAGCAGCCAGAGTGGGGCTGGAATAGTTTAGAGGAACAGATATTCCAGCTTCTAAAGCCACTACTTCCATTTTCATGTGTTTCTATTGATACTAATTTGTTTTTAATTTTTATCAGAAGATAGTTGCTTTGCAATATTGTGCTGGTTTCTGCCATATATCAACATGAATCAGTTCAGTTCAGTTCAGTCACTCAGTCGTGTCCGACTCTTTGCGACCCGATGAATTGCAGCCCGCCAGGCCTCTCTGTCCATCACCAACTCCCGGAGTCTACCCAAACCCATGTCCATCGAGTCAGTGATGCCATCCAATCATCTCATCCTCTGTCGTCCCCTTCTCCTCCTGCCCCCAATCCTACCCAGCATTAGGGTCTTTTCCAATGAGTCCACTCTTTGCATGAGGTGGCCAAAGTATTGGAGTTTCAGCTTCAACATCAGTCCTTCCAATGAACACCCAGGATTGATCTCTTTTAGGATGGATTGATGGGATCTCCTTGCAGTCCAAGGGACTCTCAAGAGTCTTCTCCAACACCACAGTTCAAAAGCATCAATGCTTAGTGGTAAACATATGTCCCCTCCCTCCTGAACCCTCTCCCACATCCCACCACATCCACCCCTCTAGGTTGTCACAGAGCACTGGATTGATCTCCCTGAGTCAGACAGCAAATTCTGCCTGGCTACCTGTTTTACATATGGCAATGTGTATGTTTCTGTCATACTATCTCAATTCCTCCCACCCTCTCCTTCCCCCACTGGGTTCACAAGTCTCTTCTATGTCTGTGTCTCCACTGCTACCCTGCAAATAGGTTCATCAGTGCCATCTTTCTCCTTTCCATACACCTGCATTAATATACAATAGTCATCTTTCTCTTTCTGACTTACTTCACTCTGTATAGTAGGCTCTCGGTTCATCCACCTTATTGATACTAACTTGATTCTCACCTTGATCAACTGCTATTTGTACCTACAGTTCAGTTCAGTCACTCAGTCATGTCTCACTCTTTGCAACCCCATGAACCTCAGCACGCCATACCTCCCTGTCCATCACCAGCTCCCCGAGTTTATCCAAATTCATATCCATTGATTTGGTGATGCCATCCAACCATCTCATCCTCTGTCATCCTCTTCTCCTCCTGCCTTCAATCTTTCCCAGCCTCAGGGTCTTTTCAAATGAATCAGCTCTTCTCATCAGGTTGCCAAATATTGGAGTTTCAGCTTCAGCATCAGTCCTTCCAATGAACACCCAGGACTGATGTCCTTTAGGATGGACTGGTTGGATCTCCTTTCAGTCCAAGCGACTCTCAAGAGTCTTCTCCAGCACCACAGTTTAAAAGCATCAGTTCTTTGGCGCTCACCTTTTCATTTAGCATAAAACTGTTTGTGCAGTCTATTTAGTATTGTTAAGAGAGAAAAAGAGGCATAAAAAATTATTTTAGTTTGAGACAAACTACTGTTTGAATGGGAAACCACCAAACTGGATGTAGTGAGGATGGCCCCGCTGACAGGCACTCAGGAACAGACTATTGTGGAGAAAAGGCTGAAGCAAAGTAAGGAAATCGTGGCCTGTGTTCAGTTTCCGGCCCAGATGGCCTTTTGGGACTATCAGTCCTTAGGTTCCCACTTTGTCACCTTGAGGCATTTACAGGCTTCAGTTTTGGTTTGCTTAACAGAAGCCACCAAGGAATTAGAGCCAGCTCAGCCTAATGACCTCCGTGTTTAACTCATTCACACCATGGAAACTGGCTCATGGTTAGCTATGCCTAGTTCTTCATCAACTACTTATTTTCCATTAGTATTACCCCCTGCAGAGACTTTACTTCCATCTCCCATCACACTTGATCATCAGGATCAGTGTCTTCCTATGGCTCCTTTACATGTGAGAGTTGAATATTACCAGCAATGCCAGTGATAACCCAATCACAGGACAGTAGGTAGAACTTGTGACCTGAAAACTAAGACTCAAGAGATGCTGGGACCTGGCTAGAGAAACACTCAGCCATTAACGATTGGTTCAATCCATCACCACGTCTCATAATCATATTCCACAGAGATCCCAGGGCTTCTGCTTGACTTTCAGTTCAGTCCATTTGCTCAGTTGTGTCCAACTCTTTGTAACCCCATGTACTGCAGCATGCCAGGCCTCCCTGTCCATCACCAACTCCCGGAGTTTACTCAAACTCATGTCCATTGAGTCGGTGATGCCATCCAATCATCTCATCCTCTCTTATCCCCTTCTCCTTCCACCTTCAATCTTCCCCAGCATCAGTGTCTTTTCAGATGAGTCAGTTCTTCACAGCAAAGCATTGGAGTTTCAGCTTCACCATCAGTCCTTCCAATGAATATTCAGGACTGCTTTCCTTTGGATGGACTGGTTGAATCTCCTTGCAGTCCAAGGAAATCTCAAGAGTCTTCTCCAACACCACAGTTTAAAAGGATCAATTCCTCAGCGTTCAGCTTTTTTTATATTCCAATTCTTACATCCATGCTTGATTTTGGCAGGTCCCAAAGCAGGAGTGACCTTGACTGCAGGCAGCTTCCCCTATCAGGCATCTGGGATAAGTGAGCTAAGAAAGGATATCACTTCCTTCTCTCAGCGTAATATTGATTTCTCTTATTGCATAACCCATTTAAACATCCTCATTTCCACTCCCCCTACTCCCCATTTTTCATTGACTTTTACCCATACTTTCTCATCTTTCAAAGGGATATTAAGTTCAGTCACTGCTCTTGCTGACTCCCCTCAGCAACACTAGCCTAACAAGTGCCTCCCCTTAGGCCACTCCCATCACACTGGTAGGGTTACACAAGCCCAGACTGGTGGACTCTCTCAGCCACTGACTAGACAATACAGCTGCAGTTGCTGTTCCTCCAAATTGGCCAGATAGGTGAAGACACAGTCCATTTCCTCGGGCCCTTCGGAATTCTGACAAAAAAGTTAAACTTATAGTTAACTTTCTTGCTTGCCAATTATCCCCTGACTTCTATATCATAAATTGCAGCCTGGTCCAAGAACTACAGTATGGCCAGAAAAACGAAGGTTGAAATGAAGTAAGGAAAAGATTGGAGAGTCACCCTGGCTTCCTCCACACCCCTTCTTCCCCAGAGGAGAGAGGAGTCTATCTGGGGGGTTCTTCCAAGGCTCCCGTCATGCTGATTTTGGGCATAAGCTCATGAATGTCTGTGAGCCAACGTTTGAGACGACCAGAGTTTCATTTCCTGTCCCAATTCTGTATCAAACCTCTACTCTGAGCATGAAAGTATGTTCCATGGCCTGAGGAATATACCTAATCAGTCCAAATTATGCAGTACCTTCTGCTCCAGTACCATAATACAACTTGGGCACAAGGATGAACTGCCGGGTACACAGAGCCATGCCCACAGACAGCATCTCACCTCGTCAGGACATTTTCTACCTTCCCAGGGGTACTACCTGCAACCCGCCTGCTCTGTGCCGATCCTTTGGCTCAAAGAATATGACTTATACCATGCAAAGACTTTTTCTCTTGTGCTGTGAGATACAGCAGGAATGGGAGAGGCATGGATGAACAAGGATCCCATCTCTGCTTTCCTGCAGCACCCCATTTGCATTCATCTCTTGGGGCCAGGCCCCGGTTCAATTCCTGGGTTGGGAAGATCCACTGGAGAAGGGATAGGCTACCCACTCCAGTATTCTTGGGCTTCCCTTGTGACCCAGCTGGTAAAGAATCCGCCTGCAATGCAGGAGACCTGGGTTCGATCCCTGGGTTGGGAAGGTCCCCTGGAGAAGGGAATGGCTACCCACTCCACAAATCTGGCCTGAAGAATTCCGTGGACTGTAGAGTCCATGGGGTCCCAAAGAGTTGGACACGACTGAGCGACTTTCACTTTCATGGGGCCAGGTAGCACTTCAAATAAGCACACCTGAGAACACTCAGTGGTTCCAATTGCCTTCCAGTTTGGGAAATAGTTCTTCAGATGAGCCTTAAGTAGTTGTACTTTAATTCCTCCTAACTTCCCATTTGATTCCCAGAGTGTCATGCTCATGTGACAGTCCCTTAAATAGTCCAGTTTCTGCTGCCCACCTCTGTCATCATACAGCCAGGACTTGAGTCACCACTCCCGAGCTGATATGAACCTGAACCCAAAGAAACGAGCATCAGTTCAGCCCTCTCTGAACGAAGTTGATTTCACTGTCCTTCAACCTGATGCTCTCCAGTCAACTTGGAACTGCCATCCACAAACCCATCAGCCCTTTGTTGGTCGACAGAGGCCTGTCATAGAGCCCTGCAGAAGTGACCTAAGGTCCTCAGCTGGTTCCAGAGGAGACCTTTGAGAAAAAGATGCTGTCTGCTCCTGAGTGCAATAAGGACTCCTCCAACCTTCGGAGCTTTTTCCTCAATATACCGTTTTCATTTTCTTATGGAAATCTGGGCACTTCCCTCCCCATTATAGCATGTCTTTCTCTTTAGTTACCCTAGGATCATGGTTAGGGCAGATTACAAGACTGTCTAATGCCCTTCACTCATAATGAAGTGAAGTGGAAGTTGCTCACTTGTGTCCGACTCTTTGCAACCCCATAGACTATGCAGTCCATGGAATTCTCCAGGCCAGAATACTGGAGTGGGTAGCCTTTCCCTTCTCCAGGGGATCTTCCCAACCCAGGGATTGAACCCAGGTCTCCCATATTGCAGGCGGATCCTTCACTCACAGATACAGTCTTAATTCATCTTGTAGGAAACAGCTAACTGGCTCTCCAGTGGGAATTGAGTCCAACATCTCAGCGAATTGGGTATTCATCATTCTCATATAACCTTCCCAGATAATGGTTTGTGTTGCATTTTAGGCAGAGTGGTGAACATGTCTAGTGGATGGGGCTTCAAAGCTCTTGAAAGCTGCAGCCCTGAACTGCAGCAGAAATTGAGAAGTGAGACCATCACGGAGGAGGAGCTGGTGGGGCTCATGAACAAGTTTGTGGAAGACACAAAGAACGGGGTGCATGAGGAGGAGGGCTGGCCGGATAATATATATGGAGTGACAAAAATTGGCGTCACGGCCCTGTCCAGAATCCAAGCCAGGAAACTGAGTGAGCAGAGAGGAGGAGACAAGATCCTCCTGAATGCCTGCTGCCCAGGGTGGGTGAGAACCGACATGGGGGGATCCAAAGCACCCAAAAGCCTAGAAGAAGGAATAGAGACCCCCATGTACTTGGCCCTTCTGCCCTCGGATGCCGAGGGGCCTCATGGACAGTTTGTCCATGAGAAAAAAGTTGCAAAATGGCAATTCATGCCACAGTTCTATGCATAGGCCCTACTTTGTTACCTGTCCTGATTAGACTAAGAAAACACAGTGTTCAAAATATCTCCTCATGAAAAAAATTCAAACATGCCTACCGCTATGTAAATTTCAAAGCCACTTTGAAATGGCTACTATTCTGTGAGATCTTTTGTGATTTCTTATGTGACCCCAGGGAATAAAAGAAGAATGGATGACAAATAATGAATAAACATCAATAGATGGATACATGGTTCTTTATAAATGTCTGTTTGTTCCAACTGATTATATGCCGAGCCAGCTCTGAAGTCTAATAGACCAAAATATAGGTCAAGGAAAGTGAGAGTACTACTTGGGGAAAGAATTATCATCAACAAGGCCAGATGGGAAATACTTTTAGTTTTCAGGTTCAAGTGGTCTCTGTGAGAACTGTTCACCTCCTCTCTTTCACCATGAAAGTAGCCAGAGACAATATATAAGCCGACGAGCGTGGCCATATTGGGTCTGCCAGCTTTAGCTCACCAGCCTCTAGTATAACATGGACCACATCATGACCACATGCTCTGGTGCCTGTAAATGCCAAACTCATTGGGAAAAAAAACAATTTTAAGTGTGAAATGTGAGGGGGAGCTGATATGAAAGATAACATGCTACAAGAATCTGAGACGATGGGGAAAATTGAGAATGGATGGGTGTGAGTGGGTATGAGAGATCACTGTCAGATCTCTTTAGGGTGAATGTGTCATTTTTGTGGGATGAGGTGTCAGGAGGTCTGCAACATTAGCACGGTTCTGCAAACTATACACAGAAATGGAACACATAACTGGAGTAACATATTCATAACAGTTGAACCTGGTTGGGAGGACACCTGGGTGACCACTTTACTCTGCTTTCAACTTTGTTTAAAATCTTTGAACCAAAACAGCCTGGCTCTGCACCTTTCCTATGCGACCTTGAGCAAAATCCCGCATCTGCTGTATCCTCTAAATTGTGAAAGGCACAAGGGCATTGGCCTTGCTGTCATGCGTGACCTGTGCGGGCAGCTCCTGACATGCTACCTGACACGCTGTCTCCCAGGCTGCAGCCCTCGCAACTCTCACACTGTGCATCGTTTTTAGTTGACAGTTTCAAACACATCTTTATTAATCAAAATAGGAACCATTACAATCAATACATTTTTGCCAATGAGAAATAAGCTTGTTTATTCCCGTAGCATAATTCCATGCTTCAGGATTCAGTGAACTCTTGGAAAGCATTTTCTGCCTCTTCTGGTTGTGGAAGCGTTTCCTCTGTGATATTTAAGCCATGTACATGAAGTACATTAAAGTCAAAAGAAATTGGTGAAATTAGTGTTCACATATTTTATTTAACCCACCACAACCAGAACATCATCCCTGTAATATGTAATGAGAATGGAAATTAGTGAGATAATTTATAATTTGTTGTAGTGAGTCTTAACATTTTTTTTAAATTTATTTTTGGTTGTGCTGTGTGTTCCTTGCTGCACAGGCTTTCTCTAGCTGTGGCCCTCAGGCTTCTCACTGCGGTGGCTTCTCGCTGCAGAGCACAGGCTCCTGAGCACAGGCTCAGTAGTTGTAGTGCATGGACTTAGTTGCCCCTCAGCATGTGGGATCTTCCTGGAGCAGGGATCAAACCCATGTCCCCTCCATTGCCAGGCAGATTCTCAACCACTGGACCACAAAGGAAGTCCAGTCTTGAAATTTTAAGAGTTACAGCACGTCACAGTTTCAGACTGTTTATATGTCAAGTGTTTGACAACCACGTATGCTTGGTGACTACCAAACTAGGCAGCATGGTGTTTTGTTGTTGCTGTTGTTGTTGTTTTCAAAATAATGACGCAGTCTTTCCTCAAGCATGTGAAGATGTTACTCTACTAATTATAATTCTCCTTCAGGATTCAATTTATAAGACTGACTAGTGATTGCTAGTATACAATTTCTAATTTTTTTTTCAAAAGTTGAATTTTTGCCTTAAATGCATAAACTTTTAAAATATAGCTCAGTTTGTAAAGAATCCGCTTGCAGTGCAGGATACCCCAGTTCGATTCCTGGGTCAGGAAGATCCGCTAGAGAAGGGATAGGTTACTCACTCCAGTATTCTTGGGCTTCCCTTGTGGCTCAGCTGGTAAAGAATCCACCTGCAATGCAGGAGACCTGGGTTCGATCCCTGGGTTGGGAAGATCCCCTGGAAAAGGGAAAGGCTTCCCACTCCAGTGTTCTGGCCTGGAGAATTCCATTGACTATATAGTCCATGTGGTGGCAAAGAGTTGGACACGACTGAGTGACTTTTGCTTTCATACACACATTGTAAACCAAAATCTCTGAAACAAAGACCTGAAATAAGGAAAGATTTATTAATATTTGGGGTTTGTTAGGACTGCATCCAGGAGAAATAGATTCAAGAAATACTTGAACTGTGTGCCACTAGACTACAAAATAGAAGGAAGCTTATAAAGGCAAAATAAAGTAAGGTCACAGTTACATAAGTTGTTTACCAAGAATTATAATTGGAGCTGGCAAAAAACTAAGGGTTTTGTGTTTGGTTTGGTTTTTTTTTTCATTAAACAAGGATTGGTTGAGTTCTGCAATGGTTACAAAGGTGCAAGTGGGAACCTGAGAAAACAAGGTTGAAGGTAGCAGGTGTTCCCTTGGATTTGATACGGTTCAGAAAGATTCAGTTCTTAGTGATACAGGGACATGTCTGAACCCAGATCCTCAATGGCGGCCCAACCCCATTATGTTTGTGTGAACTATGATTATTCTACTAGGACTCAAATCTGTCATCCACACACAGATATAAAATGTATTTTCAGGACTTCCCTAGTGGTCCAGCGGTTAAGACTTCAAGCTGCCAAAGAAGGGAACATGAGTTCCATTCCCGGTTGGTGAAGTTCCACATGGCACACACCGAAAAAATGTATTTTCATATGGTCCATGCCAAATTCTTTACGTTCACGCATGCAAATATTAAAAATACATATAAGACCAGAGTTGACCTAATCTTTGCCTGATGATTGACGTCGTATTATGTTGGGACTGTCAGTCTGGGGAGTCTTTCCAACTCCTAGGAGCCAGCCAAGACTATTCAAACCCTTTGTAGTCTCATCCCACATTAGATCAGAATTGGCCTGTGTGACCAATAGCCATGGCAGAGTAGTGGTATGTAATTTATGAAACTAGGTCATAAAAGACCCTTCTTGCCTTCTGTCTTTCTCACTGTCCCCTGGATCACCCACTCTAGAGGAAGCCAGCAGCTACATCTTGAGGATCCCCTAAGAGCTTACAGAAAGGTCCACTTGGCTAACAACTGAAGCCTCCAACCAAGAGCCACATGAGCCAAAAACCTTGGAAGGGATCCTCCAGCTGCTGTCAAGCCTTTAGAAGACTGCACCCCAACTGATATCTTGACAACAACCTCACAAGCCTTGAGCCAGAACTGCCCAGCTAAGCCATTACCAACTTCCTCATCTATGGAAACTGGGAAAACAAATGTTTCTTGATTTAATCACTAAGTTTGACTAATTTGTAATGGAACAGAAAGTTACCAATACACAGCTTTAATTTTAAAATTAAAATTGGCAGTGGGGAATCTATATCTGTAAAATTTTGTTTAGATATAAATTACTTAAGGCATTGAAGACTTTCATAGCTTCACAAATTCGGTATTACAGAATATATATTTTCAATTCAGTGCAGTTCAGTCACTCAGTTATATCCGACTCTTTGCGACCCCATGGATTGCAGCACACCAGGCCTCCCTGTCCATCACCAACTCCCGGAGTCTACCCAAACCCATGTCTGTTGAGTCGGTGATGCCATCCAACCATCTCATCCTCTGTTGTCCCCTTCTCCTCCTGCCCTCAATCTTTCCCAGCATCAGGGTCTTTTCAAATGAGTCAGTTCTTCGCATCAGGTGGCCAAAGTATTGGAGTTTCAGCTTCAACATCAGTCCTTCCAATGAACATCCAGGACTGATGTCCTTTAGGATGGACTGGTTGGATCTCCTTGCAGTCCAAGGGACTCTCAGAGTATATATGTTACACCAACCATTTCTTAGCACTTTAAAACAAAATTGTTATATTAAGTATTGATGAGCAAAATAGAATACTGAAATGTTTTACTCAGTAAAAATTCTGAACACTGAAATGTTTTACCTAGTTAAAATTGTGAAATTTTGACAATAGTTATAATTACTTATAATTTTTAAAAGTGACTTCTAAAGCCATATTCTATAAATTTCATTATGTTCAAATAATACCTGTAGAAATAAATATTTCTGAAAACTAAAAGTTCAATACAAAATACCATCAAAAATCAGACTTGCTAAATGTGAAGTTCAAAAGCCAATGAGATACTACAAAATAAATAAACCTTAAAACACAATGTGAAAGAAATCAGTCAGTCACAAAGAGCACCTATCTTATGACTCCATCCATATGAAGTGTTCCATATAGGCATAACAACATGCAGAAATTAGATCAGTGCTTGCCTAGGGCTGGGGAGAAAGGATGCAACTACTAATAGGTATGGGATATCTTCGGTGGGGGGCAGGCGGGGTCATGAAACTGTTCTAAAACTGTGGTGATGGTTGCACAATTACGTGAACATATTAAAACCATTGAAATGTATACTTTAAATGGGTGCATTATTCAGTATTACCTCATAATAAAGGGAAGGTTCAAAGAATAAGAGTTGCTAAAAGGCAGGGAACAAATACATCTTTTGACAGCAGCACAAAGATTCTTTCCCAAGGAATATAATGTCTCTGGAAACTGCTAAAAAAACTTCTCTTTGATAGACCACTGATAACTGGGAGTACCCATCACCAGCTGAAACGGAGAGGAGCAGAAAACAGCAAGAAAGCTGTAAAATAAGATTAGTGTGGCTACCAAGATGCTTTCAAGTCTGCTTTCAAGAGGGGTCCCTCAAGTTTGGCTCCACTATAGAAAGCCTCCTGTCTTAATAAATTGAGCTACAGCATTAAATGCTGGTCAAGAATCCACCTGTAATGCAGGAGACACAAGAGACACAGGTTCGATCTCTGGGTCAGGAAGATCCCTTGGAGGAGGGCATGGTAGCCTACTTCACTAGAATCCCATGGACAGAGGAGCCTGGTGGGCTACAGTCCAAAGTGTCTCAAAGAGTTGGACACGACTAGGTGTCTCAGTATACACACATTAAATGCTGAGAGAAGGAACTCAATAAAGATTATCTACCATTTTTTTTAAAAGCCAGGAAGGGAGGGAAGGGAAAGAAAGCTAACAATCCAATCAAGTTTCTTTCAGTTCAGTTCAGTTCAGTCACTCAGTCGTGTCCGACTCTTTGCGACCCCATGAATCACAGCACGCCAGGCCTCCCTGTCCATCACCAACTCCCAGAGTCCACCCAAACCCATGTCCATCTAGTCAGTGATGCCATCCAACCATCTCATCCTCTGTCGTCCCCTTCTCCTCCTGCCCCCAATCCTTCCCAGCATCAGGGTCTTTTCCAATGAGTCAACTCTTCGCATGAGGTGGCCAAAGTACTGGAGTTTCAGCTTCAACATCAGTCCTTCCAGTGAACACCCAGGACTGATCTCCTTTAGGATGGACTGGTTGGATCTCCTTGCAGTCCAAGGGACTCTCAAGAGTCTTCTCCAACACCACAGTTCAAAAGCATCAATTCTGTGGCGCTCAGACACTTAATAATACCAGATAACAAAAAACATAATAGTTATCATATATAATTTATATGATGATAGAAAACATGTAAGAGCAAATTATAGAAGAAGAAAACCAAACATTATATATATAGGCAAGAATCCTTATCTGTGAACCAAAATCACAACTAGCTGTTGAACAACCAACGACAGGAGGACACTAAAGTGAAGTGAAGTGAAAGTCGCTCAGTTGTGTCTGACTCTTTGCCACCCCATGGACTACAGAGTCCATGGAATTCTCCAGGCCAGAATACTGGAGTGGGTAGCCTTTCCCTTTTCCAGGGGATCTTCCCAACCCAGGGATTGAACCCAGGTCTCCCACATTGCAGGGATTCTTCACCAGCTGAGCCAGCAGGGAAGCCCAGGAGGATGCTGGACCCTACAAAAAAAAAGGGTACCCTGTGTCCAAAGAAAGAGAAGAAGCCACAGCAAGATGGTAGGAGGGGAACAATTATGATCAAATCAAGTCCCATACCCGCCAGGTAGGCAATCCACAAACTGGAGAACGATAATACCAAAGAAATTCTCCCACTGTTGTGAAGGTTCTGAACCCCATTTCAGGTTTCCCAGCCTGGGGATCCAACAAAGGGACTGGGAATCCCCTGAGAATGTGGCCTCGAATATCAGAGGATTTAATTACAAGACTTTCACAGGACTGGGGGAAACAGAGATTCCAGTCTTGGAGGGCACAACAAAACCTTGCCTGAACCAAGACTCAGAGGAAAAGACTAGTGACTATTTGCTTTCTCATGTTCAGGACGTTTTCAGCCATTAGTTCTTCAAATATTTTCTCAGGTCCTTTCTCTCTTTCTTCTCCTTCTGGGACCCCTATAATGCGAATGTTGATGTGTTTAATGTTGTCTCAGAGGTCTCTTTAGGCTGTCTTCATTTCTTTTCATTCTTTCCTCTATCTTCTGTTCTGAGGCAGTGGGATTTCCACCATTCTATCCTCTAGGTCATTTATCCATTCTTCTGCCTCTGTTATTCTGCTGTTGATTCTTTCTAGTGTATTAGTTCATCTCTGTTTGTTCGTTCTGTAGTTCTTCTAAGTCTTTAGTAAACATTCCTTGCATCTTCTCAATCTTTGCCTCCATTCTTGGCAGCTCAGCCAAGCTGTGCTTGGGAAAAGCTGAGTCATGATGAGATCGCAGCTCTGCATAAATCTGAAACTCACTAATCAAACACACTTGGATTAAATGCACTGAAATTACACTAAAGAAGGTGGGTGGGAGAGTTCTGTTTGTCCACCCCATACACACTTTGGAGACTGATTCATTTTCAGCTGACCTTTGTGAGCACAGATTTCACTGAGAGCAAAAAAAAACATATATGTATCCTCCTTGGACAAACCTAAAATTACACACCCAAAGGAGTTATGCAAGATAAATTAAAAACATTTCCGGCAAGAAGCTTGGCACACAATGGGAGTTTCATAAACACTCTCGCCCACGTGGGGGCGCACTGGGATCCCACAGAGCTGGGTACCCGGCCCACACTTGGAAACCTGCTCTTGGGACCTTTTCTCTCTCATTCCCTCTCTTGAGTTTCTCTGAAGCAAGGAAGTGAATCTGGGTCCTGGGAAGCAGGTACCATGTCGAAATCATTTCACTGTATTCAAGAAAAAAGCAAGCATCCTCATTTTGCAGTGGATGACAGGCGCATGCCCAAGAAAATTGTCAGCACTTGTTTTTCTCCTTTGGGGTTTCTCCTACACTAGTTTCTTCATTCAAACTGCAGTAAATCTTCAGACCCTTTCGACTCACCACCGTCTGGTTTTGCTCTGGGGGAACCCCCTCTCCACCCCCGCAGACCACCGCTTGGCTCAGTTGTGGCTCAGAGGCGGCATCAACAGTGGGCGCAACGCGGGGAGGGGTACACTCAGGATGCGGTGTTTCAAAACCTTCAGAAACAGACTGCCGCTCCTAAGAAGGAAAAACTGGGGACCGGAGCCTCTTTCTCTACAAGTCACAGCACCGGAGCCTAGAACCCAGTTCTCTCTGGCTTCTCTGACTGTAGACCGGCCTCCGCAGCGCGCGCAGCCCGTGACTTTGGGTCAGTTCCGCTCTCCACCGGAGCGCCTGGAGCGCCGCTGCCCTCGGCTGTGTCGTCCAACACCCGCATGACGCTGGTAACCAGGGCCCACAAGGGCATCGCCTTCATAGGTAAGGATCTGGGAATATGCGCTCTAGCCAGAGGGAACTTGGTGTTTCTCTGGCTCAGAATCCTTAGCTCCTTTTCCAGGTAGTCCCGTAGCCTTTCTGATTGAACTTTGGGCAGCTGGGTTATTTTTCAATACAATCTTACGTAAGCCACAAGATGGCAAAATGATCCAGAGATCCCAAATCTTCACCCTTGGTGCAGCCTCCCCCAGTGGTGCCATCTTATTACAAAACTATAAGGCATTATCAAACTGGGAAATTCACACTGGCATAATACTACCAATTTTACTATTGTTTATATCTTCTTATGGAATACCATCACATGAGTACTATTTATTCACGCCACTTTCCTTTTCTCCTGAAAGCTGATGATAGCACACCATTTCATATTCAAGCAGAGGTGACGATGAAAACAAACTTCTTTGGCACCAGAGATGTGTGCACAGAGCTCCTACCTCTAATAAAATCCCAAGGTGAGTCTGATTGGAGCCCAGACTGCAGTGCTTCTGGCAAGATCTGGGCCCACCTGGCTCTGGTCTCATCCACAGGCCCCCTATCGCTCCTGCTCGGCCTCACTGGCCTCCACCCTTGTCTCCACCCAGCCGGGTGTCCTGCACCCTGAGGTCCCTCCACACACTGCCCAAGTCTGTGGTGCTCTCTGTCCATCTGCTTTTTGCACATCTGGCTCTTTCTTCTCTTTCCCATCTTAGCTCAGAGGTTTCCATCTCAAGAGGCCCTTGACTTGCTCACAGGGGGAGTTCCCTCAGGAGTCCTTCCTAGACCTTCCCTCTCCCCTGTCCCCCTTACTCAGGCTAGTGGAGCCTGCACCACCACCAGTTCATTAGCACACCACTCCCCCACCTCCCACCACAATCTGTCAACTGCCTAGAAAATCCCCAGAGTTCCAGGCACACATTCTGTCTTCTTACCTCTCCATCCTCTCCAGAGTCCCACCCTTCCTCCCCTGAATCCCCCCATCTAAAACAAATATTTCCAAAGACTCATCCTTTCCCCAAGTCATCTTGGTCCCTGATCCCCTCATCCACCCACCAGGCACCTGGAGGTCGCCTTGCCTGCCCACTTATTGTCTTTTACCAGGTCCTAAGAGTTGTCTGCCTGAGTTTCTTCCCAGCCTTCTCCCCATCCCAGCTCTACAAAACAGGCCTTTAGCTGTCATTTCTAGACAACTGTATACCCTTCTAAGGGAACCCCTGCCCTTCCTGAGTCTCTTCCTTTCTGAACAGGCTCACTGCCCCTCCCCAAAATTCTGAAGTGAAGTCCAAGCCCTTAGCATGGCTAGTAGAGATCTCTGTAATCCGATAACTGCCTTTCAGTGTGCTCAGTGTTCTGAGCAAAACAAACTCATATTCCTTTGGGTTAAACTACTGTAACGTTTACACTGAAGTAAGGGGCCAGGAGGGGAACCACACCCATTAAACATAGCAAATGAGCCAAACAGATCCTTTTAGAAAGATTAAGAGTATGCCTAGAGATTAGCAGACATGTTTACAATTTACACTCAGCTTCTGCCCTGTTTCCCTGTCTAGTCCACCTGGAAAGTTCTACTGCTTCTAAGACTTGGCTCACGAGGAGCTCAGAAGTCCACTCCTTAGCGTGTCACGTGACTCTCCAGTCGTCCCAACGCTTGAGGGCAGCTGTGGAGTTCCCTGTGTCAGCTGCACGTTGTCCCTGTCTGCCTCTTGGACCTCGTGCTGATGACTTCTGTATAGCTACTCTTCTTACTTAACTGGGCTGTTCCTTGCTGTGTTTGGGTTTTTTCCAGGAGGAGGAATGAATACTCTCTGGATTTGCTAAGGCAGCCTCTGTTTAACACTTTATCTTGCCTCACTAAAGCTTAGAGTACATGGAAATTTAAGTACAGGGTATATTCTCAGATGAGTGCAAGGTTTATTTGCTTTTTGACATTGGAGAAGTCTTCTGTTTTGTTGGGAAAAGCTATAGTGGATCATCTTACCACGACTTAATCCAGGGTGTGATTCTGCTTGAGCAGTCTACAGTCTCACTGAGCTTGGGGGGTGGGGTGCAGGGAGAGGGCTCTGGGTGACTGGCTCCAATCCCTGGGGACCTGGTCAGTGGGCGGGGCTGGCACGGAACATATTGGGAAGAGGAAGCAGGCACTTTCAGGAGTTTATTACCTGGAGAGAACTTTGGAGGTCCAGGTCAAGCTTCATAGGTTGGTATTTTCACCACTGAGGTAGACTAGCTAATACCGAATAAAAAAGAGACTGTCATTTGATTATCGATTATAACCAACCTAGAAGTTAATATCTTTTCTTGCTTCTGTGCAGACGGAAGACATGTGAAAAAGTAACAAGGCACAGCATAAATTGGGCTTCCCAGGCAGCACTTGTGTTAAAGAACCAGCAGGACACATAAAAGACATGGGTTTGATCCCTGGGACAGGAAGATCCCCTGGAGAAGGGCATGGCAACTCACTCCAGTATTCTTGCCTGGAGAATCCCATGGACAGAGGAGCCTGGCAGGCTATAGTCCATGGGGTCACACAGAACTGGACGTGACTGAAGCAACTTAACACACACATGCACAGCATAAATTGCTCCACAGATTGATCTCGATCCAAGTTAATTCCGGCTCTTCCGAAGGGTACTTTTTGTGGTCTGTTCTGAACCAAAAAGGGCTCTTACCCTTAACTTTCTCTAGCAAACTTGCTGATGCAAATGATTTAGTCAAAGCTACCAGTCTCTTCCTAATTGCTTTTTAGCACAGCTTTCACTTTTTTTGTTTTTTTACTCAAAGAAGGAAGAAAATGAGCATTGGACAAAACGTACAGTAGTACAGTATAAGAGTATAAAGCCATTTATGTATATTTTAAGTAAATATAAAAATAATACCATTAAGTGTTCAGAAATAAAAGTAATGGTTTAGGTTTCATCACCCTCCCACCCCTCTTCCTAGTCTTCTCCTCCCTTTCCTCATGAATAGACCCAGTATTTGATATCATAGTTGCTGTTGTTCACTCATTCAGTCCTGTCCGACTCTTTGTGACTCCATGAACTGCAGCACGTCAGGCTGCTGTGTCCTCCATCATCTCCCAGAGCCTGCTCAAACTCATGTCCGTTGAGTCTGTGATGCCATCCAACCATCTCATCCTCTGTCGTCCCCTTCTGATATCATAGTGGTCCCTGCTTTTTTTTATTCTGAGCTCTCAGCCATTTGCCAGGCTGTAACAGGACTATGTTCAACATCTGAGTTATTTCTAGTTTTTGGAAATTATTAACAGAGCTGCTATAAACATCTGTGCCTAGGTTTTCATGTAACAATAAAATTTCATTAATCTAAGGTAGATATCCTAACCGTCCATTTTTTTCAACTCCATTTGTTAAAAAGACTTTTTAAAATAGAATTGACCACAAAATTATGGGCAGTTGATATTTTACAGAGGTGTGCCTCTCTCTTGATTGTGTACCACGTCAAGATTATTCTAGCATCATAATAATTATTGAATGTTTCTCTTTTCCAAAAATATTTTGGCTATTCTAGTTCTTTTGCAATTGCACATAAATTTTAGAATGTTAGTCTGTATGTACAAAAAAAAAACTTACTGAGATTTTGATTGAAATTGCATTAAATCATACAGCTATATGAGAACAATTGACATTTTACCTGAGTCTATCAACTCATGAATGCAATGTGTCCCTCCATTTAGGTCTTTTTTTTTACCACCATCCACGGGATGCTCCAGGCGAGAATACTGAAGTGGGTTGCCATGCCCTCCTCCAGGGGATCTTCCCCTCTCATGGATCGAACCCGAGACTCTAAAGTCTCCTGCTTTGGCAGGCGGGTTCTTTACCACTAGAGCCACCTGGGAAGCCCCCACACTCTGATTCAAATAAAATCACATCATTTTGGAGGAACTTTGGACCTCTTGGTTTTTATGTCCTATCTTTTCCCCTTTCTTGTGCTAAATCTCTAAGCCACAAGTCTGAAGGTGGGGGCAGGGATGGTGACACTTCAGAAAAGTTGCTGCTGCAAGCTGTGTGTTATGTTGGGATTCATGACCTCCCCAGGAGAGGATTTCAATTCAGGGTCAGAGACGAGGCTTGATACATGCAGCTTCTTATGTACCAAAGTCTTATAAAAGTATAATAGAGACAGTGAAAGCTTCACATAGACATCAGAAGGGGACAGAAAGAGTGCTCCCTTGCTAGTTTTTCCCAAGGTGCTTTATGCCTCTTAGCAAGCTATTAATCCAAACAGAGAGATGCCTCAAGGCTAAGGAAGTTTCACCAGGCCCCTAACCCACAGTATGCAGTTTTGAGATAGGATGGCATGAGGTGTGTCATCCCCACCTCCACCCCACCCCCCACCACCGCCATAAAACAATTGGCCAGGCATACTGGTATATTGAGCCATTATCAGCCCAAGGTTTGAGAAAAGAAAAAATGTTAGTCTTAGGCGGCACCGTTTTGAAGAAAGGCAAATTCCAAAGCAAATACATAGTTTCATTAACACAGCTTAAGAAAAACATTTCCATAAGAAAAACACATTGGTTTGCTCAAGGCAGAACCAGGTGTCCTCAACACAGAATTAAGATGCCTCTTTTAATTTTGTGTAGAGAAGGAAAAAAAACATCTGCCACTTGCAGTTTATTTCCTCTTACCAGCTGGGGACTTCTGGCCTTTCTACCTGCTCAGTTCAATTCAGTCGCTCAGTCGTGTCCGACTCTGCGACCCCATGGACTGCAGCACACCAGGCCTCCCTGTCCATCACCAACTCCCGGAGCCTGCTCAAACTCATGTCCATTGAGTCGGTGATGCCATCCAACCATCTCATCCTCTGTTGTACTGAAAAAGGAATTCCTGGGGCCTGGACTCCAGCTTAGGCCTGTTGGTGCTGATCATGCTCGGCCACCTCTCTAATGGACTCTGAACTCTGTGCCTAGTGCCTGTGAAAACGACAATAGAAGGATAAGACCTCCTCCGGACAGGGGAACCTCGAAGATCGTATCCAGGTTACTCATCACCTAAGAGAAAACATACACTAATCACCCCTGTTTCTGGACAGGCCGTAAATTTTTCTGTACCTATCGGAGTGTAACCTCGGGCTTATTGATTATTGGCCAATTGTTTAACTGTTTGAACACATAACACCTAAATGATGAGACTATTGTGATTGTATTTACCCTTCCTTTGTTTATGTAAGTCTCAAGGAATTTGGGGTGGTGAGTTTGGACATGTACACATGGGTTATAAAAGATTTTCACAAATGCTGGTCAGGGTCCTTGGCTAAGAGGAGACTCTGCCTTGGGCCCGCCGGTGTAATAAACTGCCCTCCATTACCTGCATTGTCCTTCTGAGTGAGTTTGTTTCCCAAAACGCGTGGCTATAACAGTACCCTTCTCTTCCTGCCCTCAGTCTTTCCCAGCATCAGGATCTTTTCAAATGAGTAAGCTCTTCGCATCAGGTGGCCAAAATATTGGAGTTACAGCTTCAACACCAGTCCTTTCAATGAACACCCAGGACTGATTTCCTTTAGGATGGACTGGTTGGATCTCCTTGCAGTCCAAGGGACTCTCAGGAGTCTTCTCCAACACCACAGTTCAAAAGCATCAATTCTTCTGCTCTCAGCTTTCTTTATAGTCCAACTCTCACATCCACACATGACTACTGGAAAAACCATAGCCTTGACTAGATGGACCTTTGTTGGCAAAGTAATGTCTCTGCTTTTTAATATGCTGTCTAGGTTGGTCATAACTTTTCTTCCAAGGAGTAAGCATCTTTTAGTTTCATGGCTGCAGTCACCATCTGCAGTGATTTTGGAGCCCAAGAAAATAAAGTTTGCCACTGTTTCCTCAGTGGGGCTTCCCTCATAGCTCAGTTGGTAAATCATCTGCCTGCAATGCAGGAGACCTGGGTTCGATTCTTGGGTCAGGAAGATCCCCTGGAGAAGGAAACGGCAACCCACTCCAGTATTCTTGCCTGGAGAATCCCATGGACAGAGGAGCCTGACAGGCTACAGTCAATGGGATTGCAAGAGTCAGACATGACTTAGTGACTAAACCACCACTGTTTCCACTGTTTCCCATCTATTTGCCATGAAGAGATGGGACCGGATGCCATGATCTTAGTTTCCTGAATGTTGAGCTTTAAGCCAACCTTTTCACTTTCCTCTTTCACTTTCATCAAGAGGCTCTTTAGTTCTTCTTCACTTTATGCCATAAGGGTGGTGTCATCTACATATCTGAGGTTATTGATATTTCTCCTGGCAATCTTGATTCCAGCTTGTGCTTCATCCAGCCCAGTGTTTCTCATGATGTACTCTGCAAAGAAGTTAAATACGAAGGGTAACAACATACAGCCTTGATGTACTCCTTTCCCGACTGGAACCAGTCTGTTGCTCCATGTCCAGTTCTAACTGTTACTTCCTGACCTGCATACAGGTTTCTCAAGAGGCAGGTCAGGTGGTCTGGTATTCCCATCTCTTTCCGGATTTTCCACAGTTTGTTGTGATCCACACAGTCAAAGGCTTTGGCATAGTCAATAAAGCAGAAATAGATGTTTTTCTGGAACTCTCTTGCTTTTTCGATGATCCAGCAGATGTTGATAATTTGATCTCTGGTTCCTCTGCCTTTTCTAAAACCAGCTTGAACATCTGGAAGTTCACAGTTCACATACTGTTGAAGCCTGGCTTGGAGAATTTTGAGCATTACTTTACTAGCATGTGAGATGAGTGCAATTGTGCAGTAGTTTGAACATTCTTTGGCATTGCCTTTCTTTGGGATTGGAATGAAAACTGACCTTTTTCAGTCCTGTGGCCACTGCTGAGTTTTCCAAATTTGCTGGCATATTGAGTGCAGCACTTTCACAGCATCATCTTTTAGGATTGGAAATAGCTCAACTGGAATTCCATCACCTCCACTAGCTTTGTTCATAGGGATGTTTCCTAAGGCCCACTTGACTTCACATTCTAGAATGTCTGGCTCTAGGTGAGTGATCACACCATCGTGATTATCTGGGTTGTGAAGATTTTTTTTTGTACAGTTCTTCTGTGTGTTCTTGTCACCTCTTCTTAATATCTTCTGCTTTTGTCAGGTCCATACTCTTTCTGTCCTTTATTGTTACCCTCCTACCTGTTACCCTCTCACTTCTCTTTGAATGACACTCTTGTGTTAGGACCTGGGGGGGGGGGGTTTGCTGTAGCCCCTGGTCTTCCCAGCATATTACTTCCCTTTGCATGCTACTTCTGCCTCACAAACAAGGGCAGTCTAGGCTCCAGCATTCTGAGGATGCCCAGCCCAAGGTAGAGCCTTGGTCCCATGAGTGAGGGCTGGGTTGGAGATGGAAGTCCTAACTTCCTAGATACACTTGCCAGGAACTGAACCTCTGCAGCAGGTAGCTGAGGAACAAGATGAGAAACGCTGATGTCGTCCCCATCTTGGGAAGGTACCACAGCCCCTTGGCAGGGAGGGAGCCCTGTGTCTCAGATGCACCATCCCAGAGTGAAGTTTCCATTGTTACAGTCAGAAAGGAGGAAAGGAAGGAACAGTCATGGTTGAAATAGATTCTCTGTGTCCTCACCTGTGTTACTGGAGATAGTCTGGAAAAAAATGTTTCTTCATTTGCTGTACACCCCCGGGACCATTTCAGAGACTTTAAATAGTTCAGTTTTGAAAATAATTTTCACAAGTCATGCTGGTTAATAGGTCACAGACTTCTTCCTCTGGTCATTACTTATTTATTGAGTTTGAGTGAAACACTTCATTCCTGTAATTTCTAAAATAATTAGATGTAGCTCAATTTTTAAAAACATTAGAAATAACAAGTTGTTACTTATACTAATAAAACAGATAAAACCCACTGAGGAACCCCCTCCCAAAATACATTCTCTTCCTTCTCTAATGTCCTCTTTCAAGAGGTCAGTCCTGTCCCCAGTTGGGTATTCATCCTTCTCGTGCTCGCCTTTCTATGTACTGATTTGTGTTGTATTTTAGGCAGAGTGATGAATGTATCCAGCTTTGTCAGTGTCAACGCTCTAAAGAAATGCAGCCCTGAACTGCAGCAGAAGTTTCGAAGTGAGACCATCACGGAGGAGGAGCTGGTGGGGCTCATGAACAAGTTTGTGGAAGACACAAAGAATGGGGTACACAGGAAGGAGGGCTGGCCGGATAATATAAATGGAGTGACGAAAATAGCCGTCATGGTCCTATCCGGAATTCAAGCCAGGAAACTGAGTGAGCAGAGAGGAGGAGATAAGATCCTCCTGAATGCCTGCTGCCCAGGGTGGGTGAGAACAGACAAGGGCGCGGACGGACACAAAGCCTTAAGTAGCCCAAAAGAAGGAGCAGAGACCCCTTGGCTCTTTTGCCCTTGGTTGCTGAGGGGCTCCACGGTCAGTTTGTTTTCGAGAGAAAAGTTGTGGGTGAGCTCACTCACAGCTGTACCCATGGGTCTGATTATGTGCCTGTCCCAGGTTCACCAAACAGACACTTACACTGTAGCAAATATCCCTACACAGACAAAGGAAAAAAAAAAGAATCAGAGTGTCACTATCAAGTTCTCACTGGGAGGTGGCTGCTAATATTGTGAAGTTTTTGCCACCTTGTGGACGGTAGCACAGGAGGCTTCTCTGTCCATGGGATTTTCCAGGCAAGAACACTGGATGGGTAGCCACACCCCTCTCCAGAGGATCTTCCGAAGCCAGGGATCAAACCCAGATCTCCAGCGCTACAGGCAGATTCTTTACCGTCTGAGCCACCAGGGAACCCCTATGCTCCAGTACAAAATACAAAGTTTAAAGAAAAAAACAGGGCTGTGCCCTGGCTTGACTCAGAATACAGTACCAGGAAGGAGGTGGAGCCCGGCGTGGTGTTTATTAACCTTATGGAACATTTGATCCCCCCTTATTGGGGGAGAAGAAGGCAGGGCCTCCTTCTCAACTAGTCACTGCACTGGAGACCAGGACACAGTTCTTTGCCTTCTGGGACTGTGACAGGTCTCCACATCCCACACTGTTCCACCCCGTTGGTCTCCAGCCTTGTCAGCTCTACTCCAAAGGGCCCTGCACACTGGCCATGTCCTCCACCCTCGTGGTGCTGGTCACGGGGGCCAACAAGGGCCTCGGTTTTGCCATCGCGCGTGACCTATGTCGGCGGTTCCCGGGGGATGTGGTGCTCACGGCGCGGGACGAGGCGCGGGGTCTGGCGGCGGTGCAGCAGCTGCAGGCCGAGGGCCTGAGCCCCCGTTTCCACCAGCTGGACATCACTGACAGGCAGAGCATCCGCGCCGTGCGCGACTTCCTGCGCAAGGAGTACGGGGGCCTCGACGTGCTGGTCAACAACGCGGGCATCGCCTTCAAGAGTAAGTGAATGGGAGCTGGGGGGTTACAGCCACTGTGAGGGGAGCCAGACGGGGCAGGTCAGGGCTACTACCTGAACCTCTGCTGTGGGATCTAGAACCCCCTCCCTAGGGTTGGAGCGCAGGCCAGAAGTCACAGGGAGAGCAGGTCCTCCAAGATTACAAGCTTTTCCAGCAAGAAGGCCTTGCAATAGCTTTGATATCAGTTTTAAGGACAATGGCCAGGATTTTTGCAGTATTGATCTCAATGAACTTTGGACCAGTTGGGTAAATCTTTCACTTGCTTTGAAACCAATAAAAAATTGTAAAGAGTGGTACAGTGAGAGATTGTGTGAGCTGTCTTCATTCAGCCCACTGATGATGCCATCTTACATAAACACACAGCATTATCAAACTGTAACTGACTTCTTCCCTGGAGAAGGAAATGGCAACCCACTCCAGTATTCTTGCCTGGAAAATCCCATGAGAAGAGGAGCCTGGAGGGCTGCAGTTCATGGGGTTGCAAAGAGTCAGACCTGACTAAGTGACTGAGCACACATCAAACTGCAAAATTCCCACGGCACAATACTGTTCACTAACTCCACCCATCTCTTAGACTGAAAGAGATTTCACAGAAAAAAATACTGTATCAAGTAAGCATTTTTACCATATGGCTTATATTCATTAATCCTGGTTTTGTTTTGTTTTTTTTCCACCCTAAAAGTTGGTGATTCCACACCAATTCCAGTTAAGGCAGAAATGACCATGAAAACAAATTTTTTTGGGACCCGAGATATATGCACAGAACTCCTGCCTCTAATGAAACCCCAAGGTGAGCCTGACTGAGCCCAAATTGCAGTGTTTCTGACAAGATCTAGGCCCACCTGCCTCTGATCCCCAGACCCCCCTATATCTCATAGGAAACAGGTAACTGGCTCTCCAGTGGGAATTGAGTACAACATCTCAGCGAAATGGGTATTCATCATTCTCATACATACCTTCCCAGATAATGGTTTGTGTTGCATTTTAGGCAGAGTGGTGAACATGTCTAGTGGATGGGGCTTCAAAGCTCTTGAAAGCTGCAGCCCTGAACTGCAGCAGAAATTGAGAAGTGAGACCATCACGGAGGAGGAGCTGGTGGGGCTCATGAACAAGTTTGTGGAAGACACAAAGAACGGGGTGCATGAGGAGGAGGGCTGGCCAGATAATATATATGGAGTGACGAAAATTGGCGTCACGGTCCTGTCCAGAATCCAAGCCAGGAAACTGAGTGAGCAGAGAGGAGGAGACAAGATCCTCCTGAATGCCTGCTGCCCAGGGTGGGTGAGAACCGACATGGGGGGATCCAAAGCACCCAAAAGCTTAGAAGAAGGAATAGAGACCCCCATGTACTTGGCCCTTCTGCCCTCGGATGCCGAGGGGCCTCATGGACAGTTTGTCCATGAGAAAAAAGTTGCAAAATGGCAGTTCATGCCGCAGTTCTACCCATAGGCCCCACTTTGTTACCTGTCCTGATTAGACTAAGAAAACACAGTGTTCAAAATATCTCCTCATGAAAAAATCAAAACATGCCTACCGCTATGTAAATTTCAAAGCCACTTTGAAATGGCTACTATCCTGTGAGATCTTTTGTGATTTCTTGTGTGATCCCAGGGAATAAAAGAATGGATGACAAACAATGAATAAACATCAATAGATGGATACATGGTTCTTTATAAATGTCTGTTTGTTCCAACTGATTATATACCAAGCCAGCTCAGAAGTCTAATAGACCAAAGTGTAGGTCAAGGAAAGTGAGAGTACTACTTGGGGAAAGAATTATCATCAACAGAGCCAGATGGGAAATACTTTTAGTTTTCAGGTTCAAGTGGTCTCTGTGAGAACTGTTCACCTCCTCTCTTTCACCATGAAAGTAGCCAGAGACAATATATAAGCCGATGAGTGTGGCCATATTGGGTCTGCCAGCTTTAGCTCACCAGCCTCTAGTATAACATGGACCATATCATGAGGGGAAAACATCTGCGCTGGTGCCTGTAAACACCAAACTTATTGGGAAAAAAACAATTTTAAGTGTGAAATGTGAGGGGGCGCTGGTATGAAAGATAACATGCTACAAGAATCTGAGACGATGGGCAAAATTGAGAATGGATGGGTATGACTGGGTATGAGAGATCACTGTCAAATCTCTTCAGGGTGAATGTATCATTTTTGTGGGATGAGGTGTCAGGAGGTCTGCAACATTAGCACGGTTCTGCAAACTATACACAGAAGTGGAACACATAACTGGAGTAACATATTCATAACAGTTGAACCTGGTTGGGAGGACACCTGGGTATCCACTTTATTATGCTTTCAGCTTTCTACTTAAAATATTTCAAGATAAACATCTTGAACCAAAAACGCCTGGCTCTGCACCTTTCCTGTGTGACCTTGAGCAAAATCCCACATCTGCTGTATCCCCTCAATTGTAAAATGAGGAGAACTGTCATAGGATTGCTGTATTGTAAAGGTTAATTGTCTGGATATAGGTGACAGTGCTGAAAATGCATTGGAAGTGCCAAGTATCCTATATCATGAGTCCCTGAAAGAGGGGGCCAGCTGTACCCAGGGCAGCTTCCTGCTTCCTGGCACCATATCCAGCTCCCCAAGGCCCCAAAGACTGTCCACCACATCCCCTCTTTACAGAAGCTCCATGTTGTACAGATGCCCCTACTGTCATGGTTACTTGTCACGTTCCACCTCTGATTGTCAGCCCTAGGGAAGCAACAGCCCCTGAAGGCAAAGGCAGGGCCCTTCCTGAAGAGTCAGGTTGACTTCACAACTGTAGGCCTTAAACTAGTCTGTTATTTTCCTCCTCCTGCACCCCACACCATATGACAGCAGAGGATCATCAATGTCTAGATCAACAGTCAGCATTACACCTGCTAGTTTGGAAATGGATAGTGGAATTGCAATGATCATGCACCCTTAGTTCCAGAAAAATAAAGCCCACGTGATAAACCAGTTGTTAACTGTGACCTAAGACAAATCAAAACGTACATATTTTCAATAAACCTAGGGATATGTAAGTTTTAAATACAACATTCCTGTCAATGGCCCTGAATACAGTAAAAGTTTCATAAACAACCCTTCCATCTGGGACACATTGAATTCCACAGAGTCAGGTAGCCTGCCCACACTGAAAGTCTAATCATAGGACCTAATGTCTTTAACAAGCTGAGTTTCTATCAAGAGAGTAAGCAGAGCTATGTCCTCAGAAGTAGTTGTTGGTTTTCAGTTGCTCAGTCGTGTCCGACTCTTTATGACCCCATGGACTACAGCACACCAGGCTTCCCTGTCCTTCACCATCTCTTGGCACTTGCTCAGACTCATGTCCATTGAGTCGGTGATGCCATGCAACCATCTCATCCTCTGTCATCCCCTTCTCCTCTTGCCTTCAGTCTTTCCCAGCAGCAGGGTCTTTTCCAATGAGTCAGCTCTTCACATCAGGTGACCAAAGTAGTGGAGCTTCAGCTTCAGCATCAGTCCTTCCAATGAATATTCAGGGTTGATTTCCTTTAGGATGGACTGGTTTGACCTCCCTGTTGTCCAAGGGACTTTCAAGAGTCTTTCCCAACACCACAGTTTGAAGCAGTTACCCTAAGTAACTTCATTGCATCTTAGGAAGAAGCAACCACTCTGATTCTGTGGGTTTGATAGACCTAGCACAAGACAATAACTCTGCACTCCTTCTTTTTGGAGAGCTACGCATGCACACATGTAGCACCTCTAATGATTTTTATTCCTCTGCCAGGAATCCCTAGTCCCCTAATGACCACTCACCAAGCAATTTTGTTTGGAGGAAGCTCACCACTCCACCCTGCAAACCTCAGTGTATCTCAGAGGTGGGATCAAAAGAGGGCTGTGTCCTGGTTTGGCTCAGGTTGCTGCACCAGGGAGGGGTGCAGTCAGGAGTGGTCATTAGGAACCTTCTGGAACATCTGGCCCCTCCTAGGAGTGAGGGAAAGGGGCAGGGCCTCCTTCTCAAGTCGTCACAGCACTGGACCCTGGAACACAGTTCTTGGCTTTTCTGACTGTGACAGACCCCACATCCCATGGTATCCCACCCCCGCTGGCTCTCAGCCTGGTCAGCTCTACTTGAAAAGGCCCTGCACACTCTGCGCCTGGCCATGTCCAACAGGTTCAGTTCATCACCACATCCTATGACCATATCCCATAGATATTCCCAGGGCTTCTGCTTGACCTTATCAGGTTTCAAGCAGGAGTGGTCTTTACAGCATGTAGCTTCACCTTACAGGCATCTGGGATAAGTGAGCTAAGAGAGGATGTCACTGCCTGTGCTCAGACCCTCCAGGCACCAGTAAATCTGGACACTGACCTCCCCATTGGAGCATTTCTTTCTCTGCTATCATCCTAGACAACATGGCTAGGACAGCCTACCAGGCTGTTTCATGTACTTTTATCGCATAAGCAGTCTTAAGTAATCTCATAGAAACTGGTAACTAGCCATCAAATGGAAATTTGAGGTCCAACACCCCAGAAAATTAGGTATTCATCATGTTTGTGCTCACCCTTCTAGGCAATGATTTGCGCTGTGTTTTAGGCAGAGTGGTGAATGTGTCAGGCAGAATGAGCTTCGCAGCTTTTTAAACCTGCACACCAAAAACTGCAGCAGAAACTGAGGAGTGAGACCATCATGGAGGAGGAGCTGGTGGGGATCATGAACAAGTTTGTGGAAGACACGAAGAACGGGGTGCACAAGGAGGAGGGCTGGCCCGATACCGCATATGGAGTGACGAAAATCGGCGTCACGGTCCTGTCCAGAATCCAAGCCAGGAAACTGAGTGAGCAGAGAGGAGGGGACAAGATCCTCCTGAATGCCTGCTGCCCAGGGTGGGTGAGAACCGACATGGCAGGACCTAAAGCCCCCAAAAGCCCAGAAGAAGGAGCAGAGACCCCCGTGTACTTGGTCCTTCTGCCCTCGGATGCTAAGGGGCCTCATGGAGAGTTTGTTTCCAAGAAAAAAGTTGTGCAATGGTGAGCTCACTCACAGCTGCACGCATGAGTTCGATTGTGTTCCTGTCCCATTTTACCAAACAGACACTTCAGTTCAGTTCAGTTCAGTTGCTCAGTCATGTCTGACTCTTTGCGATCTCATGAACTGCAGCACACCAGGCCTCCCTGTCCATCACCAACTCCTGGAGTCCACCCAAACCCATGTCCATTGAGTTGGTGATGCCATCCAACCATCTCATCCTCTGTCATCCCCTTCTCCTCCTGTCCTCAATCTTTCCCAGAATCAGGGTCTTTTCCAATGAGTCAGCTCTTCGCATCAGGTGGCCAAAATATTGGAGTTTCAGCTTCAACACCAGTCCTTCCAATGAACACCCAGGACTTATTTCCTTTAGGATGGACTGGTTGGATCTCCTTGCAGTCCAAGGGACTCTCAAGAGTCTTCTCCAACACCACAGTTCAAAAGCATCAATTCTTCTGCGCTCAGCTTTCTTTATAGTCCAACTCTCACATCCACACATGACTACTGGAAAAACCATAGCCTTGACTAGATGGACCTTTGTTGGCAAAGTAATGTCTCTGCTTTTTAATATGCTGTCTAGGTTGGTCATAACTTTTCTTCCAAGGAGTAAGCATCTTTTAGTTTCATGGCTGCAGTCACCATCTGCAGTGATTTTGGAGCCCAAGAAAATAAAGTTTGCCACTGTTTCCTCAGTGGGGCTTCCCTCATAGCTCAGTTGGTAAATCATCTGCCTGCAATGCAGGAGACCTGGGTTCGATTCTTGGGTCAGGAAGATCCCCTGGAGAAGGAAATGGCAACCCACTCCAGTATTCTTGCCTGGAGAATCCCATGGACAGAGGAGCCTGACAGGCTACAGTCAATGGGATTGCAAGAGTCAGACATGACTTAGTGACTAAACCACCACTGTTTCCACTGTTTCCCATCTATTTGCCATGAAGAGATGGGACCGGATGCCATGATCTTAGTTTCCTGAATGTTGAGCTTTAAGCCAACTTTTTCACTTTCCTCTTTCACTTTCATCAAGAGGCTCTTTAGTTCTTCTTCACTTTATGCCATAAGGGTGGTGTCATCTACATATCTGAGGTTATTGATATTTCTCCTGGCAATCTTGATTCCAGCTTGTGCTTCATCCAGCCCAGTGTTTCTCATGATGTACTCTGCAAAGAAGTTAAATACGAAGGGTAACAACATACAGCCTTGATGTACTCCTTTCCCGACTGGAACCAGTCTGTTGCTCCATGTCCAGTTCTAACTGTTGCTTCCTGACCTACATACAAGTTTCTCAAGAGGCAGGTCAGGTGGTCTGGTATTCCCATCTCTTTCCAAATTTTCCACAGTTTGTTGTGATCCACACAGTCAAAGGCTTTGGCATAGTCAATAAAGCAGAAATAGATGTTTTTCTGGAACTCTCTTGCTTTTTCGATGATCCAGCAGATGTTGGTAATTTGATCTCTGGTTCCTCTGCCTTTTCTGAAACTAGCTTGAACATCTGGAATTTCTTGGTTCACGTATTGCTGAAGCCTGGCTTGGAGAATTTTGAGCATTACTTTACTAGCATTTGAGATGAGTGCAATTGTGCGGTAGTTTGAGCATTCTTTGGCATTGCCTTTCTTTGGGATTGGAATGAAAACTGACCTTTTCCAGTCCTGTGGCCACTGCCGAGTTTTCCAAATTTGTTGGCAAATTGAGTGCAGCACTTTCACAGCATCATCTTTTAGGATTTGAAATAGCTCAACTGGAATTCCATCATCTCCACTAGCTTTGTTCGTAGTGATGCTTCCTAAGGCCCACTTGACTTCACATTCTAGAATGTCTGGCTCTAGGTGAGTGATCACATCATCGTGATTATCTGGGTCGTGAAGATCTTTTTTGTACAGTTCTTACACTGTCACAAATATCCCTACACAGACAAAAGAAAGAAAAAAGAATCAAAGCATCCCTTTCAAGTTCTCACTGGGAAATGGTTGCTAATTTTGTGAAGCCTTTTGCGATGTCTTCTGTGATCTCAGGGGAGGAAAAGTGGGATGGTTGATAAATAATAAAGAGAAATCAATAAATGAATAAATAGTTCTTTATAAATGCCCATTTGTGCAGATTGTTTATATGCTGAACAAGTTCAGAAGGTTTTTTTGTTTTTTTTAATATTTATTCATTTGGTGGCACCCAGTCTTAGTTGCAACACACTGGATCTTCTTTGCCATGCGCAAGATCTTTAGCTGTGGCACATGTACTCTTTGGTCAGGGCATGTGGGATCTAGTTCTCTAACCAAGGATCGAACCTGGGCCTCCCTGCATTAGCAGTGTGGAGTCTTAGCCACTGGACCACCAGAGAAGTCCCCATCTTCCCTGGTGTAATATATTACATGTAATATCAAAAGGTAGGTCAAGAGAAAAGAGAATAAAACTCAGGTGTACAACCTTTATAGACAGGGCTGGTAGGAAATATTTTCAGCTTTTCAGGTTGAAATGGTCTCTGTGGGAACTGCTCAGATCTACTCTTATACAATAAAAGTAGCCAGAGACAATATATAAGTCAACAACCATGGCCAGATTGGGCCTGCCAACTATTCTCTCAACTGTTCTGCTAGAAATTTTACAAGACAAACACCTGAAAAAAGAGAGTCCAGGCTCTACCACCTTCCTGCACGACCTTGAGCCAAATGTGTCCTTCAACTGTAAGATGTGGGTAATAGGATAGGATTGCTGCACAGATTAATTTTCTGGATATAGGTGATAGTGCTAAAAAGAAGTTAGAAGCGCCAAGTGTCCCATATCATGAGTCCCTATAAGAGGGGCCCGGCTGCACCTGGGGCGATGATGAGAAGCTTAGTGCTGCCCAGAACCACGCCCGGCTCCCCCAAGGCCCCAGGGATTGCTCACCACACTCCCTCCCCTCACAAAGCACTCCATGTTGCATAGATGCCTCTACTGTTGTGTTTATTTGTCACTTCCCATGTATGCTTTTCAACCCCGGGGAAGTGGAAAGTGACAGCCCCTGAAAGCAAGTGTGGAACCCTTATTTGAAGAGTGAGGTCTACTTTACAATTGCTGCCCCTCAACTAAGCTGTTACTTTTCTCCCTGTGATTATGTTTTTCTAAACATACACCAGAGGACCATCAATGCCTAATCAACATTACAGCATCTTATCAGCTAGTTTTGAAGTATACACTGGAATCACAAAGATCTTTTCTTTCTTAATTCTGTAAAATAATACCTAACTATATACACCACTTAATAACTATGATACAGGACAACACCAGAACAAAGTCACTTTTAGCAATCCTAAGGATGAGGTAAGCATTAAATCATAAGTTCCGGTTAATGACTTTGCACTCAATAGAAGCTTCATAAACAACTGTCCCGCCTGAAAGCATACTGGGAAGGTCACACAGTTAGGAACACTGCCCACTCTGAAAGTCTAATCATAGGATCGATCATTTTTTTCTAACTCTGTCGTGAGTCTTTTAAGGGAGCAACGAGAGCTATGCCTTCAGAAGCAATTACGCTAAGTAATTTCATTCCATCTTAGGAAATAGCAACCACTGCCATTCTGCCTTGGATAATGGTCCCAGCAGATAACAATTACTACTTCCTTTTTATCTGTTCAGAGTTCTTTTTTTTTTTCTTTCCATGCAAGAAAAAGGTTTTTGCTCATCTACCAGGAATCCTTAACCACCGACTCACCCTCCACCCAGACCCTTCAATAGCAGTTTTCCTTGGAGGAAGCAAACCTCTTTGCCTTCTAAACCACTGTGTTTCTCAGTTCAGTTCAGTTCAGTCGCTCAGTCGTGTCCAACTCTCTGCGACCCCATGAATTGCAGCATGCCAGGCCTCTCTGTCCATCACCAACTCACGGAGTCTACCCAAACCCATGTTCATCGAGTCGGTGATGCCATCCAATCATCTCATCCTCTGTCGTCCCCTTCTCCTCCCGCCCCCAATCCTACCCAGCATTAGGGTCTTTTCCAATGAGTCAACCCTTCGCATGAGGTGGCCAAAGTATTGGAGCTTCAGCTTCAACATCAAACCTTCCAATGAACACCCAGGATTGATCTCTTTTAGGATGGATTGATTGGATCTCCTTGCAGTCCAAGGGACTCTCGGGAGTCTTCTCCAACACCACAGTTCAAAAGCATCAATTCTGCGGCGCTCAGCTTTCTTCACCGTCCAACTCTCACATCCATACATGACCACTGGAAAAACCATAGCCTTGACTAGATGGACTTTTGTTGGCAAAGTAATGTCTCTGCTTTTAAACAGGCTATCTAGGTTGGCCATAACCTTCCTTCCAAGGAGTAAGTGTCTTTTAATTTCATGGCTGCAGTCACCATCAGCAGTGATTCTGGAGCCCAAAAAAGTAAAGTCTGACACTGTTGACACTGTTTCCACTGTTTCCCCATCTATTTCCCATGGAGTGATGGGACCAGATGCCATGATCTTAGTTTTCTGAACATTGAGCTTTAAGCCAACTTTTTCACTCTCCTCCTTCACCTTCATCAAGAGGCTTTTTAGTTCTTCTTCACTTTCTGCCATAATGGTGGTATCATCCGCATATCTGAGGTTATTGATATTTCTCCCGGCAATCTTGATTCCAGCTTGTGTTTCTTCCAGCCCAGCGTTTCTCATGATGTACTCTGCATATAAGTTAAATAAGCAGGGTGACAATATACAGCCTTGACGTACTCCTTTTCCTATTTGGAACCAGTCTGTTGTTCCATGTCCAGTTCTAACTGTTGCTTCCTGACCTGCATACAGGTTTCTCAAGAGACAGGTCAGATGGTCTGGTATTCCCATCTCTTTCAGAATTTTCCACAGTTTATTGTGATCCACACAGTCAAAGGCTTTGGCATAGTCAATAAAGCAGAAATAGATGTTTTTCTGGAACTCTCTTGCTTTTTCGATGATCCAGCGGATATTGGCAATTTGATCTCTGGTTCCTCTGCCTTTTCTAAAACCAGCTTGAACATCTGGAAGTTCACGGTTCACGTATTGCTGAAGCCTGGCTTGGAGAATTTTAAGCATTACTTTGCTAGCATGTGAGATGAGTGCAATTGTGTGGTAGTTTGAGAAATCTTTGGCATTGCCTTTCTTTGGGATTGGAACAAAAACTGACCTTTTCCAGTCCTGTGGTCACTGCTGAGTTTTCCAAATTTGCTGGCATATCGAGTGCAGCACTTTCACAGCATCACCTTTGAGGATTTGAAATAGCTCAACTGGAATTCCATCACCTCCACTAGCTTTGTTCGTAGTGATGCTTTCTAAGGCCCACTTGACTTCACATTCCAGGATGTGCTTCACAAGACCAGGAGCAGACTGTGGCTCAGATCATGAACTGCTTATTGCCAAATTCAGACTTAAATTGAAGAAAGTAGGGAAAACCATTAGACCATTCAGGTATGACCTAGATCAAATCCCTTATGAGTATACAGTGGAAGTGACAAATAGATTTAAGGGACTAGACCTGATAGACAGAGTGCCTGATGAACTATGGACAGAGGTTCGTGACATTGTACAGGAGACAGGGATCAAGAAAATCCCCATGGAAAAGAATGCAAAAAAGCACAATGGCTGTCTGAGGAGGCCTTACAGATAGCTGGGAAGAGAAGAGAAGCGAAAAGCAAAGGAGAAAAGGAAAGATATTCTCATCTGAATGCAGAGTTCCAAAGAATAGCAAGGAGAGATAAGAAAGCCTTCCTCAGCGATCAGTGCAAACAAATAGAGGAAAACAACAGATTGGGAAAGACTAGAGACCTCTTCAAGAAAATTAGAGATACCAAAGGAATATTTCATGCAAAGATAGGCTCAATAAAGGACAGAAATGGTATGGACCTAACAGAAGCAGAAGATATTAAGAAGAGGTGGCAAGAATACACAGAAGAACTGTACAAAAAAGATCTTCATGACCCAGATAATCACGATGGTGTGATCACTCACCTAGAGCCAGACATCCTGGAATGTGAAGTCAAGTGTTTCTCAGAGATGGTATCAAAAGAGGGCTATGTCTGGACTTGGCTCACAGAGCAGCATCAGGAATGAGGTGGACCCAGTAACTGATCATTAAAAGCCTTCTGGTACATTTCGCCTTTCCTTGCAGGGAAAGGAGGAGGTAGGAGATGGGGTCTGGAGCAATCATAACCAGGGAAAAGAACTTACTGTGGGACACAGGTGACCCAGTTCCAGGATAGAGCCTGGGTGAGGTGCCAATAGCCATTGTTGGCACTTATTCAAGCAGCACACAAAAGTATCCCAGAACTCCGATGGCAGTCACTCACAATACATTACAAGAATTTCTGTGGGTCCCAAATGCCCTGCTCTGTGGCTCCATAAAAGTGCAGGGGGTCAGGCGGAAGGTCTAGTGTCAGGGATTACCTGTGCAGGACAAAGTGAACTTACACCCAAGGCTGAGTCTGGGCAGAGTGAAGGAAACAATCACGGGCATCTGCACAGGCAGTACACTGAAGACAGCTAGGGGCCTCTGTCTGTAGTCCGCATGACACAAGAACCCACACAGGCCCCATGGGCTTCAGCACCTCGTCTCTCTGGGCAAGGATTCTGGGGTGGGGAGAAGGGAATACATACACTTAAAGGGAAGATAACCAGCGTGGGCCAGACCCTCAAGGCTTCTGTCGCAGGAACTTGGGATCAGATCCTGCTCCCAGTAGTGCAGTGGTGGTCCCTGAGCAGAGTGGAAGGTCCACCTCACTCCAGCTGTACCTCTAGACTCTTCATCTCCAGCCACACTCAATACCAAGGTGAGAGATATCAGCATACTCTGATGAAAAATGTGACTTATGTTCACCTAATTCCAGCCCTCCTATTTAAGGCACTGGGCACACATAGCCTACACAAGGATACTCCCACACAGGAACATTACTTCAAGACTATATAGTACATAACTGTATAACGTGATTGACAGAGGCAGAGAAAGTTAACCAAAATGAAAAAGGCAGAAGAAATACTCTCAACTGAAACAGCAAGAGAAACCCCAGAAAAAAATAATGAAGCATAAATAAACAATTTTCCACATAAAGAGTTCAAGGCATTGGTTATAAAAATCTTAACTGAATTAGGGAAAGAAAAGATCTACTGAAAAAATGTCACATGCAGGTAGAAAATATAAGGGCTTCCCTAGTGGCTCAGACAGTAAAGAATCTGCCTGCAATTCAAGAGACTCGAGTTTGGTATATAAAAAGACCCAATCAGAAATGAATTATTCAATAGCTGAAATAAAAATACAGTAAAGGAATGATTAGAAGACTATGTGATACAGAAGAAAATATAACTTATCTGGAAGATAGAATAATGGAAATCACCCAATCATAACAGTAAAAAGAGACACAAATTTTAGGGAATTCCCTAGCAGTCCAATGGTTAGGATTCCACATATCCACGGCAGAGGGCATGGGTCTGATCTTGCAGGCCTCAAAGTACAGTCAAAAGAGAAAGAAAAAGAAAGAAACACAAATTCTAAAAAATGAAAACAGCTTAAGAGGTGTTGGGGTAACATTAAGCATACAAACATTCACATTATAAGGATACCAGGAGAAGAGACAGACAAGGGGATGGCAACTGTTTTTGACGAAGTTATTGTTGAAAATATCTTGAATCTGAGGAAGGAAACAGATACCCACATACAGGAAGTATAGAGGGCTCCATATAAGATAAACAACCCCATAACAAAACATATCAGAATTAAGATAGCAGTAGTAAAGATAAGAAAATTCTAAAGTCAGTAAGAGAATAAAAAGAGTCATGTACAAGAGAACCTCCATAAGGCTATCAGCTGATTTCTCAGTAGAAACATTGCAGGTCATAAGGGAATAGCATGATCTATTCAAAGTGCTAAAAGCGAAAAACCTGCAACCTAGGATACCCAGCAAGTTAAAGTAGGAGAGATAAAGAACTTCTCAGATAAGCAAAAACTAAGGAAGTTCATCAAGAGTAAACCCACTCTTTAAGAAATGTTAAAGGGACTTCCCTAAGTGGAATGGAAGTAAGAATATTTAGGAAAGAGAAAATCCCACTAGAAAAGGCAAATACATAATAAACACTGGGGATCAACCACTGAAATAAGCCAGTATGAAGATGAGAAAACAAAAAATTGTAAAAGGAATTATAAATACTACACATATTAAGGGATACGCATGAAGATGTAAAATATGACATCAAAAACAAAACAAAAAAAATGTGGGAAAGGGAAGTAAAAATATAGATCTTTTAGAATGTATTTGAACTTAAATGACTGCCAGCTTAAAATGAGTAGGATGTAGTTATAGGTCAACATATATGAACCCCATGATTATCATAAATGAAAAACCTACAAAAGACAGTTTTCATTCCAATCCCAAAGAAAGGCAATACCAAAGAATGTTCAAAATACCACAAAGTTGCACTCATCTCACACGCTAGTAAAGTAATGCTCAAAATTCTCCAAGCCAGGCTTCAACAGTACATGAACCATCAACTTCCAGATGTTCAAGCTGGTTTTAGAAAAGGCAGAGGAACCAGAGATCAAATTGCCAACATCTGCTGGATCATAGAAAAAGCAAGAGAACTCCAGAAAAACATCTACTTCTGCTTCACTGACCACACTGACGCCTTTGACTGTGTGGATCACAACAAACTTTGGGAAATTCTGAAAGAGATGGGAATACCAGACCACCTGACCTGCCTCCTGAGAATCTGTATGCAGGTCAAGAATCAAGAAGCAACAGTTAGAACTGGACATGGAACAACAGACTGGTTCCAAATTGGAAAAGGAGTACGTCAAGGCTGTATATTGTTACCCTGCTTATTTAACTTCTATGCAGAGTACATCATGTGAAATGCCAGGCTGGATGAAGCACAAACTAGAATCAAGACTGCTGGGAGAAATATCAACAACCTCAGATATGCAGAAGACACCACACTTATGGCAGAAAGTGAAGAGGAACTGAAGAGCCTCTTGATGAAAGTGAAAGAGGAGAGTGGAAAAGTTGGCTTAAAACTCAACATTCAGAAAACTAAGATCACGGCATCCAGCCCCATCACTTCATGGCAAATAGATGGGGAAACAGTGGAAACAGTGACAGACTTTATTTTCTTGGGCTCCAAAATCACTGCAGGTGGTGACTGCAGCCATGAAATTAAAAGACGCTTGCTCCTTGGAAGAAAAACTATGACAAACCTGTGCTTAGTCGCTCAGTCATGTCCAATTCTTTGCAACCTCATGGGCCCACCAGGCCCTTCTGTCCACAGGGATTCTCCAGGCAAGAATACTAGAGTGGGTTGCCATGCCACCCTCCAGGATGACAAACCTAGACAGCATATTAAAAAGCAGAGACATTATTTTGCTGACAAATGTCCATCTAGTCAAAGCTATGGTTTTTCCAGTAGTCATGTATGGATGGATGTGAGAGTTGGACTATAAAGAAAGCTGAGCACCAAAGAATTGAGGCTTTTGAACTGTGATGTTGGAGAAGACTCTTGAGAGTCCCTTGGACTGCAAGGAGATCCAACCAGTCCATCCTAAAGGAAATCAGTCCTGAATATTCATTGGAAGGACTGATGCTGAAGCTGACACTCCAATACTTCGGCTACCTGATGAGAAGAACTGACTCATTTGAAAAGATCCTGATGCTGGGAAAGATTGAAGGCAGGAGAAGAAGGGGATGACAGAGGATGAGATGGTTGGATGGCATCACCAACTCAATGGACATGAGTTTGAGTAAGCTCCAGGAGATGGTGATGGACAGGGAGGCCTGGTATGCTGCAGTCCGTGGGCTCGCAAAGACTCAGATATGACTGAGCAACTGAATTGAACTGAAAGGCTAAAAAACTAGTAGGACACAACTAGGAGAGTTAGTGGGGAAACAGCTTAACCAGGGAAGTGGATGTTATTATCAATAGCTAACATTTACCCAACACTTACTAGGTGTGTCTTTTTAGACATACACAGATTCTTGTTTAGTCTTCCTAATATCACTTCCATGAGCTGGCACTATTATAACCCTTATTTTACAGAGGAGGAAACAGGCTTCAAATGTAATAGAATGGTAAAGAAATTTATGAAACTGAGTTCAAGGGGTCTGTGTGCTGATGCCTACCATCATTCATGTTTTGGTGATCCACAGTTTAAGACTTGTGGTTCACCGCAGGGGCCTCGGTGTTCTATCCCTCTTGGAGGAACTAAGATCCCACAAGAGTAAACAGCAGGCAAGGTCAAAACCATGTGACTAGGACTTATCAGAAAGAGTGAAAGGGCACCATCTAGTGACCCTCTTGGTGGTTGAAAGCATGTTTATTTTTAATAAGAGAACTGAACTGAACTGATTCATTGTAAAAGCCCCTGATGCTGGGAAAGATTGAGGGCAGAAGGGGAAGGGCGTCAGAGGATGAGATGGCTGTATGGCATCACCGATGCAATGAACATGAACTTGGGAAAACTCCAGGAGATGGTGAGAGACAGGGAGGCCTGGTGTGCTGCAGTCCATGGGTCTCAAAGAGTCAGACACGACTGGGCAACTGACCAACAACAAACAGACACAAAGACAAACAATACAACACCAGTGAACCACCGCACAGCTTAAGAGCCTTAAAATTTTCACTTATTTTAAATAAATACAAGCACATCGATTAAAAATCAAAATGATCAGAAGGGTATATATACAGTGAAATGTCAGCCTTCCTATCCCCCAGCTACCCAGTTCTCCCCAAACACACCAGTTTGTTATGTGCCCTTTCAGACATAGTATGTTTAAATATTTTTTACACAAAATGGTAGAGTCATACAGTAGTATAACACCTCCTCCCCAAGAGGTCCACTCTCTAATGCCCAGAACCTAAGAATAGGTTATGTTACATGACAAAAAAGGATTTTTCAGATGTCATTAATGTTAATAAGCATTTTAAGATGGGGAGATTATCCTGAATTATTCAGGTAGGCTAGTGTCATCATATTAATCCTTAAAGATGAGAACCTTCCCAGGCTGTAGTCAGAAGAAAAAGTGACTATGGAAGGATAGTCAGAGATGCAATGTTGCTTGCATTGAAGATGTAGGAAGCCAAGGAATGCAGTCAGCCCCTAGAAGCTGGAAAAAAGCAAAAAATAAAAAATTTCTTCTTAAAACCTCCAAAATGGAATGTAGCCTGGCTGACACCTGGATTTTAGCCCAATCAAGACTTGCATCTTGACTTGGGTCAAGATCATCGCCAAGAAAAAGAAATGCAAAAAGGCAAAATGGCTGTCTGAGGAAGCCTTACAAATAGCTGTGAAAAGAAGAGAAGCGAAAAGCAAAGGAGAAAAGGAAAGATATAAGCAGCTGAATGCAGAGTTTCAAAGAATAGCAAGGAGAGATAAGAAAGCCTTCCTCAGCGATCAAGGCAAAGAAATAGAGGAAAACAACAGATTGGGAAAGACTAGAGATCTCTTCAAGAAAATTAGAGATACCAAGGGAACATTTCATGCAAAGATGGGCACAATAAAGGACAGAAACGGTATGGACCTAACAGAAGCAGAAGATATTAAGAAGAGGTGGCAAGAATACACAGAAGAACTGTACAAAAAAGATCTTCACAACCCAGATAATCACGATGGCGTGATCACTCACTTAGAGCCAGACATCCTGGAACGTGAAGTCAAGTGGGCCTTAGGAAGCATCCCTATGAACAAAGCTAGTGGAAGTGATGGAATTCCAGTTGAGCTACTTCATATCCTAAAAGATGATGGTGTGAAAGTGCTGCACTCAATATGTCAGCAAATTTGGAAAACGCAGCAGTGGCCACAGGACTGGAAAGGTCAGTTTTCACTCCAATCCCAAAGAAGGACAATGACAAAGAATGTTCGAACTACCGCACAATTACCCTCATCTCACATGTTAGCAAAGTAATGCTCAAAATTCTCCAAGCCAGGCTTCAACAGTATGTGAACCATAAACTTCCAGATGTTCAATGTGGATTTAGAAAAGGCAGAGGAAACAGAGATCAAATTGCCAACATCCACTGGATCATCGAAAAAGCAAGAGAATTTCAGAAAAACATCTATTTCTGCTTTATTGACTATGCCAAAGCCTTTGTCTGTGTGGATCACAATAAACTGTGGAAAATTCTGAAAGAGATGAGAATTCCAGACCACCTGACCTGCTTCCTGAGAAATCTGTATGCAGGTCAAGCAGCAACAGTTAGAACTGGACATGGAACAACAGACTGGTTCCAAATTGGGAAAGGAGTACGTCAAGGCTGTATATTGTCACTTTGCTTATTTAACTTATATGCAGAGTACATCATGAGAAATGCTAGGCTGGATGAGGCACAATCTGGAATCAAGATTGCCAGGAGAAATATCAATAACCTCAGATATCCAGATGACACCACCCTTATGGCAGAAGGTGAAGAAGAACTAAAGAACCTCTTGAGAAAATTGAAAGAGGAGAGTGAAAAAGCTGGCTTAAAGCTCAACATTCAGAAATCTAAGATCATGGCATCCTGTCCCATCACTTCATGGCAAATAGATGGGGAAACAGTGGAAACAGTGTCTGACTTTATTTTTCTGGGCTCCAAAATCACTGCAGATGGTGATTGCAGCCATAAAATTAAAACACACTTACTGCTTGGAAGGAAAGTTATGACCAACCTAGATAGCATAGTAAAAAGCAGAGACATTACTTTGTCAACAAAGGTCTGTCTAGTCAAGGCTATGGTTTTTCCAGTAGTCATGTATGGATGGATGTGAGAGTTGGACTATAAAGAAGCTGAGCGCCAAAGAATTGATGCTTTTGAATTGTGGTGTTGGAGAAGACTCTTGAGAGTCCCTTGGACTGCAAGGAGATCCAACCAGTCCATCCTAAAGGAGATCAGTCCTGGGTGTTCATTGGAAGGACTGATGTTGAAGGTGAAACTCCAATACTTTGGCCACCTGATGCGAAGAGCTGACTCATTTGAAAAGACCCTGATGCTAGGAAAGATTGAGGGCAGGAGGAGAAGGGGACGACAGAGGATGAGATTGTTGGATGGCATCACCGACTCAATGGACATGAGTTTGAGTAAACTCCAGGAGATGGTGATGGACAGGGAGGCCTGGCATGCCGCAGTTCATGGGGTCGCAAAGAGTTGGACACGACTGAGCGACTGAACTGAACTGAGACTTGCATCAGAACTGTAAGATAATAAATTTGTGTTGTATTAAGCCACTAAGTTTGCAATAAATTACTGCAGCAGCAACAGAAACTAACATACACTCCATATGGTACCATGCTTTTGAGGTAGGAGATGTACAGGCCCTGGACTGAGCAGCTGCAGTTGGTCTCCTGCTGATGCTGTGAGATGCATGCAAGCAGGAGCACTGGGCCCTGACTGGGTGCTTTCCTGTGGGTTTTCTGGTCAGACACATGCACAGAGAAGGCCCTCAGCCTAGGAGAAGGACAAGAGGAGGAAAAGACACCAGCTGGAATCCGTCTTGGCTGAGAGATGTGCACACACATCAGGACCAAATAGGGGATGACTGACCAGAAAAAAATCTGGAAAACTGCCCTGAAGTAAGCAACCTAAGCCACCCCTATGGGACACAACTCATTCCAACCTTGCCTGTGTGCTCTTTCACATGAATTTTGTTTTTTCTACATGCATCTTTCTTGTAACAAACACTTTTATCTTTTTCACAATCTTGGTCTCTTTGCTGAATTCGTTCTTCAGAGGAGACAAGAACTGAGTCCTTCTTCCAGCTTTTCACTGCTGGAATTACTTTTCTCATTTAATATATATTGAAGCCTCTTCTCTTTTACTACCTTGAGAGCTGCCGTATTCTTTTTGAGACATTCCCTGGTGACTCAGATGGTAAGGAATCTGCCTGTAATGCAGGAGACCCAGATTCTATCCCTGGGTCAGGAAGAGCCCCTGGATAAAGAAATGACAAGCCACTCCAGTATTATTGCCTGGAGAATTCCACATATTCTTTTTCAGTTCAGTTCAGTTCAGTTGCTCAGTCGTGTCCGACTCTTTGCAATCCCATGGACTGCAGCACACCAGGCCTCCCTGTCCATCACTAACTCCCGGAGCTTGCTCAAACTCATGTCCATAGGGTTGGTGATATCATCCAACCATCTTATCCCCTCTGCTGTCCTCTTCTCCTCCTGTCTTCAATCTTTCCCAGCATCAGTGTCTTTTTCAATGAGTCAGTTCTTCCCATTAGGTGACCAAAGTATTGGAGCTTCAGCTTCAACATCAGTCCTTCCAATGAAAACCCAGGACTGATCTCCTCTAGGATGGACTGGTTGGATCTCCTTGTAGTCCAAAGGACTCTCAAGCGTCTTCTCCAACACCACAGTTCAAAAGCATCAATTCTCCAGTGCTCAGCTTTCTTTATAGTCCAACTCTCACATCCATACGTGACTACTGGAAAAACTACAGTTTTGACTAGATGGACATTTGTCAGCAAAGTAATGTCTCTGCTTTTTAATATGTTGTCTAGGTTGGCCATAGCTTTTCTTTCAAGGAGCAAGCGTCTTTTAATTTCATGGTTGCAGTCACCATCTGCAATGATTTTGGAGCCCCCAAAAATAAAGTCTGTCACTATTTCCATTGCTTCCCTAAGGCCCACTTGACTTTACATTCCAGGATGTCTGGCTCAAGGTTAGTGAGCATACCATCGTGGTTATCTGGGTCATAAAGATCTTTTTTGTATAATTCTTCTGTGTATTCTTGTCACCTCTTCTTAATATCTTCTGCTTCTGTTAGGTCCATACCATTTCTGTCCTTTATTGAGCCCATCTTTGCATGAAATGTTCCCTTGGTATCTCTAATTTTCTTGAAGAGATCTCTAGTCTTCCCCATTCTATTGTTTTCCTCTATTTCTTTGCATTGATTACTGAGGAAGGCTTTCTTATTTCTCATTGCTATTCTTTGGAACTCTGCATTCAGATGGGTATATCTTTCCTTTTCTCCTTTGCCTTTTGATTCTCTTCTTTTCTCAGCTATTTGTAAGGCCTCCTCAGACAGCCATTTTGCCTCTGCATTTCTTTTTCTTGGGGATGGTCTTGATCACTGCCTCCTGTACAATGTCACGAACCTCCATCTATAGTTCTTTAGGCACTCTGTCTATCATATCTAATCCCTTGAATCTATTTGTCACTTCCACTGTATAATCATTAAGGGATTTGATTCAGGTCATACCTGAATGGTCTTAGTGGTTTTCCCTACTTTCTTCAATTTAAGTCTGAATTTGGCAATAAGGAGTTCATGATCTGAGCCACAGTCAGTTCCCGGTCTTGTTTTAGCTGACTGTATAGAACTTCTATACAGCTTCTTCCATACTAGTCAGTATAGTTTAATTTCAAAATAATGATGCAGTCATTCTTGAATATTACACTGTAACTGTATAATTCTTCAGGATTCAAGTTATAAGACTGACTAGTGATTGCTAGTACACAATTGCTAAATTCTTTTTCAAAAGTTGAGTTTTTGCCTTAAATGAACAAACTTTTAAAATATATGTACACATGCAAAGTAAACCAAAATCTTGGAAAGAAAGACCTGATTGAAAGGAAGAGGCATTAATTTGGGATTTGTTAGGACTGCAGTCAGGAGACACAGACTCAAGAAGTACTTGAATTGTGTGCTTATAAAGGCAAAAGCTTATAAAGGTAAAAATAGTAAGGCTGAAGTTACATAAGTCATTTGTTAAGAATTATGATTGGAGCTGGGAAAAAAAATAAAGGTGCTTGTTAATCAAGGATTGATTTGGGTGTGAAATGGTTACAAAAATGCAAGGGGAAACCTTGAGACAAAGCTGAAGCTAGCAGATGTATCCTTGATCTGATCCATTCAAAAAGTTTCATTTCTCAGTGTTGCAGTGATATGTTTGAGCCCAGATGCTCAATGGCTGCCCAACCCCATTTCAGTTGTGTGAACTCTGATTACTCCACTATGACTCACGTCTGTCATCAACAAATAGATACAAAATGTATTTTCAGTATTTCCCTGGTGGTCCAGCAGTGAAGACTCCAAGCTTCCCATGTGGAGGGCATGGGTTCAATCCCTTGTTGAGGAAGTTCCACATGCCACAGAGGAGAAAAAAAAAAATTCTTCAGGATTAGTGTTCAAATGTTTAAAAAGGTGTGGGGGGAGCAGAGTTCACCTAATCTTTAACTAATGATTGACTCAAATTATTTTGGGACTAACTAACTGTCAGTCTGGGGAGTCAGACAACTTTCCCCCTGGTAATACTGAGCCAAGCCTGTTCCATGATCTCTGACCTCTATTCATACTCTTTGTAGTCTCCTCCCACACTGGACCAGAAGTGGCCTGTGTGACCAATAGCCATGGCAAAGTAAGAGTATGTAATTTATGAAACTAGGTCATAAAAGACCTCAGTTTATAGCAAACAGATGGGGGGGGAATGGAAACAGTGACAGACTTTATTTTCTTGGGCTCCAAAATCCCCATGGACAGTGACTTCAGCCACAAAAGTAAAAGATGATTGCTCCTTGGAAGAAAAGCTATGACAAATCTAGGCAGTGTATTAAAAAGCAGAGACACAACTTTGCCGACAAAGGTTTGTATAGTCAAAGCTATGGTTTTTTCAGTAGTCATGTACAGATGTGAGATTTGGACCATAAAGAAGGTTGGGCACCAAAGAACTGATGCTTTTGAACAGTGGTGCTAGAGAAGACTCTTGAGAGTCCCTTGGACAGCAAGGAGATCAAGCCAGTCAATCCTAAAGGAAATTAAACTTGAATATTCATTGGAAGGACTAATGCTGAAGCTGAAGCTCCAAAACTCTGGTCATCTAATGTGAAGAATTGACTCACTGGAAAAGACCCTGATGCTGGGAAAGATTGAAGGCAGGAGTTGGGGGCAGCAGAGGATGAGATAGTTGGATGGCATGACCAACTAAATGGACAAGAGTGTGAGCAAACTCTGGGAGATGGTGAAGGACAAGGAAGCCTGGCGAGCTACAGTCCATGGGGTTACAAAGAGTTGGACACAACTGAGCAGCTAAACAACAACAACAACAAAAGATACTTTGGCTTCTGTCTTTCTCACTGTCCCCTGGATCACCCACTATGGAGGAAGCCAGCAGCTACATCTTGAGGATGCCCAAGGAGCCTACAGAAATGTCCACTTGGCTAAGAAGTGAAGCCTCCAACTAAGAGCCATATGAACCAATAACCTTGGAAGGGATCCTCCAGCTGAGGTCGGGCCTTTAGAAGATGCACCCCAGCTGGCATCTTGATTGCAGCCTCATGAGCCTTGAGCCAGAACTACCTAGCTAAGCCATTACCAAATTCCTCAACTATGGAAACTATGGGAAAACAAATGTTTCTTGATTTAATCACTAGGTTTGAGTATATTACAGAGCAAAAAGTTACTAATACACAGCTTTAATTTTAAAAACAAAATTGGCTACGGGGATCTATATCTGAAAATATCTGTTTAGACAAGCTTTACAGGTGGCTCAGTATTAAAGAATCCACCTGCCAAGCAGGAGACCTGGGTTTGATCCCCGAGTTGAGAAGATCCCCTGGAGAATAAAATGGCAACCCACTCCAGTATTCTTGTCTGGGAAATCTTATGAACAGAGGACATTGGCGGGCTACAGTCCATGGGGTCGCAAAAGAGTTGGACACGACTTAGTGACTAAATAACAACAACAACAAAAATAAATTACTTGAGGTATTAAAGACTTTCACAGCTTCACAAATCAGATATTTCAAAACATAGGTTACATCAGCCATTTCTTAGTACTGTAAAACAAATTTTTTAAATTAAACATGAAAAAACAGAATGTTGAAACGTTTTACTTGGTTAGAATTCTGAAAGTTTGACAATTTTTATAACTGTAATTTTTAAAAACTGACTTCTAAAGTTATAGTCTATAATGTCTATTGCATCAATTTTATTATGCTCAATTAATACCTTTAGGAATAAACATTTCTATGAACAAAAAATTCATTATAAAATCCCATGAAAAATCACACTTGCTAAATGTAAAGTTCAAAACTCAATAAGATACTACAACACAAATAAACCTTGAAACATAATGTTAAGTGGAAGAAGTTATTCACTAAAGAGCACATATCTTATGATTACATTCATATGAAATGTTCCACATAAGCACAACTAAAGACAGAAAATAGGTCAGTGGTTGCCTAGGGCTAGGGGGAAAGGATGTAACTCCTAATGGGTACGGGGTATTGGGAGTGTCATGAAACTGTTACAAAACTGTGGTGATGGTTGCACAATTCCGTGAACATATTAAAGCCATTGAATTGTATGCTTTATATGGGTGCATTGTTCAGTATGTGAATTACCACTTAATAAAGCTGAGGGTTTTTTAAAGGGAAGGTTCAAAGGATGAGATGCTAAATAGCAGAAGATAAATATATCTTTTGACAGCAGCACAAAGATTCTTTCTCAAGGAACATAAAGTCTCTGGAAAATGAGTGCTAAAGAATCTTCTCTTCTGTAGACCTGGGATAACTGGGAATACCCATCATAAGCTAAAACAGAGAGGAGCAGAAAACAGTGAGACAGCTGTGAGAGCACATCAGTGTGGTTCCCAAGATGCTTTCAAGTCATCTTTCAATAAGGGTCCCCAAGCTTAGCTCTACAGTATAGCAAACCTCCTGTTATAATAAAATCAGTTGCATTGTTAAATTATGAGAACAGGAACTCCATTAAAGATTAGCTATCATTTTTTTAAAAGCCAAGAAGGGAGGGAAGGAAAAGAAGTTTTAACAAACCAATAAAGCTCTAGTTCGAGGCATTTAATATCAGGTAACAAATAACAGAAAAGATATTACATATACTTTCTATGATAGAAAAAAGTAGAACTATAAAATCAAATTACAGCAAAATAAAACTAAATATTTAAATTGTAGGCAAGAATCCTTATTTGTGATAAGGGTTGATCGGAACTAAGTCATTGATTAGACTAACTGAAATGAACCCACAGAAAGGTTAAAGATGCTGTAGTAGGTTGGAGAGTGGCTGCACAAACGCATGTCCACCCTCCACTTTAGAATGTGACTCGACCTGGAACTAGCGTCTTTGCAGATGTAATTAGTTTCAATGAGGTCAGACTGGGTTAGGGCGTGTCCTAAATCCAACGAGTGGAGTCCTCAGAAGGAGGGGAGAGGACACACAGAGATACATGGGGAAACGGGCCATGTGAGGATGGGGACAGGGATGAGAGAGATCCAGGCCACAAGCCAAGGAATTCCAAGGAGTGCTGCCAGCTACCAGAAGCTGGAATACACCAGGAAGGATTCTTTGCTAGAGCTTTGTGAGGGACTAGGGCCCTGACAACACCTTGAGGCAGGTCTTCTGGCCTCCATAAACGTGATAAAATTAATTCCTGTTGTTTAAAGCCATGCAGCTGGTGGTGCTACATTATGAGACAACAGGGAACAGATACAATTGCCATGAAGTGTAGCCACCAGACCACCAGAGGGCACTGTCTACCACCAAACGTGGACCCAATATACTTCGCCAGGTTTACAGAGAAACACACATAGTGTTCGAGTATAACTTAAACACTGGTACATTTCCAATGATGGTAAGCAAGTTAAAATGTATCCTTTAAATAATTTACAACTTTAATCAACTTTCTGGATAGCTTGTGACCTTTCTGAGAATTTGACTGGGAGCTGCTTTTCAAGAACATCCTTGTTTGGGAGTCATTTCACATCCCCAGGAGGTTATCTGTAGGACAAATTTCACCAACAATTTCCCTTCTAGAAAGAGATGTGTATTTTAAACTTCTATAGACAGGGTCTAATTCCTCTCCAAGAAAGTAATACTAAATTACATACTTACTAGAAATGCACAAAATTGGCTGGTTTTCCCCAGCCTCGTCAATACTGACCTAGAACCAGCAGCGACATGCACCCCAAGAACAGGACTAAGGGCCTGAGACCCACATTTCTCAGCTCTGGCGCTTCACCAGCCTGATGGTACTAAAGATACCCAGCCTCCCCTAAATGCTTCTCCAGCCAGGCATTGGCACAACTGATTCCCTTTGCTGAAAGGCCTAGAGCTCAGCCTTTCAGACACCACACAGGACTGGCTCACACACCTCTGCAAGGAGATGCTCTTGCTCCAAATTAACGATGTTTACAATAAACATCGCCCTTCTCCCTGGTCCACTGTGAACACAGAGACCAGAAACCAAAGCCAGGGCACCAAAGGGACAGGCACCATGGTGGTGACTCAAGAACAGCCCTCTCACCATGAACATGCATTTGACTAATATTTGACAGGAATCCTCACCAGAGAAAACAGTCTCTCCAATACATGGTGCTGGGAAAATTGATTATCACATGTTTAAAGACATGAAACTACACTCCTATCTTCTACCACTCACAAAAATTAACTCAAATGAATTAAAGACTTAAATGTTAGACTAGTAACCATAAAACTGCTAGGGCAGAAACACAGGAAAAAAACTTCTTAACATGGGTCTTGACAATGATTTTGTTGGATTTGAAACCTCAAGCACAAAGCAACAGCAACCAAAACAAGAAAAAAACAAGTGGACTTGTTTCAAACTGAAAAGCTTTTGCACAGCAAAATAAACCATCAACAAAATAAAAGGAAAACATACTAAACAGAAAAAAGATTTGGAAATCATGTAGCTTATAAGGGATTAATATACAAAAATATATAAAGAATTCATACAACTCAATAGCAAAAAACAATTCAATTTTTAAATGGTCAAAGGACCTGAATGGGCATTTAAAAAAAAAAAAAAAGACATACAAATAACCAACAGGTTCATGGGAAGTGCTCAACAACATGAATTACCAGGAAACTACAACTCAAAATCATGAAATATTGCCTCTCACCTGTTAGGATGACTATGATCAAAAAGACAAGAGATAACAAAAGCTAGAGAGGCTGTGGAGAAGAGGGAACTCATACCCTATTGGTACATCTATGGAAAAAAGTATAAAGTTTCCTTTAAATTAAAAATAGCTCTACCATATGATTCAGCAATTCTACTTCTTGGTATTCATCCAAAGGAAATGAAAACACAATCTCAGATATGTGCACTCCCATGTTCATAGAAGCATTGTTTATAATAGCAAAGGCATGGAAACAACCTAAGTACCCACTAATAGCTGAATGGATAAAGATGTGGTGCATATATTGCGGAAGACCGTTCAGCCACAAAAAAAGAAGGAAATCCTGTGATTTGTGACAACACAGATGAACTTGAGGGAGTTAGGCTAAGTGAAATAAATCACAACAAGAAAGAAAAATACTATAGGATCTCACATGTGGGATCTAAAAATACAGACTCAGAGAATAGAGACTGGCGGTTGCCAGAGGGTTGGGGGGAAAGGTGAAGAGGGTCAAAAAGGTACAAAGTTCCAGTTAGAAGATAACTAAGTCATGGAATGGAATGGATAGCATTGTATAGTCAACATCGTGCTATACATCTGAAAGTTGCTAGGAGAGTACATCTTAAAAGTTCTCATCAACAGGAAAATTTTGTAACTATATAAAGTGATAAGCTATTAACCATATTTAGTGTGGTAATCATTTTCAATATACACATATCAAATCTTGCAGGAAACCTTAAACTTACACTATATCTCCATTATATCTCAATACAGCTGGGAAAAAATCATGACCCTTCTAACTGGTTTAATAGGAATATGACAGGAATGGGCTTGCTGGTGGCTCTGACCTTGGTACCAGTCAAGACAGCAAGGTAGTGGAGAAATAATTAAACTGGTAATTTGAAGACTTGCTTCCAGTTCAGGCAGAGACAAGCAGTGTGAACATTCAGAGGCCTTCATTTCCTCATGTGCAAAATAACTGGTTTGGACCAGATGATTTCTAGATCCTAGCAAGTATTCTACTTCAAGAAAGAAGTGTTAAGAACACATTCATGTTCATTGCAGGGTTATTCACAAAAGCCAAGAGCTGGCATCAACCTAAGTATCCACTGACAGTTAAATAGATAAAGTGTGGTCTCTACATACTGTGGAATATTACTCTGCCTTAAAAAAGGAAATCCTATCATACATTAAAACCTGGGTGATCCTTGAGGGCATTATGTTAAATGAAATAAGCCAGTAGTACAAAGAAATACTTAGATTACAGTTTATGAAGTATCTAAAGTGGTCAAATTCATAAAAACCAAGTAGAATGTGGTTACCATAGGCTGGAAAGAAGGGAAATAGGGAGTTGTTGGTTAAGGGGTATAGATTTCTCCCAGTTACGCACCATGAAAAATTTCTAGAATCTATTACACAGTAATCTGTTCTGCAGTAATCGGCACATTTAAATGTTGAAGATGGTATATTTTATGTTCTGTGTTCCTCACCACCATAAAGAAGAATAGGTGTCCCACACCTGCTTGTCCTACCTTCCCTCTGCTGGTCAAGCCCTGCAGGGACCTGGGGTGGCTCAGCACTCAGACACCCAGCACAGGGGAGAGGAGGGTGAGGTTGCAGCAAAGTCCAGGAGTATTGCCGGTGTTATCCAGCCCAAGTGTGTGTGCCCAACACACAGTGACACAAAACAGCACTAAAACGTCAGAGTCTGGAGCCAAGAAAGGATTACTGCAGGGCCATGCAAGGAGATGGGTGCCTCGTATCCTAAAATCTCTGAACTCCCTGAAAGGTTTCAGCAAAGCCCTTCTATAAGAAAGTTGAGGAAGGGGCCTGATTGCAAACTTATTGGATCTTTGTCCTTGAGGTCAGGTAAGGGTCAGGTAACAATGTACCTGTAAACCTCCACCAAAACAAATGTCATTCTCTGTCCTGACAACAAGGGGCAAGGCCTCAAGGCTCAACCTTTGCCCTCCCGGGTACAGGCCTGGCTAAGAGGAGGGGGTCTCTGGCCCAGCACCCAGTCTGGGTCTTCGTACCAGTGCCCAGGCCCAGCTAGGAGGGAGATCTCAGATGGCAGCACCCTCAAAGTGGGTCCCCAGACCCTGCACAGCCGTCATCACGGAGGGGACAGGTGCCCTCAGCTGTTCACTGAAACTGGAGAGAATCAATTGTACAAGATCAATACGAACAAACATATATTGCAGCAAATACCAGTCAGGTTAGTTTCCTGCTCACAACAACTGCCCTTCTTAGAGAAAAGCCCCAACCACAGAGGTGGACCTGAAGTAATGATGTGCAAAGTCCTTGCAACTTAACCCTGACCTCTGGCCTCGTGGGGTAGACACTGAGCTAAGCTGTGCCAGGTTTTGAAACTGAACGGAGAGAGTGAAGCTGTTTGAAGCTCTCATCTTTTCGGCCATGGCGTTTACTCCAGTTGTGAGGTCTCCATGTCTGTGATCCATGGAGACGGCCCGCCGCCATGAGGTCACAGATGTGGAGATGGGGGAGGGGTTCTCTGCTGCTTCAAGGTCTGGGCCCAGCCAGTGAGCTCTGTAGGACACAGCGCTCAGGCTGTCCCCACTGGCCCCGAGATCAGAGGGCCTGGAGGGCCCCGGGAAGAAGGCCCAGACCTGCCTCTGTCCTGACGAGAAAGGGCCAGGTCCCACCACATAACCGTCACCCTCTGAAGTCCCAGTCCTGGCTAAGAGAAGGCAGAGCTCCGTGGGCCGCTCCCTCAGGGCCAGGTCCCCAACCCTGCCCAGCCATCATCTCTGAGGGAGCCAAGTGCCCAGAACCCAACTGGCCCTCAGGCTCCTCAGGCCAACCTGCGCAAACTGCATTCTATGAGGCCTGCTGCTGCCATTACATCACAAGGGGGCAATGGGGAAGAGGTTCATGGATGACTCAAGGTCTGGGCCCGGCCAGAGAGTGGCCTTGGCGAGGGCTCTGGAACCCTGCAGGAAACAGCCCCCAGCCTGTTCCTTGGGCCCCCCAGCTCGCCCACTGGCCAAAGGCCAGTAGGTGAGCTGGTGGGTCCTGGAGAGAAGACCAGGATTCCCCGCTTACCTCACTCTCCACCTGAGGACCACGGTTGGGAAAACCAGACTGTTGGCTGAAGGCACGCTAAGGGTGGCTCCTTGACGGTTGCTCGCTTGGAGGCGGGGTGCACTGTGGCAGCCAACCAATGGGGAGCAATTAAGGGTCTCTGGGTCACCTCACCTGTTAATAGGTTTGGGGGCTTAATGGCGTGCAACTATGGCCACATCTAAGGGCTGCCTACGGTCTGCCACGCAGAACCTGCAATACAGGTTACTTAAGAAGCAACTCATTCTTGCTTCTAGAAAGAAAACGGGCCCTGTTCCTGCCCGGGGTTGGCTTTCAGCAACCCAGATACTCTGAGCATTACAGGGGTCAATAGCACTTCCTCTAAGGAAGGATGAGAGACTCGGTTTCCTGTCTCCATCTCTGCCTATGAGATCATCTGCCTCCAGTAAAGAAATGTTGGTCGAGACATGACTGTGTCTGGCTCCAATCTTGTCATCCAGGAGGACCTCAGTAATGGTGTAAGATGACCATCTGTCTCCCCTGGTAGAGAATATAATAACAGCAGACATTCAGTGTCTCCACTTGCCACAGCTGCTCTAAGCACTTTTTTTTTTTTTAATAAATTTATTTATTTTAGTTGGGGGCTAATTACTTTACAATATTGTAAAAGTTTTTGCCATACATTGACATGAATCAGCCATGGGTTTACATGTGTTCCCCTTCCTGGACCCCCCACCCACCTCCCTCTCTAAGCACTTTTGTAGTATTAACTCATGTAATCCTCACCACAGTTATAAGAGGAAAGCACGATAATTATTCCCATTTTACAAACGAGTAAACTGAGGCAGGGAGACATTGAGAGCCTACCCCAAGTAGCCGCTAAGGAGTTGGACCGGGAGCAGCTCCATGCAGGCTCCCCCTGCTTGTTCACTCCTGTTCACGTGTCTGGGACCTAACAGGTGCTTGCATATTCACTGGAGGATGCGGATGGATGAATGCTGCAGACAGTCAGTGCCCAGGTGACAACACACCTTGTGAAGGACAAGAACCCTGAACATATCATGTTGCTGGCATATCATGCCGCTTTGGTTTGAACCCTAATGATTTGGAAAATACAGAAGAACCCACCAAGCAAGAGCAAAATCAGTTTAAATGGAATCACAGTCATACATAAAAAAACCCAGAACTTATAACTTTTGACCAGGTGTGCAGGGTGGTTTAGATGGTGGGAATTTGGATCTGGCACAACAGCCTACACGTTACTTTCGCTCAGATCCGCCAACCAGGTCATGAGTCAGATGGTATCCTGCAGCTTTTTCCCTTTAATTAATTTCTCCTCCACCCTTAGGAAGGTATCCAAGTTTTTTTCAAAATCAGGCTTTTTCTTAAGATTTGTTCACAATTCAAATCCTTTGTGCGATACTATACTAGGTATAAGTGAAGGGTGTTTTCACTCCATCCAGAAGATAAGGGAAGAATCGTCCATCTTAAGTGTGTATTTTCTGATTGCTGTTGTAACAAATTACCACACATTTAATGTTTTAAAGCAACACAAATTAATCAACTTACAATTCTGGAGGTTGGTAGCCCTAAAAATCAACATGTCAACAGAGCTGTGTTCTGTCTGAAGGCTCTAGAGGAGAACCCATCTCCTTGCTTTTTACAAGTTCTGGAGGTTACCTGCGTCCCTGGGTCTTCACCATCTTCAAAGCCAGCAATGCAAGCATCATCAAGTCAGTCTCAGTCTTCCTCCATGCCTCTCTTGGCTTTTATCTCACATCTCCTTGTGCCTCTGACCTTCCTGCTTACCTCTCATAAGGAGATTAGTGATTACATTGGGCCTACCAAGAAAATTCAGGGATATCATCACATCTCAAGATCCTCAATTTAATCACATTTGCAAAGTCCCTTTTTTCATACAAAGGGACATCCACAGGTTCTGTGATTAGGACCTGATGTCTAGGAAGGGGGAGGGGACAATCACCTGTGCCATTTCCAAACCCTTTTGCCTCTTTTCTCTCAAAATCTTCAGCTCTGTCTTGAAGATTGTGTCACTTTTAACCAATTAAAATTCCTTATTATGTAACTCAGTGATTCCTAAAGTTTGCTACACATTGGAATCAGCTTTTGAAACTCCCAGTGCTTGCATTACACCCAAGCACAATTAAATCACAATGTCTGGGGAAAGAGCCAGACATCAGATTTTTTTTTTAAATAAGATCCCCAGGGAATTCTAACATGAAAAATTAGAAATGACTGCTATAAGTAACGTGTGTGTGTGTCTGTGTGTGTGTGTGTGTGTGTGCGTGCTCAGTAGTGTCTGACTCTTTGTGACTCCATGGACTGTAGCCCACCAGGCTCCTCTCTCCAGGAAATTTTCCAGGCTGAATACAGGAGTGGCATGTCATTTCCTATTCTAGGGGATCTTCCTGACCCAGGGATCGAACCTGCTCATTTTACATCTCCTGCATTGGCAGGCAGGTTCCTTACCATTGTGCCACCTGGGAAGCCCCTACTATGAGCCACAGACTCTCCCCAAACCACCCCACCCTCTTTCATTGGCCTGCTACATAATTTGAGGCCTAGTGCAAAATGAAGATGGGGGAACCTTTATTTCTTAAAGAAAAAAACAAGTTTTAGGACAGAAACAACCGAAGGCACAGACCTTGAGGCCAACACATTATTCAGTATTTTCTTCCCTCTACACTTGTCCTCCTCTCTGAGGAGGTCAGTAGACATGTGACAGTTCCATCCAGTATCCTGGCTTCCCAGTTCCTTGACCTCTAAACACCAACACAAGTCCCCCTGCCCGCTTCACTTGGTTCATCTGTGCAACCCCTGAGATCTCTATCTCAAAACATCCCACAGTGATCCCCAGGATCCAGCTTGGCTCCAGTCTACAAGCTTGCCTCCCGGGGTGTCCTGTCCTCAGAGACCTCTGTTCCATCAACCCTACAGTTTTTCACTTACTATGAATCTCCAAACTTCTGGTGTCCTCTCTTCTGTCCTCAGAGGCCATAGCCCTACACTACGATCCTTGCCTTGCAAACATCTCTCCCTGTGTTATGCAAGCCTGACAAAACACCAGCTCTCCAACTTTGCAGCTGCACTAGTGGGTGGACAATGCCGGAAGGAAATTGGAAGAGGCTGGTTGGGCTGTCTTGACATTTATGACCGCAGGTCTCAAGTGGGCCCCCAACTCTGCTCGTCAACACTGCCTAATTCCCTAATAAATTTACTTTCCTGTTCTTCAAGATGGCTACACTTTCCTTAAATCTCACCGAAAAATCCTTCTTGTTAATGACCTCAAATCGTTCACCCTTCAAGGGGAAAATAGTGCCCCCAGGAGAGCCACCCAACATCTTACAACTAGACCCACACACGCGGCCTTCCCTGTCACAGGAGGTGTCCTGATTCCAAGGCCAAGCCCCCATCTGAGCCCTAGGACCCATCTGCACTCACCTTCCCACACATTTTGTTCTTGAATTATTCCCTTTGTCTCCGTCGCCTATTTCTACCTCTTTTTGAGATGATTCCTATTGCATAAAAATGCTTTCCTCTCTCTCTCTATTAGCTTTAAAAAACTTTAAAAGAATTCAAGTCATACAAAATATGTTCTCCACCTACAACAGAATTAAGAAATCAATAACAGCAAGGTATCTGGAAAATCCCTAAATAGTTAGAAGCTAAAAAATTACTTCTAAATACCCTTGGTCAAAGAATATATCAAAAAGTAAATTAGAAGTTATCTATTTTATTTTTATTTTTTTGGCTGCACTGCACAGCTTATGGAATCTTAGTTCCCCATCCAGGGATTGAACCTGGGCCCTGGGTAGTGAAAGCACAGAATCCTAACCACTGGACCGCCAAGGAATTCTAGAATTATTTTAAACTGGTTGAAGGTGAAAGCACAATGTATCAGTGTTTATGGGATGGCACTAACATAGTATTAAAAGGGAAATTAATAACCTAAATGTCTATATTAGAAAAGAAGAAAGATTTCAAATCCACGATCTCAGCTTCCATAGTTAAAACTCAAAAACAAACAAAAAGAAGGCACAACACAAACCAACTAGGAAAATGAACCAATAAAACTCCAAGTGAGAAGAGAAGAAATAAACATTAGAAAAGAAATATAACCAGAAAAAATAGAGAAAAATATCAATGAAATCAAAGCTTCTTCCTTAAGTAAATTAATAGTTCTAACCAGACAGGTCAGGAAAAAAAAATATGAAGGACACAAACTGCCAATATCAGGAGTGAGAGAAGTGGCATCGCTATGGATATTACAAGGATTAATAAAGGCATATTATGAATGACTTCACAGAATCAATAACCTAGATAAAATATACAAATGTTTTAAAAAATATGAATTAAGCTCTCAAGAAGCAGAAAACCTGAGTAGCCCTACATTTTGAAAAGAGAGATCCAAATAATCTTTAGAGGAAAAAAGAAAATAATTGCTGAGCCACAGCAGGTGCCCACTTTCCTGACCTCACTTGTGGATTTGATGAAGAAAGTGCTGTCAAGGTGACAGGCTTGGGTAGTCAGCCAAGCTGTGCCTGGGAAAAGCTCAGTCATGAAATCACTGCTCTCCATAAATCTGAAAGTCACCAATCAGACGCACTCCTATCACACTAAAAAGAGTGGGTTGGAGAGTTCTAATTGCTTGTCCACACTGTGACACATCTTTGGAGATTCATTTTCAGTTAAACTTTGTGGGCACAGAGATTTCACTGGGAGAAATTTTATATATATATGTATATATATATATATACAAATGTATATCCTACTTGTTTAGTTGCTAAGCCTTGTCCGACTCTTTGAGATTCCACAGGACTGTAGCCTGCCGGGCTCCTTGGTCCACGGGATTTCCCAGCAAGAATATTGGAATGAGTTGCCATTTCCTTCTCCAGAGGAGACACTTAGCACCCATAGGAGTTATGCAAGCTGAATAAAAACATTCCGGCAAGAAGCTTGGCACACAATGGGAGTTTCATAAACACTCTCGCCCACGTGGGGGCGCACTGGGATTCCCACAGAGCTGGGTACCCGGCCCACACCTGGAAATCTGTTCTTGGGACCTTTTTCCTCTCATTCCCTCTTCTGAGTTTCTCTCAAGCAAGGAACGGGATCGAGGTCCTGAGAAGCAGGTACTGTGTCGAAATCATTTCACTGTATTCAAGAAAAAAGTAAGCATCCTCATTTTGCAGTGGATGACAGGCGCATGCCCAAGAAAATTGTCAGCACTTGTTTTTCTCCTTTGGGGTTTCTCCTACACTAGCTTCTTCATTCAAACTGCAGTAAATCTTCAGACCCTTTCGACTCACCACCGTCTGGTTTATGCTTTAGGGGAAGCCCCTCTCCACCCCCGCAGACCACCGCTTGGCTCAGTTGTGGCTCAGAGGCGGGATCAACAGTGGTGCTTCGCGAGGAGGGGGCGGACCCGGGAATGGGGCGTTACAAAACATTCAGGAACAGACCGCCCCTCCTAGGAGGGGAGGGATCCAGGACCGGAGCCTCTTTCTCTACAAGTCACAGCGGCGGAGCCTAGAACCCAGTTCTCGCTGGCTTCTCCGACTGTGGACCGGCCTCTGCAGCGCGCGCCGCCGGTGGCCCACGGCCCAGATCGCTTGCTACCCAAGGGCCCCGCGCGCCCTGCACACCGGCATGTCGTCCTACACCCGCGTGGCGCTGGTCACCGGGGCCAACAAGGGCATCGGCTTCGCCATCGCGCGCGACCTGTGCCGGGAGTTCCCGGGGGACGTGGTGCTGACCGCGCGGGACGAGGCGCGGGGTCGGGCAGCGGTGCAGCAGCTGCAGGCGGAGGGCCTGAGCCCCCGTTTCCACCAGCTGGACATCGACGACCTGCAGAGCATCCGCGCCCTGCGCGACTTCCTGCGCAAGGAGTACGGGGGCCTCAACGTGCTGGTCAACAACGCGGGCATCGCCTTCAAGAGTAGGTGAAGGGGCGGGTGGGAGGTCTCCGGCTCTCCGAGGGCGCCCCGCGACGAATTGCAGGCGCCCCCGCCCCAACCCGTCCACTGGAGTGATAGGAAAGGCAGCGCCCGCCCCTCGGGATGCGCTCAGCTCTCGCCTCCCACGGCTGGTTCTCGCTTCCCACGGAGTCGAGGGAGCGGTTCGTTTCGCTCGAGAGCAGCCGGGGTGCCAGGCACAGCGAGCCCCGCCTGCCCGCCGGCCTGTGCGGGCCTGTGCACCACAGTGCGCCACTCGGGACCCTCCCAGAACCGTCAGCTGCTGAGTTTTGCAAGAGAGTCGGTCTCCGGGGAAGGGACCACGCCCTGCTAAGCTCATCAGCTTTCTAATGCCAGAAACATTTGTTCTGCGAAGGGTCTCCGAGCTCTCTTTGGGCTTTCGCTTTCCCTCAAAGGGCGCATTCATAGACACCAGGAGGCATCTGCTCGGGACAGGAAGTGAGTCTCGGAGACACGGATTAGCGCCCTTATGCACGCTAGTGGACTTGGGTCTCTTTAACGCAGGGCTTTGATAGGCTCTGGCAAAAAGGAAGCGAGTGTGGTTCCCACCCCCAGGGAAGCTCCGCTTGTTATCAAACATAGAGGGTTTGTTCTGGGGTTTTTTTAAGGGTGGTTTTAAGTAGCATCTTCCTTTGGAGAGGGGCAGGGAGATGGAGATTACTTGCTTCATGACTCGAATAAGAAAGTTATTGATCTGCTTTGTGCCGCTGGGAGAAATAAAAGGCTGGCCTCACTTGCAACCTAGTAGGAAAGAGAAATCTAAGAGGCCGAGCTTTGTGAAGCCTAAGTCTTCATCTCCCTTGGCCTTGGGCATTGGGCAGCCCGGGGCACCCGTTCGGGCCATTCAGTCTGACGGGCTTTCTGCGCGCTCAGGCGGGGAGTTGGCAAGCACTCCACTGGAGCCCACAGCTGAGGGATGGGTGGACAACACACGGGGGTGGTGCACACTGACCTCATCTGGCAACCCTCGCCCCTCAGCATGTGGACCGTCGACCAGCAGTACCTGCGACCCTGGGAACTGGGGGAATCGCAGAATTGCCAGCCTCAGCCCCACACCTGCTGAACTGTAATCTGCATTTTAGCAGAATCCCCAGGTGCCTCCCATGGCCTTTCAAGATGGGTTTGACCACCGCTGCTCCAAGTGTGGCTAGCAAACCAGTAGTTGGAGCGTCACCTGGGAACTGAATTAGAAATGCAAATTATGAAGCCCCACCCCGGAACTCCTTAATCCCAAACTCTGGGGGCAGGTCCCAGAAAGCTGTGTTCTAACAGGCCCTGCGGATGCTTCAGATAGAGGCTGGACGTCTGAGAACCACCAGCCTCCTGGCTTTAATTTATTTAAAAAATTTTGGCTGTGCTGGGTCTCCATTGCTGTGCGGGCTTTTCTCTAGTTGTGGCAAGTCAGGACGACTCTCTAGTTGGGGTGCACAGGCTTCTCATTGCAGTGGCTTCTCTTGTCACAGAGCAAGGGCTCTAGGGTGCTCAGGCTTCAGTAGTTGTGGCACAGGGGCTCAGTAATTGCAGCTCCAGGGCTCTAGAGCAGAGGCTCAATAGTTGTGGCTCAGGGGCTTAGCTGCTCTGCAGCATGTAGGATCTTCCCGGATCAGGGATGGAACACATGTGCCCTGCATTAGCAGGCAGATTCCCACTGAGCCACCAGGGGAGCCCTTGACATTGTTTTAAAGTTACCTTGCTTTGCTTTTAATCAGAGATAAGATCCACTTTGTCTTGAGAATTTCAGGGGGGAAATGTGTGACTTTGTTTCCTTCTCTTTTTGAAAAGCTGATGATCCAACACCCTTTGACATTCAAGCTGAGGTGACACTGAAGACAAACTTCTTTGCCACAAGAAATGTCTGCAACGAATTACTGCCGATAGTAAAACCTCATGGTGAGTCCAGCTTTGCAGACTGTCAGGTTGCCCTCCCTCAGCAAGGAGTGAGCCACAGGGGCCCAACCCCCAGGCGTCTTCCAGGGCAGCTATTTCTCCGTAGGGGGAAAAAAATAGAAAACTGCGCTATCTTCTCACAGTATCTGGCTTCTCTTCCAAACATTTCAGCTTTATTGAAAGACAGGTGCTTTGTTGTTCGGTCACCAAGTCGTGTCCGACTCTTCAAGGCCCCACATGGACTGCAGACTGCTAGGCTTCTGTGTCCCTCACCATTTCCCGGAGTTTGCCCAAGTTCAAGTCCATCGAATCGGCGATGCCATCCAGCCATCTCATCCCACACCAAGTTTATGGAAGAATTATTTCACTTTTCCTCCTTAACTTATGTGTTGGTAGGCATGAATTCCCTTAGCCGTGTATAGATACGTGCATGTTTAGATACCCGATTCATTGAGGAGAAGGGGACAACAGAGGATGAGATGGTTGGATGGCATCACTGACGCGATGGACTTGGGTTTGAGTAAGCTCTGGGAGTTGGTGATGGACAGGGAAGCCTGGCGTCCTGCAGTCCATGGGGTCGCAAAGAGTCGGACACAACTGAGCGACTGAACTGAACTGAAGGAAGGAGAGGGGATCTAAATGTACCATTATGCAAATGGCTACCCAGTTATCCCATCACCATTTATTAAAGGCTCAACTCCCACCTCCTGCAAAACAACAACAACAATAAAAGATATGTATATAACATGATCTTGGGTCCCAACTCATCAACTCAACCCTAGAAGGAGAAGGTGTTGCAAGTCGCATAAGGCATCTTGCCTTTGAGCAACTTCAGTAAGTCCTTCTCAGCTCCCCAAGGTGACCAGTCCTCACCCAGCTCACCTGGGGCCTGGGGAAAGGGTCTGTTCTTGCATGATTATGAATTTGTCTGTATTCTTTTCTTCTTGTACCGATCTTTGCCAAGCTAATTCAGAACATCCAGAGGAAACTTTTCTTTATTAGAAAATATGTTACCCACACCTTCACGTATTCACTAAATAACATTTATTACTGTTTCCACAAGCATGTATTGAGCACCTACCATAACCCAGGCATTACTCTGGTGCCTGGGTTACAGTGGTGAGTGTTGTGGGCACAGACAGTCCTGTTCATGGAGCACAGAGTCCAGTCAGGGAGACTGTCAATGACAACACTAACTGTGTAAATTACAACTGTGCTGTGAGATGGGGACCGAAGGCTGGTTTCCCTGAGGACTTTCTTCCCAAGATCTCAATCATGATTCTCACAAAAAGAAGAGCTCTGTGGTTTTTTTTCTTGGAAATGTGCTTTTCTTAATTGAATGTTTTGAATAAAGGTGATCTCCAGTGCAAAAATATTTAAATCTAACATAGATGCATGGTGAGAGATCCACACACCTGCCCACCCCCAGTTTCCACAGGTAATTCTCTTTACTGGTTTCTTTAGTGGGATGGGATCATAGAAAGCTCACAGGTAAGAGTTGTAGGTACCGGTTGAAGGAAGCTTTGTGGCCAGAGGCATGGAGTTGGTGAGTGCCCAGGGCCAGGGGGATGGAGTTTTTATAATTTGATTGATTGATTGATTGATTTTTGGCTGTGCTGGCTGTTGCTCAGTGTTTTCTGTAGTCACAGTGAGCAGAGGCTTTCTTCATTGTGGTGTGCAGCCTTCTCCTTGCAGTGGCGTCTCTTGTTGTGGAACACGGGCTGTAGGGCGAGAGCTTCAGTAGTAGTTGTTCCTGGGCTCTGGAGCACAGGCTCAGTAGTTGTGGCAATGGGCTTCACTGTTCCAAGGCATGTGGGATCTGCCTGGACCAGAGATTGAACCAGTGTCTCCTGCATTGGCAGGCAGATTCTATGCCACTGAGCCAGCAGGGAAAGCCCAGGGATGAAGTTTTTACAGGCAAATCTAGGGAATTCCCTGGTGGTCCAGGGACTAAGACCGCTCTCACTGCCAAGGGCCAGGATTCAATCTCTAGTGGGGAACTAAGATCCCACAGCTATGGGACATGGCCAAAAATAAATAAATGCAAGCATTTATTTATTTTCTAAGCAAAAATAAATATATATAAATTTTTGCTCCCCCCCCCCTTTTTTTTTAAAAAGACAGTATGTTTGCCACCTGGCTTTATTCACTTACTGTATCTGGGACTCATTCTGGGTCAGGACAGAAACTTTCTTAATCTTTTTTATAGCTGTGTAGTACTTCACTGCAGCTGTGTCTCTTACCAAGTATCAGGAAGTCTTCTCCTTATGGACTTTAGAATCATAGAATTTGAAAGCTGCAAGGTATTGAGGAAGATTTATGTTCCTACACCTTGAGTTTATAGAAAAGGAAATTGAGGCCCAGAAAAGTGAACACAGCCAGGTAGTAATAGAACTGGAAACAGTATCCCTGTTTCCTAACTTCAATCAAATCAGGATAATTAGTTCTAGTGAGGGAAGGATCACAGTAAGTCAAATGACTGTGAACAAGCCATTTTGAAAGATAAAAGAAAGCTTTAGGGAGGGTGGGGCCCAGGGATCAACCCAAAGCTGGTGAATCACTGTCTTTAACCAGTTTTCTGTAACAGTAATTATCAAAGCAGGAATCTTTGGTTTGCAACACATTGAGAATAATTGTGACTTTTCAACAAACCTCATGTTTACCTAGAGTGCAAAACACTGAACATCATAGCCCCTTGGATTATAGGGAATCTCTTTCTCCCCATTCAAAATTGATTTAAAAGCAACTCTTTTTTTAGCTTTATAATATCGCTTTAAAGAAAGTTATCCAGCTCACTTGTTGGTTCAAGATTGAGTGAATAAGTTAAGCAACTGTTGAGCCACTTGAGTTCAGTTCAGTCGTTTAGTCGTATCCGACTCTTTGCAACCCCATGGACTGCAGCACATCAGGCTTCCCTGTCCATCACCAACTCCCAGAGTTTACTCAAACTCATGTCCATTGAGTCGGTGATGCCATCCAACCATCTCATCCTCTGTCGTCCCCTTCTCCTCCCGTCTTCAATCTTTCCCAGCATCAGGGTCTTTTCCAATGAGTCAGTTCTTCGTATCAGGTGGCCAAAGTATTGGAGTTTCAGCTTCAACATCAGTCCTTCCAATGAACACCCAGGACTGATCTCCTTTAGGATGGACTGGTTGGATCTCCTTGCAGTCCAAGGGACTCTCAAGAGTCTTCAACACCACAGTTCAAAAGCATCAATTCTTCGGCACTCAGCTTTCTTCACCGTCCAACTCTCACATCCATACATGACCACTGGAAAAACCATAGCCTTGACTAGACGGACCTTTGTTGGCAAAGTAAATGTCTCTGCTTTTTAATATACTTTTTAATATGTTGAGCCACTAGGGGGAGCTATATGCCCACTCTTTCCGGGATGCTATAGAGTTGCTTGCAGACAGGTGGGGCCACCTGACCCTCAGCAAAGGGTGGTGGTGATGGGGGTGTGTCTCAGTCCTTCTCAGGGCTGATTGGACCAGGTTAGCCGCTGCCTCTGTCACTCCTTGGCCCCTCCCCCAGAGGTGTGCCTTGAGATCAAAGAAGACGCCTCTTCCTCTCCGATTATTTCCACCAAAGGCGTAGAGTAGCTCCTGTAATTTTTTTTTCTTTCCTGCTTTTCTGTTTGAATTTAATTCCTTGTAGCAGCCAAACATTTGGAACAAAGCTGCTTAGCAAGTAATGAAGAACATAACTTCAGCAAAGCAGAATTCCTGATCAAAATATTGAGACGAATACAATCATTAAAATAAAAAAAGAATCTTGCCAATCCAAACTGGGGGAAATACTATAAAACAATAGCTTTATAGAGGTTTCAGGCTCACCGTCAACTGCTCTAGACTAAAACAAACTAAAAAGGACAACTAAACACAATCCATGATTCCACACTGGACCCTGGATGAAACAAAAAAAACTTGTAAAGGAAGATTATTGAGACAATCCGGGAGACTTGAATATGAACTATACTTTAGATAATAGTGATGTACCCTGATAAATATCTTGAGTGTGATCACCTTTGTGGTTATGGGAGCACCCTTACTTATGTATACTAAAGTGTTTAAGGTGAAGCCTTATGCTACCTGTCCACAGTTAAGAGAAAGAGTGAAAGTGAATGTGGCAAAATGTTAACAATTGGTGAACTCAGCTGCAGGTTATATGGATGTTTACTAAACTATTCTTGCAACTTCTGTGTAGGCTGCAAAGTTTTTCGGAGTTAAAAGTTAGGAAAGAAATAGGTATTACGAGAGAGAGAGAAGGAAGGAAGGAAAAGAAAATAAAATACTGAAGAGTCTTAGGTGCCTGGGGACTACATGGGATGCTCAGGTACAAGGACAGAGTGAGGGCATCTCCATATGGGTCTGGGCCTGCAAGGATACCCCAGCATGTTCACACCCCACCCCACGAATGTGTATCTCTGGCGAATGCCACTCACAAAGTGAAATAAAATCCAGTTATTCTGTTGGATGCAGTGAACACGGATTCAGGATAACATGAGAGAAAAGAACTCCCCAAATCTGGTGTTTCTTGATGTTGTAAATCACAATTTACTGGTTTGGGGATTTCCACCAATGGTTCAGATTGCTTTCTAGTTTTTGGCCTATCTATTTTATCTTATGGACAGAACTGTCTCTTTAGTAGCTGTGAATCATTGTTAATATGATGATTAACTTATTAACAAATTATATTTAATTATTTGTTAACTATGGGCTAAAAAAAGAGTGATGAAAATCAAATCTGGGTTGGAGACACAACCCGTTCCACATGTGAGAGTATCCATCATTAAGGACAGACAAGGGTCATCGGCAAGGGATTGCTTGACTCTGATTTTGGCACTCAGGTATGCAGAGGTGGCCCCTTGGCCCTAGGAAATAATCTAAAGGTGAGGGCGCTGTCTCCAGGAAAGCAAGTTCACAAACACCTGCAGTGTGTGTGTGTGTGTGTGTTGGGGTCTGGGTTTTACAAAACTACCTGGCGGTCCTACTGCAGACCTGCCTCCTGCTCACCTAATGGAAAATCATTGTTCTTTAGCACATGTTATCAATGGAATTATGCTCACATTATGTTCTTTCTGGGAGGACAAAGCACAAAAAATTAAAACCTACAGGTGTCTTCTTGCATCTTTTTCAAATGCCTGTTGGAGCTTTTTGTAATGACTGCTAGAATCATTTCTTAAATCAGATATTAAGCCTTCCCCATGACTGAATCGCATGTTTGTCAGCAGTCAACCAGTGATGGTGTATTTGTGACACGCTTCCGTATTTTTGTTATCCCATTTCAGGCAGAGTGGTGAACATCAGTAGTTCACAGGGCTCCCAAGCCCTTGAAAACTGCAGCGAAGATCTGCAGGAGAAGTTCCGGTGTGAGACACTCACGGAGGAAGACCTGGTGGACCTCATGAAGAAGTTTGTGGAGGATACGAAAAACGAGGTGCATGAGAGGGAGGGCTGGCCCAACTCGGCTTATGGGGTGTCCAAACTGGGGGTCACGGTCTTATCGAGAATCCTGGCCCAGCGTCTGGAGGAGAGGAGGAAAGCCGACAGGATTCTGCTGAACGCGTGCTGCCCTGGGTGGGTGAAGACGGACTTGGGGGGCGCTCACGCCTCCAGGACGGTGGAGGCCGGGGCTGAGACTCCCGTCTACCTGGCCCTCCTGCCGCCAGATGCAACCGAGCCCCATGGTCAGCTAGTCCGCGACAAAATCGTCCAAAACTGGTGAATGTCTGTTGCGGCCCTCGAGGCTTAATAAACGTTTGGGGAGTGAATGAAGGAGTTGTGGTGTGGTAGTTTGATTCTGTTTCTGTTCTTGGGGAGCCTCGATGACAGTCTCCCTGTGAGAAAGCGCTGGGTTCCAGAAGGGAGGTGAGCGATTTTGTTCTGCCCAAACTCTAGCCCTCAGAGGGAGACAAACCTAGTCCAGTCCAGATCAGTTCAGTCGCTCAGTCACGTCCGACCCTTTGCGACCCCATGGACTGCAGCACGCCAGGCCTTCCTGTCCATCACCAACTCCTGGAGTTTACCGAAACTCATCTCCATTGAAACGGTCATGCCATCCAACCATCTCATCCTCTGTCATCCCCTTCTCCTCCTGCCCTCAATCTTTCCCAGCATCAGGGGCTTTTCAAATGAGTCAGTTCTTCACATCAAAAGTGGCCAAAGTATTGGAGTTTCAGCTTCAGCATCAGTCCTTCCAATGAACATTCAGAACTGATCTCCTTTAGGATGGACTGGTTGGATCTCCTTGCAGTCCAAGGGACTCTCAAGAGTCTTGTCCAACACCACAGTTCAAAAGCATCAGTTCTTCGGTGCTCAGCTTTCTTTATAGTCCAACTCTCACATCCATACATGACTACTGGAAAAACCATACCCTTGACTAGATGGACCTTTGCTGGCAAAGTAATGTCTCTGCTTTTTAATATACTGTCTAGGTTGGTCATAGCTTTTCTTCCAAGGAGCAAGCGTCTTTTAATTTCATGGCTGCAGTTACCATCTGCAGTGATTTTGGAGCCCCCAAAAATAAAGTTTGCTAGTGTTTCCACAGTTTCCCCATCTATTTGCCATGAGGTGATGGGACCAGATGCCATGTTCTTTGTTTTCTGAATGTTGAGCTCTAAGCCAACTTTTTCACTCTCCTCTTTCACTTTCATCAAGAGGCCCTTTAATTTTCACTTTCTGCCATGAGGGTGGTGTCATCTGCATATCTGAGGTTATTGATATTTCTCCTGGCAATCTTGATTCCAGTTTGTGCTTCCTCCATCCCAGCGTTTGTCATGATGTACTCTGCATATAAATTAAATAAGCAGGGTGACAATATACAACCTTGATGTACAAACTAGTCCGGTGGTCACCAAATATTAGAGGGCAGCAGAGCCACCTGGAGGGTGTGATAAACCACTGCTCTGCTTTGGGGCCCAAGGGCGTGCATTTCTAACAAGTTCCCAGGGGCTGCCGGCGTGGGGATGGCGCTGAGAGAACCACGGTTCTCTGGAGTGGTCCCAGGGCTGCAGAGCGGGTCCCATCCATGTTCCAGCTGTCCCTTGCTGTTTCTTTCTTTTTTTCAGGCTCTTTTCTTTTTTTTTTTTCTCAAATTTATTTGGCTGCACCAGGTCTTAGTTGCAGCATGTGGGATCTAGTTCCCCGACTGCAGATCAAACCCGGGCCCCCTGCATGGGAAGTGCAGAGACTTAACCACTGAACCACCAGGAAAGTCCCTCCCTGGCTGTTTCTATAAATGTGTCCTGTTTCCTTAGTTCTGCCACCCAGCTTTATAACTCATTCTGTTTTCCTGTATTTGAGTACATTGAAACTGGTTCTGGCACGATGTTCTATGGCTTGAAGGACTTGGGAGGAATGCCCTTATCTTGTTGGGTTATGGTTCCTCCACAGGGGGTTTCCCATTCAGATTTTGCATTCTGTGTTCTTCCCAGGATGTGTGCCACTCCCCTCATCTTGTTCATCCTGGGCAACTTTGTCCAGGACATTTATTTGCTCTGACAGACACGGACACTGTCTCCTTAACCTGTTTTGCTCCCCTGTGAGCTCCAGCCCGGGGTGATGCTTCCCTGAGCCTCTATCATCATCTCTCTGACAACAGGCAACTCCACCACTTTAAAATGGGATTGGTTTTGCAACCAGACTCCTGGGTTCTGGTTATACCCTGTAGATTAAAAAAAAAAAAGCCTCGGTGACTAAAAGATGTTACAAAAGACAAGAAATACACTTGCAAAGAAAGTAGTGACTTTGCAAAGTAGCCCAATCCCTTTCTTCTTTTTTTTTTTTTTTTGGTCTCTGGCCGTGTCCCAACTTGGTATTTTTTGGATCAGCATGTAGCCCACTCAGAAGACCCCTAATTGTAAGCTGCTGATCAGAGTGTCATTTCTCATTTTTATGGCAAGGTCAGAGGGGGCTCTTACTGAACGATCTTCCCATCACCCTCTTCCTGAGAATTCTCTCTTGGCCCTGTTCCCCCTGCTTGTTGCCATGTGAGTAGCTGCAGCAGCTGCAAGGTGACTGTCCTGCCAGCCTCTGTTGACTGCGCCAGTTGCAGGCCCTTCCTCTGAAGAGCAGGACCAGCTGGGCTGGATCAGGGAGCGAGCAGAGCTGCTCCTGCGAGTGACCGTGCCCCACCTCATGTTGCCTAAGGAGCCTGGGGAGCCAGGCATAGTCAGAGAAGGGTACAACCCACTCTGAAGGAAAGCAGCTCCAGAGAACAGACTTGTGGACACAGCGTGGGAAGGAGAGGTGGGACAAACTGAGAGAGTACCACTGAAACACATACGTTACCACGTGTGAAATAACTAGCTACTGGGAAGCTGCTGCATAACACAGGGAGCTCAACCCAGTGCAACCGAAATGGGTGGGATGGGGTGAGGGGTGGGAGGGAGGTTCAAGAGGGAGGCTGTGTACGTGCTCAGTCATGTTCGACTCTTTGGGACCCCCATGAACTGTAGGCCTCCAGGCTCCTCTGTCCATGGGATTCTCCAGGCAAGAATACTGGAGTGGGCTGCCATGCCCTCCTCCAGGGGCTCTTCCGAGCCCAGGGATCAAACTCATGTCTCTTGCATATCCTGCAGGCAGATTCTTTACCGCTAGCGCCACCAAGAGGGAGGAGACATATGTATATGGCTGATTCAGGCTGTAAGGCAGAAACCAACATAACATTGTAAAGCACTTATCCTTCGATTTAAAAGAAAATGCTTCAGTTAAAAGAAATAAAGCAGCTCTTTTCCTCCTTGGCTGCTTGAAGATCAGCCGCCATCATGAACGACACAGTCACTATCCGGACTAGGAAGTTCATGACCAACCGACTGCTTCAGCGGAAACAAATGGTCATTGATGTTCTTCACCCTGGAAAGGCAACAGTACCTAAAACAGAAATTCGGGAAAAACTGGCCAAAATGTACAAGACCACACCAGATGTCATCTTTGTATTCGGATTCAGAACCCATTTTGGTGGTGGCAAGACAACTGGCTTCGGCATGATTTATGATTCCTTGGATTACGCGAAGAAGAATGAGCCCAAACATAGGCTTGCAAGACATGGCCTGTATGAGAAGAAAAAGACCTCAAGAAAACAGCGAAAGGAACGCAAGAACAGAATGAAGAAAGTCAGGGGGACTGCAAAGGCCAATGTTGGTGCTGGCAAAAAGAAGGAGTAAAGATTCTGCAGTGACTGTATCTGTGGTGATTGTGCAGATTTTTCATGAAAGAGAGAATAAACTAAGACCTTTTACATGTAAAAAAAAAAAAAAAAAAAAAGAAAGAAATAAAGCAGCTACAGAAACTTCCCTGGTGGTCCAGTGGTTAAGAATCTGCCTTTCAAGCAGGGGACATGGGTTCAACCTCTGGTTGGGGCACTAAGATCCCATGGGGATACTGAGCCCACGTGCTCTGGAGCCCACATGCTACAATGAAGACCCAGCACGCATAAATAAACTTTAAGAAGCAGCTACAGACTGCTGCCTCTCCCCAAAAAAGGCCCCTCTCCTCACAGGGGCATCCATTCCCCAGCTTCAGATCATCCCTGATATTCTGGATTCTAAGAGATGCTCTAAGAAACTCTTGTACCCTTAAAAGAAGCTGCCCTTTTCCTTAAGATAGTTTGAAGTGGCTTATTGCTGCTTACAACCAAAAGGAATCTAACAAATAGTAGTGCATGAAAATGTTTCATAGTATGGTGTAAAAGAAAAAGAACAATGTTTAGGTTTGGAATCAGAAAGGGGGAAAAAATCATGAATTGAGAACCCATGGCATGCTAGGCCATAAGTCATGCTTAATGCTTTCCCAACATTGTTTCATATAATTCTCACCACAGTCCTTTGAGATAGGTTTTTTTTTTTAATATTTTATTTATTTATTTGGCTGCACCAGGTCTTAGCTGTGGTACACAGAATCCTCGATCTTTGCTGTGGCATTTGGACTTAGTTGTGGCATGTGGGATCTAGTTCCCTGACCAGGGATTGAAGCCAGGCCCCCTGCATTTGGAGTGGAGAGTCTTAACCACTGGACCACCAGGGAAGTCCCTGAGGTAGCTCTTAATGTCATTTTTCAAATGAATAAATAAAGGTTTGGAGAGGCTGATTAACTTACCAAGACCACATAGCTAAGAACCGAGAGTCAGAATTGTATCCAGGACTGTGTGACCACAAAATTCCTTGGTGCCTAGCACTTGGTACATCCAACTTCACTATTACAAGTCTAAAGATCACAGGCAACTCCTTTGGTGTAAAAATTAAAGGAGATGATACATCAGATCGAAAGGATTTGTAAGCCATATGGTTATCAATCCCCAAACCAGCCTCTGTGAACTTTTCCATGAACTAGACAAATGAAATATGGTTTTAAAGTGGCATATTTTCAGCAAAATGGATGGACCTAGAGATTGTCATACTGAGTGAAGTAAGTCAGACGGAGAAGGAGAAATATTGTATGATGTCCCTTATATGTGGAATCTAAAAAGAAATGATGCAAATGAACTTACTTACAAAACAGAAACAGACTCACAGACTTCAGAATGAGATTGTGGTTGCTGAACGGGAGGATAGGGGGGAGGGATAGTTAGGGAGTTTGGGATGGACTGCTATATTTAAAATGGATAACTGACAAGGGCCTGCTGTATAGCACAGGGAACTTTTCTCAATGTTATGTGACAGCCTGCATGGGAGGAGAGTTTAAGGGAGAATGGATACATGTATATGTATGGCTGAGTCCCTTCGCTGATTCACCTGAAACTATCACAGCGTTGTTAATAGGCTATGTGTGTGTATGAGTGTTTAGTTGCTTTCAGTTGTGTCTGACTCTTTGCGACCCCACGGACTGTAGCCCACTAGGCTCCTCTGTCCATGGGATCCTCCAAGCAAGGATGCTGGAGTGGGTTGCCATGCCCTCCTCCAGGGGATCTTCCTGACCCAGGGACTGAACCTGTGTCTCCTGCATTGTAAGTGGATTCTTTACTGCTGTGTCACCAGGGAAGCCCCCCCGATACAAAATAAAAAGTTTTTTTTTTTTTCTTAAAAAAGGGGAAAAAAAAGAAATGCATAGAATAGAAATATAAGGCAGGAAAACAAAGTGGCATATTTTTATTTTTATTTTTTTGGCCGTGCTGCAGGATCTTAGTTCCCCTGCCGTAGAAGTGTGGCAATCTAACCACAGGACCACTAGGGAATTCCCTGAAGTGGCGTATTTTAAATGAATTATCGCCAGAGATTCCATCCACATCAGCTGCTCTGTGACACACTTTTCAGGTTGTCACATGTTTTCAGTTTTAGGTTGACACCTGTGTGGGGAACCCAAACACAGCATCAGCTTTACCTTCATCTACTGAACTGCAACAGGATTGTGACAGCTCAAGAGCCCAAACAGTGACGCAGCAGAGATGAAACAGGTGATAATGATGATCCCGACAAAGGTTTACTTGTTCCTGCAGGTCAAAACAACTTGCATCAACTACAGAACTACGCAAGACTCCTACCCAGGTGGGTGGAGAAGAGACTGGTTTAGGGAGTCACCAGTATCTGCTCCTGGAGACTCAGAATGTGTTTCCCTGGCCAATCTCCCTCATAGGGGGAACCAGCCTGAGCCCGGGGTCAGGCAGATCCCCTGGAGAAGGAAATGGCAACCCACTCCAGTACTCTCTTGCCTGGAAAATTCCATGGACAGGAGCTTGGTGGGCTACAGTCCATAGGGTCAAAAAGAGTCAGATACAACTGAGCGACTAACGCTAAACACTAAGCTTGAGCCAGATAATGTCATTTCCTCTGATTTATAGGGCCTTCTTTACTGTCAAAAGGCTTACAGTTCTGATTTAAATTAAATTTGAAGTGCCCTAATTAAAGCATTATTATGCAAGGCACCTAGGCTATTTACATATCTTAAAACAGATGAACATAGCTCAGTAGTAGATCAAGGGTAACAAGGCAACTGGAACCAAGTAAACAGATCCTTATAAGAAGAAAGGTTCAAATCTTAATGCTGTACATTTACCATCCAGCCTGATTATAAATGGAGTTCTTCTTTTAAGGGTTTATACTGTCCTGATAAAGTTAATTTAAATTAAGTTCCCACACACCTGGCATTCTTCAGTGCTAGATGACCTAACTACAAGGCACACGAATTATTTTATATAAACGCATTAAGACAAAATTGTACCAGGTGGTCTTGGCACAGACAGGCTGATTATTCTTAACAGTGGATACAAGCAATTCTTCTCTCTATATTGTTGTTGTTTAGTCGCCAAGTTGTGTCCAACTCTTTTGCGACCCCACAGACTGGGGCCGGCCAGGCTCTTTCTGTCCATGGGATTTTCCCAGGCAAGAATACTGGAGTGAGTTGCCATTTCTTTCTCCAGGAGATCTTCCCAGGGATTGAACCCATGTCACCTGCATTGCAGGCGGATTCTTTACCACTGAGCCACTGAGGAAGCCACCTTATCTCTGTTAGTTCAATGTAATGTGGAAAGTGGTAGGATTTGAGGAGCCTTAAAAAAAAAGGAAAAAAGAAAAGAAACTCATATGTTTGTCAACTTTGTTTTTGTAAAACTGGAGTTTATCACATCTTCATTAAGAAATCAATTTTCATTAATTCTTTGTCTTGCCAAATGCTCAATCCTTTAGCTTTCTTCTATTTTCACTTGAAGACCATTCCTAGAACTATTAGAGGGCTTACATCTGGGATGGGCTTACATCTGGGATGCTTGGTATGGCTGGAATGGAGATGGAAGATCAGAATCAGAAGCTTGGCTGGGCCAGAGGTCCAGCATCTCAAACTATTAAAATATTCTTGGTATTCTGGGTGAGGAGATAGAGCCCCTGGGAATGTGATACAAACTCTATACCCTTTCTCCAGAAACACAGATAAACACAACAGTTCTACACAATTTCAGCGTGTTTATAGACTCCCCACTCCCATCCCCTCAGACTCTTCCACGGATGGCCTAGTATTTATGAGCCCCAGACTAGATCTGATTCTGCAAAAACCACAACCTCAATCAACAGGTGGCACTGCTCTGGTTGGCTAGGAGCCCCAAGCTGGTGTTATCAGGTGCTCAGGTGAACTCTGCCTGAGCCTGGTCATCAGGTGCCTCTTGCCCTGCGGCTGTCAGGCCAGGCTGGGTGGGTCTGGACTGTGTGGGTCCCAAAGGCCCCCGAAAGGGGTTAGGGATTTATCTGGAAATATTAATGCCCTTTAGGCTTGATGTGAGGTCTCCTTCCTGAGCCAGAGCTACATAAAGAAGCTCACTCCAGGAATTATCTCCCTCACCTCCTCTGATGCCAAGGATGGGAAAAGTGAAGCCTGTGGGCTGGGGTCCCCCAAACCTCCTGCGGCCTGAGCGTGTATGGAAAGGTTTGCTCCGCTTCCTCCCGGAGGCTCTGGGGTGTGGTCCCGATGGCCAGGTGCCACGGACCCCCACCGGTCTCGGATGCAACGGTTTCTCCTTCCCTGTCACTCCAAACCCCACGTGGGGCCGGCTGATTCCCTGACCCTGCGGAAGACGGGTGCAAGCGCTGCACTTGCCAGGCCTTGGCTCAGGCCCCGCCCCCGAACGCAGAGGACCCGCCTCCAGAGCCCGCCCCGCACGCCTCCTAGCCCCGCCCCCGAGCCAGGCACCGCCCTTCAGCCACGCCCCCAGCATCGAGGACACGCCTTCGGCCCTGCCCCCATGCGCCGAGGGCTCTTCACTTGGCCCCGCCCACACGCCTCGAGGGCCCCATCTCCCAGCACTGGCCCGACCCGTCCGTCCTCAAAGGATCTCCTCCCTTAGCCCCGCCCCTACGCTCCGAGGGCCCGCCCCCTCGACACGCCCTCATAGACCACGCCCTAACAAGCCACCCCCACATAGGACCCGCCTTTGGCCACGCCCTTCCCAGGCGCCACCGAAGGCCCGCCTCCCGGCCGGCCCCAGTATCCTGGAGCCGGTGCCGCTGGGGCTCGGGCGCGGCGCTTCCTTCGCGGTCCTGGTGGAGCCGCTCGACCCGTGGCGTCCAGGCCGGCTCCTCCGCGCCTCTCCCGTGGGCGCGCCCGCCGCGGAAGAAGCCGCCGCCGCCGGTAAGTGGGGCCCGCGCGCTCGTCTGCCAGACGGAAGCCGAGGGAGCTGGGCGGTGTCTCCTCCTGTGGGCCCACAAGCGGCGGGGGCGTCCTCGCCGGGTGCCCAGGGGTTCGGGCGGCGCCTCGGGGGCGCGCCCGGGCTGCATGCAGGTGGCTCGGCGGAGCACGCACTGCAGCAGCGCGGAGGCGGCCCTAACGAGCCCGTGGGCGTGGGGGTGCCGGCCCCGGGATCCCCCCACCCCACCCTAGGGGCCGCCCGCCAGGCTGAGCCGGGCCCCCCCCGCCAGGTTCCCCCGGCTCCCGGCGGCGAAGGCAGGCAGGCACGGCCCGCGCGCGCGGCCTTCTCGTCCGGCAGGTGGAGGTCAGGTGGGTCACGGCCCGCGTCGGCCCGCGGGCGGATGGTGGAGCCGCGCGAGGCTTTGTTTTTGCTCCGGGTCCTGCTCGGGAAGCTGGGCTAGGAATTGAGACCTTTTGTGAGATAAAGGTTTTCACCGTGAAGGAAAGACATCCCCCCCACCCCCAAGTCTTCCAGATTGTCCTCTGGAGAAGGGAATCGGAGCCGCAGTGCGCGCTCGGCCCGCCCGGCCCCTGCGTCGTCTTGCAGTCTCGCCCCCGGCTCCTGACGCCCTGAATGGTCCTTAAAGCATATCTGTGCCCTGCTTATGGAGGATGTTACCCTCAGCTGTTTTCCCTGACTTGGGACAGCTGCCCTACCCTCGGGAGAACCCTGGTAGGATTTTTTTGATAAGAAAGTGGAGGCGCCTCTTCCCCCTAAAGCTAGCTCCCATTGTACGCCTCACGTTTCTTCCACTACAATCTAATTACCACTCTGAAAGACCCCATTCAAACTCATGTGTGGCCTAGAGTCGATTAAACCACTTGCAGATGAGTGTTTTTTCTGTGCTGTGACAGAGGATCATTATTTATCGATAAATGGGTCCCTCTCATGAGAGGTGTGACTTCTTGACATTTTTTTTTTTTCACTTTTACGTTTTCATCTCGGAAACAGGTCCTTCGTGTCAACGTCTCTAAAACTAACTTCTTTTGGATCTAGGTGGTTGATTTTTCACTTCAGCTTGCTTTTCTAAGAAATTCAGCGCCGGTTAAGGTGAGAGATTCCCAGCTGACAGTTTTCCGTTTTTTCTGGCGGATTCATCTGCCCCCACGTGCTTGTTTATCGGACTGCTCCTTTGGGTGTAATTGTTACTAGGCTATCATACTCAGTCTTATTGAGTCTCTCACAGAAAAGGTATCTGGAGGAGATTGCAAAATCATTGTCAGGAGAGCTCTATGAAGGCTGCCCTCTGCGTTTTACCTGTGGTGTAATATGGTCGAGGCTCTGTGACACCTGGCTGGCCTGAACTGGAATCCTGATTCTGCCAGTTGCTTGCCTTCGGCCCCTGGCACCTTTTTTGGAAGGCCTCAATCCCAACATCCTCATCTAGAAGCTGATGATACCCGTCTCCTAGGACTCTTGTGTGTGGCATGAGAGAAATACCTGCAGAAATGATGGGTTTACCAAGCCCACCCAGGAGTCTTGCTTATGAGCCCCGTAAGGTGTCCCATATTTTGAAATAAAAGAGCTTGCTTAACTGTTTCCAAACTCCTCACCTGATCTGTTAGTGACACCAAGGAGGCTTTCTTCTTATAACCAACCATCGCGTTGAACTGCTCCAGTTACCTGCTCTTCCTGGGCTCACCTCGCTTGCCATGAGCCAGTGGTGCCCCTTGGCCGTCCCACCTCCTAAACACATGTGCTGGCACCGACAAGGCTCTCTTCCTGGTAGCAAGCACCCACACCAGTGGACTTGGAGGACTTATCTGCTGTTGGCTGGGCTCCCTTTGCCCTTCTTGCCAGCATCACTCTGGTACATCAGCCCATCCTCCATCACTGTGTGTGCACATTGATTTTTAAAAAATGTATCCTTAATTTTTTATTCTATTTTCAATTTTTGGGCAGTACCTTGAGGCATGTGGGATCTCTGTTCCCCAACCAGGGATGGAACCCATGCTGCCTGCATTGGCATCAAGGAGTCTTAACTACTGGACCACCAGGGAAGTTCCATGCTACGTTAAATTGAAATTACATGTTTAGGCATTTCCTCTTTTTTTAGGCTCTGAACTGTGAGAGTCGAACCCTGCCTTGTTCTTCTTTCTTTCCCCTGTGCGTTGGACACCTAGTAGAGTGAACAGACTGCATAGAGTATTACAGTGGTTCGGAAATATGGGATATCAGACTTACAGATCTCCTGGAATTTAAAAGAAAAAACTCTTAGACCGTTGCGATGTACTAAATTCTTATTTCTTTACTAGGCGAAACAAACTACATCTCTCATTACCATCCTTATTATTTTCAAAAACTATGAAATATTATTTCAGAAAAGGCAGGCCTTTCCAGGAATGAGCCAACAATCCTATTGTGTACCTATGCATAGTACAGTGTATTTTTTTTTTTTTTTGCAAGTACAGTGTATTTTTGCAGAGAGGTCCAGCAAGTGCAAAAGCCCCGTGGAAGGATCAATTATCTCAGGACAAGCACAGTGCTGCGAGGAGAGAGGCAGATAGAGCCTTGCAGGCCCGGAAGTGCGTTGGGCATGAAGGGAGTGTGGGCTTACTATACATAGACTCAATGGGAAGAGGTTAAACATGGTGGGGAAGTGCTTTATGTTTTAAGAGGACTTGGAGCGCTGTGTGAAAGTACACACAGGAGGAGAGGGACAAGAGTGAAGGAGAAGCCTTAGGAGGCTTCTTCAAGCTTGCAGGAGAAAGATGACTCACCCAGTGGAGAGTCCACGGGTGTTTTGGAAGATGAGCCAACAGGACTTGGGCTGAGTATGGCTGGTAAAGAGAAGGAAGAGTTCAGGACAACGTCAGAGGTCTCATAGGTGGAGGGGCCGCTTTCTGAGGAAAGGAAGACGAGAGGGAACGTGCTGTGCGGGCAGAATCGAGAGTGGAGGGCTTTTTTTTTTTTTTAAGTTTATTTTTAATTGGAGGATAATTGCTTTGCAGTGTTGTGTTGGTTTCTGCCATATAACAATTGAGTCAGTCAAAAGTGTACATATATCCCCTCTAAGAGTGGAGGGCTTTTTTTACACAAGCAACTTAAATGCCCACCGACCGATGAATGGATAAATAAGATAGATAAGGTGTATATACACAGTAGAATACTGCTTGGCCATAAAAAATGAATGGAATAATAACCATTTGCAGCAACATGGATGCAACTGGAGGTTATCATATTAAGTGAAGTATGTCAGAAAGTCAGGGAAGGACAAATGTCATGATATCACTTCTGTGTGGAATCTAAAATGTGACACGAATGAACTTATCTGTAAAACGGAAACAGACGAACGTAGAGAACAGATTTGTGGTTGCCAAGGGAAAGGAGAGAAGGGAGAGAGATGGATTGGGAGTTTGGGGTTAGCAGATGCGAACTATTATATATAGAATGGATAAACATCAAGGTCCTACTGTATAGCACGGGGAACTATAATCAATATTCTATAATAAACTTACTGGAAAAGAAGAAAGGAGTGGATGATTTTTTAAAAACAGTGTTGTTGAGTTATAATTTACAGACCATAAAATTCTTTTATTTCAGTATATCATTCAGTGATTTTTAGTAAACTTACGGAGATATGCAGCCATGGCCATAATCCAGTTTTTAGCACATTTCCATTACCCATACCCCCCCCCCCATAAAAAAGATCCCTTGTGCCCATTTGCAGTTACTCCCTATTCCTGCTCCCCACCCTAGGCAGCCACTAACGCATCCAATTGCCATCTCTACAGACTGGCCTGTTCTGGGCATTTCACATAAATGGAGTCGTACGATATGTAGCCTTTTATGACCGGCTTCTTCCACTAAGCTTGTATCTTCCAGGTGCATCCACATGTAACATGTTCAGCACTTTGTTCTTTCTCATCACTGAGTAGTGTGCTATCCTATGGCTAGACCACATGTTGATGGACACTCGAGAGTCTAGTTTTGGATGCACTAAGTTTCAGACGTGTAGAGAAGTCAAGGAAGCATTGGCATGAATTTGGGTCTTTGAGGGGGAGGTTTGGAGGGCTGTGAACCTGTGAATCATGAGCATGAAGATCGTATTAATTAGTTAAAGGAATATATCATTAAGGGGAGAGAGAGAAGGCGAGAGAGGCCCAAGCGTGGTGCCCAGGAATGCCAGCATCTGGCAGCTGTGTAGACAAGGGCCGTCCTGCAGAGAGGTGGGTGGGAGCCAGCACAGGGCGGATGAGCCAGAGGAGTGTGGGCTGGTGGGAGGCTGTCTGCAGAAGGAGGAAGTGGCCTGCTGTATGGTCCTCCTGGGAGGGGAATGAGGAAACAGTGTCCACTGGTGTTTATGATTTGAAAGAAAGTTGTGTCAGCCTTAAGAAGATCACCGGGGGCCCGGAGCAATCAGAAAGCGAAGAGGAGAAGACCTTGAGAGTCTTGAAACTTGCCCATAGCCAAGAAATGAAAAAATGAGGCTTAAAGATCATGTTGTCCCTGCAGCTCAGTTTCTTCCGTGAAGTAATATTTGCCTTTTTATCTGATTGATGACACGCAGTTTGGTTAGCAAACTGATGCTACCTCGGGGGAATTTACTCACGTCACCATTACTCCATGCTTCTCTCTCCTTTCAGAGCGTGAGCTAGTGAGATACCACGTAGGCTCATAAATCGGTCAGGATTGTGGTTAGCTGTGAGTAACAGAACACTGGATTTAACAGCTTCAACTCAGCTCTTAACATGCAGAAAGCAGTGGGTCCAGGGGCAGAGTGTCCAGGGTTGTTGTGGCATCTTCTAAAGCCACGGAGGGGCTGCAGCTGCTCTGTCCTTCCACTTAACGCATGGAAGTCATGCCCTAAAGATGGCTCTTTCCCCTGGGTTGCAAGGTGAGGCTTCAGCTCCAACATCAAACCTCTGTTGTGAGGCATAAAATAGGGGAAAGGTGGAAGGCAAAAGGCCAGGGGAGTCCACACTACCACCACTGCCTCAGGCTTTGCAGTAGCTGCAGTGGTTCATGTATAATGAATGCATCTAGCCACAGGGGAGAAAAAGAAAGAATATACAAGGGCCAAAAGAAAATGGCAACCACCTGGGCCCTGATGTAACCCACTCCCATCCAGACTCCTTGCCTGTACATAGCTATGGGGGCTGCACCCTGTCGGGGGCCAGGCTGATAACAGGTACTTAGAAAATGAACAGTCAAGGCTTCCCAGGTGGCGCAGTGGTAAAGAATGTACCTGCAATGCAGGAGACATAGGTTTGATCCCTGGGTCGGGGAAGATCGCCTAGAGAAGGAAATGGCAACCCAGTATTCTTGGCTGGAAAACCCCATGGACAAGGGAGCCTGGTGGGCTACAGTCCACGGGGGTCACAAAGCGTCAATGACTGAGCACATCCACACGCAAATGAACGGTCACGTGGTGGATTTCTGACACCACTGCTGTCAAGACACTTCACTCTTAGATCCTTGGGCTTTTTAACTTCTTTTTCCCCACCTGATTTTCTTGTAGAATACTTACAGTCCTCTCTTGGAGTCTAGTTGTAAAGGATTGAGTGCTAAACCAGCTGTTCAGTTAGGACCACAGATCTGCTTTTCCTTGGGGCTAGTAGATGCCCCATGATGGCAGGAACCGCGTGCATTCAGAATTAGCAGTTGGCAACAACACGCAGTTAGCCACTTTGTGAGTTTCACTCCTAGAGTTCACTTTGTCCATTAAGTGGAACCATAGTGTTTTCCTCCTTTCGGCTCCATCCATTCTGTCTCCCTCAGAGTCCAGGAGGGCCAGAACCATTTATCTTTTATGTCCCCTAGTGCCTGGCTCGGCAGCCTTGCTAAATATTTGAGTTGGATCGCCCAGCCTGTCCTGGCACAAGAGTGTGCCCACGTGGCCTCTGGGGCTGTGGGCTGGGGACGCTTCTCATCCTCGAAGAGCTGCCTCATCTGTTTGTCCTCCAATTCCCTTTAGATACCTTCTCTGCTGCGAGAATGTAAGATGGATCCAGAGGAGCAGGAGCTGTTGAATGATTACAGATACAGAAATTACTCTTCCGTGATTGAAAAGGCTTTAAGAAATTTCGAGTCTTCAAGCGAATGGGCGGATCTCATATCTTCCTTGGGCAAGCTCAACAAGGTATGTGGAGCTGGGAGTGTTTGCACTGGGGGGCGGGGGGCGGGCACACAGCTGTCCTTTTATTGTTTCAAGGACTTGTCTTTTTAATATTACACTGCATGCTGATTACAGCCATCAGATAAGAAGAACCGCCCCTAATTTGTCACCCGAGTTACACCTGCTATTAACTTATCAGCGTATGAACCTCCTCTTCCAGCGCTTTCTTTCTGAGCACAGCAGTATAGTGTGGATAGAGTCCATGGAACAGCTGAGCACTTTTTTTTCTCAATATTTAGGTCTAAACAAGATAGGTTTATAAATGATCCAGTTATTCAACGATGAATTGTCCTTCTTGTACTGCTCAGGATTTTTATGACTTTTCTTTTTTCCTTCTCTAATCTTTTCCACCATTTTACTGCTAACTGGTAACTCCTAGAAGAATAAAACATGAAGTAGTTATGGAAATCTGCCCAGAAATTGTGTGTGTGTGTTTGAACAAGGGAAAGTGGGTTGGGTCTAAGAAGACCAAAACTGATCACGTGTGGGCTTGACCTCGTGTGCCATGGATGGGGACCTTTGTTTATTTCCGTGCTGCCCAGAAGGAGGGTGATTACTGTGACCTTTAGGAAGACGATAACCCAGTCTCAAAGAGGCTGTGCCGACTACCTGGGCTCCTGGGTGTGACACCTGACTTTGGAGCCCGAGTGACGTATGAGAGTTGGGAAGTGTCTAGCCTGGTCTGGCGGCGGGGGGGGGGGGGGGGTCCCCACTCCCTCGGTCAGACACACCAGGGGGCTCGAACGAACCTCACTAGAGAGAATTTGTCCATTTACTTCTTCAAGGGGCCAGGGGGAGAGAGAAGGCAGGCAGCCTGACCATAGGGGCAGCGCCTGGGCAGCTGTCCAGCACCAACTGCCTGAAAGCAGCTATCAGCACCCACAGATGGCAAAGAGGAGATGGGCGGTTATTGCAGGCAGTGCCCAGGAAGCTGCACTATCTCTGCAAGGTGTATTTACAACATGTGAACCCCGTGGCTGGTGCTGGCTGGGAGGATAGTGATAGCGTAAGTCACTCAGCCGTGCCTGACTCTCTGCTTCCCCATGAAATGTAGCCCACCAGGCTCCTCTATCCATGGAATTCCCCGGGAATACTGCAGTGGTTGCCATTCCATTCTTTAGGGGATTTTCCAGCACAGAGATTGAACCCTCATCTCCCGTATCACAGGCAGGTTCTTTATTGTCTGAGCCCTGGGCTGATATGGAGACATATAATAAAACAGCAAGTAAGAGCTTGAGAATGCTTTGATGGCAGAGCTCTGACTTAGGACTTTTCTGGCTGAAGGTAACATTCACTGTGTTGCATAGAGGTAAGTTGCTTTTTTAGGGGAAAGTGAGATGCCCTGAATGGGACTTGGACATATTTCAGTTCTTCTACATATTTTGCTATTTTAGTATTTGACTCTCCTGGAATCTAATAATACCGTACTTTTGGGGAGAGGGGAGTGTGCTGCTTTTCTGTTGAATTAAAACTCATGCAACATAAAATTTACTGTTCAACCATTTAATTTTTTTATTTTTGTTGTTTGTACTGGGTTTTTGTTGCTGGGCGGGCTTTTCTCTAGTTGCAGCGAGCAGGGGCTACTCCAGTTGTGCTGCACAGGCCCCTCATGGCGGTGGCGTCTCTTGTTACAGAACACGGGTTCTAGGGCACAAGAGTTGCAGTAGTTTGGCTCCCAGGCTCTCGAGCACAGCCTCAGTAGTTGTGGCGCACAGGCGTAGTTGCTCCGTGGCATGTGGGATCTTCCCAGACCAGGGATCGAACCTGTATCTCCTGCCTTGGCAGGTAAATTCTTTATCACTGAGCCACCAAGCCCCCTTCAGCCATTTTAAAGTGTTTGGTTACATGGCTTTTAGCACATTCATGATGATGTATGACCGTCACCACTGTCGACTTCCCAGACATTTTCACCACCCCAAGGGAAACCCTCTCCATTTCTGTCTTTACCCAAGCCCTGGAAGCCACTAATCTACTTTCTGTATCTGTGGATATTTCATATAAAAGGAATCGTACAATAATGTGGCACTTTTGTGTCTGGCTTCTTTCACTTAGCGTGTTTCCACGGTCCATCCACATTGTAGCCTGTATCAGTACTTCATTGGTTTTTATGGCTGAGGAATGTTCCAGGGTATGAACAGACCACATTTTGTTTAGCCATTCTTCAGTTGGCTCTTCTGAGTAGTACTTATGAATATTTGTGTACAAGTTTTTGTTTGAACACCTGTCTTCATTTCTTTCAGGAATGTATCTAGGAGTGGGATTAGTCATGTGGTCACTCTATATTGAACTTATTGAGGAACCATCGAAATGCTTTCCTTAGTAGCTACCCCTTTTCACATGCCCACCATCTATGTATTCAGTTCAGTTCAGTCGCTCAGTCGTGTCCGACTCTTTGCGACCCCATGAATTGCAGCACGCCAGGCCTCCCTGTCCATCACCAACTCCCAGAGTTTACCCAAACCCATGTCCATCGAGTCAGTGATGCCATCCAACCATCTCATCCTCTGTCGTCCCCTTCTCCTCCTGCCCCCAATCCTTCCCAGCATCAGGGTCTTTTCCAATGAGTCAGCTCTTCACATCAGGTGGCCAAAGTGTTGGAGTTTCAGCTTCAACATCAGTCCTTCCAATGAACACCCAGGACTGATCTCCTTTAGGATGGACTGGTTGGATCTTCTTGCAGTCCAAGGGACTCTCGGGAGTCTTCTCCAACACCACAGTTCAAAAGCATCAATTCTTCGGCCCTCAGCTTTCTTCACAGTCCAAATCTCACATCCATACATAACTACTGGAAAAACCATAGCCTTGACTAGACAGACCTTTGTTGAAAAAGTAATATCTCTGCTTTTTAATATGCTATCTAGGTTGGTCATAACTTTCCTTCCAAGGAGTAAGCGTCTTTTAATTTCATGGCTGCAATCACCATCTGCAGTGATTTTGGAGCCCAGAAAAATAAAGTCTGACACTGTTTCCACTATTTCTCCATCTATTTCCCATGAGGTGATGGGACGGGATGCCATGATCTTAGTTTTCTGAATGTTAAGCTCTAAGCCAACTTTTCACTCTCCTCTTTCACTTTCATCAAGAGGCTTTTTAGTTCCTCTTCATTTTCTGCCATAAGGGTGATATCATCTGCATAGCTGAGGTCATTGATGTTTCTCCCGGCAATCTTGATTCCAGCTTGTGCTTCTTCCAGCCCAGTGTTTCTCATGATGTAATGTGCATATAAGTTAAATAAGCAGGGTGACAATATACAGCCTTGACGTACTCCTTTTCCTATTTGGAACCAGTCTGTTGTTCCATATCCAGTTCTAACTGTTGCTTCCTGACCTGCGTGTATACAGGTTTCTCAAGAGACAGGTCAGGTGGTCTGGTATGCCCATCTCTTTAAGAATTTTCCACAGTTTATAGTGATCCACACAGTCAAAGTCTTTGGCATAGTCAATAAAGCAGAAATAGATACTTTTCTGGAACTCTCTTGCTTTTTCGATGATCCAGCAGATGTTGGCAATTTGATCTCTGATTCTTCTGCCTTTTCTAAAACCAGCTTGAACATCTGGAAGTTCACGGTTCACATATTGCTGAAGCCTGGCTTGGAGAATTTTGAGCATTACTTTACTAGCATGTGAGATGAGTGCAATTGTGCGGTAGTTTGAGCATTCTTTGGCATTGCCCTTCTTTGGGATTGGAATGAAAACTGACCTTTTCCAGTCCTGTGGCCACTGCTGAGTTTTCCAAATTTGCTGGCATATTGGGCTCCAATTTCTTCTCGTTCTCAGTTTTCAGGGTGGTTTTCTTTTTTGACAATAGACATTCTAGTGGGTATGAAGTGGTATATCTTACATGTCTTAGGGTTTTGATTTGCATTCCCCTAATGACTAAAATTTTGAGTATCTTTTCACTTGCTTGTTGGCCATTTGTATATGTTCCTTGGGGAAATTTCTATTCAGGTATTTTGTTTATTTTTTTAGCTATGCTATTTGTCTTTTTTTGTGATTCATAAGAGTTCTTTTTACATTCTGGATTCTGGTCCCTTACAGGGTTTATGATTTGCAGATTTTTTTCCCCATTCTTTAGGCTGTCGTTTTGGTTTTTGATCATGTCTTTTGATGCACAAAATGTTAAAATTTTTGATGAAGTCTCATTTATTTTTTCTTTTGTTGGTTATGCTCTTGGTGCATATCTAAGAAACCATTGCCAATTCCACGATCAAGATTTACCCCTGTGTTTTCTTCTAAGAGTTTTTAGTTTTTGCAATTAGGTCTTTGATTCATTTTGAGTTAATTTGTGTTTTTTGCTGTTGTTGTTTTTCATAGATGAATATTGAGTTTGTAGTAAGAATAAAATTAATTCATAGCACACATGCAATTCAGACATTCAAAATTAAACAATCCACAGTTGGGAAATGCAAACAGTATGATATACAAATACATGATATGAATTAAATACATGATAAATGCAATAAAAAAGTACATGTTAAACACATTAACCATATTATTGTATATAACCAGAGACATTAAATGTCTCAGATGGAAGGAGTGTAGGTTTGGGACATGTGAAAGCATTCTAATGTTCTGGAAATATTTTTTTTTCTTTAAATTTAATTTTTTATTTTATATCAGAGTATAGTCAATTTACAATATTCGTTTCAGGTGTACAGCAAAGTGTGTCCATTACACATATATGTATTCCATTCTTTTTCAGATTCTTTGCTCACGTAGGTTATTACAAATTACTGAGTAGAGTTTCCTGTGCCATATAGTAGGTCCTTGTTCATTATCTTTTTAGTATCTATATAGTAGCATGTATATGTAAATCCCCAAATCCTAATTTATCTTTCCCTCTACCTTTCCCCTTTAGTGACCATATCTTTGTGAAATCTGTGAGTCTGTTTCTGATTTGTAAATAAGTTCATTTGTATTATTTTTTTACATTCCACATATGTCATATTATGTGATACTTGTATTTTATATACTTCAGTTAGTATGATAAGCTCCAGGTCCGTCCATGTTGCTGCAGATGATGTTATGTTGGTGGTCCTTTAGTGGACCGGAACTTGGGGTACAGAGTGGACTGATAAGAAAGTGAAAGAAGGAAGAAAAGAGGCTGATATTCCCTGGTATACCCAGTATGCCAATATAACTTTAGGACAAAGAGCTAGCACTGTCTATGTAGGCTCAGGGTGCCCTCTCGAAGAGGTCTTGAAAGCCCGGGCAAGTAAGTAGACACGGCGGACACCTGTGCTCCGTGGAAGCAGCCTAAAAGGGAGAGGGGAGGAGAGAGAGAGGGAGAGAGAGGGAGAGAACAAAATGAGGAAAGACACGGGAACCAGAGTTCTGGTGAAACAAAGGCATTTATTTAACATATTGTGGGCATATATATACTCTCTTACAAGATAACCCTTTTTAGCAGAGACAGGGATCAAAAATCTAACAAGTCATCCAGAAAGCTAGAGGCTAGAATCATTCTCAAGAGAGGGGGTTGTAAAAATTACTTTATATATCAGAAGGGAAGAGAGTTGTAAATGGCTGCTGTTCACCATATGGAAAAGCTATTTTCCATACGAATGAGATACATGAATTTCTATTATCCCTGAAAGCTGGCTTGCCAGCCCTCTGGCACCTGTATTCAGGTGCTGTTAAGGAACATAGAATTCATGCAAGACTGAAAACAGCACACAGGAATCCTCCTGTTAAATGTATCCCGACAGCAGTAATTCATTCTTTTTCATGGCTGAGTAATATTCCATTGTATACTTGTACCACATTATCTCTATCCATTCGTCTGTCAGTGGACATTTAGGTTGCTTCCATGTCTTGGCTGTTGGGGTACATGTTTCTTTTCAAATTATGTTTGTCGCTGGATATATGCCCAAGAATGAGATTGAGGGATCATATGGTAGTTTGGTTTTAGTTCTTTAAGGAACCTCCACACTGTTCTCCATAGTGGCTGCACCGGTTTACATCCCCACCAACAGTGTATGAGGGCTCCCTTCTCTCCACACCCTTTCCAGCATTTATTGTTTGTATACTCTTTGATGATAGCCATGCTGACCAAGTTAATTTTTGTACATGGCTTGAGGAGGCTCCAACTTCATTCCTTCTCATGTGGAAATCTAGTTGTTTTACATGTGGAAAGCCATCTGTTGAAGAGACTGTTCTTTTGAAGGGTCTTGGAATCCTTGTTGAAAATCAGTTATCTATAGAGAGATGTTTAATTCTGGACTTTCCTCTTTTTCCATTGATCTATATGTTTATCCTTATGCCATTTTGTTTATTGTAGTTTTGTAGTAAGTTTTCAAATGGGGAAGTAAGAGTCCTTGAACTTTGTTGTCCTTTTTCAGAGTTGTTTTGGATTCCTTGACATTCTATATGAATTTTAGGATCAGCGTGTCAATTTCTGCAAAAAAGCCAAGTGGGATTTTGATAGGGGTTGCACTGACTCTGTAGATCGCTTTGAGGAGTATTGCCATGTTCACAATATTGTCTTCTAATCTGTGAGCACAGAATATCTTTCCATTTATTTAGGAACACACACACACACATATATTTAGTTTATTTATTTTTGGCTGTGCTGGGTCTTCCTTGGTGCACGGGCTTTTCTTTAGTTGGGTGAGCGGGAGCTCTTCTCTAGTTGCAGTGTGCAGGCTTCTTGTTGCGATGGCTTTTCTTGTTTTAGAGCACAGGCTCTAGGGCACGCAGGCTTCAGTAGTTGTGGCTCATAGGCTCAGTAGTTGCAGTTCCTGGGTTCTAGAACATAAGCTCAATAGTTGTGGCGCACGGGCTTGGTCGCTCCGAGACATGTGAGATCTTCCCAGAGCGGGGATCAACGAACCGATGTCTCCTGCATAGGCAGGCGGATTCTTTACCACTGAGCCACCAGGGAAGCTCAGAACATGTTTATTGTGAGGTAGGTAAAATTATGAACTTGAGAAGTGCAGTTCTTGGGCAGTGAGTTATCCTATGAAACAGGCTTTGTTGCAGTGTACCGGAAAAGCTTTCAAATACGTTGAATCATTGTAACCCGCCTTTTAAGTGCAGGTTATTGAGTACAGTTGAGTCTTTCTTTAAGGAGCTTTGGAAGCATTAGCCATTCGTTCTTTCAGTGGCCGTCTGAGTGCCTAGAATGTGCCAGCAGGCGCCAGGGTGCAGCAGAGAGCAAAACTGACAAGACCTTGCCGTCGTTCTGGTGGGGTTGGGGAAGCTGGATGAGGAAAAAAAGATACACGTTGTTAGCAGGTGATGAGTGTGGTAGGAACAGTAAAGAAGGCAGTGCATGGTGAACGTAGCTGAGATGTTGCCGTTGGACCAAGTACAGAGGCTCTGGTGTGTCCGAGGCCAGGGAGGTTGTCGCTGAGCAAACCAGGGATGCGGAGAGGGTGGGAAAGGAGACCGCGGAGGAGAAGGGTAGGGAGGGCGTCTCATCTTGCCAGTCCTTTGGAGCTGGCGTCTGACGGTGGCCCCTGAGTTGAGGGCGGCTGCTCAGCAGCGGGCATGGCCTGTCTGCCCTTTTAGGTGCTGGAGCCACCTCCAGCTGCTCTGCTGGGTGGGGCCAGGCAGCAACAGGGAGACCGTTTAGAGCCCCCCGGGGAAGGGTTTGGATTCCGAATATACTTTGGAGGTGTGGCCAAGAGGCTTTGTCCTCAGAGCAAATGTGAAAGGCGAGAGAAAAAGAGGAGTTGAGTATGACTTGCAGGTTCTTCCGGGTTGGGGGCTCAAGGAGCTGAAAGGCTGTGATAGAGAGACTGGGGAGCAGCCGGCCCCTCGGGCCAGGCAGGGAGACCACGGGTTCCCACTGAAAAGCGTGCATTTGAGCATCCATCAGATGTCCCTGTGTGACCTCCATGGGCCATGGAATGGATGTGAGTCATATTGGATGAGAGTTTGAAAAGACAGCAGTTTGTTAAAAGTCGTCCCCCCAGTTCTGTGTAACCCCACTCCCAGGTCCTCTTCACTCCTGCTTCCTGTTCTCTGCTGCCATGATGAGGTGATGAGGGTGAGCTGCCCCCTGCACGAATTTGCACTGTGTTGGGGAGATGAGGGTGACACTGTCTGGGCCCCACCCCACCCCCCACGGCCCTGCCCGTGACAGTGGACATCTGGAGAGAGCCCTCTGTGGGCCGGGGACCTGGCGTGCATCCTGGTCCAGGCGCACAGCATGGCCTGAGGCTGGACCCAGACTAAACAGCCTGTGCCTGATCAGAGCCAGCAGGTAGCAGAGGGGGGCCCAGCCCCTGTGTGCTGTGCTCTGGAGCAGAGCCCTTGTCTCCTCTCACGTCTGTGTCTGTGGCTCACAGAGAGGACAGCAATGCCCCTCTGCTTTCTTTGTTAGCCAGACAAGGGAGACCCGATGATCAGCCCCCTTTTGCAGGTGAAATTACCTACCTCACCCCATGTCCTATGGCTGTGAAGTGGCTTTTATGGATTGAATTGTGTCCTTGGAAATTGACATGTTCTCACCCCCAGTATCTCAGAGTGTGGCCTTATTTGGAGATCCAGAGACAGTCAGGTTAAAACAAAGTCCTTATCCAACATGATGACTGTATCCTTGTAAGAGGGGACAAGTTGGACACAGACTCAGAGATGCCAAGAGGGAAGGCGCCCTGCGAGGGTGAAGGCAGAGACCGGGGTGATGTGGCTAGAAGCCAGGGAATGCCGAGATTGCCCCCAAACTGCCGAAAGCCATGGTACAGCCTGGAGTAGGTTCTCACTCACAGCCTCAGAGGGAACCAGCCCTGCAGACACCTTGATCTCAGCCTCCTGGCCTCCCAGTTCCGTGGCCGTAAGCCTCCCTGTGGCTGTTGCTTTGTTCCAGAAGCCCCCAACAAACTGATACAACAGTAGAACCAAGGTATATACTGAATACTTGGGTACTAAGGACCTGACGTTAAACACCCGATTCCTGCTCTCATGGAACATAAGGCTTTGCTGGCAGCGGACGAAACAGCGAATTAACACGTGACGTCAGGTGCTGAATGTTAAGAAGAGAAATGAACCGGAAGAGTGGGTAGCAAGGAAGGAGGATGGGGCAGTCGCTCAGACAGAAAAGGCTGTCTGATAATGTGACATTTGAGATTTTGAGCAGAGGCCCGGATGTGTCGAGCTGGCTGGCAGGGACGCCATCTGGGGCTCGGGCCTGAGTCCAAGGTCCAGTAGGGGACGGGCATGGCTGGAGAAGGATAGGTGATAGGAGATGAGGAGGAGAGGGAGCCCTCCTCCCTGAGCAGGTCTCGGGGCTTTATCCTGCGGTGAGGGGTGCCACTGAGCTCCCGGGAAGGCTTTGAGCAGGGTGACCCATCACTGCCTTTTCCCAGGAGAGGAATGCTTCTGGCTGATGCCTGGGGAAGGAGCCTGATCATGGGAGCCTGCAGGAGGGAGGGGGCAGCTTTAGCACCGGATGGATTGGAGTTACTGGACGCAGAGGGTTTTGGGAAGGGGCTGGAGGGAGCAAGCCTCCTACAGCTTAGCGATCTCTTACTTCTGGGAGACTCACAACTGCTGCATTCAAGGAGTAGGAGTTGATGTGAATAAAGAATTTTCTTAGGGCTTTAGTGATGGTCAAATTTCTTGCATGGACTCTTGCATGGATACAGAAATTCAGTGAGTAAATTAGTGAGGAGTTAATTAAAAAAAAATCTTTATGATGCAAGAAGAAGCAGTATTGTGGTCTTTAGGTTGCAAAGTTAGGTCAGCTTGTGTTCTAATGAAAGTAGATGATTGCAGGTTCTAAATCATAAACCATGGTCTCACAGCAGAAGTGCCTCTGGCTCAATCTTGACAAGAGAAAACCGAGCCCCAGGAGGTCTCTTGTTTGTCAGAATACAGACAGGTTCTAATTGTATCATTTCTAAAATTTGCTAAACTTTCAGTACCATTTAAAAATTTTTTTTCTATGTTAGGGAAAAGTTTATCTTTTGTAGTTGTTATGTGTATCAACCTGAATAGAGTAATTTTTGCTTCGTTGTTTGAGACTTCAAGCTGTCACCTTTCACTGATCATTTAAAGATAAATTTTAATCAAGTGCATTTTGAACCCTTATGAACCCAACCACCATACCAACCAAGCCTGGATTGTAACTTTAATTCTGGAAATGAAGGATAGTTTATTTAAACTCTGTACATTTAAAAAACCTTAGCACTAAAACTTCTTTAAAAAAGAAATGTTGTAACAGTCCTAAATGAGCCACCCTCTCTTGGCTGCTTTTATGCAATATCCTACTATTTCACAAAATGGCCTGAAAGTGGGTGACATGAATAGCAAGGGATGTACGTCTTGGGTGTTCTGTGTTTCAGCTTCTAAAGTCTTACTGCTTAATGACAAGTACCTGCTTTTTAAAGCAGAGCCTCTTTGTTGTGATGGGAGGAAGGTGGCTGGAACTCAGAAGCCAGGTGAACCGTTCCGACTCTTTACAGACAAGCTCCCAGACCTCTTCTACCTGAAAACTTGATGAGGCTCACCTGGATCCTGATGTTTACCTGAGCCCTGATCAGCTACTTCTCTGTTAAACAGTATTAGTTCATGTGAAGCATCTTGCAGGTCTGGAGGCTGGAAGTCCAAGATGAGGGTGGCAGCAGATTTGGTTTCTTCTGAGGCGTCTCCCCTTGACTCAGATGGCTGCTTCTCACTGTGTCCTCGTCCCTGGGTGTTTCTCTGTCCTAATCTTCTCTTCTTATAAGGCCGCCAGTCACATTGGACACCACCTACATGTCCTCATTTTGCCCTGGTCACCTCTTTAAGGGCCCTGTCTCCAGCACATCTGCATTCTGAGGTACGAGGGGTCAGGGCTTTGACACATGAACTTTGGGGACACGGTTCAGCACGTAACAGAGTGTAATAATGAAGTACAGATCGTCTTTCCACAGATCAACATTTTAAAAAAGCTCGTTTCTCATGGAAGCTCAGATGGCTTTTGTCACTTGCCTCGTGGAAGGGTAGAGTGTTATTTATTTCATCTCTTCTTACTGCCCTGGAGCACCCTGAAGACCTGCAGTTCTCCTGTGTGTGTGTGGTGATCTAAGATGTGCCCGGAACTTCTGGGTCTCTCAGGGCAGCCTTCCCGACCGCCTTAGTCCATTCAGGATGCTGCTGTAACCATCCCACAGCCCGGGGGCTTATTGACAACACACAGTTAATTTCTCACTGTTCTGGAGGCTGAAGTCAAGGTCACGGTGCAGGCAGACTCAGTGTCTGGTCAGCGCCCTCTTCCTGGTTCACAGTCAGCCGTCTTTGGTTCTGTTGTCACATGGTATGGGGCAGGGAGCCCTGCAGGGCCTCTTTCATAATAAAAGGGCACTAATCCCGCTCACAATGGCTCTACCCTCATGACCTCATCACCTCCCAAAGGCCCTTCCTAAGACCATCACACTGGGGGACACAGACATTCAGACCACAGATGGCCCTGATGACTTATGCCCCACCCAACAGCACCTCACCAGCTCTGCACCAGCCAGTTAGTGGGGGTGTTTGTGGGGTGTCTTCTAGGAAAGGTCAGCCGTCCAGGTTGGGCTTCCCCATGTGCCCCCCGCAAAGAGGGCCCTTCCAGTCTTCCTCCCCAACCTGTCCTCTGTCCGCTGAGACACAGTTGGCATTGCCGCCTGTGATCCCCACTGCACCAGACTCTGCTTAGCGTGTGAGCTGAAAGTAGGGCCAGGAGTCCCTCTCAGCCCCGTGATGCCTGGTTCCATCATGTGAACTCACCCTTGGGGCCCCATCTTGTAGAGAAATGGCGTCTCAGTTTAGGGCATTTGTTTTAGTCATTTTCCAGCAACCTGTGCGATTGTCTGGAGGGGTGACCTTGAGGGTGGAAGGAGTCAGGTAAGTGGGGAGTCTGGGTCATACTGGAAAGACGTGAGCCCGAATGCCCCCTGAGAAGAGACTGCATTTGATGATGCTGACAATCACTGACGCTTCGCTTTTCGACAGAGTGGATCCTGTGCCTCTGTGGGAGAGTGGTGAGCAGACGGCCCATTTGTTTCCAGCAGTGTTCTGATGTTCTTGGCACTGGGATTTAGGAGACACAGCCGACAGAACTCCCATTCCTAGCGCGTGAAGATGATGCCAGTGTTCTGCCATTCTTCACTGGTGGGGGATGCCCCGGGGCCCAGGTGGCATCACTGACTCCTACCCACCCCAGGGTATCCCGGGGGAGCTGAGAACTGGCAGGAATGTTGCTGCTTGGGGTGGAGAGTGCAGCCTCGCTGTGAGCCGCTCAGACTCCATGAGGCCGACATAGTCCTTCTGAAAAGAGCGTTTCTCTTTGCTGAAAGGAATCTGATACACTTGCAATAATTTATAGCCGAGGTCCTCTGTTTTACATCTGAGCAAAGGATTTTTTTTCTTTTTCTGGCTAGTCTTCTTTTCAGATATGCGAAAGGGATGAAAATAGTCCAGATTTGGGCAGGTGAATTATTCTTCCAGTAAGCTAATGTTGATAGCGCATCTGAAAAAAAAAAGAGAGAAAAGGCTCATCTAGCAGAATGGAGTTTATGGACAGGGGAAAGGGCTTGTGATTCATTTACATGTTCTAAGTACTATCAGGAAAGCTAAGAAACCAAGACTGGATTGTGTCCCCCCAGACCCCCGACCCTGATCCCTGCCACCAAATTCATGTCAACACAACCCCCAGTGTGACTGTATCTGGAGGTGGCATTTTCAGGAGATAAGTAAGGTTCAATGAGGTCATAAGGGTGGGGCCCTAATCCAGTAGGACCGTGGCCTTCCCAGAAGAGCAAGCTCTCTTGTCTCCACATGAGGACCCGGTGAGAAGGCACCTCTGCAAACCCGGAGGAGAACCGAATCAGCTGGCACCTTGAACTTGGACTTCCAGCCTCCAGAACAGTGAGAAATAAGCTTCCGTTATTGAAGCCACCTGGACTGTGGTATTTTGTTATGGCAAACTAATACAGAAGGAAATGAGTTAAGCCGGGCTATTTTTCAAAAAGGATGACTGATGGAACATGAACACCAGTACTCAAGCTTGTGTTTGAGCCAAATACAAGCATTCCCATTTATTTATCTTTTTTAATGGTCTTTTCTTTTTTCTTTTTTTAAAAATAGCTTTGTTGTACAGTAAGCTGTACATTTATGAAGTGCTCAGTTGATGAGTTCTGATGTACAGGAGCTTCTCTGGTGTTTCAGACAGTAGAGAATCTGCCTGCAGTGCAGGAGACCCAGGTTCAATCCCTGGGTCAGGAAGATCCCCTGAAGGAGAAAATGGCAACCGGCTCCAGTCTTCTTGCTTGGAAAATTTCATGGACAGAGGAGCCTGGCGGGTTACAGTCTGTGGGGCCTCAAAGAGTGGGGCAGGACTGAGCAACTGAGTACACGGAACCTTCCGCACATAAAATAACGAGCATGCATCCATCAGGCCGGAAGTTTCCCCATAGCTTTTTGTGGTCCCTCCTCCTTCCCTTCTCTTTCCCCATCCCTAGGTAACTACTGGGCTGCTTTCTTTTACAATCAACTAGTTTGCGTTTTCTAAAATTTTATATAAACAGACTCATAGAGCATATGTTCTTTTTCACCCTCTCCTCACCCCCCCACCCCACAGTCTGGCTTCTTTTACTCAGCAACACTTCTGAGAGTCATCCAAGGCCTGTGTATTGATAGTTTATTCCTTTTTACTCCTGAGTACGGTTTTATGGATATACACCGTTAACTTGGCCATTTGCCTATTAATGGACATTGGGTTGCTTCCACTAGGTAGGTAAGTATTTAACTTTTTAAAAAGTGCCAAATTGTTTTCTGAAGTGACTATATCATTTCACACCCCACCAGCAGTTATAATAACTCCAGTTCTCCCATATTCTTACCAACACTTGGTATGGGCAATCTTCCTTTTTTAAATTGAAGTATAGTTGATTTATAGTATTATATTAGTTTCAGGTGTGCAGGATAGTGATTCAGTATTTTTGCAGGTTATACTCTTTATTAAAAGTTATTATACAATAATGGCTATAATTCCCTGTGCTATATTATGTAATATATCCTTGTTGCTTATCTATTTTATACTATTGTAATAGTTGGTATCTCTTAATCTCATGCTCCTAATTTGTCCCTCACCCCTTCCCTTACCCCTCAGTAACTACTGGCTTGTTGTCTATATCTGTGAGTCTGTTTCTGTTTGGGGCTTCCCTGGTGGTTCAGCTGGTAAAGAATCTGCCCACAATGTGGGAGACCTGGGTTCGATCCCTGGGTTGGGAAGATCCCCTGGAGAAGGGAAAGCCTACCCACTCCAGTATTCCGGCCTGGAGAAGTCCATGGACTGTATAATCCATGGGGTCGGAAAGAGTTGGACACAACTGAGCAACTTTCAGTTTCTGTTTTGCATATATATTCATTGTATTATTTTTTAGATCCCACATACAAGCGATGTCATAAAATATTTGTATTGTGTGATGTCTCTCTGCCCGATTTATTTCACTAAGCATAATATTCTCTCAGTCCATCCACATGGCTGCAGATGCAGAATTTCATTTTCTTTTATGGTTGAGTAAATATTGCATTGTGTGTGTGTGCGCACACATGTGAGCACACACACACACACGCCACATCTTCTTTGTCCGTTTGTCTGTTGATAGGCATTTAGGTTGCTCCTGTGTCTTGGCTACTGTAGACAATGCTGCTGTGAACAATACATGGGGTGTATGTATCCTTTTAAATTAATGCTTTTATTTTTTCTGACCATCCAGGAGTAGATTAGTTTTAATTTAGGGGCCTCCATACTGTTTTCCATCGTGTCTTCACCAGTTTACTTTCGCACTAACAGTGTGTGAGTGTTCTCTTTTCCTTACCTCATCTCCAGCAATTGGTATCTGACTGTTTGATGATAGCCATTCTGACAGTCATGAGGAGATATCATTATTGTTTTGATTGCATTTCTTTAATAATTGGTGATGTTGAACATCTTCCCGTGTGCCTGTTAGCTGCCTGTAAGTGTTCTTTGGAAAAACGTCAGTTGAAATCTTCTGCCTATTTCTGATTGAGTGTCTTTTTGTTTTTTCTTTTTGATATTGAGTTGTCTGAGTTCTTTGTATAGTTTGGATATTAATACCTTGTCAATCCGTCATTTCTAGATATTTTCTCCAATTCCATAGGTTTTCTTTTTCTTTTGTCCATGGTCTCCTTTGCTTTGCAAAATCTTTTAATTAGGTCCCATTTGTTTATTTTTGTTTTTATTACCATAGATCCAGAAAAATATTACTATGATTTATGTCCGAGAGTTCTGCCGGCGTTCTTTTATAGGAGTTTTATGATTTCAGGTCTTACGTTTAATCCATTTTGGTCTTTAATTCCCTTTGAGTCATTTTTATATGGTGTGAGCTGATATTCTAATCTCATTGTTTTACATGTGCCTGTCTCATTTTCCCAGCATCAGTTGAAGAGATTTTTTTCCATTGTATGCTCTTGGCGCCTCTATATCTTTAGACTAATTAACTGTACAGGCATGGATACTGGGCTCTCTAGTCTGTTCCACTGATCTACGAGTCTATGGTCTATGGGACCTGTGTGTCTGTTTTTGTGCCAGTACCATACTGTTTTGATTACAATAGCTTTGTAGTATAATCTGAAGTCTTGAGAGGGTGATACCTTTAGCTTTGTTCTTTTTCCCCTATTGCTTTGACAATTCAGGGTCTTTTATGGTTCCATATGAATTTTAGGATTATTTGTTCTAGTTCTGTGAAAAAAAACGTCATGGATGTCTTAATAGTAATTTCATGAAATCTGTAGATTACTTTGGGTAGGATGGCCATTTTAACCATATTAATTCTCCCAATTTAAGAGCACAGGATATGGCAGTCCTTTTATTTTTGGCGTATCGGTAGGAGTGTGGTAGTGTCTCCCTTTATCTTTTGCATTTCCCGAATGATTCATGATCAGATGGTTAGTTTGTGATCACTGTATATTTGTTTTAACCTGATAAAAATACAACACAAAGAGAACTCTAAGAATCTACATCATTTCAGTATATTATTACTATTACGTGAAACATTGGGAATGACCGCCCTCAGTAGGGAATGATGCAACAGTGTGATGACCAGCAGCATTCACCTGAGGTGGACTTGTAGTCACTAACGTGGAAAACACTCATGATAAAGTAAGGGGGCAGAAAAGGCAGGTTGAACAGTTCATGTATAGCTGTGTCTCGTGTGTGTGTGTGTGTGTGTGTGTGTAGAGAAAAAGGGAGTGAGGGGGCACTGTATGGGAATGGATGAGATCTTGAAACCCTGTGTTGTTAGACGAGTTCATTTCCAGTTTTTCATAAATTCTAAAGCAGGCTCTAACAGATGTCTTCCTTCCCGTGGCTGTTTGTGTAAGGTGCGTCTCCCGTGGTGGAGCTGCTGTGTCAGTGAATGTAGAGCTAAACCTTTGAACACACGAGTCCGTGTGGACTTTATTTTGCTTCACTAATTGTCTGCATGGTGCCAGAGCCACACCTTCCAGCTCCTGTGCTTTATACCTTTATCTGGCAGGACCATGTTTTGCACCCCAGCCTAACTGTTCTTCGATTCCAGAATTTTTCTACCATTCCCAGGTGGTTTTCTTCCAGGTGAACTTCAGAATCATTTCCAAAGTTTAAAGAAACTCTTACAGGGGTCGTTGGTATTAGTTATCAGTTCTTGTATATTTCAGGGAGAAGTGACATCTTCACACAGTCGGGCTTCCTCCCACCTGGAAATGTGGTCTCTTCTGTGACCGAAAAGCATTCACTTAGGTTCCTAAGCATTGGATTGTGTTTCTTACATAAAGCCTTACTGTATCTTAAATATATTAGATATTTTACACATGTATTTTTTTTGCTGTTATCAATGGGATTATTTTACACTGTCAGTTTTAATGACCGTTGCCACATCGGAAACTATCAATTTACAGAATTTGGAAACTAGCCAACTTGGTGAATTTATTTCTCAGTTTTTTTTTCAGCTAATTGTATTGAGTTCTTCGGGTAGACAGGTGTACATACTGTCATACCATCAACCAGTCCTGTGTTTTTTTTGTTAGCATCTTCTGGATCTAGGTTAAACATTGATGATACTGTCAGTGCTTCAGTAACAGTACTGTCAGCTGCTCTTGCAAAGAAGTCCAAAACCTGAGTGCCACCCTAAGACTGAAGTTTCTTGCTCACGAATCAGTTCTGCAATGGTGGGTCCAGATTGGGCTACTGACGTTCACATGATCGTTCCACAGGCTCAAGCCAGGGACCCTGCCGTCCTTAACACCTGGCTTCCAGCATTTACTGACATTCTGTCCTGCCAGAAGGGGGAGGAGCATCGAGGTGTGTGCTTGGATTTTAATGGCACAAGCTGCAGTGTGTGGGCTCAGTCACATCTGACCCTCTGTGACCCCATGGCACATGCTACTTCCACGCATGTCTGCAAGGGAGAAAAATGCTCAGCTGGTGCAGCGTCCCTGGCCCAGCTATACCCCTTACCGCAGAAGGGGACTCGATTCAGGTGGGCAGTTCCTGCCCCTGCCCACCTCCCCACCCCACCCCACCCCCGGCGTGCACCAACGTTAAGGGGAGTGCCTCAGCCGGGCAGGTACATTGTATTGCTTGCCTCATCAAGGGCCAGTTTGTTCCTTATTCACTGACCTTAATAACTTCTTATCTCTATATGGCAAGAAATGTATTACTATGTTCATTTCATTACCTGATCAGTTTGTAAGGTATTGATTGCTTTTATCCAAGCCACACCGTTCTGCCTTATGTTTTACTCGTGTGCTTTCAGTGATTATTATCTGACTTTAAGTCACATCCTCCCAGCACCTGAGATACGCCCCGGAATTGAACATGTTGTGCTAAGGTGTGCTGGGTCAGAGGTTGTGGGGTGAAGGAAGGAACGCTGAGCTTAGGAGCAGAGCCCTGGGGCTCAGGGGCAGGCTCCACACTTTGCAGCTTAAGGCCAACGTGGCGGTCACCCACCCGGCCATCCCGCTTCCTCCTCGTCGAGAGCACCCAGGCGTGTCTAGGGATCAGGTGGCGATGCACTGCAGGATGGTAGCCCCTGCCTTCCAGCCTCAGTGGAGTTAAATTATTGTGGAGGACTTAATCCTAGTAATTCCATTATCCTTGGCACTTGGCAGGAATTAATCCAGACGTGATCTCTGACCGTGAGGTGTGGCTGTGTGGTTTCGGGAGAGGATTTCCTCTAATACAGAGAGACAAGAAAGGAACAGACCTTTTTTTTTTTTTTTTTTTTTTTTGCTTTTCTATGTAGTCATGTGAGAATTTAATGCCTGGTATGCAGCGGATCTCTGAGGTTATGGCAGGGAAACTGAAGAGAAGTCAGTTTACTGTTGGGAGTATACAAGCATGAAAGCGTTCCTTTAGGATGTCACTGAGCTCTTGCATTGATCAAACACAGAAGTAGGCTCGTCTGGACCAGGGTTTCTCGGCCCAGCGATGTTAACCTTCTGTGATCCCTGTACCACCAAGGAAGCCCCGCATCTCTTCCCTGAGATGGGGAGAGTCAGATACCCTTCTCTGTACATTCCAAAAGCCCCCTGTCTGATCTGCAACCTTGGACCATCTGTAACCTGTGGGAGCCTGTTTCCTCTGTGGGCTGATGCAGGTACACTTGCTTCTTGACAGTATGGTGTGTGTATGTGTGTGTGTTTCTTCGTAACAATAGGGGGTGTGTGTGTGTGATGCTTCTTGACAGTAGGGGGGTGTGTGTGTGTGTCCTTCATGGACGCAGTGTCCTCTGTGTGTGTGTCTTTCGTGGATGCAGAGTGTCTGTGTGTTGTGTGTGTACACGCACGTGTGTGTGTCCTTCATGGATACAGAGTGTCCTGTGTGTGTGTGTGCGCACGTGCACGTGTGTGTGTCCTCATGGATGCAGTGTCCTGTGGTGACCTTTTCCCCGCCGCCGGCATTGGCATGGTTCTGGCCGGAATCAGTCTTTATGGAGTAACTGCCGAGGATTTTGTCTCCGTGTCCGCACAGTCTTCATCCTGCGTACGGACCCCCCTCACGTCTCCGGGGAGACTGTGTTCCTCCAGCACCTGCCCTGTGCCCACGCCCTGTGCCCGCCGCGCTCTCTGCCTCTCAGTCCCAAGTGTCCCCGGCAGCTTTGTAGATGCTGGGTTTGGAGGAAGGAGGTGACGTCGGGCTCAAGCCGACCTGGAAAGAGGGAGCCAGGCCCTCGGGCCTCGGCCATCACCGCTGGGTGAGCTGTTGGCAGCCCCACCACCCACCCCCAAGTGGCTCCATTCAGCATCGCCTGCTTCCACGCAGGAGCTCACCCCAGGACGGGGGAGCCAGACGGGGTGGGCTTCTGGCCAGACGGCGCTGTGCCGGAGAGGTTCAGCCCCGACCTGAGGCTGAACTACCATCCCTGGCGCTGTGGCCACCCCTGCTGGTCGCCCACCCCTGGTGCCTCCCAGTGTGTGGGGCCCTTGTGGGCCAGGGGCGCTCAAGCACCGGGGAGAGCGCGTCCCGTTCTGCTCCAGCGGGTGTGGGGCGGTCCGGAGGTGCCCCTGGGACTTAGTCCCAACACAGTCTCACTTGAGCACGCCAGTTCTCTTCTCCCTCGTGTTGTGACGTTTGAAGAATGTTGAGTTCTACCAGTAAAGCTTTTCTGTCTGAAGCCTCTTGGGAATTTGTAACGAGACTCTTACACGCCACATCTTCTTTCTTCCCTCCCAGCTCTTGACTTTTGACAAGTTGGTTATTAGGCTTTTGGTTTGTCTGTCAAACCTTTCATTTGTATGTGGATTAAAATAAGTTTAAAGAGCAGAAAAACAACATGTTTCCAGACATTTCACCATCTGTGTGTCTAAATGGTAGGCTTGCGTTTATTATTGAATCCGTGTATACGTGGTGGTTAATTACTTCAGCCATCTCTGCATCACGTATGTCTCAGGGTTTAGACTGTACTCGGAAGGGTGTATTTGCCCCTTGTGTTCATTTGCCTTTCATGTGGTTTACTGTAGAGCTCAGTTGCCCTGACCTTCACGGTTTTCCATCACTCCCTGCCTCCCCCCTCAGTATAGTGATTGCCTTTAGTGAATCCCTGTTATACACTTCTCACCCATTATTTTTCAAACCGAGAATCCTCCAAAATCCTCCACTCCTTTTACTGATAAAGGCACCGAATGAAGCTCGGGCTGTTCCGCATACGGTGTTTCAGCCCCAGCGGCCCATCCAAGTCCACAGAGTGGGGCAGGGGAGTGGTTGGCATGTGGACATGAGGGAGGCCCAGGACCTGTCCTGCAGTCAGCAAAGAATCAAGTCTGGAAACCCAGAAAGCATCACAGTAGCCCCTGAAGTTCCTAAACTGGGGGTGGAGGAACAGGGAAAGGAGGTGTAGTGATGAGCGCAGTGGATCCTCCAGCCCACACGTCCTAAATTCAGCAGAGAGGAAGCAGAGGGGCGCGTGCGAGCCCACGTGTCGTAGCCTCTCCCTTTGGGAGGCAGCAAAGCGTTCGTCGGGCTGTTTCGAGAAGAGTTTTCTGGCCTAGTGTCGGACTCTCGAGTCCCGTCAGCCGGGAGGCTGGGGTGGTCGTGTCCCATGTGCGTGCACATGCCTGCACACGCGTGAGATCCTGACGCCCTGAGGGGCGGGAGTGGACTCAACACCGCGGAGGCCTTGGCTCCCTTTGGAGTCTGGTCCACGGGACCAGCCTGAGAGCAGGTGATGGCGCGTTTTCTGTTAATAATGCGAGAGGACAGGCGGCAGCCTGGGACAGGCTGGACGGCCGGCGAGGGCCCGAGAGCTCCCACCGGCTGCCCCCATCGGAGCCCGGGATCTCCATCGCGTCGCCCCTGCCCTCGGCTTCCTGGTCTTTCTCGTGTGTGAGGCCCGCCAGGTCCTCCCTCCGTGGCCGAGCTCGCCGCACAAGCTGATAAAAACGAGTTTCTGAGACTCGCCGAGCGGAGCCCAGGCCCAGGGCTTGATGTGGTGGGTTTTGGCACACATGGTTGATTCGTCCTCTCTGTGCACCATAAGGTCTCTCCAGGTGTGGAGAGGCTCAGTCTTCAGTCCGTTCTTCCTGTGCCATCAGCGTGCTATTTGTTCAGAAAGTACCAATGAACGCAAACTCCAGCGGTAAGGTAAACCGGATGCAAAAGAAATAATCTTAAGAAAATTTTAAAAGAGAAAAAAAATGTGTCCTAATGGGTCTCTAACAGATGCAGGAGGCTGAGTGAACCGCCACGTCCCAGGCTCTGCTTTATTGCTGGGACCACGCGGCATGGATGAGAACCAACTCACTGAGGGCTCAGCTCTGCAGGCTTGCTCTCAGCGTTGATCAGAAAGCAGTATAGCGACATGCGAGTCAAGGACCTTTTTCAGCAGGAGGCTTGTCCTTTAGGAAGGAGTTGTACCCGTGTCACTCCCCCGGCTCCCCCATGAAAACCGAAGCTGGCCTCGCTGGCTACCTGGGATCCTGGCCCCCTGCCTCGGCTCTCAGAGGCCGTGGTGACATGCCAGTCTCCCCACCTGCCTCCTGCCCGCCCCAAGCGGGTGCGGTGGCAGGTCACTGCCACCTTAGGGCAGGCTGGACGCTCTCCGGCGAGGCCTGCTTTAACGCGGCAAGTCCTGGCGGTCTGTCCATACTCAGTGTCTGTCCTGTTTTTTATTCCATCTGAAGGGCACCGCTGCTGTCCCCTGGCAAGTATTTAGCGGGTGTTCAAGCTTGTGCCACCTGGCCAGTGTGACTCACCGTGCAGCTTCATTTTTGTGGCATGAAATGAACATCCTTATAAAGATGACGGACTTACAGAAGGAAGACACGCAAGGCCGTACCATCTGCTTGACAAGAGCCGGGGTTTTAAATTGGCTTCCTCAGCATCCCTTTATAGATGAGCATCAGGCATCCTGAGGTCAGCACTAACACTGGGAAAACAGGTCTGGGCTGTCTCCTTTGGGAACTTTTATTTATTTTTATTTTCAGATTAATTTGTATTAGAGTATGGAGAAGGAAATGGCAACCCGCTCCAGTGTTCTTGCCTGGAGAGTCCCATGGACGGAGGAGCCTGGTGGGCTGCAGTCCGTGGGATCACAAAGAGTCGGACACGACTGAGCGACTAACACACGCATATTAGAGTGTAGTTGCTTTTCAACATTGTGTTAGTGTCCACTGCACAGCAAAGTGAATCAGTCAGCCATATACATGGATCCACTCTTGTTTAGACTCTTTTCTCATATGGCTCATTAGACTATTAAGTAGAGTTCACTGTGCCATACAGTAGGTCCTTGTTAGTTATCTGTTTTGTATATAGCAGTGTGGGCATGTTTTCTTCTAGGAATTTTTAAAGGAAACATTTAAAAATTTATTTTAAAGGTTAGAGCATTTTTAAAATGTAATTTAACTCTCCCCTCACCCATATTATTAAATTACCCTAGCATTTTTAAAATTGTGATTAAAATACACATAACATAAAATTTATCATCTTAACCATTTCCAAATATATTGAGTTACTTTTCAATTCCACGACTTGCCCTTTTGGAATTTTTAATCATGTTTCTTACATAGAGCTGTTTTAATCACGCTGGGAGTCCTGGAGAATATCAGACTGTCAGACTGGATAATGTCAGAGTGAAACAAAAGAGAAGCATGGACATTGCCTTGGGTGGAGTGAAGTGAGGCACTTCCTGGTCTCTATTAATGGAGCTCAGATGTGCTTCAGAGCTTTTCTTTGCAACTTATATTTTGTATTTTATTATTTTGTTCTAAGATCAGTCTGCTGAGCCTATGAATACAATGAGGTTAATACTATTGTAATTATATCTTAATTATAGCTCAAGGAATACTGTAAAATAATACACTGCCTGGGTGAAACAAATAAGGAAGTTTAATTTCCTGTCTAATCATATTTTTCCTTTCTGGTTAGCATGTTAAAAAGTAATTTTGAAAACATGGCCATGTTTTCCTTCCCAATTCATCTATTTCCTTGAGATATTTATTCTACACTTGTAGAAGAGCATTTCACTCTAAGCAAAGAGTCAGACAGGACTGAGAGACTGGACTGAACTGATACATTGTTTTCATTCAGTGTTCCTGTGTGTGTGTATGTGTGTATTAAGCTTATTGGCCAGTCACTTTGGGTTTCTGTTTTCCTAAAGAACACAACCCAAACAATGAAGCTTCCCTGGAAATGTTTCCTGAGCTTAGCTCACTGGAGAAGTGTCTTGCCAAAGTGAAATGACTGGATGGAGGCTGGAAAGAGGAAGGCCGAGTCAGGGTCGGCCTCCCTGACCTGAACCGGGTCCAGTCTTGGCGGCTCTTGAGCAGCTCGAGGGGCAGGAGAAGGGAATCGGGTGTTTTCAAGCCCTAGCCAGTGGGACTCAGTTCTGGGGTGCAGAGGGGGCAGCTATTTTGCTAATTAAAGGGTAAGAAACTCTCACTCTCGAGAGGCTGGACGAGTCCCTGGGTCCCTTCAGGGCTGTTAAAAAAGAGGCCCTTTGCTCTCTGGTCAGGAAAGAGTGTTCAGTTTAATGCAAGGTGTGGACGTCACTCAGGAGTTCGTGGTCCTTGCAGCTCAAGACCGGTCCGGCCAGAGCAGCTAGGTGAGCACAGTATTCATTTCTTTCCTCGTTTTTGGTGGTGAAATACACATAAAGTAAAATTGACTGTTTTAACTCTTTCTGAGCGTGCAGTCCAGTGACACGCAGCGTCCTTCACTGCAGCCATCAGCACCATTCATCCCAGAACTTTTGCCTCTTCCTGAGCTGGAAACTCCCTGTCCATTAAAGTCCTGTCCACCTCCGTTCCCCCCTCTCCCCAGCCCCTGGCCACCACCAGGTACTTTCTGTCTCTATCACTAGACTGCACTAGAAAGCTCGTGTAAGTGGGATCATAGAATATCTTTGACTTTTTGTGTCTGGCTTATTTCATGCCGTGTCTTCAAGGTTCATCCATACTGTAGCACATGTCAGGATTTCCTTCCTTTTTAAGGCTGAATAATATTCCATTCTGCGTACAGACCACGTTTGTTCGACCATTCATCCATTGATGGGCTCCTGGGTGGTTTCCTCTTTGGGGTGCTGTGAATTGTAATGCAGTGAACATGGATGTGCACATAGCTGTCTGAGGCCCTGCTTTCAGTTCTTCTGGGTGTCTGCCCCAAGATGGAGCTGCTGGATCAGATGGTGTTAATAATTTGGTAAACAAGTCAAGTGTTTAATACTGTGAGGAGCACAGCGGCCGACGCATCTTATATTCCAAGCAGCAGTGCACAGCACTCAGTTTTGAAACCTCCTAGGACAGAGTTGCTCCGAGGAGAAGGTCTCCTTCTTCAAAAGCAGCAGAAGCTGAGGGCACCAGGAGCCCATCAGGCTCCTTCCAGAGGAGCTGCAGCAGAACGCCCCCCACCCCCGACTTCCCACTGAGCAGTGTCTTAGTGGGCTGGCCATGCTGGCCAGACGCTTAGCTCATGCCCAAGGGTGACAGCACTGGTGCTGGAGTTAACAGCCCACAAGCAGAGGTGCTTCTGAATCAAGGGTGTCTGGGTGAAGAAAGCCGCCAGGGCTGAACCAGCCCTCGGTGCTTGGAATACGTAACAGCCAGAGTGAGGAATACATCTTTAGATAACTCCTGTCCTAACTTTGCCTTAAAAACATGGAGCTGATTCTCTCCATGCATTAGTCCTCAGTGAGATAGCGGGAAAGTCTCATGAAAGTAGAGACTGTATATATATATATATATATATTTTTTTTTTTTTTTTAATATATTAGGTATGTATGTATTTGGCTGCACCAGGTCTTAATGGCATCACATGGATCTTCTGTCTTCATTGCAGCATACGGAATCTTTAGTTGCAGCATGCGGAATCTAGCTCCCTATCCAAGGATTAACCTAGGCCCCCTGCATTTGGGAATGCAGAGTCTTAGCCACTGGGGTGTGTGTGTGTGCTCAGTCGTGTCCGACTCTGTGACTCCATGGACCATGGCCCGCCAGGCTCCTCTGTCCATGGAATTCTCCAAGCAAGAATACTGGAGTGGGTAGCCTTTCCCTTCTCCAGGGGATCTTCCCAACCCAGGGATTGAACCCGGGTCTCCTCCATTGCAGGCAGGCTCTTTACCACCGAGCCACCTGGGAAGGTGATTTTTCCAGTAGTCACGTACGGATGTGAGAGTTGAACCATAAAGAACGCTGAAGTGCTGAAGAATTGATGCTTTCAAACTGTGGTGATGGAGAAGACTCTTGAGAGTCCCTTGGACAGCAAGGAGATCAAACCAGTCAATCCTAAAGGAAATCAACACTGAATATTCATTGGAAGGACTGATGTTGAATCTCTAATACTTTGGCCACCTGATGGGAATAGCCAACTCATTGAAAAAGACCCTGATGCTGGGAAAGATTGAGGGCAGGAAGAGAAGGGGGCAGCAGAGGATGAGATGATTGGATGGCATCATCGATTCAGTGGACACAAGTTTGAGAAAATTCCAGGAGATAGTGAAGAACAGGGAAGCCTGGTTTGCTGCAGTCCATGGGGTCGCAAAGAGTCGGACACGACTGAGTAACTGAACAACAGTTCCTCAAACGTTCTTCTTAAGACATCTAACAAGTGTCCTTATTTGCTTTTGTGACAATAAAAGACATTATTTGTAAGTGATTGGATTTCAGTCAGTTCTTTTAAAATGCAGTGCATTTTGTCTCCATCTTTAAATCTAATGCTTAACAATCAGCTTGTCATTATAATAAGAGGAGATGCTTGTTGATTGCTTACACTGTGGTAGACTTGGTGCTAATTTGTCATGCTGCTTGCAACTTTGTGAGGCTCCTTTATTCCTGTGAAACTGCAGCCCAGTAAGGTTAAGGGGTTTACCCAACAGAGGATGGAACTGAAATTTCAGACTCTGACCCTGATAACCTCTGTCTCATTGTTTGTGTAACCTCAGTTTTGAAGTACTTACTAAATGCCAGCCTCTGTGAGAAGTATGTTAATAAAATCACTATGACCCAGGCACTATTTTAGCCCCATTATTCGTGATGAGAGTGGTACAGAGGGCAATCTGTATCACAGCTGCTCCAAGGAGCAAGCTTGCCAAGACTGTCTGGCCAAATCCTGACTGAACCCAGTTCATGATCTCTGGGTCTCTGCTCTACTCCTGAACCTGTGTGCTTTCATCTAACTGGCCAAGCTGATGGGTGAAAAGAATAGCATTTCACAGAGGTTTTAATTTGTATTCTTTTTAATCAGGATGAGCACCTTCTCATTTTTCTAAGAACTGATTCTTTCCTTTGTTCTCTGTTGTTCAGTTGCTCTGTTGTTTCCAACTCTTTGCGACCCCATGGACTGCAGTGTGCCAGGCTTCCCTGTCCTTCACCATCTTCCGGAGTTTGCTCAAACTCGTATCTGTTGAGGCGGTGACGCCATCCTCTGTTGGCATCTCATCCTCTGTTGTCCCCTTTGTTCTTGCTGGTCTTCAAATCAGACAGCTTCCTTTGTCTTCAGCGTACCTGTCGCTCAGAGGCCCTGACTCGGGTATGATGTGTTTGCTTGGATTCGCGTGGGCAGAGTACAGTGAACAATCCATTCCACGTGTTCTAGCCAGGGCCTTGGTTCTCAGTTATGTTTCTTTTAAAAAATTAAATGGAGTAACAAATTTAAATGAGAAAGCAATAGCAACCAGCCTTGTTCATTTGGAATGAATGGCTGTGCTTCCTTGTAATTCCATTTATATGGGAAGATTTGTATCAGTCAGTAGAGGGGAGGTTATGCCATGGTAACGAACAATTCCCCCAAACAAATAGCTCAGTGGTTTTCACAGCGTGGTTGAGTTCTGCCTCTGTGGGTCAGGGGGTGGTTTCTGCTGTCTGTAATTCCTTAGGGGCCCAGTCTGGGAGGGGCTGCAGTTCGTGGCGGGGTCTCCACGATCTTAGAAGCAGGGAAAGAAGACCCATTGGGCTTTGAAGTTGGCCTCTAAAGCCTGTACTGGGAGTGACACATGATTCCACTCAGCTCACTGGCCAGGGTAGGTCACGGTGCCCACACCGGTGTTCAGAAGGGTGGAGAAATGAGATCCTGCTGATGTACAGCCCTGGGGCCGGGGGCGGGGAGGGGGGGGCAGAGACAAACACTTTTGGGTCCCAGGTGACCCCCTTAGGAGCGGCAGCCCATCTTCTGCACCTCAAGTAGCAGAAGTCCTGAGACTGTGCTGAGCAGAAGTGAGATTGTGACTTAAACAGCAAGAGCTCTGCCTGACGGACATAACAGGCGAGGCCAGAGCTGGCTCTCCTCCTCTGGGATCGGGGCGAAAGCCCAGGACCCAAGTACCAAGAGGCCAGTGGGTCACAGACACGGTTTCCTAAGAGCCTTGTCGTCAGGACCGGCCAGCTCACCCCTGTCGAACCTGGGTGGTGCGCTCCCATTCCACCTGCTTTTCTGTGTGTTCGAAAGGCATCAGATGCGCTCTTTCCTGTGTGTTTCCCACGGTCGTTTTCTCTCGGCCTCGACACCTCAGTTCTCACCTGCTGTCAGAGCTTGTTTTACCAGGTCACTGCCTCAGTTTTTTTTTTCTTGGACATGAGCACATTAAAAGACACTGGTTGGCTTTCCCTTTCATTTAAGTCATCCAACACTTACAAATAATATTTTAAGGTATTTCTTGATGATCTCGAGGTGTTTTTTTTTTTTTTTCCTTTAGAGGTAGTTTTATTGAATTTGAAAGTTCAGTTTACTCTGTGGTTCTGGGGGAAAATGTCATGTTCCTTCTTTTCCCTTTACCTCCCGCACAGCCTCAGTGTGTGTTTTAGAGGTGCGATCGTTTTCCTTGCTTCTAGAAAGCAAGCTGTCAGGGGCCGGAGACCACACGGCTCTGACACACGTCGGGTGATGTTCCTGTGAGCTGTCTGCCTGGGAGGGGTCACTGTGCAGAGAGAGGTTCCGAGAACAGCAGAGGAAGAAGACAGATCCAGCCCCACACAGCTCACGCAGCTAAGCCCGGGAGAGGACGGTGCTTAGCTCCACGCTGCCCATCAGCGACACGTGGAACCCGATGGAATACAGCTACACGGGCACCCTGCCCTGGGGCGGGGGGACCCTCCTGCCTCCTTGAGTAGGTGCTGAGCTGAGTCCAGTGAGGGCACATTCAGGCAGAGCTGGTGGGGGGGTGGGCGGCGGGGGGCAGGCAGGGGCCTGTGGTGGACCTGCGTTGTTAGCAAGTTTGAATCCGAAGCATTGAGAGGTGGGGGGAGTCGGCCGTGGAGGCCTTCTTGAGCGGCTTTGCGAGAAGCGTGGACTTCACCCTGTCAGCTTTCGGTAAATATTTGTGTGAGTCATGTGGACTGTTCCGTGGTAAGGGCAGACATTTGGTGTATAAGACTGAGTCACGAGGACCCACCCAGTGCTCTTGGAGAGGCCACTCGATGCTGTGAAGAACAGCATGGACCTGCCTCCGGGAGGGAGGCGCCCTGTTAGGAGGAAATCCACCCACCGTATTTCTCGGGCGTGGCGAATGCCCAAGAATGCCCTAGCACAGACCAGGTCCACAGTCCTGGCTTCTCAGGTGGTGGTAGCGGTAAAGAACCTGCCTGCCAGTGCAGGAGATACAAGAAACACAAGTTCCAGCCCTGGGTCGGGAAGATCCCCTGGAGGAGGGCGTGGCAACCCACTCCGGGATTCTTGCCTGGAGAATCCCACAGAGGAGCCTGGTGGGCTACCATCTATGGGGCCGCAAAGAGCTGGACATGACTGAGTGATTTAGCACGCACATAGGCCCGTGTCCTGCTGGAGGAGGCCCACTCGGGGTGGGGTGGGGGGAGGGCTGTTATTCCACACCAGCAGGGATTTGACTTTCTCCTGTGGAACTGACCGGCGAAGACGTCGGGAGTCCTGGCCTAGAAGCACGGCTCCCCATCTCTGCTGGGTGCCCCACCTCCAACCCCCTAAACCGCACTCAGAACACCTGGCCATGAAGCGCAGCTGGGAGGAGGTTGATGGGAAATGCAGGCCTTCTGCGGCTCACAAACAAGGCTCTTCTCGGGGACGGGGAGGTCTGTGTTCTGCTTGGTCGCAGGTGTAGACTGGAGGCTTCCCCAGACAGAAGCACGAGGCTTCACAGGAAGCTGGCCTGATGGAGACAGAGGCCCTTCGAAGGGATGCATGTGCTCAGTCGTGTCCGACTCTTTGCGACCCCATAGACTGAAGCCCACCAGGCTCCTCTGTCCATGGGATTTTCTAGGCAAGAATGCTGGAGTGGGTCACCATTTCCTTCTCCGTTGAAGGGACTCAAGGTCTCCCCTACTCGAATCCATGCCCTGCATCCCGTCCAGCAATGCCCGGGGATCCCCCAGCCCTGTTTCCCCGACACTGGTCACGGCCCTCAACCCTGAGCCCTCCCGAGCCATCGCTGTGTCTTCGTGTCCGGTCACACACTTCCTCTTACACCCATGCCGCGGCCTGCTGGGTTCTTCCCAGCCTCGGGGGATGTGTGCCCCTCTGTCCATGTCGCCTCCTTCTTCCTCACGTGCATCTCCTCGTGTTTTCCAGGCTCTGCAGAGTAACCTGAGGTATTCCCTGTTGCCCAGACGACTTGTCATCAGCAAGAGATTAGCCCAGTGCCTGCATCCCGCCCTGCCCAGTGGCGTGCACTTAAAAGCCCTGGAAACCTATGAGATCATCTTTAAGATCGTGGGGACCAGATGGCTGGCCAAGGATTTGTTCCTGTACAGGTAATGCTAGCTTCACCCGCCACTTCCCTGTTATTCCCCGAGGAATCCGCGTTTCAGTTTGCCAGATCAGAGAAGGAGGAACAAAGTGAAACGCAAAGGGGTGCGTCCGCTTGCCCTGAAGCCGTCCATCAGGAGGTTCCCCCAGCACCTGTCCTCCGGAGTCGGTCCTCCCTGACTTTTCCCCTGAGCTGAAATGCACTGTGTGCATGCTGCCTGTGGCCTGCCCCATGTCCACACTGGGTGGTGACCGTCCCATGACGACTGGGCTCCTCCGTCACCAACATAGACGGCTGGCTGGCTGGCCGGCCGGCCGCTCTCGGAACCCCCTGGGGCTGGCCAGCCCCTCGGAGCTTCTGAGCAGGCCTCTTATTTTCCCTCCTCTCCGTTTTTTTTCCTCTGTCCCCAAAGCTGCGGGCTGTTCCCGCTTCTGGCGCACGCAGCCATGTCGGTGAGGCCCGTGCTGCTCGGCCTGTACGAGAAGTACTTCCTCCCGCTGCAGAAGCTGCTCCTCCCGAGCCTCCAGGCCTTCGTCGTTGGCCTGCTGCCCGGCCTGGAGGAGGGCTCGGAGATCTATGACAGGTGGGTGTTGTCCAGAGCCCGTGGCTCCCCGACCCCCGGTATGGGGGTGCTGGCTTGTGTTTTGTTCCCCCGCTTTGTGAGAAACCTTTCTGTGGCGTCTCTGCCTGACGAAGTACCGCGTGCCCCTTCGAATTTTACCACGTTTCCAGGTGAGGGTCAGGAGGTAAGAAAGTTCCCCAGAGTCTCTTGGTCTGTGGGCGGCGGGGCATGGGGTTCTGCCTCTTAATGTGTCGGGTTCTGAAGTTCTCCTCCCTTCTGTACACTTGTGAACGTGAAAGCGTTTGTCGCTCAGTCACGTGTGACTCTTCAAGAGCTTACGAGCTGGAGCCTGGCCAGCTCCTCTGTCCATGGGGATTCTCCAGGCCAAGAATACTGGAGGGGTTTGCCATGCCCTCCTCCAGGGGATCTTCCTGACCCAGGGATTGAACCCAGGTCTCCAGCATTGCAGGCAGATTCTTTACTGTCTGAGCCACCAGGGAAGCCCGTTGTTTACTAGGCTGCTTCCAAATAAAAAAGCAAGGCTGGGTTTCATTGATGGGTAGGGCTCGGCTTGACGAGTTTCAGTAGCACCTTGGAGAAATTTGGCAAGCTCCCAGGCATAGAAGTTCATGCAATGGTGTCTGTTTGTTTTTATTTATTTCAATTGGAGGCTAATTACAATATTGTGGTGGTTTTGATCACTGCTTAGGATGGTAAAGTATCCGCTGGCAATGTGGGAGACCTGGGTTTGATCCCTGGGTTGGGAAGATCCCCTGGAGAAGGGAACAGCTACCCACTCCAGTATTCTGGTCTGGAGAATTCCATGGACTGCATAATCTGTGGGGTCACAAAGAGCTGGACACGACTGAGTGTCTTTCACTTTCACTAGGAATGGGAGAGAGGATTTATCCACGCAGACCATGACATATACACGGTGCCCTGTGTTTCTGGAGAATCGTAGTGTGAAAACTCAACTTCTAGGGTGTGAACTGTTCTGAATGATGCCACAGTGATGAGCCTCTCTTCACAGGACCCATTTCCAGAGCCCACGTGCAGCTGGCCGGGAGGTCTAGAAACCTGCTTGCTTGCACAAGTTTCCATTTGATGACACAAAGCCCTGCTCGAATCTTCCCCACACCAGTGACCCCAGCCATGCCACCTTTGCCTTATGGTGTCAGCTGTGGCAGGGAGTGTCAGGAGGTGTGGAGTGGAAGCAGGGAATCCATCCAAGGCCCGCTCAGAGTGCGCCCCTCAAGGAAAGCAAATAATCAGAATGTTTGCAGGATGGTCGCTGGTGACCGAGGGCATATTAAAGTCGCGAGCATCCATCCTGGCGTTTGATGTGCACTTGGCCCATTTCAGGCTTCCACTCAGAGCAGGTGGTGGCTCTCCACCTCCCCGTGGAGAATCCACCTCAGCGACGTGCCGAGTCACTAGCATCCACTTCTCTCAGAGGCAGGGTCCGTCTCGCTGTTTTAAACCTAGCCAAGTGGGCCTGTGGGTTCGGGAAGAGTCAGGGTCACACGGAGTTAACAAGCCAACCTTTACCCGACTCTGTTCTTGACTCCTAGTCCCCGGCTTTTTCTAGAAGTTCTGGTCCATTCATGTTTTCCTAATAGATGTTTACTGTAAATGCTTTTTTTCCCCCCATCATCTAAAGATGAGCACTTCAGCTCCCACAGTGTAAGGCAATTTTTTTTTTTACCTGTAAGAATGAATCACACCAGAAACCTATCAGTAGTCAGGATATTGTCATATATTCTCCTGGCTGATCAATGAATGTTCATTTGAATAGTTGCTCCAGCCGATGAACATGAGTGTTTTCTCCTAATATTATGATTTCTCAGCGTTCAGCCGAGAGCTGAGTAAAGCTACATGAGTCACGGGATACACGTGGCTGTGGTGCTGTCACACAAAGCCCAATCCGGCGTCTGCAGCGCTCAGGGGTATGAGTGACCAGCCTTCCGAGGTGAAGGCTGGGGGAGGGTTGTGTGGTCTCCGAGCGCGGGTGTGTGGGCGCAGCGATCAGGTGACTGCTTGTATCCATGTCAGTTTGAGAGGGTTCCTTCCTAACCTGCTCAGGAATTAAGTCAGACACTGCCCCCCTCGCCCCCAACCCCAGCAGATATTCTGCAGAGGGTCTGGGGGCAGGGCGGTCACGATGTCCGAGCCGCTGGAAAATGCTGAGGGGTGAGTGAGTGAGCGTGTCGGGGCTGGTGATTCATGGGTTTCGTGGAGGCGGGGACAGTCCCCGGTCCGTGTTTGTCAGTGAACCATAAGGCAGTGGAGATTTTGGCCGGCGTTCGGACTCGTTACTCACCCTGGCTTTCTAATAACCCTTTGATGTCCGCAAACCACTCCCACCCAGAATCCCTTTTGTACAGTGCACAAGAAGTGCCCACGTGGCTTGCTGTGAGTTGCTGTACGAGGAAGACAGATTCGTGGTTGGGAGTGGATACTAAACCCCTGCTCTGAGGAGATGGAGGAGAGGTAGGAAGTTTTCAGTGGTTGGAAAGCAGGCAAAACCCGGCTCCCCAGAGATGGCCCTTGAACTCAGTGGCTCTCAGCCTAGAGTGGCTCTGGCCCCCAGGGGACCCTTGGCAATACCTGAGTACATTTTTTGGGTGTTACACTGGGGTGGGGCGGGTGCCACTGGCATCTGGTGGGCAGAGGTGAAGGGTGGGCCTGAGCATCCCAGGATGCACACGATTGCCCCCACTGCAAAGGAGGGCCCAGCCCCAGGGGTCCACATGGTACAGAGTGAAAAACCCTGATTTAAATGGCAGTGGGAAAATCTTCATTGGCCTCTCTTCTGGCCAAGGCCAACAGCACGCTGATGAAGCCTGCTGGTCCTAGAGTTTTCTCCCCCTTGTTGTTCAGTCGCTAAGTCACGTCCAACTTCTTGCAACCCCAACCCCACGGACTGCAGCACGCCAGGCCTTCCTGTCCCTCACTACCTCCCAGAGTTGGCCCAAGTTTACATTCATTAAATCGGTGATACCATCCAACCATCTCATCCTCTGCTGCCCTCTTTTCCTTTGGCCTTCAATCTTTCCCAGCATCAGGGTCTTTTCCAGTGAGTCAGCTGTTTGCATCAGGTGGCCAAAGTGTTGCAGCGTCAACGTCAGCATCCGTCCTTCCAGTGAGTATTCAGGGTTGATTTCCCCCGTATCTGGTGTATATCTGATGTGGTGGTGCAGGGCGCTGTTGTTATTGCCCTGCTGGTTCAGATGGTTACGCCCCAGGCTGTTTGGTCTCATGACAGTTCAGTTTCCACGAGGGTCCATTCAGCAAGTGATCACATGGCCAGAGTCAGGAAGTGCCTGGGGCCCACGGCACACAGCCCGCCTTTCTCACTGGCGGGCTGTTGAGTAGAAGAGAGAGTGTGAATGTCATAGGAATGAGCTTGCATTCACAGAGGACAGGAAGCAGCGCTAAGGTGACTGAGGATGGGGCTAAGGGTTGGTGTGTGTGTTTGGTTTTATTAACTGTCGAGCTTAAATAGAGAAGATTTCCATTCTGGATGCTAAACCATGCACACTTATTTGGGAACTTCACAGTTAAGGTGATATGAGTAATTCTTTAGTAGACAGTTAATTGGCCTTTTTTTTTCCCCCCTGATAACTCACTTGGTAAAGAATCCACCTGCAATGCAGGAGACCCCAGTTCGATTTGTGGGTTGGGAAGATTCGCTGGAGAAAGGATAGGCTACTCACTCTAATATTCTTGGGCTTCCCTGGTGGCTCAGCTGGTAAAGAATCTTCCTGCAATGCGGGAGACCTGGGTTTGATCCCTGGGTTGGGAAGATCCCCTGGAGAAGGAAAAGGCTACCCTACCCATTCCAGTATTCTGGCCTGAAGAATTCCATGGACTAGACAGTCCATGGGGTTGCAAAGAGTCGGACACGACTGAGCGACTTTGGCTTCAGCTTTTAACCCCAGTTATCTTGTTCTTTACTCTGCTCTCCATAGTAGTTTTGTTGTTTAGTCACTCAGTTGTGTCCAACTCTTTTGTGACCCCATGGACTGTAGCCCGCCAGGCTCCTGTCCATGGGATTCTCCAGGCAAGAATACTGGAGTGGGTTGCCATTTCCTTCTCCGGGGGTTCTTCCCGACCCAGGGATCAAATCTGCGTCTTCTGCGTTGGCAGGCGGATTCTTTACCACTAGCACCACCTAGGAAACCCCCCTGCATGTCAGAGTCCTTTCGTAATTGCTTGTTTTCTGACCTGTAATGTCATTTCAATTTTTAATATCCATTCATTTTTAAGGTAAAATTTTTATTTTTATATTAAACTGCTTCTTTAATGTGAAAGTCACTCAGTCTTGTCCGACTCTTTGCGACCCCATGGACTGTACAGTCCATGGAATTCTCCAGGCCAGAATACTGGAGTAGGTAGCCTTTTCCTTCTCCAGGGCATCTTCCCAACACAGGGATCGAACCCAGGTCTCTCGCATTGCAGGCGGGTTCTTTACCAGCTGAGCCACAAGGGACGCAGTGTTCTGGACAGTGTTCTCTGAGTATTACAGAAGGGATAGCATAAGTGGCATTCCCCAGGCTCTCGGACAGTGGAACCCCCTCTACCGTGGCCAGTGTTCCATGGAACGTGCTTTGGGGATACGCTTTTGTAAGCCAGGGGCAGGAGACTGCAGTGTCCACACTGGAGTGTTTGTGATGGGTCTTAGCTTGGCGTTGGTCTTCTGTGAGGAGAGCTCTCCGGGGGCTTCCTGGATTAATCTGCTGCTGTGGGAATCTCTTCATAGCTCAGGACCATCCTGTCTGTCCACTGTGTCCACAGTGACCCATCTGCCCAGCTTACCATAACTGCAGCTGCTGAATGGTGCTTCTACCCCAAATCAGGGCTTGTGGTGGTTTCCAGAGCTGGGCAGGAATAAGCTCTGTTTGTTGGCTCAGCCTTGATAGAAGGCTGATCAATACCTTTAGCCACTAAACCATTCTGTGTCCTTCTGAGCATTTGGCTGTTACTGATGCTTCTTCATTTTGTTTTTTTCCCTCTGTGTCATTTGCTATGAATATTTTATGAGTCGAAAAGGCTCACACTAGGTTTAAGGAAAACAGAATTAATTTTTAATGTCGAAAGGTAGTAGACGTTTTTTCGTACGAAATGCTTAAATATATACTGAGCAAGCTGAACCTGGGCAAGCTCCAGGAGACGGTGAGGGACAGGGAGGCCTGGTGTGCTGCGGTCAGTGGGGTCACAAAGAGTTGGACGTGACTTAGCGGCTGAACAAGAGCAAGCTGCAGGCAGCATGGGTCACAGTAAAACAGAGAGAGTGGCATTCATCTGATAGTTTTCTCGAGGGCCAGCCGCGTGTCGGACGCTCATCTGGAGGGTCAGCTAGCAGAGCAGACCCGTGCTGAGTATGTGCTCAAGAGACGCTCGCGTATTTTCACCCCTTTTCTCCGCCATGGCTGAGAGATGGCATGCACAGGGCTTTCATTTGTCCCAGGCTCTACTGCCAGGAAGCAGACATAGGATTGCTGATTCCAAAATCCCACTGCTTTATACTGGGCTAGTCTTGCTGTCTTTTTTTTTCTCCCCATGTGGTCGATGCAAATAGGAAGCATATGAAAGATGGAATCATTTCAGATTTCAGTCAGACCCCCTCCTTCAGTGAAATCCCTTCGTGGGAGCTGCCCCCACTGTCGTACTGAAAAGTGCTGTCACCGGGCCCACAAGCTGTGTTTTCAGAGTTGGAGGGAACTAGCCACAGACACTCCCCAAGTGGAGAGGGGCCCACCTCGGTCCGTGTCGGGGGAAAAACAAGCTTACACCCCCCAATGCTGCTTGTCTCCGAGGAGGTCCGTCCAAGTGCTGATGTGGTGTCACGGCATCCCGGGTAAAGATAAGACCCGAGTCCACTGGGTGGTCCACAGGACGGCTTCCCGCATTGGGAGCCGGGGTGTGGAGGTGCTGGGGGCAGAGTGTCGGGAAAACGGCCCGAGACCTTCTAGAACGTGCCATGGGGTGGGAGGCCCAGGCAACAGCTGTCCCCAGTATTTCTGAAGTCCAGTGTCACTGGGCACGTGTGTGGCTGTGCTTAGGTCAGGGATGTCTTTATCATTGAGTGAGTGAGTGATAGTTGCTCAGTCGTGTCTGACTCTGTGTGACCCTATGGACTTGTAGCCCACCAGGCTCCTGTGTCCATGGGATTCTCCAGGCAAGAATACTGGAGTGGGTTGCCATTTCCTTCTCCAGGGGATGTTCCCAACACAGGGATTGAACACAGGTTTCCTGCATTGCAGGCGGATTCTTTACCATCTGAGCCACTATGGAAGTCTTTATCATTACTTAGCTCTTTAATCAGTCGTGTCAGCCTTTTGTTTTATTTTGTTTTTACGGCACATTAATAACTCCTCGTGCTTTTATACAGGGAGGCCGGTCTGCTCTTCTCCTTGGGGCAGTGAGCCCGCCTCCCACAAGCACGGTGACATCTGTGGTGAGGCCAGAGGTGGAGACGGATCTCTGTGCCCCAGGGTGACACGACCGGTCAGACGCTGCCCCTCGGCCAAGACGCGGCCCCTCTTGGTGACACGTTTGTCCTGGCAAACTCAGTGACAGCCGGTGGGCGGACGGACAGACACTGAAGGGGCACCCAGCGGCAGCTCAGAACGAGGAAGGCGGCGTTTCCCTGGCCCGCAGGCAGCGCCCTGACGCTATGCTCTCCCGTCCTAGGACAGACGCGCTGCTCCTGAGGCTGTCCCTGGTGGTTGGCAGGGAGGTCTTCTACGCCGCCCTCTGGGGGAGTGTCCTGGCCAGCCCATCCATCCGCCTGCCCGCCTCGCTCTTTGTGGTGGGCCACATCAACCGGGGCGTGCCTGGCCGGGAGCAGAAGTACATGCTGGGGACTGACTACCAGCTGACGGTGGGTGCCCCAGTCCTGGCAGGGGGCGGTGGAGGGCGGGGGCCCCAGCGGAAAGTGGAAGTGTTCCGAGAGACCAGGCCGGCGAGGAGGCGGCCTCACTGTGCAGCCCCGATGGGGACGTGGGTCTCTGACACCTGCATCACCGCGTGTGTGTTCACACATGCTGCTCACACCTGACCAGGGCCCTTCAGGAGACCCCGCGGCTTCTGTAATACAAGCGGCTCCTGAGAGCCCCCAGCTGGGGGTCTGCTGCTGAGCCGCAGCCGTGCTTTCAGCCCCTACCCCGCTCCCCGGCACACTGACCGCTGGCCACCGCCTGCAAACAGGCTCCTCCTCCGGCTCCCACCGTCTTCCCGCATGTTCGCCTCTCCTCCGGCTGCTCACACACCTAGGTTGTCCAGGTTCCTCAGGGGTCTGTCCCCAGGCCTCCTTCCCTGGAGGTGACCTGTCTTCTCATGATCTTGAAAACCGGGAATTTCTCAGATCTGTTGTCTTTTTCTCCCCAAACTTCTCCAGTTCTCCATGCCACAATACTGCAGTGAGTAGCCTCTCCATTCTCCAGGGGATCTTCCCAACCCAGGGATTGAACCCAGGTCTCCCGCGTTGCAGGCAGATTCTCTACCAGCTGAGCTACCAGGGAAGCCCAAGAATACTGGAGTGGGTAGCCTATCCCTTCTCCAGCGGATCTGCCTGAACCAGGAATCAAACTGGGGTCTCCTGCATTGCAGGCGGATTCTTGACCAACTGAGCTATCAGGGAAACACTTCCAAACTTCAGTTCAGTTCAGTCGCTCAGTTATGTCCGATTCTTTGCGACCCCATGGACTGTAGCACGCCAGGCTTCCTTGTCCATCACCAGCTCCCAGAGCTTGCTCAAACTCATGTCCATCAAGACGGTGATGCCAGCCAACCATCTCATTCTCTGTCATGCCCTTGTCCTCCAGCCTTCAGTCTTTCCCAGCATCAGGGTCTTTTCCAGTGAGTCAGTTCTTTGCATCAGGAGGCCAAAGTATTGGAGTTTCAGCTTCAGCATCAGCCCTTCCAGTGAATATTCAGGACCGATTTCCTTTAGGATGGACTGGTTGGATCTCTTTGCAGTCCAAGGGACTCTCAAGAGCCTTTTCCAACACCACAGTTCAAAAGCATTAATTCTGCCAAGTCAAATCAGTTCTCCCAAACTTAACACTTGTTTAATGGCCTGCAGTCTGTCGCCACCTAGTGGTGGACCTCGCTTCAAACTGAAAATGTTCAAAGCTGATTTCATCGTTAAGAAAGCGGGCAGCGATTCCTTACCCCTCTGAATCCATTCCTCTTTGCACCGTGGAAATAATAGGTCTTCCTGTGGGGCTCTCCGAGAGAAAGAGTGATGAAGGGACGTCGTCCGATGCTGAGGACAGAGGAGACCCTCACAGATACACCCCGTCCTCCCCTGCCCATCAGCGCTGCTTTGTCGCCACCTGTGTTTTCACCTCCCTGCTTCTGCATCTTCGGTCTTGTTCCTGGACCACCATGTAATTTTCTAACTGGTTTCTCCCTGTCTCTTCCCTCTCCCATCCAGTGCTTTTTTGGTTGCTACGAGACTTCGCTTTGCTGAAGCATAGCTTTGCTTAGATCTTTTCTGTGCTTGAAAAATTACCTGCTGCCAGCAGATAAAGTCCATCCTCAGGAGCTCCCAGTCTGCTCCCGGCTGCCGAGAGGCCTGACTCTCCCCTCTCAGCCGTCTGTGCCCCCAGAGCTCGCTGCCCCTCCTGGCCTGGCATGTCTGTGATGCCGTCTTTGCTCGAGCTGGTCCCTCCCTCTTCCCGCGCTGACTGCCCGTCTCTTCTCTCCCATCTCAGCATCTGTCCTGCCTGTCTTTCAAGCTCGGCTTCCCTACAAAGCTTCGCTGTTCCCTCAGATGAAAGGTCTCGCCCTCTCCTCTTCCCGGTTTTCACAGCTTTTTGTTAAAACTCTTCTTATGGCTGGTTCTCTATCCTGCAGCTGTAGCACATCTATTTGTACTCAGAAAGGACCCTCAAAATCCATATTGAATTGCTTTGGAGTCCACTTGACTGGATGTCATTGGAGTTTTAGTATAGTCGAAAGTCCCTGTTGGAACCTAAAAACGTTTCTTTCTGGGACTGTAGGATCTGAGGTCCTAGAGCCTGGCCATCTGGTCCAAGCTCCTCCACTTCTGAAATGGAGTAGCAAGGTCTTCCCCATGACACAGAGCCCCCCCCCCCCCCAGCGTCTGGAACTAGAACCAAGTTACCCATATATACACTGTGTTGTTCTCTTCCACGTGACATTCACATGGTGGTTTCAAGATGACCAGGAAAAGTTGTTTTCATTTTTACGCCTAAAAAGAATAGCTGCCAGTGATGTTCAATGTCTTGGGCATGAAATGTTCACGGCATCTTGTCCTTTGCAGATCAAGTCCTTATGTGCGTCCCTGTTGGACTCAAACGTGCTGGTGCAAAGAAATAACCTGGAGATTGTCCTGTTCTTCTTCCCATTTTATACCTGTCTGGTGAGCCATCTGTGTTCTTCCAGGCAGTTCTGGTCTTCCCCGAGGCCGTGGGGTAGGCGGGACAGACCCGAGCCGTCTTGTCAGGAGGGGAGGGCAGGTGCTCAGTGACCAGTGTCCACGTTCAGCTCATTTCTGTGTGGGTGGTGTTTCCATAGCAGAACTGAGGAGCTTCCTCCCTGGGCAGTGTGTGAAGAACCCACCCCTTCTGAGAACCCCCTCTTTAAAGCTTGGTAGGCTGGTAAAGAGGATCCACATGTCAGAAGGCCAGCAATTTACTGTGTCATCACCTTGCAGCAAAGTTTCCTCCATCCTTCTCCTAGGATTCCAACGAGAGTACCATCCCCCTGCTCAGATCCGACATCGTGCGCATCCTCTCAGCTGCCACTCAGACCCTCCTGAGACGGGATATGTCTCTGAACAGAAGGCTTTACGCGTGGTTACTTGGTACGTAGGGACTAGAGAGCCAGAGGGAAGGTGCTGATTTGGGGAATAAGTTCTAATCTTGGTGATGCGTTTCTGAATGTCATCAGTGTGGGAAGATGGCACGCAGACTGAACTGTCAGCTGGTCAGCAGAGTTCTGCTGTCTAGCCCGCAGCTTTGCTTATCTTGCAGTCAGTACATAAAATACAGGGAAGTAACAGGATCTTTTGAAGAAGGAAATGTCAACCCATTGCAGTGTTCTTGCCTGGGAAATCCCACAGACAGAGGAGCCTGGCAGGCTACAGTAGTCCATGGGGTTGCAAAGAGTCGGACACGACGGAGCAACTGAGTGCTGAGACTTGTAAAGTGTTAACTGAATTCCATTTTAAGAAACCTGAAAAAACAAAAAGTAATGGTGGCTAGGCCTTATTCAGGTAGAAGCCTGTTGCTGTGGAGAAGTTTCATGGGATAAGGGTGTGTGTGAGAAAACCCAGAAACGTGGGAATATGGTCAAGGAAGGTTTTGTCTGGATGGGAACATATGTGGCTTTGACGCGTTTGGGGAGGTACTTGGATGACTTACTGTTTGATGGCTCAGCTGGTAAAGAATCTTTCTGCAATGCAGAAGACCCGGGTTTGATCCCTGGGTTGGGAAGATTCTCCTGGAGAAGGGAATGGCAACCCACTCCAGTGTTCTTGCCTGGAGAATCCCGCGGACAGAGGAGCCTGGCGGGCTACAGTCCATGGGGCCGCAAAGAGTCAGACTCACACTTTGCCTCTCTTTGGGTGACTTTGAGAGCACGCGAGAACCCTGGTTCATGTTTCTGTGCACCAGCAGGAAAAGAGCCCTTGACTGTCAGTGGGAAGGCTTCATGCGGACAAGTTCAGGAGATCACAGGGCCTAGAAGGTAGCACTTTCTGAATGTTGCAGATTCCCAAGTTCTTGTCCCTAAGGTGGTGTACAGAGTGATTGTGAAAGGACTCCAGAGCTTCACTTTTAAGACTTTATTTTTTTGGAGCAGTTTTAGAGTCACAACAAAACTAAGAGGAAGGAATGGAGAGTTCTCATCTAGCCCGCCTCCGTGAAATGCACGTGGGCCTCCCCCACAACCAGCATCTCCCACCGGAGCGGCACGTTTATCACAGTTGAGGGGCCTACACCAACACGTCTCGTCCTCACCCACAGCCCCCTGTTCATTCACACTCTGTGCTGTGCGTTCTGTGGCTTTAGACAGAGGTGTAATAATATGCGTCTCCCATTACCGTGTCACACGGAGGATTTTCACTGGCCTGAAAGCCTCTGCTTCTCAGCTTTTTCTCTTTTTAACCCTCCTGGTGCTCAGTTGCTCAGTCATGTCCAACTCTTTGCAGCCCCATGGACTGAAGCCCGTCAGGCTCCCCTGTCCATGGGATTCTCCAGGCAAGAATACTGGAGTGGGTTGCCATTTCCTTCTCCAGGGGATCTTCCCAACCCAGGAATCCAACCCACGTCTCCTGCTTGGCAGGCGGATTCTTTACCACTGTGCCACCTAGCATATCAATGTCAGAAAGTCCTCTTAACCCTTTCTTCTCCTAGTTATAAAACTTTCAGAAGTCATAGCACGGAAGCTTATGAAGGATTTCCAGAGGGATATTTACAGGCTCTTTTAAACATTTTTTTGTTAAAAGGATGGTTTTGTCCAATGCACAGCTCCCTTCCAGGGGGGCTCAACACCTTGTCTGTAGAGAAGACCTGGGACCCAAGCTCAGTAACAGCTTCCACTTGTATAAGCCATGACCCCATGAGTCCAGACTCTCTGCTTAGAAAGATGCTGTGCCTTGCCCTAAGGACCCTAGAGACTTAGCCCTGGCTCAAAATGAGGACGTACAGATGAGAATACCTTGATTTCCCATACTGCTGTACAAGTAAGCACCAGTTTTCAAAAATGATAGTCATTCTGTTTGATCCTTGTAATCATACTTGTTGAAGACAATCAGGATGAATTCTTGGGGTAAACTCAACTGAGGCTTGTTGAGATGGAATTCTGCCTGTCTGATCCCTGGCACACCACTGTCAGAAATACAGAACTTGGTTTCGCTGGATCTGATTTTGGTTTTCTGTTGGAGGCATTCTATTTTTTGAAATAACAGAGCATAAGACCTTTGCACGATAAGATGTACTCTAAACGTGTAGATTTCTTTACATCTCATGGTTCTTGTTCTTTTATAGGTTCAGATATTAAAGGAAATACTATCGTGCCCGAATCTGAAGTCTCAAATGCTTATGAAGACCAGTCCGTGTATTTTTTTGAGAAATACTCCAAGGATCTTTTAGTTGAGGTAAAGGAGCATTTCTGGAAAGGGGATCCCAATCAGGACCTTTCTAATTGTGGTTCTTCAGTGGGGTTCCTTGTGGGACCTCACAGGAGACATGGGGCCCGTTCCTTCACACGCGGTTGGGAAAAGTCCATGTGTGGTCATCCCCTGGAATTCACGGGGACTGGTTCCAGCCCTGTCCCCACCCCACCCTGTGGACACCAAAACCCACAGATGCTTAAGTCCCTCACATATGACACAGCCTGGTGTTCACACGTAACATGCTCGCCCTCTCGTGTGCCTTAACTCATCCTACATGACTTGTGCTACCATCTCTAGGTGATTTGTGACATAAGTGCTATGTAAATATGTTGTAGAACACAGTGTAAATCCTACATAAGTAGTTGCTAATGCATGGCAAGCTCAAGTTTTGCCTTTGGGAACTTTCTGGAATTTTTTTCCACAACTGTTTGCAATCTGTGGATGATTGAGCCTGAGGATGCAAGACCCATGGTATGGAGGGAGGGCCACAGGTTCTCCTCTCATGTTGCGTGGCTGCTTTCACTTATATCCCAGTGTTTAACAACTGGAACAACCTGGGACGTCACACCAAGAGGGCTGATTCTTAAGTAGGTTGATGAGGAATCTGGGGCCCTCAAGGAGAAAGGGGCAAACTTTTTTTTTCCTACATTCCTTCATCTTAGTCATATAAGACATTTTTTTTTCTTAAACTCTGAGTTGTTATGACAACAATTTATTTCTTCTAAGACTAACTTTCTTTAAACCCAGAGCTAATGATTATACAACAAAACAACTCATCTTGCTCAAGGGTATGTTTTTCCTTAAACTCTATACTAATGATTATATAGCAATAATGTATCTTGCTCAAGGACATGTTTCTCCTCCTTAAGAGCCTTCTGACTCATCCTGTTATCTTAAGGGGGATGTTGTGGGAGTGGGTCTGGTAAAACCTTTCTACTGTTAGTAACCAACTGAAAAAGTATATGAAGCCCCACTCGAACCCCGCCCCGTTCTGATGTCTACGTCAGAAGCTTTCTCTGCCCGCTTTGCACCGTAATAAAACTTTTGCCGCACAAAGCTCTAAGTGACTGAAGCCGGGTCTCTGGTCCCAAAGCAAAACCCTCTCCTTTGGCGATTCTGGATCCAACACCATTCACCGTAAGCCATGAACACTGCTGCTGCTGCTGCTGCTAAGTCGCTTCAGTCGTGTCCGACTCTGTGCGACCCCAAAGACGGTAGCCCACCAGGCTCCGCCATTCCTGGGATTCTCCAGGCAAGAATACTGGAGTGGGTTGCCATTCCTTCTCCAGTGCATGAAAGGGAAAAGTGAAAGTGAAGTTGCTCAGTCATGTCCGACTCTTAGCGACCCCATGGACTGTAGCCTACCAGGCTCCTCCGTCCATGGGATTTTTCCAGGCAAGAGTACTGGAGTGGGGTGCCATTGCCTTCTCCGGCCATCAACACTATACTGTATATAATATCCTAATGTGTGGCTTTTTTTAAAAAAAAACAACAACAGGGTCTGGCTGAGATCCTGCACCAGAAATTCCCTGACACCGACGTAGAGGAGCGCCACCATGGGTACCTGAGGCCCTTCCGCGTCCTCGTCAGTCTGCTCGACAAGCCGGAAATAGGTAACACGAGCCGCACTCTGCTGTCACATGCCGAAGTTGGATTCCCTGCTGAGGGGGTTAACGATGAGAGGGTGAGATGCAGTCACCCCACTGTTTGGTAGTGGTTCAGTCGCCAAGTCGGGTCTGACTCTGGCGACCCCGTGGACTGCAGCCCGCCAGGCTCCTCCATCCATGGGATTCTCCAGGCAAGAATACCGGAGTGGGTTGCCATTGCCTTCTCCAAGGGATCTTCCCAACCCACAAATCAAACCCAGGTCTCTGGCATTGAAGGCAGGTCTCCTGCATTGCCCGCGGATTCTTTGCCGACTGAGCTACAAGGGAAGCCACCCCATTGTTTAGAATACAGTTTAATCTTTGGAATTTCATAATCTCGAGGGACCTCAGTCATGCTCTCTGCTCCAGTTTTCACTGTTTGCTGCTGCCGCTAAGTCGCTTTAGTCTCGTGTCCAACTCTCTGTGACCCCACATTCCGTAGGACTGTAGCCCACCAACTCCTCTGTCCATGGGATTCTCCAGGCGAGAATGCTGGAGTGGGGTGCCATATCCTTCTCCAGGGGGTCTTCCCAGCCCAGGGATAGAACATGGGTCTCTCACCTTGCAGGCAGAGTCTTCTTAAATGTTTTGCACAATTACTTGAACTTTTAGGAAAATACCTTTGAGCTGTTGTGCGCATTGGCACACATGCCTGCAGGGCAAGTACAGTACTGACTTTGCGAGACCGTATCTTCAGTTAAATGGCTTTGGTTGTATTCTCAAGAAAACAGGGGACTCTCCTCCGTCTTTGCCTTGAGAGTCCAGACAAGCTCCTTCTGCCGCGTAGACCTCAGTCTTTTCCTCTGTCACGTGAAGGAGGGTCTGATTTCGGAGAGACAGCAGCGAGTGGTAACTTGAAGTGAGATCTTAGACGCCTGCTTATGAATTGAACCTGGGTAGCCTGGATGAAAGCCAGGAATCATGGCCGCTAGTCCAGCAAGGGCTAGAGGCGAGAAGCAAAACACCACCGGCCCTTACCCCCATTGAAAAATGCATTTGTCAAAGAAGCAAAGGCTGTAAAAACAGGTACAAAGTTTATTATTAGAGACTCAGAACAAGTAGGAGAGCACGCAGAGAAACAGTATGTTTAGTTAAGACGGAAGAAAGGCAGAGGTAGGGCTTCCCTGATGGCTCAGTGGTAAAGAAGCCACCTGCGGTGCAGGAGAGGCAGGAGACCCAGGTTCCATCCCTGGGTCGGGAAGACCCACTGGAGAGGGAAATGGCAACCCACTGCAGTATTCTTGCCTGGGAAATCCCATGGACAGAGGAGCCTGGTGGGCCCCAGTCCAGGGCGTCGCAAAGAGTCGGGCACGACTGAGCATGCACACAAGAGGCCCATCGGTAAGGCAGAGAAAGGGTGTGGGCGTCCCATCTAGTGAGGAGCGCAGTAGAGAGATGGTTAAATCATCTGTATAGGGCAGTTCCTCCAGGTCTTCGTTTGCCTTTGGCCAGTTACCTGATTCGTTTCCCCACACCCGACGAGCCCGAGGACCGCCCCCAATATGCGTGTGCAACTTTCTCCCAATATGGATTCCAGCCCAAAGGCCAACAGTGGGAAGGCTTAGCATTACATATTATGGGATGGTGCTCCTCCTCTTTCGACCCTCAAGAAGCCTTCCTGTGCCTATGCAGTGTCTCCCTTGCCCCAAGGAGGGGAAATACGTGAACTCTTGATCCTTTACGCAAATGGAGTTCAGCCCCTCTGTCCCTGCCCACAGCTGTGTCTTAAAACCGGAAGGAAGCCTGGCTCTTTACCCTATTGGTGTTATTATTCCTATTCGAAGTGCAAACAGGAGGCTGATGGTAAATATCCAGCCTCCAGCCCACCTGCCTCTTTTCCTCAAGAAATGTAAACAGGAGGCTGGTTGTAAACGCCCCGCCTGGAGCCCATCTGTCTCAGGCCTCAGGTTAAACTAGACGCTGGGTCGGGAAGGCCCCCCCTTTACGCACTGTGGTCCTCTGGGCGTCAGTCGAGGAAAATGACATACTTTCCCCTTGCTTTAAAAATAAACTGCTCCAGTGTCCATTCACTCAGAGAAATCAGCATCTCATGCCTTGAACAGTGTCACAGGCCAAGAAAGCCCTTCTCCTCCCCTGGATTCAGTCTTGATGGCATCCTCTGAGCGTGCAGGGCGGCCCGTTGCTCGGATGCTGTTTGCAGAGAACAGGAGTGGAGAGTGTTAGTGAAGTTCCTCTCCGTCAGGCGTCAGGACGGAGACCTTTCCTTGATGCTTTCAGAGACGTGCGTGGGGCATCTATGCAGCAGGGGAGGTGCTAACCTCTAGGCAAATAAAGGGAAAAGAAGGCTTCTGGTCAAGTTAGAAGGGAGACGGCAGTCCTAATGCATCCTAGCTGTTGTTAATAGTAACAGTGACATTTGGGGGGCAATTATTTTGTGCATCATTAATATTTGTTGCTGTTGTTCAGTCGCCAAGTCGTGTCTCTTTGCCACCCCATGAACTGCAGCACGCCAGGCTTCCCTGTCCTTCACTATCTCCCAGAGCTTGCTCAAACTCATGTCCATTGAGTCAGTGACGCCATCCAACCATCTCATCCTCTGTCATCCCCTTCTCCTGCCTTCAATCTTTCCCAGCATCAGGGTCTTTTCCAGTGAGTTGGCTCTTTGCATCAGGCAGCCGAAGTATTAGAGCTTCAGTATCAGTCCTTCCAATGAGTAGTCAGGGTTGATCTCCTTTAGGATGGACTAGTTTGATCTCCTAGCTATCCAAGGGACTCTCAAGAGTCTTCTCCAACCCCACAGTTCAAAAGCATCAATTCTTTGGCATTCAGCTTTCTTTATGATCCAGTTCTCATATCCATACGTCTCTGGTGGCTCAGACAGTAAAGAATCTGCCTGCAATGCAGAAGACCCAGGTTTGACCCCTCGGTCTGGAAGATCCCCTGGAGAAGGGAATGGCTACCCACTCCAGTGTTCTTGCCTGAAGAATTCCATGGACAGAGGAGCCTGGCAGGCTACAGACCAACTCTCAAAGAGTTGGACATGACTGAGCATCTAACACATACATCATTAATATACATCCATGCATACGTCATACCTCCAAAAACCCTGAGTAACTTTTCTGACTATACATATTCTGCAGATGGAGACTAGGGTGGAACAAGTCTGAGTCATTTTCCAGGGCCCACCGAGGAGCTGGGACTGAAACTCTGGAGTCTGTCTGAGTGCAGAGCCTGAGCTCTCTTTGTTAGGACGTTGCTCCTTACTTGATGACCTTCTGATGGCCCATCCCCGAGATGTTACTCCTGTAACACAGATGAACTTGGGTGCATGACAGGTGCAGCTCTGGTTGCTCCTGACCAAATTCAAAGCATGAGGCTTGTATGTCTCCAGGCTCCAGCCTTGGAGATGGATGTTTTATGTCAAGACCTTCAGCTGGGTCAAGTGAGTGTTGAACTAACTTGGGCTCCAGGTTGTATTTTCTGGAGTGGGGTGAATGATGGGCTTCTGCCCCATCACTGAAGTCAAATTTGTCTCTCTGATAATTTAGTTTTCTATTGAAAGGCACACTTGAAGGGCAAAGGAGTGGATTGATAATGTAGACTGGAAGGCATAGAACGGTCAGTCTTATCTGTGCTTTGGCTACCAGGCTTTAGCCAGTTCCTCATTTCTTTTCCTTGACTATCAACCACAAGCTTTCCTTCACTAGTAAAAACCATTTGGGTTGGGCAGATCCCCTGGAGTAGGAAATGGCAACCCACTCCAGTATTCTTGCCTGGAAAATTCCATGGTCAGAGGAGCCTGGCAGGCTACAGTCCAGGGGGTCACAAAGACCCAATAAGACTGAGCACACACACAGTTTTACCCTGTAGATAAAACCTGGGGCTTATTGTGAAAAGGGAGCCTTTGTCTTTGGAAGCGTTAAGAGATTAGATTATTTGCTTATTCTTTGTTGACAGAGCTTCTGTTTTCTCTGCCTGGAGCCGTGTTCATTCCTCTGATTACAAGGGTGGGAAGGCATCCCCTTCCATGAGGCCTGCTGGTTGGTGCTCTAGGAGCAGACATGTCCAGCCGCTTTCCACCTGCCTGTCCGGCAGGGTCCAGTTCTCTTGTGCCATCTTAAGCTTTTCTGGGTTGGTGATTATTTCTCTGGTGTCATTCTAGCTCATCATTAAAAGTATTCAGAATAGGAAATTGCCCTGCTCTGTTGGTGTTTATGTAGAGGGACTGTCTCTGGCCGGGCACTTTCTGTGCTCTTAATATTCATCCCCTGCCTCCACCTGGGAGAATCCACCTAGGCTAGTTACTCAGCCTCAGTCGCCTCATCCATAATCAGGACAGCATACCTCATTACATACCTGGTTCTTTGGCTGTTGTAAGGGTTATATAAGTTAATAGTTACAGAATGCTCAGAATAGTGGCCAGCACATAGTAAGTCCTACAAAAATGTTCCGTTGGACGGCAAGATCAAACCAGTCAATCCTAAGGGAAATCAACCCTGGATATTCATGGGAAGATCTGATGCTGAAGCTCCAATACTTGGGCCACCTGACACGAAGTGGTGACTCATTGGAAAAGACCCCGATGCTGGGAAAGATTGAGGGCAGGAGGAGAAGGGGATGACAGAGGATGAGATGGTTGTTTGGCATCATCAACTCGATGCACATAAGTTTGAGCAAGCTCTGGGAGATAGTGAAGGACAGGGTAGCCTGGGGTGCTGCAGTCCATGGGGTCACAAAGAGTCAGACATGACTGAGCGGCTGAACAACAACAAAAATGGTGACTGTCTTCACGGATGTTATTCCCCCAACTAAAGTTGTGATTTTCACAACCAAAGTTAAGTTTCTATACATTTAAGACTATATAAATTGTCTGTGTATATAGAATTACTCATGATATATTTCACACATTTGTCATTTATTGGTTTAAAATGGATTTTAAAAAAAATATTGATATTTTGTTTCTTATTCATTCATTTATTTGTTTGTCTGGCCATTTTATTTTTAATTGCAGGGCCTCAAGTTGTTGAGAATTTGTTTCTCGAAGTCATCCGGGCCTTTTACTCTTACTGCAGAGATGCTCTTGGCTCTGATCTTAAACTTAGCTACACTCAGAGTGGAAATTCAGTGATAAGGTAGGGGTGTGGCTTCCAAATTCACTCTTCCTCCCTCCCTAATGATGCACTTTTTTTCCTCTTTGCCATAAATGGTGATGTGCTCCTGACAGTGGAGATGTAGCAGGTCAAGCCACACCTTAAGATAACCTTTGCTCTTAAATCAGTCGACCTGAATCAGCTTTTCCCTGTTGATGACTGAGAAGGTTACAAGGAGTTTGAGCTTGTCTCTGCCCCAGCCTGGGAAATACAGACTGTATTTTTGATAGAGTGTGAAACGTTGCTCAACAGAGGCAGCTGGGTCTAGTGTACAAGTGTGAGTTACCAGGAGGAGGGCAGGCAGGAAGCGGGGCTGGTGGGTGCGAGTCTCCAGGAGACAAGTCAGAGGGCAAGGGGGGGTCCCCAGGGGCTCGCGCTCCAGGACCCGAAGGCACAGCGAGTGGGGTTGGGGAGACAGCAGACAAGCAGACCATCACTTACGCAGTGTGTGTCATACGTCAGCCCTACGTCTTGTCCTGTTTTTGTTCTTTTCAAGGTAGTGTGCGTGCTAAGTCGCTTCTGTCGTGTCCGACTCCATGCGACCCCACGGACTGCAGCCCGCCAGGCTCCTCTGTCCATGGGGTTCTCCAGGCAAGAATACTGGAGTGGGTGGCCGAGCCCTCCTCCAGGGGATCTTCCTGACCCAGGAATTGAACCCCTGTCTCCTACCTCTTCCTTTTTCTTTTATTCTTAATGTAATTTCCTTTTTCCCTGACTTGGCATTGGTATACTGAAAATTTAGGACTTGCCAGGTGGCTCAGTGGTGAAGAACCTGCCTGCCAATGCAGGAGACGCAGGTTCAGTGTCTGAGTGGGGAAGATCCCCTGGAGGCGGGCATGGCAACCCACTCCAGTATTCTTGCCTGGAGAATTCCAGGGACAGAGGAACCTGGCGGGCTACAGTCCATGGGGTCGTGAAGGGTCAGACACGACTGAGTGCACACACATGAAGTACTGAAAATTGAAATCTATTAGATTTTTCTGGTTATTAACTGTAAGTATACCAAGAGTCTTTCGTGTTTGTTTTTTTCCTCACGGAACGAGAGGAGTTTACTGTTTTCCTGAATATGAAAGTGATACATGTTCATGGTAGAATGTACCAATATTTGAAAGTATTGAGGAAAAAAGATACCATCCATAATCCCTCTGCCCTTCTGAGGAAAACATACAACATTCCATACTTTCAATGCATAAGTATATAGGTGCCTATCTTTTGTTTTTAAGCTGAAGCTACAGTAACTGTTCAGTTGCCTGTTTATTGTTTTTAATGCAGGTTATGACTGGCTCTACAGTCTTCTCCTGTGGAGGATAATGGTGGCCTTAGAGTCCTTAGTAAGGAGCTGTCACTTACTTAAGAAATCCTGACTAACTGGTCAATCTCTTAGTGACTTTTGGGTGGTTTCCATTTTTTCAATATTTTATAATGACGTTCTCATAATACCCTTCTGTGTACATCTCTGTATGCTTGTACAAGGATTTCTATAGCATAAGTCCCTAGAATAAATTCCCTGAGTTATAGAAGATGGGCATTTAAATCTTAGCCAAATTTCTCTCCTAAATGGCTGTACTATGTTATTTTACCAGTAGAGTATGTAATGACCAATAGTTGGACTTAAGCTTAAGTTGGACTTAAGCTCACATTCTTTTTTCAGTAGCTCTTAAGCTCACTTCTGAGGGAATGTATCAGTATAAATACTATTTAGGATGGCACATACTTTATCTTCCCTATATAAGAACAGTAATATTTTATCTATGACCAAGTTTGTCAGCCTCTCCAGAAATAAGTCATAAAAGATTGAAACGGGTTTATTCACACACTGCACCCCAGGTGAATGAATGGTACAATGAATTTGTGTTTTTCAGACGTGGTATTACCATAGCACAGGATTTTTCATAGATATAAGTATCCCTCTTCTTTTACAGTGCAATAAAAGAAAACAGAAACGCCTCTGAGATTGTTAAAACAGTGAATTTGCTGATCACGTCCCTGAGCTCAGACTTCCTCTGGGATTACATGACAAGGTGTTTTGAGGACTGTTTTAGGTAAGCCTCCAGTTCAGGCTCTGTAAACATGTGGGAAGGAATTGAGGCTGTCATGGTTTTTCATAGCTGCTCATTGTGGTCAGGTTATACTCAATGGCTAACACTGGGATGATCTCTGCTGAGTACATGACTGGATTCACTTAAACTCATAATAGAATTAAGAACGTTGCCATTGAGACGGTTCACATGATGCTCATGCTTCCTTATTAAAGTCAAACTTTAGAAACAAACCCATGCATTTTCTGGTTGGCGTCAGTCTAATCTGATTTCCTCCCACTCTGCCCTTAGAGGCCTGAGCTATTCAACAAGCTGGTTTTGTGGCCCAGGGACTGGAGAGAGTGTTTTTGAAATCATCAGTCATCTTAAATTCTTACGGAAATCAGTGTATAACTGTTCAGATGAAAGCACTTATGTTCTGAGCTGCTTTAATCAGCTTTCCTGTCACTTTTCAGTCTGGTGGATTGCACTGACTCCAAACTGTGGGGCAGTGGCCAGCTTGGGACTGCAAGCTTTCCCTTGGGGCCCTTTCCAGGGAGATTTTCCCTGTAAAGGAGGACGGGTGTAACCTTTCAGACCCAATTCTGTCCTGTGATTCACGCTGTAAAACTTAATTCCTGTCGCCTCCTTTGGAACGTCCTACGCTGTCACACTGTCTTCGGTACCCGCAGCCGTAATCAAAGCATAACTTACAAACGTTTGTCTCAGGCAGTCACCTCCACACACCCCCAGGAGAAGCAGGCACATCCTTCATGTAAGAGAGCCAGAGGATCAGAGACGTAACGGGTCCCGTGTGACAGCACAGCAGATCAGCAGCAGCTGAGACTGGAACCAGGCCTGCCTGCCTGATGTCCCACGGCTCCTGCCGTGTCCTCTGCCGCCTCTGGTGCCACGCCCAGCAGGCACGCCAATCTGCGATAAATTACTTGTAATTGGATCCATGGGTGACAGCAAAGCCATGTTATACTGAGACCGGACTGTATTTTGGCCAGCTTAGTTCCATTTCAGAGTTACGAGGAATACTTGCTTTAAAAAAGAGAATTAACTGTGAGACATTTCAGGTGCAGGAAAAGATGGGAAATAATGTCAGACACACTTGAACCCATTGCTAAAATCGTGGACAGTATTTGACCTTTGGTTTCCACATCTTTTTTTTTTTTTAAAGGAATAAAATGTTACCACCCAGACAGAGCTAACCCCTTACCTTCCCAGCACCTTGCCTCCTTTCATCCCAGCTTTAATCACTGTCCTGAAGTTCATGTCTGTCCCAGTGATGTCTGTGCTCTTATAACAAATATAAAAAAAGTATCCAGTATCCAGTATAAAAACAAGTATCCAGAAATGATACAGTCTGTTTTGCCTCTTCAAGTTTTTCGTCAATGGTATCAAATTGTATATAACTTTTCACCCGTGTGTGTTTGGTTGGGAGGTGCGGGTCAGAGCCTTCTGGAGATTTATCTGTGTGGTAACACACACACCTAGTCTGTTCACCTTGGATGCAGTCGTCCAGCATGTGAATAAGCCAGTTTCAGTCTTTTCATCGCTGCAGGTAGTCCTCTGCTGACCACACTGATCCTGTCTCTATATGCAGACGTGGGGGTCTCTTTAGAATAGGCACCTAGGAGCAGAATCTCCTGGACGTAGTGAATGCACTCCTTCCATTTCTTACCCAGATAAACACTGAGATACCTAAGCGATCATTTACAGTGAAGAAAATTAACTCAGGTCAAACTGTACTGTGATAGCAAGATGAATCCAAAATTTACTGTTTTGAGAATCAATATATTGACTTTTTAACTTAAGCATCCAGTTGCCTACTTATTGAAAAGGAAGTGTTGAGTTTGAGAATAAGATAAGCAGCTACCAATAGAGTTCCCCAGTGGAGTTGCAGTTCTCTCTGGGAGCTGAGGGATTCTAAGCTCATGGGGATGACACGGGGTGGGAGGGGATGGGGGCGCTATTTCCGGTTGCTCCCACAGCAAGTCGAACAGCTGTCCTGCGTTCTGTAGCCAGGCTTCTTCCCTGGGAACACACGTTTGGTTTGGGGCTGGGGACCTGGAATTGTTGCTGTTGACAGCTTGAGATCAGCTGGGTATGGAATCCCATGAGGGCATGGACCACCCTCAGCTGCTATGATAAAGTTCAGGTCAGAGTCAACCTGTTTCGGAGATAATCGGATTCAAGACTTACTGACGCTTCTCTGTGTCAGATCGTTTTCGGCATCAAGGCCGAATTATTAGAACTACAGAAGCTGTCTTTCACTGTGGTTGAAATGGAATCAATTACTTTATTGGAAATCATAGGAATTGCTTGACAGTATTACAAGAGAGTGGTTTTTCTTTCCTGTGGCTCACGCAGACCCGTGAAGCGGAGTCCCGCTGTTGGGAGAAGGATCGGCCCTTCCCCGACGGTCTCAGAGCTCTGCACCCTCCTCGCATTCCTTCTGGACGTGATACCCCTGGTAGGTCCTTTGCTCTCAAGAGATGGCTCTGTGCTGGCTGTCGTATACATTCTTAGTGGTGTTGGTCTTTTTCTAAACCTCATCTTACCGAGGGGCTTCCCTTGTGTAGCTCAGTCTGTAAAGAATCTACCTGCAATGCAGGAGATCTGGGTCAGAAAGATCCTCTCAAGAAGAGAATGGCAACCCACTCCAGTATTCTTGCCTGGAGAATCCCTATGGACAGAGGAGCCTGGCGGGCTACAGTCCCTGGGGTCGCAAAGAGTCAGACACGACTTAGTGACTAAACCACCCCCCCGCCCCCTACCATCTTACTGAAGAAGTGGTTGTAAATAGACACATAGCACTTTTAATGTTTGTTTCAGCATGGAAGATGTAGCTGAATGTGATCTCATATCTTTTAGGCTCTTGTGATATAAGGGGTTATAACGCTTCAGCCAGTGGTAAGTGGGTTGAGCTGAAGTTACAGAGACCAGATAAGGAGCTGGGTGGCATCCCTGGACAGCAGTTATTTAGGAATGAGTATCGTGATAAATAGATAGATAGAGTGAAAGTCACTCAGTCACGTCTGACTCTTTGCGACCCCGTGGCCTATAGCCTGCCAGGCTCCTCTGTGCATGGGATTCTCCAGGCAAGAATGCTGGAGTGGGTAGCCATTCCCTTCTCCAGGGGATCTTCCCCACCCAGGGATCGAACACAGGTCTCCCACATTGCAGGTGGATTCTTTACTATCTGAGCTACCAGAGAAGGAATGTTATTTCCTTTTTTTAATTTAAAAAAAAAAATTTTGGTCCCACCTCCGCGGCATCTTGGTTCTCTGACCAGAGATCAAACCCTCACCCCCTACACTTGGAAGCACTGGACCCCCCAGGGAAGTCCCAGAAAGTAAACGTATTTCTTAAAGTTGCATCCTTGGCTAATTTTCTCCAAGGAAACAGATTCCCTTAATAGAGAAATGAATGTGGCAGTCATTTTCTACTAGAAAGAGGGAAGCCACCTGAAAGGAAAGAAAGAATGTCCATTAATTTATTTACATCAAGAAGAAATACTATTTTGTTTTCCGACTTGGAAACAAACGTGGAACAAACTTACCCTCAAAAAACGCTTGCGTTTTCCAAGGCGCTGCTTTCTGCTGATCACACACGAGTTAAACCCACGTCTGTGTTTCACAGGAACTTTACTCAGAGGTGCAAACCCAGTACCTCCCACAGATGCTTGGCTGCCTGCTGCAGCCTCTGGCCGAGGAGATGGAGATGCTGAGCTTACCCGAACTCACGCATGCCCTGAGGACCTGTTTCAAAGTGCTCAGCAAGGTCCAAATGCCGCCTTCGTACCTGGATACAGAGCCCACGAGTGGGAGCTTGGTACGTGCTGGGAGGAGCCGACGTGGTTTTCCAGGCTGATGGGCCCTTGGGCCTCCCTGGATAGGAATAAAGACTAGAAGACATATCGGTAATATCCAAAACATGCTTCTAAGACCCTCATACACTTCATGAAAGCTTGGAGTGTTGAAGTAATCCCATTCATTTCACCCTCTGCCCTGCTGTCTTTCTGCTGAAGCCCACCACTAAGCTAATGATTACACACAGCTCACCATCTCGACTTTTCTATGTGAATGTTTGTATATGAGGAATTTTGCTTTCTTTTTTTTTTTTTTAAGTACAAGTGAGATAGTAGTCCCAGGGACTGCAGTAACAAAGTGCCATGCTGGGTGACAGAACAGCAGAAAGTTCCTGTCTCACAGCTCTGGAGGCCAGATGTCCGAGGCTAAGGTGTCAGCAGGTTGCTTCCTTCTAGGCTGTGAGGGAGTGTCTGTTCCGTGCATTGCACCTGTCTTCTGGTGTTCCTGGCGTTCCTTGACTTGTAGACCTGCCACCCCAATCTCAGCCTCCCCCTTCACATATCTTCCCCATGTGCATATGTGTGTGTCCAGATTTCTCCTTTTTATAAGGACACCACTGGATTAGGACCCGCCCTAATGACCTCACTGCACTCGGTCATCTGCAAGGACCCTAATTCCAAACAAGATCACGGTCACAAATACTGGTGTTAGGGCTTCAGCATTTTTTTTTTTAGGGAACATAATTCAACCCATAACAGACATTATTTCTCTGATTTGCTTCGGTTTTCATCCAAGCACTCCTCGGAAAGCATCTGTATCTGTTTACAGACAGAGTTATCTTGCTGGTTTCTCATTTCTGCATGAGAGTCTATGGTATGGCTTTACAGTTTTTTCAACCACTCCCCTATCGAGGTTTGTTTGTTTGTTTTCCAGTTATTTCTAGATTTTCACTGCTATGGTGCTGCTGTCAACATCTTCATACAACCTGCTCTCAGGTCTGACAGTGTCTTTGAGGAATCAGTTCCTAGAAATGGGAATCAAGCCCATTTCTTAATGTGAAGAGATGCTGCCAAATTGTCCTCCAAAAAGACTATCAATACGGTTCCACGAGCAGTTTGAGGCCCATGGCCTTTGAATTGTTTTTTATTTTCTGCTTTGTTTAGGGATTTGAAAGTTCTGCCCTTGAGAGCCATTCGGTGCAGTGGCAAACAGGAACAGGCTAAAAAAGGAAAGCCTTCCTGAAAGGAGGGTGGCTTCCCTGGTGGCTCGGAGGGTAAAGTGTCTGCCTGCAATGTGGGAGACCCGGGTTCGATCCCCTGGAGGAGGAAATGGCAACCCACTCCAGTACTCTCTTGCCTAGAAAATTCCGTGGACGGAGGAGCCTGGTAGGCTACAGTCCATGGGGTCGCAAAGAGTCGGACATGACTGAGCTACTTCACCTTTTTCCTTTTCCTGAAAGGAGAGCCATGCATGTTGGTTAGAGCTGGGAAGGCAGGTGGGCTGCCCATGGGGCTTGAAGCTCAGTTTGCAGACTAGTTACCACCGGTTCTTCCTTCACTCTCAAAGCTAGTTTTTTTTCCCCTAGCTGTTACAACTGTTGGAAAAATCCTCAAAAGGATGTAAGCTGTAAAGTATAAGCATGTGTTGTATACAAATGTAAATAACAGTGTTTCCAAATATTTGCATAACACTGTCTCATTCTTCCCCAGAGAGTGGGTCAGGTGCTGAAAAGTTTTCAGTTTAATGTAGTATTCCCTGAGTAACAGTATATAAGAAGTTGATTGATTGAAATGTCATGCTTCTGAAAAAGCCACAGAATGTATGTACACGTGTGTGTGCATGTATGTGAGTCATGTATGTGGTTAACACTTTGTTCTTGCTGTCTCCTCTTATTTCATTCCTTTATGCCTGTATTTTATGCTCTGCCCAATTTCCTCATTCATATTCTTAAATGTCAGAAACTTTTTTTTTTTTTTCATTTCATTTTGCTTTCTTAAAATTTGGCTATTTCATGTTGGAGTATGGTGCTCAGTTGCTCAGTCGTGTCTGACTCTTTGTGACCCCATGGACTGTTTGTTGCCCACCAGGCTCCTCTGCCCACAGAATTCTCCAGGCAAGGATACTGGAGGGAGGTGCCATTTTCTCCTCCAGGGGATCTTCCCAACCCAGGGATCGAACCCACGTCTCCTGCACTGGCAGGCAGATTCTTGACCACTAGCGCCACCTGGGAAGCCCATATTGGAGGATTGGAGGATAGCCGACGAACACTGTTGTGATAGTTTCAGGTGCACGACAGAGTGACTCAGCTGTACATACACGTGCGTCCTTTCTCCCCCAAACTCCCCTCCCATCCAGGCTGCCACGTAACACTGAGCAGCGTTCCCTGTGCTATACAGGAGGTCCCTGCTGGCAGAAACTGTTCTTAAATAACCTTTTTGGATTCTGAAGGGTCTAAGTAAATAGTATGAAGAGGGCTCTCTCATGATACACATGGAGATCCTCTTGGCGTAGAAAACTGTGGTCTCGAAAAACAGGGAGGATGCATTCATAGCCTGATTCACTTGATGTTTGAACCCCTCAGTCTTACGAGATCCATGATACAAGCTTCCTTTTTTTTTTTCGCAGAGTCCGGTCAGAGGTGAAAACACCGGAGTGATTTCCGACACAGACGCCGTGCCCCCGGGCGACGAAGACGCACCGTTTCCCCCGCTGAAATCGGAAGACAGCGGCATCGGGCTGAGCGCCTCGTCGCCGGAGCTCTCAGAGCATTTGCGGGTCCCCCGGGTTTCCCCGGACAAAGACGACGTCTGGAAGAAGGGCGGGAGCATGCAGAGGACGTTCCTTTGCATCCAGGAGCTGATCGGCAACTTCGCCCACAAGAACGTTTTCGGGGCGCAGCTGACGGCATCCGGGGAAGACGCCAAGTCGGCGGAGGAGCCCGCGGGCCGGCGGGATGAGGGCGGGAAGGGCTCGTGGGAGGCCCGGGCCCTGGGCGGCGTACCCCAGTTCAAGCAGATGCTCTCCGACCTCTTCACGGCCCGAGGGTCCCCCTTCAAGGCCAGGAGCGCGGAGCCGCCCTCACCCCAGCCCCGCAGCCCTGGCCGCAAGAAGGACGAGGAGTGGGCTGTGGACCAGGTGGTCCTCGACCTGGGAGGCTCCCGGGAGAGCGTCCGGGAGGCCTTCGCGGCCGCCTGCCACCTGCTGCTGGACTGCACCACCTTCCCTGTGTACCTGTCCGAGGAGGAGATGGAGCAGCTCTGTGAGATCCTTTTCCAGCCTCCCGGTGAGGGGCGCCCCGGGCCCCTGTGGGTTATAGATGAGTTAAAACTTCACAGCGACCAAGAGGGAGCTGTCTACCCAGCCCTATTTTCCTTCCTTGGTTTGTAGTTACCATGTACGGTTTGGATTTGTCTTCACCAGACGGGAACCTAATGAAGCTCCGTCTGTATCTTTACAATTCCATTTTTTTTTTTTTTGGCTGCACCCCATGGCATGTGGGATCTTCCCTGTATGTAGCGCAGATGGTAAAGAATCTGCCTCCAATGCAAGAGATGCGAGTTCGATCCCTAGGTTGGGACGATCCTCTGGAGAAGGGAATGGCAATCCACTCCAGTAGTCTTGCCTGGAGAATCCCCGTGGACAGGAGGAGGCTGGCGGGTCACAGTCCATGGGATCGCAAAGAGTTGGGCACGACTGAGCGACTAACACTACACTACACGGCATGTGAGATCTTAGCTCCCTGACCAGGTATTGAACCCACGCTCCCTGCAATGGAAGCGCAGAGTCTTAACCCCTGGAATGCCAAGGAAGTCCCTGGGTCTATATTTTTTAACCTTCGGGTACCCAGCACAGCCTGTTAAAAGCTCTAAGACATAAAAGGAGCCTCATCCTAGTCAGTACATAGACTGTTTCGTGAGACCTGTTACTAAAGCTTCACGTGTTAGCGTGCGAGGGCTCCCATAACAAAGTACCACCCACTAAGTGGCTTAAACCACAGAAATGTGTTGTCTCACGGTCTGGAGGCCAGACGTCTGAGGTCAGCGGGTTGGCAGGGCCGCGCTCCCTCTGAAGGTGCTTCGGAAGGATGTGTTCCAGCCTCTCCTCCAGCCTCTGGTGGTTCCCAAGCCTTTGGGAGCCCAGCCCTCATCTTTCCATGGCATTCTTCCCGTGTACGTGTCTGTGTCCCAATTTCCCTTCGGTAAGGTACCCATTGGGCTTCCCAGGTGGCGCTAGTGGTAAAGAACTCACCTGCCAATGCAGGAGACTTAGGAAACACGGGTTCGATCCCTGGGTCAGAAAGATTCCCTTGGAGAAGGGTATGGCCGGCCACTCTAGTCTTCTTGCCTGGAGAATCCCATGGACAGAGGAGCCTGGCGGACTACAGTCCCTAGAGTTGCAAAGAGTCAGACACGACTGAAGTGACTTAGCACGCATGCACTCAGGGGACCCCTTATATTGGATTAGAGGCCCACCCACTCGTCTCCACATGGGCCTCATTTTAACTAATTACGTCTGCGACCAGTTTCCCAAGAGGGTCATCCTGAGGTCCTACGGGTTTATAAACTTCAACATAAGAATTTCTGTGAGGATGCGGTTCAACCTGCAACCGGCAGCACGTTAAGCCTGGGCTGCCGTAACAAAATACCATAGGCTGGAGGGGAGGGGGGGCACTTAAACCACAGCAATGGATTTTTTCACGGTTCTGGGCCTAGAAGCTCGAGAGCAGGGTGCCAGCATAGTCAGCGTCTGGTGAGAGCTCTTCCCTGCGTTACAGACTGCCGCCTTCTCACCATGCGTTCACATCCTGGGACGTGTGTGGGGTGTGTAGGGGATCTCTGGTGCCTCTTCTAAAAAGGGCTCCAGTCCCATCATGTCGGCCACCCTTCAGGACCTCATCTAGACCCAGTCACCCCCATAGGTCACCCCCCCCAAATACTGTTACCCTGGGGGGTTGGGGTGTTCACATGTGAATTTTGGGCACATGCAGTTGAGTCCATTGCAGGCAGTGAACACTTCAAAGAAAAAAGGATCAAGGGGAAGGTATAAAAGAAGCTGAGTGATTAAGTTGGTAGGAGCTGAGGGTGAAGATTTCCCCTCTCATCATCACCTTTATTAAACGTCCCATGCAATGTGTCTCTTGACTCCTGAGCTGCAGATGACAGTGTACTTGGAAGAAAGGCATTTAGAATTGATATCTTGAGTATATTTTTAGCCTCTTGTAAAGCTAATGCCATGCGCTCTGCCACCAAGAGAACTTTGAAAACTCGTTTCAAGCTCTGCAGCAACAAATGTAACTTTTACTATATGTAAATTTTACGTGTATTTTAATGGAACTTTTATTGTATTTACGTTTTGTGTGTGTGTGTGTGGCTGTACTGGGTCTGTGTTGTGGTGCATGGGCCCTTCATTGCTGTGCTAGGGCTTTCTCTAGTCGCAGCGAGCAGGGGCTACTCTCGTTGTGGCCTGCAGGCTTCTCATTGCGGTGGCGTCTCTTGTTGCAGAGCACAGGCTCTAGGGCGTGAAGGCTTCAGTTGTAGGGTGCAGGTTTAGTTGCCTCAAGGCGTGTGGGATCTTCCCAGACCAGGGATCCAACCCGTGTCCCCTGCCCTGGCAGGCAGATTCTCAACCACTGGACCACCAGGAAAGTCCCATTTACAAAATTTTTAAACGAGAGAAACGTGTTTTGAGTCATCTCAAAGCCCCAGGAGTAACGTTTGCAGAACTAGAACAGTCTGTTAGCACATGACTTTGGTCTCATCAGTCCCCTGGCCCTGAATGGGGACAGTGGATCGTGTCACCACCAGAAGGTTATCACACTGCTGTGCAGGTGGCCTCCCGGATCTGAAGCTCTTAGAGTCCACAGGCTGCTGAGCCAGTCTCGAGAGGTTTCTGTCTCCGTCTTTTTGGTTGGCTTCCCTTCAGGAGCGGGCGATTCCAGTTTTCCACCTTGGCTGAAGTCCCTGATGACCATCTGCTGCTGTGTGACTGACTGCTACCTCCAGAACGTGGCCATCTCCACTCTGCTCGAAGTGATCAACCACTCCCAGTCCCTCGCCCTTGTCATTGAAGACAAGATGAAACGCTACAAAAGCTCCGGACACAACCCGTTCTTTGGCAAGCTGCAGATGGTGACGGTTCCTCCCATCGCTCCAGGAATACTGAAAGTCATTGCAGAGAAAACGGACTTCTATCAGGTATTTCCCACTGGGAAGAGGAAGGCTGGGGACCCTGAAACCTCCTTCCCAGACTCTTTCTTTGAAGCTGTCCCTGAGGTTTTGGGGGTGCGGTGGGTGGATGTGTGTGTGTGTGCGTGTATGCATTTAGTTGCTCAGTCATGTCTGACTCTTTGCGACCCCATGGTCTGTAGCCCACCCAGGCTCCTCTGTCCATGGAATTCTCCAGGCAAGAATACTATAATGGGTTACCATTTCCTTCTCCAGGGGATCTTCCCAACCCAGGGATCGAACCTGTTGTGTCTTGCATCTCCAGCATTAACAGGCAGATTCTTTACCACTGCGCCACCTGGGAAGGCCTAAGGTTTGTTGGTGGTGACAAAGAATATGCTGCCTTGGGTAGCAGCCAGAGAGGGTGGCCCAGACCTGGGCCTGCTTTGTCTGTCTCTAACCCCAGCTCCTGGCAGTTTCTGGCCCTGCAGCAAGTGTTCTGTAATATTTTGTTCAGATTTAGGCTGACTGGACTCCATAAGTAAGACTTGCTAACTTATCTAAATACACAGAAAAAGAAACTCTGTCCCACTTTGTGAGATTTGAGGCTTTGAGATTATTTAGCTTCAAGGAAAACTTCAGTTGCTCTGTCATGTCCGACTCTGTGACCCTATGGACTGCAGCACGCCAGGCCTCCCTGTCCATCGCCAACTCCCAGAGTTTACTCAAACTCATGTCCATTGAGTCAGTGATGCCATCCAACCATCTCATCCTCTGTCGTCCCCTTCTTCTCCTGCCTTTAATCTTTCCCAGCATCAGGGTCTTTTCCAGGCAGTCAGTTCTTTGCATCAGGTGGCCAAAGTATTGGAATTTCAGCTTCAACATCAGTCCTTCCAATGAACACCCAGGACTGATGTCCTTTAGGATGGACTGGTTGGATCTCCTTGCAGTCCAAGGGACTCTCAAGAGTCTTCTCCCACACCCCAGTTCAAAAGCATCAATTTTTTGGCGCTCAGCTTTCTTTATGGTCCAAGTCTTACATCCATACACGACTACTGGAAAAACCATAGCTTTGACTAGATGGACCTTTGTTGGCAAAGTAATGTCTCTGCTAAGAGCTTGCTCTAATTCATGTCCATTGAGTCGGTGATGCCCTCCAACCATCTCTTCCTCTTACGTAAGCTTAGTACTTGTCAAATGTGAGAAAGATTGTTGCTGAAGATGGCGAGCTGCTGTTGTCCATCTTTCTTGGGGACAGAGTAAGAAAATAAAGTATTATAGGGCTCAAAAATAAAGTATTATAGGGCTCAGTCAACTGCAAAAAGCTGAAAGCTATTCCAGCTAGCTCATGGAAAAAAAAAAAAACCTGAGGTTTATAATAAAGATGGAGCCCGTCAGGAAGGCCAGGGGCAGGAGTGGAATGCTGCTGGCTCTCAAGGGTCTCACATGGGGAGCTGTCAGAGCCCAAGGCTGCTTACTCTCCATGTCTCTCTGCCAGCCAGGACTTAACCTGCTTCTCCCTTGACCTTCAGTTGGCCTCAGGACCCTCAAGCTTGGTTGTCAGAGCTACTGACACTGGCATCTCTTTTTCACAGTTCTGAACTAGCCTGTCAAGGCTCTTAAGTAGGCAGTCAGCGGGGCACGCCTGGGTCAGGTGGCTTCTGCTGTCCAGTCAACCACAACAGTGACCCAGGCCAGGGCGGAGTGGTCATGCGGTGTAGACAGGGACAGGATCACCCACCAGGGCCTGTAGGTGGAGCACGTTTCCCCTGAGGGTAGGAGGGGCGGCAGTGCCCTGCAGACATGGACACACTGAGGAAGAGAGATTCTCGGTGCTCTATGCGAGGTGCTGGATGTAAACTCTCTCGTAAACAGCCTGACCTCGGAACGGCTTTTGAAAATGAGCTGGCTTTTCACCTATTGGGTTGAACCCTCCTCAAGCAAGTCATGTAGCTGAAGTCATCTCCAGCTTGGTTCTGCCCCCCTCCCCCTTTTTTTTTCAATTTACTTAGCTGTGCGAGGTCTTAGTTGCAGCATATAGGATCTACTTCCCTGACCAGGGATCAAACCTGGGCCCCCTTGCACTGGGCGTGTGGAGGCTTAGCCACTGGACCACCAGGAAAGTTCATCTTTTTTTGTTTTGTTAACAGCATTATTTAGATATAATTCACCCATTTCAAGTACACAATTCAGTGGTTTTTACTATATTCTTAGAAATATTCCATTTTCCTTGTTTCCTATATGTGATTTCTTTTTTTTTTCCACCTGTTTCCCCCTTTTTATTTTCTTTTCCATTAAGTGCTCTTTTCCAGTGTAATGTTTTAATCCCCTTAATGATTTTTTTCAATGTATTTTTGGAGTTATTTTTTTTTAGTGGTTACTACTGTTAAGATTTACCATATACATCTTATCAGAATTGACTTCACTTGCATTCTGAATTCCTGTGAGTTGTAGAAAAATGCCTCGCAGGCTGTAGTCCATGGGGTCGCAAAGGGTCAGACATGACTGACTGACCAACCCTTTTCCACCTCTTGAATAGCTCTGTGCCTCTTCCCTTTCTTGTGCTGTTGTTATTATGCATAGTACATCCAAGTATGTTATAAACTGAACAAGATGTGGTTGTATAATATGATATTTTAAGAACTTGGTAAAAGAAAGGAAAACAATTATATATTCATAGAGTTTGGTTGTTCAGTCACTTAGTTGTGTCCGACTCTTTGCAATCCCATGGACTGCAGCAGGCCAAGCTTCCCTGTCCTTCAAAGTCTCCCAGAATTTGCTCAAACTCGTGTCCGCTGAATTGGTGATGCCATCCAATCATCTCATCCTCTGTGGTCCCCTTCTCCTCCTGCCTTCAATCTTTACCAGCATCAGGGTCTTTTCCAGTGAGTCGGTGCTTCGGATCAGGTGGCCAAAGCAGTGGAGCTTCAGCGTCAGTCCTTCCAATGAATATTCAGGGTTGATTTCCTTTAGGATTGACTGGTTTGCCCTCCTTGCAGTCCAAGGGACTCTCAAGAGTCTTCTCCAACTCCACAGTTGAAAAGCATCAACTCTTCTGCTCTTGAGCCTTCTTTATGGTCCAACTGTAACATCCATCGGAGAAGGTGATGGCACCCCACTCCAGTACTCTTGCCTGGAAAATCCCGTGGACGGAGGAGCCTGGTAGGCTGCAGTCCATGGGGTCGCCAAGAGTCGGACACGACTGAGCGACTTCACTTTCACTTTTCACTTTCATGCATTGGAGAAGGAAATGGCAACCCACTCCAGTGTTCTTGCCTGGAGAATCCCAGGGATGGCAGAGCCTGGTGGGCTGCCATCTATGGGGTCGCACAGAGTCGGACACGACTGAAGCGACTTAGCAGCAGCAGCAGCAGCAGTAAAATCCATACATGACCACTAATGTCTCTGCTTTTTAATATGCTGTCTAGGTTGGTCATAGCTTTTCTTCCAAGGAGCAAGCGACTTTTAATTTCATGGCTGCAGTCACTGTCTGCAGTGATTTTGGAGCCTAAGAAAATAAAGTCTGTCACTGTTTCCATTGTTTCCCCATCTATTTGCCATGAAGTGATGGGACCGGATGCCATGATCCTAGTTTTTTGAATGTTGAGTTTTAAGCCATCTTTTTCACTCTCCTCTTTCACCTTCATCAAGAGGCTCTTTAATTCCTCTTCGCTCTCTGCCATAAGGGCGGTGTCATCTGCGTATCTGAGGTTATTGATATTTCTCCCGGCAATCTTGATTCCATCTTGAGCTTCATCCAGCCCGGCATTTCGTGTGATGTGCTCTGCATATAGGGCTTCTCTGGTGGCTCAGATGGTAAAGAATCTGCCTGCAATGCAGGAAACCCAGGTTCGATCCCTCAGTTGGGAAGATCCCCTGGAGGAAGGCATGACAGCCCACTCCAGTATTCTTGCCTAGAGAATTTCATGGACAGAGGAGCTTGGCAGGCTACAGTCCATGGGGTTGCAGAGTCAGACATGACCTAGCGACTAACTCTTTCACACTCTGCATGTAAGTTAAATGAGCAAAGTGACAATATACAGCCTTGATGTACTCCTTTCCAGATTTTGAACCAGTCTGTTGTTGCATGTCCCTTACTTCCCATTCTGGATCTCTTCACTTGTGGTTTCAAGTTTACATGTGGTACTGTTCGTTTACTTCAGTCCACCTTTGCTTGTACTGTTGTTAAATACATTTCCACAAGTGATGGGACCAGCAGTGCAGCGTGCACCTATTGTTTTATGCGACTGGTTTTTTAAATTATTTGTAAGAAGAAAAGAGAAGGAATATGCATTCATACTGTCTCTTTATAATTACATAATTACTTTTTCTGGTGCTCTTTGCTTTTTGTATGGATTCAGATGACTGTCTGGGGTCAATTACTTTCACCCTGAAGAACTTTTCCATTAGTTTTTCTTGTAAAGTAGGGCTGCTAGCAACAAAATCTGTTAGATTTTGTTTATCTGGAAATGTCTTTATTTTTCTTTCTTTTATATAAGATAGATTTATGGGATATAAGATCTTGTTTGTTTGTTTTATTTTTTGTCTTTCAACATATTGAATATAAGAATAAGACCACTTTAATCTTTTCCACACACACTTGATTATAAAATATTTAAAGCAGCACTTGTTTAATAATCCATAATGAATGCTCAGCTAAATGTTTGAGTGAACCTGCATTTGAATTAATTGTTTGAATGTGTCATCCACCAGTTTTCTGGCTTCCCTTATTTCTGATGAAAAGTTGGCTGTTACCTTACTGGGGCTTGCTTGTAAATTATCCAGTCAGTTTTCTCTTGTTACTTTCAAGATTTTCTCTATCCTTTATCATTCCACTAGGATGTGTCTGGCTGTGGATCTCTTTCTATTTATCCTGTTTGGAATACATTGAGCGTCTCAGATATGTTGATTGAGGTTTTTCATCAAATTTGGGAAGTTTTCAGCCCTTCTTTAAATATTTTTCTTGCTCATCTTTTTCCTGGCTTGGCATTCCACTTGTGTGTAGGCTGGTGCCCTTAATAGTGTTCTGCACATTTCTCTAAGGCTTTATTCATTATTTTTTTTATATATATACTTCAGATTTCATGATTTTTATCAATCTTTTTCACTGACTCTTCTGCTAATTCAAGTAAACTGTTGAGCCCCCTCTAGTGAATTTTTCATTTGTTATTGTACTTTGAACTCCAGAGTGTCCTTTTTATAATAGTTTCTGACTTCTTACTGTTATCGTCTATTTGATGAGGCATTGTCATCATACTTTTTTTTTCTTCTTTGAACATGGTTTCCTTTAGTTATTCGAACACATTTATAACAGCTCCTTTGAAGTCTTTGTTAAACCTGGTTCCTCTCTTGGCTTCTACTGTCTGCTTCTTTAATCCCTGTGGGTGGGTCATATTTTCTTGTATCTTTGCCATGTCTTGTAACCTTTACTGAAGACTCAGCATTTTAGATAATATATTGTTGTGACTTTGTATTCTGGCACCTACCTCCAACTCCCACCAGTGACTCGTTGTTGTCTCTGTTGTTTGTTTAGTGACTTGACTGTTTTAGTTTGTTTCCTCTGAAGGGTGAGCCATTGGTGCTGCTCCTTGGAGGCTGCAGCCTTAGAAATGTGCAGCCACTCGTGAGATAATGGTGATTTTAGCAAGATTTTCATTGACTTTCCCTGATCTCTGTTAAACTCTGTTGGTATCACACCTAGATGTTAGGCTCCACTAATCACTGGATGATGGCTCTTTTATTTTTAACAATGTCCTGGGGCACAAATTACTCCACAGCCTGATCCAATTTATACTCTTGACTCCAATAAGTTTTTTTATTTTTTAGTGTTTTTATATATATATTATTTTTGTGGCTGTGTTGGGTCTTAGTTGTGGCATGCAGGACCTTTGTTGCCATGTGTGGGCTTCTCTCTAGTTTGCAGGCTTAGTTGCCCTGTGGCATGTGGGATCTAACTTCCCCACCCAGGGATGAACCCACATCCCCTGCATTGGAAGGCAGATTATTAACCACTGGGCCCCCAGGGAAGTCCCTGTCTCAAGTAGTTTTTTGAGGGCAGTCTTAGAGATTTGTTTTGACACAGGAGGATGTTTCCTAGCCCTCCTAGCTCAGTTGGTCAAGAATCCGCCTGCAATGCAGGAGACCCTGGTTCAATTCCTGAGTCAGGAAGACCCACTGGGGAAGTGATAGGATACCCACTCCAGTGTTCTTGGGCTTCCCTTGTGGCTCAGCTGGTAAAGAATCCTCCTGCAATGTGGGAGACCTGGGTTCAATCCCTGGGTTGGGAAAATCCCCTGGAGAAGGGAAAGGCTACCCTCTCTAGTATTCTAGCCTGGAGAATTCCATGGACTGTATAATCCATGGGGTTTATACTGAGTGACTTTAATAAGATAAGATGTGTCTCTGTTTATTTCTGGTAAATGAGCTGGCCTGTGGTTCAGCTTGTTGCTATCATGGAGCTAGCAGCCTCCTCTTAATTACTTACCATTAAAATCTCTTGTTATTTCTGAGAGCACTCCTAGGCTTGACCTTATCTTACACCCTGTTTCAAATAAACTTGTTCCCATATAGAGAGCTGTGCAGCTCTGTTTTGTGGCCTGCCTCTCCCCTTGGGAGAACCTCTGAATCCTATTGTGCAGGAAGAGCTGAAACTGGGTCAGTTGTCTGCTTCTCTTGGTGTGATTTCCCTTCGGGGTGCTGGGCGGGGTGGTAGCCTTTGGTCTTCTGGGTGTGCCTCTTTTCCTCTGCTAATGAATGATCCGGACCCTCCTGTTCTTAGCCTGCTGTACTTGAATAGAGCCTCCACCCAAGAGCCAGGGCAGAGGAGTAAAATACTGGTGGCCTGTTCCTCCCAGGGAGATGCAGAGCCTTATTAGCTGGGAAGCTGGGGGGAGGGGAGGCCCATCTTCCCGGCCACCCCCTACCAAGTCAGGCTGGATTGAGAGGTGGAGGGGGTCATAGTTGAAGTGCCATAGACTTATTGTTTCTTGTGCTGGAATTTTCATAGGTTCTCTCGAGTTTTTCCCCATTTCTTGAATGCCCTTAGGATAATGTCCAGCAACTCTAAATGGCTGGTTGTTTTCTGTTTCCATAATTTTCACTGGGAGAGGGTCCATGGCTTGTTCAGTCTAGCCCCATTCATGATGTTGGGTCCTGGCAGAGCCTGGATTTAGTTGCTCTTCAGCTTCTTCCCCTTGTTCTCCCTGTCTTCCTTCCTACCAAAGTTGAGTCACAGTATAGATCTTGGCTCTGTAGAACTTGGAACTACGGTGACTGGGCAGATCTTTTTCCCTGGTCCTGCATACATCACAGAGTTTGGCATAGCTACATCATAGGCACAGAGAGGAAAAGAGAAGAAAGAATTTCAGCCATGAATCCTTGGAAGGCTATTAATAGGATAAAAATGATAGCACTCAGTACTTTCCTCTTGTCTGGGTATGCTTTTATGAGTTCTTTCTGAAGCCTTGATTTTTATTTTGCTTCAGATTTAGTACATACCTGAGCACATGCTACTTGCCAAGCACTGGAGCATACGTTGTATATTAATATGACCAGGTTCTCAAGAATGAGACAGGGCTGGAGCCTGCCCACATTGAGATGCTGGAACTGGAGACGGTCAAGCAACCTATACAGACAGCCAGGATGCGCCCCAGGTTCTCAGACTCCAGGCGTCAGTCTGGTTCCAGATTCTCTAGCCTTTTTCTCGTTCCCATGGAACAGCTTACATGCCAACGTTCATTCTGCCTACAGTGCCAACAAGAGTAAGGTCAGATGTCCCAAGAGTGCCCTGCCCTTTCTAAGTAGTAATGGCAGATTGCCAGCCACTAAGAAAATGTCCAGAGCATAGAGACCAAGAAGGCAAAGATGATGAATGGGCAGGCATTTTTTTTGTGATCAACATCAAGTCTCAAAAAACCTTTAAACCTTCCAAATAGAGCATCTTACACATAAATTTGCCCTTGGGACTGAAGGTAAAGAGACTACTTTATTTGGAAATGACTTAGCTATTCAATAAGCTTGCTGCACTTAGTTTAGCACCAACCCTAGAAATATAAGTTACTTCAATCTGGAAAGACTATTTTAGACAGACATTCCTGAAGCATAATTATTCTTAATAAAGTTTATCTAAAAGCTCATATCTCTTTTTAGAAGTTTCTTCACTCGAGGTTCTTCCCTTGCTGACAAACTTGTAAAAGGTATAACAATATCTAACTTATATTAAACCTTCAGTTCAGTTCAGTCGCTCAGTCATGTAGACTCTTTGCGACCCCATGGACTGCAGCACTCCAGGCTTCCCTGTCCATCACCAACTCCCGGAGCTTACTCAAACTCATGTCCATCGAGTCAGTGATGCCATCCAACCATCTCATCCCCTATCGTCCCCTTCTCCTCCTGCCTTCAATCTTTCCCAGCATCAGGGTCTTTTCAGATGAGTCAGTTCTTCGCATCACATGGCCAAAGTATTGGAGTTTCAGCTTCAGCATCAGTCCTTCCAAGAAGGTCAGTATATAAGATTTCAGTGAAGGAGGAGTTTAGTGCAATGAAGCACTTACTTTATAAGAGGTTTTCTGCTAGTCAGGAGGAGCTGATGTCACCACGAAGGGATTTAGTGCTTTTCTAGATAGGAAAGTGAAAGTCGTGTCCAGCTCTTTGTGACCCTACGGACTATACAGTCCATGGAATTCTCCGGGCCAGAATACTGGAGTGGGTAGCCTTTCTCTTCTCCAGGGGATCTTCCCAACCCAGGGATCGAACCCTGGTTTCCCACATTGCAGGCGATTTTGTTACTGTCTGAGCCACCAGGGAAGCTAAGAAATAAATGAGTCAAAAGAAGTTCTTCGATCTACAATGTCTCCAAAACATTATAATCCGTCAGACATCATCTTTTTCCATGACCCCCAAAAAAATGCCTTCAGAAATTCCCCCTGCTAGGAGTGGGACCAGCCTTCTTTTTGAGTCTCTCTCTGGTTGGTCCAGCTGGTGTCCCCTGTGACTTGGAGAGGGGCTGCAGCCACCCGCAGACCTCATACGTTTAAAGAACTGAGATCAGAGTTGAGGACATGAAGGACTTGATCCTGGGATACAGTTTGGGCCCTGAAGATGAGGCAGGCCTCTGCTACAGCATTGAGCATAGAAATGGGAGCAAGCAAGTTTGTGGGATTAAAGCTGAACACCAGTTAGAGCCAGCCACCAGCAGTAAGGTGCTAGGGTGTCTACCCCAGGATAGCGCCCACCACAGATCGCCCCCCAAACTTCCTAGAGGGCACGACCCTGGGACCCCCGCGCCGGCTCGCAGGGAGCCTTGGTGTGTGCGGGTTGAGAGGACGTCTCCATCATCGACAGGCGCCTGATGCCAGGTGATTCCCCTCTGAAAGTGAAGGTCTGGGCTACAGCTGCAGTGTCCCGGGTGGCCGATCCCCACATTTCACCCGTGCCGTTACCTTCGCCTGGTGGCTCCTGAGGGGCCTGTGATGTGGTTCGTTTTGCCTGGCGGTGGTGGTTCTTTGTGTATTAAGGATGCTCACATAGCAAAGATAGGCAGGAACCGGCAGCTGGGGGCCGGACTGGCCTGCCAGAGGAGGAAAGGGGCAGGGGTTGCCGGCAGCTGGGGGCCGGACTGGCCTGCCGAAGGAGGAAAGGGGCAGGGGTTGCCGGCAGCTGGGGGCGGACTGGCCTGCCAGAGGAAAGGGACAGGAGTTGCCGGCAGCTGGGGGCAGACTGGCCTGCCGAAGGAGGAAAGGGGCAGGGGTTGCCGGCAGCTGGGGGCCGGACTGGCCTGCTGAAGGAGGAAAGGGGCAGGGGTTGCCGGCAGCTGGGGGCGGACTGGCCTGCCGAAGGAGGAAGGGGGCCGGACTGGCCTGCCGAAGGAGGAAAGGGGCAGGGGTTGCCGGTGTTCACCCAGTCTCCCCTCCATCCAGAGGGTGGCTCGAGTGCTTTGGAATCAGCTGAACAAGGAGACCCGGGAGCATCACGTCACGTGCGTGGAGTTGTTCTACCGGCTGCACTGCCTGGCCCCCACGGCCAACATCTGCGAGGACATCATCTGCCACGCCCTCCTGAACCCCGACAAGGTGAGTCTCTGCAGCCGGCGACCTCCCTCTGACCCCGGTCCTCACACCCCTTCCCCTCCCACCCCCCGCCCAGGTGTCTCGTGGGGGCATGTGTTAGTCATTCAGTCGTGTCTAACTCTTTGCGACCCTACAGACTGTAGCCCACCATGCTCCTCTGCCCGTGAGGATTTTCCAGGCAAGAGTACTGGAGTGGGTTGCCACGCCCTCCTCCAGGGGATCTTCCCAACCCAGGGATCGAACCCAGGTCTCCTGCAATGCAGGCGGATTCTTTACCGTCTGAGACACCAGGGAAGCCCTCAGGCAGGCTCACCTGTATCCGACAGGAGTCATTCTGGGGCACAGTGGACATCCTGTTTAACGGGCAGGTGTGTTGCATCAGCAGCATTTTAATAAATCCATAATTTTGGGACCGGAAGGCCTGAAGGAGCACGAGCCGCCCCGTGTGTCGTATTAAGGCTTACCAGGGACATCTACCCAGGCTCCCGTGATGCTTGCAGGGCCCCCAGGGCTCTCAGTGAAGCAGGCAGCTGCAGAGAACGTGTCACTACCAGAGCCCTGGCTCTGCATCAGGTCCTGTCCTCCAAACCAGGGGTCCCCAGTCTCTGGGCTGCAGACCAGAACCTCCTGTGAGGTCAGCGGTGGTATTAGATGAGAAATGAAGGGCACGCTAACAATCATGAGCATGGAATCATTCTGAAATCATCCCCCGACCCCAGTTCATGGAAAAAAGTTGTCTTCCGTGAAACAGGTGCCAAAGAGGCTGGGGATGGCACCGCCAGGGGCCACAAGAAGGCCGTACGCTGGGTTCTTTTCCAGCCGCAGGCCTGGGTGTGACCCTGGACTCAGGTGGTCGTGGAGTCTGGAACACGGACTGCCCCGAGAGCGCATCCACAGCAAGGAAGGCGAGGAGCAGGCTCCTCCTCCCACCTGCCCCGCCAGACACCAGGCCCTAACTCGGGCACCTCTACCCTGCGTGCCCTCTTTCCGCTGAGTTCTCATTTGTCATTTAAACGGGGTTCGCTGCCACTAAGAACGCCGTTCTGTTAAGAAAGAAACCAGGCGCCTCACTCCCGTTTTCTCTCCTGTTCAAGGGAACCAGGTTGGAAGCTCTGTTTCGATTTTCTGTCATCTGGCACCTGACTAGAGAGATCCAGGGCAGCAGAGTGACATCTCACAATCGCTCCTTTGACAGGTGATGGGGGCTTTTTTTAAAATAACTTAACCCTTAAAGGAAAAGGACACTTTGGGGAGGTGCTGGGTCAGCGTGCCAGGCTGGAATCGGGGAGATGCATGAAACGGAAACAACCTCCGCCCCCCGCCCCGTGTTCTTGATGCGGAGCAAGGATTCCTGGGATCCCCTCAGTGAATTCAGGCCAGACAGGTGTGAATACCTGGTAGAGGGGTTTCTTACCTTGATCATGGGGGGAGGAAGCCCTGTGTGCCTCAGAATCACCCAAGAAGCTGGCAGAATGGGCCCCCCGAGGGGGCTTGGTAGGAAGACGAGGACGGGTAAATCTTGCCGGGCTTCCCCAGTGGCTCAGTGGTAAAGAACCCACCTGCCAGTCAGTGCAGGAGATGCAGGTTGGATCCCTGGGTCAGGAAGAGCCCCTGAAGAAGGAAAAGGCAACCCACTCCAGTATTCTTGCCTGGGAAATCCCATAGACAGAGGGGCCTGGCGGGCTACCAACCATGGGGTTGCAAAGAGTCGGGCACAACAGAGTACACACGCACACACATGGACCTTAACTGGGGTGGCAGCCACACTGGGTGTGTGCAGCTGCGATGTCTCAATCCCATGTCAGAAACCGTGCATTTTATTACAGGCATGCTCTGTTCTACATTGGTTTTTAAAAATCCCCTACCTTGTTTCTTGTAAGCTTCCCTGGTGGCTCAGAGGGTAAAGCATCTGGCTGCAAGGCGGGAGGCCTGGGTTCCATCCCTGGGTAGGGAAGGTCCCCTGGAGAAGGAAATAGCAAGCCACTCCAGTATTCTTGCCTGGAAAATCCCATGGACGGAGAAGCCTGGTAGGCTGCAGTCCGTGGGGGTCACAAGGAGTCAGACACAGCTGAGCAACTTCACTTTCGCTTTTACCTTTTTCTTGAAGGTAACGGGTAGGGTCAGATGTGGGCTCAGACACGCAGCCTTGGAGAGATGCCACCTGGTCCTAATGCACCCCACCCCATCCCCCCATTTGTGAGGAGGCCCGGGCATCAGGATTTTTAAAAGCTCCCCTGACTTAGCAACTCAACAACAAAACAACAGTGACTCTAGCTGGAAGCAGGGTTGACCTTGTGGTCCTCGTCTGCCTGGGCCCGCAAGTCCAGCCCCCCGGGTGGAGCTCCCCAAGGGTGTCCTGAGCGCCCTGACGGTGCGCATCCACAACCCCCGCCCTGCGGCAGGTCCCTGTTCGTGGTGCTGGACAGCCTGGGCAGCTCGGATGGGGCCATCGGGGCCGCCGCACAGGCCTGGCTGGTGCGGGCACTCTCCCTGGGCGACGCGGCCCGCATCCTAGAGCCCGTGCTCCTGCTCCTGCTGCAGCCCAAGACCCAGCGGACCGCCATCCACTGCCTCACACGGGAGAACTCGGCGGGTGAGCACACTGCGCGAGGGCCAGGCCGCCCTGCATCCCCGGGACCCTGGGCCCAGGGGGAGGGAAGGGGCGGCCCAGACCTCCCTACCCTCCCGGGGCTGAAGTCAAGGCACTCAGACTGATGGTTTCGCCAGATTCGAAAGGTGGGGGAGGTACTTTGTGGGGCCTCCTAAAATTTCAGGATCAGATGAACCAGCACTTAGAAATGCTGGGTAGTGGGTTTGTTCATTTCACTGAAAAATATATGATTTTTTTTATATTAAAGAGGAAAATATTAGGAACCCATGTTCCAATAAATAGAGCTGATTCTTGGTTCTTTTGCTGGAGAAAGCAATTCAAGCACATCCAAGGTAGTAGGAGAGAAAAACAGACCATCCATCTGAAGGTCTCCAAGGCCACCTCTTCACTTAGGAAGGAAGTCTGAGGTCTGGTGTGAAGGCCATTGTGGGCTGGCCAGGCTAGCTCTTCTCAGGCCTGGGACGGGAGAGCAGAGGTTTTTCCCAGGTATGAATGATCGAGCATTTCGAAACCTGCATGTAAGCTAATCAGTTGCACTGTATAAAAATCACTCCTGCTCAAGAACCGTCAACAACAAGGTAAGTGGTTTCTATCTGCTCTCCAAGGTTCTTCCCAGCTTTAACCTAAAATCAGGAAAGTAGAAGAAACAGACCTCTGGGCTCTGAGAATTTTCAGAGGCATCTTGAACTAAATTTTAAAGAATAGAGGTAGGAAAAGAAAAGAAAGACTGAAATGAAACAGATGATTTCATTGAATTTCAGTGATGAATACCTAGCACGGTTTATGGTCTAACATCACTTCCCACAATAGGTGTATTTTATGATTTCCTGCAGTTAGTTCTCTAAGCAATGGGTTTACAGACTTTGACTAGTTTGTTTAGTTTAGTGGGTTGTAAATACTCAGTGTTCGTAAGTCTCATCTTACAGAGGAATGCAGCCCAATACCTAAATAAGCAAAGATTCCCAGGTGGCTTCCTCTCTTTACAAGGTTCCTTGCCTAAAAACTAGGAGGCATTTTATTATTCCACACTTATAAGAAAGTAAAATACAAAGAACTGTAAACTAAGTACCTTCTTAAAAGTTTGGTCTTTATTTATGGCAGCTCAATTTTGAAGCATTTCTTAGCTTTAGCAAGAAACTCCACAGCCCATCGGGTGTTAAAAGTCTTGGGGCAATTCCTGCTGCGTCTTCTAATTCCTGTCTAATGCTACCTGCCTGTTAAGAAAAAAATGTGTCTTCTCTGCCCTATTGTCTCCCTGGAAACAACCAGAAGGGTTCTACTACCCCCCCTCGCTACCACGGTAGTCCTACAGAAATCTCATTTTTAAATACCGTTGTGAACAACAGGAAGCTCATATTTCTAATATATTATCCTTCCTTCTTTCCTAACCTGGCTTAATGTTCATGGAATAGATTTGTTGAAAGCTGCCTGTTATAAATGTTTGGCAGTGCTGAGGACATCTGGCTTTTCACTCCTTTTTAAAGAGAACCTGAGCACTTTAAAGCGTTGTCTATGTTCTGTTCTCACAGGTACTGACAGTGCTTATTTTAAAAATGGGAGTAATCAGCAAATAAAAGCACAAGTAAAGTCCCTTGCTATGCCGGCCAGTAGAGCACTTTACAGTTAATGGCTCAGCAGATATCCTCCCAGACATTTCCAGCTTGCTGTTTTCTTTTAATACTCAATATACTCTTCACATTGCTCCATATCAGTGCATGTAGATGTGTCTTTAGAAAACCCAGCAGCAGCCCTCTGCATGCCTGCACCATGAGGTTTCAGTTCTCTTCCTTTGTGGGTGCTTTGTTTTTATGCAGCACATTTCAGCGAAACCCTTTCAGTTTCTGTTGACGTTTCTGTGGGTACCTTTGAAAGGAAAGTCCTGGGAGAAAACGATAGGCATTTTTATAGATCACCCTTCCCCTAAACTTGGTATATATTTTCTATGATAATATAACTAAATTACCCAATTTCTTGACCATTTTAAAAGACCTGTTTGCTTTGCTTGTCTGACTTCCATCTGTAATGTAACCTAGTGTCGTTTCATGCAGGAACTATATTTTGGGTTTTTTTTATGCTTTATTTTTTATTGCAGTATAGATTTACAGTGCTACACAAGTTTCATGTGCACAGTATAGTGATTCATGGTTTTTAAAGGTTACACTCCATTTATGGGCTTCCTTGGTGGCTCAGTTGGTGAAGAATCCACCTGCAATGCGGAAGACCCAGGTTGGATCCCTGGGTGGAGAAGATCCCCTGGAGAAGGAAACGGCAGCCCACTCCAGTATTCTTGCCTGGAGAATTCCAAGGACGGAGGAGCCTGGTGGGCCACAGTTCATGGGGTCACAAAGAGTCTGGACAGGACTGAGCCTCTGAGCATACTCAATTTATAGTAATTATATCATATTGGTTATATTCCCTATGTGAAAGTGAAAGCCACTCAGCCCTCCATGAAATTCTCCAGGCAAGAACACTGGAGTGGGTTGCCATTTCCTTCTCTAGGGGATCATCCCAACCCATCCACCATATTGCCAAGAATTTGTCTTGCCCCTTCCCTGCCCCCGTGGAGCAAACGCTAATATTAAATACTAATATTGATCTTGCTGCCTCGCTTTAAGACCAAGATCACCGTGGAACTGCCTGTCATAACTAACCCTTCTGTTCTCAAGTTGTCTGTCATTCCGTCACTTGCAGAAAACTGGCACCACTGGCTCAACAGAAAGCAAGCCTTGTTGGCGGAGGCGTGGGACGCACCTGAGCTGCCGGAGGGCGGCTGTGAAGACGGCGCGCCCCTGGGCCAGCTCACCTCTGTGGACCGCGAGGCCATCTGGGCCGAGGTGGAGACGGAGCCCGAGGCGCGCCCGGTGGGTGGCGAGCCCCGCAAGCATGACCACCCCCCGCGCCCCGAGGACCTGGGGTACGGGCCGGCCCACACCACCGCTGAGGACAGCAGCGAGCGCACGGAGTCGGCCGACACGAGCTCCGGCGCCACGGACAGCAGCGAGGATACGTCCTCCTTCTCCTCGCCGGCCCACGACCCGCGGGAGCTGAGCAGCGGCGAGCAGTGCTGTGCACCCCTGGCCGCAGCCGCCCAGGCCCCTGGCCTGCAGGTGGGCAGCCCCACGTGCCTGGCGCGCGCGGACTCGGACCGGACCCAGGCCTCGGAGTCGCCGCCGTCCAGCGACGAGGAGGCGGCCGCGGAGCTCCAGGCGCTGACGGCCGCCCGGCTGCAGAAGCAGCAGCGCGAGAGGCAGGCGAGGCTGGAGGCCCTGTTCGCACACATCCTGCTGTACCTGCAGCCCTACGATTCGCGGCGGGTGCTCTACGCCTTTTCAGTGCTGGAGGCCGTGCTCAAAACCAACCCGCGTGAGTTCGTCGAGGCCGTGTCCAGGACCAGCGTGGACACCAGTGCCACGGCGCACCTCAACCTCATCTCCAACCTCCTGGCCCGCCACCAGGAAGCCCTGGGGGGCCAGAGCTTCTACGGCAAGCTCCCGAGCCAGCCCCCCAGCGCGTGCCCGCACTCGCTGCTCATCGAGCTCCTCACCTACCTGTGCCTCAGTTTCCTCCGCAGCTACTACCCTTGCTCCCTGAGGGTCTCGCACCGGGACATCCTGGGCAACCGGGACGTGCAGGTCAAGAGCGTGGAGGTCCTGATCAGGGTGATGACGCAGCTGGTCTCGGTGGCCAAGGCGGCCGAGGGCAAGAACGTGGAGTTCATCCAGGGCCTGCTGCAGAGATGCCGGGTCCAGGAGTTCGTCCTGCTCTCGCTGTCCGCCTCCATGTACACGAGTCAGAAGCGCTACGGCTTGGCCACAGCTGCGTCGGGCGGAGCCCTACGGGAGGACGGCGTGCTGGAGGAGCACGTCATCAACCTGGGCCAGGACCAGATCTGGAGCGAGCACCCGCTGCAGATCGAGCTGCTGAGGCTGCTGCAGGTGCTCATTGTGCTGGAGCACCACCTGGGCCAGGCGCCCGAGGAGACGGAGCAGCCGCCTGACCTGCCCCGGGAGTGGCGGCGGGCCCTGAACTTCCAGCAGGCCATCAGCGCCCTGCAGTACGTGCGGCCCCACCCCCTCACCTCGCAGGGGCTGCTGGTGGCCGCCGTGGTCAGGGGCCTGCAGCCGGCCTATGGCTATGGCATGCACCCGGCCTGGGTCAGCCTGGTCACGCATTCCTTGCCGTACTTCGGAAGGTCCCTGGGCTGGACGGTGACACCCTTCCTCGTCCAGATCTGCAAAAACTTGGACGAGCTGGCCAGGCAGTATGAGAGCGAGTCGACAAAGCTCTCCGTCAGGTACAGTGAGCCTTGAGGCAGCTGGTACCTGGGTGCTAAGTCCCTTCAGTCATGTACGACTCTCCTCAGACCCGGTGGACTGTAGCTCACCAGGCTCCTCTGTCCATGGGATCCTCCAGGCAAAGGTTCTGGACTGGATTGCCATTTCCTCCTCCAGGAGATCTTCCCAACCCAGGGATGGAACCCGCATCTCCTGTGTGTCCTGTGTTGGCAGACGGGTTCTTTACCACTAGCGCCACCTGGGAAGAGGCATTGCTATTGCTTCAGTGACAGCTTTTGTTACCACTGGCTGATTGGCCCTCGCCAGTCAGTTGGAGGGTCATTTCAACCTAATCTGAAACCTGGCTAGCGTTGTCAAGAGGGTTGTAGGACAAGTCAGTCTGTCTCCATTATTTTGGCAGAACAGAAATAAAAGTGTGAATCCTTTGCACAGAAATCCCAAAACATCTGGAAACATTTTTCCAAAGCTACCAGATAAATGTAAAACAGCTTGAAAGAGGCCTGTCGTTTTTGTAGCGGTATTTCATTATGAGAGCCCCAGTTTGTTTTAAGATGGTGATATCTCTGTGGTTTCTATGTTTAGGATTAAAAACCTTTCTGGCCTCATTCTTAAAGATTCTCAAAACCGGTTTCTCATTTCTTCACCAAAGCGTAACCTCCAAGAGGGAAAACATATCCCCGGATTATCCACTCACTCTGTTGGAAGGCCTAACAACCATTAGTCATTTCTGTCTTTTGGAACAACCCAATCAAAGCAAAAAGGTAAATTGCTTTTTTTCCCAAGTTCAAGGCAGTTTTCATATATTGTTTTGTCTTCTTTGGGATTATGTCTGTTTCAAATAAGAAATGTATGTGTGTAATACAGACATGTATGCCAATATTAATGCCAAGTAACACATGCAAATAATGCAAGCGTGTGTGCAAGTATATGTGCAAATGTGCGTATGTAAGTAACGCCCATGTGATTTTGTTCTCACTGGCCACTCTGTGGGCAACTTCAGCCCTTGCCCAGTGTGGCATAGAATGTGATCTTTTCTCCATGTATTTTTTTACTTGGCTTTATGGAGTTTGAAGGCGTTTTTATGTTTTGATTAGTCTGCCCTAGAAAGTGAAAGTGAAAATAACTCAGTCACATCCGACTCTTTTCGACACCAAAGACTGTAGCCCACCAGGCTCCTCTGTCCATGGAATTCTCCAGGTCAGAATACTGGAGTGGGTAGCCGTTCCCTTCTCCAGGGCATCTTCCCAATGCAGGGATTGAACCTGGGTCTCCCACATTGCAGGCAGATTCTTTACCACCTGAGCCACCAGGGAAGCCCACTCTACCCTATCTGGGGTTAAATTTTAGAATGGAGCTAGTACTTTGGTTGCTGCTGCTGCTGCTAAGTCACTTCAGTCATGTCCAACTCTGTGCGACCCCATAGACGGCAGGCCACCAGGCTCCCTGGTCCCTGAGATTCTCCAGGCAAGAACACTGGAGTGGGTTGCCGTTTCCTTCTCAAATGCACGAAAGTGAAAGTGAAGTTGCTTAGTCCTATCTGACTCTTAGCGACCCCATGGACTGAAGCCTGCCAGGCTCCTCCATCCATGGGATTTTCCAGGCAAAAGAGTACTGGAGTGGGGTGCCATTGCCTTCTCCAGTACTTTGGTTGAGGGATTGGCAAAGTTTGTACGAGTTTGTAACGAGCAGTCGTGGGTTTAAATCCTCAGGGAGGCATCTTATTTCTAGACCACATGTGGGCCTTGCCCCGGGGGGTGCTCCAGCCCAGACTGCATCCCACCAGCCCCAACGTTCTGATGGAAAGGGAAATGTTGCTGGGCCTCACGTGTTCATCTCTGTTTTTCAGGCCACTGCTGTGACCGACCCTACCAATCTGAAGAATGCCAAGAATGCTATTCTGGAAGAGCTCCCTCGGATTGTTAACACCATGGCCCTTCTCTGGAATGTCCTCAGGAAGGAGGAGACTCAGAAGAGACCCGTCGATCTCCTCGGAGCCACGAAGGGCTCCTCTTCCGTTTACTTTAAAACCACCAAAGTGAGAGAGCTTCCTCTGCAGGCTTACAAATTCCTTTGTCTTGTATTGTCCCGCCAGAAATAAAAATACACAGGGATGTATACATACATAATCAAAGTCAGTGTGCCCAGAGAAACCCACGTTAGAAGTGCTGTTTGTTATAAGTAAACTGGAAGTAGAAATCTCCAGTTTGTTTATTAGAGTAAGGCTTATATTCATGGGAAGAAGGCTTTTGTGGGTACTTTTCAGTTTATTTTTTCCCCTTTGGCCATTTAGAAAAATGATTTTTTGGCCATGCTGGGTGTTCTTTGCTGCAAGGGCGTTCTCTAGTTGCAGGGAGCAGCGTCTACGCTTCCTCGCGGTCTGTGGGCCTGCCGTTGCGGTGGCTCCTCTTGTCATGGAGCACGGCATCTTGGGCTCGCAGGCTTCAGTCACTGCAACTCCCAGGATCTGGAGCACAGGCTCAGTAGTTGTGGCCGAAGACGTGAGTGAGTTGCTTGACAGCATGTGGGGTCTTCCCGGATCAGGGGTTGGAACCATGTCTCCTGCATTGGATGCTTGACCGCTGAGCCACCAGGAAAGCCCCGCAACCATTAGTTCCTGAGCCAGGCGTTGATGACTCAGGGCAGGCCTGGGAGGCGAAAGCTTTTCCACAAACAAGAGGCCGGCAGAGGACAAGGGGGGAGGGATCTGTTCCAGGAAGTCCCCAGAGGGTCCTGCTGCATTAAACCCTGGACTCTCCCTTGGGGGCACCCAGGCACGTAGCTCAGTGTGTGATCGCCATGTCTGGTGGCTCCCAGTTGTCTGGCCGTGTCTCACGTCAGCTGAGCCCCCCTGGCATGTGGCCTCAGGGCTTGATGCCGGCCTCTGGCAGCCTGGGTTCAGAAGAACAGGTCAGGGCCCAGGGACCCAGGTCGCCTGGATTTGGCTCCCTGGTCAGCTGCTGCGCGGGACCTTGAGCAAATGCATTAAACCTCTGTGTGCCGTTGTTTCCTCAGCTGGAAGCAGAGTGCTGGGCATCATCTGAGGGCTCTATGTTTACTGGCCTATTCAGTCCTCACCTGCAAGGCAGGTGCTGTTATAATTGCCGGGGGACGGATGAGGGGTGTAGAGAGAGCATGTGATTCTTTCTGTGGTCAGCCAGGCAGTCCAACGCCCAGATGAGCGAGCTTTTAGGTTCCATGAGACACAGGTGGCCTCCAAACATGTTCTGTCAGTTCCAGGGATGCCCTCCAAGGGACATCTGTATTTCAAGCTGCCATCGGAACCTGCTTAAATTCAGCCTCAAAATTAATCTCGAAAAAGGTTCAGAAGGGTCACTCAGCCTGAGCTTCGATTTCCTCCTCTGTGAAATCAGTCTGTTACTAGTAGCCTACCCCCTGGACAGATGGGAGAATTCATTGTGGTGATGGCTGACTTTTACTGGGGGTTTTCCAGGGTCTTCCCAGATGGCTCAGTGGTAAAAAAAAAAAATATATATATATATATATATATATGCCTGCAGTGCAGGAGACATGGGTTCAATGCCTGGGTCGGGAAGATCCCCTGGTGAAGGGAATGGCAACCCACTCCAGTATTCTTGCCTGGAGAATTCCATAGACAGAGGAGCCTGGCGGGCTACAGTCCATGGGATCGTGAAGGGTTGGACATGACTGAACAACAACAATGCAACATTTACTGAGCACTTAACCTAAGCCCTCCCTGAAGGACCCAAGGCCCTGAGCTGGGTCCCGCATAGTCTCTCTCAAGCAGAAACCATGGTAGGAGGGAGAGGACATCCCCATCTCTGACTCAGTTGTATCTAAAGTGATGCTAGACAAAGGCAGGGGGAACAGGGACGTTCAGTTCAGTCGCTTAGTCGTGTCCGACTCTTTGTGACCTCACGGACTGCAGAACTCCAGGCCTTCCTGTTCATCACCAACTCACGGAGCTTGCTCAAACTCATGTCCATTGAGTCGGTGATGCCATCCAACCATCTCATCCTATGTCGTCCCCTTCTCCTCCTGCCTTCAGTCTTTCCCAGCATCAGGTTCTTTTCCAAGGAGTCTGTTCTTCACATCAGGTGGCCAAAGTATTGAAGTTTCAACTTCAGCATCAGTCCTTCCAAAGAATATTTAGGAGTGATCTCCTTTAGGATGGACTGGTTGGATCTCCTTGCAGTCCAAGGGACTCTCAAGAGTCTTCTCCTACACTACAGTTCAAAAGCATCAATTCTTCGGTGCTCAGCTTTTTTTATGGTCCAACTCTCACATCCATACATGACTACTGGAAAACTATAGCTTTGACTAGACGGTCCTTTGTTGGCAAAGTAATGTCTCTGCTTTTTAATATGCTGTCTAGCTTGGTCTTAGCTTTTCTTTCAAGGAGCAGGGGAAGCCCAGGGTAAATCCATTCATCCCACAGGCACATGTGTGCCTGCTGCTGTGTACCTGGCCCTGCCTGTCCACTAGTGGATAAGATAGAGGAGGGAAGTCCTTGTCCTCCTGGCAGGCACAGACATTAACCATCCACTTTAAAATAATGATGAGAAGTGCTGCAAAGAAATGCAGGGCACTCTGCCAGCCTGCTACCCTTGTTCTGAGGGTCAACGAGGCCTTCCTGAGGCAGAGGGACTGAGCCAAGACCCAGGATGAGAGTGTGCGCCTTCTCAAGGGTGTGTTAGAGGCTGGGAGACCCACAGCATCCACAAAGGAAGGAACACGGAGGTTTCGTGAATGCAGAGAAATCCAGGCACAGCAAAGGGGAGAGTGGCGAGTGACGTCCCCGGGCCATGTCTTAGGTCCATTTTTAGTTGGCTGCATAATAAAATTAGGTAAAGGGCACATTTTTCTGGAACTTGAAGCATATCCTTCCTGGTGCTTACAAGCCCTCCCTGAGCTGATTGAGGCCAGTGCGGCTGGGGGCTTCCCTGCTGGGTCCCCGCTTTCTCACCGGGTCTGCAAAGCCTCATGTGGCTTGCTGTGAGCCCTGCCTTGCTCCTATCTGCTCGAAGGTGGTGCCCATCACTTCCCAGGAGTCTCTGCTCCGCTGTTTGTCCACCTGGCCTGCCCACTATGCATCCTGTCCAACTTCTCCAGGAGGTGCTCTGCACCACCACCATCTCCCAACCCCGCCCCCACCGCCCCCAGACCCCAAGGTCCCAAGGTTACAGGTGCTAGTGCTGAAGTGCACGGTCCCCGGGAGCCCTGACTGCTCTCACTCATCGTTTTTCTGTTTTGTTTTGTTTTTTTTTAAGACCATACGACAAAAGATTTTAGACTTCTTGAACCCCTTGACAGCGCCTCTTGGAGTTCAGCTGACAGCAGCAGTTGCAGCCGTGTGGAGCAGGAAGAAGGGGAAACGCCACAGTAAGACGAAGGTAAAGCCGGAAACCGAAGCCCCGTGCGATCAGAGGGGACCCCAGAGGCTGCCAGGGGGGACCGCGGAGGCGAGGCCCCCCGTGTTAAACTCGTGACGTCATCGGCCAGCTGTGCCTGTTACAGCGAGGTGTGGGGAGGGAGTGGAGCCCAGCTAACCTCTGTTTTCTTCTCTTTCTACCGTATGATGCATATATTGTACTTTTCATTTAACATTTTAATCTACTGTCGAGCAGCGTGCTTCCAAGAATGTCTATAACATGTACACTTCAAAGAAAAACGCCACTGTGGGACCTGCCACCCAGCTTAAGAAGTGGTTCCTCGTCCTACCCGTGAGGACACCTGGGGGCCCTTCCCTGGTTATACTGCTGCTAAAAGCTTTCTTTTCTTTTTTTTTTTTAACTGATCTTTTTAAAGACTTTTTCTCTTTCTAGGGCAGTTTTAAGTTCCCAGCAGAATGAGAGGAGGGTATAGAGATTTTCCCTAGTCCCCTGTCCTCACACGTGTATTTCCCCACTCCCGTCAACATCCCCCCCACCCTCTGCCCAGAGGGGTAGGCTTGTCACAGTTGCTGAACCTCCACTGACAGAGTCATGGTTGACATTTGTCTTTTTTTAATTTGTAAGAATAATACTCGTTTGTGATGGTAAAGAAATCATCGCATTCCTTTGCCCAGACTTCAGTTTACATTTTGCATAAGCGTTCTCCACCGACTGGTCCATCACAGGGTCCCTCCAGGAGCTTGGGTCTCCTGTTTCTGCAAACCCAGCACAGGCTTCACCCTCAGTTCCCTCCGTCATCCGTGTAGGTTCCTGCCCGGTACCCCACCCCTGGGCACCAGCCCAGCGCCCAGCGTGGACCCCCGTTACCCGAGGAGGCATGAGAGGCTGGTGGTCCAGGCCACCCAGCTTAGCACCTGTAGGGTCTTCCCTGGCGAGGACCCTCATACTTCCAAGGGCAGGCCCCCACCCCGATTTTGATCATCAAAACACACCTCCCACAGCGGGACTTTCCTGCCTTGGCCAGCTCCCATGAACCTGGTTTTCCTGTTTCGCTTGCTGTCCTCGTACTTTGGGGGCTGGCTCTTGATAATCAGCCTGTTTCCTTCAAGTTAATACTATCTGTTTCCAACACGCTTTCTCAGCTTGAATACATAAAGACCAGAGCGATTGCCCGTCACCGGCTATGCCTTTTATTCCTCCTCTATATCAGATCCTGATTACATTCCTGTGATTAAAAGCTTTTTTTTAACCTCACTCTTCTTCCTACCAATACAGTCCTTTACCTACTATTTGTTTAAATATTTGTTTGAAAGATGAAAACACATCTCTTCCTCCGGGAGCAAGTATCACAGGGTACTTTTGGGAGTCCTCCTCATTTTTGTTGTCTGTCCCAAGGCACGGGCCTCTTCTCGGCAGATCGTTCCGGTGGCCAGCACGTCCCAGCTGACCCTCGTGGATCTGATCTGCGCGCTGAGCACCCTGCAGACGGACTCAGTGCTCCACCTGGTGAAGGAGGTGGTGAAGCACCCGCCGCAGGTCCGCGGGGATGAGGTCAGGAGCCCAGGGGACCCTGGGATGAATGCAGGACTCTTCAAGTCCACATCTTATAAATGGCATCTGGGAGGGAAACAAAGGTTGCAGGAGCACCTGGGAATTCAAGGGCCCGTAAAAGGGAGGTGTTCTTGCCAGGCTTTGTGGAGATGCACGAGACGTGCTCCACGGACTCCCGTCTTGAGGTGCGAACCACCTGAGATAGGGGACCGACCTCCATCCTTCCAGCCCACTGCAGAGCAGTCTGCCCAGCAGTGCTTCTGTTTTCTGCAGCGTAGTCTGTTTGTGTGACTGCACTGGGTCTTAGCTGCGTCTTTCAGGATCTTTTGTTGCTGGTGCACGGGCCCGCCAGTTGTGGCACTTGGGCTCAGCAGTTGCAGCGCACAGGCTTAGTTGCTCCGAGGCAGATGAGGTCTTAGTTCTCCAGACCAGGGATCGAACCCACGTCTCTTGTATTCTCAACTACTGGACCACCAGTGAAATCCCTGGTAGTGGTTCTTACCAAGGGCCCACTGTGCACCAAATCAAATAAATCTAGAAAGAGGAAATGGCACTTGGCTTCCAGGAACTTGCAGCCTAAAAAGCATCAAAGATAAGCAAAGCCAGATACTAGTTAAAGGTGGAAAAGACCGACTTCATTCAGCAGCTACAGCAGTAGGGGGAAGAGGCACGCTCAGTTCCAGTTTGTGCAGAGGTGAGCGGGTATTTTATGGGGAGGATGAATAGGAAGGGTGAAGGAGCAGGGCTTCAGCAGAGTCAGTGGAGTGGAAAGTTACAAACAAGCAGGAAGGGACTTAGCGGGTGTAATTAGACCATAGTTACTGATTGTGATGTGAAAGGTTGGTTCCTGTGCTCCCCGGGAGACTGGGAGACAGGGGCCCTGTCTTTCTTGATGATATTTTAAAGGGATGGCTGCCAGGTCCTTGGGAAAGACATTCCTGGGTTGGAGGAGATGCATTCACATCCCAGAGGGACAGAGGAAGGATTTGTAACCATAAGCTTTTCCTAATAAATGCTCGAAGGAGGGGAGGTCAGGAACCCATCAGGACTTGGCTGAACACACAGCAGATTCCTTCCAAGGCTGTGAGCTTTCTTTCTCATTTTAGGGGGGTCGAGGTCATCTCCCTAGGACACATCCTTGAGCTGCTGGGAACCGTAGTCGAGTTTGCTCAAGTCTGTTAGTGTGGGGGGTGGACGGGATCGTTTGTGCCGAAGGTACAACCTTGTAGACCAAGGCTGAGGCTTGTTCAAGACGAGGGCTCAGAGGAGCCTGGCTAAGGACTTCCCTGGCAGTCCAGTGGTTAGGACTCTCTACTTTCACTGCTCAGGGTCCCGGTTCCAGTGCCTGGTCAGAGAACTAAGATCTTACAAGCCATGCTGTGCGGCTGAAAAAAAAACAAACCCAGAGACTTATCCGGTGGTGCAGTAGCTCTAAGTCTCCGTGCTGTCCAACGCAGGGCGCCCGGGTTTAATCCCTAGTCAGGGAACTGAATTCAGCAGGAGTTTGAGCAAGCTCCAGGAGACAGTGAAGGCCAGGGAAGGTCGGTATGCTGCAGTCCTTGGGGTCGCCAGGAGTCAGACATGACTTAGCTCCAGGGGACAGTGAAGGCCAGGGAAGGTCGGTATGCTGCAGTCCTTGGGGTCGCCACGAGTCAGACATGACTTAGCTCCAGGGGACAGTGAAGGCCAGGGAAGGTCGGTATGCTGCAGTCCTTGGGGTCGCCACGAGTCAGACATGACTTGGCTACTGAACAACAGCAGCAGCAGGGAACTAGATCCTGTAGGATGCAACTCAGCTTCCGCATGCCAGAACTGAGGCCTGTAGCAGCCCAGGAAATAAGTAAATATTTAAAAAATACAAGAAGAAGAGGGGCCTGACCAGACTGTGTTAAGGAGAGCATCTTTGTCCATGGTCAAGTTAAAAGTTTGCATAATTTTTACCAAAATACAAAGTACACGTCAGAGGACGTAACTCATACTGGACATTCTGAGAAAGTGGAGGTTTCATCTGGCTGCAGGGAGATCAGTGGTCTTTGAAGGGTGGCGTGATTGAACCATGAAGCTCCTATAGTTTTTCTGCCCAATTTCTGCATAGCAGTTGAGGGAGCTTTTCTACTGTTCGGACACTTTTTCATTTATGCACAGTGGTTTTACAACAGAACAGACTCTATGGTTTTATGCCTGAGAGGTCTTTGATTTCACCAAAGCAGACCTCCTCATTGAAAGTGTTGGGAGCTATTTTGTTCTGAATTAATTTGATAGAAACCAGGGATTTGTTCTGACCTTGAAATAATTGTCCTCTTTCAGGTAATTTAAGATGATATAGTCAGAAACACTCGTAAGAATAATTTCCTAAATGAAAATTAATGGAGTGGTCCAAGCAATCACTAAAAAATAGTTTTAATTCAAACTGATATTTGTATACCAGAGCCAAAAAGTAGAAATAACCCATCAGTGGATGAATGGATAAACACAGTGAGGTATATGTACATGCAGTGGATTATGACTCAGCCTTGAAAGGGAAGGAAATTCTGACACATGCTATACCATGCGTGAACCTTAACAGCACTGTGCTAAGGGGAATAAGCCAGTCCAAAAGGACAATATTGCATGATTCCACTTATTTGGAATACCCAGGAATGGTCCAGTCCACAGAGACAGAAAAGAGAGTGATGGTTCCTAGAAGCTGGGGGAGGAGGGAATGGGCGTAGGTGTTTAACAGGGACTGAGTTTCACTCTGTGAAGCTGAAATAGTGCGGATGAATGGTGATCGTAGTTGCCCAACAGTAGCTGTGAATATCCTGAATGCCCTTGTCCTGTACCCTAAAAAATGTTTTAAGTGGTAAATTTTTTCAAATATATTTTACCAATATTTTATAATAAATGAAATAAATCTTGCTCTTAGATATTAAGGTCATAGCACAAAGAGTGGTGAACAAAAGCTAAACCTTGAAATCAGAGACGCGTTCATCCATTTTCCCTGCAGAGTGAGAAAACTAACCAGGAATACCTTTAGCAGTTTTTACAGCTCCGCCTGCCATGCGGGAGACCCCTCCACTCAGGGCTCCTCCTCTGAAAGGGCCCGTGGTTCAGGGTCACCCTCTGCAGAAATGTCCACGCTGGGAGGAACGCCTCCAGGGACCTCTAACCAGTCAGTTACACTCGCGGCCCTGGTTGCCTTCCTTCATTCCACATGTTCATTGAACATCAAGTATATGCATCCACGGTGGGGAATCCTGTGCCCCCGCCCACGGTCAGCCTGTGTTCTAGTTGGGGAAGAAGATGAGGCAGCCTACAACTTAACCCCGTGAGGCCAGATCATGGAACCAGCTTAATCAGATGTAAAAAGGACACAGGTGGCTTCATGACATCTGCCGCCAGCTCTCTCCATGGCCTAGGACCCGTGTTGCCTTGGGGCTTCCCAGGTGGCACTAGTGGTAAAGAGCCTGCCTGCCGATGCAGGAGACAGGAGACCCAAGTTCAGTCCCTGGGTCGGGAAGATCCCCTGGAGGAGGGCACGGCAACCTGCTCCAGTTTTCTTGCCTGGAGAGTCCCCGTGGACAGAGGAGCCAGGCGGGTTACAGTCCACGGGGTCACAGAGTCGGACACAACTAAAGTGACTTAGCACGCACAGCACTGGTTGCCTTTTACCCTTTTTTTAAAAACATTTATTTATTTATTTATTTATTTACTGTGGGCATCAAGTCTTAGTTGTGGCACGCAGGACCTTTCGCTGCAGCCCACAGGCGCATTAGGTGCAGTTCTCAGGCGCAGTCCCTGCAGCACGTGGGATCTTGGTTCCCTGAGCAGGGATGGAACCCGTGTCCCCTGCATTAGAAGGCGGATTCCTAACCACTGCATGGCTGGCAGGAAGTCCCGCCTTTTACTCTTGAACGTGAATGTTCAAGTGACAGACCTTGGATTGGCATTTATAACTCTGACCAGGTCGAGGTGGATGGAGACTGGGCTTCCCTGTGGCTGGTCAGTCCCTCCGAATGATATCCCAGCTACAGCCATGGGGGAGCTGGCCCTGCGACAGAGCTTCATGCACAGTGCAGGACCTTTCCCTCTTTGTTCCTTCAGTACTTGATCTACAAGCGTCTGCAAATCCTGGGCTTAAAAAAACAAAAACAAAAAACCCTAGACTCATCTGGCTGACTGGTTTTTGGCTTTTCGAATAACAAAGTTACTTTTGTGGTTAGTTTAGTTAATTGGCTCAACTTCTGTAGCTTCAACAAATAGAAGGGGGGGAAATATGTGTTTTGAAAACCTATTTCCAAGTAATTCCAGCCATTTGGGACGTAGGGAAGTTGAGCTGTTTGCGGGGAATTCCTGGAGCTAAGAATTCGAATTTGGCATTGTCGGTAGCTTGACATGGGCTCCTCAGGCCACCAGCTTTGTGTCTGAGGAGGTTCAGTTGTTATGCCAACTGTTCCTTAAATACTTGCTAGAAGTCTGGGGTGGAAAGTAGGTAAACATAGGAAAGGACTGGGAGTCTGATAGGCAGGGACCTAAGGATGTGGGGCCTCACAGGATACATTTGCTTTTATTTCACTGAGATACTTTGTATTATTATATTCAGAAGACTCCTGGAGCTGGAAACCTTTGCTTTGTTAGCAGATAGAACCTGTTTCATTTCTGTATTTGAATTCTTGTTTTAGCCTTATTTCCTCCCAATTTGGAGTAATTAGCTGTGCTTTAATTTTCAGAAATCGCCCCTGGTGGATGTCCCCGTGTTGCAGTTTTGCTATGCGTTCATCCAAAGGTAACGCAGCCCCTCAAAGACATTTCTCAGTTATAGATGCCTTTGCAGTGATTATAAGTAACTACTCTGATTGTCCTCCTTTTTTTTTTTAATTGAAGTGCCGTTGATTTACAATGTCATGTTAGTTTCAGGTGTAGAGCACCGTGACTCGGTTTGACATAGGGGGATGTGTGTGTGTGTGTGTGTGTGTGCATTCTTTTTCAAATGCTTTTTCATTACAAGTTATTATAAGGTGTTGCATATAGTTCCCTGTGCTTTACAGTAGGTCCCTATTGTTTATATAATTTGTATACAGTAGTGTGTCTGTGTGAATCCCAACTCCACACTTATCCCTCTCTGCCTCCACCCATGTGTTTCTTGATTACTGGAGAGCCTTAGTTCAGAAAGTATCTGTGTGCTACTAACCCAGTCATGTCCGACTCTGTGTGACCCCATGGACTGTAGCCCACCAGGCCCCTCTGTCCGTGGGATTCTCCAGGCAAGAATACTGGAGTGGGTTGCCATTTTCCTCCTCCAGGGCATCTTGCCGACCCAGGAATCTGAGAGGTGCCCTAATTCCCTCTCAAGACATTGGAACACCCTGACAGTCTCACTTTTTCCCTCTACAGAGAGCTAATCTGGTATCTTCAGGTATGTGTGCTGTAGCTTGAACACTTTATGTCAGCACAGCTTTGTGTGAGACCTGGTAAGCTTCAGAAGAAACAGTTTGCATTACCTTGATAACCAAAAAAAAGGAGGATTTTAAGAACGTCTTTTAGGAAAAGAAGTGACTATTTTGGATGCTGTCCTCAGTGCTTTGCTGTGTTTTCTGCCGGGAGGCTTCATGTCGATGGACTCGAGTTTGAGCAAGGTCCAGGAGTTGGTGATGGACAGGGAGGCCTGGCGTGCTGCAGTCCATGTGGTCACAAAGAGTCGGACACGACTGAGCGACTGAACTGAGCTGAGATTTCTGCGTGGGTTTACTGAGCTGAACACCCATCTGCAGGGGTCTCAGCTGCAGTGGTTCCCCAGGTGGCTCTCTGCAGGGAGAGAGGACGCTTTGCTGGCCTCCTGCAGCTCTTACGGCAGGTCCTGGATACAGCTTCCAGACGCCTCCACCGTGCGGGGAGGTTAGAGCTGCAGTAATGAGGGTGAAGGGGGTGTAGCCCCATCTCACGGATGCCTCGATAGCCTCACGTGTCTCAGGGGATTCACCATTAGTAAATTTGACCACCAGCTGCAAGCTCCCTGGCTAACAAGTTCACATTCCATGGTTGTTCTGACCCACGACACCCTAGGGTTACAGGAAGGTAGACGGAGGCTCCTAGTCCCAGGAGTCCCCGGGCCCGGGATTGAGGTCAGGCCAGCCAGCCACCCTCCACCACAAGCATCACTGCACTCCTTTTCTCCAGGAGGGAAAAGGAGCTACTCATGTCCCTCCTCTGTTGTTGTTCAGTCGCTCAGTGGTGTCCATCTCTTTGCGACCGCAGGATGCCAGGCTTCCCTGTCCTTCACTATCTCCCGGAGTTTGCTCACATTCATGTCCTTGAGTCGGTGATGCCATCCAGCCATCTCATCCTCTGTCGCCCCTTCTCCTCCTGCCCTCAATCTTTCCCAGCATCAGGGTCTTTTCAAATGAGTCTGTTCTTTGCATCAGGTGGCCAAAGTATTGGAGTTTCAGCTTCAGCATCAGTCCTTCCAATGAATATTCAGGACTGATCTCCTTTAGGATGGGTGGACTGGTTGGATCTCCTTGCAGTCCAAGGGACTCTCAACAGTCTTCAACACCACAGTTCAAAAGCATCAGTCCTTCAGCACTCAGCCTTTATGGTCCAACTCGCACATCCATACATGACTACTGGAAAAGCCACAGCTTTGACTCTGTGGACCTTTGTTGCTAAAGTAATGTGTCTGCTTTTTAATACGTTGTCTAGGTTGGTCATAGCTTTTCTTGCAAGAAGCCGGCATCTTTTAGTTTCGTGGCTGCAGTCACCATCTGCAGTGATTTTAGAGCCCAGGAAAATAAAGTCTGTCACTGCTTCCACTTTTCCCCATGTCCTTCCTGGTGTTCACTCATGCGTGTCGTAACCCCAGCAGGCGCCTGCCGCAGCGGCCTGAGTGACATCGTCCAGCAGCCGCAGGGACGGCAGCCTCCTTTCACGGAGGAGGCCCCGCCCAGGTCCCTCAGGAGGCCGAGAGTCAGGGACCAGCACTCGACCCTGGGCCCCTCTGGCTGCGGCCCAGATGCCTCCTCGTGCAGTGCAGCGTCACCCCACGGCAACAACCCCGAGTCCTCAATTCCCATGAGGCCTGACCTGAGAGCTACTAAAGATCAGCCTCCTGCTGGGTGACCCCTGACCGCACCCTCTGCGACCTCCCCATGGCTCACTCTGCATTTCCAATGACGTTAGGGAGGCCAAATGCTAGATGGAGCCAAACAGGCCCAGAGATCCGTCCTCCGGTTCAAGGCTTTCACTTGACAGACAAGGAAACCAGGAACATCTGACCTGTTTAGATGGGTGGCTGGTATCCACACCCCCAAGTTCTTGCCAGAACACCACAATTAAGCGTGTGTGTATTTTAATTTAAAAAGAACAAGACAGGTTAGGCAGATACAGCATCCTCCTGTGCTTTCTAACTGCCTGCACCTAAAATGTGCTTTATAAGAAAACACTTTATTTGGACCTGTTCATGGCTGGATGTTTTTTTTCCCCTCTGTGGTTTTGTTGATGTTGTTGTCTGTTTGTTTTTATTAAATAGGCTCCCGGCAACAGCCTTGCAGGAGAACTTCCCTTCGCTGCTGGGTGTGTTGAAGGAGTCTGTGCAGTTGAATCTCGCTCCTCCCGGTTACTTTTTGCTTCTCAGGTACTGTGTCCCAGCCACTCAACGTTACTGCATTTTTTTTTCCTCCAGGAACATGTTTGTTTTCATTTCTGCTAACCTTCTCATTCTGAAGCTGATTGTCTCTCAACAGCATGCTGAATGACTTTGTAACAAGAACTCCAAACCTGGAGAACAAGAAGGACCAAAAAGACCTGCAGGTCTGTATGTGCGCGTCCAGTAGGATGTTTCCTCTCCCAGGAGAGCATGGCCCCCTGCCTTCAGACAATCTCACTGGAGATGATAAACATTAAACATGGAGCTGAACCAGATCTTAGGTTTGCATGTGTTCCCACATCTGACTCCCTGCATGACTGTCTTCAGAGGACGCGATAGGGTCTCCAGATGACAATTCTCATATCAGCCTTGAGCCACCCACCTTGTAATTTGCAAGGCGCCCGCTCGCTTCCGCCTGGACCCTGATGTGTGCAGGCTCACTCTTCAGCATGGCTGGAGCAGTAAATCTGTCTTTATACGCAGATTCCCTTCCTTAGAACCTTCCCACCTCCTCTTTTTAAAGCAATTCAGACTCATGGGAAACTTCAAAAACAGTGAAAAGCAAAACTAACGCTCACCCACTGGAGAAGGAAAATCTCCTTTGAGTAGAAACCCAGCCAATAAGTAGAAGTAACGATGGAGTGAGAAAAATCAGTACGTTATAACCTTTATAATCATCGAGTGAGTGTTATAACCTTGATAATCATCGAGTGAGGAACTCTTCGAGCCAAAGTCTTAACTAGTTTCTCAGTGTCCTTTATTCATTCATTTTTGCTCTTGTTGGCGTGTGGTTGCCTTACCATGGCGAGTTAGCTTCTGCTATAGTGCACAGTGAATCAGCTGCACATTTACGTATGTCCCCTCTTCCTTGCATATCCTTCCCTTGAGTCAAGGTCATTAAACCGTGCTGTGTATCTCCCGGCCTTGGCGATACCGACGCTCACTGTTGTGACCCCTGGCGTTTGTGAGACTCTGAAGCCCTGGAGCTCTGCGTAAAGCTCAGTGACTCCTTTGGCTCACCTGGTGGAAGAGAAAGCGCCATCCCAGCGCACGTGCTGCAGCCCAGCCCGCGGTCAGCACTTCCTATGCCGAGCCGGAAGCCCTCGTCTCGTGTGGCCTGTGGCCTGCCGCGGCCCGCCCCCTCCAGTCCGCCAGGCCGAGCTTTGGCTGGAGGAGCTCGGTGGGCCCCTGCGTCCACCCCAGAGGGTCCCACCCCTCCCGACAATGACTCCTTCCTACTGTTTCCAGGCACCCTGACTTCCCCATCTGCTCACCGCCCTCGAAGTGGCAGCTTCTCTTAAGCCCTCAACCCCTTGCCTTGATGTTTTTTTAATATTTATTTTATTGAAGTATAAGCAGTGCCGTGTTAATGTCTGCTGTACAGCAGAGTGACTCAGTTACGCACATACATGCATTCTATCTCCTCTTATTTTCCATTGTGGTTTATCGCAGGATATTGAATACAGTTCCCCTCTGCTCTACAGTAGGACCTCGTCATCTGTCCATCCTGTATATGTAATAGTTTGCATCTGCTAATCCCAACCTCCTGCTCTGTCTTTCTGGCACCCCCTGCCCCCTTAGCAACCACAAGTCTGTCCTCTGTGTCTCTGAGTCTGCTTTCTGTTCCCAGGTAGGTTCCGTTGTGTCGTATCATAGATTCCACATGTCCGTGTTGTCATCTGACATGTGTCTCTCTCTGCCTGGCTTCGCTTAGCGCAATCATCCCCAGATCCATCCATCCTTCCGCAATCTCCCTTGCTGCCAGCGTCCACCCCCGCCCCGCACATCTGCCCGGGCACGCCGTGGACGGTCCTCCCTGTCCCTCCCACCAGGAAGGGACGTACTCTTGCTTCATGCGCGAACACACCTGCTGCACTCACAGCAGAAGCCAGGACTGCTCACGTGTCAGGGATGTGTAGCCCCTCTTAGCTGACGATACCCCACGATACCCGCTCCGCGTCTCCACTCATGTCCCGGCTTCTTGACCAGACTCTGTACTGAGAGCACGCCTTTGCCCTTCACCCTCGAGTCAGTTTTAACTTACTCAGTTTTGTTTCTTGTCGTGTTCGTCAAAGATGCATTTCTAGGAAGAATCCATGGTCCTAAAGAAACCAGAAATCGAATCTGCAAAATGCCTTGTGCCGCTGTGGCTTCCTGTGTATCCGTTTTACCCACTGACCGTAGAGCAGCCACAGCTTTACCGTATGGCTGCTGAGCCCTTGTAATGCGGCTTGCCTGAACTGGACGTGCCGTGAGCGTAAAACACACATCAGGTTTAGAAGACTTAGCCCAAAGAAGAACGCTGAATCTCACTAATAATTTTATATTGATTGTATGTTGATAGTACTTTGGATGTATTGAGTTACACACTGTGAACCTGTCTCTTAACATAGCTCCTCGAAGACCTTATTACCTGTATGCTTCATAGCTGTGACTTGCGTTATATTTCTGTCGGATGGTGCTACCTTAGGTGCTTAAGACTCTCTTAACTTCCTTTCCTCTTTTTCTCTCGGTTCCTCTCAGGAAGTCACTCAAAAAATTCTGGAAGCTGTTGGGAACATTGCTGGATCTTCCTTAGAACAAACCAGCTGGCTGAGCAGGAACTTGGAAGTGAAGGCCCAGCCTCAGATCTCTCTGGAAGAGTCTGATGCTGAGGAAGACTTGCACGGTAGGTGTATACGGCTCAGAAAGTAATGCCTGCTGGCAGCTAGCGGGTCTCGCTCTGCATTAAAAGTGACCTGGGTTTGCTTCTTACAGTATAAGTTGTGGTGTCATAAACGTAAGTTGTAGTAAAATAAGCAGTAGAACTCCACTGGAAGTGACCCATGCTGCTGTGTTCAGCCCTCCGTGAGCCTAGATGAGGGTCCTGGGAAATAACTTCCCAAGATAATTTGCATGGACTCAGTGGTAGAAATCTTTGCGAGGTAAAGAATAGGGAGAATGCATGTGCTTTTTTTGTTTGTTTTGTTTTTTGTGTGGGTGGAGCCGTGGAAAGAAAACTTAGTAAACCAGCTCACTGTTGTCAGCTGTTGATGTATTTCATTTCTGGCCTGCCTCCCAGAGATCCTTGTATTTGGTCATTGCCCAGGTCATTAAGATTTTATCACGGAGGTCACACACAGTAGGCACACCCCAGCCTTATTATTAGTTATAACTTCCTAGGCAGATGATCGGGAGACTCTCAAAGGAGACTCATCTCTTTATTCGGAGGACCACTGACCAGCCAGAAACCCCCGAGGGGTCTGAGTTAAGCCACGGTGTAGACTGCCAGTTGCCGGTACCCTAAAGACCACCAGACGAATCTTATCAGTCAGGCGCATCTCAGGTTATTGGATCCGCTGCAGCAAGGGAGAAGCTTGGCCGAGTCAGAGGGGTGTCTCAACAGGGGACACTTGGGGAGGATGGTGGGGGGCTGTAGGGCATAGGTCGAGTTGTCTGTGGAAGATGTTTCAAGGTGGGGACTGGGCGGAGTTAGTGATCAGATACCTCTGCACTGGCGGGCACAGCACTAGGCGGGGGCCCACAAGTGAATCTTCATGAACACGCCGCTTGTTTTGATAAGTGAGCTGCTTTAGTCGGTTTAGTCTTTCTTACAGGATTAGGCATATCTTGGAGCAAGTATTAATGATTATTTCTGCAAGTTCTCAGTATAATTTAACACACAGACACTATGCCCATTCCCCACACTGCTCATCACTAGACAATAAAATCAGGCTCCCCTGATAGCTGAGTATGTAAAGAATCTGCCTGCAATGCCGGAGACCCTGGTTCGATTCCTGGGTCAGGAAGACCCACTAGAGAAGGGATAGGCTACCCATTCCGGTGTTCTTGGGCTTCTCTGGTGGCTCAGCTGGTAAAGAATCCGCCTGCATTGCGGGAGACCTGGGTTCGATCCCTGGGTTAGGAAGATCCCCTGGAGAAGGGAAAGGCTACCCACTCCAGTATTCTGGCCTGGAGAATTCCGTGGACTGTATAGTCCGTGGGGTCACAAAGAATCGGACACAACTGGGTGACTTTCCCTTCACTTCAGACAAGAAAATCAGTTTGGTCTCAGTTTTATTAACACAGGAGCAAAAAAAAATAACATCTAAGTTCTCAGTCTGAACTACATAGTGCAGTGCCCATCACAAGGTAAATGTTCAAAAACTGCTAGTTCTCTCCTGTTTGGGCTTCCCTGAAAGCTCAATTGGTAAAGAATCCACCTGCAATGCAGGAGACCACGGTTCGATCCCTAGGTTGGGAAGATCCCCTGGAGAAGGGAAAGGCTACCCACTCCGGTATTCTTGGGCTTCCCTGGTGGCTCAGCTGGTAAAGAATCTGCCTGCAATGCAGGAGACCTGGGTTCAATCCCTGGGTTGGGAAGATCCCCTGGAGAAGGGAAAGGCTACCCACTCCAGTATTCTGGCCTGGAGAATTCCATGGGCTGTATAGTCCATGACGTCGCAAAGAGTTGGACACGACTGAGCGACTTTCACTTCACTTTCACCTTTACTTTCCCTCCTATTTTGATGTGACCTCGATCATTATCATTAGCAGTTGTTACAGCAACAGAAACAAAACTGAATTCGTGGGTTTTAATGTACAAAGGACGGCGTGTCAAGAAATCAGGGCTCTTTTCTCTTGCAAGTGGCAGAAACCCACTTGAGGAGAACAGACACACAGCAGCACAAGACCTTCTGGCTCACATGCGTGAAACGCCCAGGCGTCCACGTCTGGTTTTGAGTGCAGAGTGGGCACCAGGTGTTCAGACGCAATTCATCAAATCCTGTGCAGACATTCTGGTTGGTTCTTCCCTGCTCTGCGGCTGGCCCAGTAGCAGGCAGGAAGGGCTTGTGTCCTGGAGCCCCGAGAAGTGACTCCCACCCTCCCACCCAAGAGGGGCTTCTCTCATCAGGAAGAGAAGGGGTGGCGGTAGACAGACAAACCGTGGTGCCCCGTTCCATCACTTCCACCGTATTTATTTGGCAGCTAGCTTTGCGGTTTACATAAGAAAACTAATTACACTTTACTCTGTATTGAAGATCCTGTAGCTAGTATATTATCATTTGCTAACATAAACCAACAGTTATGCTTTCTCAGGCTGCGGCTCTGATTATAGTTGTGGTTCCAGGGAAGGAGTGTCTGCACCTCTCCTTGACTCCTTTGCTCTCAGTCACTCTGCCGTAGGTACCGATGTAAGGATTAAACTGCCTCTTTAATCCTGGCATGCTGCAGGCCGTGGGGCCGCAGAGAGTCAGACGCGACTGAGCGACTGAACAGCCACCAACAGCTCAGCTGAACTGGGTCAAGTGTTATTGGGCCTGACTTTTGTGCTGTCCTTAGATTTAACCTCAAGACAGTAATGTAGTAAAATAATTATCTGATTTTTTATTTAAGAAAAGAAATCGTAGGACTTCCCATTGGTTCGGTGGTTAACACTCAGCGCTCCCAATGCAGAGACGGAGGTCGGATCCCCAGTTGGGGAACCAAGACCCTACATGCTGTGCGGTGCAGCCTAAAAAGAAAACAAAAGAATCATAGCATTCCAAAGCAGAAAGTGACTTGGGGCTTCTTAATGAGCAATTTGGGTAAACTCTGAGAGTTGGCGATGGACAGGGAGGCCTGACATACTGCAGTCCATGGGGTCGCAGAGAGTCGGAGACGACTGAGCGACTGAACTGAACATTAGCAAACTGTAGAGTCCCAAAAGAGTCTCTGGATCATAACTATTTTTTTTATTTCAGTCTTAAACAAACTAAGTATGCACACTGGCCATATAAATCATAAAACAGAATGAGACTTCAAATGATGTGTTTTTTTCGGCTTGGAGTCTTTATGCACGCAGCGGACATGCAGGGTCTTCCATGTATATTTGTGTCTGGTGTGTGCCATGCACTGTGTTCTAGACACTGGTGCTCCAATAGCAAACAGAATGAGCAGGGTCTCTGCTGTTGTGGGGGTGACATGGAAGGTGATGGTCCAGAGTATATTAACAAAAGGTATCTTTCAGTTCTTCTGGAAATGCAAAGTCATTCCAAATTGATATATATGGGGCAGGGTTCACTTTAGATGTTACAGAATATGTCCCCAAGGAAGTGACTGCTGCTGCTTAGTCACTCAGTCGTGTCCGACTCTTTGTGATCCCATGGGCTGTAGCCAGCCAGGCTCCCCCATCCATGGGATTCTGCAGGCAAGTACACTGAAGTGGATTGCCATTTCAGTTGTGCTGAGCAATGAAGGATAAGGGCGGGCGACTTCCTTGGTGGTCCAGTGGTTGCGTGTCCGTCTGCCAATGCAGGGGACAAGGATTCCATCCCTGGTCGGGGAGCTTAAGATCCCACGTGCCTCAGGACATCTAAGCCGGTGCACCACAACTACCGCAGCCTGCGCACTGCAATGAAGGGAGAAAAAGTATTAGTGTCTCAGGCACATCTGACCCTTTGTGACCCCGTGGGCTGTAGCCTGCCAGGCTCCTCTGTCCATGGGATTCTCCAGGCAAGAGTACTGGAGTGGGTTGCCATGCCCTCCTGCAAGGGATCTTCCAGACCCAAGGATCTAACCCAGGTCTCCTCCATGGCAGGCAGTTGGATCATGTGAGCCACCAGGGAAGCCCACCACAACAGAGAGGAACCCCCCAATTGCTGCAACTAGAGAAAATCCGTGCACAACAGCAAAGACCCAGCATAGCCAAAAATAAAAGATAAGAGGTCAAGCATGCAGAGACCTAAGGAGGCACTCCCCAGGGAAGGGGGGCATGGTGAACGCTTGAGATGGGAGTAAGCTGAGACCGAGAAACCTCGAGACCAGCCCCCTGGGAGCCTACCGGGCAGTCAGGCGAGGTCTGGGAGAGCGCGGGGGAGGAGAGCTGTGGGGCTCGAGGTTGAGCTCGCCTTGGAGCTTGGCCCTCAGCCCGCTTGCTGCGGGAAGCCATTCAAGCGTTTGGAGCAGTGACAGGATCTGACTGAGTTTTCAGAAAACATCAGTGTGGCGGCTGGGAGCAATATGGGCCTCAGCAACAGAGAACAGAAACCAGAGGTTCAGACAAAAGGCTCTCGTGGTGCTGCCGGCTGATGCTGGTTCAGAGGCACAGACGCCAGCACACGGTGGGCTGGTATGAGGGCAGGGTGCCTGGAACCGGCTGATGGACTGGGACGTGGTAGTCACCGAAAGGCAATCAAGGGCGACTGCGGGTTTTGGTTTAAACAGCTGCCCGAGATGGAGAAGACTGCAGCAGGAACACCTGGGGGGAGGGACATGGAGCCTGGGTTTGCACGGACGTATTAAATCTCAAGATGGTCTGGGAAAGAGTCGGGAAAGGTCACTGGGGTAGGAGGAGAAACCGAGAAAACATCGAGTCATGGAAACTATGAAGGAAAGTGTTTGCAGAAGGAGGGAGGAGGCGCGCGGTAGAAGGCTGCCGAGAGTAGTGCGAGATAAGGACGCAGACTCTCTGGACCCGGCTGGGGGTCACGGCGCGCTGGGGTGGGGGGAGAAAAGGATTGAGATGAGGAGGGCCTGGCAGTGGGTGTCTGTAACCCGCTGAGGCTTAATCGTCAGCGGGAGGGGAATGAAGTAGTGAAGGCGTGCTCAGTGGTGTCCGGCTCTTTGAGACCCCGTGGACTGCAGCCCATGTGCTAACCCTCCCCAATGTCCCTCGGCGCTGTGCTGCCTTCCCCACTGGCCAACGTAATTCTCCGAGAGGCTCCTCTGTCCACGGGAGTCTCCAGGCAAGAGTACTGGAGTGGGTTGCCATTTCCTCCTCCGGGGATCATCCTGACCCAGCAATTAAACCCGTGTCTCCTGCCCTGCAGGCAGATTCTGTACCACTTGAGCCATCAGGGAAGCCCTAATGAAGTAGTACTAAGGACCAAAGAATATCGTTTACTTGGTTTATTCTTCCATTAGAGTTCATCGAAGCATATTTGTTTGGTGCTGAAACAGTGCAGCAGAGCCGTAAAAATCAATATCAAAAGGTGAAAAGTGAGAGTGACAGTGAAGTCGCTCAGTCGTGTCCAACTCTTTGCGACCCCATGGACTATAGCCTACCAAGCTCTACCATACATGGGATTTTCCAGGCAAGAATACTGGAGTGGGTTTCCATTTCCTTCTCCAGAGGATCTTCCCAAACCAGGGATCGAACCCAGGTCTCCCTCACTGTAGGCAGACGCTTTTACCGTCTAAGCCACCAGGGAAGTCCCAAAAGGTGAAAGGATAGAAAGCGATGTCTTTGACAGCCATCCATTTAGTCGCTCAGTCGTGTCCGACTCTTTGCAACCCCATGGACTGCAGCACGCCAGGCCTCCCTGTCCATCACCAACTCCCGGAGCCTGCTCAAACTCTTGTCCATTCAGTCAGTGATGCCATCCAACCATCTCATCCTCTATCGTCCCCTTCTCCTCCTGCCCTCAATCTTTCCAGCATCAGGTCTTGACAGCCAAAGGGCCAGGATTAACATGGTAAATGGAATTACTGTTCTTTGACAAGATCCAGGAACATGTCTACCAAACAGACAAGGCAGAGAACACATATCAATGTCCTAGATTAATAACATGTAGGACTTTGCCAACAAAGGTCTATCTAGTCAAGGCTATGGTTTTTCCACTGGTCATGTATGGATGTGAGAGTTGGACTACAAAGAAAGCCAAGTGCCGAAGAATTGATGCTTTAAAACTGTGGTGTTGGAGAAGACTCTTGAGAGTCCCTTGGACTGCAAGGAGATCCAACCAGTCCATCCTAAAGGAGATCAGTTCTGGGTGTTCATTGGAAGGACTGATGTTGAAGCTGAAACTCCAATACTTTGGCCATCTGATGCGAAGAGCTGACTTATTTGAAAAGACCCTGATGCTGGGAAAGATTGAGGGCAGGAGGAGAAGGGGACGATAGAGGATGAGATGGTTGGATGGCATCACTGACTCAATGGACATGAGTTTGAGTAAACTCCGGGAGTTGGTGATGGACAGGGAGGCCTGGCGTGCTGCAGTCTATGGGGTCACAAAGATTTGGACACGACTGAGCAACTGAACTGAACTGAACTGAGGGCCAAACTGAAGGAGTTCCCATTTGTTTACATTCATTTTCTGAATGAAATATGAAGTGAGGTTGCCAGCTGAGAAGGTGCTATACATAGTGGTGGCTTTGGAGGGAGGAGGTGAAAGAATTAGGTTGGAGAGTGAGGAAACCAGCATATCTCTGAGATACATGAGGAGGTGTATCCAGTAGCATCAGGTGTTTTTTGAGGTTCATGGTCATGAAATAGAGTGAGATCTGTTTCATAGTGGTTTGGTTTTCTCCGGAGCATTTTGCCATGCGGAGCGAGGCAATCACTGGGTTTAGCCAAGCTTTGCATGCTTCTGAGTGAGTGCTTCAGAAGGGAGAGAGGAGAAAAAGAATGAAGGATGCTCTCAAGGTGGCTGATGGACCACGGGTGTGGGTGGGGAGGAAGAGAAGTGAAGACCTGGGGGGTTGATGAGTAGTTAAGGTGGGGAATTCCAGGGGCTGGAGGAAGCTGTCAGAGCAGCATTCCAGGAGTAAGCGAGTGGGTAAAATAAGCCACAGTCACGAGAGGAGGCTAGAGATGGAGATTTGGGAAACTGACGTGACCACGTGTGACGGTGACAGTGGCTGGCTGAGCTGGAGCAAAATAAAAAGATCGCTGAAAAGACTTGAGGGGCTCAGAGGCCAGGGTGATAGAGGCACCACCCAAGGGGATGCTGAAGTTCCAAGCATGATGATAGGAAGAGAAGCAGGGAGGAAGATGGTGAGCTGGTGCTGAACAAACGTTCTCAGTTGCCTAAACTGAACACGTGAGAAGAGAAGACTATGTGACAGATACTTACATGCGTAATCAGCGTGAAAGGTGGAGACTCGTGACTCATGTTCATGTGATGCTTTGGGGGCATAAATGGTGACCAGTCCATCTTGACTTTTTTTTTTTTTTTTGGCCGTTTGGCCTGCGAGATCTTAGCTCCCTGACTAGGGAGTGACCCCCAGCCCTGGCAGTGAGATCGCAGCATCCTAACCACTGGGCCAGCGGGCAAGTCCCCCATCTGTCACAGTTAAAACACAAATGCCTCTCTCCGCAGACGCTGCCGCTACTGCTTCAGCGATGGTGTCTGCCTCTGCCCCCTCGGTGTACAGTGTGCAGGCCTTGTCCCTCCTGGCAGAGGTACGTACGCCTCTGCCTCATCATCCCCCCAGGGGAATGAGGCTTCACCAGGGCACGTCCGTTCTCAGAGGATGGGGGATCGGGCTACGCCATCCTGGCTGAGCCAGTATGCCAGCCTGGGCCTCCGGCTGCCCTGTGGGGTTGTCCTGTTAGGCTGTATGTACGCTGTATTGCCACTTCCTTTAGGAGAGCCCTGTTTTCCGATTCCTGTTTTTCTAGGTCCTAGCATCACTCCTGGACATGGTTTATCGAAGTGACGAGAAGGAGAAAGCAGTCCCCTTGATCTCACGTTTGCTGTACTATGTTTTTCCTTACTTACGCAATCACAGGTATGGCCGCCGCCTCCTCTGTAACCCCCCAAACCCGCCCACTCCTGCCCAGATGTGGGAAGATGGCTAATGGGAAATGCATCCAACAGGGCTCCTCTCACGGCCTTTGACCTTGACCCTTTGCCCTTCTCACCCCCTTGCAGCGCCTACAATGCCCCCAGCTTCCGGGCGGGCGCCCAGCTGCTGAGTTCTCTGAGTGGTTACGCCTATACCAAACGAGCCTGGAAGAAAGAAGCCCTGGAGTTATTCTTGGACCCAGCCTTCTTCCAGATGGACACATCTTGTGTGCAGTAAGAAACGCTGTCCTGATAAAAAACGGGCCGGGAACCTTCAAGTGGCAAAGTGTGTGGGTTTCTGTAACTAGTTCCCATTCCTGAAATGGTGAGCAGAGCTAGCTATTATCATCCTAAATCATAGGACATTCCTCGAAGGTTAACGGTGTATTTCCGGGGAAATAATTAAGTCTTTTGAAAACTACACAGGTGCCCTTTTTTTTTTTCAATCAAGAGAAGAATTGTTATTATTCCTAAAGAGCACATCATGGGGATCCAGCGGTACCTGGTCTAGTGATGCTCTGTCTTGGAATCACAAGATGCTGGACCAGCATTGAGACGACAGGGCTCTGTGGTGACCCTCCGGAGTCCTTCCCCCCACTTCTGGGCTCCACGAGTCCTCACTGAGACTGTGCAGCCACCAGGCTCTGCGCGGGCAGCAGAGATGCCTGGAATCAGGATGAACTGGCTACGCCTTCTACTCGGAGGTCCGCAGAACCACTCGTAACTCGGCCCGTGGCTTGGCGGAACATGTCTTTATTAACAGCAGGGGTCGAGGGTAGAGACTGGTCAGCTTCTTTGACCATGGCTTTCACCCTGGGTTGGGAAGATCCGCTGGAAAAGGGATAGGCTACCCACTCCAGTGTTCTTGGGCTTCCCTGGTGGCTCAGCTGGTAAAGAATCTGCCTGCAACGCAGGAGACCTGGGTTTGATCCCTGGATTGGGAAGATTTGCTGGAGAAGGGACAGGTTACCCATTCCAGTATCCTTGGGCTTCACTGGTGGCTCAGCTGGTAAAGAATCTGCCTGCAATGCGGGAGACCTGGGTTCGATCCCTGGGTTGGGAAGATCCCCTGGAGAAGGGAAAGGCTACCCACTCCAGAATTCTGGCCTGGAGAATTCCATGGACTATACAAAGAGTCGGACATGACTGAGTGACTTTCACTTTCACTTCACTTTCACCCTGTAATCCTGTCACACCATGGGAGAGTCTGATGAAAACTAGTGGTATTTGTCTTCAGGGCCCCCACTGTTCTTCCTCAGCACAAGTGTGTGGACATCATCTGTCCAAACACATTTAAGGGCAACCCTTGCAAAAGCTTTTGATTCAGATGGTAAAGGATTCCAACTGCACTGCAGGAGACTGGGGTTTGATCTCTGGTTTGGGAAGATCCCCTGGAGAAGGGAATGGCAACCCACTCCAGTATTCTTGCCTGGAGAATTCCATGGACAAAGGAGCCTGATGAGCTACGATCCATGGGGTGGCAAAAAGTCAAACACGACTGAGTGACTAACACTTTTTTTTTGCAAAAGCCAAAGAACTTTGAAATCAGTGCTTTCTTGTATGGTGGTCTGGGAATTATTCATTAGTCCCTATGTTATTTATTCCCTATATTAAGATTATAAATGAAGAGCTTCTGCTTAGCTTCTCCTTATGTAAAAACTATTCATCCCTTTCACTAACTTTTCAGAAAAGAGTTTTTAATCTTAAAGGGACATGTTCTTTTTCCTTGATATTTTTGACTGAGCTGTCTGTCACCATTTGCATATTTAACTTTGCTTTTTTTTTTTTCAAATATCCAGTTGGAAGTCCATCATTGATCATCTTCTGACTCATGAGAAAACAATGTTTAAAGATCTAATGAGTAAGTTCTTCTGTGTTAACATGCACATAAGTCACACTTTAAAGGACCAAAGCCTTTTGGTCATAATCAGCTTTTACCACGTATTTCAGAATGTGACTCAAACTTTTTATGGTGCAGTTTCAGCCACAAACTGTAATGTGGTGCATAGGATTTGTCGGGACTCCGTGATTGAACCTTCCTAGTTCCAGTCAGTTGATAAGAATGCCTCTTAACCACCATTTTTGCATTTTTATAGTGGAGAAAATACTTTTGAAAGCAATGATAAGGTGACTGTAATTTGTTAGGAGTACTTTCCTATACCGCATATCGTCTTCAAATACATTATCATTAAGTATCACTCAAGAAGTAAAGACTTCTATAAATTTTAAATATTTGGATAATAGCTACACGCCCTTAATCAAGATCATATTCCACCAAGGGAGATAGGAATGAACACTTGTGTGAATTTCTCATCACTTACCTCTCATTGTAGGTTTCTCACTAAGTGAACCTTATTTGCTGTATTTATTCCAGACATGCAGAGCAGTTCTTTAAAACTGTTCTCCAGTTTTGAGCAGAAAGCCATGCTGCTAAAGCGCCAGGCTTTTGCTGTCTTCAGTGGAGAACTTGATCAGTACCACCTTTACCTTCCTCTAATCCAAGGTAAGAAGGCCCACCCTCCCTGCAAGCCCCCTCCGCACACAGACAGGCCCAGAGAGGCCAAAACCGCTGGAGACCACAGGGGCCCACAGCACATGCTGGCAGAATGGGCCAATGTGAAATGAGCGTTCCGCAGGGGCGATCGTAGAAGAACTTTGGTAAATCGGGAACTTTGTTTAAAAAATGAATTACTACAATGCTGTTAGTCTTTATTAGGTCATTTTTTAAAGTCTGGCCGTACTTCTTCAGCACTGTCTCCTGCTCGATCCCTCCTGCAGTTCAGATACTTGGAGGGTGCAATCCTAACGGAGGCTAGTGAAGGAGCAAGACTGTGGAGGAGAGCCTTTTTTCCTTAGCAAGTTTTTTTTCTCTCCTTCACCCTCACAGTATCCTTTATCTGCTTCAAAAATGAATGATTGGGACTCCCCTTGTGGTCCAGTGGTTAAGACTTCACCTTCCAGTGCAGGGGTGGGGGGGTTCAGTCCCTGTCTGGGAAACTAAGATCCCACATCTCTCTCTGGGCCAAAAAACCCAAACCTAAAGCAAAGGCAACATTGTAACAAGTTCAGTGTTGTGCTGTGCTCAGTCACTTCGGTCCTGTCTGACTTTTTGCGACCTATGGACTCTAGCCCGCCAGGCTCCTCTGTCCATGGGGATTCTCCAGGCAACAATACTGGAGTGGGTTGTCATGTCCTCCTCCAGGGGAGCTTCCCCACCCAGGAATCGATCCCACATCTCCGGCGTCTCCTGCATTGCAGGCAGGTTTTTTACCTACTGAGCCACCTGGGAAGCACAACAGATTCAATAAAGACTTAAAAAACAGTCAACATCAAAAATCCTTTTTAAAAAACTAATGTGGATATTACACATGACTTTTGAAGGGTTTTTTCCGCTCCTCATGAAATGTTAAGATGAACATTCTAATTCACCCTCCTCCAAGATATGAAAGAATTCTCAAAGACAAAATGTGTTTTTCTTAAGACTCATAGCCTAAATGGGATATAATGAAGTAAAAAAAAAAATCTTTCAAGATCATATTAAATATCATGAGTACTAGTTTTACAAATACTAGAATTATGATGATGTCAGTCATTTTGGGGGAGGGTCAGGTTTGTTAAGGTATATAATTTACATACAGTAAAGATGACTTCCCCTAGTGGCTCAGATGGTAAAGAATCCGCCTGCCGTGCAGGAGACCCAGATTCAATCCCTCTGTCCAGAAGATCCCCCAGAGAAGGAAATGGCTACCCACTCCAGTATCCTTGCCTGGAGAATTCCATCGACAGAGGAGCCTGGTGGGCTACAGTCTATGGGGTCGCTCAGAGTCAGAAACAACTGAGTGACTAACACTTTACCTACACTAAAAGTCACCCTTGTGGCTGTACAGTTCTGTGAATTTTGATAAACATACACAGTCATGTAACCACCACTACAGTCAAGATACAGAACGTTTCCATCACCCCTGAAAGTTCACTCTTGACCCTCGGAAGTCATCTCCTTCCTTGACCCCCTCAACCGCTAAATCTGCTTTCTGTTCATGTAGTTTCATTTTTTCCAGAACGTCTTATAAACGTGATTAGACAGTGTAGAGCCTTTGAGTCTGGCTTCTTTTGTGTTTGAGAGTCATTCATGCTATTGTACTTATCCAGAGTTATTCCTTTTTATTTATTTATAGTATCCCATTCTGTGAGTTGTTTACCAGTTCACCAATGGAAGAGCATTCAGGTTGTTTCCGCATAGAATTATGCAATAAATCTCTTAACACTGCCCTCCTAAAAAATTTTTATAAACATCTGTCAGTTCAGGAAGTATATGCTTTTCCTAAATATTAGTATTACTAACTCTCAGCTCACGTCCCTACTTGGTTAACCATTTGAAAGGTCTTAATGATTTTAGGCCAAAACATTAACAGCTTTCCCAAGTATTAATTATGATAATGTTTTACATTGGCAATAATAAAAGATACCATTTTATACTTCAGCTGACATAACTTCCACAACGTCAAGCACATCACGGAGATGTTCATGCCATAACATCCTGAATACCTATGATGTGTGAAAGTGAATATTCAGATAGGACAGTTCCTTACTCGAAGTACTAACCGGCTGATGCTATCAGAGGGTGACCAGGAATGCCCATAAAGATAATGGCAGCCTCCCAAAGCCTTCAGCTCAGAGCAGAGTCAGAGCTGAATTTCGTGGCATCCTTACAGGATTCAGGAGGGGGGAAGATCGACAGGAACCACGTTTCCTGTGGTTCACAGGCAGCATCTGGGATGGTGCCTCACACACCTGGCCACGGGACAGGGGCCTGAAAGGGCAGCGTCCAGCCCACTGTCCCAGAAGGAGCGCGGTGGCCAGTGCACTGGCAGGCCACCTTCTCTCCCATCAGACACTCTCCTAAAGCCTGGGGTGAGGCCCAGAGGGCTGAAGAGACGGTGTTCGGTGTGTAGAACAAGAAGAGAACAGACAGTTTCCTTCCTTAACCAGTGAGTGGCGTAGAGAGTCTGAGCACCGCAGGACGTAAACGTTCAATTCCTGAGAAATCATGAAAGGGGGAGAGAAGCAGGGGACCACAGAATAGTATATACATTCTATATGGTGCTCTCATATATGGCATATATGTATATGGGGGCTTCCCTCGTGGCTCAGACGGTAAAGCGTCTGCCTGCAATGCGGGAGACCCGGGTTCGATCCCTGGATTGGAAAGATCCCCCTGGAGAAGGAAATGGCAACCCGCTCTGGTACTCTTGGTTGAGAAATCCCATGGATGGAGGAGCCTGGTAGGCTACAGTCCATGGGGTCGCGAAGAGTCGGACATGACTTCACTTTCACTTTCTTACATGAATATGAAGGTCACCTTCATGCTGACTTTAAGAAATGGTTTGGGAGCCCTTGGAGAAAGAGGAATTTCTCCAAATGAATACCCTCCACTTTGGATAACTCAAGGGCTATTTTTTTTTAAGTACTACCTGTTTGAAAAAATAGAGTGGAACTCCCTGGCGGTGCTGGAGTGGTGGGTTTCAGAGTGTTCTCTGACAGTCTTGTGTCACTGAGTGGCCTCTGGAACAATGAGGTCAACAGAATAGACGATCCAGAAGGTTCTAAATAATTGCACACCATGGTGAAGAGTCAAGGCCTGATCAGAGGAGGCAGGAATGGGGAAGGCCTGGCGTTTCTCCTCTGGGGTACCCTCTGGGGTCCTTTCCCCCTGACTGACCACCATTAAGCAGCCCTGGGTAAAGGTGATCGTTGTACGTGGAGTGCGGAGCTAAATAACACTATATATCTTGGTTTATACATTGATCTCAGAAGAATCTTTAAATGAGCTCAAAGCAATTTTTTTTTTTTTTAAATGGGAAGGATGATCAAATGCTGCTTGTCTAGAATGAAAGGAAGACAGGCATCACCCCCTACAAAGGCCCCTGACGAAGGGATCAGAAAGAGTCCGAGGCAACACTCCGTGCCCTTTAACTGATGAGGGTGGCTCCTTCTAGGTCCACTGAAGTCCTTCCCATCTTTTAAGCCTTCCTCGTTGTCCTGGGTTAGCTCCATTTTTGTATCAGGATACTGATGCTCAGAGGGATTAGCACCTCCGTAAAGCTGCATTGCCACTACCTGGCAAACCCTGGACTGAAGTCTGAGCTCTCTGGCTCCCAACAGTAGGCTGTGGTCTTCAGGCAGTACCCTTTGAGGCAGGTGAGTTTCACAGATAGGAAGCAGGCTCAGCGAGATTACCTGGCCAGCCTAAAACGAGATTCCGCAACCTTGACAGTGGTGCATGGGTCTGGCTCAGGGCTGTCTCTGCTCTCTGCTCACAAGGACTCCGTAAGCCTGTAAGGTTTATCACTCAGCTAAGAAAGGAGTATTAGAGATTCTAAAATAGATCATCTTGACTGAAGAATAATCTCACGAGTTTAGTTTTTATTTCAAGTATCAATACAAAATGAATATGCCCTATGTATACAAACCACTTTTTTAAAATATGTTTTTTCTTGAAATAGATTGACTCACAAGAAGTTGCACCAATAGTACCTAGTGTTCCTGGGTACTATTTCTCCAACTTTCCCCGTGGTAGCATCTCACACAAGCATAGTCCCTCATCAAGACTGAAAATTGACCTGGAAATACTACCACAACTCAACTAGACTTGTTCAGATCTCACCAGTTTCTACAATGCATTATTCTTATGTGTGTGTGTGTGTGTGTGTGTCCAGTTCTGTGAATGAATCTCCTATACAGATTCTTGTGGACGCACCACAACCAGGACATAGAACTCTTCCCTCACCACTAAGCAACGCACTGAAGCCCCTCAGTTCAGTTCAGTCGCTCAGTCGTGTCCGACTCTTTGCAACCCCATGAACTGCAGCACGCCAGGCCTCCCTGTCCATCACCAACTCCTGAAGTTTACTCAAACTTGTGTCCATTGAGTTGGTGATGCCATCCAACCATCCCATCCTCTGTCGTCCCCTTCTCCGCCTGCCTTTAATCTTTCCCAGCATCAAGCCACTCACTTCTTTGTATAGTCACAGTCTCTACCCAGCCCTAACCCTTGGAAACTGCTCACCTGTTCATCACTTTCATTTGTCACTTTGAGAATATTGTATAAATGGAATCATGCAGTATGTCACCTTTTGAGAATAGCCTCTGAGATCCATCCAGAGGCAAGTAGGTTCATGGGTGTATCAGGAGTTTGCTCTTTTTTAATGAGAATAATACTCCATTTTATGGATGTTTCACAGTTCATTTATCCATTTAACTGGAGGACATTTGTGTTGTTCCAGTTTGGGGTTATTAGAAATAAAGCCTCTATGATAAACATGCATGTACCGTTTTTGTGTGGTTGTAAATTGTCATTTCTCTACATAAAGGTTTGATTACAGGGTCCTGTGGTAAACATGTGTTTAACTCTCTAGTTCAGTTCAGTCGCTCAGTTGTGTCCGACTCTTTGTGACCCCATGGACTGCAGCACGCCAGGCTTCCCTGTCCTTCACCAACTCCTGGAGCTTACTCAGACTCATGTCCATCAAATTGGTGATGCCATCCAGCCATCTCATCCTCTGTGGTCCCCTTCTCCTCCTGCCTTCAATCTTTCCCAGCATCAGGGCCTTTTCCAGTGAGTCAGTTCTTCGCATCAGGTGGCCAACGTATTGGAGTTTCAGCTTCAGCATCAGTCCTTCCAGTGAATAGTCAGGACTGATTTCCTTTAGGATAGAATGGTTTGATCTCCTTGCAGTCCAAGAGTCTTCTCCAATACCACAGTTCAAAAGCATCAATTCTTTGGCGCTCGGCTTTCTTTATGGTCCAACTCTCACATCCATACATGACTACTGGAAAAACCATAGCTTTGACTAGATGGACCTTTGTCATCTAACTCGCTAAGAAACTCTCTAAGAAACTGCCAAACTGTTTTTCAGAATGGATGTACCATTTTGCATCCTCATTTAAACAGTAATTCAAATGTCATTATCCTTTTTGATGCCTATGGAGGTAACCTTTGTTTCATTCCTGATATTGGTAATTTACCTTCTCTTTTTGGGGGTCAGTGTTTCTAGAAGTTTATCAGTTTTATTGTTCTTTTCAAATTACCAAACTTTAGTTTGACTTTTTTTCTGTATTATTTTTGTTTTCTTTGCAATTTCATTTATTTCTGCTCTTTATCATGCCCTTCTGTGTCCTTGTTTTGGGTTTAGTCTGTTCTTGTTCTAGTCTCGTAAGTTGGTGGTGGTGGTTTAGTCGCTAAGTCGTGTCTGATTCTTGCGACCCCATGGACAGTAGCCTGCCAGGCTCCTCTGTCCATGGGATTCTCCAGGCAAGAATACTGGAGTGGGTTGCCATTTCCTTCTCCAAGTCTCATAAGCTAGAGGCTTGAATTATAGAATTGAGTGCTTTCTTCTTTTATAATGTAAGCATTTAGTGCTATACATTTCCCTCTCATTACTTTTAACTATATCCCACAAAATCTGATAATCTTTCAATTTTCATTCATTTCTTTATATTTTATTTGATGCTTCCTCTTCAGCCCATATCTTATTTATTAATAGAAGTTTGTTCATTTCCAAGTGTTTCCAGTTGTTCTTCTGTAATTAATTTCCAGTTTGAGTCCATTATGGTCAGAGTGGGCTTCCCTGGCGGCTCAGACAATAAAGAATCCACCTGCAATGCCGTAGACCTGGGTTTGATTCCTGGGTTGGGAAGATCCCCTGGAGGAAGGCATGGCAACCCTAGAGAATCTTGCCTGGAGAATCCTCATGGACAGAGGAGTCTGGCAGGCTGTAGTCCATGGGGTCACAAAGAGTCAAACACCACTGAGCGAATAAGCACACACACGTGGTCAGAGAACATTCTTTGTAGAATTTAAATTTGTTGAAGTTAGATTTTATCATGGGTCATAAAGCAGTCTTGGTAAATGTTCCAGGAGCAGTTAATGAGATAATTCTGCTGTGTTGAGCGGAGTGTTCTGCAAGTGTTGTTTACACCCTGCAGGCTGATGGTATTGCTTGGTTCTTCTATATCCTTACTTGACTGTTTTTTTTTTCCTAGGGCTTCTATCAGTCATGGGGTAGGGATGTTGAACCTCAGCTACAGTTGTCAGTAGTTATTCTTCTTTGAGTTCTGGTAGTTCTTTCTTCATGTATTTTAGACCTCTGTTGTTCGGTGCACAGGCATTTAGGAATGTTATATCTTCCTGCTGAACTGACCCTGCACTCTGCTGTGTCCCTCTTTGACCCTGGTGCTTTGCTCTGCTGTCCATTCTGTGTTATGTTAATAGTGCCACTCCAGCTTTCTTAAAATGTTAGCATACAACTAGGTCATTTATTTAAGCCATTCAACCAATCTCTCTCTTTTAACTGGCGGGTGTAGACAGTTTAATGTAATTACTGGCATGTCAGGATATATTATGCCTTCTTATTTATTTTCTGTTTGTTCTTTGTTTTTCATTCCTTTATTTCCCTTTTTCTATTTTCCTCAGGTTGCTTGAACATTTTTTCAGCATTCCATTTTGATTTATTTAAAGTGGGTTTGGGGATGTATCTCTTTTTAAAGCTTTTTGCAGTGATCGCTGTAGGGATTGCAGTGAACATAGAATATATATACTTGTATCAACATTTTACATCGTTTGGGATGCTCTTCTTTTCTCCCATGTGGTATAGTTGTCTGAAATACTACCTTTTTGTACTGGAACCATAAGAGATAAAGATAAACTTTTTGCTTTTACTGTCCAACATAGGTTAAATACTCAGGAAGAAAGAATATTATTTATGTTACATGATTTTAAGAGAAGTTTATTACTAATGTACTCCAGTGACTCTTAACCAGCATGACCATAGTTCAGCTGTTTGCCATGGCAATTTGTCGTATTCCTCAGAAACCTTAAATTATGGGAAGAATCACATTCTACAAGCAGTTATTTCAGTGGAGCAATGGGGAAGACTTAGGGACTAGAGAGTTTCACTCAACTTTTTTTTCCTGCAGGAATTGAAGCTTTTGTCATAGTCATCAAATCTAAACTTGACTGAATAATTCTTTTATTCACTCACTTCGCTTGTCACTCCTCACCCCCAACATACAGTGTCATCTGCCAGCCAACCTATGTGACCTTCTAGTTCCAACCCTTACCAAGGGCTGTCTTTGGTTTCGATGTCGCATGCTTCCTATTCTTAGAAGAACATTTACAGGACTTCCCTGGAGGTCCAACAGTTAGGACTCCATGCTTCTACTGCAGGGGGCACGGGTTTGATTCCTGGTCAGGGAACTAAGATCCTGCAAGCTAGACAGCATGACCAAAAATTAAAAATTAAAAAACACCAACATCATTTACGTGCTCATTGATGATGCAGTGGGTTTCTGGCTTGAGCCAGAAGTTGATGCCTTCCTTCCTACTCAGCTGTAGCAGGGGAATAAGAGACCCTTGATTCACTTCTTTAGCAAACACCATGAATTGCTGTGCCTCACACAGAAGAGGGCTGTGGGCAAACGTGGAGAGCAATACCATTCTCCCAACACCAATCTCACGTACAGTTGTTGTCAAACGTCAGAGCAATTGCAGTTGTGTTTTTCCTCTTTGTCTAGTGAGAAGCGCCAAACTCGTCATTTGTGTGACATCTCGAAAATCTTCTTTCCTTAGAACGCCTGACAGACAATCTCAGAGTGGGACAGACATCCTCAGTTGCTGCTCAGATGTTTCTTTTTTTCAGAGTTTTGCTGCTAAGAATATCTCCCCAACATTTGACTTCACTGTGGCCAATAATGGTCTCTGAATTGGTAAGTGCAAATGCTTTGTTCCTGAAATAAAATTGGAGCTTTTTAAAATGCGTTTTCAGGAATAATGTATCCTTTCGTGTATATCTAATTTTATCTGTAAAATTTTCAATCAAGTTGGTAGTGCATGATCAGCTCTTGGTTAAGTAGAGATATTTTATCCTCTAATAATAGTTGACCTCTCAACTGTAGTTATTTAAATTAATTTGATATTATTTGCTTTTTTTTTTTTTGGCCATGCTGCGCGGCTTTTGGGATCTTACTTCCCCAACCAAAGATTGAACCCAGCAGTGAAAGCATTGAGTCTTAACCACTGGACTGCTGTAGAACTCCCTATTTGCTATTTTTAAAACTGGCTTTTTCCCACTTTTATTGAGATATAAGTGTCATGCAGCAGCGTATAAGTTTAAAGTGTACAACATGATGATTTGACTGAAATATATCATGAGACCCTTATCACATTCAGTTAACATCCATCATCTCATAACGGATCCAAAAGGAAAGAATTTTTTCCCTTGTGATGACAACTGAGGATTTACTCTCTTTACTTTCACCTGTGACTTACAGCAGCTTTAACTGCAGTTGTCACGTCCTACATTACATCCCTAGTAATAACATATGTCTTATAAATCGATGTTTGTACCTTTTGACCACCTTCATTCAATTTTCCCTCCTCCCACCCCCTGCCTCTGATCTCTTCTGTGAGTTTGGTTTGGTTTTGCTTTGTTTCTTAGATTCCCCTTATAAGTGAGATCATACAGTATTTGTCTTTCTCTTCTGACTTATTTTACATAGTGTAATACCCTCAGAGTCCTTCCACATTACTGCAGATGTGCCAATGGCAAGATTCCTCCTTTTCATGGCTGAATAACATTCTGTGTGTGTGTATTCTCATACATATATACATTTGCATGTATGTTTGTACACACATATACATACATACACATGCATGTGTATACGTATACATCTATATACATATATGTGTGTATATATACATATATATTCATATATATATATATATGAAACAGTTCCTTAATTCATTTATTTGTTGATAGACACTTAGGATGTCTCCATGTCTTGGCTGTTGTACTGAGTTGACCAAAAAGTTCATTCAGTTTCTTCCTATGTCACAGAAAAACCTGAACGAACTTTTTGGCCAACCTAGTAAATAATGCTGCAGTGAATATGGGGGTGCACATATCTCTTTGAGAATATTTTCATTTCCTTTGAGCATAGTCCCAGAAGTGGGTGTACCGGATCATATGGTGGTTCTATTTTTAATTTTTTGAGGAGCCGTCATACTGTTTGCCATAGTGACTGTACTAGTTTATAATCCCACCAACCGTGCACAAGGGCTCCCTTTTCTCCACATCCTCACCAACATTTGTAATCTCACCCATTGGATGACAGCAGTTCTGGCAGGTGTGAGGTGATGTCTCATCGTGGTTTTGATCTGCGTTTCTTTGATGATAAGTGATGTTGAGCATCTTTTCATGTGCCTGTTGGCTACTCCCATATCTTCTTTGGAAAATGTTTATTCAAGTCCTCTGCCCATTTTTTATTTGATTATTTGCTTTTTTGTTATTGAGTTGTATGAGTTCTTTATATATCTTGGATATTGTCCCTTACCATATTTGGTTTGCAGATATTTTTTTCCCATTTCATAGGTTGTCTTTTCATAGTTTTAATTGTTTCTTTTATTTGCTAATTTTTATGGACATATTTAAACATTTAAACATTAAGCTAGATTTAACCTCTCTCAAATAGTAAGTTGAATTCACTTTTTTTTTTTTTAAGATTCAGGCATTCATACAGCTTGAAGAAGAGCTGAAAAAGGACAATGAGTCATTGCGGTAAGTGGTGTATGAGTCTGTGCACATATGTGAAGGTTAATGGACATCACTGTATTTTGTTTTGTTTTGTTTTAGATCCAGACTGTGGACATCAATTTATGATGTAGGGTTAGCTAATCCTAAACACCATTTTCTTGAAGTAGTTGTGAAGGGACCAGCTATTCTGACCCATTTCTCAAAAGGAAAAAACCTTCTTATGGACATTACATAGGCAAAAGGACTACAGCGGATGTGAATGAATTTCTAACAAGAGTTTCTTTGCCAATTTATAGAAACAGCAACAAAATCAACAGAATGAAAGTTGCAGCCTCTGATGGAAATGGGCCGTCGGTGGGGGAGATACCCCAGAGCGAGCTGGTCCTCTATTTATCAGCTTGCAAATTCCTAGACACAGCACTTTCTTTTCCACCTGACAAGATGCCGTTATTTCAAATGTAAGTCATAGGAGACCACGTGTCCTCTTCGAAGGAGGTGACTTTTCTTTCCTTGTCAGCACTTTCACTTGTTCTTTCCTGTACAGCGTGTGGGTTACTAGTGGCCGAGGAGCCTGCTCAGAATACCGAGTTTCAGATTACTCGCAACATCTGTGGTTTGGTAAATTTGGCTCACAGTAGTGTTTACGGATGGGTTTCTGTTCGTGTGTGTGTGTTTCAGTGGGTTTTGCTGTTGGGTGCTTATAAAACAGATCAGTCCCCCACTGGTGATCCTCACTGCATTTGTGTATTTTCTTTTTTTTTTTTTTTTGGTCTCTTTGTTTTTAATTAACTAAATGGAACACGCTCTCTCCAGTTCACTCTGCCCTTGTTGGCTCACATTTCCTGCGGCAGCATTAACACAGCTGCTTGTATGTTTCATTTCATGCCTGGCCCCAGATGCCGCTTCTCTCCATTCTGTCCCTCTAAAGAGAGAAATCATGTAGAAATGTTTGTGGTTAGAAACACAGAATGAAAGAAGCCAATCTGAAACAGCTACATACCGTATGTTTTCAACTACAAGATGATCTGTAAAAGACAAAACTGTAAAGACAGTAAACAGATGAGTGTGTCCCAGGAGTGGAGAGGGAGGCAGGGCACAGGATTTTCAGGGCATTGAAATGACTGTGTGTGATTGTGTGTCCACTGTATGTGGACACATGTCATTACACACTTGTCCAAGCCGATGGAAGATGCAGCTCCAAGAGTGAATCCTAAGCTTAACTCTGGACTTGGGGTGATGATGATGAGTCAGTGTCAGTTCATCGATTATAACAAATGTACCCTTCTAGTGGGAATGTTGACAGGGAGGCTCTGTGTGGCAGAGAGCGGGCAGGGGGCAAATGGGAAACCTCTATACTTGCTGCTCAACTTTGGATGAACCTAAAACTGGTCTAAAAAAGAAAGTTTTTTTTTTTCTTTAAGTGAGTTTTAATGTACGTGGATATGCATAGTGGCACTAATCATGATAGGCCAAAAGTAGAGAAAACCTAAATGTCCATCAGTTGACAAGTGGATAAATAACATATGGTGTGTTCAGACAGTGCAGTTGTCTACAGCACAAAGAGATGACGTGCTGGCACGTGGTGCGGCATGGGCGAACCTTAACAATAGTAGGTTAAGTGAGAGAAGCCAGGTACAACCAACCATGTAGTACATTGGTTCCAATGTAATCATGTACACCCATGATTCCGTTTATATGAAATGTCCAGAATAAAAAAACCTGTGCAGACAGAAAGTAGTTTAGTGGTGGACTCGATTGAGGAGTGGATTGAGGGATGAGATTGAGGAATGATTGGAGTGGATTGACGGGTGAGAGCTAAAGGGAGCAGGGATTCTATTTGAGGTTATGAAAATCTCCTAAAGTTGATCATGATGGATGGTGATGGACATACAATTCTGTGAATATACCAAAAGCTATTGAATGGTGCAATCTATTTTTTATTTATTTGTATTTTGGGCTGTTCTGGGTCTTAGTTGCAGCACACGAAGTGTTTAGTTGCAGCGTGTGAACTCTTATGTTGCTGCACGTGGGGTCTACTTCCCTGACCAGGGATTGAACCCGCATTCCCTACACTGGGAGCGCTGAGTCTTAGCCACTGAACCACCAGGGAAGTCCTGAATAGTACACGTTAAATGAGTGAACTGTATGGTATGTGAACTACATCTCAGGAAAGCTATTTGAAAACCTCTGAGTGGGCTCTGAGCCCGCGTGCCTGACCTCGGATTCTCTTCCTCCAGTTACAGGTGGGCGTTTGTTCCCGAAGTGGACACAGAAAGCCCCGCCTTCTCCTCAGATTTAGAGGAGGATCACCAAGAATGCAAGCCCCACACTGTCAGGATTCTTGAACTTCTAAAATTAAAATATGGGGTAATTGTTTTCCTTTTTACAAAATTTGTGTTTGTGGTAGAGGGGGACAGGCTCGGGGGGTGAGTGAGGAACTTCATATGTCATTTGATTTCAATGACTTTGAATGGTGTTCAGAATGCCTCGTAAGTGTTCAGACTTGGAGAGGGTTATACATTTCATCTTTGTCTTAGCGTTTGTATGTCACTTTCTCATCCCGGATGCTAAGAGGTAAAGCCTCCTGGGTGGACACAGTCCTGCAGAACAGCAGTCCCCAACCCCTTCGGCATCAGGAGGCGGTTTTGTGGAAGGCACTCTTTCCACGGACCAGGGAGCTGGGATGGGTTGGGAGCATGGTTTCAGGGTGGTTTCGTTACCTTTATTGTGCACTTTATTTCTTTTATCATTACGTTGTGATAATAAAATAATGATCCAACTCACCGTAACGCAGCATCACTGGGAGCCCTGAGCTTGTTTTCCTGCAACCTGATGGTCCCAGCTGGGAGTAATGGGAGACAGTGACACCCAAAGTGTGTTGCTAATGTCCAGTCTACTCTGTAATCTCATCTTGTTCCACTGCTCACCTCCTGCTTTGCAGCCCGGTTCCTGAATAGACCACAGGTTGGGACCCCTGCTATAGAAAGAGATGTGCCCACAGAGTCCCTCCGTGACTCAGAGGAGGGGCCTGCAGGAGGGGTGGCAGGGGCCCCAGCAGGATGGCTCACAGCAAATTCTGGTGGAAGACGGCAGTGGAGACGTGGGATTCGAGTTTACACTGCTGCCGTCGGCGCAGGCAGGGAGTTTTCCTAGAGGACTTGTGTCTTAGCTCTCACCACCTGCATGGGCCTCTCTAACCCTTAGCATGTCGTCATTGGTTTTTTGCAGGAAATCGGCAGCTCAGATGAGATTGCCATGAAGAGCGAGTTCCCTCTGCTGCGCCAGCATTCTCTTTCCAGCATTAGGCAACTGATGCCCTTCTTCGGGACTCTAAACTGTGCTTTTAAAACCCAGAGTCGACTGCCTGCCGACACCCAATGCCCTCCTCCGCTCATGGTGTTTACTGTCGCAGATAACCCAAGGGTCTTGAAACAACTGGAAGAATGTGTTGAACATGACTTTTTGGAACATCTGGAATGTTAACCTTGGACCGGAGAATTTGTGTAAGCCATTTACTGAGACCTTGAGAAAAGCCAGGATATATTGAAAACAGAAAAGGAGCCAGAATAGTGGTTCTAAAAAAAGTCTATCTCAATTTTGAAAGTAAATTTCAGATCTTTTTTTTTTGGTGGCCAACAAAACACACTTCCCTGAAATGCCTTGTAATATATTTAGGTCTGATTTTATGTTTCTTCCTCAATGTATGTAAAGAAGTGAAATTAATATATCATCTAATGGTGGCACAAAATTTGTAATATAAAGTAAACCATGAAGAGATTGAAAAATTGGGTTTTTTTTGTTGCAGATATATGGGTCTGTGTCAGTACATCTCTCTAAACATTTTTAACTCGTTGAATATTATTTTTAACCTTTCATACATGTGTCCCTTTAAGTGTTTATTTTGGTACCACATTTTAAAATGAAAATATATTATTTTCTGAAAATACTAATAGCCCGTTACCTTTGACTATTCAGCAGAGGTGTGAGCGTGAAGACAATCTCAGTGTATTTAACTCTGCTGCATTAAAATCACGTGTTCGCACCTTCTGCTGGGTAAGAAATACACCGTTTTCAGCCCTCCGACAGCTGTCACCTCAGTTATGCACCGCAATGTGCCTGACCAGCACTTTCCACTCGACATAAATCAGTCATCATGGTCATGGAGGCTTTAATGCCCGAAACTGCTGTTGGGGAAATTCACTCTGGACTCTTCCTTATTACTCTGTCCTCTCTGGGAACTCTTTACCGCTGCAGACATCGCTGTTCGTGAAAATAATTCCTAGGTTCCTAGGCACAGACTCCTTGGGGCTGGGAGCATGCCATCTCACTCTTCAAGCCTCTTTGTCTTACGCCAGCTTCCCTACTTAGAGTCCAGTTGGCACCCATCCTGCACGGCAAGTGCCCTCACTCTCTGCCCGTTCTCCAGGCTTGCCTGCCAGACCTGCCTGTCTCAGGTTCCCTTTTCAGCCACCAGGGCATTCCATGACATCACTTTCCAGGTCAGACGATGCAGACAGCTCTGACGCGGGCTCTCAGATAACATCCTTTCTACAGATAAGGGTGTTTGGGAACTTGACAAACAGTATTGGTTTAGTTTCTTGTAACATCCTACCATGTATGAGTTTGTGAGCAGGGCAGAAGCAATTTGTGTCACTAGCCCCAAGATAGGATGTGGGGAACACAGAACCACTTGGTTGCCTACATAAAGGCTAAAAGTAAGAGTCGGGAAGCACCATCACATATGGATATTCATACAATATGTGTTAAACATTGCATGGAGGGACTTCCCTGTTGGTCCAGCAGTTAAGACTCGGTGTTCCCAATGCAAGAGTCCCAGTTTCGATTCCTGGTGGAGGAACAAAGATCTCACTTGTGACATGGCATGGCACCCCCCAAAATTGACAAAATAAATAGCTTATTTATATCATCAGTAGCTATTAGGCTATGAAAGATAGTTCTTGTAGCTGTACTTAGATTTACAAATTTTGTTTTTTTCCTTTTTTTTTCTCTTCAGTGTCTAAAATCAATACCATATGTAATTTAATCCTTTTTTTTTTATTAAGTAGAAATCTTAAAGGGATTTAATAATACATCTCTGTTTAGCATAGAACACTCAAAAAGTCTTGTAAATGTGATGCTGAAGCTGAAGCTCCAGTACTTTGGCCACCTGATGTGAAGAGCAACTCATTGGAAAAGATCCTGATGTTGGGAAAGACTGAAGGCAGGAGGAGAAGAGGACGACAGAGGATGAGATGGTTGGATGGCATCACCGACTTGATGGACATGAGTTTGAGGACTCAGTTTTACCCACATTCTACACCAGGCATATACTTTGTGCCTCAGTTTTCTCAATTACAAAGTGGAATTATCAATGGTAATTACCCCTCAGAGTTGTAGGAACTAATCCTCTCGGTGTTCCCTCCGTGATCTATATTTTTTTTCACTTTTTTTTGGATCTTTTGTATCTTATTTTTTTGACTTTTTATTTTATATTGGAGCATACTATTAATAATGTGTTAATTTCAGGTGTACAGCAAAGTAATTCAGTTATATATGTACCTATTCTTTTTCCAATTCTTTTCCCATTAAGGTTGTTACATAATACTGAGCAGAATTCCACATGCTACACAGTAGATCCTTGTTGATTATCCACTTTAAATATACCAGGGTGTACATGTCAACCCCAAACTCCCTAACTATACCTCCCCCCAACCCCCTCCCTGGCCCCCACCTGTAACCATAAGTTTGTTCTCTAAGTCTATGAGACTGTTGCTGTTTTATAAGTTCCTTTGTGTCATTTTTTTATACCACATATAAGCGATATCATATGATGTCTTTACCTGACTTCACTGAGTATGATGATCTCTGGCCCCATCCATGTTGCTTCAGTGTCTACATAGTTCTGATCACGCATGTGTGTCTGCTCGGTCGCTCAGTCATATCTGACTCTCTGCAGCTCCATGGACCGTAGCCCTCCAGGCTCCTCTGTTCATGGAATTTTCCAGGCAAGAATACTGGAGTGGGCTGCCATTTCCTACTCCAGGGACCTTCCTGTCCCAGGGATCAAATCCACATCTCTTGCATCTCCTGCACCGACGAGGGCATTCTTTACCTCTGTGCCACCTGGGAAGCCCCCATCAGCAAAAGCAAAGCGTGTGCTCACTCTCAGTACCTACAAGCCTATGTGTTGCATTAATTGACCTGAGTATCCACATAGATTGTGTATTTTACAAAAGAGAAAATGGAGATTTTTTTGGGCCGCATCACACGATATGTAGGATCTTAGCTCCCCGACCAAGGATCAAACCTGTGGCCCCTGCAGTGGAAGAATAGGACCTTAATCCCTGGGCAGCCAGGGAAGTCCCTCCGTTTGTTGTTTTTGTTTAAGTGTAAGGAAAAACAAAATTACCATTTTTTTTTCCTTCCTCATGGAGGCTTTTCTCCATCCCACTTTGAAGATGACTGTTCTGACTCAGTTCCTCCTAGAAGGTAAACCAGGTGTCCAGCCCAAGGACCAAAGTGCCGCTGCTCTGGGGGCAAGCAGTGAGCTGGAACCCCTGTTCTAAGAAAGCAGGGTTTGGGACACACACAGCTGCAGGGGGGTGTGGTGAGGACAGAGCCCATATGTATGGGAATGACACGGTTGTTACCACTGGGGTGCTTTCCAGGGGCTGGGCGTGGCGCCGTGTCATGTGGGTTGTTTCCTAAGCCCCGGAGGAGGTAAGCAGTGTTACCCAATTCTACAAAGTCAACAGAGTCTTATGTTCGTCTTGGTCTAGAGCACTACGTTCTCAAGCCCAGTGCCGAGAAGAGTTCAAAGGAAAACCCCAGGAGGGCTGCTGCTGTGTGGTGAGGTGTGGAAGACCCCTTCTGAGGGCACCCCGCCCAGTGGGCTTCCTGCCAAACCTGGCCACCCTGGGGTCACGGCACAGCGGGTGGCTCCCAACTCTCAAGGTGTGGTGAGGAGTGTCTTAAAGGAGAGCAAGCCTTATTTCCCAGTATGTGTGTATGCCCAGTAAAATAAGAAGGAACTGGATGGGTCAAGACAGTTGATGAAGCCTGTAATTAAAAGCTTTGAACAACAACCTGGGAGACCAGACAGAATCTGGTCTTTGGAATAAAATTCTGATGTAAGACAATGCCTTCTACTAGGTATTATTTGCAGTTTAATTGTTCAGTCACTAAGTCGTGTCTGACTCTTTGCGACCCATGGGTTGCAGCATGCCACTCTTCCGTGTCCTTCACTATCTCCTGGAGTTTCCCCAAATTCATGTCCATTGGGCCAGTGATGCCATCCAATCATCTCATCCTCTGTCATCCCCTGCCCTTCCTCCTGCCTTCAGTCTTTCCCAGCACCAAGTTCTTTTCCAATGAGTCAGCTCTTTGAATCAGGTGTCCAAAGTATTGGAGCTTCAGCCTCAGTCCTTCCAATGAACATTCAGTGTTGATTTCCTTTAGGATTGACTAGCTTGATCTCCTTGCTGTCCAAGGGACTCTCAAAGAGTTTTCTCCAGCATCACAGTTTGGAAGCATCAATTCTTCTGTGCTCAGCTTTTCTTTATGGTCCAACTCTCACATCTGTACACGACTACTGGAAAAACCATAGCTTCGACTACATGAACCCACAAACATAGAAAAGTAACACCATCAAAGGAGAGACTGTGGCCATGTGGACCTGGACCAGCAAAGGAGTCCATTCTACACCAAGGGGCAACTGGGCATTGTGACAATCACTACAGTGGTATCTTGGCGATTGAAGGCTCCTCTAGTTGTGCTGTACGGGCTTCTCACTGCGGGGGCTTCTCTTGTTGCAGACCACGGGCTCTACGCACGTGGGCTTCAGTAGTTGTGAAAGGTTGTTGCTGAACCACAAAAAGACACTGGGATTCTTGGCCTCCGGAGGAGAAGAATTCAGTCCGGAGCCAGAGATGAGGCTTGATCGCTCAGAGCTTTTGTGTAATAAAGTTTTATTAAGGTAGAAGGGAGATAGAGAAAGCTTCTGACATAGGCATCAGAAAGGGGCAGAAAGAGTACCCCCTTGCTAGTGTTAGCAATGGAGTTATATACTCTCTAATTAGTTATTACACTGAATCAAAAGAATGTCTGGAGGTTGTAAAGACCTCACCAGACCCACTCCCATAATTTACATTTTAAGATAACAGGATTAGCATTTGACAATAGAAAGACCCCCCAGACCCACTCCCATAATATACATTCTAAGATATCAGGATTAGTCAGAAGGTTTTCAGGAAGGAGAAACTCCTCCAGCTGGAAACATTATTGCTGCTGCTGCTAAGTCGCTTCAGTCGTGTCCGACTCTCCGCAACCCCACGGACTGTAGCCCATCAGGCTCCTCCATCCATGGGATTCTCCAGGCAAGAGTACTGGAGTGGGTTGCCATTGCCTTCTCCTGTATAATCCCTAGTACAGAGTTTAAACTGAGTTGTGTAATTGACTAAGACTAAGGAATGCAGAGGAAAAAAAAACGACTGTCCTTTTCTCCTCCTTGAGAATTCCAGACCCCTCTCTCCTTGGGGACCACTAGACTTCTTATCAACCTACCTAGGAGATGACTCTCATTCCCCCCTTTTCTTTTAGGAGAATTATGTTGCCAAGGGAAAGAGGCGTCATTTTCATTCCATAACTACTTCCTGCTGTTTAGGGGCGTGGTCCCTAGATTGTTGAGGCAACATATTCTCCTAACCCTCATATTGAGGGTCTTGATCCAGGGGCCCCAAGTAATAGTTGGAGGAGGCTGTGGCACTCGTAGGAGCTTGGACAACCATTTGTAACTTAAAAGCTGTTAGACGGTTAGAAAACCCCATTATACAGTTACAGACGTAAGGCAAAATAAAATAGTCATTAAACCAAGTTAAACTCAAAATGAAAAGTCACATTATGTCCATAGTTACATCAGTCCATCTTAAGGTTGTTAGATGTCATCAGTTTAAGAAGAGGCATCACATGCGATTGTTGTTGAAGGTATTTGCAGACTTGGAGAAAGTCTTTTCCTTGAAGTGGAGATGTCCACCACAGGAAGCCTTCCACTGATGAAGAGGGGAGTGCTCCACAGACCCAGCAGTTAGACCGATTATGAAAGGCAGCATAGGAATGAGCCCAGGACAGGAAGGCATTTTCTTGAGGATCAAACGGCAGACTCAGGATTTTTGGAGTCAGCAGAAGTAGGCTCACACAGATTATCACGCCCATCTGAAAAGTACAAAGTCAGAGCATAGAAAGTAAAGACATAAAATGAAGTCACTTAGTTCTGGTCAGGGTGCCATCTCTTAACTCGAGTGTGATGTACCCACGAATCAATTCCTGGCATTTTGACAGCTGTGGGAGAAGAAAGAATAACCTGGTAAGGCCTTCCCAGAGGGGTTCAAGGGATTGGCCACCAGACCCCAATGTCTTTATGAGGACCTCGGTTCCTGGCTCAAATAGAGGCTTGCTTGACTCAGAGGCTGGGTCAGGAGTCATCTCCCGGAGTTCTGTTAATTCCTGTTGAAAAGCTGAGAGCTGAGTTACATAATTAGTTAATTCCAAGGCTTCAGGGTCTATAACAATGTCTGTGCATAAGAAAGGCCTTCCATAAATACATTCAAAGGGGGACAGTCCCTCCTTTTTGGGGCAGTTCGAGCCCTCATTAAAGCTATGGGTAGGACTTTAATCCAATTGTCCTGCGTCTCTTGAGTTAATTTGGGCAGGTGTCTTTTGATAATGTCATTAGCTTTTTCAACCTTCCCTGAGGATTGGGGTCTCCAGGAACAGTGTAAGTGATACTCTATTCTAGGGCTTTAGACACCCCCTGAGGTACAGCAGCTTTAAAGGCGGAGCCATTGTCACTGATGGCTCCATGGCAACCCAAACCTGGGGATAATTTCATGGATTAAAATCTTTATAACCTCCTTAGCCTGTTGACGATGACAGGGAAAAGCCTCAATCCATCCAGTAAGTGTCCACCCAAACTTGTAAGCAAGAATACCCATTAGCTTTTGGCATATGAGTAAAATCAATTTCCCAGTCCTCTCCAGGATACTTTCCACTTCGTTGTAATCCAGATTTTGCAGCTTTTCAGTCTTTAAGTTATTTTTCTGACAAACCTCACACCTTTTGATAATGTTCTTTGAAGTTTTCATTACATTTTTTCCTTCAGACAAATGAGAAGCCATCTGGTAAGTACTCTCTGCACCCAAATGAAAACTTTGGTGTAAACCCTTAAGAATTTTCCATCGAGCATTTTCAGGAATTATTAATCGTCCATCCTTGGACTGTAACCATCCTTTATCAGTAATCTTTGCTCCTCTTTTCTCATATCTTTCTAATTCTTCCTCAGTATATTGTGGTTTTTCCTGTTCCACAGGACCTGTCCAGATGAAAGGCGTCTGTAGTGAAGGGGATTCGTAAAGTACAGCTTTTCTGGCTGGACAGTCAGCCAGCTGATTACCTTTGGCTACTTTACTCCCATCCCTGCTGTGCCCTTTGCGATGCATAACAGCTACTTCTTTAGGACAATATATAGCAGTTAAAAGTCTCTTCATCTCTCTGAAATGTTTAATAGGTTTTCCTGTTGCTGTTTTAAACTTTCTTTCCATATTGCAGCATGAGCATGTAAAGTCAAATAAGCATACTTAGAATCAATGTAGATATTTACCTGCTGCCCTTTGCTTCACTCTAGAGCTCGAGTCAGAGCCACGAGCTCAAGCTCCACTAACTGAGCACTGGTTCCCCGGGGGAGAGATTTTGCTTCTAAAACCTGTTCAGCAGTCACCATGGCATAACCTGCTTTACGCTTTCCATCCCGAACAAAAGAACTGCCATCTGTAAATATTTCCATGTCAGGATTGTCTAATGGGGTATCCACTAAATCTTCCCGAGCTGCATAGTTTAAAGTTAGGAATTGGAAACAATCGTGATTAGGTGTTTAATTTTCCTTCTCAGGAAGGAAAGTTGCAGGATTTAAATTTCCACAAACTTTAAGCTTAGTTACTGGTCCTTCTAACAATGACTGACATTTAAGAAGCCTACTGTCTGTCATCCAAATATTAACCTTAGAATTTAAGATTCCACTCACATCATGAGAAGTCAGTACAGTAAGGTTTCGTCCATTAATTATCTTTAAAGCTTCAGGTGCTAATAAAGCCGCTGCCCCAATTACTCTTAAGCAGTGGGGCCACCCACGTGAAATTACATCTAATTCTCGGCTTAGGTAAGCAATAGGTGTCTGGTGAGGCCCTCAGAGTTGTGTCAAAACTCCCAAGGCCATACCTTTTCTTTCAGTGACAAACAAATTAAATTCTGACCCTGTGGGCAAGCTCAAAGTGGGAGCTTACAGGAGAGCAATCTGAAGAACCTTAAAAGCCTTTTGAGTATCTGGAGACCAAACCAGTTTGTCGGTTTGGGCCTGCTGAGTTTCAACTATAAGTTTATATAAAGGCCAGGCAAGTTCCCCATAACCCGAATCCAAATGCAACAGTAGCCTGTGATTCCCAAAAATCCTCTCAGTTGTCTTAAAGTCATAGGTAGGGGATGATTTAGTATAGGTTTAATTCTCTTGGGGCCTATGGTCCTAGTCCCTTCTGATATGATTAGGCCCAGATATCTAACAGATTGTTGACAAAGCTGAGCCTTTTCTCTTGATGCCTTGTAACCGCAGCCTGCCAGAAAGTTTAAGAAATCTTCTGAGGTTCGTGAGCAAGCTTCCTCTGTCTCAGCACAGAGCAAAATATCATCTACATATTGTAATACCACTGCTTTGGAGCTATTAAAGTTTTGTAGATCCTGTGACCAACTTTGTCCAAATAAGTGAGGACTGTGACAAAATCCCTGGGGCAAAACTATCCAGGTTAACTGAGAAGCTGGCTGCGTAGGGTCTTCAAAGGCAAATAGAAATTGACTTTCCTCCACCAAAGGCACTGACTAGAAGGCATCTTTCAAATCAATTACTGAGAAATATTTGGCTCGTTCAGGAATTTCAGACAATAGAGTATAAGGATTAGGCACCACCGGGTGTAAAGGAACTACAGCCTCATTTATTATTCGTAAATCTTGAACTAGTCTCCATTTACCGTTTGATTTCTTTAAACCCAAAATAGGAGTGTTGCATGGACTATTATAGGGAATTAACAGTCCCTGCTCCTTTAAATTTTCGATGATAGGTTTTAACCCTTCTTTAACCTCAGGTTTCAGTGGATACTGCTTCTTATGTGGAAATAAGTGCGGGTCTTTGAGCTTGACAACTACAGGAATAGCATTTTGTGCTTGACTGATAGATTTTCCATCAGCCCATACTCTAGGATTTACATTTTGTTCAATTAAAGGGAGAGAAAGGGAGGGCTCCATATTCATGAAAACAGAGGCATGGACCTTGCTCAGTATACCCCTCCCCAAAAGGGGTGAGGGAGACTGTGCCACGATCAGAAACTTGTGTGAAAAATAGCACAGAGTCCCAGTCACAACTTACAGAAAAACTGAAGCAATACCTTTTGGCTTGTCCAGACAGTCCCATTATGGGAGGGGATCGGGAAGAAAGTGGGCCAGGGGCTTCAGTAAGAACAGAGTAAGTTGCCCCAGTGTCTAAAAGGAAATGGACGGATTGGCCCCCCACAGTTATTAATACCCAGGGTTCCTCAGGTGTAATTAGGACGGGAGCTTGTGTGGGGTCCCCCGGGCACTTTCAGTCCTGATTGTCCTGAGAGTCCAACCCCTGAAACCTACGCCTCTGGGGGCAGTCTCTCCTCCAGTGTGGTCCTTTGCAGACCCGACATGGAGCCGGGGGCGGCTTGGATGCCTGAGGGCAATCTCGCTTGAGGTGCCCCTCCTTTCCACAGTAATAGCAAGCCCATCTCTTTTCACCTGGGTCCCTCTGGGCATTTTTTTCAGGCTGTTTAAGAGCAGTTCTCATAGCCATTGCTAGGGCTTCCGCCTGTTCCTTTGTCTTTTTCTGCCCTTCTTTCTTTTCCTCATATTCCCTACCATAATAGACTGTCTGAGCCAGTTGTAACGGATTATCTAAAGACTGGTTAGGTCCATACGCCCGTTTTAATAGCTTACGGAGGATATCTGGAGCCGACTGAGTGAGAAATCTTATCTTTTAAGATCACTTTTCCCTCTTCAGTTTCAGGATCAATCTCAGTGAGTCTGGGAAGGGCTTCTCTTAGTTTATCTAGGAATTTACCAGGAGCTTCCTTCTCCTCCTATTCTACGTTTGCCAATTTGCCATAGTTTAAAGACTTAGCACGAGCCTGCCTGAGTCCTTCAAGAATACATCTGACAAAATGACTCTGATCCCATCTTCCTTTAGCTGTGTTGTAGTCTCAGTCTGGTTCTGTAATTGGGACCACCTGATTTCCAGTGGGGAGGGCAGTTATCTCGTCCTCCCTCTTCCCTGCTAATTCATTACCAAGCCATTCATCTCCATAAGCAACCGCTTTTCCCAAAACTCGACTTTTTGAGTCGGGAGTCAGCGTTTGTCCCAAGATATACATCACATCCTTCCAAGTAAGGTCATAAAGCAGAGTAACACATTTAAAAGCTCTAATATATTTTTCTGGGTCCTCTAAATAGTCTCCCAAATCCTCCTTGATTCTTTGTATTTCTTGATAAGAAAAAGGCTTATTAACTTTCATAGACTGATTATTTCTCCCGGTGGGTGCTTCATGGAGAGGCAACAGCTTGTGTGGCTGTTCCTCAGTCTCTCTGGTTGCTCTGCACATATGATCCCAGGGATAGAGTGGAAAAACCTGCTTTTCTTTATCTCTTTGTCTCCTGTCCTCCATCTCATCTAGCAAAGTAGGAGGAAAGGAGGGAGCTACAGGAGTCACATCCAAATCTATACCCTTAGGACATAAGTCTGGCATACTTCACAGAGAGAAAAAGGGCAACACACGTGCTACTTCTACCCATTTCCCTTGTTTTCTACAGAACTGGTCTAATTGTAAAACAGTATTATACTTAGGAGACCCTCCAACTGGCCACCGTTCACCGTCCTCCAGTGGGTACCACGGCCATGCAGTATCACATAGGAAGACCAGGTGTGTCTTCTTTAAGCCCTGGAGATCAAATCTATTCCAGTTTTTCAGGATACAGTTCAAAGGAGTGAGGCTGGAATTGTTAGCTCCCATCTGTAAGAGAGAAAAAAAGCGACCAGCGCCATCTTTCTACCAGAGGCGTCCCTCCCTGCTCTAGATGGGGGTGTAGACAGACTTTACACCAAAGCTTTCCTTTCCTGGTCGGACTTGGTCTGTCCCTTACTGACGCAGGCGACATACTCATCCCTCCCAGTTCTACCACTGAGACGGGGTGGGGATGCACCAGGGGTAGACCTGATGGCATCCCTGACTGATGTCCAGCTCCTCGCCATTAAAACCTTGCTTGCCTCTGATGCCACCCAGGGGGCAATCAGAGTAACCTTCCCGAATGCCTCCCAGGCTAAGACCTCTGGGGGCACCGTTCGTCACCTGAGTGCCTGTGCACAACCCTGAGTATATTCCTGACCACAATAAGACCGATACGAACATAAAACTGAGATGTTCCTTCCAAGCGTAACCACACCAGTGTAAGAGCCTCCTCTGGTCCACTAAGAGCCAGCGTTACCAAAGGGAAAAAAAAAAAAAAACACATTGTAGTTCCAATCTGAGTAACCTTTAACCTCAGAGATGCTCTTGGAGCTAGAGCTCCATCTAACTTCTGAACTTTCGATTCCCAGCGAGGTTAGGCACTTCCTGACTACCAATCCAAGTTTGGGACCTAAGTCACATGACACAGAAACAGCATAGATCACAAGTCCCTTGAAAGTCTATGATCCGATAGATTAGATTAGTACTTCCAATTTCCAAGGAGTTATGATATGGTCAAAGAGCCCGAAACGTTTGACCGAGAAAGGAGAGTTCGGTCCACACACTTTGCCCATTTCTGGTCGGTCCAAAGGAGACATGAGTGCCTCTTGGCATTGGCAGGTCGGTATAAACCCCCGACAGGTTTCTAACATAAGCAGTATGAGGTCACTGCAGAACCGGGCTCCTCACTTGCTTTGCGCAGGGCATTTCATTCATTCACGCAAGCACACCATAGAGTTAGTAAAGTACAGCAAAAACGTGTTCGCTAGGAGAACGAAGAACTAGAGCTCCAAGCACCCTTACCTTGTCCTGAAGAATCCCGGACGAGTCCCCAAGATGAAAGGTTGTTGTTGAACCACGAAAAGGCGTCGGAATACTTGGCCTCCAGAGGAGAAGAATTCAGTCCGGGGCCAGAGACGAGGCTTGACCGCTCAGAGCTTTTGTGTAATAAAGTTTTATTAAGGTATAAGGGAGACAGAGAAAGCTTCTGACATAGGCATCAGAAGAGGGCAGAAAGAGTACCCCCTTGCTAGTGTTAGCAATGGAGTTATATACTCTCTAATTTTGGTGATGGACAGAGAGGCCTGGCATGCTGCAATTCATGGGGTCGCAAAGAGTCGGACACGACTGAGCGACTGAACTGAACTGAACTGAATTAGTTATTACACTGAATCAAAAGAATGTCTGGAGGTTGTAAAGACCTCACCAGACCCACTCTCATAATTTACATTTTAAGATAACAGGATTAGCATTTGACAATAGAAAGATCCTCCAGACCCATTTCCATAATATACATTCTAAGATATCAGGATTAGTCAGAAGGTTTTCAGGAAGGAGAAACTGTCCTCCAGCTTGAAACATTGTTGTTGTATAATCCCTAGTATAGAGTTTAAACTGAGTTGTGTAATTGACTAAGACTAAGGAATAAGGAGTCCTTATTGCCAAATTCAGACTGAAATTGAAGAAAAGTGGAGAAAACCACTAGGCCATTCAGGTATGACCTAAATAAATCCCTTATGACTATACAGTAGAAGTGAGAAATAGATTTAAAGGACTAGATCTGATAGACAGAATGCCTGATGAACTATGGATGGAGGTTCGTGACATTGTACAGGAGACAGGGATCAAGACCATCCCCATGGAAAAGAAATGCAAAAAAGCAAAATGGCTGTCTGAGGAGGCCTTACAAATAGCTGTGAAAAGACGGGGAAGCGAAAAGCAAAAGAGAAAAGGAAAGATATACCCATTTGAATGCAGAGTTCCAAAGAATAGCAAGGAGAGATAAGAAAGCCTTCCTCAGTGATCAATGCAAAGAAATGGAGGAAAACAATAGAATGGGAAAGACTAGAGATCTTTTCAAGAAAATTAGAGATACCGAGAGAACGTTTCATGCAAAGAGAACGTTTCGGCTCAATAAAGGACAGAAATGGTAGGGACCTAAGAGAAGCAGAAGATATTAAGAAGAGGTGGCAAGAATATAGAGAAGAATTGTACAAAAAAGTTCTTCATGACCCAGACAATCACGATGGTGTGATCACTCACCTAGGGCCTGACATCCTGGAATGGGAAGTCAAGTGGGCCTTAGGAAGCATCACTAGGAACAAAGCTAGTGGAGGTGATGGAATTCCAGTTGAGCTATTTCAAATCCTGAAAGATGACACTGTAAAAGTGCTGCACTCGATATGCCAGCAAATCTGGAAAACTCAGCAGTGGCCACAGGACTGGAAAAGGTCAGTTTTCATTCCAATCCCAAAGAAAGGCAATGCCAAAGAATGCTCAAACTACCGCACAAATGCACTCATCTCACACGCTAGTAAAGTAATGCTTAAAATTCTCCAAGCCAGGCCTCAGCAATAAATGAAGTGTAAAATTCCAGATGTTCAAGCCAGTTTTAGAAAAGGCAGCGGAAACAGAGATCAAATTGCCAACATCCGATGGATCATCGAAAAAGCAAGAGAGTACCAGAAAAGCATCTATTTCTGCTTCATTGACTATGCCAAAGCCTTTGACTGTGTAGATCACAATAAACTGGAAAATTCTGAAAGAGATGGGAATACCAGACCACCTGACCTGCCTCTTGAGAAACCTGTATGCAGGTCAGGAAGCAACAGTTAGAACTGGACATGGAACAACAGACTGGTTCCAAATAGGAAAAGGAGTCCATCAAGGCTATATATTGTCACCCTGCTTTTTTAACTTATATGCAGAGTACATCATGAGAAGTTCTGGGCTGGAGGAAGCACAAGCTGGAATCAAGATTGCCGGGAGAAATATCAATAACCTCAGATATGCAGATGACACCACCCTCATGGCAGAAAGTGAAGAAGAACTAAAGAGCCTCTTGATGAAAGTGAAAGAGGAGAGTGAAAAAGTTGGCTTAAAGCTCAACATTCAGAAAACTAAGATCATGGCATCCAGTCCCATCACTTCATGGAAGATGGGGAAACAGTGGAAACAGTGGCTGACTTTATTTTGGGGGCTCCAAAATCACTGCAGATGATGACTGCAGCCGTGAAATTAAAAGACGCTTACTCCTTGGAAGGAAAGTTATGACCAACCTAGACAGCATATTAAAGAGCAGAGACATTCCTTTGCCAACATAGGTCCACCTAGTCAAGGCTACGGTTTTTCCAGTGGTCATGTATGGATGTGAGAGTTGGACGGTGAAGAAAGCTGAGCACCGAAGAATTGGTGCTTTTGACCTGTGGTGTTGGAGAAGACTCTTGAGAGTCCCTTGGACTGCAAGGAGATCCAACCAGTCCATCCTAAAGGAGAGCCGTCCTGGGTGTTCATTGGAAGGACTGATGTTGAAGCTGAAACTCCAATACTTTGGCTACCTGATGCAAAGTGCTGACTCATTGGAAAAGACCCTGATGCTGGGAAGGATTTGGGACAGGAGGAGAAGGGGATGACAGAGGATGAGACGGCTGGATGGCATCACCGACTCGATGGACATGGCTTTGGGTGGACTTAGGGAATTGGTGATGGACAGGGAGGCCTGGCGTGCTGCGGTTCATGGGGTCACAAAGAGTCGGACACGACTGAGCAACTGAACTGAACTGAAGGAATGCAGAGGAAGAAAAACGTTTGTCCTTTTCTCCTCCTTGAGAATTCCAGACCCCTCTCTCCTTGGGGACCCCTAGGCTTCTTATCAACATGCCTAGGAGATGACCCTCTCAGTTGCAGCACACAGGCTCAGGAGTCGTGGTGAGCGGGTTTAGTTGCTCCACAGCATGTGGAATCTTCTCAGATCACAGATTGAACCAGGGATCCCTGTACCAGCAGGCAGACTCCTATCCACTGAACCACAGGGAAGTCTGTGTCATAAGTTATTTCTGATGCCAGTGCTTCCTGGGCAACTCTTAGAGAAACACTAGTTGGCAGAGCAATGAGTTCACAGAGATGATGGCTCTTATGGAAACAAGGAGGAAGCCTGCAAGGCTGAAGCTTGTCCGGTTACTTTTCATCCTCAACTGGTAGCTCTTTCCAAGTGGTTCTCTATCTAAATCAGTACACCTACCTTCAAGCCAAGGGGGAAATGGACTTTAAAATCAGGTCTAGGAAGAGAGTCCCTCAAAGAATTTAAGACAGAATTACCCTGTGATCCAGCAATTCCAGTAAAACTGAAAGCAGCATCACGAACAGATACTTGTACACCCACATCCGTGGCAGCATTATCCACAATAGCTGAGAGGTAGAAATAACCTGTATGTCCATCAGTGGATGAATGGATAAACATGTGGTATAGACATACAGTGGAAGACTATTCAGCCTTAAAAGGGAATGAAATTCGGACACGAGCTACAACATGGATGAACCTTGAGGTCATGATACTAAGTGAACTAAACCAGTCACAAAAGGACAAATATGGTTCCACTTACATGAGGTACCTGAAATAGTCAAATTCATAGAAAAAGGAAACAGAATGGTGGTTGCCAGGGGCTGGAGGAGGAGGGACTGAGGAGTTAGTGTTCAGTGGGTACAAAATTGCAGTTAGGATTGAGAAAGTTCTGGAGAAGGATGGTATTGACAGTTGCACCACAATGTGAATGTAATTAATGTTGCTGAATCGTCCCCTCAAGGGCTAAAATGATAAATTTTACGCTTTGTATATAATACCACAACAAAAATTTAAAACAAAAATACTGTGAATTTAAAGTGAGGGCAGGGGAGATAGCCCAGGCCCCACCTTATCTGGTGAACAAGCATTTGTACCAGCCTGAGTTCCCCCACCAAAGTCAACCAGAAACAGATGGGAGGTAGAATAACAAGGACAAACTTGCCCGTCAACGTTTCAGCTTTAGAAAAAGAAGTTGCTTCACATTTTACCCTAAATTGAAATTGTAATAATGATTCTTGGGACTTCTCTGGTGGTCCAGCAGTTAAGACTTTGCCTTCTAATGCAGGGTGTGGAGGTTCAATCCCTGTTGGGAAGCTGATGTCCTACATGCCTTGTGGCCAAAAAAACAAAAACATAAAACAGAAGCAATATTGTAACAAATTCAACAATGAGTTGAAAAATGGCCCACATTAAAAAAAAAATGTGTTTTAAAGTAATGACTCTTGATGCCTGGTGGGGTTTCTAGCCTCCTGAAGGCCTTAGTTCTCTCTCCTGTCTCCTCCAACCACTCGGGATTTCTCATCTTCTGCATTTCTTACATACGTTGTTTCATCCACTCGATACTGTTTTCTCTTCCTCTTTCACCTGGCAAAGACCAGCTCAAGTCATTTGTTGGTTTATTCAACAGATATACAGGTGCCCGTCTTTGAGATCCAAACTCCTCAGTCCTGCTTCTTTCTACGCCTTCTCAGGCTCAGCAAGGCACTTTCCCAGAGGGACCCTATGAAAACACCTAATAACGTAGCTGCCCATAACTGAGTGCCCTTTTGTGGAAAAGATAGAGCCTGTATCTTCGGCTCCTTCGGTGTCTGGCATCTATGGGCAGAGAGCTAAATGAAGAACAGAAAGGTTGACTTATCTCCCCAAGGTGCTGCTGGAAGGAAGAAGAAAAACGGGAAGTGAAACTAAGTTTGAACGAATCAGTCTGTAGGACTACAGAGAGTGTGGGCGCAGGGAACAGTTTTCTGCCCCGATCTTGGCCTCTCCGTCACTCTAAGAATCCCCTCGCTGAGATTCCCGTGACTTCCCTGTGTGGACACGAGAGGGTGCTCTGCTTGGCGTGTTTTCCCACCCTATCCTGCTGGTCCCAGCACTGCCCGATGACACAAGTCAGCCCAACCCAACTGCAGCATCTCTGTGAGGACCGCCCACTCTGACTTCAACAGGCTCATGCTTAATTCTTCCCGGACCCTTGGACAACCAAACGCTTCCATACCCTGTGGAGAGGGGGCACTTGACTGTGCACTAACTGCACTGCTTAGGGAGCTTTGTGTTGTATTAAAGGCACTACTGTAACTGACAAGCCCTTGACTGTATGTTGTTCTGTATTTTCCTTCCGATTGTTTTGTTTGTTTCTGAAACTAAGCCAGGCTATCAATATACATTCCTTCAGGAAAAAGACAAGTTGTTTAATACTGTTGGGGGGTGGGGGTGGTGGAGCTTATGGCCAGATGAAGAGTATGAATGGCCTAAAGGCAATAAATTCAATAGAAAGTTAACATGGGACTTCCCTGGTGGTCCAGGAGTTAAGACTCCACAGTTAAGACTACAGGGGGCCTGGGTTCGATCCTTAGTCAGAGAATGAAGATCTCACATGCTCTGTGGCACAGCCAGAAAGAAAAAGTTAGTATGTACACATCAATATAGTTTTCTGGTATCAATGTAAGACCTGTTATGAGATAGATGAAATCTCTCTTCCAATAACAACAATAATAAAAGAGGGGAAAGAAAAAAACTTTTTAAGAACTCCTTGAGGACATGACCAAAGCAGACAAGACTTGGAGCTAAAGGGAAGATTTACTAGATCTTGGAGACGAAAATTCAACATCATCAAGTTGTAAATTTTAACTTATTGAAGAGTTGAGAAAACTAACCTCAGGTCTTCATATTATAAAGCTAAAATAATTGCTACCAGTGCAGAAATGGACAAGAAATCAATAGGACGAAACTAGCAACTCTATCAATGGACCAAAACACATAGAAAAGTTTAACATGTAATAAAGGTAGTACTTCAGACTGTAGCGGGAAAGAAAGGTGTCTTATTCAATAAATAGCGTTGGGATAACTGGGTACCCAAAAGGGGGAAAATAAGTTGTATTCATATCTCACATCTTTCACCAAAATAAATCCCAAACAGATAAAGATCAGAAACCATGAAGAAAACATGAAAATGCTAGAAGAACTGAAGACCCAACAATGGAGATGATCTCTCTAAGATGAACATAAATTCTAGGAGCCTAAGAGAAATTCTGTGAGTTTTGGCTATTTAAAAAAGTTTTTTAAAACTCTGCACAACAAAAAATCATCAAAAGCAAAGTAAAAGACAGCAGACAGAAAAACATTTGAGAAATATTACAAAGGGCTAATTTCTTCAGTACTGAAAGAATGATCAAAAGAAACAGAAATATGGGCAAAAGATATAAATAGGGAGTACATGTACACACACACAATTGGCTTTTACAAATGTAAAAAGATACCCATACTTACAATATGAGAAAAACATTGCTCTGAGGTATTAGTCAGTGACCATTGTAGCCAACATCATTTATAGGTGAACAGCATCTCCCCTCTATTGCTGTAGAATATAGATTGGTACAAGTTCTGTGGAGAAAGTGGGGGCAATTTCTACCAAAAGTAAAAATGGATGGAGACTTCCCTAGCGGTCCAGCGGTTAAGACTCTGTGCTTCTACTGTAGGGGGCAGGTTCAATCCCTGGTCAGGGGACTACGATCCTGCAAGCCACGTGTATATTTTTGATTCCACAATTCTACTGCCAGGAATTTATCTGACATACATGCATATGTGCAAAATGACTTATGTACAAGTTATACATCGTAAATATTGATAATAGCAAGAAGTTTGGAAACAACCTCAGTGTCCACCAGTAGGAGAGTGGCTAAATGAATGACAACACAATATAATAAAATGTTAGGAAACTGTAAAATAATGTGATGAAGTTTTTCATGTACAGCTACCGAAGGATCTCTGAGATATAGTCCATGGAAGTCACAATGCATAGCTGTGTAGGTTTATGAAAGCAACCAGTTTTTATATTGTGTCTGATTTAGATCAGTTGGAAATTTTACTTTATTCTGATATTCTTACTCTTGTATGGAATTTTTTAAATTTCTCTTTTCTTAGTTTGGGCTGCGGACACCACAGATTGGGTGGCTTTAACAATAAATTCATTTCTCACTATTCTGTAATTGGGAAGTCCAAGGTCAAAGCACCTTGGAAATTTCCTGGTGGTCCAGTGGTTAGGACTTGGCGCTCTCATCTGCCCAGGGTCTGGGTTCAATTCCCGGTCACAGAACTAAGATCTCACAAGCCGTGTGGTGCGGCCAAAAAAAAAAAAACAAACCAAAACAACAGCACTTTCTTGGTTCTACCTGCTGTGTCCTCACATAACAGAGGGCTGGTTGAGGCATCTCTATAGAGTCTCTTTTACAAAGACTCTAATCCCATTCATGGGCTTCTCTGGTGGCTCAGATGGTAAAGAATCTACCTGCAATGCAGAAGACCTAAGTTCAGTCCCTAGGTTGGGAAGATCCCCTGGAGAAGGGAATGGCAACCCACTCCAGTATTCTCGCCTGGACAATTCCATGGACAGAGGAACCTTGTGGGCTACAGTCTATGGGGTTGCAAAGAGTTGGACATGACTGAGTGACTAACACTTTCACACTTTCAATCTTATTAATGAGGGATCCATCCTCTTGACCTAATTACCCTCCCAAAGCCACCTCCAAATGCCATCACTTGGCGGGGCTAGGTAACATGGTTTTTTTGGGAGAGTGGGGGATACAAACATTCAGCATACAGCACTCCCCAAAGAAGGTAGTTTTTACCGTTAAAATCACATCAACCTCAGCTTTGACATTTTTAAAAAACAGAGATTTCCAAGTCAGCTTGAGTTCATCTGGCATAACCAAAAGCACTGACTTTCCTGAAAAAGCCCCTCTTATACCAACATGGTTTAAGTTTAGCCCGTACATGTCTGCCTCACATTTCTTTCATATGAGTAAGCCTTGAGAATGCAGAACTCCGCGGTATGCTCAACTGGGTTAAAAAACTTTCGCCGTGGGGAGGCAACAATTTGTATAAACGGGTAAGTATTTGCTTCTACATGAATAGACTACTGTCTATTCCTATTGCTGTTCTAACAAATTACTATAATTTAGTGTCTTCAAACTGCAGGAATGTACTCTCCTAGAGTTCTGGAAGCAAGAGGTCCAAAACGAGCTGAGACCAAGGTGTCTTCAGAGACTCGTTCTCTGTAAACTCTAGGGACTCTAGAATGGGGTTTCCTTGCCTTTCTAGCTTCTGGAGCTACAGTTCCTGCATTCTTTGGTTCGTGTCCCTTCTCCACTTTCCAATCCAGCCACATAGCATCTTCAAGTCTCTAGAGAGATGCTTCAGCGATCAAGCAGCTTTCTGTGACCAAGTCTCTCTCTGCCTCTGTCTTATAAAGACACTTGTGATTGCATCTTGGGCACATCCGGATAATCCAGGCTAATCTCATTTCAAAATCCACATTGCTGAACATCACATGGTTAATAAACGAATAACTTGGATTTGGGCCCGGGCAGACAGTGCAGTATGCTATTCTAGTCTTTCTTTCTTTTTTTAAACAAAGTGCTAGTTGAGACTCACCAAATTGATCTCACAACGAATGGGATGCAACTTATTGAATAAACAGACAAGAGACTGTAGATTCCACAGGAATGGAAACCTCTATTTTACTCATCACTGCATTCTAGGATCCCTCACTTTGATAGACACAAAGTAGGTTCTCAATAAACAGTTGATGAAAGAGCCTCTAATGTAATAATATGATCTTAAACCTGGAGGGAACTGAGAAATTACCCAGTTCAGAGCATTGCAAGTGGTTATTAACCAGCATTCTTACTTAGGTGTTTCACATGCCATTTATCCTGTGGACAAAGAATTACCTGCTGTATCAGTAAAGGAAGGATGTTGTGGCCATCAAGTCATCAGCCAATGCACACCCTGAGGGGATTCAGGATGGGGAAAAATAGGGTACTGGCCCTAGATAGTTAAGGTGCACATCAAAGGGTTGATTTCAATAAACCCAGACTCTTGCTTCTTCCCATATCTAGAAAAGCACTAAATTCACTAACTTGAGATGATTGGTTTTCTTTCAGTTCAGTCATGTCGGACTCTTTGCGACCCCATTGACTGCAGCATTCCAGGCTTCCCTGTCCATCATCAGTTCCCAGAGCTTGCTCAAACTCATGTCCATCAAGCCGGTGATGCCATCCAATCATCTCATCCTCTGTCAATTAACTGTAATCTTTTGACACTCTGACTTCCTAGGTGTTTTGCAAAAATCCCTCTCTATCCTAGCTCCACCGTTACATCTTCAGAACAGTCCCTCAGAGCTGTCTGAGAGGCTGTCTTCTTGGCCCCACTCCTCAGTATGTCCATTGAATAAAACATAATTCTCAACTTTTTAGATTGTGCATTTTTTTCAGTCGAGAACCCAGTGATCAATAGTAAGGGTGACAACAGAGCACAGGTTTTTTTGTTGTTGTTAATTTATTTATTTTTGGCTGTGTTGGATCTTGGTTGCCATGTGCAGGCTTTCTCTAGTTGTGGTGAGCAGGGGCTACTCTCTAATTGCGGTACCTGGGCTTCTCATTGCAGTGGCTTCTCTTATTTCAGAGCATGGGCGTTAGGGCACCACATAGGCTAGCTGTCTCGTGGCATTTGGGATCTTCCAGGACCAGGGATCGTCCCCTGCATTGGCGGACAGATTCTTAACCACTGGACCACCAGGAAAGTCCTGTTTGTTTTTAACATTTCCTCCTTTGTTCACTTATTCAAAACTATTTGGGCACTTACAAATCTCAAACTGAAATAATTAAATAAAACAAAAACACAAGCTGCAGAGAAGTATGTAAGATCTAGTTCCACACTGTAAATAGTATTTAGCATATAGTAAATATGGAGTAATGTACACCAAATTCATATGTTCCAGTAAAGGGATTGGGGTAAATGTTGTTTTATATTTCTGTATTATTTGAATTTTACAAAGCAAATGTATTTCTTTTACAATTATAAAAATGCAATGAGGACTTCCCTGGTGGTCCTGGGGCTAGGACTCTGCGATCCCAATGCAGAGGCCTGGGTTTCATCCCTAGTCAGGGAACTAGATCCCACATGGTGCAACTAACAGTTCACATGCTGCGACTAAAGATCCCCCATGCCACAAGTAAGACCTGGCACAGCCAAATAAGTATTTTTTAAAAACCACAGTGAATATTTTAAGAAAAACCTTTTAACTCTTTCTTTAACTGTAGTATCTGACAGCCCTTGACTTAATTCATTTCTTTCATTTTTCTTTGGCTGCTTGGCAAGCAGGATCTTAGTGTCCCACACAGGATGGAACTCCTGCCCCCTTACAGAGGAGTCTCAGAGGCTTAACTCCTGGACCACCAGAGAAGTCCCACCTTATTCATGTCTATATCCTACTAATTAGCCCAGGACCCAGCTCAAGGTCGATATAGATACATGTACAGGAACAAAAGGACTAAACTGCATATGAGAAAGGACTCTTTTTATCAGGATGAAGGGTGATAATTTTCAGGGTAAATCCCCAAAGTACAAGTCTTCATCTCATTAAGTGTTAGTCACTCAGTCATATCCAACTCTTTGTGACCCCATAGACTGTAGCCCACCAGGCTTCTCCATCTATGGGATTCTCCAGGCAAGAATACTGGAGTGAGTAGCCATTCTCTTCTCCAGGGGATCTTCCTGACCCAGGGATTGAACCCAGGTCTCCTGTCTTGCAGGCAGATTCTTTACCATCTGAGTCACCTCACCTCACTAAGGTTTCACAACATGATGACACTGGCAGGCATGTGACGGCTTTCTTCAGTGTAATTCATGTCCAGCCCAGTCAAGCACTTCAAGTGCACCTTTTTGGGTCACCAACACCCATGGCACCTGCCTTCAAACTTGGGGACCTCAAGCTGCAAAAGGAAAATAAAAAAAGAGTCAGTTTTGTATTGCTAAAAGAACTTTCTAGAGTGGAGCCAGAGGCCACTGAGGAAGTGACTTATGTCTCTGCCCAGATTGAATCTGACCTTTTGACTACTTATCATCTAACAAAGATGTCCAGAACATTTGCACAGGGTTCTAGAAATTCAAGATACTTATCCGGTCCATACCCTAAATGACTGGTGATAAATCCATCCTTAAGTACGAATCTTTCCTTTTACTATCAAAGTCAATCATAATTCCTGCAACACAACTTTAAGAAAACTTGTGGATTTTGCCTTCATAACCCTGACTCTTTCTCTTCCCCAAACATTCTTTCTATTTTGCTAGAACTTGTGTATCCCCAGTTGTAATTCCCAAGACCCCAGACAGAGCTCTTTATTATTTGGAGCCTCCATACTGATTAATATCAATTAATCAGGAGAAATATCAATAACCTCAGATATGCAGAAGACACCACCCTTATGGCAGAAAGCGGAGGAATTAAAGAGCCTCTTGATGAAGGTGAAAGAAGAGAGTGAGAAAGCTGGCTTAAAACTCAACATTCAGAAAACTAAGATCATGCCATCCAGTCCCATCACTTTGTGGCAAATAGATGGGGAAACAGTAACAGACTTGATTTTCTTGGGCTCTAAAATCACTGTAGACAGTGACTGCAGCCATGAAATTAAAAGACGCTTGCTCCTTGGAAGAAAAGCTATGACAAACCTAGACAACATATTAAAAAACAGAGACATTACTATGCCTACAAAGGTCCGTCTGGTCAAAGCTACAGTTTTTCCAGTAGTCAGGTAGGGATGTGAGATTTGGACCATAAAGGAAGCTGAGCACCAAAGAACTGATGCTTTCCGAACTGTGCTGCTGGAGAAGATTCTTGAGAGTCCCCTGGACTGCAAGGAAACCAAACCAGTCAATCCGAAAGAAAATCAACCCTGACTATTCACTGGAAGGACTGATGCTGAAGCTGAAGCTCCAATCCTTTGGCACCTGATGCAAAGAGCCGACTCGTTGGAAAAGACCCTGATGCTGGGAAAGATTGAAGGCAGGAGGAGAAGGGGACAACAGAGGATGAGATGGTTGGATGGCATCACTGACTCAATGGACATGAGTTTGAGCAAACTCTGGGGGATGGTGATGAACTGGGAGGCCTGGGGTGCTGCAGTCCATGGGGTCGTAAAGAGTCGGACACGACTGAGCGAGTGAACAACAAAATACCGATTACTGTTTGGCAAAGCCTGTAGGTTCAGTTACTGCAGTCACCCGGTTGAGCCTAACGCATGCGCCTTACTCTGCAGGGCCCTCAGACCGGATCCTGAAGCCCACCCACCTCTCCAGCAGTCCCGGGTTCCTTAACCCCACGGGGGAATTTACCTGCCCTAAGCTCCCAACTCCAAGGCGCCGGGAGGCGGAAGTCGGGGGGCGGGGCCAGCCCTGTGGTCCGCCCCGGAAGTAGGCGGGGCCTCGCGGACTCCACGGCGCTCCGCAGCAGCCTCCCAGTCTGATTGCGGCTGAGGCCGGTCCTGGCTTTGTAAGTCGCTCAAGATGGCGACGCAGCCACCCAGCGGGATCCGCCTCAGCGCGGTGAGCAGCCACGAGGGGTGGAGCGGGCCGTGTCCCAGGAGGGCGGGCAGGCGGGCAAGCGAGGCGGGGGTAGGGGAGGCCGGCGGTGGGCGGGGGCGGCTCGTTGGCCCGGCGCGGCGGCTTGGGACAGCGGCGGGGCCGGGGCAGGCGGCGGCGGCCATCTCGCTCCCGACAGCTGAGAGGCTCAGCGGCGGGCAGGGCCGGGCCGGGCCGCGTCTGGTTTCGTTTCCTCGGCGTTGGGTTTCTGTTTTGCCTCCGCGGCTTCGGGGCGGGGCAGGCCGGGGCCGCGGCCCCTCCTCCTTGGCTCCTTCCCCCGGTTTGCCCCGCAGCTGTCGTCTGAGGGCGAGGCCTGGGCGAGGCCTCGGCGACCAGCCCGCCCCTCGGCCCGCGGGGGCCCCTGACCCTTTCCCGGCCTCTGCGGGCCCTCGGGGCGTCCCAGAGTGCGGGGGGAGTGGCCGTCGGCGGCCAGAAATGCCCCCGCGGCCTTGGCCTCCTGGCGGCGGGACCCGGGGTGCTGCGAGCTGGGACTCGTCTTCCTCATTTATTTCAATTCCTGCCGCCTTCCCTCCAGCTTCCCTGGGTGGCTCATACGGTCAGAGCGTCCGCTCGCAATGCAGGAGGCCCGGGTTCGATCCCTGGGTGGGGAAGATTCCCCTGGAGAAAGGGAATGGCAACCCAGTCCAGTACTCTTGAAAATCCTATGGACGGAGGAGCCTCGTATGCTATACAGCCCCACGGGGTCGCCAAGAGTCGGACACGACTGAGCGACTTCACTTTTCCCTCCACTTCATCCTTCGGGAGCCCAGATCGCTCTGAGGTGGTCACCGAGCTCTCCCGGTTTGCCCCGTCTCGTCTCCTGGCCGTGTCTCGTTCCGGAGCGTCTCTGCCTCTTGGAAATCCTTGAGCGTGTTTTGTACCTGTGCGTCTTTTTTTTTTTTTAGGAGGGAGCAGTCGCACAATAAATGAAAATTTCGCTGCCTCAAGGGTGGGGGCGTGCCCTCCTTACCCGATTCTCCTGAAAAAGTTGGCCTTGTTATGCAAAAATATACCTCTTCTCATCAGGGTATTGCTCCGGCCAGAGAAGGACTGTGCTAGTCTCATTATTCGAATGGTAATACCATTGCTTTAAAATGGTATTTTTGCCTTTTGACTTTCATTTGGCGAGATTCCTACCGACACCTGCTATCATCAGACTTTCAGCATTTTTCCTGATGAGTGTGAAATTTTACTTTGAGAAGCTGAAAGTTTGTCACACTTCACCCTTTTGATTTTGGGTTAAAGGAAACCTTCATAAAAAGAAAAAAAGAAAGAAAACCCTTCATATTCCTTGCCCGTTTTTCTATTTTCCTTTTCTTTTGAGGGGAGTTTTTTATTGGTTTATAAGTGTTCTTTGCATATCTTTAATAAAGGCTCCTTGGTTACCTAAGTGGTTTATTGAATGAGCTTGTATTTAGTAGATGGAATGCAGAGAGCAGCTTTATTCTTTCTTACCGCTGGCCTTGGACATTGTTGCTAATTCGCTTGAGTGAATCTGGGCACATCCTAATGCTTTCCAGTTAGCCTCAAGTACTGTTTAATCACCCGGCTTCCATGGTGGCAACCCACTTCAGTATTCTTGCCTGGAGAATCCCCATGGACAAGATAGCCTGGGGACTGTGGTCCATGGGGTCGCAAAGAGCCGGACACGACTGAGCGACTGAGCTCTTTAGCACTGTTAAGTCTACTTGAAAAGCTCTTCTTCAGTTTAAAGCCTGCTCCTTCCCCTCAGATTGGGCCAAATTCTGGTGCAAAAAACTGGGGTGAGGAAAAGTGAACTGGGTTGTTCTTGGTTTTTTTTTTCTTCCCCATGCTATTGCTGCACTTTGATTCTCTTCCCTATTCCCCAGCTCCTCCCAAGTCACTGTCTCTGTCTCTTCAGGATTGAGAAGACAAAGAGAGCAAGGGTAAGGGTCAGTACAATCGTGAGAGACTGGCACTGTGGTTAGCTGGTTCTCTGGGTGTATCAGCTGTCCATGTGCTACGTCTTTGTTTTGTGGGTAATACAGACTGTTTTGAAGCCCACTGATGGAAATCTCCGATCTGCAGCTTCTGGACTGTATTCCAAGTGGTCTGTTGCTTTAGGACAGGAGTTGGCAAACTATAGTTTATGGGCCAAATCCAGCCTGCCACCTGTTTTTGTATGGCACAAGATCCTTAAATGGTTGGGGGAAATAAAGATCAAAGAATAATGTTTTGTAACATGAAAATTATGTGAAATAGATATTTCAGTTCCCATAAATAGTTTCATTTTTGAAGGTTTACTCATCCCTTTGGTATAGCTCTGAGATGTTTGCATTAGGAGTGGAGCTAGGAATTACTGAATTTATGGGTTTGTCAAAAACCACAGAACATCAAGTGACCCATAATGTGTGCAAATTTTAAAAAATCATTAGGTCTGTAAATTCTGAAATGGAATGCAGAGTGACAAAAACCTAAGTTTTTGCTTTTTGCCTCCATGATTCTAAGTAAATGCTGATACCATTTTGTTGTTTTCCACAAATACTGCTATAGATTTAAGTGATACATATGCACACTCTTCGATTCACTTTTTCGTTTGGTTGAATTACTATATGATTTATTATCACTTTTAGCATTATTCAGAAATGAGCCAGCCAAAACTATGATTGTGTTTTCTTTGCTGTATAGCTTTGTCTTTTCCTTGATGTTAATAATTGATTTGTATTTGTTTGCTTAGTTTTTCTCTGTACTGATTACTCTTTCATCCAAACTTTCAGAGAACTGGAAAATCTTTTCCAGATGTGTTCAAGCACACCCAAATTTTGTCATTTTTGCTGGCTCATTGTGGGTTGGGGACTTCCCTTTATCATTTTTCTGGAAATTTCCTTCCCCTTTTATTTGTTTCTCCTTCCCATCACATATTCCTCTTCTGGGGGTTACTCTTTTGCCGCCAGCAGTAGCTCAGTGATTGAGAGCATGGGTTCTGGAGCCCACTGGGTTCAAAGTCTGACAGATAACTGGATGTGTGACCTGAAGAGAGAATCTTACCGCCTAAAAGGGCTGCTTTACAAATTAACTGAGCCAGTACACATGAAAGTCTTATAACGGCCCTGTGCATGCCATACATACTCAGGAAACATTTGCTGTCTTTGTTACTGTTAACAGTGAAGCCTATCCATTTTCCCAAAAACAGGTGTAGCTTCTTGAGAACAAAGTACATAGGAAGGACATTTATGTGTCTTTTCTTGGAAATATGTTTATGCTACCCTTGCTCTTTCTTTACATATAATTTGGCTGGGCTTGTAATTCTAGATTAGAAGTGATTTCTTGTCAGAATTTTCAAGGCATGCTTTATTGTTTAATAGAGTCCTATGCATTATACTGGGCTTCCCCTGGTAACTGAGATGGTAAAGAATCCACCTGCAGTGCTGGAGACCTGGGTTCCATCCCTGGGCTGGGGAGATCTCCTGGAGAAGGGCATGGCTACCCACTCCAGTGAATCCCCATGGACAGAGGAGCTGGCTGGGCTACAGTCCATGGGCTCTCAAGGAGTCGGCCACAATTGCACGACTAAGCACGCATGCAATCCATTGTTCTAGTATTTAGGCTGGAAACTCAAGTTTCCAGCTTAATAATATCAGGGAAATTTTCTCATATTTTTGACAGCAATTTCCTGTCTTTTTCTGTTTTTGTTCATCTTCTGTTTTCCTTCTCATTGCTTTTTCTTTACTTTTTGGGAGATTTTCTCCATTTGATCTCCTGCCTTTTACCATATATTTAATTATTAGAAACATTGTCTTGTTCTCTGAATATCTTTAAAAAATTTCAACAAAATATTTGTTCTTGTCACTGGTTGTATTAGTCATAGTATTTGTGAAGTTTTCTTTTGTTCACTGCATTGCCTCTGTCTTCTTTGTGTTCTTTTTACTGTGTGTTGTTTTTGATTCTGATTTTACATATTCTCAAATGTGGTTATATTTCCCGATGAGACACTAAAAGCTGGATGTTCATACCTGAGTAGAGCTTGTCCTTCGGTGGGTTTCAGTGTTGGATGATTGGGTAGGAAGAGCCAGCTTGTTGGAGTACTCTGTCAGAATCCGTTGATCCTAGAGAATGAAAGTGTTAGACCAGAAAATAAGGATGTTTAAAATAACTTTGGGGCTTCCCTGGTGGCTCAGTGATAATGAATCCACCTACCAGTGCAGGAGTTCAGTAGGACAACGGGGCAGGGGGGATGTGGAAATGAAGTCAAAAAGCAAGGAATTATCATTCCCCAAATCTGTCTTCCCATGTGACTCAGGAGATTTGGGTTCTATCCCTGAGTCGGGACGATCCCGGGAGTAGGAAATGGCAACCCACTCCAGTATTCTTGCCTGGAAAATTCCATGGACGCAGGAGCCTGATGGGCTACAGTCCATGGGGTGGCAAAGATTCGGCTATGACTGAGCAACTGAGCACCAATGCAGGAGACCTGGGTTTGATCCCTGGGTCAGGAAGATCCATGGAGAAGGAAATGGCAACCTACTCCAGTAGTCTTGCATGGAAAATTCCGTGGACATAGGACCCCGGGCAGGCTACAGTATACACGGTTGCAAAAGAGTCGGACACGACTTAGCGACTAAACAACAGTAAAATAACTTTTTTTTAAATATATTTATTTTTTTTTATTTGGCTGCATAGAGTCTTAGTTGTGGCATGTGGGATCTAGTTCCCTGACCATGGATTGAACCCAGCCCCCCTGTATCGGGAGCGCAGTGTTAGCCACTGGACCACCAGGGAATTCCCTAAAATAACTTTTAAAGTGATTTTTTAAAGCGAGGGGGGAAAATACTGTCCTGAGTGGCGCATGGTACAATTGTAAAAGAACCAAATAAAAATTTAGAAATCATTCCGTTTTTCCAGAGGGGAATTCTACATCTGGTCTCCAGCCATGGCATAGATAATCCTGGCTGCTAGCTCTTCTGGTAGCTCAGCAGGGGACAGGAGATAGGAGTGTCACGTTGTTCAGTTTGCTCACTTGGTTTTTATTTGTTTATTATTGTGGTAAAATACACATAACATAAAGTTTACCGTCCTAACCATTTTAAGTGTGCAGTTCAGTAGTGTTATGTACATTCACATTGTTGTACATCCAATCTCCAGAACCCTTCATCTTGGAAAACTAAAACTCTGAACCCATGGAAAAATAACTCTTCATTCCACTTTCTACCAGCTCCTGGCAGCCACCATTTTACCTTCTGTGAATTTGACATCTGTGGGTACATCACATAAGTGGAATCATACATCATTTGTCCCTTTGTGGTTAATTTATTCCACTCAGCATAACATCCTCGAGGTTCATGCATGTTGTAGCATGTACCAAATTTTCTTTCCTTTTTAAGGCTGAATAACATTCCACTGTATATTCAGATGTGCCACATTTTGTTCACTTGTTCATCAGTCGGTATTTGTGTTGCTTTCACTTTGGCTATTAGGATAATGCTGCTGTGATCACGGGTGTGCAAATGTCTCTTCAGGACCCTACTCTCAGTACTATATACAAAACAAATAAGCAGTAAGGACCTACCTACTGTATAGCAGCACAGGGAACTATATTTAATATCTTACAATAATCTGTACTGGAGAAGAATCTGAAAAAGTATGTATGTGTGGGTATGTGTATATATATGTAGAATTACTTTGAGATACATATATGATGGAATCACTTTGCTGTACACCTGAAATTATCACAGCATTGTAAATCAACTTTATTTCGATTAAGGGGAAAAAGACCCTGCTTTCAGTTCCTCTCAGTTTATACCTAGAAGTAGAATTCCTAGATCGTATGGTAAATCTGTATTTAATTTTTTGAGGACCCTCCATGTTGTTTTCCACAGTGGCTGCACCGTTTTTGTTGTTCAGTCGCTCAGTCGTGTCTGACTCTTTTTAACCCCATAGACTGCAGCACACCAGGCTTTCCTGTCCTTCACTATCTCCTGCAGTTTGTTCAAACTCAAGTCCACTGAGTTGGTGATGCCATCCAACCATCTAAACCTTCTGTTGCTTCCTTCTCCTCCTGCCCTCAATCTTTCCCGGCATCAGGGTCTTTTCCAGTGAGTCAGCTCTTTGCATCAGGTGGTCAAAGGATTGGAGCTTCAGCTTCAGCAACAGTCCTTGCAATGAATATTCAGGGTTGAGTTTCTTTAGGATGGACTGATTTGATCTCCTTGCTGTCCAAGGGACTCTCAAGAGTCTTCTCCAACACCACACTTCATTTCAAAAGCACGAATTCTTTGGCACTCAGCCTTCTTTATGGTCCAACTCTCATATCTGTACACGACTACTAAAAAAACCATAGCTATGACTATATGGAGTTTTGTCAGCAGAGTGATGTGTCTGCTTTTTAATAGGCTGTCTAGGTTGGTCATAGCTTTTCTTCCAAGGAGCAAGTGTCTTTTGATTTCATGGCTGCAGTCACTGTCTGCAGTGATTTTGGAGCCCAAGAAAATAAAGTCTGTCACTGTTTCCATTGTTTCTCTATCTGTTTGCCACAAGTGTTGTGACTAGATGCCATGATTTTAGTTTTTTGAATGTTGAGTTTTAAGCCAGCTTTTTTGCTCTCCTCTTTCACCCTCAGCAAGAGGCTCTTTAGTTTTCCTTGCTTTCTGTGTTAGAATGGTATCATCTGCATGTTTGAGGTTGTTGATGTATCTCCTGGCAATCGTGATTCCAGCTTGTGAGTTATCCAGCCTGGTAGTTCACATGATATACCCTGCATATAAGTTAAATAAGCAAGGTGACAATATTTAGCCTTGACATACTCTTTTTCCCAATAACCAGTCTGTTGTTCTATGTCCAGTTCTAACTGTTGCTTCTTGACCTGCATACAGATTTCTCAGGAGGCAGGTAAGGTATTCTGTCTGGTATTCCCATCTCTTTAAGAATTTTCCACAGTTTGTTATGACCCACACAAAGGCTTTCGTATAGTCAGTGAAGCAGATGCTTTTCTGGAACTCCCTTGTTTTAATGTGATTGAATGGATGTTGGCAATTTGATCTCTGGTTCTTCTGCCTTTTCTAAATCCAGCTTGTGCATCTGGAAGTTCTTGGTTCGCTTGCTGTTAAGCCTCACTTGAAGGATTGTGAGCATTACTTTGCTGGCACGTGAGATGAGTGCAGTTGTACAGTAGTTTGAACATTCTTTGACATTGCCCTTCTTTGGGATTGGAATGGAAACTGACCTTGTCTAGTCCTGTGGTCAGGTGCACAGGAATTCCAGTGGCTTCACAGTGTCTCCAGTGCTTGTAATTTTCTGGTTTTGTTGTTGTGTTTTTGTTTTTAATAATGGTCATCCCTTTGAGTGTGAGGGGGTATCTCATTGTGGTTTTGATTTTCATTTCTTTAATGATTAGAGATGTCAAGCATCTTTGGAAAAATATCTTGAGTCCTTTGCCCATTTTTAAATTTGTTTATCGTCTTCTTGTTATTGAGTTATGGGAATTCTTTATATATTTTGCATATTACTTGATTTGCAGTGTTTTTTTCCCTGTTCTGTAGATTGCCTTTTCACTCTGTAGAATGTGTCACTTAATGTACAGAAGTTTTAAATTTTAGTACAGTTCAGTTTATTTTTTCTTTTGTTTCTTGTGCTTTTGGTGTCATGTCAAAATCATTGCCAAACCCAATGTCATAAAATGTTTCCTCTGTGTTTTCTTCTAAAGGTTCTAGAGTTTCAGCTCTGAAGATCAGGTCTTTGATTCATTTTGAGTTAATTTTTGTTTATGGTGTAGGGGAAGGGTACGACTTTTTGTACTGTTCAGGGGATTCTTCCTGCAAGAATACTGGATTGGTTTGCCATTCCCTCCTCCAGTGGACTACATTTTGTCAGAACTCTCCTCTGTGACCCGTCTGTCTTGGGTGGCCCTACACAGCACGGCTCGTAGCTTCATTGAATTATGTAAGCCCCTTCACCACGACAGGGATGTGATCCATGAAGGGGGTTGAAGGCAAAAGGAGAAGACAGTGGCAAAGGATGAGATAGTTGGAAGGCATCATCGGCACAATGGACATGAATTTGAGCAAACTTTGGGAAATATTGGAGGATAGGGAATCCTACAGTCCATGGGGTTGCAAAGAGAGATGACTTAGCGACTGAACAACAGCAAGGGTACAACTTGGTTCTTTTTATGGATATCAAGTTTTCCCAGCACTATTTGTTGAAAAACTGTCTTTTCCTCATTAAATGGTCTTTATACCGTTGTGGAAAATCATTTGACCATTTATTTCTGGACTGTTTACTGACTTGCTTTTAGCCCACCTGTTTTCGGTTGTTTCTGAGTCCATGACCATCAGCTTCTCCAGAGAACAGACCTCTTGTCTTTCATGGTTTGCTGAGTGTAGTTGAAGGACTTGCCCTGGATAAAAGGATCTGAGGAATCTTCTTCAAATACTTTCAGCCTATCACGTTTTTCATATGACATCTAGTATCTTTGACTTCAAAGGAGCAAAAGTCTTATTTCCTAAGTCTTGCTGGGATTGCCAAGGTTCCTGACCTACTTCTTGTTGGTTTTCCCATCTCCTGCAGGCTTTGGGTTTAGCTCTTCCCAGGATATTAAATCAGTTATCACTAGTCTGTACTTTCCAGTTTCCAAGCTACTATTTTGTCTACTATTATTAATCACTTCTTTGATTCTTTTTGTTTTCCTGGGTTTATGCCCCCTACCCCTTTTCCTTCATTAGATAGCAGCTCCGAGAGGGAGCCGTAGTAAACACTGTCCGTGTGTTCAGGCTTCCACATTTAAAGTCTTCTATTTAAAGGATTTTTAAAATTTGGGACCATTTGTTGATTCTAAAAACTCTATTGATTCTTTAAAATATCTATATGGTCTTCATTGCATCTCCTTTTTGTGTGTTTTTTGGAGGGGAGTTTTACTTTTTAAAGGTCTAGCTATTTCAAGGGATTCTTATTTTATAGGGCTTCCCTGGTGGCTCAGTGGTAAAGAATCTGCCTGCAATGCAGGAGACCCAGGTTCGATCCCTGGGTTGGGAAGATACCCTGGAGGAGGGCATGGCAACCCACTCCAGTACTCCTGCCTACAAAACCCCATGGACAGAGGAGCCTGGCGGGCTACAGTCCATAGGGTCTCACAGAGTCGAACACGACTGAAGCGATCAGCCCCAGCAGCTATTTTATAGGCTGATATTTCTTTTACTCAATGAAGTTGGGTGCGCGCTAAGACTACTGTGTCTTGTCTGCAAATATTTTCTCTTGGTGGATTGTTTCCTTAAAGGTTATTTTAGATTGTGTACTCAAATCCCCAGGTAATGACCCCAGAGACTCTTGTGCAGTCTGGTTGAGGCAGTGTCTCCACAGTGGTTCTGCAGGTTAAATTGAAACACTTAACCCAAGTGAAGACATGCCTCTTTACAGAACTTCATGGTACACTTTTTTTTTTAACCTTGACTGCAGACCGAAACAGACAAGCTTCTCACTGGGCGTATTTCCCCTGCTCCCCTTTTTATTGAGGTCGGAGGGGGCAGTTACCCTCAGGTACATGCTTCTCTGCCACGTCTCTAATCCAGAGTCACCGTTAAAATGGAAACCTTCATCTTCCAGATAAGCACCCCACTCTAGTCCCTAGGGTGTCTCTCCTCTGTGACCTGTGTCAAATCTTTCAAATCTTATTTTTGTTTTTAATTTCTTCTTTACTTGAGGCCCTTGAGTATTTTCTTTATTTATATGTGAGCTCAGTTGTGCCTTTAAAGGTATGCTTACCTTAAAACAACACCACACTTACAATGCTTATTATGTCCCAGGTGTTCTTCTAAGCGTTTACAAATATTAAGTTATTTATTTCTCTTAACATCTTGGTCAGCTGCTCTTACTATCATCCTCATTTTCACAGATGATAAAACTTGAGGCACAGAAGGTTCAGTTGCTTACCTGGGATCAGGATCACACATCTAGTTAAAGATACTCCACAGGCTGTGTGTGTGTGATCAGGATCCCATGTCTAGTTAAAGATACTCCGTAGACTGGCTGTGTGTGTGTGTGTATGTGTGAGAGAGATCAGTGTGTGTGTATCTGTGTGTGTGTGATCTGATATTCCATAGTCTGTCTGGTGTGTGTATGTGTTGGCTGTTTAGGGAGTTTTCCTTTCCAGCTAATTGTTTTAGAGATGAGAATTAATAATAGCTATAAATAATGCTTGTGTTTAAAGACACCAAAAGCCACTGTTCAGCATTCATCATTTCTTACTGAGGCCTTCTTTGCTTTCTTCCCGTGGGACTCGTTCCCAAGAAACGATGTGTGCCCGTGTCATTTGGAGTTGTGTAGCATGAAGTTATTAAAGCAGAGTCGACAGTCGGTGCACAGTCTGCCGCACATCTGAAGCCAGAGTGTGACAACATGGGCCGCGACGCCCCGGGCCTCACCCCTGCGTCATTTGTGCCCAGTGTGTCCCGCTCGTTGACCCCTGTGGGCCGTAGCCCGCCGAGCTCCTCTGTCCGGGGGACTTTGCAGGCAAGAGTACTGGAATAGTTGCCATTTCCTACTCCAAGGGATCCTCCCAACCTAGGGATCAAAGCTGCATCTGCTGCACAATACACAGTTCCTAACTCCAGACTTCACACGTAACAAATTCTTAAAATAGAAAAGACAAGCTCTTCTAAGGGTCTCTGGTGTTGACCAGTCATTTTCTCCTTTGGTAGCCAACACCCCAAGACCGTTCCCCATAGTAGGATCTAGAACGGCCGAGGAGTGTTCGTTTCATAAACGGAGAGACGATGACTGCACAAGAGGAGGGGCTGGGACAGGACTCAGGTGGACTAACTGACAGGAGGTTCTTGTCTGGAAATTGATTTTCTTTATAAAAACTCTTTGTTTTAGAAAGTTCAGGAATTCCTCATACTCCGTTATTACATAGATATATGCTATAGAAAGTCGGAATTACATATACTCCAGTTTGCAAACCACTCTTCAACAGAATACCTTTTCTCACACGCGTACTTCAACCTGACGGTAAACGTGCTTGAGGATTGTCTAAAATCGAGAGTGGACAGAGGAAAAGGAGACCTCTTTCTGACACCTTGTGGCAGCAGCTGAACACTACAAATGTTTGGTAATAGTCATATCTCTAGGCACTTCATATGAAACACTAAAATTGCCTCTTTTTTCTTCCTTAAATATGAGATAATCTGTTCAAAATGAACACAGAAAAGTCCTCATTTCATGAAAATGCTCTGCATATTGAAATATCCAAGCCTCAACCTTTTTAAACCATTTGTACGTTTTTACACATTTGATATCTGCATTAGTCAGGATTAAGAGAGTTCCCTGTAGCATGAGGTTGATTAACATACTCTTCCATACTTTATTACGACGAATCAGACAAATCAGACTTCTTATCTCTGGAAGTTAAGGAGGTTTGTTGCGTTTAAACTGTTGCTTGACATTGTTTGAGGACTTTATAGATATGTTTATTAAGCCTAATGCATAAAAGCCGAAAACATCCGTTTTTGACAGTCTTAGTTTTATCTCATGGTAATTTTTAGGTGGCTCTAGTGGTAAAGAACCCGCCTGTCAAAGCAGGAAACATAAGAGATGCAGATTCGATCCCTGGGTCTAGAATATCCCCTGGAGGAGGACATGGCAATCCACTCCAGTATTCTTGCCTGGAGAATCCTATGGACAGAGGAGCCTGGTGGGCTACAGTCCGTGGAGTCTCAGAGAGTGGGACACAACTGAGCAACTAATGCTCTCAATTTTGAGGCAGGTCTAGCAGGGTGGAGCACTTTGGAATTGGGCCCTTTCTGATACCGCTCTGGATTGGTGGGCGCAAGCAGGCAAGGGTTTTGCCGTCCATCTTAATAAGAAACTGTTTGGCTGATTTTCAGCCTTATTTTCCAGGAATCTACTCTGGGTTTTATCTTCAGGTATCTCCTGACACAAGCAGTTAAGTCTTTGCTTGATCTTGGTGTTAATACTGGGACAGAAGATTATTTTGGCTTCTATTGAGAAAAGTGAGGCTTTAATTAATTTACATGGATCATTGATTTGTTTCAGCTTTGCCCGAAGTTTTTACATACAAATTCTACAAGTCACACTTGGCCATTTAGTGCAGTTGCTGAATTAATAGGTAAGTAAATTGATGTTTCCTATATAATCCTTTGCTGGCAGTTGAAGTTCCAAAAAGCTTTTTATTGAAAAGTAATAAGAAGATGTGCCTTTTTAAAAAACCAAATGTGTCAGTGATAACATTAGTAAAGGTTACCTAGCATCACAACCATTCAAACTGGTGTCAGATCGGTCATTGTCCAGCTTTCCCTGTATACTGTTGTTTTAAGTATTTCCCTATACTACTGTCAGATCAAAGTATTTTAATTTGCAGAGTTCCTAAAACATTTATGTTGAAAATATTTTTAGTCTGATCATAAAAGAAATGGGTCTGTTGCTGGAAAATGAGAATTGTGTTTATTTTAACGTTGGCAATTGTTTACAGCATTTTCTGGCGTTAGTAGTCAGGGGTTTATATGTGTGTGTACTGGCTGTGGTGGATCTTTGTTGCTGCACGTAGGCTCTCTCTGGAGGCGGGGGGCAGGGGCTGCTCTTCCTTGCTGTGCGTGGGCTTCTCTTGTTGCAGGGCACAGGCTTGGGCCTCAGCAGTTGCAGCTCTCAGGCTCCACCGGCTCGGTAGTTGTGGTGTACTGGCTTAGCTGCTCTGAGGCATGTGGGAATCTTCCTGGACCAAGGATCGAACCAGTGTCCCTTGCATTGCAAGGCGGATTCTTAACCACTGGACCTCCAGGGAAGTCCTAAAAGTGTTTTAGTGAACACGAGAAAAGAGGCAAGGTCATGATCGGATTTGCATTATGGTTTTTCTTCGGTAAAATTCATGGACATGAATTGTTTCATTTAAACGTGTTTGAGAAGCAGATAATAAAGGAAACTATATTCTTGGGAATTGTTAGATACACTTTAGATTATTTGTCAAGGAAGGGTTCTAAATTGGATGTGCCAAGAATAAGGAAAGAAAGAAAATTTGGAAACCCTTCTTTTCTTTGTCCCTGATAGCTCAGTTGGTAAAGAAGCTGCCTGCAATGCAGGAGACCCAGGTTCAATTCCTGTGTTGGGAAGATCCTCTGGAGAAGGGGTAGGCTATCCACTCCAGTATTCTTGGGCTTCCCTTGTGGCTCAGCTGGTAAACAATCCACCCGCAATGTGGGAGACCTGGGTTCAATCCCTGAGTTGGGAAGATCCTAAGGCTCCTCACCCAGGCTACTCATCCAGTATTCTGGCCTGGAGAATTCCATGAACTGTATAGGCCATGGAGTCACAAAGAGTCAGACATGGCTGAGCGACTTTCACTTCCTTCTTTTCTTTGGTGTAGTTAGATTTTCCAAAGTCCCTAACATGTTCTGTTCAGATGTAAACTCTGAAGTGTAAATGAGATAACATTGCAGCTCTTCACAGTCACTCTTTTTCCTTTTTATGGCAACCTAGAGGAACTACTCAGCTGGGATTCATACATTGTATTTGTCTAGTTTTGGGTTAGGGCAACTGAAAGACATTATGCTCTTTGTGTTATATCACATTTTAAGTTTTTTTTTTTTTTTTTAACGACGCTGAAGTGATTGATGAAAAAGATTATTTGATTTTAATTGAAAGCTTACAGGAGTTTGAGAACCACTTTTTGTATTATAATAAAGTCTTCAAAATATACCTCAAAAGTATTTTTAGTCAGTTGGGAATATTCACATAGATTTTAGATAGTTCACAAGTTGATGTTATTAGTGCTACTGTTGACATTTTTTTCCTTTTTCTTTGCTATATTCCTTAATACTTAATAGCTGTTCTGAGAGAAACAAGTATGCTAGACAAGGGTGTTAAATCATAAGGTGTACGGAGATGGCTTCCCTGGTGGCTCAGATGGTAAAGAACCCGCCTGCAATTCTGGAGACCTGGCTTTGATTTCTGGGTTGGGAAAATTCCCTGGAGAAAGGAATGGCTACCCACTCCGGTATTCTTGCCTGAAGAACTCCGTGTACAAAGGAGCCTGGGGGGCTACAGTTCATGGTGTCTCAGAGTAGACACAACTAGGCAACTGTCATTTTCACGAAGGTGATAAAAATGTACCTGTTGTTGGAAGCTTAGGTTACATTAAAAAGGGCTAAAATTTGAAGAAATGTGTAGAAGGTAAACTTTGATCTGTGTGTAGGTTAGCATACTGCTTTCTCCTTCATTCAGTGATCCTCCGTGGACCTTCCTTGTCAACTTGAAGTGCTGTTGACACTCAGCTCTCAGTTTCCTTTATGATAGCTAGGCTAGTTCTTTGGGCGGAGACCTTCCTGTCTTGATCATCTGTTCATTGCAATGATTCTTTTGGCTTTACACTTACTTAGGGTAGTAGGTTCCTGTCTCCATTCTCTATGTAACAAATGGAGGGCTTTAGATAAAGTTAGTTCTTTAAGAGTCAGTGAGCAATATACAGCATGGTACAGGTTAGTTTCATGTCATCAAATCTTAGGAGTTCGGAAATATTTCAGCTTTTAAATTTTCCTTAAAATATATTATTCTGTTGCTGGTTATAAAAGGTTGTTCAAAACGGATTGCTCTTCTTTAAAATCCAAAATCAAAATTTCTCAAACTTTTGTTTCCCAGATAATGCTTATGATCCTGATGTGAATGCTAAACAGATATGGATTGACAAAACAGTGATAAATGACTGTATATGCCTGACATTCACTGATAATGGGAATGGTATGACTTCAGACAAATTACATAAAATGCTGAGGTATGTGAAAGCGTCACACTCCTTAAAATCACTGTTTTTACCTAGTCGAAGTGTTGCATGTGTCATACTTATTACCTGTAGTTCTTGTTTTTTAAATATGAAATGTTGTACCCAGTGTGTTCTATTCTGTAAGTCTTTCATCATTTTCTGCTACTGGTACGTTATTAGGCAATCCCAAGCATTCTCATCATCCCTCCCATGTCTTAACTTACCTAAAATTCCACTGTTCCTTTAGAGTTGTACCACATTGTCCTCTGTTGTTTGTGCTTTAGCAGAAAAATAGTTTTAGCTACCATATCCAATAAAACTTAACACTTTGGGGAATACAAACTGGTAATTTTAAAGTGATTCAGAGGATGAGGAAGTAGCATAGCCATAAGGCCTTGGGCTCTAGGGTCAAAGAATAGGATGTCAGGATGAAGCCGGATGTACCTGACGTGGAAGCTAAAATACACAGTACAGGAATGAGATGGAAGGAGGGTTTGGCGGCAGAGGCCCTTCCACTGTCCTCCAGCATTCCTTATGCTGCCAGAAAAGGCAGCTTCTCCCCAACAGTAGGAAGAGGTGAAATCTCAAGGTCCCAGAAGCCTAAATTAATTCATCCATTTAGCTAGGATGGGCCAGACAATGAGCTCCTGTTTTAGTGTGTGTATGGCAACCACTCAAGTATTCTTGCCTGGGAAATCCCATGGACAGAGGAGCCTGGTGGGCTACAGTCCTCGGGGTCACAAAGAGTCAGACATGACCGAGTGACTAACAACAGCAACAATCCTTACATCCCTATAGTGTGGATTTGGCTTCCTTCATTTCAGAGATCGGGAAACACATCAGTACAGATCACCCAGCGAGGAAGGATAGGGCCGACGTTCAAACTTACGCATTTTACTTGATATTAACAATGTTTGAATTAAAATAAATGAAGTTTATACTTTTTTCTTTTAGTTTTGGCTTCAGTGAGAAAGTCACCATGAATGACCATGTCCCAGTTGGATTGTATGGAAATGGCTTCAAGTCAGGTTCTATGCGTTTAGGTAAAGATGCAATGGTTTTTACCAAAAATGGAGAAAGCATGAGCGTGGGTTTCTTGTCTCAGACATACTTGGAAGTCATAAAAGCAGAACATGTTGTTGTCCCAATCGTGGCATTCAATAAAGAACATATCCTTTTGATTTTGAAATTGAAACTGAGGAAATAGTCTGGACCATTCCATCCTTTTGGCCTCCTCTGGATTCTTGTTTTTTAATCATACCTTCCGTTCTAGCTCTTGTTCCTATCCACTGCTTCTTCTCTGCATCTGGGGTAAATGTTTGTCCCTCTCTGATCTCTGTTGGAATTGTGCCATGGAAATACTCAACATATGGTGATTGCATTTTTATTAAGCTTCCCAGAGCTCTCCTTTTTATTTCAGTCTTTTTGTGGTCAGTAAGACTTATGGTCTGGCTTGAAATTTTCACCGACAACCATGAAAAACAAGATATCTTTAGGAAAATGTCTTCTGTATAAACATTCAAATATTTGAAATCATTAAATTCTCTAGGAGTCATGATATACTTGTTCATACTTCTTGTTCATTTGAAATCACACTGTGATTTTAAAATTTGGAGGATAATTTAGTAGTTTTTCAGTTTGAATTGATTTCCACATTATAATTGAAAAATGTTGTTGGTCTAAGTCTTTAACTTAAGATATACGACAGGTATTAAATTCAACAGAATCAAAAGCAAGCCTTGCTGCAATTCTGGAGCATTCTCTATTTTCTAAGGAACAGCAGTTACTGGCAGAACTTGATGCTATCATAGGCAAGAAGGGAACAAGGATCATCATTTGGAATCTCAGAAGGTAAATGAAATGGTAGCCCTCAGCTGGGTAACCATTTGAGAAGTAAAGTGCATGTGCGGGAGTAATTTCATTATGTTCATCCATTGTTACACCTAGTAGAAATGTATTGGAAGGTTCTCATTTTATGGCATATTTAATGATTTACCTTTTCCCAAGAGTATTTCATTGAGGCTTCTTTGGCTTCAATTGAGATAATTTTATATTATTATAAATTCCTGGCCGTGCCACTCTACCTACATAGCACTGTTTGTTTGCTCTTGGTTATACCATCCCTCTCCTCCAAAAGAAGACATGAAAATTTAAAGCCCAGCCAACAAGTCCCAACTTGGTTAAGTTAGAAAAATCCTTTTGGTTCATTACATAAAGCTAAGCATGATTCAGCATCTGTTGAGATAAGTAATATAGATGAGACTTCTGTGTTGCTAAATCTTTGTGAGGATAAAATCCTTTCCAAATGAAGCTATGAACTTTAGGGTGAATGTGTAATCTTGAGCGATCTAATTGATCTGTTGAACTATAGGAGTTAAGCAGAAAGAGTGATAATCTTAAAATCCTTTAATTCTTATGCTTTTCTGACCTCTTGTATTGCCTTTTTTCCCCCTTTTCCTTTCTTCCCTGCCCCTCCCATCCTCACCCCCATTTTTTTTTTTTTAAACGTAAATTTGAGGTACTTGCAGACTCCTGTTAGTTGTAAGATAGTACTGTTGATACTGACATTGATACAGTAAAGACATTTTCATCAACTCAAGATCCCTTTTATATCCACACCCACTCATTCCTTAATCCCTGGCAACTGCTAACATGTTTTTCCGTTTCTGTGTCTTTGTCATTTTAAAGAATATTATTATGTAACTGGAATCATATGGTGTGAAACCTTTTGGGATGGGCTTTTTTCATTCAGCTTAATTTTCTGAAGATTCATGCAGGTTCTTTGTGTCTGCTTGCTTCCTTTTTCTAGCTGAGTAGGAGTATTGCATTGTATGCGTGGACCACAGTGTGTTTTCCAATCTAGTTGTTTACATTCAGTTACTTCAAATAAAGCTGTAAAATAAGTGCATAGAGGTTTTTGTGGGAATATGGTCGTCATTTTATTGGATAAATGCCCAGGAGTGTAATTGCTGGATCATATGGGAGTTGCTTGTTTAGTTTTTTAAGATGCTATGAGAATGTGGCTCTCTCATTTGACATTCCCACTGGCAACATGTGAGTAAATACAGTGTTTCTGCACCTTCCTGGATTCCTTTTCTTCCTTCCTCCCTCCAACTCCTCAGATCTTGACTCTTACCATGTCTTTGTTTGTGCTTTGTTTTGTTGACTAAAGGTTACTTGTTTGCTTCTCTTATGGTGAAGTTAATATTTAGCTCTTTAAAACTTTTTTTTACAGCTACAAAAGTGCAACAGAGTTTGATTTTGATAAGGATAAATATGACATAAGAATTCCAGAAGATTTAGATGAGACAGCAGGGAAGAAAGGGTACAAGAAGCAAGAAAGGATGGACCAAATTGCCCCTGAGAGTGACTATTCCCTGAGGGTATGTATTCTGCTCTCTGTGGGAGTGAGAAAACCATCAAATAACGGAAATTATATTATCCACTTGTGTTATAAATGCTGCCAGAAATCTCTAAATGAAAGTGTCTCAGACATGAAACAATGTATTAAATTTGTCATGCTCGTTGGCTGTTTTATTTTCTTAGAAAAGTTTTTAAATTGCAAAATCATCAGGTCTAACAGTGGTTGTAAAAGTTCTTTCACCATGTGATTAATTATTTGAATTGGGAATACTCGAATCAAGATGCCCTGATGACCATATTGGTTAATTCAATCAAAATACCAAATTGTCCTTTTTTAAAATTAAGATATTCTAGAACACATGTATTAATCGGTACTTTAAAGCAATGTTACGTATAGCCTACAGATAATGCACATTAATATAACTTTGTGGTAAATATCTCTGAGATTTGACCTTAAAGTGGGATATGCTTTTAAGAGTGAAAGAATTAATATCTCAATATAACAATGTTGATATGATAATAATACTGTTTCTTAGTCACTAAAGTGAAGTGAAGTGAAGTCACTCAGTCATGTCCGACTCTTTGCGACCCCGTGGACTGTAGCCTACCAGGCTCCTCCCATGGGATTTTCCAGGCAAGAGTCACTATGAGACATGCAATACTGACTCTTCCCCCCCTCCTTTTTCCTTTTGGTCAACCACATCATGGCATGTCGGATCTTAGTTCCCCAGCCAGGAACTATGGGGCTTCCACGCCCCCTGCAGTGGAAGTGCAGAGTCCTGACTGCTGGACCTCCAGGGACTTGCCCCATTCCCTTTTTTTGCATTAAAATTATCTCATAACCCAAGCTAAGGATAACATTTAACATTGACAGGTTTACTATGTAACTTGTTCTGAGATTCCAGGAATTAAAATGGCAGATGTTACTATTCCTTGCCATACAAGTGTGATAGGGAGGTATGTCTTGGTGGTTAAGGAAGTGTTGCTCAAGAATATCCAGTGGCAGCCAGAGCAGATGGAATAGTTTTAGTATACCACAAAGTAAAATGTTTTAAAATATCATTAATGAATTTTATAAATGACAAAACACTACTTTTGAAATAGGAGTCAGGAGGAAAAAAGTAAGAGAAATGTTCAAATTTTAGTTTTGTATTGAATTTTTCATATTAATATATCCTTTTTGAGTTGTTCAATTCATTTCATTTAGAGATTTCTCATAGCTTGCAGGCAGGCACAAGAGATCATATTCTAACATGTTTTAGGATGCTAAGTTTGGTCACGATTCTCGAATATCTAAGCTTTGATGCATTAAGAATTGAAAACACATTTACCCTCGTAGTGCAGTGGTTAGGACTTGGCACTTTCAAACTGCGATCATTTAGGTTCAATCTCTGGTCAGGGGACTAAAAAAATTAAGAAAAAAGAATTGAAAGCACATTTGGATGAGTGCTAATTGTTAACAATTTCATATGGAAAAAGGGTTGTCTCTCCACTCCACTTAAATATTGCTGCATTTTTTTTTCCTTTTCAAACTTATAATATTCCCCTTTGTTTATATTTTTGCTTATTTCTGCACAAGAAAAATTTATTGATGCTTTAAAATTATAATAACAATATATGTTTTTGACAGCAGAGTCAGAAAATATAGGTCCTTTTTGTGTATATAGACATTTTTTTTAATTTATTTATTTTAATTGAAGGATAATTACTTTACAGTATTGTGGTTTTTGCCATACATCAACATGAATCAGCCACGGGTGCACATGTACACCCCCCCCCCCGGGTTATCCCAGAGCACCGACTTTGAGTGCCCTGCCTCATGCATTGAACTTGCACTGGTCATCTGTTAAAATGAGATTATACCATACATGCTGTTTTTAAACTTTTTTTCACATAGCATATCAACATCTATGTAGGTCAGTTGATTGTTTTCTGTAAACCCTTTTTACTGTCTCCAGTATATTGAGCTTGTTTGTTTACTGGCTCCAGTATATTGAGCTTGTTTTTAATACAGTATTCAAATAGTAACTAAAGCACCTTTTATAGTCTGTAGTATTTTATTGAAGAGTTAGTCTTTTATTGTCAAAGCACTGCAGTAGCTTTCTTTTTAAAAACATATGTAAATAATGTTGAACAAATCCATAGGTAATTATTCTGAAAGGACAATCAAGTGTTGTGTGTCTTTGCAGGCTTACTGCAGTATATTATATCTAAAGCCACGAATGCAGATCATCTTACGTGGACAGAAAGTAAAGACCCAACTAGTTTCGAAGAGTCTTGCCTACATTGAACGTGATATTTATCGACCGAAGTTTTTAGTATCCTTTACTTTGTTTGTTACGATGCTGTATATGTAGAAAGATATACCAAGTATATTTTGCTTTCCCATTTCTCTTTTTATCCTGACAACAGATTCTAATCCTGTCCAACTTTGCCTTTTTATGCATCTTTGAACTCAGTGAAATAGAGAGGATGAATTAAAGGGAGTGTTCAGAATTTTCCTTAACATTTAAGACTAATAAAACTGTGAGAATTACTTTTGGATTCAATTGCAGAAATAAAGATCATTATGGAATAATGATGTATCACAGAAATAGACTCATCAAAGCTTATGAAAAAGTTGGATGTCAGTTAAGGGTAAGCTTATAACTGAAAATGTCTGAATCTTTTGTAAAAGTTAGGATAACATATTACGGGTCAAATGTGAAATAATGTGCTTTTTGCCTAATGATTTTTATTTATTTGTCTTAAAATATTTATTTATTTGGCCACACTGTTTCTTAGTTGTGGGGTGTGGGATTTCTTCGTTGTGGCATGTAGGATCTTTAGTTACGGCACGTGGGATGCAGGTCCCTGAACAGGGATCGAACCCAGGCCCCCTGCATTGAGAGTGCAGAGTCTTAGCCTTTGGACCACCATGGAAGCCCTTGCCCTTGCCTCATGACTTCTAATATCAGTGTTTTTAACAACATTGGTATGGCACTTGAGCATTTGTATATTATTTTCTCATTTGGTCTTGAATAATCTTACAGGGAGGACAGAACATTTCCTCTGATTTACAGATGAGGAAATTGGGGCTCATACATAGCTTGCCCTAGATGTAAAGATGAGTGTGGTTCTCAGGCACAGATGCAAATCTTGTCGCTACACTTGGATGAGGATCCTGGATTATTTTATGTGATAATTAAAATTGATTTTAATTCATTGTTGCTGCAGTAGCCTAAAAAATAGTATCTGATAGGTAATTTACTTTTCTGGAGTTAGTTCCTAAATATGTTAGAATTTTCCTCCTAAACCACTTCCATTTTTGTAGAGTTCAATTTAGGATGATGAACATTGCCCACTGTGTCAGTCTGTTTATCTTTTATATGTTTCCACAGAAGGTTTTTTTTGGTGTGTGTGTGTGTGTGTGTGTATGCGTTAAGAATTTAGTGTTAAATTCTGAAATTCAGCTTTGTTAAAAATATTTTAAATCTAGGCATATTTTTTATTCCATTCCATGATTTTCATTTTCTGGTCATTTTATTTTATTCTGAATTCTTTGCAACAGTGTAGATGGACCTGAAGACTTATTATGCTTAGTGAAATATATTAGAAAAAGACAGAAGACTGTATATTATCACTTACATGTGGAATCAAAAAATAAACAACTGAATGAATGTAATAAAACAGAAATAGACTCAGATATGGAGAAGAAACTAGTGATTACCAGTGGGGACAGGGTGGCCGGGAGAGATGGGGCAGGGGATTAAGAGGTACAGACTACTATGTATAAAATAAGCTACAAGGATGTATTGTACAGCACAGGAAATTAGCCAATATTTAATAATAACTTTAAATGGGGTATAATTAAAAATATTGTATGTGTCATACACCTGCAACTAACCTAGTATTGTAAATCAGCTATACTATGTTTTTTCTTTTAATGAATTTGACTTAAGAAAGATGTGTAGCTCATTTTTCCAACCCAGCTAAATTTGTGTTATTTTTGGTTAAGTTTGACCTCATAAAAAAAATAAGCTTTTGATCAAAACGGCGCAAGCGCCGTTGAGGGCGTTCGGTGAGGGCCGGAAGTAGCCGGGAAGGATGGGGGTGCTGAGCATAATTCAAAGACGAAGAAGACAATTTATTTCCTGTTTCCCAGGAGCTCACAATTTAGCAATGGAGGAAAATACAGTCTCCTAATTTGGTGTTTTTTTCATTATTTCATACCACCTCTCTTGGACCTTTTAAGGCCATTCAGTTTGTGGTAATTCGTTATGAAACAGTAGAAAACTACTCCGGGGATAAATATCCTTATCTTCTCTCTGCCAATTGAGAACCAGGAATCGAGCTTGAGCATCTGGAGGTTCTTAGTTCACATACTGCTGAAGCCTCGCTTGGAGAATTTCGAGCGTCACTTTGCTAGCGTATGAGTAAGCCAGGTAGTCATGTACGTATGTGAGAGACTACAGAGAAGGCTGAGTGCTGAAGAACTGATGCTTTCGAATTGTGGAGCTGGAGAAGACTCTTGAGAGTCCCTTGGACTGCATGGAGATTAAACTAATCAATCCTAAAGGAAATCAACCCTGAATATTCATTGGAAGGACTGATGCTGAAGCTGAAGCTCCAGTACTTTGGTCAGCTGATGCGAAGAGCAGACTTGAGCTATTTCAAATCCTAAAAGACGATGCTGTGAAAGTGCTGCACTCAATATGCTGGCAAATTTGGAAAACTCAGCAGTGGCCACAGGACTGGAAAAGGTCACTTTGCATTCCAATCCCAAAGAAAGGAAATGCCAAAGAATGCTCAAACTACCTCACAATTGCACTCATCTTACACGCTGGTAAGGTGATGCTCGGGGTTCTCCAAGCCAGGCTTCAGCAATGTGTGAACCGTGAACTTCCAGGTGTGCAGGCTGGTTTTAGGAAAGGCAGAGGAACCAGAGATCAAATTGCCAACATCCGCTGGATCATCGAAAAAGCAAGAGAGTTCCAGAAAAACATCTATTTCTGCTTTATTGACTATACTGAAGCCTTTGACTGTGTGGATCACAATAAACTGAAAAATTCTGAAGGAGATGGGAATACCAGACCACCTGACCTGCCTCTTCAGAAACCTGTGTGCAGGTTAGGAAGCAACAGTTAGAACTGGACATGGAACAACAGACTGGTTCCAAATAGGAAAAGGAGTACGTGAAGGCTGTATATTGTCACCCTGCTTACTTAACTTATATGCAGAGTACATCATGAGAAACACTGGGCTGGAAGAAACACAAGCTGGAATCAAGATTGCTGGGAGAAATATCAATAACCTCAGATATGCAGATGACATTACCCTTATGGCAGAAAGTGAAGAAGAACTAAAGAGCCTCTTGATGAAGGTGAAAGAGAAGAGTGAAAATGTTGGCTTAAGGCTCAACATTCAGAAAACTAAGATCACGGCATCCGGTCCCATCACTTCATGGCAAATAGATGGGGAAACAGTGGCTGACTTTATTTTTCTGGGCTCCAAAATCACTGCAGATGGTGACTGCAGCCATGAAATTAAAAGACGCTTACTCCTTGGAAGGAAAGTTATGACCAACCTAGACAGCATATTAAAAAGCAGAGACATTACTTCGCCAACAAAGGTCCGTCTAGTCCAGGCTGTGGTTTTTCCAGTAGTCATGTATGGATGTGAGAGTTGGACTATAAAGAAAGCTGAGTGCTGAAGAATTGATGCTTTTGAACTGTGGTGTTGGAGAAGACTCTTGAGAGTCCCTTGGACAGAAAGGAGATCCAACCAGTCCATCCTAAAGGAGATCAGTCCTGGGTGTTCATTGGAAGGACTGATGTTGAAGCTGAAACTCCAACACTTTGGCCACCTGATGCGAAGAGTTGACTCATTTGAAAAGACCCTGATGCTGGGAAAGATTGAGGGCAGGAGGAGAAGGGGATGACAGGATGAGATGGTTGGATGGCATCATCGACTCAATGGACATGGGTTTGGGTAGACTCTGGCAGTTGGCAATGGACAGGGAGGCCTGGCGTGCTGCGGTTCATGGGATCGCAAAGAGTCGGACACGACTGAGCGACTGAACTGAACTGAACTAATAAAGTATGTTTAACCATCTTGCAAGCAACCTAACGTTACTTTTTTTATTAGAAAAAGAAGGTAAAGTTACAACACACTTTCAGCTAAGGGGGTGAGAAAGAATTCATTTTAAATAAATAATTTCAATTTAAAAAAAAAAAAATAAGCTTTTATAGCCAACTTTTAATGTTTTTCTGTACCAGAAGATGAACTGGTCCTAGTATTTGGATTCAGTAAACAATTTATTAAATATTTGGTATGATATACCATGCTAGATGTTCAGCAGAAAAAGAGGAAAAGATGCACATGCCCCCAGAGCTCTTTTTGGTGAGGGGAATATGGTATCTCCTTGGAGCATCAGGCTTCCCTGATAGCTCAGTTGGTAAAGAATCCACCTGCAGTGCAGGAGACCCTCGTTCGATTCCTGAGTCGAGAAGATCCACTGGAGAAGGGATAGGCCACCCACTCCAGTATTCTGGCCTGGAGAATTCCGTGGACTGTATAGTCCGTGGAGTCGCGAAGAGCTGGACACGACTGAGCAGCTTTCACTTGGAGCATCAGAATGGGCTTCTTGGAGAAGGTGGTGATTGAGAGGAGACTGTTAATTTACTGTTTTGGAAAGTCTAACAAGAGTTCTCTAGGCCCAGAAAAGAAGGTCTGAAAAGGAAAAGAAAGAGGCTTCTGAGAGAATGTCAACCTTAAGGGGGTTATTTGGACCAGATGGGCTTCCCTGGTGGCTCAGCTATTAAAGAATCCGCCCAGCAATGTTAAAGAATTTCCTGCAATGCAGGAGACCTGGGTTCGATCCCTGGATTAGAAAGATCCCCTGGAGAAGGGAACGGCTACCCACTCCAGTATTATGGCCTGGAGAATTCCATAGACTATATAATCCATAGGGTCGCAAAGAGTCGGACACGACTGAAGTACTTTCACTTTCACTTTGGACCAGATGGTAATTGGGAATGCAATAATGAGGGGAGAGGAAGGTAAGGCCAGAAAGAACATGAAATGAACTACAAGCGAAGGGCACTGTGATTTACAACTTGTATGAACTGAGGAACCACTGATGGCTTTTAGTAGAGTCACATTGTGATTAGGTTTTTATGGTTTTGTCTATAGCTGTATCTGAATATTTTCATTTTATAAGTCAGTATTTCACTTTTTATCATTGTATTTAGACTCAGCTACAATTATGAACAAAATATCCATGTTGATCACTTACAGATAATCAGAATATGATTCAGATACGTTGAGTTCAATATTTTAGCTAGCAGGTTTAAAAAATAAATTAGGTCAGTTGAATTTAAAGTTTCTTTTTCATCACAATTAGCAATTGAATGTGTAACTTTGGATAAAGACTTTAATTTCTGTCTAGCAAACTTATGGAATATTAATGTCCCAAAGCCTTTGCTAGGCCCTGATGTAGGAAGGAGTTTGTTGTGGTTTCTACCAGCTAAGATATTGCATCCCAGTAGAGAGGATCATTTTTCTGTTGTATAAAACTGGGAATGATAATACTTGTCTAAGTGAATGCTTGACAGTAGAAGTGGTTTTGGAGGAAAGCTGTTACATTTTTAGGAATTATCTCCCCCAGAAGTAAGTTACACTCCAGATACTTTATTCAATCTAAATGTCATAAGAGTCATGAGATAAAATATGGGGAAATGTTTCATAAAGTTCTTAAATTTTGGTGAAGGAATAATTGTTTTGAGCATCATGAAGGGCTTCCCTTGTGGCTTAGCCGGTAAAGAATCTGCCTGCAGTGCAGGAGTATCATATCTAATGTTTAAAATGCCAGTTTCATTTTATTTTTCAGGCAAACAACATGGGTGTTGGAGTAGTGGGGATTATAGACTGCTATTTCCTAAAACCAACTCATAATAAACAAGATTTCGATTATACTAATGAATACAGGTATGCTACCTATTAAAATGATTGATGACTGACTTTTTGCAATTTACTTTGGAAACACTTCCTTAACTTTTTCTAAACTGAATTTGTTTCTGTTTTGTGGGAGGCTTCCCTAGAAGACACATGTGATCATTTTTTTCCACCCTAGGAACTATATTCTACTCCATCACAAATAGAAATATATTCTCCTCTGTCTTTATAATGACGTATTTCGAGATTTGTACTAAACAGAGGAAGTTCATGCTTTCTTGGTAACATTTTTTTGTGTAATGTAAAATCTAGAAATTTCCATCTTGGATGGGAACTTCAAGAAAGTTTAGTCTTCTGTGCTTTAGACAGAAATACTCCTATCTTCTAAGAATGACTAGAAGCCATAAAATAAATAATGATCATCGATTTTACTTATAAATTTAGGAAGCACCAACAGCTGTCCTAATGAGCATATATTACAGAATAGAGTGCAAACTTCTTATAAATAAATAAATAAATAAAGTGGAAGGAAAGGAATAATAGAGAGCAGAATCAGCAAATTAGGAAAATGCATGATAGAGAAAATCAATAAATATATCATTCAGAGTGCAGTCCTGAGACTACAGCTACCTCTGTTATTTAAACAAAGAAAATATAAGGAGCTGTTAACCACAGCAGTAGAAGGTGATTGCTCAGAGGGTTAAAAAGAACAGTAGCTTATCCAGATCTGTCAGGTGCAAAAATACAACTGTTACCTCTGGATTGAAAAAGAGTTAGACAGTAAAGGAACTAGGAGAGGGTTCCCAGTCCCGGAAGTCAGAGGTTCAGGTCTCGATAGAGGTTGTGACTGACACAGGAACACACTACCTGCCGTGGCAGGAAGCTTGCCAGAAGGCCTGGTCAGTCTCCGTCTGTAGACATGGCCTGCTGTTGGCAGGGGGTGTAGGCGGGGTGGGCTGGAGCTGTCCTTGGAGGAGACCTGTCTCTGCCCAGGGGGCTGCGTTGGCTGGAACAGTCTGTGCTGGAGGGACAAGCATGGCCTGAGAACAGCTGGAGCTCCTCTGGAAGGGCCACCGGCTTGAAATTCAGAAAGTAGTTGGTGTGTTGGTTGGCCACATACTTTCTCAGCAGAGGACCCGAAGTCCTAGTGATTTCTGTCTTACTCCTGGTGACCTTGGCTCTGTTCAGTGAACTTCTGAAGCTCCTTCGAGAAGATTGCCATGACTCTGAGTGTTCTTACTCGGCTGAACCTTTTGGAGAGCCCTCCACCCTGCCCTCCCCAGCCCCCAGTGTTCACATAATCAGCAACACTAGGTTGCTTATGCTTCCTTTGTGTTTGACAAAGATGTAATAATCTTTATCATTTTTTTTCTTGAATTGATTTTATAATTTACTTCTTTTTGAGGCTAACAATAACAGCACTAGGAGATAAGCTCAATGATTACTGGAATGAAATGAAAGTGAAAAAACATGCAGAATATCCTCTAAACTTGCCAGTTGAAGATATTCAGTAAGTACATTTAAAAAATAATTGATTTTAATATCGGGATGTGGTATTGGAGGGTATGGCAGTTGTACAGTGTCATAAACTTAGGAATCTAATCCATAGTAAGAAATAAATCCCACAGTTCAAATCAGCATACTGTAAAATGAATATATGCATTTATACACAACAGATTCTTGAAACAGTATTTACCTGTATTATTAGTGTTGATAACACTTATTTTATTTAAAAATGCTTATCTTGACCCACTAAAGTGACCATGGTCCACTAATGGGTTGTATCTCATGGTTGGAAAATTTCTGGTCTTGTGTAATAGGATTGAGAGTCTGGAGCCAGATTTTAGTTTACACTGTAGTTCTGCTTAAGTAGCTATGTGACATTGAACATATTATTTGACCTCTTATAAGCTTCCATTTTATCGTTTGTAAAATGGTAACAGTGATAGTCTTTACCTCCTAGAGTTGTAAGAATTAAAAGATAACAGTGCTTCTCAGTAAAACACATAAGCCCTCTGAATGAGTAATAACCGTGTACTCATGGAAGGATGTCCAAGATAGATAATGGGAAACAAAAGCAGTGCAACTCAGTGTCTTAATTTTTCCATTGTGTGTGTTTTTATTGTCCACATACATACGCATACTTTTATAAGCATAGAAAATTTCTACCAGGATTAAAGAAGTAAGCAGTAGTAACCTGAAACAAGGGGTTTATATTTACTTTATAAAATTTTGGATTGTTTGAAGTTTCTACAAAACCGTTGAAATGTATTTTTTAAAACTAGATTTTAAAAGTTACTAGCATTAGGGTGAGTTCTTTGTATGTTAAATGAGTCTACGTAAATTCTTTACAGGATCATAGTAATTTTTGAATGATAAAAATGTGAAAGCCTTATTTTATAAACTAAAGAAATACGCAAATTTAAGTTGTTCAGAGATATGCTATAGTAGAGGTTAAAATGTAATATAGTTATAAAAATTGCTTAAATTGCAATAACACAACCTGCCTATTTTCTGTACTTGAGTTGTTATTGTGCTAAGAAGTATATTGGATTTGACACTACAGATGCTAACTTAATATAAATTTCAGAGCAAGTCATTTGTCGTATTAGGTTTTGAGTTTTCACTATAGAAACACTTAATAAGGTGCCTATTAAGCAAGATATTCAGGTCACTTTGTTTAGAGTAGTCTGTCACTTCAATAGTAGCCAGAACTGTTTTTAAAACCTAATTGTCCACCAAAGCAGCTATGGTACGGAGTTTTCAGGGACAGAATTAATAGGAGAATTTTGTGGGAGAAATGATGTGGAAAAGTCCAGTGAAGTACTTAGGTCCTTATTTCCATGTTAATATTGAGTTGTTATTTTGTTACAGGAAACGTCCTGATCAGACATGGGTTCAATGTGATTCCTGTCTAAAGTGGCGGAAATTACCAGATGGGATAGATCAACTTCCAGAAAAATGGTATTGCTCCAATAACCCTGACCCACAGTTCAGGTACCATATAGTTGGTAGTACCCTTTTTCGGCAAGGCAGAAAGTACTGTTCAAGATGTATGAATAGGCGCTGGTGACATGTTATTCCCATGTGATTTTTCTGACTAGAAATTGTGACGTTCCAGAAGAACCTGAAGATGAAGATGTGGTGCATCCCACTTATGAAAAAACCTACAAAAAGAAGTGAGTGTTGTATTAATGTATGTGGGAGAATAAAACCCAGATCATCCACAGTGCTCTGCCTACAGCATCAGTCGATGCATCTCTAAGAGACAGCAGTGTAGCCACAAAAGATGACGACTCCAACATGTGGAGTGTATACCATCCAGTGCTTTCTAAGTTTATGCTGTGGATACCTGCTGGTTATTGCTGTCCTGTCTACAAGATACTTTGCATATGCAGTAAAATTTTTGTCTTTTTGGGCTAAACACCATTGAATCCGAAATGAATACTGCCCTTTTAACAGAAAAAGTGAGACGTGTGTGCGTTACCAGCGTGAAGTTGATGACTCCTGTAAAAGGCCTGACTGTGTCCTGTGAGGAAGCCCATAAGGATAAATTCCTTTGTCTGGGGACATGGATCAGGAAAATTCCTGATGGGTGGGATTTGTTGGGTGGAGAGCAATGGTTTGTTCAGCTTAACCAGAGCAAATAATGGGAATGGGCCTAATAGAGAATAGAGGTGGAGAGAGAAGCTGGGAACAGCAGTGAGCCACGGGGAACATCAGGCTTACGTACTGCTCATGGAAGATCGAGTTCATGAAGATTTATAGTGCACTGTTCGTGAAGATAAAGTTTGAAGCAATATTGGAAGACATGAGGGTGTCACTGAGATAAGAGGTAGAAAGCACCTCCCTGCCCAGCGCTTAGCACTGACTATAATGACACTGAAGCAGAGCTCAGTGTACCTGCCTGTCTTAGTGACTTCGTAGCGAAGTGGCAAGTATGTCATTGGAAAACAATTGAAAAATGAAGTAAATTTTAATTTGTTCATTTTTCTTTTTCTTTTCTCTCTCTCTCTCTTTTTTTTTTAAGAGACAGGGAAAAGTTCAGGATCAGACAACCGGAAACAGTCCCTCGGGTAATGAGGCCTTCCATATTACAGCTGTGTCCTGGATTGGGTGGTGATTAACTTAGTACTCAACTTTAAACTTAGGGGTTACATAGCAGATTGAAGCAATCTTGTTCACTCAGTTCACATTCTCTTCTCTTCTTGTACCCACTTCTTACCCTCTTTTCCAACCCTGACTTCCTAACCCAACAACTTCACTCAAATGGTTCAATTTTATTCTTAAGGTGGGCATCTGGGGAAAGGCAGATGGTCTTTTAAGAATCTTCTCGTTAGGTAGACATTCAAGGAAGAATTCATAGGAATACCCAGGGGCAGCATTCTAGTACTGACTTAGACCAAAGCTACATCGTTGACCCTCCCTCCTGTTCTCTCTCTCTCTTTTTTTTTAATTGAAAGTGTATTTATTTTGTAATATTAGTTTCAGGTGTACAGCATGTGATTGAGAATTTTTACAGATAATACTCCAATAAAAGTTACTACAAAACAATGGCTATAATTTCCTGTGCTATACAATAATATATCCTTATTGCTCGTCTCTTTTATACATAGTATTTTGCCTCTCTTAATCCCATAGCCCTATCTTTCTTAATGTTTAATGGTGTTGAGCTTTTTTTTAGTGTGTAAGGAGGTAATTGTACTTCTTGTATAGGAAGTTGTGGGCTGCTGCATTGGTATATGTATGCTTATCAATACATTGAAATGTTTTCTTATATAAAGGCTGAGGGTTTGAGAGAACAGAACTGGGAGAAAAAGAATAGTGGGCTTACTTAGGTTTTTTAAAGGCAGTGTCTTCGTGACTTTATCTTCAATTTCTTTCTCTTTGAAAAGTGTTTTTATTTCGTATCTGTGTAAGCTCTCTATATAATCCAAGGTCAACAGATCTTTCTGTAAAAGGCCAGGTGGTATTTTAGGCTTTGTGGACCACACATACCGTCTCTGTGGCGTATTCATTCTTTGTTTTGTTGGTGCGTTTAAACCTGTGAAACCGGTCTTGACACACTTGCAGGCTGGACTTGGCTCTTTGGCCTGTTGTTTGTCACTCCCTGGTGTAGTGTGCACAGCACAAGGGAGTTCATGCGGTTAGGGGTGGGGGACAGGGTGCCCCTAGCCCTCAGTGCCTTCTGGGGTGGGGGACAGGGTGCCCCTACCCCTCAGTGCCTTCTGGGGTGGGGGACAGGGTGCCCCTACCCCTCAGTGCCTTTCTGGGCTAGGGGGACAGGGTGCCCCTACCCCTCAGTGCCTTCTGGGCTAGGGGGACAGGGAGAGAGTATTTTGTGTTTGGGACAGGACACATTTTAAAAATCTCTTTAAGATCAATTTTTTTTTTCCTTCAACAGATTCATGCCGAACTCCTGTTTCCAAAAACCCCCGTGTCAAGTCAAACCTTTACTCCCGTTAAGGAGAGTGTTCCACGAGGACATCTTTCAGAAGTAGCAAATACTTACTCAACAAGGCTTATAAACCATCATCGAGGTTCACCCCAGTCTGAACCCGAGAATAACAGGTCAGTGGCTAAAATGTGTTTTTCCATATGGGAAACAAGTATGAGACAGCTTCTACTTGACACTTTTATGGCAATAATGCACTTCTAAGAAAATGTAGTTTATATGCATATTAAAAAAAACTCTTATGGATGAGTTGGTTTTTGTTTAATCTCTAAGTCATGTCTGACTCTTTTGCGACCCCACGGACTGTAGGCCATCAGGCTCCTTCTGTTCATGGGATTTCTCAGGCAAGGATACTGGAGTGGGTTGCCATTTCCTTCTCCAGGAGATCTTCCCGATCCAGGAATCAAACCTATGTCTTCTGCATTGGCAGGTGGATTCTTTACTGCTGCGCCACAGGGGAAACCATAAGGATGAGTTATTTTGCTTTTATTGTCTAAACTTACCTCTACCCTACTTATGTTACTGTTTAAATCAGTTAAAAAAATATTGTTTTCATTGTGGAAATTGATCATAGTATCACTTCTTTGCAGTTCTGTATAGTGAGAAAATTCCCGCTTTTAAGATTAGCAGTTTCTGAGTAAAGAAGAACACGAAGCAATGGCAGTTCACAGTACAACAGTACAATGCCAGGTGTGACCCATAAGTTCTCAGCATAGCCCATGGCATGCTGTGTACTTGGGATGAGTGGATGGAAAAAGAAGAGAAAGATGTGAGTGATAACATGAATTGAACAGTTAGCTCTCTTGACTGGAATGGTCAGGGAATGCTTTATGATGAGGTGGTGCTAGGTTGGTTCCTGAAATTCTGAAAGCAGTATTCTGCACAGGTTGCCATTTGAAAGCGAATAGAAGGAACACAGGTGAACAATGAAGAGTGTGATACCAGTTAACTAATACATTAGACTCCATCTGGATTTGTTGTTGAAAGAGCAACACTGAAACAAGATTCTCTGAAATAGTGAGACCAGATGTTCTGAGAGGTTTTTCTTTAATTTATTAATTTCTTTTTGTCTGTGCTGGGTCTTCTCCGCTGCGAGGGCTTTCTCTCTGGTTGCAGTGCACAAACCTCTGGTTGTGCAGTGGCCCCTCTACTTGTGGAGCACAGGCTCCAGGGCTGGCGGGCTTCGGTAGTCGTCGCACGTGGACCCAGCAGGTGTGGTGAATGGGCCCCGCTGCCCCAAGGCATGTGGGATCCTCCCTGATCAGGGATCAAACCCACGTCTCCTGCGCTGGCAGGTGGATTCTTTACCACTGAGCCGCCAGGGAAGCCCTTCAAAAGAATTTTTGAAAATTGAGAAAAGATTCAAAATAACTGCCTTTATGCATATATAATCATGGAGGGCATGTTTTGAAATAGTTTGCTGTTTATGTATAGCCTACATTTTGAGGTCTTGTTTTGTGGCTGGATTGCTGCTTAACTAAGAATATGTGTGAATTTTTTTAAAGTAGTCTCCATGATATTCTTGGCTTTTCTTCATAAAGCTGGTTCCAGACAAAGTAAGAGAAAAGTAAATTTTTTGTAATGTTTACAGACAAAGTAATGGAATTTATCTTTGAAAGTACTGCCATCACTGGAGGAGGGTATGGCAGTCCACTCCAGTATTCTTGCCTGGAGAATCCCATGGACAGAGAAGCCTGGCAGGCTGCAGTCCATGTGGTTGCAAAGAGTCAGACACGACTGAAGAGACTTGAGTGCACACACATAGCCACCAAAATGGTAGAAGAGAACAGAGCGAGAGTTTTCATTTGTAAACCTCTGTTCCTGAATTCATAGAGCCAAAGTCTGTGGGGAGATGGTCCCTAAGCTAAGTCTTGACACACAAATAGGAATTAGCCTGGTAAGAAAAAGAACAGGGCAACTTCCAATTAAATGCTTAACTGCTAGGAACACTCGACTGTCTCAGAACTTGGAAGCGTTGGACATGTCTGAAGGTGCGAAACTGGGGGTAAGACCAGGAGGCTAGTCTGAGAGTTTAGGGAAGGGTGGTTCCCTGGGCTTTTCTCAGCCTGCAAAGGCCAGGACTGCTGCTGCGGCTCCTCTGTCAGGTCGGGAGCTTGCTCTCGGGAGCAGTTCCCACTGCCACTGTTTCGGAGGCAGAAGGAGTAGGGGAACGTTTGAGTACTGAATGGTGAGAAGCCGGTCTCCCCTCCTCCCCTCCCGGGTTCCCAAGAAGAAAGCCCTAGGTGATGATGATGGCATCTTTGGGCTCCCATGCCCAGCCCTCACTGCTTCCAGTCTGAAATAGAAATATAGCCGAGGATCCCCCGAGGTACATAGCTCAAACAAAGGGAGCAGAAAAAAACCATGTGAAAGGAACTGAGAGCTGGGTAGATGTTTAACAGAGAAATCTCCCAGAATGAGGAGATAAGTGAAGACAGGAAAAAGAAGAGACAGTGTAATATTTCAGAATGGGAAATCAGAGAAGGGAGGAAATAATAGAAGAAAGGCTTAATTTCCACAGCGTAATGTCTGGGGAATGATAAGAAATATCATCATGAAGTTTTAAAGCTCTCGGGAAAAGAATTTTTTGTTTCAGAGAGGAGGACACAGGCTATATTCAAAAGATAGGAATCAGAGTGGTAGAAATAGTGACCAGTAGATAACGATGGGATAATGCTTTTAAAGTTTCCAGAAAGTAATTCCCAACCTGGAAGTCTGTATAAAAATCAAACCATCAGTGAACTTGAGAGGTGAAAAAAATACTTTCACTGTGTAATATTTCACATTTTTTATGTCATGTGTACCTTTCTCAAGTTTTTATTGACGATTATGTCCCCTTCATATGAGAGAATAAGCCTAAGAAAAGGGGAAATCTTTCTCGAGAAATGAGGTCTTAACACATAAGACCCAAATGGCAAATCAGTACAAATATCCCTCTTAGGTGGGACAAAAAGTGATCAATTGGTGATAAATTCACAGAAAACTAATCAGATGAAGAAAACGAGGCAATTTTTAACTCAGGGAAAACTGTTTTCCATGAAAGGGTAGGGCATGCTGGTTTAATTTGTGACCCACCTTTGATCCCTGAATGTTGATGGAATTATAATGGACAAATGGAAATGGCAGTGCCATTCAGTGACCTCTGGGTTACAGAGAGCACCCCTGGGGTGAGTGGTGGTATTCTGTTTCAGGAGGTTAAATTGAAATGCCAGAAGGCATCAAATGAAGAGATAAATTGGCAGTATAAGAATGTGGTACTTTGAAGGGGTCTGAATAGTCTTGTTTCCTCATCTGTAAAAGGAAAAAATAATCTCTATTAAATCATTGAGCAGTATTCTGTAAATATGTTGCTTTAAAAAATGAATGTGGGCATTTCTTAGAATTTCAAGATGATTACTTCAAGGTCATCTTATTTTTTCCATATCTATATTTTATAATCTTATATCTCATTTTTTCCAGCCTGAAACGGAGACTCCCTACTCGCTCCTCAATTTTGAATGCAAAGAATCGGAGACTGAGTAATCAAGTATTTGAAAATTCTTGTAAAGATGATGATGATGATGATGAAGATGTCATCATCTTAGAAGAAAATAGTACTCCCAAGCCTGCAGGAGATGATGATACTGAAGTGAAATTGCAGCAGAGTCCCATGGAGCAAAGTGGTGTTGAAGTGGAGCCCGTGGATGATAATGAACCTTGTGGCCAGACTGGTTGCACAGGCACCTCCACATCCTGGTGTGATCAGGGAACTACTACAGCCACCCAGACTGAAGTGCCAAGTTTAGTCGTTAAAAAGGAAGAGGCTATTGAAGATGAGATAGATGTAAGAAATGACACGGCCACACTGACAACCTGTGTGGAAACTGAAGGAAAGACACATGAAACCCGGGGAACCTTGGATAAATCTGCTAGTGACGCTAGTTGCCAATTAAATGAACTAAGAAATGAGCTGTGTCTCGTCACCCAAGAAAAAGAAAATTATAAAAGACAGTGCCACATGTTCACTGACCAAATCAGGGTGTTACAGCAGAGGATACTGGAAATGAATAACAAATACGTGAAGAAGGAAACTTGCCATCAATCTACTGAAACTGATGCCATTTTTTTACTGGAAAGTATTAATGGTAAATCTGAAAGTCCAGACCATGTGGTATCTCAGTATCGACAAGCCTTGGAAGAAATTGAAAGGCTGAAAAAGCAGTGTAGTGCTTTGCAACATGTAAAGGCTGAATGCAGTCAGTGTTCCAGTGGTGAGAGTAAAAGTGAGATGGACGAAATGGTAGTGCAGCTTGATGATGTATTTAGACAGCTGGACAGATGCAGTGTTGAAAGGGACCAGTATAAAAGTGAGGTGAGTTACATCCCTCAGCATAATGAGAGGTGTGGGTGTCCAGGGGCATCCCAACCTTAACTCCCCAGTTGCTAGATTGTAATAAATCACTTCATAATATTTCCATTTATCAACTACCTACTAATCCACTGGTTCTCGACTGGGAGTGGTCCTGGTGTGGGCATCTGGAAATGCATAGGGTCGTTGTGGTTCTTTCAGTATCTTGAAGGGATGGGCAGTGCTGGAATTAAAGGGGTGGGGACCAGGTCTGGTAAATGTCCTGTATACACAGGACCCTGCTGTACCATGAGGGATCGTCCTGTTCATTGGCCCTGAGACAGTCAGTTACTAATATGCTGGGAGCTGTATGTCTGTTATTTATAAGCCTGAAAATAAACCATATGAGGTAGATGACAACGTTTGTTGTTGTTCAGCTGCTAAGTCATGTGACCCCATGGACTGCAGTATGCCAGGCTTCCCTGTCCATCACCAACTCCCGGAGCTTGCTCAAATTCATGTCCATCAAGTCGGTGATGTTATCCAACGATCTCATCCTCTGTCATCCCCTTCTCCTGCCCTCAATCTTTCTCAGCATCAGGGTGTTTTCTAACGAGTCAGTTCTTCGCATCAGGTGGCCAAAGTGTTGGCGCTTCAGCATCAGTCCTTCCAGTGAGTATTCAGGGTTGATTTCCTTTAGGATGGACTGGTTTGATCTCCTTGCAGTCCAAGGGACTCTCTAGAGACTTCTCCAGCACCGCAATTCAGAAGCATCCGTTCTTCAGCACTCAGCCTTCATTTTGGTCCAACTCTCACATCCATACATGACTACTGGAAAAACCATAGCTGTCACTCTATGGACCTTTGTTGGCAAAGTGAAGTCTCTGCTATTTAATAGGCTGTCTAGGTTTGTCATAGCTTTCTTCTAAGAAGAAAGTGTGTTTTAATTTCATGGCTGCAGTCACCATCCCTGGTGACTTTGGAGCCCAAGAAAATAAAATCGGTCACTGTTTCCATTTTTCCCCATCTATTTGCCATGAAGTGATGGGACTGGATGCCATAAATCTTCTGTTTTTTGAATGATGAGTTTTAAACCAGCTTTTTCACCATCATCAAGAGGCTCTTTAGCTTTCTGCCATTAGAGTGGTTTCATCTACATATCTGAGGTTAGTGATATTTCTCCCCGCAATCTTGATTCCAGCTTGAGCTTCATCCAGCCTGGCATTTTGCATGATGTACTCTGTATGTAAGTTAAATAAGCAGGGTGACAATATACACCCTTAACTCCTTTTCCAGTTTTGAACCAGTCCATTGTTGCATGTCTGGTTTTAACTCTTGGCTTCTTGACCTGCATGCAGGTTTCTCAGGAGGTAGGTAAGGTACTCTGTCTGGTATTCCCACCTCTTTAAGAATTTTCCACAGTTTGTTGTGATCCAGACGGTCAAAGGCTTTAGCATAGTCAGTGAAGCAGAAGTAGATGTTTTTCGGGAATCCTCTTGCTTTTTCTCTGGTCCAGTGGATGTTGGCAATTTGGTTCTCTGGTTCCTCTCCCTTTTCTAACTAAATCCAGCTTGTACATCTGAAAGTTCTTGGTTCATATACTGTTGAAGCCTAGCTTGAAGGATTTTGAGCATTACTTTGCTAGCATGTGAGATCAGTGCAATTGTGCAGTAGTTTGAACATTCTTTGGCATTGCCCTTCTTTGGGATTGGAATAAAAATTAACCTTTTCCAGTCCTGTGGCCACTGCTGAGTTTTCCAAATTTGCTGGCATATTGAGTGCAGCACTTTAACAGCATCATCTTTTAGGATTTGAAATGCCTCAGCTGAAATTCTGTCACCACCACTAGCTTTGTTCGTGGTGATGCTTCCTAAGGCCCACTTGACTTCACATTCTAGGATGTCTGGCTCTAGGTGAGTGATGACACCATCGTGGTTATCTGGGTCGTGAAGATCTTTTTTATCTAGTTCTGTGTTTTCTTGCCACATCTTCTTAAATATCTTCTGCTTCTGTTAGGTCCATACCATTTCTGTCCTTTATTGAACCCATCTTTGCTTGAAATATTCCCTTGCTGCTGCTGCTGCTGCTGCGTCACTTCAGTCATGTCCGACTCTGTGTGACCCCATAGACGGAAGCCCACCAGGCTCCCCCTTCCCTGGGATTCTCCAGGCAAGAAAGAGTACTGGAGTGGGTTGCCATTTCCTTCTCCAATGCATGAAAGTGAAAAGTGAAAGTGAAGTCGCTCAGTCGTGTCCGACCCTTAGCGACCTCATGGACTGCAGCCTACCAGGCTCCTCCGTCCATGGGATTTTCCAGGCAAGAGTACTGGAGTGGGGTGCCACTGCCTTCTCCGAAATATTCCCTTGGTATCTCTTATTTTCTTAAAAAGATCTCTAGTCTTTCCTTTTCTATTGTTTTTCTCTATTTCTTTGCATTGTTCACTTAAGAAGGCTTTCTTATCTCTCCTTGGTATTCTTTGGAACTCTGCATTCAGATGGGTATATCTTTCCTTTGTTCCTTTGCCTTTAGCTTCTCTTCTTTTCTCAGCTATTTGTAAGGCCTCCTCAGACAGCCATTTTGCCTTCTTGCATTTCTTTTTCTTGGGGATGGTTTTCATCACCACCTCCTGTAGAACGTCACAAATCTCCATCCATAGTTCTTTAGGCACTCTGTCTATAAGATCTAATCCCTTGAATCTATTTGTCACTTCCATTGTATAATCATAAGGGATTTGATTTAGGTCATACCTGAATGGTCTAGTGGTTTTCCCTACTTTCTTCAATTCAAGTCTGAATTTTGCAATAAGGAGTTCGTGATTTGAGCCACAGTTAGCTTTCGGTCTTGTTTTTGCTGAATGTTTAGAGCTTCTCCATCTTTGGCTGCAAAGAATATAATCAGTCTGATAGCGGTATTGACCATCTGGTGATGTCCGTGTGTAGAGTCGTCTCGTGTTGTTGGAAGTGGTATTTGCTATGACCAGTGCGTTCTTTTGGCAAAACTCTTATTAGCCTTTGCCCTGCTTCATTTTAAACTCCAAGGCTAAATTTGCCTGTTACTCCAGGTATCTCTTGACTTCCTACTTTTGCATTCCAGTGCCTTGATGAAAAGGACATCTTTTATGGTATTAGTTCTAAAAGGTCTTGTAGGTCTTTGTAGAAGTGAAACTAAACAAATGAAACTTTATTTATAGCATGCTGTTTTTTGTCTGTGTTTTCTTGGTTTTCTTTTTGGGGTGTAAAGTGAAAGTGTTAGTCGCTCAGTCGTGTCTGACTCTTTGCGATCCCATAGATTGTAGCTTGCCAGGCTCCTGTTGTCCATAGAATTCTCCAGGCAAGAATACTGTAGTCGGTTGCCATTCCCTTCTCCAGGGGTTCTTTGCAACCCAGGTCTTCTGGATTGCAGGCAAATTCTTTACTGTCTGAGCCACTAGGGTAGTGTCTTAATTTTTTGATGGAGATTTTCATCATTTCTTTGCTTAAATTTGCACTTTGATATTAGTGTTTTAAAATTTTACAGTTATAAAATTAATTTTTTGTCAGATTGAATTATTGGAAGTGGAAAAATCACAAATCCGTTCACAGTGTGAAGAACTGAAAGCTGAAATTGAACAATTAAAATCTACAAGCGGACAAGTAGGAGCTGATGTATCAACTTCAAGTAACATCGAGGAATCTGTAAATTACACTGATGGGGAAAGGTAATACGAGATGAGGCGGTTTGGCTGGGGCTGCAGTTCTGGTTAGCATGATACTTGCTAGCAGTCATCAAAGGTGGTTCTATCAAAAGAACTTGCTCGCTGCTGTGATCCTAGCATTATGATAGATACACAAAGAAGTACATGTCATCATCCTTTCCTTCAGGGAACTAACAGCTTAGTGAACCTAAGTGAAATAGGAATTTCACAGGAATAAAGCTCTGATTGGTCAGAGTGGTTAGGAGTATTTTGGGGTGAGAAAGTGAAAATTGTGCCAGATATTAAAAGAATGGGCTGAATTAGGCAGTGACTAGAGGATAAGGGTCCATTTCGTGAAACTTAGTTTTTTTACCTTGATTTCTTTCTGTACTTGGCACCACTTATTTATGGTTTGCTGTCTCATTTAACTACATCCCCTCCACAGTTTTAACTTAGGAAATCCAGTTACTGAAAATTGCCATTACAGGTGATTATTAAGGAAGAAGTTCTGTGAAAATAAGAAAACAATAAATGAATGATTACTCTCAGTAAGATATTAAATGGACTTGGGGTTCTGACAGTACTGGTGGTCTATTGATAGCTTATTATTCAAACACATTCATTAAGAAAAAAAAATGGTCGTTAAGTGATAAAATTGTATAACTCTTACTGCTAATGTAATAAGACTTGGTACCTAAACTATACCGTTGTTGGGAAATAGTTTACCATCCTTACCTGACATGTAAGTTTTTGAAGGATTTCATTAAATCTGTTTATGGAACTAGAATGAATAGATTAGTACATATAACTATGGGGTCAAGGGTCCAGAAAATAAACTCCCAACTGGTGTCTCTGAAAACGTTATCCACAAACATCTGTAGTACTTGTAAAATACAGACCCTTGGGCCGAAGCACGGGTTATTGGGTTGGAAACTTTCAGTTTTCCAGATGGTTCACTTGCACGCTGAACTTTGAGTCATTGATGACCGTATAGACTTGCGCTTTCCAGAACAGTATAGCCGCATTTGGCCACTGGCACTTGAAATCTAGCCAGTCTGAGTTGAGATGTGCTTTAAGTATAAAATACATGCTGGATTTTTATGCCCTCATATTCAAAAAAAGAAGAAGAAAACACCTCAATATTTTGATTATATGATGAAATATTTTATATGTAACTTAAATTTATTGCTTCATTTTAGTTTTTAATGTGGCTACATTCTTTAAAATTGCATATGGAGCTCACAGTGCTTTCTCTCGGTGCTGTTATATACGCTGAAATAGGGTCTTGTGATGTGTCCTATAGAGAAGGGGGGTTAGCCAGGACCATCCAAAGACTTAAAGGATAGGAAGGTCAGAGATGGCTGTAGGGTCATGCTGGCCCTTTGTCTATTTTTTGTATAGAAATTAGGCATGTGATTGAAGATGAGTGGGTAAGCTCGGACAGAAAGCAGCTGTTATGGGAATGGTGTAACGTTTTATCCAAGATCCAATGGAATCCTAAGATAAGCTCACAAACTGAATGTAAAATCACATTTTTGTGTGTTGTCAACCTAAAGATGAGCATCTTGCTCTTTCAGAGATTTCCACCCTAGAAAGATCAGTATCTAAACTAAAGATAGGCTTCTTATATCTGGGGAGGGGCGGAATAGGACACCTGTAACATTTGCTTGATCCACGTGTTTCACTCAGTCAGTCTTCCAGGAAAGGCCACTTGCTGAATAGTTGTAGATATCTGAAGTCCAGAGTGTTGATATTCAGATAGCTGCATGTATGGAAGTCAGGAAGGAATAATAATAATCATTTAATCTAGAGTTTCTCAGTGTTTATAATGAATTCATAGTACAATTAATAGTGAACTTTAGTATGTGGTAGGTTCAGAGAAATCCTGCATTTAAAAAAAATCTTGTTTAACATTATTTAACCCAAAGTTTAAGCTTAGTTAACCACAAATCCATTTCTTGTTCCTTTTACACACCTGTGGGTATCTCACAGAACATGGTTTAGGGAACAATTCAGTTTACTTTCCTCAGAAGGAAGCTGAAATTCAAAGAACTACATCTTATTCTTAGACCAGTGTTCTCACTAGTATATCAATACTGTTTTCCAGGTAATAACAAGATTTTCAGTTGTAAATAGCATCTTGTTATTTATGTATTTACCAGTCCACATTTTTTCCTATCTCGAATTAAAATTATATTAGTTGGAACCAAACAGAGCCACCAGTTTTATGAAACGTTCTATTTACTAACAGATAAATATTTAGTTGTTAAATTAAATTATAAATTAAGTGAATTATTAAATCCAGTTCTCTTGAGGAAGTTTTGCTTTTCATTTAGTTTGTGTGCCATTCTACAGAGATTCCGTTTTAATATTTCTCTTAAATTTTAAGCCCTTCGTGAATATTAAGCTGTATTATTATAATGTTCGTCTAACAGGGGTCATGTTTGCATTTTCAGCCTCAAACTTCGATCTCTTCGAGTTAACGTAGGACAGCTCCTGGCCATGATTGTACCTGATCTCGATCTTCAGCAAGTGAATTACGATGTTGATGTAGTTGATGAGATCTTAGGACAAGTTGTGGAACAAATGAGTGAAATCAGTAGTACTTAAAGTGTTTTTGAGATTAAAAATATTTGCTCAGTCTTCTGGTTGTACAGCTTTCAAAATGTAAACAATTTTGTTATATGTATGATAGGTAACAGACTGAAGAACCATAATCTTTGCTGTATTCTATGCATTCAAGTGTGGACACAAATACTGTGGACACATTATCACACCTTTTGAAATGCCTGTGGATCATTGATATTGAGCAGCTATACAGCTAATTCATGATTCTGCTTTGAAATGTAAATACTTATAATGAAATCTGCACATATTTTTTTATCACCCTAAAGGACTCAAGTGTTTTTCACCAAGAGATTTTCAGGTTGCCCCTAACCTTTGCGCAATCTTCTCTGGTTCCCTGAAGTGTATTTTTCTCTGACTTGAGGGCTGTGCCATAATACAAATGGAAATGTTACCTTTGATTTTCTTACAGAAAAGTTTAAAACAGGGTTTTTTAAAATGGAATAACACTCCTGATAAGTTTTAAGTGAATTGAGCATTGTTTCCTTTTTATAAATTCTTATTTCCTGAAATATTTTATTCATGAAAAGAAAGTAAAGCAAAAACTTCATTTTTGCCAGGATTTTTTGTGTGTTGAGATTGCCAATCATAATCAAATGCAAAGTGTCTCTTACAGAAAAAAAGTAATGATTTTTAGTATAAAAGTATCAAAAATATTAAATGTCCCAACACATTTACCTGAAGCCCATTTTTGGCTGCTTAGTTCGCATGGAGTGGGCACAATAATTGTTTAATATTTCTTTTTGTGAAATTTCCTGTACAGCCTTTTGTAGAATTACTACAGGTTAATATGAGTTGAGGAAGATAATCTTTCTCCAGCAGTACTGCATACTTTTTATTATATTACAGACCTAAGTGTTTTATATCCTGGAGTTAAGCAACAAACAACCTAGGATTATAGTATTACATGCCCTAAAAATTATGCTTTATTGGTCCCATGTTTTGTGCAATTATAAAGAGATGACTTTCTATTAAGTATAACTGTGTATATTATTAAGAACCATATTTTCCACAACTAAAATGTGCATTATTTTTTTCAAAGTTTTATCATTGCTATTTATTTTTACTTTTGTTTCTGAACATTGAATACATGTTCCTTTTATATGCTTAATTACATGTCTGTCATGTATAATATTTTTACTGTACATTAACTTCTAGAAAAAGCAAATAAGTGAAATTTTATTTGCTTGATAAGGTAATTGAAAGTGTATTTTTGGTATGAAGCTGGTTTTCTGTCACAATTGTATCTACTCAGATTTTAAAAATCTTGTAATAAAATAAAAATATATATGATGGCTAACATCTCAGATATTACTTTCAAGGAATTCTATATTCAAGTTATATTTTGAAAACTAAGATTGTGTCTGTTAAGACCCTCAGGTTGAGCTCATTATATTCATTAGAGGTTACATTTAGAAGAGTAATACTGTTTGTTTCCATTAAAACTCTTAAGACTGGGCTCACCTTGAGAGTGTGTGTGTGCATTTTACACTAAAAAGGAAACTTCTTTGTATAAATCATTTAAAGAAACCTTGCCTAAGTGAGAGCAGCTGTGTATAGCATGTCTAAGTTTGTGAATATTTATGTAGCACTTATTTCTGGAATTTGCAATTTTCCCCTTCCTTTTGGTCAGCTGTATTCTTGCAAAAATCTATATTATATGGCTGTTAACTGGCTTAATGGGAAAATTAATCATAGAATTAGTAAGAGGCACTTGCTTGCTAAGTTGATTCTTTGAAAATATTTAACCTAATATTCACTCTTTAAGAAAATATTGCCAAGATAAGACTGAAAATGTGGCTAGCAAATTTAAGAGAAGAACAACATGGACCCACATCGCATATATTGAGGTACCTCTACCTCTTTTTTTTTTGTTAAATTTGTTAAAAGGCTAGTGTCAGAGGAGTTTGTTGCTTAAACTAACTGTTTAAAGCTTTAAAACAAAAACAGTGTGAGGACTTAAACTAGAACTGTCCACAGTCCCTAAAAACAGGACCTCAGCAAAGACTACAAACTCGGTAAAAGCTAAATGTTCACACAGCAAGGCCAGTGTGGCATATCAATGTTTCCTTTATTTGGCCTCAATTCCTGATGTGGGCAGGAGGCACTGGTGACTGCCCGCAGTCTCAGACACTTGGGTTTGTGCTATCGCACGACCCATTAGGTCATTATTTGACATGGAAGAATAATTAAAGTGATAACGTACTGGTGGTTCTCACCACTGGCTGCATTTTAGAATCACTTGGGGAGTTCTTAGGAATCCTGAGGATGCTCCCCATACTATAGTTAAGAGTTTTGAGGGTTGAACCAATTGTCAGACTTTTTTTTTTAAGGCCTCTCAGTGCACCATCAGAGCCAAGAGCCATTGATCTATACCCTCTACTGATGAGTGTTTGTAAGTGTTGAAGTCAAGTGGTTCCTGAAACCAACCCAGAATCTGCATGGCCACTTCCTCACTGGGGTACAAGGTCAGGGAAAGGGAAGCAGAGCTGGTGTCCAAGTTAGAAATGTAAATAACAACAGAATGGTATAATGTGAAAAGACTTCCCCACTCCCTCCGTGAAGGTGACTAGTATGTTTTGTATGTCCTTCCAGAAAATATTAGCTGCATACATATACACATTCATATATATGCATTCAGTTTCTATTAAATTTTATATCTTTATATTTGATTATATATTTGTATCAAATCGACACAGGTATTATACCATGTAATTGGTAACATTTCCATATTACTCTTTGAACAGCTTTAGTAGTATTTTAAAATGACATGAATACGCTCCCCGTGCTCCTTTATTTCTTTCTGGAAAAAACACTACTGTGAAAATAAATACCCACCACACATACTTTTTCAAGCATATCCAGAATGTAAATTCCTTGCAGTGAATACCGCTTGGTCAAAGAGTATATGGTATATTAATTTTAATAAATGTTGCCATCCAGAAATCGTTGTACTTAAACTCCTATGAAAAATAAATGTACGAGTGTGTTTTTTCCTATCTCCATCAAATTTACTAATGTACTAATACATGGGAAAATGGCAGCTTGCATTTCTTTGTCCCAGGTTGAACATGTTTTCATGTTTTACTGGCCACTTCAATTCCTTTTTCTGTGTTCCCCATCATAACTCTGTGCCGCCTCTTTTGGGTTCTTTGGTTTATTGTTTTTAAAGAAGCTGAGTGCCTGTTAACGTGGCCACAAACAGCTCCGAGCTTTCAGAAAACGTGTTGGTTAAATCTTACTTTGCACAGTGTCATGCGATTCATTGGGATGGAGTGAGAGACTCACTGGAGTCCTGTTTTTCTGGCCCTTGAACAGCATGCAGCTTTATGGGTGCTGATCCCCATTTAGTCAAAAAATCCACATACTTTTGACCCCCCAAAGTTACTAATAACTTGACCAGAAGACTTACTGATGAGTAGTCAAGTAGCATATGTTATGTTATATGTATCATTTACTGTATTCTTAAAGTAAGCTAGAGAAAGAGTCATAAGGAAAATGTTTAAAGTACTGTACTACCAAAACTTGTTGTTTGTTTACAAAAAGATAGACCATCTCAGTGTGTACATCAGTATTGTCTTGTGTAATAGATACTGAAAATGAGAAGGTAATGTGAAGAATTCATATTTATTTACAGGTATAATGAGTCATGCACCAATAATGAAGAAGCAGTCTGATTGCTTTATGGCAGCCCTAGTGTAGCCGATAGAATTGCTTCACGATAGCCTATTCTGTACACTAATTATTATCAAATTTTATGGCACACAGTTTTACAGTCATAGCATACAGTATTATAGTCACAGTCTGAATACAATACTGGAAAGGTTACATTTTTTTTGGAAACCTCTTACCTGTGATGATACGCCGTTTCTCCAGTTAGAAACATACTGTATGGTAATATAATTCTTTGAGAGAAAAGTTATAAAATAGGAAACAACACATTAATTTTATATTGTTTCACTCACCCTACAGTATCTACATATATTTTATACTTTTATGACGTATCTAAATTTTCCTTATTAAATCATGCACTGTTATATATGAATTCTGAAGTATAAATGATTTACAACATGTTAATTTCAGAAGTACAGCACAGTGATTCAGTTATATATGTATATTTTTAGACTATTTTCTCTTACAGGTTATTACAAAATATTGAGTATAGTTCCCTGTGCTATACAGTAGGTCTGTTTTGCTTATCTGTTTTACATATAGTAATGTGTATATGTTGATGCCAACCAACTAATTCAGCCCTCTCCTCCAACTTTTTCTCAAATTTTTAGATATTTCTAGGTCATGCAGGTCAACTGTATTTTTAAATTGTCATCTCCCCCCCGCCCAAATTTCCAATATATTGAAAAAAATCTGCATATAAGTGAACCCAGGCAGTTCAAGCCCATGTTCAAAGGTCAACGGTATTTGTCTTTTGGACATTGGTCACAGCTCACAAAGAATAGCATTAATATCCTTCCACTTGGCATAGAGGAAAATATATATGTAGTTTAGGATTAATTTTGTGATCACAAAGTTAATTTACATATACTGGTTTCTAGGGAGAAATTCAACACCAGAGAAGACAGTCCTGGTAAATTCAAGCATTCAAATGCAGGTGAGGTTTTTAGGTGAGTGGGGTCATAGAGAATGAATTAATCATTATAATGTGTGAATCACAAGTTAAATTTCCTACACAAGCATTCTACTAAGAGTGGGCTGAGTAAATTCAATTACCTATTTCAAACAGATAAAACAAGTTGAAGCTTCACTGTTAATTTCTTGCAAAGCAGTCAGGATTCAGTATTACGGTAACAATACATAGACTCAAAAGAACTTTCTACCCCAACCTGGCTAATCCTTAGGTTGAGTGTCTTCAATAGGTAGGTATTATCCAGAACTCAGCTGTATCCTCGTAACGGTGTGTAATGGTGCTTTATATTCACAAAGTATTGAGTACATGAGTCAACAGTCTTTATCTATGGGTTTCCTGTTAAATACTGTTGAAAATTTTGGCCTGTGTTTTGAACTATGGCTGGTTTTCAAAGTTTGTACTGTGATCTGAACCAGGGCTGACTAGAAGTAAAGTTGGGCTTTTTGTTTTCTTTTTCTGAATAGGCAGTTGCCCCATGGTTTTGTGAGTCCCTTGGTGGAGTGTCTCTCCGTGGAGACAGCTAAGACACTAGAGGGTGCTCTTCCCACCTTGCTGTGTGACTTGTGAGTTGTCTAAGCAGCTCACAGTCTGACCTTTTCCTGGGCAGAGAAATAAAGGGGTCTGGAGCAATAATAAAAACTTATTATCTATCATTGCATATTATATATAATACATTATATAAACTATATGATAATAGTATTCACTGTAATCACTTTAACCAGTAGTTTCTCATGTTCTGCTAATTTACTGTGTTCTTAAATTGTTTTTTTCAGTATCAGATATTTTAAGCTCTCTAATGGAAATTTTGGGGGTTTTGGGGGGGGGTGGCCATGCTGGGTGGCTTATGGAATCTTAGTTTCCTGACCAGGAATGGAAGCAGGGCCTCCAGCAGTGGAAGCACAGGGTCCTAACCACTGGACCACCAGGGAATTCCCTCTATAATGGGAATTTTCAAATGTATACAAAAGTACAAAATTTCATTGCAGCACTGTTTACAATAGCGAGGACATGGGAGCGACCTAATTGTCCATCGACAGAAGAATGGATAAAGAAGACGTGGTCCATAAATGCAATGGAATATTACTTAGCCATGAAAAGAATGAAATAATACCATGTGGAGCAATGTGGTTGGGACCTATAGAGTGTCATTGTGAACTAAGAGAAAGACAAATATATGATTGCTTATATGTGGAACCTAAAAAAAGAATACAAATGAACTTACCTGCAAAACAAATAAGATATATAGATGTAGAAAACAAATTTATGGTTGGTTACCAGGGGGTAAAAGGAAGAGGGAGGGTACATTGGGAGATTGGGGTTGATATATGCACACCACTATATATAAAATAGATAACCAACAAGGATGTACAGTGTGGCACTGGGAACTTCTCAGTGCTCTGTAACAGCCTATATAGGAAAAGTGGATATATCTATAACATTCACTTTGCTGTACACCTGAAACTAAACATTGGAAATCCACTATACTCCAATAAAAAGAAGACGTAGAGAAGCTGTTACAGTGAACTCATGTGTACCCATCACTTCACTTCAACAGTTTCCAACTCATGGTCCATCTTGTTTTAACTATATTCCCATTAGTATCCCTCTGGTAATAATTGTCGTGTGATTGTAAATATTGACTAATTTCTTATTGTGGAAATATATACCATTTTTAAGTGGATGATTCAGTGGCATGAAGTACATTCATATCATTGGGCAACTACCTCCACCATCCATTTCCAGAACTTTTTCATCATCTCAAATAAAAGAATCCATGACAACTCTTATTCCTAAAAATGCCAGAAAAGAAAAATTTTTTTAAAGGTCAGCGAGAGTTGGCTCCTCAGATAAACCTGTGTTTCCTTTCATCAAGGCTTTGCAACACAGGGTATTTGTTTCCTTGCCTTCCAGGAAACTCACAGGTAAAATGTCACATTTGGAAAATTAACCCATTTCAAAAGGCCTTGCTACTCCATCTCTGCCTTTTGATTGACAACCTCACTTTAAAATGTTAAATTCTATTTTTATGAAGTGTTCATAAGCACATCTGTAACTTAGTATTGTAAGCAATCCAGGTACTGAACAATCACATAGTTCTGAATTCTCCAAAATGATCTAGAGACTATACAAATCTATCAAAAATACATAAAAAACCAAAATCCCAATTTTTGTTTGCCAACGGAGCAAGAGACCTGATTGAATTCAGGGCCAAGACATCCAGAGAGAGAAGAGGGGCAAGGTGGGGAGTGGGAGAGTCACCTGGGGGAGGCTGACAAGCTGTCTTCTGCAAGGTTGCACAGGGTAGGACTTACTTTACAAAACCCCTTGGCTTTGAAGGCCCAGAAACCTGCTGTCAGTCAGCACAAGGAGATTGTTTATCTGGACCAACCTCCTCTCAACCAAGCTCCCAGACTAATGTGTGGGATCAGGATTCCAATTAATTTAGAAGGAGAATTGAAACCCCCTGAGGAGGTCATGGCAACCCACTCCAGTATTCTTGCCTGGAGAATCCCATGGACAGAAGAGCCTGGTGGGCTATAGGCCATGGGGTCACAGAGAGTCCGACACAACGGAAGCGACTGAGCACACATGCATGCACGTGAAACACGTGTGTGTGAGCTGCTCATTCACGTCCAGAGACTTCCACCCATCCTCTCCCACGGCCGGGTCCCACTGCTTCTCTGCGTCTCTGTTGTCAGCTGTGCGTTTCTTTATCTTCAATTCTCATTTCCCAGAGCTGCTCATTCCAAAACTCTATCACTTGAAACCCGCTTGAAATGCCTCCTTCTCTTCAAACTTCCTTTGAGCCTTCAAATCCGAAGTAATTTCACATTCAGGACTGTAAAAGCACATTGTTCCTTTCCTGTTCCTTTTCACTGTATTTTGTTGCTGTTGTTCAGTTGCTAAGTCATGTCTGACTCTGCAACCCCATAGACTGCTGCCTGCCAGACTTCCCTGTCCTTCACTATCTCCCGGAGTTTGCTCAGACTCATGTCCATTGAGTTGATGATGCCATCCAACCATCTCATCCTCTGTTGCCCCCTTCTCCTTTTGCCATCAATCTTTTCCAGCATCAGGGTCTTTTCCAATGAGTCGGCTCTGTGTATCAGGTGGTCAGAGTATTGAAACTTCAGTTTCAGCATCAGTCCTTCCAATGAATAGTCAGGGTTGATTTCCTTTAGGATTGACTGGCTTGATCTCCTTGCTGTCCAAAGGACTCTCAAGAGTCTTCTCCAACCACAATTCAAAAACATCAATTCTTCAGTGCTCAGCCTTCTTTATGGTCCAACTCTCACATCCGTACAAGACTACTGGAAAAATCGTATCTTTGACTATATGGACATTTGTTGGCAAAGTGACGTCTCTGCTTTTTAATACACTGTCTAGGTTGGTCGTAGCTTTTCTCCCAAGGAGCAAGTGTCTTTTAATCATGGCTGCAGTCACTGTCCACAGTGATCTTGGAGACCAAGAAAATAAAATCTGTCACTGATTCCACTTTTTTGCTATTTGCCATGACATGATGGGACCAGAGGCCATGATCTTCGTTTTTTGAATGTTGAATTTTAAGCCAGCTTTTCCACTCTCTTTCACCCTCAGCAAGAGGCTCGTTAGTTCCTCTTCTCTTTCTGCCATTTGAGTGGTGTCATCTGCACATCTGAGGTTGTTGATATTTCTCCCAGCAATCATGATTCCAGCTTGTGATTCCTCCAGCCCAGCATTTCACATGATGTACTCTGCATATAAGTTAAACAAGCAGGGTGGCAATACACAACCTTAACATACTCCTTTTCACTTTATTTTTTAATTATAGTTATTTGGATACATGACAGGAGGCCCAAAGACTGTTTCTGTGGTTTATTTTGAAACACTAGTGATCAAAACAGGTTACAGCTGTCAAATATTCGCTGCACTAGTGAAAGTCTTGGTAGTCTTGGGTGAGTCTCAGAGTTACAGCCTCCCCACCTGTCCTACAGGAGGGCCCTCCTTTTTCTTTTACCAGACTTCAAATTCTCCTGAGAGTAAGTCTGCTGTTGAACTGTGGCATTGGAGAAGACTCTTGAAAGTCCCTTGGACTACAAGGAGATCCAACCAGTCTATCCTAAAGAAAATCAGTCCTGAATATTCATTGGAAGGACTGATGCTGAAGCTGAAACTCCAATACTTTGGCCATCTGATGCGAAGAACTGACTCATTTGAAAAGACGCTGATGCTGGGAAGGATTGAAGGCGGGAGGAGAAGGGGACGACAGAGGATGAGATGGTTGGATGGCTTCACCGACTCAGTGGACATGAGTTTGAGTAAGCTCCTGGAGTTGGTGATGGATAGGGAAGCCTGGCGGTGCTACCGTCCGTAGGGTCTCAAAGAGTCGGACACGACTGAGCGACTGAAGTGAACTGAAGTCTGCGTTAGCTTCGCTCTCCACTGTGTATCCAGGTCCAGCATAGGGTCCAGCATATAGCAGATGATCAGGAAATGTTTGCTAAAAGAATAAATTAACAAGGGAGGAAGTGATTGGACTCCCTCATTCTTCCACCGATGCGTCGGTCTGCAGGGAAGTAATAAACCGGCGGGAGCCAGCCCAGCGTCCGAGGGCGCTGGTCACGCCTCTTCGGCGGGGCGGGGCCTCCGTGGAGCCCCGCCTACTCGGAGACGGAGAGTCTCGAGGGACACGCCCACGCGGAGGCGGGGCCTGCAGCGCGCGGGAAGCGGCGCGCGCGTGCGCGGCGGCGGGAGCTGGCGGCCCGGCGGTCTGAGCGCGTCCCTGTAGGTACAGCTTCTCCCGCGCGGACTCTCGCGTCCCCGCGCTTTCCCGGCGGGGCCTGGGTGAGGGGTGAGGGACCGGGTTGGGGTGGCGAGCGGCCCTCGCTGAGCGCCAGCCGCGAGGACCCGGGAGAGCTTCTGAGAAGCGCGCGTGTGCTCGGCGGGCCCCCGGCCCAGCCCCAGTGCCCCCGGCGGCTTCCTCTCAGCCAGGTCCCAGTCAGGTCCGGTTCCGGCTGCCCCCTCGTCCCCGGCCTCGGTCGGCTCGCCGAGCAGCCCTTCCCCCGCGGCCCCGGCCCTCCCCCACCCCCGGTAGCCGTCTTCCCGGGGCGCCCACCCCCACACCCCATGGCTCGCCCCCCGGCCCGGCCCGGGCCTTGCTTTCCCCTTCCTGGGTGTCCGTCCCTTGTTTTTCCGGATGCACCCGGAGAATAAAGTGAAAACAGCCGCGGACTCCGCGAACCATTTGAGGTGGAACTGCGAGGGTTGCGTCAGAGGGCCGCACTGACATCCTCTCCCAGGGCAGCGTCTTTAATGGTCGGCAGGGCTCCTGGCTGAGGCTTGAGTGTTAAGTGCCTGGTCCCCGGCTCGAAGATTCACCTCATCACCAACCATTTGCAGCTCTCTCTCCTCGGTCTTTGGAGAACCAACGGCCCTCTCACCCCCCCCGCCCCACCTCTACCACCCACCCTGAGGAACTGTGTTTCTCTCCTTGAAGACTCTGGAGGATGAAAGTCATCACTTGCGAGATCGCCTGGCACAACAAGGAGCCGGTGTACAGCCTGGACTTCCAGTATGGAGCCGCCGGGAGGATCCACCGGCTGGCCTCCGCGGGGGTGGACACGGCTGTCAGGGTAAGCGTGGCATGGGGAGTGGGAAGGGCCCAGGAAGCAACGTTGAAGCGGCATTCTCCACTCTTGTGTTTTTATAACGACTGTTAAACGCAGGGCTTCCCAGGTGGCCAGCTCGGCGGTAAAGAATCTGCCAATGCAGGAGACGGAGGTTCGATCCCTGAATCGGGAAGATCCCCCTGGAGGAGGAAATGGCAGCCCACTGCAGTATTTTTTTCCCCTGGGAAATCCCACGGACACAGGAGCCTGGTGGGCTGTATAGTCCATGGGGTTGCAAAGAGTCGGACAAGACTGAGCATGAACACTGCAGGCAATCATCACAAATTATTGTACTAATTAAGTTACCTAGCCCAGGGGCTTCCCAGGTGTCACTAGCGGTAAAGAATCCGCCTGCCAAAGGCAGAAGGTGCCAGTTGGATCCCTGGGTGGGGAAGATCCCCTGGAAGAGGAAATGGCAAATCCACCCCAGTATTGTGGCCTGGAGAATCCCGTGGACCGAGGAGCCTAGTGGACTACAGTCCATGGGGGTCTCAAACAGTCGGACACAACTGAGCGACAAAGTGTATGTATATGTGTATCTAGCCGAGACGGATAAATTGAGTCAACAATGAAGGCAAAAGAGAGCAACTTTCTTCCTAGGGTCCTGTTACTTAGACTGATGTCACTGGATGTGGTGATATTATTATTTCAGAACCCTGAGCCAGTTTCCTCTAGGGGAAGAGTTTGCACAAGAAAGAGGTGGGAGGCAGTGGCACTGGAGGTTTATGTTTCAAATAGGAGTTACTTCCTCTTATGTTTCAAAAGAGAAACTGAATTTTCTTTCTGAAAATCAGTGCAGGGTTGTTTTAGTAGGTGCATTATGAAGCCTGCTCACTCCATGTTTCTCTGAATGAGTGTTTTTGTATCAACAGATCTGGAAGGTAGAAAAAGGACCAGATGGAAAGGCCATCGTTGAATTTTTGTCCAATCTTGCTCGCCATACCAAAGCGGTCAATGTTGTGCGTTTTTCTCCAAATGGGGAAATTTTAGCATCGGGAGGGGATGGTGAGTATTTTGATACACACATGTCTCCTAGTCAATACTGAGATTTCAGCTAGATATACTTTCTCATTTCAGAGGTCGCTTGACCCTCTGAATCTGTCATTTAGATAGTTTAGGGGAGTTATGGGGATATGTTATGGGGAGTATGAACGCATGGAGGACAGCAAGCTTAAACTGAGAAGAGCTGTTTGAAAATGACCCATTTGCTCCCACTGAGCTGGTTGGAGACAGGTGGGTTGGTGCTTACCATTCTAAATCCCAAGGCAGCTGACATGACCTTGTTAGGTTTTTGGCTTAACATCTGTTAAGTGATCCTAGTCCGTTCCATGTCTCTGTGTAATTAATGAATTAATTGGCCTAGGGAGTGTTGTTGAAATGGCCCTCTGTTTGTTTGGTGGCATAAATTGATTCATATTTTCTGCTTGTGTTTAAACACCATAAAGCTATACAGAAAAAGTATATCTTTTTATCATGCTCTAAAACCAGAATAGTCTAGAAGTGAGAATAAAAAGAAAGTAGAAACCTCAGATGTTGTTCGCAGAAGGAGGAAAAGAGACCTGGTGGAACTGAGTGCCCTGATGTCCAGTCCAGTGTGTGGTCGAGGGAGAGGTGGGGAGTGGGAGCCACCTGGGGGTGGGGGAGAGGCTGGGCAGCTGGTAAGGCAGCACTGGTCCAGAGCCAGTCCTTCAGTCTCCTCCTGACACATACATGAGAGTGTCTTCCCAGGTGGCACTAGCGGTAAAGATTCTGCCTGCCAATGCAGGAGACTTAAGAGATGCAGGTTCAATCCCTGGGTTAGGAACATCCCCTGAAGGCCATGGCAACCCACTCCAGTACTCTTGCCTGGAGAATCCCATGGACATAGGACAAGTCCATAGGGTCGCTGTCAGGCACGACTAAAGCGACTTAGCATGCACACGCATATATGGGCTTACCATGTGCTGGGCATCATGTGGTAAGTGCTTTATACATCTACCTCATTTAATCCTCACAGTGGCCTATGTGCTCGTGTGTGCTCAGTTGCCCAGTTGTGTCCAACTCTTTGTGACCCCATGGACTGTAGCCTGCCTGGTGAGGGGACTGAGGCATCTAGATAATAAGTGACTTGCTGTAGGCTGGACAGCTGGGAATAACTTGCCAACCCCTGTGTGGGTGCCTCTGTTGTTTTTTCTCCCCTATCAGATCATGCCTGTGCATTTGTTAATAGAGTCGCTTTGCAGTCATGTTTTGCTGGCCTGGGACCCTTCTGTTTAAGATGACCTTGTATAACTCTGATCTGGTATGAGGTTGATTTCAGAGTTTTTGTTCAGAAGGGAAACTCACTGTTCCTGCCCAAATTCTTAGAGGTAAATCCTCATGGCCATAGCGTCTGTAGATATTGTTTTATGTCCTAAAAATCCAGAAGTGAAGAAGCCGCACAGGAAAGTGTGACTTGCATTTAATCGACACTCTGCAGATGCTGTCATTCTGCTCTGGAAGGTGAATGATAACAAGGAGCCGGAACAGGTTGCTTTTCAGGACGAAGATGAGGCTCAACTGAACAAGGAGAACTGGACTGTTGTAAAAACCCTGAGGTAACCTTGGGAGGGACCTGTGAAGGGGTTAGCTTTAGGACCTGAATGCATTCAGCTGATAGGCATTTAGACTTTCATATTTCAGTTAAAACTTTTACTTGTGCAAGACAGTAGTGCAGGCATAGTTTAAAATAGCGGCCCCCCCAATGTTTTTGGCACCAGGGACAGGTTTCATGGAAGACAGCTTTTCCACAGACTAGGGGTGAGGGGTGATTTAGGGCTGATTCAAGTGCATTGCATTTTTTGTGCACTTTATTTCTGTTATTATTATTACATTGTAATATATAATGAAATAATTATACAGTTGTCACTTGCCACTCAGTGATAGAGTTTATGTATGAGTCTGCAGGCAGTTGATTCATTATGGTCTCGCGCGTCATCCTCCCCGCTAATGATAATCGGTGTTTGTAGCCGCTCCCCAGTGCTCACATCATGGCCTGAGCTCCACCTCAGATCATCAGGCATTAAATTCTCACAAGAAGCCTGCCACCTGGTCCCTCGCAAGCACCATTCACTGCAGGGTTCATGGTCCTGTGAGAATCCAGAGCCGCTGCTGACCTGAGAGGAGGCAGAGCTCAGGCAGTAATGCGATCGCTGGGGAGTTGCTGTAAATACACGCGAAGCTTCACTCTGTGCGCTCACCTCCTGCCATCCATGGCCTGGGGGTTTGGGGACCCCAGGCTTAAAAAGATAAAAATATGAATTAAAATGGATTTTCCATTAAAAGCCATTAAAGTAGATTTTCCTAGTTTCTCTTATAAAATTTTCTTTAGTAAACTTGAATCAATTTTAAAGATACAAGTATCCTTGAAGGTAGTAGTTTATAGCTACAGCTAATATAGCTATATAGCTAATGTAGCTCTAGTGGGAATTCTACAGTCCCATTGTGTGGGCCCTGAGTTTGCCTTTAAATTTTTGACGTTTGTTTTTTTTCCTCTCCTCAAGACAAGAATTGTTTTTTTCTTTTCTTTTTCCTCTTTGGATTCTAGGGGCCACTTAGAAGACGTGTATGATATTTGCTGGGCAACTGACGGGAATTTAATGGCTTCTGCCTCTGTGGACAACACGGCCATCATGTGGGACGTTAGTAAAGGTAGCTGATGTGTTTTTGCTATCGTCAGGGGAAAAGTGCAAGTGTTAGTCGCTCAGTCGTGTCCGATTCTCTGCGACCCCATGGACTGTAGCCCACCAGGCTCCTCTGCCCGTGGAATTTCCCAGGCAAGAGTACTGAAACAGGTTGCCATTTCCTCCTCCAGGGGATCTTCCTGATCTAGGGTTGGAACCAGGTCTTCTGCATTGCAGGCAGGGTCTTTGCTGTCTGAGCCACCAGGAAACCCCATTATTAGGGGAGGGATATTCCAAGTGTCTCAAAAGCTGAACCATGAAACGCTTCAGAAGAGTTTCTTTAGCGGACTGAAACAGAAGTTTAGCTCGACAGCTTAGGGGTTATCCCTGTATGCCAGGGACGCAGTCAGAATGTATGAGGTTTAACAGTGGTGTCATGAGTCATGAGTTGCTGGTGCCAAAGCAAGGTAGACGCTGCACGCCTTGGGGGGGCAGACATGATGGGGGAGAGGGTGGGGAGGAAGGGGGCTGATCCCAGCCTTCACGGACCTGAGGATCTTGGAGGGTTATCAAGTCATCATCATCAGTGGGGCATTGCCTGCTCGATAAAGGGGTAGGTGTGATCAGATTTCCCTTGTGGCTCAGCTGGTAAAGAATCTACCTACAATGCAGGAGGCCTGAGTTCGATCCCTGGGTGGGAAAGATCCCCTGGAGAAGGGAAAGGCTACCCACTTCAGTATTCTGGCCTGGAGAATTTCACGGACTGTATAGTCCATGGGTCGAAAAGAGTCGGACACGACTGAGCGACTTTCACTTCACTTCACGATCAGGTTTACATTTCAGGACATCAAATGAAGCAAAAGCTACCTCGCTGCTCTGAAAGAACCTGTTTTGGAGGGGTGTGGGAGGTAAACGTGTGAGAAGGTAACTACAGTTTGAAAATAGCAGTGGTGGCCAATGCCTAACCACTTTTCCCTGCTCCTGCAGTCAAGCCTGGTGTTTTCTCCCAAACCTCTTCCTCTCCTCTCCTTTATCTGGTCACTCTCCACAGCCCAAATACCCAGGTCAGGGGTCAGCCTGTGGAGTTGGCACCTCCCGCAGTCTCAGCGCTGCATCCGCCCGGTTTCCGTCCACGCTGTAAAAGCCTCTCTTCTGTTAATAGTTCCGTGCTGTCCACTGAAGCAGCCTCTCTTGCCTCCTCTGTGCCACACTCTTTCTAATCAGTCCCCGACATTTCGGCCAAGGGGATGACCGGTGTGACCAGCATCCTCGTCTTCTTTTTCCCAAACCTTGATATTTTGGTGTCTGCGGACACACCATCCAGCACCCCTGAAGCCAGTTGTAATGACCTTGAACACTGCCAGCATGCTGGGCACTCTTGCAGGTGCTGGAAAATACCCGAATATGATGGCTGTGTTCTACTGGGATGTGAATAAGTACACAAACGTCCATCCGATGTTAGGAAGTGATAGCGCCCCGAGGGGGTCAGCGAGTGGTCAGGTGATCGAGAATGCTTCTCTGAACATGTGGAGTTTGAACAGAGACTGGAATGAAGTTGGGGAGCGAGCTGTGCACATTGTTTGGGGGAACAGTGTTCCCGCCTGTGGGAACAGCAGGTGCGGAGGCCCTGTGGCAGGAACAGCTTGTTGTATCCAGGCAACAGGAAATCGAGGGTGTGTAGGAGTGGGAGGGGGAAGGAGGACCTGAGGCTGGAGGGTGGTGGTGGGCCCGGCCACCAGGGTCGGGTCTCAGGTTGTATCCTAGGTGTGGTCGTGAGCTGCCGAAGGGCTTTGAGCAGTAGAGCACCCTGATTTTACTTATTAGTATGTGGCATGCTGATCCTGGGACAACAGAGAAGGGGGCAGGGGGAGGAGCAGTTTTTAAGGAGTGTGGAAATTGAGATTTTATTGTAAGCCTTTGTGTAACATGGGCAAGGTTATTCAAAGTCAGTAAGTTTTTGTATTGTGGACTTGCACGTGCTGTGATTCCATCTACTCCCCATCACCTTCAGTTCAGTTCAGTCGCTCAGTCCTGTCCTACTCTTTGCGACCCCATGGACTGCAGCATGCCAGGCTTCCCTGTCTATCACCAACTCCCAGAGTTTACTCAAACTCATGTCCATTGAGTCGGTGATGCCATCCAACCATCTCATCCTCTATTGTCCCCTTCTCCTCCTGCTTCAATCTTTCCCAGCATCAGGGTCTTTTCCAATGAGTCAGTTCTTTGCATCAGGTGCCAAAGGATTGGGGTTTCAGCTTCAGCATCAGTCCTTCCAATGAGTATTCAGGACTGATCTCCTTTAGAATGAACTGGTTGGATCTCCTTGCAGTCCAAGGGACTTTCAAGAGTCTTCTCCAACACCACAGTTCAAAAGCATCAATTCTTCTGCGCTCAGCTTTCTTCATAGTCCAGCTCTCACATCCATACATGACCACTGGAAAAACCATAGCCTTGACTAGACGGACCTTTGTTGGCAAAGTAATGTCTCTGCTTTTTAATATGCTGTCTAGGTTGGTCATAACTTTTCTTCCAAGGAGCAAGCGTCTTTTAATTTCACGGCTGCAGTCACCATCTACAGTGATTTTGACTCCAGAGTTGGAGTCATCATCTTCAAGATGGTCCTTGAAGAAGAATGCCCACTTGGTCCACACTTGTCCTGTCTGCTGTCCCACAGCTGAGCGTCTCTCTGAAGGCCTGTCCTCCGACAGCTCTGACAGGGACACGTCCCTGTTGGGCCAGGCGGCCTGCCCCCTCCCATCAGCACGCCTCCGGCTGGTCCCTCAGCACCTCCGCTTCTTGCTCGTCTCCTTCCTGGAGCCCCGTGGTTCGCTGAGCCCTCTGTTTCCTGGCCTGTCGGCCCCTCTGGCCTCTCGTATTCTCCCTGTCCAGCTTGCTCCTCAAGGGAATCGTGTACGAACACAGACCGTCTTCGTCCACCTGCCCCACCAAGACAAACCGCAGCCCAGGATCGGCTGTGGTCCTGGTCCCAGGCTGAGCACAGCTGGTCACAGACCCCAGCACTGCACCCCGGGCCCCTCCAGATGCGTCCCCAGTAGCCTTCGGGGGTGGGTGGGTAGTCCCAAAGTCCCTGCCCCTTTCACTTGTGAGGTCCAGTCCCACCTGTTTCCCCAGTAGCCTCTCCCCTAATCCTCCAAAGATCTCCCGAAGCCACTTCTTCACCCCCAGTCACCTTAATCTCAGCAGACTCCCAGAGAAGAGCCTCATGAAGGGGAGGGGGACGGACAGTTAGTCTGACATCTGTGTGGGCACACGAAGGTCCCTAATGACTTCAGCGTCTGCAGTTTTAGGGGGCAGTGAGTGGTGGGCGCGGGGAGCAGGCACCCCCGGCTGAGGGTCGAATGAGTGGCAGGCGAGGAGGTCACCAGAGTGAGTGACCAGGTGTAGAGTGCTCCCCCCAGGAGAGGGTTTTGGGTTTTGTTTCTCAAAGACTGACCAAGGCTTCCTAACTCCCTCCTTGCTTCATCCAGGTCGTCTTTGTGTGCGACTGGTTTTATCCTCCACATTTCTCCCCCAAAACCCTTTCCCATTCCGGCCCGCTTTGCTCTGGGCCAGGCCCTTGTCTCTCATCAGGTCTCCTGTCACCTCCCAACTAGTGGCACTTCTGTTTGTGCTTCCTTCAACCCTCAGCTTCATCCTTAACATGCAGGTCACTTCCCAGCTCAGCATTGCACTGAGCCGCACCGTGAGCCCCCAGAACCTTTTCCTCGTGCACGAGGGTGTCGCACACACCAGCCATCTCAGCTGCCTGTCATTTCCCCGAACACCAAGCTGACTTTCACCCCGTGGACTTGCTCAGAATGCTGCCTTCTCTCCCACTGGCCCCCTATGTCCTGCCTGACCTGGAGACCTGAACTCTGAGCTCATACCTTCTCCACCCTCGCCCCCTGCTCTGTTGGCTGCCCCTCGTCCTCCCCGTGGTGTCAGAGCGTGTGTGCCCGGTGGTGCTCTGTTCCCCCTTCCCTACCATTCGTATTCTCTGTCCAGCTCGCTCCCCAAGGGGATCGTGTGTGAACACCTGCCACCAGGAGCTCTGAGCCCCCCAGGGTGAGGGGGACTGCGTGAAGTTATCTTTGACCCTAGAGCCTGACGGGTTTGTACAGAGGCTCAGTCACCTGCTGCTGAATGATGGAACAGCAAAAGAATAGTACTTAAATTGTAGTTTATACCATTTGTGCATTAGCGGGTTTTAGTAATGTGTCGTATGCTGTATCCATAGGCCAGAAGATCTCAATTTTTAATGAACATAAAAGTTACGTACAAGGAGTGACCTGGGATCCTTTGGGTCAATATGTTGCTACCCTGAGCTGTGACAGGTAAGTTAGTATTTGACGAGTTGTCCTCATCTCTGTTAGCTTGAAATTTTCTTCAAAGTTATCTTTATTACAGCTTAACCAATATAAACCACAATCTGGCTTTGATTCTTTTGTTCCTGATTTCATAGAAAGCATTTTATTTTACTGTTATTCTTAAAACATAGTAAGAAATTGGAAACTGATGAGGACAAGAACCTTACACAAAGTTAGTACTTAATAAATCTTTATTGAATGGGTGAATGAATGCAGAAATGGCTCTGAGTTAAATCTGAACTTCTTGAGCAACTTTTAAAGAAAAAGTCTTTTATAAGTATGACTTAGGAAAGAAGAGATACCTAGTGGTAAGGTTGGATATTTATTTCATTTTTTTGATTAGTGTTTACTGCTACAGTGATTTTAACAATTCCATTTAAATTAATTTGAAAAGAAGATATTTTGTCTTGTTTTCCTCCTTGTTTCAAGGAAGTCTTGTTGCTGTATTTACTGGTGTAATTAAACACAGTAATTTAATTGTGTTCTTGGAACAAAGAATTTAAAAAAAAGCCAGGAGGATTTCCTCAGTGGTCCAGTAGTTAAGACTCTGTTCCCACCGCAGTGGACTTGGGTTCAATTCCTGGTCAGGGAACTAGATCCTGCATGCTGCGACGAAGACCTGGCATAGCTAAATTAAAAAAAAAAAAAGAGGTACCAATCATATCGCTCACCAGCCATAATAGTCCTTTTTCATCTGTCTTCAGCTTTGCTTCTCATATTTATAATGGTCCTGCTGTAGCCATTTGAAGATTTGTTTTATATTGAAAATTATCAGCAGAAAAAAAATATATAATGACATTTTTAGTATAGAGCATATAGAGCCAAATTATACTCAAGTCTTTTGTTAGGTTTATTACTGCCATAATTGAGAAGTGCCTTCCCTGGTGACTCCAATGGTTAAGAATCGGCCTGCAGTACAGGAAACCTGGGTTCGATCTCTGGGTTGGGAAGATCCCCTGGGGTAGGAAGTGGCAACCCACTCCAGTGTTCTTGCCTGGAGAATTGCATGGACAGAGAAGCCTAGTGGGCTATAGTCCATGGGGTCTCAGGGTCACACATAACTGAATGATTAAGCACATACAGTTGTTTTTAAGTATAACAAACTGGATTTCAGATAATCCTGGAATGAAAGCACTAAGGAAGAATTAGTGTTTATCTTTTGTAGAATCTCCTATAATGTTCCAAATGTCATTTATTTTCTGATATATGTGGGGGAATTCTTTGGCTTTGCCCCAGTGACATGTGGGATCTTAGTTCCCCAACCAGGGATTGAACCCATGCCCTCTGCAGTGGAAGGGCCGAGTTCTAACCACTGGACTGCCAGGTAATCCCCTGGTGTATGTGTTTTATTCAGCACTCAGGAGTGACACAATCTGATCAGCTTGGGGAATGATATGAATTACCAACAACCAGTTTACCTGCTGGTGTTTTCCTTACTCTTGCAAATCCCTGAGGCCGAGACTCTTCCACTCAAAGTCAACTTCACGACAGTCATGCAGATGGCCACTGGGTCACACGCCCAAGACCTGAACTTCATCTCCCTTGACAAGTTGAAACATTCCAGAAAAAAAATGAAATTACGGTGTATTTCCCCCCTTCATTAGCAGTAGCCTTTCAGTTGTTAATATTTGCCTGTGTTATTCAGTTAAGTGTGAAAGTCTTTTGTCAATGGTTTTGCAGGCTGCAAGTTGTTGAAGCAGTCTTTAGTTCTGGTACTAGACTGTTTCTACGTGAAACGTAATTCACTTACTAGAAGAGATAGGTCAGACTTGTTCTCTTTGTTTAGGATCCTGAGGGTGTACAGCACGCAGAAGAAACGTGTGGCTTTTAACGTCTCAAAGATGCTGTCTGGAGTGGGGGCCGAAGGAGAGGTACAGGATGACATTCCATCCCAGCTGTACCTAAGCTGGGACCCAGGAAGCCGTGAACACCTCTGTACCCTGTGGCTAAGCCCCTGGCAGCCAGGCCCCCGACACCTGAGCTGCAGTGTGACTTCCCCGCAGACCGCCGAGTCTCAGTGTGGGGGGCTGGCCGGAGTGGGAGTGGGGACCTCGGGGGGGCAAGGGAGAGTAGGTGGTGGAGCTCAGTGGTTTCCAATCCTGCATGAGCTGTGGAGTCACCTGGGCACATGTAAAATACGGGTGCCTGGGCCTCACCCCCAGAGATGCGCTTCATGTGGCTCGAGGCAGCCAGGGCCCCAGGGTCTGAGGTGCAGTGAGGGTTGGGAACCACTGACCAGGAGCATCCCAGCCCTAGGCAACAGGAAGGCAGGTGGGTCCAGCACCTTCCAGGCAGGTAGAGGAGCACCACGGGCCACTGGGCATGGTACCCAGGAATGGAAAGGGTTCTGATCTTTGGGAAGAAGCGGCAAATAAAGATAGCACCCTGGTCCTCAAGATGTCAGGTGACTGAGTACTAAGGCAGGCAGGGAGCTGAAAGGGAGCAAGTTGGTTACTGGAGCAAAGAAGGGATGACTGCAAAGCAGTCCTGGGGCATCAGGTTAATAAGGCAAAGTGGGCTGTGGGCTGGGCTGGGTCCGGAGGATTAAATGCTTACTGTTTATAAAGTATCAGGTGTGTGGCAGCAAAAACTGTTCCACGCAGGTGTTCAAGCAGTGTTGTTTGGGAAAATGATGGGGTTACTATTTTCTTTTTAAAAAGGGTTCATTCAGTGGGAAATTCTAAATATATACACACACATAACAAACAAAAGGGCTCCTAGTCACCTTCCTGCCTTTTCCCAGTCTCATTTCCCAGGCAAAGCTCTGCTCACAGCGTAATGTGTTCTTACAGAGGTGTATGCATTTAATAATTGTTGAACCATACAAACACATAGACCCACTCTAGTATTCTTGCCTGGGGAATCCTAGGGACAGAAGAGGCTGGCGAGTCGTAAAGAGTTGGACACAACTGAACGATTTTACACTTTCATTTTCAAACATGTAGACACACACACACATAAAGCTTTCCTTACCAAAAATGGAAAATCAGTTCAAGAGTGATGGCCTTTGCAGTTCTGTGTGATTATTTGATATGTAGTGTGTTTCAATTTCATACCTATTATTATGTCAGTAATAAATAACAATATGTAGCAAAAAGACGTAGGAATTGGTAAGCCTTTATTGTGAATGGGAAGATTCGGGATAACATGTAAGCTTCGTGTGCTGCAGGCAAGAAGTTACCGGATGTTCCACGACGACAGCATGAAGTCGTTCTTCCGTAGACTGAGTTTCACTCCTGATGGATCTTTGCTCCTCACACCAGGTGTGTTTCATGAAGCTTTGGCTTTGAGGGCAGGGCAGCAGTGCTGGTGTCTGTGCTCCTGATCTGTGATGCTCTTTGCTGCTCAGGGAGTTCTGATGAAAGCAGTGATCCCAACTTGTCCACACACTGAACTCTGTTAAGTCGCTTCAGTCATGTCTGACTCTTTGCAACCCCATGGACTGTAGCCCGCCAGACCCCTCTGTCCACAGGATTCTCCAGGCAAGAATGCTGGAGTGTGTTGTCATGCCCTCCTGCAAAGGAGCTTCCTGACCCAGAGATTGAATCCACGTCTCTTACATCTTCTCCATTGGCAGATGGGTTCTTTACCGCTAGCGCCACCTGAAAAGCCCTTCTGAAATCTTCAGGGAGCTTTCAAAAGTCCTGGTACCTGGGTCCCACCCCTCCAGAGATTGTAGTTTAACTGGTTTGGAATGTGTGATCTGGGTTTTGGAATTTCAAAAAGATCCCCAGTGGTATTAACACACAGACAAGTTTGAGAGCCACTAGACTAGAATGATAAACATATTCTCTTAGATAAATTCAATTAAAAAAAATTTTTTAACAAATTCCTTTTCCCTAGACATGTATATGGAGCTCATAGTTCTAAAACTAACAATGAAGTGCCCTTGTCATGTTTATTCTGAGTAATGAAGCAGCCTGTTGTGACAGGGTCTAGACACAGACAAGTCGGGTTGGAATAATTTGTGGGAGTGTAGTGGTCAAGTCTGGTAGGTCAGCAGAATCAGTGAGGACACATCAGGCTCGTTGTCTGCAGGAAGGCGAGAGGGTGAGCCTAGCAGAATCATCCAGGGCGGTGCTATGGCCAGCATGGTCTCAGAGAAGACTGACCCCTGCTCTCCACCACTCGGGTACCATTCTGTGTGTGATTCAGTGACGTGAACCAGGGCTCGGCCAAGCAGGAGGGCACAGGTCAAGTTTGACACTGTGTTTTCCAGCCAGGCTGGATGGGGCTCCCCTAGGAGTATGTGAATCACACAGACATATGTGGATTAGACTGTAAAAGAACAACAGAGAACATGTGGGAATGACATTGGCTTGTGGGGGGGGAGGGTGGTCCCAGATCCAAGAGTAAATAGTTGCTTAAGTATATTAAAAGTTATTTACAAAACTCAGTAGTAAATCCTTTCTTCAGTGGCAGCTCTAAAAATACTTTCAGTTCAAATTGGATACCAGATGGGTATCTGCTGTCACTGTTAATGGTTCTCGGTGGTGTTAATAAATGCAGGAAATGCAGCAATGACAGAGATTGGAAAAGAGAAAACTTTGTGATAGGATTATGTTTCTAGAAAATCCAAGAGATTTTAAAAAATACTATCAGAATCTGAAAAAGAATTTGATAAGGTGGCTAAATATTGTAAAAATACATAAATTCTGTACCTGCTACACTAGAATAAGTGCTTAGAAATGTGAAAAGGACAGTTGTTCCATTCATAATAGTGCAAAGTCCAGAAGACATGGGAATACATAGAAAAAAATTTAATAAGGCACAGAGCCTTGATGAAGAAGATTAGAAGGTCTTATTGATGGTTATAAAACAAGTTTTGAACAAATAGATATTTCGTGTTCTAAAAATTAACATACTCATTGTTTTCCAATTAGGATCCCATTTAAGGTTTTTTTGGTTGTTTCTTTTGGTTTTCTGTTTTTTGAATTGGATGACATCTCAGATTTGTTTAGCTGAGTAAATGCAAAGAATAATGCAATCAGCTTCCCAGGTGGCTCAGTGGTAAAGAATCCACCTGCAATGCAGGAGATGCAGGTTCAATCCCTGGGTCTGGAAGATCCTCTGGAGAAGGGAATGGCAACCCAATCCAGTATTCTTGCCTGGAAAATTCCATGCACAGAGGAGCCTGGCGGGCTATAGTCCATGGGGTCACAAAGAGTCAGACATGACTGAGCAACTGAGCATGTAGCAAATATGAAAGAAGAATAACACTTGAGCAGGCATCTTGTCTGAATGTCAGAAATTCTGTAGTTCAAAAAAGATGTGCTTTTCATCATAGGGGACTGGAATGCAAAAGTAGGAAGTCAAGAGACACCTGGAGACAGGCAAGTTTGATCTTGGGATACAAAATGAAGCAGGGCAAAGGCTAACAGTTTTGCCAAGAGAACGCGCTGGTAATAGCAAACACTCTCTTCCTAGCAACACAAGAAAAGACTCTAAACATCTGGGCATTACCAGATGGTTAATAGTGAAATCAGATTGATTATATTCTTTGCAGCTGAAGATAGAGAAGCTCTATACAGTCAGCAAGAGCTGTCTTGCTGGAAGCTGACTGTCGCTCAGATCATGAACTGCTTATTGCCAAAGTCAGACTTAAAATGAAAAAAGTAGGGAAAACCACTGGGCCATTCAGGTATGACCTAAATGCCATTCCTTACGATTATACAGTGTAAGTAAGAAATAGATTCAAGGGATTAGATATGATAGAGTGCCTGAAGAACTATGGATGGAGGTTCATAACATTGTACAGGAGGTGGTGATCAAACCATCCCCAAGAAAAAGAAATGCAAAAAGGCAAAATGGTTGTCTGAGGAGGACTTACAAGTAGCTGAGAAAAGAAGAGAAAGGCAAAGGAGAAAAGGATAGATATATCCATTTGAATGCTGAAAGATATACCCATCTGAAGAGTTCCAAAGAATAGCAAGGAGAGATAAGAAAGCCTTCTTCAGTGAACAATACAAAGAAATAGAGGAAAATAATAGAATGGGAAAGACTAGAGATCTTTTCAAGAAAGTTAGAGATACTAAGGAAACACTTCACACAAAGAAGGGTACGATAGACAGAAACAGTATGGACATAACAGAAGCAGAAGACATTAAGAGGTGGCAAGAATACACAGAAGAACTGTACAAAAAAGATCTTCATGACCCAGATAACCACAATGGTGTGATCACTTACCTAGAGCCCAACATCCTGGAGTGTGAAGTCAAGCAGGCCTTAGGAAGCATCCCTACGGACAAAGCTAGTGGAGATGATGGAATTCCAGTTGAGCTATTTCAAATACTAAAAGGGGATGCTGTGAAAGTGCCCCACTCAATAGACCAGCAAATTTGGAAAACTCAGCAGTGATAGGACTGGAAAAGGTCAGTGTTCATTCCAATCCCAAAGAAGGGCAATGCCAAAGAATGTTCAAACTACCATACAGTTGCACTCATCTCACATGCTAGCAAAGTAATGCTCAAAATTCTCCAAGCTAGGCTTCAACAGTATGTGAAACAAGAAATTCCAGATGTTCAAGTTGGGTTTAGAAAAGACAGAGAAACCAGAGATCAAATTGCCAACATCCATTGGATCATAGAAAAAGCAAAAGGATTCCAGAAAAACATCTGCTTCACTGACTATGCCAAAGCCTTTGACTGTGTGGATCACAACAAACTGGAATATTCTTCAAGAGATGGGAATACCAGACCACCTGACCTGCCTTCTACGAAACCTGTTATGCAGGTCAGGAAGCAACAGTTAGAACCGGACATAGAACAATGGACTGGTTCCAGATTGGGAAAGGAGTATGTCAAGGCTGTATATTGTCACCCTGCTTATTTGACTTCTATGCAGAGTACATCATGTGAAATGCCAGGCTGGATGAAGTTCAAGCTGGAATCAAGATTGCCGGGAGAAATATCAATAACCTCAGATACGCAGATCACACCACCCTTATGGCAGAAAACGAAGAGAAACTAAAGAGCCTCTTGATGAAGGTGAAAGAGAAGAGTGAGAAAGCTGGCTTAGAACTCAACATTCAAAAAACGAAGATCATGGCATCAGGTCCCATCACTTCATGGCAAATGGATGAGGAAACAATGGAAACAGCGACAAGACTATTTCCTTGGGTTCAAAAATCACTGAATGATCACTACAGCCACGAAATTAAAAGACACTTGCTCCTTGGAAGAAAAGCTGTGACCAACCTAGACAGCACATTAAAAAGCAGAGACATTACTTTGCTGGCAAAGGTCTTTCTAATCAAAGCTATGGTTTTTTCCAGTAGTCACATATGGATGCAAGAGTTGGACCATAAAGAAAGCTGAGCGCTGAAGAATTGATGCTTTTGGACCGTGGTGTTGGAGAAGACTCTTGAGAGTCCCTTGGAGAGCAAGGAGATCAAACCAGTCAATCCTAAAGGAAATCAATCCTGAATATTCATTGGCAGGACTGATGCTGAAGCTGAAGTTCCAATACTTTGGTCGACTGATGGGAAGAACTAACTCGTGGGAAAAGGCTCTGATGCTGGGAAAGATTGAAGGCGGGAGGAGAAGGTGACGATAGAGAATAAGATGGTTGGATGGCATCACTGACTCAATGGACATGAGTTTGAGCAAAGTCAGGGAGATATTGAAGAACAAGGGAATCCTGGTGTGCTGCTGTCCATGGGGTCACAAAGAGTTGGACAGAACTGAGTGACTGAACAACAATAACTTATCAAATCAGTATGGTATTGGTATGGGTGCTCAGTCACTTCAGTCATGTTCGACTCTTTGCCACCCTATGGACTGTAGCCCACCAGGCTCCTCTGTACCCATATTGGTATGGGAATAAACATATAGATTAGTGGACCAGAGCAGAATCCAGAAATAGATCCTGGGATAAAAGGAAATTTAGTAGGTAACCTGAGGGCATTTCAGTGGGAAGAATGGGTTAGTCAGTGAAGAATGCTGGCGTGTCCAGATGTACGGAAGAAAGTGAGATTGGACCCCTAGCTTGTATAAACATAAATCTCAGGTGAACTCAGTGCTTAAATATAAAAGGTAAAAGTGTAAAACTCTTCCAAGGAAATCTAGAAGGGCATTCTAGGACTGGGGAAGACCAAGCAAAAGACTGGAGACTGAGAAGCTCTTAAATGACAGACTTACTTGGCTGTATTTGAATGTAGAGCTTGCCTACAGGCAAGAGATGCAGTAGGCAATATCAGTAGTCCTATGAAGGAGCTGGAAAATAATGTTCATGGAACAGGAAAGAGTGCTAACAGATATCGTATGTGAGGGCTCTTCCAATTGGCAAGAAGAACAAATAAACAAAGGGAAAAAATCTGGAAGAGAGAAATGAGAGCCAGATACAAAAGGCAGTTTGTAGAAAAGCAGATGTGCGTGTAATATCAGCACACACAGGAGAATGTTCAGAAATCCAACGAGAGTCAGGGCAGTGCCGGTTACCTTGATATAAATTAGTATGGCTCTATTCATTTCACACTGAAAAACAGTGAAAATACCTACGTGTGGCTATTGCTGGAGGGAGTGTGGATTATCAGAACCTTTTTGGAAAGCAGTCTGGTAACCATTCAGTGCATCTGCTTTTCTGAGTCATCTGAGATTCACTTCATTAAGAAATGAAAACAGTACATAGCATATATGTCCAAGTGTGTTTATTGCAAACATGGTTTGTAGTTGTAAAAAAAAAAACCACCAAAAAGCAATACTCACTTAGGATGAATTATGGTATTTTCATACCAGTGCACAGTAGGCAGCTATTAAAGAAAGGATCCGTTGGTGCCATGCAGGTAATGCGCACAAGTGTGAATAATATCCCATTTTGTAAAATAGATTTTAAAAAGCCACTGTATAATATACCTGCAGTTGAGTTATAACTGGTTGTGATGATAATGTGAGCATGGAGGAAATTAGCAATGACCTGAGGAGGAGAGGGTAGGGAGACACTGGCTCTGTCTGCTGCCCTCCCCAGGGGGTATGGAATGGTCATGTGGAAGACTGTGTAGGTGTGTGGAAATGTTAGTGTAAAACAGGGAGATGTTCCCAAGAGTAGCTGTGTGTGACTGGCATTCTCCAACAGGGTCTGACCTGGTTTTGAATATAGCCTGCAGTGAGCTCTCAGATGTGGACTGCTCCCCAGGGCAGAGGCAGCTTCTGCAGGGGCTGGAGATGTCAGCAGAGGGCTGGTCTCCTCGCAGCCTCAGGGAGCCATCAGGCAGATAGAAGAAGCCCAAGTTTCAGGCTTTGGGTGGCAGCTGGGGTCAGAATCGGGGGGACAGCAAGCCGAGGGTCTGATCACAGCGCTTCACCACAGATTGGCTGGATTCCCAGGCAGAGGTCTGCTGAGGCTGGGGTCCCTGCTTTCTGTTGTTCCTGCCCAGGCCTGGTAGGGGCTCCCAGGCAGCTGAGCCCCTTGGGAGCTGACACTCAGGTGACAGATGGCTAGAACCGCAGTAAGGGCTGAGCCCAGACAGGGACGAGATGTTTGCATTTGTCCTCAGTCATCAAACATTGTCCAGGAAATAATCTCTCCGGGGAATCTTATGTAAACTAGAACTGATGCTCTTGTGTCTGTGCTGGTGAACAGTCTGATAATAACACAGGCCTCGCCTTCCTCTCCTGCTTCTCCAGCTGGGTGCGTGGAATCCGGTGAAAATGTAACAAACACGACTTACGTTTTCTCCAGAAAAAATCTTAAAAGGTAGGCAATTAAAGAAATACACGAAACATTTACCCATATTTTTTTTGCTTTTGTTAAGTGATGGTGCCTTTTTGCAAAACCGCAATTCATCTTCCAGGCCCATCGCCCACCTTCCGTGTCCTGGGAAGGCGACGCTTGCTGTCCGCTGCTGCCCTGTCTACTTCGAGCTGAGGCCGGTGGCGGAAGCAGGTGTGTTAAGTGACCCGGGCAGGGAGGGAAGAAGTAAGTGGGGGGGTTGGTTCCCTTTCATCTGTCTTAGGAGCAAAGATTGACCTTATCAAAATACTTGTCAGCCTACCCATTGTCTAGAATACACTCTTTTTTTTTTTTGCTACAAGCAACTTTAAAGGAATGAAAGTAGTAACTTTGTTTCTTTGCTTCTTGGTTGACTATTATTCATTATCCATATCCTGTGCAGTAAAAATGATACATGAACTGGATTTCTGTGTAACTGTTTTCCCTCCACTGGCTGCTTTTAGGATTTTTCTCTTTGTCAGTGGCTTTAAGTAGTCCTATTACAGTGTGCCTGCCACAGTTTTCTTCATGTTTCTTGTGCTTGGGGTTCATTGACTGGCTTAGATCTGCAAGTTTATAGTTTCCGTCAAATTAGGGGAGCTTTTTAAAAAAATATTTATTTATTTGGTTGTACCTGATTAGCGGCTTCCCTGGTGGCTCAGATGGTAAAGCATCTGCCTGCAATGCAGGAGACCTGGGTTTGATCCCTGGATCAGGAAGATCCCCTGGAGAAGGAAATGGCAACCCACTCCAGTGTTCTTGCCTGGAAAATCCCATGGACGGAGGAGCCTGGTAGGCTACAGTCCATGGGGTCACAAAGAGTCGGACACGACTGAGCAACTTCACCCAGTCTTAGTTGTGGGTGCGGGATCTTTAGTTGGGGCACATGGGAACTAATTCCCTGACCAGGGATTGAACCCCAGCACTCCGCTGTGTTGGGAGCACAGAATCTTATCCACTAGACCTCCAGGAAAGTCCCAGATGTGGGGAGCTTCGCCACGTACTTCTTCAGAGACTTTGTTCTGTCATCCTCTCTCTCTCTCCTCTTCTTCAGGGACTCCAGGTACACGTGTATCAGGCTGCTTGGTTACCCACGCTTGCTGATGCTCTGTTTGCTTGGCTTCCTCCACCCCCTGCCCGCAGTGTTTTATTTTGGGCAGTTTCTATAGTTTCTACAGCTGTGCTTTGGGTTCACTTACCTTTTCTTCTCTTGTTACTGGCCCCTTGGTGCCATCCAGTGCATTTTCTACCTGGGACAGTGTGGCTTTCATCTCCAGAGTTAAAATTGGTTCTTCCTTACGCATATCTGCTTTCTTCTTGCTTCTTGAACACGTAGACAACAGTTTTTAAAACAACTCTTTTAATGGCTTTGTATACGAAGGGTTGGTTTCGATTGACTTTTTTCTCCTCATGATGGGTATTTTTCTGCTTCTTGGCATGCCTGATAATTTTTTATTAGACATTATGGATTTTACCTTAGTGGATGCAGATGTATTTTCATTCTTTTTTTTTCTTTTTAAATTTTGGCTGTGCTCCCTGGCTCCAGCATTTGTTGTCTGTAGACTTTTAAAGGATGGCCGCTCTGACTGGTGTGAGGTAGTACCTCACTGTAGTTTAGATTTGTATTTCTCTAGTAATTAGCGATGTTGAGCATCTTTTCACATGGGCCATCTGTATGTCTTCTTTGGAGAAATGTCTATTTAGGTCTCCTGGCCATTTTTGGATAGGGTTGTTTTTTGTTGCTGTTGACTTGCATGAGTTGTTTGTGTATTTTGGAAATTAAGCCCTTGTCCATAGCATCAGTTGCAGATACTTCCTCCCATCTTGTGGATTGTCTGTTGGTTTGATTGCTGGCCTTCTTAGGGATGGCTCTTTCTTCCCTGTAGTTTTCTCACACGCGTGCACTGCCAGCACCAGCTAAAGACTCAGGAGGCCCCTGCAGCTCTCTCTCTCTGCCCCCCCACCACTGGCCTCTTGGCTCCCAGCTCGGGGCGTCTGCTGGCTGCCGCCTGGTTCCCTCCACCTTTGCGGGGCCTGGAAACTCCAGGCAGTAGGTGGGGGCGGTGGCAGGACTCGGGTCTCTTGCTTCCCGTCTCTGCGAGATTGCTGTCCTTAATGGGCTCGTGGACAGTGTCCCCCAAACCCTGGTTTCAGTATTCTGCCAGGTATTTTAATTCTTTCAGAGGAAGGGTCAGTTGGTCCCTGTTACTCCAAGGCTAGATGCAGAAGCTGTTTTCAAGTTTCTAAACCTTTACGTGAATGTCTTCCGTGCTAGCTCAGCTGGTAAAGAATCCGCCTGCAATGCAGGAGATCTCTGTTCGATTCCTGGGTCAGAAAGATACTCTGGAGAAGGGATAGTCTACGCACTCCAGTATTCTTGGGCTTCCCTGGTGGCTCAGTTGGTAAAGAATCTGCCTGCAATGCGGGAGACCTGAGTTCAATCCCTGGGTTGGGAAGATCCCCTGGAGTAGGAAATGGGAACCCACTCCAGTGTTCTTGCCTGGAGAATTCCATGGACAGAGGAGCCTGGTGGGCTACAGTCCGTGGGGTCGCAAAGAGTCGGCCATGACTAAGCAACTTAGTACAGTGCAGACAGCATGAAAACATCCCTTGATAAGACGTTTCTATGCGACCCTGATTTTTCCTTGTCAGGCCCTGACCCCTGGGTGGCTTGCCTCATTCACACATCTTCCTTTCCTTCTTTTCGGACCTCAGGCGCCCCTGAGTCTCAGATCATAACATGGTGTCCTCATTGGTTCATGTGTGGTTCTCCTTGATTCTTACGTGTGTGATAGTCACTCAGTCATGTCCGACTCTTTGTGACCCCATGGACTGTAGCCCACCAGGCTCCTCTGTCCATGGGATGCTAAAGGCAAGAGTACCGGAGTGGGTTGCCATGCCCTCCTCCAGGGGATCTTCCCGACCCAGGGATCAAACCCTGGTCTCCCACACTGCAGGCAGAGTCTTTACTATCTGAGCCACCTGGGAAGCCCTGGATTCTGATATTCATATGTAAAGTAAGACAAAAGTGAATTCTGTAAGGCATACAGCAAACTAGTCTTTCGTGAAATTATGTCACTTAGGTCCCCAGGGAGAGGGCTTTGGTGCGGGGTGGGGGTGTGGAAATGTGTTTTCTTTGGGAACTTGGCTTGTTTGACCTTCTCTGTTGCTGTGTTCGCCCATCACCAGAGCCGGGCATGGAGCTGGTGAGCCTGCCCTACCGCTTGGTGTTCGCGGTGGCTTCCGAGGACTCGGTGCTCCTGTACGACACCCAGCAGCTGTTCCCGTTCGGCTACGTGTCCAACATCCATTACCATACCCTGAGTGATATTTCCTGGTGAGTGGACAGCAAGGACGTGTACCTTCCCCTGGAGTAGCCCTGTAGTTGGCTTGGTTGGCCCTTATTTACCAGCTTTTGTTTTTTTAAAAAAGATTAACGTTAAAAGGGAAGCTGTGTCTCATTTGCTACAATACTGCTTCTGGTGGTCACCTTGGTGGGTGTTGATGCCACACGGATTGCCCTGTGGATTCTTCTCATTCTCATAAACCGAGGGGAAGACGCCTGGGCTCCCTGGTCGTCTGGGGACTCGCCAGGCTCCCGGGAGAAAGGAAGCCCAGACTCAGGGAGGGGCCCCGGCAGCGGGCCCGTCCTGGGGGGTTGCCGCCTTGGCCTTCCTGCTTGGGGTCCTCAGCACCCCCGGGCTTCTTCCTCCATCTCTCCTGCCTGCTGGGGCCCAGCCTGGGCCTGGCCACCCTGCCACCCGGCTCCTGCTCTTTGTAACTCTTGATCTTCTTTTAGTCCTCTTTTTATCTTGGTGGGCGAGAGGAGGCTGTCTCACCTTGATTCCCCAGTGAAGTTCGTGATGAGGCAGAGACGGTGGGGTGGGGAATGGGGGGGCAGGGAAGGGGCTCCATGAGCCCTTTCTCAGCCGGGCCCCCTCCCTCCGACAACTCTTGTCTTCAAACTATGCTGGGGACGGTGGTCGAACTTCGTTTTCCCGACTGGTGATGAGCACGCCCAGGGTGGCCCACAGAGTTTGGTAAACTTCCTCCTTTCTGCTTCTGTTTTGGGAACGAAGGTCCAGTGACGGGGCCTTCCTGGCCATCTCTTCCACGGACGGTTATTGCTCCTTTGTGACGTTCGAGAAAGATGAGCTTGGAATCCCCCTGAAAGAGAAGCCGGTTCTGAGTGTGCGAACTCCTGATACAGCGAAGAAAACCAAGAGTCAGACCCCCTCGGGGTCTTCGCCAGGACCCAGGCTGGGGGAGGGGACCCCCACTGGCCGAGTCCAGGACCCCAGCAGCCCCTCCGCCACCCCGCCACAAGCAAAACAGTCTCCGGCCCCCCCGGCGGCCAAGGACATCCCTGCAGCCGCTCCTGGTGCCAGAGGCTCCCCGTCAGGGACCCCCAAGGAGAAGCCCCTGCAACCCAGCGGTCAGAATGCCAAGGCCCAGCCATCCCGGAGGGTCACCCTGAACACCCTGCAGGCCTGGAGCAAGCCCACACCCAGGTGAGCACTCGGACGCAGAAAGAAAGCATCCTTGCGGTTGGAAAAACAGCACGAGCTGAAAGCCCTACGCCCTGTACCATGTGGTCTCCCACACAGCAGCTGGACAGACGTTTCCTGACGTCCGAGGGGCCCCTTCTACCTTGCTTCTAGGTGGGAGAGGGGAGTGGGACGGTGTTGAAGTCTTTTTGATATTAAAGTCCCCCCCCCTTAATTTCTTGTGAGCTTCTTTCAGTTAGAATTTTAAAAAAGTAACTTGAGAATTGAGACTGGATTTTTTTTTATTTTATTTATTTATTTTTTTTTAGCTTTCAAACTGAATGGTTATTTTATTTTATTTATTTATTTTTTAAAATAAATTTATTTATTTAGTTGGGGGTTAATTACTTTTTTTTTTAATAAATTTATTTATTTTAGTTGGGGGCTAACTACTTTACAATATTGTAGTGGTTTTTGCCATACATTGACATGAATCAGCCATGGGTTTACATGTGTTCCCTATCCTGAACCCCGCTCCCACCTCCCTCCCCATCCCATCCCTCTGGGTCATCCCATTGCCCCAGCCCTGAGCATTTGTCTCATGCATTGAACCTGGAATGGTGTTCTGTTTCACATATAATAATATACATATTTCAATGCTATTCTCCCAGAACGTCCCACCCTCACCTTCTCCCTCAGAGTCCATAAGACCGTTCTATGCATCTGTGTCTCTTATTCTGTCTCGCATATAGGGTTATCATTACCATCTTTCAAATTCCATATATATGCATTAGTATACTGTATTGGTGTTTTTCTTTCTGGCTTACTTCACTCTGTATAATGGGCTCCAGTTTCATCCATCTCAATAGAACTGATTCAAATGTATTCTTTTTAATGGCTGAGTAATATTCCATTGTGTATATGTACCACAGCTTCCTTATCCATTCGTCTGCTGATGGACATCTAGGTTGCTTCCATGTCCTGGCTATTATAAACAGTGCTGTGATGAACATTGGGGTACACATGTCTCTTTCAATTCTGGTTTCCTCAGTGTGTATGCCCAGCAGTGGGATTGCTGGGTCATATGGCAGTTCTAGTCCCAGTTTTTTAAGGAATCTCCACACTGATCTCCATAGTGGCTGTACTAGTTTACATTCCCACCAACAGTGTAAGAGGGTTCCCTTTTCTCCACACCCTCTCCAGCATTTATTTTTTGTAGACTTTTGGATAGCAGCCATTCTGACTGGCATGAAATGGTACCTCATAGTGGTTTTGATTTGCATTTCTCTGATAATGAGTGATGTTGAGCATCTTTTCATGTGTTTGTTAGCCATCTGTAGGTCTTCTTTGGAGAAATATCTGTTTAGTTCTTTGGCCCATTTTTTGATTGGGTCGTTTATTTTTCTGGAATTCAGCTGCAGGAGTTGCTTGTGTATTTTTGAGTTGAATTGTTTGTTGCTTCGTTTGCTATTATTTTCTCCCATTCTGAAGGCTGTCTTTTCACCTTGCTTATAGTTTCCTTTGTTGTGCAAAAGCTTTTAATTTTAATTAGGTCCCATTTGTTTATTTTTGCTTTTATTTCCAATATTCTGGGAGATGGGTCATGGAGGATCCTGCTGTGGTTTATGTCGGAGAGTGTTTTGCCTATGTTTTCCTCTAGGAGTTTTATAGTTTCTGGTCTTCCGTTTAGATCTTTAATCCATTTTGAGTTTATTTTTGTGTATGGTGTTAGAAGGTGTTCTAGTTTCATTCTTTTACAAGTGGTTGACTGGTTTTCCCAGCACCACTTGTTAAAGAGATTGTCTTTTCTCCATTGTATATTCTTGCCTCCTTTGTCGAAGATAAGGTATCCATAGGTGTGTGGATTTATCTCTGGGCTTTCTATTTTGTTCCACTGATCTTTATTTCTATCTTTGTGCCAGTACCATACTGTCTTGATGACTGTGGCTTTGTAGTAGAGTCTGAAGTCAGGCAGGTTGATTCCTCCAGCTCCATTCTTCTTTCTCAAGATTGCTGTGGCTATTCGAGGTTTTTTATATTTCCATACAAATTGTGAAATTGTTTGTTCTAGTTCTGTGAAAAATACCGTTGGTAGCTTGATAGGGATTGCATTGAATCTATTGATTGCTTTGGGTAGTATACTCATTTTCACTATATTAATTCTTCCAATCCATGAACATGGTATATTTCTCCATCTATCTGTGCCCTCTTTCTTTCATCAGAGGGGAGATAGAGGTTCCCTGGGGGAGAAGAAAGAGCGTCAGTAGGGGGAGAGAGTAATCAAGCCAGTAATCACACTCCTGAGTAAAAATGGGTACTAAAGATTGGGTTCTTAAATGTACAAAATTGATATCAAATATGGAAAACAAAGATTAAAAATCTAGAGTAGAGGTTAGACTCTTAAAAAAATACAATATTAAAAAAAACAAAATCACAAAAAGTATAAGATACATGTATGCAGTTTGCTTTAAAAATAGGGTCTTTTTTTTTTTGCAAGGTAATAGTGGGTTATAAAAATGAAAATTAAAGGTGTAATTGGATTTTTTTTAAAAAGAACCATCCGTGTCTTGGAGCTTCCATACTGGAAGCCACGTCCGATAGGCTCTATATGAAGCATCTAGCAGAGCAGTTAGTGTGTCACTGGAACAAAGCACAGATTTTGAAGCTTTTAGATGATTGGTCGACTATTATTTATGTGATGATTTCACTGAGTATGTGATCCTTAGTTACTAAGTAAGGAGGCACATTGACACAGTATTCAGCGCCTCGTGTGATGTCAGCTGATACCTGTGTTTCCTTGGAACCTTGGTACCATATACAGTCAATCCCTGTGACACTCATGACCTTTTACTTCTCTTTTTAATCCAGGAGAATAAATTTAATACCCTTAAAGACAGATTCTCCACTGAACTCCACATCAACCTCCATAACTTCCAGCCCTTCCACAGAGGAAATTCAATCAGGTGAGCAATGCTGTGGGCTTCCCTGGTGGCTCAGCTGGTAAAGAATCTGCCTGCAATGCAGGAGACCCAGGTTCTATCCCTGGGTCGGGAAGATCCCCTGGAGAAGGGAACAGCCACCCACTCCAGTACTGTTGCCTGGAGAATCCCATGGACAGAGGAGCCTGGTGGGCTGCAGTCTATGGGGTCACAAAGAGTCAGACACCACAGAGTGATTAACACTTTCACTTTCAAGCAACACTGTTACTGGTCTAATATAATTAACGAGAATATTGTCTCTTTTGGAAATGAACACCATGTGACTTTAAGTCACTTCTGAGAAAGCAAGGATGCATCTTGGGACTTCCTTGGTGGTCCAGTGGCTAAGACTCCACTCTTCCAATGTAGAGGGCATGGGTTTAATCCCTGGATGGGGAACTAGATCCTGTGTGTCTCCACTAAGACCCCACACTGCCATATAAATAAAAATACATAAAACCTGGCTTTAAAAAAGGATACATCTTACCAGGCTTGTCATTTAAACCTGATGGGGAGACAGTGTAGAGCTGGTTCTCAATTCGGCCCTGTTGGCGCTGTGGGCGTCAGTCCTTGCTGTGGGGCTGTCCTGAGGATGCAGGTGGCGTAGCAGCACCCCTGAGTGCTCTCATCCCTTCCCCTTCCTTGTGACATTCTGCAGCGTCACCAGATTCTGCCCACTGCCCCTCGAGGGACGAAGCCACCCCTGGCTGCGAACCGCTGGGTCAGATCTCCCCTTCAATCCACGAAGGACCGGGCCAGGCAGTCCAGTTCCTTTGTCTGGACACGAAATTTATCTCGTAAACTTCAGCTCTTAACTTTAGAGACGTCTTCACTCACCTGCCAACCTTGTGTGTGTTTAAGCCTCAGAGATGCCTGCAGACCCTCAGGTCAGTCCCCCGGAGCTGAAGCGACCCCGACTCAGTGAGCATGGAGAAGGACCCCGAGACACGGACCCTTGATGAGACCTGTCCTGTGCCTGAAGGCTGCCAGCTCTGGGGCCCCCGGGTGCCAGGGAGGGGCAGGCCTGAAGGCACCTGAGACCAGTGGCATCTGATGGAAATGGATTTCAGTAACAGAAGATACATGTGGACTGGTTTTCTCCAGAAATATGTTGCCTCTTGTATTTAGGATACGTTTTTACCTCGGAGATGTGAACATCTTAATAGACTACATTCTCTTTTTCTTGAGTTTCTGAGATGGGAGCCCTGTATCGTTCATGGGGTCACAGAGACTCGGATACGACTGAGCGCCTTCCACTTTCAGTGTTCCCTAGTGTGAAAATGACTGACTCCCGCCTCGGAATATTTGTTTGAAAACGCAGACACTTGCCGGTGGACTCTCCTACAGCTGGGATTAGAGGAGACAGTACTTTGAGAAGATTTATTCCCTTGGGTTTTAGTGTGTTGGATTATTTGATCAACCTAGCTCCTAAATAGTTGATTAACTTTTGGAAGTTTGTTATGTTTGCTTTCAGATTTTAAAGGTAATAATGCTCTTTCTAGAAAGATAGTAACCTAGAGTGAATTAGGAAAAACGGGGTTGGAGGTGGAAATCATCCATCTCACCACCAGAAGGAAACCCTTGCTACTATTTCAGCATATTTCCTTTTTTAAATTTTTTTTTTAATGTTTTTTTTGGGAGGAGGAAGGGTTGCGATTTTACTTTATACGCAATTTGGTTAACACATAGGTTACCTTCTTGATTTTTCAAAGCAAAAGAAGTGTCTTTCCTCAGTGGTCTGTGCTTCTGCTTGCTCAGCACCTGGGCTGCTGGTGTGGTCCTTTCCCTCCTGGGGGTAAACGGGCCTTGCGGGCTGAGATGTGTGATGTGCCGTCCCTGCAGCAGGCATCACACGTTTGGAGGCTCCTCTTAGCACAAGAGAGGTGGCGACGGCGCGGCTCCGGACGCCGGTGCGGCTGCGTCACGCTGAGCGGAGCTGACAGTTGCTTCCGCGACGCCTGATGCCCGTCACCCCCGCATGATGAAGCCTCCAGGCGAGGCTGCACCAGCGCCCCCTGCCCCGTCTGAGCCAGACCAGAGGGCGAGTTCAGAGCCCCTGAGGGCGGGAGAACGACCTTACTCAGCTGAGGCTAGCAGCAAGCAAGAGTTGGAAAGAACTTGGTTCCTTGTTGCGTCATCCACAGCCTGTGCACGTGTGTGCGCTCAGTCGTGTCCGACTCTCTGCGACCCCATGGGCTGCAGCCCCTGCCAGCCTCCTCGGTCCATGGGATGCTCCAGGCAAGAATACCGGAGCGGGTTGTCATGTCCTCCTCCAGGGAGTCTTCCCGAAGCCACGTCTCCTGCATCGTCAGGCAGATTCTTAACCGCTGAGTCACCTGGGAAGCTCCGTTCACAACCCAGTTAACCGGAAAAAGAGCCCGCCTCCCTCTCCACAGGAAAGAAGCAAAGGGGGTGATTTACAACGTGGAGAGCTTGCAGGTGAATCAAGGCAGAGTTGTAGTAACGCAGGTGTGGGTCATGACCAGTAGGAAGACGTTTTACGTTTCAAGCAGAGCAGCTGTTCTGACCAGGGGCTCTCCACCTTGAGGTCATCCGAAGAGCTGTCAGACGTCGACGCCCGGGTCCTGCCGCCCAAGTCTGGCCTCCTTGGTCTGGGGCGCCGGCTGAACCTCAGGATTCTCGAAAGCTCGTCTGGCGATCTGAGGTGCAGCCAGGATTGAGAAGTCAAGAGAGGGAACCTTTCCCCGGAGACGGTCTCTGCCGATTAAATGCATTTGCAGCAAAAGCTGTCTCTTGCTTCTCTGGTCCATCACTGAGGGACAGCAGCGCTGCTTTACCAAACCGAAAGGATAACAATGTGTGGGTGATGCCATCAACTCTTCAGAAGAAAGATGACCTTAAATTTCCTGCAGCTGGGGACTTCCCTGGCCGTCTGATGCCTAAGACTCCGGCGTGCTTCCAATGCAGGGGCGGGGCGCAGGTTCGACCTCTGTTCGGGGAAATAAGAGCCCATGTGCTACGCGGCTCAGCCAAGAAATGAAAATACCCTGCAGCTGGAGCGAGGAATCTTTGGTAGCGGTTGGTCCCTGTGCCAACAGGAGTCATTGTGGATCCCACGTGCCTCGGTGAGCAGGTCTGCTCTGACCACCCCCAGCGGAGGGGCGACAGGGATGGAGGGAGGAGGTAGGGTGCATGTTTATAGGCACAGTTATTACCCGTTTGCCACCCTGACTATAAATTACACGCTCGGCAGTAAGAGCCCCAGCGGCAGCTCCCCCGCGTCCTGATCTAAAGCCGCCTGCTTCCACCCGGGTGGTGGCGAGGGAGCTGCTGCGGGGGCCGTATCCCTGCTGAGCGCAGGGACCTGCTCGCCATTCTGATCTGTAGGCGGATGGGGTTTGTGTCTGAATCCTGGCTGCCTGCTGGGTGGAGAGAGGCTTGGGAGAACTTAATAACAAGTTCCTGGAGTCTGGGGAGGAGTGGCCTGTAGGCCCGCGGGAGGAGGGCTGGCGGGTCGGCCAGCAGCAGAGGTGATGGTTCCGTCACACCAGGCGCATGCACAGGGCCCGCGGTGGGTCACCAGGCCCATCAGGGCGCCCTCCGGGGCCAAGGCCCCCCGTGGGGAAGAGGCAGGAGGGGAGCAGGAGGGTGAGTTAATGTCCAGTTGTCTGACCCATTTCTGGCCCCTGCCAGCCACTGTGGTCCTCCTGAAAGCACCTCTGTCTGCATTGTCATGATGCTCTGGACCCTTCTTACTAAAATGATTTATCAGTGTTCATTTAAATAGCATAGGTCTCGAGTCCTCGGGTTGAGTGAGGGGTGCAGGATGAACGGGCCTGGCCCCCTGTCCCAACCAGACTCGCCCAGCACTCTTGTATCTCCCCTTTTTCGCTGTATTGCAGTTTCAGCTCCCTCTCCCCTGATGTGTGTGTGTGTCTGTGTGTCTGTCTGTCTGTCTATGGGAGAGGCAGGACCTCGGACAAGCTACTTCATCTGAGGGAGTTTCTTCACAGCTTTAAAGACTATGCCTCCTTTGGTAGGGGAGAAGGGTCAGAGAAAGGGCAGTAGGGCAGAAATGAGAAACAGAATTAATGGCTGAGGGTAAACCAGATCCCGTCTCCTCCTTTTGTATGGGAGTCACAGGCATAAGGGTTTCACTGGTGGCTCAGCTGGTAAAGAATCTGCCCGGAATGCGGGAGACCTGGGTTCAATCCCTGGATTGGGAAGATGCCCTGGAGAAGGGAAAGGCTGTCCACCCCAATATTCTGGCCTGGAGAATCCCATGGACAGTCCATGGGGTTGCAAAGAGTCCGGCCCGACTAAGCGACTTTCACTTTCAATAGGCACCTGCTCTCGCCGGAGAAGGCAATGGCACCCCACTCCAGTACTCTTGCCTGGAAAATCCCATGGATGGAGGAGCCTGGTAGGCTGTGGTCCATGGGGTCGCGAAGAGTCGGACACGACTGAGCATCTTCACTTTCACTTTTCACTTTCATGCATTGGAGAAGGAAATGGCAACCCACTCCAGTGTTCTTGCCTGGAGAATCCCAGGGACGGGGGAGCCTGGTGGGCTGTCGTCTCTGGGGTCGCACAGAGTCAGACACGACTGAAGTGATTTAGCACTTAGCACTTGCCTAGGTATGAACTCTCATGGGCACTAGAGGGCGCTGTACGCACCGACCCGGCCTGGTACTAGAATCTGGTCTGGTACTGCCTGGCTTGGAGTCTCTGCTGCCTACTCAGTTCCACCTCTCCCGGAGGGGTCCACGTCCCTGACAGGCTTGACGTGAGTGGCCTTGGATGCCAGCTTCAGCCCCTGCTGGCCAGGCAGAGCAACAAATCACGGTGGGAGAGGATTACGGAAATAATCCGTGTGTCCTCACCCGCTCACTTGGTTCATCTGTCTATTGGACACGTAGATACCCTGGTAGCTTAGCTGGTAAAGAATCCGCCTGCCATGTGGGAGACATGGATTCGAGCCCTGGCTTGGATCCCACTCCGGTATTCTTGCCTGGAGAATCCCCATGGACAGAATCCCCATGGACTGGTAGGCTACAGTCCGCGGGGTCACTAAGAGTTGGACACAACTGAGCGACTAAACACAGCACAGCACACAGACACCAGTGGATACATCGGGGCACAAAACAGAGCTCTGCACTCCCGCAGCTCACGTTCTGCTTGGGGGAGACCAACCATAAGGCTAGTGCATGTAAGAAGACGACATGGAAAAAAGAGAAAGATGAGGGGCGTTAGGGGAGCTGGGTGGAGGGTGGGTTGCAGCTTACAGTGGGGAAGGCCTCTCGGGAAGGGGGGGGAAACAAGGGAGGGGGTGGGGAAGGAAGGAGGCAGATCAGGCGTTTAGGTTTTCCCAGTAGCAAGACACCCTTCTCAGCTTGTCTCTGATGCATCCAGTGGGCATCCCCTGGGCTCAGGCTGCTCCTGAGTGATGGGGGTGGGGACAGACGGCAGCCCTCTGCCAGTGAGGAGCCCCACCACCAGCTCCTCAGTCTCCCTTGGCGCCTCACGCTCACCTGGCATCGAGAGTGGGTTCAGTTCAGTTCATTCGCTCAGTCGTGTCCAACTCTTTGCGACCCCATGGACTGCAGCATGCCAGGCCTCCCTGTCCATCACCAACTCCCAGAGTTTACTCAGACTCACGTCCGTTGAGTTGATGATGCCATCCAGACACCTCATCCTCTATCGTCGTCCCCTTCTCCTGCCCTCAATCTTTCCCAGCATCAGGGTCTTTTCCAATAAGTCAGCTCTTCACATCAGGTGGCCAAAGTATTGGAGTTGCAGCTTCAACATCAGTCCTTCCAATGAACACCCAGGACTGATCTCCTTTAGGATGGACTGGTTGGATCTCCTTGCAGTCCAAGGGAATGGATAGGAGTTGTGAAATCTGAACGATACGCCAGTGACAGGCCATTAAAATTCTTTGAACTCTGATTTCATAAAGAACCTCCATATTCAACTACTCAAGAAGAGGCCAAATCTTGAAGAAAACTTTGCCCTTCGCCCCCCCGCCCCAGTGTCACTCTGCTTCTCACCCAGAAGTTACAGGAGTGAGCTGATGCTGTGCTGTTGGAGCCGCCCCCTAAAGCGAGGACAACTCTCAATTACCGGGGGACGAGCGCTCCAACAAGCCACTAGGGGGCGATGTTGCCAGACCTTAGCTCCACTGTCAAATATATTAACTCATTTCAAGTATTTTCACTGAAAGGGTTTCTAATGCCGTTGTTACGGAAGTAGTATATTATCTATTACAATACACTTCTCACGTTTATTACTTTCTAGATAATTAAATGCTATTTTGTCATCTCAAAGAGCTCTATAAATCCAAGTCACATGCCGACTCAGGGCACACCAGGAGAACTTAACATACATGTAAGTTAGGTTGAAAAGGCACTTATATTCACCGTACCAAAAGTATAATGAGCTTGAAGACACTAACTTCAGAAGGGTTTTTAAATTTTTAAACCAAAAAAAAAAAAATACAGCCTAAATAGTGACACTTCTCTACATCAGCAGCAAAGGTAATATCCGCTGTGCCTCCCAACTGTACAAAGACATATGCACAAAGATTCGTGGCAGTATTTGGAAATGGAAAACAAGACTGGAAATCACCAAAGTGTCTGCCAAAAGGAGATTAAGTCATGGTGTAGCTATATGGTGGCATGTGATGCAGCTGTTAGCTGGACCTCGTCGCTGCTGTGGAAAAATGTTAATACTGACCATAGTAATAGGCTTTTTGTTACCCGAATGTTACTGACCAGAGATGCTTCGGTATTCACCTACATAACAAATTTTTGACCACAGTCCTTAGTTTCTGCAAAAATCCCCTGTTCAATAATGTGGCGAGTGCAGAAACAAAGGTGAAATTCAATTTATCACTTTCCCTGCAAGCTGACGGGCGACTGACTCAAGAGGCTCAGGGGTAACCTGGCACGTGCTGGGGTCGGAGGAGTGTTTGGCTCTGAACCTTTTCCTCGGGAACCAAGTGAGAGGGCAGCTTCTGCGTAGGACACTCAAGGCCCTTCCAGTTTTATTTTTTTAATTTTTCCAGGCTCATCTGTCCACGAGATTCTCCAGGCAAGAATGCTGGAGTGGGTTGCTATTTCCTTCTCCAGGAGATCTTCCCGATCCAGGGATCGAACCTGGGTCTCCTGCATTTCAGGCACATTCTTTACCTTCTGAGTCACCAGGGAAGCCCCTTTTTAATTTAAATGTATTTATTTTTAATTGGGGGATAATCGCTGTACATTATTGTGTTGATTTCCACCATGTATCAACATGAACCCTTCTGGCTTTCGATTTCAAGCCAGCACCTAACAATCATAGCCCTCATTCCACTTGCCAGTTGCACATAAGACTGGAGAGGGCGTTGTCCTAGATGGTGGCGGGGGGACTTAGGCCAGCAAGCCAAGTGACTGTGGGGTTCTCGCCACAAATGTGGCTGCCAGACTGTATGAGATGGTGTGAAGGGGTCTGGGGAGGGGCATAGCCAGACATGGACTTTGGGGCTAGAAAGGGTGGGGTTTTTATTCTGGCTCAACTGTAAACTGCTGTGTGACTTGGTGTGTTTTACGTCATCTCCCTAGGCCTCAATTTTCCCATCTGTAAAATAGGAATGTAGCTTTCTCCTCATACGGTGGTTGAAAGGATTGAGTGGGACATGTACCTTCCTCTTAAACTGAGACTTCCACTTTCTCAGGGGAGAAATTTTGTGATCCCTGGGGAGATATTTAACCACTATACTAGGGTTCTCCAGACAAACACACAATAGGATATGTGTGTATATATAAATGTGCACATATGTTTATATATATGTACATATAAATATACACACACTTCCCAGGTGGCACTAGTGGTAAATAATCCACCTATTAATGCAGGAGACAGGAGATGCAGGTTTGATTCCTGGGTTGGGAAGATCTCCTGGAGAAGGAAATGGCAACCCACTCCAGTATTCTTGCCTGGAAAATGCTATGGACAGAGGAGCCTGGTGGGCTACAGTCCATGGGGTCGCGAAGAGTTGGAAATGACTTAGTTGACTGAGCATGCATTCACGTAAATATACACATGTATTTATATACATGTATACAAGTATACATACACATGTATGTATATAACTATACACACATATGTGTATATAAATATACATATATGTGAATTTATATATATGTGTAAATACATGAGCGAGAGGGAGAGAGATTTTCTATAAGAATTGGCTCACACGATTATGGAAGCTGGCAAGTTCCGAATCTGCAGTGTGGGCCAGCCGCCTGGAGACCCAGGAAAGCCGATGCTGAAGTTCCAGTCCAAAGGCTGCCAAGTGGAAACCCAGGAGAGCTCCCTCTTGCTTAAGTGAGGCTGGACTTTTTGTTCTACTCAGCTCTTCAACTGATTGGATGAGGCCCCCCAGGTTAGGGAGAATAATCCACTTACTCAAGAGTTCACAGATTTAAATGTTACTCTCACCTCAAAACATTCTCTAAATGGACACTTAAAATTAGCCATCATGTAAATAACAAGGGCCTACTGTATAGCTCAGGGAACTATATTTGATATCTATATATTAGGGATCAAACCTGGGTCTCCTGCACCACAGGCAGATTCTTTACCATCTGAGCCACAGGGGGAGCCCCATTCGGGTAACAAAAAGCCTATTACTATGGTCAGTATTAACATTTTTCCACAGCAGTGACGAGGTCCAGCTAACAGCTGCATCACATGCCACCATATAGCTACACCGTACCTTAATCTCCTTTTGGCAGACACTTTGGTGATTTCCAGCCTTGTTTTCCATTTCCAAATACTGCCACGAATCTTTGTGCATATGTCTTTGTACAGTTGGGAGGCACAGCGGAAAGTGATAAATTGAATTTCACCTTTGTTTCTGCACTCGCCACATTATTGAACAGGGGATTTTTGCAGAAACTAAGGACTGTGGTCAAAAAGAATGAAAATAATATAATGAAAAGAATGAATGAATATAATGAATTAATGAATATAATGAAAAGAATCTGAAAAAAAAAAAAACTGAATCAACTTGCTGTAGATCTGAAGCCAACGCAACGTTACAAGTCAACTACACTTCCCCAAGAAATAAAGTCACATAAAAAAAATTAACCACCGCAACCACCAATTTTGGCCAACCTCAGAAACAGAATGCCCATGGCCTGGCGAGCAGACCAGCAGACTGGACTCTGAACGGTAGGAGATCTGGGTCCTTGATTCATGGTTAGTTTAATATCTCTTAGATATTTAGGTAGAATGCCTTCTCTCCACCCAAATAACTCCAGTCTACGAGAATCCACGATATTCTGACAGCTCCTCGAAGAGCAATTCAGGAACAATTAAAATAGCGTGGAAGTAGTTTCCTATGAGAAGGTGCAAGAGGAAGCACCCGTGAGTTAACCTGTGGCAGCTGAACCCAGCAGAATGCAGGTTCTCAGAAATCGCAGGGTTTGAAGGTCATGGGCTCTGGGGCCAGCCAGCCTGTCTGGGCTTGAACCCTGGCTCTGCCACTTGCTATGTGGCTGAGGGTTTGTTGCTCAGCCTTGCTGAGCCTTGCCTGTCTTGCTCACCTGTAACATGAGATGACAGAGAGTCCCTGACTCATGGACTTGCAATGCCGATTCAGTGAGAAGCCATGGGTGGGGTGCACAGAGTAGGTGATCCCCACCCACCGAGCCTCAAACGCAACAGCCATTCCTGCTCCTGTAACAGCTCCATCACCTCCACCACTGAGCGTGACCCCTTCTCGTGGGTGCATGCTACAGTGCTTTAGGATAGGGTAGGGCAAGGACTGACTTGAAGGATGATATTTAAGCCAAGACTTGAAATATGAGGAGTGCTGGGTAGAAAAAACAGCCAGAAAGGCCCCAAGGTGAGAAGGCCTGACCTTTCAGGAATGGACAGATAGACTGATATTTGTGTGGCTGGAGCTTTGTGAACCAGCCAGTAGATGGTATGTGATGAGTTCAGAGATGGGGGCAGGTTAAGCATGGAAAGGAGCCTGAATATATTAAAAGTACAAAGGGGAACCCCTCACAGGCACCCACTCTTCCTGTGTTTTAGAAAGAGCCCTCTGCATGCACACTGAGAATGGTGCAGAGAACCCCAGTCAGGAGGCTACTGCAATGGTCCGAGCAGTGGTGATGGGCCTGGGCCGGAATGTTGGCCTGGGGTGGGAATGGGGCAAGCCCACACTTGAGGAGCATTCCAGAGATCAAGATGACAGTCCCTGTAGCAACTCTGACTCTGATGACTGTGGTCATGAAATGACATGACCATGACTTCAAATCCGAAGACCGCACACCAGGAGGCCCTTGGGGATTGGAGTTATAGAGCTGGAAGCAGTCAGTGTGGTGGGATTCCCGCATGTTTGGCCAGTTGCCCTTCTTCTAGGAAGAGGAGGGACCGAGGCCCAGGAGGGGCAGGTGCCCACGCTGGACTGTATGAGGGGCAGAGGCGGAACTGGCTTCCAGGAAAACAGAGCCCAGGGCCAGGCCCTTGGCCACCACCGGCGGTCCTGCTCATTAATTCCCGCCTGCTCCCAAGTGGGGTTGCTGTGCGTTGTGGCTTCATCTCACCCAGCCTCAACTTGGACCCTCCCAGTGACGGGGTGCTCACCACTGTGTGTTCCATCTCTACTCAGCCTAGGTGGACGCATCTCCCACCTATGGAACCAAACCTGGGTCTGCTTACATCCACACAGAGCAGCGTGCACCCTTGTTCCAGTGTGTCATGGAATTCCACCAGCTCATTCGGGGGGCTCTCTTTTCCAGGCTAAACACGCTTCAGAAAGAGCAGGGTCTCCGAATATACAGCTGCCAAACCTCTGCCCTGCCCCGGGTGGTGGAGACCACAGTGGCGGCAGAAATGACAGCGTTGCAGGGCAGCCTGGCCCAAGTCACAAACCCTGGTCTGTCCGGTCCCCGCTCTGCTGTGAGTCACTGGCCATTTTTACTTCTAAGGCCAGACCTTCGGCTTCATCGGGGGTCTCCTGTCTCCTGGCTGACGCAGCAGATGGAGGGGACACCATCTGGCCATCCAGAGGCCTCCGCAAAAGGTGGGACCTGCAGCGTGTTTGGGGGGTCGCGGCCGGTGGGGGTGGCGGACACCAGGTCTGTGCCCTCGACAGCCTGGCCTTCACCTGCAGCTTTGGGTTGGCTGCTTGCGCTTGTCTGCTCAGCAGCGCAGTGAATTGTGTGACCAGAGCTCTCTTCTCCCGTGCGACATGGGGGTGTCATATACTGCACTTCACTAAACGAGAGAGTTCAAAGAAGGGCCTTGGAACTTCGTGGGGTGGTCCAGTGGCAAAGACTCCGCATTCTCAGTGTGGGGGGGTTCCAGGTTCGATTCCTGGTCAGGGAACTAGATTGCACATGCCACAAACGCAATGAAGATCCTGCGTGTGGCAACTAAGACCCAGGGCAGCCAAATAAATAAATATTAACATTTAAAAAAGAAAGCAAGAAAGAGGGCCTCGGTGGAGACGCACACCTACCAGCCACCTTGGGGAGGGAAGTTGGTTTCTCTGGGCACAAGCCATTCAAGGCTCAGCTCTGAGATGCTGGAGGAATCAGGGCTGGTCTTTCGTTCCAGGGTCTTTTTTTCTGTTCCTGGTTGTGCCTGCTCCAGCCCTGAGTGCTGGCGGAATATGCAGTGGAGGGCCCGGGGCTGCCAACACACTTGGGGGACCACAAAGGGGAGACCAAGCTTGTGGCCGCCTGCCTGGCCTGGCCTGGCCCTGGGACCCCTTCCCGGCGGCTAAGATGGATCTGCTGGGCTCCCCTTGGCAGGAAGGGGACGGCCCTGGGACCAGAGAACCGGCCTGGAGGCCCAGCCCCACCAATTAACAACTGTGGCCGTGGGCAAGTCACGTGGCCTCGCTGTACCTTGGGTTCCCTGGGGAAGGCCAGGGTGCTGACAGCTCTCATCTCCTTGGTTCCATGAGAAGGAAATGAGACGGTGAACGGCCTTTTGTGTAATAGGCCCTCACTGAGCACCAGGGATAGTGAAATCAAATTCATATTTTTGGCAAGACAAGAAAATGTAGACGTAACATTTTCTCTGCCCCTTTGGGCCTCCTCCCTCCCCTTCGGTATGTCTTATGCTGCGTTAACCAGACTTCCTTAACAGATAACCTTCCTGCTTAATCTCATAAAGGGTCACAACTCCTTAGGAGATAACCTTCCTTTTTAATTGTTAAGGGACCACAGGGAGCCATAACCCACTATTGGCTTTGTACATGTAGCTCTATATTGTATGAACTGTGAATATGCTGTCTGATGTATAATGCTTTGTCTTAAAAGTGTATATAACTGTGCTTTAACAGGCAGAATGGTCCTCAGAGCTTTCTGTAAGATTGTCTCCCAGGGTGTAATCCTCAGGTTGGTGCAAATAAAATTTTCCATGCCTATCTTGCTAAGTTGCTTCAATTCTATCTGGCTCTGTGACCCCATGGACTGTAGCCCACCAGGTTCCTCTGTCCATGGGATTCTCCAGGCAAGAATACTGGAGTGGGTTGCCATGCCCTCCTCCAGGAGATCTTCCCAACTCAGGAATCGAATCAGAGTCTCTTAAGTTCTTTACCGCTAGTGCCACCTGGGAAGCCCATTTTTTTCTTTCTTGAGTGTTAGTCGCTCAGTCGTGTCTGACTCTTTGTGACCCCCGTGGACGGTAGTCGGTCAGACTCTTCTTTCCATGGGATTTTCCCAGGCAAGGATATTGGAGTGGGTTGCCATTCCCTTCTCCAGAGGGTCTTCCTGATCCAGGGGTTGAACCCAGCTCTCCTGCATTACAGGCAGATTCTTTATCTTCTGAGCTACCAAGGAAGCCCATTTCTTTCTTAAATTGATTGATTTTTTTTCATTAACAGTGTTTTGCTTTTAGATTTGAAAACCATTGACAGGAAGTCATCTTGATCTCTCTTGGACAAGCCCTTGCCCGGCCTGGGGTTCCCACCCATCACCACTGGCAGAACCTCCAGAATGCCTGGGAGCCACTCCTTCCGGCCCTTGTCCAGGGTGATGCTGCCAAGTCTGCTCCCAAGGGGGATTTCTGGAGCAGAACCAGCTCTCTCTCCCCCACTCCCACGCCACCACCCATCTGAGAGCTCATGGAAAGCAGGGACTGGATGTTCTTTTTTAAAGTTATGAAAGAAAGTGAAAGTGAAAGTCGCTCAGTTGTGTCCAACTCTCTTTGCGACCACATGGACTACGCAGTCCACGGAATTCTCCAGGCCAGAATACTGGAGTGGGTAGCCTTTCCCTTCTCCAGGGGATCTTCCCAACCCAGGAATCCAACTGGGGTTTCCTGCATTGCAGGTGAATTCTTTACCAACTGAGCTATCAGGGAAGCCCAAAGTTATGATAACATATATAAAACATAAGATTTGTCATTTTAGCCATTTTAACTTATTATTGACCAAAGATGTATCAATGTTTTTTGTTACCAGAACATTATTGACCAGAGATGCTTCAATAGTCATCTACATAACAAATCACTGGCCACAGACATTAATTACTGCAAAAAATCCCCTGATCAACAATGTGTTAAAGTATACAATTCAGCGACATTAATTACATTCATGATATTGTTGCCACCACCACCATCTCCAGATCTTTTTCATCACCCCAAAGCAGAAACTCTGTGCTCATTAAACAATAACTCCCCATTCCTCTTACCCCACAGCCTCTGGTAACCTCTATTCTACTTTGTCTGTATGAATTTGCCTATTCTGTATGTTTCATATAACTGGAATCATACACTATCTGTCCTTTGTGACTGGCTTACCTCAGTTAGCATAATGTTTTTGAGGTTCATCCATGTTGCAGACATGTACTAGAACTTAACTTCTTCTTACGACCAAATAATATTCCATTGTATAGGTATACCACATTGTGTTTATTCATTCACTTGTTTATGAACACTTGGATTGTCTCCACTTTTTGGCTATTATGAATAACGTTGCTATGAACCCTAGTATACAAGTATCCATTTGAAACTGTCATCGGTTCTATTTTCTTGGGCTCCAAAATCACTGTGGTTGGTGACTACAGTCACAAAATTAAAAGATCACTTTGCCAACAAAGGTCCGTATAGTCAACTATGGTTTTTCCGGTGGTCACGTACAGATATGAGAGTTGGACCATAAGAAGGCTGAGCGCTGAAGAATTGATGCGTTTGAACTGTGCTGCTAGAAAAGACTCTTGAGAGTCACTTGGACAGCAAGGATATCAAATCAGTCAATCCTAAAGGATATCAACCTTGACTATTCACTGGAAGGATTGATGCTGAAGCACCAATACTTTGGCTGCCTGATGTGAAGAGTCGACTCATTGGAAAAGACCCTGATGCTGGGAAAGATTGAGGGCAGGAGAAGAAGTGGACGACAGAGGATGAGACGGTTGGATGGCATCACTGACTCAATGGACATGATTTAGTGCAAGCTCCAGGAGTTGGTGATGGACAAGGAGGCCTGGTGTGCTGCAGTCCATGGGGTCGCAAAGAGTCAAACACTTCTGAGCGACTCAACAACAACAACAATAGCACAGTAGATTGAATTGTGTCCCCCAGAAAGATACGTTGGAATCCTAACCCCAGCACCTCAGAATGTAAGTTTATTTAGAGATAGGATTTTTATTTAGAAATAGGATCTTTACAGAGACAATCAAGTTAAAATGAGGTCATTAGTGTGGGCTTTTATCCAACATGCCTGTGTTCTTATGAAGAAGGGAAATCTGAACACAGGGGTGGAGATGCACAAAGGGCAGACAACATGAAGAGGAGAAGATGACCATGGAGAATCCAGCAAGAAAGGCCTCATGGGCCCTCACAGCCAGAGAGAACCAACCCTGCCCACACCCGTGGCCTTGGACTTCCAGCCCCAGAACTGGGAGACCAGACCTTTCTGTCGTCTAAGTTGCCCAGTTTGTGGTTCTTTGTTACGACAGCCCTAAGAAACTAATACAGGAACTTCCCTTGTGGTCCAGTGGTTAAGACACCCCTTTCCAACGCAGGGGGTCAATCAGTGAGTTCAATTCCTGGTTGGGGAGCTTAGATCCCGCATGCCTCGTGGCCAAAAAACAAACACAAAAAACCCACCAAGACATAAAACAGGAGCAATATTGTAACAAACTCAGGAAAGACTTTAACAATGGTCCACATCAAAAGAAAAATCTTAAAGAAACCAGTACATATGGTAATTATCATTGTGATCTTGATTTACATTTCACTGATGACTAAGGATCAGTTCAGTTCAGTTCAGTTGCTCAGTCATGTCCGACTCTTTGCGACCCCATGAACTGCAGCACGCCAGGCCTCCCTGTCCATCACCAACTCCCTGAGTCCACCCAAACTTCTGTCCATTGAGTCAGTGATGCCATCCAACCGTCTCGTCCTCTGTCATCCCCTTCTCCTCCTGCCCTCAATCTTTCCCAGCATCAGGGCCTTTTCTAATGAGTCAGCTCTTCGCATCAGGTGGCCAAAGGATTGGAGTTTCAGCTCAGCATCAGTCCCTCCAGTGAACACCCAGGGCTGATGTCCTTTAGGATGGACTGGTTGGATCTCCTTGCAGTCCAAGGGACTTTCAAGAGTCTTCTCCAACACCACAGTTCAAAAGCATCAATTCTTCGGCACTCAGCTTTCTTTATAGTCCAACTCTCACATCCATACATGACTACTGGAAAAACCATAGCCTTGACTAGACGGACCTTTGTTGGCAAAGTAATGTCTCTGCTTTTTTTTTTTTTTTTCTGTCTCTGCTTTTCAATATGCTATCTAGGTTGGTCATAACTTTCCTTCTAAGGAGTAAGCGTCTTTTAATTTCATGGCTGCAGTCACCATCTGCAGTGATGCTGAGCATCTTTTCACATGCTTATTAGCCATTTGTCTGTCTTTTCTTTTTCATTTTTAAAATCTCCAGTGCATGGTGTCTGATACACTCAGTAAAGATATTTGATTTGTGGATGGACAGAAATTCCTGGTCTTGAATCTCCCAGCTGCCTTTACGTGCATGTGGTACCTGAGAAAGTTACAGAAGTCCTATCTAGTGGTTTCTCAGTGTGCAGAGACAGAATTCCCCATGCAGCCAGCACACTTGGCTCCCAAAGTGCCCTCTGACCTGTTTATCACTTGCCTCTTATCATCAGGGTGACCCTGAAATAGATTGCCCCAACCAGGGCACTTTGGGTAGATATGTTAGGATAACTGATGACCCTGGGATGGTCCCAACACACCATATATGAGGGCAGCCTGGACAGCACACTGGGGCCATCCTGGCCGTCCGTCTAACCTAAACACCGAGCTCTTTGCCTGCGCAGGGCCTTTGCACACACCACGGCTTCTGCCTGGAGGCCCCTTTGCTTCTCTACTCCCACCTGGCTCTTTGCTGACCCTCAGATCTTGGCTTCAACCTCTTCTTTTCAAGAGGTCCTCACTGACCTCTTTCTGGCTGAGACCCACCTGTCATTCTCTCATGACTTCATGGCACTGATCACAGTGTATGATTATAAATTCGTTTGCTTGTGTGCTTTTTGTCTGCCTAGACCGTCAGGATTTCCCTTTTATTTGGAGGAGAAAAAAATAGAACAAATGTATTGCACGGTGCCTGTCAAAAGCAAGGCAATGAATAAATAGCTGTTGAATGAATGAGCCATTAAGGTAAGAAAGGCTCTGTCGTGCGACTCTACAAACGACAGCTGGGAAATAATAAAAATTTGGCTGAAAGAGACAAGTTCTGTGAAGAGCGAACTCACAAGCTGGAAAACATTAAACCAATGAGGAACATTTGTCTCTTAACCTGCTCTTTAGCCAGAGGATTTTCTGGAATCATTGTGAACGCTGATCGTTTCTCTCTGACAGCTATTATGAAGGGACTTCCCTGGCAGTCCAGTGGTTAAGGCTCTGCATTTCCACTGCAGGGGGAGGAGTTCTATCCCTGGTCAGGGAGCTTAAGATTCTGCTGCATGCTGCTCCCGGTGTGGCCAAAAAAAGCTATGATGAAAATGGCCTCTTTCCTGTAGCCACACACTCACCCATCCGCCTATCCACCTACCATGACCTAGCCATCATTCCAACCAACATCCATCCATCCATCCATGCACCATTTCCCTGCCATATAACCATACCCCCCTGTCCCTTTCATCTACCTCTCACCTTCCGTCACCTGTTCCCTTCCTACCAACCTACCCAGGTCCCTGTCCCTGGTACTTTGGCTTGGACATGCAGTCCTATTGGCTCTGAACAATCACTCCAGCACGAGCAGTAGTTTGCTTAGCTCGGTGCCCATTCGAGGCATCCGAAGATGAAGGTTACCTGCATTCAAAACAATGAAGAGGGAGACTTCCCTGGCAGTCCAGTGGTTTGGAATTCGCCTTCCAATGCAGGGGACACAGGTTCAATCCCTGGTCAGGGAACAAGATCCTGCAAGCCGCAGAGCAGCTAAATCCACACACCACACAACTAGAGAGAAGCTCTCGAGCTACAACTGGAGGAAACTGCGCACCACAACGAAGAACCCACACATTATGAGGGAAGATGCCACATACAACAACTAAGACTCAACACGGCCAAAAATAAATCATATATTAAAGCATATGTGTGGAATCTAGAAAAATAGTACTGATGAACCTATTTACAGGGAAGAAATGGAGATGCAGATGTAGAGAACGGACTTGTGGACAGAGAAGGGGAAGGGGAGGGTCACAGGAATTGAGAGAGTTATGTTGACACATATACACGATCACATGTGAAACAGACAGCTAGTGGGGAGCTGCTGTATCACACAGGGAGCCAGGCCTGTCGCTCTGTGATGACCCGGGGGGAAAGATGGGGGTGGAGGCTCAAGAGGGAAGGCATATATGATCATGAGAGATTCGCCCTGTTGCACAGTGGAAACCAACACAGCATTATAAAGGAATTCCATCAGTTCAGTTCAGTCACTCAGTCGTGTCTGACTCTTTGCGACCCCACGGACTGCAGCGCACCAGGCCTCCCTGTCCATCACCAACTCCCAGAGTTTATTCAAACTCATGTCCATCACATCGGTGATGCCATCCAACCATTTCATCCTCTGTCGTCCCCTTCTCCTCCCACCTTCAATCTTTCCCAGCATCAGGGTCTTTTCTAATGAGTCAGTAAAGCAATTATCCTCCAATTAGAAAAAAAAAAAAACAAACCCATGAGGAGCCTCCTGGGGTTTCCCCCCAGACCGCACCAGTTTGGGGATACAGAAAGGCTGAGGCCCAGCAACAGGTTTGGGTACTCTGCAGGCCAGCCTGCTGGTCTGTCTGGACCCAGTGATTCCGTGCTTGCCCTTCTTCCACCAGAGGGAGAGATCCCGCGAGTCTTAGGGGCCCTTGGAGGGGCTCTCTGCACGCCCACCGCTCTCCCTTTTCTCCTTGCCTCCTGAGCACGCAGCAGGAAGTGTTGGCAGCCAGAGAAGGCAGAGTGGGCTGGGACTTCGGGGCTGCTCTGTTGGCACCCTTGGTTATGGAGGAGGAAACCAGGCATGTCAAGGTCCCCTGAGCGGGGAGCTGCTGTTACCAGCATCCAGCCTGAGACTTGCGGTGAGGGGCCTGCCAGGCAGAAGCACAAGCTTAGAGGAGGCCCAGTTCTCTTGCCTGTGGGGGCTTCCCTTTGCGTGACGCAACATCCGAGCCAGAGACAGCACCTGCCAATGTGCCCTGCAGCTGGAAGCAAACAGACTTGTTATTATTATTTTGTAGCTTTAACACCAGGAGGACGGCGTCTGTTTAATAAATCACATGGATGCCATCTGGGGTTTTAACTTGCAAGGCCGTACCTTATCCCTCAGATAGCCCCTTCTGGAAGCATCCAGATCAAACGGAAGCCAAAGCCTTGGTTCAGGAGAGAGAGGTTTCTAAGAATTAGGCAGGTGGTGGGAGGCCCCACAAGCCCCCGTCATCGGGAGTCGTATATAACCGTCATCGGGAGTCGTATATAACCGGGTGCTCCCCTCCCCGCGGGCTCTCAGCGTATCACTAACACCTTCTAGGCTGTTCTGCTGAGACCCGCGTCCACGTCAGAGCGTCCTGCCGAGCCCAGGGCTGCTGAATGCTATTCCTCTTGCCAGACAGACTCAGGCTGTTTCCCAGATTCCAAAACACACCTCCAAAGAGAGATGCTTTATCGACTCCCTGGCAAGTACATTTCCTGCTCAGAGAGCTCAACATGTCCCCCATATCCTGCTACGAAGTCAACCTTTCACAGACTTATTTATTTAGTCCATTTAGAAAAAAGAAAATATACCTTTGGAGATAAAAAGTGGAGTAAAGAGAGGAAATTGCTGTGGAAATGCAAAAAACCAAAAGGCGGTGACCAGTGTGTGTTAAAAAAGTCAATAAAACGCCTAGTTGAAAGGTTCTTTTTTTTTTTTTTGGTTCCCTTGTAACGAGTCCAGCAGATTGATCCCCCTCTCGATGGTGCTAATGCTCAGTGGAAAAAGTGTTTTTACAAGTGGGCCCCATTTGCAATGACATTCTGAAACACGAAACACCATGGCCACCTCCCTGGGTGCCTGGAGGTGCATATTTATGAGCTTCATAACCAGTTACAGTCGGGATTTCTCCTGTGTACGTCGGTTATCGGCTCCCCATTTTCCAACCTGGGGATCAGAGAAGGTGTCAACTGCTGGATGGTCAGACAGCTCTCAGGTTTATTAGTTTTACTTTTTTCCCTTAAAAAAAAAATCACTCTGCAGCAGACCAACATTCAAGATGAAGGGAATAGGAGAGGATCCTATGATCTATTGAGTCTTGAGGACATTGATTAGTCTGTTTATAGCTAATTTCCTTTTTTTTTTTGGCTGGACCAGACAGGTTTCAGGACCTTAGTTCACTGACCAGGGATCAAACCTGGGCCCCATGCATTGGAAGTGCAGGGTCCTAACCACTAGACCGCCAGGAAGTTCCCTAATTTCCAATGTAGGAGGACAAAGAAGCAGGACCTGGAATGCAGAAACACAAGGATGGCTAAGATCAGTTTTCTGGACAAACGGTAACTAATCAATTAAGCTTAAATTGTCACTTTTAAAAAGGCACCTTACCATATATACTTGATATCATATAGTTGAAAGATTCTAACACAAAAAACAACTATATCATGTACGTTGCTTTGTGGTCATAAAGTGGCTGCACACCACCAGTGTCACATCTGTGTTCCAGGCGTTGATAAAAAAAGATGCTAAAGATGACTTTCCAGGAGCCTTAGCGACTTCCACTTATATTTAATTGGCCCAAATGTAGATGTAAGAGGGGCTTGGAAATATAAATGTGTTTCTCTGGGTACATTGCTTATTGTCGTGTTAGTCACTCGGTTGTGTCCAACTCTTTGTGACCCCATGGACTGTAGGCCGCCAGGCTCCTCTGTCCATGGAATTCTCCAGGCAGGAATGGAGTGGGTTGCCATTTCCTTCTCCAGGGGATCTTCCCAACCCAGGGTTTCCCAAATTACAGGCGGATTCTTAACCTTCTGAGCCACCAGGGAAGCCCAGGGCTACCCCCAAACAAAACTGGAGTTCTGTCGGTAAGAAGAAATGGTAGAAAGTATAACAGGTGCACAGCTAGTAGCGTCTCTCCAGTGTCTTACTGCCTAATTGTGGTAAAGAAGATGAAAATATGAACGACACTCGGTTTAGGACTGAGGGGCCAGCGATACCATGGATCGAGACAGGGGAACCTCCCGGTTTGGGAAGAGAGCCTGGTTTCTCTCTCAGCCGTGTTGCTGGAGATGCTTGGAGACCTGTGAGTAGGGAAATGGAGCAGGCTGTGGAAGAGTCAGACCTGGCACCCTGGAAGAGCAGCATGTGAAAGAAATTTTAAAATCATGGACTGAACGAACTCACCAGTCAAGGAAGAGAAAAACGCCAAGGACGGAGATCTGGGTCTGGAAGGGAAGATGAGCCAAGAGACCGCGGTAGAACAGGCGGTGAGCGGGAGGAGGGCCTGGCGACCACGTGTCCTCGGGTCTAAGGAAGAGACTTCTGGAAAGGACGGGGTGGTTCCCATGGGACCATAATGAGTAAGGTTAAGGACAGAAAAACTGGCCAGTGGTTTTTGCAAAGTAAAGGCCATTTGTGACCTTGGGGAGAGTTTGGTTTTTTATTTATTTTTGGCTACACTGGGTCTTCATTGTGGCTCAGAGGGTAAGGAGTCTGCCGGCAATGCGGGAGACCCAGGTTTGATCCCTGGGTCGGGAAGATTCCTCTGGAGAAGGAAATGGCAACCCACTCCAGTATTCTTGCCTGGAATATCCCCGTGGACGGAGGAGCCTGGTGGGCTACGGTCTATGGCGTCCTCATTGCTGGGCACGGGCTTTCCCTAGCTATGGCGAGCAGGGGCTACCCTCGAGTTGGGGTGCTCGGGCGTCTCTTGTTGTGAAGCACCAGCTCTAGGGCCCGTGGCCTTCAGTAGTTGCAACACGTGGACTCAGTCGTTGCGGCTCCTGGCCCATAGAGCACAGTCAGTAACTGTGGTGCACAGGCTTAGTTGCTCTGCAACATGCGGGATCTTCCCAGGGCCAGGGATTGAACCCATGTCCCCTGCATTGGCAGGCAGATTCTTGACCACTGAGCCACCAGGGGAGCCCAGGAAGAGATTTTAATAGGTGCTTAGTGGTCTTAGCATGGTTTCCTTAATCATTTCCCTCATTAGGCGCCCCTGAGTCATCTTTTCACTTTTTTCCTTTTCCTTTTTGGTGATGAAGAAGACGAGCGCTTCCCAGATGGCTCAGAGGTAAAAGCATTCGCCTGCCAGTACAGGAGACACACGTTTGATCCCTGCGTCGATCCTCTGGAGGAGGAAATGGCAACCCACTCCAGCCATTCCTGCCTGCAAAATTCCACAGACATTGGAGCCTGGCGGGCAACAGTCCATCGAGTCGCAAAGAGTCAGACACGACTGAGCACACACACTCACATGAGTGAAGACAAATGCTACAGAGAATATCTTGGCAGCTATTTTTGCTTCTATGTGAAAGTATTCCTTCTGGATAAGGCCTAGAAACCACTGAGGCAAAAGATATGCATCTGTCAAAGGGTGATCTGTATTGTCAAATGCCTACTGAGTGGTCATACTGATCCACACTCCCGCCAACCATGTATGTGTCAGTTTAACACACAGTGAAATCTTTGGTAAGCTGGTAGTTAAAAAATACTGTACTTTCATCCGAAATTTCCATTAAGTTTTTAAAAGTTTTTTTTTTTTATGATAACCATTTTTAAAGACTTTATTAAATTTGTTACAATACTGTTTCTGTTTTATGTTTTGGTTTTTTAGCCATGAGGCAAGTGGGATTTTAGCTCCCTGACCAGGTATCAAACCAGCAACCTCTGCATTGGGAGGCATAGTCTTAACCACTAGGCCATGAGGGAAGTTACCCATTAATTTTTTTTAATTGGTCGTTTTTATGCCCATCTTTCCCCCATTTTTCTTTTTAGCCTTTTTTCTTATCAATTTATCAGAGTGCCTTTATATATGTATTATTATTATTTTTCCTAGTTTGTCTTGATTTTTTATGTGTAATTTTTGCTAGCTTTAAATTCTACTTTGTATACAGTTAAGTTTGTTTTTTCTCTTTCTGCTTAGAAAGGCCTTTGTCACCCCAAGACTATAAAAATGTTCACTCTTTCTCTTCTAGGTTTGTCGTTTATTTTTAAGAGTGAATCTTTGATCTCTATGAGATTTATTTTATTTCGGTGTCAGAAGTGAAGTTGAAAGTTAAGCTTTATTTTCCAAAGTTGGCCAGGCACTTCAACACCTTTCCTCGAGTAATCTATCTTTCCCCAATTAGTTTGAAGTCACTTTTTTTTTTATTTGATACATTTCCATATGTCCATAAATCTCTTTCTCTATTCTTTTTTGTCCCATAAATCTACCTAGGGATATGTCTACAGATACTGTTTTAATAACTGCAGCTTTATGTATCAGTTAGGGTGTGTTTCTGTTGCCAGTGATGGAAAGATCCATCTCAAACTGATTTTTGCACATTGATTTTTTATCCTGCAACTTTACTAAAACCATTGATTACTTTCAATGGCTTTTTTTGGCTGACTCTTGGGATTTTCTGTATACAGAATCTGATCATCTGCAAACAATGGCAGTTTTATTTCTTCCTTCCTGATTTTTTTTTTTTTTTTGGCCTTGCCTAATCACTCTAGCTAGGCCTTCCAACACTGTGTCAAGTAAGAGTGGTGAAACCAAACGAGCAGAGATTAAACCAGAAACCAAAAATCTCCCAACACAGAGAATATCAGGCCCAGATGGTTTCACAGACGAATTCTATCAAACATCAAAGAAGAATTAACACAGGTCATTCTTAAACACTTCCAAAAAACTGAGGAGAGAGTACCTCCAAACTTTTCCCACAAGGCCAGCACTGCCCTGATACCAAAATCAGATAAGGACATCAAGAGAAAAACTACAGACCAGTATTCATGATGGATGTAGATACAAAAATTCTCAACAAAATATTAGCAAACCAAATTCAGGAACACATAGAAAAGGTTATACACCATGAACCAAGGGGATTCATCCCTGGGGTGCCATGGATGCAAATCAATAAGCATAAATACGTCACACTAAGAAAATGAAAGATAAAAATCACACAACTATATCAGCAGATGCAGAAAAAGCATTTGACAAAATACATCTTTTCATATACAAATCTTCAATAGACTGGCTACAGAAGCAACATAACATTAACATAATAAAGGCTACATACACCAAACCCACAAGGAACATTATACTCAGCGGAGAAAAGCGGAAAGCTTTTCCTCTACGATTAGGAAAGAGACAGGCATGCTCGTACTTGCATTTCCCCTTTTTTGTGTTGGTTTTGGCTGCACCACAAAGCTTGTGGGATCCTAGTTCCTCCACCAGGGATCGAACTTGGGCCTCCTCTCCCCACTCCCAACAGGGAGCGTCGCCAAGTCCTAACCACTGAACCACCAGGGGATTCCCACGACATTTCTCCCTTGGAAGCTGACTGTGCGCTCGACTCTGTCACCAGCGGCTCAGAGGAGACCACAAGGCTAGAGGAGGTGAGGTCACATCTTCCTTTGCTTGTTGGCATCACCTTGCAGGGCCCTCAAGGGCCCCGGTGTTGGTGCCAGTCTGCACCCCCTGAGCCAGCCCCCTGCGACCCTCAGTGGTCCTAGCTCTGCAGACCTGTGCTTTGAGCTTCCAGACCTCTCAGCTCTTCCCCTGCTTCTGTGCACCACAGAGCTCAGCTGCTTCCTGTAGTTACTTTCTTTGTATTAACTCATTGTCCCCACACTGGTTTCCTGTGTCTCCAGTAACAAATGGTCACAAACTGAGTGGCCTTAAACAACACAAAATAGGGACTTCCCTGGGAGTCCAGTGGTTAAGGTCCCATGGTTTCAATGCAGGGGGTACGGGTTTGATCCTTGGTCAGAGAAAGGAGGACATCAAGGCAGTATATTGTCACCCTGCTTATTTAACTTCTATGCAGAGCACATCATGAGAAATGCTGCACTGGTTGAATCACAAACTGGAATCAAGATTGCAGGGAGAAATACCAACAACCTCAGATATGCTGATGATACCACTTAAATGGCAGAAAGTGAAGAGGAATTAAAGAGTCTCTTGATGAGGGTGAAAGGGGAGAGTGAAAAAGCTGGCTTAAAACTCAACATTCAGAAAACTAAGATCATGGCATTCAGTCCCATCACTTCATGGCAAATAGATGGGGAAAAAACAGAAACAGTGACAGACCTTTATTTTCTTGGGCTCTAAAGTCACTGCAGACGGTGACTGCAGCCATGAAATTAAAGACACTTGCTCCTTGAAAGGAAAGCTATGACACACCTAGACAGCATATTAAAAAGCAGAGTCATCATTTTACTGACAAAGGTCCATCTAGTCAAAGCTATGGTTTTTCCAGTAGTCACATATGGATCTGATAGTTGGAACATAATGAAGGTTGAGCACCAAAGTATTGATGCTTTCAAACCGTGGTGCTGGAGAAGACTCCTGAGAGTCCCTTGGACAGCAAGGAGATCAAACCAGTCAATCCTAAAGGAAATCAATCCTGAATATTCATTGGAAAGACTGATGCTGAAGCTCCAATACTTTGACCACCTGATGCAAAGAGCTGACTCATTGGAAAAAACACTGATGCTGGGAAAGATTGAGGGCACGAGGAGAAGGGGATGACAGAGGATGAGATGGTTGGATGGCATCACCGACTCAATGGACATGAGTTTGAGCAAGCTCTGAAAGATAGTGGAGGACAGAGGAGGCTGGCATGTTACAGTCCATGGGGTCACAAAGAGTCGACACGACTTCGCGATTGAACGACAGCAACAACAGGGAACTAAGATCCCACGTGCTGCAAGGCACAGCCAAAACATAAAACCAAGCACCAAGTTATCATCTTACGGTTCTGGAGGTGAGGCGTCCAGTGCTGCTCTCCCTGCGCTGAAATCAAGGTGTTGGCAGAGCTGGTCCTTCCCGGAGGCTCTTGAGAAGAATCCTTGCCTTTTCCAGATGCCTCATTCCTGTGCCCATTCCCCTTGTCCATCTTCAAAGCCAGCAGCAATGCTGGGCTAAGTCCTTCTCAGGCTGCTAGCTCTCTGCTGGTGCCTCCTCCCCACGTTCCCTCCCCACCGCGTCCCCCACCTTGCATCCCTCTCCCCCGCCCCCCTATAAAGACCCTTGTGAGTACTGGGCCCACCTGAATAATCCAGGCCACTTTCCCTATTAGGTCCCCTGATTAAAACCTTAACTCCACCGGCAACCTCAGTTGCTCTTGCCTTGTAACCCTCCATGTTTACAGGTTCTGGGTGTTATGATGTTGACAGCTTTGGGGGTACTTTATTTTGGCTACTACAATCACCTTCTCCCTTCTACCATCCTCCAATACCTATTTAACTAATTCCTTGTGTTAACTACTCCCTCTTACAACAACTGCTGCAGTTTCTGAATGCTTAAATAGATCCTGCCTTGATCTGAATACAATGGTTATTGCTTGTTATATAAAAGTTTTACAACTATTTCTATCTATCTATTTATTTGTTTTTTATACATTTATGTGACTTCACCAGGTCTTAGTTGCAGTATGTGGGATCTTTAGTTGCAGCATGCCAACGCTTAGTTGTGGCATGTGGGTTCTAGTTTCCTGACCAGGGATCGAACCCAGGCCCCCTGCATCGTGGGTGCAGAGTCTTAGCCGCTGGGTCACCAGGGAAGTCTGTTTGTTTTTTAACCAACCATCTTATTGAACTAGATTTTCTAGGCTTTCAACCATATTATCAGGACATAGGTATAAGTTTCCCTTCTCTTTTCAGTGATTTATTTCTCTTCTTGATTCTATTGTTCAATAGTCTATCCAACACTTTCAGAATAATGTTCAACAATGAGGCAGGTCCCCTCATTTTATATCTAAAGAAGTGCTTTTTTTCTGACTTTGTTTTCTGCTTCTTTCTGTAATTAGAAAAGGCTTTGGAAAGGGAGAGGGAGGGATAAATTAGGAATTTGGGTTAACAGATACTACTACATATAAAATAAATAGCAATGTCCTACTATACAACACAGGAAATTCAATATTCAATATCCTATTTAATGGAAAAGAATCTGAAAAAGAGGATATATATATATGTATATATATGTATATATACATATATATATGAATCATTTTGGGCTGGATGAAGCACAAGCTGGAATCAAGATTGCTGGGAGAAATATTAATAACCTCAGATATGCAGATGACAACACCCTTATGGCAGAAAGCAAAGAGGAACTAATGAAAGAGGAAGAGGAACTAATGATGAAAGTGAAAGAGGAGAGTGAAAAAGTTGGCTTAAAGCTCAACATTCAGAAAACTAAGATCATGGCATCTGGTCCCATCACTTCATGGCAAATAGATGGGGAAACAGTGGAAACAGTGGCTGACTTTATTTTTTGGGGTTCCAAAATCACGGCAGATGGTGATTGAAGCCATGAAATTAAAAGACACTTACTCCTTGGAAGAAAACTTATGACCAACCTAGACAGCATATTAAAAAGCAGAGACATTTCTTTGCCAACAAAGTTCCATCTAGTCAAGGCTATGGTTTTTCCACTAGTCATGTATGGATGTGAGAGTTGGACTATAAAGAAAGCTGAGTGCCTAAGAATTGATGCTTTTGAACTGTGGTGTTGGAGAAGACTCTTGAAAGTCCCTTGGACTGCAAGAAGATCCAACCAGTCCATCCTAAAGGAGATCAACCCTGGGTGTTCATGGAAGGACTGATGTTGAAGCTGAAACTCGATACTTTGGCCATCTGATGCAAAGAGCTGACTCATTGGAAAAGACCCTGATGCTGGGAAATATTGAGGGCAGGAGGAGAAGGGGACGACAGAGGATGAGATGGTTGGATGGCATCACCGACTCAATGGACATGAGTTTGGGTAAACTCGGGAGTTGGTGATGGACAGGGAGGCCTGGCATGCAGTCCATGGGGTCGCAAAGAGTCAGACACGACTGAGTAACTGAACTGAACTGATCTGAAAGTCTATCTGTCTTAATGATCCTTGTGGTGGTCTTACTTTTTTTCTTTTTTGACCTACTGAGACCTCTGAGATCTGTTTAGAATAAATCATTTTATTTACCGTGTAAATTTATGTAATCTGTTTGCTAATATTTTACTAAGGAACTGTATCAGTATTTATAACTGAGATACTGAGCTTGGCCTGGTGTGTGTGTATATTGTTTATTTTTCTGTCTTTGCTATCCTGCAGGTGTGGTCAGTCACGAAGTCCTGTCTGATTCTTTGCCACCCCGTGGACTGTAGCCCTCCAGGCTCCTCTGTCCATGGGATTCTCCAGGCAAGAATACCGGAGCAGGTTGCCATTTCCTTCTCCAGGGAATCTTTCCGACCCAGGGATCGAACCCACATGTCCTGCACTGCAGGTGGATTCTTTCCCCCGAGCCACCAGGGAAGCCCCAGCTTTTGCCTCTGGGGCAGGAGAAACGAAAGGGCACAGATTGGGCCCCCTCGGAGTCAGAGGAGAATCTACTTGGCTGCCACGTCACTCTGAAGAGGTACGATGAGGCTTGTACAAGGCAAGCCAAGGGTCCCGGACTCAGAACCAGGGGTGGTTACTCACTCTGGCCTAGCTCCCTCTGGCACCTCCTGATGGAGTCTGAATGGCAAAGGGGTCCCAGCCCTTGGGTCTAGCCGACCACAGAAGGGTAGCTTTAGACTTGAGAAACGGGCTTCCCTGGTGGCTCAGACGGTAAAGAATCCACCTGCAATGCGGGAGACCCAATTTGATCCCTGGGTTGGGAGGATCCCCTGGAGGAGGGCATGGCAACCCACTCCAGTATTCTTGCCTGGAGAATCCCATGGATACAGGAGCCTGGTGGACTACAGTCCCTGGGGTCATCATGAGTCAGACACGACCGAGCCCGGCACAAAGAATCCAGGGGCTTTCCCTCTTTCTCTGTGCCCTTCAATAATTTTTTTTAAATTGATGAATACATTGTTTTTCTTTATTCATGTTAAGGCACATAAAATTGACACCCTTTCCTTTTTTTCTGTGCCTGATCTCCAGCAGGTGCTCAGTAACTGTGAAAGGAATGCTTTCCGTTTTGGGCTTGTTGACTGTGTTCTTAGCATCACCCCAGTCTCCCTACTGAATGGTCACTTCTCCTGGGTATGTCTTTCACGGACTTGAGCGTCAGGCCACACTGGATCTAAACTTCTGCTTAGTCCTCCTAGATTTCTTTCTTGGGCTGTTTTTCTTCCATCCATCCTTCTGTGTTGATGTTTCTCTTCCTTTAAAAAAAAAAACGATTTTAGTTATTTTATTTTGAGCCGTACTGGGTCTTTGTTGCTTTGCGGGATGTTCTCTGGTGGTGGTGGTGATGGGGTCGCCCTCCAGTTGCGGTGCTCAGACAGCTTCATTGCGGCAGCTTCTCTCGTTGCCAAGCACGCACTCTGGGTGGGAGGGCTTCAGTAGTTGCGGCACGTGGGCTCAGGAATAGCAGCTAACTTGGGCTCTCGAGCACAGGCTCAACAGCTGTGGCCCCTGGCTTTGTGGCTCAGAGGCAAGCGGGAATCGTCCCAGATCAGGATGGAACCCACGTCTCCTGCATTGGCAGGTGGTTCTTACCCACTGCACCACCAGAGAAGACCCCCCTCTTGCCTTTTTCTCCTGTGCATTTCTCAGGGGTGAGCTAGCAGATCACCTACGTAAGGCATCACCTACCGCTTGTGAGCTCACATCCCCCAAGCTGTGTCACTGGCTTATTACATGGTTCTTCTGTGATCAGAACCTGTAGTCGGGAAGGCCGTTACAAATTCAAACGTGCTGATAAGTTTCAGCGGGAACTCTGCCTCCCTTTGTCCCGCACACTTAACAACCGTCTTGAGTGGAAGGTACCACCATCCACTGAAAAGTTTGAAAAGCCTAGAAAGTGCTTGTTCTTTCAAAGTTTGAAAGAGTTGCCATCAGACCATCTGAGCACAAGGCTTTTGCGGGGGAACAGTTCACTGACAGCCTTTACGATTTTTTACCCAAATTCCTGAGTTAGCTTTCCCGTCTTATCTTCAGTCCAGGTTTACGTAAGATGCACTTTCTCAGAAGACCATTAACTGGCAAAAGTTGCCAAAAGTATTGTTTTACAGTCATTTCCCTTTGCTTAATCTTGATTTTATGTATTTGTGTTCTCTCATCCTTATTTTTTTTTTTCTTCAAAAAGTGATCAAGCTGGTTTGTGGTCTTTGTACTTTGTTTTGCAAAAACTCTAAATCTTGAATTCATTATCAATTCTTCTGTTTTTCTTTTTCCCTCTATGTTTTCATTAAGTTTGGTATTAATTTTTCTAGTCCCCCCCAACCCAAGCTCGTGGTTCATTTTTGCAAGAAGTGTTTAAGGATATGATTATTACTTTGCCTTCAACTTTGACCCTATCCCCTGGGGTTTGATATTTAATGCTCTCATTATTGTAATTTCCTAGATAGGCTGCAGTTCTAGCTTGATTTCCTTTTGAAACAAGGAAAAACAGACTTTTTTTTTTTAACATTTCCGATAGCTTGGGTATTAATATTTTTTTTGCTTCAACTTTATTATTTTTAGTTTTATTATAGCTTTAGAATGTGGTTTCTATTTCGCTTCTTGGAAATTATTGAGGTTTTCTTTGTGATCTAATATATTGTAAAATTGTATAAGACTGCCATTGTTTTTGAAAAGACAGAGTACTGTATTTTCTCTTTCTTTTCAGGATGCAGAATTAGACATATACGTATAAGATCAACCTTCTTCATCCTATTATTCAGGTCATTTGTATCTGAGGGTTTTTTTCTTTTTTTTGCTTTGTTTTGTTTGGCCTTACTTAATGATAGTGACTTAAAATGTTTTGCTATGAATGTGTTTCTGCCAGTTTTTTCCAGTTCATGAGAGAGACTTTTTCATTATGGATTGTAAAATTGACCATGATGAAGTGACCCTTATGTATAACCTAGTTTTCCTTGAATTCAAGTTTCTTTAGTTTTAATATTACATATCTTCCCTTGATTTATTTTTATTTGCCATGAATATACTCACCATTTACCTATCATTTTGCTTGTAATTTTGCTTTCAGCTTCGCTAAGTTATTTTGTTTTAATATTAATATATGGACATATACTTAGATTTTTAAAAATCCAGTATGAAAATTCTTAGCTTTTAGTAAGTTTACCTGATTATTTTTTAAATGATCACATCTAACTGAAAACATATTTATGTGTGTGTATTTAATATTTCTTTTCTGTTTTCCCTATTTCTAACCATTTGCGACTCAATGGACATGGGTTTGGGTAAACTCCGGGAGTTGGTGATGGACAGGGAGGCCTGGCGTGCTGCAATTCATGGGGTCGCAAAGAGTTGGACGCGACTGAGTGACTGAACTGAACTGAACTGAACCATTTGCTATGTTAACATTTTTTCTCCTTTGAATTTAGAAGGCATATAGTCTGTTTGCATTCCAAATTTACCTTTATAATTTAAACAACATACTTAAGCCTATTTTCCCACAATACATCAGTTTCAGTAACACAATTATCTCTTTTTTATTTTCTCTTATGAAAGATGAAAAACAGAGCATCTGTTTTCCTCTTCCCCAATTTTATTCGCTTGTTCTGGAGTTTTCGTCCTACTTTATACTGTTGTCAATTAAAAAGTTTCTTCTTTTCCAGGAATTAAAACAATTATATTCTTGCATTTAGAATGTCTGCCTTATTTAGATGTAATTTATATTTAATAGATTAAAGACTCAAAGCTGATATTTAATCCTATGACTTCCTCATTTCTAGTTACTTATATTTATTTTAACTCTCAAACAGCTTACATTTTAAGTATTTTTTTTTCAATTTTATTGAAGTATAATTAAAGTATACCAAACTGCACATATATAAAGCATGCCATTTGATCAGCCTATGTACACATACACACACTTCTGTGAACCTGTCACTGTGATCATGATAACAACCCTTTCCATCTGAAAAAAGCAGTGCTCAATGTGAAGGACTGACAACCCAAATATCCAACATACAGTTAATTTTGTAGACGTAAAAAATATAATAGAACAAGTTGAGTAGAAAAAAACTAAAAGGTATAATAAAAACCAGAATTTCCTGAAATGAAGGAAAACATACATACATTTGTACATTAAGTCCTTCATTATTTAGGACAAAAATAATAAAGAACTATAAAGTCTGAGTGAAATTACTGAAAGGGCAAGGTTAAAGGGCATATAGCAAAAATAAAGTTATATACTAAAAGAAAATTATCTAACTTCAGGTTTATCCTTAGCAGTTTTAAATGAAAGGAAAAAAAATGAAAAGAAAAGAAAAGAAAAATGGAGCAATGTCTAATGAGGGTTTTGTTTGAGGAGTTCTGAATGACCCAATTTTCCATACCCAGTCAAGTTATCATTCCTATGACAAGGCAACAGAAATATGTTATCAAACAGTCATGAATTCATGAACTTTAAGGTGGGAGGAGAAGGGGATGACAGAGGATGAGATGGTTGAATGGCATCACCGACTCAATGGACGTGAGTTTGGGTAAACTCGGGAGTTGGTGATGGACAGGGAAGCTTGGTGTGCTGCAGTCCATGGGGTCGCAAAGAGTCGGACATGACTGAGCGACTGAACTGAACTGAACTGATCCATTCATATAGTCTTCTCTAAAATATACTTGACCGAAGCTAGTGTGTTAGTTGCTCCATCGTGTCCAACTCTTTGTGACCCCTTGGACTGTAGCCCACCAGGCTCCTCTGTCCATGGAATTCTCCAGGCAAGAGTACTGGAGTGGGTAGCCATTTCCTTCTCCAGGGGATCTTCCCAACCCAGGGATTGAGCATGTGTCTCCTGCATTGCAGGCAGATTCTTTACTGTCTGAGCTACCAGGGAAGCCCAAACTAATATTATATCAAATGGTGAAAGAGAGTTGTTTTCTCTGAGATTGGGAATAAGGCAAGGATTCTCGCTTTCAACACCTTTATTCCACATTATTCTGGAGGTTACAAATATTGCAGTAAGGCAAAAAAAAAAGGACATAAAAGTCATAATGATAAGAAGTGACAAAGTATAATTATCCCTGTTTGTATTTTCTAGAGTTTCTTTTTCAAAGTTGAGATATAATTTACATATAACATTGTATACGTTTAAGGTGTGCAGCATGTCAATTTGATACATTTATATATTGCAATATGATTACTATCATAGCTTTAGCTCATACCTTCATCATACACTTAATTATCTTTTTGTGTGTGATGAGAACAGTAAGATCTGTCTAGAGTTTTCTATAAAGAGCACCATATAGTAGTTACCTGTGGATGAAGGTGGAGAGATGGATAGATTGCAAACGGGCATGACTAAACATTTGGAGATGTTTATTATCTTGGTTGTTCAAAAATAATGTTGGAGGAATTTCTCTTTTTGTGTTCCTGAGCACTATTTGAGCGAGCCCCTTGGTATTTATTCTGGAATGTGGCATGCTAATAGTTTTTATTCTCTGTTTAGATCTTCAGTTATTTGAGGGTTTGGAAGGGGGAGCAAGGCTATGGACAACAGCATTCTGGAAACTCCTACCCTGTGTTTTCATTCTGAACACGCTGACTCTATTGGAAACTGGGTTGATGTCTTACATCATTCTGTGCTTAAAGGGGTTACCCTTGGATTTCAATTTATTCCTCTGCATCAGCTAGAGAGGTTGAGGTGGAGCAGCCTGGGTTGCAAGATTTTTCTTCCATTAGCACTTATTTTATCCAACAGTTGCCACTGGTCAGCAGCTTCCAGATCTTCCTAGTGAGGAAATGAGGGCATCTTTGAGGAGCTGACATTTGAGAAGGAGCGTGAGTGAAGGAAAGTAATAAGCCATTTGACGATTTAGGGGAGAGAGCATTCCAGGTGGAAGAAACAGCAGATAAAGAGTTCCGGAGCTGTGAGAAAGCTTGGTGCTGAGTTAGCTGAGAGCCTTTTCTTTAAGCCTTGATGCAGCTGCAATGGAGGAACTGCTCTCAGCAGTACCCTCCTTGTTCTTCTCCCCCACAAACCCTGGGAACCTCCAATCTGGTTGGGCTGGTCCAGCAGGGAACATACACAGCACATGTGGTCTAGCTCTACAGCCTTAAAAAGGAATGACATTATGATGCATGCCCATGTGAGTAAATCCTGAGGATGTTATGCAAGTTCATATAAATGCTGTCATACAGTAGGTGACCTTTGGTGTCTGGTCCCTTTTACTTAGCATATTTTCTTTGAGGTTCGTTTACATTAAAGCTTCCCAGGTGGCGCTAGTGTTCAAGAATCTGCCGGCAGCGCTGGAGACATAAAGAGACGCGGGTTCTATCCCTGGGTTGGGAAGATCCTGGGAGGAGGAAATGGCAACCCACTCCAGTATTCTTGCCTGGAAAATCCCATGGACAGAGGAGCCTGCCGAGCTCCAGTCTGTAGGGTTGCCAAGAGTCACGACTAAAACAACTTAGCGTGCACACACACGCACCTTAAAGCACGTATGTGTACCTTCTTCCTTTTTGTGGCTGGGTAATACTCCACTGTATGGATATGCTGGGCTGGAGAAAAAGTTTGTTAGGGGTTTAAACCTGAACAAACTTTTTGGCCAACCCAATACCATATTATGTTAATTACTCACCTGTTAAAGGACATTTGGATTTTTTCCACATTTTGGCCACTGTGACTGATGCTGCTATGAACATTCATGTATAAGGATTTGTTTGAGTATCTGTTTTATTTTCTTTTTTTTTTTTTTAGTTTTTTTCAATTAGTTTGGGTATTTGCCTAGAGGTGAAATTACTGGGTCATTATTACATTTTAATTAAAAGGTTTCTCTTCTTTTCAAAATGTGTTGCTTGCAATTTTCTGTGGCTTCCTATAGTATTACCATCCATCATTTAACACTTTCTCAATTTCTCAATTCTCCAGTCTCATCTACTTGAAATGTTCCCGTGGAACCCATGGTGTGTCCTGGTAGAGTTTCTTAATCCTATAAGACCGAGGCCCTCATACACTGCTTGGGCCTTGCAGTTTGGTGTTTCAGGAGTGGAAAAAGTAGGTGGCTGAAATGGAAGGAGTGCACCAAAGAGGAGGATTTCTATGCCAATATGGCCTGGCCAATGTGGAAAAGGCGGACAAGAGACTGAATTTAACTCAAGCTCCAAAAGCAGCTTTTGGGCTGAGGCCTCTTCCAGAAATGTTCTTTCTGGATAGGCTGCCACGTGGTGTAAGGACCCAAGCAAACCTTGGTGCCCTTTTCCCTCCACCCTTAGGCACTGGAGCTTGCTGAGGTAGCAGTCATTTACACCATAGTATGAGTCAGTGCTGGTTTGCTAACTTTCCAGCGAGGCACTCGTGCCTCCTGCCTTCTCTGCTTCCCTCCAGTTCAAACACAGACGTATTTTCAGCCTAGGCCTGTGCCTGGTCTCACACACACAGCAGTGAATAAGATGGACAAAATTTCTGCCTTGAAGGACCTGGAATCTAATGGAGGAGCCAGAAAAAAAAAATGTATGTGTGAATTAATAAAAACAGTCACACAGTCTAAGAAGGCCTATAGGGGAGTGGACAGTAAGCTGAGATAGAGACTAATGAGAATATAGGGCTGCTTTGAATGAGAAAAAGCCAGTTATTCTTTCTATATGATCTGGACATTTTTTTTTCTCTGGGAGTTTTTATTTTTTTAAGTCTTTTCTTCTTTTACTTTGATGTTCTGAAATTTCATGGGGATGTATCTTACTAGTGTAAATGTTTGTTTATTCATTCCATTTCACACATGCTGGGTCCTTTCCAGTTTGGAAAATTCAGGTCTCCCCTCTGTTTCAGGAAAGTTTTTTTCATCATTTTTTCCACTGGTCCTTTTCCTTTATTGCTTTCAGGAACTCCTAATTGTCAGATGTTTTACCTCTTAAAATGATGCTTTGTATCTTTCATATGTTTTACATGATGTTTTCTAGTTTCTGGTTTCATTTTGTTTGTACTTTAATCTTTGTTATGCTCTGGGACATTTTCTCTACTTTATGTTCCAATCCCTCTATTTAACGGTTAAAAATGTATTTTATTAGAAAAGCTTTAGCTTAAGAGCCTTTTCCATTTTCTTACCTTTTTCACGGCATTCTGTTGTTACGGATGGAATAAGATCTTGAATTTCTCCGAGAATATAGAAGAGAGATTTTAAAACCTTCTCTTCTTTGAACTATCTGTTTCCTCTGGTGTCAGCTTTTTCTGTTTTCTCTTCTCTCTTTCATGTTGCAGGCTTTCCTCAAATGTCTGATGCTTCTTTGAAATATAAAGTAATATAGAAGCTGGCAAGGAGTGTTATTTACAGAAGCAGGGCTTGGCAAAAGGAAGCCTTCGCTTATGCCAGAGGGAGCGGGAACCTGGTTTTACCCCCAAGGACTTCTCAAATGCCCAAAGTAGAAGCCCCTACACTGCCTGCCTCTTCCCAGGTAATGATTCTCTCCCCAGTTTGTCCACTTGCTTTCATGTTCTGTATGTGTGTGGTGGGGCTGGGGAGAGGCACTAAACAAGGAAACCCCTTGACATTTTGCATTCTCACCTCCTCCCTGCTCTTCTGCAAGCCTTCATTTTGAATATCCCGAGGGTCTGCCATAGGCTGAGTCCCTCTTCTTAATTGCAGACTTCACACTTGTACTCTCAGCTGTGTCTCTCACCATCCTGACTCAATAATTATATTTTTCATATTAGCTTTCTATCTTCACGAATTAAAAAAACCCTGACGTCCCTTCTCCCATTCTCTTTGTTATATTTTGTCCTTTTATTATTATTCTGATGGGGTCCTGGGAGGGCTAAGCACTTAAACACTTCAACTTAGTCTGCTGTCCTGAACTGGCAGCTCCCAATTTAAAAAGATTACTTTCACTGTCTTATGAGAAGGAGCTGGAAGAGTGAATAGTAGCCAGAACAGTTCAGAACTGTTATGACCCCTTCATTGTTATTTTAACCTTTCAACATCCATGTTAATTTTCTCTGGTCTAAAACCTATTTTTTCTGATATTAATATAGCCACTCTATCTTTTTGTAAAAAATTATGTTAACAATGTGTATTTTCCCATTATTTTGCCTTTAACTTACTTTGTCTTTTGAAAAAATTTTTATTTTTAACTGGAGGATAATTGCTTTACAATGTCAGGTTGGTTTCTGCCAACACGAACAAGCCATCAGTATACACATATCCGCTCCCTCTTGAACCTCCCTCCCTTCCCCTCATCCCAACCCTCTAGGTCATCGCAGAGCTCCCTGTGCTATATAGCAACTTCCCACTAGCTGTCTATTTTACACACTGTAAGGTGTATATTTCAATGCTACTTTCTCTCTCAATTCATTCTACCCTCTTCTAGAGACACCGACATAGAGAGTGGACTTGTCTTTATTTTTAAAGTGGATTTCTACATAGACATCATATAGTTGGGTCTTGCTTTTTTCTCCACTTTGACAACCTCTGTTTTTTAATTGAAATATTTAGACCATTTACACTTAACGTGACTATTGAGATGGTTAAGTTTACATCAGTAGGACATAATTCTTAGTTTATTCACCTGATAACAGAGCTTCAGAATACATGAAGTAAAAACTTACAGAACTGTAAGGAGAAATAGACAGATCCTCAATTTATAGTCAGAGATTTCAATACTCCTACCTCAACTCTACATGACCCCATGGACTGTAGCCCACTAGGCTCCTCTGTCCCTGGAATTCTCCAGGCAAGAATACTGGAGTGGGTTGCCATTCCCTTCTCCAGGGGATCTTCCTGACTCAGGGATCGAACCTGGGTCTCCTGCATTGGCAGGTGGATTCTTTACCCTCTGAGCCACCAGGAAAGCTGCACCTCAATAACTGATAGAACAAATAGAAAATCAGGAAAGATATGAAAGACACAGGGCAGGAGAGATAGTCAAGGAGGCAGTCTAGAGAAATCTGGAGGGATGGGGACCCCAATTCGTGTGAAGAAGGCTCCTGAGAGGGAAGAGAGGAACACAAAGGAAGCAGGAGATGGGAGTGGCCGTAAATAAGTTTGGAGACTCGGAGATGATCGCATGCAGGAAGCTTAAAGCCTTTCCTTTATATGTGAATGGAAAGCCTTTGCTTTCATGAAAAGAATTTGCATGAAAAGGCATGTAAAGGCATCTGTGCGCAGGTATTTTAGAGCACCGGAATCATACTTCAGAGCTTCTCTTCAAAGACCCCGGTTTACCCATAGCCCTGGTCACATTTGGGCGTGGTAGGAGCAGGTGTCTATTTCTGCTGTCTACCAGTGACTCTCCTGGTGAAATGAGGGTCAGCCGCCACCTGGGAAAAGGGATGGGTTCTCGGGCACCGTGTAAAGTCCATCAGCCTGCACTCTCTCCCCCCTTTCAGTTTTAGTTAAGTCCTTAGCCCTGTAGTGGAGTTTCTGTTAGCGGAGTGGCCCATGGTGCTAGGAGGCCTTGTGTTCCACACAATGTGGTCCCGAGAAGTTCTGGGCAAATGGATTTTTCAAATAAAATACTGTGCGATGTGGTTTAGTCGCTAAGTTGTGTCCGACTCTTTGTGACCCCATGGACCTTAGCCTGCCAGGCTCCTCTGTCCATGGGATTTATTTCCCAGTCAAGAATATTGGAGTGGGTAACCATTCCCTTCTCCGGGGGCGGGGGGGGTCTTCCTGACCCAGGAATTGAACCTGGATCTTCTGCATTGCAGGCAGATTCTTTATTGACTGAGCCATCAGGGAAGCCTTGAATAAAATAATGTCATAGGTAAAATATATGAGTGGCATATCTAAAGGGATTCAATAGTGGCATTCTTTTGTAAAGCCCAAACCCATGCCTTCAGTCACAGGTCACTTGGTGAGGAACTATGGTTCCTCACTCCTGTACAAGGGCATGGGAGTAAAAAAGTGACTAGAACGATCTAGTGGGGGAAGGAGACAAGCATAGCATGAGTTGTAAAGAAAACAAACATTAAAACCGAGCACCTCAATCATTAGTGTCCATCTGGATACATGATTACAAAATGAACACAGCTGTGCAACTACCTCCAAGATCAAGGGAGGGGACGTTACCAGCACCCAGAAGCACCCGCAAGTGCCCCCTCGGAATTACCAAAGCCGTGGTTCAGATTTCCGTTCCACCTCCCAAGAATGTAAGTTGCAGTTGCTTCACTTCCTTGTCAACATTTGATGTTGTCAATCTTTTACATTTTAGCCATTCTTTTGGGCATGTAGTGGTATCTCATTATGGTTTTAAACAGAACCCCAATTTTTAATTAAAAAAATAAAAAAACAAAGGCAGGTGATATTCTTACGCTTGGTGCTTGTGTGCATGCTAAGTTGCTTCGGTCATGTCCTATGGATTGTAGCCCGCCAGCCTCTTCTGTCCATGCGATTCTCAAGGCAAGAATACTGGAGTGGGTTGCTATGCCCTTGTCTTATGCTCGGGTATTATGGAGCAATTCCTAAACCCTACAAAGGTGAGTGATGAATGTCATAGCAGAAATATCTACGGAGCTACAGCTGGAAAGGAGACTACCCCTCCTGTTGAGAGGGTTGTTGGCACAGAGGGCTGGGGTCAAGGACTCCCAAGGGCAGCACTGGGTCTCCCCCTTCCCACATCCTCTTCTTTGTCCTGGGAGCCCCCTGACTGCAGCCCCTGTTCAGCAAGGTCACAGTGAGCTCCTACCCACGGCAGGTACCAGCTTCCCCGGACACGTGTTGAAGCCACTCGACCAAACCCTCCAGTGTTTTCCTGGCTGTTAAGTCCTGCCTTCTTGCTATTTATTATGTTGGATAGGAATCCTATGCAAATGCTTCATTTTGGAAGAATGCCTGGGATGACTAACAAAAAAACCACCCCCAGACCTCCCTAGAGCTGGAGGCAGGTGATGCTCCCTGCAGGAGCCCCGGTGTGCTGGAAAGCTGCAGGCTGTCAATCATTTACCCGGCAGGGAAGGGAGGGTGGTGAGCTTCATAAATAGCAATCCCCTCAGGAGAGAATTAAGGGGTGCATGGTGCTGAGCTTTCCTGGGGCAGAACTGGCCCAGTGAGAGGGGAGGGGAGGGTGCGGGTGACATGGCCCTGGGAGGGGGCGCTGGGCCCTCCCGCATTTACGGGGTGACCTCCACCGGCCTTTCTCTGGCAGGAAATGGGCTGTTTGCTAATGCCTTGCCCCTGCCCACGCACACCTGTGAAAGCCAGTTGGTGGTGTTTTAAAATAATTTACTAGAATGAAATTTCTGTGTTTTCCTTTGGATATTTGCCCAGCAAATGGCTTTGTGCTTGCAATTCAAGAAATGGCTTCAAATATTACAGGACCTCAGATTTCACTCTCCCTTTCCTCCTCTCTCTCTCTTTCACACACACACAGACACAGACACACACAGACACACACACACACAGACATACACAGACACACAGACACACACACACAGACACACAGACACACACACAGACACACAGACACACAGACACACACACAGACACACAGACACAGACACACACACAGACACAGACACACACACAGACACACACACACAGACACACAGACACACACACAGACACAGACACACACACACAGACACACAGACACACATACACACACACAGACACACAGACACACACACAGACACACAGACACACACACACATACACACAGACACACAGACACACACACAGACACAGACACACACACAGACACACAGACACACATACACACACACAGACACACATACACACACACACAGACACACACACAGACGCAGACACACACTCCTGTGTCTCTTGGGTAGGAAAGAGTGAGGATACTGTAGAGAAGTGCAGTGGCTTTTTTTTTATCCTCCAAGTCTTAGTTGAATCTGTTTCACTCACTTGTCATCCCTTCCCACCCCCTGCCCCCTGCCTGGGTTTTAACTGCTTGTTCCTCTCTCTTCCCTCAGTAGCTGTTCAGTTTCAGAGCTCTGCCAATTCTGATTTTATTTGTCTAAAATGGACGTTTTCTGCAGAAAAAAATGTGCGCTGGGCTTGCCTTTGCCGGAGGCCTGATTTGGTTTAGCAAGCGTCTCTCCGTTCCTCCTGTGTGTTACTGTTGCTCAGTCATGTTGGACTCTTTGCAATCCCACGGACTGCAGCACTCCAGGCTTCCCTGTCCTTCACCATCTCTTGAAGCTTGCTCAAAGTCATGTCCATCGAGTCGGTGATGCCCTCCAACCATCTCATCCTCTGTCGCCCCCTTCTCTTCCCTCCTTCGATCTTTCCCAGCATCAGGATCTTTTACAATGAGTCGGCTGTTTCCTGTAATCAAGGAAATGAGGGAGGCTCTGTGTCCCTTGGCCCCCCAAGCCCTTCCTGGCACCATTAATGGAGGACCATGCTTCTGCGGTCTTCAGGAACGGTGCTCAGCTTTCCCCTGCGGTCCTGCTGCCCCCACCCTAGGGCCCCCAGGCAGCATTTAATGAACAATCACTTCTGTGCAGAAGGAAATTCGGATTTCCGGTTGCATGAATGTCTTCGCTCACTCAAGGAGCTTTAAGTGTCTTCACATCATCTGAGCAAGTTGCTTTACACTTTTTTTTTTTTTGGTATTCCAACCCTTGAGACTTTGCAAATTGCAAATATTTTCATATCAGATTGCAATTCTTGCAAATTTCTTAAACTGTCCGCTCATTACCGCTTTGAAATTGCAGTGTTTATTAGACTTTTCTTTCTGGATAATGTCATTCCGTGCATGAATAAAGGAGTCCAAATATTACTATGCCATATTTAAAAAATATTTTGATAACATATTTCAGTATAATGATTTCCTCTTGAAATCTTACATATTTACCTTTTTTTCCTTTTACATTGAAAATGTTAATCTGTGGCGAGTCCATAATCACCAAACCTTTCTAGGGGTACACAGTATAAACCTGGTGAGAAGACTCAGTTCTGTTATCTAGGGAGGATACTGTAACTAGGCATGTCTTGATGTTTCGGCAGAAAGAACATGAATATGCATCTTTTTCTTCAGGGTTATTGCAACCGTAAATGAGAATTTTCTAATCTGGTGTGTCTGTTTCCTGACTACGCAGGTTACTCTTTCCATGGAGCAGTCCTCAACAAGTCCCTTTCTTTAAACAAACAAACAAAAAAATACATAAAATCCATGCCTAAGAGGTCCTGAAAATATGGTCCTTGTGGCCCTATATATTAATTACATTATACATTGATTTAATGTTATTTTTGGCTGTGCTGAGTCTTCACTGCTGCACTCTCTAGTTGCGGTGCAAGAGCTTCTTCCTGCAGTGACTTCCCTTGCTGTGGAGCAGGGCTCCAGGACTCGAGGGCTCAGTAGTTGTGGCGCATATGGACTCCGTGCCCAGTGGCATGTGGACTCCTTCCGGACCAGGGACGGAACCCACGTCCCATGCACTGGCAGGCAGACTCCCAACCACTGGACCCCCAGGAAAGTCTGCCAGTGCCTTTCTCTCCAAAGCCCCATTTCCTCCTCTGAGAAATGCAGCGATCGCAGTGTCTAAGTCGTACGTTCCTTGAAGACAGAAGGAGGTGACTGAACACCACTGGTGGCTCCCTTCTCCTGGCTTCCGGAGCCTCCCCTCTTTGGCACTCCTAGCTCATGGGGTGTTTCTTGTCTGGTCGCCTTGCCGGACACCCCCTTACCCTCCCAGCCCCAAAAGTGAAACCCTCAGCCTCTTTGGTGGCTCATCTGCGTTCACATCCCACGGGACCCTTTCTAGCTGCGCGGCTAATCGCATCCCAGGCTGAGGCCTCACGTGGGGCTGTCCCTCAGTTCCACGTTCACACGTGTGAGGCCCCAATCACCGTCTCCGCTCGAGGCAGCTCAGATCAAACACACGCCATGCAAATCTACCTCACCAGAACACTTTCTTCCTTTCTTTCTCTCCTCCTCCCCACCTCTTCCCTCCCCTCCCCTTCCCTTCCCTTTTTCCTTTCCTCCCTCCTTCCTTCTCTCTCTCTTTCTTTCTCTCTTACTTTCTTTCTTTCCAGAGTCTCCTTTCAGAAAACGAGGATCCCATTCTTCCAGTTAATTCAGTCCCAAATCTTGGCACCACCCTTTAAGTCTCTTTTTTCACACCCCACAACCAAGCCATTAGCAAATTTGATCACCTCTGTGCACCCTCAGGCACATCCCAATCTCTTCCCCTCTCCATAGCTGCTGCCTAGTCCAGACGCCCATCTCATGTCCGACTGTCACCATCCAGTTGAAGAGATCCTGATGCTGGGAAAGATTGAGGGCAGGAGAAGAAGGGGACGACAGAGGATGAGATGGTTGGATGGCATCACCAACTCGATGGACATGAGTTTGAGTCAACTCTGGGAGGTGGTGATGGACAGGGAGGCCTGGCGTGCTGCAGTCCACGGGGTCGCAAAGAGTCGGACACGACTGAGCGGCTGAAGTGAACTGAGCTGAACTGAGTTGTCACAGGTGCTGTTCCCACCACCCGGAAGTGGACAGAGGGTCCAAGGCAGGAGAAGCAGGATGGTACCGGGCTTTGTGGCCATTTAGGGCGCAGACCCGGTTTCACCTTTGGGACACAGTAAGTCCTCTACATACAGATGAGTTCTATCCCGAGAACTAGATCGTAAGTCCAATTTGTCCACAATTCCAACAAGGTTAGCCTAGGTACCCAACTAACACAAATGGCCATCTAGAACTGTACCGTAATAGGTTTATATACTTTTCATACCAATAATATGTAAAGAACAATCACAAAGAATAAAGAAAACATTTTAATCTCACAGTACAGTACTTTGAAAAGTACGGTAGTACAGCACAACAGCTGAGACATCTTAGTACCAGCTGCATCAGTGCTCCTTTTGTACATCCTGGACTTGGAATAAAGGGACTACACTACTGTATTCTATACAGTCCTGTACAGGAAATTACACACAAGCACAACCACTCACAGTGGATGCACACCCATGTGGCAATGTACAGCAGACCCGTGAACTAACTGAGGTGACTGAACATGTGAATGCATATTTGCATCTTTAAAAGTTCGAAACCTGAAGATTCGTAGGTAGGGGACTTACTGTATTACTGTCAAGTAATGGACAGTTATACACATTGTGAACATACCATAGTTCACAAATTATTTCTATTCAGGACAACAGTGGCTGATACGAATGTAGGATTCTCTGGGGATTTCAGAGTTTTTTTTTTTTTTTTTTTTCAATTTCAGAAGGTTTGAGCTTCCCAGGTGGTCCTAGTGGTAAAGAACCTACCTGCCAATGCAGGAGACATACGAGATGTGGGTTTGATCCCTGGGTCAGTAAGATACCTGGAGGAGGGCATAACATGCTGATTTCAAAAGGTTTAAGGCTAATAGAGTTTTGCCAAGAGAACGCACTGGTAATAGCAAACACCCTATTCCAACAACACAAGAGAAGACTCTACACGTGGACATCAGCAGATGGTCAACACCGAAATCAGATTGATTATATTCTTTGCAGCCAAAGATGGAGAAGCTCTATACAGTCAGCAAAAACAAGACCAGGAGCAGACTGTGGCTCAGATCATGAACTGCTTATTGCCAAATTCAGACTTAAATTGAAGAAAGTAGGGAAAACCACTAGACCATTCAGGTATGACCTAGATCAAATCCCTTAGGAGTATACAGTGGACGTGACAAATAGATTTAAGGGACTAGACCTGATAGATAGAGTGCCTGATGAACTATGGACAGAGGTTCGTGACACTGTACAGGAGACAGGGATCAAGAAAATCCCCATGGAAAAGAAATGCAAAAAAGCAAAATGGCTGTCTGAGGAGGCCTTACAGATAGCTGGGAAGAGAAGAGAAGCGAAAAGCAAAGGAGAAAAGGAAAGATATTCCCATCTGAATGCAGAGTTCCAAAGAATAGCAAGGAGAGATAAGAAAGCCTTCCTCAGCGATCAGTGCAAACAAATAGAGGAAAACAACAGATTGGGAAAGACTAGAGATCTCTTCAAGAAAATTAGAGATACAAAGGAACATTTCATGCAAAGATAGGCTCGATAAAGGACAGAAATGGTATGGACCTAACAGAAGCAGAAGATATTAAGAAGAGGTGGCAAGAATACACAGAAGAACTGTACAAAAAAGATCTTCACGACACAGATAATCACAATGGTGTGATCACTCACCTAGAGCCAGACATCCTGGAATGTGAAGTCAAGTGGGCCTTAGAAAGCATCACTAGGAACAAAGCTAGTGGAGGTGATGGAATTCCAGTTGAGCTATTTCAAATCCTCAAAGGTGATGCTGTGAAAGTGCTGCACTCGATATGCCAGCAAATTTGGAAAACTCAGCAGTGGCCACAGGACTGGAAAAGGTCAGTCTTCGTTCCAATCCCAAAGAAAGGCAATGCCAAAGAATGCTCAAACTACCGCACAATTGCACTCATCTCACATGCTAGTAAAGTAATGCTCAAAATTCTCCAAGCCAGGCTTCAGCAATACGTGAACCGTGAACTTCCAGATGTTCAAGCTGGTTTTAGAAAAGGCAGAGGAACCAGAGATCAAATTGCCAATATCCGCTGGATCATCGAAAAAGCAAGAGAGTTCCAGAAAAACATCTATTTCTGCTTTATTGACTATGCCAAAGCCTTTGACTGTGTGGATCACAATAAACTGTGGAAAATTCTGAAAGAGATGGGAATACCAGACCACCTGACCTGTCTCCTGAGAAACCTGTATGCAGATCAGGAAGCCACAGTTAGAACTGGACATGGAACAACAGACTGGTTCCAAATAGGAAAAGGAGTCCATCAAGGCTGTATATTGTCACCCTGCTTATTTAACTTATATGCAGAGTACATCATGAGAAACGCTGGGCTGGAAGAAACACAAGCTGGAATCAAGATTGCTGGGAGAAATATCAATAACCTCAGATATGCGGATGACACCACCTTATGGCAGAAAGTGAAGAAGAACTAAAAAGCCTCTTGATGAAGGTGAAGGAGGAGAGTGAAAAAGTTGGCTTAAAGCTCAACGTTCAGAAAACTAAGATCATGGCATCTGGTCTCATCACTCCATGGGAAATAGATGGGGAAACAGTGGAAACAGTGTCAGACTTTACTTTTTTGGGCTCCAGAATCACTGCTAATGGTGATTGCAGCCATGAAATTAAAAGATGCTTACTCCTTTGAAGGAAGGTTATGGCCAACCTAGATAGCATGTTTAAAAGCAGAGACATTACTTTGCCAACAAAAGTCCGTCTAGTCAAGGCTATGGTTTTTCCAGTGGTCATGTATGGATGTGAGAGTTGGACGGTGAAGAAAGCTGAGTGCCGCAGAATTGATGCTTTTGGACTGTGGTGTTGGAGAAGACTCTTGAGAGTCCCTTGGACTGCAAGGAGATCCAATCAATCCATCCTAAAAGAGATCAATCCTGGGTGTTCATTGGAGGGTCTGATGTTGAAGCTGAAGCTCCAATACTTTGGCCACCTCATGCGAAGGGTTGACTCATTGGAAAAGACCCTAATGCTGAGTAGGATTGGGGGCAGGAGGAGAAGGGGACGACAGAGGATGAGATGGTTGGATGGCATCACCGACTCGATGAACATGGGTTTGGGTAGACTCCAGGAGTTGGTGATGGACAGAGAGGCCTGGCGTGCTGCAATTCATGGGGTCGCAGAGAGTCGGACACGACTGAGCGACTGAACTGAACTGAAGTGAAGCAACTAGGGTGTCTTATCCAAGAAGGAGGACATCTTGGTTCTTTGAGTATAGGAGGGGCGTGGATCCATTTCAGGAAGTGGATTCCCGGAGACTGGGCCTGGGTCTAGTGTTCCTTGGGGTAGACGATTCCTGTGCTCCTTCACACAGAAGGGCCAGGAAGGGGCTATGTAGTGGCTGAGGATGGATGAGCTGTGACCCCAGAGCAGCATTGCCGGCTCTTGATTGTGAAGGCTTCAGCACCTGGCAGTCAGCAGGTAACTAGGCAACCCCAAGGACTTAAGCATGAGCCTCACCCCTCCTCCAAGTCCAGGGCCTCCAGGAAAGCTGGAGTCCTGAGCCTCCCAAATGCAGGGGAGGGAACAAGGAGACGTGGCAGGGTTCAGACCTCTCTGGATGGGAGCCAAATTTGATTTGATTTAGGGAAGCAGAGACATCTAGCCTTCCTTATCCCATGAGGGTCACAGGGTAATTTACATTCATAGCAACAGTTTCCTGGAAAACATCAGAGTCTGGCTCATGTTTCCTTTTCATTCTGAAGTTTGGGATTATGTGTTGTACCTCGAAAGGAGACCATACTTCAGACAAAACAGCCTTGGTTATGGGCAGAAACAGGTATTCGCAGGATGGCCCTGGTGGTTGTCATGTGACAAGAAAGGGGAATCACAGGACCTGAGGTCTTGTCTTCGGCGTGAATGAAAGCAAGAGGGCAGAGGGAACTGGGAGCAGCGTTCTCACACACTTACATGAAGGAGGGGCTGGAGGTCTTCACTGGTGCGCCCGCTGTAGGCGAGTCAGGTGTGGGTCGCTTCCTGCTTTCTGTGAGGACTCAGGCTTGGACCTATGGGTCCCCTACAGCGTTGCATCGAATCCAGCCAGAACCCAGTTCACAGAAGCTTTGTGGAGTGATGGTTCTGGAAAGAACTAAATATGGTCATGAAACGATTCACCTGTTCGGAAATAGTCTGAATGTGAAAGTAATTAGGCTACGGGTCATGCTTGTGGGCTTCCTAGGAGGCAGAGTGGTAAAGAATCTACCCGCCAGTGCAGGAGAGGCAAGAGAACTAGGTTTGAAACCGGGGTCAGGAAGATTCTGGAGTAAGAAATGGTAACCCACTCCAGTATTCTTGCCTGGAAAATTCCACGGACAGAGGAGGTCCAGGGAGCCTTCCATAGCCTGGCAGGTGACAGTCCATGGGGTTGCAAAGAGTTAGACATGACTGAGCACACACACACACACACACACACACACACACACACACACATTTCTACTTGAATTAGTGTGTGTGCTCTCTGCTTACCTGTCTGGGGTTCGAATCCTGGGTCTTTTGCTCACTATCCCTGTTACCCTGGGCAAATAACTTAATCTCTATGCACTTTGATGTCCTCTTTTGTAAAATGGGGTTAAAATAGTATTTATTCATTGGGTTCTCATGTATCTCTTTGGACCAAATTAGTAAATAAAAGGTATGTCTGGAACATAGTAAGTGCTTAATAAATTGTAATCATGATTATTATTAGTCTTTCACCTGATAAGAAGAGAGAAACATATTTTACCTGAGGAACAACAGAATTCAGAGAAAGAGTTTGGTAAAAGCTATTTTAGAGTGGAATATTGCCATTTGGGGCAACAGGGATGGACCTAGAGATTATCATACTAGGTGAAGTAAGTCAGACAAAGACAAATATGATATTACTTATATGTGGAATCTATAAAGTGATACAACCAAATCTATATACAAAACAGAAACAGACTCACAGACATGGAAAACAAATCTATGGTTACCAAAGGCGGGAAAGGGACAGATTAAGAGTATAGAATTAACAGATACAAATTACTATACATAAAGTAGAGAAGCAACAGAGATCGACTGTATAGCACAGGGAAATATACTCAATATCTTATAATAACTTTTAATGGAAAATATTCTGAAAAAATAAATAACTCAATCACTTTGCTGTACACCTGAAGCTAACACATTATAAATATATTTCAAATTTTAAAAAGCTATTTTTATCTTTAAATTTGTAATTGATCTGTTAACTAGAACAACTTCACTAAACACATTCTAGACTGTGATCATCAAGTAAGAACTGAAGAATATCATTTTATTTTAAGGAGATTTTGTTTCTCTTCTTTATTGATTCAGATATAATTTGAAGAGTAGAAATTGCTTGTTTTATCATAAATATGTGATAATCTTTCTGATCAAAATCCCTGACCTAAATAGGATAGCATATCCCAGCCCCTTTTAGCTTCTCCAGGATTGCGGGCATGCATGCTCAGTCACATCTGACTCTTCTCGACTCCATGGACTGCAGTCCATGAGGTTCCTCTGTCCATGAGATTCTCCAGGCAAAAATACTGGAGTGGGTCACCATTTCCTCCTCCAGAGGAACTTCCCCAGATGGGATCAAGCCCAAGGCTCCTGTGTCTTCTGCATCTCCAGGGTTAGATAGAGGCTAAAATGTATGGTACCCTCTCCTTCCTAACAGGAAATGGCCCCTGTTACCTGGGGTCTAGAGGTCAGCACAAAATAGAAAAGAAATGTGTCTGTGTTGGACTTTTTCATGTTGCTAGGAGGTTTTCCTGTTGTGAGACCTCATCAGTGGTGCAGCTTATTAGGTGTAGCTGGTGAGGCTTAAAGGAATCAGAAGAGGGTAGCTGGGTGCACACATTTTCCTGGTGGGAGCCTCTGCCTGTGGGGAAGCACATGGCAACTGGGCTTCTTGTGACCCTCTCGGTGACCCCGACGACCGGGTCAGGAGGAAGTGCGAAGTCAGGGGAGCATCGGGCAAACTCCAGCCTTGCTGGATCCAGAGCGGCAGGGCTGGGCCTGTCTGGCCTCCTGATTCTGGCCGGGGGGCCTCCCCTCCCACCCCCTGGTCCCCAGGCCAGGGACTCACCAGGCCAGGCCAGCAAGCCTGGCCACCTGGCCCCATGCTCACGCTGACCCTCTGTGACTCTCTTCCCTGCAAACAGTGACAGCTGGAGCCCTGGTGGTCTTCTTCCAAGACCCCTTGAGAATAGAGGGGCTTCATGGGACAACCCTCAGACTCAGCTGTTCCATGGGGTTGCGAAGAGCTGGACATGACTGAGTGACTCAACAACAACAACAGCCCTTCCCCTGGACAGGGTGCTTTCTTCCGAATCACAGTTTGAGGCTGAAACAGAGGCTGGAGCAGGGTGCCTTTGGGGCACATCACGGGCAAACAACAGACACAAGCTCCCTGGCTAATGGGGTAACAGCAGGTGTGTGTTTGTGTGTGTGTGTGTGTGTGTGTGTGTGTGTGTGTGGTTTAGATCACAGCCAGAGTCAGGGTCCTTAAGGCAGTCAGCCTTCACCTGGCCCTTCCAGCAGTTCTTTCCAGCTGGAAGAGCCTCAGTAGGCGCCCGTGTCTGTTGTGAAAGCAGCCGCCATCACACTTCTGTCCCCAGAAAAGAAGCCCGTGACGTCCTGCTCTGGGGGTGAGCAGCCTTCCTACCTCGGCCTCCTGCCAATGCCTGGAAAGCCAGGCACCTTCCACTCGGTCTTTTTTTCCTTCTGACTTTTGCTGCCTTACTAGTGGGGCCCTACTGTGCAAGGGTAGAAAATGACATTGCCCTTCTTCTGCAGTTTATGGCAATTACTCTTTTTTTTTTTTTTTTTCCAAAATAGCCCTGGACTTCCTGACGGGCCTCTCAAGCCAGGACAAGGTGGCAGTTTCTGGTGATGTCTCTCGGGCATCTTTGGGATGAACACCAGCCCAGCCCTCCTTGGCTTTCCCGTCCTGCCTTGGGCGGAGCCTGGAAGTGGTCTGACCATGGTTACCAGCATCTCAGCAGACAGAATAACAGCCTGGAAACAGACATGGATATTGTCCATTTCAGAGACAATTGCATCCAAAAGCTTTCTTCCTGGATTGCAAAACAAACCCCACTGACCAAACTCCCAAGTCGCTTTTTTATTCAGCTGTCATTAAACCACCACATAAATACATAGAATAAATACAAAACCAGCAAGGATTACTTTTAAGCCTTTGGTATGGAGAGCTTTTCTCCTCTTCTTATTTCCCCCTTTCCCTGCGGTTCTAAGCCCCTTTCCTCAGGTTCACATGATGCCTTTGGACACCAGAGTAGTCCAGAAGTAAACCAGGTGCTGGGGTTGGGGGTGGGGTTGAATCCATCGGTGGGCAGGCTAGGTCCTTGCAGCCTCTTGGGGGGTGGGGGTGGTCCCGCTGACAGGGGGTAGGGGGGGAGACAGGCCCCCAGGGACTCACACATAGTCCTTCAGCCTGCTGCCTTTGGACAGGAAAGCAGTCCAGTAAACCTGGTGCAGGGGGGCCTTGAATCCATCGGTGGGCAGGCTAGGTCCTCGCAGCTTCTCCAGCGGTGGGGGTCGCTCTAGACCACGAGGGGTGGGGAGATAGGCCCCCCCACCCCAGGGGGGTACTCACACATAGTCGTTCAGTCTGATGCCTTTGGACAGGAAAGCAGTCCAGAAGTAAAGCTGGTGAAGGTGGGCCTTGAATCCATCAGTGGGGCAGGCTAGGTCCTCTCAGCCTCTCCGGGGGTGTGGGGAGGGGGGGGCCCTCCGGACGACGGGGAGTGGGGTGGGGGGGAGGACAGGCCACCCCCACCCCCAGGGGGGGACTCACACATAGTCATTCAGCCTATACCCGCTGTGCGAGGCCGAGACGGCCGAGGGGGCCCGATTGTCCTTGTAGGCGTCGGGGGGCCGGTAGGCGGGCGCGGGGGCCCCGGCGCGGTTCGTGGCGGCCCGTGGCGGGGCCCGGGTGGGCGCCTCCTCCTGGCAGGCCAGGCAGAGCAGAGTGCCGCCGATGAGCGACAGGGACGAGGCGATGAAGCCGAGGTAGAGGGCCTGCCCGATCTCGAACTTCATGCCGCTGGGCAGCAGCGGGTTGTAGAAGTTCTGCACCACGTCGTGGGTGGTCCAGGAGACGGCCACCAGGCAGAGCAGGCCGGCTAGCAGGAAGAGCGCGCCGCCCAGCGCAGCGCACGCGGTCTTGGCCGGGGTGCCCTTGGCGCAGCGCGTGCACTGCATGCCCACCACGGCGCTGGCGCACGCGGCGCCCGACAGCAGGCAGGACACCACCATGAGCGCGCGCGCCGCCTGCAGGTCGCGGGGCAATGCCAGCAGCGAGCGGTAGATCTGGCACTGGTAGATGCCCGTGCTGTGCCACACGCACTCCATCCACAGCCCCTTCAGGTAGGACACGGCCGTCAGGATGTTGGTGCCCACGTGCGCCGTGCGGCGCCAGTGCGGCAGGACGGTGGTGATGAGCGTGCCCACCAGGCCCAGGAAGCAAAGCAGGAAGCCCAGGAGCTGCACCGCGGTGCTGGCCATGGCCTCGCCGGCGGCTGCCCGCTCACTCGGGCGCCCGCTGGAGTCCTATTGAAGCCGGGAGGCGGGGTGGGGAGACAGGAAACTGGTTAAAGATTATCTCCAGGCATGCCATTTCTGCCCCCGAAAGCCAGATTTCCATAGGCCGTTGGTACCAAGATTAACATATTAAAAAAAAAAAAATAGCTTCTGAGACTTGATTGGGTGCAAGAAGAGCTGCTTCCTCTAAGCTTCCCTGGAAGGCCAGAGCTAGAAGGAGCGAGGGTCATGGGGCCGCCCTGAGCTTTCCAAGGACCCCAGGGCCCCCACTTGTTTCAGTGCTTACGAGTTGCACACAGGAAGTTCTGCTTTATGTCTGCCCTCAGACTCTGCTGCTGCAGACTCCCACTTTGTTCTGTTTGATCCACTGAGGCTGTTAGGGATACCCCAGTGGCTCAGAGGGTCAAGAACTTGCCCGCAGTGCAGGAGACCCAGGTTCGATCTCTGGGTCAGGAAGATCCCCTGGAGGAGGCATGGCCACCCACTCCAGTATTCTTGTTTGCAGCATCCCATGGACAGAGGAGCCTGGTGAGCTACAGTCCACGGGGTCACAAAGGGTTGGGCATGACGGTTGCTAAATCAACAAATGGACTGATCATTGTTAACAAATGGACTCGTAAGCTGTGCTGCTTATGACTTAGAAAATAACTTAGTCTGCCTGTCCGGATGAAACATTTTCTGAAAGTGGGAGGCTTCCCTGTGTGCTTGGGAAGGGAGGGGTTTAACACCCTGGGCAGGTCAGATGCTGCCTTGCAGAATCCCAGGTATGACCTTAGAGATCATCCCCTGATACCAGGGGACAGGAACAGCCAAGGCATCAGCTTCTTAGGTGCTGCGGCCAAGACCATAAACCAACGACCCTCCCCTCCAGGCAGGGCACCTCTCCCGACACCACTCTGAGGAGGGCTGGGCTTGTTATAGACAGAGGCTGCTACCTGGCTTTCAGATTCAGGATGGGGGCGTGCAGAGCCATTTCATCTTCATTAGGAAATCAATTTTCATTAAATTAATTCCTTGTGTTGCCAAATGCTCAATCCCTTAGTTTTCTTCTGTTTTCACTTCAAGACCATCCTAGAACTGCCTGTTAGAGGGTTTGCATCTGGGTCACTTGGGCGTGCATGCATGCATGCGTGCTAAGTCGCTTCAGTCCCGTCTGACTCTTTGTGACCTCAGGCACTGTAGTCCACCAGGCTCCTCTGTCCATGGGATTCTCCAGGTAAGAAAACTGGAGTGGGTTGTTAAGCTCTCCTCCAGGGGACTGTCCTCACCCGGGGATCGAAATGGAGCCTCTGATGTTTCCTGCATTGGCAGGTGGGTTTTTGGTGTTTTTTTTTTTTTTTACCACTAGCGTCACCTGGGAAGCCCCCCAAATGTGCTAACCACAGCAAAATCTCAAACCCTTCTTGGGGGCAAGGACCCAGCACATGTGTAGTAAGTAGTGGCAGGCATGTAGAGGATATGCAGGAAATACTGGAACGGAAGAAGGAGTGAGACGGGGCGGGGGAGGGAGAAGAGAGGATGGAAAGAAGGAGGGAAGAAGGAAGGAAGGGAGGGAGAGTGGAACCATCCGAGTGGACACCCCGGCTCCTCTCTCCTGCCGGGAGCAGGGTCAGGACAAAAGAAGAGAATCAGGAGTCCTGGGTGCAGGGCCACCCCCACCCTCTGGGGCCTGTCTTTAAAATGAGGGAGCTGCTGTGACAACCTCAAGGGCTGGGAGGGGGTGGGGGTGGGAGGCAGGTTCAAGAGAGAGGGGACATATGTATATCTGTGGCTGATTCACGCTGATGTACGGCAGAAACCAACACAACGTTGTAAAGCAATTATCCTCCAATTAAAAATAAATAAAACAAATAAACCATTAAAAAAAACCCAGCAACGAGGGGCTGGACTTCATGGCCCCCAAGTGTCTTCTGATTCTGAAGGGAGGAAAAGGGAAGGGTCTCAGCTGGTGACAAGTCACTTCAGCAACCCAAACTGGTGAGAATTCAGAAGGCAACCCCCGCCCCCCACCCCGCCCCCACCACCATCTTCCTTCTTTCTCAGGGCAGTTTTCTGCAATTAAGCGCAGAAAGGAAGCAGGGAGCAAAAGTGGGCTGAGAGGGAGTCTCCCAAGGCAATTCCTCCTGCGAACTGTCTTTGGGGTTCCCCAGGGCCTCTTGGCTTTAATCCTGGGTCTGTCGTAAAGAAATCCTCCCACTAAATCATGATGCAGGATTGGGTTAGTAACAGGTGATGCTTCCTCTGGTGACCTCGACGATAATCTTGCTGGATTTAAAAATCTATGCCTAGAGGTGGGAGGAACTGGGAGATGGGGCTGGACACATACACTATTGATACTATGCATAAAATAGAAAATAATGAGAACATACTGTATAACACAGGGAACTCTGCTTAATGCACTGTGCTGATCTAAGTGGGAAGGAAATCCAAAAAAGAGGGGCTATATGTATATGTAAAGCTGGTTCATTTTGCTGTCCAGTAGAAACTAACGTAACATTGTAAAGCCCACTATACTCCAGTAAAAATTAATTTTAAACAAGCTATGCCTACATGTCTTAGCATTGTTGGAAGTAATCTTAGGTCTGTCCTGGAGGGGTTGGGGTACGGGAACAAGGCTGGGGGTTTTGCTGATGTTAAAAACGACTGTTTGCAATAAATGCTGGAGAGGGTGTGGAGAGAAGGAAACCGTCCTACACGGTTGGTGGGAGTGTAAATTTGTGCAGCCACTATGGAGATGTTCCTTAAAGAACTACAAATAGAACTACCACAAGACCTTGCCATCCCACTCATGGGCATATATCCAGAGAAAAACATGATCCCAAAGGATACATGCAATGTTGATTGCAGTACTTCTTACAATAGCCAAGACAGGGAAGTAGCCTAAATGTTCATCGACAGAGGAATGGATAGAGAAGATGTAATATATATATATATATATATATATATATATATACATATAACAGAATATTAGTCAGCTGTTAAAAAGAATGAAATAATGCAGTTTGCAGCAACTTGGATGGACCTAGAGACTGTCATACTGAGAGAAGTCAGACAGAGGAGAAATATCGTATGACATCCCTTATATGTCGAATCTAAAAAGGAATGATACAAATGAACTTTTTTTAAAAACAGAATAAGACTCACTGAATTAGAGAACAAATGTACGGTTTCCAGAGGGAAGGACTGGGGGAAGGGATAGTTAGGGCGTTTTCTGATTGACATGTGCACATTGTTATATTTAAAATGGAGAACCAACAAGGTCATACACTGTAGCACAGGGAACTCTGCTCAGTGTTATATGGCAGCCTGGATGGGAGGGGAGTTTGGGGGAGCATGGATACATGTCTATGTATGGCTGAGTCCCTTCACTGTTCACCTGAAACTGCCACAACATTGTCTGTTAATCGGCTATCCCTCAGTACAAAAGAAAATGTTTTAAATAATAAAATGAAAATAAATGACTGCTTGCCCAGGACCCTCCTGTTCTTCACTCATGCCTCAAGCTGATCGACCACACCCCCCTGGTTATGGGGCTGGCTTTCCTTCGGAAGCCTTCTTCCCTCCATTCAGCAAGTGCCCACTCTGTGCAGAGGCTGGGTTTGCAGTGGCGGGATGGGGGGTGGGGGAGAGCCCCACAGTCCCTGCTGCCCAGGGAAGGGTGGGGGCCAGCTTTCCCAGGGTCACTGCCAGGAAAGCAGCTGGGTCTGCAGAGGGGGCCACTCTGATATGGGGGGTCAGAGCCGATGAGTGGAACAGCAGCTGTTCCCTGCCCTGTTTTCCACACAGGGGACCTGGGTGCAGGAGTGAAAGTTCATTTTCTGGCCTGGCTAGAATTTCCCCTGGTTTACTTCCTCCTTTTTGAATTCAGCAGGACTGAGGTTAGAGTGACTGCTAGCAGTGGTGTTACGAGTATATCCTCGGTAGCTGAATCTCCCTGCCCCGTCCGAAGACATCTTTCTACAGTGGTTCGGGTGGCCAGGGTGGGGGGACTTTCAGTGTTGAAATCGGGACAGTCCCAAGCAAACCAGGACGATCAATTCCTCCAGGGAGTCCGGAGGCTGAGGACTTCTCCAAATGGCCTCGGAGATCCTTCCAGTCACCCCCCCGAGGCCACCTCCAGCCCGGTGGCTGCACTGCTTGTCCCTGATCCCGAACCTTCTGAGGCTCCTCCAGGCTCTTGCTTGTCAAGGTCAATCACTCAGTATCCTGAGCCTAAAGAATGTGGCATAAAACCTAAGCCTGCTGACCCCACTGGTCTAGGGAGGGGGACCCGGAGTTTATTGGACTTCTAAATATTTATGGAGAGCAAGGACTGCTAACTTTAGAAACCATTAGGTTGCTATATTTAAACTCCTGCTAGCAGGAGTTGCTAATTTAAGAAGTGAGTGTTAATGAGCCCCCAACTCCCAGACCCCAGCTCTCCACCCACTTCCCCGGAGTTATCCGCAGCTGCTACTGGTCTTAGGTCATAATTCAACTTCCCAGCCCAGACACTTTTCACTGTGGGGCGCCTGGATGGAAAAACAACCTCAAGTGAATGAATCTCCTTGGAAACCACTCATCTTGCAGCTTCAGAAGGGAACTTGCCCAAGCTTGGCCTCCCAAGGGGGCTGGTGTGTGGAGAGGTCAGCTGGTCTGCAGTTGGCTTCACCCATGGGCTACCCTTTTCCTGCAGACGTGTGCATGCTCATAGAGAGATGTGCATTTGGGACAAATACGGTTCTAAGGATCAGGTTCTGAAAAGACCTTGACTAGCTGGATGGGTGGGGCTGCATGTAACAAGGGTACGCCTTCCAGGAAGAAACACTGGGCCCTGTGTTGGGGTTCACAGAGCCCTGGAAGCACCCTCCTGGCTGAGCAGTGTGTGGCTTAGTGACACACGTGAGCAGGATTTAGGGCCAAGCTTCCCAGCGGCTGCTTCTTGAGGTGCTGTGTCGGCAGGGTGTCTCATGGAAGACATAAATGCCAGGTCGTTGTTGTTCAGTCACTAAGTTGTGTCTGACTCTTTGTGACCCCATGGACTGCGGCACACTAGGCCTCCCTGTCCTTCACCAACTCCCAGAGTTTGCTCAAACTCATGTCCATGGAGTCAGTGATGCCATCCAACCATCTCATCCTCTGTCGTCCCCTTTTTCTCCCTCTCTCAATCTTTCCCAGCATCAGAGTGTTTTCCAATGAATCGGCTCTTTGCATCTGGTGGCCAAAGGACTGGAGTTTCAGCTTCAGCATCAGTCCTTCCAATGAATCCTCAGGACTGATTTCCTTTAGGATGGACTGGTTGGATCTCTTTGCAGTCCAGGGGACTTTCAAGAGTCTTTTCCAACACCACAGTTCAAAAACATCAGTTCTTCGGTGCTCAGCCTTCTTTATGGTCCAACTCTCACATCCATACCTGACTATTGGAAAAACCATGGTTTTGACAGGTATGTTCGAGAAAACCTGGTAATGATGGGACCTCTCATCGCTGGCCATGTGCAAAAATACATTGGAATCTCCCAGAAAAGTCTCTTGCGTGGCATTTCCTAAGTTTATTTGACTGGAGACATCCGCCTCCCGATTTTGCCAAAGGACAGCTTAAAGTCGGATCACTTTGGCAAGTGGGCTTAGAGGGTGGAAGTCTGTTGAAAGTTTAACGGAGCAATGATGAGAGAAGGTTAATTTTTTAAAAGGATAATTTTGATGTTGGGGGGAGTTGAATGAGCACAAATAGGAGGGCCAGCAAGACACGCTGATGTGCCCCCAGAAAATCTCAGGGAAACCCAGGGCTGTAAACTGATGTGAAAATCTGTGAAGGGCAGCTGTGAAATGCATCAGAGTGACTGTAGGCCTCTTACACTGGATCTGGTTTTATGAGTACCACATCTGAAAGGCGAGGGTTTTTTTATTTTTTCATATAAACTTTTATGTTGTCTCCTTTCTCTGTTGTCTGTGAGCTACATTTTTTTTTAAAGGAAGGAATTTAAAAAAAAACCAAAAATAAGACAGGAACCCAGAGCACATGGTGGGTTTCCTGCCCGCCTGCCTGGACCCCAGCTGTGTCAACTTTGGAGCTGGCCTTTGAATTAGGTCATTTCAACAGCCCTGGCCAGTGGAGGAGCTTCGCTGGGACGAGGGACGTGCGGGTTGTTTGCCCGGCCCCTGCTCCTGCTTCTTTACTGCCCTGGCTCCTCGGCCCCTTTAGTGAAGAGCTCTGCAGTGGACACAAGTGTCCTTTGTCCTTCTCACCAGTACTGCTGAAGGGTATGTCAGCCCTGGAGCAGAGGCCATGCAGGTGAAACCCGAGATGCTGGGGGCGAACCAGGTGTGTGGAAGGCTCTACACCCCAGAACCACTGGGGCCTTCCTAGCTCGGGGAAGAGTTGGATGACTTGAGCTCTTGCACCTCATTTCAGCTTCTGACCACCCTTCAGTCAGAGCAGGTCTACAGCCGGTTGAGAACAGGCACCCCCTATAGGACTGCTCCACCGGCTCCTGACACGTGTCGGATCCTCTGAGACAGCTTGGACTTTGTTTCCTAGAGCTTTATCAGAAAAATGAAGAGCTGCCTTTCAAGCACAATGGTTGCTGGACTCTGAAAGAATGCTGAGTTGCCCCAGCTCTGATGTTCAGCAATTAAAGAAGTCTGGTTCAACCAACTGCAATGTTGGGAGGGGTAGATTGGGAATTTGGGATCAACATGTATGCACTGCTATATTTAAAATGGATAACCAACAAGATGATTGCTTCTTGGCGGAAGAGCGATGACAAACCTAGACAGTGTATTGAAAAGCAGAGACATTACTCTGCCAACAAAGGTCTGTATAGCCAAGGCTATGATCTTCTCAGTGGTCATGTACGGTTGTGAAAGCTGGACCATAAGGAAGGCAGAATGCCAAAGAATTGATGCCTTTGAACTGTGGTGCTGGAGAAGACTCCCGAAAGTCCCTTGGACAGCAAGGAGATCAAGCCAGTCAATCTTAAGGGAGATCAACCCTGAATATTCACTGGAAGGACTGATGTTGAAGCTAAAGCTCCAGTATTTTGGTCATCTGATGCGAACAGACGACTCATTGGAAAAGTCCCTGATGCTGGGCAAGACTGAGGGCAGAAGGAGAAGAGGGTGCCAGAGGATGAGATGGCTGGACAGCATCACAGATGCAACGAGCATGAACTTAGACAAACTCTGGGAGACGGTGAAGGACAGGGAGGCCTGGTGTGCTGCTGTCCGTGGGGTCGCAAAGAGTCCGGCAAGACTGGGCGACTGGACAACAACCACCACCAACAAGGACCTACTGTATAGCACAGGGAACTCTGCTCAATGTTCTGTGATAATAATCTAAGTGGGAAAAAATATTTGAAAACTGACAGATACATGTATATGTATAACTGAATCACTTTGCTGTATATACCGGAAACTAACGCAGTATTTAACAGTATCACCTCTGCAGGTGTGCTCAGCCCCTTGGTCACGCCCACCCCTTTTGTAACTTTTCCAGGCAAGGACGCTGGAGCAGGTTGCCATTTCCTACTCCAGGGATCTTTCTGACCCAGAGATCGAAACTGTGTCTCTGGCATCTCCTGCCTTGGCAGGTGCGTTCTTTACCACAGTCAACTATACTGCATTATACAATAAAATTATTTTAAAAACTATAATATCCTTCCTGACATGCCAATTAGACTTCATTATAGCTTAGATATTTCATAAATGCTAAACCTTGGGAAATAAAAACTCCAGGGAAATTTGGATTCATCTAAATGAGCTACATTAGCCAAACTACCCAACAGGAGAAAAGAAAAAGAACTTTAATGCACTATCGGCATGAAATAATTCCAACTACTAATACCTAAATGACATGCTGGATGCTTGCTACTTCATAATGTACAAAGTGGTGGGGGGAAATCTCTTTCCTAGAAACTTAGGTATTCTCCAAAGATGCTATTTTAGTACATCTTTTTGTGCAAATATGTCAGAATTATGACAAAGTGATCAAGCTGTACCTTGGAAAAACCATTTCATATTCATTTAGGATGGGCTGGACTGTGGGTTTTTTGGCTCTAAAAAAGAAGTTTCCTTCATTAGTATTCCAAGCTTTCTGTAACTTTCCTTGGGTTATTTTTCAGACTGGCAGACATCAGTATTTTAAGCTTATGAGGACTTTTATGCCATGTACACACGGTGTGGAAGAACTGCAGTCTTTCCATAAGAGGCAGAGACAGAAGAATTATATAATTAACTTATGACTGCTTGGATAGTTGGGGCTTGCTGATATTATTCAGGAAAACCAATGTGAAATATCTTGCTCAAATCATATAGACATGATAGTCTATAGATGAAAACTTCCCCTCTATTTTGGATGAGTAAACAAAAATCTATTTTTTCATAACAAGAGCTGGTTTTGGGGAAATCCTGTGTTAATATGAATAAAAGTCATGGGATGTGGTTAAATGCTTGCAGAGGCCATTTTCAACTCAGCGAGATTGAACAAACTATTGAGTTAGTGAAATCTACAAGCTTAAGTTACCATGACCATAAAATCCTAAACCCTTTCCCAGGAGACATTATCTCTCTCATTTCAACTCACCAAATTTCATTAGAATCCATAAAAAATGTAGTAGATCAACATGTTTAAAATGAAGTGATTGAATTTCATTTAATAAAATACCCTGGTGCCTCTGCATAGGTTTTTTTTTTTTTTTTTTCCTGACAAGATAGTTGTACAGATTGGCTATGTTGTTTTCATTTTTCAGGGGACAAGTGACTAAAAAATCTGCCATACAAGAAAAATATTAGAAAAGCAAAAAAAAAAAAAACAAACTCATAGGTTACATGGATATTTTCAAAAGTGTTAAGTGATGATTAGAAAGCTACTAGTGTGAGAGCTCTCTAGGAAAGCCTTATGTAGGAGATGCTATGGGTTGCATTGTGTCTCCCCACAAAGGTATGTTGGAGTCACAAGCCCTGTGTGTGTGTGCTCAGTCACTTCAGTCATGTCTGACTCTGTGACTCTATGGGCTGTAGCCCGCCGGGTTCCTCTGTCCGTGGAATTTCCCAGGCAAGGATACTGGAGTGGGTTGCCATGCCCTTCTCTGGGGGATCTTCCTGTCCCAGGGATGGAGCTTGCATCTTCTGCATCTCCTGCATTGCAGGCGGCTTCTTTACCCACTGAGCCTCCCGGGAAGCCCCATAACCCCTAACACCTCAGAATGTGACCTTATTTGGAAATAGGGCCATTACAGATGTAACTTTTAGTTAAGATGAGGACCTATGGAGTAGGGTAGATCTTTAAACCAGTAAGACTGGTGTCTTTATGAGAGGATGAAGAAACAGGGATGACACCATCTGAAGACGGAGGCAGAGACTGGGGTGATGCTGCTACAAGCCAAGGACAGCCAAGGATGACCAGCAGCCGTCAGAAAGGAGGAGAGAGGCCTGGAAGAGATCCTTCCTCGTGGCCTTCAGAAGGGGCCGGCTGACTGCTTGATTGTTGGACTTCTGGCCTCTATAACTGTGAGAGAATATATTTGTATTGTTTTAAGCCACCTCGTTTGCAGTGCTTTGTTAAGGCAACCCTAGGAAACCAACGCAGAGGAGCACTGAATGGTGGCCTGGGTAATTACAGGGAAAAAAAGAAATAAACACCCACGTCTGAATACGAGAAGTGAGCCCCCTTCCGGAGGAGGCACTGAGCAGAGTCTAATGGCTTCACATCCCAAATTGCGGAGGACAGCATCCGGGGAGAGCGCGAACACGGGGAAAGGGGAATTTGGAAGCCCTTCTGTGGTTGTGAAAACTCAAGAGCAAGTGCCAGCCACAGTAAGTAACCCAAACGGCGGTCAGATGACTCAGCTTCTCCAGATTGGAAAAGTGCATGAATCCACTGATCCCACAAAGAGTTTGGGGGGCTCAGTTCTTCACTTTTGTGTAATTGGCTGGGCTGCATTCAGAGACATAGCAGATCTTTTCAGCCTGCATGTCTGGTTTTCTTAAGTCAACGTGTCTTGGTTTCATAGACCATAAAAACCCAAATTTGGGGTCCAGGCCAGATTTGGATAAGGCAACTCCTATGTTGTCCAAGCTTTCTCTTGGAAATCCAGTAGATCTCAGAGGGACCTCCCTTTAGAACTTACAATCAAAACAGAAATAAGTAACAGGACATTGTTACTTCCAGCTGGGCTGGCAACCTCCATGAATAAGATCACCATTTGACGGATTTTGTAAACCTGAAAAAATGATTTATTCAAGCATTGAACTGGGATTATATAGCAGTGACTAAAAATGTGGTGTCAAATGAAAATGTTAAGACTGAGATTTACAAATGCTAAATTAAAGAAAGCTAAAAAATGATGTTTAGAGCTTCCTTAGTGGTTCAGTGGTCAAGAATCTGCCTGCCAATGCAGGGGACATGGGTTCAATCCCTGATCCAAGAAGATCCTCCATGTTGCTGAACAACTAAGCCCATGAGCCACAACTATTGAGCCTGTGCTCTAGAGGCCTGAAGCTGCAGCTCCTGAAGCCTTCACGCACTAGAGACCCTGCTCTGCAACAAGAGAAGCCACCACAATAAGAAGCCTGAGCATCGCAACTGGACAGTAGCCCCCACTCGGTGCAACTTGAGAAAAGCCTGAGCAGCAACAAAGACCCAGCACAGCCAAAAACAAATAAATTTAAAAAAATGATGTTTAATGCACATTCTCTGTAAATTTAGCCTTTTGAGCCCAGGTGCACAGAAGCTGTGAGTTATTGATGATGAGGATAAAAACAATCACACTTAAGTGTTATGATATTCCAGACATGGGCTATGTGCTTTCACTGGCATTAACTTAATCCTTCAACAAATCTCCAATGTGCATGGCATCCTTGTTTATAGATGGAGAAACTGAGTCTTGGAGAGGTTAAGTAACTTGTCCAACCTGGGCTGAATCAGGGAGACTCATAGGAGAGTCCTGCAATCACCCAGATAAGAGATGCCGGCAGTGACAAAGATGGGTGCTGAAAAGAGATACATTTGGAGGTGAGAGTGGCTCCAAGGTCTTGGGCAACAGGAAGAATGGAGCTGCTATTAATTGAGGGTGAAGACGGTGGGAGGTGGGAGGACCTGTGTTTGGAGGGTGAAGGGCAGACAAGGGGAATTTGGTTTTAGACAGGCTGGGTTGAGATGGCTGTCGCCATCTGGTGGAGGAGGGGGACACTATGGTTGGATGTATAAATGCAGAGTCCAGGGAGGGCACAAAAGTGGGGAAGTCCACTCGGAACTCAACAGCAGAGAACCAGGACTGAGGAAATCCCCTAGCGATCAGGTGGTTAGGACTTGGTGCTTTCGTTGTGGTGGCCTAGGTTCAATCCCTGGTCGAGGAACCAAGATCCTACAAGCGTCATAGCATGGGGGGAAAAAAAGAGGTAGGATGGAAAGAAGCCGTGAGAGACAGGGTAAGAGCCCCTAGGGAGTGAGTGTGGACCAGGAAGAGCAGAGGCCTGAAGACTGATCCCAGGAAGCCTCCAACAGCAGAGATGGGGGTGATGAGGAGGAGCCAGCCATGGACCTCAGGGAGTAGCGGGAGGGAGGAGACAGCCCAGAGCGAGAATGGTGAGTGAGGACAGAGCTCCAAGTTGGAGGGCATGACCCACTGGGTCAAGTCATCAGATAAATCACGTCATCTGAGCCCCAGAAATGATGGTTGGATTGAGCAACATGAAGGACATCGGAGACCTTGACAAGCTCAGTTTCTGCCAAGTGATGGATGTGGCTTCAGGATAAGCTACAGAGAGGGGCACAGGACATAATGAGCCCAGAGAATTCTTTCCAAGATTTGGGCCATGATTTGAGCCAGGAGATGAGGCAACCGTTGCAGGATGGGGGTTCTTAATCTTGGGTCGAGGGCCCATAGAATTCAGGATATCAGTCAGCTTGGATGGGAAAAACAGTTGTATGATTTATTTCACCATCTTCTCCTTGAAAAGCATGACCCTTTACAGTGATCTGACCAGGGCCTGTGACTTCATCACCAAGAGGAATTGTGGTTTTACCAGCATTGCAGATATCTGGGAAGACCAGTTACCATTGTTGCTATTTCAAAACTATGGTAGTTATAAGACCCCTGCTAGGTGTGATAGAGAAGCATAAATTACCATGGACAAAATGATTTTAAAATACGTTGATAGGAACTTTCCTGGTGGTCCAGTGGCTAAGAATCTGCTTGCCAGTGCAGGGAATACCATGGTTCGATTCCTGATCCAGGAATTACGATCCCACATGCCCAAACCACCATATGACCCAGCAATCCCACTCCTAGGCATATACCCTGAGAAAACCAAAATTGAAAAAGACACATGTACCCCAATGTTCATGGCAGCACTATTTATGATAGCTAGAACATGGAAGCAACCATCTGTTCATCGACAGATGAATGGATAAATAAGCTGTGGTATATACAATGGAATACTACTCAGCCATAAAAAGGAACACATTTGAGTCAGTTCTAAAGAGGTGGACGAACCTAGAGCCTGTTATACCGAGTGAAGTAAGTCAGAAAGAGAAATATAAATAGCATATACTGACACATATATATGGAATCTAGAAAAATGGTACTGGTGAATCTATTTTCAGGGCAGCAGTGGAGAAACAGACATGGAGAACAGACTCATGGACATGGTGGGGGGGACGGTGAGATGTATGGAGAGAGTAACATGGAAACTTACATTACCATATGTAAAATAGATAGCCAATGGGAATTTGCTGTATGACTCAGGGAACTCAAACAGGGGCTCTGTATCAACCTAGAGGGGTGGGATGGGGAGGGAGATGGGAAGGAGGTTTAGGAGGGAGGGGATGTGGGTGTACCTATGGCTGAATCTTGATGTTTGACAGAAAACTGCAAAATTTTGTAAAGCAATTATCCTTCAATTAAAAAAATAAGACATTCTCAGTTAAAAAAAAATCCCACATGCTGCCGGGCAACTGAGCTTACACACTACAACTACTGAAGCCTGCATGCCCTAGAGCCCATCCTCTGCAGCAAAAGAAGCCACCCCAACGAGACGCCCTCATACCACAACTAGAAAGTGGCCCCCCACTCGCTGCAACTGGAGAAGAGCCCGGGCAAAGCAACGAAGATCTAGCGCAGCCCCAAATAAATAAATAATAAATTTAAAAAAATTTGATTACCGAATTTTGATATAAATGGCTTCCTTTACAATCCGGGGTATTGTTTTACACATTTGAAAGTATTATCCGGAGAAGAGACATTGGCTTCACTTTGTTGCCAAAGGAATCCAAGGCAAAACAAACAACCCATCCAATAAACAACAACAACCTCAATAACAAAAAAAATATACACAAATCAGTTAAACATCTCTGCCGGTGGGATGTGCGGTCAAGAGAGGATGCTTGTTTGGTTGTTGATTTGAAGATGAGAGAACCCAAAGCATGTTTGCCTGCCTTCGGAAGTGACCCCTTAAGAAGCAGATATTGATAATGTTGAAGAGAGGTCCTTGAACAGAGGATGTCAGGGAACCTGGCACACGTCTGGAGAGGCCGGAACAGGAGGGAGAATCAACGCGGGGAGCCTGGGGGATGTGGGCACGGGCGCTTGGTGATGGTCTCTGAGTGCCCCGGTTTTCTCAGGGAAAGAGGAAGCAAGGTGAGGCACTGAGAAGAAAAATGGTGGAGCCGGTGTTTAAGGTCGGCGTAGGGGAGAGGAGGGAGGCGCTGGTCACCTTGGAGAACGGGAGCTGGAAGGACGGAGACAGGGTCAGCAGCAGATGCTCGGGTGAAGCCAGGGCTCCTGAGGGCTCTGTGCCCATCAGCCGCTGGACAGCCTCCTCCAGAACAGTCAGCAGGACTATGTGGGTGCAGAGAGGGTAAAGGGCGGGGGATTCTTCTAGGAGAAATGATGAAGGGGGAGAGCAGAAGGGAGACCGCCGCACACACAGGGGAGTGAATGTAATGGTGGGCGGTGGATGGTGCTGGGGAGGAGGGGAGGGAGGGCGAGGAGGAATGAGCTGGAAGGACCGGAGGTGGTGGCTGGAGACTGAGACGCAAATCACGTTAACCTCGGTGGGCCACGGTGAGTGGTCCAAGAAGACAGCGGGGATGGGTAGGACCACCAGGGATGGTGGAAGGGAGGGCTGGGGAGGGGACGGGTTCAGGAACCGGTGGGCAGAACCAGCCGTGGATATGGAACCACCATGAATGACTTAGAACAGTCTGTAGTCTGGTGGTTTCAGTGTGGTTTGAGAAGTTGCATCTCCCTGATTATGGACTTATTCTCCGCCTGTGAAGTTGAGAGAAAGAGACACAGGGCTAGAAAGGGGACAGCACGCAAGTTGCATGCCTGTTCAGTACCCAGTCGGGCACGGTCAAGTCAGTCTTCGCCTGGCTCTCCCTTCTGCCCTTTATGCCTTTCAGCCACAGGAGTGCCGTATGATAAACACCCTGTCCTGGAATTCACTCTTTCACTGTGTGTTTTCCTAAGCCACCCTCTTTCTTTGTCCCCTGACATCCTATTCGTCTCTGTGGAACAGGGGGTACTTTGGAAGACAGGCTGTGAGACACGGAGGAGAGGGATTGTATATGAACCAAGCCGGAAATGCACACACTGCGTGCTGGTCTGTGCGACCCCAGACAACTCGACAAATAAATTGTGGGGCAGGTCTCTGCTGGAAGGGCATGCGTGAAAGGCGACTGGGCCTCCCCCAAGTAGGAGGCTGCAACAGGTTTCCCCCTGTTGCTCACCCAACTCTGAGTGTTCCAGCCAAGGAAACTGAACTCGGCAGCTCTCCACTCTCCTGATGGGTCAGCATCCCTTGGAGAGCTTTAAAAAGACCTGGAAGCCCCAGCCATTCCAGACAGCATGGTTCATCCATTCATTCACTGATTCATTCAGAAAATATGGAAACTTTTAACTTCCCCCCTCTCTCCAGGTGCCTGGGATGTGCAGCCAGGTTTGAGAATCACTGCCTAAATTCATGTGACTTGTAAAGGTTCAATCAGGAACTTTCAAAGAGTTCCTGCTGTATTTAAAATAGATGACCAACAAGGGCATAGTGTCTAGCACTGTCAATATTCTGTAATAAATGGGAAGAGAATTTGAAAAAGAATGGATACAGATGTATGTATAACTGAATCACTTTGCCAAACACTCAAAATGAACACAACACTGTTAATCAATGATAAAGACAAACAACAACAATGAAAGAAATACAAAGTCAGATTTATCAAAATCCTCCCCCCACCTCCCTTCCAAAAAGAGCTTAAAACTGTTGAGCCAAGAGCCACAGTACCAATGTCTATTCTGCTTGCTGGCTCTGCTGGCTGACTTGGGGCCTTCTCTGGGCAGCCCAAGATGGAGACAGTTGTGTTCATCTACCTACAAGCCTTCCCCTTCACACCACCTCTGCCATCAGAACCACCTCTGCATCCACAAGTCCTAGCTGCACTTGAGTCCCACGTCCATCCTTGACCCTGCACCTCCATCTACCCCTAAGCTGCCTCTTCGATGACCAAGCATCTTAGAAAGACACGGTTTCTCTATGCACTTCTCCACCTTCTGGCTCCTGTCCTCTCAGTATCCCACCCCCTAAACTTGTTCTTACCACCTGGGTCCTTTTTCTGGGACTCCAGCCCCTCTTGGGCACTCAGCCCACCTGCGGTGTTAATATCAGCCAAGAAGTTACCCACTGGGGGCATTTATCTTTTACTGGGTGGCCCTTGAAAACAAAATTCTTTCTGGCCCCAAAGAATGATACTTGCAGTGGCAAGAAATGATGGGGTTAGTCCTGGAGGGAGGCCAGTGCTAATTTGAGGTATGTGTTTGCAAAACATTTGAGAAGTTTAGAATGAATTGGGCCGAGTCTGAAATTTCAGCTTGCAGAAGTCCACATAGGGAGCTTGCAGATGAAACAGGGCAAAATGAAAATGAATCCCTTGTTCAAAAATGATTAAGAATTTCAAGATGGCAACCGCAGACCAGCAAACCCAGCAGGCATCCTCCCTAGCACCAGGTCCTGGGCACCCATGGAGGTGGCATGCCCACGCGACCTGGACTTTGAGACGTTCCTCCCTTAAACCAAAGAGTACATTTAGTTTGAACGTTGAAAGGGACAAGAGACACTTTTGCAGTGTTTTGCGGAATGAAAAATATGGTTTCATGTGTTTGTTTTTTTTCTTCATTTAAGTGGAGCCCAGATGCCTCTGTAAATACCTGCCAAGGAGGAGCCTTTCGAAAACAAAGCTATTGCTGGTCTCTTGTGCCCAGGACAGGCTGCCAGTGGAAACAGACCTGGTGTTCTGAATCTCAGCTTTCACGTCTCTCTTGTTCCAGGGAAGCGGTAGGCGTGTGGATGTGTGTGCACATCCAAGTTCAAGGGTGAACCGCTTGCCTCTTGGGCCCAGAGATCCTGCTCACAGCCTCCCTGCACCCTGGTGGGGGACTCCCAACCCCAGATGAGGAATGGGAGTCCCATCAGCTCCCTCCTTGCCTTCAAGGACAATCTCGGGGCACCCTCCCAGCAGACAGCCCCCTGGAAGGTTTCTGCTCATGGCTGCTGTTGGCTGCCCAGCAGAGAGCCTGTGGCCCTGGCAGCCATTCGTTCTGCAAACAGTAAGGACTCCACCTCGAGTAGGGAGTCTGAAGATCAGCCGGAAGGAGCAAGATTTGAGCTGAAAAGCGCCAAGAATCACCCTTGAACTGGCAGGACTGACTGTCTGAATTTTAAAAAAAAGACATCAGGAGAAGCCTTGAAAAGAGGCTTTTAGACTTCTTGTTCTCTGTAATGCAAGATATTCTCTGAGATAAGCGAGAAAATGATTATTTAAAACCCCAAATTGATATATTCAATTTTTATGAGCTATAATTTTTTTTAAAAAAACTAACTGGAAAGCAGGAAATATTTATGGTAACAGTGTGTTTCTGTGTGGGAAATCCCGTGGACAGAGGAGCCTGGTGGGCTACAGTCCATGGGGTTGAAAAAGAGGGGGATGCAACAACTAAACAATAACAACAACAAAGGAGAAATTGTCTCTTTCTTTCTACAGGTTTCTCTGCAGACGCTTAATACCATCAACCCCATTATACAGATGGATAAATAGAGCATGGTAAGCTTTAGAGATTTGCAAGACTGATGCTGAAGCTCCAACACTTTGGCCACCTGATGTGAAGAACTGACTCATTGGGAAAGACCCTGATGCTGGGAAAGATTGAGGGCAGGAGGAGAAGGGGACCACAGAGGATGAGATGACTGGATGGTATCACGGACTCAATGGACATGAGTTTGAGCAAACTGCGGGAGATAGCGAAGGACAGGGAAGCCTGCGTGCTGCAGTCCATGGGGTCAAAAAGACTAGGGTATGACTTAGTGACTGAGAACAGGGCAGGTGGAGCCAGATAGGAACAGAGGCTGGCATCTGGTCAAACTGATTCTGGATAAACAGCTGAGTCATACATGACTCACCTGGCTATCTACATCCTAACAGCTGCTTCCCAGAGTTGTCTAGAAGATGCTAAGATAATGTATGTAAAAACCCATAAGCCTTGTAAGGAAGGACACCTAGTACAGCAAGGTGTGTGCTGTTGAAGTTCTATCGTTGTTACAGATACATCCATCAGGACTGCACTGATGCCAACCCAACTGGAGACCCGGGGCTGAGACACTGGGGTAACTCCGCAGTGGGGCTGTGCTCCGGTTTCCCAAGACTTTAAAATGAAACAGAGTGATCAAGCGATGTGGGGCCTTGGAAATGGCAGGAATGAAATCTCCCAGTAGGAACCTGCTGCCAAAAGCCAATGTTCTGAGTGCTTTCCAGGGTCCGGGACCTTGTCAGGGCGCTAGTCCCAGATCCCTGTCTCCTTTGTCTGTGGCCATCCCAGTGGTAGTTCAGACAGTAAAGAATCTGCCGGCAGTGCAGGAGACCCAGGTTCAATCCCCGGGTCGGGAAGATCCCCTGGAGAAGGAAAATGGCCAACCCCCTCCAGTCTTCTTGCCTGGGGAATTTCAAGGACAGAGGGGCCTGGCGGGCTCCAGTCCACGGAGTCGCAAAGAGTCAGGCACGAGAGAGCAGCCAGCACGCTCACTCTGAGGAGGTGGTGGTCCTCCCTCCCAGCCCAGCAGCTGCTGGGGATGTGGAGTTCAAGGAAGTCGAAGGATTCACTCACTGATCAGATTGCATGGATTTCCCCTCCTCAGGACCAAACTTGACCCTCAGTAACCAGAGATCCAGCTCTTCCTCTCCCCCTCCCAGGCCCATGTCTGCGTGCTGGAAGGAGGTGGAGGGGGTGCTGGGGGGAGGATATGTCTCCTGAGTCTGGAGGTCCTGGACCCCTCACAGCATACGAGGGGGCAGTGACAACAGTGCTGTAAGCTGACACCCACAGATCCAGCCCCCCAGCCCCAGGCTCCGCAGGTGATGAAAGGGTTCTGCTGCCCAAATGCTCAGGAACTAGACTCCGTCCCTCCTGGCTCATGAGAAGCCAGGCTGTCTCTGCACCCGGAGCAGGGTCCCCAGGGATGCCCTCCCTCAGGGCCAGGCACGATGGCCCTTCTGTAGGGGGTGATGTCTCCCGCCTGGAGCGCCCCCGCCTGCACACAGACCCCAGAAGGACCACCGCTGACCCCGAGCCCTCCCACCGCATCTCCCGGCCCCACACTCACATGCAGCGCCCTTGCAGTCCCAGTCACCTCGCCGGGTCCCCGGCGGCTGTGGGAACTGGCCGGGCGCCAGGAGGCCTGACCCACAGACTCCACCGGATGCTGCCACCCTCCCGACCTCCTTTTTTCACCGACTGGCAGCTTCAAGGCCAGGGCATCTGAGCGGCTGGCAGCTAGACAATTAGGGTGTCCTTTGGGATGAGCCTGCGTGGGCACACGTGTCATTTGGTTGGACGGTTAACTGCCCTGTGCATGGAGGAGGCCGCTGGGCCAAGGCAGACATTCAGGACCAACCAGAAATGTCATCTCTGCCCTTTGGAAAAAATGCCCAATGCATCAGAGCATCGTCATCTCCTCCCTAAAACACTCTCTGGTGACTCTCCGGGGCTGGACAAAGCCTGGACCACCCTGCTGGGCGTCAAAGGCCGTCCACGGTCCAGACTGGCCCACCTGCCTGCTCTCTGCATCCTCACTTCTCTGCATCCTTGTTCATCACCCCGAAAGGGACCATGCAATTCCTGCCAATGACTGAGACCCGCACGGATACCCTCCTGCTGCCCCAACCATCCAGCCTGCTCTGAACCGGTGACCTGGCCATCGCCTTGTTGCTTTGGACTTTTGTTCTGTTGAGCAACATGGAGTTTCTCAACCAGCGGGCTGCTGGGGGCTGCTGGGCACCTGTCAGTGAGTGTTGATCAACGTGCAACTGTTTTTTTGCTTTGTTATTTGTGGCTACATTTGCAGACATGGGTGGTTTAGGGATGTCAGTGGGGTGTGTGTGCATCGTAGGCACAGGGCAGATAAAGGGACAGTCTGTGATTAGATGGAGATGAGAGACCTCATCAAGAAGATGGCTTTTGAAGGGCATTCAAGCATGACTTGAGAACCCAGTGTTTTCAATATAATCAGTTACAGTCCCCAGATGGTCCTTCTGAAAGTTAAGACTGCAGGTGAGGTTGGCCGAGGGAATTGGGCTGTGCTGGCATTCAGAATGGCTGAGAACCCCTTGTCACATACATCTGTCCCTGCCTCATTAATATCATCATTGAAGCTCCAAGAGCCATGACTAGGCTCCTGAATTCTTTCCCCAGCGCTCATCAACCTGCCTGACTTTGGCTGGTGCTTAGGAAGACACAGTGAAGGAACTCAGGTGTGGGTGAGTGGCCTGGGTGTGGACCCGAGCCTGCTCTGTATCCCTGGCAACGGGACTGAGAAGGCAATGATGGGAGCATCTTGTGTCTGGGGTCTGGAGCAGGGGTTCAGAAGTGTCTGTGAGTTATTATTGATTGAGGATTCACAAGCCACTTCCCCATAGCTTTTTTTTTGTCTCTTCTCCAGAAATAACTGTCCTAAACAAGATCATCTGTAGTTCAGGGTCATTCATAAGCCCTGATCCTCTTCTATGAATATTTAGAGATAGCTCACTATATTTTATATGCTAAAATACACCCATCTTATTTATAATATTATGCTGGGAACTTTTTTGAAATTATTTTTGTAATTTTGCCTCTGGGATGATTCGGCTCCATGTGATACATTTCCTTCACAACTGCCTTTGATCTCTTGACCTTGATGGTAGACTCTTAGGCAGTCCTGCAGAGAGAGACAGCCCCTAATTGTGTTAAAATATCATGACATTTCTAGGAACACTGCATTTAGTAATGAAAGAGGTGGACATAATGTTAATGTTTTACAGACTTCCGTAAAAACTTCATTTTCCTCTGGAACAACTCAGTCCTATTCTGGGCTGAAGAGTGAAAGCTCCCAGGCCTGCAGCCCTGGCCTGTGGCTGCTGGTGGACAAAAGGGCCTAAGGGCAAAGTCACAGGGACTCTCTGTGACGCAATCCAAGTGTAAAAGTATCGATCCATTTTTCACTTGTTGAATCTTTCTTGAATTACAGCATGTGTGAGCTCGACGGGAAGATAGACACTGCCACTTCATCCTCAGACTACGGGGGTCACTGCCACACGGGAGCCACCACCCCCGTGACCGTCAGGCAAGGAAACTGCGCTCGGGAAATAGATGGGGAAACAGTGGGAACGGCGGGCTCCAAAATCACTGCGGATGGTGACTGCAGCCAGGAAATTAAAAGACGCTTAATCCCTGGAAGAAAAGTTATGACCAACCTAGACAGCATATTAAAAAGCAGAGACATTACTTTGCCAACAAAGGTCCGTCTAGTCAAGGCTATGGTTTTTCCAGTGGTCATGTATGGATGTGAGAGTTGGACCATAGAGAAAGCTGAGCGCCTAAGAATTGATGCTTTTCAATTGTGGTGTTGGAGAAGACTCTTGAGAGTCCCTTGGACTGCAAGGAGATCAAACCAGTCCATCCTAAAGGAAATCAACCCTGAATATTCATTGGAAGGACTGATGCTGAAGCTCCAATACTTTGGCCACCTGATGAGAAGAGCCGACTCATTGGAATAGACTCTGATGCTTGGAAAGATTGAGGGCAGGAGGAAAAGGGGATGACAGATGATGAGATGGTCAGATAGCATCATGGACTCAATGGACAGGAGTTTGAGCAAGCTCTGGGAGATAGTGAAGGACAAGGAATACTGTCATGCTGCAGTCTATGAGGCTGCAAAGAGTTGCACACAACCTAGTAACTGAACAACAGCAGCAAATGTTCGCTATTCAGAATAGCCAAGAGGTGGCTATTCACAATAACCCAGATGCTCACAGACGGGTAGGCAAAGAGTGGGCTATCCAAACGATGGAATGTTTCTTAGCCTTAAAAAGGAATGAAATTCTGATATATGCTACCACGTAGATGAACCTTGAAGACATTATGCTAAGTGAAATAATCCAATCACAACAGGTCACTGTTATATGATTCAGCTACCTTATAAGGTCCTAGTAACACAGTCAGTAAAGAATCTGCCTGCCAATGCAGGAGACCTGGGTTCGATCCCTGGGTTGGGAAGGTCCCCTGGAGAAGGAAATGGCAACACACTCCAGTATTCTTGCCTGGAGAATTCCATGGCCAGAGGAGCCTGGTGGGCTAGTCCATAGGGTTGCCAGAGTTGGACACGACTTAGCAACTAAACCACCATGAAAGTAGTCAGAGTCAAGTTGGGTTCAGCAGTGTCCCTCTTCTAGCTACTTCTGACAAACTAATGCCAAATCCAGATCCTGGCCACCTGGCAGGATGAACCACTCACTGTCAGAGGATTTAAGGTCTTGAGCATTTTCTGCAGCAAATGCCTCCTTCCTTGTGGGCTCATCGTGGTTATACTATCTGCCTGAGTGGGCAGGCCTGGCGTTGCAGGAGGAGGAGGTGTGCAGCCATGAGGCCGACTGCAGGCCTCTGCGGGTGGGTAGCATCAGGTGGGGCTGGAGAAGTCTACCAGGTCATCCACCTGCGGATCTGGACAGAGGCCCTGGCCTCCCTGGACTCCTTCTAATTGCTACCCCTTGATTCAAAAGTCCCGTGACGTCAGGTGTCTCACCTCGGGGGTGCCTCGTGCCTTGTAATTTACTAAGCGCTCTCGCACAGACTGTTGTTGAATCACACAGACACCTCTGAGAGGTGGCTGCTATCATCGCCAGGCATCTGGTGCCTCCCTCACAGCCGATCAGAGAAAGAGCCGGGCTCCTGATCTAAGCCCGGAGTTCTCTCCTGCACAAGCTGCCAGCCCGGTATTGCCAACCCTCCCTCTGGCTATTAGAAAAGCCAGTGGTTATGAGCAGCTGGGTTCTAGGTGGTGCTCTGGAAGCAAGCCCCAAGCCCATGACCGAGATTCACTGAATGAACAAGCGTGGGTCTCAACACAGTGTTGTGAAAGGTCTTTCCTCCACCCTGGAGGCCAGCTTACATCCATTACAGCTAATGGACCAGGATGACATGGACAGGGTCTCACTTGAAACGCCTTCAAAATACCTCGGTTGCCATGAATTTACCCAGGCAGCAGATGGGTGAGAGTCAGAGGCTCCTGAGATGTGTTCAGATACTATCAGGGCCTTTTCAAAAGGGAGAGGAACCTGAATATTGACTCTGATTGTCTGGGAAGATACTTGTTCACACCGCCCTCCACCTCTGCTTCCTGCCCCATCCTCTCTTGTTTATACACATGCACACTCATGCACACACAATGGACACATGGACACACACTGGCCTTCAAGGGCTTCCCTGGTGGCTCAGATGGTAAAGAATCCGCCTGCAATGTGGGAGCCCTGGGTTCAGTCCCTGGGTTGGGAAGATCCCCTGGAGAAGGGCATGGCAACCCACTGCAGTATTCTGGCCTGGAGACTCCCCACGGACAGAGGAGCCTGGTGGGCCCCAGTCCACGGGGTCACAAAGAGTCAGGTAAGACTGAGCACAGCAGCACGCACATTCACGCAAACACACAGACCCACACTTTTTCTTAAAGTCAATTTTGGCAGCAGCAAAGCTGAATATTTCCAATCCTCTGTAAATAAGGTAAAGAGGAGGACTTCCCTGATGGTTCGGGGGTTAGAAAACAAATCCGCCTGCCAATGCAGGAGACACGGGTTCGATCCCTGGTCTGGGAAGATCCCACATGCCTCTGAGCAACTAAACCCATGCACCACAATGACTGAACCTGTGTTCTTGAGCCTGAGAGCCACAGCTACTGAGCCCTTGAACCACAGCTATTGAAACCCACACATCTGCACGCCCTGGAGCCCGTGCTCCACCACAAGAGAAGCCACTGCAGCAAGAAGCCTGCTCACTGCAGGAAGAGTAGCCCCCACTCCCCACAGCTAGAGAAAAGCCTGCACAGCAACGAACACCCAGCACAGCCAAAAATAAATACTTAAAATATCAAAAACAAGGTAAAAAGGAGAACAACTTTGAACCAGAGAAAGAGCTTCCTTTCATCAGGTGAAATGAGGAGGCTGAATGCCCTTCACCACTTTCAGTCCCAAACACTGGTCAGTGGCTTCCCCAAACCTTGACTCCAGCAAACTGACAGAGCCACGTGGGGACCGCAGGGCTATGAACCAGAGTCCCCCCTCACAGTCGCCTCTCTGAGGCTCATGTTCTGAAACAAGTCACTTCCACTGCTCTCCACGGTGTTTCATGATCCAGAATCTCCCTTTGCACCTAGAGGCCTCTCCCTTAAAGAGGATCACCAGAACCCAGGACTGTGCATTCGAAGCTTGTGAAGGCAGAACAGTGGAGAAGGTACTGTTACAGCGAGACCACGAAAATAAAGAAAGGGAGCCCGAGGTCAACTTAACACAATTTTTTTTTTCATTTCCAAGCACTTGGGGGATTTTTCATGTTGGTTTCATGGAAATTTATTTTTGCAGAGGAGACTGTGTTTGCTACAAGATCTCACTGTGTTCATTTAGCCCAGTAATAAAAACCATCTGCCTGAAATCCTTTTTGGAAAGAGAAGGGGTATAAACAAATAAGCAAATGGTTATAAAAGACCAGGGGGAGGAGGAGGGCTGTTTCAGAAGGAGGGGGAGGTGAGCCCAGAGCAAGTGTGGAAGGCCAGTATTTACAGGAGCTCTGACTTCTGAAGGGACGTGTCAGGCTGTTATGAAAACATATATTGGGTTCAAGTAAATATGGCATGTTTGGGAGGACGAGTGAGGAGAAGGCACCACTCTCTTCCCAGGCTCTTGTTCTGGGCTTGGGGTTTTATCACAGGAGTAAGAACGATATTAGGGGGACTTCTCTGGTGGTCCAGTGGTTGAGAGTCTGCCTTGCAAAGCAGGGAACACAGGTTTGATTCCTGGCTGGGGAACTAAGATCCCATATGTTTTGGGGCAACTAAGTCTGAGCGCTGCAACTCGAGAAGCACGCCCACAACAACTTCTGAGCCCGTGCACCACAACTAGAGAGAAGCTTGCACACCACAATGAAAGATCCTGCGTGCCACAACTAAGACTTGACACGGCTAAATCAATCAATAAATATTTTTAAAAAGAACAATGTTAGGAAACATTAACTAGGAGCCCCAAACTCACATCTACTGAGAACCTCAGGGAGTGGTGGTTTAGTCACTCAGTCGTGTCCAGCTCTTTTGCGACCCCATGGACTGTAGCCTGCCAGGCTCCTCTGTCCATGGGGTTTCCCAGGCAAGAATACTGGGGTGGGTTGCCATTTCCTTCTCCAGGGGATCTTTCCAACCCAGGGATCGAACCCAGGTATCCTGCATTGCACATGGTCTCCTGCAAATTTTTTACCAACTGAGCCATCAGGGAAGCCCTGAGAACCTCAGAACGTGAACTTATTGGGAAACGGTCTTTGTAGATTTAATCAGTTAAGGTCATACTAGATTGGAGTGAACCCTAAATCGAATGGCTGGTGTCCTCCCAGGAAGAGAAGAGACACACAGAAGAGAAAACCGTGTGAAGATGGAGCGGCTGGGATGATGCACCTACAAGCCAAGGGAAGCCGAGGGATGCCAGGAGCCAGCAGAGGCTGGGAGAGGCTGGATGGATTCTCCCCTACAGCCCTCAGAGCCTTCTGGGAGGACCGCCCTGCTGACACCTTGATGTGGGGCTTCTGGCTTCTAGAACTGGGAGAGGATAACGTTCTGTTGTTAGAAGCTTCCTAGTTTGTGCTGAGTTATTATGGAAACTCAGGCAGCCCCCTCTCTGGCTGGGAGCTGCACAGGCTGGGACCAAGAACATGGTCAAAGGGCTTCCCTGGTGACTCAGTGGCAAAGAATCTGCCTGCCAAGCAAGAGACACGTGTTCGATCTCTGGGTTGGGAAGATCCCCTAGAGGAGGAAATGGCAACTTGCTCCCATATTCTTGCCTGGAGAATCCTATGGACAGAGGAACCTGGCAGCCCACAGTCCCTGGGGTCACAAAAGAGTTGAACATGACTTAGTGACTAAACGACAGCCACAACAACGTGGTCAGATTCTTGGCCCCTAAGTTAGGAGCGTAGGTCCAGGAGTAGGGCAGAATAGATTTTGAGATCATTTGTTGATACAGTTTTTTTTTTTTTTCCATTTTGATTTGTTTTCCTTTCACTGAAAGAGCAAGAGAGAGAGACTCTCTGAGCTCAAGGATTGAAAAGACAGCCTCAGAGTGACCCTCACGGTCATCTCCATGGACAGGTGTGGTCTCCTAAAAGTCACAGCTGAGCTGGGAGATGGTGAGTAGAGACAGTTGCCCTTCTGGCTTCTTGAGGAGGCAGGACATGGAGAAGTAGCAGGAAGGACTAGGTTTTGGCTTCTGACAGCTAATATAGGTTATGTCTCCAGCAAGACAGTGTTCTTGAAGGCCAAGTATTGGCAAGAGATAATTTTCAAAATTCCTTTAGGTCCTGTGTGTGTGCTCTTGTGTGCTCAGTCATGTCCGACTCTTTCAGGCCCCACGGACCGTATCCCACCAGGCTCCTCTGTTCACTGGATTTCCCCAGGCAAGAATACTGGAGTGGGTTGCCATTTCCTTCTCCAGTGGATCTGCCCGACCCAGGGATCGAACACATGTCTCCGGCATCTCCTGAACTGGCAGGTGGATTCTTTACCACTAGTGCCACCTGGGGAGCCCCCTTTAGCTCTTCGTCCCATATAAAGATTCAGACTCAGAGATTTTATCCATAAGGTTCTTATAATCTAGATCACTCAGGACATCACACACGAGTGTCTGCCATGAGGAACGGGGGTGGATGAGGATGAGGAGGGAAACTGAGGCAGGGGAAGCCAGGGGTCACACAGGTTGCCCCAACTCCCCGCAAAATGAAGGTTCTTGGTGGGATCCCAGGGAAGATGGGTTTTTCTCCTGCTCCCTGTTTGGAACCTTGGAGGACATGCCCCCATCCCAGTACAGAGGCACGTGGGTGTTGGGGAGCCCAGTGTGGTGGCAGGAAGATGCGGTAAACGTGCTGGACCAGGATTCCTGGGCTCCTTCAACTCTGCGGCGAGCAGGGGACCCAGGGATTCTCTCAGGTGCCCCACAACAGGATAGCAGGTAACCAAGGGTCTGCTGGGAGCCACTGGCTGTGAGGGGCCCAGTTTGGCCAGGGATGAAGCGAAATCCCACCAGACCTAGGGGATCTCCACGGTGACCTCGTCACACCTGAGAGCCCCCGAGCACAGGCCTTCAGTCCCTCGTCTTTAGCAGTGACATCAGCGGGAAGTCCAAGAGGCTGACCAGCACAGCTGCCTGGTGGGAGGAGCCTGTGCAGGGTCAGGACAAGACCAGGAGACCTGTCATCTTCCCACAGGGACCATGAGTTTCTCTGTGCACCAGCTGCTACCTTGGATATGAGGGTGGGAAGGAGCGAACAGCACTGATGAGAGTTGAAATCTGTCAACAACTATTTCCTGATGAAGCCTGTGTCCATTGAAGGTGATAATTTCAACCAGAGATAATATTAATGACAAATTACTCCCCTCTAATGCCCATGGGAGAGAGTCTCGAGTGGAAGAGAACTATGGAAGGTTCATGGCCCCAGCACACCTGAATGGGGGAAGTGAGTCTGAGTTCTCACCACCTTGGCCTGGAAGGATGATGGTTATAGCTGAACAGTGTCCCTCCCAAAATGGCTCAGTTGAAGTCCTAACTCCCAGCACCTCAGAACATGACTGTATTTGGAGATTGGGTCTTTAAAGAGGTGACCAGGGTTAAATGCCAATCCAAGATGACTGTCATCCTTAGATACACGCATAGAGTGGACACCCAAAGGGAAATCACGTGAAGACAGGAAGAGATTGGAGTGATGCTGCCATAAGCCAAAGGACGCTACAGATCACTGGCCACGACCAGAATTGAGAAGAGGCAGGGAAGGACTCTCCCCTAGAGCAGTGATCCCCAACCTTTTTGGCACCAGAGACCAGTTTTATGGGGCTTCCCAGGTGGCTCAGATGGTAAAGAATCGACTTGCAATGCAGGAGACACAGGTTCGATCCTTGGGTCAGGAAGATCCCCTGGAGAAGAGAATGGCTATCCACTCCAGTATTCTTGCCTGGAGAATCCCATGGACAGAGAAGCCTGGCAGGCTACAGTCCATGGGGTTGCAAAGAGTCAGACATGACTGAGCAACTAACACTTTCACTTTTCACCAGTTTCATGGAAGATAATTTTTCCACAGACTGGGGTGGGGGGATAGTTTCAGGATGATTCAAGCGCATTACATCTATTGTGCATTTTATTTCTATTATTATTACATCAGCTCCACCACAGATCATCAGGCATTAGATCCCAGAGGTTGGGGACCCCTGTCCTAGAGACTTCAGGGAGAGCATGCCCCTTCTGACCACTTAATTTTGGACTTTCAGCCTCCAAAACTGTAGGACAACATATTTCAGTTGTTTTAAGTCACCTAATTTGTGGTGCTTTGTTACTGTAGTCCTACGAAGCTAAAACACACAACTTTATAGAAATCGAGCTTTCAGAAGGATTGCATTCAATCTAGGCAGACTTAGAAATCTTCCCCGAGAGCAAATTAGTTCAGATTTTGACCACGTGGTGAATTGGGGGCACAAGAGGTCACAGGGCACCTCCCTAAGCATGCCTCACTCTCCCTTCCTGGTTTAAGCCATCTGACCTGGAGCCTGAAAAGCAAATGCCCCCCACCCCACTCCAGGCCATCAGCACTCCCTCCCACCCCACCGAGAAGGAAGGAAAAGGGATGGCAGAGAACACAGGTTTTCTTAGCTTTCCAACAGGCAGCAGCCCTGAGTCTGTTTTCTTTCCTCTTCCCTTCAGATTGTTCTTTCACGTCTCCAATAACTCTTATCTTTCAGCAAACGCAAGCGGGCCCAGAGCAAGCTGTGAAATTAACCAAACTTCAAAGGTTTCACACAAATCATCTTAAAGGCCTGACCTAACCCAGGAAAACCCAAAGGGGGCTGAGAAATCATTCTTCATTTCAGTACTGTGTCACTGAGACGTTGTTCCACCTTGCAAGTCACACCTGTCACCTTAACTGGCCCCACCGGGGTCCCAACAACCTCGAGACACTTGCACGATCCACCCTCCAAAGGCTGAGTTACAAGCTGCGCTCCAGGTCTGCTGGCAGCAGCTTGGATGTTATTCCAGGGGAGCGATGGCTGGGGCAGCCTCACCAAGGCTATGGTTTAATTTCCTTTGCTGCTGTCTGGGTAGTTTTGCAGGAAGTGGGTGGAAGTGATGGTTCTCCGTGGTGGTCAATCTTAGTCTCGGCCACTGGTGGTGATGGTGCAAAGTGACACTGTTGATGGGAGAGGTGGGATGCCTTTGCGAGCTGGGAGAAGGGTGAGCAGAGAGAGAGGAGAGAAGAAAAAAATAAAATAATGATGGTGATGATGATGACGGTAGTAATGATGATGCTTTTTCTCCAGTCCTGGAGGGTTAAAATTTGACCTTTCCTTCTTCCTTTATTTCACATCTCTCGTCTGGATTTAGCTATTAAAGATCAGTAGAACAACTGATGGGAAAAATACTGTCGGTAGCATTTAAAGTCCTGGGCTTAGGTCAGGCCTTTCAGGTGATTTGTGTGAAATCTTGGTCATTTCACAGCTCGCACTGGGTCTCTTGGCAGCAGGTTCATTGAGCAAGAGAAGGTTTCCAGTCTTGAACTGGATGTTCAGGCACTCAGTTGTGTCCAACTCTTTGCGACCCCCTGGACCGCAGCATGCCAGGCCTCCCTGTCCTCCACTATCTCCCAGAGTTCACTCAAGTCCATGTCCACCGAGTCGGTGACGCTATCTTGAATTGGATACGTGGCACTTACGTTCAACAGACACCTTGGGAGGATGTGTGATGACTGGGTGCTGTTTTTGGTGATGGAAATGTGAAAATGGATAAGACAGAGAGCAAAGCCTTCCTCCCAACCACCCAGGGAAAGATGCACACACAGAAAGTGGCTGTAAGTGTCCAGCAGCCCCTGAAAGATGAGAGTGGCCTCCTAGCAGGGTCTTGTAGCTCCATAAAGAGATGATAAAATGAGCCTGGGTCCTGCCCTGGGATCTGGCTGGCAGTGTCTGTCTGGGCAGCATCAGTCCTGTGCAAATGCGGGCCTTGGGGGAGCTGAAATCCAACCAGGGCTCAGGCGGCTGAGACTCGTTTCTGCTCCAGGAGGTCATTTTCCTCTACGTGGCTCAGCAGAGACACTTTTTTGCAAGTCAGCCACACGGACAAAGGTCTTTTTGCAGTTCATTCTCCCGGATAAGGCACTTTTTTCCCCCTCTTTGCACCGTCTCTGGGCATGTAAGCAACCCTGATCTAACAGAAGAGCGGCCTTTGTGTGGCTGCTTGTAGGGAATTTTACAAAGGGAGGGCGAGAGAGATGACCCCGAGGATGGTAAGCCTCGAGAAGTAAGCAATGTAACACACTGGTTTGGGGAGGCCTGCGAAGCCCTCAACTCATGCGAAACTCGGCCGTAGAGTTTTGGCATGAATGGGGCCATTCTGCCTTCAGCCTTCTCCAATTCTGATTTTATAGGGGAAGTCCAGGACTATAATCTTGTGAGGAAAAGGGAGCCATTGTGTTTTCTCTTTGAAATGACCCAAATGCGTACCTGGAAAAACAAGGTCTGCTCTTAACAATCATTTGGTACACACTTAATGACCAGAAAAAGCCTTTAATTTCCGGAGGTGGCTCAGAAATCTTATCTAAGTACATGGCCACGGTGATAACCATTTAGGAACCATGCGGAAGAGGGCATCAGAAGATAATGCTGGAGTGCAGAGGGGGGCAGCTGTTGTCTGCCCACTTCCTCCTCTGAAAACACAGCCCCTCATCTCCCAGGGATGCTGACGCAGGGAGAGGCAGTGACTCCAGGCTCCCCAGGGCTCCAGCCTGGTCTCAGCTGACCCTGGGCCCTCGCCATCCTTCACTCCCTAGAGACCTGTCTTCGGCTTCTTTTCTTCCCCAAAGCCCCGGTGTTCGTTTCTCAGAGCTGTCTGACGAATAAGCACAAGCGGGGTGGCTGACAACAACAGAAATGAATCCGCTCCCCATTCAGGAGGCTGGAAGTCCAAACTCAAGGTGTGGGCGGGGTTGGTTCCTTCCCGCGGGTTCTGGAGGAGAGTCTGTCCGTGCGTCTCTCCAGCTTCTGCCGGTGGCCTGCACTCCAGCCTCTGTGTTTTTTCTCCGCTGATAAGGACACCAGTCAGAATGGATGAAAAGTCCGCTTTACTTAGCGTGACCTCATCGTAACACGACTGGTTATGTCTGCGGTGGCCCTCTTTCCCGATAAGGTCACATTCTGAGAGCCCAGGGAGGATATGAATTTGGGAGCAATTCTCGTTCCATTGAATGGCCTTCCCCACTGTCTTTCCTGAGCTCACCGTTCAACACAGTCCACCTCCATCCTCCACAGACACTGAAATCCATGGAACTTGACCCCTGGGATCCCTCGGAGTTAACCCATAGACGCTCCCAGCCTCACAGTCCACTGGCTCTCTGACCCTGCCTGTCCCAGCAGCTTTCCTTTCTGTTTCAGAAGAAGCCCTTCTTCTCATGTTATGCTCTAAGAAATCCATTCGTCTTTTACCTATTGGTTGCTGCTGTTTAGTTGCTAGATCATGTCTAGCTCTTTGTGACCCCCATGGACCGTAGCCTGCCAGGCTCCTGTGTCCATGGGATTTTTCCAGGCAAGAATACAAGAGTGGGTTGTCATTTCTTTCTCTGGGGGTGGGGGTGGGGTGGGGTGGCAGTGCTCTTTCTTCTCCAGGGATCGAACCAGAGTCTCCTGCATTGGCAGGTGGATTCTTCACCACTGAGCCACCTGAGAAGCCCTAACCTGTTTAACCAAGTCTAAACTCCAGCACCCGGATTTTCAACCTGTCTCTTCACCCTCTGATGGACCTGCACCTCCCTGCTGTTGACGTGGCTGCCAGTCACCCTCATCTCCCAGGCCTCACCCTTCTCTGCTCTTAGCCCACCCAACCCTGGTCAGGCTCTCCTGTTTCTCCCCACTCCCTCCTGCCCCTGGCAGGGCCCACCCCACTCCTCCTCGTACAGTTTCTGTCCCTTGGATGGTGGAGCCTCAGTCCAGGCTCGCTCCATTGAACGGGGTTCCCTGCTGGCTTCCTGAACTGTCTCAGCCCCTCCCATACCCTTCATTTCCAGTTCCCAGGACTGTGATATGCTGGAAGTCACTCTTTCCCTGAAATGCTCATGGCCGCTCTGGTTTGCTGGTGTTTCGCTGATGAGCCATCTCCCCAGCTAGACTTCTGGCTTTCTGAAGGTCAAGACCATGACCCATCTGTGCTTCAGTCCACCAGCACGACCCAGGAACCCCAGAAGGCGCTATCAGTTTTCACTTAGAACTTGCGCGCTTGGGGCCATTTTGCTTTATGAGCCTGGGTTGCCACAGAGAATTACTTCTTAGGGGTTGAGTCAGTTTGGGATGTTAACACAACAGGATGGGGGATTAGACTTCAATTGTTTTATAGGACGCGTTTAGAGTGTCTAAAGGTGGGCCTCAGGTCTGCCTGTTTCAGAGCCTGCAGGGTCGCTTGTTAAAAGGGAAATTCCAGGCCCCTGACCCAGACCTGCTGATTCAGAATTTTAGGAGGTGAGTCTGGGGAACTGAGCGCTGATGTCAGCGCTGGCTCCTGTCCTGGTGATTCTTATGCATGGTAAAGGTTAGAGTCACGGATTCAGACACGTGGATGATACATACTGATTCTAGTATGTTCTAGCAGAGCTGTAGATAAACAAGAGACTTATTACAGCTCATAGAGCCAGCTGGGCAAAGCCAAAAGTGATTAATTGCTTCCTAGGTGACCCATAGCTTTCAAGAGCCAGGGTTGTCTCCTGAGGTCGAGTGACATTCTCACAAAATCAGGGGCCCAGGAGGAGAATCTGGAGGGGCTTTGGGGTGACCCGTGGGCAGTGCTGAGCCCAGTCGCAAACAGAGTGTACCTGTCTTCCCCTGCTGGTCCCCTTCCCCCCAACCCCAGGCGGAGAACTAGAGCATGCTGTTCAGAGCTAATGTTTGCTTTGCTTTTGGAAACACCTCAGGGCAACTCAGGATAGGTTTTCAGAGTGGTGTTTGCCTTGGCTTGGCTGCAAAGTTCCCCCTTTCTAGTCTATTTATTGCAAGTTAGCACTCGGCCCTATATCCAGGAGTCAAACACTGGTTCTAACAGAAATCAGGGGGCAGACGAACGAAATTAAACATGGGGTGGGCTGGAGGGCGCGTCCCCATGCCGGCTTCTTGGCCTGGGGGTAACCTGAGGTCGGGGTGGGAGCCAGCCTTGCAGCCCCTGGCCTGTGCAGCCCTGTGAGGCCTCGGGACCGTGGTATGATAACAGCTGCCCACTGCCCGACAACAGGCTCTGAAGGAATTGTTTCCCAGGAGAGAGATGCGTTGCATTGTTAGCTCCTATTTTGTTTACATGTTTTCATATCTTTCAAAAGATTCAACTAGCTTTCAACAGCAAATTGAGGGTCCTTCTTGATACTGGCTCTCGGGTTGCAAACAGAGGCTGCCTTACATTTGGATGATAATCGCCAGAGCTGTGCCAGCGAATCCATTTACATTGTTTCCTTTAATCCGCACAAAACTCCATGCTGAGGGTGTTATTAGATCCCACTTAATGATGAGAAAGCAAACTCAGAGAGGTTAAGTGAGTGACCCAAGGGGACCCAGCTGATAAATGGGGAGGGAGCAGCCCCAGGGATCACTCCTTCTGAGCGACAGAGGGGCTTGAGCACTGGCGGTGACCTACTCCCACCAGAAACTTCTTTCCTTGCCTTAAAGAAGGAACAAACGTGACACATACATACCGCTATATATAAAATCAATAACTAATAAGGACCTACTGTATAGCACAGGGAACACTACTCAACGCTCTGTAATGATCTATATGGGAAAATAATCTAAAAAAAGAGTGGGTGTGTAAATATGTACACGTATAATTGATTCACTTTGCTGTGCACATGAAACCAACGCAACTTAGTAAATCAGTTCAGTTCAGTCGCTCAGTCGTGTCCGACTCTCTGCGACCCCATAAATTGCAGCACGCCAGGCCTCTCTGTCCATCACCAACTCCTGGAGTCCACCCAAACCCATGTCCATCGAGTCGGTTATGCCATCCAACCATCTCATCCTCTGTCGTCCCCTTCTCCTCCTGCCCCCAATCCTTCCCAGCATCAGGGTCTTTTCCAATGAGTCAACTCTTCGCATGAGGTGGCCAAAGTATTGGAGTTTCAGCTTCAACATCAGACCTTCCAATGAACACCCAGGATTGATCTCTTTTAGGATGGATTGATTGGATCTCCTTGCAGTCCAAGGGACTCTCAAGAGTCTTCTCCAACACCACAGTTCAAAAGCATTAATTCTTCAGCGCTCAGCTTTCTTCACCGTCCAACTCTCACATCCATACGTGACCACTGGAAAAACCATAGCCTTGACTAGACGGACTTTTGTTGGCAAAGTAATGTCTCTGCCTTTAAATATGCTATCTAGGTTGGTCATAACCTTCCTTCCAAGGAATAAGCGTCTTTTAATTTCATGGCTGCAATCACCATCAGCAGTGATTTTGGAGCCCCAAAAAATAAAGTCTGACACTGTTTCCACTGTTTCCCCATCTATTTCCCATGAAGTGATGGGACCGGATGCCATGATCTTAGTTTTCTGAACATTGAGCTTTAAGCCAACTTTTTCACTCTCCTCTTTCACCTTCATCAGTGAAGGCTCTTTAGTTCTTCTTCACTTTCTGCCGTAAGGGTGGTGTCATCCGCATATCTGAGGTTATTGATATTTCTCCCAGCAATCTTGATTCCAGCTTGTGTTTCTTCCAGCCCAGCGTTTCTCATGATGTACTCTGCATATAAGTTAAATAAGCAGGGTGACAATATACAGCCTTGGTGGACTCCTTTTCCTATTTGGAACCAGTCTGTTGTTCCATGTCCATTTCTAACTGTTGCTTCCTGACCTGCATACTGGTTTCTCAAGAGACAGGTCAGATGGTCTGGTATTCCCATCTCTTTCAGAATTTTCCACAGTTCATTGTGATCCACACAGTCAAAGGCTTTGGCATAGTCAGTAAAGCAGAAATAGATGTTTTTCTGGAACTCTTTTGCTTTTTCGATGATCCAGCGGATATTGGCAATTTGATCTCTGGTTCCTCTGCCTTTTCTAAAACCAGCTTGAACATCTGGAAGTTCACAGTTCACGTATTGCTGAAGCCTGGCTTGGAGAATTTTGAGCATTACTTTACTAGCATGTGAGATGAGTGCAATTGTGTGGTAGTTTGAGCATTCTTTGGCATTGCCTTTCTTTGGGATTGGAACGAAGACTGACCTCTTCCAGTCCTGTGGCCACTGCTGAGTTTCCCAAATTTGCTGGCATATCGAGTGCAGCACTTTCACAGCATCACCTTTGAGGATTTGAAATAGCTCAACTGGAATTCCATCACCTCCACTAGCTTTGTTTGTAGTGATGCTTCCTAAGGCCCACTTGACTTCACATTCCAGGATGTCAGGCTCTAGGTGAGTGATCACACCATCGTGATTATCTGGGTCATGAAGATCTTTTTTGTACAGTTCTTCTGTGTATTCTTGCCACCTCTTCTTAATATCTTCTGCTTCTGTTAGGTCCATACCATTTCTGTCCTTTATCGAGCCCATCTTTGCATGAAATGTTCCCTTGGTATCTCTAATTTTCTTGAAGAGATCTCTAGTCTTTCCCATTTTGTTGTTTTCCTCTATTTGTTTGCACTGATCGCTGAGGAAGGCTTTCTTATCTCTCCTTGCTATTCTTTGGAACTCTGCATTCAGATGGGAATATCTTTCCTTTTCTCCTTTGCTTTTCGCTTCTCTTCTCTTCCCAGCTATCTGTAAGGCTTCCTCAGACAGCCATTTTGCTTTTTTGCATTTCTTTTCCATGGGGATTGTCTTGATCCCTGTCTCCTGTACAATGTCACAAACCTCTGTCCATAGTTCATCAGTGAAATACACTATTAAGTGTATATATTGAAAATACACTATTAAGGGGAATTTCTGGCCATATCAGAGAAGGCAGTGCCACCCCACTCCAGTACTCTTGCCTGGAAAATCCCATGGATGGAGGAGCCTGGTAGGCTGCAGTCCATGGGTCACTAAGAGTTGGACACGACTGAGCGACTTCACTTTCACTTTTCCTTTTCGTGCACTCAAGAAGGAAATGGCAACCCACTCCAGTGTTCTTGCCTGGAGAATCCCGGGGACGGCGGACCGTGGTGGGCTGCCGTCTATGGGGTCGCACAGAGTTGGACACGACTGAAGCAACTTAGCAGCAGCAGCAGCAGCTGGCCATATCACATTTCTATTTCACAAAAATGAAAAGCATGATTGACATTCACTAGTGTGGGTGGTAGAAAGTGAAAGTGAAGTCGCTCATTCATGTCCAACTCTTTGTGACCCCGTGAACTATACAGTCCATGGAATTCTCCAGGCCAGAATACTGGAGTGGGTAGCCTTTCCCTTCTCCAGGGGATCTTCCCAACCCAGGGATCAAACCCAAGTCTCCCGCATTGCAGGTGGATTCTTTACCAGCTGAGCCACAAGGATAGAAAGAGTTTAACATCCAACTGGAACATAAGCAAGACCCTTGGGATGTGGCCACCACCCTCTGATCCAGGGTGGGTTGCAATCAAAGTCATGCTGGATGGAATCTGGGACATTAGGGACATTAGGGAAACTAAACCAGAAACTGTGGGCTTTAGGGAACAGATCCACGGACCCCCTAATTTCCTCCTTGAAGACCTCCTTCTCACTCTTCCATTCCATAGTTTCTATGGCAGAGACATGGACACAGCTCTCCTGTCCCAAACCCACAAGGCCACTTTGATCACTGGAGACTTATCTCTCTTATCAGCAGCCTGGCCTTTGTTCAAGGACCCATGATTCTCTCTACACTCAAGGATAGGAAAAAAGACTACTGTGAATTTAAAAAGCCCAGTTCCTGATTGAATCTAAGGAACCTCAAAGAGGCTAAGATATTATATAGGCACGGATCTTAGCTCCTAGAGGCTGGATGAAGTGGGCTGGAAGGGGTTAAAGGTACTGTGCTGCTTGACTATTCTGGAAAACATCATCTTTTGACTTACTGCCACGAGCTAAAAGCAGTTAAGAAGAAACCATCGTGAACAATAGTAACTACCATTCTAATATCTGCAAAAGCTGAAGTTGATGTTATTACCCTAGGTTTGCATATTAGGGAATAAGAGATTTGATGAGTTTGGTAATTTGCACAAGATTATAAAGTAAGCAATCGGTAGGGTCCAGAAAAAGTGGAAACAGTGACAGATCTTATTTTCTTGGGTTTCAAAATCACTCTTGACAGTGACTGCAGCCATGAAATTAAAAGACACTTGCTTCTTGGAAGGAAAGCTATGACTAACCTAGACTTCGCTGGAAAAGACACTGATGCTGGGAAAGACTGAGGATAAAATGAGAAGGGGGCGGCAGAGGATGAGATGGTTTAGATGGCATCACTGACTCAATGGACATGAATTTGAACACACTCCAGGAGATGGTGAAGGGCAGGGAAGCCTTGTGTGCTACAGTCTATGGGGTTGCACAGAGCCAGACACGACAACAACAGCAACAGGGCCCAGAAACGAACGCGGCCCTTTCTTGTCTGAGCCGTCTCCCATGAAATACGGTTCTCGTCTCTGCCGTGGCCTGACGGAGCATCGCGTTCTACTGCTGCATCAGCCAGAAGGTCAAGAGCAGTTACACCACCCCTGTAGTATGCTTCAGAGTCAGTCCTGGAATTAGCAGAGTTTACTCTCAGCCAAGAAAAGAGTATTCCAAGGAAAGGATATCTTAGATATTTTTTTTTTCCTTAGTTGGTAGACATTCCTTGAGAGGGTTATGGTGTATTAAAGATATATTACTGTGACGTCTTGTAAAAATTTTATAGCTGCTGTTTTACACTTATTCAACATTCCTGATCTCACTGTGGTATTCACTTCAAATAATACTGTGTGAGTCAGTGTATAAGAATCAAATGCAAGTTGTATATCATTTAATGATATCCTAAATGATGATATCTTTAGGAATGAATTTTTCTTAAATATCATGGTTGTAGTGTTGTCCATTATTGCTTTAAAATTCGAGTTTCTTGGAATTCATAATTATGATAGTTATAAGAAATGAGTTGTTTACTATTAAACAAAATACCTAATATTTCTCAACTATTAAAAGATGTGTATAATCTCAAAAGCATCTGACTTAAAAGAAGGATGAAATTCTCAGCCCGGCCTGCATGTTAGAATTTAAAAGCTTCGGAAGCTTTTATAAGCTCCTATTGTGTGGGCTTCACTCTTAGACCAATTAGATAAGATCTCTGAGAAGTGTTGTTTGGCTAGTTTTAGTTTAGAGAGTTCTGCAGGTAATTCTAAATGCAGCCAGAATTAAGAACTGCTGGACCTAAGCAATAATGGATTTTTAAATTCATGGTATTAGGCCTGACTAATATGAATGCATTAATGTATCATAAAGGGGAAAGATCTGCATTTTGCATTACAAGTAGGAGTTTTGAGTATCAGTTCAGTTTAGTTCAGTCGCTCAGTCGTGTCTGACTCTTTGTGACCCCATGAATGTTTTGAATATAATGTAATTAAAATATATGTAGAGTATATAATATATGCAAAGTCAATAAGTAACATATAAAATAGATGCTCAATAATATTACTGAGAAAATTACTGAATGACCATCCTACAAAGTTTCATATGAAAAATCATATTTTGACAAAACTTATCAATTGTTAAGGCAAAGTATCACTAAGAAAAAAAAATTTAATTAAACTATGATGTGCCATATACTAGCAACCACAACTCAGTTTCAGAATGCTTAAAATGAGGAAAAAATCTGAGTCTTAGAATTAATGAAATACAGTACAATACTCAAAAATTTGATCTCTGGTTCCTCTGCCTTTTCTAAAACCAGCTTGAACATCTGGAAGTTCACGGTTCACGTATTGCTGAAGCCTGGCTTGGAGAACTTTGAGCATAACTTTACTAGCGTGTGAGATGAGTACAATTGTATGGTAGTTTGAGCATTCTTTGGCATTGCCTTTCTTTGGGATTGGAATGAAAACTGACCTTTTCCAGTCCTGTGGCCACTGCTGAGTTTTCCAGATTTGCTGGCATATCGAGTGCAGCACTTTCACAGCATCATCTTTCAGGATTTGAAATAGCTCAACTGGAATTCCATCACCTCCACTAGCTTTGTTCCTAGTGATGCTTTCTAAGGCCCACTTGACTTCACATTCCAGGATGTCTGGCTCTAGGTGAGTGATCACACCATTGTGATTATCTGGGTTGTGAAGATCTTTTTTGTACAGTTCTTCTGTGTATTCTTGCCACCTCTTCTTTTTTTTTTTTATTTTTTTTAATTTTTATTTATTTATTTATTTATTTTTTTAATAAATTTATTTATTTTAGTTGGGGGCTAATTACTTTACAATATTGTAATAGTTTTTGCCATACATTGACATGAATCAGCCATGGGTCTACATGTGTTCCCCTTCCTGGACCCCCCACCCACCTCCCTCCCCATCCCATCCCTCTGGGTCATCCCATTGCCCCGGCCCTGAGCCCTTGTCTCATGCATTGAACATGGAATGATGTTCTGTTTCACATATGATAATATACATGTTTCAATGCTATTCTCCCAGAACGTCCCACCCTCACCTTCTCCCTCAGAGTCCATAAAATTGTTCTATGCATCTGTGTCTCTTATTCTGTCTCGCATATAGGGTTATCGTTACCATCTTCAAATTCCATATATATGCATTAGTATACTGTATTGGTGTTTTTCTTTCTGGCTTACTTCACTCTGTATAATGGGCTCCAGTTTCATCCATCTCAGTAGAACCGATTCAAATGTATTTTTTTTTAATGGCTGAGTAATATTCCATTGTATATATGTACCACAGCTTCCTTATCCATTCGTCTGCTGATGGACATCTAGGTTGCTTCCATGTCCTGGCTATTGTAAACAGTGCTGCGATGAACATTGGGGTACACGCGTCTCTTCTTAATATCTTCTGCTTCTGTTAGGTCCATACCATTTCTGTCCTTTATCGAGCCTATCTTTGCATGAAATGTTCCCTTGGTATCTCTAATTTTCTTGAAGAGATCTCTAGTCTTTCCCATTCTGTTGTTTTCCTCTATTTCTTTGCATTGATCGCTGAGGAAGGTTTTCTTATCTCTCCTTGCTATTCTTTGGAACTCTGCATTCAGATGGGAATATCTTTCCTTTTCTCCTTTGCTTTTTGCTTCTCTTCTTTCCCCAGCTATTTGTAAGGCCTCCTCAGACAGCCATTTTGCTTTTTTGCATTTCTTTTCCATAGGGATGGTCTTGATCCCTGTCTCCTGTACAATGTCATGAACCTCTGTCCATAGATCATCAGGCACTCTATCAGATCTAGTCCCTTAAATCTATTTGTCACTTTCACTGTATATTCATAAGGGATTTGATTTAGGTCATACCTGAATGGTCTAGTGGTTTTCCCTACTTTCTTCAATTTAAGTCTGAATTTGGCAATAAGGAGTTCATGATCTGAGCCACAGTCTGCTCCCAGTCTTGTTTTTGCTGACTGTATAGAGCTTCTCCATCTTTGGCTGCAAAGAATATAATCAATCTGATTTCGGTGTTGACTATCTGGTGACGTGCACGTGTAGAGTCTTCTCTTGTGTTGTTGGAAGAGGGTGTTTGCTATGACTAGAGACCAAATTGCCAACATCCGCTGGATCATCAAAAAAGCAAGAGAGTTCCAGAAAAACATCTATTTCTGCTTTATTGACTATGCCAAAGCCTTTGACTGTGTGGATCACAATAAACTGTGGGAAATTCTGAAAGAGATGGGAATACCAGACCACCTGACCTGTCTCCTGAGAAACCTGTATGCAGATCAGGAAGCCACAGTTAGAACTGGACATGGAACAACAGACTGGTTCCAAATAGGAAAAGGAGTCCGTCAAGGCTGTATATTGTCACCCTGCTTATTTAACTTATATGCAGAGTACATCATGAGAAACGCTGGGCTGGAAGAAACACAAGCTGGAATCAAGATTGCTGGGAGAAATATCAATAACCTCAGATATGCAGAAGACACCACCCTTATGGCAGAAATTGAAGAAGAACTAAAAGCCTCTTGATGAAAGTGAAAGAGGAGAGTGAAAAAGTTGGCTTAAAGTTCAACGTTCAGAAAACTAAGATCATGGCATCCGGTCCCATCACTTCATGGGAAATAGATGGGAAAACAGTGGAAACAATGTCAGACTTTATTTTTTTGGGCTCCAAAATCACTGCTGATGGTGATTGCAGCCATGAAATTAAAAGATGCTTACTCCTTGGAAGGAAGGTTGTGACCAACCTAGATAGCATATTTAAAAGCAGAGACATTACCAACAAAAGTCCGTCTAGTCACGGCTATGGTTTTTCCAGTGGTCATGTATGGATGTGAGATTTGGACGGTGAAGAAAGCTGAGCACCGAAGAATTGTTGCTTTTGAACTATGGTGTTGGGGAAGACTCTTGAGAGTCCCTTGGACTGCAAGAAGATCCAATCAATCCATCCTAAAGGAGATCAGCCCTGGGTGTTCATTGGAAGGACTGATGTTGAAGCTGAAACTCCAATACTTTGGCCACCTCATGCGAAGAGTTGACTCATTGGAAAAGACCCTAATGCTGGGAAGGATTGGGGGCAGGAGGAGAAGGGGACGACAGAGGATGAGATGGTTGGATGGCATCACCGACTCGATGGACATGGGTTTGGGTGGACTCCGGGAGTTGGTGATGGACAGGGAGGCCTGGCGTGCTGCGATTCATGGGGTCGCAAAGAGTAGGACACGACTGAGCGACTGAACTGAACTGAACTCAAAAATTATTGTCAGTTTTATTGCCTCGTCTACTCCACCTGTTATACCGCTCGTGTCCACTAGATGCCACTGTGATCTGCTACTTCAGATTCCAAAACGAAATCTGAAAACCGATTTTCTCAGTATTTAAAATTGAAACAGTGAGCCACTTTTAAGCACAAAGGACTTTTAAAATCTCACATTTTGAGAGATTGTTGCTCATAATTTCCTTCTGTTAAGACCCATCCTAAGTATCTCACAAAGTGTAAAATTATTTAAAAAGTGAATTGAAAAATTTCTAAAGGCTTGATAGAAAAGATTATCATCTCCCTTTTCTCCACATCCTCAGATTTCACATTTTGTCTCGTCTGCAGTGGGTTATAGAGGAGGGGAAGTAATACTGATAGGAAAATGTCTGACTTAAATCAAATTAAAAGTAAAACATGAACAAAAGACTGTGATGTCTTTTGGTTGGTAGACAGCAGATGATGGAACCTTGCACACATGAATTACTGCTTCCCACGCAGGAAGAGCTGGGGGGAGGGGAGGGGACTAGGGTCGGTGGGAGAGCCTTGAGCTCAGACCCAAGTGTAATGTTAACCCTGGGGACTGACCCAGGGCCTCCACGCTAAAAACTGGAATAACTTCCCTTGTTGGATGAGAATCCGTCTTCCAGTAAAATGATAAGAGGACTTAGAAGCCCAAAGAAGCTTCTGGAGACCAACTTCAAGCAGCATGCCTCAAACTGTTCCCCATCTCCAGTGAGATGAGAGCAGAAATCGGGAGGAAGCCTTTCAAAACACTTTTATAGCAAAATAGCAAAGTAATATTATGTATGTTAAGCATAAGAAAAAGAAATCGGGTTTATATTTTGTATGTCTTTATTTTTTATGTCACTCTTCTCATAATTCAATTTTTTTAGTATTTTGCAAAAGTATTGACCTATAATAGATTGGAAATTTAAAATAAAAAGAGTACAGTAGTCCTTCACCTCAGATAGCTAGGGAAGCACTCAGAAACCCATCCTGAGCCGCCAAGGGAAGAGATCCCAGGAGAATGACCTTATTAACCCCCTTAGTAATTTTCCAGTGGACAATACAGGTAGAAAAAGACTGAAGAACAGGGGCACTTGGATTGTGAAGGATAGGATGACTAGAGAAGCAAAAAGAAATCCCAAAATAGCACACCTTGTAGGGCCCCAGCCTCTGAGCCTGCAGTTGGCAGCTCTCCCCAGAATCCATGTCCCTGTAGCTCTACAAAGGCTCAGAGACCCCACGTCATCACCCTGAACCGGTCCCCTTGCCCAAAGAACACACAGCAATTGACCCTGAGACTCAGGGACTGCAATGAAAAAAAAATACAAAACCACTGACAATAGCCCAAATCTTACATATTTAGCTTCAGAAGAGAAGCATGGAGAGAAGTCTATAGCTCACTTGCTTCCTGGCTTAATCCAGCCCAAATCAGCTGGCTTCAATGGAAGGGAAGCTTAATGCACTGTCAATGTCCATTTACAGATGACTGAATTGGCCATTTTGCTTCTCTAAAAATTGCCCTGTTGCATTATCATATTGCTGATGTCTTTTTTGGAAAGTAATTTGGTCATAATTATCAACATGTAAATTGTGACTACCCTTTAACTCAGCTGTAGAAATTTATCCTATAGTTAAACTCTTAAAGCAAGCGAAGATACACAATACAACACCCAATACTCATTAATTCTTTGTCAGAGGAAAAAAAAAACTAGATAAAAGCTAAATGTTGTCAATAAGAGACTAGCTAACTGATGGCACCTGTAAACTAAACTAGGACACCCTCAGTGAAAGATGAAATGCTTACCAAAGCTCTAATGTGCAAAGAGTTCCGAGACACAATTGTAAGCAAAGGAAGGAAGCTGAAATCCAGTGGGTCCAGTATGATCCTATTTGTGTACAAAAGCAGCACATGCACTCTGATCATGCAGAGAACCCTCTCAAGCCTGTATCTGTCCACAGGGGTCACCTCTGGGAAGTGGAGCTAAGGGTGGAGACTTCCAAGAAGCACTTTCACTTCTAACACCATGCTCTTCTATGTGATTTTGTAAGGAAAGATAAGTATTAACTTAATATGGAACAAAATGCCTACTGCAAAATGAAAAGAGCTATATGAAATGGCAACAAACAGGTCAGCCAAAGACATATGCATAAAGTAGTCACACCCTGAAGGTCGAGAGAAATTGACTGACATCGACAAAGAAGAAACTAGGCTGTTCACCCATGGTTGATGAATATTTTTAGTATCGCGCAATATAAAACCCAGAGGACCAGGCAGCAGGGGACCCAAGACTCCCAGGCATGATGGCCACCACCAGGTGACAAAATCCAGAGACAACCGCTTGATTACTTAATAACTGTGTGGAAATGGACCAGGATTGGGTTCAGTTATCTAAAAAAACCTGCAAAAACAAACAAACAAAAATGATTGCCTGGTCCCACTTCACAGAGGGAGTGTCTCAGCTACCAGCAGTGCTGTTACTGTTTGCAAATGGGACACACACATTTCTTGTTAATTCTACCCCATATGATGCTGATTCATTCTGATAACCCTGGTTTCAGAAATACTAACCTTAAAAGTTACATGTAATTACTACACTCTTCCACGCTCCCCACCACAATCTGCACTCTCAGGATGAGAGCTGTGAGGGAAGACCCTGGCCCGTTTGGGGCCTTGGGCTCAGCAGACTGCATGATACATGACTCCTGGCTAATGAGTATTTTCAGAGCTTTTCCGAATTGAGTGTGTGCTGACAAGCACACTACTTATTCTGCTTTGGCCTTTCTTTCTACCACTTATTTCATGTTTCAGCCATAGTTTTGAGCAAAAGGTGTTCGGACTTGCCTCAAAGGACAAAAGAATAGTACGCTGGATGTCAGAAAGTCAGTTTCCAGGCAGCTCAAGTTGCCCTCATGGAAATGGTGGAGGAAGCAGAGGGTGAATGAAGGTCAGCGAGCCCCCGGGGACAGAAGTCCTCTGCAACTGTAACCAGCACCACAAGCAGCCCTGTGGGCCCAGGAGAGATGACCAAGGGCATGTGAGGGGCCTGTCGAAGCAGAAGCCGGAATTAAACTTCTAAAGGCCCAAAGAGCGATCCTTCCTAACTTCTGTGTGCACTGCCCATGTCATGGCTTATCTCACGCTGGGGGTGGGGGGGTGGGGTGGGGGCTGGGTTGCCAGGAGTTGGGGGCAAGGGGCGGGCAGACACAGAGCCACCCCTTACAGACACACCAGAGCACTCAGGCTTCCAGGTATTCCTGGAAGGAAACTTCCTTTCCTTTCACTCAGGGTGGGCCAGCCGTACAGCTGCAGCATCATTGAAAACAGTAGCAAGACAGAGAGACAATAGTCTTCCAGATCTGCCTTTAGGGGAAATGGTGGGGTGGGAGAGGGAAGGATCGCATGAATAGGGCCTGGAATGAGGGGTTCTGAGGGGCCTGGGAGGGACAGTTTTCTGAGATGGGTGGGTGCTCTTAACCGTGAGGCTTCTGTTTTGCCAAGGGCGGGGGGAGGTGCTGCAAATTTGGGGCCAGAAATAAATCTCCTGGTGGTGGGGGGACAGGCTGAGGCTCCCTCCTGACGACTTATTCTCCTATTGGGCCCTTCCTTTATTTATTTAGAGGACTCAGCCTTTCCTCTAAGTAAATATTGAACAGATCTTTTCAAACCACCCAGTTAAACAGTGGCAAATTGTTATCTTGTCTCCTCCTGGCCCTGTGCACAGCTACCGTGCTTCCTGCTTTAGGCCCTAACTTTGTTGGCGGAGCGGGCAGAGCCCCTGCTCTGTAGGTGAAGGCACTTCCGGTGTCGGCCATCTTGCAAGGAGGCTGTGCTCGGACAGGAAGTCCACGGGGAGAGAGGTCCGAGGCGTTCCTTTGTTTGGTCTTGTTGGAAGGGTAGACGTTTGGGGGTGGTGTTTACCACTTGGAATCAGGAGTGGGAATGGGGTAGATTTATTTAGACCCAGAAAAAGAGAGCCATGCTGAGCTGGCTGAGGTCCATTGAGGGTCTCCCATGAAAAAGATAGAATGGTTGGGGCCGAGTCACTGTGGAGGGGAGGGTTGCCCTACTATGCAAGACTTTTCTCCATAGAACAACTTCAACGGTCCAGAGTTTCGTCTCTTGAGGAAAGCAGTAGTCACTACCTCAGAGGCACTGCTTTTAGATGAATACCTTAGAAACCAAAAATCTCTTTACGATGGCCTATACAACTTGTCCATCCCCAAAGAACATGAAGACACGGGGCCCGACTGTAGACATACTGCATCTGGGTCACATGAGGGTTGTCCACCCTTTGCTAGAGCCAATGGTCTGAACAAGCAGAGCCCAGGTGGGTCCCGGGCACAATTGGATTCTTGGCTTCCTCATCCTCAAATGTGGTGAACACAGCTCCAGGCTCAGACCCAGCAAACACTGAACTACTCAGGACATTCTCCCACCGGTCAGACTGGAAATACCAGAAAAGCAAAGGTAGCTGCCCTCAGAGGTAGGGCTGGTATTTTCTTTCCTTTTGGTCAGTTTGGTTTTAACTAGAAACTGGAATACTAATTATAATGATACATGTTTACAGATTTTAACTAATTAATCCCTTGGAGTCCTCTTTTAGGGGGAAAGCATTCTACCCACCTCATACATCAGGAAAACAGAGCCATATGGGTTGGCAGGGCTGGGTGGTCGCTTGTGTCAGTACAAGCGTGGAGGCCTGGACTTCAGCAGTTCTTGACTTCTTGGCCTGGGTCCAGATTGCTGGGCCTCACAGCCCCTAGAAAGGTAACACATGAGAAATTGAAGCAGACCAGACCATAAACCATCAGGGGCAGTTGGCTCCAGTTAGGAGGGTGGGCCCAGTGGCCCTGCCTCTCCTGTTTCTCTTAGAAACACAGGTTTGGAGAGGAGGAAAACCCATTTCTCCAGGATTGTTTTGCCCACCTTTAATTACCAGTTAAAACAAAACATTCTGTAGAGGAAAAACTCCCCTTGAAAGAAAACCCAAGTTGCTGTGAAGGTTTCATCTTTCCCTTTAGAATCCCAAGGTCCGCAGTCATGTAATCCAATGTTGGCCTGAAAAAATATTTGTCTACAGAAACACCCACAAGGGGTGTCAGGGACCCAAGTGCCTGGGCATGGGGGTGCAGCCTGCAGGGTGCCCCTCAGCCAAAACCCCCCAATCAGGCTCTGACCTACTTATTAGGAACCCTCTTAATTCCTTTTAACAAGGGGTATCTAAGTTTTCTCATGATTCTGCCTTCTCTATCTGCCAGCAATATTTTTCTCAACAAATTAGGGTGAGATAGGAGGTGTGGGTGAAGAGAGAAGAGTAGAAAGGTCTTCAATGGCTATGGCTATTTCAAGGTAAGGGAGGTGGTAGGAAGACAGAAGGAGGCAGGGTGGAACCTTTCAGTGTCAACAACTGAAGACATATACGGGCATCCAGGCTGGCAAAGAAATCCAGGCTGGGTCCCCAGAGAAAATTGCTTTTTTAAAAAGTGAGCAGGCGTGGTCAAGCATGATACTCTCAGTGTATCCAGGCAGATTATCACCTCTGTTTGGAAGCAGAGCCTTGTTATCCCTCCAAACCCAAATAGGCATTTATTTAGTCTCGATCCCCTATATTAACTCGTATCATTGTCCAGTTTTTCATATGTGGATGCTCTCTTTCCAATTCAATTGTAGACTTCTTAGTGGTAGAGATCAGAGTTTTCATAATCGATAGTAATTAAAATGATTGATCCAAAAGTTTCCCCTTGTGTGTTATCAACTGAGGGACGTAAACCAATTTCAGTCTCATTTCTATTGCTTGATTTCCTTTCATTGTTCCAGATTTCCTGTTAAGGTCCAAATTTTGAGAGTGCTCCCCAATGCAAGAGCACATCTGGGAGACATGTGTTTCTCTTCTTTGCTCCTTCACAATGGTAATTTTTCCGGCTACTACAGGAAGCTGGGCAGATTCAGAAGTACAGGAGCCCCACCAAAGTCTGAGATGATATTCATTGACGCTATCAGCATGTCTGAACGCCAACATCTGCTTCAAGAGTGATTGCTCAGAGAGGTTCATCCAGTCCTAAATTTGGTTGGTCTGTTTTGAGGTGATAGCCTCATATTGAAGTAATTTCTCCCCACCAAAGGGTCTAGAATAGGTTCAGTTGTAACCAATTTTATGTAGTTGTGACTGCCTCAAGAAACCTGGAAAAGGTTATTAAGAGTGTATGTCTAGGCATATGGATAACTGCTCCAGCCCAACTGTCTGTGAACACCATTAGCAGCCCTTGAAACAGTTCTCCAGGAAGTGCGGGCTGTTAATAACTCTGCCCCAGTGCTCCTCTGTGAGCCGAATGTTGCAAGGAGCCCAAGTGCTCTGAATTGACAACCTGCTGAGGAGACTGCAATGAACCCAGGAAACATTGCCGAAGGAAGATGGAAGATTACCAACTCTCCCTGGCCAGTAGGTGGACTTGTCACTGTTGATAGACAGAAGAGTGACAAGCTGAGAGATTATGGAGCTGTGTCCCTTGTACTCACTCTGAAAAGCCTCCACCTCAAACAGTCAGAAGTACTAAAACATCTCTTGTGTGGCAAGAGAAAGAATCTTCCCATCAGTAACTATTAATTGACTTTCACTTTGTAGGAAAATACTGTATCAAGTGCTTGGAGATAGAAAAATATGCCTTCAGGATGTTTACAATCTAGCTAGGGGGATAAGACACAAGATTGAAAACCTAGTTAAAACGCAAAGCAGTGGACTATCTGCCCTATGGGGTAATATTCTCCCACTGAAGTGAATGAAGTAAATCTGTAAGTACTGAATGCAAAGTGGAAAAAGGCCAGCAACTGAACAAAATACCATCTACATAAATATTAAAGCAAAGTGCCTAAGTATGTATGACCATCCACATGTATGCAAATGCATAAAGGAAACAGGAAGAAGACACACCAAAATAGAGACAATTTCCTTCTGAGGAGGAGAGTGAGACTGGGAAAGGCTGTAAAGGACACTTTCCATATTTTTACTCAGCAGACTTCTGTACTGAATAAATTATTCAGAACAAAAAAAAAATCTGTGTATTTCTTACATAAAAAGGGGGAAAGAGTGAAAAATACAAAGCAAGTTCATGATAGATAGGTGATTAAACCAAAGGTAATCATCATGGTCCCATCCCTCTGCAGTGATTCCTTGAGCTTAATCATGTGATAAAATCATGGCCAGTGGGAGGCTGCTGGGTAAATCTTCCTTGCTCTTAAAGGGAGGAATGAAGAAGAGAAAGCACATCTCCTTTCTGCTGGATATGATAGTGTCCTGGATGTGAAGCCTGGTGGTGCAGCAGCCATTCTGTGCCTTGGGGAGCTACTCTGGGGACCAAGCTGAATTCTGAGAATATGGCTAGAAAGATGAAAACACTGGGGTCTTTGAAGACCTTATGGAGCCACTGAATGAACATACCCCAGAGTTGCTCTACCTCTGGACCTCTGCTTAGTGAGAGGGCACATTGTTCTTTTTGTTGAGGTGGGGTTATCTGTTACTTGCAGCCCAATGCGTCCTAACTGACATAGCAGTCAGCAGGAGCCCTGTCTGCTTATGAGGTCACAAGCTCCTTGGGACCTGGGAGATCTTTGAGTCCTAAGGCTATGGAACATTCTCCAGAATGGAGAAGAGGTCAGGAGCCTGGTGGCTGGAAGGAGAGAGGGAGCTTTGGGGAGGCAGGGAACTCCTCCCAAGACAGGGGCACTCATTCTTCTGGCATCTTGGTGGCGAGTGGGGCTGCAGGCGTGGGGCAGGAGGTTATTAGACCAATGACCCCTCAGTCTGGCCCTTGGGGACTTGGTCCAAGCCCCTAACAGAGGCAGAGGCTGCACTTGGAAGGTCAAAAGAGCCATCACGATGCTGGGCTATTTGGAGGGAATGTTTCCTTCCCTTGGAGTGCAAAGCTCCAGCTTCTACACGTAGGTAGCCTCCTTAGGGCTGAAGCCAGTGTGTGGTGGCAGCACCGCAGGGAGCACAGCTTCAACCTTGTAGAGCTGAGCATGGGCTGCGGGGAGCTGCGACCTGCAGAGCCCGGGTCGGGTGGCAATGGTTTGCAGGTGGCTCCACGCCACCTCGCAGTGGGGAAGAGGTGAGAAAGCCCGGGAGATGGCCCTCCACAGTGTCCCAGGATCCACCACGAATTTCCCCAGAAGTGGTGACGGTTTTGACTGGTTTGTAGAGAAGCCTAGCTGAATTAAACTCCAGTGATCCCCAACATGCTGTTGATTTAAAATGTTTTAAACTGGAGTTTAAACATTGCTGTGTTGTAGCTGAGTCCCAGAAGGCAAAGCAGGGAAATAAGTGATTTATCATGGTTGCCTGTGTGAGTAGGAGAGCAAGAGACAGAGAGAGACCGAGAGGAAGATAGAGACAGAGGTAGACAGAGAGAGAGACAGAGACTGACAGAGACAAAGACAGAAGCAGAGAGACTTAGGGAAGAGAGAGCGAGAGACCGAGGGAGTTCTCGCTTCACCTGACCCCAAGGAGGTGGGTGGCTGGTTTTCCCGTGGACTGTGAGCACCAGTCCTCGCTTGGAGATCTGTTTTGTTTCCTGGTCTCACCTCCAGCTTGAAATCAATCATCACACTCAATTCTTGGAGTGAAGTCAAGGAGGGTTTACTCTTAAATCACAAACTCTGAAAGAAGGTTAAAAAAAAAAACAACCACCCAGCACTGGCTTCTGAACTAATCTGTGGAACCTAAAGTGACATGAAAGTGCTTCAGGGGCTGCAAGTGTACAAGTCTCATTTAAACACTTTCCTGATTCACGTGGGAAACAAGACAATAACAAAAGACAGGGAGAAAGTGTTGGTGGGAACGTGGAGAAATTGGAACACTTGGGCACTGCTGGTGGGAACGTAAAATGATGTAGCCTCTGTGAGGGACAGTATGGAGATACCTCAAAAAAATTAAATGCAAGACCTAGCAATTCCACACTTAGATAAATTAATATATCCCAAAGAATTGAAAGCACAGACTGAAACAGATACAAAGAACTATGTTTTTGGCAGCATTATTCACAATAGCCAAAAGGTGGAAATGACCCAAGTGTCCACCGATAGGTGAGTGGATAAACTGTGCTCTATCCATATAATGGAATATTATTCAGGCTTAAAAAGGAATAAAGTTCTGATACACACAACCATATGGATGAACCTTGAAAACATAATGCTACGTGAAGTAAAGCCAGTCACAAAAGGACAAATATAGTATGATTCCATGTATATAAGGTACCTAGAATTGTCAAATTCACAGAGATAGAAAGTAGGGTAGTGATTGCCAAGGGTTGGAGGGAGGGAGGAGGCTAGTGTTTCACGGGTGCAGAGTTTCTGTTTGTGATGATGAAAAAGTCTGGAAATGGAAAGTGGTGATGGTTACACAATATGAATGTACTTAATGTCACTGAATTCCACACTTAAAAATGGTTAAAATGCTAAGTTTTATGTTACATATGTTTTATCACAATTGAAAAAAATATTTACAAAACTCTTAACTGCTAAAAAAACTAGAAAGGAAATGTCATAAACTTCCAGATAGTTGAATATACATGAATTGTGCAGACGTTAGAGAACACCTGTGTGTTAAGTTGGGCTTCCTTTAAGCTCTCCTGGGAATCAAGCTTCTTCCAGCGTTTCTCTGGGGGATTTGCATTTATTGCAAATGTGTCAGGGGCTACGATCTTTTACAAATTCAGACTTGCCTTTATCCAGTTACATAAAATTATGGGAGCATAGCTATGACCTGCTTGTCACAGCCATAGGAGCCGTTGTATAAAAACATCTTGTGACATGCCCAACCACGAGATTACATCTGTCATTTATTTGAAGCTTTTGATGCTTCTTGTCTAACTTTTATAGTTATGAATAAGAATATAAACCACCATTAGATATCATCAGGGGTCCCGCTTTGAAACAGAAACTTCCCTCTCTCTCCTTTTTCAAGCATCTGGACAGCTTAATCAAAGAGCATCTTGACAAAGCCATCTGGAATTCCCCCTTGATTTCTGTATCCATCAAAATATACAAATGTTATCCATTTGAGCTCAAAAAATAAAATTTTACTAATAACATACTACATTTGTTTCAAACACTGAGGTTTCTCTAAGATTCAAACTCCAAAAAGTTTCTGCTGATAAAAATGAAGTTTGAAAAGCACCGTTTTTGATCAATTTCTGTTTCATTCAATTCAATGAACATTTATTGAAGTCTTCATTCAATTATTAGCTGAACACAGTGCGTTCATGGGGGATAAAAGTAAGAGAGAGTTACATTCAGACTGCCTGCAAGCTAAGAATGGTTTTCACATTTTAAATGGTTGGGGAAAAGTCAAGATAAGAATAATATGTCATGGCACGTGAAAAATTATATTCAAATCATGTCCATAAGTAAAGTTTTATAGGAACACGGCCACATTCATTTTTATTTATATATTGTTCATGGCTGCTTTTGCTGTACCAGCGCAGAAGTGAGTAGTTCTGATGAAGACCATGTAGTCCCAAAGCCTAAAATAGCTGCTATCTGGCCCTTTACAGAAAAAATTCACCAATTCCTGGATTAGACAACAGCTGTATCCATGTGAGGTCTGAACATCAAGAACTGAGAAGCCTGCCATCCATCTTGATGCTGCCAACATTTCTGCAACATGACTGCATAAGCCCATCTAAATCAGTGTCCTCCAGCCTGGACAGGAGACATCCTGAAGGGATGTTAGCAATGTGTGGGCACAACTTTGGTTGTTACCATGTTGGGGACATTATGGGTGTGAGTGGACAGGGACTAAGGATGATAAACATCCCACAATGGCTGGGGCACCCCTGCACAGTGGAGAACCATCCTGCTCCAAACATCAATGGCACATCCATTGAGAAACAGTAACCAGACAATTATGGTGATGATTAACTTTATGTATTGACTTGATTGGGCCATGTAGCCCAGAAAATTGGTCAAATGTTCCTCAGGATGTGTCCGTGGGGGGGTGTATTTTGAATGAAATGAACATCGAAATCAGTGGACTTTGAGTAAAGCAAATTGCTCTGCATAGTGGGGGGTGGGCCTTACCCAATCAGTGGAAGGCCTTAATAGGACAGAGATTGACCTCCCTGAGCAAGAAGGAAATTTTGCCAGCAGATGGCCTTTGGATTTGAACACCAAATCCTCCCTGAGTCTCCAGCCTTTGGTCTAGCCTGCAGATGTGGGACTTGCCAACCCTCCAGTCATGTGAGCCAAGCAATTCCTTAAAATAAATCTCTCTCTGCTTATGTGTACACACAACACACACACACATACACACACAGATGTACAACTTGTGGGTTCTGTTTCTGACGAATGCAATTACCCCAGTTTTCCAGTTTTGGGTCTGAAAGTGGCTTTCAGTCTAGCTAGTCCTGTGCCTTTCAAATTTCACCTCTTTTTCAAATTTCAAAATTTCGAAAAATTTTAACAATGAGATGAAATTGCACTGAGTCTGCATGCACGCCCTCCAGCATGACCTCATCTCAACCATATCTTCAAAGACCCCGTTGCCACACAAGGTCACATTCACAGGTTTGAGGGATGAAGACGTGAACATCTCTTGGAGAGGCAGGGACACAATTCAACTCACAACAGTAGCAGACGTCACACGTCCTAATAATCCCCCAGAAGCCACAATGACCCCAAGTAAAACATCTCTTTCCAAGGTCTTTTCAGCCCATGTGGTGCCATCCCAGGGGGCCTCCTGTGGTACCCGGGCAGGGAATGGAAAACAACATGTGCGTTCTCCTTAGACATTTGGCAGGAGGAAGCCGGTATGTCTCTCAGAATACCGCCCCCTTTTTAGTTCTCCCTATGGACGAGGCTCACAGCTTTGCAAAGCGACTCTCGTGGGATCATGGACCGTCAGACGCTGTGACCTAGCAGCTGCTCACTTCAATTTCCAAGATGCGCTGAGCAGAAGGCCCAAAATGGCAGTGGTCTGGGGGAAGGCCAGACTTTCTCGAAAAGCTGTCATTTCAAAAAGGAAGGAAAAAAAAAATCCACTGTTTGGGAGGATACGTGCTGAGTAGCAAAGATTTAAAAACTTGGCTGTGACCACAGAATGTCTGAAAGTGGAGGCTGCTTTGTGAAGATCAGCTTCTCCTTAAACCACCAGGCCATCCACTGGGTTCCTGACAGCATTTAAACCACTCCGTGGGAGAAGCTGAGGTTTCATATGTCCCCTACTGGTACCCACTTGGTGAAGGATGGAGAGGGAGAAAGAGAAGGAAGGGAGAAAGAGAAGGAAGGTAGAATGGGTGGGAACTTTTCCAAAGGTGGTTTCCATCTTTCCCAGCTCACGGACACACAGAAGAGAATGCGGTGGCCTGCCAAATATCTATTTGGGGCAGGACTATACTTTCAGATGTTTGCCAGGTGGCTCAGTGGTAAAGAATCCACCTGCCAATGCAGGAGATGCAGGTTCGATCCCTGGGTCAGGAAGATGCCCTTGGAGGAGGAAATGGCAACCCGCTCCAGTCGTCTTGCCTGGGAAATCCCACGGACAGAGGAGTCTGGCGGGGCTGTGGTCCGTGGGGTTGCAAAAGAGTCAGACACGACTTAGCAACTAAACAACAACATAGCTTCAGAAATACCATCTTGTAACCAGAGCCACACAAACCTCAACTTCTGAACGTTCCCATGGCCAAGACACAGATTTTCACAACATTCCGAGAAAATCCTGAAATCGAGTCCTGTAGATGGCTTGGAATTTGGGGATGGGGGGGCAAGGAAATAATCTTCCACGCATCAGAGGTGCATCTGCTGTGTGGGCAGATGTCTTGAGAGCAGCTCAGTGAGGCCCAAAGCTGGTGGTCACTGCTGGAGGGGGAGTGGGGGGGGCGGGGGCGGGAATGCAGGCTGGAGAGAATGTTTTGGTCCTGATGCCGATAGTGCTGGGCTGGGGCCTCAGGCGGGCTGATGCGGGTAGCGGGGGGCGGGGCGGGCACTGTGGCATGCATCTATCATCCCTGTTCCTGGCCCCTCACTTCTCTAGGGACTTGGCAACACTGTTACGATTTCTCCGCTAAAAAAAGCATGCTGGGTGTATTCAGTTAACCTTAAAACTGCATTCCAGGGTACCGTAGGTGCAGACGAGTACTGCCTGACTGCACTTAAACGAGGTACCTAGAATGGTCAGATTCACAGTCAGAAAGGACGTTGACGGATGCCAGGGGCGGGGGTGGGGGGTTGGGGAGGGAGAATGAGGACCTAAGTGTTTAACAGGGGCAGTTTCAGTTGAGGAAGGGGACAAGGTCAGGAGACGGATGATGGTGCGAGTTGCACAACCATGTGAACGCACTTAGTGCCTCTGAGCCATACAGTTAAATAGGGTGTGAATAGTGTGTTTTATATTATGTGGCTTTTACCACAATTAAAGAAACATTAAAAAAAAATCATGCTGAAGAACATTTAGTGTTTTGTTAAAGCTCTTAGGCTTCAGGATGCTCTATCAATGGCAAAATGTCAGCTAAAAATATCCCCATCAAGTCATTTGGATTCTTTCGGATTCCTAGTCGCTCAGTCATGTCCAACTCTCTGCCACCCTATGGACTGTAGCCCGCCAGGCTCTTCTGTCCATGGAGTTCTCCAGGCAAGAATAGTGGAGTCCTTTCGGCTGGAACGGCCACCTTCTAGTAATTCGCCAAAATGACCAACACAAAGGGGAAGAGGAGGGGCACCCGCTACATGTTCTCCAGGCATTTTAGAAAACATAGAATTGTTCCTTTGGCCACATACATATGACTCTATAAGAGGGGTGATATTGTAGATATCAAGGGAATGGGTACTGTTCAAAAAGGAATGCCCCACAAATGTTACCATGGCAAAACTGGGAGAGTCTACAATGTTATCCAGCGTGCTGTTGGCATCATTGTAAACAAACAAGTTAAGGGCGAGATTCTTGCCAAGAGAATTAATGTGCATATCGAGCATATGAAGCACTCTAAGAGCCGAGACAGCTTCCTGAAACGTGTGAAGGAAAAGGAGCAGAAACAGAAGGAAGCCAAAGAGAGAGGGACTTGGGTTCAGCTGAAGCGCCAGCCGGCTCCACCCAGAGAAGCAGCCTTTGTGAGGACCAGTGGAAAGGAGCTCGAGCTGTTGGAGCCCATTCCCTATGAATTCATGGCCTGATGGGTGTAAAAATAAAGACCTGAACTGTACAAATGTTTCTCTCGATTGAGAAGAGGTGCTGTGTCCAAATTCAGTGGGTGATGTCTTTTCAAGTTTACTGCTTTTTCTTCCTGAAAAACGTAAGATAGTTTGTTGTTCAGCATGCTCCATTGGTTAATAAACTGTCAGATATTATTCATAAATTAAAAAAAAAAAAAAGGATACTGGAGTATGTAGCCACTCACTTCTCCAGGGGATCTTTCCGACTCAGGGATCAAACCCAGGTCTCCTGCATTGAGGGCAGATTCTTTACCGTCTGAGCCATCAGGGAAGCATCAAGTTATTATAGGAAATTCATTCATGACTTAAGGTTAAAAATAAAGGTCACACCTCCCAGCAGGATCTCTGCATTCCTCTTGTGGATAAATGAGTCCCAAACTAAGACTCGCTGGCACCTATGCTCATTATAAAAGTCATCTTCTTTTCATGTCCAATATGGTCAAGGCAGCCACACCCCATGCTCAACCAGCCCGGCCTTCCTTTCCCAGTTTCAGACCCCATGCCATACGAGGACACGTGAGACTGCTCTGGTGGGCGAGGAGCCTGTCTTGAAATAAAGCGAATCAGGACCGCAGCGGAGTGACTCAAACCGAACGGTGCAGCTTGGCTCGGCACACGCACGCTTCCTGGCCTCACTTATTAGCTCTGGGAGACCCCGAGAGCGCCCCAGGATGGGGTGGGGGGTGGTGGTCTGCGAACATCCCTGCCCCGAGGCCAGCCAAGCCCGGGAGTCCCCCCGCCCCCACCCCAGCCCTGCCGCCCGGGATTTCAGCAGCTCCAGGTGACGGCATCCGGAGGACGCTGTGATGTATGGTCCCTTCCAGAGGACAGGATGCAGACGCGCGGGGGGAGGGTAACCCGAGAACAGCGCCGCGAGGAAGCTTCTGCGCCCGGGGGGTTCCACGCGTAAATTACAGACCACAGCTCCCAGTGGGAAGGCAAGTATTGACGTTTCTCTCTTGGGCAAACTTTGACCTTTTTGTGCTCAAGGTAAGTCTGAGTCTAGTTTTGACTCCGAGGTGATGCTTCCTCCCATTCTGTTTCAATCATCTGCTGGGTCCCCGACAAACTGTGTGTCCGGCTCGGTGACTAAGCTCATGAGCAGTGAGGACCTTGCCTCCACAGCCCCGGCACCGCTGGCCACACATCCCTGGTGTCTGTGCGTGGTCTTTCCTGCGAGCAGAGGCATTTGGTAAGGGGAAGGGGGAGATGACATGTGTCACACACGACACGGTGTGGGCAGACCCCATGTCAACTGCAGACCCAGCCTGAGACCAACCAGGGTGCTCGGTGTGGACAGTCGTCCTCCGCTCCCCCGATCTGTGCCGAGTCACTCGTGGTCCTGAACGCACCTTCTCCTCGCACAAGGCTTCCACCCTCCCAGCTCCAGGGAGCAAGGCACGAGCCTAAGCCAATCCAGTGTGCTCCCCACACGAGGGCGACCATCTCTGCCACCCCCATATTTCTTTTCTTTGCCTTTGTACAGAGCAAACAGACAGCTTCAAATAATAGGTTGGTTTCCTGCACATCTTGCAGGAAACCAGCTTTTAGAGATCACAGATCCATCTCCTGAAACCTCATCTAGGCACAGAGCGATGGTGTGTGTTAATATGTGTGTGTGCACACCAAAAGGAACATTCTTAAGCGACATTGTTTAGAATCAGCGGTCCCTGACATTTTGGGCACCAGGGACCGATTTTGTGGAAGATGATTTTTTTCATGGGGTAGGGGACAGTTTGGGGATGATTCAACTCATTACATATATTGTGCACTTTAATCTAACACTGTCATTGATCTGATGGGAGGTATCCATCCATGACCTGGAGATTGGAGACGCCTGGTTTAGATGGTCTGTGTTCAACCAAACTTGTGCAAACAAAAGGATTGCACTCAGTATTAGAACTTCAATGATTTAGAAAATAATCTAAGGATGTCCCTGGCAGTCCAGTGGTTAGGACTTCTTACTTCCACTGCAGGAGGCTTAGGTTTAATCCCTGGTCACGGAACTGTGTGTTCATTTATTTGCTAAGTCTGTCCGACTCTTTGCAACCCTATGGACTGCAGCCGGCCAGGCTCCTCTGTCTGTGGCAGGAACACTGGAGTGGGTTGCCACTTCCTCCTTCATCAGACCTTCCTGACCCAGGGATCGAACTCCCATCTCCTGCATTGGCAGGGGGATTTTTTACCACTGAGCCGCCACTAAGATCCTGCAAACCTCGTGGCGTGGCCAAAACAACAAAAAAGAAGGAGAAGAATCTAGGAAGTTTCCCAGTTTGGTGGAAAGTGGATTAAGCACCCTTTCATAGGATAAAGAGTAAGGGCCGTCCCCACCACCTGACCGCTTGCTCTGAGATGCTCCAAACCCTCTGTTCCCTGGAGACTCCATGGAGCAGTAACAGGACAGATGGGGAGGCATGTGACCTCAACACCGGGGCCTGACTGCCCTTCACGAGCACAAGGAACCCCCCGTCACTCCATCCCACCCCTCCCAGCACTGCAAGCTGCGGGCAGCGCACCTCTGCCTTGAATTTCTATCTGCACAAGGGAAACAAGGGAGCCGGTGACAGTGAGAACTAGATGCTCCCTCCCTTGGGCAAGGCATCACATGACCCCGGCAGAGGCCAGAGAGCAGGGGCACAGTCTGCCTGGTGCCACATGATAGCAGGATCACATACCTAGAATCTGCTGGACCTGGGCCCACTGGGGCGAAGGCAGGCGCTTGGTGTTCAGGTTGTCACGTTCACACACAGTCACTAGCTACTTTCTGGAGGGGCGGGTAGGCACTTGGTAGGACGGGAAACAGGACCTGTGTGGAGACACCTGATCAGGCCATGACACATGGGAGAGGTAGGACTGGGACCTGGGGGGGTCCAGAGACAGCCCTCTTTTCTCAGGTCACCCCCGCGCATGCTGGGGACGCAAGGCACAGATGCAGCGTGCTTTCTGCTTTGGCTCTCCCTGCACTGCTGGGCGGCCCTGACTCATGCCCTTGGAGTTCTGGGCCCTTTGAGAGCCTTCTTCACCTCCTGCTGCCCTTGGAAGATGCTCCATGGACCTTACACAGCTGAGTGGACCCTCTACCCACATGCACGAGCTCAGTGAAATATACCAGTTGATCAGTTATCTCTCATGGAGAGTAGACACCATGGCCCCCCTCAGCAGGGCTGCCCAAACCAGTTGAGAATCAAGGAAGCACTGACTCCTATCAAGGTCCAATCCCATGACCTCAAGGGAAACAGGAGACAGAGATCCTGATGTCAAGGGCATGTGGTTGTGCGTAGAGACGGAACTGAAGTGCACAGACCCAGTAGCTGCTGGTCTGCTGAAATATGCTAGAGGAGTTGGGAAGGGGGCAGGAGAGAGTGGTGGGCTTCCTGGAGGACGTGAACACTGAGCTGAGCCTTGAGGGATGAAGATATCAAAACTAAGAGCTGGGAGAAAGGAGGTTCTGGGGCTGGAAGAGCAGCACAGTGGTTGGGGCAGGGGTGCTGGGGTGGTCAGAGGATGGTGAGGAGCCCCCGGGCCAAGCCAGGGAAAACGGGTGATAATAGAGGAGCTGGCAGGAGGCTAGACTAAGGGGGCTTTGGAAACTTGGCAGAGGCTTCGAAGGGAGACTTCCTGAGCAGATGAGTGACAGACTGGGAAGGGTGGGGACCATATGGCAGCCACATGTGGGGTGCCCAGAGCACAGCAGAAGAGAGCAGATACCTTCGGGGTGGAATCAGGCCCTGGTGGGGAAGTGCCACCTACAAGGTCCCCAGCGTGACCCCCTGCTACCCACTGTTCTGTGTGCAGAGGGGCAGGTCTTCAGGAAGTGTGGGGAGCCCCTGGCATCATCCATTGCCTTACTGGGAACTGGCTTCCCTGGTGGCTCAGATGGTAGAGACTCTGCCTGCCGTGCGGGAGACCCAGGTTTGATCCCTGGGTCAGGAAGATCCCCGGGAGAAGGAAATGGAAATGGCAGCCCACTCCTGCATTCTTGCCTGGAGAATTCCATGGACAGAGGAGACTGGCAGGCTATAGTCTATGGGTCTCAAAGAGTTGGACACGACTGAGTAACACTAAAGGGTTGTCACATCTTTAAAGCATGAGCTAGGGCCCTTCTCTGATCCCCCCCACCCACACACACACACTGCCACCATGGGCCCCCAAAGCCTGGCCTCTGGGCCAAAGCAACATCACAAGGGAAAAGGAATATTTATTTCAGCTCATTCAGCCTCCTCTTCTGACCTTTCCTGTCCTCTGTGCTGTCCCTTCCACTCAGGTACCCACAGGTCTCCTATTCTTTCCCTCTTCCCAGAATCACAGAGTTCAGGGTTGGAAGGAATCTCTATGGGGATCACCTGGTCAAGGGCCTACAAACTCTTACTCTAATGGGCAAGATGGTACATACTTTAGGCTTTGCTGGCTATACAGCCTCTGTTACAACTGCTTGACTCTGCCCTTGCAGTGTGAAAGCAGCCGTGACAGCACAGATGTGAAGGGCATGGCTGTATTTCAATAAAGCTTTATTGACAAAAACAAGCGGAGGGCCAGATCTGGTCCACAGGTCCTAGCCTGCTTCTCCCTATCTAATGTTCACTCTCATTTCACCAATGATGAAGCTGAGCCCTGGAGAAATGACTGACTTGGCTAAAGACTCAGAGATCTGAAAGTCCACGGGGACCCTTTGGGATGTTTGTGTTTTCACTGAGGTAGAAAAAATAAAAACGGATGAAGGATTTTATTTTATTTTTTTTAGGTGTGCTCATTCATATCCACTTTAAGTCCAGCCAGGCAACCACACTCATGAGGTTGATTGAGCAGTCGTACCTGAGACAGACTTCACTCAAGTGTGATGATAACTAACCTCTCCTCTAGGCTTTACCATCACCTACTAAGTAGTACAATCCATCTGACTACTGAAGTCAGAAGCAGTCAGGCTGCTTTTGTGCTTGGTGGGGACAATATGCCAACCTCCAGAGACATGGGACATTGATGGACAGAACCTTGGTTCTGGGGACCACTGGAAAAGCACTGGGTTTCCCCAAAGTTTTGGTCATGCTCCCTACTAAGAGCTTTTTATCATTGTCACTGACACCTACAGGTACCATGCACCTCAAATAAAAGGAAGGCAAATACTTGAAAAGGGGAGACTTGAAGATCCATGTTAAATGGTCAATGCATAGGTAGCCCAACACATGAAACCAAACTGTTCTTCTTTTTGGATGTGATAATTCCATCTATTCAGACCACCCTGTCAGCATGTCAGATGTAAAATATTACATGTGGAATCATGAAAAATTGCCAACATCTCACCACCATCTTTTGATTAATGGGTAGCTCCTCAGAGATTGATCAGTTTGTTTAATTTTGTTACTTGGAGTGACTGATGGCTACTTTAAAAAATACTTAGCTTTAGAGTTACCCAACCTGAGATAATTTTCATAGGCCTTGTGTAGCCCTGTCGAGAATAATTGGACTTTATTGCCTTCCTCCCATGCATGAACTGACGTTCCCTGGAGAAGCAAAGCAGATTCAGACTTTGTTGCCTTAATATTTCCACGTAGATCCGCTGCCGTATTCAGAGAAAGGCTCTGACCAGCCTTGTAGTAACATTTCCCGTTTCCCGTCTATTACTCACTGATGGGAAATAATGTGACGTGAATTCCCCGTTTTGGGTAATAGGCGGTTAGATCTTTGTCGTATCTGCACTGAAGATAAATGACTTATCATGCAATAATTTCGTCCCTCTCTAGGGAGAAAATAGGAGAAACAACAGTTCCCCGCGTTTGGCAGGAGTAAGGAATCGTCACCATTCAGGCATTTACCAGGACATCTCGATTTAATTTCCTAATGTCTTTTTTTCCCCTCATTGTTTATTTTCCTGTTACTGGGTGGGGAGGGGAACTTATTTCTGCCACTTAAAACAATTAAGCTCAGGTTTTAAAAGGCATCCTCAGATGCCTGGATTTGGTCACAATACTGGGATGTCTCTTTTCTAGACACCAGTCTGATGCAGAGCTGAGGTAGCAAAAATTAGTGGTGGTGGTAGTTTAGGCGCTAAGTCGTGTCCGACTCTTTGTGACCCCGTGGACTGTAGCCCACCAGGCTCCTCAGTCCATGGAATTTCCCATGCAAGGACACTGGAGTGGGTAGCCATTTCCTCCTCCAGGGGATCTTCCAGATCCAGGTATCAAACCTGGGTCTCCTGCATTGCAGGTGATTCTTTACCGACTGAGCCACCAGGGAAAAATTAGTGGAAAAAAGTTCAACTTTATCATAGACTGATTCAAATGTGTCAGCAATTTTTTTTTTTTTTTTGCTTTTTAAAGTACTAGTTATTACTCTTCACTGTTTGACACAATGTTGTCAATATTGTAAGATCAGCCTTGGTTTTCAATTTCTCTCACCTCACCCTAGGAGGTAAATTTATTTTAGCTATCACACCCTCTAATTATTGCTAAAGATGAGTAAGTAATAATGGCAGATTTGTTAATCAAGAATGTATAATTAAAGGTAATGTTTCTTCCATCTTTAACATGTGCCAAGCAGTGTGGTAAGAGAATTCCACACGTTAGTCATATAATCGTCACTGTTGTCCTTTGGGGCAAGCACTATTATTATCATCATTTTCCAGTTAAGGCAGGGAGGCTGGAAAGGAAACTAACCTGCCTGGGTCCACAGTTGAGTGGGATTTGAACCCACAAAAATGACTTCAGACTTTTAACCTCTGTGCATTGGTGAAGCCAAGTGCTAGGCAACTCTTCTTTCTTAAACAGGTGAGACAGCAAAAGAGACACAGATGTAAAGAACAGTCTTTTGGACTCTGTGGGAGAAGGCGAGGGTGGGATGATCTGAGAGAATAGCATTGAAACATGTATATTATCATATGTGAAACAGATCGCCAGTCCAGGTTCAATGCACAAGACAGGGTGCTCAGGGCCAGTGCACTGGGGGATGACCCTGAGGGATGGGATGGGGAGGGAGGTGGGAGGGGGGTTCGGGATAGGGGACACATGTACACCCATGGTTGATTCAGGTGAATGTATGGCAAAAACCACTACAATATTGTAAAGTAATTAGCCTCCAATTAAAATAAATTAATTAATAAAAAAAAAAAGAAGGAAGGCAACCTAGTTACTTCCCAGTTTCTGTTCTTCCCACTGGGCTGCAGGTCTCATCTTGGCTGGTTCTCACTGATGTGTGTGTGTGTACACGCTCAGTTGTGTCCAACTCTTTGTGACCCCATGGACTGTAGCCTGCCACACTCCTCTGTCCACGAGATCTCCCAGGCAAGAATCCTAGAGTGGGTTGCCATGCCCTCCTCCAGGGATCTTTCCGACCCAGGGAGCCAACCCTGGTCTCCTGCATTGCAGGCAGACCCTTTACCACTAGCGCCACCTGAGACTAAGGAGCTAGGCTGGGATTCATTCCCCATCCGTTGACCCTAAAGAATGTGGGTCCCTTGCGCTGACCGTCCGTGCGGGGAGCATCTGTCCTTGCCCTGTCCCAGAGATGCGTGATTCATCCTGGGACCCAGGTTGGCTGCTGGCAAAGCGATTTTGCTCAGTGAAATAATCCACATGTTGGAGATGGCAGAAGGTTCTGGAAGCAGCAGAAGGTTCTGGAAACAGCTTCCGCTCTCCTCCTCTCCCTCATCTCTACCACAGGCAGAATCTGCTCTGGAGTGAGCCTCACCTGGCCATAGCTCTCCATCCACTGAGGCCAAAGAGAACGTAAGCCAGGCAGTGGCTGAGAGCAGCCTTCAGCAACAGAGCTCAAATGAAGAAGGTCACCTGCCCAGAGTTTATACCCCGTTAGTAACTCAAGCTTTTTACAAGCTCATCTGTTTTCATCCAGACGGCTGTTTTGGCTAGAAAGAAATGCTTCCCCCCTCACTAGAATTAGAAATAATTTGAGCAGAAAGCTCCAGGCAAGACACACTAATCATATTTGAAAGATGTATCTTCTCATACAAAGGGTTTTCTTAAATGGAAAAAACAAACCTCCCCAATCTGTTCAGTTCAGTTCAGTTCAGTCACTCAGTCGTGTCCGACTCTTTGCGACCCCATGAACTGCAGCACACCAGGCCTCTCTGTCCATCGCCAACTCCCGGAGTCTACCCAAACCCATGTCCATCGAGTCGGTGATGCCATCCAACCATCTCATCCTCTGTCATCCCCTTCTCCTCCTGCCCCCAATCCTACCAAGCATTAGGGTCTTTTCCAATGAGTCAACTCTTCGCATGAGGTGGCCAAAGGATTGGAGTTTCAGCTTCAACATCAGTCCTTCCAATGAACACCCAGATTGATCTCCTTTAGGATGGATTGACTGGATCTCCTTGCAGTCCAAGGGACTCTCAAGAGTCTTCTCCAACACCACAGTCCAAAAGCATCAATTCTTCGGCGCTCAGCTTTCTTCACCGTCCAACTCTCACATCCATACATGACCACTGGAAAAACCATAGCCTTGACTAGATGGGCTTTTGTTGGCAAAGTAATGTCTCTGCTTTTAAATATGTTATCTAGGTTGGCCATAACCTTCCTTCCAAGGAGTAAGTGTCTTTTAATTTCATGGCTGCAATCACCATCAGCAGTGATTTTGGAGCCCAAAAAATCTGTACTTCTGTCTATTAAGTGGTTTCTAACTCAGAATGCACACCTTGCTTTGTTTCCTCATCTCATTCCCATCATTTGAAAAATTCAAATCTTATCCCACATATGTGACCCTGTAATCACAGTCTTCCTTGGTAACTTACAGGAGGTTCTGAGGAATAAACAGCTACAGGAATTTTTTGAAAGATTTCCCCTTATCTTTTATTTGCATTTGTTGATGTAAAAAATAGCATTCACCTGCTATATGAGATCTAGACATTTTCCCATACTATTTCTCTCATTTCTTATTCATATTTGTTAGTCTAAAAAATTAGCACTATCTGACTTCCCAGGCAGCTCAGTGGTACAGAATCTTCCTGCAATGCAGGAGATATGGATTTGATCCCTGGGTCAGGAAGATCTCCTGGAGAAGGAAATGGCAACCCACTCCAGTATTCTTGCCTGGAGAATCCCATGGACAGAGGATCCTCTCGGGCTACAGTCCATGGAGTTGCAAAGAGTTGTATACGACTGAGCACAGAAGGCACAGACATTTGACACACTTTATGCAGAGAAAATACTGCTGTACACTCTGATATTATGTTAGTGTCAGAGAAATCCCTGCTAACTGTACCCTTCCCATGGACTCAGCCTCTTAGGTGCCGGAGGGCACAAATTCCAGGGTGGTGGATTTTGATAAGAAGATTTAAAAGATTTGCAGTACCACTTTTAGTTTATACAGAACCTTGCATTTCAGTTAAAGATTAAGTCTTTGCATCAGGGTTTGACAAACCTAGATAGACTATTAAAAAGCAGAGACATTACTTTGCTGACAAAGGTCCATCTAGTCAAAGCTATGGTTTTTCCAGTAGTCACGTATGGATATGAGAGTTGGACCATAAAAAAAGCTGAGCGTGGAAGAATTGATGCTTTTGAACTGTGGTGTTGGAGAAGACTCATGAGAGTCCCTTGGACTGCAAGGAGATCCAACCAGCCCATCCTAAAGGAAATCAACACTGAATATTCATTGGAAGGACTGATGCTGAAGCTGAAGCTCCGATACTTTGGCCACCTGATGTGAAGAGCTGACTCACTGGAAAAGACCCTGATGCTGGGAAAGATTGAAGCCGGGAGGAGAAGGGGACGACAGGATGAGATGGTTGGATGGCATCACTGACTTGATGGACATGAGTTTGAGCAAACTGCAGGAGATGGTGAAGGACAGGGAGGCCTGGTGTGCTGCAGTCCATGGGATCGCAAAGAGTCAGACACGATGAAGCAACTGAACAGCAACCATCAAGTTTTTGCTCAAGGGCAGGTTTGGGAGGGATGTGGAATATATATAATTTTTATTAAAAAAAAGAACCCTCATAGATAGAGTGAGGTTTATTTTGAACAGGAGCACAAGTACTGTGGGAACTGGTTTGTGGATTCCATTTCAGCCACAGATTGTTCTACAAGTGAAGAAGCAGCCTCGAGTCTCCCTAATGAGCAAGAGTGGGGGCCTCTACGGGGACCATCCCCACTCAGGGAGGGGTCTGCGGCAACCTCACCTTCCCCTCCCTCTACTGATGAGGCAGTCTCTACCCACGAGCTCACATGCTCCACCTCAGGCAGGCCAGCCCACCTTTATCAGCACCTACTGTGTGCCAGAGGGCTTCGCTGGTGGCTCAGTGGTAAAGAACCCACCTGCCAATACAGGAGACATAAGAGACACAGGTTCCACCCCTGGGTTGGGAAGATCCCCTGGAGGAGGGCACGGCAACCCACTCCAGGATTTTTGCCTGGAGAATCCCATGGACAGAGAAGCCTGGCGGCCTACAGTCCATGGGGTCGCAAAGAGTCGGACACAACTTAGCAACAAAACAACAGCAACAGCTGTGTGCCAGACCTTGGACACGGGTGCAGGGATCATAAACATAAACGTCCTCCTAGTCTTCACAGAGGTACTTAGGTAGAGGAGATGGCATAGAAATAAATATTGATTTGGTTAAGGTTTGCGTGCAAACCCAAAGTCGCTTCAATTGTGTCCAACAAGGTGCCTCTGTCCAAGGGTTAGGCTTCCCTGGTGGCTCAGATGGTAAAGAATCTGCCTGCAATGCAGGAGACCCAGGTTCGATCCCTAGGTGGGGAAGAACCCCTGAAGAAGGAAGTGGCAACCCACTGCAGTATTCTTGCCTGGAGAATCCCATGGACAGAGGAGCCTGGCGGCCTATAGTCCATGGGGTCACAAAGAGTCAGAGGGTTAGGGTTAGGTTAATTATGTTCACAATTAAGGGAAGTCCGTGTGATGATAAAAACATAAGTAAGCAAGATCCAAGTGTAGGTGTAGATAACAAAGTGTAGGTGACAGAAAGAGGGAGGGAATGAGGAATTCTGACAAGGCAGGAGAGTCCCCATTATGGCTGACAGGGCTTATGAAGAAGGAACAGGTAGACAGGGGGCGCTCTTTTAAACACTGGGAGGAGGTTTTGTTTTTTAAGATTTTTTTTTTATGTAGACCATTTTTAAGTCTTTATTTAATTTTGTTACAACATGGTTTCTTCTTTTTTAAAAAACATAATTTCTAAAATTTATTTTTGCCTGCACTGGCTTTTGGGTGCTGCATGGACTTTTCTGTCATTGTGATCAGCGGGGGCTACTCTTCACTGGGGTCCACGGGCTTCTCTCGTTGCTGAGCACCGGCCCTAGGGTGCTGGGGCTTCAGCAGTTGTGGCCTGCAGGCTCAGCTGTTGTGGCTCCCAGGCTGAGCTGCTCCCTGGCTTGTGGGATCTTCCTGGATCAGGGATCAAACCCGTGTCTCCTGCATTGGTAGGTAGATTCCTTACCACTGAGCCACCAGGGAAGCCCCTACAATATTGTTTCTGTTTTATGTTTTGGTTGTTTGGCCACAAGCCATGTGAAATCTTGGCACTCTGACCAGAGATCTGACCCCCACCCTGACTGGAAGGGGATGTCTCAACCACTGGACCACCAGAGAAGTCCCTATGTTTTATTAGATGCTCCCAATGGAGTCAAGGAAGACAGCCTGGAGGAGGGGAGACGGGAAACCAGAGCAAACCTTCCAACTACCCAAATAAAGGAATTAGGGCTAAATTAATTCAAATGAACACGGATCCCTAAGACAGACTGTTGAGTGAAAAGCTAAGATGTGAAACAAGTTACATAAAAAAGAAATGCTAAAAACAATACTGTCTGTATTTTAGGGGTATATATGAGGGCCTGTGTCTGTAAATGCATTTTTCAAAGATCTCTGTTATGTGTGCATCCCAAACCAATAACAGTCTCTGGGAGAAGCAGGAAGGAATTAGGACTAGGGGTGTGGGGGTCTGAGTAGACTGCAGTTTTCTTCTGTAATGTTTGTTTTCTTTGTAATTAGGAGAATGTATTCTGTATTACCTACACAATTAGAATATATTTTAAAAATTAAATCAATAATCTGTTTACTTTTCAGTATAACACATGGCACTTAAGGATATTAAGGATATTACACTATGTCCATCTAAGCTGCTGCTGCTGCTGCTAAGTCGCTTCAGTCGTGGCCGACTCTGTGCGACCCCATAGACGGCAGCCCACCAGGCTCCCCCGTCTCCGGGATTCTCCAGCCAAGAATACTGGAGTGGGTTGCCATTTCCTTCTCCAGTGCATGAAAGGGAAAAGTGAAAGTGAAGTCGCTCAGTCGTCCGACTCTTAGCGACCCCATGGACTGCAGCCTACCAGGCTCCTCTGTCCATGGGATTTTCCAGGCAAGAGTACTGGAGTGGGGTGCCATTGCCTTCTCTGCCATCTAAGCTAGGTATTTCTAAATGGATTCTAAAAAAAAAAAAAAAAAAAAAACAGAATTACTGATCCTTAAAAGGTATAGTGTTCACAGAGTCTAATTCCCTTCTTTTAAAAATGAGGAAATGTTGGTTTCTTGGGGTCTCTTTATTTATAAGCACAGGAAGAAGTATGTAAAACAATTCATGGAAAAGTCATTGTTGCCTTTAAGTTTTCCAGGCAGCTATGAAAACTACATTAAAATGCTATTTTTCCCACCAAAATTCATTTGCTCAGCCACAAGAGCCATTTTCTCTGAAAAGGGGTGCTCAATTACAAAGCTTGAGTGTTAATATATTCTAAGTTGGGTTGGGAGTGGAACAGGTTAACTTCTGCCCAGAAATCATCATGTGACCTTGACATAAGCTAACCTCAGTGTTCCCATTCCAGCACCAGGGATTTCCTGCACCCTCAGAAAATATTATTACTCCACGGACAACATGATTGGGTCAGCAGGGGTGGGAGGAGGGACTTGTATCTGTGAGCTAGAATGTTAGCCTTAAAAATATGTGCTTCAAACTGATTTCAAAAGTGAGCTTCTAATCTAAGCTTTGTGTTTGGTGGGGTTGAAAAACACAAGGGCTTCTCTAGAGATTTTGGTGAGAAAGAGAAGTCAGTATTCGGACTAAAGAAAATATTTAAGTTATGATCAGAAATATATTTGTCTAGAAATAAAAAGAGGTTCTCCCCCCCTTAAATATTCACAGCTGGCTCTCTGACCATATCAAGTCACCAGGCTGCTGGATGACTCAACCGCCCCATCTGCGTTGGTGATTGACATAGCGTATTCAGGGCTAGGGAACTCGGAGTCAGGACACCCCTGTCTGATGAAGGTTTATTTTACCAGCACCGAGAGACTCGCACAGTTAACATCTGTGGTGCTGCTCCTGAAATTCCGAGCCATAAAACAAGTAAATTCAGCGTGGTCTAAAATTCCCGGGCATAGCAACCAACTATCCAGAAAACACACTGAGAGGGCTGTTTGGTAATGGAGCGGGGTTTATCTCAGGCAGGACTGGACATCTGGCGGCATCTTTCCCGAGCAAGTGTGGGAAGAAGGAAGCTGGGACGGCCGAGGCCAGCTGGACAGAGGGACCGGGAGGGGTCTGCTCTTGGCCCTGCGGTCGGGACCCTCCCAGTGCAGCTCACCTCTTAGGTTCCAGACTGTTGAGATGGGGAACGCCACACTCAACCTCAGGTATCAAGGCTGTATTTGAAGACGCTCACAGCTTACAACTGTGGACTCAGCTCTGTGGGGTGGGGAGAGTTCAGTAAGGCCCACCTGTCTCTGGAGTGTCACAGAGTCTTTAAAAACGATGGTTCCATAGACACTGAGCCATCATGGGAAAATACTGACCAGGAGACAAAGAGCGCAAGACGCCAGGGCAGCACTGATCCTATGGTAATAAATTAGTGAGACGTGACACGCAGCCCAGGACCAGAGGTGAACACAGAGAAAGAGGAGTCATCCAGCTTATTGGGGTGAAGTGTTCCTTTCCAAACGTTTTTCTATTCTATTAGTGATGCATCATTTGATTATAGTATGTGATTGGAAGCTATAGGGATGAAAATGCTTCCTCTAAAGACACGATCTCTGCTTTTTAGGAATCCTAGAGTCCTGCGGGAGGCATGGGAGTGACGTAGGGATACGACACCAGGTCAACCGCTGAAATGGGTTATGACAGAAACACAGGCCAGCCCCGCGGGGGAGGCAGAGCAAGTATCACGAACCTGAAAGCGCTCTGACAAGTACAGGATGACGAAAACATATGGCTCCCGGACAGTTCGCAGAACCACATCTTCCGGTGTGATACCCGGAGATCTTTGAGGTCACCCTCACATCTGAATACACACTGTACGTTAAGTGCAAATGTGTTAGAGAGAGACGGGGGTGACGGAATCACAGAGCTCTCCCAGCAAGATGACCCCCAGCCTCCTTTCCGGCCACATGCAGGCCTGGCCACACCTGCCAAAGTCCCCCACCAGGAGCAGGCAGCCTCTGATTTACCTGCCATGCCCAGCTCCAGTGTCCCTTCCTTCATGCTGCGGCTCATGTCCTTGCCCGTCCCTCAACACTTACACGGCAGTAGCATGACACGACTTTAGACGCGCTGGCTGCATCTCGCCCAGTCCCACCCCACCCGCCACGACGGCAGAACGGAACCATCCGAAGCCAGGAAGCGTAGCAGGAAGCCATGATCTTACTATATGATCAGAGCCACAGAAGTGTGATTTATGTAGGATGAGAAGGAGGGGTGAAACTAGAGACTACCCAAAAACAGAGCAGCAGTTAATTACATGGCAGGACATCCATTCGATGGAAAATCACTTATCTACCGTATTTGTAAAAAACGCATCTGTAATGACAATACGGTAATGGAAAAGGGCACGTGACACAAAATTAAGAGAGAAAGCTATGTACAAAATTGAATATAAATTATGATTGGAAATATACAGAATCTTTTTAAAGGCTTTAAAGGAATGCAAATATAGATGTGCTTACACATAAACACTGAAATATAAATACATGTATAATCACAAATTGTATTGGCAAAGGGAATTAACGGGTGCAGTGGCAGAGAGCAGAGAGTCTTTCTCTGAGTAGACTGATTGTTCAGAAGTGGCAGAATCATGGGGGATTTTTTTCTCTATTGCCCCCAATTTTTACAATGTCATATATAACACGTAATTGCAAAATTATCCTCTGAGAGAGCATGCATTTTGTTTTCTGGCAGACTGCTTTCCAAAGTTCAAATGGACAAACTAAATCACGCAGCTCACTCATCCTGGTGGCCTGCCTGGAGGCGAAGGCAGGATGGCCCCAAGGGACCCAGACTTCCCTTCCCACGGAGAACAGAGAACCCATCCTCACTGTTACACCTTCTCTAAACATTTTCCTGGGGAGGGAGGGAAGAAGCACAGCTGTGCTGTTCAGAGTTCTGGTTTGACCCTTACGCAGAAAGAAAAAAAATACACATCAGAAAAGCTTGACAGAGGTTGTAAAGTCAGCTGCGTCCACCTCTGGGCACAGGTGGTCAGGTGCAGGGGGCTGTCCTTCTTGGGGAACCCATAGCTTGGCTTTCAGCTTCATCCCAGCCTGGCACTTGTTTGGTGTCTGTCCTTGGGGTCTAGCTGGGCTTGAGCAGCCAGCTGAGACCCGCCAGTGGAGACAGTAGGGAACCGAGGACAAAAGGCAGGGCCGGGCAGCCCACCCCTGCCACCAAGGTCTGCCAGCTCTCTCCTTGTATCAGGTTAGATGCCAAAGTCAACTTACTTAAAAAATGACTTGGTGGGGGGTGGGGGGCCCTTTCCTTGGTGGCTCACAGGTAAAGAATCCGCCTGCCAATGCAGGAGACGTGGGTTTGATCCCTGATTGGGGGAAGATCCTACAAGCGGCGGAGCAACTAGGCCTGTCGCTGCTGCTGCTGCTGCTAAGTCGCTCAGTCATGTCCGACTCTTAGCGACCCCAGAGACAGCAGCCCACCAGGCTCCCCCATTCCTGGGATACTCCAGGCAAGAATACTGGAGTGCGTTGCCATTTCTTTCTCCAATGCATGCATGCAGGCTAAGTCGCTTCAGTCGTGTCGGACTCTGTGAGACCCCATGGACAGCAGCCCACCAGGCTCCTCTGTCCACAGGATTCTCCAGGCAAGAAGACTGGAGTGGGTTGCCATTTCCTTCCCTGACGAAGCCCGTGTGCCACAACTATTGAGTCTGTGCTCCAGGGCCCATGCTCAGTAGCAAGAGAAGCCTCCACAATGAGGAGCCCACGCACCACAACCAGAGATTGTGGTTGTAGTAGCCTCTGCTCGCCACAATCAGAGTAAAGCCCCGTGCAGCAACGAAGACCCAGCAGAGTCAAAAATAAATAAAATTATTATTTTTTAAACAACTTGAGACTTCCCCGGTGGTCCAGAGGTTAATAATGTAAGCTCCCGATGCGAGGGGCACAGGTTTGATCCCTGGTCGGGGCACTAACATCCCTTATGCCACTCAGTGCAGCAAAAAAAAAGAAAAATGACTTCACTGCGTTACATTTTCATGTTATGTCCCTGACGTTGACCTTCTGTAGAAGCAGTTTCATGAAGAATATCCCCGAATCATTTTATGAAGCTGTTAAAGAAGCTGCTCATGTCTTTGCTTGATGTCATTTGTCTAAGGATCTATGAGGCAGATTATTTTTTATCAATGAGTGTAAGACTATTTCCTGAGGATGATTTTTTAATTTTTTTTTTCATTTGTGCTTTGGCTGCTCTGAACTCAAAGTTAAATCTCACGTCTCATCACACTAACAACACAAATACATTTATGATATATTTGCTCCCTCCTTCCCCTCCATCATCTTTCTACATGTTAAAAACATTTTCTCTTTTATTCAACAGACTATTTCATTGTAAATGGCCTTAAATTATTTCTAGGAAGAGACAGTTTATAAATAAACCTGCATAGCACCGTATCTTGAGGAAATTGTCTACTGGCAGAGGCCCAGCTTGATACATTAAACAAGGCTGTTAACATTGCTTGAGCAAAAACAAATCCACAGCCAGGACAAATCCAGAACATGGCTTTCTATACAATCACTAGACAGGGCAGTTCAAAAATCAAAGCCATAACAAAAGAGGCTGAGAGACTGCTCTAGATTGAAAGAGACAAAGACACACAACACCAACATGCTGACCTTTGATTGGATCCTGGTTCAAGAGAAAACCACACAGCTATAAAAGACATTTTTGATGCAACTGGGAAAATTTAAATACGAATTGGATAGTTGTTGTTGTTCAGTCACCCAGTCATGTCCCACTCTTTGCAACTCCATGGACTACAGCACTCCAGGCTCCCCTGTCCTTCACCATCTCCCAGAATCTGCTCAAACCCATGTCCATCGAGTCGATGATGCCATCCAACCATCTCATCCTCTGTCGTGCCCTTCTCCTCCTGCCTTCAATCTTTCCCAGTATCAGGGTCTTTTGCAATGAGTCGGCTCTTCACATCAGGCGGCCACAGACTTGGGTAGTAGATGATGTTAATTTTTACAGGTGTGCTAATGGTATAGTGGATATATAGGAGAAAGTTTTTCAAAGAGTGAGGTATTTATTGTGAAGTGTCATGACTGTTTACAATTCACTTTTAAATAAGAAAATGAAACAAAAACGTATGTGTGTGCCGGTGTGTGTATATTACTCAGAGAGAGAACAAATATGGCAAAATGCAAACAACTGCTAGGTCCAGGCAGACAGTTGTTCATTGTACTAATTCCCAGATCTTGACTGTGTGTTTGAAAATTTTCACAGTAGGTTAGGCAGAGGTGTGCAGAAGTCCACTTCCAGATCAATCAAAGAAGTTTTAAACCTGATGACAAATCATTTTCTAGAACCCTGAATGTACCCCAAACGTAAACAATCAGGGCAAACATTAACAGGGTTCAAGGAACAGTCATGAACTTAGCAAGTTGAAAAGGAAAACAGCCACCACCACAATTTCGCCATTGTCACTGCGTGGACAGGTCGTGGGACGCTTGGGTGGTCCAACAAGACACAAGCATCAGAATCAGGATGCTACAGTTTCAAACAAGGCACTATTTAAACCTATTTATTAAAACCTATTTATCTCCATAGTTTGCATGGACAGATTTATTCCACATATGCAACCCAGACAGTAGCAAGACATTCATGGACCTCTGCCTAGAATTGTGGAGATCACTCAGACCCAGATATCGGCAGTTATAGAAGCAGGAGGAAGCCCCTGTCACCTGACCACCAGCACCGCTTCCAAGGCTGCAAAAGTCTCAGTTGTGTCCCTTCCGGTTGCACCTTCCACGGGGAGGATGCTGACCCATGAAACACTCTGACCCGAGCTTTTAACCATGGATTCACAGCTGACATCTTACGCTGATCCCACTCCAAACTGTTGACTGGAGAGGCTCTGCCGCTACTCATATCTGTTTAAGGAAAGCTGAGAATGAGCTCTGAATCATGCGTTCATTTGTTCGAGAGCATTTGCGCAGTACCTACTATGTGCCAGACACTGCCAGATGAGCACATACCCTTGTGAATCAGGGTATCCTGAGTCACAGGTAACCTCATCAGATGAGGTTCTTGTATTCACAGTGTCTAAGATCTAGTGAGGAACATAAGCCATGAAACAAGCAAACAAACGAATGTATGTTTATATGTATTCATATAAATACACTGTTTAGTCACTCAGTCGTGTCCAACTCTTTTGTGACCCCATGGACTGCAGCCCTCCAGGCTCCTCTGTCCGTGGGATTTCCCAGGCAAGAATCCTGGAGTGGGTTGCCATTTCTTTCTCCAGGGGCTCTTTCTGAGGCAGAGATTGAACCTGCATCTCCTGCATTGCAAGCAGATTCTTTACCACTGAGCCACCAGGAACCCCTTGGGTGCTTATACATATGCATAAAAATGTATCTGAATACCAATTGATTTGCCCTCCAAAGGAAATACATGGGGTCCAGTTGAATGATGGCATTTACTTTTCCCACCGACGTCGGACACTGACATCAGCATCACCCCCTGAAATCTTGTCCCTTTCTGCCATGAACGAGGCGGGCAGTGGGAGATGGAGAGGGGCAGATCCAAGAAGGTATCTCTGAGGATGGGACTTGAAGTCAAGTCCTAGAGGAGGGGCAGGAGGGACTCAGGGCTGGTGAGAGCTGGGGGAGGGAGGTACCAGGTGCAGAAGGCACGTGAGGTGGGCCAGGTTGGGTGGAGGAGAACAACCCAAGATGCCCCTGGGGAGATGACATCAGGCCAGATTTTGTAGGTGGTTATAAACAGCTTTGCATTTACTCAAAGTGGATGCCGGGCCATTGAATCATTCGAAGCAGTGGATGGACATGATGTGACTTAGATTTTAAAACACTATCCTGTGGCAAGTTGACTGCAAGGGAGCAAGAAGGTAAGCTATTGCTGTAGTTCAGGTGAGACATGTATTCTAAAGAATGTCCACTAGGACAGTGGAGTAGGAGAGAAGTGGATAAAACTGACAAGCTTTGCTAATGGGCTGTGAAAAGAAGGGCACAGGGTGACTTCTAGATTTCTGGTTCAACCAAATGCTGGTGCCAGTTGAGGACAGACAACTAAGAGTGAATAAACTGGTGTAAAGAACATAAGCGAACAGTTTAGACAGAGTTTTTCATCTTCTCAAGAATACCTCCTCTCTTGTGGTCAGTCAGTTAATCAGTCTGGTACTTGTGAAGGGTTCACCATGCTTCCAGCTCTTCACATTTACCTTGACCATCTACTTTTTCAGAGATGATTTGACAGGACATTCTTTAAAAGTCACAGGTACAAAAAAAACTATTGAAAAGGGATGTGTGTGTATGTGCGCATGCGTGTCTGTAAGCAGAAGAACCAAATAACAAAAGGCTGGAAATAAGGGGGTGTGTGTGTGCTCAGTTGCTCAAATATGTCTGACTCTTTGTGACCCCCATAGACTGTAGTCTGCCAGGCTCCTCTGTCAATGGAATTTCCCAGGCAAGAATACTGGAGCGGGTTGCCATTTCCTATTCCAGGAGAATCTTCCCGACCCAGGGATCAAACCCACATCTGAGTCTTAATTCTAAAACAAGCTGTAATGCTTGCAAGCACAACACTTAGCTCTGAGCTTCCCAGCAGCCAAAGGAAAAAGGGAAAGGTGAGTTTTGTAGTTATCATTGTCTAATACCAAGAAGAATGTTGGTTTAGGTGGAGAAATAAAGCTATGCTTACTCTCTACTTTGAAAGCATTTTTTATCACAACATAGCTTGTCTAGGGGCCAGTGATCAATAGGGCAAAAGGTTTTGTCAATAACAGTTTAATACAAAAGCCTTCTATATAAAACCTAAAAAAGACAGCCTAAATGCCCAGTAGAATGGACCTGTAGGAGGCACTGGTCAAGGGTACAGGTCCTAGGTTTTGTTTTTAATAGTCATTGTGATCTTGGTATCCACTGATTTAACTACAGTTTCTTTTGTCTTAGGATGTGGATCTTTTCTGAGTCTCTCTTTCTCTGAAGGTGTGTGCATGTGCGTGGACCTTTTGAGAGTTAGTTGTAGACTTTCTAAGACTTTTTAAAACAAAATTTACTTGGCGGTGCTGGATCTTGGTTGCTGCCCAAGAAGAAACCAACTAGAAGCTTGGTTTCTTTAGTTGTGGCGGGTGGGGGAGACTCTGGTTGCCCTGCACAGCCTTCTCACTGGGGTGGTTTCTCTGGTTGCAGAGTACCCGCTCCAGGGTTTGAGGGCTTCAGCAGTTGTGGCCAACCAGCGGCTTAGTTGCTCCCAGGCATGTGGAATCTTCGCAGACCAGGGATTGAAACCGTGTTCTCTGCACTGGCAGGCAAGTTCTTAAACCACTGGACCGGCCAGGGAAGTCCCTCTAAGATGTTTTGCTAAACCTTCCATCCTCCCAGCTGCCCCACTCTGGTCAGGAAAATTCTGACTTGACTTGCTTTGGGAGAGAGCAAGCATCAGACAACAGTTTCCAGACCTTGACGGTGTCACCCGGGAAATAAACACGCCTGAACTCCCTTTCTGTCATCTGCTCAGCTGACGCCCCTGAGACAGCCAGAGCCCCCTCTTACATCACAGCCTTCTTCTCTGGGGACCGTGGGGGACCTGTGAGCTCCTTGGGGCCAGCCTGAACCAGGGTCCGTTCTAAATGTCCTGAGGCCGGGAGAGAGACACCCCACACACACACTCCCACCCCACCCCCACTCCCACCCCCACCCCGGCTGAGGGCCCCCCAACTCACCCTTCCCGGGGGGCTTCACCCCGGCTCATGGCCCTTCAGAGGTCTGCAGCTGGGGTCCAGGGAGCCCCATTCCTTCTGGGAAGCGACCCTGAGTCCCGGGCAGCCCCAGAGCGAGGGCCCCAGTGGCCCGCAGGTGGCCCTGCACACGGGCAGCGCGGGATGAATAATTGACTAATGCAGGCGGCGGAGTGGAATTACCGTCGTGGTCTGTCCAGCGCATACCACGCGCCCTTCGGGCGACTGGCCATCGCTGCTGCCACCCCCCGGAGCACGGCTGCCTTCCCAAGACGCCCTTGCCAGCTCGGCAAGTGCACTGCCTTTTGACTGGGAACACATTTGCATACTGCATTTCAGGTTCAAAGGTGTGCGCCTAGCTCGGAGGATTAATGAGCACAACCTGCGGTGAGGGCGGAGGGACTGGGGCAGCCCTCTGCGGTGGAGGGACCCCCAGCTTCCAAACTGAGGCGCGCTGAGCATCTCCTAGGCGCCAAGGTTGCGTTGGGAGTCGGGGGAGGATACAGCCCGGAACAAAACAAGTCGCTGCTTTCATGGAGCCTGCATTTGGTGGGGAGGGGAGACAGACAATAAAGAAATAACATAGTTGGGGAAGGCGGGGGTGGGGGGGAGGGGGAGGGGATGGAATGGGAAGAGCAATTACCCAGAAAGGGCAAGGAGAGTGATGGGAAGTTAGTCAAGAGTGCTGAAAAGATGCTTCTCTCTGGCTATGCTTAGATTCACACTGTCATTTAACAACTGTATTATTATTTGCTAATAGGACTTACTACAGTATAAGTGTTTTAGCATTTTTGCTTTACGTAATTGTCACAACAACCTAATGACACAGATCTTTCTGTGCCCCTTTTACAAATGAGGAAATTGAGGCAATGCATCCCAAGGCCACTAACAACTAGTGGGTGGTCAAACCCTGAATCCAGCATGTTGTCTTTAGGGCCCCACTCAGAAATGCTGCACCGAAGTTTATATATATATGTTTCCCACTCCTTTCCAAATGTATGACGGGGCCAAAAATAACCTAATATGGATGAAAGCATTTTGGAAAGTAAAGCCCCCCTCCCCCACATTACATGATATTTCTCTTGTTCTTGTCTGAATTTCTATTGAATTCCTAAAGAGGGCAAGAAAATGCATGATACTTGGGACCTAAATCGCCCAAGGGTCCTCAAGCTGCCAGCAGACAGGTGGCCAGTGTCTCCAATTCTGCCTGCTATACCGAGCTGTGACTGTGATGCTAGCTGCCAGGGCACCCAGTGGGTGATACTCGAGAAGACAGCGGTCACACGAGCTCCCGGCTCCTGCCACCAAGTTTGCATTATAAGGGTGCTGCCTACCAGCCTAGTGGGTGCCAGGTGCCCTCTCTAGGAACCAGTGGGAGATGAGCAGGACCACAATCTGGGTCAGATCCTTGCCCTGGGTCCCTCTTGCCGCTATCCACCCCTATTCATGAGATGGGGCAGCATCAGGGACAATGGTCTTTCCCTGAGTCAGGGGAGCCAGGGAATCAAGCCCCTGAGTCCAGAACCAGGAGCAGCCAAGACTCCCAAGCACTGTGACCCATCCACAGGGCAGCTAAGGCTGGATTCTGGGCAGAATCTTAGTCCTCGATGTTAGAACTAAGTACTTCCCTGGTGGCTCAGATGATAAAGCATCTGCCTACAATGCAGGAGACCCGGGTTCAATCCTTGGGTCGGGAAGATCTCCTGGAGAAGGAAATGGTGACTCACTCCAGTATTCTTGCCTGGAAAATCCCATGGACGGAGGAGCCTGGTAGGCTACAGTCCATGGGGTCGCAAAGAGTTGGACACGACTGATCGAATTCATTTCTTTCTTTCTCCCAGGCCCCAGGAAGTCACCCCTGCCCCTCCACCATCTGACCAATTCCACTGGAGGATTAAGAGGGACCGGAGTTGCGATTTAGAAAGAGTAACAAATTTGAAGCTGGGGAGAATTTGGACTTCCCTGTGCATTCACTGAGGCTTCCCTGGTGGCTCAGACAGTAAAGAATCTGCCCACAATGTAGAAGAACTGGGCTCAATCCCCGGGTGGGGAAGATCTCCTGGAGGAGGACATGGCTACCCACTCTAGTATTCTTGCCTTGGAAATCTCACAGTCAGAGGAGCCTGGTGGGCTACAGTCCATATGGGTCTCAGAGTCTGACACGACTGAGCAAATAAGCACAAATACCCAAGCATCAACCACAGACAACCATCCCCTCCCCATCCCCTCTAGCCGGGAGTGCAGTTGCAGACGCCCAATAAGCCAAAACAAAATTTCTCCAGGTTTTATCCAAATATGCTGTGGACTTTGGAATGAACTCTTACTCCTCCTTCCCTCTGACCCGACTGCAAATCAGCTTTTGATGGGATTGGACAGTTTGCGGAGATGGGCAATGATCACGTTGAAATATGATGACGGGGGCAAGACTGTAAGGACATCCTCGAAGCAAGACATGTGCGGTGAAGCAGCCATGTGAAAACAATTAGGACAATAAATTTACTAATTGCCGAAAGTAACTTAATAACAAAACCACAATGCTCTCCGCTATTAATCCTGGCTACCGGGGCGGGTGCCAATTGCATTTTGCTTGCTGGAGGGATTGTAAATATGGGGCCAGAGACACCGTGTTTGCGGCTATCAAGTGAAAAAGCTTGCGTGGCTTTTCATAATTGAAAAGTAAATGACTCTGCAACCTCAAACCCATTCAGGGGGCCCTGGGGGTTTGAGGTATTTCTTAAACCTATGCAGAGAGAGAAAGGAAGGAGGCAGGCCTGGCTATGACACACTCGCCTTCTTCAGCGCTTTTTGCACTTTCTCCATGTAAACTCAAGCGATAGGAGTTGCTTCAGGTTTTGGAGGCTTGATAATTGATTTCTAACAAGTGGAGATTCAAATGCCATATTCTAAAGAGGCTTGGAGTCTTAAGGTTGAATGGATAGATTCAAGGTAACAGCTAGATTCAGGGGACCATTCTTGGACTAGGTAAACAGCCTTCAGTCTTTGGTTCCCCAAGTCTTTTGGGGACTGCTTGTTACCGATGATTCCTCATCAGAAATTAGGTTTTGTTCCCTGGCATCAGGAGTAAGGGGCTTCCCTGGTGGCTCAGACGGTAAAGAATCTGTCTGCAATGCAGGAGACCTGGGTTCAGGTTCGATCCCTGGGTCAGGAAGATCCCCTGGTGAAGGAAACGGCAACCCACTCCAGTATTCTTGCCTAGAGAATTCTAGGGACAGAGGAGCCTTGACTAGAGTCCATGGTGAAAGTCCATGGACTCGCAAAGAGTCGGACATGACTGAGCGACTAACACTTTAACTTTCACATCAGGAGTAAAGGCAATGTGTTTGGACCAGAGAAGGACACTTACCTCACAGAAGATCAAAGACAACCATCAAATATATCACCTTCAATAACTCAGTAAAATGCAAAGGACTGCAAATTCCCTAAATAGATGGGCTCTTTGACTAGCATTTGTGGCTCAGATGGTAAAGCGTCTGCCTGCAATGTGGAAGATCCAGGGTTGGGAAGATACCCTGGAGAAGGAAATGCCAACCTACTCCAGTCCTCTTGCCTGGAAAATCCCATGGATGGAGGAGCCTGGTAGGCTACAGTCCATGTGGTGGCAAAGAGTCGGACATGACTGAGCAATTTCACTTTCACTCTGAGCCTACAGCACTCTTAAGGTTGCCCAAGTCTTCAAGGATTTTGGATCATTCAAGCTTCATTTTTTTCTCTCTGAAATATTCAGAAAAAATAGACTGAAGTATTTTTAAAAATTTTTCACTGGAGTATAATTGATTTAAAATATTGTGTTCATTTCTGCTGTACAGCAAAGTGACTCAATTTACATACTCATATATCTACACTTTTTTAGAGTCTTTTCCCGTAGAGGTCATTAGAGAGTATTGCGAAGAGTTCCTTATGCTATAGAGTAGGTCCCTGTTGGTTATCTATTTTATATATAGTAGTGCGTATACATCAATTCCCAGTCTCTCAGTTTCCCTCCTTGGTGTCCATAAGTTTGTTTTCTACATCTGTGACTCTGTTTCTGTTTTGTAAATAGAGCTACTATATGATCCCGCAACCCCATTCCTGGGCATATGTCTGGAGGAAATCATAATTCAACAAGATACATGCATCCCAATGTTCATTGCAGTGCTATTTACAATAACCAGGACCTGGAAGCAATCTATATATTCATTGATGGAGGAACGGATAAAGAAGATTCAGTACATGTATACAATGGAATATTACTCAGCTGTGAAAAGAATGAAATAATGTCATTTGTAGCAACATGCCTGGATGTAGAGATTGTCATAGTGAGTGAAGTAAGTCAGACAAAGACAGATATCATATGATAGCATTTACACCTGGAATTGAAAAAAAAAATAGCACAAAGTATTTTTTTTAAATACATTTGCATCTACCTCTATTCTGTATTTGACCATATCTCCAGGGGGAAGTTGCATTTACAGAAGTTGGAGATTCTGTTGGTACTTCATTGTGATGTTGCTATCACTGCAATGAGCTGGCTAACATGATAATAATGTGAAGTTTCAGAGTTTGAAAGACCAAGTAGGCTTTTGGTGGACCATCCCCAGGAGACGTCTGATGGCTCCTAGGAGGCTGAGAGGAGGAGAGGTGAGTGGCAGGCACCTCAAACTCTCTGACATGTCCCACTTCACTGAGGATGACGGGTTTTACCAAGCCCTTAAACCCTGCCTCCAGCTGCAAGATGGGGAGCCAGTGGGGGCCTAAATGGGCTCCCCTGACCAGCTGCCTCCCAGGAAAGTCAGGGATTATTACCTTGGACTTACTAAAAGTTTGGAGAAAAATAGTATTTCTGAGGCCATCCAACTTTTAATTCCTCTTGAAGTTTACTTTTGGCTTAATTCCAGTCTTCAGAGACCTGTATACATTGTTTTCATTCCTTTCAAAATTACTTTTACTAAATCCCACATGAGTCTTATCTCATTGGCCCACTTCTAAAGTAGTAAGAAAACAAATTCTCAGGTCCCATCCTGCAGTCTGATGGAGTGTTTCAATCTTTAATATCTGATTTTACTCTTATTGGGGTTTGGAATCTCTTGTAAGTCCCTCAAATCCTAGGTGGAGAGTACATTCTAAATCATCACAGTAAGTCAGTGATTCTTCTATGGGGGTGAATTTTGCCCCTCCCTCCCCTACCCCATCCCCCTTCGAGAACATTTGGAAATATCTGGGGACATTTTCGATTGTCACGACAGGGTGGAGGTCAGTGTCACAACTAGGCTAGTGACATCAACATGTAACATTGGGGATGAACAGGACGGCACCCAAGGCAGAGTGATCTGGCCCTAACTGCCAATAGTACCAAAGTTGAGAAACTTTATCCTAAATGAAAAGTATTTTTCAAGCTAGAATATTCCTAGGAAGTTGAGCTTGAGTAAAGCACAAACTGCATTTTCAAGTTGAAGACTCTTCTATTGATGAGTACCATATGGTTTGGTGGCTTATGGCAAATTCATGGTACATATGCTAGAACATCAGTGAGAAACTGGTTCACAGTGGTTGTGTCTGGGGAGTTGGGGAGCTGGGTGGATGGAGAATGGGGCAGGATAAAGATTTGCGTTGCTCTTTTTTTTTTTTTTTTTTAACTTTACAGATAGAACTGTAAGCTTTTTTTTCTTGGTCGTGCCACACAGTTTTCAGGATCTCAGTTCCCCAAAAAGGAATTGAACCCAGGCCATGGCAGTGGCCATGTATAGGAATTGGTGACCAAAACCATCCCCAAGAAAAAGAAATGCAAGAAGGCAAAGTGGTTGTCTGAAGAGGCCTTACAAACAGCTGAGAAAAGAAAACAAGCAAAAGGCAAAGGAGGAAAGGAAAGATATACACATCTGAATGCAGAGTACCAGACAATAGCAAGGAGAGATAAGAAAGCCTTCTTAAGTGAACAATGCAAAGAAATAGAGGAAAACAATAGAATGGGAAAGACTAGCGATCTCTTCAAGAAAATTGGAGATACCAAGGGAGCATTTCATGCAAAGATAGGCACAATAAAGGACAAAACCAGCATGGACCTGACAGAAGCAGAAGAGATTAAGAAGAGGTGGCAAAAACACACAGCTATATAAAAAAAGCTCTAAATGACCTAATGGTGTGGTCACTCACCTAGAGCCAGACACCCTAGAGTGTGAAGTCAAGTATGCCTTAGGAAGCATTACTACAAACAGAGCTAGAGGACGTGATGGAATTCCAGCTGAGCTGTTTCAAATCCTAAAAGATGATGCTGTGAAAGTTCTGTACTCAATATGCCAGCAAATTTGGAAAACTCAGCAGTGGCCACAGGACTGGAAAAGGTCAATTTTCATTCCAGTCCTGAAGAAAGGCAATGCCAAAGAATGCTCAAACTACTGCGCAATTGCACTCATTTCACATGCTAGCAAGATTATGCTCAAAATCCTTCAAGCTAGGCTTCAGCAGTACCTGAACCGTGAACTTACAGATGTTCAAGCTGGATTTAGAAAAGGCAGAGGAATCAGAGATCAAATTGCCAACATCCGTTGGATCATAGAAAAAGCAAGGGAATTAAAAAAAAATCTACTTCTGCTTTATTGACTACACTAAAGCCTTTGACTGTGTCAAATTTTCCACCACAAACTGGAAAATTCTTAAAGAGATGGGAATATCCAGACCACCTTACCTGCCTCCTGAGAAACCTGTATGGAGGACAACAAGCAACCATCAGAACTGGACATAGAACAATGGACTGGTTCAAAATTGAGGAAGGAATATGTCAAGGCTGTATATTGTCACTCTGCTTATTTAACTTATGTGCAGAGTACATTCATACGAAATGCTGGGCTGAATGACTCACAAGCTGGAATCAAGATTGTTGGGAGAGATATCAACAACCTCATATGTGCAGATGATACCACTTTAATGGCCGAAAGTGAAGAGGAACTAAAGTGCCTCTTGATGAAGGTGAAAGAGGAGAATGAAAAAGCTGGCTTAAAAGTCAACATTCAAAAAATGAAGATCGTGGCATCCAGTCCCATCATTTCATGCAAATAGATAGGGAAACAATGGAAATGGTGTTACGTATCATTTTCTTGGGCTCCAAAATCACTGCAGATGGTGACAGCAGTCACAAAATTAAAAGACACTTGCTCTTTGGAAGAAAAGTTATGACAAACCTAGACAGCCTATTAAAAAGCAGAGACATCACTTTGGCAACTAAGGTGTGTAGAGTCATATCTATGGTTTTTCCAGTAGTCAGGTGAGATGTGAGAGTTGGACCTTAAAGAAGGCTGAGGGCCAAAGAATTGATGCTTTTGAACTGTGGTGTTGGAGAAGACTCTTGAGAGTTTCTTGGACAGCAAGGAGATCCAACCAGTCAATCCTAAAGGAGATCAGTCCTGAACATTCATTGGAAGGACTGATGCTAAAGCTGAAGCTTCAATACTTTGGCCACCTGATGTGAAGAGCCGACTCATTGGAAAAGACCCTGATGCTGGGAAAGGCAGGAGGAAAAGGGGGCAACAGAGGATGAGATGGTTGGATGGCATCACCGACTCATTGGACATGAGCTTGAGCAAACTCCAGGAGATGGTGAAGGACAGGGAGGCCTGGTGTGCTGCAGTCCATGGGGTCGCAGAGAATCAGACATGACTTAGTGCCTGAACACCAACAATGTGGCAGTAAAGCCCTGGATCCTACCACTTGGCCCCACCAGACCTTTTAAGATTTTTAAAAAATTGAAGTAGAGATGATTTGAGTTTCAGATACATAACAAAGTAACTCATGTATATATACAAGATTCTTTTCCATTATAGATTATTGGTTTGGTGGTGGTTTAGCTGCTCAGTCGTGTCAGACTCTTTGTGACCACATGGGCTGTAGCCGGCCAGGCTCCTCTGTCCATGGGATTTCCCAGGCAAGAATACTGGAGTGGCCTGCCATTTCCTTCTCCAACTATAGGTTATTACAAGATATTGGATATAGTTCTGCGTGCTATACCGTAGATCCTTGTTTGTTTTTTTATTCTCTTTTATATATAACAGTGTCTGTCTGTTAATTCCAAATTCCCAATTTATCCCTCCCTTCTCCTTTTCCCTTTTGGCGACTCTAAGTTGGTTTTCTCTAAGGCTTGCTTGTTCCTGGGTACCTGTTTGTGTTTTTTTCTATTTTATACTGAATGTAATCTTACCTATTTGAAGTAGTTATGTTTGCATAATGTGGATTACCTGACGGTTTTTAAAGGATCAGAAAACACAAAATTCTTATTTAAAAAAAAAAAAAACTGTTAAAATTGTTGTGTAAGGAGACCGGAAGGAACCTTCTGAAAGGGATTTCCAGAGAACTGTGAGCCTGTCAGACACTGATGATGGCTTGGCAGAGGCCTGGGCCATTAAGTGAATCAGAAACACGTGGAAGGGGCGGCCGACTGGTCCCCACATGATGGATCAATTGCAGGGGAATGAAGTTAAATGAGATGGTCCCCATGCCAAGCCTCTGGCACTAATGAGCCCTCAACTCAGGAACGGGTCTCTGGCAGGCAGGGAGGGATGGGGGTGCCCTGCAGCCTTGCCTGGCAGCAGTGTGGGCAGAGAGCAACCTCGAGCCCCGAAGATGAGTCCCCGCCGCTGCAGGCTCATGGCCACATGCCCCTGGGGAGTCCCCCCTCCCTTGCCCAGATCTTCCGGAGGACATGCCTGCAATGAGCTATAAGTGGTGACGGGAGTGAGGTGAGCTCCTTGCTCCTTTCAAAGAGAGCAGCTCTCCAGCAGTTTCAGTGAGCAGCTGTGCTCAGAGGCAGCAGGGGTGGGGGTGGGTTGCAGGCCCTCCCACCTCTCCATCCTCTGCTTCCTCCAGGCTCTGGCCTTCTCAACTCCAGCTCCCAAGGCCCATGTGGGTCCCTCATATTCGGCAAGCTCCTCTCCACCGAGAGGCCTTTGCACATGCTGTTCCTTCTCCCAGACACACTGTTCCTGCCCCCACCCCAGTGACTATCTACTCTTGTTCACCTCCTCCAGGAAGCCCTCCTTGACTCCCCTAGCAGTTCAGATCCCCTTCTTATAGGATGTTCAGTCTCTCTCTCCCAGCACTTGGAGAGATGCTTCTTCAGACTGTGCAATTATGTGGTAGATGTCTGTCTCCTGGCTGGTCTGTAAGCACCGTGGAGGCAGAGTCTGGGTCTTGATCCCAGCTCAGCACCTGGCACATGCTTGGGACTCAAGTATCTGTTCACCAAGTGATCCAGTGAGTAATAGAAATGGCGTTGCCCCAGGGGTGTGACCACCAAGAACTTGTCAAGCCACTCCTGGAAGAGCAGGTAAGCTAGGAGGACTGGAGGTGCCTCCTCATGTCCTGGAGTGTCCTGTGACTTCACTAGGGGTGGGGCCTGGGCGTGGTCAGGTCAGGTCTCCACCGAGAGCACACCTGGATTGTTGCCCTGACCACAAGTCAGCGTCTTCTGCTTCTCTTCTTTCCCACCTGGTGCCAATGGAGTGAGACCTTGTGATGCTCAAGTGGTGAAATAGTGACCCTCTCAGGTTGGTCCATAGATAGGGGAACCCAGGGTGGGAAGAGCTAAGAGATTCTTCAGGATGACCTGGGGAAAATGAGAGACCCCCTTCCTAGTTGACCCTTGGAGAGGGGCAAAGTGGTTCTGCCCTTCCTGGCTACGGTGACCCCAGACTGTGTTGAATGCCGCTTCTCTGGGTTTCCATGAGGCCCTGGGCATATTCCAGTTGCTTAGCAACAGAGATGGTGACTTTCTTTATGTCTGGTGCCCAGCACGGTTGTGAGCCCTTGAGAATCAGACTGTGTTTTTTTTTTTTCTCCTTCCTTTCAGTCCTCAAATCATGCACAACGCCTCAGTGATCCAGGTGCTCGGTAAATGTCTACAGGATGGGCTTCTCACGTTATCACATGTCATCATGCCTAGAGGGCCAATTTTTGATGACTTTTTAGAAAGAAACTTGTCCATCCTGCCACAATTTTTATTGGCAGAAGAAGTGAAGACTGAAAGAAAGGGGGTTTGCTTCAAGCAAGACTATTCTATTCCTTCAGGTGTTCATTAAACACACATACACACACATTCTCAGCTACCAAGAATTCTTGTTGAAGCCAGGAGTGGTAGATGTGTAAGAAAATGCTGTACAGTAAGAAAGATGGATTTGGTGTTGAAAAGTGAATTGATGAGGAGAAGTAATGTGTGGGTTCCCGGGGTAAGACTAGCCGCCCAGGAGATGAGGAGACCCACTGACAGGTGTGCGGGCCTCCCTAGGAGACCCCCGCACAGGCCCTGGAGGACATTCTGCCATCACTCGCTTCTGACAGAGACGGAACCTCCTCTGAGCTGTTTCCCAGAGGAGAAGGGCAGGCGGACAGGAATCGCGTCTGGGAGTTGCACCAGACGCAGTCTGAGCAGAGGTCAGAGAGGCTGTCCTCAGAGATTCTGGTCAACCACGCAGCTGCTTTGAAGTGTGGACTCCAGGCTCCCGTGGCAGTTGGAGGAAGTCACCTGTGCCAGGGAAGGATGCAGAAGCCAAGGATGAACTCGAATCAGAGAACTTCCTCTCTTCCTTCGGGTCATCACTCAAGTGTCACCTTCTCAGGACCCCTCAGCTTCCCACGGCCTCATCGCACACATATTTAATTGTTCCCCTGAACACAGATGCCCCACCACCACCAAAGCCCAAGTTGCTAATTCTCTCATAACTCCCTCCCTCCCGAACTGTACTATGAGACCCTAACCTGCACTGCTCATGGCTCTGTCTCCAGCATCCAGAACATTGCTGGGCAGGCGTGAACGTGTTGTCTGTGGAATGGCCAAGAGAATGAATGAAGGTTGCCTTAATGGTGATCCTATATTCTGATTTGCTTAAAAATATCGCCTTCCTAAATGCCCCCAGAACACTAGGCAGTCCCAATCTATATTTAAGTTTTAGCGAATTAAAAGTACTTTTCTTCTGAGACTATATTGAGTGTTTTTACAAGTGATCCCAAGACAGCTGGGAGGTTTGGCCATCATCATGGCAACAACAACAGTTTAATACCTGTTACTGAGACCCAAAATGTTGAATAATCTCTTCACTGGTGTAGAAGTGGATCCTCTGTAAGCTTCATTTTCTAGCCAGTCTATGTCAAATCACCTCACAGCAAACTTTTAGCAATTGCAAGCTGAGGGAAAATTTGAGGTGCCCTAAAGTGAGTGGTTTGCTGAGAGTCATCCTGTCAAGAGAGATCTAGGTGGGTAACCAGGCTTTCTCTTGGCTGAGGTTTCTCACGTGGTATCTGAGGAGTTGGGTTCATGGCCTTTGGGTGCCATTCCTCGTCCATTTCCACCTTCTACACACAGCTGGCCTCATCTCCCCATCTCGTCTCCACCTAGGGTCCGGACCATTGGCCACCACTTCCCTGGCCCTTCCTGACTCCATCCTATCGGTATTGGTCCTCAGCGCTGCCCTTCTCTGGTCCTAGTGACCTGTCCACTCTCTCTCTGCATCTTCCTTACGCCAGCAGTGGCTCCTGTGCTGAGACGGGCATGCCCCCAGCGCCACTCCCTATGGAGACCACGGAGGGCTGGGCAGGGACACCTGTATGAGAAAACAGCTTCTCTGAGTTTCTCCCTGGACGTTTCACAGCATACCAGCTCACCCCGAGACTGGACATTTAGATCAGGACCTGAGGTTAGGAGTCTCACCCGCAGATCCCTCTCACATTGCTTTTCCCGGGGCACCTTTTAAAATAACCACTTAGGGAGGCTGCTGTATAGTGCCCAGGGCTCAGCCTGGTGCTCTGTGATGACTTCCAGGGGTGGGGTGGGGGAGGAGAGGTGGGAGGGAGGCTCAAAAGGGAGAGGATATATATGTACTTATGGCTTATTCACTTTATTGTGCAACAGAGACTAACACAGCATTGTAAAGCAATTATACGTCAATAAAAATGCATAATCAACAAAAAATACATAATCAACATCAAAAAATTAAGATCATGGCATCTGGTCCCATCACTTCATGGCAAATAGAAGGGGGAAAAGTAGAAGCAGTGACAGATTTTCTTTTCTTGGGCTCCAAAATCGCTGTGGACAGTAACTATAGCCATAAAATTGGAAGACGCTTGCTTCTTGGAAGGAAAGCTATGACGAACCTAGACAACATATGAAAAAGCAAAGACATCACTTTGCCAACAAAGGCCCATATAGCTAAAGCTATGGTTTTCCCAGTAGACATGTATGGATGTGAGAGTTGGACCGTACAGAAAGCTGAGTGCCAAAAAATTGATACTTTTTGAACTGTGGTGTTGGAGAAGACTCTTGAGAGTCCCCTGGTCTGCAAGAAGATCCAACCAGTCCATCCTAAAGGAAATAAGCCCTGAATATTCATTGGAAAGACTGATGCTGAAGCTGAAACTCCAATATTTTGGCCACCTGATGCGAAGAACTGACTCATTGGAAAAGACCCTGATGCAGGGAAAGATGGAAAGCAGGAGGAGAAGGGGGCGACAGAGGATGAGATGGTTGGATGGCATCACCAACTCAATGAACATGAGTTTGAGCAAGCTCCGGGAGTTGGTGGTGGACAGGGAAGCCTGGTGTGCTGTAGTCCATGGGGTCACAAAGAGTTGGACATGACTTAGCCACTGAACAACAACAACAAAAATAAATAAAGTAACTGTTCAGGGCTCAGCCTGAGAAAACTGGACGACCTCCGCCCCAAGCACCTGAGAGGTCACAGGTGTCAGCTGTCCTGCTCTCCATCCCCCACCCGCCGTGACCTGGGAGGGATGATGGCCCTTCCTGCGGCTCTCTGTGCTCCTCCTTTGCTGGTATCTGTAAGTGACAAATCTTGTAACTTTACTTCCTCTGTGTGAATGCACTGCAACTGCACCTTGAATCTAAATGACATGGTATCTTCACCTCTCCAAGGATGGAGCTCAGATGCTGATGGAGTGGCCTGCAGACACTGGGCGGGTGGCTTGGGTGTCCTCGGTCAGCAGGTCATCATCTGCATGTTCTCAACTTAATACACCAGCTCTGGCCTCCCAACTCCAGCCCCCAATGTTCACATCCACCCAGAGCCCCAGAATGTGACCTTCTTTGAAAATTAGTATCTTTGCGGATATACTTCATTAAGATGAGGTCATACCGGATTCGGATGGGCCCCTAATCCTATGGGACTGATGTCCTTAGGAGAGGGCTGTGTAGAGACACAGGGAGACACAGGCATACAGACGGGAGAAGGCCACGGGAAGACGGGGGCAGAGATGGGGGCGATGCATCTACAGGCCGAAGCCAAGGGTCACAGCAGCCCCCAGGAGCTCCTGGAGAGGCTGTCACAGCCTCCAGAAGCAAGCAACCTGGCCGACACTGTGATCTCAGATCTCTGGCCTCCAGATCTGTGAGACAGTAGCTTCACGTGGTTTAAACCGCCTGGTCTATTGTACTTGTTTGCAGCGGCCCCCGGAAATGAACACAGAAAGCCAATTGCCTGGCCGACCCCCCACCCCTCGTGGATTTTCCTGCCGGGAGGAGGTTGAGGACCTCAGGGAGACGTCCAGGCAGACATGCTGTTTACCCTCATCCTCGCAAGAGCTGACCCCTGGAACCCTGTCCCCGGCCCACCTTTGCCCTTAGCGCTCCAAGGGTCCACTTTTCTCATCTGATTTCTCTCTGTGGCCCCCAAGCTGGCTCCGGGCTCCGGGCAGGGTGCCTGGCACTGGTAGGACACAACAAATAGCTCTTGGACTATAGCTACGCATTTCAGGGAGGAGATGGTCAGAGCCATCAGGAAAGCTACTCTTTGGATCTGGGTCTGCGACACAACCTAGGTTGTGGCGTGGGGGGTACTCCTGAGCCAACTCTGTCATAACCGGCTCTCCTGGAGACCCGGGATGTGTCAGGTGGGATCCCTCGCGGGACCACACACTGGGGGGACACGCATTCTCATGAAAAGAGCAGACTCCCCCGTGCTGTTGGAGATCGCCGAAACAGACAGCGGCTTCCGTCAACCACCAGGCCTCTGCTGTTGACCGCATCAGTCCCGCCTTCCTGGCTTCCCGTCCTTCTTGGCTGATACTTTCAGCATTTTTAGAGGACTACTGGGGGCAGCGGTGTGGGGGGGAGAAGGGAAGGAGGTGGCCTTGTGTGAGATTTCTACAGTTTGCTCACAGTGAAAAATGGGAGAAGTGATAAAGTTACTGCACACATCAGTCATCCACCCCGAAACATTTGCAACTGATTACGTTCCTAGGAGTTGGCACTGAGTCATGAGGGATTCTGGGAAGCGGCCTGCTGGCATAAGCCAAAATGCAGGAAAATGAGAAGGTACCTCTGAAACACGCTCAGAAGGAAAATCATCCCAAGTCATAAAAAAGATATGGAGACCGGTAGTTGCCTTTCTGAGCACCAAAGCATCCAGCGTTACCTTAATAATAATAAAAATTGGAATGACTTTGGCAAGGGTCTCATTTGAAAAGACTCTGATGCTGGGAAAGATTGAAGGCAGGAGGAGAAGGGGACAACAGAGGGTGAGCTGGTTGGATGGCATCACTGACTCAATGGACATGAGTAAGAGTAAACTCCGGGAGTTGGTGATGGACAGGGAGGCCTGGGGTGCTGCAGTCGATGGGGTCACAAAGAGTAGACACGAATGAATGACTGAACTGAACTGAACTGAACTGGCAAGTGTAAAGATGCAGGCATGCTAGCAGCCTCAGATGGACTTTCTGAATCCCTGTCATCATTGAGAGAGGTCCCATGGGGAAAGGGAGCTGACGGTATGTCAACCTGGTCTTGTGGGCACCCGGGGCTCTGGGTCGCATCCATGGCCACACCCAATTGACTTGCTGCAGAATCCAGCCTCTTGAAAGGGTCACAAATGACATCTGCTGGAAATCAATACCCCAATGGCCCTTGCTCTGGCCTTCTAGAAATGGCCATGATCGAACTGGATGAAGACTCATGCCTGGGCCAAAAAAAAAATCAACCCTACTTTTAGCCAAACTAGCCTTTACTGATTTAGAGAGTAAATTCGAATCACAGAAGGAGACAGAAACAAAGCTCCTTCCTGACCCGGAAAAGCTCCCTGTGTCTCCTGGAATGCCTGTACTGGGGTGCCCGCCATCGTGGGAGCAGCACCCTGAAGCTGTGGTCTTCCCCCTGGAAGGCAGTCTTCTTGCTCCCCCTCTCCACCCTGAGCTGGACCACCTCCTGCTGCAGGGGCTTCTGACTGGTTCTGGGACCAATGCTGTTCCTGAGGCATGTCCTTTTTACCTCCTGGGCTTTGGGGGCGCAGAGGCCCACCTGTCCTGTGTCAGCTCTAAGCAGAATCACTTGGTTGTCTCGCTGCCCTGGAGCCGGTTGACACGAGACACGCCAAGCCTGGGCCAGGGCCCGTGGACCAGCGGGAGCGCTTCCCAGTTCAGCCGGACGGGCACGTGCTCTGCTATGTGGACAGGGAGGTGTTGCATCGTCTCAAGGTTGTGCGGCCGAGAGGGCCCCCTTCCAGCTGACCTGTGGGGACCAGCAGGACCCGCTGTGGTCTCACATCTTCCTTCCCTGGCCTCCTGCTTTCCTGAAGATGCTCAGGGGTGACAGGAAGCAGAGGGTGAACATGCCAAGGGGCTGCATTCCAACGTGATGGGGGCTGGCAGCTCCTGCAAGGTGGGGTCCCTTCCAGTGGGACAGACGCCCCGCAGGTCTGCGGCTCAGCCCCTGCTCCGGGGCACATACAGGGGGCACCTTCCAACGCTTTTCTGCTTGGAAGCACCCCCAGGGCCAACACTTGGGGAACCCCGAGAGCCTAGCCCAGCATCCCATAGCCTCTTCTCCTTATTCCTGTACCACCTTCCCCAGAATCCTGGTGACACCTTAGGAGAAGCCAGGCTTGGGACAACTGTGAGTGATGACACCCCTTCCCTTGCGGTCAGTCAGCCTCCCCCCACCATGGAGGGGGACACGCTGGTCTCACTGGCCAACCCCTGCAGGACCCGGCCATGGCCAACAGCACTTGGAGGAATATATTCTTACCCCCATCCTGTTAAGGCTATTGTGTCTGAAAGCAGTGAGGAAACATGGCCAGACACACCTTTCCTGCCAAAGCCCTCCTGGCTCCAAACCTGAAACCACCTGTCCCTCCTCCTCCTTCAGTAAAGACCAACCTCCCTTCGGCGAAGACTGATTGCTTCCGGGGCAGGCCTGGTCCCTGCACTCCTGCCGTACAGGCCCGCTTCCCAAGGCCGACGTGGGCACGTAGAACGTCAATGCAGAGTTAGAGGGCCTTGGGCTCCCCGGGTGGCTCAGACGGTAAAGACTGCCTGCAGTGCAAAAGACCTGGGTTCCATCCCTGGGTTGGGAAGATTCCCCTGGAGGAGGGCATGGCTACCCACTCCAGGATTCGTTGCCTGGAGATTCCCATGGACAGAGGAGCCTGGCGGGCTGCAGTCCATGAGGTTGCAGAGTCGGGCCTGACTGAGGGACTAACACTGGGGCAAAGAGGGGTGTGGGTAAAGGGCCACCGTAATAATATTAGGAAAAACGGCTGCGTCGAGTAAGTGCTTGGTGTGACCTGGGCCTGCCCGGTCTGACTGTTCCACTCACTTATATCTCACAACATGCATGGGAGAGGGATTTGGGCATCTTTCCCATTTCACAAATGGGGCAAGTAAAGCACAGAGAGGTCAAGAAACTTGCCCAAAGTCACACAGCTGAGCCCTGAGGTGAGAACCGGCCTTCAGGGCTTTTACTCGCCGAATTCCGGTATTTCCAGCAGGACAGGCCGACGATATCTGGCTGCCTCAACTATCTATTAAGTTCCTTGAGGGCAGCAGAGCCATTTTCCCTCATAGGATCTCTTTTCACCGAGGAAGCACTTGATAAATCCTGATTAGATTCTGCCCCGGCCTTCACAGGACTGAGGGGCCTGCGGCAGCCTGGGAGGGACCTGCCTCCCCCAGGGCTGTTGTTGTTCAGTCACTCAGTCGTGTCCGACTCTTTGGGACCCCATGGACTGCAGCATGCCAGGCCTCCCTGTCCATCACCATCTCCCGGTCCCCCATAACCTTCTCTGATTGGGAGCCTCCCCCACATCACAGACACAAATGCCTTCCCCAAGCTCCTCGATGTGTATAGGATTGTTTCCGTGGGTGCTGGGCATTGCAGCTCACTGTGGGTGTCTTGAGAGCAAAGGTCAGCCTCTCTTACCTCCCCTGGGGTTCCCCGAGCCAGCCAGGGGCCTGGCGGGCCGTGAACCATCAGCGGACGTTGGTCAAGTGACTGAAGGAACCTCTCCAGCTCTGCCTGACTCTTTGATTCTAACAGGATCACTTTTCTAGAACACCCACCCCAACTCTGCCTAACGGAGAGAAGGCTTCTTTCCTAGCGTTTGGAATATATTAGGAGGGGGTTCAAATAAATTGCCAAGACAACAGGCTCAAACCACTGCGGCTTTGCCAGAAATCACTGGAGAATTCAAGCCAGAGGAGGGGGTGGGGCCGATGACCCTCGAGAGCACCGCTCGCAGGATTCTGTCAAGGAGAGAGGGCTCAGGGCTCCCCCAGCTCAGCCCGGGATGGTGGGGTTACACTCTTGGGCTTCCAAACAGAACTTATCAACGATTTAGTCTCATTAAGTTGTAAGAAAACAGGCAACATGTTCCAAGGTCGTAAGTTTTCTCCAGCGTTCAAACGTTTCCAATGTTTTGTAAAACCAGAGCAGGGCGGGAGCCCGCTGGGGCTGGCTAGGGTGATGGATATATGTGCAGTTTGTGAGGAACTTTTCCAGCTGCCTTCAAAGCCAGCTCATTACCGTTCCACGGGCTCCAGGCGGTTTCTCTTAGTCACAGAGCGAAGGCTGCTCAGCTGGTGTGTGTGACGATCTCCAAAGACCTCTAGGGCCCTCCTGGCATTTTCAGCTTTAACAGAAGCTTCTGAGGCTGCCAGTGTGGACACACACAGCCAGGTTTCCCTTGCTTTTCTGCAGGCTGGTGTGTGTGCACATGTGCACACACACACTCAAAGGTCACTTTGCACAGCAGATCTGAGGTTGGTGGCCCTGCCCTAGGATAAGGAATTCAAAGAAATTTCTCTTTGATCATGTCCTATCCTTCATCTCTAGTTTCATCCCCCAGAGAAGTTACTCCACAAACATCAGCCTCACGTCGCCGAGCTCCTCCGGGGGCACGTTGCAGGACTCTGAGCTGTCCAATCAATGGAGAGTAATTTCATTACTTCATTACCTGATGCTGCGTGGCCACCTGGTTTATCAGCTGGCGGGTGCGGGTGGCTTCCCTCGGGGAACTCTCTTTGCAGCTCTCAGAGCAAAGGGGCTCAGCGATTGCTTCTCTGAAGCCCTCAATTGGCAAGGTGTGTTCTCCAGGATATTCTAATTAAAACAGCCTACATTCCAGGTAGGAAAATCTTCCCTTTGAATCAGACTCACCTCCTAGGTCATCGGAGGCGAGGTCTACACAGCCACAGAGGAGCAGCAAGGTTGCTTGTGGTCTTGGGCAAACCGTGGGCCCTGCAATCTGCTCCAACTGATCCCTTTGCTTGAGGTCTCCTGGTCATCAGACAACGGGGTGATCAGCTTTTGAGTCCAGCTGTCCAGGCTGGAAGTCTAGCTCTATCCTTTCCGGGTGTGAGATGTTTGGCAAATTCCAACTCAAGTTTCTGTGGACTCTTCCTTCCGTGTGGAGAGATGTTGGCCTCAGAAGGTGGCTATTTGCATGAAACCAAATCCCCAGGTGGCATTAGTGGTAAAGAACCTGTCTGCCAGTGTAGGAGACATAAGAGACATGGGTTCGATCCCTGGGTTGGGAAGATCCCCTGGAGGAGGGCATGGCAGCCCACTCCAGTGTTCTTGCCTGGAGAACCCCATGGACGGAGGAGCCTGGTGGGCTACAGTCCATGGGGTCTCAAAGAGTTGGACATGATTGAAGTGACTTAGCAAGTAAATAACCAAAGAAAAGCACTTAGAACTGCATCATGTGATGAGAGGTCCCAGTTACTAAGAATCCTCTTTACCCAGTGTCCTCTTGAAAAAAAGGCTCAGTAAATGAGATTGCACTCTCATTGGCTTACACAGATTTTCACCAAACATCTTCTTTGTTTCCAGTTGATTTTCAGTTGAAGAGGCTCTTCCTCTGTGTTTATGTGCAATCTTTCCTTCACCTCTGGGAGAATTAAGTTAATTATCCCCCATATATTACCTGTATGAGTTCCCTGGTGGCTCAGTGATAAAGAATCCACCTGCCAATGCAGGAGACATGGGTTTGATCTCTGGGTCGGGAAGATCCCCTGGAGAAGGAAATGGCAACCCACTCCAGTATTCTTGCCTGGGAAATCCTACAGACAGAGGAACCTGGTGGGCTACAGTTCATGGGGTCACAAAGAGTCAAACACAACTTAGTGACTAATCCACAGCAATGGTACCACTTGTGTTTGGGGAGGTCACACTTTAAGGGAATTTTAAGGTGGGTAGATCTATCTGAAAGTGGAGCATTCTTGACATTCAAGAATATTGCTCTAGGGCAGACAGCTGTGGTAAAAGGTGGGGTTTTCTGTAAGGGCTCTATCTTCAGACATGTGTCTTTAAGGTGATCCCCATTGATAAGGCCAAGACCGTGATCATGGCACCCTAGGACGTAAGCTTCCTGAACCCAGAACTTGGTTTCATCTGTGAAACTGTACATTGCTGGGACACCAGATTATACTTGGACATTCTCCTCCAACTGGGCTGGCTCTCACGTCGTCAAAGCCAAACTTGGCAGCCTGTCTGTCTCAGAGCCTCACACTCCTTACCTCTTAGGATGTACCCCTTGGGGGGTTCATGAACCCTGGGGGTAGGGAGTGTTTCCAGGAGGACAAAGAGGCCAGAACGTTCCCCTGAGCCACTCTGCAGCTGTGTTCCATGAAGGCGCCACGTGCCCTGGGGCCAAAAGGAAGCCCCGAGAGATGCAGTGAGGCTAAAAATGGAAAGATATTCATTCTCATTACAATTCAGAGGAGCAGGAAACTTTGCCGCGCCCGCTTCTTTATTTTTTTTCCAAAATGAATTTGATCTTCCTCTAGGCGTCTCTATTCACTGGATTGAAGGGAAAAAATACCGTTCGTCTGATTTCGAACCTAGTCCCATCCATCATTCAGTGCTTCTCTGTCTGTGGTAAGGGGACCCTTTTCTGGTTTGTTTTTAACTTCCAACAAGTTGCAGATCCTTTCATAACATCTAATAGAAATGGATGACTGGAAAATAAAATTTAAGAAGACACACAAAGTACAAGCCAAATTTTTTTTTGTGATTGATTTCTGTAAACATGAAATTATCCTCTCAAGTTGCTACCAGAAACTTCTGAACGTCTACCCCCCATTTCAACGCTTTTATCATCCTATGCTGGCAGTAAACAGTTTTGAGAATCCACCCCAGTCTGAAGGCCCACTCCGAGTGGCACTAATTTTAAGAATGTCTGAAGATGTAATTTGACTTGCTTGATTTCATCCTCACCTGCTACCCCCTCCCAGGTGGCTCAGTGGTGAAGAATGCTCGCGCAATGCAGAAGACACAGTTCAATCCCTGGGTTGGGAAGATCCCCTGGAGAAGGAAATGGCAACCCACTCCAGTATTCTTGCCTGGAGAAGCCCATGGACAGAGGAGCCTGGCAGGCTACAGTCCATGGGATCACAAAGAATCGGACATGACTGAAGCAATTTAGCATGCACACACATGTCCTTCAGCTAAATTCCAAACTTACTCCCACTCTCTGGTCTAAACACATAACAAAACTTCTTCTGGGAGCATTCCTGTGGAAAAGGACCCAGTTTTCCTCCCTATCATAAACCTCAGCAGTTCTCCATAGTGGATAGCTTCCAACCCACGTGTCACCTTGTGTTTTAAATTTATTCATCAGTTTTGTTTAAAAAAAATAATTTTCAGTAACCTCTAAAGAAATGCTTTCTCTCTTACTTCAAAATATTCAAATGACGGACTGCCCATTCTTCTCGCATGAACAAATTACACCTGGCTTCTTTCCACCTGGTAAGTAAACAGGAATCGTGTAGGATGGAGAGTTGGCTTGTCCTCCCTATGATGTCTGTCTGTCAACCAGTGTTGTTTTGTGGTGAGTCCACTGGCCTGGGAATGTTAATAACCCTGGCTTCACGGGTAATTTGGGGTGAGGTATTCATTCTGTTCTTCATTTAGCTCCTCTGCAAAATGGGACAAATAATAATACCGCGTGATCTGGAAGCCATAACAAGATGATGGGAATCAAAGTGGTCACCTCCATCTAGCCATGAACTCGAGGGCTGCACAAATGCAGAATGAAATGTTATCATTCTTCAGGGGAGCTGGATTTCATGAAGAGCTCTGTATTTTACTCCCTTTTTTTTTTTTAATAAAAGAAGTAAAGAAAAAAATAAACGATTGCAGCCTGGGATACATGGGTTACAGTCTCTGTTGCTTGTTAGAGCCAGTAAAAGGCCATACTGACTCGAAAAGTTAATCACAGGGCACTTTCGAAGGGTTTTATCAGGCCCGGTTGCGCATACAATAGGAAAAATATTGTGTGTCTTCAGGCATTATTTGCATTTTAATTTTTTGTATTTATTTTTAATTTATTTTTAAATTGAAGTATAGCTGATTTATAACGTTACAGGTGTACAGCAAAGTGATTCAGTTATACTTATATTTTTTCATGTTCTTTTCCATTGTAGTTTATTACAAGATATTGAATATTAAATATAGTTCCCTGTGCTACACAGTAGGACCTTGTTATTTATCTACTTATATATAGTAATGTGTATCTGTTAATCCCAAATTCCTAATTTTTTCCCTGCCCCTTTGGTAACCATAAGTTTGTTTTCTATGTCTATGTAGATTTTAAATTCTAAATCACTACATGAAATATATGGTCTGGTTTAGACTACCCAACCAGACATCTTGGCCTGGTTTCCTTGCTCTAGAGCTCTCTCTTAATAACCAAACAGAAAAAAAACAGGGCTTTTTTCAAATTTGCTAGTCAATGTGCTGTAAACATGGGTCTGAGGTTAGAATATTGAATTCCATGAATATCAACAATCTGTCTTACCCCATTAATCAGAGGTTTACAATCTCTGCAGGCTCAGGAGCCATGGGGCCGTCACTGATAATTCTCTGTCAAAGAGAAATGGAATCATCTAGACGTGTGCTTGAAGAGGAATTTTTCCCCTTGTTGATTTTATGTAGGAAATGATTATTAAAAAAATGTTGGCTCACAGGGTGGCTTGGGGGCTTGGGGAGGACACCTCATGTTGGGGAGGGAGGAGACCCGGGTGACACACATACCCTGTTGACGGGGCTCTGTGAACCCAAAGAGGTTCACAGTTTGTTGGGCTGAGTCTCCTTGGGGACCTCTTTCAGAGCAGTGATACTGTGTGCATGCGTGCTAAGTGACTTCAGTCGTGTCTGACTCTTTGCCACTCCATGGACTGTAGCCCCCCAGGCTCCTCTGTCCAGGGGATTCTCCAGGCAAGAACACTGGAGTGGGGTGCCATGCCCTCCTCCAACCTTCCCGAGGATCTTCCCGACCCAGGGATTGAACCTGCATCTCTTAGTCTCTTGCATGAGCAGGCAGGTTCTTTACCACTAGTGCCACTTGGGAAGCCCAGCAGTGACACTAATCACCCTCAAATCCACACCCCCTCCCCTGCGCTAATATACCACACTTGAGTTGTTTTATCCAGAGACAGACATCGGCTCAGTTCCGATTCCCTAAACTCCAATGACATGTCCCTCTTCCCAGTGGGAAAGCATGATTGATGAACTGAAAGCTGTGTTTCTTAAGTCTGGTCTCCCTTCTCCCCAGCTAGCTCCACCCTTTTCTTTGGGATCCTTGGTTGGAAATGCTGAAGACTATGCAGGCTGGCGACTGCCTCCGTGAGACTCCAGGTCCACGTTCAAGTCCCCAGAGGTCAGCACAGTTAATTCCTGCATTCATATATGCATCGTCCGTGATGCAGTTCATGCTATATGTCACGAAGTATGCTTGATTCTCCAGGTTAGGGATACTTGCTTTGTGTGGGGCTTTAACACATGAGCAATGGCGGAGGAGTCAGAGACCTTCAGTTGTACCCCCGCCAAGCACAGCTAGAGACTAGAGACACAGTTTAAAGGAGTTTGGACAGAGTAATTATCTGGAGAAGGAGAATACTAGCACCTCTGATTTTGGTCCCTAAGACTACAGGACTTCCAGAAAAATCCATCCCCAATCTCTAGGACTGACGTAGTTTCACCCTGAATTTCCTTGGTCATCACTGAGGAGACAGGCTGGGGTGGAGTGACTTTGGTTTAGGTCCTTCCCCACAAAAATGTACTTCTAAGTCACTTCCAGTCACTGTTTCACTGAAGACTTGGGTGGCATGTGTTGCTATGACAGGCAAAATTATTTCCCACCAAACACGTCCTTGTCCTAGTTTCCAGGATCTGTGAATATGTTATGTCACATGGCAAGGGTCAGTTAAGGCTGCTAACAAGCTGAACTTATAACAAGGTTAGTGTGGATTATCCGGGTGGACACAATGTAATCACAAGAGTCCTTAAATGTAGAAGACAGAGGCAGAGGGTCAGTGTCAGAGGGATGTGACGTGACAAAGACTGTACTGGCCATTGCCCGCTTTGATGACGAAAGAAGGGAACATGAGCTAAGAACGCAGGCAGAAAGAAAGCGAGAGGCTGGAAAAGGCAAGGAAATGGATTCTCCCTTAGAGCCTTCGGAAAGGAGAACAAGCCTGCTGACACCTGGATTTTAGCCCAACCAGACTCATCTCTGACCTCCGGAACCATAATAAATTGCCTCTCATCTTAAGCCACTTTCTGGTAATTTGCTACAGTAGCAATAGCAAATGAACACAGTTGCCTCAGTGTTTTCCTCTAGTTGACAAAAATTACAAAAGAACTAATTTTGTTCTCGAAATTGTGGCAAGTCAAGTGGGAACAGAGGTTTAGAGCAGCGGCTGGTGCATAAAAGCAGATAAGGATGGACTTGAGAGAACAGGCGGGCAGCAGTTGGTCTCTCTGCCCGCCTCTTGTGAGGACAGGCACGAGGTCGCCAGACTCTCCCTGATGTTGGTTCTTCAGAAGCCACCCTGCCATCTCCTTAGAGTATCATGGTTTCCATTTTTCCCAATGCCTCCTCCTCTTAAAAAAATGTTCTTTTCATAGGTAACCCTGCTCCGTTGGAAAGATGTAAGTTTCAGACTTCCTTCCTTGGTGATGCGCTTGCTGGTCAGCTGGTTCTAGGGGCAGCCAGCAGGTCCGCTGTTGCATTTGCCAATTTCCACGGTGTAAATGTTTCCACCAGGGCTGATGTAAAGCTACCAACTTAAAATGCAGAGGTGGGAAGAGATTGGTTTGGGCAAGCTCCAGCGTACTGCAAGCAGTGTCTGAAGCACCCCCAGAGGGCTGCTGAAGTGCAGGGGCTCTGGGTTTTCAGAAGGCACAGCACACTTTAATAGCGGTTTGACTCTTTCTATAAACAGCACTGCGGAGTCTTTCAAAGCAGTTGTGCCTCATTTTACAGCTGATTCTGGAACTAAAGGCCCTCACCCCTGGGCTGCAGCTGCTCGGGACTGGAGAGAATTCTGGAGACCCAAAGAGCTGAGTCACAAGCTGACACGAGTTGATTAAAAACCCTGGTCACCATGGGCAAGCCCAGTTCGAACTCTGGAGTATGCTTTCTAGAATTCTTTCCTTTTTACAGTTATTCTTCAGTCTAGTCTGACTTTATAAGGTTATTTGAAAACCACTGAAACCTGAAACCATAGGTCTCAGGGAAATTATTAGGAGAGCTTTCATCAAATTAATATGTCTCATTTTATAGCCATCATGCCTGAATGTACCAGTCATTCTCATTTCTATCGCTGACCGGACCAGGCGTACCAGTTAGTAATTTGGTGTGAGATACTTACACCAGTTTGTTGGAGGAAGTTTAATGCACATGTAGGAGATATCGCATGTGCTTCATGATATGACCGTTGACTTTCAGTCAGGAATACGAGAAAGGGAATAATGATACCAACTGCAGATTGTTAGAAGGGGGAGTTAATATTTGTTAAGCACTTAGACTCATCGTAGGTGCTTTAGAAGTGTTTGCTCCGTAGAGAAAGGACTTGTGAACACAGGAGGAGTGAAGGAGAGAGTGGGGTGAATTGAGAGAATATCGTGCGTGTGTGCTCAGTCGCTCAGTCGTGGCCGACTCTTTGTGACCCCATGGACTGTAGCCCGCCAGGTTCATTCTGTCCATGGGATTCTCCAGGCAAGAATACTGGAGTGGGTTGCCATGTCCTCCTCCAGGGGATCTTCCCAACCCAGGGATCAAACCCAAGTCTCCTGTATTACAGGCGGATTCTTTACCATTGAGCTACCAGGGAAGCCCAAGAGAATAGCATTGACATATATATGTATGTGCTACCCTGCGTAAAATAGCTAGCAAGAAGCGGCTATGTGGCACAGTGAGCTCAGCTGGGTGCTCTGTGATGACCTAGAGAGATGGGAAGGGGGTGGGGTAGGAGGGAGGGGTTACATGTATACATACAGCTAATTCACTTCTTGGTACAGCAGAAATGAACACAACATTGTAAAGCAATTATACTCCAATTTAAAAAACCGAAAAAAGAAGTGCCTGCTCTTTGTTAAGGAAATCAATATGACTTTAAAGAATTGAGAACTTAAGAAGCCTTTGACTTGGGACTTATCACTCAATGCTATAAACACAAATCACAGCATAACCAAACAGTTTCTCCCTTGCAGTCTTTTACAGAAGTTTTATCCCCCACTCTCCCTATTTCATTGAAACTGGACACTCGCAGTGACTCTGCCCTCCCAGTTGAGCTCCTGGGACCGCACGGTCTCAGCAGCCCGTCAGAATAAGCTCTGACCATTACAGTGGGTGAGAGCCCCGTGCAGCCGCTCTCTGCATCATTTAGATGGCCTTGGTGACTTCCCCTCCAAGTGTGCACACTGGCAGGCTGCCACATGCAAGAGCACTTTCTTATTCGCCCAACCACATGGCCCCAACTTGAATGAGGTGGCCCCTTCCCTACAGCCTCTGTGCTCCCCCTCCTGATTCATTCCAAAGGCCAGGTGATGGTCTGGCCTCTGTGGGCTCTGTTCGCTGTGCTCAGGGTTATAAATCAGGGTGCTCCGGCTGATGGGCGTGGAGGCCGGAAGACATCTGTCTGCCAGCGGGGAGAAGGAGGTGCTTGCAGCCACCGGGCTGACTACAAGCTCTAAGGCTCCCGGGAGTGGGAAGGCTGGGATGAAAGGAAAGGCGGACATTAAGGATGCTGGACCTACATTTTCCAGAGCACATCTTCATCCCATTGTGAATTGATATGCAGCCCTGGATTTCATCAACGGCATAAAACCTCAAAGTCAGCCCGGAGGGACAGCCTGCCATTTCGTACTCACTGACAATTAGAAGGCAGGTCCGAGAGGCCTGCCCTGCCTCAAGTTGGAACTGTTGAGGGTGTGTGCGTCATACGGACGCACACAGAAAAAGTCTTTGCCTAGAAATTGAAGCCAGTTCCTTTTTCCTGTGTTTGTTTTGCAATCCACCCTTGGAAGGGAAAGTTGCGTAGGAAGGCAATAATTCTCCAAGGCACACCACTTCAATTAAGAGATAGAGAAGCCCAGAGGAGCCCAGGGGTTTCAGGAGGAGCCAACCGCAGATTAATGGATGTCAAAGAATGCTGCATTCGAAGCTGATTTATGTCTATTCGTGTGTTCCGAAGTGTTTAACTCATGGGCATTCCTTAATAGTAGCACGATCCCACAACCACTTTCATTTGGGGGGATGGGGATGACAGGGTCTTGTTAATTTGGCTGAGCTTTAATAACCTAGCTCTTTCTTACAATGCTCCTGCAGAAAGCATTTTTGTAAACTGAGAACAGTGTCCATCCAGTCCCCTCTGTGTCTCCCTTCTCTAGTCCCACACGCTCCTTGGCTGTTTATTTTTTTTTTGGCCATACCATGAGGCATGATCTTAGTTCCCTGACCAAGAATTGAACCAGCACCCCCTCCCTGGAAGCCTGGACTTTTAACTACTGGACTGCCAGGGAAGTCCCTCCTTGGCTATTCTTAATATAGTAATTATTTTCTTCCTCTGAACCAGAAATTGTCCTGACTCCATTCACCCCAATCTCAGGTGTCTCATACTTAGGGTGGTTTGAGCAAAATTAGCTCAGCCATTTCTTTTGCAGAAGAGGGATGGAGGGAAATCCATGTGCTTCCTAGGATAAGCCTAAGTCATTCATTTTTTTAAAAAATTCATTTTGTTTTACTTGGAGGACATTCACTTAGCATCTACTATGTGGGCGCTCCACACCAGGCAGGAAAGATTTGGAAAGAAAAAGACTTCCCACTTTGCACGTGAGCTCCCAGTCTAGTAGGGGTGGCAGATGAGAAAACCTGTAATTACAGTAAAGTGAGACACTTTGGGGGAAGGCTTCTAGGACTAGAGGACCGTGGCGCTGAGTACTGAGGGGCAAGTGGGAGTTGGCCAGGTCTAGAGATGAGCCCACTTGGACCCGAGAGGGAGTTTGTCCTTTTCCAGGAAGTGCAGGCAGCCTGTGCTGGATGGAGCACGGGGTGGTGGGGACAGAGCTGTGAAGTAATGAAGGATCTTCCATGAAACAGGGCTGTGAGGTAGGTGAAGGGTCTTCCATGGAACAGGGCTGTGAGGTAGGTGAAGGGTCTTCCATGGAACAGAGCTGTGAGGTAATGAAGGGTCTTCCATGAAACAGGGCTGTGAGGTAGGAGAAGGGTCTTCCATGGAACATGGTTGTGAGGTAGGTGAAGGGTCTTCCATGAAACAGGGCTGTGAGGTAGGTGAAGGGTCTTCCATGGAACAGAGCTGTGAGGTAGGTGAAGGGTCTTCCATGGAACAGAGCTGTGAAGTAATGAAGGATCTTCCATGAAACAGGGCTGTGAGGTAGGTGAAGGGTCTTCCATGAAACAGGGCTGTGAGGTAGGTGAAGGGTCTTCCATGAAACAGGGCTGTGAGGTAGGTGAAGGGTCTTCCATGGAACAGAGCTGTGAGGTAATGAAGGGTCTTCCATGGAACAGAGCTGTGAGGTAGGTTAAGGGTCTTCCATGGAACAGGGCTGTGAGGTAGATTAAGGCTCTTCCATGGAACAGAGCTGTGAGATAGATGAAAGGTCTTCCATGGAACAGGGCTATGAGGTAGGTTAAGGGTCTTCCATGGAACAGAGCTGTGAAGTAGGTGAAAGGTCTTCCATGAAACAGAATGTGAGGTAGATGAAGAGTCTTCTGTGGAACAGGGCTGTGAGGTAATGAGTCTTACATGGAACAAAGCCATGAGGTAGATGAAGGGTCTTCCATGCATGTATGTGACGTGGGATGAGCTACTCTGAGCCCCTTTTAGAAAGACCTCACTGCCCAGCCTTTCAAGACAAGGTCATACTCTTCTTGGGGTTCCCCCAGCCAATGGCTGAGCAAGAAGGTCCCTTGCCACCTTCCATAGGATTCCTCCAATGGTCAGTCTATGCTCTTGACTCCCCTAGGGTCCCTGGCACAGGTAGGGGAATTTGAACATAGTGGCCACCTAGATGCTTTTGACTGATGATAATGCAGAACTTCAAAATCCCAATACATGAGACAATGGAGGTGAATCCATCTCTCTACATCCCCTTTCTTCCTCTCACAAACACACCCTCCCTATTATTCCTTTATGGACACTGGGACTGTGTCACTGTGATGCTACTGGAAAAACCATGTGACGGAACTGAGTGCCATTTGTATCTAAGAAAGTGATCAACTTAATCAGGTAATCAATTTGACACTTTTTTATTGCTGAATTGAGTGGTTTTGAATTTACCAGTGCTTTGCTGTCTTATAGACCTGAAATTAGTGATCTTCCCTGTAGCTCAGACCTAAAATTATATCAATATGCTAAAGCCATTAATATCAGTAAACTACAAATAACACGGCATTTACGATATAAGGCCAGTAAATTATTTTAAGTGTGTATTCAGTAGCTCAGTCATGTTCGACTCTTTGTGACCTCATGGATTGTAGCCCCCAAGGCTCCTCTGTCAGTGGAATTCTCCAGGCAAGAAAACTGGAGTGGATTGCCATCTCCTTCTCCAGGGGATCTTCCTGACCCAGGATCAAGCCCACATCTCTTGCATCTCCTACATTGGCAGGCAGATTCTTTACCTTTGCACCACCTGGGAGTTTCCAGATATTAAGCCGACTTACTCAAAAAATTGGTAACAAAAGGAAAATTACATCAGGGTTATAAGCTAGACTTGATTTTGAGGAAAACTCTTCATTATGAAAAGATGCTAGCTAATAAATACCAAATAAGTGATCAAATTAGAAAATCACCATTTTGTAACCTTGAATGAAATAAATGTTCAGTCAAGGATCCTTGGTGGATGCTAGAAGGATTCAGGGGAGAGTGGTTGAGAAGTCCTCTGATGATCCGAGATGACTTACTCGTCTTAAGAGTGAACAGACAACTTTATAGTGGAGATAGGGATCCGTAGGCATCCTCTTAACCCAAACACGATCTTTTCGTCCCTAAGAGTGGGGTGACCTGGCACTGACGTCACACAGTAGGAAGTACACAGCTCCAACAGAGAAGGTTTCTTGGCAAAAAAATGTTTAACATGAAATTAACCAATTCTTAAGATCGAATTGCCAGTGTACCAGGAAATAACAGGGGCTAACGGACGGCCAGGGAAGACAGCAAACACAATACAGGCTATGCAGGAATATATTCTTATTCCTTAGATGCTTACTAACTTACATTGTAATGTAGCGTCATTGCTAAGCTATCCTAGTAGTGTCTGTCATTTATTTTGAATTACAACAAAAACACAACAAGTTGCCACTTATATGGCACAATATTAACAACTGTTAAATCTAGATGGTGAGTATACGTTCATTCATCATCCTACATTCTCTTCTTTTTCTCTATGTTTGAAATGTTTAACAATATAAAGTAGAAAAGGGAGTTGCTGAAAGACAAAACATTTTAAGATGAAAGCTTCTAGAGAATGTACCTAGTTTTCACCATGTATTTTAATGGTTCTGTGTAGAAAGTTGCATATTCTCAGGGGCTTTGTGAAAACGATGCTAGTTCAGAAACAATTCAAGTTGGAAAAATAAGCCATCCAGAAACAGAAATGCATAGTATATCCCCTGTAACACCCTTACTGCAGGATAGTAAAGAAAGTAATTATGTCCTGTGGTTAATACTGTGCAAAGTAGTGTAATTAAAGTGCTTTTAAAACCTCTTCCTGTACTTCTTATCATGGAGAGCTTATTCAATGTTGTTGTGTTCAACTCTTTGTGACCCCATGGACGGCAGCACACCAGGCTCCTCTGTCCTATCTCCCATGGTTTGTTCAAACTCATGTCCATTGAGTCGGTGGTGCTATCTAACCATCTCATCCTCTGCTGCCCCCTTCTCCTTTTGCCTTCAGTCTTTCCCAGCCTCAACAACATCAATTGCTCTGTTCTGTTCTTTCCCCACAATATAACACCAGTGGTGTTCAAAGTGGCATAAAACATCCCAAGAGCCTGTGTCCTTCAAAGTCAAAGACAAGCAGTATCCACTGCTCCACTTTGAAGACTACGGACCCCAGGATACAGAGCAGGCCGTCGGGTTGGAAGGATTCCAGTGGTGAAGGAGTGAACGTCATACCCAACCGCAGGCTGAAAAGATGGAGGTTCTTGGACTGGAATGCCTTTGGAGCTGAAGGAATGCCATTACGTCTAGGTGCCCTGATTGATGTGCAAGGACCCTGCCAAATTCCCTTCTCCAGACTGGAAATTCCAGGATACTGCTGGTACCAGTGAGTGGCATTTTCTTGGACTGTCCCCAGGAGTCATAAACTACTCTGCCCACCTCTACATGCCTAAGGAATGAAGGGTGAAGATCATCATATAGATGTTTAAATTACCTTAACAACATCACATTGAATTGACCTGGGAAGAATGTACAGAGGGTGGATGGAGTCTGACTGAATCGTCTCAAGCCCGTTTCTCAAGGGCTCCCTCCTCCCTCAGTGAAATCAGATACAGCAGGGGGATTGCCAAGTTGAGACTGCACTGAAGCACAACAGGCTTTGTTTTACAAGCGTCTTTTTATGATTCTGTAATCGGCTGAGTCCAGCGGAGCCCTGTGCAGTCAGGAGACGATGTGCTCTGGGATTGTTATCCCAGGCTTTTACTGCCCGTGGTTGGGCTTGTTTTGTTTTGTTTGGGGGTCACTATGTAATTCCAGCCCCGGCGTCATCTGCATCTGTGCAGGGGGCTCATGTGGGTTGTGTGCTTGTGAACTGGATGTGTTCCCCAAAGAGCAGGGAGCACCCCAGGGGTGCACCATGCAGCCTTCTAACTCAGGTTGATGTGGCCCATGTATATGGCACCGTGGGCGACCTGCCCTCTGCAGAGGCTGGGCTTCTGCTTCCTGGGCATTAAAAAAATTTTTTTGGCCAAGCCACAGGGCATGTGGGATCTTATAACTCTGACCAGGGATCAAACCTGCAACCCCCACAGTGGAAGCTCAGAGTCCTAACCAGTGGATAACCAGAGAAGTCCCTGGGTTTGTGCTGTCTCTCCAGCCACAGCTCCCCATGGTGACTGGGGATGGGAGAGGAGATATTGTGAAAAAGAATATATATTTATATAACTGAATCCCTTTGCTGTACAGCAAAAATTAACACTACATTGCTAATCAACTATACTTCATAAAATATTTTGAAAATGAAAAAAAGTTAAAAAATTAAAAATAAAAAAGAGGAGATTCTTGGTCTTCCTAGCACCTCACTTAGCTGACACAGGAGATTTATTACCATCCCTCAGCTCTTACATGGCAATAAGTGAGAACAAGTATCATTTCATATCAACCTAAGAATTTTGAAGCCTAGCTAAATTCCTTTTTTCTATCTCCAGTGAGTGTGGGAATTAGGGCTGCTTTAACTGTGGGCTCTGAAGTCAAGAACGTTAATTCAAACTTGATTCTGCTACTTTTAACTGTGTAACCTGGCAAACAACTGAATATAAGCCTCGGTTATCTCATCTGTAAAATAGGTCTAAGGATGATTCAGATTTCACAAGGCCTTTGAGAGGAATGAAGGAAGTGATATATGCAAACTGCTCAGCTCAGCTCCTGGTATACAGTCAACGTTCCCTAAATGACAACAATTTTCATTTCCAATTTTCATTTTCAATTCTCCTTCCTGCTCCATGTCAAAACTAAGGATGTGTCTTACCAAATGACAATGGAGGGTATTTAAAAACAGTGACCCCTAGGGGTCTATAGGTAAACACACTGTGAAAGTTGGAGAAGTGAATGACAGCAGTAGGTATTAACACTGCAGTCACTGCAGTTCGAAAGATATATAGACAAAGATGTGAATGATAGTTACAGCGTCTTGGGGCCCGTCTAAGTCTGGGTGTTATTTAGAAGCTTGACCACATGGTTTTGAAATTCTGCACCTGATATGAAAGCTTTGTTTTATGAACTTTCCTCTGTACACACTATCCCCAGCAAAACCACCAGAGTGATACAACCTTTAGAAGCAAAAACATATCAATAGGTGGCCAAAATAATAACACCTAAGTTTCCTAATTTATTTACTCTCTAATAAGTCTTAAATTATTTATTTTATATTGGGAACACCCCAAGGATCTAAAATAATTGCTAGAATTACATGAACTGAGCAAGGTCACAAAATACAAAGTCAATACAAGAAAAATCAAGTTTTATTTCTGTATGCCTACACTTGAAAATGAGACCAAAAAAAATCAACTCCATTTATAATGGAATTCCAAACTTCAACTACCTAGAAATAAATCTACTGAAAGACGTTTAAGACCTATGTGTAAAAACTGTAAAGCATTCCTAAGAAAAATGAAAGATACTGAAATAAATGGAATATATCCATGTTCATTGACTGGAAGACTCAATACTGTTAAGATGTCTGTTTTCCCTAAAATTATGTATTTGTTCAACACAAGCCCTACAAAAAATTCCAGGAAGTTTTTTTTTTTTTTAAGAAACGAATGAGTTGAGTCCAAAAGGATCTAGAATATCCAAAATAACTTTGAAAAAGAAATACAAACTTGGAGGACTTACACTATGTGATTTCAAGACACATAATACAGCTGCAGTAGTCAAGGCAGTAGGGTATCAGCATAAAGATATACACACAAACCAGTTGAACAAAACTGAGAGTCAGTCAATGGACTGACACACAGACAGTCAGTTGTCCACAAAGATGCTGAAGTAATTTATGAAGAAAACAAGTCTTTTAGTAAATATTGCAACGGCAGCCCACTCCAGTACTCTTGCCTGGAAAATCCCATGGACGGAGGAGCCTGGTAGGCTGCAGTCCATGGGGTCGCTCAGAGTCAGACACGACTGAGCGACTTCACTTTCACTTTTCACTTTCATGCATTGGAGAAGGAAATGGCAACCCACTCCAGTGTTCTTGCCTGGAGAATCCCAGGGATGGGGGAGCCTGGTGGGCTGCCGTCTATGGGGTCGCACAGAGTAGGACACGACTGAAGCGACTTAGCAGCAGCAGCAGCAGCAGCTACAACTGAATGTGCCATAATTATACCATGAAATACTATTGGGCAATAAAAAAGAATGAACTATTGACATACCCAACAACATCGATGATTCTCAAATACAGTATGTCGAACAAACGAAGTCAAACCCAAAAGAGTACATACACATTGATTCTGTTCATAGGAAATCTAAATAAAGACAAAATTAATCTCTTTATATAATCTATTAAAAAGTCAGAAAGTGAGGAGGAGGAGAGGAGATCATTTGGAGAAAGCTTGAGGGAAATTGCTGGTATGATTAAAAAAAAATGTTCTACACCTTGTTTTGACCGGTGATTACTAAGGTCTACTCATTCTCAAAGCTTGTTGAACCAAACACCTAGTATCTGTACATTTAATTTACATGAATTATACCCAAATGAAAAATTTTAAAACAAGAATGAAAAATTATTAGGGCAGAAATTATTTAAGTAGTGAACTACTCTCATATTATATCTGTTCTACATTTCTCTACTTGGTATTACAAAGACCACTCATATTGTGATGGTATGGATCATGTGGTATGATTTCTTAAATTATAGTCCTATTTGTATTTTTAGAATTCTTATCACACAAAGTTGTTTCAAGTAACAAAAGCACATTAGAATACTTTATACTGTTTGTGGTGCAATCATTTCTAAAACAAAGACATTCATTTTTGCACTTAACTAAGATGACGAGGATTCAGTTCAATTTTTTACAATCCTGTTAAATTTCCTGAAGACACAGGAAGTGAAAGTTATTAAAGCCAGTTCCCAAAGCTTTCTTCCTCCCCTCTGTCCCTCTCCCCCATGCCCTCATCTTTATTTACTGGTGATGAGAGGTTTAAGAAATAAAGCCATATTTAGCAAAAAAAAGAAAAAAAGTCAAACTGAAAAACAGACATCCTTGTCTCTCCCTAAGAATAAAAATGGGTAGAGCATGTCATCATATTATCTTCTTATGGAATTCTCTATACCAAATTCTCTTACTATGGAATTGAAGTTTCTACTTTTGCAAAGGAATCAAGATTACTAATGCTGGTTATGCTGCTTGGTTGTTGTCTCTCTTGCCATCAAGCAATGTGCAGGGGCCCCCTTGGGTTTACCCCTGACTCCTCTCTTGGGTTGATAAGCTTTCACTGACCCTGATGCTTAGCGACATCAAACTGTGATCATCAGCCAAGGATAACTCATCCATGAGTGAAGTCAGGAAAAGGGGGCTTCCCAGGTGGCTCAGTGGTAAGGAATCTACTTGCCAGTGCAGGAGATGCAGGAGACACAAGTTTGATCCCTGGGTTGGGAAGATCCCCTGGAGGAGGAAATGGCAACCCACTCCAGTATTCTTGCCCGGAGAACCCCATGGACAGACAAGCCTGGCAGGCTACAGTCCATGGGGTCACAAAGGATCAGACAGGATTGAGCATGCACACATTCTACTTATGATATATATGCCAGGCATGACTTACATTAATAATCTCCACATACTGCCCTGAGGTAGGACTATCATGAATCCTATCCCATGAAGCACAGAAATGTTACATAACTTACATCTAATAAGTAACCGAGCTGGAGTCTGACTCCAGGTGATTTGTCCCCAGAGTCCATGTTCTTAGCCACCATCTCACGCAACCTAATGCTTTAGCAAAAGGCAACAAATAAAGCAGAAGCAGGTGACGCTGCTGTGCATACTGTTTGATGATAGAGACAGTCTCAGGAGCAGGCACTTTGTTCACGGGAAGCACAAACAAGATTTATTGGCATAGACGGACATTCCTAAACACAACTCTCGTGATTTCATAGATGTTAATGGTCTTGAGTTGTATAACCTTGCATCTGTTGATGAAGTGCCTCTGGATTTATACCTGGTTTCACTTTACTCCTGAGAAGGAGCCATCTTGCTTTCAGAACATAAAAAGCGTCACCACCTTTCTGGTGAAATGAGCTCGTCGACCCTGAGAACAATTCTCTCCAGGATTCTGTAATGGAGATGCAATGACGCTTCTGCAGTCGCCCCCCCTGGAGATGCCTGTGCAGTCCAGAAATGAGCTGGAGTTTCTTTCCTTTGGAAACTGATCTTGCTATTAATCAACATGAACACAAAGTCTGTGTATCCCCAAATTCCTATCCCATGTGCTCAGTGATGAAAAGGCAGACAAACCATTCCTTCTCACCAGAGGAAGGTAAAAACAAGAATATGTTTTGCTCACATCCTTAGAGTCCATGCTAAGTTGCTTCCGTCGTGTCTGACTGTGACCCCGTGGACTGTAGCCTGCCAGGCTCCTCTGTCCATGGGGATTTTCCAGGCAAGAATACTGGAGTGGGTTGCCATTTCGTGCTGCAGGTAATCTTCCCGACCCAGGAATTGAACCCATGTCTCTTATGTCTCCTGCATTGGTAGGTGGGTTCTTTACCACTAGTGCTAGATATATAAATATATATATATATCTGTTTAGATTCCAGGCAATTAGAACCACTTAATAAAACAAGTTGATGAATAACTCAACAATCATCATCTAATCTACTCACACAGAATTTTCTCTCCTTGTCTTCCTTCCATCTTTCCTTTTTTCCCCCATACACAGGGGGACATTCATTTATTCATTCATTTGATAAATATATACAAAGTACCCACGTATGGGGCACTGTTCTAGGTGCTGCCTATACAATAGCAAAAGACAAAAATGACACAAAATCCTGGCAACCATGATGCTTACAGTCTCTGGGAATCAGATAACAAACAAGAAAAAAAAAAAAAAAACACTGTCAAATGTGGTGGGCAGAGTAATGGCCCTCCAAAGATGCCCGAATCCTAATTCCAGGAAGCTGTGAATGTGTTGCCTTACAAAGCAAGAGATTTGACAAGTGTGATTAAGTTACCATCTTTCCTTTTTAAACCTCCTTGCTCATCCTGCTCCCAGCTCGCCTGCCTGCTCTGATTATTTTCACCTTCCGAGGCAGAGACTCCAACCTCAAGATAAAATTAGGCAGAGATGTAATCGACAAGCTAGAGTGCAACTCACCGCCTTGGTGTGTCCCCAGCCTGGGCGAGGTCTACACCTGAAGGCTCCTCCAGGCGCCTCTTGAGCATCTTAGTTGGCCTCTTCCCCAGGTGCCCCAGCTCCACACTTTCGCTTGGCTGGATCCTCGGGCGTCCTCTTGGTGGCTTTCCCAAGCTTGACCCCACCACTAACCAGAGCCTCCTGGCCTCTGGTCAGGCTGCACTTTGCTCGTCCTTCCTGGAGATGCTAACCTCTCAGTTGGTGTCAGATTGCTCCTGGATGGACACCCCTCAGACCTCCCAAGCACCCAAGCCTGTGGCACACACAGTTGCAGTTCTCAAAGCTGCCCTTTGGGTACTTGCCATTCCAACTCTCTCCACTCTAAAAAGGGGCCAGTGTCTCTCCGGCTCAGCTTAAATTTAGAGTCACTCTTCTTTCAACAAAAGGCCAATCAAGTGCTAAGACGGTTTCACTGACGTCTCTCCCAGCTCAGATGACCTGTTTTCTTAGGCTTCATTGTTGCTGGTCACGGCTGGTGCCTCTTGTTGCTTAAACTCAGAAGAAAGCTCAGGCTAAGAGTGGTGTTAGGAAACAGGAAGAGATCTAGAGGAAAAGCGAGCAGGTGAAGGGGGCCATGGAAGAAATACTGCAGAAAGGCAGAACTGAATTCCAGAGAAGAGGGAAGAGATGGCCCGTGGGTGAAGTCCATCCAGAAGGGGAGGAAAAGTACACATGGGAAATGATTTCTTAAGGAAAGGTGAAGCTAGGAAAGGGAAAGAAAACCATTAAGAAAGAAAGAAAGGAAGGAATGGAAGGAGAGAGAAAGAAAGAAACCTCATGATCAGGATTAAAGCTGTTTCATTGTCTGGGAAAGATAAAGGGAAAGGAACTTCTTCCTTCTGTGTGTGGAGATCCAACCAGTCCATCCTAAAGTAACTCAACCCTGAATACTCATTGGAAGGACTGATGCTGAAGCTGCAGCTCCAATACTTTGGCCACCTGATGTGAAGAGCCGACTCATTGGAAAAAGACTCTGATGTTGGGAAAGATTGAAGGCAGGAGGAGAAGGGGGGAGCAGAGAATGAGATGGTTAGATGGCATCACCGACTCAAAAGGACATGAGTTTGAGCAAACTCCAGGAGATAGTGAAGGACAGGGAAGCTGGGGAGCGGCAGTCCATGGGGTCTCGAAGAGTTGGACACAACTTCAAGACTGAACAACAACAACCAACTTTTCAAAGCAGGTTCACTTCCATTTTCCCATAAGGACCTCATCCTAATGACCAAAGTTGGGCAGACACCCCAGCTTCCCAGAGGTTGCAGGTAGAAAGTTTCAACCCTCTAATTCACCTCTAATCACTAGGTCTTTCTGGTCACCAGCCCACCCTGGGGTCCCACCCTAAGTCATCACTAGCACAAGCTCAGCAGGGATTTCTCAGGAATGACAAAGCAGACTCCTATGACTCAGGAGTTCCCACGGTATGAGGAACTCTGTGCCAGGTCTGGGACAGAGACCAAATATATTCCTTATATCTACAGTCTCCGTGCCCTGTGACATAGCAGATCTTCCCATGTGAACTCAGAGTTGATTTCTCCATTCTTGGGTCTGGGCCTTGCTTTGACCAATGGGATGGGAGAAAAATCTCCAACAGAGGTCTGAAGGGTGGATGTATTGGGGTTTGCTGCTGCTGCTGGGAATCCATTAGCCACCTGTAACAAGGGCAGGCCAGCCTCCTGGGGAATGAGATCACATGGAGAGAGACCCCAGCCTCCCCTGCCTTCCACCTGACATACATACCAGCCACAGAAGAAAGGCCATGCCAGACCATTCAGCCCCAACTGGGTGACTCAGGCCAGAAGAAATGTGCTCTTCAGCCCACAGAGTCATGAGATGTAGTCAGTGCTTGCTATTTTAAGCCACTACATTTGGGAGTGGTTTGTTACACAGAGAAATCTAACTGATACAGCAACGTGTTCCTGGCAATGAAAGTGAAAGTGAAAGTTGCTCAGTCGTGTCGGACTCTTTGGGACCCCATAGACTATACAATCCATGGAATTCTCCAGGCCAGAATACTGGAGTGGGTAGCCTTTCCCTTCTCCAGGGGATCTTCCCAACCCAGGGATCAAACCCAGGTCTCCTGCGTTGCAGGCGGATTTTTTACCAGCTGAGCCACCAGGGAAGCTCAAGAATACTGGAGAGGGTAGCTGATCCCTTCTCCAGTGGGTCTTCCCGACCCAGGAATCGAACCGGGGTCTCCTGCATTGCAGGCAGATTCTTTACCAACTGAGTTATCAGAGAATCCCATACTTGGCAACAATAGCCGGTATTTATTAAGACCTTACTAACAACACACACACTGCTAGGTGCATCCTGGTCTGCCATGGGATCTCCCTGGTCCCCTGGACAGAATCTTAAACACCATGGATGGCCAGTAGATATCATTTTAATAATTTTTAAAATGTATTTCTACTGTACCTGAATCCAGAAAGATTAAATGAATACTACAGTTAAAATGCTAGTGGAGGTGATGGAATTCCAGTTGAGCTATTTCAAATCCTCAAAGATGATGCTGTGAAAGTGCTACAATCAATATGCCAGCAAATCTGGAAAACTCAGCAGTGGCCACAGGACTGGAAAAGGTCAGTTTTCATTCCAATCCCAAAGAAAGGCAATGCTAAAGAATGCTCAAACTACCGCACAATTGCACTCATCTCACACACTAGTAAAGTAATGCTCAAAATTCTCCAAGCCGGGCTTCAGCAATACATGAACCGTGAACTTCTAGATGTTCAAGCTGGTTTTAGACAAGGCAGAGGAACCAGAGATCAAATTGCCAATATCCGCTGGATCATCGAAAAAGCAAAAGAGTTCCAGAAAAACATCTATTTCTGCTTCATTGACTATGCCAAAGCCTTTGACTGTGTGGATCACAAGAAACTGTGGAAAATTCTGAAAGAGATGGGAATACCAGACCACCTGACCTGTCTCTTGAGAAATCTGTATGCAGGTCAGGAAGCAACAGTTAGAACTGGACATGGAACAACAGATTGATTCCAAATAGGAAAAGGAGTACGTCAAGGCTGTATATTGTCACCCTGCTTATTGAACTTCTATGCAGAGTACATCATGAGAAACACTGGGCTGGAAGAAACACAAGCTGGAATCAAGATTGCTGGGAGAAATATCAATACCCTCAGATATGCAGATGACACCACACTTATGGCAGAAAGTGAAGAAGAACTAAAGAGCCTCTTGATGAAAGTGAAAGAGGAGAGTGAAAAAGTTGGCTTAAAGCTCAACGTTCAGAAAACTAAGATCATGGCATCCGGTCCCATCACTTCATGGGAAATAGATGGGGAAACAGTGGAAACAGTGTCAGACTTTATTTTTTTGGGCTCCAGAATCACTGCTGATGGTGATTGCAGCCATGAAATTAAAAGACGCTTACTGCTTGGAAGGAGAGTTATGACCAACCTAGATAGCATATTAAAAAGCAGAGACATTACTTTGCCAACAAAGGTCCGTCTAGTCAAGGCTATGGTTTTTCCAGTGGTCATGTATGGATGTGAGAGTTGGACGGTGAAGAAAGCTGAGCACCGAAGAATTGATGCTTTTGAACTGTGGTGTTGGAGAAGACTCTTGAGAGTCCTTTGGACTGCAAGGAGATCCAACCAGTCCATCCTAAAGGAGATCAGTCCTGGGTGTTCATTGGAAGGACTGATGTTGAAGCTGAAACTCCAATAATTTGGCCACCTCATGTGAAGAGTTGACTCATTGGAAAAGACCCTAATGCTGGGAAGGATTGGGGGCAGGAGGAGAAGGGGACGAGAGAGGATGAGATGGTTGGATGGCATCACTAACTCGATGGACATGGGTTTGGGTAAACTCCGAGAGTTGGTGATGGACAGGGAGGCCTGGTGTGCTGCGATTCATGGGGTCGCAAAGAGTCGGACATGACTGAGCGACTGAACTGAACTGAACTGAAAAGAAGAAAATGAAAGTGTCATAAATACAAGGAGTCAAAAAATGAAACTAAGCATAGAGCCAAAAAGAAAAAAAAAAGCAAATATAAATAAAATCTAAATGATGGTTTGGAGTAGGTATACTAGTCTGCAAGGGTTGTCGTAACAAAGTACATTGACTGGGTGGTTTAACAACAGAAATTTGTTTTCTGACAGTCTTGGAGGCTAGTCGTCCAAGATCAATGCTCTGGCAGGGTTGGTTCCATCCGAAGCCTCTTTCCTTAGCTTCTTGATGGTCATCTTCTCCTTATATCTTTAGTATGTATATGTCTGGATCCAAATTTCCTCTTCTTACAAGGACACCAGTCATATTGTATTAGGGCCCAACCTAGTGACCTCATGCATGCACACTAAGTCGCTTCAGTCATGTCTGACTCTTTGTTACTGTATGAACTGTGTAGCCTGCCAGGCTCCTCTGTCCATGGGATTCTCCCGGCAAGAATACTGGTGTGAGTTGCTATGCCTTACTCCAGGGGATCTTCCTGATGCAGGGATCAAACCTGCATCTCCCGTGGCTCTTTACCACTGAGCCACCAGGGAAGCCCCCTAGTGACCTCATTTTAGCCCAAAGGCTCTGTCCCCAAATACAGCCATATTCTGAGGTCCTGGGTGTTGGGAATTTAACACATGAATCTGACAAGACAGTCGGAGAGGGGGTGCACCACAATTCAGCCCATAGTGGTTGAAAACCACTTTGTTTTAAGCTTCCCACCACTTAAAGGGGACAACAGAGGGTGATGGTTGGATGGTATCACCGACTCAACGGATGTGAGTTTGAGCAAGCTCCAGGAGTTGGTGATGGACAGGGACTACTGGCAGGCTGCAGTCCATGGGGTCGCATAGAGTCAGACACGACTGAGCAACTGAACTGAACTGAACACTTAAAGGAAAGCCTACACTATTACACAAGTTCATATACATAAAGTCAGGAAAAACAGGACTACCCTGTGGCTAGGTTTCATCACAGACAGGGTTTCCATAATCTTTCTCATAAAATGCAAAAAAAAAAAAAAAAAAAAACCCAAAAACAGCATCTTACAACTAAAACAAGTTACAAACTCATCTTCAGCACTGGCCAGTGGTCCAAGACTGGAGAGAATGATGATTTGAGTACATTGTCTTCTCAGCCTCATTACATGAAGGAGTAGCCACTAGACAGGATGGCTGTCAACGTCTGGGCTGGTCTTTCCACTAGGATGGTTCCATTTCTTTGGAAGTTAAAGGGATTTTTATTCTCAAGAACTTTCCATTAAAATTCAACACCATGGTTGAGAACCGGTGACGGTGAGAATGACCTGGGTGTATTTACTAAAGACCCTGGAGTGTAAAGGGACAGAGAGAATTTCCTAGACCACAGATGACATATGTTAAGGAACAGTTTTCTCCATTTCACGTCTTAGGTGATATATACCAGAAGGGCATTTCTCAACGTCTCAGTAAAATTTGGTGGCTCAGACAGTAAAGAATCTGCCTGCAATGAGGGAGACCCAGATTCGATCACTGGGTTGGGAAGATCCCTGGAGAAGAAAATGCAACCCACTCCAGTATTCTTGCCTGGAGAATCCCATGGACAGAGGACTTGGGACAGAGCCCTTGGTGGGCTACAGTCCATGGGGTCCCTAAGAGTCGGACACGACTGAGCAACTAAACACTTTCAGCATCTACCTTAACTCCCAGCATCTTTCTCCTTGTAGACTGGACGTGCCGATTGTGACTTGCCCCCTCCTCAGGGAAGATAACCTGGTGAGGTCCTCCGTAGACAGCCATGCACACAGCAACAGTGACCCTCCTCTTCCTGGTCTTAGCTGATGGCCCACTGACCCAGGGACTGGCAACCTATTTGTTGGCCAGCAACCTATGACGTGTGGCTTGGCATAATAAGATATGTTCAGCCAATCAAGTTCTCTCTCTCTCTTACAGGAAATGGGCCAGATGGGAGTGTGAGTCAGGTTGTAAAACTTGGACCAGAGTCCTCAAGGGTTCAAACACAGACTAAAATTATGGGGAAGCAGAAACGGAAAGGAAGTAGAAGAAGCCATAAAGCATTAACCATAACAGAGCACACTTCTCAGCGATTAGGAACAGAAAATATCATCCAGAGAACAGAAAAGAAGTGCTGGTGAGGAAGTGGAAAAATTAGAATGTTTGTGCATTATAGGAGGAAATGTAAAATGGTGTGGCCACTGTGGAAAACAGTATGGTAATTCCTAATTAAAATCAAACAGGGATATCACGTGATCTAGCAATTCTACTTCTAAGTATATACCACTCCAAAGAGTTGAAAGTAGGGACTCAAATGGACACTTGAATGCTGATATCCAGAGCATCCTTTACAATAGGCAAGAGGTGAGACCAACCCAATGTCCACTGATAGACAGTGTTTTGAATGTGTTAGTCACTCAGTTGTGTCTGACTCTTTGCAACACAATGGACTGTAGCTTCTGTCCATGGAATTCTCCAGGCCAGAATACTGGAGTGGGTTGCCATTCCCTTCTCTAGGGGATCTTCTGGACCCAGGGATCTAACCTGGGTCTCCATAAAGAATATGCTTGCAGTGCAGGAGATCTGTCTGCATAAGCAGACAACGAAACTCCAAGATACTTAGATAACATGGAAGGAGACCACAGAGGTCATGGGAGCTTTGGTAACAAATCACTTTGATCTCTGACACATGGAAGTATCAATACGGTCCCTCTGCTCATCCCTGTCCTTTGGCTTGAGCTGCAGGTTCTGATGGAGCATCAGTGGGTACCAGGCACATTTCCAGGCCCCAGGGATACAGCAGGGAACCAAGTAGAAAAGGAATCCCTGCCCTAGTGAGGGAGACAGACAATTACAAGAGGAATCCTCAAACTACAGGGGGACTTTGACCAAGATAAGCACCAGCGGGAAAAATAACACAGGGAACAGGATTGAAGATCTGACATGGTTCAGTTCAGTTCAGTTCAGTTCAGTTCAGTCGCTCAGCCGTGTCTAACTCTTTGTGACCCCATGAACCGCAGCATGCCAGGCCTGTCTGTCCATCACCAACTCCCAGAGTTAACCCAAACTCATGTCCATTGAGTCAGTGATGCCATCCAACCATCTCATCCTCTGTTGTCCCCTTCTCCTCCTGCCCTCAATCTTTCCCAGCATCAGGATCTTTTCCAATGAGTCAGCTCTTCCCACAGGTGGCCAAAGTATTGGAGATTCAGCTTCAACATCAGTCCTTCCAATGAACACCCAGGACTGATCTCCTTTCGGATGGACTGGTTGGATCTCCTTGCTGTCCAAGGGACTCTCAGGAGTCTTCTCCAATACCATAGTTCAAAAGCATCAATTCTTCGGCGCTCAGCTTTCTTTATAGTCCAACTCTCACATCCATACATGACCACTGGAAAAACCATAGCCTTGACTAGAAGGACTTTTATTGGCAAAGTAATGTCTCTGCTTCTTAATATGCTGTCTAGGTTGGACATAACTTTTCTTCCAAGGAGTAAGCGTCTTTTAATTTCATGCTGTAGTCACCATCTGCAGTGGTTTTGGAGCCCAGAAAAATAAAGTCAGCCACTGTTTCCACTGTTTCCCCATCTATCTGCCATGAAGTGATGGGACCGGATGTCATGATCTTAGTTTTCGGAATGTTGAACTTTAAGTCAACTTTTTCACTCTCCTCTTTCATTTTCATCAAGCGGCTCTTTAGTTCTTCTTCACTTTCTGCCATAAGTGTGGTGTCATCTGCATATCTGAGGGTATTGATATTTCTCCCGGCAATCTTGATTCCAGCTTGTGCTTCCTCCAGCCCAGCGTTTCTCATGATGTACTCTGCATATAAGTTAAATAAGCAGGATGACAATATACAGCCTTGACATACTCCTTTTCCTACTTGGAACCAGTCTGTTGTTCCATGTCCAGTTCTAACTGTGGCTTCCTGACCCGCATACAGATTTTTCAAGAGGCAGGTAACTGGTCTGGTATTCCCATCTCTTTCAGAATTTTCCACAGATTATTGTGATCCACACAGTCAAGGCTTTGGCATAGTCAATGAAGCAGAAATAGATGTTTTTCTGGAACTCTCTTGCTTTTTCAATGATCCAGCTGATATTGGCAATTTGATCTCTGGTTCCTCTGCCTTGTCTAAAACCAGCTTGAACACCTGGAAGTTCACTGTTCACTTATTGCTGAAGCCTGGCTTGGAGAATTTTGAGCATTACTTTACTAGTGTGTGAGATGAGTGCAATTGTGCGGTAGTTTGAGCATTCTTTGGCATTGCCTTTCTCTGGGATTGGAATGAAAACTGGCCTTTTCCAGTCCTGTGGGCACTGCTGAGTTTTCCAAATTTGCTGACATATTGAGTGCAGCACTTTTACAGCATCATCTATTAGAATTTGAGATAGCTCAATTGGGATTCCATCACCTCCACTAGCTTTGCTCATAGTGATGCTTCCTAAGACCCACTTGACTTCACATTCCAGGATGTTTGGCTCTAGGTGAGTGATCACACCATTTCTGTCCTTTATTGAGCCCATCTTTGCATGAAATGTTCCTTTGGTATCTCTAATTTTCTTGGAGAGATCTCTAGTCTTTCCCATTCTACTGTTTTCCTCTATTTCTTTGCATTGATCTCTGAGGAAGGCTTTCTTATCTCTCCTTGTTATTCTTTGAAACTCTGCATTCAAATGGGTATATCTTTCCTTTTCTCCTTTGCTTTTCGCTTCTCTTCTTTCCCCAGCTATTTGTAAGGCCTCCTCAGACAACCATTTTGCTTTTTTGCATTTCTTTTTCTTGGGGATGGTCTTGATCCCTGTCTCCTGTACAATGTCACGAACCTCTGTCCATAGTTCATCAGGCACTCTATCTATCAGATCTAGTCCCTTAAATCTATTTCTCACTTCCAGTGTATAATCATAAGGGATTTGATTTAGGTCATACCTGAATAGTCTAGTGGTTTTCCCTACTTTCTTCAATTTAAGTCTGAATTTGGCAATAAGGAGTTCATGATCTGAGCCACAGGCAGCTCCTGGTCTTGTTTTTGCTGACTGTATAGAGCTTCTCCATTTTTGGCTGCAAAGAATATAATCAATCTGATTTCAGTGTTGGCCATCTGGTGAAGTCCATGTGATATGGTTACCCACTTAGAATGGGAAGAGATGGAAGGACTCACAGAGAAGGTAGTGTTTGGATAAAGACCTAAACCGGTTTGGCGGAGGGGGTGATTATTGGGGGAGGAGCTGTTCAGCCTTAGGGAACAGCACGGGCAAAGGCCCTGAGGTGAGAGAGTTTGGTGCAGCTGAGTGTCAGCAAGGAACAGAATTGCCAGGTAAAATACAGGACACTCAGGTAAACTTGAATTACAGATAAAGAATGAGTAGTTTTTTACTGTGCATGCATGCTAAGTCACTTCAGTCATGTCCTACTCTTTGTGACCCTACTGACTGTAGCTTGCCAGGCTCCTGTTTTCGTGGAATTCTCCAGGCAAGAATACTGGAGTGGGTTGCCATGCCCTCCTCCAGGGGATCTTCCCAACCCAGGGATTGAACCTGGCTCTCTTATGCTTCCTGCATTAGTAGGTGGGTTCTTTACCACTAGTGCCACCTGAGAAACGTTTTTAATATGTGTGTGTGCATGCACATGCACATCAGTGTGTGTGTGTGTGTGTGTGTTAGTGGCTCAGTTACGTTCCACTTTTTGCAACCCCATGGACTGTACCCCGCCAGGCTCCTCTGTCCACGGGATTCTCCAGGCAAGAATACTGGAGTGGGTAGCCATCCCCTTCTCTTGGGGATCTTCCTGACCCAGGGATCGAACCCGGGTCTCCTGCATTGCATGGAGATTCTTTACCATCTGAGCCATGAGGAGTCCAAAATAGCGCATGTTGTAATCTTCCCTGCTCCCCCTGCGAGAGACCGTAGGGAAAGACATAGCTTCTTGGATATGACACAAGTTGTGATGACCCAGCAGTCAGGAGTGCTGAGGTCCGTTCCTTCCGGGTGCATATGCTATGCTAGCGTGAGGAAGTGCATTCCAACGAGGAATACTGCTGGGACAGCAGCGTGAGGAAGCCCGCCTGGCCTTTCTCATCCAGTCCGCCTGACGTTCTCGTCTGGTTTCCTGAGAGCCTTAGACCTACTTTTCTCAGAGTGTGCTCTGAGGAACACCTGTACCAAGGAAGGTTCTGTTAAAAAAAGGGGGGGGGGTTCCAGGAGCAGAGTTTGTGCAACACTGTCTATTTTATCCTGCCCATGAAAGATTCCAAGAAATCTTTCCATAAAATAAACCTGGTATCATTTTGCTTAATCCAGACTTCCTAAACTCATTTGACTGCAGAACCCTTTTTAAAGTATTATCTTTTTTTTCCTTTTATTTATCCATTTTTGGCTATGCAGGGTCTTCAGTGATTTTCATGGGCTTTCTCTTGGTGGCGAGTGGGGGGCTGCTCTTTGTGGGGGGGTGCGGGCTTCTCATCGCAGTGACTTCTGTGGAGCACAGGCTCAAGGCATGCGGCTTCCGTAGTTGCAGTACATGTCTTGGGTAGTTCAAGTGTTGGGACTCAATAGCTGTGGCGCGTGAGATTTAGTTGCTCTCGAGGCAAATGGGATCTTCCTGGACCAGGGATTGAACCTGTGGCTCCTGCATTGGCAGGCGGATTCTTATCCACTGCGCCACCAGGGAAATCCCCCTATGATGGCTGATTTTTACGTGTTGACTTAGCAGGATTACGGGGCTCAGATATTTCGTCAAACATCATTGAGGATGTTTCTGTGAGGGTGGAATTGGATGAGATTTACATCTAAATTGATAGACTTTGAGAGAAATGCCGACAACCCTCCATAATTGGCCTTGTCCAACCTGTTGAAGGCCTGGTAGATATAAAAGGCTGACCTCGGGACTTTCCTGGGGTCAAGTGGCTAAGGCTCCAGGCTCTCAGTGCAGGATTTCTTGTCCCTGGTCCGGGAACTAGATCCCACGTGCCGTGACTAAGACCTGGCACAGTCAAATAAATGAATTTTAAAAAGAAATACAAAAAGGCTGACCTCCCTCGAGCAAGAAGGCATTCTGCCAGCAGGTGACTCACAGACTTCAGCTGTAACACGTGCGCTTCCTGAGTCTCCAGCCCGCCAGCTCACCTTGCAGACTTTTGGACTTGCCAGCCTCCGGTGGCTCAGATGGTAAAGAACCCACCTGCAACGTGGGAGACCTGGGTTCGATCCCTGGGTTGGGCAGATCCCCTGCAGGGGGAACATGGCAACCCACTCCAGTATTCTTGCCTGGAGAATCCCATGGACAGAGGAACCTGGCGGGCTATAGTCCATGGGGTTGCAAAGAGTTGGACACGACTGAGCAACTAAGCACATAAGCATGTGAGTCAATTCCTTAAAATATCTGTCTGTGATCTATCTATCTCTTAGTCAGTGTTTTCCAGAGAAACAGAACCAATGACACAGGCAGGCTGCTTTATTGTGCTTTGCTTTACTGCCCATCAAAGATATTGTGTGTGTTGCAGGGAGGGGTTGTTTGTTTTTAGACACTGAAGGTTTGTGGCAGTCTCACACATAAAGCAATTCTCTTGGTGCCATTTTTCCAACAGCACTGGCTCACTTCATGTCTCTGGGTCACATTTTGGTGCTTCTCACAATATTTCAAACTTGTTCATTATTATTATACGTGTTATGGTGATCAGTGATCTATGATGTTACTATTGTCATTGTTCGGGGGCACCACAAACCATGCCCCTATAAGATAAAAAACTTAACTGATAATGGTGTGTGTGTGTGGTGTGTGTGTGTGTGTGTGTGTGTGTGTGTGTGTGTGTTCTGAATGCTCTACCACTTGGCTTTTCCCCATCTCTCTCTCTCCCCTCAGGTCTCCCTAGTCCCGGAGACAAAACAATATTGAAATTAGGCCAATTAATAACCCTACAATAGCCTCTAAAGTGTTCAAGAGAAAGGAAGGGTCACGTGTCTCTTACTTTAAATAAAAAATTAGAGGGTACTTCCCTGGTGGTCCAGTGGTTAAGAACCTGCCTTGCAATGGGGGCTATGCAGGTTCAATCCCTGGCTGAGGAACTAAGATCCCACATGCTCTTGGCAACTACCAAGTCATGCCTGCCTTGAATAAGACTGGTTGCAGTGATATAAATAAATAAATAAATATTTAAAAAAATAAAAAATTAGAGATGATTAAACTCAGTCAGGAAGACGTGTCAAAAGGTGACACGGGCCAAAAGTTAGACCTCTTGCACCCATTAGCCAAGTTGTGATGGCAAAGAAAAACTTCTTGAAGGAAATTGAAAATGCTGCTCCAGTGAACACACAAATGATAAGAAAGCACCTCAGCCTTATCGTTGATTCAGAGAAAGTTTTAGTGGTCTGGATAGAAGATCGAACCAGCCATAGCATTGTGCACACACTCAATCGCTCAGTCATGCCTGACTCTTTTCAAGCCCATGGACTGTAGCCCACCAGGTTCCTCTGTCCAGGGGATTCTCCAGGCAAGAATTCTGGAGTGGGTTGCCGTCCTCTTCTCCAGGGGATCTTCCCGACCCAGCGATCAGACCCACATCTCTTGCATCTCCTGCATTGGCAGGCAGATTCTTTACCACTGAGCCACCTGGGGAGCCCCCAGCCATAGCATTCAGTTCAGTTCAGTTCAGTTCAGTCACTCAGTCATGTCTGACTCTTTGCGACCCCATGGACTGCAGCACACCAGGCTTCCCTGTCCATCACCAACTCCCAGAGTTTACCCAAACTCATTGCTTTAAGCCAAAGCCTCATCCAGAACAAGACCCTAACTCTCTCCAGTTTTGTGAGGGCTGAGAGAGGTGAAGAAGCTCAAGAAGGAAAGTTTGAAACCAGCAGAGGTTGGCTCATGAAATCTAAGGAAAGACTGTTTTTCCATAACTTAAAAGTACAAGGTAAAGCAGCAAATGCTGATGTATTTAGCAGTTGCAGCAAATTATCCAGAAAGATCTAGCTAAGATCATTAATGAAGGTGGCTACACTAAGCAAGAGATTTTCAGTGAAGATGAAAGAACCTTATATTGGAAGAAGATGCCACCTAGGACTTCTATAGCTAGAGAGAAGGCAATGCGTGTCTTCAAAGCCTCAAAGAACAGCCTAACCTTCTTGTTGGGAGCTGATACAGCTAGTGGCTCTAAGTTGAAGCCAATACTCATTTACCATTCCAAAAATCCAAAGGTCCTGAAGAATTATGCTCAATTTACTCTGCCCATGCTCTCTAAATGGAACAACGAAGCCTGGATGACAGCACGTCTATTTACAACATGGTTTACTGAATGCTTTAAGCCCACTGCTGAGACCTACTGCTCAGAAAAAAAAAAAAAATTACTGCTCGTTGACAGTGTACCTGGTCACCCGGAAGCTCTGATGGGGACGTACAATGAAGTTAATGCTGTTTTCTCGCTGCTAAGACAGCAACACAGAATCTGTTCTGCAGCCCATGGATCAAGGAGCCTTTTCGACTTTCAAGTCTTATTATTCAAGAAGCACACTTTGTAAGGCAACAACTGCCATAGATAGTGATTCCTCAGATGGATCTGGGGCAAGTAAATGGAAACCTCTGGAAGGGATTCACCATTCTAGGTGCCATTAAGAACATCTGTGATTCATGGGAAGAGGTCAAAATATTAACATTGACGGGAGCGTGGAAGAAGTGATTCCAGCCCTCATGGGTGACTTTGAGGGGATTAAGACTTCAGATAAGAAAGTAACTGCAGGTGCAGTGGAAATAACAAGAGAACTAGAATTGGGAACAGAGTCCAGGGCAGGGGCGGGGGTGAGGAAGGAGAGGGTGAAACGAATGGAGAGAGCAGCATGGACGCATATACACTATACATATGCACTACTTTGTATACATATACATTACCGTATGTAAAATAGCCAATGGGAATATGCTGTATGACTCAGGGGACTCACCCTGGGGCTCTGTAATAACCTAGAGGGGTAGGAAAGGGTGGGAGGTGGGAGGGAGGTTCAGGAGGGAGGGATCCATGTACACCTATGGCTAATTCATGTTGGTGTATGGCAGAAATCAAACCAATATTGTAAAGCAATTATCCTTCAATTAAAAATAAATTAAAAAAAAGAAATGGCGTCTAAAGATGTGAATTGCTGCAGTCTGATAATAAAATTTTAACAAATGAAGAGTTACTCCTTATGGATGGACAAAAAATGTAGTTTACTGAGATGGAATCTGCTCCTGATGAAGATGCTGTGATGATTGTTAAAATGACAACAAATAACTTAGAATATTACATAAACTTAGTTGATTAAGAAGCGTCAGGGTTTGAGAGGATTGATTCCAGTTTTGAAAGAAGTTCTACTGTTTATAAAATGCTATCAAGCAGCATGAATTGCTACAGAGAAAGCGTTCTTAAAAGGAAGAGTCAATTAATGCAGCAAACTTCATGGTTGTCATATTTTAAGAAAATGCCACACCCGCCCCAACCTTCAGCAACCACCACCGTCATCAGTCAGCAGCTATCAACATCCAGGCAAGGCCTTCCATCAGCAAAAGTATTATGATTTGCTGAAGACTCAGATGATAGCTAGTGATCTGTTTTTTTTTTTAAGCCATAAACTATTTTTCAATTAAGTATGTACATTGTTTTTTGACATAATGCTATTGCACACTCAATAGATTACAGAATAGTGTAAACATATCTTTTCTATACACTGGGAAAACAAACAATTCATGTGACGCTTTATTGCAATATTTGCTTTATTTTGTTGGCCTAGAACCAAACACGCTCTGTGTCCAGTAGATTCCTGTATATAAACATATAGAAGATTTATTAGAGGAATTTGCTCATGAGATTATGACGGCTAAGTCAAGTCCCATGACCTGCCATCTGCAGGCTAGAGGCCCAGAAAAGCCAGGGGAGTAATTCCGGTCCAGGTCCCAAAGCCTGAGAACCAGGAGTGCTGACGTGGAAGGCCGGGAGAGCAAACTTGCCCTTCTTCTGCCTTTTTGTTCTGTTTGGACCCTCAGTGGAACGGGTGAGGCCCACCTGCTCTGGTGAAGGCAATCAGCTTTACTCGGTCTACCAATTCAAAAATGCCAACCTCTTTCAGAAACCCCTTCACAGACACACCCAGAAAAATGTTTCACCAGCTCTTCTGGGCATCCGTTAGTCCAGTCAAGGTGACACAATTAACCATCACGATATATGAATACACATCCTACTGGTTCTGGTTCTCTGGAGAACCCTGACTGATACACTCTGGGCCAGCCTCCACAGAACAGCTGGGGAACATCAGTGCGAAGTCTGAGGAAGGATCCCATCACTGACGCGGTGGGAATCTCCAAGAGCCCTGCCAGGCAGGCCGTCGAGGGCCAGAGAGGCGCACAGACCAAGAGGCTTCAAACATGCGTTTCATTAGATCAACTCAGAACACGCAGCAAGAAGCAAAGGGAGAGGTCTGGGGGTGGTTGACTCACCCAGGATCAGGTGCTGGTGGGGTGGGAGGACCACACTCCTGAATCCTGGGTCATGCGGTATTCACTCAACCTTACCATCTGCCATGCCAGCCCTCCTCCTGATGGTGTGGTTACCGGGACCAGCCTACAGTCGAACCAGGAGGCTGAGCAAATGGCAGGTGACCTTGCTCTCTGAAGAATCAAAGGAGCAAGTCCACTGAGCCAATAGCTGCAGCTCATCCAGGAGCCTGTTAAGCAGCTGTGGGATCTACCTGCATTTTGAGCGGCTGAGCACACGCAGACTCAGGAGAAGAGACCCCAGTGGGTGTCTGAGTTAAGACCTCGTGAATCCTGAATTCCTCAGGGATGTTTTCTTCCATCCCTTCCAACTCCATTCAGTGCACAAGCTCTACTTTGTCTGTGACTAACGGGTCTCACGGCTTTGCCAGGTGGTGCTAGTGGTAAAGAAGCCACTTGCCAATGCAGGAGACATAAGAGATGTGGGATCGATCCCTGGGTTGGGAAGATCCCCTGGAGAAGGGCATGGCAACCCACTCCAGTATCCTTGCCTGAAAAATTCCATGGACAGAGGAGCCTGGTGGGCTACAGTCCATAGGGTCGCACAGTCGGACACAAAATGAAGTGATTTAGCTCACACAACGGGTCTGACAAACTACTTTTCTTTCACGCATGGTTTCATCCATCCTCCTTATTCATTTTTCTTATTTCCTCTAGCAAAACAGAAGAGTCCTACACACAAGAACAAACACACACTGCATTTTCAACAAGAGAAATGACAGTGGAGCTGCTGATTTGCCTAGTACTTTAAAAAAGAAATGGCAACCCACTCCAGTATTCTTGCCTGGAGAATCCCACGGATGGAGGAGCCTGGTAGGCTACAGTCCATGGGGTGGCAAAGAGTCAGACACGACTGAGCGACTTTACTTTTTCACTTTTACTTTAAAAAAGAACATTCTAGCAAAAGTGATTCATAGTTTGTATATTTGTTCTTTCAAGTAAATGCCCTTGACTAGAGATGAAGGGGAGCTTCCCAGGTGGCTCAGTGGTAAAGAACCCGCCTGCCAATGCAGGTTCGATCCTTGGGTCGGGAAGATGCCCTGGAGAAGGAAATGAAAACCCCCTCCAGTATTCTTGCCTGGAAAATCCTACGGACAGAGGAGTCTGGCGGGATACAGTCCACGGGTTCGCAGAGTCAGACACGACTGAGCGCCTGAGCACGCAGAGACGAAGGAAAAGCAAGTGGTTTTCATTTCATGAAGGTTAGAATCTGCCTTGTTTTCAAAACATACCAGAAGTTGTGGATTTTTTAAAAATGATCATCATCTTTGAGCAGAGTGAAGACATTTTAGAAGGTGACGTTTGGGGAACTCCCTGGTGGTCCACTGGTTAGGACTCTGCACTTGGACCAATGAGGGTGAGGGTTCGATCCACACAAGCCACGTGGTGCAGCCAAGGGGTGGGGGTGGGAAATCCAACCTCATATAGAAAGTGACATTTCAACCAGGAAAATGGAATGCGCTGGGCTGAGGAAGGGAAAGGGCAGCACAAAGTGCTGAATGTTTCCCAGGGATTCCTAACGGGCAGGCGGGGGATGCGGAGGCGTGGTGGGGAGGAGAGCGAGGCAATGCAATAAATTTACAGAGAGAGACAGATGCATATGTAAGTTATAAATTTCAGAGAAGATAAATAAAAGATTAGGAGTTAGAAATGCGAAGGCTGAGAGGTGTTATCTGAATGAATACATTGAATGGAGAAAATAATTTCACAACAGGATTAGCTAGAAAAATGCAACATTCCCCCGCTTTAACCAAAGGAGGCAAGGACGTTCCGAAGAAATGTATTCCGCTTGAGAATGGACAGGGTAATTTTTCAGCAATAGAATCAGACATTTTTGAGGGTAAAAACCTAATAAATGGCCTCTCTCTCAGTGGTCAGAGGAGGTCTTTTGGAGGATGGAAAACAGACTCCAAAGGCAGGCGTTGATTCCCCAGAGGAGAAAGGATAAAGCTGAGATTGAAAATCAGGCCAGCGCTAAGGGCTAAGAATTTGAATGTCCAAGGTCAAATTCAGTCTGCTAATTCCTGCCTCGCCTCCACTCAAGGACAGGTTCCAAGAGGCAGCCAGCAGCCTGCCAGCATGGACCATGAGTCTCCATCCGTTGTTGACCAACACGATCCACTTGGCCTCAGACCAGGAATTTGACACACATTGCTTCCCAGGCGGCTCAGTGGTAAAGAATCTGCCTGCCAACGCAGGAGATTCCAGTTTGATCCCTGGGTGAGAAAGATCCCCTGGAGAAGGAAATGGCAACTCACTCCAGTATTCTTGCCTGGAAAATTCCAAGGAGAGAGGAACCTGGTGGGCTACAGTTCATGGGGTCGCGAAGAGTCGGACACGACTGAGCACAGCACACACGCAGCACCTACAGCAAACCCGCGGGAAGGAACGGGTCTTAGAGCTCTAGCAGTGGAAGCTTCTCTTTGCAGTAACTTCCATGATCTTGAAAATTAAACTTGGCAACAACTGATGCTGAGGCTGAAACTCCAATACGTTGACCACATGACTCAAAGAGCTGATTCATTAGGAATGACCCTGATGATGGGAAAGAGCTGAAGGCAAAAGGAGAAGAGGGTGGCAGAGGATGAGAGGGTTAGATAGCATCACCCACGCAACGGACATGAATTTGAGCAAACTCCAGGAGATAGTGACAGACAGGGAAGCCTGGTGTGCTGCGGTCCTGCTGCTAAGTCGCTTCAGTCGTGTCCGACTCTGTGCGATCCCATGGACTGTAGCCTACCAGGCTCCTCCATCCATGGGATTTTCCAGGCAAGAGTACTGGAGTGGGGTGCCATTGCCTTCTCCAGCGCTGTGGTCCACTGGGCTGTAAAGAGTTGGACACGACTTACTGACTGAACAACAATGACATAGCAGGACCTGCAGCTCTGGTCTCCTGTCCTCAGCCCCCATGAAGTCAAAAGTGATAGCACAGTGCCTTGCCAAGGCCTTGAATGAGCTGTCAGCTCCTCAGCAGCAGCTGGAAGGTTACAAGGGCATCCTTTAATGACTGTTCGGCGATTCCCAAACCAGCTCAGTCCACAAAGTGCGGGTCCTTTACAGCCCCTTTCCGGCCCTCCCGTGGTTGGGGCTGAGTTAAGAGTCTCAGCCAGGTTCCCCCTCCAGGCAATCCTAACCCCAGGGAAGGGAGTCAGAGATGCTGGGCTGGAAGGAGGATGGAAGGAAAACCCTTCTCTTACATGTAAGAGACAGGGAGAGCAGCCTCAAGGGCCCTGAACAGCCTTTGGGGGCCTGTCTGGCCACTCTTCACAGCAGCCCAGGTAGCATCCAGGTAAATCACTCCCATCGTGGATGTGATTGACAAGCTTGGGGGCGGGGAGTGGCACTGCAAGCCTCTAGGAGATGGTTGAGTCTCACTAGAAGTTAAGCCACAGGGCATCCCACCCCTGGCTGTCACCCCTTGTGGGTCCAATGACACCTGATTCTTGCCATTCCTTCAGCTTCTCTCCACCAAAGAAATTCTACCTCCTTCCACTTTGAGGGGTCCACATGCCCACCTTGCCGTTCTAAAGCCTTCAGGAGAGAATCCTTGCCGGCCCCCTCTGGCTCAGCTGTTTGCAGACAATCCCTGCTGTTGTTTGACTTGTGACTGTGTAACCCCAGTCTCTGTTTCCTCATCACATGGCGCTCTCCTTGGGCCTGTGTCTCTATGTCCACATTTCTCTCTTCTTACAAGGACACACTGGTCATCTTGGAGGCAGGGCCCACCTTAATCCAGGATGTTCTTACCTTCTCTTGATCACATCTGCAAAGACACTATTTCCAAAGCAGGCCACATCCTGGAGCTCCTTTTGAGTCAAGAATTTTAAGAGGATACTACTCAGTTCTGTAAAAGATGCCAGAACATCTAACTTTTCAGGCAGAGCCCACTTTTATTACATATCCCATTGTGCTTCCCAGAGCACTCTGAAATGACCAGGGGTCTCCCTTTTCCATTCCATAAATCTGGTCCAGCACAGACAGGGCTCAGCTTTCACATAAAGGAGTTTCCCAGAGTGACTGCCGGCAAGGACCTGTGTCAGCAGTGGCTACTGGCCAGGCCGGTGGAGGGTTTCTGTGGGAAGCCCCTCAGGACTTCTTCCGGGTGAAAGGGTGCATTGGCATAACTTCCGGCTCTCTGCCCATACCTCACTTTCCTTCCTGAATGGTATGCTTGGAATGGGTGTGGGCAGGGAGAGATTCCCTCTTTGGAGTGTGCTGTACCTCTCCAGCACACTCCAGGTGGCTCAGTGGTAAAGAACCTGCCTGCCCAGTGCAGAAGCTGCAGGAAGCGTGGGTTCGATCCCTGGGTCGGGAAGATTCCCTGGAGGAGAGCACGGCAACCCACTCCAGTATTCCTGCCTGGAGAAGCCTGTGGACAGAGGAGACTGGTGGGCTACAGTCCATGGGATTGCAAAGAGGTGGACACAACTGTAGCGACTTAGCACATACTCATATACCTCCGTGGGGTGGGGTAGGGACTGCTCAGATCCACCACACACCCCTCTAAAGTTGGACTTCAGTATTAGAGAATTTACTTGCTCACAGCTGGTCTTTATCAGTTATAAAGGTGATCTTTGGGGTCCTTTACCCTTCATCTCATCTCTCAACTGGTTCAGAACGTGGGTAGGAAGGAACATGCCGTTTTGGGGGGAAACCTCAGAGAGAGATACACACTGCTCACTTCTGTGTGTGTGTGTGTGTTAGTCCGGAGAAGGCAATGGCACCCTACTCCAGTACTCTTGCCTGGAAAATCCCATGGACGGAGGAGCCTGGTAGGCTGCAGTCCACGGGGTCTCGAAGAGTCGGACACGACTGAGCAACTTCACTTTCACTTTTCACTTTCATGCATTGGAGAAGGAAATAGCAACCCACTCCAGTGTTCTTGCCTGGAGAATCCCAGGGACGGGGGAGCCTGGTGGGCTGCCGTCTGTGGGGTCGCACAGAGTCGGACACGACTGAGGTGACTTAGCAGCAGCAGCAGCAGCAGTGTGTTAGTCACTAAGTCGTGTCCAACTCTGTGTGACCCCATGGACTGTAGCCTGCCAGGCTCCTCAGTCCATGGGATTCTCCAGGCAAGAATACTAGAGTGGGTTGCCATTCCCTTCTCCAGGGGATCTTCCCGACCCTGGGATCGAACCTGGGTGTCCTGCATCAGCAGGCGGATTCCTTACTGTCTGAGCCACCAAGGAAGCCCACTTTTAACATCAATCAACTTAGCACTTTACACACAGTCCACTCACATCAGTCCTTAATGTGCCAAAAAACATACCTGAGTCTGAAAAGCACAGGGCCCGACCCCAGGCAAGCTCGAAGGCTCCATAAAGGGCCCAGGAGGGGATTGATTTCTCCTCCTGTATTATTACTCCACAATAGCTGGTATGCACTCCAAATAAGGCAACAAAGGAACCAGGCCACGCTGGGGAAAGGAGTTTATGTGAAAATCTGCCAAATACCAGGAACTCTCAAAGGAGAGGAAGTAGCTGGCCACCCCCTGGGCTACAGTTCACCGTCACAGGGCCGGTTTCTATACACCAGGCTTCCACGATTATCTCTCTGCAGAAATGTACAAACACAGCCAGCATACTCTGTGCCCGTGGAAAGACCTGGATCAATAGGAGTAACAGGAGAATGAAGGAAAGAGGGAAAAAAGATTTTATCAAACCTATTTGCTTTAAAGATGCCCTAAAGACCTGCACAAACACACCTGCTTCTTCAGCGCCCGGCAGGAACAGAGCAAACATCTCTCCTTTAAAAGAAAGGGCAGAGAAAGAGACACTGCAGCTTCAGAGCTGGTCTCCCGGGTAGGCACTCCCCTCTCAGCAAGTGAGAGCGAGAAAGCTAACCTTCGGGTCATGACGTGTTCAACGTGAGCCGGTGATCACTGTAAAAACCCTGATTGCTAAAGGGTCCTGAGTTCATTCTACATCATGCTGGGGACAGTGTGGCGCTGGGGAGTGTTTAGCAACTGGACCTCTGGGAGAAAGGACCCTTATCTACGGCATCTGCCGATTTCTGTGGTGTAAATACCCCACAGCTCCCAGTGTGACTCGTGGAAGGGGGATTTAGAGATGCTGCCGATCCATGTAGACAGTATCTCAGCACAAGGAACTGTAAAAAGTACTAAAATGGTTAGGAAGTGATACGTTGTGAGGATTTATGACCTGTGTTTTAAATATCATTTATTTAATTGTAAGCATATACATTTTAATTTTTAATAGTGACTGTCTAATAATCAACTCACAAAAATCAACTCTAGTTGAAATAAGATGTTCAGCACACCACTGCCTGGGGACGTTTTTGGAAATACCAAGACCCCACTCCCACGCTATAAATGCCCAAGACCCTGGTGGGGACCATACAGATTTTTAGAAGCTCACCAGGGTGGTTCCACTGGCGTCCTCCACAGAGACATTCTGATGCATCTCTACAGAAAAGGAAACTGAGGTTCAGAGGTTAGAATGTCCTGGTTGATGTTTTACCAAGATGGAGAACGACCATGACCATGAGTAAGGTGTCATTTCTTCCCACTATGGTTATGTGCAATTATGTTTTTAAATTTTATTTATTGATTGAAGCATAGTTAATTTACAATGTGTTAGTTTCTGCTGCACAGCAAAGTGATTCAGTTATGTATGTAACAATGGAAACAGTGACAGACTTTAATTTCTTAGGCTCCAAAATCATTGCAGACGGTGACTGCAGCCATGAAATTAAAAGACGCTTGTTCCTTGGAAGAAAAGCTATGACCAACCCAGAGAGCATATTTAAAAGCAGACACATTACTTTGCCAACAAAGGTCCATATAGTCAAAGCTATGGTTTTTCCAGTAGTCATGTATGGATGTGAGAGTTGGACCATCAAGAAAGCTGAGCGCCAAAGAACTGATGCTTTTGAATTGTGGTGTTGGAGAAGACTCTTGAGAGTCCCTTGGACTGCAAGGAGTTCCAACCAGTCCATCCTAAAGGAAATCAGTCTTGAATATGCATTGGAAGGATTGATGCTGAAGCTGAAGCTGCAATACTTTGGCCACCTGATGCAAAGAGCTGACTCATTAGAAAAGATTCTGATGCTGGGAAAGATTGAAGGTGGGAGGAGAAGGGGCGACAGAGGATGAGATGGTTGGATGGCATCATCAATTCAATGGACGTGAATTTGTGCAAACTCCAGGAGATAGTGAAGGACAGAGAAGCCTGATGTGCTGCAGTCCATGAGGTGGCAAAGAGTCAGACACGACTGAGCAACTGAATAACAGCATATATATATACACATATATATGTGGGCTTCTCTGTGGCTCAAGTGGTAAGGAATCTTCCTGCAGTGCAGGATTTCCAAGTTCAGTCCTTAGGTGGGGAAGATCCCCTGGAGGAAGAAATGGCAGCCAACTCCAGTATTCTTGCCTGGAAAATCCCATGGACAGAGGAACCTGGTGGGCTGCTATTCATGGGGTCACAAAGAGTGGGACACTACTGAAGTGACTGAGCATGTGCATGCATGCATATATATGTGTGTAAATATACACATATATATATTATTGAATCTAGTTCCCTGCGCTATACGGGGGGTAGTCCTTGTTGGTTATCTATTTTATATATAGTTGTTAACCCCAAACTCCTAATTTATCGCTCCCATCCTTTCTGGTTTGGTAACTGTAAGTTTGTTTTCTACATCTGTGACTGTTCAGTTCAGTTCAGTTTCTCAGTCATGTCTGACTCTTTGCAACCCCATGGACTGCAGCACTCATGGCCTCCCAACCTATCACCAACTCCTGGAGCTTGCTCAAACTCAAGTCCATCGAGTCAGTGATACCATCTCAACCTCTGTATTCCCCTTCTCCTCCTACCTTCAATCTTTCCCAGCATCAGGGTCTTTTCCAATGAGTCAATTCTTCACATCAGGTGGCCAAAGTATTGGAGTTGCAGCCTCAGATCAGTCCTTCCAATGAACACCCAGGACTGATTTCCTTTAGGATGGACTGGTTGGATCTCCTTGCAGTCCAAGGGACACTCAAGAGTCTTCTCCAACACCACAGTTCAAAAGCATCAATTCTTTGGCACTCAGCTTTCTTTATGGTCCAACTCTCACATCCATATATGACTACAGGAAAAATCATAGATTTGACTAGATGGACCTTTGTCAGCAAAGTGATGTCTCTGATTTTTAAAATGCTGTCTAGGTTGGTCATAGCTTGCTTCCAAGGAGCAAGTATCTTTTAATTTCATGGCTGCAGTCACCATCTGCAGTGATTTTGGAGCCCTCCAGAATAAAGTCTGTCACTGTTTCCATTGTTTCCCCATCTGTTTGTCATGAAGTGATGGGACTGGATGCCATGATCTTAGTTTTCTGAATGTTGAACTTTAAGCCAACTTTTTCACTCTCCCCTTTCACTTTCATCAAAGGCTTTTTAGTTGTCTTCACTTTCTGCCATAAGGGTGGTGTCATCTGCATATCTGAGGTTATTGATATTTCTCCTGGCAATCTGGATTCCAGCTTGTGCTTCACCCAGCCCAGCATTTCGCATGAGCTCCTTGGCATATAAGTTAAATAAACAGAGTGACAATATACAGCCTTGATGTACTCCTTTACCAACAGAGTGACTCTGTTACTGTTTTGTAAATAAGTTCATTTGTGTCACTTTTTTAGATTCCACATATAATTAATGTCATGATATTTGTCTTTGTCTGACTTTGCTTTGTATGATAATCTCTAGGTTCATCCATATTGCTGCAAATGGCATTATTTCATTCCTTTTTATGGCTGAGTAGTGCAATATTTGAGTAGTGCAGCTTTTTGAAGTATTGAGCCTTATGTTGGGAGTCATGAAGAAAAATCTCACCTTTTAATTATTTAACAAGAGTGGAACTAAAGGTTACCTTTGGACTACCTATAGACAACAGAGGATGAGATGGTTGGATGGCTTCACTGACTTGATGGACATGAGTTTGAGTAAGCTCCGGGAGTTGGTGATGGACAGAGAAGCCTGTCCATGGGGCTGCAGTCCATGGGGTCACAAAGAGTCAGACACGACTGAGCAACTGAACTGAACTGAACTGATCTATAGAAAAAAGGGGGCTTAACAAGGCCATTCACAGGTAAGGTGACTAAAAAGAGACATCAGTGACTTCAAGCATATTTTAAAACCAGCTCTGTATCTATCTTTATACAAACCATTTGTTAATAGCAAATGATTCTCATCTACTCACCCACAGAAGGCTGGCTGAGCTTGTAATGTTCAGTTAGTGGTTAGGTTAAGTTATTCTTTTTACTGAAAAAATGAAATTTATTCTGGCTAGCAAGATTATGGGTGATTTTTATTCACAATGATTTCCTCTTCTGCATTTTTTCTGAATTCTCTTCAGCAAGCAGAATGTTGTAATGCCAGCATATACTGATACTTTTTAAATGCTTTTATGATCGGGGAAAGTTGACATTATTTAAAAAAGAAGAAACTAAATCTGTTTCTTTCTGCATCCAGGCTGTTCACCAGTCCAGTCTGATTTCTCCCCCGAATATCCTGAAGAGGAGAATGAGACCAGCTCCTTCAAACTTTCAGGACTTTTCCTGACTCTTCCTGGGGAGTTGACGACACCTCCTCTGAATTCCTGTGGGGTCCCCTCGGGACCGGGACGCAGTTACCGGCAACAGGTCCCAGGCCAGCCTCTCTCTCTCCTGCTGCTGGTTGAGAGAACATCGCACTGTGAACTGCTTCTCCAAAGAGACGAAACCCGAGTTTCAGTGGCAGTGGGTCCAGTTAAGCCGCTAAGAATGAGATCTGCTGATTCCAGCATCTTCCCTGGTCCATCCTGAGAGAACATCCTTGCCTCGTCCTGTCCCTGCAGAGGAAGGGGTTGGTAAGGGGCGCGGTGAGAGGGCTGGGAAGCTGAGTGGTCAGGGCAGTGGATGCTGGGCTGGGCTTGAGGCTCCTGCGTTTTTCCTTAGAACAAGTGCACACCTTTTGTCACTTTCTCTTCCAGGTGGGCCAGACTCCTTGAAAACCATTTTCTTCCCACATCCCTGGCAGCTCTGGTCTCCAGAGCCACGCAGATCTTAGTCCCCTTCTAAACCACACTGATTAAAGCCCGATTCTTTTTTTTTCCCCAAAAACTCTTTATTTTTGGCCGCATTGAGCCTTCCTGGCTCATATGTGGGCTTTCTTCAGTTGCATCTCTAGTTGTGATGCGCAGGCTTCTCATTGAGGTGGCTTCTCTTGTGGCAGAGTACGTCCTACAGAGCTCTGGGGCTTCAGCAGACGCAGCTCACGGGTTCAGTAGCTGTGGCTCGCTGGCTTGAAGCCCGATTCCAAGCCCGGCTCTCCAGCACTGGATCCCCCGTGGACACCAAGTCCGGTGGCAGGTTTCTCACCAGGACACTTCCACACCCGCCCTCCTGACACACTTCACCCCACCCTGGGCGGGGGCGGGGGGGCAGGGAGGAGGGGCTTCTGCAGACGGCTGTGGAAGAGTCACATCAGAGACCCCTCTCCTGTGTGCGGAGAAAAGGGAACCCTCTTACACGGTTCATGGGAATGCAAACTAGTACAGCCACTATGGAGAACAGTGTGGAGATTCCTTAAAAAACTGGAAATAGAACTGCCATATGACCCAGCAATCCCACTGCTGGGCATACACACCGAGGAAACCAGAACTGATATAGACACGTGTACCCCAATGTACATTGCAGCACTGTTTATAATAGCCAGGACATGGAAGCAGCCTGGATATCATCTTCAGACAAATGGGTAAGAAAGTTGTGTACATACACACAATGGAATATTACTCAGCCATTAAAAAGAATGCATTTGAATCAGTTCTAATGAGGTGGATGAAACTGGAGCCTATTATACAGAGTGAAGTAAGTCAGAAAGAAAAACACCAATACAGTATATTAGCACATATATATGGAATTAAGAAAGACGGTAACGATAACCCTAAATGCGAGACAGCGAAAGAGACACAGATGTAAAGAACAGTCTTTTGGACTCTGTGAGAGAAGGTGAGGGTGGGACGATCTGAGAGAATGGCATTTAAACATGTATATTACCAATGTGAAATAGATCACCAGTCCAGGTTCAGTGCGTGAGACAGGCTGCTCAGGGCTGGTGCACTGGGATGACCCAGAGGGATGGGATGGCAAGGGAGGTGGGAGGGGGGGTTCAGGATGGGGGACGCATGTAAACCCATGGCTGATTCATATGACTGTATGGCAAAAACCACTACAATATTGTAAAGCAATTAGCCTCCAATTAAAATAAATTAATTAATTAAAAAAAAAGAAAAGCAAAAAAATAAAAATAAAAAATAAAAAAAGAGACCCCTCTCCTGTCCCTATGGGATGTGTGTTTGGAGGAAGTCACATGACCTCTCAGGACCTTGGTGACCTCACCGGCCAGCTGGCAATAGTGATGTCCACCCACAGATCAGTGTGATCACATTTGAGAAGCTACTGCATATGGCTAACGGTGCCAATGTCAGAGGCCCCCACCCTCTGACACGTCTCCTTCCCGGTGGACCCCTCCTCTGGGGTCCCTTCGGTCCCCACACAGGCGCCATCTGTCATGTTTTCCTGATATTGGTAGGGTTGCCAGATTAAAAAAAACAGGACATCCTGTTCAACTTGAATTTCAAATAACAAATAATTTTCAGCATAAGTATACCCCGTGCAACATTTTTATTTGCTAAATCTGGCACCCTTAATTCCAGGAGAGAACATGCTTCCTGGAGTAGGACACCAAGTCTGACTCATACGCCCTCCCAACCCTCCCCCCAGCCCCCCAGCCTGGCACAGCCCTGAGCACACTCACACACACTGGCCGACAGATATGAGACCCCAGAAGGGGCAGTCCTGCCCCCTAGAGGCTGTTTTGGAGAATGGAGGAGGCATTTTTGATTGGCACCATCAGGGAGCCACCACTTGATTGCTTCCCAGGCGGTGCTAGGGGTAAAGAGCCAGCCTGCCAATGCAAGAGACATAAGAGACTCAAACTCGGGTTCAGTCCCTGGGGTCAAGAAGATCCCCTGGAGGAGGACATGGCAACCCACTCCAGTATTCTTTTCCTGGAGAATCCCCATGGACAGAGGAACCTGGCAGGCTACAGTCCACGGGATCACAAAAGAATCAGACACAACCGAAGCGACTCAGCTCACACACCTCAGGGTGCAGGAGGCGACAGGGGGAAGGGGGCCCCTCCCAATATCTAAGGGACTGGAGCCAGGGACCCGTCAGGCAAAGAACAACAACCCTCAACAAAAAGTTGTCCCTGGCCCTACACACCACTCCTGCTTCTGAGTGTCTGAGCCTACCCGATGGGTAGGAGGATTAATTTAGTTACTTTTTGATAAAACACTAGAACATGGCACATAGTAATGCTATGTATAGATGCAATTAAATATACTGTTAACTTTTTAGGATGAAGGAATAAAAGAGGGTCTGCGACTACCCAGACAGGAGAAGCATGAGATAGGGGTGTGAGGCCAGTACAGGATGCCCTTTAAGCAGAGGGCCCCAGCTCTGGAGGGTCACCAGGTCAGCAGCGTGCAGAGCTGGGCTCCCCTGCAACCCTCTCTTTGCCTAAGGGGTCACTTCCTCCTTACCCAGGCAGAGGGTAAAGCCCTTAGAGACCCCTATTCAGCCGTGGGTGGGAACTGTCCCCTTGGTCAACTGAGGCTCCTGGACGGACGAGGAGGAGCATGTTGGGAAATAGTCTATGGCTGACCGTGCCTGGAGTGTCTTCTGAGGACTCCTGGGTGGCTAGGGTTAAAGGGCAGCACGTCTCTACCATCTGCCCTGAAGACATGGCAGCTCTGAGGGGTCTCAGACGTCAGGTGTCCCCTGAGGCAGCCCAATGGCCCCTCTGCTAACTCTCAGCTCCATCCTGCTTGTCCAGGCAGGTCCACAGCCACAGGCCGGCCTCTCAGAGCCGGGGCGTCCTCGAAACAGTCCAGTGAGGGGTTTATCCAGCTCTCTGTTCTTGGCTTCTTCCTTCTCTATTTCCCCGGGAGATAAGGACACCATGTTTCTTTCTACCCATACTCCTCAGGTCACCTCACAGCCCATGAAAACACCTCATGTCTTTCCTTTTCGGGCGATGCCCCCTCTTCACTGCCTACAACAGGGAGCAAACTTTCTCTAAAGAGCCAGATGGTGACTATTTTGGGCTTCATAGGCTATAAGTGGGGTCCCTGTCACAACTGTTGAATGGATGTGACTGTGTTCCAATAAAACTTTATTGATAAAAACACACAAGGGGCCAGATTTGACCTGGAGATCATACTTTACCAGCTGCTGGCCTTTGAGGTTAAGGAATGTAAAAGGGCAGCAGCTTTTCTGTTGGAATCCCTGAAGAACAGCACAGGCTCCCTTTCCATTTTCCTAGCTGAGTTGCTTGGGCTGTTCTTCATCTCTGCACCCCAAGGATAGCAGGTAGGCCTCATACTGCTCTGCCGGTCACAGCAGCCTCCCAGTCTCAACAAGGCTGACAAGACTTGTTCCTCTTTCCCTTCAAGCTCCTTGGAGCTCACCCTGCTGCTTGTTAAAAATCCAGAACCTCCCTTAGTGAGCGCACACCTCTCCGTGTGTTTTATGAACGCTCAGGAACTGGCCCCATTTTGAAAAAGTTTTATTGCTACCTCTTACTGAGTGAATGCCAAGCCTGTCAAGACGCAGGGAGAGGAGATTCAGTTCCTTTTGTTTTATACAAAAGAACAGTCTCCTGTGCCCACGGGCTTTCTGGTTCCTTCTTCAGTAGCCTGAACGGACCAGCTCCAGTGGCTAACCCCAGTGACCAAAGGTCCTATCCCTGGGACAGAGCGGGGCCATCTGGAGATCTTGTTATGAGAGAGGCAATTCCAAATACAGAGGATCCCCGGGGCGTTGTGAATGTATTTTCTGACCGTTAGACAAAACAGCAGTGTTTCGAAGCCGAAGAAACATGGGGTCTCTTCCTACATGATAGATTGCGTTTCCAAGGAGAGTTTGGGTCTTGCTTTAATTTAATCCAAGGAACAAAGGTTTGAAGCCGATGCTTTTCCGTCAGAGCAAAGATTCTTTGGAACAGGACTTTAAAACCCCTTCAAGTGGCTTAGAGACAGATTTTTTTTCCCTGAGTGGAAGAACGCATTTGACATGTACTGAACATGCTGGATTTCCTGAGTAGGTGATGTACAGCCTAGCAGGCGAATAAGAAATGTCTGGAAATGATGATTTCCAAAGGAACTCTGAAAAGACAAGGAAGAGAGGGAGGAGGGAGCAGAGAGCGGGAGGGGAGGGAGGCGATTTTTCACTTCATACCTTCCCGTATTCTTTTGGTTTTTGAACCACGCAACTCTAGTACCCAGAACCCCCTACCACCGCCCCCCCCCAAAAGCTAATTTTAAAATAGTATAAGAATGGAACTGTTCATTGCCTCTGCAGTCCAGTTGGGATCCTCGGCACCTCCTTTGCCCTGGGCAGGGGACTGCTGGTCCAAGCCTTGCTGCACTTGGGGCTGAAGAAGCGCCCCCTGGAGGTGAGCTGTGTCCTAGCTCTGGTTTTAAGACGCTGCCTGGGCCTTACCCCAGTTCCAGTAAAAGGTGTCCTGCAATTTTCAGAAACATTTAAATTTCCTGATTTATGGCTAAATGAGTTCTTCTAAGAACGGCCAATAATTTCAGCAGGGCTGTGTGGCCATCAGGGAGATCTCAGAGCCATGAGGACAGAGGCAAGGAACTTGGGAGTCTCCAGGCCTGAATTCCATCCATCACAAAATGAGGACAAATCTCCAGTCTTGTGGACTTGTGAAGAGACACCAGGGGATGCCCTGAAGTCCCTTAGTAGATCAGCTGCTGCCGCTGTTTACTCGCTCAGCCCTGTCCGACTCTTTACCACCCCATGGACTGTAGCCCACCAGGCTCCCCTGTGCATGGGATGTCCCAGGTAAGAATCCTGGAGTGGGTTGCCACTTCCTTCTTTCAGAGGATCTTCCCGACCCAGGGATCGAACCCGTGTCTCCTGCCTTGGCAGGCGCGTTGTTTACCACTGGGTCACCGGGGAAACCCCAGTAAATGGGCAGGCTCTCAGTAAAAGAACACCAGCAGGGCCGTCGGAGGGAAGACCTGCGGGGAAAGAGCCCGCCACACCCTGCCCCGCCCCTCCATCACGTCCTAGTACCCAGCCTCTCCTGCTGTGTGGGCCACAGGCTTGCCCAGCCGTCCCAGGCCCCGCCCACTCCGGTCCCCCAGTAGCCAACCCTCCATGCCCCTCCCCAGAACTCCTGCCTTCGGAGGCCCCTCCTTGGCCTCCCTGGAGGCGGGAGGGGCTGAGGAGGTTGGGGTGGGCTCCCGGGCCCCCCCACACCCCACACCCCACACCCAGGGGCCTGCGGAGCCCAGGCCGGTCTCCAGATGACTCCGGCAGAAAACAACCACGGCCAACCAGTGCTTAGGGAACAGAGGGGCTTTTGACCTAATTATTCCCCATCGCTGGCCTCCATCGATCACCTTCTCCCGATAATTGCCCGCCGCCCCACATCTCTCGTGGGATAAATGGGGTGTGACGCTGAGAACCAGCAGTCCTCACTTTGCACACACTGGGCCTTTGTGGAAGAGGGTTTTGTTTACCGACGTTAAAAAGGAGTTAAAAAGGAACACAACCAGCGGCCAGAGGGTGCTGGGAAACGGGAGGCTCCTGAGGGAGGGAGCTGCTGGTATAAGCTGAGCAGGGCCAGGAGCCCGGGAGACCCCCGCCGTCTGGCCCAGACCCCACTCACTTGCTTGCTCCCTGGTGTTTGCACACGTTATCCTTCCCTCCCTGACGCTGGAGTATCAGGACTTCCCCCTCCTGGCCTGGCACTCAAGGCTCCTCCCTGCTCCTGCCCCTTATCTCTCTGTTTCATCTCCCACCAGTCCCACCAGTGGACAGGCGGCCCTGTTCCAGCTCAGTCCACTATTTCCCGACAGGACAGTGAATTGCCACCTTGGCCCCTTTGCTTGGCCAGTGTGTTCCCACCCCCGCCTTGCCTCCTCCTGCCCTGACACCCACACACACTCTCTCCAGCTCTGTGTTGCCCCCTCTGGGGGGAGGTGCTTGTCCGGCCCCCCCCCTCCGGACACCCCAGCATCCCCTCCATTCCATAGTGCTGCACTGGAGTCCCCCCTTTTCTGTTTCTCCCGGCCTCAGCCAACCTGGGAACCCCGGGCCTTCGAGATCCCAGCATCGCGAGCACATCGCACGTGTGCAGAGCACATGCATATACATCTGGTGGTTGATGAAGTAACCAGGCAACAGGTGCGTTCCCATGACATTTACCCCACTGAGCAGGCCCAGGCCTTCCGCGCTCCTCCCTCTAAGCCCATTGAGACACCTCTGAGCTATCTGGGGCTCCCAAAGCTAGCCTAGCAAGAGGCTTCAGCAGTGAACTGGAGCCTCACCCTGACCGAGTCTGATTCCTCTGTGCCAAGAATCCCGTGGATGGCTGATTCAGAAGATGATCTTGAAAATCAAACCCAAACAGAATGGGTTGGGCCTTAATGGAGACCTTTCTCATGGAACCTGATGGAGGACTCGCAAACTAACCTCTCCTCTCCTCACCTCTCCTCACCTCTTCCCCATCGTCCCTCCAAACTGAGCTGATTGGCCATCCTGGCCCATGTGGATTCCTAGCCCCAGTGTGAGAGTCGATGAGCTTGGCTTGAGGAACTTTATAACATATGTGTTTATGATGTCTACGCTCCCCTAAATCTGTGGTTCTCAACCCGGCCAGAGTGATCTCTGCCCCCAGGGGATGATGTCTGGAAACATTCGTGGTTATTACCCCCGGGGGTAGGGGACGAGAAGTGCTCCTGGCATTTAGTGGGTGGAGGTGGGGGTGCTGCTATACATGCCGCAGTGCACAGGACACCCCCCCTTTAAGAAGGACTCAGCCATAAATGTCCATCATGCAGAGGGTGGGCACCCTGCGAGAGTTCTGTAACACACGTAGGTACAGATCACAACGTGCATCTTCTAGACGCCCCATCTGTTTGATTTGAACTCTGGGTTGACATCTTCTGCTGGTCTTCCTTGTCCAGGGAGCTGCCAACATCATCCTGGAGGAAGAGAGAGCAGGAGGAAACTTCTAACTTGGAGAGAAGCCCAAAGGTGCAGACACCATAAAGGCAAGTGAATCGGGATGCAGGCGGTCCGGGTGCGTTCCTGGGAGCCTCCTTTTGAAATTCAGAGCACTCATTCAATCCAGCTCACAGGAAGGCTCCGGATGAAAGGTCGATGAGAGATGTGTAAAGAGAGCACTTTTGTTTCGAAGCTTACAGGGAAGGGCGGGGAATTTTCTGAACGGAGCCAAACCACACACACCTCTATTGGGCCGTGAAAAATGCGCACATCAACAGGACAAAATAATGCACGTGATTCAGCTTTTCAGGCGCACAGCACACATGGCTTACCCAACGAAATGTGAAGGCTTATTTGTTTAGTGGAAATTCTCAAAGAATGGCTCTGCCTGTTGCAGCAAGTAAAACGTGTAGTATAATTGTGCTGGAGTTTTTCAACACAGGATTTCTCTGTCTGACAATATTTGAACAGATGGTGTGTAGGGCAGCACCCATGACAGCTAGGGGCCCGAGTGGTTTCCAGCCTGAGACCCGGATCCAAGGTCTCCCACTGTTGGTTATGTGCTTATAGAACTTGGTGAGCTCAGAGATCTTTCCTGCCTTCTGTGTCTCTAAGACTCCACTGGTCTTATTTTTGCTGACACTTTCTCCCGTCCTTTACTGAGTATATCTGTTAGGACTGCCTTCAGCTGAAAGTTATGGTGACCCTATCTAAGAGTGACTTGAGCAATAAAGACCCTCAATTCTATCATGTCACAAGTGAGAAGTAGAAAATACCAAGGTTGTTCTTGTGTGGCTCAGGCATGTCACTGAGGATTCTTTTTCTGCTTTGTTGTTATTGCTGGATTTTTGCTTATTGTTGTTGTGCAGTTGCTCAGTCATGTCCAGCTCTTTGAGACCCCGTGGACTGCAGCACACCAGGCTTCCGTGTCCTTCACTATCTCCCAGAGTTTGCTCAAACTCATGTCCATTGAGTCGGTGATGCCATCCAGCCATCTCATCCTCTGTCGTTCCCTTCTCTTCCTGACCTCAATCTTTCCCAGCATCAGGGTCTTTTCCGATGAATCAGATCTTCGCATCAGGTGGCCAAAGTATTAGAGCTTCAGCATCATTCCTTTCAATGAATATTCAGGATTGATTTCCTTTAGGATGGACTGGTTGGATCTCCTTGCTGTCCAAGGGACTCTCAAGAGTCTTCTCCAACACCGCAGTTCAAAAGCATCAGTTCTTCAGTGCTCAACCTTCTTTGTTCTCAATGATTTAGATTTTCATCCTTAAACACATCATCTTGTGGTCCTAAGATGTTGCTGCAGCTGTAAACACAACATCTCAAACAGGAAAGAAAAGGTGGCCAAGGACTTCCCCGGGTGGTAGAGTGGTTAAGAATCTGCCTGTGAATGCAGGAGACACAGGTTAGATAGAGCCCTGGTCGGGGGAAGACTCCACATGCCACAGAGCAACTAAACCTGGGCGCCACAACTCCTGAGCCCATACTCTAGAGCTGGTGAGCTGCAACTACTGAAGCCTGCACGCCCTAAAGGCTGTGTTCCGCAACGAGAGGCCCAAGCCCCCACTTGCCACAACTGGACAAATCCCACACGTCACAATGAAGACCGAGTGCAACCAAAAATAAATAATTTTTTTTTTTAAAAGAGCTGGTCGACTCCCAAGGTGACCAGCCATCCCTCATTGTCCGGGACTGAATGGAGGTTTCTCTGGCAGACTGGGACACGTTGGCCCTCATTCACAGAGGGACATCTCCTCCAGGAGTCCCAGCACACTGCCCTTGTGTCTTGGATCACACCCTCACCACTAGGCCAATACCTGGAAAGAGGCCCAGGACCCCATCATGGTTCACCCCTTCCCCCAGGCTTGTCCACCACTCAGATAGAGTTTTTGTTCTATCGGCCAGGAAGAAACCAAGGACCCAAACATCTGCCGGAGTGCTCCTGAAAAAATGGAATTTCCCAATTAACCGTATCTTACCAGCCGAGTGAAGTGTGATGGACTGCTCTTTCATTCATTGATTCATTCATTGAAAAAGTATGGGGTTTATGACCAATCTAGACAGCATATTAAAAAGCAGAGACATTCCTTTGCTTACAAAGGAAAGTCAAAGCTATGGTTTTTCCAGTAGTCATGTATGGGTGTGAGAGTTGGACTATAAAGAAAGCTGAGTGCCAAAGAATTGATGCTTTTGAACTGTGGTGTTGGAGAAGACCCTTGAGAGTCCCTTGGACTGGAAGGAGATCCAACCAGTCCATCCTAAAGGAATCAGTTATGAATGTTCATTGGAAAGACTGATGCTGAAGCTGAAATTCCAATACTTTGGCCACCTGATGTGAAGAGCTGACTCATTTGAAAAGACCCTGATGCTGGGAAAGATTGAAGGCAGGAGGAGAAGGGGATGACAGAGAATGAGATGGTTGGATGGCATTACTGACTCGATGAACATGAGTTTGAAAAACTCCTGAAGTTGGTGATGGACAGGGAGGCCTGGCGTGCTGCAGTTCATGGGGTCGCAAAGAGTCGGACATGACTGTGCGACTGAACTGATGAAGCAAAAGGACAAGGAGTTAACAGGATTTGACCAAGTGACTTATGAACATAACTAGTCTCCTGTGTTGGTCATCCCCCCCCACTGTCCAGCATGGGACTCTCTGCTGCGTCTTTCATTAACCATTTCTGGCTGGCAAACTGCCCTGTGGGCTTCCCTGGTGGCTCAGATGGTAAAGAATCTGCTTGCAATGCAGGAGACCCAGGTTCGAACCCTGGGTCAGGAAGATCCCCTGGAGAAGAAAATGGCTACCCACTCCAGTATTTTTACCTGGGAAATCCTCCATGGACAGAGGAGCCTGGTGGGCTACAGTCCATGGAGTCACAAAGACTCAGACACAACTGAGCAACTTTCACTCATCAACTACCCTGTAGGAAGCTACAGAAACACTCCTGTCAACTGCTTCTTCAGGACTCAGCCCCCAAGAAAGAGACTCACTCTGTGAACTCTGACCCCAAAATGGATCTACCTCTGTATATAGTAAACACCGCCACACCGAGGGTCATCCTTGAAAATGCTTCAGGACAAACCAAACTAACAAGCACCCCACACACGTGCACTTTTTGAATTAAAATAATATAAAATCTAAATTCCTATTTCCCCTGAATATAGCAGAGGAGACTTGGTGAATCTGATCTCTGCAATACTCCAGCCAAGGAGGAAAAACTCTGATGACCTGATATTCTATCTGTCAAAGTGAAGGAAACGACATAGAGCTTTTAATCAATATTTATGTAACACTCACCAAAAGCTGTACTTGCTGAAGTAAAATATAACCTCTCTCTCTTTAAACACCTTTTACTTGTTATTCGGATAGGAAGTTATTCTTTCAGAATTAGCTACATCTGTCAACCTGGCATTCCTGGCTGCCACATATAAAGGCCTTACCATTTCCCACCTTCTCAATAACCTTCTCTTTAGCTTAGATTTTATTTATTTTTGACAACTCCCTGGGGTTTCCTGACAGGAGAAATCTTTAAGACGGAGGCAATATTGTTTTTACATTCAGAGCTACACTATTTTTTTTTTTTTTTGGTGTTTTCAACTCAGAAGAAGACAATGGGACAAATCCATGCCAAATGCAATGATTTTATTATTATTATTATTATTATTAATGGTTCCGCAGATCAACACTTCCTTTAAACCTTAATGTTCCAACTTTCCTGTCTCCTTTGTCAGTTTAAGAGGTGCCCGGCGTATTCTCAAATGTGTTTTTGTTGGATCAGAACAGGTTAGATCTCTTTGGCAGGAAAGCATGGGTGAAGCAGATGAAAATTCATCAAAGTTTATCTGTGCACAGCTCCATGCCCTTACTACCATTGCCATAAATTGATCAGAATGAATCTGTCCCCTTTCTGCCACTGATCATGGGTTACAATCCATTATCAAAGATGGATAAGATGGTTAGACAACATCAGCGACTCAATGGACATGAATTTGAGTCAACTCTGGGAGACAGTGGAAGACAGGGGAGCCTGGCGTGCTGCCGTCCGTGGGGTCACAACAAAGATTTGGACACGACTTAGTGACTTAACAGCAACAATCAAAGACGGGGTTTTGAGCTTTAGTCCTTGGCTGAAAAACACAAAGATTATCTCCTCCTGCCTCTGTCTTGGGCCTAATCCAGTGTCTGTAGCTCTCCCATCTGTCAAGGGTATGCCTCCCTGTTATGCTTAAACCCTATCATTCAAGTGACACAGAACTATTAATAGTGAGGTTAGCCTTGGCGTCTCTCCAACAGAATTTTGCCCCTAAAGCAATGGCAGGGTTGAGATTTTCCTTGCTTTCCTGGGGACAACCTTACAGAGAGGGTCACAGTGTGTCTCTGGGGGAGGGTGGTCCTAAAAGAGGAGGATGGTTTGTGTACAAGAGAAAGGGTTTGATGAATCTGGCCTCAGAAGCTCTGATGTCCACATACCTCTGGCATTCCCTTTGGGGTTTTCTGGATGTCATCTGATCTAAGTGGAAGTCAGAGAGGTAGAAACCGAGCTCTTGAAAGACTGAAAGCAAATGGATTGGGTGAGGTCTTAAATCAGCTTTTTCTTTTTTTTTTAAAAAGAAATTGTAAACCATTCTTTGCCTGCTGCACAGACACAGTCGTTTCTAGGTTCTTGGTTGAAGAACTGCCCAGGTCCTAACTAGCAGGCTCTCTGTGATATAGTCCAGATTTAACTTTAAAATATATATTATTTATTATATGCTGCCTTGTCCCAGAAGGAGTTTAAGGCAGCTAGTTGAAATATATAATCATGAAAAGCTGATTCAACTTATTTGGCAAAAGATGTCCTGATGTAACTGGGGGGAAAAAATTGAAATCCTTTTTCATTATAAAGTGAGTTATTTGAGATGATTACCTTATTTTACAATAAACAGACATTTTTAATAATTGAACACAGTTAAGTATCTGTCCAAAAATTTCCTTTGTACCTTGTAAATTACGGCTAATACTGCTAATATATAGTGTTTTCGTTCCTTCTGAACCACCAGGAAATCTGATGTCATTGTATAGACCATGCAGAAGAAATGTTTAGCACAAGCGAAGCTGGACAGTCACCAAATTTGAATCACCTGAGGTCAGTGCTTTGCCTGTGGGATGAAGGGTCTTCGGCTCTGACCCCTCCCAGGGTTCTTCCCCTTGTTATTTTATTTTATTTCATTCAACATTGAGGGGCATGGGTTTCTAATTTTTTCCTTCCACGAGTTACTTAAAATACCACATTTCTGTGATCTCTTAAAGTATTCCAATGTCATTCTTCTACATCAGTTTAATAAATGAACTCTTGCCCGTATTCATGGCACAGAGCAGAGTCTGCAAAGTCTCTGGCTGGCTTTGGTGGGGCCCCATGGCAGTCTGTGGCCGTGAGGCCGTTTCCACTATACTGGTCATTACTGTCATTTCCTGAATCGGTGGACAGGTTCTGGAGACAGAAGGAGAGGAGAGATGCTATGGGGTCGGATGGAGACGGACACCTTGGCTCAGGTGTGGGTGGGGCAACATCTGGATTCCATGGTCCCCTCTAAGTGCCTGGTGTTTGAGAGGACACACTGCCCGCCAGCCCTCCATTATTCCTGCCTCATTCCTGAATGGACAACACCAGGTAAGCCAGGCGTAAGAAAGAGATGGTGGGGGTGGTCAGGGAGGAGAGGAAGCTCTTTCCTGGGTGGGTGTCGGGCCCATTGGTGCTGAGGGCGGCAGGGGGTCTTAGAAGGTGGTTCCAACCAGGCCCACGTCCAACCATATTCAGGCCACCCCGAGGCTGCTGGAGCCTGGACTCTGGAGCCTGTATCATCTGAGGTTGAGGGCCTTTTACTATTATTTTTGCTTATTTAATAAAAGACAGAACAGGGACCTCCTTGGCAGTCCAGAGGTTAAGACTCTGCACTTCCAAAGTAAGGTATGCAAGTTCACCCTTGGTCAGTGAACTAAGATCCCACATGCTGCAGGGCACAGCCAAAACTTTTTTTTAAAAAAAGACATAAGAGTACATCAAGGAACAAAACAGAAAGAGGAAAGGACTCACGGGGGCGAACTTCTTTTTAGAAATCTCTCCTGGTATCTTGAGCTTCGTGGGGCAAGGCAGGTGCTGAGGGACTTTACACACAGGATCGCTCTGCGGAGGGGACGCCATCACCCATGTTTTACAGATGAGGAAGCAAGACCTAGAGAAGCCAGGATGTTCTGAAGATCTGTTTGTTTTAATCAGTGGGCCATAAAGAAGGTTGAGAGTTGAAGAATTGATGCTTTTGAGTGGTGGTGCTGGAGAAGACTCTTGAGAGTCCCTTGGACTGCAAGGATAACAAACCAGTCCATCCTAAAGGAAATTAACACTGAATTTTCATTGGAAGGACTGATGCTGAAGCTGAAGCTCCAATACTTTGGCCACCTGACGCAAAGAGCCAACTCATCGGAAAAGACTGAAGCTGGGAAAGATCGAGTGAAAGGTGCTCAGTTGTGTCTGACTCTTTGCGACCCCATGGACTATACAGTCCATGGAATTCTCCAGGCCAGAATACTGGAGTGGGTAGCCTTTCCCTTCTCCAGGGAATCTTCAGGACCCAGGAATGGAACCGGGGTCTCCTGCATTGCAGGCAGATGCTTTACCAGCTGAGCCACAAGGGAAACCCAGGAAAAATTAAAGGCAAAAAGAAAAGAGGGCTGCAGAGGCAGAGATGGTTGGATGGCATCACCGACTCAATGGACAGGAGTCTGAGCAAACTCTGGGAGTTGGTGATGGACAGGGAGGCCTGGCGTGCTGCCGTACGTGGAGTCACAAAGAGTCAGACACAACCTGCCAACTGAACAACAACAAAGCACGAAGACCCAGAAATGACCATCACAGAGGAAGGCGTTTATACTCACAGCTTCTGAGAAGCAGGAGGCATGGAACACTGTACACGGCCACCCAGGGACACAGTGGATCAGTCATGGACAGAGGGCAGGGGAAGCGAAGCTTGGTTCACAGCCTTTACTAGGGTTTTGCGGGGAGGCAAGGCAGGGCAGAACAAACAGTTTAGGACGGGTGAGTTTGAATAATTACAGCAGGCTGTAGGCCGTAGGGCTGTCCCTGGTGGTCTGGCTCCTGACTCTGGGGTAATTTAGAGCAGGGGAATATTGGCATGGTCTGTGACAGACAGATGTAGGAGATGGTTAAGATGTGAGCTCTGGATTGGATGGTTTCTCTGTCAAAGACATGCTTGCAGGGAGCTGTTTACTGTCTGTAAGAATTAGCTGGGCTTCCCTGTTGGCTCAGTGGTGAAGAATCCACCTGCCAATGCAGGAGACATGGGTTTGATCCTTGGGTTTGGAAGATTCCCTGGAGGAGGGCATGGCAACCCACTCCAGTATTCTTGCCTTTGGGAAATCCCATGGACAGAGGGGCCTGGCAGGCTACAGTCCACGGGGTCATGTAAGAGTTGGACATGGTTTAGCAACTAAACAACAGCAACAAAGAATTAGCTAGCGCTGGGAGGAGGGTCTCTCCAGGTTCAGGTCCTCAAATGCCAGAGCATCAAGAATACAGAAAATAAGAAAATACGGTCAATACACAGGGTTTAACTGGATGCAGCTAATAAGCGACACAGCCGGGGTTCAGACCCAGGCTGCCTGAGTCCAGGCCCTTCATTGGATTCAACCTGTGAGAAGTTTCTCATCTCCCACCCCAGCCAGCTGCTGCTGCTGCTGCTTAATCTCTTGTGACCCTATGGACTATACACCGCCAGGCTCCTCTGTCCATGGGATTCTCTAGGCAAGAACAGTGGAGTGGGTTGCCTTTCCCTTCTCCAGGGGACCTTCCCCCCTCAGGAATCGAACCCAGGTCTCCTGCATTGCAGGCAGATTCTTTACTGCTGAGCCACCAGGGAAGCCCCAGCCAGCTAACAGGAGCCAACTAATCCTCAGGTCCTGCTCTTAGGAGTTTGTTTTGGTTAGAGAGTAAAAGTCAGAAGGAAAACGCAAGTATAAGATGAGATAATCTCCCCTGGAAAAGTCACTGCAGCGGAGCAAATGGTATTTTAAATGCTTCAGGGACATTTCTGTTTTTAAGGAGGCTCATGATTCATCCCCCCCCCCTATAAATTATCAACGGTTTCCTTGGTTTCCTTTCTTCTTCAGATCCACCTTTGTCATGCATCTTTGGGCAGGAGAGCCAGGTTTACTAAGAATATGTCTGTTTACCCAATGTTTATGTGTGTACCTGGAAAATTTCTGAGGCAGAAGCAGCTGCCAGAGCTTGAGTTTCTGGAGGGTTCTCCCACTTGTTGGAGAACCACTTCCCTGGCTGTCCTCTCTGCTACCATCACCTGCAGGCCCACTGTCCCCACGTCCGACACACACATCCACAGCTATCTGTGGCGCAAACAAGAAACAAATGAGAAGTGTATTGAGAGAAGCAAATGAGGGAGAGAGGTCTAGATCATCCCCACCTGACAGATGTGTCATGGAATTCTCCAGGCCAGAATACGGGAGTGGGTAGCCGTTCCCTTCTCCAGGGCATCTTCCCAACTCAGGGATCGAACCCTGGTCTCCCACATTGCAGGTGGATTCTTTACCAGCTGAGCCACAAGGGAAGCCCATTCACACCTCAGACGTATTAAAAAATCTCTAATAGCTCCATCAAAAAGATAAAAAGAAACAGGTGAAGAAAAATTTAGAACTCTGTCCTATTTAAACCTGATATATCTGAAGCATTATCATTTCAACTTGTAATCATGTCAATATTTAAGATGCATTTAACAAAAATTATTAATGAGATATTTGACATTACTCTTTTCTTATTAAGCCTTTAAACTGGTGTGTATTTTACACTCACAGCATCTCTCAGTTCACACCAGCCACATTTCACACGCTGATTTCACATCTCATGCGGCTGGTGGCTTTCACCCTGGATACAGAACAACAAATACCAGGCCATTTGGTCTCATGGTTTTCTCCACTGATGTATGGGCCCTGATTCAACACCTCCTTCAACTAGTCCGCAGGTTGTTTTCAACGTTGTGATATGTAAACAATCTCAGGTTTTGAAGATGTTCACATATCTTCATTTGTCTTAAGCATTTCCTCAGAACAGGACGGGGCAGGTTTTAAAAGACTGTGTCATCACGCAGGTGCCACTGGGCCTCACTCTCTGAGGGTTAAAATACCCACATCACAGTAACAGTGCAACCTATATTCTTGGCTTGTCCGGACCTGCCAGACAGGACCCTCAAACCTCCTCGAAGCGTCCCCCCTAAGCTCTCCACCTAGGGAGCAGGACATGGGCCTCTAGGCCTCCCTGTGGCTCCATCTGCTTTCTTCTGCTCACTTTCCCTGCACCCGTCTTATGAGATGTCAGCGGGCCAGTTCCCCACACTGAGGGCCCAACTTCCAGCCTCTGGGCTGATGGAGGAAGGGCAAAGTCATTCCCAGCTCTGCCACATGCAGGCCAAGCTCAGCTCTGCCTTGGCTCCTGTGTCTCTGTCCACAGACACCAGAGCTGGGCAGACCTAGAACGTTCCAGGACCCACCTGCTAGGACAGCATTATTACGCTCAGGCAGACTGGAATATCTGCCAGCTCTTAACTGTGGATGAAATTAAAAGACGCTTACTCATTGGAAGAAAAGTTATGACCAACCTAGATAGCATATTAAAAAGCAGAGACATTACTTTGCCGACAAAGATCCGTCTAGTCAAGACTATGATTTTCCCAGTAGTCATGTATGGATGTGAGAGTTGGACCATAAAGAAAGCTGAGTGCTGAAGAATTGATGCTTTTGAACTGTGGTGTTGGAGAAGACTCTTGAGAGTCCCTTGGACTGCAAGGCGATCCAACCAGTCCATCCTAAAAGAGATCAGCCCTGGGTGTTCATTGGAAGGACTGATGCTGAAGCTGAAACTCCAATACTTTGGCCACCTGATGCAAAGAACTGACTCCTTGGGGAAAAAAGACCCTGATGCTGGAAAAGTTTGAAGGCAAGAGGAGGAGGGGAAGACAGAGGATGAGATGGTTGGATGGCATCACTGACTCAATGGACATGGGTTTGGGTAGACTCCAGGAGCTGGTGATGGACAGGGAGGCCTGGCTTGCTGAGGTCCATGGGGTTGCAAAGAGTCGGACACGACTGAGACTGAACTGAACTAACTGTGGATGGGTTCTTTCCAAGGGAGCTCTCTCAGGCCTCCAGACCCCCAGCCTCCTGACTCAACTACCCACGAGCTTCAGAAATACCCCAAACCCATCAATATCTTAGAGTGAGCCAGCTCAGGTTCTTGTTGCATCGCCCACCACAGACCATTGAGCCTCCATCTATTGAGGGTGACGGCTACCTGGAGATTTTGTGGGAAGGAGTATCGTGGGCATCTCTGTGTGTCCAAGGCTGACAAGGATGGAGAGACTCAAGGGGACAACTCAGAGCTGGGGTCAGATGCATTTAAGAATGTGGAAATGTTAGAGCTGGAGGGGGACCTGAGCTGGTGTATTGGTCAGTGTTGCTGCAGTAACAAACAGCCCCGAATTTTCCATGGCTACAACAGGAAAGATGTGTTTCTCACTACATTACTGGGCCCACTGCTGTGACCCTTCTCTGCCCATCTTCTCATCCCAGAATACAGGCTCAAGCAGCAGCTTCTGGCTCTCAAGGCAGGGGAAGAGGGCAGGAGAGAGGGCAGCTGCTTCCACAGCGCCTTCTAGAAAGAGCTTGGGCCCACACCACATGAGATGGAAGTCCAAGGATTCATGTTCCATTAGCTGAAAGATATCCCATAGATAAGCCCAAAGTCAATGGGGCAGGGGGTCTAAACCTTTAACAGTGGAGGGAGAGTGATTAACCATGAACACCAAGTCTAAGTACCAGAGACAGCACATCCCTAACTCTGTCATACACCTGGGGAAATTGAGGCACAGTAAAAGAAAGTGGCTTGCCCAAGTCCACATGCCAGGTAAGAGCAGAACCAGGGCTAGCACTGACTCTCTGGTGATCAACCCAATGTTCTTGATACTACCCTCAGAGTTTCCCAAAATGTGTTCCAAGGGATATCAACAAGGGTCTTTATTCTGAAACATCTCAGAGCCTTTTAATATGCCACTAAGAATTATGACTCCGCCAGTCAAGGAAGTGGGTTCTAACTTTTTCTGTTGTTTTTTTTTTTCTTTAACCACAAAACCCACAGAACCAGCTGAAGGGCAGTTTGTAGCAGTGGCCCTAGTGGGGACATACTGTGGGACACACAGCAACCCCACACCAGCGAATCAAATGGACTCTAATTCCCCATTGAGAACTTGAAGTTTTATGTTGCTATAAGGAATGTTTTAAAATAACATAACCTTTCTATAAATTCTTCAAAGCTTGGAAATAGACACAGCTCTCACTTTTTAGAAGGTTCGCATAGCTTTGTGAGGCCATCATTAATTTTGATGATTTTTTCCACTTTCTTTTTTCAGTTGTAGCCGAAAATGTAATAAATGTAATGAAACTGATCTTCATAAAGTCTTTGGTGGATGAATCATAGGTCCCTGGAAAATGTGTTTGCCTGTCTACAATGTCTTTTTTTTTCTTTGATAAAAACAACAAATGTTACATATCACTTCTCAACAATAAAAATATGTTTTAACAAAATGAAAACGTGTGCTATGGTGTGATAATGATGACACATGTCATTCTCAAGATATCTCAAGGGGTCATAAATGGTCTCCAGTTGAGGCCATGGAACTATTCTGAAAAAGGCATGAGAATTAGATCACCTCAAATCATGAGAGTATTTTTTTCCACGATGAATCTTTTGATCTGTAACATATGTGAAATTAAAATCAACGTCACACGGTTTTAGATTTCCCCAAAGGCTTCAAAAAGTAAAAGCCTAGTCAAATGGCTCAAAAATAAAACTATGAAAAACACTGCAGTCACCCTTTAAAATAATTTTCTGACACACTCGAATAGATAGTAACCCAGGCCAGGAGGGACTTCCCTGGTGGCTCAGCCAGGAAAAAATCCACTTGCAATGCAGGAGACCTGGGTTCGATCCCTGGGTTTGGAAGTCCACACGCCAGGTAACAGCAGAACCAGGGCTAGCATTGAATCTCTGGCAATCAACCCAGCACTCTTAATCCTACCCTCAGAGTTTTCCAGAAGAAGGAAATGGCAACCCGCTTCAGTATTCTTGCCTGGAGAATCCTGGGGAAAGAGGAGCCTGGCGTGGATATGTCCATGGGGTTGCAAAGACTCAGACCCAACTGAGCAACTAAGGGACTATGCACACAGGCATGCAGGCCAGGAGGGTTGGCTCATTTTCCCAAGGCCCTCAGGCAGGCAGCCCCAAAGATCACAAACTTTTGAAACAGAAGAAGCCTGAAAGCCACCAAGCAGCTCACTTGGGACCTGGGTCCTCTCTGATATGTCCCTCTAGGTCACAGCATGGGCCCCAGGACAGGCACCTTTCTTGGGATAGATCAAATGATACCAAACTGTCCAATTATTTATTTGGCTGTGCTGGGTCTTCATTATGGTGCATGCGTTTTTCCTAGTCCCCCAATCAGGGACCGAACCCATATCCCGTGCATTGGCAAACAGGTTCTTAACCACTAGACCACCAAGGAAGTCCGCAGAGCTGTTTGTTATGTGCAGTCAAGACGCAACTTCCCTTAGTTTCCAACCCTTGGAGAAAGAGCAAGTGAGTCTAGTTCCTCTGTCCCATGACCATCCCTTCAAATATGTCAAGACCGTCATCTTCCTCCCAATCTGCTCTTCTCCATGTCAAATACCTGCTGGTCCTAGGCTGCTCCTGGTACAAATGTCTCTAAGGCCCTTCAGCTGCTGGAGACAGATGTTAGCCTAAAGGAGCCTCATGTGTCCAGGACTCCAGACAGGGCAGAGACAACCTAGGGCTGCTCTATACCAGGAAGTGGGGACATGTGGCATCAGACCCATGTAGGGCTGGAGGGCCTTTGTCTTCTTCATCTCTCCGTGTCTCCATGACCGGGACCCACACTGCAATGAGGGGGCCTACCCAGGACGAAACGCTGCCTACATGGGGATGTTTCTTCCTGCAGCAACGCTGACTCATATACCACCAGCATATAATATGTGTACAACTTAGCTCACCAGGAGATCACATTCATAGATTTGCGAAGTATTTCTATTTCCATTCTAGGATGAAGCAGCTCGTTGTTTTTACTGGTGGCCTGAACCAAAGCTAGAATGTCAGGTTGTTTTCTGATAGTATTGGAAATGTGTTTAAAATAATTAAATCTTTTCGGCGTGGTGTCAAAAGAAAAGTCCAGCCAAATTGTTGTCCTGTCAAAGTATAGACTTTTACAAATAATATACGGGTTTCTTGTCTCCCCAGGGCTCCCTTCGCATCCCAAACAACCTGCTTCTACAACAGTTGAGAGAAGGAAGAAAAATCGTTTGGAGAAGAGAGTTTGGTCAGCTCTCCGTCTCTGTCTGCGCCTGCTTGGGGAATCTACTGAGTTTCCTTCCGTGATCCCAGAGGCCTGGGGTCCCCACATCCATACCTGGGTGAGCTGGAGGTCTCTGCTAACTGCTGGGGTCCACCCACCTTCCGGCCTCCTTGGGACAGTGAGCCTTTGTTTCTGTGAAGGAGAAAATGATGTTTAATGAGAGCACGCACACCCTCAGCCTTCTCTGCCAGGGTCTCATCTTGAAGGACACAGTCAGAGTGATGAAATGCAGTTGTCCTGGGCCCCCAGGAATCCACCCACCTGAGGTCACAGCTCCCCCACGACCCCCACTCCTGCAGATATCACCTCGGGTCCGCGGGTACACTGTCCTCCTGAAACTGGACTCCGCGGGACACGACCGCAGAGTGTATTGGTAGCAACAAAAGCATAAGTCACTTGCTTTTCCTCCCTTCCTCTGGAAGCAGCCAGAGTCAGTTAGCTACCTAACCGACGTGCTGGAAATCGCAACATGCTGAAATGTCTCATGGATGATGATCGAGGTCTCAACATTGGCTTTGTCAGGAGAACCCTGAACTTGCCAAGGGGACACCCATGATGCCAGCCACACTGCCCCACTCTGCACATACATTCCATTCCCATAACAGCAAGTGTGATGGGGAAAAGCCTTTTGTATTCTATTACAGTTGATCACCGAAGGGGTGTTGCCTATAAGCTTAAATTGCACATAAGGGCTCATCTCTGAGAACCTGCCTCCCAGGTAATGAACATGAAGCTTCAATAAAAAAAATTAATTAATTAAAAAAAATACCTTGTTTAGCTCACAGGAAACCTCCTGACTAGGCCCCACCTGCAAATGCCTGCAAGGAGGAAGAAATCAACATATCCCCTCCGGAGGCTGATGGGAACCAGGAAGTGTTTGACTTTACGCCTCCCTCTTAGTATAAAAGGAGCCTGAAGTCTAACTCAGGCAAGATGGTTCTTTGGGGGCCATGAGCTTGCTGTCTTCTCAGGCTGCTGGCTTTCCGAGTAAAGTCGTTATTCCTTGCTCCAACAAATCATCTCTGAATTAATGGCCTGTCGTGCGGTGACCAGCGCAAGCTCGGACTCAGTAACAACAAGGGCTGCAGACACCAGCACCCTGGGCTGAGTGCTGAACTTTCTGAAGAGCAGTCAGAAAATACTTGCTGCCCAAGATCCTTCTGTAGGTCAGGGAAGGCAGCAGTTTCACGTGCAGATTTGATCATGCTCAGAGGTGAGCCTGGCTTTCTGATAGGCGTCAGCGGGAGGGTGAGTTTGATCACAATTACCTCTCCCACTGGTGCTTATAAGCAATGAGGACTCAGCATGTCGAGCCCGTAAGGACAGGCTACTTGCTATGTTCCTATGTCCCGAAATAGGAAGCTTGCCCCAAAAACAAATACAGGGAGGAGCGTTCCCCGCCATCATCCCCTGGGACCAGTCGTCAGGAAGCTTTCAAAGCATCAACACACATGTGTGCAGGCGGGTTCTGAAGCTGTGCTCCCCAGAATCCTTGTGCCACTCAGGACTCCTGGCATCTATCGGGCCTTGCCTGAGGGTGGTCTCCAGTCCTAAATGGACTGACGTCCCATCCCATCACGAGGCCCACATGCCAGGAACACCGTTACCTGGACCCCATGGATGAGTTGCTTCAGCATGTTTGTGTGTGTAGTTATGCCTTTAGACTATGGAAGTCATTACAAGAAGCAGCTGAATGAGAACTGCTCCTGCATTTGGGCAGATGTCACTGTCAAGGGCAGGGCTCTGTTTGTTACCCAGTGAGCCCAGTAGAGTCCCAAGAAAGATTTAAATATTTTAAGGAATATAATGCCACTGGGGAAAGGCCTTTGTGAAGATTGCAGGCTCCCCTCCTTCTAATAATAAACATTATGCAACCCAGTTACTCCTAGGACGTTTAGAGCCACGTTCAAGAATAAGCCTCAGAATGGTCTGCTTACTATATCTGCTTCCTTCTCCTTTGCAAGGTCTTGGGGGGGGGGGGTTGTTGTTGTGGCATTAACATTGCCATATATAAACCGAAACCAAATAATGTTATTTGGTTTGTGCACAGCAGCTTCCAAGGTTTTTTGGAAGGAGATGGGGTGTAAATACATAGCGCTAGATATTACTAGCTCCACAAATAAGCTTAGCCCTGTATGTCTGTAGGAATCCCCTGAAGTTTCAGGTCTGGAGACACCATCACAGCAAAACGGGTGGTCCTCATTAATAACAGTCTCTAAGACATTTGCAAATCATAGAAATGTGCAGAGAAGGAAGCCCTGTCACCTGAATGTAGGAACTCTGATTTTGTGGCTGGAGGCCAAACACAAGCACGTCTCTTGAAATGGCGATTTCCCCCACCTAATTCTGGGAAATGATGGAACAGGCTGCAGTACTTTCTCTAAGAAATATTTCCATTTTTTAAAATTAGTTTATTTATTTTTTATTGACCATGCTGCGCAGCATGTGGGACCCTAGTTCCCTGACCAGGGATCAAACCTGCGCTTTCTGCAATGGAAGCAGAGTCTTAACCACTGGACACCCCCAGGGAAATCCCAAGAAACATTTTCTATAAGAGAATATGCCTACTTCATCCCTCCCCAAAACACTCATTTTTTGAAAATTCCTAGTTAGAAACTCTACATCGTCACTGATTGAAAATAAAAGTTTCTCAAAGAAAAGACTGACAGATACAGGGAACAAGCTAGTTGTTACCAGTGGCAAGGCGGAGGGGGGAGGACCAACACAAGGGTAAAGGGGAAAAAGGGTTATTACAGGATTATATGAAACCAGGTGTGTGAAAGTTTTGAAAACTGTAAACCACTATGGAATTTAAAGAATCTTTCCTTCAATTAAAAACTACAAAAAATGACTAAATAAACAAAAACTATTTCCAGAAGGCAACGAGCCCACTAAAGCAGAAGTCTCTTAGGTGATTAAAACATTGTGGTTTTCCCTGTTTTCCGTGACACCACCTGATAACCAGGGGCTTCCCTGGTGGCTCAGATGGTAAAGGATCTGCCCGCACTGCGGGAGACCAGGGTTCAGTCCCTGGGTGGGGAAGGTCCCCTGGAGAAGGGAATGGCAACCCACTCCAGGATTCTTGCCTGAAGAATCCCATGAACAGAGGAGCCTGGCTGGCTACAATCCATGGGGTTGCAAAGAGTCAGACACGACTGAGTGACTTTCACTTCACTTCACTTCACCTAAGAAGTGGGCTTCCCAGGGGACACTAATGGTAAAGAACCCACCTGCCAGGACAGGAGACATAAGAGATGTGGGTTTGATCCCTGGGTCGGGAAGCTCTCCTGGAGGAGGACATGGCAACCCACTCCAGTATTCTTGCCTGGAGAATCCCACGGACAAAGGAGCCTGGTGGGCTACGGTCCATAGGGTTGCAGAGTCAGACACGACTGAAGCGACTTAGCACACACCCAATATCTCACCCATCATCAAACACATAAGGATCTGGGGAGAAGCCTAAAATTACCCCACCCCAACCGAAGATATTTTCAGTTAAAGACAGGAGGAGGCTCCAAGGACCCAATTCTTCATGGTGTTAAATAATCCTCGGTGTTCTATTAGACAACCAAGGGTTCTAAGCTGCTCTGCCCTTAATTAGTTCTATGACCATGGAAGTGTCCCTTTTCTTCTTGGCCTCTATTTCCTTATATTTGAAACCAGAGACACATCTCAGATGATCTTAATGTCCTCTTTTATTCTGAGCCTGTTGCATCCTGGTGGAGCCAACCATTCCTAGAATTGCCAGCAAGCGCTTTCCTAAAGGGAGTAGTCAACAATGTCCACCAGGGGGCGCCTAGTTCACTACAAACGGTGGCCTGGGGGTCAGGACACCCTGTGGGCAGGTGGGGTGACCCCAGCTTTGCCATCCAGTCCTGGAAGGATTCCAGGCATCTAGGGATGGAAGGTCCTCCTAGGGGGTTAGGCTAGAATGGCATCATCTCCTCTACTAACCTGTTTGGCCATTTATCCCCAGCTCTGAGCAGCTGGTCTGGACATCTGTATTTCTGAAATTCCTGGCATTTGGTAGTTTGGGGCCAGCTGTGAGAAGCTTTCAGTTAATTCACTTCTGATCCATCAGAAGCCAAGAATCTAGGAGCTGGTTGAAGCTGAAAAAGTAAAAAGTCTGTCTCTTACCCTCAATCTCTGGGTGCTGAGACCTGGGCTCACGACCAGCATTTAGAGGTGGTGGTGATTTAGAGGAATGGTCAAAGAGAGTCCTGGGCAATGGGAAGGGGGCAGGGGGCTGAAGACAGGGGTGAGCTGGTGCTGTTCTCCCAAGATGTCCTGAATGTCTCTCCACTCATGAAGGTTACAGTCAACCCTGGATAAAATATTGTGCTTTGGCCCCTCTATCTGTCACTGGCACTCAAGCCACATGGGAATTCGTCGAGTATAAATATAGTCAGACACAAGATTCCCTGTGCTCCCAATGAAGTCTCTTGGATTCTTGGAGCTACTGTTTCTAAGGCTCTTGAAAAACTTCCCCAGCTCTGTAGAATATGTTTGTTATGGATTGTTATTCCCTCAAAAAGATATGTTGAAATTTCAACCACTGGTACCTGTGAATGTGATATTATTCGGAAATAGAGTCATTGCAGATGTAACTGGTTATGTTAAGGCGAGGTCACTCAGGTGGGTTTTCAATCCAACGTGCCTGCTCAGTCATGTCTGACTCTTAGCGACCCCATGGACTGTAGCCTGCCAGATTCCTCTGTTCATGGAATTTTTTTCAGGCAAGAATCCTGGAGTGGGTTGCCATTTCCTTCTCCAGGGGATCTCCCCAACCCAGGAATCGAATCTGGGTCTCCTGCATGGCAGGCAGATTCTTTACTATCTGAGCCACCAGAGAAGCCCTTGGCTCTTACTAAACTGAACAAAAGGTAGCCCTGCCCATTTTCTCCAAACTTCCTCCGTGGACGGTTTTTCAGTCACCCCTGCCCTTCCAACATCGCCAACCTTTTGTTCTCCTCTCTTTCTTCCATTACTTCTAAACAAAGACTGAAACAAATCGTTAACCTTTATACATATTTTCTCTTCTTTCACTCTCAAAAATGTCAGTCTCTGGTCATACTGGGTTGACTGGTGGCCGTATCAAAATTCACATTCACCTGGAACCTAAGAATGTGACCTTAACTTTGGTCTTTGCAGATGTAATTGGGCTTCCCAGGTGGCTCAGCAGTAAAGAATCTGCCTGCAATGCTGGAGACACAGGAGACTCAGGTTCGACCCCTGGGTCAGGAAGATCCCCTGGAAGAGGGCATAGCAACCCACTCCAGTATTCTTGACTGGAGAATCCCATGGACAGAGGAGCCTGTCGGGCTACAGTCCACGGGGTCGCAAAGAGTCGGACACGACTGAAGCGACTTAGCAGCAGCAGCAGCAGCACCACAGTGAAAGATCCGGATGCTGCAACTGAGACCTGATGCCGCCAAATACATAAATAATTTTTGTAAAAATAGAACTGCGGCTTATCGGCACCTGAATTTCAGACTTCTGGTCTCCGTAACCGCGAGAGGATAAATTTCTGTTGTGTTAAGGCACAGTGGCTTGTGGCCATCACTGCAGCCGCCCCAGGAAGCTGATATGATACAAGAGGTCTACAGTTGCCACTGCCAGGTTGACCACTTGCCTTCTTGAAACACTTCTCAACCTTGGCTGCAGAGACTCTATCCCAGCTCTTTTCCTTCCAGCACTAAACAAGCACTTACCAAGCGCCTACTCTGTGCCAGGCACACTGCTGGCCCAGGGTTGTGGCTGCAGTGACAGGCAGTCCCTGCTCCAGGGAGCTTAGGTTCTTCTACCAGAGCGCCTCTCCTCCTTGAGTCCTCCTCCCACTAACCGGGGGATCTTGCCTGCTCCCTCGAAGCTTCTATCATAGGAACACCCCCCAAATCTACAACTCTATCTTCTGCCTTTGTCTCCTAGCTTCCAGACCAGACCTGCCTTCTTCGCTGCTCCATGACTCCTCCTGGGGCCTCTGAAGATGGCAAATGCCTCCTTCCCACTAAGCGGCTCTATCCCCATCAGTATAACCTGGTTCTCCCGCAGAGTGCCTCACGGCCCACAGGCAGGTGCCTTGACACTCCTGATGTCCCCACACCCAGGCCAGGCCCAGGCCTGCCCCGCCTCCTCCCCTCCCCCTCCAGCCTGCCCCCGGCTCGTCCCCCCTGTCCTCTGCGTGTCCTCACACAGACTAGGAGTCTGAACGCCTCACTGTCACAGGCAGATCTCCCATCAAAGACCCCTCATGGCCCTGGCCTGACTCCAGAACACCGGCTGACTCCTTGGCGGGGCAGCCACAGCCCTCCTTAAGGGGAGCCCAGCACACGTGCCCCTGCGGGCTTCTACCAGCCTGGACCACTCACACCCTTAAACACACCCAGCCCTGTCCTCCCCCTTGCCTCCCTGCCCAGCGCCCTCAAGCTTCCCTTAATCCAGCCCTTCCAACCACTGGCCCAGCCTCAAGCTCGCCTCCACGGGGTACGGCGTTCTCTCCTTTCCCCGGGATGCTGGTGTGGTCCTGGAGCAGGCTCTGACCTGTCATCTGGCCACGTCCCGTCTCCCACCTCCACATTCTCCGACCTGAATGTGGCGGGAGCCACAGCAGAGCACTACGGCTGTACCACCACCCACCCCTCCCAGACGCCCCTATAAGAGTGGGCCCAGCGACCAGCCTCAAGGTGGACCAGAGTCCCACCAAGAGCCGTGGAGTCAGGACGGGCAAGTTCACCTCTTGGAGCACATTTTATCCTCCTTGAAGTGAAGCATGATTCTCTTGAAGAAATATGGGTGCACTGGTTAAGACTCCTTGCTTCCATCGCAGGGGGCACAGGTTCAATCCCTGGTCAGAGAACTAAGCTTCTGCACACCGCACCCTGTGGCCAAGATGGAAAGAAGGTGACAAGCTCCGTGTGAGGATGAGAATTGTCCCCAGCAGACAATTTCCCACCCTCATCACCCGGGCTGTCAAAGACCGCAACCCACCCCCCACCACGCCCTCAAGGCCCCCTGCTATGGGCTGAAATTCACATGTTGAAGTCCTAACCCCCTGACCTCAGACTATGACTGTATTTGGACACGGAGTCATTGCAATTACACAGATGTCATTAATTAAGATGAGGTCGTACTAGAGTTCAGTTCAGTTCAGTCGCTCAGTTGTGTCCGACTCTTTGCGACCCCATGAACCATAGCATGCCAGGCCTCCCTGTCCATCACTAACTCCCTAAGTCCACCCAAATGCGTATCCATCGAGTTGGTGATGCCATCCAGCCATCTCATCCTCTGTCGTCCCCTTCTCCTCCTGCCCTCAATCTTTCCCAACATCAGGGTCTTTTCCAATGAGTCAGCTCTTCGCATCAGGTGGCCAAAGCATTGGAGTTTCAGCTTCAACATCAGTCCTTCCAATGAACACCCAGGACTGACCTCCTTTAGGACAGACTAATTGGATGTCCTTGCAGTCCAAGGGACTCTCAAGAGTCTTCTCCAACACCACAGTTCAAAAGCATCAATTCATTGGTGCTCAGCTTTCTTTATAGTCCAACTCTCACATCCATACATGACCACTGGAAAAACCATAGCCTTAACTAGATGGACCTTTATTGGCAAAGTAATGTCTCTGCTTTTTAATATGCTGTCTAGGTTGGCCATAACTTTTCTTCCAAGGAGTAAGTGTCTTTTAATTTCATGGCTGCAGTCACCATCTGCAGTGATTTTGGAGCCCAGAAAATGAAGTCAGCCACTGTTTCCACTGTTTCCCCATCTATCTGCCATGAAGTGATGGGACCGGATGCCATGATCTTAGTTTTCTAAATGTTGAGCTTTAAGTCAACTTTTTCACTCTCCTCTTTCACTTTCATCAAGAGGCTCTTTAGTTCTTCTTCACTTTCGGCTATAAGGGTGGTGTCATCTGCATATCTGAGGATATTGATATTTCTCCCGACAATCTTGATTCCAGCTTGTGCTTCCTCCAGCCCAGCGTTTCTCATGATGTACTCTGCATAGAAGTTAAATAAGCAGGGTGACAATATACAGCCTTGATGTACTCCTTTTCCTATTTGGAACCAGTCTGTTGTTCCATGTCCAGTTCTAACTGTTGCTTCCTGACCTGCGTACAGATTTCTCAAGAGGCAGGTCAGGTGGTCTGGTATTCCCATCTCTTTCAGAATTTTCCACAGTTTATTGTGATCCACACAGTCAAAGGCTTTGGCATAGTCAATGAAGCAGAAACATGTTTTTCTGGTACTCTCTTGCTTTTTCGATGATCCAGTGGATGTTGGCAATTTGATCTCTGATTCCTCTGCCTTTTCTAAAACCAGCTTGAACATCTGGAAGTTCATGGTTCACATATTGCTGAAGCCTGGCTTGGAGAATTTTAAGCATTACTTTACCAGCTTGTGAGATGAGTGCAATTGTGCGGTAGTTTGAACAATCTTTGGCATTGCCTTTCTTTGGGATTGGAATGAAAACTGACCTTTTCCAGTCCTGTGGCCACTGCTGAGTTTTTCATATTTGCTGGCATATTGAGTGCAGCACTTTCACAGCGTCATCTTTTAGGATTCGAAATAGCTCAACTGGAACTCCATCACCTCCACTAGCTTTGTTCGTAGTGATGCTTTCTAAGGCCCACTTGACTTCACATTCCAGGATGTCTGGCTCTAGATGAGTGATCACACCATCGTGATTGTCTGGGTTGTGAAGAACTTTTCTGTACAATTCTTCTGTGTATTCTTGCCACCTCTTCTTAATATCTTCTGCTTCTGTTAGGTCCCTACCATTTCTGTCCTTTATTGAGCCCATCTTTGCATAAAATGTTCCCTTGGTATCTCTAATTTTCTTGAAAAGATCTCTAGTCTTTCCATTCTACTGTTTTCCTAACCCTAACCCCAACCCTAACCCTATGATTTAGGTCATACCTGAATGGTCTAGTGGTTTTCTCCGCTTTTTTCAATTTCAGTCTGAATTTGGCAATAAGGAGTTCATGATCTGATCTACAGTCTGCTCCCGGTCTTGTTTTTGCTGACTGTATAGAGCTTCTCCATCTTTGGCTGCAAAGAATATAATCAATCTGATTTTGATGTTGACCATGTGGTGATGTCCATGTGTAGAGTCTTCTCTTGTGTTGTTGGAAGAGGGTGTTTGCTATGACCAGTGTGTTCTCTTGGCAAAACTCTGTTAGACTTTGCCCTGCTTCATTCTGTACTCCAAGGCCAAATTTGCCTGTTATTCCAGGTATTTCTTGACTTCCTACTTTCGCATTCCAGTCCCCTATAATGAAAAGGACATCTTTTTTGGGTGTTAGTTCTAGAAGGTCTTGTAGGTCTTCAAAGAACTGTTCAACTTCAGCTGCTTCGGTGTTACTGGTCGGGGCATAGACTTGAATTACCGTGATATTGAACAGTTTGCCTTGGAAATGAACAGAGATCATTCTGTCGATTATGAGATTGCATCCAAGTACTGCATTTCGGGCTCTTTTGTTAACTATGATGGCTACTTCATTTTTTCTAAGGGATTCCTGCCCACAGTAGTAGATATAATGGTCATCTAACTTAAATTCACCCATTCTAGTCCATCTTAGTTCACTGAGTACTAGAGTACGGGGACCCTTAATCCAAAATGACTGATATTCTATAAAAAGGGAAAATAGGACACACACAGAGAGGGCAGACCACGTGAGGACGTAGGAAGAAGACCAACATCTACAAGCCAAAGAGAGGGGCCTCAGAAGACACCCACCCTGCTGACATCCTGATTTCAGACTTTTATCCTCCAGAACTGCAAGACATTTCTGTTACTGAAGCCACCCAGTTATGGAGGGACATTTACCAAATGTCCTTCCAACCCTCTGCCCTAAAAGGCTGCATTTGCCCCCAGTACCCTCAACTAGGGACGTACTTAATTCCTAAAGGGCAGTTACACAACTCCAGTAGGGGCTAATTACCTGTCTTTTCATGGTGGGTTGGGGAAGGCAGGCGTGGAATAGCCCTGTTTCCCCCTCTTCCTTTGTCCTCCCCTTTTCTTCTGGGGTCCCTCGGGCATTTCTCCATTCAGCCAACACTAAGGGAAGGCCTGCTGTATACAAACAAGGCCTGCCGTATACAAACATATGCAGCTGGCGCACGTGTTACACCCTGATGTGAAAAGAACACCAGTGCATCCTGGGAAGCTCACCGTGACACCCATTTGTCTGCTAGTCAGTGGGCACATTTCCTCTGGACCCGGAGTTCAGCCCTGGAGTAGCAGCTGCCCATGAGAACACAGGTCTTCTTTGATGCACAGCATTATGTACAAATGTTCCCACTTCATGCCGTTCTTCAAAGGAAAAGAGGAGACACCCCCCCCTTCTCTTGGGAAATTGCATCTCACAGAGGCAAAGAATGGACAGCATTTTCCCCAAAGGGTGGACTGTGGTCCTTCCTGGGAGGCTCCTGGGCCCCGGCAGTGGTGGGAGGCTCTGGTTGTGGGTCTTCACACCAGAGACCAGGCCAGAGAATGCGGGCTGGGATGACTGAGCCCTGGACCCTGGGCAGGGCAGGGGGTTAGGGCCGGACAGAAGGCCAGCTCTGGAGCAGGGCCAGGGAGGAAGGGGTCCTGACGAGCAGAGAGAGCCCAGCCCACCATCGTGCAGGCCTGGGGAGTGCTGGCAGGGACCCGGGAGGAGAGGAGCATCCAGGATCTAGAAGCAGGCAGCTGGGCTGGGAGACAGCCATGGCAGGCCGGCCACAGGCCCGCAGTTCAGAAAGGAAACATCAGACCTAGGTGGGGGCGAGTGAGGGGTGTGAGGATGAGCAAGGCCGGGTCTCCCAAGGATAGACTGAGAATCCCCCCAGCATGGGGGCAGCGGTCCTGAGAGCAGGACCTCACCCTTGCCTCCCAGCCCAGATGATAGAAAGGAACCATGTCTCTGAAAATAAGAGGAAAACCCAAGTCTCCAGAAGCAGATTGGCAGAAGCTGTGATTTGAGAAGTCAGCCTCCTGAATGGAGGGCAAATGCTCGTGCCTAAGGTCAGGACCCAACTAGGACATGTGGGGACCAGGGGAGGGGTGGAGGGGATGGGGGAGGGGAGGGCAGGTGCACCAAGCTTGGAGGGAGGAGGGCTGGGGGACCATGCCAGGCCAAAGGCTGTGCTTCTAGAAGCCAAGCACCCTGATAGCCTTTGCGTTGTCCCCAAATCCACTGACCTGTGCCAGACACTTCAACGACTTAGCACCAGCTCTCAGACTGCCTCTTCCACCTGGGCAACAATCTTCCAAGGGTCACAGGGTTTGGAAAGCACTCTTACTGCCTAAGACTCTCAGGTTGCAGGACTGGTCAGCAGTCAACCCCCAGCCAACACAAGGCCAGCTTGGAGCGTAGGCGGCCCAGGTCAGGAAGCGGTTTTACTTGGTCTCCCATCTGAGGTCTTGGGAGAGGTGGAAAGGAGTGGGTGGTTGAACAGGTGACACGGAAAGGTGACCTGCGTTGATGTTTGAGCTGTGAAAACCCATTAACCAGAAAACTAATGTTTAGCCTTCTGCTGCTGTTGATAAGAGCAGGGTGCTTGAAAGTTGCACCTTCTACAGTTTGCTGAGCTGGAATAAAAAGAGGATCTTTGTTCCATCAATAAGCAGACAAATTTGGGGTTTCATCCTTCAGTGAGTCTGATCAACCTACATAAGTGTTCATCTTTCCCTGTAATTTCTAAAACCAGAAAAAAGAAGAAGAGAAGCCAGTTGTGACATTTAAAAGGAAAAGGAATTGGCAGGAGTTGCCTGTGTTTGTGCAGTGTCTGCCTCCTCTTTCCCCTCCCCTCCATCCACTAGTCTGTCTTGGAGGAGCTCCGGCAGGGCTCATTTGTGGATTAGAAATTTCGTGATCCCATAGACTCAACAGTCAGAGGGAACACGGTGAGTAGGAATGACTGTCTCTTAGTAAAGCAACCGGCAAGAGAAATGGCCTCTTCTACCTCTGCAGCTGGCTGTCCGAGGGACTGAGCAGCCAGACTGACGTTCCCCGGGACGTGAAGCCTGGCCCTCCATGGTGACAGACATGCAGAGAATCTGAGACACCCGGACCAATTCCCACAGATACCCTCTTGGTGCCAAAGTCCAAGTACCCCCTAGACTTCACCTCCAGCAGGTTCCACAAGCGCTGGGACCCACGTTGGTTTGGTCACCCGGGTCTTGCAGGCCAGGCTTTGCGTGAGACCCAGACGCAGGCAATGAGGATGCTCTGGTGGGAATCTCCCCAGTCATCGGTGCCTGAGATTGCTTTAAATTTTTCTTTTTTTTCCCCAAGAAGGCCAGAAGCTAACCAGCAGGGCAGAAGACCCAGGGACCTGACATCTTGGTCCCAGAAGCTGACCCTGACCAATGCCTGTGGGAGAAGCTCCACATTCTTATCTCAGGCTGCCCTTAACTTTTCACCCCTGGGGTCCCTGAACCCCACCTGTGTGGATGGAATATTCCAGAAGCATGAGAACTTGAGGGACCTCCCTGGTGGCCCAGTGGTTAAGACTTGCCATTCTTCCGGTGCAAGGGGTGCAGTTTCCATCCCTGGTGGGGGAGCTAAGATCCCATATGCCTCACGGTCAAAAAAACAAAACTTAAAACAGAAGTGAGAGTGCAACACATTCCATAAAGACTTTAAAAATTGCCCAAGATTCACGATGGGGAATACGCGTACACCCATGGCTGACTCATGTCAATGTATGGCAAAAACCACTACAATATTGTAAAGTAATTAGCCTCCAATTAAAATAAGTAAATTAAAAAAAATTGTCCAAGAATCTTAAAAAAAAAACTTGCTTCTTCCCCAACCCACTCTGCTCAGGGCCTGCACTCAGCACTGTACTGCACAATGTGTCCCAAGGCAGATTCATGGGGCTGTGAGAAGAAGCTTTTGTCCCAAAGCTGCCAGGGAAGGGCTTGGCTTCCTGACCCGCTTTCGGGGCCCAAAGCCCCGGCAGAAAGTTCCAGGTGGGGTCCTAGGGAGAGGAGCAAGCTAGGCTGCTGGGCCTGGATGACCACTTAGTGACATCATTGGGTGCTGGGGGGTGCAGGGCCAGCCAGGAGCCCCCTGGAAGGAGAACGCGGTTCCCTCTGGCCCTCGGCTCACCCACCCCCATCTCGGGCCTCTGTGGAGCCTCGGGGGGGTCCATCTCCCCTCCTACCCCACACCTCACATCCCACCTGAGCTCCCTGACTCAGGCCGGCCCTGGGGGAGGAACCTTCGTTGGACACATAAAGAGCGGCAGGCTACTCCCTGGGAAAGAGCCCTGGGGCAGATCGCTGAAGCTCTCCAACTTCCCCATCTCCTGCCTAATAAAGAACACCAGAGCCACTTCCGTCATGGTAAAAATCAGACGGCTGGAGCACGGGACAGTTCTCAGGGCAGGGAACACAGAAAAGGCTTCCCAACTCAATGGCAGAAGAGGGCTCTTGGCTTCACTGCTGCTCAAGCCTGGGTGCTCCAGGCTTGCCCTCGGAATGCGAAGGAGAGCAGCGGTTAAGGAATTAGGGAATATATGTATGCATTATGTGTATTTTATTTTATAATTATGCGTATATTAGCGCATATATGTGGAATCTAGAAAAATGGTGCAGATGAACCTATCTGGAAAGAGGAAATAGAGACACAGACGTAGAGAGTGCAATTTCTGGCACTATGGAGTAGCTGTATGACTTTGGACCCATTTCATAACTTCTATGCTTCAGTTTCCTTGTGTATAAAGTGGGATTATAATGATGTGTTAGTAGTAAGCCAACTCAGGGTAATTGTGAAGAGGAAATTTGTTCATGAAAAGTGTTCAGAAGAGTACCTGGCATTTCCCCCTCCCCGAATTTTTGGCACGTATTGTACACCCTGAACAGCCACCAGCACTCCATGTGATGAAGCTTGTGGGTGGAGTTCAGAGGGCGTGGGCTGGGGCAGGAAGCCTCCTTCCCTTCAGATCTCTGATGGCAACATCCCCTTGGCCCTTCACGGTCCATTTCCAGGAGATAGCAGGAGGAGCACAAGACTCCCCTTTTCAGAGCTACTAGAAAGGACTTGGAGCATGTGTTGAGCAGTCAGCAAAGGTGAGAGGCAGACCGCTCAAACTACCCCGGGTCTGAGGTCTGAGGCAGCTGCAGAACGACACGGATGGACACCACAGGTGAACTTTAGCGGCTGTTGCTAACGATGCTGGCAGTTGCTACTAAACTAGCATAAGAAGGGCAAAATGTTTTCCCAAACCAAGAGGAAACGTTTTCCAGGAGAATCTGCGGTTGCATTCAGACAGACAGCTTGTGAGATTTTTCATCAGCACTTCTCTGAGGAGGATCAAGACGTCATGATGGACCCACTTCACCTGCCCTCTAGACTTCACAGCTGGGCACCACTGCGTTGGTGTGAGCTTACAACAGTGCCTAGCATTTTGTAAGCTCTCAATAACTGCTGGTTACGATTGCCATTGTTTTACTGGAGCATACCCCGAAGTAATTTTTCAAGATAGATTCCATGGAAGGTAAAACTTTGAGTCTTTTCTTTTCATGTATGAAATGTCATTATTTTGCCTTCTCATTTGATTGACAGGTTGCAAGATATAAAATCCTATGTTTGAAATCGCTTTCCTTCAGTGATTCAAAATCCTTTCCCTTGAAGGCATTGTCTGACTGTTTTCTCCCACCCAAGTACTAACCAGGCCCGACCCTGCTTAGCTTCCGAGATCAGACAAGATCAGGCACGTTCAGGGTGGTCTGATCATGGACTGTCTTGCTGTTTTCTAACATCCAGTGTTGCTAATGAGAAATTCCATGCAAATGTGACTCTTGTCCCTTTGTATGTAACTGTTCCTTGCATTTGTGAGTTTTTAAGTTCTCCTCTTTATGTCTGGTGTTCAGAAATTTCACAAGGATGTGTCTAAGGGTGAAATTTGACCCCTTCAACTTGCCTGTTACTTGTCGAACACTTTAGCTGAACCTGTGTTTCTCTTCAGCTCTGATAGACTTGTTTTAAGTTCTGATTATTTCCTTCTATTATTTTTTCTGAATATTTCGTCCTTTCAATTTTCTTATTTTGCCCTTTTGGAACTGTTTTCTGATAAAATACTGGACTTACTGCAAACTGGTACAGCCACTATGGAGTACAGTGTGTAGATTCCTTAAAAAACTGGGAATAGAACAACTGTATGACCTAGCCTGGTCATACAAACCAAGGAAACCAGAATTGAAAGAGACACATGTACCCCAATGTTCATTGCAGCATTAATTACAACAGCTAGGACTTGGAAGCAACCTAGATGTCCACTGGCAGACGAATGGATAAGGAATTTGTGGTACATATGCACAATGGAATGTTACTCAGCTATGAAAAACTGGAATATTACTCAGCTATCAGGGACTTCCTTGATAGCTCAGTTAGTAAAGAATCTGCCTGCAATGCAGGAGACCCCAGTTCGATTCCTGGGTCAGGAAGATAAAAAAGGATGCATTTGAATCAGTTCTAATGAGATGGATAAAACTGGATCCTATTGTACAGAGTGAAGTAAGTCAGAAAGAGAAACACCAATACAGTATACTAACACATATATATGGAATTTAGAAAGATAGTAATGATGATCCTATATGCAAGGCAGATGTAAAGAACAGACTTTTGGACTGTGTGGGAGAAGGGGAGGGTGGGATGATTTGAGAGAATAGCATTGAAGCATGTGTATTACCATATATGAAACAGAGACCAGTGCAAGTTTGATGCATGAGGCAGGGCACTCAAAGCCGGTGCTCTGGGACAACCCTGAGGATGGGGTGGGGAGGGAGGTGAGAGGGGGGTTCAGGATGGGGGGGACACATGTACACCTGTGGCTGAGTCATGTCAATGTAGGGCAAAACCACCACAATATTGTAAAGTAATTACCCTCCAATTGAAATAATTAATTAAAAAAAATACTGGACTTACTGAATTGATCCTCTATGTCATCTACATTTTCTTTCTTAATTTCCATCTTTTTATTCTGGAAGACTGCCTTTGCTCTTCCTTCCAAGTCTTTTATTACAGGTTTTATTTTGATAATATTAGTTTTCAACATCAAGAACTCTTCCTTATTCTCTTAAGTGCTCCTTTTTCAGAGCAACTGTTCTCATTTTACAACTGTGATACCTTCAAAAATTCCTCTAATATACCTATTGGAAGGTTGGATAGAAATTTTATTTTGAGTTCTTCTCTGTTGCCTAGTTTATCTATTCTTTCTCTCGCATTAGTTTTTTTTTTTTTTTTAATCATCTAGGTCCTCCTATTTGGGAGGCCTATTTCTTGGCCTACTTTGCTTATATTACTTGGGAGGCCTAATATTGCTTGGCCTATTTCTCCTTTTAAAGTATGGTTCTCCTCAGTTGCCCTTCATATTTATACACCAGAAGAGTTGATTAGTACAGGTAGCTATTTTCTCTGTTCTTTTTTTGTTAAACATCAAAAAAACAGTTGTAAATGGTTGTTAGAGATTTTTTAAATTAATTTATTTATTTTAACTGGAGGCTTATTACTTTACAATATTGTAAACAGTCCCTTGGACTGCAAGGAGATCCAACCAGTCCATCCTAAAGGAAATCAGTCCTGAATATTCATTGGAAGGACTGATGCTGAAACTGAAACTCCAATACTTTGGCCACCTGATGCAAAGAGCCGACTCATTGGAAAAACCCTGATGCTGGGAAAGATTGACGGCGGAAGGAGAAGGGGACGACAGAGGATGAGATGGTTGGCTGGCATCACCAACTCAATGGACATGAGTTTGAGCAAGCTCCGGGAGTTGGTGATGGACAGGGAGGCCTGGCATGCTGCAGTCCATGGGGTCGCAAACAGTAGGACACAACTGAGGGACTGAACTGCACTGAATTGATTGTGGTGGTTTTTGCTGAACATTGACATGAATCAGCCTTGGCTGCATGTGTATCACCCGTTCTGAAACCCCCTCCCACCTCCCTCCCCACCCCATCCCTCTGATCTGCTGCCTGGATGGGCTAGGTGGGAATTGGGAAGCAAGTGTTCTCTCTTCTGTCATATCCATCACCTCTCCCCTTCTCCCCACATAGACCGCTCCCTCTTTCCCTCTACTGGATTCTTCTCCTCCCCAAACCCCCAGCAACTAGCCCATCCAACAACCACAGCAAGTCCACACCTACAGTGTGAGCCAGCCTAAAATATCTCCACCAGGGCTTAGGCAGCACTGGACCAATTCCCACAGATACCCCCTTGGTGCCAGGTTATCTCATTTCCCAGGTGCCCAGTAGATACATGTTGCCCGTCCAGTTGAGTATCAGTGTTTTGTGGATGGGGTACTAGAAGCCCCGAAGTTAATGCACCCAAGCAGCTCAAAGCAGCCTGTACGGTCTGCTGGTGTCTATACATCCCCTGTCTAGAGGTGCCACGGTCTTCCTCTCCAGCACAAGGAGTCCATTCAGGACATCGGTCCCTGGAGAACCACTATGGCACTGCCAGACTGGCACAGTGGTAAAGATTCTGCCTGCCAATGCATATGCAGGAGATGCAGGTTCGATCCCTGGGCTGGGAAGATCCCCTGGAGGAGGAAATGGCAACCCACTCCAGTATTCTTACCTGGGAAATTCCATGGACAGAGAAGCCTGGTGGCTCCTACAGTCCAGAGGGTGCAAAAGAGTCAGACACGACTGAGTGGCTGAGCACACACACAGCACAGACCACTACAGGGTCACCCACAGGCATCAAAGTGGGTCCTGGGTTTTGAGACTTGAGGCACTGATGTGGAATTTAATAAGACTCATCATCCTAGATTCATGCCAGAAGTAGAAATGATATTTTCATTTCTTTCTTCCTGTTCTGTATAATGGGATCTCAACAAACTGAGGGCTGGAGATAGAACTATTCCTAGGAGCCAGAAAGCTATTTCCAGTGGCCAACACATTCCTGTGATTAACATGTAAGATATTTGGATACATTTTCCACTTTGAGGGAGCTGCAGGGGGAATTGAGTACAGGTTAGTGACAATCAACGAACTAACTTACTATCAACTTTACTATAGAATTTTTTCCAGTAGTCATGTATGGATGTGAGAGTTGGACTATCAAGAAAGCTGAATGTCGAAGAATTGAGGCTTTTGAACTGTGGTGTTGGAGAAGACTCTTCAGAGTCCCTTGGACTGCAAGGAGATCCAACCAGTCCATCCTAAAGGAGATCAGTCCTGGGTGTTCATTGGAAGGACTGATGTTGAAGCTGAAGCTCCAATACTTTGGTCACCTGATGCAAAGAGCTGACTCATTGGAAAAGACCCTGATGCTGGGAAAGATTGAAGGTGGGAGGAGAAGAGGATGACAGAAGATGAGATGGTTGGATGGCATCACTGACCCGATGGACATGAGTTTGAGCAAGCTGTGGGAGTTGGTGATGGACAGGGAGGCCTGGTGTGCTGCAGTCCATGGGGTCTCAAAGAGCCAGACACGACTGAAAGACTGAACAACAACAATATCCTAAAGATGGGTTATGTTGAAATCTGAGAAAGGCTTCTAACTCTAGGACTCAGAAAACCCAGGAATCTGAGCTCTCAGTCCTGATCCTAAAAGCAGCTCATTTTCTGGGCCATGAGGGTGTGTGGAGATGGTCTCCTGGCCACAGAACCAGCCCTACAGACTTCCTCCGCAGCCTACAGAGCCGTGTGCAACATATCGCGCTGCTCTGAGCATCTAACAAACGGCAGGATGTGGCCTTGCATGGTAGCTTGAAATGATCAAAAAAATACATATTTACCAAAATATGAGCTGAACTAGGACATCTGGATGCTGGGTGTCAATGCACCGTGGATCAGTGTTTAACAGCCAGGGCCATTGGTTTCACAGAACTGATTCGAATGTTTCCAACTGTACAGGCAATGCAGGAAAAAGTGGCACATGGATTGGTTTATAGGAACATTGGCTTATTTAATGGAGAGGTAAAGAAAAAAAAAAGGGGGGTGGGGGGAGAAAAAGGCTAAAAGGAAAAATAAATGTACAAGTGAAACTCTTTAAGTCTCACAAATCTTCAGGGATTTGTAACTCAGGAAAACCCTAAAGTGAAACACAAATCAAAAAGTGACCAAGAACCATAATCCACATTCCTAAATAAGTTGTCTTTTCCGGTAATGAAAAAAGAACAAGACTGTAAATATAAAATATCTCTCTCCATGGTTATGGCTTCTTTCATTTCTTTCTTAAAATATTACAAAGCAAACAAATCCTGCATTCTAATCCATTATGAACCAGTTCCATATCTAATCAACTTGAAGCCAAAGCCATATGGGCTGTGCAAACATAAAAAAAAAAGTAATTCTAAGATAAGCAAAACAGGAAATTGGAGGTTGATGCTGCTGAAACTGATATCCAAGTGGTAATCTGAGCGGTGAAGTCACTAAACCCTTCCTGCACCATAAACAGAGTTTCTCGGGGTGTGTTTCATTTTCCTTCCCTTGAGATTTGGCGGTGGGTTACACCAGTTAGTGAAAATCATCGTCTTTCACTTTCTTACCCCCACGTTGGCAGAATGTGTCAGGGCACCAGGCGTTGCCATTTGCTCGGTTGAACGCTGTGTGGTCCACCCTTCAGCCGAAGCCCAGGGAAAAGGCAGATGGATCCACCTTGGTTTCCCAGTGTCTGCAAAAGCCAGTCTGCCCATCTAGACCAGGCTTCTCAACCACGGCGCTCGTCACACTTTGGCCTGGATTCGTCTGTCGTGGGCGGGCCATCCTGAGCCTTGTTGAATCTTTAGTCGCACCCCTAGCCTCTACCCACTAGATCCCAGTAGCAATTCCTTCAGTCATGATGATCAAAAATATTTCCAGCTGTGGCCAGATGGGTCCCTGGGGAGCTGGGGGTGGGGGGTGCACATGGGCAGCTGAGAACCACTTATCTAAAGGAACCTTTGCTGGAAAGAGCTCAAATCATGCATTTTAGGAAGTGTTACTTTGTAAGACTTCACAGAGGGAATTAACTATATGATGCTTTGAACTTGAATGTCATCTTCTGCAAAAGACCTCCTCTGACTGCCCTATTTATACTCACCTACTATTTCTGTTGGAATCCTGGGTCAGGAAGATCCCCTGGAGAAGGAAATGGCCATCCACTCCAGTATTCTTGCCTGGAGAATCCCATTAACTGAGGAGCCTGGCAGGGCTACAGTCCAAGGGGTTGCAAAAGAGCCAGACACAACGTAGCAACTAAATGACAGCTGCAACTATTTCTGTTACTTACTTATCATATTTACTGTTTGATATTCTTTCTCGCCTGTTAGAATACACGTAATTCTGGGCACACAGTGGGTGCTTAAAAATCAATGGTTCAATAAATGAATGGATAAAGGCCATTCCACATGGTGTAAACAATGACAAGATGTGTTCTCCACGTAACCAGCATCACCAGAGTGTCAGGTGAAGCGGCTCCAGGGTTTGTTGAGCCAGTGGGGCCACAGACCCCGGGGTCTTCCTTCTCACCAGACACATGGGTGCCCCACGGGGACTCAGTCTGCAATGGGCCCGTGGCATCCCCATCAGGAGCACTGTTTTTCACTCTGGGATGAGCCGCAATTTTTTTTCCACTTCGGCTTTGGCATTGCAGAGGGTGGGGCTTGTCACAGGACACCACTGTTTGGGTCACTGATGTCCTTACAGCGGAGGGCCTGTCAAGGGTCTCAGAGGGCAACGTGGGGCTGTGAGCTCACCCCATCAGGCTGTCCCTTCCCTGCCCAGCTGGTCAGCGTGAGAATGCCCGCCTCTCACCATCCCCCTGCGAGAGCTGACGTGAACGGCTCACAGACCTAATCCCCAGCCCGCCAGATCCAGGAAGACACTGATACGGCCGGTTAGGACGTCACAGGCCTCCTTCTGTCGGCACTTATCGAGCACCTACTGTGTGCCAGCCCCTGATATCCTGATACTGCCAGTCAGGAAGTCACATTCCTCTTTTGTCAGCACTTATTAAACACCAACTGTGTGCCAGCTCCTGCTAGAGGTGCTGAGCAAACACAGCCCTGCCCACCCAACAGGAGGCTTGTGGGAATTTGATTTATTTGGGGGGGTTTGATAGCTTTAGATTCCTGGTCACAGAGCAAAAATCAATAATGATCTTAAATTAAATTGCATGTATGTGAGTAAGAACAGGGTCTTCCCTGGTGGCTCAGCTGGTAAAGAATGAGAACAAAAGAGGAAAAAAGAGGGAACATGAGTGAGACAATTAGCCCCTGCCGTGCCCAGGGAAAGAAAGTGAAAGTGTCAGTCACTCAGTTGTGTCCGACTCTTTGTGACCCCATGGACTGTAGCCTGCCAGGCTCCTCTGTCCACGGGATTCTCCAGGCAAGAATACTGGAGTGGGTTGCCATGCCCTTCTCCAGGGAATCTTCCCGACCTAGGATCAAACCTGGGTCTCCAGCACTGCAGGCAGATTTTTTACCATCTGAGCCACCAGGGAAGCCCCACTATGCCCAGTAAGACCGTTAAAAAGCAAACATCCATCCCTAGTTTATCCAACAGTCATCCCCAACATTTCATCAGGGAGAGAAAACAACTCCTTTCCCTCCTAAGAGTCAGAACAGTATTGTTTTTCCAAAGTTTCAAACCCATAAACAAACAGGCCCATTTATAAAATACCATTTCACTCAAGAATCATACATCTTCATCTCAAATGCACATTTATGCTTCTTGGTCAAAAAATCCCAAAAAACCAAAACACTAGAGAGGCTTTGGTGACCATTCCTTCAAACATGAGAGGGCAGAGGGGCCTCAGCTTTCAACTTGTCTTGTTGGAAGGGGCTCCAGATGTGGGTGTGGGTGTCACCGAGCGCCGGAGAGAAGGTAGCTGGGAAGAGGAGTGTCCTGACAGAAATTCTGAGCAGGACATTGAAAAGTTCAGGAAAATCCTGAGGTGTCAAAGCAAGATAGCTTTAATAACAGCCTGACAAGTTGGAAAGATCCCCTGCAGAAAGGAATGGCGACCCACTCCAATATTCTTGCCTGGAGAATCCCACAGAGAGAGGAGCCTGGTGGGCCACAGTCCATGAGGTCACAGAGAGTCAAACAGGACTGAATGATTAACGCTTTCACTTACAAGCGGCCCCAAGTAAGAAACCCTCTCTCTCAATGAGAGAGACTCCATTAAAAAAAAAAATTTTATTTTATTTTATTTATTTTTGGCTGTGTTGGGTCTTTGTTGCTGCATGCAGGCTTTTCTCTAGTCGTGGTGAGCAGGCTTTTCATTGTGGGGCTTCTCTTGCTGGGGGGCACAAGCTCTAGATGCACGGGTTTCAGAAGTCGCAGCACGCTGGTTCTAGAGGGCAGGCTCAGTAGCTGTGGCACACAGACTGGTGTCCCCTGCACTGGCAGGTGGATTCCTGTCCACTGCACCCCACCAGGAAAATCAACTTTTAAAAAATATTTCTTTTATATTGGAAGTATAGTTGATTAAGGATGCTGCGTTAGTTTCAGGTTGACAGTGCAGTGATCCAGTTATACAGTATGCATGCATCTATTCTTTTTCAAATTCTTTTCCCATTCAGGTACAGAACATTAAGTAGCGTTCCCTCTCCCATATAGTAGGTCCTTGTTGGTGATCTATTTTAAATATAGCCATGTGTACTGTCCATCCCAAACTCCCTAACTATCCCTCCCCCAGCACCACTCTCCCTTGGTAACCATAAGTTCATTCTCTAAGTCTTCAAATCTGTTTCTGTTTTGTAAATAAGTTCATTTATATCATTTTTTTAAAAGATTCTGCATATAAGCAATATCATATGACATTTGTCTTTCTCTAACTTACTTCACTTAGTGTGATAGTCTTTAGGGCCGTCCATGTCGCTGCAAATGGCATTATTTCATTCTTTTTTATGGCTGAGTAATATTCCATTGTATTCCATTTATGTAATTCCACAGAGAGAGTTCCCCAAATCCTTTCTTTTAGGAGCCCACCCCAAGAACACTAATTGAATTACCTTTTCCTTAACCTGCCAGAATTCTAGCCCCGGACTTATGTCTCTGCTCACTGTTTTCTTAACTCTGAGGGAGCGAAACGCCATTCCCAGCAGTGGATGCAGCTTCTGAATGCCTGCAGCACAAACCTCACTGAAGCAAAGTTTTATGCTTGTTCCTGACACACTCTTTGTGTGCCACTGCAGATGCTTCTTGGCCATCCTACTCTGCCCCATTGTGGTTCCAAGGTGGAGGTGGAAGGGAATTTCAACACGCCGTTCTGTTACATCCTGGCCAGAGAGCCACCTTTTACTGTGTGCACAAAATCAGCCAAAAGCCGGTGCCAACAAGACTACGCAGTCACAAATGACCAAGGGAACAGATTCAAAGTAACTTCATAAAACACACACACACACGCTCCATAAACATATGGTGGAATATTATGCAGCCATGAAAAGGAAAGGTGCACACTGGTACCCACTACCATGCTGATGAATCTTGAAGTCAAGAAGCCAGATGCAAAAGACCTCATATGGTATGATGGCATTTATATGAAACATCCAGAACAGGCAAATATATATAGATGGAAAGTAGGGGGGCTGGGGAGAGAAGAGAATGTTGTGCAATAGCTTAATTGGTTTCCTTTTGGGATGAGGAAAGTGTTGTGGAAGTAAATACAGGAGTGGTTGCACAGGATTGTGAATGTGCTAAATGCCACTGAGTTTTTCATTTTAAAATGGTTAATATTAAGTTATGTGAATTTTGCCTCAATAAACATACACACACTTGTTACTGGAAACATGAAAAGAGGCTGTAATTTTAACCTTTTGCTGTCACTTGGATGTTTTCTGTAAGTTGTATGTGTGTCTTAATAACGAAATTCCTTCCATTATATACATAAAACACATCCCTGGATTTTGAATATATGTATATGGATATTTCGGAGAAGGCAATGGCACCCCACTCCAGTATTCTTGCCTGGAAAATCCTATGGATGGAGGAGCCTGGTAGGCTACAGTCCATGGGGTCGCTAAGAGTCAGACACGACTGAGCGACTTCACTTTCACTTTTCCCTTTCATGCACTGGAGAAGAAAATGGCAACCCACTCCAGTATTCTTGCCTGGAGAATCCTAGGGACGGTGGAGCCTGGTGAGCTGCTGTCTATGGGGTCACACAGAGTTGGACACGACTGAAGTGACTTAGCAGCAGCAGCATATGGATATTTAATATATATATATTAGCTTCACCATGTGGCTTGCGTAATCTTACTTCCTTGACCAGGGATTGAACCCAGCCCTACTGAAGGGAAAGCATCAAGTCCTAACCAGTGGACCTCCAGGAAACTCCGGATACTTTTTTTTTTTTTAAGAAGAGTAACATCTGATGCAGGGGGCTGTTTCTAATTCTCTATCTGTGGTGGGGTCATACACTGACAAGTCTTGATAAGAATAATTTGCTCAAGGGGGAAAAAGAGCACAGTTCCAGAACGTATGGAGCTCTCCTCTCGAAGACAAACATCATCAAGTCAGCAGTGGGGGCGCTGAGGGAAGAACGTTTATTCGGGGAGTGTTTCCACCACACCTGTGCCCCCAGTGCACGGATGTCCCTTTAGCAGCACGTGGTCATGACGACAGACGTTGCTGATCGCCTTGCACATCTGTGTTAGGGCTCGGGCCTTGCTTTGGTGCTTGACAAACGACACGGGACGTCAGTTGTCACGAGGCATTAAGTAAAACCCAGCAGAGAGAGGGATTGGTACCGTGTTTATTTGGAAGTGCCAGCGACCGCTTAATTGCAATTTTGCAGAAACAAACTATTGGCTGAGAGTTACTTTATCAAACAGGTTCTCTGTTTCTGCCATTTCCAGGTGCTTGAGCCTCAAGTACCAAGGCTGTTCCTCCGAGGCTGGAGTCATTTCTCACTCGGGCTGGGGGGCTGATGGCGTTTGGTGAGCAGCTCATCACAGGTCCTGCCAAGGGACCCTGCTTTGTCTCACTGCTGCCCCAAGGCTCCCGCCCTTCCTTGTTGCCAAGGAAGCTCATGACTCATCCCCCTGTTTTAGATGGAGGGACCACCACCGACTGTCTGCCCTTGATTATCCCAAAGCCGACTCCCCAGTTTGGGACTCCTTCTGGGTTCTTTCTTCCTTCTCCTCCTACTCCTCTACCCCTGTCCTCTACCCCCTTTGCCGTGGGATCAGGCGCGTCGGCCAAAGGGAGAGAAAAACCCAGAGAAGCCCAGTCTACTGCTTTCCATCCAGGAACAGGAGAGCTGTGACAGGGAGGGAGGTGACATAATTTGCAGGGTCCAGTGCAAAACGAGAATGCAGGGACGCTTCTTCAAAAATTGTTGAGAATTTCAAGATGGCACTAGAAGAGCTCCAGAGCCGGGGCAGGCCCTGCTAAGCGCAGGGCACTGGGGACCAAGCACATGTCTAGGGCCCTGCTGCTAGTGAGGCAGTGCAAGGGAAAGGAAGGTCGATACACAAGAAACTCCAGTTATTCAAGCCCCATCCTGAGTTAAGGGGACCCTAGTTCTAGGAACAGTACCCCAAACTGGGTAGATTGGAATCAACTGAGGTGGGACATCTCAGCAGAGAAGTCAGCTTTGGGAAACAGATCAGCCCCTGACCTTGAGTCGCCCAACAGCCCCACTGCCCAGCCTCCTGGCACAGCAAGTCCAGCAGAGACAACCTCCCCCATTCTCTGCCAAACAAAACTCCCAAGACTCACTGATGGACCCAGCTTCAGGCAGGGGCCCATCCCTGAACCAGTTACTATGGCCAGGGGAGCAGGTACTCTGAATGGTCAAGCCTGGGTCATGTACTCCACCCATGTGGTCTGGAGAGGATGGGGCACCTCGATTGGCAGCTGCAACAGAAATCACAGGGAGTAAGGGCTGGTTTCCAAAGGCAAAGTGTACGCTGCAACCAGAAGGGCAATGGAAAGCTGTGTTCAGTGCAAAAAAAAAAAAAGCTAATAAAGCCAGCCACAACAACTCAAGCTAAGTTATACAAAAATGAAATTTAATTGCATGAAAAATTGGGAATCCTAGAGTAGGGTTAGCCTCAGAGAGTCCAGGAACTCACATGTAACACCAGAACTCCTATCTATCTGGTTAACTACTCATCCATCCATCCATCCATCCACCCATCTGTCCATCTGTCTTTCTCACGGTCCTGCTTCTATATGTGTATTATTAAGGCACAAGGCTCTGAAGCCAAACTATTGAGGTTCAAGTCCAGATTCCATAACTTATAAGTGTGTGGTCTTAGGGCAATTTACTTAAACCCTCTGAACCTCAGTTTCTCCATCTGCAAAATGGGTATAATAAACTATCTCATAAGACTGATGTGGCAATTAGTGGAGTTATTCTTGTAAAGCACTCAGAGCAGCATCTGAAAAAGTGGAAGTCACCCAGTTGTGTCCGACTCTTTGCAACCCCATGGTCTATACAGTCCATGGAATGCTCCAGGTCAGAATACTGGAGTGGGTAGCCTTTCCCTTCTCCAGGGGATCTTCCCAACCCAGGGATCGAACCCAGGTCTCCCACATTGCAGCCAGATTCTTTACCAGCTGAGCCACCAGGGAAGCCCAAGAATACTGGAGTGGGTAGCCTATCCCTTCTCCAGCGGATCTTCCCGACCGAGGAATCGAACCAGAGTCTCCTGCATTGCAGGCAGATTCTTTACCAGCTGAGCTACCAGGGAAGCACAGAACAGCACCTGGCACCTAGTAACTGCTCCATAGAGTCAGTTCTCACTGTTATTACTGTAGATGGGCTCTCTGCATGTGACTGGGGCAGGTGGCGGGGGAGAGGCATGAGAAGAGCCACAGGCAGTCCCAGTCCTGTGCTTTATCCATCTCGGCAAAACTAAAGTTCAGAGAGAGCCTCACTCTTCACAGCATCCACATGTAAAATCTCAGGAAAGGACACTCCGGTGCCCTGATCTCACATGCCCACGTGTGGATCATCATTGTGGCAGGGATGGGATACTAGGACTGACCAAGTGGGCATCATGTGCTCACAACTGTGCCTAGGAGTAGAACATGGGATTGGCAGTCTACCCACCAGAACCCAAACAAGCACTTGACTGTTAGGAAGAAAGGACGTTGGGTGGATTAAAGCCAAAGTCCTCTACTCTGGTAAACCTTCTGGGGAGACTTCAGCACCTCTTATAAAGTTTGTGTCTTAAAAGAGTTGTATATGACTATCATCTTTTCTGGTCAGAAACAAAATTCACAAATAGCCACGGAGTAGACTGTGTTGTTGGTCAGTCACTAAGTCATGCCCAACTCTTTGCGACCCCATGGATTGCAGCACGCCAGCCCTCCATTACATCCTGGAGTTTGCTCAAATTCATGTCCATTGAGTCAGTCGTGCTACCTAACCATCTCATCCTCTGTCATCTCCTTCTCCTCCTGTCTTCAGTCTTTTCCAGTATCAGGGTCTTTTCCGATTAGTTGTTTCTTCGCATCAAGTGGCCAAAGGTATTAGAGCTTCAGCTTTGACATCAGTCCTTCCAGTGAATATCCAGGGTTGATTTCCTTTAGCATGGACTGGTTTGATCTCCTTGCTGTCCAAGGGACTCTCAGGAGTCTTCTCCAGCACTACTTTTCGAAAGCATCAATTCTTTAGCACTCAGCCTTCTTTATGGAGCCCATAGGGTGGACTATGATGGATGGTTATTTCAAGCCCACTCTCCAGGTTCCAGAGTCTTCTGTGTACCCTGCACAGCTCACAAGATTCCCAGCTCCTGGATCAACAGGTGACACGTGATGGGCCCTTCCTTCTGACTCTGCTGCCCACCCATGCTCACCACGTTTCCTCTCTTGTCCCAGAGTTGTTATGAGCTTGTCTTCACCCGGGATTGTTTCTTTTGAGGGGATTCTTTGTTGCTTGGTTTGCGGAACCAATTTCAGGTAAGTTCTCAGATTAAGAATCACTCACCACAAATCAAGGTAAACTGCTAGCATAAACAGCATCTGGCTTGGGCTTAAGGTTTTAATTTCTCACAGGATAACTTCTTTCCCCCACTCAGAACCTTGGCTGTGGAAAAAACAAAATCCCTGTCCTCTGGGTCATTGTTGTCCTTGGAGGATCTTAACGCAGAGGGTCTGAGATACAGGCCCCCTATCCTTAAGTGTTAAGTGTTAGTCGCTCCATCATGGCCAACTCTTTGTGACCCCATGGACTGTAGCCCACCAGGCTCCTCTGTCCATAGGATTCTCCAGGCAAGAATACTGGAGTGGGTTGCCATGTCTTCCTCCAAGGGATCTTCCCAACCCAAAGATGAAACCCGTGTCTCTTGCATTGTGGGCAGATTCTTTATCATCTGAGCCACCAGGGAAGCCCTTAAGTGGGTGTTAAAACTGAGTGCTCAGACCTAATTCTGGTGAGACTCCACCCTGAAAGTCCCAGTGCAGTGCCAAATAGCTCCGCTTCCTTTTGTCTTTCAGTTTCCTCTGTATTTCTAGTACGGGGACTTCCCCTTTCTTTCAGCTATGACTTTTTAATTCATTTATTTATCCAGCTTTTATAGGCATTTGTATCCAGATCTGTTCCATATCAGCTTTGTCTACCATGTTGCCAAAACCAGACATGCAGGTAGACACTCAGCAAGGCAATTGTCAAAATTCTGAAAAACAGAGAAATGTACCATTGAGCTGTCATCTCAGAGAAAGTGAGCAGTCAACGTCAGGCTGCCTGCCAGCCCTCTTATTCTGCAATTATTTGAAAGATAATATGGAGAACATGACAGGTGCCACCCATCTTTTCCTTTTCCATCTGACTTATGAGTTCGTTTGTTCATTCAGTCCCTTAATCATGTCCGACTCCTTGCAACCTCGTGGACTGCAACACACCAGGCTTCCCTGTACTTCACTGTCTCCCAGAGTTTCCTCAACTTCATGTCTGTTGAGTTGGTGATGCCATCCAACCATCTCATCCTCTGTGGCTTATGAGTTGGCCCTCGTCAACTGAGAGAAAAGAACAGCCCAAGGTCACCGTCATTAGCAACAATACAGCTTGCCACTCTAGACAGCATTGATTCACTGTGCACCAGACTGCAGTAAGTGCCTCATACACATGATCTCATTTGACGTTCATTATAATCCTGTAGGGTGGCAACAGTGTTACGGGTCACACTTGACAAATGCTGAAACTGTGTGATCCAGAGAGTAAACTCACAACTAGTAAACAGGTGTGATGGGACTGAACTCAGGTCATTCAGGCTTTATAGTCCTCAGTAAAGAGAAATGGCAAAGTGGATGGAAAACGCTAGATCTCTTTTGGTTTAAATTTCCTTGGCGTCACAGGCGCCATGTTGTGAGAACCCAGCGTGATCCTCCCCCATTCCCTCTCCTCTTTCTAGCACAGAACTATATTAACATTTCTGGATGCTTTCCTTGACTCACTCTCATCCCTACCTCACCTCCATTTACCAGCTTCTATTCCCCGCCCTAAAGTCAAGTTGCTGAAGCCCGAAACCTCCCATGCTCTTGCTCAGGAGTTAAATGGCTCATCACTAGAAAGTTCACACGGTGATGAATATCAGTAATGCCCTCTCCTTTCTCCCAGTCTCCCACCCCTCCTCCAAGCCCAAGTCTAGACCAAGGGCTAACTCTGGATTCTGGATCTGCACCAGAAGGTAAGTTGGGCCTTGGGGTATGCCCTCCCTGCAAGTCCACACATGAGTTTGCCTCTGCCTCTTGGCACAAACACAGACCTGAGTTTGCCTTCTGGAGACCACAGTCCCAGAGAGAGGCCAGGGACAGAATCAGATTCCACCAGCAGGAGTAGAAAATCAGCCGTCTAGAGCCCAATCAGCTCTAGATCTCTAGGGTGATCCCAAGAGCACCCATCTATGAATCAGAGAATTGGATGAAGGAGGGGAAAGGATACCCAAAAAAGTGAAGACACCAAAGCTTTCAACACATCAGACTGAAACCATCTGTGCACACATCTTTCTGCTGGCCCCTTCATCCCTGCCGCCTCCTCAGACCTGCTCGGTCTTCTTTTTTCTAATAACTTTCCTCTTTTCTAGATCAGTTTGATGAAAGTGAAAGAGGAGAGTGAAAAAGTTGGCTTAAAGCTCAACATTCAAAAAAAAAAAAAAAAAGCTCAACATTCAGAGAACTAAGATCATGGCATCCAGTCCCATCACTTCATGACAAATAGATGGGGAAACAATGGGAATAGTGGCTGACTTTATTTTGGGGGGCTCCAAAATCACTGCAGATGGTGATTGCAGCCATGAAATTAAAAGACGCTTACTCCTTAGAAGGAAAGTTATGACCAACCTAGACAGCATATTAAAAAGCAGAGACATTACTTTGTCAACAAAGGTCCATCTAGTCAAGGCTAGTTTTTCCAGTAGTCACGTATAAATGTAAGAGTTGGACTATAAAGAAAGCTAAGCGCAGAAGAATCGATGCTTTTGAACTGTGGTGTCGGAGAAGACTCTTGAGAGTCTCTTGGACTACAAGGAGATCCAATAAGTCCATCCTAAAGGAGATCAGTTCTGGGTGTTCATTGGAAGGACTGATGTTGAAGCTGCAACTCCAACAGTTTGGCCACCTGATGGAAAGAGCTGACTCATTTGAAAAGACCCTGATGCTGGGAAAGATTGAGGGCAGGAGGAGAAGGGGACGACAGAGGATGAGATGGTTGGATGGCATCACCAACTCAGTGGACATGAGTTGGGGTAAACTCCAGGAGTTGGTGATGGACAGGGAGGCCTGGTGTGCTGCGGTTCATGGGGTCGCAAAGAGTTGGACTCAACTAAGTGACTGAAATGAACTGAGATGAGTTTTCCTCTCCAAAGCTTTATCCCTCCCTATTTGATGTCCCAGAGCTGGATCTAAAGGAAAGATGTGCAGACATTTCTTCTCTACCTCAACCTCAGCATCGCCATTCCACACCATTCTCCCCGCTTGTCCCCCACCAACACAGATACACCTGACAATTGACAAAGGTGGGCTTCTTTGTTTGTCATTTAGTGGAGACCAGTGGCATTTGAAAAGGTTATTGCTCTTACAGTAAACTGTGTAGCCCAGGGACAGTCACCTTGTGAGCTTCTTTATTCATGAATCCTCAGGATGGATGGGTGACAGTTCCTCCTTCTGAGCCTTTCTTATATATATTTACAGTAGTTTCTGAAGTACACCCTTAATCAAAGGGGCCATGACTCATTGACACATCTTTGGAATATTACTGAGTAACTCATTAAAATGTTAATAGCTTCTGTCCAGATATATTGATCTTGATGTCAACTCTTCTTGGAATAATAAATAAAGTTGAGTCTTTAAATTTTATCTTTCAACCATGCTGAGTGATAAGCGAGCAAAGGAGTGTCTGAGGGGAAATACATTACCTTGGAGGCCTCCAGGTGGAGTAGGATCAAATAAAGAGGGATCTTCAAGTGCTGTGATGAAAAATCTCATGGCAGGCCAAGTCAAGCTCTAACCCAGAGTAAGGGAAAATACCCAAAATCCACCACGGATCATGTTTTTTTCCCCAAGATGTTTCTAAGTAAACCAGTCAACAAGGATGATTTGGGGGCACTTCCCTGGTGGTCCAATGGTTAAGAATCCACCTTGCAAAGCGGGGGACACAGGCTCAAACCCTGGTCCAGGAAGTAATCTCCCACATGCTGCAGGGCAAACAGGCCTGTGCGCTGCAACCAAAGATCGATCCTGTATGATGCATAGAAGATTCCGTGTGCGCCAATTAAGGCCCAATGAGGCCAAATAAATACATAATTTTTTTAAAAACCCAAGAATGATTTTATATCAACAACCTGTGCCAGGTTCCCCTGTCCATGGGATTTTCCAGGCAAGTGGAAGTGAGTAGTGGGAGTGAGTAGCCATTCCCTTCTCTAGGAGGTCTTCCTGACCCTGGGATTGAACCTGGGTCTCCTGCACTGCAGGTGAATCCTTTACCATCTGAGCCACCAGAGAAGCCCCAAATAAATAAAACTGAGAAAAAAAAAACAACACATGGGTGATTTTGGATCAACAACCTGACAAATATCTCCTGGCTTTCCCAAGTGTTCTCAGTGATGGAGGCCTGGGCAACTTGCAGACTGGGAGGAGCCAGTGGTCCAAGAGCCATCCTCAGTTTCCCGAGACCAAAGTCCAGGGAGGGCGTGCCCTGGTGCTCCAGCCACCTACTCATTGCTCTCTGCCTCTCCCACCCTCCTCTTTCTACCTTTTTGATCGTTGAACGTGCCATATTCATTTCACATCCCTACCCTCACTCTGCCTTCTGCCTGGGAAGGCTCTTTGGGCTCAGGTGTTCACAAGGCTGTGGAAGGCTGGATCCTTCCTGCCAGTCAGCTCTCAACCCACCTTTCCCTCCTGGAGATGCTTCCGGGGTTTCCCATCCTCCGACACACCCCTCATCCACTATCTAACCTTCCCTAATGAGAACCCACTCAATTTTAAATGCCACATCACTCTCTGAAGTCATCCTTGCTCTTGGTCCACTTGATTTTGCATGTCTCCTCCCAGGAGAGTGAATAGGGACTCTGTGTCTATCTTATCCCTCACTGCAACCCCAGCCTTTCCTCTGGGCCAGGAACATAGTAAGCCCTCAGTCAATACTGGTTGAATAAATGAGGAGTTCCCTAAAACAAGGAAGCGATCCTGGGATGCCCAGAGGGCAATTAAGCTGAAAGAGGCTCCACTAAGGAAAGCAGGAGAGAGGCTGGGAAGGGACCAATGTGGAAAAATCCACAGGAGATGTTTCCTACTCAGAGGATGGGGAGGAGGAAGGGATTTGTTTGGAATGCACACAAAAAACTCCAATGGAAAAAAAAAAAAAAAACCCTCCAATGACTACTTGGAGCTCAAGTCAAGAGGGAAAAATTCTTCACATGGCTCCATGACCTGGGGCCTGAGTGCCATGGTTTAAAGACCTGCTTGAACCTTAAGTCAATGTTTCCAGAACAAACACCCACAACCCAAAGTGGCCAGGACCACTGACGCATCACCCTGCTCTCTCAGGCTGGGGCAAGTTCTGTTAGGGACATTATTATCATTTCTGACGATCCCGCCATCCCAGCCCTGGCTGCTCTGATACCCATCAATGGGCCCATTCAGATGGAGCTCCATTTCGCATATTATTCTTAATAAACATTCATAGTACAAGCCATAATGGCCCTTTCAAGGCTGCTGCTTTGAATGCATGTTAACAACAGAGTGTCTTTGTGTACTTACATGTAAAAATACACTGGCCACCCTGTTGATATGCAGCATATATATTTATAAATATTTATCACTGAGTCATGGCTGACATTTTCAAAAGGCTGCATTTGAACTAGGACCTTGGTTTTTTTCTGTCTCCAGAGCTGAGAGGCCAGATGAGGTTAATTAATCCAATTTTGCCTAATAATGTGCGGGTAATGATCTCCATGCCCTGGTTTTATTTGTCAAGGGGGAGGGGCCCCAAAGAAGGAGGGGTTTCCCAACTCCAGGCTTGATCTCCAGCCAGCCTGGGGTGATGGAGACGTGCCCCCGGCACCTTCTGGGGAAGCAAGAAAGAGAAGAAGCCAGTCGCACATAAAATCCAGGGCCCTGGACATGGGTTATTCCCCAGGGGAAAGGATAAAGTAGCCTAATGAGTTTCTCTCCCGATTCTGTCCCCGGCTTCTGTCCCTGAGCCCCTGGGAGATCCCGATGACTCAGACACGACATTCCAAACGCACTCAGATAGACTGGGCTGCAGCTCCTTGCCCTTTGTAATGTGGTTGATATGAGAACAGTTGCACCCCTGGCTAGGACAAAACATGCATTGTTTCTGATAAGGATTAGCCGACAGAAACACCTGTTTCTAGAAAATAAACTGGGGGAGGGAGGAAGGTGGAGCTCGTGGTGCAGACGCTTTGACCTCCTGCGCTGGGTTGGTTCACAAACCGCCGGGCACTGAAGACCCTTCTGCAAAGCTGACGTCTCTCCATTTCCCCCAGAAGGGCTTCCTGTTGTGTGCATTCTGATCCCTGTTCAGATTCATCTCCTAACTCTTGAAGCTGGGCAGCATCTAAGACAGGATACTGTCTCAAAAGGAGGTCTTCAAAGTGTGTCTAAATCCCCTGAACGCCTGCAAATCCCCTGAACACCCGCTCATCTCTACTCAACTCCAGTTGGGGTCTCGGTTTTGCCTGGGTAGTGCGGGTGCCTCTCTCTTCCCTGTGATGTCCCACTGGGGTCTCAGGAATCCTCTTTGCCCACCCCTGTTCTCCATCCCCAGGTGGCCTCCCAGGTCTCAGAACAGACCTCATAGATGACAGCTCCAAGCTCATTCTACCTTGTCACCTCCGGGCTTCCCCTGTCCAGCTGTATGGGTTCAGGAAGCTTCCCCATCCCTGCGCTACCCTCTACCCACACTCACCTCCATCAAGCAAACCTGGGCTGCCAAATCCCAACACAACAGTCCCACTTAACCCTGATTGAACGAAACTTAAGAAGAGCAGTGATCTATCAATACTTAAAAAAAAAAAGTCAAACGCAGGCACCAGATTAGATTTTAAATCATCTGTTCTTTGGAACACCTCTGTGCCACGGAGTTTCACTCTTCATGAGGCTTAAGTAACAGATGTCTCACTCAACACACCCTCACAAATGGCGTGACTGCCCAGCAGGTATTCAGCCCACCTGAGTTCTCTTCCTTATGCTGTACAGCCAGGAAAACAGCAATGGACTTGAAGTCAGAAACCTGGGGGGGAAATCCCAACTTTGCTTCCTAAAAGCTGCATGACCCTGACCATGGGCACATTGCCTAACCTGTATGAAACAGAGGCTTTAAACTTATTCCATAGGATCATGGTGAGTTCTGAATAAGACAAGTTAAGGAAGCACCCAGAGGGACTTCCCTGGTGGTCCAGTGGTTAAGATTCTGCTTTTCCAATGCAGGGAGCACAGGTTTGATCCCTTGTGGTGGAACTAAGATCTCACAAGCAGGGTGGCCTGTTTACAAAAGAAAAGAAAGCACCCAGCATGGAGCAGGCCATAGGAAGTTCTCAGTTCTCAATAAACCGTTGAAGAGATCACTGATGGAGGAAGTCAAATCTAGAAATGCCTTTATTTCTGTTACTTAAAATCAGGTTCACTAACACCCCGAGAGCTCCAGCAGCTAAGCCTTCAAACTCATAAAGCTGGTGTTGTTGTTCAGTCAGTCGTGCCCGACTCTTTCCGACCCCATGGACTGCAGCATGCCAGTCTTCCCTGTCCTTCACCATCTCCCGGAGTTGGCTCAGACTCATGTCCATTGAGTCTGTGATGCCATCCAACCATCTTATCCTCTGTCACCCACTTCTCCTCCCGCCCTCAATCTTTCCCAGCATCGAGGTCTTTTCCAATGAGGCGACTGTTCACATCAGGTGTCCAAAGTATTGGAGCTTCAGCTTTATGGACTCAGCAAAAAAGAAAAAAAGACGTGAAATGCACACCGCGGGGCCTAGGGGCTGACTCCTCTCTGACAGGAAAGGAGTCGCGTGTGGCAACTGATTGTAGAGGGGAGTGAGCTCCCCAAGGGGTGGACATAGACCACGGGGAAGCAGGAGGTGGGAAGAGGCAGAGAGATGATAAGCAGCTTCTCTCTCCATCCAGGGGACTGCGCTGAGAAACAGTGACCTCCCACAGAGCTGAAAAGCTGATCTGCTCGCCCACTACAGAAAGTCCCCTACATACGAGCCTTTCAAGTTGCAAACTTTCAAAGACACGAATGTGCGTTCCACCAGCATCAGGCATGAGTGACCCTGCAGCTCACCCGCCGTCTCCAATAGCTGACCATCCTTCGGCTCTGCCATCCCCCACCTCCGCCCCCTCCTCCACTCAGTCACTCTCTTTGCCCCTTCACTCGACACCAGCCCCTGTGCGCCAGCTGTTGTAGGGTACTACTGTACTTTCCAAGGTCCTGTATTGTAAGATTTAAATGCTTTCTTCATTTTTTTGTGTGAAATGCTCATTGGAAGGACTGATGTTGAAGCTGAAACTCCAATACTTCGGCCACCTGATTCGAAGAGCTGACTCATTGGAAAAGACTCTGATGCTGGGAAAGATTGAGGGCGGGAGGAGAGGATGAGATGGTTGGATGGCATCACCGACTCGATGGACATAAGTTTGAGTAAGCTCTGGGAGTTGGTGATGGACAAGGAGACCTGGCATGCTGCAGTCCATGGGGTCGCAAACAGTTGGACACAACTTAGCGACTGAACTGAACTGAACTGTTTTTATGTATTATTTGTAGAGTGAAGTACTATATAGCTGACTGTATTAGTTGGGTACCTAGGCTAACTTTGTTGGACTTAAATAATCATGCTCTTGGAACAGAACTTGTTTGTATGTAGGGGACTCAGTGTGGTTCCGTCTTCACATCGACACCTTGCTTCCCAATCTCCTTGACTCCCCTCCCCCATCCCTCACTCACTACCCTGAGACTGCACCTCCCCCCAAAAAAGCACTAATACTGAATCTTGGCTTTAGGCTCAATTTCTTAGGGAAACTGGACCAAGACAGGTTATTTTAAAGAGGCACAAGCTGAAAAGCAGGAGGAAGGGCTCTTGAATTGAGACTGTGAAAGAGACAGAGGCTGAGACTGTTCATGAGTCCATTCAGTTGATTTCATTAAACCGCCTGGTTCACATGGTGTGATGGACTGAATGTCTGTATTTGTCCCCCTGCCGACCCCAAATTCATCTGCTGAAAGCCCAGTCTCCAAGGTGGAGGTATTGGGAAGGAGGACTTCAAGGAGGTAATTGGGTCATGAGGGTGGAGCCGTCATGAATAGGATTAGTGCCCTTTTAAGAAGAGTCACAGGGACTTCCCTGGTGGTCCAGTGGTTAAGGATCTGCCTTGGAATGCAGGGGGTGTGGGTTCGATCCCTGGTCAGAGAACTAAGATCCTACATGGCTTGGAGCAACTAAGCCCTTGCATTGTAATTACTAAGCCAGAGAGCCACCGCTTGTGTCTGTGTACCACAAATGAAAGATATCGCATGATGCAACTAAGACCCAATGTAGCAGACAAACAAATATATTTAAAAAAAAAAAAAAAAGATTTACTAAAGAGCTTGCTTTCACTCTCTTTCTCCCTCATGAGGACACAGCAAGAAGGGAGCCTTCTCCAGTCCAGGAATTGGGCTCTCACCAGGAACCCAGCTGCCCAGCGCTTTCGGCCTCCAGAACCATGAGAAGTAAATTTCTGTTGTTGAAGCCTGGGAGCCCAAGCTGACTAAGACACACAGTCACATCAGTTACCCCTTGAAGTCCATGTCCTCAGAAAAGCAGGGGCACCAGGCCGTGGGCCCCATATGCCAGCTCACCTTGCTGGGCTCTGGATGGCCCCACCGGGATGGTCCAGGAAACCCTGCTCCCAGCCCCTTTATCTGAGGCTGAATCTTCTTTAGCTGCTCAAACGCAGCCAAAAAACCCAATTAAGGGCAAAGCATCAGACATTTTCTCTTCTTAGCCTTGTGTTATTTTTATTTACTTTTTTATTGGAGTATAATTGCTTTACAATGCTATGTTAGTTTCTGCTGTACAGTGAAGAGAACCAGTTATTTGCATACATATATCCCCTCCCTCTAAAGCCTCCCTCCCTCCCTCCCCACCCATCTAGGTCATCACAGAGCACAACACTGAGCTCCCTGTGCTATGCCTTGTACTATTTTTAAATAATTAATACAGATGTGGTCACAAGCAAAAGAGTTTTACCTTCATGCTGTGATGAAAATATGGTCAGATCAAGGTCGATGAGTCAGGTGGACAGGCAGAAGTCCTGCCCTTTGGACACACCTACTCTCTCTCTTGCTCTCTTTTTCTCTGAAGTAGGCTGATCCACAACACAGGGATTTCATCTTATTTTTGTCCCTGGAAGAATTCATGAGGTCACAAGCCCAGCTGCGCTCCTTCTTGGCCAGGCCCCATTCACCATCCCACCAAAAGATGGAAGAGCGTGGCTCCTTTTAAAAGATGCCAATTGAGGGCTCTCATAAGTAAACTTGGGCTTCCCAGGTGGCACTAATGGTAAAGAATCTGCCTGCAATGCAGGAGACAGGGGGGTTGATCCCTGGGTCAGGAAGATCTCCTAGAGAAGGATATGGCAACCCATTCCAGTAGTCTTGCCTGGGAAATCCCATGGACAGAGGAGCCTGGCGGGCTGCAGTTCATGGGGTAAAGAGTTGGACACGACTGAGCATCTGAACACAATAAGTTCAGTTCAGTTCAGTTGCTCAGTCATGTCCGACTCCTTGTGACCCCATGGACTGCAGCACACCAGGACTCCCTGTCCATCACCAACTCTCGGAGTTTACTCACACTCATGCTCATTGAGTTGGTGATGACATTCAACCATCTCATCCTCTGTCATCCCCTTCTCCTCCCACCTTCAATCTTCCCCAGCATCAGGGTCTTTTCAAATGAGTCAGCTCTTTGAATCAGGTGGCCAAAATAAGTAAAGTAGCAATTAAATCCAGAAGCCAGTAGATCATTCCTTTAACAATAAAAACAGTAGCACATACCTTAAATATAGCACCATACCTTTTTCAAAAATTTTTTCCAGGTATTATTCAGTTTGACTGTAACTACAGAAGCCACAAACCCATGTAGCAGTCTTGTATTGAGTTGAACCATAAGACCAGTTTTATAATTCCAAAATGGTTGAATGTGTTTCAAATACACTGAACAGTGTATTGACAGCCAATGTCAAAATTCTGTGTATTTGATGGCCAGTGTCAAAATTCTGTAAGAGAAAGCAGCATTAGTAAGCAAGAGGCCTTGAGAAGGTAAGGGCTAGAAAAAGAGAGCAGAAAAGGAAGAGAAATGGGCATTAAATTAAACGGTACCAACAATGACCTCTTTTCTTAGTAATAAGGGTTCCGTGTGGTTTTGAGGTTTGAAACTTAATCTGTATTCCTTCAACCAAATAATCTTATTCCTACAATTAACACATTTTAAAGTGGGTATTTAACAAGTACTTGGTGACTGATGAATGGACAGGAAGGTCAACATCGGGAAGAGGGCTACAGGCACCCCAAAATGAAAGGGTTGAGAGTAAAAACATGGCTTGTTTGTCTAAGCGATGGTGGGGCTTAAGCAATCGTGGTTTCTAATGCAGAATAATTTGTCAGGTGACCTTGAATGAGACTGTTAACCCTCTTCTTGTTGCTGTGAGAAAGGAGGATAATACTTATTCCATACAGGGCAGTGCTGAAGGGGTAAACATGATTGATCACTGCAGTTCAGGGAAGGAAGACGGTGTAATAAATACTAATTATAATAACCATTCCTGGCTTGTAAGAAAAATGCCTCTTTTTAAAAAAGGAAGGAAGGAAAGAAAAATTCCACACAAAGAGGGTCTCATGGGGCAGTCATAGGGTGTCATGGCCTTATGAGCTTCAGAATAAATCTAAAGGGTAAAAGGCTTGGTTACAGTTCACAGCAGTCAGAGAAGGTGGAAAATATTCTTTTAAAAAATTCTTCTTCCATAAATGCATTTCACGTTTTGATGATCAAATTCACACAATTTTAGATTAATATATCAGATTATATTAATTGCAAATAATTAATTGTTCATAAGCACACATCTCCATAAACACTAAAGAAAAACATTCAAAATGTAAATTTCGTGAATTTGCCTCATACAATAACTCAGGTATACATGAGTGTGTGTGTGTGTGTGTTCAGTTGCCCAGTTGCGTCTGACTTTTTGTGACCCCATGGACTGCAGCCAGCCAGACTCCTCTTATCCATGGAATTTTCCACGCAAAATACTGGAGTGGGTTCCCATGTCCTACACCAGGGGATCTTCCTGACTCAGGGACTGAACCTGCATCTCCTGCATTGCAGGCAGATTCTTTGGCACTACACTACCCAGGAAGCCCCTCAACTATACATCGTGGTGGATATTTCATCAGCACCCCCAGGTCCTCTTGTAGATGGTTGTAGTCTTTTTTTTTTTTCCAATTTTTATTGGACTATAGTTGCTTTACAATGCTGTGTTATTTTCTGCTGTACAGCCGAGTGAATCAGCCATACATTATCTTTAGTGAATTTCTTCACGCAACAGTGGCTTCCAATCCCATAGTGCAATCTCAAAACAAATGGGAACACCACCTGAATTTTTAAGATGAATTTTCCAACCCTTTAGTTTCTCCCCTCTCAGTTCTCTGGGTCCTCCCTGTTTCTCCCCGACGCTGCACATGGTTTACAGGGCTTCCAGCCCAAAGAGAACACGCTCCACAGGGAAGGGGGCTGATTGGTTTAGTTTGCGGGCAGCCCCGTAAGGGGTGGTAATCGACACTTTAACGTATGACATGTTGTGCTCCTTCATCTCGCAGCTGTAATTGAATACACATGAACCCCTCCCTGCACCGGTGACCCTGGAGTGTGCCACACACCTGGAAGTAGTGAGGTTCAATTAATGTGTCACCGCCACTAATAGCGGCTACCAGTGAGAACCACCAGCAGCCGGGGCACAAAGCCCAGAGCGGTGCGGGGTAAACCCCAGGAGCGCGCTCCCCAGCTGAGCTGCCCTGCACCAGCTCTTAAAACCTGGTTTTCCCAGGAAAATGATTTGCTTTTAATTACTCCAATTAATTTTACCTAATGGCTTTGCTCATCGCTCACTCAAAAAGTTGTTTTTGGGCCAACGAACCAAGTCAATGGAAAGGAAATGACAATGGCCCCAGTAAATTTCCATGATAACACTTTTTAATAAGGAAACAGATGAGAGATTGAAGATGATTAGAAAGGCGGGACTCGAGCTGAGGAAATGCAGAATTAGCATGACGAATTCAACCCCTTCTTTCTCTGGGTCCTTCCCTGGGTATTCACACAGTGCTTACGAGGATGGTCCAGGAACCCTGCAGGGATTAGTGCGGAGGGGTCTCTGCCTTCCCAGAAACCAGGGCCTTGGGGTGAGTCAGAGCAGTTACGTGGGGCCCCGGGGCCAGCAGGCAGAGGAGAGGCAGTTAGGGTGAGGGGCCCACTGGCTACAGGCCTGGGGGTGCTCCGGGAGGGAGTGACACCTGAGCTCAAGGAGGGGTTGGAGTTCACCAGGGAGGGGGGAAGGGAGGGAAGAGTTTTTCGGGGCAAAACCCCACGTGTGCAGACAGGGGAGGCCAGAGAGAAATTGAAATAACCTGGGGTGGCTTCCCAGGTGGTGCTAGTGGTAAAGAACCCACCTGCCAATACAGGAGACATGAAGAGCCCCTAGAGGTGTCATGGCAACCCACTCCAGTTTTCTTGCCTGGAGAATCCCCATGGACAGAGGAGCCTGGTAGGCTATAGTCCATGGGGTCACAAAGAGGTGGACAAGACTGAGCAACTTATCAAGCGCGCACGCACGCGTGCACCAGTGACAAAGAAGGGGCCAAGCTGAGTGTGGGGGTGGGGGTTTTTGTTGGAAGAACGTGAGAGGGAGGACCCAGGCGAGAGCTGCCACCTCCTAGTCTTCTGGAAGACGGGAGTTTGGGCTTCAGTGTCAGTCTAGTTACATTTTTTCCAGAGCCAACAGCCTTTCTCTTTCTTAAATACACACACACACACATACACACACAGCGGAGGGAGCACTAACATTAGAATTCAAAAAGAGGGCAAGACTACAATTTTGATATATCCTTGAAAGAAAAGTATATTGCATTTTGTGTTTACTAAATTTCATTTAATTTCCATTAATTAATTTAATTAAATTAATTCCAGCGATTTCTGAAAAAGTGGAAATAACACCAAAGCTGGAGGGCAACCCTGTTTTACAGAAGGCGCCAACTGGGTTTCCCCGACCACGCCCTACTCCTCATTGGCTGTGACCACGCCCAGGCCGCTGTCACGCTGACCATGCCCAGTCCTCGTGGGCCCTGGCCACGCCCATGCTTCTGTCTTTCCTGACAAGTACACAGCCCTGTCATTTTGCTGACTGGCAGGGAGTGCTTGGTTCCCGGCCTTAGGCTCCCCTGTGACACAAGAGGGGTGTAACCCAGATAAGTGTGCACGTTAGCACGCTGGTTGATCTCCAGGGAGAACAGGCCTCCAGGACCCCTGCTCCTCCCTTTCTGACCCACTCCTGGCCCTTAAGCCACCTGAGGAGGAAGGCCTCCTCCCTCTAGGAGCCAGCCTTGGTGTCCCTCGACATGGAGGTAGTGTAGACGCACTTATGGGTGAACCTCTGGGCTGGAGTGCACACATGTTTATCTCTGCACCCTCCTCACATCCCACCAAAAAGCCAGAAAAGGCAGGAAAACCAAGGAATGTCTCCCAAGGACAAAAAGGTCAGGAGAAGGAGCATCAGAAGAGAAGAATTCATGAGGTGAATACTGACTGGACAAATGGTACCTGATTTAGCAGGAGGGAGAAAGATGGACCCTACCCGCTGGAGGGTTGTCGTAAGAGACGAAATGATCCCTGCAGAGCTGAGGAAAGGCTCAGGACTTGGGGGAGGTAGTTACTTCTGAAGGTTAGGGTGCCATGCCACGTTGGAAACCCGAGGACTGGTTGAAAGACTGTGCCAGAGTGGTGGGGACTGCAGGCCCTCTCCTCCAGTGCGTTTGTGGTTCTGCACCCGAATGGCCCGCTACCCACCTTGTCTCGGAATGTCTGCTCTCTGCCCACCCCTTCAGGATACCAGAAGTTTCCTCTGTGACTGGTTGAACCAGACTCAGAGCACCAGACCCAGCGGAGGGCTAGCACACTCACCCCATCTAATGGCATTGCAAAGTGTGGGGTAGCCTTGGAGGGGATGGCCTTTCTGAATTGGTAGGGTGGCATTCATAGTTTGGCCCCTTTCAAAACTGGTGAGCTGAGGGCTTCCCTGGCAATCCAGGTATTAAGACTCCGAGCTTCCACTGAAGAGGGTGCAGTGGTGCATCCCTGATCAGGAACTAAGATCCCACATGTCATAGTGTGCAGCCGAAAATAAAACCCTGCTGAGCTGACTGCTCTCTCACCTGGATCCCCACATGTTAACATGCACGAGAACTTTCTAGCCTCTGGCAGTGGAGGAGTTTTGTGTAGGGGCTTGCAGGAGAGAAGAACATAAGAAGGGTGAGAAAAGTGGAGGACCCAGCTGAGAACTACCTCTCCCTGTCTTCTGAGCTGATGTGTGTGTCAGCGGAGAGTTGCGTTGAGACCCAGCCTGGGCAATGTGACTTCAAAGCCCCATTGTGGGGCTTCCCTAATGTGTTCTAGTGGCTAAGAATACACCTGCCAGGGCAAGGAACATAGGTTCAACCCTTGATCCAGGAAGATACCATGTAGTTCAAGGCAACTAAGCAGAGGCTTCTCATTATGGTGGCTTCTCTTGCTGCAGAGCACAGGCTTTAGGGCACTCAGGCTTCAGTAGTTGTGGTTCCCAGGCTGTAGATCACAGGCTCAATAGTTGTGGCACATGAGCTTAGTTGGCTGTGGCATGTAGGATCTTCTTGGACCATGGATGGAACCCATGTCTCCTGCATTTGCAGGCAGACTCTTTACCACTGAGCCACCAGGGAAGCCCATGGCCAAATTTTTTTGCACAGAATTACCAGATTGGCTAAAATTTAAAGGACTGACAGTATCGAGTGTTGCCAAAGATTGGAGCAACTAGAACTCTCACATCACTAGTGGGAGATATAAAATGTTACAACCATGTTGGAAAACGTGTGGCAGTATTTATTAAACTAAACCTACAGGCTGTATGTCCCAGCAGATCCACTCTTGGACATACACCCAAGGATGCAGGTACTTGAGTGCACAAAACATGCACAAGAAGGTTCATAGCAGCTTTATTCACAATAGCCCAAGGCAGGAACAACCCAAATGTCCACTAAGAGTTGAAATGAATTTTTAAATTATCTGATATTTATACAACAGAATGCTGGGAAAAATTGAAGGCAAAAGGAGAAAAGGGCAGCAGAGGATGAGATGGTTAGATATCATTACTGACTCATTGGACATGAATCTGAGCAAAACCCAGAAGATAGTGAAGGACAGGGAAGCCTGGCATGCTGCAGTCCATGGAGTCACAAAGAGTCAGACTGGACTTAACAAGTGAACAACAAAACTAGCAAACTATTTCTAAAGGCCAAAACATCTCACAAGCATAATGTTGAACAAAATAAGTCATACCCTAAAGAGTACATAGTGTGAGACTCCATCTATGTGAAGTTCAAGAACAGGCAAAGTGGATCTACAGTGAGAAGAGTAGTTACTTTTCAGGATGGTTTGAGAATGGCATGGGTGAGTGAGCCTGCTGGGGAGTTAGATATACTCTATAGTTTGATCTGAGTGGTGTTTACAGAGAGATATACAAATAGAGATAGTTGTCAAGTTGTTTGCTTAACACTGGTGTACTTTATGTAATTTAAACCTCAATATAAAATGGAGGGGAGATTGCTCAGACAACTCCTGTCTGGTTTGGGTTCTTCTGAGATTGGAGGCACGTGGTTTATTATTTCAGAGGTAAAAGAAAAGTTGTGAGATAATAGAAAATATGTATATTCGTCTCTCCCCTCCATTCCTGGCCCAGAGCTCCTGAAACCCTTGTAATTTTCTGGGTGATGGGAGCGTCTTTTGTTCTAAGTGGGTAGGCTGCTGGATGAGGGCTGGTTACAGAAAGAATAAATCATGGTTAGAAGCTTGGGGTTTTCAGCCCTGGCCCCCAGTCTCTTGAGAAGGGAGAAGGGCTATAAATGGAGTTAAAAATGGATCATGCCCATGTGATGAAGCCTCCATAAAAATCCCCAAATTCCAGAAGTACAGGGTTTGGAGAGCTTTCGGGTTGATGAACACATAACATGAAAGCTCTCTGCCCCTCCCACCTGCCTCAAGCCCATGTATCTCTTCATCTGGCTGTTCATCTGTACCCTTCATCATGTCCTTTAACACACTGGTAAGTGTAAGCTAGTATTTCCCAGAGTTCTGTGAGCCACTCTAGCAGGTTAATCAGGGAGATGTCATGGGAACCTCTGACCTGTAGCCAAATCAGACAGAAGTTGCAGTTAACCTGGGGACCCACCACTTACAACTGGCCTCTGATGTAGCATGGGAGCAGTCTCATGGGACTGAGCCCTCAGCCTGCAGCATCTGATATTATCTGGGAAGATAGTTGGAGAAGGAAGTGGCAACCCACTCCAGTATTCTTGCCTGGAGAATCCCATGGACAGAGGAGCCTGGTGGGCTACAGTCCATGGGGTCACAAAGAGTCAGACACAACTGAGCACACGGCACAGGCAGATAGTATTAGAATAGGTTGTAGGACACCCAGCTGGGGTAGCAGTGAATTGCTTGGTGGTGAGGAAACTACCTCCCTGATGCTCTATAATTGGCTCTTAGAATCATTTCAGCACTGGTAGCAAGTAAAGGAGTTATAGGAATGATACAAGGTGAACTGTGGAACCAGCTCTCATGGTTGGTAATTGGGCTTAATTCCTCAAGGAAACTTGGGGAAACTTACAGAACACACACAGAATTATCCCACCTAAGCAGGGAGGGAGCTGGGGTATTTATACACCTACTCCATAGAGTCAGAACTTAAGGGCAACCAGGGACAGGTGCAGTGTCCTGGCACTTATGGCCTGAAGGCTGGTGGGGCAGGTGAGCCCTCAGGCAGAAGGAAGTTGGACAGAACACACACAGGGACAAAGATGAGGCCCTAACAGCATCTGTCACACTCTCATATGATACAAGTCATGCTGATGGTGCCCAAAGAGAATTTGTGTGTGTGTGTGTGTGTGTGTGTGTGTGCGCGCGCGTGTGTGCTCAGCTGGGTTTGACTCTTTGTGACCCCATGAACTGTAGCCCACCAGGCTCCTCTGTCCATGGGATTCTCCAGACAAGAATACTGGAGTGGGCTGCCATTTCCTACTCCAGAGGATCTTCCCAACCCAGGGATCAAACCTGCATCTCCTGCATTGACAAGCGGATTCTTTACCACTGTGCCACCTGGGAAGAGAATTTACCATGACAAAAAATAAACTCTGAATTCCCAGAGGATCTTGAAATAAATGTGTGCTTAAGTCCATCACATCTGAAACATTGCAAAGGCAGAGGTACTAATGTGTTTGTGAGACACAGCATTCGTGAAATCTCAGGGCCTCCTGGAGGGTCTCAGGCCCCCAGTAGTCAATGTATCAACCAACTAGTGCTCTTTCTATTATGAAATAAGCCAACGGCCCCCCTCCAGGCCAGAGGTGTTAGGGCCAGGGAGTTGGGAAGGAAGGCATCTTGATGGCTTCATCATTTGAAGATAAAGTCACATTTTGGTATTAACAAAGTCTGAATTAAATGGGTACCCCCAAATGATTATTGGGGCTTCCCTGATGACTCAGACAGTAAAGAATCTGCCTGCAACGCAGGAGACCCAGGTTCAATCCCTGGGTTGGGAAGATCCCCTAGAGAAGGGAATGGCTACCCATTCTAGTATTCTTGTCTAGAGAATCCCATGGACAGAGAAGCCTGGTGGGCAACAGTCCATGGGGGTGCAAAGGGTCAGACACCACTGAGGTAATCACCATTTAAAACACAGTCATGGACTTCCCTGCTGGTTCAGTTGTTAAGAATCCTCCTGCCAAGGCAGGGGACACGGGTTCAATCTCTGGTCCAAGAAGATCTCACATGCTGCGGGGCAATTAAGCCTGTGCACCCAAAACTACTGAGCTCCTGTGCCGTAGAGCCTGTGCTCTGCAACAAGGGAAGCCACCACAATGAGAAGCCCTCACACCACAACTAGAGAGTAGCCCCTGCCCGCTGCGACTAGAGAAAAGCCATTCACTGCAATGAAGATCCAGTGCAGTCAAAAATAAATTAATTAAAAAAAAATACAGTCACTTTGAATAATCTCTTCAGGTGAGTCAGAGTTGGTTCTCGGGACAATTCCGCACTTAAGTCTTAGATGATCCCCGGGGCTTCTGCTCCCTATCTGTCCACTCTGGTTGCTCCTTTTCCTGGTGTTAGTGATGCCCTAGCAATGATTCCACCTCTGTTCCATCCAGTCTGGTTCCCAGTGCTGTGACCTATATCGAGACAGCCCCCTCCCCTCAGGGACCTAGCCCCTAGCACTGAACAACACCTCCACAACAGACACAGAAATATTCACCCATCACCCATTCCCCATTGGGCTGCAGAGTGGACATCTAGGGCTCCATCCGGGGCCGGGTGCATGGTCAGCTTCTCTCTTCCCACCCCCACATCCTATAGGCTTTGGTGTTTTGTCTACACAAAGAAGCCATTCTCTCCTGTCTGGGTTGTGGACCAAATGCGAGACCCCAGGAGAGGCCCCACTGCTTGACTATACATGTGGGTTACCTACACGCATGACCTCGATCCATTCCTCTTCCAGCAAAATTTGATTTGACAACAGCCCAAGGTCTCTTCTCTCTAATGAGTCTTTTCTTCCACTGGTCACGTCCAAAGAGAGCAGTGTCCCCGGTGCCTGTTTTGTCTGTTAAAGAATCTTTTTCTCCTTCCCAACTCTCTGTTTGTGCACTGTAAACCTAAAGGGAATTTCCCTTTATGATGTTTAATCAGATACAGAAATAGGAGAGAAATCTTGAACCTGCCGGAGAGCAGGGTTGGATCCGCGATGAAGCAGGATAGGAGAGACCATCTGTGCAGACAAAGGGACAAGAGGAAAACGGAAAAGGAGGGGCACTCGGGTGACAAGCCAAGGATCTGAAGCAAGAATGACCTGAGTGGGACACTGATGGTGACCATCTAAGAAGCATCCCCGGCGCCCGAGTTGTAGCAGCGGGGACCTGGGCAGGGTGCATATAAGCCTTTCAGTTCAGTCGCTCAGTCGTGTCTGACTCTGCGACCCCACGGACTGCAGCACGCCAGGCCTCCCTGTCCATCACCAACTCCCGGAGTTTACCCAAACACATGTCCATCGAGTCGGTGATGCCATCCAACCATCTCATCCTCTGTCGTCCCCTTCTCCTCCCGCCTTCAATCTTTCCCAGCATCAGGGTCTTTTCAAATGAGTCGTCTGTTGTTCGCTTCAGGCGGCCAAAGGATTGGAGTTTCAGCTTCGACATCAGTCCTTCCAATGAATATTCAGGATATTTAGCCGCCACCCCCCACCCCCTCATTTCATGGAGAAGGAAATGGCAACCCACTCCAGTACTCTTGCCTGGAAAATCCCATGGATGGAGGAGCCTGGTAGGCTACAGTCCATGGGGTTGCAAAGAGTTGGACACAACTGAGCGACTTCACTTTCCCCCCATGTCTAGAAGTCCATAAAGCAAGAGGACTCTGATGCTGGCCACCAGCCCAGAACCTCTGTGATGCCTAACTCAGTTTATGTGGCCCCCTGACCTGCCCAGCCCTGCCAGCCTCTGGACCACAGTCCAAGCTGGAATGGCCCCAGAGAGGTCTTGTACCACTCCCACCATCATCAAGTCCTCTTAGCAGTGCCCCCTCAACCAGGGGTGAGACCCTAGCACAGACTCCATTGTGCCTCCCCAGGGAGGAGCTGCAGCAGCTCTGGCACCCAGGTCTGGCCTGACCCATCCCACGAAGTTCCTAGTGGCTGCTGGGACTGCAATCTAGAAGCATGCAGAGGCAATGGAAGGAACCAGCAGATAAATTGCTTGCCCTTCATGGCCCCTCCCACCGCCCTGCCCCACCTACCCAGTTTGTTCCAAGCTGTTTCGTTGTTGTTTAGTAGCTAAGTCGTGTTCGACTCTTTGCAACCCCATGGACCGTAGCCCGCCAGGCTCCTCTGTCCATGGGGATTCTCCAGGCAAGAGAACTGGAGTGGGTTGCCATTCCCTTTCCAGGGGATCTTCCCCAGCCAGGGATCAAACCCAGTCTCCTGCATTGGCAGGCGGATTCTTTACCATCTGAGCCGCCAGGGAAGCCCTTGCTCCAAGGCGCAGTGGTTAAACACAACCTCAAGCTGCGGCCAGCTGGGTAATGACACAGCTGTGTTTTCTCCTCTCCCTTTTGGCCTCACTCCCCTTATCCCTCACTCTGGCTTCCCTGGGATTGTACTACCATCCCCAGCCCCCCAAAAAGTATTCACACACAAGCTTTGCTGCAGACTGTGTTTCCTGGGGCACCTGTACAAGCCTTGCCCCAGCAAACCGGCACCCCTCAGCACAGCAGTGAGGAGCTATACCCTGGAATATAAACTACACCTACCCAGTTTGACCTGGGTTTGATCCCTGGCTGGGGAAGATCCCTGCAGGAGGAAATGGCAACCCACTCCAGTTCTCTTGCCTGGAGAATCCCCATGGACAGAGGACCCTGGCGGGCTACGGTCCACGGGGTCACAAAGAGTGGGACACGACTTAGCGACTAAACAACGAAACAATTTGGAAGAAACTGGATAAGTGTTTGTTTATATCCCAATCTCATCCATTTCCTGGAATTGGGTGTTTGAGGCATAGTCATCTATATCTGTTTCCTAGGATGTGAAAAACTGTAACAAAGGACCACACACTGAATGGCTTAAAACAACCAAAATTTATTCATTCACAGTTCTGGAGGCCAGAGGTCAGAGGTCAAGGCCCTGGCAGGGCTGTGCTCCCTCCCAGGATCCCGGGGGAGAAGCCCTCCTCTCCTCTTCGAGCCTCTGGTGCAGACTGGCCCTCCTCAGCCTCCTTGGCTTGTGGACGCATCCCTCTGTCTCTGCCCCCATCTTCCCATCATTGCTCCCTCTGTGCATCTGCCTGCCCCTTCTGCCTCTGTCCCGTAAGGACCCTCGTGATGGCATTTAGGGCCCACCTGGATGATCACTCCAGATGGTGATTGCAGCCATGAAATTAAAAGACGCTTACTCCTTGAAAGGAAAGTTATGACCAACCTAGATAGCATATGAAAAAGCAGAGACATTACTTTGTCAACAAAGGTCCATCTAGTCAAGGCTATGGTTTTTCCAGTGGTCATGTATGATGTGAGAGTTGGACAGTGAAGAAAGCTGAGTGCCGAAGAATTGATGCTTTTGAACTGTGGTGTTGGAGAAGACTCTTGAGAGTCCCTTGGACTGCAAGGAGATCCAACCAGTACATCCTAAAGGAGATCAGCATCCTCCTCCCTCTTCTGGTTGGAATACATGATAAAGAGAAAGAAATTTAAAAAATACAGTGAAATGCTAACCTTATCACCAAACAGTTCTAGGGAGAAGCTTGAGCAGAAAAGAAGTGTGAATGTTTCCATTTCTGGGGCCATCTGGGGCACAGGAGAGACCCCACTTTCAATCTTCATGTCAACATGTGTTATTTCTTCCTTGAGAGAAACAAAAAAGGAATAATCCAGCATCGCCGTGCTCACAAGCGGAAGATCCAGGGCTGGCTGCCTGCCCCTGGCCCTTGGCGATGGGATCCACCCCCCACCCCACCCCACCCCCCGCCTCCCACCAGCTCATTTCGGCTCCTCTGGGCCTGAAAGACCCCAGCCCTGCCATAGCTGGAGTGGAACTGTCAGTCCCCCCATTTAAAACCCATCTGTGAAAAGCTCATAAATCACACCCTTGGAAAACTCACTCCTCATTATAACTCAGCAGAGAATAGCTCTGTTCAGAGATTTAAATAAATATGAGCACATAGTAAGTTGGTTGTTTTTTCAGTGGGGGGTTCTATGTAAGGGGATTTTTGCATCATATTCTTTCAGCTGTTCATGTTAATAGAGCCAGGAATAATGACAGGCCTGTCTCCACATGCAGCCATCCCTACTGTCAGATTAAGCAAGTGGCCACTGAATACTTAATGTGATTTCAGGGGAGCCAAAAAGGTTCCCCAATAACTCTCCCTTCTGACCTTGCAAAACAACTCTGTCAATGTCCCAAATTCTCCAGTTAGACCTTCCTTCCTTTGGGCTTCCCTTGTTGCTCAGCTGGTAAAGAATCCGCCCGCAGTGTGGGAGACCTGGGTTCCATTCCTGGATTGGGAAGATCCCCCGGAGAAGGGAAAGGCTACTCACTCCAGTATTCTGGCCTGGAGAATTCCATGGACTGTATAGACCATGGGGTCACAAAGAGTCGGACACGACTCAGCAACTTTCACTTTCACTTTTCTTTGGATCCACCCCAGGTCAAAACTGATACCCCGGGACTTCCCTGATGGTCCAGTGGTTAAGATTCTGCCCTTCCAATGCAGGGGCTGCAGGTGTGATCCTTGGGTGGGAAACTAAGATCCCACATGCCACGTGGCATCAACGAATTAAAAAAAAAACAAAACACTGACATCACTAGAAGGGGCCATATGCTTTTTTTATTTGGCTGTACCAGGTCTTAGTTGCAGCATGTGGGATCTAGTTCCCAGACCAGAGATTGAACCCGGGCCCCCTGCACTGGGAGCTCAGAGTCTTAGCCACTGGACCACCAAGGGAGTCCCCAGGGCTGTGCTATTAAGCAGGGTTCATGTATACACTTATTCTAGCATTTTCTCAGAGCAAGGGTTACGGTGGCTGCTGCTGCTGCTGCTGCTGCTGCTAAGTCGCTTCAGTCGTGTCCGACTCTGTGCGACCCCATAGAAGGCAGCCCACCAGGCTCCGCCGTCCCTGGGATTCTCCAGGCAAGAATACTGGAGTGGGTTGCCATTTCCTTCTCCAGTGCATGAAAGGGAAAAGTGAAAGCGAAGTCGCTCAGTCGTGTCCGACTCTTAGCGACCCCATGGACTGTAGCCTACCAGGCTCCTGCATCCATGGGATTTTCCAGGCAAGAGTACTGGAGTGGGGTGCCATTGCCTTCTCCGGTTACGGTGGCAGTGGAGGATAATCCACTGGGTAGACAGGGAGCCGCGATTGAGGAGAAGGTGAAGAATCAAAGGCAAGGCTGAATGCTGGAGGAGGTCCCTGTGATTCTAATTTCATACTTGAATGTACGAAGTGCCTACCTTGTGTCCAGGGAGCTGTTCTGCCACATAGATGATCTCGTTCCATCCTCATGACCACCTGGTGGGGTAGGGACCAAGGCTCTTCCATTTATGAATAGCGTGGGTGTAAGTCCATGTTTTCCCACCTAAGGTGACACCCAACCAGTTACCAAGGTGTATATTCCTTGTTAAGGGAAATTCCACAAGAGAACTGTCTCCACACCCTGAGCAAGCAGGTGCTTTGGGGCTGACCTGCTTCAGAAGAGCTATTCACAAAATAGACAGGAGGACACACAAAGGAAAGCTGAATCTAAGAGGGGACAGGGGAGAAAAGAGGGAACTGCAGGTTTCGTTTTCTGTGACCAGAAGCTGAGCAGGAATCACAAAGAATGAGGACAGGATTGGGCAGGAGCTGGCTGAAAGTCCAGGAGGGAGACAGAGCTGGTGTAACCAGGAATCTGAGCAATGGAAACTGGCCTGAACCTACGGCAACAGGAAGCTGTCCTGAGGTAGGGTGTGTGTGTGGGGGGGGGGGTAGGGAAGCAGGTGGGGCTGTCCTGAGGTAGGGTGTGTGTGTGTGTGTGTGTGTGTGTGTGTGTGTGTACTCGGTCAGGTCCAGCTCTTTGCGACCCCATGAATGGTAGCCCACCAGGCTCCTCTGTCCATGGGATCTTCCAGGCAAGAATACTGAAGCAGGTTTCCATCTCCTTCTCCAGGGGATCTTTCCAACCTAAGGATCAAACCAGTGTCTCCTGCATTGGCAGGCTGATTCTTTACCACTGAACCACCTGGGAAGCCCGAGAGAGGGACCCAAATTTGAGATTCTCACCCCCAAAAACACTTTGAATAATTCCAAGTTGAACTTTATGGACAAGAGTGAGCTTCCCCATCTATTGGTAAAAGCAGATGTAGATCCTCTTTGGAGGGAAGGCTTCTCAGGTTAGTTTGCAGGAATCCTGCAAATTAAAATTCAGCACAAATCAACAAATATTTGGGAAGGCAAGTCACTATGAACAAAAGCTAACAGAAACGCCAGCTGTAGGAGTATTGGAGTCCCCCAAGGACTACAGATGTTTCTATTGTAGCAACAGCATGCAGAATTGTGAACTATAAAACATCTAAAGAAAGTATACACTTATAACTTATGAATAAACAGGAAAGCATTAGATATCAGTTGATAGAATCAGAGAAAAACACACAGAACTTTTCAAATTAATAACGTAACTGTTGGATAAAAAACTAAACTCAGTGGGTGTGTTAAACAGTAGATCACACTGTTAAAGAGAGAATTCATGAATTGGAAAATATATCTGAATAACTTTTCTAGAATACAGCAGAGAGAGAGGGATAAAGATATGAAAAAGTAAAAAAGAGATAGAAAAAGAACAAGATCTAGCACAGAGCTTGGCACACTATGGCCTGTGTGTCAAATCCAGCTGGCCACCTGTTTTTAATAAATAAAGTTTTACTGGCGCCACCACACTCATTTGATTGTGTGTTGCCTATGGCTTTTTTCACAATACAATAGAGCTGTGTATTGGAGACAAAGATCATATGGCCTCCAAGCCTAAAATATTTACTCAATGGCCTTTTACAGAAAAAAAATTGCCCCTGGACTAGTATATACATGACTGGGAACCCAGGAGGAAAATACAAAGAAGAAGGAAGAGAGGTAATATTTTTAAATATAATGACTACATATTCTAGAGCTGTTTAAAACTGTAGCCATATCACCAGAAAGTACAATATATTCCAAGTAGGATAATTAAAAAGACTCATGCTTGCAGGATGGATTGAACTGTGTCCCTCAGAAAGATTCATCCAAGTCCTCAACCTCAATACCTGTGAACATGACCTTATTTGGAAACAGGGTCTCTGCAAATGCAGTCAAGTTAAGGATCTTGAATGATATCAACCTGAATTTGAGATGGGTGCTAAATTCAATTGCTAAGTGTCCTGACAAGGAAAAAGGAGAAAGAGAGAGAAGGGAAGGGTACCAGGTGACTCAGCGGTAAAGAGTCCATCTGAAATACAGGAGATGCAGATGTGAGTTCAATCCCTGGGTCAAGGAGATCCCCTGGAGGAGGAAATGGCCCACTCCAGTATTCTTGCCTGGAAAATCCCATGGACAAAGGAGCCTGGCGGGCCACAGTCCATGGAATCACAGAGCCAGACATAATTGAGCACATGCATGCACACACACACACAAGCAGTGATACAGATGCTGGGAAGGCCGTGTGAAGACAGAGGCAGAGACGAGAATGATGCAGCCACAAGCTAAGGGATGCCTGCAGCCATGTGAAGCTGGACAGAGCAAGGAAAGAGTCCTCTCTAGAGCCTTTGGAAGGAATGCAGCTCTGCTCACAGCTTGATTTTGGATTCCGTCCTTCAGAACTATGAAAGAACAAATTTCTGTTGTTTTAAGCCACCAAGTTTCTGGTCATTTGTTATGGCAGTCCCTGGCAACTAACACAGATTTTGTTTAGTGTTTAGGAATAAAGATGATTCAAAGTTGTTTGGCATTCTCCATACCAGGAGATGATATTTATCTCCCCTCTTCTTGAATCTGTGCGTTGGCCTGTGACTGTCTTAACCAATAGAATATGGCAGGAGACTTCAGAAGCCCTGGCAGATTTTGCTTTTACGCCTCTGGGAGCCTTGAGCTGCCTCATGAGAAGTGCAGCCACCTGCTGAAAAGAGCCCATGGAGAAGCCAGAGGAGAGAGAAGGGGGCCCTAGGACTTGATGGAGAAAGAAAGAAAGGCCCTGCTCTCCAGCATTCCAGCCAGCCCAGCTGTCTAGACGTCCCTGCCACCCAACACGCTGGAGCTGGCTTCTTGCTTTGCCTCCCTCCTGTCCCCTTCCACAAGCTTAGTTCTCAGACTGAGAGCCTCTCATGCCTTCTCAACCCCAAGCAACTTCCCCAGAGAAAGTCCTGCCCAGGAGGTCCTGTCACAGGTGAGAGAGCCGTCTCGGTTGTCCCAGCCCAGTTGAGCCCCAAGAGGACTGCAGTCCTAGACAGCAGAAGAACCACCCAGCTGATCCCAGTCACTTCACAGAATCACAAGCAGATGAGGCACTGACAAATTTGAGACAGAGATGTCCTTACAGATACAGGCATTGCAAGCAAAACGAAGTGGAGATGGATGGCTGGTTCTTCATTCCTATTCTCAGTAGATGAATTGATAATAATAAACTCTTAGACATGTATGAGTAGGAAATTTACAGGCAAAGTTAACTCCTGGGTCTTAGTATCATATGACTCTAGCTTTTTTAACCATACACAAGGAGTGTATTATTATTATTATCATTCAGCTCTTTTAAACTTATGTAGATAAAACTACTAATTAAATAAAACTAAACCAACCCAGACAGCATATTAAAAAGCAGAGACATTACTCTGCCGATAAAGGTTCGTCTAGTCAAAGCTATGGTTTTTCCAGTAGTCATGTATGGAGAATAGGAAAGAGAAAGCTATAAAGAAAGCTGAGTGCCAAAGAATTGATGCTTTTGAACTGTGGTGTTGGAGAAGACTCTCGAGAGTCCCTTGGACTGCAAGGAGATCCAACCAGCTCATCCTAAAGGAAATCAGTCCTGAATATTCACTGGAAGACTGATGCTGAAGCTGAAGCGCCAATACTTTGGCCACCTAATGTGAAGAACTGACTCATTTGAAAAGACCCTGATGCTGGGAAAGATTGAAGGCAGGAGGAGAAGGGGACAACAGAGGATGAGATGGTTGGATGGCATCACTGACTCGATGGACATGAGTTTGAGCAGGCTCCGGGAGTTGGTGATGGACAGGGGAGCCCGGCATGCTCCGGTCCATGGGGTCGCAAAGAGTCGGACACAACTGAACTAAATGAAACACCAAATGAATAAATATTGAATTTAAAAAATTAGTAAAACAAACTTACGTGGTTAAATATGTGCCTCAGGACCAGAAACCTGACCACCAGGTAGAACTGTAGAAGTGAAATGGCATCTCACTTTGGGTAATCATACACATCTCATCTCATAGTAAGAAAGGAAAAAACACATTGTACCTGAGATGAACAGACAACACAGGGTCAGGAAAATGAAAAAAATCTTGAGCCTTTCCTGTTTTACTAGCTCCCTAGCAAAACAACCTTCTCCCAGACTTCTGCAATGCTGCTGCTTGGAGATTTGTCAGGACCTTTGTGGATATGACAATCATGTGATAAACTTGCTATTTTTCTGCCATGCACAGACCAACTGTAATCTCAGTAACCTTGGTAATTTTGAGAATTTTTTTACCTTTAGATGCATGTATTTTTGTGTGTGTGTGATGATCTACTCCTTCTAGTCCATGGAGATTCTTAACAGATCTTTTTCAAGTACACTTCTTTTCTAAATACTTTTGTCTCCAAATTTTTCATTTGTAGAGTCCCCAAACTCAGGCAAAGCAGGCAGAGCAGAAGGTGGGAGCAGAAACCTGGATGGAAAATAGAAGAATTAAGTGAACATCTATATGTTGAACAGCCATTTCTCCCACTTAAGTTCCCAGAACACTGGAATGAGGTGTATTTTCCCCAGGTAAGAAATGGGAGGATTTGACCAAAAAAGAAACTAAATGGCCCCATTTAAAACAATTACGGGCCTTCCCTAGTAGGTAGCTCAGCTGGTAAAGAATCCACTTGCAATGCAGGAGACCCTGGTTTGATTTCTGAGTTGGGAAGATCCCTGGGAGAAAGGTTAGGCTACCCGCTCCAGTATTCTTGGGTTTCCCTTGTGGCTCAGCTGGTAGAGAATCTGCCCTCAATATGGGAGACCTGGGTTTGATCCCTGGGTTGGGAAGATCCCCCAGAGGAGGGAATGGCAACCCAGTCCAGTATTCTTGCCTGGAGAATCCCATGGACGGGAAGCTTGGTGGGCTACAGTCTATGGAGTCACACAGAGTCAAACACGACTGAGCTACTAATGCACACACACACAAAACAATTATAGATACTCAGAGCTGGGGCCCCCAGAGATAAAACCGAATAGCTTCTCAATCACCCCACATGGAAGCCCAGCTGCCCACATGTCCTTCCAAACAGCCTAGAACTTTCAATCAGACCCATTCTCTGATCTGGCCAAGATCTCTTCCTTTTGTTTGCTTGCTTTGCTTTCTGTTTCTGTTCTATGTTCCATTTTTGTCTTATCATTGACACTGTCCTCTAACATCATGTTACAGACTTTTTTTTTCTAGCATTCTAACATGACACGGCCTCTAATGTGAAAGGTGGAGAACAAACGAACAGGGGGAAAGAGAGATATATGTGGTCAGCAGAATCAGAGCAGCAAGTAGTGGACACCCAGATTCCAAGAACTTCAGGGAGCAACCTTACCTGGATGTGTAAGTAGTTAGGCTATCTTGAGATGCAATTATCCTGATTCAGTGTTAGTGTTAGTCACTCAGTTCTGTCCGACTCTTTGTGACCCCATGGACTATAGGCCACCAGGCTCCTCTGTCCATGGGATTCCCCAGGCACGAATACTGGAGTAGGTAGCCATTCCCTTCTCCAGGGGATCTTTCCAGCCCAGGGATAGAACCGGGTCTCTGGCATTGCAGGCAGATTCTTTACTTCCTGAGCCACTGGGGAAGCCCATTCTGATTCAGAGTGGGCCCTAAATTCCATGACTGGCCTCCTTACAGGAAGAGAGGAGGACACAGAGACACACAGGAAGAGACCCTGTGACAACGGAGCCAGAGATCAGAGTGCTGCAGCCACAACCCAGGAACGCTTGGGGCCACCAGAAGATGGAAGAGGCATGGAAGGATTCTTCCTGAGAGCTTTCGGAGGGAGCATGGCCCTCATGACACCTGATTTCTGATCTCCAGAACTGAAGGGGAATACATTTCTATTGTTTTTAAGCCACCACGTTTGTGGTAATTTGTTACAGCAATGCTAGGAAACTAATGCAAGCCATGCTGCTAGAGATGCAAAAAATTGGAGTCCCAGGCCTGCCAGAGAGCAGGAGCCTTGAGGCTTTCTGAGGCTCAGGATTGATAAAAGCTTTCAATTGAGACCTCAGGTCTATACCCTGAGAGAAAGGGAAATCAGATTTAGTTTGAACGCTGGGCCAAATCACAAGCATGAACAATGCAAAAACGTGCATATGAAACATGTGGAGCTCACTGTAAAGGTCTAACATAGGTATAACTGGAGTGGGGACAAGACGATGGAGGGGATAAACAGAAGTGATATTTGAAGATAGACTACTGAGAATTTTCTAAAACGACAAGAGACATCAAACCACAGAGTCAAGCACAATGAATAACTACAACCAAAAAAAGTATTTCTAGGCAAATCAGTAAAACTAATGGAAACCAAAGACAATGCCTTCTTTTAGCCATTGATGATAAGGTGACCTTTGATGAAATCTGTAATTTCATCAGAGGTTTACAACATGACGTATCCTAATTCTATCCTGCCTTCTTTTATAGACAGTATTGTCAAATACTTTTACAGAGAGAGAGATTTCCCCCTGTCAACCTGTTTGCTTACATCAGATGTATTTATACTGTTGTATTTCAGCACCTCATCCATGTCCTCTATTATGATTCTTTTCCTTCACAATTGGGTCCACAGTTGGGCAGTTTGATTTCTTGGAGTATCTGGTTGAATCTAAAGACCCACAATTTCACAGCATCTAATGATTCTTTTCTATTTCTATTACATTGCATTCATGAAGTCTATAATTTTCTTTCTCCATTTTCTACTGACTTTCCAAAATTAATTAGGGAGGGATGCAATAAAATATTCAAAGAATTCGACAAAGTCCACTGAACAAGCAAAGAACACAAATCCGCTGAAGCTGTTCTGTGGACCAGCAGGGACCACCACCAGGCAAAAGCTCAGAAAGCTCTTTCATCAGCTGACGCACCTGAGGCCCAGTGTGACGGGTTACATACAGTGTGGGCATAGACAGTGCACAAAGTCAAATGCATGAATCTGTGCTCAGCTAGACAGTCCTATTCCCAGTGACCCCAGGGCAGCTGCAACTGGCAGCTGAGATATTATTTCTCCAGAAGCACAAGCCTTTCTCTTCAATATGAAAGTCCTCATTTCCTACCATGACTGAAGTAGTAAAATGGGGTAGACATGGAAACCCCTGGAGACATTCACTTCCTCGTTCCAAGTAATTGACATTCAACCTATGTATCTTTCAACTTAGAGTATGTTGGGACATGTGAGCATTTTATTTTATGGTTATATCTATAGCCTTTTAGCATTTGACGCTGTGAGTGGAACTCATGTTTAATGCATAAACTCAGGGAAAATCTGATTGATAGGATAGATTGCTAATAGATTTAAGGAATCGTTTACAGTTATCAGGCTAAACTCAAAACAGCAGAAACTCTCTCCAAATAAATGAACAAGTGGCAAGTCTTTTACAGACTGAATAACTCAGCAAGTACTCGACAGGAAAGGAAAAGCTCTCCGAGTGAGTAATCTTGGCTTTCGCTCATGCTCCTCCTGACCCATTAAATTATACAAGGGCATCAGTCATTGAAAGCTAAAATTAACACCTACGGGTCCTGCCAGAGAGCTCTGATATCTCCAGTGGGAACTTTCCATGAGCGTGTGACAGACCAACAGCCATTGGTGTTGCCATGGGGAAAAAATAAGAATTGAGTTTCCTGCCTTGGTTTTTCCAGCAACTGCCAAGTGGGCAGTCTGCTTGGCCTTTGGCAATAACTGCACTGGTAACACTGACTCAACAAACATTTACTGGCCATCGACTACAGGACCAGTACAATGCTGGGAGCTAGGGGTAAAGGGTACACAGGACGGACAGAGCATGCACCCCAGGTCCAGGAGACCTGAGCCCCTAGACCAGCCCCAGTACTCATTCGCCACATGGTTCAGGCAGATCCTAGGCACTGGAAGAGTTCCCAGCAAAAGTCACACTCCACACCAAGTGAGTAAGAGCTGGACTAAACCCCAGCTCTGTCCCTTACCAGCTGTGTGGCCTGTCTCTTTGGTCATTTAGAAACAGCCAGAAAGGCAGAAGTGTTGGATGGCTGAGTTAAAGGGTGATCTGATTATAATTTCTGCCTGGTTATAATTTCTCTTTTTCTTTAATCAGAGAATAATTTTCATATAGCTAAATATTATATGCAAGTTTTAAGTACGCAGCTTGATGAATTTTTCACATGAATCTCATGTAACCATCAATCAGATGAAGATACAGAACATTCCCAACACCCAGGAGATACAATTTCTAAGGGGAAAGTGCCAAAAGTCAAATCTCAGGACCTCTGTTAAGTCACCACAATCAGTGCTACCAACCACAGGGCTGTTTTCTGACTAGCTGTTATTGTTTAGCCACTCAGTCATGTCCAATTCTTTTGCAGTCCCACGGACTGTAGCCTGACCATGGGATTTCCCAGGCAAGAACAGAGATGAGCTTATAGCCTTATCTTTCTGGTGACCAAGAGCACTAATTATAAACTAGTCTGATGGACATAAGGATACAGATGAAACCTGTAAATGTGGCTTGGAACAGTTTGAATGTGTACTGACCTAACTGGCCAATACAAGGATGAAATGTATAATCTTGCCTTTTCCTTAAAACCAAACTCAAATGTACTAGTTTCGCAGGCCAGATACTCCTTGCTATAAAATTTACAAAATATTGCTTCCCTCACAGCTCAGTTGGTAAAGAATTCACCTGCAATGCAGAAGACCCCGGTTCGATTCCTGGGTCAAGAAGATCCACTGGAAAAGGGATAGGCTACCCACTCCAGTATTCTTGGGCTTCCCTGGTGTCTCAATTGGTAAAGAATCCTCCTGCAATGCTGGAGACTTGGGTTCAATCCCTGGGTTGGGAAGATCCCCTGGAGAAGGGAAAGCTACCCACTCCAGTATTCTGGCCTGGAGAATTCCACGGACTTTATAGTCCATGCGGTTGAAAAAGAGTTGGACACGACTGAGCAACTTTCACTTTCAAAATTGTTACAGGAACAAAATAAAAGTTGGAGGGACATTATTCATCATAGCCAAAAGGTGGAAGCCAAACACACGGTCATCAACAAACAGATAAAGAAAATGTGGACTTCCCGGGCAGTCTAGTGGCTAAGACTCCATGCTCCCATGCAGGGGGCCTGAATTTGATCCCCGGTCAGGGAACTAGATCCCACGTGCTGCAACTAAGAGTTTGGATGCTGCAACTAATAGAGTCTGCATGCCACAACTTCAGATCCCACATGCTGCAACAAAGACTGAAGATTCCAAATGCTGAAAATAAGATCTAGTACAGTCAAATAAAATATTTTTAAAAAAGAAAATGTGATATATCCATACAATGGAATATTACTTGGCCATAAAAAAGGAATGAAGTCCTGATACAGGCTACAACATAGATGAACTGTGAAAACATCATGCTAAGTGGAAGAAGCCGGACAGGTAAGACACATACTATAGAATTATATTCATGCAAAAGTCTAGAATAGGGAAATGCAGAGAAAGAAAGTAGGTTGGTGGTTGCTTTGGGCTACTGGTAGGGGTGGGAGGATTGGGAGTTAATAGCTAGTGGGGTTTCTTTTGGAGGTGATAAAAATGTTCTAAAACTGACTTGTGAGGATGATTGCACATATAGGTGGATATATACTAAAAACCATTGACTTGTACACTTCAAACGGGTGAATCATATGGTTTTGCTGTTGTTCAGTCACTAAGTCGTGTTCAGTTCTTTGTGACTCCAAGGACTGCAGCACACCAGTCTCCTCTGTCCTCCACTATCTCTCAGAGTTTGGTCAAACTCATGTCCATTGAGTCGGTGATGTTAAATAACCATCTCATCCTCTGTCACCCCCTTCTCCTTTTGCCTTTGATCTTTCCCAGCATCAGGGTCTTTTCCATTGAGTTGGCTTTTCCCATTAGGTGGCCAAAGCATTGGAGCTTCAGTTTCAGCATCAGTCCTTCCAATTCAAGGTTGAGATGGGCTTCCCTGGTGGCTCAGATGGAAAAGAATCTGCCTGTAATGCAGGAGACTTAGGTTCAATCCCTGGGTTGGGAAGATCCCCCAGAGAAGGAAATGGCAACCCACTCCAGTATACTTGCCTGGAGAATTCCATGGGCAGAGGAGCCTGGCAGGCTACAGTCCAGGGGGTCGCAAAGAGTCGGACATGACTGCGTGACTACACGTTCACTTTCCTTTTCCTTTAGGGTTGACTGGTTTGAATTACATGGTACCTGATTTGAGTTAAAAATCACAACCCTCTTAAGAGGTAGGTATTATCCCCATTGTACAGATCACAAAACCAAGGTTTAGAGAGAAATCAAACTAGATGTGACATCAAAGTTTGCATTCTTAACCATTACGCAAGAACTCATTTAAAGAAAAACTTTTTTAAAAAAGGCTTTTGTCATATTAGAAATCATTTCCATACGACAAATTACAAGAAACAGAATTACTAGCTCAAAAGCTGTGAACATTTCTAAGGCCCTTGATACACATTAGCAGGCCAGATTCTCAAAGGCAGGCAGGATGGACTGACTCCACGGCAGGGACTCTTATCAAGAGAATGCATGGCTGGGTGCCTGGCACACTGTGGTCCCCCAGGAATGTCTCCTGAATGAGTAACAGCCTGTTTGCAAGCAGGAGGGAGGACTCCCCAATTCAAAGAACTACATTCCTTCTGAAACGTAATGTACAAGCTACCTCTAAGGGAGGCCAGCTCTAGACTACATACGAATAATGAGTGCCTGGAATATGCAGCCAACCTATCTGTTATAGCTACCTTCACATGCCAGGTGACTCATCACACAGGCTCCTGGTTTAGCTGACTGCAAAGAGGTCAAAAATGACCTAATAAAGTATGCCACAGTGCATCTGGGTGACCACAAATGGGCTTGGAAACTGCCCCTATTCTTTTAGGGAGTAGTTCAGTGGGAGCAGTTTTTAGTGAGTGCAAGGGCTTCTGTCTGGATTATTTCATAAGTCCACTGCCCTAGTAAATGCTGATTCTCCATATAAATATTAGCACCTGACATACAGTCACAGTCCACTAGAGCCCAAGATAAGTCAGACTGTAAATCTGATGCCTTCGGAAGCTACATTAGCCAGTGTAGGCTGCTACACAGCCTTGACAAGCCTTGCCCTACAAACCTTGGGACCTCAATGAACTGCTTTTTCCTGCAGAGCCAAGTTTGGTAGCAACAGAGTCTGTCTTGAGAATTTCACCACTAAGATACCAAGCTGTGGGACATCATCTGACTGTGGGTCTATTTTCCAATGGGTTCATTCAATCTGTCAGACTCTATCACATGGGATTTTTCACCGTTTTTATTCCCCCTTTAAAAAAAAAAAGCTCAAACCCTACGGGTATTAAAGACGCCCCCTTTAGTGCTACTTTATGCACCTCTTGGACAACACTTTGCAGGAGTCTTTAAAAGGATAGAATCATAATTTGTATGTTCAATACAGGAAATATCTAGAGAAAATGGAGGTCCCCTTCAGCTCATACTCCGCAGGTTGCTCTCACATCCATGAAGCTCTATCAGATCCTCCTGGCACCGTCAAAGGAAGGCGGGGAGGCAGTCTTACCCAACCAGACCTTAATGATTTTATTTATTCCACATGGTCGAAAAACATGTTTGAACATAACTTGCCATAATTTTTCTGGTGATTTCTATGCATCACTTTTTAATTATGAATAATGTTTTCAGAGACACTCCTGAGAAATTTTACCCAAGGTTCCCTTGACAATCAACCTCATAAAGTATCGAAAGTGAAGCTGCTTCCATGACCAACACAGAACATTAACTTTAAAGCATAGATTCCTCAAAGATCCATTATTCATCCTTGCTGAGAATGAATCTCAGATTCACACGTGCAAAGGGTCCTGGAGAAATTCAGATCCACCCACACAACTAACAAAATACATTTACTGTCAAACAAGGTTCAAAGGATTTTTGTACAAAAATAAAATTCCTAACTTTTACTTGGAGCATTTTTTTCTTTTTTCCTAGCAAAGGATTTTCTCTGTGTGTCTAAATTATTGCCTTTCTATCGACCGCTGAAAGCTGTCAGTTTCTACAGCATCTGCTGTGGCCACAGCTCGAAGAATCCTTTCCTCTTGACTCAATCCAGGCCACTCAGAAATTTAAATGTTTGTGCATGTTAATGAGCAAGAATTCCCCTTTCTGGGTTTTACTTAGGAAGATCCAAGTAACTGCTGGATCTCAAAGGACTAAGCAAGAAAGGTCCAAGCACAGGTAAAGGACAGGGGGGTGGGGCTGGCCTGGGAATTCCAGCACTTTCTGCAGGTGTAGCTTCCCTGGCTTCCACTTGCCTTCCTTTGTCAGAGTTGACAGCTTCTGCAAAAAGAACGATGTAGACATCAAGCTAAACTGAAACATAAATAGGTCAATTAGCTTTCAATGGAGCACTCTTTATGTGGCTTATACAGGGAGGTATTTTCTGGTCAATTACTTTAAGTAGACATCAATAAACACTAAAATTATTTGTGCAACGGGAGTCATGGAGCTAGGCTTTTCCCCTCCCTAGTCCTCAACTCTCCAGGAAGTAAAGCAGATTCATATAGGAGCTTTGCACTGCTCACTACCGATATTTAAGGCGTTCAACAAGTGTTTTCGGCTATCACTTTTGGTCTAGACCGTGCTGAGAGCCCCCGAAAGACGTGGAACCTGGCGCCTGTTGTCTCGCCAGATCGCCAGACCACGCTCCAACGACAGCGTTCACCACCGCGCATTTCTCTCCCCACGCCTGCTTGTATTTATTCAAAAGTTAGATTTCGCAATAAACTCTCCTCGCCGCCGCCACCCCCCCCCATGCCAGCTCATGGCTTAGCAATTGGTGGGAACTCTCCAGAATGAAATGCAAGATTGAAGCTAAGTCTCACTGTAAGAAAAGCTAATTAGCTTCGATCTTTGGAGCGGAGTAGCATTTACACAACTCCACGAAGACACTGCGCACACTCACACCCTGATCGACCCTGCCGTCCGGGGGAAAGCGACAACAAAGTACCCTTGAACTTGAAAATCCGCCGGGCGCCCGAGGGCTCACCTGGTTCAGAAACTTCTCGGAGATAAAAACTGAGAATTCCGTAGTCAGATTAAATAAGGTCTTTGTCTTCACCCGTTGGTCGAAAAGAACGGTGCTGTAACCAAGATTTTCTTTTTGTTTCTGCCCTCTAAAAAATGAAGACGGTGCTGGAGTTAGGGCCAAAAATAGTCCTAAACCGCACAGTTTGAATTCACCCTGTAGTTTATCAGCTAACCGATACTTTTGCCAGGGAAAATACTCTTCAACTGAGAAAAAGTGTTATATGAAAAAGTCCCCATTTATGCGAAAACGTGCTCCTCCTCCTGGGTATTTGTTCTGGCAACTAAAAGGAATTCTGTCTTGGGGCAGTTAAGAGGGGGCGAGGGACGGCGTAGGGGAGTTGCACCTCCCTCCTCAAACAGGGTACCGCGCCGGATCCCCCTCCCAGCAGGCGGAACCGACAGACTGAGAACCCGACTCCAGATCCGGGCTGCGGACGAGCGCGCGAGCCGGCAACGGCTCAGGGATTTTTGACGAAGCCAAGATGAAAGTACTGGCCTCTCCGTTTCCACCAGACTTCCATCCATCAACACGCGCCGGCTCTCACCCTCTCCCCATACCTCTCGCGGACCCCAGGTCCCTCCTTTCCACGACGAAAGGAGCTGGGGAGGGAAGCAAGGCGAGTACCAGGAGGATGAAAGGCGGGCACGCGCGGGACAACGTCCGCACTCGTCACGCACGCTTGTGAGCGTTCCGCACACCTCCCAGCGCGCACAGCCTCAAGCGCTCCAGCTCCGCGCAGGCGTCCCTCCTTGCAAACGCGGGGCCTGCCGGGTTGTACCCTGCGCCCCGGCGGTGAGCGCTGAGCGCCCGCTTGCTCCAGGACTTCCTCGTGCATTGCGCCCCCAGCCCCCTGCCCAAGTGTACTAACACCACTTCCCCGTGCGCGCGGGTCTGCCACTGTTCCCAGAGCCCTGTACCCTCCGCGTTGACTGAGCCTCTCCTGCGGCCGTGCGCACTGCGCCCCCTTCCGCCAACCTGCCCAGGCCCGGGTTTCTAACCACGCGAGCGGTCCCGAGGCTCTGAGCCCGCAGAGGGCTGGAACTCCATCGCAAACTCCGGCCGAAAGGATCTCTTTCTGCGCCCGCACCCAGAGTAGGAGTCCCGAGTCCCTTCTGCGGAATTCAGATGACCTCTGGCGACGGGCATGCCTGAACCTCGGCCCGTGGCTCAGAAGGGGAACAGCAACTTCCAAAACCAGATTTCCTCCCAGGAAAGAGAAGGCCGGCCAGGGGGCCCCCGCCACCGCCTGCGTGCCCTGCGAGATGGGGTGCGGTCGCCTACCGGGTGCCCCCCCCCCCCGGCCTTTCTGAACTCCGGCTTCAGCGTCCGAAACCTCAGACGCGGGATGGCTCTCTGCTTTGGGCGTCGTCACCTTCTCTTCCTGGGATGGAAAAGTGTGTTCCCGGACACATACACCTCTCAGGAAACCCGCCTTCCATGCTAGCCCTTAAAACGAAAGAAAAAAAAAAATCTGGGAAAAGCAGGAAGACGATCACGCCCCGGGTTGGGGCGGCCGCGCGCGCTCAAGCCAGGCTGGAGGGAGCGGGTTCTGCCTGCCCGCTGACCTTGTGTAACTTTACTAAACCGTGAATGAATGAGCGTACCTCTTCCTACAAATTTGTTTAGACCAGGGCGGTTTCCCTCCATGTTCGCTTCGCTGTGCAAATAGTCCCTTATGTTAATTAAATATTAATAAAACGACTTTGTCCTCAAAGTATTTTAAGAGCCCTATATTATAGTCAGACTTACGTTAAAGGTTGGCGATTACTATTACTACGCGCTAGGGGAAAAAACTGCTTTCTTTGATGTGCAAAAATTGTCTCTGGTGGGGAGATTCGAGTTTGTTTTTTTTGTTTTGTTTTTTGTTTTTTTGTTTTTTTAAGGAAAAGTTTTGGTTGATGTTTTTGAAAGGAGGTTTCAGCGCCGTCGTTAATGAACTAATTGGTTTTCGGATTTCAAGGCGGTCTGTAACTAGTATAACACAGGAATTTCAGCTTACACCGGACTGGTAAGACTCCTCCAGCACAAGGTTTTCCAAATGCGATCGCGGGCTCGCTGGAGGCGAAAAGCGAGGTTTTGCCCGGGAGTCGATGGGCCGCCTCTCCGCGAACCAGGATTTTGAGGCGACTTTTCTGTTAAGCCGGGGCGAGAGCACGCTGGGAGTGTGTTTCCGAGGCTTCCTGCCGCTGGGCCGTGGAAGGGTGGGAGGAGGCCAGGGCCGGACACTCAGCGCCCCTCTCCTTCGGCCGGGGTTCCTGGCGGGTTGCTGAGCGCCGCGTGCGCTCCAACAGGACCCTCACGCTCTTCCCAGGACACTGGATGTCTGTGTGCACCGCGAGGGTGCCAAAGCACCAAGCACCTTCTCAGAGACGGGGAAGAAATCGGGGCTAGGTCTGGGAGACAGGGAAGGAATGTAGAGGCAAGGGCTGCCCCCTCACCATCCCACCCCCACCCCCAGGTAAAATTAGAAGTGTGTGGCCCTGTCTCCAAACCTGACCGCGGCTTCAGTGGCTCTCCGTGGCCCTCGCTGGGGACTGTGCTAATCACTATAATTACCAGTGGCACTGATTTTGATCCCTAAATGCCTTCGCCTTGAGGGAGGGAGAGAAGCAGGCAGCGGCTACTCTCTGCCTTGGATAGGTGGTCTCCTCTAGCACGCAATCCCAGAACCAAGTCCAAGAAGGACTGCTCTCTTTTTGGAATTCCAGGAGGCAGAGTCAGCCTTGAGCAGGCGAGGACAGGCGACTGGGAGATGGGAATAATCCCCCGCTGGGTGGTGCCTCCTTCCCTCCCCCCTCCCACCCAAGAGAGCCACTTGGGACACCCTGCGGAGGACCAAAAACACTCAAGCACCAAGGGACCCCAGGACCCAGTGCAGAAGGGCGGATCTCTCCTAGTTACCGCTACTAATCAGATAATCAGAAAGAAGCCGAGCAACCCCAAAGCAAACACTTTCTCCTACGGGGTAGCTATCAGTAAAATAAGGTATCAAAAGCAAAACCAAACAAAAAGAAACTTCTCTCCTTTCACTACTTGGAAATGAGTGAGCAGAGAGAGTTACTGTTTGGGCTTCTCAAAGAATGGATAACATTAGGAAATTGCTCTGGATACCTGTAATTACTTTTATATGATGGGGAGTAACATTGTAATGGTTGTCCGAGCCTCTCTGGGAGGAGCAATGAGACCAGGAAAAGTTGGTGACATCTCCATTGGTCTTCCACAAGGAAAGGAGTGAAAAATCGAAGTACTTTTTTTTTGGATAGCTCAGACCAAAAACACCTGGCAGCCATGAAATAGTTATATATGTGAGGATGAACCCGAGCTAGATTTTCTGGAGTAACAGCATCGTGCTAATCGCCTGTGTAGACAAAGGCTTTATAAACCGAAGAGGTTCACACCTCGGTCGTCCCGCGTTTTCTGCTGGCTAGGCTTGTTGGGCGGCTGGCGTTCTCCCTAAACACCGCTTCAGAGATTTCAACTCCCTCCTCCAAATCGGGTGCAAGGCCTGCGAGAAGTCCTCTCCTCCCCGCCTCCTTAAGGACAAAGTCTTTGATCCCATTCTGCCCCCGCAGCAGCCCATCCCTGGTGGAACGTCTGCGCGCTTCTGCCTTGATCTCACGCGAAAGTCGGTTTCCGCGGGGGATGGGGCGCAGGTAGGGGCCGGGCGCGGCCTGGAGGAGAAACAGTTGCGGAGCATCTGAAGCGGAAAATCCAAGCAGATGTGGGTCGGCGGGGGCCCTCCCCCTTCCTCTCTGGGCCTCAATTTCTTCCAGATCAGTTTCCTAATGGAAAATTTCTAAGAGGTGTGGGGGGGTGCAGAGTCGTGCTCTTGCGCCTCAGAGTGCGCCTAAGCTCTGGAAGCAGGACGGGCGGGGTCTGGTGGCGCCCCAGAAGCAGCCCTCCACCCCCCGCAAGCGCGGCTTCTTGGAGAAGAAGCTTCTTGGAGTCGAGGTGTCCCACCAGCCCTCTTCCGGGCCCCCAGCCTCCACGCACTCCAGACTCTGCCCACTTCTTCCGGGCCAGGAGGACTGTTTCTGGGTGATGCCCCCGACGGTGGGGTCTTTCGTTGCCCCCTGCGAGCCCGTCTCTGTGCTCTGGGCGACGCGCTCGGCTCCCAAAATACAGACTAGGAGAGACTCCCTGCCCCCCAGGAGCCGTGGAGCCAGGAATACGTTCTGGGTGTCCCCGCCGGCGGCCGCTGGCTGATACTGCAGTTAGCGCGGGGCTAGTGCTTTTCCCAATTTAGAGAGCTTCTATCCTGTGGGTGCCGTCCCAAGTGTCCCCTGGGCCCCGGGTTTTTCCCTTCGGTGGGGAGTGCCTGAGGACCACCTCAGCTAGGCTCAGGGGTCCCTCCTTCGCCATCCCACGCAGAGAGCTCTAGGCTTCCCCCCTGGGAAAACCCCGAGGTCGCGCCCAAGTACTTTCAGTTATTTCGGGGCTGCTGTGTGGGAGTCCAGGCCCGTCGCCGCGCGGTGTGTGTGTGTTTTGAATGAATATATTGCGGGTGGGGTGGGAGTGATACAATGTCCGCTTGGACGTTTGCCGGGGCAGACTGTGGTCCCAGACAGGACCCCACAACCCCCCATGTGCGAATCTTCAAACGCCCGGGTATGCTACGTCTCACACCGCACGATGCGAACCTGTCTCACCGGCGCTCACTGTGCAGACCGGTTATCGACATCTCGAGTCCCGTTTCCCGTAAAATACGGGAACTTTGGTTTCAGAAACGTTTCTGTTCCTGTTAACTTATCGACTTTCTCCCACTTCCACTTAGCCATGTTTCTGCGATCCGGGTAATCCCTTTCAAACTCAGGAGGAATTCTCCTGGGTCCATAATTGAGGATCGGAAATCGTGGGGGTGATGGGAAGCCTTAAATCCCCCGAAGCCGGGAAGGTGCCTGAGCGCACTCAGGGGTCGGCCTGTGCGGGCGTTGGGGCCCAGCGGGCAGTCCGTCCCTTCCTGGAGCCCCTTCTCCGGGCAGGCGGGAGACACCGCTGTCCGCGCAGCCGGGTGCGGGATTCCCGGCCCAGAAGCGGGCCCGGTGGTGCCTTGCGTTTGCCCACTGCCTAGCCGCGCCGCTCGCGCGCCGGCCGGCCTCTCTGCGCGCACGGCGGGGAACAGGAAAGCGCTCCTGGATCTGAGACTCCAAGGAAAAGGGCTAGTTCCTTCGTGGGCCGGGCATTTGTTTGGTAGGGGGCCACCAACTCCGAAGATCCCTTGGCTCGATGGTTTCGAGTAAGACTAAGGCTGTGGGTTCCGCGGGACGATGGGGCAGGCGGGGGCCAAGACGGTGTCTGCGCACCCTGTTCCGCCCACCGAGGGAGCTAAGGCGCCTCCAACGCCATCGAACTTCTGACCTTCAAAGGGGTCCCTGGAAAAGGTCAGGGGCGCCTGCAGCCGATGAGATGGCCAAAGGCCCTGCCCTCCAGACGCCGGGGAGGGAGGCGAGTTCCAGGTCACTGTACGGCAGTGGGCGCGCTGAATAGCAGGCTCCTCCCGGGCCAGGGGAGAGAACCCACCACAGACGGAGATCCTAGACCCTGGCCCAGCGGCTCCGGAGTCTCCCCTCCCGAGTTGACCTCTAGATCCGAGGGCCCCTTACAGCCCCAAGCCCACAGCCTCAGAACGTGGCCGAGGGACCCCAGGATCCGTTGCCCTGCGTCCACTGCGGCTGCCCTCTGACCCCGCGCGCCAGGAAGAGTCCTCCCAGTGCCTGCGTCCACACCGCGTCCAGAAGCTTCAGGTTTCTGGAAGGCATGGGGGGGTGTGCGACCTTCGCGACCGGGGTACTTAGGAGGACCCCTGGGGTTGCAGGCAGGGGGTTGGGATGGGAGGGAATACGAGAGGAGGTCCAGGCTGGCCCTGAGGGAAAGCGCCCAGGAGTCCTACGCTCCGCGGCCGGCCGCGTCTCCAAGGGCGCCTCCCTACTCCGCCTGCCTCCTGCCCGCATCACCTCGGCCCCAGTAACGCTCGTCCGATGCGCCTCCCTCGGTGCCCGTCGCCCCCGAAGCACCGGCTCCAGCCGCGCTTCTCTGAAACTCCTGCTGCCCTGGGTCGGTTCGGGAGCGGGTACCGGTGAACCCCGTTCTCTCCGCCGCCCAGGGCAAGGCCTCAGCGGTAGGTTCGGCTCCCCACTCCACTCCCCCCCCCAACCGGCCCCTCTCTCCGAGCGATCCGCGCGTCCCCGCGGCCTCCGACCCCTCCAGGGCAGGCGCTAATCTTTGGCTCTCGCGTTTCGAGGAGAGAAAGGGCAGAAGGGTCACTTCCGAGCCTCATTCGCGCTGTTTCCTGAAATGGGGGACGCTGGGGGGGGGGCGCTTTCCTCCCCGCTCTGGCCTCCCCGCCACACTTTCGGCTCTTCCTGCGAACTGGGGAGAAGCGGGGGCCCAGCGCGGGCTCGGGGACTCATCCTCCACCGCGGGGCACTCGGGCCGCGCCGCCCTGTAGCCGCCCCGGAACCACCGAGAAGGTCCCGGCACCCCTTCCCCCCTCTTCGTCCTCCAGCGCCCCCCCACCCCCCGACGCGGCGCCCCTCCCGGCGCCCAGGTCCCGAGACCCGCTCTCCCGAGCCCGTCCCCGCCGCGCTCCCGGGGCACTCACCGCCACTTCCCCGCGGCCCGGAGCCCGCGGGTCTCTCCCGGGAGCGTCCCTGGAGGCGGAGGCGCGCCTGTGACTCCGGGGCCGCGGCAGGGTCTGGAGGCGAGGTTGGCCGCCCCCGCCCCCGCCGCGGTCCCTCCTCCCCCCTCTTTCCGCCCCCCCCCCCCACTTCCCCGGGCCGCGGCGCCCGAGCGCTCCGCCCGAAGGCGGGTCCGCCATAAACAAACGCGTCTCGGCCGCACGTGGACCGCGGAACTTCTGCGCCTGGCGGCAGATCGCGGGCTCCGGGCGCCGCAGCTGCGGGCACAGGGCACCGCCAGGGAGGGCAGGCGAACGCTCCCGGGCCGGGCCCAGCAGCCTCCGCTCCCCCTCCGCCCCATGGCTCCGCAGCCGCCGCCGCCCGTGCCGCCCTCCCGTCCGGAGGGGCCTCGCGGCAGCGGGTACGAACACTCGGTCAAGGACTAAAACACGGCACCGCCGCCTCCTCGCCGGCCACTTTCCAGCCCTGGAAGGAAAGCCCGCGGCCCGGCGAGACAAGAGAGCAGGAAGGCAGCGTGCGGCCGAAGCGAGCGGGGAGCCGGGGCTCCGGTTCACCGCGGGACAGTTCGGCCCGGAGGAGGCTGCGCCCCGGGGCGGCGGCGGGCGGAGCGCGGGGCGGCGCCGCCGGTTGCGCCGACCTCCCGGCCCGCGCGGCTGCAGAGAGGCGCCCCGGTGTCCCCCGGGTCGGCCCCGCGCACCTGCTCGCGCGACCGGCGCCCCACAGCCCCCGACCCTCACCACCAGGTATCCCGCGCCCCCTTCCCCATCGCCGCCGCCGCAGCCGGAGCGCGGCTCCGCGGGCCTGGAGCACCGCCGGGTCTAATATGCCCGGAGCCGAGGCGCGATGAAGGAGAAGTCCAAGAATGCGGCCAAGACCAGGAGGGAGAAGGAAAATGGCGAGTTTTACGAGCTGGCCAAGCTGCTCCCACTGCCCTCGGCCATCACCTCGCAGCTGGACAAGGCATCCATCATCCGACTCACCACGAGCTACCTGAAGATGCGCGCCGTCTTTCCCGAAGGTGAGAGGCCCGCAGGTGGGCGGCCGGGAGCGCTAGGAGGCCAAAACGGGAGCCGGAGCCCTCCTGGAGGGGCGGCTTGAGCCTCCCGGGCCGCTGCCGGAACATCTGGCGGAGGTCGCCGCGGGGAACTCGGGCTCCTCCAGGAGTTGAGGGGCCTGGGGCCTGGTGCCCAGACGACCAGACCATCCTCTGGCCCAGGGCTGGAGAAGGACGAACCAGGAATCACTGCATGAGTGTGCGAGTCCAGCCTGGCCTTCTTTCCTTTCCTTTTTCCTTTCTTCATTTCTTTAACTCCCCTTTTATTCTTTCCTTCTTACTTCTCTTTGCGTGAGGGGGAAGGACAGTGTTCCTCGGCGGGAACTGAAGGGTGCTTGCTGGTCGCAGCTGGGAGAGACTGGAGTGTACAGTCCCAGAGGCCCTGCAGGCCCCGCTCCCAGCCCAGCGAGCACCTGCGGAGCCTGGGCCTCAGACTGGGGCCTCCCCGGTTGTCTGTTCTCTGTTCAGCTTTCTCGGGGCTGGGATTCCAGAGGTCAGGGTGGGAGAGACCCGGCTCAAGGAGGTGAACCCAGATGAGGCAGGAGAGACAGATGGAGGCGATTCGTTTGGAAGCGGCAGGCGGGCCTGAGCAGAGTCTTCTTTCCTAGATTGGAATTACAAGCCCCGGAGGGGCAGGTGCCCTGGTGGTCAAGGGTCACCAGGACCCTCCGGTCCTGGCAGGCTCTCCGTGATCAGACGTGGTAGCCCACTGGGTGGGCCACTCCCTGCCCGACCCGGCCTATGGGTGCCTCACGGGCACCTCTGGGCTGGAAGAGGCCTGATCACCGCAGCGGCCCTTTTGGCGTCCCTGTAACTCTGAACCGATGCCTTTCTGGCATCTCTGTGCCCAGCCACAGGGGCTGCGGCCTGGCAGAAGGGATTAGGACCCTTGTCTGAGGCGCTCTGCTCTGGGGCCTGAGGGGCACATCCCCCACGGAGACCTGCGCTGGGACTAGGGAGACGCCTTCGGCCACAGGGGAGGGTTGCTGCAGCCTTGCGACAGGTGTCCCTCCAGCAAAGAGCACCTCCGCTAAGGCGGTTCCAGGCCAGGCGGTTGAGCTGATCGGGTAAACCGACCCTTGTATGCTGTTCGCCCCTGAGCCTGGTGTTTGGCATCGTCTCTGGGTCTTAAGCTACCTTTTACACCGCCTCCCGCCTCCCGGGTGGAGTGCGGAGGGCCTGTCCTCCGGCTCCACAGTGGGCGGCTTGGAGCCCAGCGCCGTGCAGGATGCAGAGGACGGGAAGCAGTGGCCTGTCCCTGCCGGAGCCCTGTGCCTTCCAGCTGCACCGTGCAGCTGGCTGGAGAGTTTCTCCCGGGATCAGGAGCCGGTGACCTGACCACCAGAGCCCCAAGCTCTTGGAAGGGAAAGTTCTCTTCCTTTCCCTCCCCCCGCCGGGTGCCCCCAACTCGACTCGACTCCCGTTGGGAGCTGCGGTGGTGGGCGGGCGGTGGTCGCTTATCTTGTCGACCTTCCACCGAAGTAGAGGTGATTCCTTTCCTGCTGAAGTTTCAGTGAAAGTTAGAGGAGAATTAGGTTTTGTAAAAGCCGAGTTTCCTTCCAACCCAGGGAGGAGGGATGGCAACTGGTTTGCCATAGTGAGCCAGTCAGTAATCCGCATGCTACAAAGCAGGTGCAGAGTCCAGATGGGACGGAAGCTTCTTCTCCCATCCCAAGGTTAAATGATTTTTAAGCAAGTCAGAACTGAGTTAGAAACTGAGGTCCGGAGAAAGGGGCTAACTTGCAGGCCATTCGTTGTTTGGCGATTTCCAGGAAAGCAGCTTACTAATTGGGAACTGGTGGGTGGACTGCTGCTACAAGTACTTCAACTGAGGCTGCAGGTTCCAGCTCTGGGAAGTGAGTCTCCAGGCCTTGGGGCCCAGAATTTCTTGGCCCTGAGGCTCAGCGAGATAAAAACAAAAACAAAAACAAAAACAAAAACACCTGCCAATGCAGGAGACTGGGGTTTGATCCCTCAGGTTGGGAAGATCTTCCCCTGGAGGAGGGCATGGCAACCCACTCCAGCATTCTTGCCTGGGAAAATCCCATGAACAGAGGAGCCTGGTGGGTTGCAGTCCATGGGGTCACAGAAGAGTCCGACAGGATTGAGACAACTGAGCCTAGAGCTGGCTACAAGGGTGGGCGGGCTGCGATCTGGCCCCTGAGCACAGGCCCCTGTGTTTTGTTCCTAGTGATCTGTGCGTCTTCTGTCGGGGTTGGGGGGGTGGCGACCATCCAGATTGGAACTCCAGGAGTGGTCGGGGATTGCAGTTTGGTCCTGGAGTTTGGTAAATAGTCCTGGACCTATGGGGGGTCCCAGTTCATCCAAAACAGGGAGCAGGAAGTGGTCTAACCCAGTGCTCCTGCAGTGCTGACGCGGGGAGGGGTGCGGCGGGCCTCTGGCCTGCCTGGTGGGCAGTAGCCTGGGGGACTCCTCCCTGGGCTCAGAGACCTAGGGCCTGCTGTTCTGGTGGCAACACTACCCCCCACCCCAACCCCAAGTGAGTCTGGGACTGAAGAGGTGCCTGGGGCAGAGAAAAGGATGAGTTTAGAAAGACCTCAATTGTGCAAAATAACTGGTTCACCTCTCGGGTAGCTCAGAAGGGCCAGAGTGCGGAAGTAGCACCCAGAATGGATTTAACCTGTTCGGGAGGGACCGCGCCAGGAGGTGGTACCGGGGCTGGGATGGGGGCTGGTGGAACCACCAGGGATCTCGAGGAGGGCTTCAGGGAGGTTTCAGGACCACCCTACTCCTGCAATGCGGCGGGAGCTCCAGGATCTGCTCCGGGTCTCAGGGCAAACGGAAAGATACGGAAACACCCTTGCTGTTGGGTGACCCAGGAGCAGGCGAGATCCCCGGGGGAAGAAGAATCTAGAGGCCACGTTAGGACTAAGGGAGTTAGCACATGAATAGCACAGGCTGAAGGAACTACGGGGATCTCAGACTAACACTTTGCATTTGAGGAAATTGAGGCCAGAGCTGGGAGGGCCTTTCCCCAGATCCCCTCTCACCTGGCGAGGACCCGGCAGGCGTTGCCCGCCGCGAGCGGGGAGGCCAGTGCTGGAGAGGCTGCCGGCCTCAGCTCTGTTCATCCTGAGATGGGTGGAAGGAGAGAAAGAGGAGACACCCCAGCGTGGGGACAGGGAGAGGCGACTGGAGCCAGGTGGACACTCCGGGGGAGGCCGGTCTGCAAGCTGGACGGTGCTGGCAGCCCAGACAGCTGGTCCAAGGCTCGATGCTGTCAGGCTGCACTGCTGGGCCTTGGTCTTCTTGTCTGTAAAATGGGCCCATTAGCAACTCCATGGCTGCGCAAGTTTCCTGGGATGGGGTATGAGGAGGCAGGTGGATACGGACTGTGTTCCTCCTCCAGTCTGCGTTCTTCCTGTGAGCTCGCTGCTTTGCCCCGGCCAGGTGCGGCTTGAATGCTTTCGGCCCCACTGGGCAGACTTCTGGGACTCACCGCCTGGAGCTGGAAGAGGAGCTGTTTTCTGGGTCCCCACCAGTTCTTCCCCTTTAACTGCAAGCTGAGAAGTGGTGAGGTAGATGGGCAGGCAAGAGGGCATAGGAGCCAGGCCGGCTTTGGCAAGGACTCAGAATCGAAAGCTTAGAGGGTTAACGTGGGTGGGAAGGCCAGGTACTCCCAGGGCGCAGGGTCTACCTGGCCTCTTGGCACTGTGGCCTTCCCTTCAGGGGAAGGGGGGTGGCTTTGGAAACACAGAATGCACCTAGGGGGGCCATCGCTGCCTGGTGACCACGCCAGGCAGGATATAGCGCAAAATTATTCTGCCGTCTGGTGATGCGTGCTGGGCCTGGGGAGGCTGGGGTCAGAGCTGGGAGAGCTCGGGGTTAAGGCCCCCCTTCCTGGGAGCCGGGGTTCCCAGGGGGTGGCCTCCTTCTGGACACTTGTCCAGAAAGCTCTTGCGGAAGAGGCTGGCTTCACGTCCCCAGTTGAGGAGCAGGAGCAGAGCTGGAAACAGCCTGGTTATGGGGAGAGAACAAAGCCCCTCCTCCCACCACCCACCCCCCCAAGATCCCAGACAGGTGAGGGCGCGAGAGAGAGGCAGGGACCACAGCACACGTGACAACCTTTTACTCCAGAGAAGGGAGCTTGTCACACACACAGTTAACTGGGGTTGGAGGTCTGCGTTATTCCAGTGGCCGGATTTGTCTGGGTTTGGGTTCAGAACTTTTCCTGCCCGCCCCGCCCCAACACACCTGAGTGCCAAGAGAGGGCTGGGGTCGGTGCTGTCCTAGAAACAGTTGCTGGAAATGGAAATGCTTTGATTTTGAGGGTTCGGTAAGGAGAAACGCACCCTAAACCGACCTGGGGTCACAGATCCAAGGCCTTTCTCTACCGCAGCCCGAAATAATGTACGGTGTTTTGTTTTTTTTTTTAAGTAGACATATTTTTTTAGAATAAAGTAGGTTTTTACAACCCTCTCTCTCGATCTCTACTTGGAAATCTGCCAGGCTGTGCTCCAGGAGGACGCTCACAGAGGCGGAGCAGGAGACTCCGGCAGCGGTGATGGGAACTCCAGAGATGTGGGGCCCTGGTGCTTGGGGGCGCTCAGATTTACCTGGGGGGGTGGTGGCCAGCGCTCTAGACTGGCTGGGGGAGCTCGGGGCGTGCAGCCGGAAGCCTGGCGGGGCGCTCGCTGGCCACGAGGCCTCATCCCCCATCCTTCAAGGTGTAAGCGTTGGACAACAAGGTCCAAGGCCGCTGGTCGCTTCCATTTGTCTGTAGTCTGAACGTGGTACAACACTGACTCTTGGCCAAGTAGGACAGGCTGGAAACCCCCCTTCCCCTACCCCGACCCAGAGCCAGGCTCCGTTGGGACGTCTTTACCAACCCCGCTCCCCTCAATACCCACTCTCCGCCGCTGTGCAGCTGTTGGTTTAGAAGAGAGTTCTAGGGCCAGGATTTTCAGGGAGCCCAGTGACAACAAACCATTCCAAGGCCGAGAAAGGACTAAATTACACCCATTTTCAATACCCAAGGTTGCCCTGGGGGAACTGTGAGAATCACCAGCGGTCCAGGAAGTTCTTACCCAAGTCCAGACCCATTCATTGGTCACTGGATACAGTGGGTTCGGCTGCTGGGTCCAGAGGAGCAAACCTAACTGCCTCCTTTGGGTCCCCACGTGTGTGTCCCTTCATCTGAGAGGGTGAGACCTGATCTCACAGTGAGGGAACCCCTCCAGTCTCTCGCCTCACCAAGGAACAGACTTATTTATGTGATCTGGTGTTTATGGCCTGTGACCTGCACCCAGGCACAGCTGGTGCTCTTTCAAAAGCTGTATGTTGACTGACTATGTGAGCACCCAGAGAGGAGAGACCATATTCAGGCAGCTTCTGCGGGCTTCCCAAGTGGCTCAGATGGTAAAAAAAAAATCTGCCTGCGATGCAGAAGACCTGGGTTCGATCCCTGAATCGGGAAGATCCCCTGGAGAAGGAAATGGCAACCCACTTTAGTATTCTTGCCTGGGAAATCCCATGGACAGAGGAGCCTGGCGGACTGCAGTCCATGGGGTCACAAAGAGTCACACAAGACTGAGCGACTAATGACTCACACTGGCAGGCTGGACCTGGCAGGGTTGAAACCAAGTAGCCCTCTGAGTGCGGGTACAGGGTCACCCACAAAGCCTTGGAGGCAGGGGGAGAAAGGGGATACCTGTCTCCCTTTCCCTGTGACCTCATGGCTGACCCCCACCCCCCATGGCCTGGCCATCTAGATTCCCAGCATCAGACAGTGCCCCCCTCTGCCGACACATGTCGGGCAAGGGGGACCCCAAACCCTGGCTGGAAACCAAGGCCAGGTTGGGAACCCCAGTTGCTCCAGTCATTGGTACGGCACAGGGATTTCCCAGAATCAGGCAAGACAGACCGCCAAAGACATAAACCTGGAGGAGCTCAGCCCAGTCTTTTCTTACACGCTTCCCTCATTTTTCTAACAAGCAAAGCTGTCTGTCAGGTCCAAATAAGGATCACGTATCCAGCACCTTACTTTTTCAGGAGTATATATGGCTTTTGGTAACAAGATGGTTTTCTTTTCTTTTCTTTTTTTTGGTTACAAACCTTACCTTCTTTAGTCTCTGCATCCAGCCCAAAGTAGATTTTTATGGGCCCAGGGAAAAGGCCTCGCGCACAGCGGTTTCTAATGGAAGAGCTGGCAGCCCCATCACCCTGTGAGGTGGCCTGGGGGCAGTGAAGTTTGAGGAGAGCCTCCCACCGCCCACCCCCCTCATGCCAGGTCCAAATCTCCGCTGGCAAAGCGGAGGCATGGAGAAATCGTAGGAAACGTTATAATAAGAGGACAGGCTCTCTTGATGTATCCAGCTATTTGAATTACACAGAAAGTTGGCCTGTATAGCCAATGCACTTTGGTGTGTGAGGCTGGAAGGCTTTGGGGAGACCTGGGGAGTCTGGTGTGGAAATTAACCAATTCCATATGGGGAGACCAGGGTAAACCTCCAAGGAGACAGTCTGGTGTGGGGGGTTATTCCCAAAGGTGCCGATTTCCCCAGGTCTCTCAGACCCAGACGTTATGAGGAGTGAGGCCCAGGGACTGTGCCCACTGTCCAGAGAGAGCCAGGCAAAGGTAGCCTGGCCCAGACCAGGGGATGGGACCAGGAGTAGGCTAAAGGACAGTTAACCAGCTGCGTTTGTCCACTGGCAGACATCAGAATTCCTGGACCCTTATTATATTTTTTTCTTCATTCACACCCCCGAGGACTTTAAATGGTTCTTTCCATTTCCGGTTAAATGGAGTAAATGCCAGCACCAGCAGGCTCTCGAGTGCTGGGGAGGAAGGACCTACGGTAGAGCCACCTAGAGCCACCGATGGCCCTGTATTGTGGTCACCTTGGTCATTCTTGGGGTGGGGTGGACAGTGGTTTCCTGAGGTTAAAGAGACACCTCCATTCCATTCTGAGGTGGGGTCTGGGGAGTGGGGTGGGAGTTGTGATGGTATTTGGGAAATTGGGCTATGCGAAAATTAACCAATTCCATATGGGGAGACCAGGGTAAACCTCCAAGGAGACATAAAGGCCACCCCTTTCTTAGTTGCTTAGTAGAATTGGCCGGTAGAGGGGTCTCCAGTGTCTCTGGGGGCCCTACAGCACCCTGGCACTGAGGGGTGCGTTTTCTGCCCGCTGGGATTGAAAGTTCCAGAAGCTGTGGTGCTCCGGGTGCCCCGCAGGGACAGTGGGGAGACCCAGGTGCGTCCTGGGAGTGGTCCTCAGATTTGCTCTGGCCTCGTGTCAGGCCCCACACTCCCAGGAGCTGCGGCCAGAGGGCTGGTCTGCCCTGGAGGAAGGAGATGACTACCCGGAGGCAAGACCCCCAGCTCACTGTGTAGGGTCGCAGCCCGGATGGGAGGGAGCAGGGTGCTAAGACAGCGGTGACCGGCCTTCGCCACGTTGCACAGGCCAGGCCGCCGGAAGAAGGCTGCAATCTCACCGGGCTTTCCTGCTTCCCGCAGAGAAAGCCTGGGAGCCCCTGCTGAGCCGAGGGCACTGCAGAGGGATATTCTGTTGAGCAGGGCTGCCTTTCCCCTGGTGCGCTTTCTGCAACACCGGTGGCCTTCCCGGAGGTGGTGGGGAGCCACCAGAGGCCTTGGGGGACAGTTAAGAAGCAGAGGGGCTTCGAGACCCCAATTGGGTGACAACAAACACTTCCCAGTTACCGTCTAGTATATACACTGCTCTCCCAGCCCTCGGTCCAGCCCCCTGCCGGCCGCTGGTGAGTTAGGAGTTCACCTTGGGGAAGCCCCCAGGGAACCCCTTTCCAGGTTGGGGCTCCTGGATTGGAAGAAGGTCGATGCTTCTGGGGTGCGTGAGGGGGGTGCTGAAAAGTCAGGGAGTTGGGAGGATTCCAGGAGGTTGAAAAAGGTTTTTTTTTAAAAAAAAAAAAAAAACACACACACAAAAAAACGGAAAAGATGCCTCTAAGATGGCTGGGACTCTTAAGTTTGGGCCGCTCTGTCTTTGGGAAAATACATAGGTGCCAGCTTCGCAGGGGAGGGAGAGAGGAGGTACCTTTGGGGGGAATATTTACTGGTCTAATCCGTATCCCTGTTTGGATACGAGTGAGGATGGCCGATTTCAAAGCAGATTAGATTACCTTGTGGCATGTCAAATAAAACGGCAATTTGAGAGCGGTGAGCCCGCGGGCGACCCAGAGGAGCTACCTATGGGGCCAGGCGGCCTTGGACCTGGAGGCCTTCATGGGAGTTTCTCCTCTGCCCTTTTTTCTTTTTGATCGAAGGCCAAGGAAGGGGTGACGGCGGGCGGGCACTGGGTGCGGAGGTCGCTGGCTGGGTGCTGCCGTTTACCGTTTGCTTTGGTTCCCGTCCAGGTTTAGGAGACGCTTGGGGACAGCCCAGCCGCGCGGGGCCCCTGGACAGTGTCGCCAAGGAGCTGGGATCACACTTGCTGCAGGTAGTGGGGCACCACGCGAGGGGAGGGGGAGGAGAAGCGCTGTGCCACCCCTGGCCCGCGCCCCATGGGGCCTCCCGACCTGCCACGCCAGTCTTCAGGGTGGGGGGCCCTTCTCACGGAGCCTCTGGAGGGTCCATTGACCAACCCCCAGGCTGCAGAGGTCAACAGCGATCAGACTTCGGGCCAACAGACTCCCCACAGCTCCTTTGGGGGTGCTGCTGGGGCCCCATGTGGATTCCACACAACCGGTGCAACCTCGAGCCAGCCCCCAGCCAACCCCACACCTAGCCTCCTTTCAACTCCTGCCCCCAGGACTCTCTAGCCCTTGAGACCTAGGGGAAGGGCGAAGTCCTCTCCAACTTGACTTTCCTCAGCACACTGTTTCAGAGCGCTTGCTCTGTGCCTGACACAGTGCCAAGCGCTGGAGCCAGAGAAGGAAGGCCCAGGACACTCCAAACCAGAGAGAGAGAGCAATGGAGTGCTTGATGCTTGGGTGTGTGTTTGGAGAAGCTGCAGTGGAGACAGCATCCATAACTGAATCTCAGCAGTTGACTGGCCTGCTGGCTCAGTGCCTGCCAGATTCTATTCTAAATCTACTATATCATCTCTTCTCTTAGAAGTGTGTTCTATTTTTAACTGCATTTTTTTCAGAGGAAGAAGTCGAGGCACAGAAAGGTTAAGCCCCAGGCCTGAGGTCACACAACACGGGTCGGAGCCTTGTTCAACCCAAGTGGTCCAGCTGTTAGTGGGGGCAGCTCAGGACATGGTGCGGCGCCCCTGGCTGACCGAGGAAGCCCTGGCTTGGTCTGTGGTCCGCCGCTTAGCGCCCCCAGCCCGCAGCCATTCAGCCCGGGGCTGTTAAACCGCCCTGACCTCGGATTTACCCCCCCGCGGTGTCTGGGGCCGGGGCGGAGTGGCCGGGCGCACGACCGGCCACTTCCAAGTCCGGGGCTGGCGCTAGGTGGGGACAGCAACGCCTGGTGTCTCGGAGTCTTTCAAATGCCCTTTACAGAGCCTCATCAACGACCCGATTCATTCCCCCCTCCCGTCATTTGTCTCTGCCACCGAAAAATGCCTACCAAGAGCTATTTTGCATTTCCTCCTTCTATTTTGTGTTTTCTTAGAAAAAAAAAAAAAGTTGGCTTGGGAACTCGGGGACTTGGGTCCGCGCTTCGAAAAAGCAGATCTGTTCAAAACTCTTTTGCCCCCAGATGCCCTAGTGTGATTTATTTTTTTTTTTTTAATGCATGCGCTGGGGAAGAGAAGCTCGCGGGATATGTTTGAAACCCGAGGCTTTTCCAACATAGAGCGAGCGATGCGCGAGCCGGCCCGGGAATGGCGCTATTGGAGCCCTTCCCGCGGCCTGAGCGCTGCCCCCAGGCTCACGTCCAGGGCCGCGCGCGGTTATTTTGCGTGCTTGATGCTCCTTCGTATTACAAGTGACACTAATATCAGGGACAACTAAGTGCCAAGGAGCGCCACTGAAAACCTGGCGGCAAAGTCAATGCCCCCAAGTTTCTCCACTGTACATTTAATTCCGGAGTGTGTCTGTGGATGGGCGGCTTTGCAGCTAATACATGCAAGCGCATTAGGTCATTTGCAGCTCTGAAGGCAGAACCAACATTTTCCATTAAGAGTATTATTTTTTAAGCTACTACTGGCAACGTTCAGAATTTAATTATGATATAACCTTTTTCTTTTCCTCATACAGCCGCTATTATTTTATTTCATGTATCTCTTTCATGATTTTGGAGTTAAGAATCCAAAATGAGCCAACATGGTGATAACTTTAGAAATCGCTGGTTCGTATCTTTGAAAAGGAGTTTAGTTGGTAAAATATTTCGTAGCTGAGTTAGAAACATGAAAGTCGGGCTTCTGATCAAGGTGTTGATTTCAAGCTCAACACAAGGAAAGCTAATGATAGTTCAGTTGGCAAAGAAGTTTTTGCAGCAAAACTGTATTTGAGACAGCAGAATGTAAGGATATCTTTCAAGTTTCACTTCTACATTCTTTTTTAGGCACCACCCCTCCAAAGAGGGGGCAGATTTAGAAAAACCAAAGGTAATCTGGTTTCAATTACATGCTGTAAAAATAGAATTTGTGGCCAGAAATTAATTTGGAATATTTTTTATGGGGGCGACGTTGTGGGTTGTATGGGTCTTTCACCAACTTTATTGCTTTTCTTTAGTTCTGGATCTAAAATATGAATGGGTAAATAAAATGCAGTTTCCTTTTTCAAAAATAATTTAGTCCCTTTATCTTTGCCACACATAAATGCACTCATTACCTTTCATTTGACTTAATTATGTCTTATAATTTTACTTTATTTTTTTGAGGGCTAGCCAACTTTGGCAAAAAACAGAATATCCTTTAAGTGGTTTTAATTGTTCAGAAATTGATCCTTTTTCTCCCTGAATTTTGCAAAGGTCGTTTGATCTCTTGCAAATTTTAAATGATTAATTCTGTAGACATAGTCTGTTAAAAATAACCGGGTATTTTCTTTTATTTTCTGGGGAGTGGGAGTGTTCAGAATTTATTATTCAAATGGTACTTAGGGATAACTAGAAAATTGTGGCAAATAAAGCATATGTTCTAGTGGTTTAAACGGCTGCCAATTATGACATAAAATGGTCTATACAGTGGTAGATTTTCCCCTAAGTACCATAGAACTCCGGATTTGTGCTAAGTGCTAAAATAACCCCAACAATAAAGCTACTACGTTTAAACTGAGCTTGATAGGAATTCTCAAATGTTTGCATGATTTTTGTGATGTAGATGTAAGACTGTTTTTAAAGTCCTTTTAAAGTATTTGAGAGCCTGGCTGGGGAACGAAACCTAATGTCTGTCTCACGGCTCCAGGGCTCCGTTTTTACATTTAACCATATACGTTGATTATGATATTTTATACATTGCACCATCCTGGTGACCGTATGATGACGAGCTTTAACTCTAACATCTATCGTCTCTTACCCTGATGCTTTTTCTTTTACAGACTTTGGATGGATTTGTTTTTGTGGTAGCTTCTGATGGCAAAATCATGTATATTTCGGAAACAGCTTCTGTACATTTAGGCTTGTCCCAGGTGGGTATCATCTAATTTTATGTACAATTAAAATAATAAATTAAGCGTTGGCGGATCTTGACAGCCTTACCCAACTTGAAAATGAGTCTGTCCAAAAGTCTGCTTTTGTGTATGAACCCAGTCCAAAATTGCAAAATCGTTTTCTTTTTTTGTTTTTTTTTCCGCCGACAGGCTAGGTTTTTCTTCTCCGTGTTACGTTTCACTTTTCCACTTTCTTTTTCCTTTGGGGCTGATGCCTAGTAATATCTTTGCAACAGTCAGCTTTGTCTGTTAGCCTGGACTCTGCTTATACTGTAAAGCTCTCTGCCACTAACAAGAACTTCACAAAGGGAGATTTTTCAGTGCACGCTTGATGGTCTACATGTGGTATTGTGAGTTGCTATGAAAGAGAGAGGCAAGCTGATGTAGAACATGGATTTTATGCAGAATGTGCTTTGGGGAGAGAGAAAAGGGGGGTAGATTTATGAGTGTTCACATGGAATTCAGGGTAATTTTTCCTGAGTTTTTCCAGTTCAGTGGTCGTTTCAGTAAAGCATTTTATATGCTTGTGATAGAAACTCATAAAACTCAGTTTACTACTGTTTTTTGCACAGCGAGGTCCTGGTTTCTTTAGAACATTTGAATAGTACCGATTTTTCTGGAACCGTCTTCTAAAAAGGAAGTCATTCCCTAGAGGAGAGAGGGGCACTCGGTTTTATCTGTCCTATCAAGCTAAGGATTTGGTGGAGGATTTGGCTGCTGTCTGGGCTGTGGCCAGTCTGGATGGCGGGGGAGTCTACTGATGGTTGCCCATTCACATTTCTGATTTAACAAGCCTGGATCATGGTTCTAAGAGTCACACTGTTTAATATATGTAGGGGCTAAATGTTTCTTTACATTGTGAATGATCAGAGTGCTTTTTTTCATTACAACTGAAGACACACCAGAATTAATTAGATACAGGAAATGGGCTCCCAGGAGGCGTATGAATAATCTGTGTTGCACCGCTCTCCTCCTGTAGTTAAGCCAAAGTAAAACATGCCAATTAAAGTGGCTTGAGTTTTCTCATTGAAAAACAGAATTACCAGTTTGGAAACCTGCATCTGGTATATTCTTTTTTTTCTGCTGCCAAGATGTTTCCTAAACTTTCCATTTGTTTACAGCCTTCTTTTCCAGTGGATGTACATCCTTATTCAGGTCCAAGGGGGTTTCTGTGCCCGTGTATTTTTTCTGCAGAGTCTTCTAAAATGAACCACGTATTAAAATTGTTCAGTATTTGCTGTTCTCTTCCTCTTCTCTTCTTTTATGATACCAGGCCTCCCAGATAAGATTTAATAAGGTTTGACTCTTTCACCTATGTGACTTGTGGGATTTGTGTACTTGTAGAATGGGAAACACTATCGGAAATACGAAATTTTCTCTTTTTATCTTTTCCAAGGTTGTTATTCTCTGAATTTTCACCTTATTGATCTCTGATTGGTTAGAATTATTTAAGACCCTTTAGTTGAACCCAGCCTGGTTTCTACTCCCACTTGATCTGTGGCTGAGTGCCCTTGATCAGATTTCTTAACTTTTTAAATGTAACTTATAATAACTTTGATTAGCCTTATAATAATGTCACAAACAAGACAAAATATTTCACATACTTTTTAAAAATTTATTTTTAATTGGAGAATAATTGCTTTACAGTGTTGTGCTGATTTTTGCTGTGTAACGTGAATCTGCCATAAGTATACATGTCACCTCCCCCTTGAACCTCCCTCCCACCCCCACCCATTTCACATACTTTAAAAATGACTGGGGCCAAATGTATTTTAAAGTGGGTAGAATCACTTTAACTGAATATTTAATTCAGGTCTGAGCTCCCTAGAAGCCAAAGCAAAAAAGGAAATGCATTTAGTTGTATGGTTTTCATTGTCTGATAAGAGTTGGCAGTTGATCTCTCTGAACCATAACTTAAATAAGAAAGTAACGCCTACTGTACTTCTTCTTTAGAATCACAGTGAAAATCATACCAAAGGCCCATCTTGTGTGATTTATAAACTATAGGAAGCTACACAGAAGCCAAGCAGTATCATAGCTAGAATTGCACTTCAGTTAGCATCCTTTGGTGGGCACATATTAGGGATACTTAGTTATGGGAAATGTCCTGACACATCATAAGGCTCTGTGTACATACCAGGGCATTCCGGTTCATTCCATCAGGCATCCTATATCCCTCTGTCATTTTTCTCTTTTCATGTGGGAAATAAAAATGATTTCTTTTGAACACGATAATTAAAAATGACCAAAGTATTGGCTAGGTAACAAATACAGCTCGTGTTTATGATAAATGCCACAAACGGAAATCTAATCAGAATCACAATTTAAACTATATTTCCTCTCGGTCATAATGCAGACGTAAAAGTTTGTATATCATAATTTTGAAAGGGGAGGGAGTTACACACTACCATTTTCTAAGAAAGCTGTAGAGATGATTTTTGTAGGTATGTTGCCCAAAGAATTGTCCATTTCAAGTGAGTCAAACTGACCGTCTCTGAGACTAGCTGATTTTTTTCTAATCTCCTGTTGGGACTATCCCAGTGTCAGCCTCCAGCTACAAAAACACTTTCCCGGAGACGTCTGGGGAGTGTTTCATGGTGAACTGTTTAAATAAGCAACAACAAACTTTCTCCTCAAATCTACCTCCTGTTCACGATTAACTCTGCAGAAGGAAATCTAGGCCAAATCACAAAGTGTGTTTTTTTCTGTCTTCTTAAATAGTAAAATAAGGTATTGAAAAGAATGTCAAACACCCAACTTCTCTTTAAAAAAATGTTTGCACCTTTTGGATTGTTTTTATTAGTGGTAACAAGTCAGAAATCTATCAAACATGAAAACTTGAATTAAAATAGGCCTCAAGATTTTTTAAATCACCAGAGATAAAAGTGTTGATAAAATTTTACCCACTAGTCAGAGTAACCTTTTTAAAAGGTTTTCTGATGAATAAGGGTGATAATAGTTTATATTCACACTTCGCCCTCTGTGTTCCCAAAATTTTCAGTTACTCTCAATAATAATATCTCTTTAAGTAATGACATCTTTCACCTTAATTCAGGGGTTAAAGTCTGTTGGCAGCTTCTAGGAAACATAAACTCCTAGGTTTGCCATAATTGTGTGATAATTCATAGCAAAGTGTTTTGTTTTTTTTTTAATCTACACTATCTAAATAACTCTGAATTATCTGTTTGAGAGTATAAAAATGATTCTTTATGTGTTAATAAACCCATCCCAGTTCTTTATTGAACTTTTTTAAAAGCACGTATTGGAATAAGTCTACTTCATTTGGCAGAGTTTATTCATTTATTTTTGCTTTTGAATTAGTAAATGTGGTCGTCCTTGCTGTCAGACTTTGGTACCAAAAAAATGACAGAGAGAACCCCAAAATTCAAGTTGTCTCCTCAGCCCATAATTCAAGAGTTGGAGGGAAAAAGTCAGGCTTCGGCTTGTAAATTCTATTTGGTATATGCACACACTCATAATCCAAAATAATTCATGAAGATAAACTTACATCTGCTTGGAAGAGGTATAGCTGAGGAAGCACTCTTTATCCGCTAAGTTTATTAAATGATTTAGTTTCACAGTTTTTTGATTAATTAACTTACATTTGAAGAAGGAAAAATGCCTTACATACCTGCTGTGTATTTCTTCAAGCATTTTAAAGTATCCTTATGGTTTAAATTTCCTTACCAAAGTTGGGTATGGTATATAACATCTAGGTAACTAATATGCATTCTCACATAATATAGATATGTATGAAATAGCTGTTCACAAGATACATAAAGGAAAATGTAGTATTTGAGAGTGTGGCCGGAAGCACAACTGTAAAAATAACCATGGTGTTGTTTGAAGCCATAAGACTTAATCCTTTCACTTTTGAAATAAAGAGAAAGAACAGCGTTTAATGTTTGTTGACATAACTTGAACTCTGAAACCCAAACCATTTTATTTTAAAATGCTTAATTTACCATAGTCAGCAAAACACCCAAAGCAGAGCAATGTGTATTTCCAGAGTACTGGGTGAGTTTTCCCTCCGACCCAGAATATATCCATTTAGTGCTGTATTTATCATATGTAGTTCTCTTGGCAGGAAGAAAAGCTATTCAGCAAAACATAAAAAAGCTCTTAGTAGGAAAGCAATTCATTTTGTAGTTAGCTGGGTTTTACAAATACTAAAATATCACATTGAGGGTCTGTTTTAATAAGGTTGATGTATGAGAGCTGGGAGTTTTATAGAGACAACCATAATTTTTTTTTTTTTTTTCTGGTGAGGTAGTCACATTTCTCTCAACATTCAAAAGCACGAATAGATATCTCAATACAGGAAACACCATGTCAACCATAATTTTGAGTCAAGGTCAGCACTGTTTTATCATTCCCAAATTTGTTCTTTAAAAACATTTCCGTGATTTGAAGACGGTTTTACTTCCTGGACAGCCTTAGAGGTTTGTCACGAACCTGGGTATACAGAAAACCAAGCTTTTTCATTCACGGACTGCACGCTTCTCATTCTCCAAAGGCAGGTGATGAGAACAGGCTCTTTGGGAACAGATGAAGCTACTTTGGGGGTTAAAACCCAAATCAAATCCCTAGGAGCCCAGATGCAAGTCTTTTTGCAAATGTATGAAGATGTTTCTCTAAAAAGACATCAGTTACTTTTTTCTAAAAACAAACTCGGAGCAAACCAGAGTTGTCATTTTTCTCTAAAAACCGGGTTAGGGGAGAAATGACACACACACATTCTGTTTATTTTTTCATTTTTAAAAATCAGCCACTGGAATTGTGAATCCATTAAAGAAAAAAAAAATAGTTTTCTTATTGATTAGCCTCCATTATTCTCCACCTGACAGAATCTCTAGGGCTGCCCTCAGGAAACGGCTGACTTGAGTGTTGCTGGTCTGTTTAAACTTTTTGAAAGATTAACAGGACTGACTTAAAAGAAGGATATTTCATTTTTACATTTTTATTTTTAATGAAATCATGTATTAACTTTTTAAAATAAAACTTGGCACAGAGTAGGGTCTTGTCTTTTTTTAATATCTGTGGCTGCGCGGGGTCTTAGTTGCAGCATGCAGGATCTTTAGTTGAAGCATGTGGATCTAGCTCCCCATCAGGAAATCGAACCCAGGCCCGCTGCACTGGGAGCTCGGGGTCTTAGCCACTGGACCACCAGGAAAGCCCATGACAGGGTAACTTTCTACATAGGCAAATATCCATTTGGGTCATTAGGAAAGTGCCAGGTTGGAGAGGTAGAGAGGGAGGGTTTCTGTAAGCAGATTCTCTCCATTGGTCTGTATAATATTGGGGAAAACGTTCCATGAATAATGCAGAAAATAGAACTGAGAAAACCATTTTTTTAGGGACCAAGAGTACTTAGCGGGCCAGAAACATAATTTCTTCTGCCTAAAAAGACAACTCTTAAACATCTCAACACGTTGGAGAAAGTGGGTGGGAAGAGTGGCATGAACCCTTTCAGCTCTCCGTGGCCCCCTAGTCTGATGATGGCCTTGACCCTCATTTGGAATGGTAGCTCCCGAGAGAACCTCTCCTTTAAAGCACTTGCTGGGGCTGCAAGAGGGGGCACCATCGGGGCTCCCCCTTTTCAGAAGGTCTCTGCTCTGATTAAGAACAGCCATGAAGGGGTGGTTGGGACAAGCCTGCCTTTGCTCTCGGATGGCGCCCTCTCCCCTGGGGGCAGGGCTGAGGTTTCTCAGACCCACCCAAGGTTCTGTGCCACCCAAAGGCAGTTGCTCACCTCTCCGTGTCTTCCCACACTGGGCTGTGGGGCTCCCACTGGCTATAATAGAAGTACCACCACTGCCCCAGGGGCCCTGACCAATACCAGGTACGTTGATTCACTAACCTGGCCTGCACTGTCGATCTCTGAAACAGGATCCACCACCACTGCTCGGAAGGCACTGTTGGTGGTAGCTTCTGGAACATTCTATGCTATGGCCCATCTTCCGATGGGAGAGAGGGCCCAGGTCCTGAGGATCTCTGTCATCTCCTATCGTGACACTTGTGTTTGGGAGAACAATCCAGAAGTTCTCAATGTCAGCATCTCTGAGTCATCTCCAGGGACCTCTGTGGAAAGATGGTGACTGTGGTACTTTCCTGGGGAGGCCCATGCCTAAATGCAAAAAGCCTAGTCTGGTCCAGCAGGGACCTGGCCTCCAGGCCTGCGTGGGCTCCTCCATGGGGTGTGTCTGGAAGTAGGTGGTGTGTGAATATCAGGGGAGCAGCCCTCACGTCATGTGGCCCACTGGAGTGGTCCACACCCTCCTGGAGGTCACTCAGCCAGCCAGCTGCACCCACAAGTGGGAGCCATGGGGTTAACACAGTGACCCTGGACCAGACACATTTCTGGCCATGTGAAAGAGGCCTGGCAGTGGTCCCAGGGGAAGGACCTTGTTGGCAGCAGTCGTCCTTAATCAAAGGGAGCCTCCAAGTTTCCCCTCTCAGCCCCCGAGGGCAGGAGCTGTCTGCTCTGGACGTCTCCTGGCCACCCATTCCCGAGAGCAGCAAGTCAAGGATGGGCCTGGCTCCGGTCTGAGTTTTCTTTTTTTTTTTTTTTAAGATTTGTTTATTTTATTTATTTCTGGCCGTGCTGGGTCTTCATTGCTGTGTGCAGGCTTCTTGCTGCGGTAGCTTCTCTTGCTGTGGAGAACAGACTCTAGAGCACCCGCTCAGCAGTCATGGGCTTAGCCGCTCTGAGGCATGTGGAATCTTCCCAGACCAGAGATCGAACCTGTGCCCCTGCATTGGCAAACCGATTTTTAACCTCTGGACCACCAGGGAAGCCCCTTCAGTCTGATTTAAGGCACCTCCCACGTGAAGGATGCTGCCCAGGCCAGGAGGGTCCCCCAATCCATGGCACACCTTTTCCATCCTTCATTCCACTTCCTCCTGCTCAGGACTCTCCTGGCCTTGTTGGGAGACAGTTGAGCGCTTATTGAGAAAAGGCAAACGTTTCTGTCGGGGGCTGGGGTGGGGAGGGCGTGGGTTGTAAGCTGAGATCAAGGTCCTGTTTCTCCCTGGAGGGTGCACACCTGTGATACAACTTCACCTCCCCACTCCCCACCTCCCCAAAGTCTTAGAGAAGATTCCTCACCCTTCCCCTTTTCCTTTCCACGGCAGGTGGAGCTCACGGGCAACAGCATTTATGAGTATATCCATCCTTCGGACCATGATGAGATGACGGCTGTCCTGGCAGCCCACCAGCCTCTTCACCATCACTTGCTCCAAGGTATTTCCTTCAGATGAAAAGAAACCAGAATGAACGCCAGACGATGCTCTTTGCTATGACCTAAGGGCTTTGTTTCCCACGCTGCCCATCCAGGGTCCCTCCAGCAAACATGCAGCGTCCACCGAGTAGGGGTTTGCTTTTACGCCTCTATCCTTTAAAGCAATACTGCTGATCTCCTTTCATGTGCCGGAGACTGTGAGAGGTGCAGAGTAGGAGACAGAGAAAAGTGGTCCAAACCTTCCCTCCTAAGGTGCTCCTGGTTTAGAATGCCAACAACCCAGGTCTAGATCTAGGCTCCTTAACCACAGGGTCTGAGGATAAAACTCGGGGAGACTATGAAATTGCATGAGATAATTACATATTTATTCCCTATTTAGTTGAGATCCAGCCTTTCCTTTGCCTGTAGACTGTAGACAGCAAGCCATCTTACTATCACTAGTACCTGTGGCTCTGACTACAGCAGAAGTCACAGGTATTTTCATTTAATGTTATAGTTGTTGCAGGTATTTAAACATACTGGTTATGCTCACCACTGCTTTGAAATTTCAGGAGCTATGAGTCTGCTATAGGATCTTGTTATTTTATGTGTTAATAAAGTAGCACATTTATAGCCCACTGTGGTAAGCACCCTGTTAGAATAGATGTGGCATGGCTGTTCCGTGGACAATGTGGAACCAGTCTTCACACAAACGACTCCTTAATTTACAACTGCTATGCATGCTAGGAAGACACAGAAAGACTTAATCCAAGGACCCTGGCCTTGTAATTCCCTCCCATGGTCCAATGAGACCAGCCAGTATGCTGACCAATATGTCACTTGTCTGCTTTGGGCTATGGAATTCCAACTCAGCCAAAATTCCGCAGTGCAATAAAGTGCCAAAGAAGAAGTGTCAGATGTGATGAGAATGGGGTAGCCAGCCACAGGGGAAAAAAAAAATGGGTTCCATTCTTATTGCTTCCTCCTGGGATGGGTCCTTCTAAGGCTAGGAGGAGAGAACATAGACTAGCACGCTCAGTTTAAAAAATGCTTGCAGATCCAGCTCTGCGGCACTCCTGTTTTAGCCCCAGAAGTAGTCACCATGAGTCTACCGAGGATGGACACTGGTAAGCTGGTTTCTGAAACGAGATTGGGGCTTAATTGTAACTGTGACCTTTGGTACTTAAGTCCTTGGAAGTGGTCTGGCTGCATAAATGAATACAACTCTAAAGAATTAATTTCTAACAAAATGAGAGCTAGAAGAGCACGTTGCTCCTGAATCTAGTGCTTTCACTGTGGGGTTGTTTAAAGTTGGACAATGACCACTGGAATCTTAAGAGAATCTCTCGGAACGTTATGTTGTGTTTGTTTGTTTGAATTGAAGTATAGCTGGCTCACAATGTTGTATTAGTTTCAGGTGACAGCAAAGTGATTCGGTTTTATATATATTCTTTGTCAGATTCTTTTTCACTACAGGCTTTTACAAGATATTGTATGTGTTATTGTTTTAAAAATTACAGTGTTGATTGTAGGGGAGTGGGCTTTCTGCCATTAGCTCTGGTTTCATTTTACCTTCCATGCCTTTAAAAAGTGTTTGGACAATGACAGTAAATGAGAGTTGGGACTATGGCGAGACACATCCAGTTTCCCCGTGGGGTTCACGTCTGAGGTGAGCCAACAACACAGGAGGAGCGGGTCTGGGAGAAGTGGGGTCCGTGTGGGACTCATTTCCACAGCCAACCGAGTGTTCAGGCTTTGAGGTTCACAAGCAGTTCGTTTTCTCCCGGATTTCTCATCTTCAGAGTTGTTTTTTTGCGTCTGAACTGGCCTCATTGTTTTATGCTAATTGTGTGAGACGTGGGGCTCTCCCCCAAACTGTATAATTACTGGCAGTGATGGTTTCTAGACCTGAGCGTGGAAACATGACAGACTGGCCGCCATGATAAAGGGAAGCTCCCAGGCCCCAGTCTGGGCGGAGGAATTATGGGTAAACATGAAAGCCCCGCCCACTGGGGGAGTCGGGGCCTCTGAGGCGACAGGGAGGGGCGCAAGGCCTTCATCCCCCGTGGTAACCTTTCTTTAAAAATTAATTTATTAACCACCACCAAATGGCTGTTTATTTAGAGTGGAATGACCTCGTTCTCACCTGGGGCGAGGACGCTCTGCCGTCCGTGCCCAGAGAGAGCTGATGTCCGCTCAATAAGGCGGAGGGTGTTTCCTCAGGTTGTTGTTGAGTCATCTCAGTCGTGTCCGACTGTTTGCGACCCCATGGACTGTAGCCCGCCAGGCTCCTCTGTCCACGGGATTTCCCAGACAGGAATCCTGGAGTGGGTAGCCATTTCCTTCTCCAAGAGATCTTCCCGACGCAGGAATCGAACCCACGTCTCATGCATTGGCAGATGGTTTCTTTACCACTGAGCCACGCGGGAAGCCCGTTTTCTCCGGGAATGTCTGCATTTGCAGTAGTGAGGTGGAGATTTGTGTGTGAGGGCTGGGAAAGGAATGAAGGAAGGGCTTGGGCAGCCAGAGAACGAGCGGGTGGTGGTGGGTGGGGTTCACCCAGTGCTGTAACTCAGGGTGAACGCTTTGATCAGGCCCAGTGGCTGCACTGGGCCCTGTGCCCAGTCCCATGTGGCTGGGCAGTCCTGCTGCCCATGGTCATGGGCACACTGGTGGGAGGCGCCCTGGGGCTGGCTCCCTCTGCCAGAGAAAGGCCTGCACTTCTGAGTCCTGGTCAGATGGGGGAAGTCAGATGCTTCTAACTACCTGGCAGGCACAGCCCCTGCCCGGGGCTGGCCAAGGCAATTCTCCGGGCGCCAGGCCTCTCCCTGGCTACCACAGGGGACCACAGGCAAGTTGAGCTGGGCAGGGTCCCTACACAGATTCTCGCCTGGGCCCCAGACTGGTGTTTCTCAGGTTCTTGCTATGGCCATGTTTCTGCAGCATGTGGAAGCCAAGCAGGGCCAGGCTAGTGTCCCCAACCCACTGGAGGCCTGAAAATGAAAGTGAAAGTGTTAGTCCCTCCATCGTGTCCGACTGTTTTCGACCCCATGGACTGTGTAGCCCGCCAGGCTTCTCTGTCCATGAAATTCTTTAGGCAAGATCCCTTCTCCAAGGGATCTTCCCAACCCAGGGATTGAACCTGGTTCTCCCGCATTGCAGGTGGATTCTTTACCTTCTGAGCCACCACCCAGGGCCTGGTCATCAGCAAAAGCACTCTGGCTGGGGGTCTGGGCGGTCCCGGGCTGAGGACTCTAGCTGCTGGATCCAGCCCTGAGGGTTTATTGAGAGCCTGGGGGTGAAGTCAGGGAAAGCATTGTGGGACAGTTTGCCAATCTAACCTCCTGCCTGCTTTCAGAGTATGAGATCGAGAGGTCGTTCTTCCTTCGCATGAAGTGTGTCTTGGCGAAAAGAAATGCTGGCCTGACGTGCAGTGGATACAAGGTACCCAGCCTTGGGGCTCGAAGCTGGGAGGGGATGGCAGCGGGTCTTCACTGTGCTCTGTGTTTTGCTTCACATTCAGGAGTATCTGCAGACAGTAACGTGTGGGGACCCAAGCGTTCTATACCGCCTAATGTAGAACTTTCTAGGGACACCACTTATAGCAAATGCAAAAGCTGGCGTCGTACGAGGACGTCCCAGGCAGGTTGGATTGCATTGTCTGACACCAGGAACACATGGAGCTAAGGGTAGAATTTGATTTTGGCACCTGCAGGTTCTACTCTACACACAGGGCAGTCCCTCTAGAGTAGCCGCACCTAGACTTTGTCCTGCCGCAGAGAAAAGGATCCTAAGCCCATCGCTCTGGAGTGAAAGGTGGACAGGAGCCTCTTTATTTTTTCAGGCTTTTCATTTTGTATTGGGGTGTAGCCAATTAACAATGTTATGATAGTTTCAGGTGAACCCAGAGAAGTGACTCAGCCATTCATATACATGTATCCCTTCTCCTCCAAACTCCCCTCCCATCCAGGCTGCCACATAACACTGAGCAGAATTCCCTGTGTTGTACAGTAGGACTTTATTGATTATCCATTTTAAATATAGCAGTGTGTACATGTCTATCCCCAACTCCCTAACTATCCCTTCAGAAAGGAGGCTTTTTGCAGGAGAATTTGTATAAAAGGAGGGAGAGGTGAAGTGAAAAGAGAGGGGATGGCTTTGTGCCTTTGTCCTCTCTTTCTGAAATACCCTTCTCCCCTCCTCCCCATCCCAGGGTCTGCCTTGCCCCAGCCTCTTCTCAGCCCCCTCCTTTGAGCCTCACTCCTAGCTCCTCCCTTTGACCTTCACCTCACTCTTATTTCATAGTCTGGGCAATGGTTTCATATTTGCTGTCCCAGACCCTCAGCCTCAGAGATGGGACCTCCAGCACTGCCCTACACACAGTAGCTATTCTTCTGGAGACTTGGGTCCTGAGTTGTTTCTGACTCTTATTACTCATCCGACTGACTTATCTTAAGTAAAACCCAGCACCCACCTTGTCCTCAATTTCTTCATCAGTAAAATGGGAGAATAGGTTCCATGGGCAAGGTTTGTTCCAGCTCTAAAGACTGAATGCATTTGGGAATACTGGAGGAAAGTTTTTGAAAAGAGAATATTTTAGCTGCTCATCACTACTGTTAGGATGATCTTGAGCCTTTCAAGATTTTACTGACTGTAATTTATGTAAATGCTTCCAATATTGAGGTTTAAAGCTGTGCACATGTTTCTGTTTGACATCTGCAACTCTATAAACACTTTCTTCTGTAAGGTTCTTGGTTAGAACAGTTGTTAATAGAAGGGTTTCTATATAGCCACTCTTAATTTTTGCTTATTGTTGCTGTGTAGTCGCTCAGTCATGTCTGACTCTCTGCAACCCCATGGACTGCAGTACACCAGGCTTTCCTGTCCTTCATTATCTCCCGGAGTTTGCTCCGACTCATGTCCATTGAGTTGGTGATGCCATCGGCCATCTTCCTCTGTCACACCCTTCTCCTCCTGCCTTCTGTCTTTCCCAGCATCAGGATATCTTCCAGTGAGTCGGCTCTTCACATCAGGTGGCCAAAGTATTGGAACTTTAGCTTCAGCATCAGTCCTTCCAGTGAATATTCGGTGTTGATTTCCTTTAGGATTGACTGGTTTGATCTCCTTGCTATCCAAGGGACTCTCAAGAGTCTTCTCCAGCACCACAGTTCGAAAGCATCAATTCTTTGGTGCTTAACCTTCTTTATGATCCAGCCCTCACATCCGTACATGACTGCTGGAAAAATTATAGCTTTGACTATATGGACTTTTGTCAGCAAAGTGGTCTCTCTGGTTTTTAATATGCTGTCTAGGTTTATCATAGCTTTTCTTCCAAGAAACAACTATCTTTTAGTTTTGCTTATTACCAGTAGATAAAATCTTAAATTATAAATAAAGTAAATAGGGACTTCTTTGGTGGTCCAGTAGTTAAGAATCCATCTTCCAGTGCAGGGGATGCAGGTTTGATTCCTGGTCAGGAAACTAAGATCTCACATGCTGCAGGGCGACTAAACCCACATGCCACAACTAAGACCCAGCACAACCAAATAAATATTTCCAAAATATAAAATAACTAAGGTAAAATTTAAAATGAGGACTTTTTGCACTGAAAGAATTCTTCATTTACTAGAGTGATATAGTTTGTCAATGTCAAGTTAACAGTTGCCAAGTTCATCCTCGTCAGGGGGTGATAAGCATTAAGAATCATTATTGAAGTGAACATTATGGAACAAAAGGTTCCGTTCATTTCAGTTGCTCAGTCGTGTCTGACTCTTTGTGACCACATGGACTGCAGCATGCCAGGCCTTCCTGTCCATCACCAACTCCTGGAGCTTGCTCAAACTCATCAGAGTCGGTGATGCCATCCAAGCATCTCATCCTCTGTTGTCCTCTTCTCCTCCTGCCGTCAGTCTTTCCCAGCACCAGGGTCTTTTCCAATGAGTCAGTTCTTCTCATCAGGTGGTCAAAGTATTGGAGCTTCAGCTTCAGCATCAGTCCTTCCAATGAATATTCAGGACTGATTTCCTTGAGGATTGACTGGTTTGATCTCCTTGCAGTCCAAGGGACTCTCAAGAGTCTTCTCCAACACCACAGTTCGAAAACATCAGTTCTTCAGCAGTCAGCTTTCTTTATAGTCCAACTCTCACATCCATACATGACTACTGGAAAAACCATAGCTCCCCAAAATGTCTTTGTGTGCCATCTAATTGCAACTTGGCCCTGAGTTAAAGTGAAAGTGCTGCACACTCAGTCATGTCTGACTCTGCACCTCCAGGGACTGTAGTCTCCCAGGCTCCTCTGTTCATGGACTTCTCCAGGCAAAGATACTGGAGTGGGTTGCAATTTCCTTTTCCAGGAGATCTTCCTGACTCGGGTCAAACCCAGGTCTCCTGCATTGCAGGCAGATTCTTTACCATCTGAGCCACCAAGGAAGCCTGTTAATTATGCCTAAATCCGTTCTGCAGTATGTTAGAGTCCCCTCTTGTGGAGTTAGCGGAGCATAGTCAACTGCATAAGATAACCCTTATATTTAATTATGATATTCTTTCCTAAGAAAGAAGCAAAGTTCATTTCTTTCAAGCAGTGAATCAGGCATCTGTCAGCAGGTTGGCCGTGGGGCTCAGTAGAGGCTGGGGTTGGGGATATTCCAGCTAGTTCGAAAAAGCGAGCAGGCCCAGAGTCTGGAAGAATGGGTATGAGGCTGACCCTGCTTCTCTTTCCCAGGTCATCCATTGCAGTGGCTACTTGAAGATCAGGCAGTATATGCTGGACATGTCCCTGTACGACTCATGCTACCAGATCGTGGGGCTGGTGGCTGTGGGCCAGTCGCTGCCACCCAGCGCCATCACTGAGATCAAGCTGCACAGCAACATGTTCATGTTCAGGGCCAGCCTCGACCTGAAGCTGATATTCCTGGATTCCAGGTGAGTTTGGCACCTGCTGCAGCAGAGTTCCAGAAGATTCTGATAGCGGAAACCAGACCCTGGAAACTACACTATTAAACCAAAATGTAACAAGCAATAAGCCATACTAAGAATGTGAATTAGAAAGAGATTTAGTGAAATGAAGGCAAGAATTGAAAGAATTAGTATCAACCTTAATATTCAGGAGTGACTGGCTTCTCCAGCTTATAGGTGCTTGTTTTATTTGTTTATATTTTCATTATCTCACTGGAGTTTGAACTGGAAGTACGTGTTGTGGGCAACAGCCTTTTTTGCAGGCCCACAATGTCAGGATACTGCCTCATCTCTCCGTCAAGTTGGTAGAACGTTAAAACAAACAGAAAGTTTCCATTCTGAGTGGGGTGTGTTGTGGGAGGCCTTCCAGCTCCAGCTGGCAGGAAGCCAGGCTCTGACGGTCACCACAGAACTGGGGCAGCAGGCAGAGAGGTGGCCTTCGCTGGGGGAGAGCTGTGGTCTCAGCTCCACAGGCACCTTTCGGGGCCTGGGCTGGGAGGTCACCTCCAGTGGCTGGAGAAGGGACAGCTGTAGTGTCCCCAGACTGTTTCCCACTGGGCAAAGCCCAGCAATTTGAGAATCTCTTCTCAGAGAGAGGAGAGAAGGTGGATGGGGCAGAGGCACTGACCTGTTGTTTTGCTCGGCCTGAGGGAGCCCACTGGCAGGGGGAGGCCTGAGGGGGGCACTCCCTGGGCTTCCGTTTTCTTCATTCACTCGGCTGCCCACATGGCCGTTAGGAAAGATGAAACTAGATGGTAAAGGGGAGGTGTTTGTAAAAGGGAAAAACCTGATATATCTGCAAGGTGAGTCATCTTGCTTCCTGGCCTTTTAGATACCTCAGCTGTACAGACAGGAACAAGTGGTCAGAGACCCCACTCCTGACTTTTGATGTGTGTAGCTGAGCTTTCTGGGAGAAAAGTTATATATATGTATGTGGCCATATGGCACTAGTGTATATATATGTGTGTGTGTGTGCACATATGGTAATAGTGGTGAAGAACCCACCTGCCAGTGCAGGAGACATAAGAGATGTGGGTTCGATCCCTGGGTCAGGAAGATCCCCTGGAGAAGTGCATGGCAACCCACTCCAGTATTCTTGTCTGGAGAATCCCATGGACAGAGGAGCCTGGCAGGTGACAGTCCATTGGTTTGCAGAGTCAGACCCAACTGAAGTTACTTAGCAAGCAGGCATGCACATATATGTATGTATACATAAATACACATATGTATAGCACATTTTTCCTGTATGTCTTGAAACTAGGATTTATTGATTTTTTTCCACTTCTTTTTTTAAAAGATTTGTTAAAATTTGCAGTAGTTGTAGTGTATGGGCTTAGTAGCCCTGAGATGTGTGGGATCTTCCCAAACCAGGGATCAAACCCACGTCCCCTGCATTGGCAGGCAGATTCTTAACCACTGGACCACCAGGGAAGTCTTTTTCCACTTTTAAAACATTGCAGTAAAATATACATAACATAAACTTGATCATTTTACCCATTCATGGAATAAAAGTAAACTTACTTGGTTAAGGATGCGAGATGAAGACATTAATTAGTTTAGTTCATCGTAAATGCATCTCAGAACCATTCGGCAGTAGAGACGTGGCAAGGCATGGCCTTACAGAGTCATCATCATGCTCCCAGAAATTCTAAGCAAAAAGGAAACATAACTCCTTGGGGGAAGGATGCCGGCCCCCCTTGGGAGGGCCAGACGCTGCCCGGGGATGTTTTCCTGCAGTAAAGATGGGAGCACCTGCAGGGCAGGAGCCAGGCATGGGGTAGACAGCACGACCCGCGGGGACAGAGGCGCCCTCTCCAGACTCAGGAACCACTTCTAAAAGGGACTTCCTTCCCCGGTGGTCCGGTGATTAAGATTCCACGCTCCCAATGCAGGGGGCATGGATTCGATCCCTAGTTGGAGAACTAATATCCCCACATGCTGCACAACATAGCCAAAAAAGACCAAAAAAAAAGCGGACTGCGAGAAAATCCACTGGCCGTGTTTATTATTGTAGAAATTTGGGAGAATACAACAGGTTTCTCCTCTGTTTTGTCTCCCACTTTTTCTTCAGCCGTCCTGGGAAAAGCCTCTGAAGCTCAGTGAATTCTCTAGAAGAGGAAAGAGGGGTGTTTCCTCAAAGGAGAGAGTTCGGGTTTTCTCGAGCTGTTCGATCCACACAGCTCTGACACAAGAGGGACAAATGAAGGCTTTACCGAAGAGGGTGCGCGACTTTAGCTCAGAGGCCAGCTTCCTCCCGAAGGGACCTCAGATGCCAGTTTTCCTCTGCTTCGGGGTGTGAGGGCCAGACCTCTGAGTGGGTTGAAAGCAAGATGGTCTTGCCAAGGAAGACTTCCTGTCTCTACAGGAGCCCAGGAAGCTCTTCTTGCCAAGTACAAGGAAGCTTCTAGCGAAGCCTTGAGGACCCAGGAGGTCCTTAAGATGGTCAGAAACTTGCTGGGAAATTCTTCACACTCTGGCCTTCAGGCGGTTGTAGCAGTTGAAAGGCCACTGGGCCAGGGGACAGAGGAACTGGCCCAGTGCTGGGTGGGCAGCAGAATGGCCTGGTGGGGTGATGTCAGTTCCTACATCCAAACCCCAGAAGCCACAGAGAGGGGCTGGCCTGAAGCCCAGCAACTCCAAAGTCACAAGAGCCAGAGTGGTGGGCCTGGTGGAGGGGGCCCAGCCGCCCCCAACCCACCCACCCACCCACCCAGCCTAATCCCAGACAAAACTGAACTCAACATAACCTGAAATTTGGTTCATAGGGGTTTTGTGGTGTTTCACTTTGAAACTGTAGCTGGTGCTTTTGCTAAGGATGGGTGAACCCGACGATGTTTGGGGTTTGGCAAATCCCTCTGACAGGTCTTCAGACACTAGAGGGTTGGAAAAAACCAAGAAGGCATGCTGCCAAAGCCTTGCCTTCCCTTTAATTTTTAAAGCCAGTGTGTACTTTGATGAGAAACTCAATACATGTGTTTCTGATTCATTTACACGTTCGGGGCCGTTGTTCTGAAACTTTACGTCTAACGAGTCTGGGAAGCCTCTTTCATCCCCACACAGTAGAGATGCCTGGTTTTCTTCTGGGGGGGGGGGCGGGGAGCCAGACGTCTCAATTTTCCTGCCACACAGAGGCAGACTCCAGTGGGGCCTGAAGTTCTAGGTGGCCCTCAGACAGGTCCCCTGGGCCCTGAGAGGCTCTGGCCTGTGCAAATTCCCTTTCTACCCACCTCGAGCCCCATCTCCTTCCTGCCCTGGAGGAACACCATGGAAATGTGTACACCAAATAGTGAATGATTCCAGGGAAATATGAGGCTCACAGAGATTTACGACCCGAAGCCCATGCAGAGCTCAACAGAAAGGGGAGCGGGTTAGGGAATGAAAGTGAGGTCAAATTTCCCTGTTTAATTTACAGCTAGCGTTTCAGATCCAGGCCAGCAGGGCCCCCGGTTCCTGCCACCCTCAGTCCCCACTGACTTCTCACCGTGGCCTCACCACCCTTGGAATCTCCTCTCGTCCCCTTCTTTCATCTGTTCTTGAATAGCTGTCACCAAGATGTTGGGGCCAACTTCTCCAGGGACGTGGTTCTCAACACAGTTGCCCAAGGCCTGGGAGTCAATATCACGGCCATACGCAGTTCTTACCTGCGGATGAAGCGATCCATGTGCTAGTCATGATGCCATCGTGGGTGCTGGGAGCTACTCTTCTTCAAAGAGCTAAAGTGGGAAATCAATATGCATGAGGCTTGATGAAAATAAGAATGAGCAAGGTAGGGGCATATAAGCACCAGGAGAGTGTTTCCATGTCCACAGTGAGCTTAAGGCTTGCTTTCAGTCACAACAGTTTGGGATGTTGTTGTACTATTTTGGGGGGCTCTAAGACAGTCCTCCATTAATAAAGAGGCTTCAGTGTCTCCATTATTCCCTATATCTCATCCATAGGAATCACCCCATCTTAACATCATCACCCTGAGACCAGCTGTGCCAGTTAACAGTGTCCAGTGTGGATGGGAGGGTTACAGGTTTGCACATGCAATAGGCGAGATGTGAAATCAACCCAAGTGTCCATCATTAGCTGAAAGGGTAAACAAAATGTAGTGTATACATAAAATAGAATATTATGCAACCATAAAAAGGAATGACATTCTGGTAGATGCTGCGGCAGGAATGAACCGTGAAAGCATGTTAAGTGAAAGAGAAGCCAGATGCAAAAGGTCAAATATTATATCCCTCCTCTTAGATGAAATTTCTAGAGTAGACAAAGTCACAGAGATAGAAAGTAGAAGAGAAATTACCAGGGACTTGGGGAGTGGAAGTGGGGAATTATTGTTTAATGGATACAGTTTCTCTTCTGGGTGATGAAAAGTTCTGAAAGTGGAAGTGGTGATGGTCATTGTGAATTGTACCCTTTAATATGGCTAAAACGGTAAATTTTATGCTGTGCACATTTTAACTACAATAATTTTTTAAAGATTCACAGTAATTTTTAAAAGGTTCTCTTTCCCAAAAGCCCCAGCGAGTGGACTCTTTCTCACCTTGGCAGCTTCTCCTGATATTAGTAACAAGTTCACTCTTTTTTTAAAAGTACACATATGTTCATTTATTAGTGTATTTATCTGTTTGGCTGCCCAGGTCTTAGTTGTGGCACATGGGATCTAGTTCCCTGACCACGGATGGAACCCAGGCCCCCTGCATTGGGAGTGCAGAGTCTTTAGCCACTGGACCACAAGGGAAGTCCCCACAAGTTCACTCTTAAACGTCCTCTGATAAGCTTCACCTTGAAAAGGGATACAGTTCTAAGTCATTCCAAATCTTTTTTTTTTAATTTTTTTTAGCACCTCCTGCAGTTGTTTGCTTAAGACTATTATCCAGACCCTTAAATATCCCACAGATTTCAGAAAGTAACTCCTTTTTATAATTTTATTTATTTTTATTTCTGTCTGCTCCGGGTCTTTGTTGCTGCATGGCTTTTCTCTAGTTGTGGCAAGCGGGAGCTACTCTTCATTGCAGTGCCGGGGGTTCTCATTGAGGGGGCTTCTCTTGGTGTGGAGCTTGGGCTCCAGGCCTGCGGGCTTCAGTCGTTGGCGGCCCTCAGACTCTAGTGCACAGGCTCAGCAGTGCACAGGCTTATTTGCTCCGAGACATGTGGGACCTTCCCACATGGGACCAGGGATTGAACCCATGTCTCCCACAATGGCAGGCAGATTCCTCCTATCCACTGAGCCAGCAGCGAAGCCCCCAAACCTTCTTCTAACTAGTGGTTTCAGAAGGACATTCCTGCTCATGAAGAGTGTGGCGTCCTGTGCCAGGCTGGGGTTCATAGACTTTCTTCTTGTAAAAAAGATCATTCTTAGTTTCCAACATCAACAACTCCACCAAGTCGTTTCTCATCTGATTCGTTGGCAAAACCAATGTTAGTGTAAATGAAAGGCAATCTCAGGGCTGTGTAACTCACCAGGAGCTGCCGTCCTCCCCCAGGGTGACCGAGCTGACCGGGTACGAACCGCAGGACCTGATCGAGAAGACCTTGTACCATCACGTGCACGGCTGTGACGTCTTCCACCTCCGCTACGCGCACCACCTCCGTGAGTACCGCGTCACCCCGGCTGGGAGCCCGGGCAGCCAGGAGGGGGCGCCTCAGAGTGGGGACGGCATGCTGGTAGCCAGGAGGGGGCGCCTCAGAGTGGGACGGCACCCTGGTTTAGTGCGGTGGCGGACTGCCCGTCGCCTGCACACGGATCTGAGGCCTCAGCTCTGTCTCCAGGCAGCCTTGGATTTCAGCTCAGCCCCTTGTCAGTTCTCAAACATCTAAGGAAACCCTGGCAGGTGTGGGATGGTTGCTGGAGTCTAGATTATGGATGTGGGACCTAAATTTCTCTGTGCCATCTGGATGCCAGTTATGGATAACAACCAAAGCAGAAGAACTGATCACTTAAGGGAGCTTTCTACCATCCATCTCTAGTTTAGGGGATTGAATACGTTACCAAGCCAGTGAGGGAGGTTCTCATGAGCATGATCCTCCTTTTACTGTTGAGAACACTGAGGTTCAGAGAGGTTAAGCTTCTTGCCCATGGTCACACAGCAAGGAGGGGGCAGAGCTGGGTGCTGAATCCAGCGAATTTGGTCTCTAATGGCTAGGAAGCTCAGGGAGACCACTGGTTTCTAGGATGGGAGAGGTCCACATGGAAAGGGAAAATAGATGGTACCCTATTTGCAAATGGAGGCAGTTTGGGGACCATACAATGGGAGTGTGGGGGTGCTAGTCACTGAAATGTTCAGACAAGTATCGCTTTTCTAGACTCCAGATTGAGGCAGCAGATAACTGGGATGGAGTGGAATACCTCATCCTCCCAGCATCTAGCCCTGCCATGCTGATGGCCAGCTCGGGGGTGCTTGATCGTGGGGTGCAGAGGGCTGGGGAAGCCAGAGCTTCTGTGACGCGGCCCAGATGGCACGTCCTGCTTCTTGCTGTGTGAGGAGAACTGAGAGGCATCAGAAGACAGGTTGCTGGGGCTGGTTGGAGGCAGACGGTGGGTCTAGGGGCTGCCTGGCCATTTGGTGACAACTGGGACCTGGTCAGCCTGGCAGTTTCTAGGATGTTGCTGTTCTCTTGTCCTGAGTCACTCAGGGCAGAGACCTGTGATGACCGGGATGTTGGCTGGGCAGACCCGTTGGCTTCTTCCTGTTCCTTGTAAGTCACGTGGAAAGAACTCTCCCTGCTCAGACATGGAACTGTGAGCAGCCTTTTCTTTCTTTTCGTACAGATGGCCAATCATGCTCTCATATAAACATCCTTAACCTTCTTAAAGCCTGGCTGGGTAGGAAGCAGCTGCCTAATGTTGGGATGGGTTTTTAGGTCAGAGTCACTGGTACGGGAGCTACAAGGCTTCCTTGCGCAAACAGGGTGGGAAGCGTCCATTACAGAATGAGATCTTTGAGGGCCTGAACGGGCAGACGGTAGAGGGGAGCAGTGGGGAGCATGTGCTCTGGAGTAAGGAGAGCACACTGGGACGTGGAAGACGGTGTGCACCACGCAACAGTCTCAAAGAAAGGACAGGCTGGGGGCAGGGGACCCAATGGGAGGGTTCACACGTCCACGCACCCCCCACACCACTGTCGGGGTATCCGAGGGGAAGCCTCAGCCCTGGGGCGTCCCAGCCCCATCCCCTAAGACAGGAGAGCTTGGGAACCTCTCTCTCCAGTGCAGGAGTTAACAGTAAATCCTTGATTTACACGGAGGGAGAGTTGTTCCATAAAGAGTGGAAGCAACTTGGGAAATCTGAGCTGGAAATGCAGAGAAGGGAAGCTAACGGAATTAAAAGTCTTTGTTTTAAATACCATTTTTAATGTCTCTCACACTGCCTAGCTAACAGAGGGGAGCAGGGGATTTTTTAGGCGGAATAAATTCAACTTGGGCTTTGGAAACTGGCCATGGTGGTGGCCAGTGAGAGGCTCCCGGGTTCCCTGATGTGGACTGAATGCTTTTCACCTGTCGAACCTGAGAGCAGGTGGGCCAGGTGGGCTGGCTGAGGCCGGGAGGTGGAGAGGCCTGTGGGTGGGACTGGCCCCCCGGCCTGTTGGGCACTCAGGTCTTCAGTGGTTCTGACCACTCGATGGGGTCTCTAGCGTGTCCACCAGGGACCCCTGGTCTTTCCCAGCTCATGTGACTTCCCAGACCCGCAGAGGGGTGTGTTTGCGAGGCTTCCTGCGATTTACGTGATGAGTTCACCTTCCTTCATTTGGAATGGGGATTTCCAGACTTGGAGGTTATCAAAGGGACCCTGAGGGGGAAGGTGCACCCGGGCTTCTCAGAGACATGCAGAAAAGGTGGAGGGTTTACATACCAGAGGGAGCACGGCTTTCTTTGCCAAATGAGCTATAGAATTGGTCAATCAAAGAAGACAGAGAACGGCCATATTGCCAATGATTGCTGTGTGACTGACCTTCACTTGTGGTCGAGAAACCGCTGCAGAGGCAGGAGGCCTAGAGCGGAGGGCAGCTAACCCGGGGAGGACAGGTGTGGCCTCAGATCCAACCTGGCTCCCCTCCGCCAGCCTCCCCACACCCCTTATCAATGTGTCAGCAAAGTGACAGCCCAGGCTCCTAACCACACATCGGGGGAGGTAGGTCTCAGCCTTGGTTCCAGCCTTGGGACCCGCCCCCTTCCAGACGCCCCCTCCGAGCAGCCGAGACACCACCCTGAAGGTCACTGACCCTCAGAGCTGGAGCTTCTGATGAGGAACGACGATGGTCCTCAACCAGGGCAGGTGTTTGGAGGTGGGTCTTCACTGCGTGGAGCTCAGGCGATGCTGAACGTGTGGTCCCCGAGGGCTTTGCTGTCCCCGAGGCCTTGCTGTCTTTCCTGGGTTTCCTGTTCGCACCTCTCCACCCCTGGGGAAGACCTTAACTTCCTTAAACTCCAGAAGCTCAGTCAGGTCCCAGGGCAACAGGTTATCTGGACAGTCCCCGAAGCAGGGTAGTGAGTGGGAAAGACCAAGGACTGAGGAAAGGAGGGAGCCCTTGAGTGAGAGAGAATGTTGGCCTGCACTGCTGACAGGCCCTCTATCCCCCGGGGACCCTGGGAGCCCGGCAGGACCCTGCCCTAGGTGGGTGCTGAGGGAAGAGGGGGTGCGGGTACTGACACCCCTCCAGGCATCAGCCAAGGCTGCTCTTGGGGTGTCGAGTCCCCCTGCTTATCCGTCTTCTGTCAGCACAGGCTAGGCCTAAGAATAGTCAGGAGAGGGGGGCTCTGAGGGGAGGGGAGAGGACCCCAGGAGAGGAAGGGGGGCCTCTGGGAGTTTCTGGTGCGTCGGCCCACGTGAAGGTCCACTCTACACAGCGTCTGCTCAGCTTGCCCGCTCCCTGGCTTCGTAACCCTCTCTCCACAAGCTGCCCTCGCTCCTTGCAAGGGCCGGCCTCCTCTCTCTCTGGGGGGGCCTGTTGCCCTCACTGCCCCAGGTCCGCATCAGGTGGCTGGAGTGTTCTCCACATGCGAGCTCCTGAGGCGAGGCTGAGGTGAGCCGCCCCTGGGCCCGGGCTCAGGGGGGTGCCCCTGGGCTGGGCTGTGTCTGGACAGTCTTGCTCTTCTCTCTGCTCCCGCGTGGACCGCGTGAGTCAGCTGGGCCACCCTGACAGAACTCCATGGACCAGGGCGGGAGCCACACAAGTGTGTTTTCTTGCTGACCTGGAGGCCGGAAGTCAAGGTCGGGGGCTCACGGGGCCGGGTTCTCTCTTCTCTCCTTGGTGTGTGGACGCCCGGCCGTCTTCTCCCTGTGTCCTCCTCCTGCGCCTGGGTCGCCTTCTCCTCTCTTTCTTTCTGAGGACCTGGTCACACTGGGTCAGGCTCACCCACGTGACTTCATGTTATCCAATCACCTCTTTAAAGGCCCCGTCTCCGGACACAGACATGTTGTGTGATGCTGGGGTTGGGAGGTCAGCATGTGAACTTGTTGGCGGGGGGACACAATTCAGCCCATGAAAAGGACTTCTTTTCAGTGTCTCTGTGTCCTCGCCCGAGTGGTGGGCACTGTCCCATTCGCACTGGACACCCTGGCTTGGGGAGGACAGGTGAGGAGATGGAGGAGCTGGGACGCATCCCTTCACCAGGTGACTTCACGACCAGCGGCTCGTGTCTCCAGTCGCTCTGGTGGCTTAGGGGCCCGGCCAAGCCTCCCGCCCTGCAGGGTCCCCACGAGTCCCCATGATGGCCCCTGGGGACTGGGCTTCGAGTCCTTCAATCCAGCCACAGCCAGAGCTGCCCTGGGGGCTGCCTGGGACCTGGGCGCCCACTTGGCCTTGGCTGCTTCTCCCATAGCCGCCGCAGCTGAACGTGGCCACGGTGGCCCTCTCGCTGGGCCCCTCAGGCCTCCAAGGCCCCTGGGGGAGCCGCATCCTGTGAGACATACAGACCTTCTGTCTTTGCAGTTCATGAGGTAGCTCAGCTCGAGAAGAAAACTAACAGCTGTGGACACCCAGGACCAAAAGGAGGTCACTCTCCGGTTCTCCCAGCCCAAGCTGTCTCCTCCATACCACGATCCGAAACCCAGGAGCCAGGCGCAGGGCCCTGCTAGAGGCCTGATCGGACGTCACGAACGGAGGCTCTGGAGGACCGTGGTTGGCCATACGGTTTTCACACATTCTTCAAAATATTATCTTAACCGGGAGCAGGAGTCCACAGCGTCTGAAGAAAGCACAGCCCCTAAAGACAGAATCAATGCCTTCCAGAAATGCAGCCTTGCAAGGAGTAGCAGGGCTGGCCAGCGTGGTCCTGGGGAGCTCGGGCTTCCAGAGGCCACAAGACACGGGCCAGGGGTGGCCCCAGCACTTTGCGGCACCTCAGCCTGTGGTCAGTGGGGTCCTGGGCATTCCCAGCTGAGCTTTCCAAGGGGGACTGTGCCAGGGCTCCCCCCAGAACATTCTGTAAAGGGGTCCTCTAGGGCCAAGGTCCCCAACCTCTGAGATCTAATGCCTGATGATCTGAGGGGGAGCTGATGTAATAATAATAGAAATATATGCTATATGCTAAGTCACTTCAGTCGTGTCCGACTCTGTGCGACCCCATAGACAGCAGCCCACCAGGCTCTGCCGTCCCTGGGATTCTCCAGGCAAGAATACTGGAGTGGGTTGCCATTTCCTTCTCCAGTGGATGAAAGGGAAAAGTGAAAGTGAAGTCACTCAGTCGTGTCCGACTCCTTGCGACCCCACGGACTGCAGCCTACCAGGCTCCTCCGTCCATGGGATTTTCCAGGCAAGAGTACTGGAGTGGGGTGCCATTAGTGCACAATAAATGTAATACACTTGAATCATCATGAAATCATCCCCCTCACCCCAGTTTGTGGAAAAACTGTCTTCCACAAAACCAGTCCCTGATGCCAAAAGGTTGGGGACCGCTGTTCCAGGGGCTTCTCTGGGAAATGTCTTGGGCCCTCCCAGCTCCTTCCCCTCACTGCCTCCTGGTGGCTGAGGGGCGGTCCTGCAGCCCCATACAGGGCCCTGGGGACAGGCTCTGCGGCTGGGGCCTGCCTCCTTGCCCCCCCCCCCCCCCCGTGAAGCATTTGGGAACTCTTTCTTGTATGTGGGGGGCTTGACCTGCAGGTCCTGGGGGTGGGCGGGGTCAACACTGGTAAACCCGAAGGTGTGTGTCAAGGGACACTGAGCAGATTTCTTGTGGACACAGTGTTTTGGAAGAACCTAATGTCTGCGTGGCTGTTCACCCAAAGTAGTGGAGAGTCTCACCTAGTTCTCTAGGGAGGCCCCTGTCCAGAGTGGGCCAAGCCCCAACACCAAAGAGAGCACAGGCTGTGTCCAACTATCAAAACATTTCAGTGTTCCAGAAAGGCTTCGAAGCCTGAACACGTGGAACCTATTTCAAGCAAAAACTGTCATAACAAAATTATAAAGTCTTTGACTGTATGGATCCCAACAAACTGTGGAAAATTCTTCAAGAGATGGGAATACCAGACTGCCTGACCTGCCTCCTGAGAAATTTGTATGCAGGCCAAGAAGCAACACTTAGAACTGGACATGGAACAACAGACTGGTTCCAAATTGGGAAAGGAGTACGTCAAGGCTGTATATTGTCACCCTGTTTATTTAACTTATATGAAGAGCACATAATGAGAAATGCTGGGCAGGATGAAGCACAAGCTGGAATCAAGATTGCCGAGAGAAATATCAATAACCTCAGATATGCAGATGACACCACCCTTATGGCAGAAAGTGAAGAAGAACTAAAGAGCTTCTTGATGAAAGTGAAAGGGGAGAGTGAAAAACTTGGCTTAAAGTTCAACATTCAGAAAACTAAGATCATGGCATCCGGTCCCATCACTTCATGGCAGATAGATGGGGAAACAGTGGAAACAGTGGCTGACTTTATTTTGGAGGGATACAAAATCACTGCAGATGGTGACTGCAGCCATGAAATTAAAAGACGCTTACACCTTGGAAGAAAAGCTATGACCAACCTAGACAGCATATTAAAAAGCAGAGACATTATTTTGCCAACAAAGGTCCGCCTAGTCAAAGCTATGTTTTTTCCAGTAGTCATGTATGGGTGTGAGAGTTGGACTATAAAGAAAGCTGAGCGCTGAAGAATTGATGCTTTTGAACTGTGGTGTTGGAGAAGACTCTTAAGAGTCCCTCGGACTGCAAGGAGATCCAACCAGTCCATCCTAAAGGAGATCAGTCCTGAATATTCATTGGAAGAATTGATGCTGAAGCTGAAACTCCAATACTTTGGCCACCTGATGCGAAGAACTGACTCATTGGAAAAGACCCTGAGGCTGGGAAAGATTGAAGGCAGGAGAAGGGAACGACAGAGGATGAGATGGTTGGATGGCATCACTGACCAATGGACATGAGTTTGAGCAAGCTGTGAGGGGTTGGTGATGGACAGGGAGGCCTGGCATGCTGCAGTCCATGGGGTCACAAAGGGTCGGACATGACTGAGCAACTGAACTGAGATAGGGCAACTGGTGTAGGCCCATGGAGAGCACACTCTAAATGACACACGAGTGTCACAGACTCAAATGCTTACAGGGCCAGACATGGTTCAGGGCAAGAGAGTGGTGTTTATGGTCAGTGGGAGAACACATGACCCATCCAAGGGCATTCTGGGTAACAGCAGCTCTATGCCACCAACATAGCATGTCTGTGGACACATATCCACGGGATGTCAGCTGGTCTTCAGATAGAAGATACACTTGAGGGCTTCCCTGGTGGCTCAGTGGTAAAGAATCCATCTGCCAGTGCAGGAGACACAGGTTCAATCCCTGAACTGGGAAGATCCCTTAACTGCTGTGGAGCAATTAAGCCTGCATGTCTCAACTACTGAGTCTGTCCTCTAGAGCTGGGAAGCCATAACTGCTGAAACCCTCAAGGCCTAGAGCCCATGCTCTGCAACAGGGAAAGCCACTGCAGTGAGAAGCCTGCACGCCACAACTGGAGAGTAGCCCCCACTTGCCACAACTATAGAAAAGCCCGCACTGCCACAAAGATCCAGCACTGCCAAAAAAACACATAAATAATTTTATAAAAGAAGATGCACTTGAAAGGAGTTTTCCAATTTCTGGTGAGGACTTTTGATTGACGTTCCAGGGAGATTGGCTTCTGCTGCTGGCCTCTCTGGCCTCTGGACTAAAACGGACGATGGAGCTTAACTCACACACAGATCCCTTCCAGATGCTGCCCTCCAAGCTGAGTCTGGAGGTTGAAGCAGCTCTGCCTTGCTGATGAAGGTGTGGGGAGCCCATGCCTTAAGTGGGAGCCATGAGCCAGGAAACAGGAAGTAATCTAGAAACCACGAGCAGTTTTTGGCATTTATAGGTGTGACCCGATGGGTCTGCAGAGCCTGTCCTCTCTGCTGTGTCACTGTGCAGACATTGCACAGTGTGGCCTTCTGGAAGTTCTCCTCCCACACCCTCCGGACTTTCCACATCTTCTTACCAACCAAACTGCCGCCAGCAGCAGTTGTAGATGCGCTCCCCAAAGGACCACATGGCTTGTCTTCAGTCTCGCCAGCTACGCTCTCTCTATGGCCCCATTGGCAGCAGAGACAGAGACGAGAGTCCGGAGGAACACGGGGACCACACTTACATCTTCCCCATGGGGGTGGTTTAGTCTTCTGTGGCAGCCGTAAAAGTGACAGTGGTAGTCACTCAGTCCAATTCTTTGTGACCCCATGGTCTGCGGCCCGCCAGGCTCCTCTGTCCATGGGATTTCCCAGGCAAGAATTCCCGGGGTGGATTGCCATTCCTTTCTCCAAGGGATCTCCCCACCCAGGGATCGAAACCAAGTCTACCGCATTGCAGCCATAACCCAATACCAACACCGAGAGGCAGTGAGATAACAGAAATGTCGTGTCTCACAGTCCTGGAGGCCGGAAGTCCCACATCAAGGTGTCGGCAGGGCCGGGTTTCCTCTGGAGCTTCTGGGGTCAGAGCCTTCCCACCGCCTCCAGGTTTGGGTGGCTGCTGGCATCCCTGGCTTGTGGTCTCCTACTCCATTCTCTGCCTTCATCTCCCTCTGTGTGTCTGTGTCTTATCCTCTTCTGTCTCCTCCAGGGACACGTTATTAAATTTACTGCCCTCCTTAATCCAGAATGATAACATGCTTAAGATCCTTAATTACATCTGCAAAGACCCTTTTCCCAGGTATGGTCACATTCACAGGTTCTCGAATTTAAAATGTAGAGCATATCTTTTGAGGGGACACCGTTCAACCCGTGACAGGCGCTGAAGTGAAGTGAAAGTCCCACTCAGCCGTGTCTGACTCTTCTCGACCCCATGAACTGTAGTCCACCAGGCTCCTCTGTCCATGGAATTCTCCAGGCCAGAGTACGGGAGTGGGTAGCCGTTCCCTTCTCCAGTGGATCTTCCTGATCCAGGAATTGAACCAGGGTCTCCTGCATTGCAGGCAGATTCTTTACCACCTGAGCTACAGGGAAGCCGACAGGTGTTATTGGCATCCTTTTAGCTCTTAAAATTCAAAACAGAAATGGAACTTAAGCTTGTGGCCAAAGTTTACTTTCCTTCCAGAGGCCAGCTCATTGACCTGGCTCTGCTTGTAGGAAAAATTCTGGAAGCAGGAGGAATTCTGGAGGAACCAGGAAAGCCATCTATCTTTCTGGATAGTGCATTTGTGGAATCGAAAGTTCTGTTCCTACATGGCCTTGGAAAACCGTGACCATTGGCTCTCACCTGGCCGTGGGTCCCCTGATGTTGGAGACGCTGCAGCCCAGACAGAGGGGCAGCTGAAGGCTTAGGGGACACCTCGCCCAGACCCCCATGCACCACCACTGTTAGCAGGGCCTTGCGTCATAGCACTCACCTGGGATCCTGTCAGACAGCTGATCCAGTTCGACAGATTGGATGAGGAGCTCCAACAAACCAAAGAATGTTGTGACTAAGTATCTAGGATTTCAACTTATATCAATATGTTGATTATCAGCATGAGTCACAGAGAGGAAAAAAAATTTTTTTTTAACATACACCTATGTTTGTTTGGTCTCTGTACCTAACTTTAATCTTGGCAGAATCAGAAAGGGTCAGAGCTAATAAAATAGCTGCAAATTCTGCCATCTGAATCCTCATCTAAAACAATTGGGATAAATATTCCAATACTCATTGTATGTAGCTTAAGGTGATTATGGGGAGATTTTAGGAATATTGTAAGGAATAAGGGGAAGCCTAAAATATAAGATAAGAAAAAGGAAAGTATACTGTCCTAGTCCCAGGGGCTTTACAGATACTGCAAGGAATTGATTTCAAAGCCAAAGAGATTAACGAGTGTTTCAGTTGAAGAAAGAATGACATCTCAGGAAATCCACAGACAGGGCCTCAGTTTGACCCTGTGGCCTCTCTGGGGGGCTGCCATGAGCAAACTGTAAACTGAGTTTCCCCTGTTCATTGGCTCACACCCATCCTCGTAAGTAGCTTTGCAGAACCTTCGAAAGGCCGCCCCATCCTGCCTCAGCAGGCCTGGAGAGATGAGAGTCAGAGTACCTGGCTTGGGCCCCAGCGTGCCCTCAAGCTGTGTTAGCCCCAGTGATGCCCACCTGCCATGGGTGTAGGGGAGTAAATGAGGCAGTGCATGTGAAAATGAGCTGGAACTAGAAACCTTGTATTTTGGTCTTCAAAGAGCAACCCTTGGGACTTCCCTTGGAGGTCCAGTGGTTAAGAATCCACACTTCCACTGCAGGGGGCATAGGTTCGATCCCTGATCCGGGAACTAAGATTCCTTGTGCACAGCCCCAAAATAAAAACATAAAAAAGTGATCCTCAGAAAGAAGTGCTGGAAAGGCTGTCTTCTTCCCTACTACCTTGGGCTACACTGTTCAGCGTGGGATCTTGTTCTGCCCAGTGAGCCCGCTGAGGTGCAGACATTAAGCCCAGGAAGGAAAGAGCTGGTCTCTGTGCTGTTCCAGAGCTCTGCCTCGGCTTCTGGGCCAGACCGTGGTTACTTGTTTGTCCCTGGCTTCATCCCTAAGGAGTAGGGGTAGTCATAGACCTTGTGTTTTCACTTCCCACTCCCACACAGACTGTTTGCCTACGTGAAAAATAAATTTTCCTTCTGTTTTTAAAACTAACACCCCGTGCTTGTTGCAAATTCAGAGAATCAGGAAGAGAAAATGAAAGCTGTCTGTAACTGTGTCAGTCTGATAAGTACGAGCTGGTATGTACGGAGCCCTTCACGCACGTCTGCCATGGTTCTAAATCTTCACATAGATGATCTAACCCTCACAGCACCTGATGGGGTAGGAACTGTGACTGTCCTCCTGTCATAACCAGGGTAACTCAGGGAGTTAGTAACTTGTCCAGGATCATACAGTTAGCTGTGTATGTGTGTGCGTGCACACACTGTTTCATAATTAGGATTATACTCTATGCAGTTCTGAGTCTTGTCTTTTCTTCATTTAACATTATATCATACATATTCCCCATCACATGATAAATTCTTATCCATCATCTTTTGGCTGCATCATTGGGTCTTCATTGTGGTCACGGGCTTAGTTGCCCCAGGGCATGTGGGGTCTTAGTTCCCCCGACCAGGGATAGAACTCATAATCCCCTGCATGGGAAGGCAGATTGTTAACCACTGAACCACCAGGGAAGTTCCCTCAGTCATCATTTTAATGGCTGCTTGGTACTCCACAATTTATTTATCCTCCTCCCTATTATCAGAGAGTTACCTCTCCCTCCCTTTTCTCCTGAATTCTAAGGACTACAAGGAATCTCTGGGCCCTTGAGTCTTTGCCACAAGGACCTCACTGATTCCCCTCCCCCCTGACCCCCACAGCCCCCTTCCCTGCACCCCTGAAGGCCCCGAGGAGAACCAGGGCAGTATAGGAGTCCCTGGAGGCTTGAGAAGTAGTTCTCCAGCAGTCCGGAGTTTGCAGCCTTGCAGAGAAGATGGGTCCCCAGGCCCAGTTTTCAGCAACTTCATAGCCATGTAGAGGTCTCTCCTACCTGAGCAGCATGGGATATTCATGGGCCGAGGAAGAACTAGGGTTACAAGGGCTAACGTGCATGCTTGCTCAGTCGTGTCCCACTCTTTGCAACCCTGTGTGCTGCAGCCCGACAGGCTCCCCTGTCTATGGGATTTCCCAGGCAGGAATACTGGAGAGAAGTATAATGGCAGTAGATGAACAGAGCACATACAGTGCACACACTCAAGTGCTGGGGAACAGCAAAGAGCAGTAACCACCAGACACTTTCTTGAATGCACTTAACTTACTGCTGTGTTTAAATAACTACATCACTCCCCATTCCTTATACCTATGAAGAGTTCCAGGATTTTAGCATCATTATGGCATTGTGGAAACGAAAAAGCAAACCCAATTTTATCCCTCTGCCGGGTGCCAGTGTGGTTTGGGGACTAATGCTTCTCCCAGTGAAAGCAGTTAAATTAGAGTTCTTCTCAAGGGAGGGGAGAGGCTGCTCCATGGGCCCCATAAAGTTGGAAGCAAAAACCCTGCATGTGTGTGAGTGCATGCACACGCGCATGCATCTTCCTTCGGAGAAAGCTCACACCCTTTGTCAAGTTCTCAAAGGTGTCCTTGGCCCCAGAAAGGTCCAGAACCAGGGCTGTAGGTCAGCTTCAGGGGGACAGCCTCTGCACAGGCGGGTCCGGCTAACCATCCCTCGGGATTCCTGTCCCCTTGTGCTTGCAGTGCTGGTGAAGGGCCAGGTCACCACCAAGTACTACCGGCTGCTGTCCAAGCTGGGCGGCTGGGTGTGGGTGCAGAGCTACGCCACCGTCGTGCACAACAGCCGCTCGTCCCGGCCGCACTGCATCGTGAGTGTCAATTATGTCCTCACGTAAGTCAGACGTATTTGTTTCTCTCCTTGCTCTCTCCTTCCCCCACCCCCACCCCGCCACCCCATCCCACATCCGCTTGCTCCCTGTCTCTTTCTGGAACTGTTCATTTGTCTCCTGTTCTGTTTTATGGGACAGTCTGGTTGTCTGGGAGGTTCTGAACGATTTCTGTGTCAGCATCGAGGGCAGCGGTGGGAACGCGGTCCTGCCCCAGGCACAGCGGCCCGGGTGCGGGGATGTGGGCGGCAGAGGGCGAGCGGGCGATGCCCCCCCAGTCTTGAACACGACAGAAAGGGGGTGCACGTCCCAGATGGAGAAAACGAACATATACTCTGTGGGCCCACTGACATTCGGGCCATTCTGCTCGCTCCTCCCATTTTTCCTTCTCTCCCTACACAGCCGGTTGTAAATGATAACGAATATTGACTGCCTTTAAGTCCTCAGAAGTTCAGTTCAGTGGCAGTTAAGACCGTTAGAAGCCACAGGACACAGGTCTACCTGGAACCAGATGTTACTGTCTGCCCACCATGCTGTCATGTGCTGTATCACTTTGTACCCAGCTCTGACCTTGAGCTGCATGTCCTTGCAGCTCCCCCCAGACACACCGTGCACGGGCTCCTCTCGTGCCTGTCTGTCTAACGCAGTGAGGTTTGGGGCTCTCTGTTCTTTCACAGAATGATCGTCAGGTTCCTTGGGGTTTAGGCGGGGGGAGTGTTGGGAGGTGGGTGTTTGTTTTTTCGAGGTAGAGTGATTTTAGCAGAACTGTAGGGGAGAGCGTTTTGGCCCCGCGGTGATTCATGAGCCAGCTTGCATGGGCCGGGGCTGGTGCTTGGGGCAGCTTCCCCTCCCACGAGTGTGCCGGGGCCCGGTTGGCTCTTCAGGGCAGAAATGGGTCCCAAGTGTGGAAGTGGACAAGGCTGGAAGCCAGGCTCCAGGACCTTCAAGGGACCCCACTCAGCCTCCCTGGTGCTAAATAAGGAAGCTACTGGGCCACAGACCCTCAGTTGATCAGCAGCATTTCTGCCTTTTCCTTGTTGCCCTGACATCTTGCCTCATGGTGCATAGTGTCCCCAGGAAACGTGCCTGGGGGCCCTGTTAGGTGGGAGAGAGCAACTCCATGCTCCCTGTCTTCCTGCCACGGAACACTCAGCATCTCCCGGGGTCTCCAAGCCCAAGGCTGCAAGTGGCTTTTACAATGGGGTAGAGGGGCCACCCGTCAAAGCCCAGCGCATCCACTTAGTGCAGTGACACGGAGGAGCTTCTCAAACGAACTCGCCCCAGGAACGGGCCTGGGAGGGCATCCCTCCTTGCGGCCCATGGACATGACCTGTCCTGCTCTGGCTCCTCAGGGACATCGAGTACAAGGAACTGCAGCTGTCCCTGGACCAGGTGTCCACGTCCAAGTCCCAGGGCTCCTGGAGGACCGCCTTGCCTACCTCACAAGAAACCAGGAAGTTAGCTAAGCCCAAAAACATGAAGATGAAGACGAAGCTGAGGGCAAACCCTTACCCTGCACAGGTAACAGCTGCCACCCGCCGGGGCTTGGGGCAGCTGAAGGAAGGGCTGCATTCAGGGGTCTCCCTGCCAGGGAGTTTCCCTGGGGGAGGCAAAGTCCCTCTGGCCGTCCTGCCCCCAGGGTAGAGACTCGGCCTGGGGGAGACAGGCCAAGCTGACGTGGGTGAGTCAGGTCTCGGAGACAAAAGACTCCCTAGGGGAGGCTGATCAGAGTCCGTGTAGTCAGGGCTCAGGACTCTGGGGCCCCATATTTCCAGAGCGTTTTTGTTTGGAATGGAAGCCTTCTGTCTCTCTCTTTTTTTAAATCTTTTGCAAGCTCTCCGAAGGTGCAGGCGGCTTGCGTTGTCACTTGGGGGTGAGGCGATCTCTTTCCACGTGGGGGGAGGGTCCCCAGTGGGACCTCGCACCGGTGGCCCCGGGACACGGGCAGGCACTGCGGGGTGAGCAGGCAGCTTGCCGCCAGCCCCCCCGCCCCCGGCGGGCCCTTCATCCATCTTCTTTGCTCCACAGCAGTATGGCTCGTTCCAAATGGACAAACTGGAGTGCGGCCAGCTCGGAAGCTGGAGGGCCAGCCCCCCCGCCCATGGTCCGGCTCCCCCAGAACAGCAGCTCCATTCAGAAGGCGGTGACCTTCTGTACGCCCCGTCCTACGGCCTGCCCTTCTCCTACCACTACGGGCCCTTCCCTCTGGACTCTCACGTCTTCAGCGGCAAGAAGCCCGTGCTGCCGGCCAAGTTCGGGCAGCCCCAGGGACCCCCGTGCGAGGTGGCGCGCTTTCTGCTGAGCGCCCTGCCAGCCGGTGGCGAGTGCCAGTGGCACTATGCCAGCCCCCTAGTGCCGGGCAGCCCGTCTCCGGCTAAGAGCCTTTCCGAGCCGCCGGTGAACCCTGCTCGGCACAGCCTGATGCCAAACTACGAAGGTGGGTCCTGTTTACACAAGGGGCGCGGGCAGGACGGTGGACAGCAGTGGCGGTGGGTGGCAGACAGAGAAAGGATGCTCAGGCTCTGGGCAAACACGCCCTTCCTTCTGCCTCTGAGCGGGAGTGGCTGTGCCTTCCCGCCCTCACTGCAAGCGCTTCCGGAGGCTGCAACTGCGCCCGTGTGCCTCGTGGGCACCAGGGACGGTGGAGACGGGGTGTTCGGCCACCCTCCATAAAAGTCCTGGACCCCCTTTGCTCCCTAAAAGGGAGGCAACGTGATTTTCTTATATGGCTTCCCAGGTGGTGCTGGTGGTAAAGAAATCCGCCTGCCAATAATGCAGGAGACACAAGAGATGCAGGTTTGATCCCTGGGTTGGGAAGATTCCCCTGGAGAAGGAAATGGCACCCCACTCCATTATTCTCGCCCGGGGAAATGCCATGGACAGAGGAGCCTGGCGGGCTGTGGTCCATGGGGCCGCAGAGAGTCGGACATGACTGAGCAGTTGAGCACAGCACATGTATCCTGAGAACCCCCAGCTGTATTTATTTTATGATTACTTTCTACTCCACCCCAAAATGAACACGAGACACTACTGGTTTTCTTCTCATGCCAGTTTTCGAAGCGTGGGAAGCAGCGGGCTCGGGGACGGAAATGCCGATGCCCACCCTAAGGCAAATAGCACAAGTCCTCCAGGACTCAGTTTCTTCATCTGTAAGATGGGAGCACAAGCCACGTGGATCATACCTACCACAGGGCTTGGCAGGCAGACGGGATTGGCCATCCAGTGAGCAGCCAGGCAGAGGTCCTCTGTGGAGGTTTCACCAGCTGCCCCCAGGCCCAGACAGACTCCTGCTTCCTCCCCCGGACAGCCCCCGGCAGAGGGTAGGAGGAGAGGGTTAAGGGTTAGCTGCCCGGGTTGCGTTCCTGCGTCACCCAGACCTAACCACTGCTGAGACTGTAGACCAGGTTTGTGCAAGAGTCCTGCAGGACCACTGAAGGCTGGGTGGACGTTACAAGCCCCCAAAGAGTAGCCTGCCTGGTGTCCCCTCCTCTCCTTCGCTCTTTGGAGGCAGGTCAGGCTCTGCTGCTCTTAGGCTGCTGAGCAAACTTCTTGCTCTGTGCTGCACCCCAGTCTTCATAAGCCTTTGAGATACACAAGAAGAGGGCTAGATCCGGGAGAAATCTGACATGACCGGGAGATTATCAGAGATTACCTGGACATGTTTTTCAAAAGTAGCCAGTTCAGAAAACAACATACCAGCAACCAGGGCAGTGCAGGCCTGAGGTTTGCATTCCCAATACCCATCAGTTAGCATTGGGTCCCCCAAATAACCAAAGCAGGGATTTCCTTGGCACAGCCCAGGGAAGGAAAAAGCAAAGGGATTGTCCTAACAGCTGGAACTATTACCCACTGGAGATGGGACTTGAAAGAATTACTTTTCTTTGTGTGGGGGCGTTGACCAATGAGAGAACACAGTATTTGATTTTTTTTTAATTGCTGTTTTGGAAGTGAAAGAGGTTAATAACCACTTCATTTGTCAGACACTTGGTAAAGACTGGACCAAAGGTGCTAATTGGGGGCAACTTGTAATCAATTTCCTAGTCTTTTTGATATTAAAGGAAGACAAAGGATGTTTGAAGGGTTAAAAGGGGGGAGGGGAGCTAGCTGATTCCAGACCATCTAATTGATGATGCTGGTTATGACATTAATTAGGACAGTACTAAAGGGAGTAGGGTGGTTACCACTCCACCCTCCCCACTGAGGGAAAAGCAAAAACGGATCGTGGCCAACTGGGGCCACCTAAAAGTAGGGCTGGGGGCAGGAAGCCTCTGGACCAACACCGTCCAGCATGGTGGCCACCAGCCCGGGTGGCCAGTGCGATGAGAGGTGGTCCCAGCGTCTGCCCAGCATTTGGAAGGCAGAAAGGAAGACCGCCTTATCTGCTTTTTATACTGCCCACACACTGAACTAATCTTCCGGCTCTGTGGCATTAAATCAAGGCTCTTACTAACATTAAGTCCACCTGTTTCTCTTCACTGCTTCCTGCGGTTCCTAGAACAGGCCACTTGCATCTTGCGATTGGACTTGGCGGGGCGCGGGCGGTCGAGCGGGCGGGTGGCGGCCCCAGGCCCCCTGGGTGGGTGTCGCTTGGGGCGGGCTCCCTCCTCCCCCGCGCGGGCGTCTAACGTGTCGCCTGTCCCCGCAGCTCCCGCCGCCGCGCGCAGGTTCGGCGAGGACACCGCGCCGCCGCCGCCGCCGAGCTTCCAGAGCTGCGGCCGCTACTGCGAGGAGCCGGCGCCGGGCCCGGCCAAGGCCGCCCGGCAGGCCGCCCGGGACGGGGCGCGGCTGGCGCTGGGCCGCGCGGCCCCCGAGTGCTGCGCGCCGCCGGCCCCGGCGCCCCCGGGCGCGCCCGCGCAGCTCCCGCTGGTGCTGCTCAACTACCACCGCGTGCTGGCGCGGCGCGGGCCGCTGGGGGGCGCGGCGCCCGGCGCCCCCGGCCTGGCCTGCGGCCCCGGCGCCCCCGAGGCGGCGGGCGGCGCGCTGCGAGCCCGGGCCCCCGGCCCCGCCGGCCCCGCCGCCGCTGCCGCGCCGCCGGGCGCGCCGCGGCCGCACTACCTGGGCGCCTCGGTCATCATCACCAACGGCAGGTGACCCGCCCGGCCCGGTCGCCCGCGGGGAGAAGCCATAGGCCGGCCTCCTGGGCTCCCCGCCTCACCGAGTCCAGCGGGGCCGAGCTGTGTATGCACGGTTTAAATTAATTTATACAGAGACGACTATTTTACTAGAACTCCGCCGCCGACTTCTAGATTTTTTTTTTTTAACCGTAGATGCTATAAAAGCCCATGGAGAGGACTGAGACGCGGCGACGTCGGGGACACCCTGACTGCCCGACGTTTTGTTCTCCAAGAGCCGGGTTTTCTGAAAAGGCAACCGCCCAGGGGTGGCCCCAACTACTCTGTCCTTGGCGGGTGGGGACTTGGTTTCCTCGCCTAGAAATCAGGCCTGCGCGCCCCCGATGCTCAGTAACAGACTCGCTTTAGGGGGGCCGGGGTGGATCGCAGTTGTAACAACTGCAGACACCGTCCACTTTGCGGAGGTCACCCCACCCGAAGATGATCAGATAGATGGGCCAGCCCGGGAAGCCTCCTGTGTTCATTGCCCTTTTTAGGTTCTTAAGTCAAGGCAGAATGTGATGATTTAAGTTCCCTGAACGGACAACTCCGCAGTCTTCAAGTCATTCACGAGTCTCATTAAACGTTGTTTTCATTCAACCCTTGAATATAAACATCGACAAGCCGAGACCAAGGGGGTGAATGTGGGTGTGCTTCTCAAGTGCATTCACAAAGTTTTTATTCCCTCCTAACCCCGTGAACTCTTGAGAATAGCACCTTCAGAATATATTGAATAGGCATTAAATGCAAAAAATATATATATATATATAGCCAGATATTTTATGAGGGACAGGTGGATGATTTCCGTGCCCAATGGATTGGCTACCCCTGTCAAGTATGATGACAAGCAAAGTCCCTCTGGCCCACACAGACCTGTAATTCCCTAGGCTCGTGTTTGCTACAAGTAGTGCTAATAAAGTTAGTTAAATTGCATGTGCAATATGGAAACTTGTCAATGGACTGCTCCTCGCGGAAGAAAACATGCTAAAGGGATGTAACGAAAATGATGTACAAGTCTTCAGCATTTTCTGCATTTTCTACAGAGTAAGAAAACTCCATATGAACATGTCATGTGTGTAACAGGAAAACAGGAATCTTTTTATAAAGCACCAGCAGTGTTTTTAAAATAAACTACCATTAATTTTTATTTTTATACTTTTGCTTCAAGATTTTACTGTTTAAAAAATCCTGTCATGGCTCCGAAGTGGATCAGTGCGTTGAACCACACTTTTTCAATCTGCTCCTCACTATAAACACTCCCTCATTTTGCTGCTTTTTCAAAGATGGTTTACTTTTAGGAAACTATGTCCACCTTTCAGAGTGGAAAGGTTGCTCACCAGTGTCTTCAACTCACTTCCTAGAATCCGAGTGCACCTACATGTACTGTTTTCCAAATGTGAAAGGACATGCCGCCCAGCCAGTGTCACTCTGAGGACCTGCCTGCTTCCCTGGGATGGTTCAGTTGCCTTATGGTACAGTTTGCAAATTTAGGAACATGTGTTTTGAAGTGAAGAGGCGAGGTCAGAAGAATCCAATGTGTACACTTCTACACTGGGCTTAGCCATACCTCATGAGCAGCTTGCTCTGAGTATAGACACACAGAAAATAAGCCTGGGGTACTGCTTTTATGCTGTCGAGACCCGTAATTAAACCCGTGATTTCTGGAAGGTGCAGGTTTGATGAGCAGGACATTCACTTGACATTTTTCAATAAAGTACCATAAAATGCGTTTGTGTCTATCTTGTTATTAATCATTGGGGGCTGTATAAATAAATACAACTGTGAGGACTTCGGGAGCAGTTTAAGACCAAATGTTACTATCAGGAAAGAAAACCGTTATAGATTTATAAACCTTAACATAAATAAGCTTAATGATGAGGGTATGGTACTTGAAAAATAAAATATGTACTAGGAAAAACTGCCTTGCCTAAACAAACACTGCAGTTTTCATAACCTAGAACATGAAGGAAGATTCCCATGCAAGCTGGCTTCCAGGGGGACAGCAGCTCTGCGCAAAGTTAGCAGGGCAGTTACTACGGCAACCTGACACTGTTACCTCCGTCTTTTAGTCTGCACATTTAAGCTTGGGGATATTGTTTCTCGACTTCTGTGAGGCTCTGGAAGAGAAAGCGTGTTAATAAATATGCATGTCTTTCACAAAAAAAGAAAAATGTAGTGGTTCCTAACATGTTGACAAAAATGCCAGATGAAATGGATTTCAAAAATAAGCCCAGTTCAAGACTGGTTTGGCCCTCCTTCCACTGGGCCTCCAAGGGAAAAGAATTCCTTTATGTTTTTGGAAGCCCTTTCTAGAAAAGCCATTCCATTCATACCTTTGTAGAGAAGTGAACAGGGTGCTGCTTTGAGGAAATCTGTAAGAGCCTGTGTTTTCTGCTCCCTCATCCCCCATCCCTTTGATCATATTAAGTCCAATGGCCATGCCTTCCTCCCTTGGATCCTAAGAATGGGAGGTTTACTCCATCAATGAATCCTATATAAAGTCTACTGTAGTTTATGATGGCTCAGATGGTAAAGAATCTGCCTAAATGCAGGAGACCTGGGTTTGATCCTTGGGTCGGGAAGATTCCCTGGAGAAAGGAATGGCTACCCACTCCAGTATTCTTGCCTGGAGAATTCCATGGGCAGAGGAGTCTGGCGGGCTACAGTTCATGGGGTTGCAAAGAGTTGGACATGACTGAGCAACTAACACTTTCAAGATGGTTAAGGTAGACTGTGGGGGGCTGCTACAGATAAAAGAAAAATTTCAAATAAATTCCATAAAATTACTGTGGAAATTTTAGTGACTTGTAGCCCTTGAGTTATCGAAGATGCATTATTCAAGCTATTCCTAAACTTAAGTATGATAAATAAGGTCGAAATTTTGGGGAAGAACTGTGGAGACAAAAGTCAAGTAGTTCTCACAAAAGAGGAAGAACAACTGGACAAGAACAGAACATGTTCTTATATTTCGTGTTAAAATTTTTAAACTAAAAAATTTCCATTATTAAATATTTATCACTTTAGTTAAATTTTTTTGAACTTTTGGGGTTTGCTGACTTTCATTCTTTGGAGTAATATGACTTCTCTTTTGTATGATACATAACACATTTTTCACAACTACATTTTCAAAAACAGCAACCAGCTTAATACTTACACATACCTATTCCTTATGATGTAAAACTATTTATTTTTAAAAATGTTTAAATATGAATAAAAAATATTGTAATCAAAAGGAATTGCTTATTTTGACAAATGAAACATGGTAAAAATAAAAAGTAAGCCCAAACTACAGAGAAAGTCTCAAAGTTTATTTTGGTAGACGTGCTTTTTATAGGCATTGGTTTAAAGTAATTATGTTTCAGAGATGAGTCTTTGAAAAACTAAAAATGCAGAGGTTTAACGCTTTATTTCAAATATGCATAGTAGTTAGGAATACCGATTTCTCCATTCTTTGCCCATTAAGACCAAACAGATCTGCAGAATGTAAGCCTAAAATATCTCCTTTATGCATTCTGAAACAGTTGGCTGAGGCTGGCTTCTCTCCTGGTTCCCAGACTCGAGGGTGAGGGGTGCCTACATAGTCCTCCCCCTGTGTGTAGGTGGTGGGGGTGGGGGTGAGGGTGGAGGTGCATGGTACCCCAGGTGTGGGCCTGTGGACCCACCCCTCCTTGGACCACTTGCTCCCACATTGGGCAGTCTACTGTGCTGTAACAGAGAGCCCCTGGGGGACACAAATCCTTCCAACTGTGCCCCAGCACTGTACATGCTGCCAGGATGCCCAGTGCCGAGGAACGCTGCGGGGGCTGTGGGGGGGCGGGGCGGGCACAGAAAGCCCAGCTATTGCTAGGTCCTATTTTAGAGTTCCTCTGAAATTTGCTACCAGCCTGGAGGGGTTGACATCCTTCCTGCCTTTCACGTAACCTGGTAGATGCTCAATGCACAGCCTCTACACTAGGGCACAATTCAAATATCCCAAAAGCACAGGCCAATCCTGAGTTTAGGTGCTGTGTTTTAAAGATTAAGAGGAAAATGCGAAGTTTCTCGTTAAGACTTTAAAGCTCCTTGAGATCCTAGATAGCTGGGTGCATAAACAGCACCCAAATTGACGAGTGCAGTGTAGCAAGTTTTCCTAATGCTAACAGCTGTAAGCAAAATGCCTTTATTCAGCTGTTCTATAGGAAGCAGAATTTCAAAAGTCTTTGGTTCATCTGAGGCAAAGTCAGGTTTATGCAAAACGCAGCATCTGCTCCAAGTCTATTTTGCCTCCCTCAAGACAACCCGGTGTCGGCACAAGTAAGAAATAAGAAAAGTCTTGAAAGCACAGGGGCAAAGCGATACGCCCAGAGCATCTCCATCTGCTGTAACATGGCCACACTTCATTAGTTTTAATTTACCAAAAGGAAATTAAATGATAACATTATTTTTTCCCTAAAGCAGACTGTCTAGAGTAGGACTTCAGCTTAAAACAAATCATAGCATGTTTTTCATTAAATAACCCCCCAAAGAAATGCAAAAAGTTAACAATGGCAGCTCTGAGAGATGGCGTGCCTTATATTACAGAGTTTGAGAAGTCAAACTTGCAACATTAGCCTGAGAACTTTCTTCTTAATGATATTTTGCAGATGCCCTCTCCAGGGTGAGTCCATTTGGTAAATTTGGGGTGCTGTGGACTTCAAACTTTTATTTAGACTTGGGCATTTAGGAGAGAGTGTTTTGTTAAGAAAAATAATTCTAGTTGAAGTCTTATTTGCAAAAAATGACTTCTGAAATTTTTCAAGTTACATTTCCAAAATACACATATTGGGTTAGTGTACTTGACTAAACATGTTATTTTTTTCCTTCTATGGGGTTGCCTGTGCCTGGCTAAAGGTAGACAGATTTTTATACCGAAAATCACAACTTTCTGGAGTTAGCCTGACTGGGTAAAGCTGGGGAAAGACAGTGCTAGGGCACAATAAGCGGGTTCTGTTCAAAGCTGAGAACCTCATCAACTCTCCTTTCCACTAATTTCAGTTGGGACTGGCAGGAAGAGAGAAAAGTGGACAAAAAGTGGCCTCTTCAGGCTGAAAAGTAATGTGTATGAGGCTCAAGTTCAGTGGAGATAGGAGTTACATGGAAAAAGCATGGAATACATCTGGAAATAGCAAATGCATATCAAAAGGCTTCCTTTCTTTTGTTCTTTCATGGAGACCCATAGGGCATCAGATTTTGAACACCTTTTAAGACTTCACACACACATACACACACACATGCTCTTAACTGATGGTATGCAATAACAATAACTTTCTTGGCAATGCGAAAAGAGGGCAAAAAACTGTGACTTACAAATAAAATGCCATGTACGCCTATACTGTGTGCACTGCACAGTCCTGCAGGAATGCTCTGTATTTCAAAGCAAGCCCAAAGCTGGCTTAAAGCTCCAAATCCTCCTCTGCGTGTGGTATGAGAGCGAGACTTCATCTCCAGCTGTTGGAGCCAAATCACCCACCCTCACATCCAAGCATCCAATTACCTAATCAATGCTTTAAGGATCTTGAACTTGATCCCATCACGGCAGAATATTCAGTCAATTTAAACTTAGGAAAGCTCATTAATTAATGTCAAAGTAATTAACTGATTCCTTCTACAAGGTCATTACAACCAAAGCAGCTAGAGGTGCCTCTGTAGCCATGTAGACATTGCTATTGGACCACAAACCACCAGGCTGAGAGTAAGGCTTAGAAATCTACCTTCTCTTTTCTTCACTAAACAAACAAACAAACAAAAAATGATGACTAAGTACCAGTGTGTGTTCCTATAGGAAAACACCTCCCTAGATTCTTGTAAACAGTGTTGCCATACTCGTAACTCACCAATGACCAGGGCCTGAAAGCTTTTTTAAGAAACCTTTTTAATAGTCTAGGGATAAAGATCTTCACTGGGCTTCCCAGGTGGCTAGTGGTAAAGAATCCACCTGCCAATACAGGAGATGCAAGAGAGGCGGGTTCAATACCTGGGCTGGGAAGATCCCCTGGAGGAGGGCATGGCAACCCACTCCAGTATTTTTGCCTGGAGAATCCCACGGACAGAGGAGCCTGGTGGGCTACAGTCTATAGGGTTGCAAAGAGTTGGACATGACTAAGTGTGCCCAAAGATCTCCACTACTGGGAAAACGTGAATTATTCCCTTGCTGTTTCCATGTAAAAACTGTTTTCTTTTGTTTTTTTGCCAATTAACACACATCCAATTTCAAGAGGGGAGAACAATTTCACATCTATGGCAGGTCTTTACCTGAACTAAATCTTTCCAGCAATCGACCCTCTACCCTGAACAAAATTTAAGAATGAACAGGTTAATTGGAGGGAGAAAAAAAAATCGTCAACAACTCTGATTTAGTTTTCCGGCTCCACGGGCTAGGAAAGGCGGCAGAAATCCAAGGGGAAGGCTCCCACCGTGGTTCCGCCCTTCCGTCTGTCTGTCAGTCCCCAGCGGGGACTACCGCTGTTTGGGGACAATGAGGTTTTTCAGCATGTCAAAGGAGTTGCCGTCAGGATGGACCGTCACCACGTCGCCGTTTTCCTGGTGGACCAGAAGGAACCCAGAGTCATCCAGGCCAACGATCCACACCTTTGGTCCCTCAGCGCTTCCCAGGCGGACTTGCTGAGCGCTGAAAAGGAAGAACAGCCTTCAGTCACTGGGACACGTGACAGGCAGCGGTGGCTCGAGACGATTAGTTAAGTAATCACCCATTAAGGGAAAGGAATGGGAAAGGATTCGGGGCTGGTGGCAGAGAGGAGGCTGGGCTGGATGCAGTTAAAATGCAACTGGGTCTGAGCTCTGCCTTTCACTGGTCCCGCCTGAACTGTCTTGGTGACTACCAGAATATAACCAAATCCAACAGGGAGTTAGGAATTGCTTCTCTTGCAAACACTGTCACTCCTAATTCTGATCCTCCGGGAGGGTTTTTTGCACCACTTCCCTCACCCTCTAGCACTTTTAAAGAAACTCTCCAGGCTTTTTGGCTGAGATGAGATTGGCCTCTTTCTGGCTGTTATGAAAAGAAGACTTTTATCGAGTTGGGGTGCATCGATTACAAGTGAAACGCATGCTAATTCTACTTGTTTTCAATATTTTTCTAAATGCACCTACTGAGTTATAGCCTTCTTAACAGATTTAAAAGTATAGAATGTGCACCTCCCCCATTTTTATTTTGAAGAACTTCAGACCTACAGAAAAGGGGGAACATAGTACAACGAACCTCATATGCCCTCTTCACTTATACTAACTGATAACATTTTCCATATTTGCAGTTTTTCCTCAGTGTGCACACACTGTTTTGGGGGGGGGGGTTCCTGAAATTTAAAAATAAGTTGTAGGCATCATGACACTTTAAATATTTCAGCATGTATAAGAATAAGAATGATCTTCTTCTTAAATCCAGAATATCATTATCACTCTCAAGAAATGTGATCTTGATACATTATTGAATATCTGTCCCTGTGCAAATGTCCCCATCATCCCATTAATATCCTTTGTAGGTACTCCCTCCCTTCCAGGATCTGATTATGAATCTCATATTGCATTCAGCTGTCATGCCTCATGAGTCAAATCTCAAAAATCTCCCACCTTTGTTTCTAAGACCTTGACACTGTTAAAAGGTAGAGGCCCCTATTGGTCAGCATCAGTGCTTTTCAAACTAAAGTGCCTGAGAGCTTGCTGGAGCCTTTGTTAAAACAGGAATGCTGGGCCCCAGCCTCAGGGGAGGAGTCAAGAATTTGCATTTCTACATGTACATTACCATATGTAAAATAGACAGCTAGTGGGAAACTGCTGTGTAACACAGGGAGCTCAACCTGGTGCTCGGTGACAACCTAGAGGGTGGGGGGTGGGAGGGAGGTTCAAGAGGGAGGGGACGTATGTATCCCTGTGGGATACATAGGTATGCATACAACATGAATGTTGTATGGGAGGAACCAACACAGCATTGCAAAGCAATTATCCTCCAAATAAAAAATTTTTAATAAAAGAAACAGAAGTCAGCAAAGGAGAAAAATAGAATTTGAACACGGAAAAAAAAAAAGAATCTGTGTTTCGAACAAAGTTCCCAGGTAAGGCTGAGGCTGGGAGGTCTCCCTTTGAAAATGATAGGTACCGAGAATGTTCCACAATTTACGATTTGCCTGTTGCCTCACAATCAGATTCGGTTTAAACACACACTGGGGCAGGAAAGTCTTCAGTGATGCGGTGTCTTTCCCAGCGCATCCCACCAGGAGGCACGGGGTTGCCCGTTTGTCCCCATTCCTAGGGATGCTCACTCGTTCAAGGTGGTATCCCCCAGGTTTATCCACCAGTCAAAGAGAATTACCCAGACCCGCGTTTAGTTTCTCGCTTTAAGATGTTAACCTATTGACTTAGCAAAGGGATTTTAAGAGGATGCAGACAAGCCAGCACTGACCTGTGTACCCAGTATTTATAGTAGAGAGGAAGAACGCCGTTGGGCCCCTGGTCCTGAAACGTGTCGATCAGCTTCTCCAGCACGGTCGCCGTTCGGGCGATGAGACAATCGGCTCTTAAGGGCTGTAGCTCTGCCCCGTGTTCCTTATTGTATTCTGTGATGAGATCATTGATGCATATGGTAGGGTTGCTGTTGGTCACGTTAAATCCACAGCCTGAACGGAGAGAAACAATGGACAAGGTGAGCAGCTCAACCTACTGACGACATCACACGTCTCTCTCGACTGCCTGGAAAAAGTTACAGCTTTTATGCTCAACTTGCTGCTTCCTTGTCCTCATTTTGAGTTTTTTTCTTGCCTCTGGCCAGTTAGAGAAGGACTTACATCTCAGAGTCCATCTTCCTTTTTCATCCTTCCCTTACTATCCTCATCAAACCAGAGTCATTCCAAACGTATTACACATTAGTTGGGGGGAAAAAAGCCATTCACACTGGATTCAATTAAGCAGAAAGGGATGAACAGCACAAACCAGAGTTGCTTCTGAAGCGATCCCTCCTGTGGTCTAGCCAAGAATTGGAGCTCGGCGCTGAACCCGGGGTAAAATAAAATCTCTTGTTTCTTTTCCTACTTGAATAACAGAACACATGCTTGAAAATAAAGACTTTTATTCAGGTCTTAAGGAGTAAACTCTGGATTCAGAGACTTCCAACCTCGATCATGGCATAACCCCAAACACATCTTTTAATGCTTTATCGTTGCAAGTCTTTGGTGCTAGGGTTACGCTGCTGGCAGAGGGCCAACCCATGTTCAGTGGCTCTTTCACAGGCCCCTAAACCAAGGCTTCAGGAGAGAGTTACCGGCTTATCTCTGTCTTTACTTAACACTGCTGTTCTCTGCCGGGTAGGGGTGAGGGGGTTCTTCAGAAAAGCTGAGACTTAGTTTTCAGTAGGGCCCTGAATCAACCTCAAAGAGGGCTTCAATAAGAAGTGAAATACTGCAAGAACTAGGCAGTGAGCCGACCGTTTTTCCAGGGCCTCCGAGAAGAAAAGTTCCCCAAATACTTGTCTTAGATAGAACAATGACATTCACAATAACAGTACATTTTGGTAAATGTTCTGAGCTGTTTTCAGTATGAAGGGAAGGCTTGGCTGGCCCCAGATTATTATTACTATTTTTTTAAAAATATACTGGCTACTAAAATACAAAGCAATGTAAATGACACACCTGGAAAAAAACAAACAACTACAAAAGCAGGGAAGAATTTGCAGTTGTTCGTTTGTGCTTTCATCAACAACATACACAACAGCGGAAGTGCCTATGCCAGTATAAGGCATTCCACTAAGTGTATGCAGCACTGAAACAGCTCCCCTGTACCCAGAAAATGCACGGTCCTGGGGAAAGAGCCATGTGGACTGTCAACTTAGGCTATGTCTTTCTAAGGACCAGCAGGCACCCCTGATGGTGACTTTGAATCTTTCCCCAAAGATGCCCTCTGTGCCCCCTGCCCACCTCCCGTAGCCTTAAGACGTCCATAAAAGCTATGGATTCTCTCTGCAGAAAAAAGTTTCATTTTCCCCTCACTGACAGAGAATTCCTCAGCTCCCTGAAGCCATCACTTGTCCCTATTCGGAAACTCTGTATCCAGCCCAGTTACTCATTTACACATGGGAGATGGAGCCTGGAGGGGAGGAAATAACTTCCCTAGAATAACACTGCCAGTTGGCAGCAGCGCTGGAAACACACGCCGTGTCTTCTCTGCTGGGCACTTCCCACACACCATCACACGTTTTCTGTCCATTGCTGATTTCTGAACCCCACTCCAGTTCCTCTGGGCATTAGGGAGAAGGTGACGCTTGGATGACCAAGGACGTAGGAACTTCTCGAAGTGCTTCTAAATCCACCTCCTTGCCTGATGAGGATGTGCTGACGTGAAACGGGGACTCTTTACCTCACCCTGACCAGCCTGGAGTGTCTTCTGAAGGTCAGTTCAGTTCAGTCGCTCAGTTGTGTCCGACTCTTTGCGACCCCATGGACTGCAGCATGCCAGGCCTCCCTGTCTATCACCAACTCCCAGAGTTTACCCAAATCCATGTCCATTGAGTCGGTGATGCCATCCAACCTTCTCATCCTCTGTCATCCCCTTCTCCTCCTGCTTTCAATCTTTCCAAGCATCAGGGTCTTTTCAAATGAGTCAGCTCTTCACATCAGGTGGCCAGAGTATTGGAGTTTCAGCTTCAACATCAGTCCTTCCAATGAACACTCAGGACTGATCTCCTTTAGGATGGACTGGTTGGATCTCCTTGCAGTTCAAGGGACTCTCAAGAGTCTGAAGGTCAAAAGGAAGGCAACTTTTCCATGGCCTGGGAAGGTCAGATTAAGAACGCAAGGACACCCATCCTTGAAATTAACTTTCTTTTTTATTATCAAATAACAAAGTGGATATTTCCATCATTTCTAATTCAACAAGAAGCGGGAGTGTAGAGAAGTGTAAGAATACGCCTGTTTGATGAGACACCCATGTGGTGGTTTCCACAACCAGAGGTACAAACACTAAATTCTCTGAAGGGCTTTCCACCCACCTGGCCTGTTCTGCACACATATTGTGTTCTATACGTCAAAGCTCAAAGAAAAAGAAATCCCAGATGATAATCCACTCCCCTCGATGGAGCCACGTGCGAGCCATTTTATTTCTATTAATCTAAAAATTCTGCGGGTAAGGGCTTTAAAAACTTACCTATAAGTATATAAAATGTTTCTCCCATAAGTGTTGAGTTAACCAAAACTCCACCAAGCTTCATGAGGTCACTGTAATAAATATCATTGGGCCACTTCACTCGCAAATTGATATCCTAAAAGAAAAACCTGCATATTAATCAAGCAGTCTCAAGACACAAAGGGTCTGGGAGAGGTCGTCCAACTTAAAAAAAGAAAAAACAAAGATGAGTAGAATACTCTAGAAACGGAGGGAATAGGGAGTCTCATCCCCTCTTCTTTTTCAGACAGCTCACCACCTCTCTGGAGCAATACTTAAAGTAGTCAAGTGCCCAGCGGGGCTAGAGGAAGGGGACCTAAAGAACACAGGAGTCCCAGTCATCTCCTCTCCCTCATCACTGCGTATCGTCACCAGAAACACTCTGAAGATGCCCATCTTGGGAATTAAGTTCATTATCCCAAGATCAACAACCACGGCACAGGGGACCATCATGCTAGGGAGGAGGGTGGGGGGTGGGGCTGAAGGCAGACAACAATACTCTCGGGGGCTCTTTTTCCTTAAGGAGCTACTGCTCAAGAGTGAAGGACGGCCCTGAACTAACCAGAGTCAGGCAGCAATGTCTTGAGTAGAACGCTATGGAGATACACAGGAGCAACTCATTTTACCGAGTCATATCACATCATGTATGGATGTGCAAGTTGGACTATAAAGAAAGCTGAGCACCAAAGATTGATGCTTTTGAACTGTGGTGTTGGAGAAGACTCTTGAGAGTCCCTTGGACTGCAAGGAGATCCAACCAGTCCATCCTAAAGGAGATCAGTCCTGAGTGTTCATTGGAAGGACTGATGTTGAAGCTGAAACTCCAATACTCTGGCCTCCTGATGTGAAGAGCTGACTCATTTGAAAAGGCCCTGATGCTGGGAAAGATTGAAGGCAGGAGGAGAAGGGGATGACAGAGGATGAGATGGTTGGGTGGCAACACCGACTCAATGGACATGAGTTTGGGTAAACTCCAGGAGTTGGTGATGGACAGGGAGGCCTGGCGTGCTGCAATTCATGGGGTCACAAAGAGTCAGACACGACTGAGCGACTGAACTGAACTGAACTGATTAGAGGATACTGAGTTTACTAGTCTCCATGAAGTGCCAATGGTCAACCTAGGTAACAGAAATAGAGCGGTCCAGTGGCCTGCTGCCTGTCCATCCTGAGGGACGTGGCCTGGGCAAGGCTGCCTGTGCCCTCCGGGGAATGGCCCAAGAGTAGACACTGCCTTGAACTGGGCCACCTGGAACCCCACCTCCTGCCGTCACTGGGAAGTTGAGGCACACAGGCTGGGTGCCCAAGGTTTGTTCAGGCCTATAAAAAAAGCCTTTTCACCAGAAAACACTACAGACAAACAGACTCATCCAGCCAATGTGCTTCAGTCAAAAAGAAAGAAAAGAAAGGCATGCCTTTATTAGGACATTGGACACATCTCTCAACAGCACAGAAAGGGAATTCTGGGAAACGAACACATTCCAGCAAGCCCGAAGCAGCCATCAACCTGATGGCACTTTTAAGACTCCAGGAGCTCTCTGCTGCCAGCTTCACAAAAAGCAGGCTGAGGCTCCGTGCACAGCAGCCATTTAGACACACACCCGTGCTACAAACACGCCTGAACGGAGAAACGCATGCATGGCAGGGATATATCAGTGATGAACTGCACATACCTGGTACCCAGGGATGGATCTTACTGCCTCTACGACGGCCAGGGACATCAGATGCTGGACAAATGGAATCCTCTGTCCCAGCGGGGATCTCAGTGGGATGCAGACCAGCAGGGTGGAAAGGGCGCATCCCAAGGGGCTCAGCCAAGCATTCTTTCCCCGCCCTGGAACACAAACCCCGTCAGAAACTGGCCATCCCGCCCTGTGAGCAGACTGAGATGCACACAATGCCGGGAAATATGTGGAGGGCTCACAAACACAAACGGAGGAGCTGTCCCGCTGGAGCAAATCGAGATTGATGAAAATGCTTGGAGATTCTGGGGTTAACTCAACAATAGAGGAGCTCTTTAAAATCTGAAGCTCTGTGGCTGAACAAGTTTCTGATAATTAGCATAATGTTCTGCCTCGTATCATCCACGCTTTGATGATTCAAAGTCTTACACAGTGTCTGAACATCACCCTCAGTTTAATTCTCACCATATGGCAATGCAGGCAGAAATAGGGACAGTGGGGAAATGCGACCGAACCTACACTGATCCAGGAGAGGTCCTGGAAGCCACTTTTTTAGAAGCGATCCCAATTGAGATGGTCTCCAGTACTCTTGCCTGGAAAATCCTCTGGACAGAGGAGCCTGGTAGGCTGCAGTCCATGGGGTCGCTAAGAGTCAGACACGACTGAGCAACTTCACTTTCACTTTTCACTCTTATGCATTGGAGAAGGAAATGGCAACCCACTCCAGTGTTCTTGTCTGGAGAATCCCAGGGACGGCGGAGCCTGATGGCCTGCCGTCTATGGAGTCGCACAGAGTCGGACAAGACTGAAGCGACTTAGCAGCAGCAGCAGCAGCATAAAACCATACAATTGTACACTTTTAAGTGGGGGGACTGGATGGTATATAACTTATAGCTTGCTGTTATTTATTTTTTTTAAAGGAAGCTGAATTTGAAAAATGATTCCTGATATTAACTCTGAGTTATTTTTCTTAAAAAAGAAGTTGAGGAAATAAAATAATCAAAACGATAGGTATAATATAATTTCTTCCCTGGCTCTTTTTTTTTTTTTAAACTACCTTATTGAGCACCATAGCCTTGAATACGGAGAAGGCAATGGCACCGCACTCCAGTACTCTTGCCTGGAAAATCCCATGGATGGAGGAGCCTGGTGGGCTACAGTCCATAGGGTCACTAAGAGTCGGACACAACTGAGCAACTTCACTTTCACTTTTCCCTTTCATGCACTGGAGAGGGAAATGGCAACCCACTCCAGTATTCTTGCCTGGAGAATCCCAGGGACGGCGGAGCCTGGTGGGCTGCCGTCTATGGGGTCGCACAGAATCGGACACGACTGAAGCGACTTAGCAGCAGCAGCAGCAGCAGCCTTGAATAAAATAAATTTTTTTTTTCTTTCTTTGAGTTATGTTCAAAAGACATGCTCAGGAGAAAGAAGTGAAAACAGTAGATTTCTTATTTCATTGCTTCTTCTGGGAAAGGCATAAGAGCCTCTGAGAGTTAAAAGTTGGGGGTCTGCCTGGTACCTGCTGGGGGTGGGGAGGGGCAGGGGGCAGTAGCCCACATATGACCCCTGAGCAGGAATAATCTGCTTGCGGCTGGACCCAAGTGGATTCTGGGAGGATGTGGGCTCCTGCCTCTGAAGGTCAGCAGGGGCTGGAAGCTCTGGACAGCCCCTCTGCTCCTTGGTGGTCACTCTGTGAACAGGCACTGACCATTGATTGGGGGCCCACTCCATGCAAACTCCAGTGCCAGCCAGGGTGGGGGCTGGCAGATGAAAGACCCCCCCCCCAATGTGACACTCGGTATAGACACGAAAGGCACCTCCCAGAGAACCTTCGGGAAAATAAATGTCTCTCTAACATAGTTATTATTCACACACTGCAACACCTAGAATGTCAGAAAGAGGAATTTACAAGATGTAGGTAAAAGAACGTTAAAACCATCACAGGCGGATGTCAAGTGATTTAATAAACATCTTGGTTTGAGGGAACACTTGAGTTCTACTGAAGTTCGGTCTTCTAATCAATTTCCCTTCCTCTTCCTCCATTTTAGGGCAATGTGAAAACAAACAGCTTCTAACTTGAGTCATCTCGATGATCAGCATGTGCAATCAATTGGCTCTCTGGCCACGAGAGTCACAGATTTTAGAAAACAAAAACAGAATCAGTAAGAAGAGATGACTGACCTTTGCCCTGCGTCTGGCGGACTGCGATGGCTATTAAACCCATTTCCTGCGGCATCTCAAACATCAACCTGCAAACGATGGGAAAGACCGGTCAGCCAGAACTGGGACACGACATGGGAACCTATGGCTCAAGGTGGGGGACGCTGTTTGCTTTCATTCTTGAATGCGTTAATAAGGAAGGGCCGTCTTCCGGGTTTCAAGGGATACTGAGCCCACTCCCAGCTTCTGGAGTGAGAGTGATGGAAAAGGGATGCAGGAAACACCATTTAATAAGAAAAAAAGGTGGACTGGGGGTGGGGCACGTGTACCTGCCCAAGCTATCATTCAGTTTATTCAAGACATTTTTAGGTTATATTTCTTCAGGATATCCTATCAAATTCCTCTTTCCCGCGCTGAGGTGGTGTCCCCTTCTGCAAGTGACAACTAGCAATTCCTGACATTTGTTTCTACTTACGGCGCGTTTCTGTCTGCACACTGGAACATAATCATAACAGAAGTTTCTGATTATTCGGAAAACTAATATGGTGGCAATAAAGCTGTTTAAAAGACACACTATCCCCCGAGAACTAATTATGTTTTAACTATAGTAAATAAATCTACACCTTCTGAGAACTCAGGAGAACGTTGGATCCTTGTAGGCTTGAGTTCTGCTTTTAAAACGGCTTTTATTTAAAAGAATACAAACTTCCCTTTGGGAGAAGGGTAGAAATGTGCACTGTATCTCCAGCAAAAGAGTCAACATAAACTTTTTTTTTCCACCCAAGAAAAGGAAAGGGGGGGGGAAAGCTCCTCACTCTGAGAATTTCCTCCCAGCTCCATTCTACGTATTTAACTCACACTGGGAAGGTTTCCTCTGCATCCCCAGAAATGAGCAGGCATAGCCCTCAGTGTGTGCTTAGTTGCCTCAGTCGCGTCTGACTCTTTGCGACCCCATGGACTGTAGCCCGCCAGGCTCCTCTGTCCCTGGGATTCTCCAGGCAAGGACACTGGAGTGGGTAGCCATGCCCTTCTCTTGGGGATCTTCCCGACCCAGGGATCAAACCTGTTGTCTCTCTCTTACGTCTCTTGCACTGGCAGGCGGGTTCTCTTCCACTAGTGCCACCTTGGAAGCCCCCTAGCTCTCAGTAGGATTTATTAAACAAAGTAAAAAATCAGACCTGTCAGTGCAGCTGCCAGGATGTCTCTGAAATAACTTCCTAGGGGTGAGGGGAGTAGCAGGGGCAGGGGTGACAGCGAGGTGGCACTCTGTTCCGAGGGTGGTTTCCACAGCATCCCTGCACTGAGAACAGGGACCACACTCGGAAAGTGTTTCCTCCTCTCCGTCCGGCTCGGGAATGGAGTGGAGCGTTAGACACAGTGAGAGAAGGAAAACACTTAAAGGCCAAAACACGCAGAGCGCCTCTCTGTGACCCTGGTGGGCAGAGCCTCTAGGTGCCCGGGTGCAGTGAGGGGGAGCCCTTGGCTGGCTAAGACGAGCCCAGCCACCCCGGGCAGGGGCCGGGCTGGGCCGACAGGCACAGGGTATGCCAGCGAGCAGGCAGCCCCCTCGTCTGGGTGCCAAGCCCACTTCCATCTCACATGAAATACAGCTCCAGAGGTATTTCTCTTGGACACCATGAATAACCCATTGAGATCGGCTCTGCTTATACGCTGCTGGGCTCCAAGAATAAAGCGTCCTTTTCTTGCGTGGAAAATCCAAAGAAGGAAGCTTTGTCCACGCGGGGAGCTAACACTGTCTTCTCTGGCTCAGCAGAGAGACCCAGCCACCTTCACCCGGGCTCTGAAGGCTGCCGGCTCTGGGGTGGGAGGGACACCTAACGAAGTTTTCTATGCAAAGGGGATGGTGTGGGGTGATTTTGAGCATGTGAGCAGATTGCTAAGGCTCTTTCCATCTTGGATGTTCTGTAAATAAACAGGTAGATGGTAGATAGTCATGTCTAGAGACAGCCACAGTGATGGTGGAATTAGGCATGGGGAGGTGGGAAGGCTCAGAAACCAAACACAGGCTTCCAGAACAAAGAAAAATGATTAAAGGAACGTACACACTAAACTGCTGGAGGCTTGGCAACAGTGAACAGGGCATATTGATGAGAAGACTGAGCTTGTGAAGCTGAAGGCCAAGTGGAAATTCTGCAAGGAGGGAAACAATGAAGTGAGGGAGGGGGAGGGGATGGGTAATGCTTAGTTTGAGCCAGGTGAAGACCACTAGGTTTATTTGTGCGATCTGAGATAGCTCTGGGGCCGAACCACATGGCTCACGGTCCACAAAGAAGCATTTATGAACTTTGGCAAAATGGAAAATTTGCATCTCTGAAGGTGGAGTCGCTAGGTTGCTTTAGCAGAAAGGAGACACCCTAAGTGCATTTCTAACCCGAGCTGATGTTGTTCTGACAAAAGGAAACAGAAAAAGCGCGGGAAGAGGGAGGGGGGAGGGGAGCAGGTTATATAACGACCATCTCCCCACCTCTGTGGTTTTTTTCTTTGTCGGAAAAGGCTGTTTAATAAACGGTTCCTGTGATCAGCAGCCAGGGGCAGGCACTGGGTACCACCGGGACACGGGAGAAGACTGCTCTGTTTTGGTGCTCTTCCCTTCTAGCTCAGCGATAAAGAATCCGCCTGCCAATTCAGAAGACGCGGGTTTGATCCCCGGAGCAGGAAGATCCCCTGGAGAAGGAAATGGCAACCCACTACAGTATGCTTGCCTAGGAGGTCCCATGGACAGAGGAGCCCGGTGGGTTACCCTCCAAGGGGTCACTAGAGAGTCGGACACGACTTAGCGACTAAACAACAGCAGCTTCGGGCTGAAATATGCGGAGCCCCAAGGCTCACCTGGCAAACAGGACAGTGCCCAGACAACCTTGTTACTAAGGACACATCGCAGTTCCCACTGCGTGCTCCCCCAGCCAGAACACCCTGAATTTCACGTGGCTGTGGGAATGTCAATGATTAAGTTTCAATGATTAAAGCTAACCTAGAAGACAGACAAGTGTTAGCTAGTGAAAATTCTGAGTGAACAGAAGTTTACGTTCAGAGTCAAGTCAATGCACTTTGAGGAGTCGATCCTAAAGAAACAGTCCACACTCGCCACAGTGCTACAGAAGTGAAAATGTGGAAAAAACGCGAAGAGTTCACTAGGGAAATGAGGTCGGCGGAATAATCTGCAGCCATCATAAATGATAGTTATGAAGATTACATAACAACACAGAAGAAATGCTTGCAATAGAATTTTCAGTTTTAAAAAACAGGATATGAAACGTACATATACTTTTACCCCAACTATGTAGAATTCACAGAAAAGCGAGGGAGGGAGATTCGACAAAACAAAAATTGTGGCTATGTTAGGATGATTTTATTTTTTAAATCTTCTTTAAACTGACTGCTTATCTGTTTTTAAAAAAAAAAATTTTTTTTTAATTGGAGGATACTTGCTTTACAGTTTGTGTGGTTTCTGCCGTACAACAACATGAATCAGCCACAGGGACACACCTGTCCCCTCCCTCCTGCGCCTCCCTCCCACCCCATCCTACCCTCTAGGTTGTCACCGAGCACCAGGCTGAGCTCCCTGTATTACACGCAACTTCCTATTAGCTATCTATTTTACATATGGTAACGTATATATCAATGCTCCTTTCTCAGTTCATCCCACCCTCTCCTTTCCCCACTGCATCCACAAGTCTGTTCACTGTGTCTGAGTCTCTATTCCTGCCCTGCAAATAGGTTCATCAGTACCATGTTTCTAGATTCCATATATGTGTGTGTTAATATACGACGTTTGTTTTTCTCATTCCACCTCACTAGAACTGACTCAAATTCATTCCTTTTTATGGCTGAGTAACATTCCATTACATATATACACACTACAACTTCTTTATCCATTGATGACTGCTTGCATTTAATTTGAAAATTATTTTGAAAAATTTGGGGGAAAGAAGCATGGCTTTGTTTTGTTTTGTTTTTTTTAGAAGCATGGTTTTTATGTTTAGATATAATATTTGTTGGCAACCCACTCCAGTATTCTTGCCTGGAGAATCCCATGAACAGAGGAGCCCCGAGGGCTACTGTCCACTGGGTCACAAAGAGTCAGACACAACTGAAGTGACTTAGCACACGAGCATTTGTCAATATGTCAGAGAATAGGACTAAAAGACCGGCTTTAAAAATAAGATAATAACAGTCACCTGTAGCATTCATTTTATTATAACCAATGAACAAGACCTTATTTAATTTGTAACTAATGAGCAGAAATTCTTAAACCCAGTCTGTTCATATGCAATGAGAGCCTTAAAATTTTTATACCTTCTCACCCAGTGACTCTATCCCTAAGATTGAATTCTAAGGAGTAATCAGACAAGGAAACAATAATTAAGGAACACAGCTATTTCATCACAGCATTGCACAGTGAAAAAAATCATAAATAGTACAAACAGTCCACAATAGAGGAACGAAAAAAAATCATAGTATCCCCAACATGAAAAAATATCATAAAGTCATCAGTGATACAGGCCAATGTCCACGGAACACCATTAGAAGATTTAAAGAGTGCGGAAATTCCAATATGCAGCATGATTGCACAGGTGCCTTAAAATATACTTTTAAAAATTATTAGGAAATATACCAAAATATTAGCTGTGGTTACTTTAAGTTATGAGTGTAGTTACTGGAAAAACACAGGAAAGTACAAATCAGAAGAGTCATCCAAAGAAGTCCTTCTTAGAAATGCATATTCTTCTATACTTTTCCTCTTAAAAACTACGACACACACACATACACACACAATATATATTATACAAAATATTTTCTGATGATTGGAAGGGATTGCTCATTTTGGATCTTCTTTCTTTCCTTCTTTCTGGCTGCACCAACCAAGGAACTCATGCTCCCCTTGCAGTGAAAGTGGAGTCTTAACCAATGGACCACTAGGGAAGTCCCCGAACTCTTAAAATGAAGTAGATATTTAGTTATGGACATTTTTATTTTGTTGATAATAATAACAAAGGCTGAAAAACAACATCATGATATGATCCCACCTAAGTAAGCTATGTATTCCTATGTGCAATCACAGACAAATACAGGAAACCTATTAACAATGGTTACCTCCAGAAGGTGGATGTAGAATTATATCATGGTTTTAGTTTCTTCATTATGCTCTTCCATGTAATCTCTGGGAGTTAAGATTCCAAGTGGTTTCTAGTTTCATTATATTTGTCCGAATTTTCCACTATTTCTATACTTAGAGTGCATTCATTTCATCATCAGGAAAAAAAATGGTTTTTCAAATGTAGTACATTGGGAACACCAACCATTATATCTGAGCATCACTGTTTTTAAAAAAAAGTTAAAAAGCTAAAATTTAAGGATTTTTTAAAAAACAGTTCACTCTAACAGTACAATCAATTTTTTAAAAAGTTGCCTTCTATGCAAGAATGCACAGTATTGTTTTTGGAAAGAAAATGAGTAGTGTTTTCCGCTCCCAAGAACGCATATACTGGAGCAGGGAGGGTGGTAGGGCTCTGCCGTGCACAGGCAGATGGTCTAGGGTGAAAGGTGCTGGACCCTGGACCAGTGACTGCAGAACAGAGAGCTAGGCATTTGGGGGCAAAGCTGAGACCGACAGTCCCAGAGGAGCGCGGTGTTATCCAGGGACCAGGGGGTTACTGCTCCTGGAGGGAAAGGAGAGTTTCCTGCGGAACTGGAGAAACGCCGTGGCACAAGTGACTCAGGACAGGGGACAGATCCGGAACTGGAGAAACGCCACGGCAGAGGTGACTCAGGACAGGGGACAGATCCGGGTTCGAACCCCAGTGGTGACATGAACTAACACTGGGTGACGGCTCCTCCTCTCTCCATCGCTCAGTTGCCTAGGAAACGGGACACGTGGTGCAGTCTCAGGCCTCGTAAGAATGAAGCGTGAAGGAATACGCAAGATGCTCGGTCACAGGGTCGGTGCTTAAAGCATCACTTTCTCTTAGTTGTAGATCCCAGAACTTCTTACTTCCAACACAGAGGACGGCCTCACATTTCCTCCTCTTGGGGATAAGGAGGGTGGTTAGGGAGAAGAAGGGGTAATGTCTAGAGGTAATGTCTCTTCCCCAAACCTCTCGCCCCCTCTCCCATCTCTCTTACACACACATACTAACCCGATCTGAAGCTGGGCTAAAAAGCATTTAGATTCACACTTACAGCTAGGTTGCAAAAAATCTTCATTTCCAGTTTGAGGGTCTCCGAACGCACTTAGCAAAGGTATAAACGGTTGGTTGAACTAGCTATTTGACTTTTTAAAGATAATACGTTTTTAGGATATTGCTTTTAGAGATAACACATTTTGTAGGTTACCGCTTACAAATAACTTTGGTCAGTGATGCACACAGGCACAACAGGTTTACTACTGTAGTTCTTCCGTTATCTTCTGGATTTGACATTTAAAGCTACCCGTCATCAATCTACCTTTCTGGAATGCTGTCAAATAAGTAAGCTCTAGATCATATTCCCTCCGCCGTGTCTTGCTGTATAACAGGAGGGCACTTATTTCAGTTAGAGGCAGAGTGGGAATGCGGACTGCCCAAGAGTAGGACCATCACGCCTCCCCCTGGGTGTGCCCCAGAAGCAGAGGCCCCACCTGTCCTCCTGTTGAAGGATGTCTGGGGGTCAGCTGCTCTGTTAGGGTTCCATATCTCCTAGCAGCCCAATCATTCATAGGGTTTTATCTAACCTTCCCCATTTCCAACCTCATACAGAGCAGCATCTACTCTACTGCCAAATCACTTAACTGCTCACAGGGAGGGTGTCCTGTGGACTCAGCTTTCAGACTGAGACACCTTCCTAGTCCATCAAGCATTTATTGCTTTTGGTCTGTATTACTCAAGATAAACTCAAACCACTGTTTCTTACCCCTGACATTGAGCCATAAATACTGGATGTCTGAGCATCACCTCCATGGACAGAGGAGCCTGGCAGGCTTCGGTCCACGGGATCAAAAAGAGATAAGACATGATTTAGTGACTAAACAGCAACAGCAGTAAGAAGCCTCACCTGCAACCTTAGACCAGTACTGTCATAGAATTCACAGGGGCATCCCTGGTGGCTCAGAATGTGGTCAAGAATCTGCCTGCAATGCAGGAGACACGGGTTTGATCCCTGGTTGGAGAAGATCCCCAGAGGAGGAAATGGCAACCCACTCCAGTATTCTTGCCTGGGAAATCCCATGGACAGAAGAGCCTGACGGGCTATAGTCCATGGGGTCACAAAAGAGTCGAACATGACTTCATGACTAACAACAACAACCTCTCAGGCCAAGCCTCCAAGGCAGTCCTGATCCCAGATCCTCAGCATAAACTTGCCACCACACATGGGAACTCGGACCATGTCCTAACCCCTCCACTAGGAGTCCCCAGATCACAGCAAGCATCTTCTCAACGCTCCTCTCAGGCTGATCAGAGTCCATCATCTTCAGCTGGAGCAATCATCATGGCTCACTTACCCCAACAGAGGGCCTTCTGTTTGGAAACGTGGCTGCCATTTCAGAAGATGGACACTGACTCATCTTGACCATAAGGAAAGCAGACATCTGGGAATCATTTTCCTGAAGGCACTGTAGACCCTTCGGCTTGGTTACCTGGACTCAATGCTGATTTTCTGCACTACAAGTCACCCTTTACAGGCATTGTCTCATCTACGCTTTACAAGTCGGATGAGGACACAGTCTTGGAAAGGCAAAACCACTTCTCTGTGGCCACAGAGCCAGCCAATCAGGAATTCAAGTTCTGGGTGGTTCTAAGGCCCATGATCTTTTGTTCTTCATTTTGTTTTCAATCTTTTACTTTGAAATAATACCAGACTTACAGAAAACTTGTGAGGATACAGTATGAAGAATTCCTACCTGCCCTTCTCCCAGCATCACTGACTCAATGGACATGAGTTTGAGAAAACTCCAGGAGTTGGTGATGGACAGGGAAGCCTGGCATGCTGCAGTCCATGGAGTCGCAAAGAGTTGGACACGACTGAGCAACTGAACTGAACTGAACTTTACCCAGAGCCCAGAGTTTCCAAACATTGACTTTCTTACCACATCAGTTCAGTTCAGTCACTCAGTCGTGTCTGACTCTTTGTGACCCCATGAATCGCAGCATGCCAGGCCTCCCTGTCCATCTATTCCATATTTGTCAGTCTGTCCATAATTTTTTTTTCTGAACTATGTGAGAGTAAGTTGCAGCCACAATGTCTCTTTCTCCCTATATTCTTCGGTGTATCTTTCCAAAAAAGTAAGGGTATGATTTAACATTAGTCAACATACAATGATCAAAATCAAGAACTTAATATTGATACAACCCTGTTATCGAACCCAGGGATCAGCAAAGTTTTTTCTGTAAAGACTACATAGTAAATATTATAGTCTTTTGGGAGCCATATGGTCTCCGTGGCAACTATTCAACCCTTGTGTCTAAGCACAAAAGCAACTAAATACAACATGTAAATACACCTGGCTGTGTTTCAATGAAATTTTACAGGCACAGAAATCTGAATTTCATATAATGCTCATGTGTCACAATCTAGAATTTATTTTAATTAATAGCCTTTATTTTTTGAGTGGCTTTAGGTTTATTTAACAAACAAACAAACAAACCAAAAAACCATCAGGGACTTCCCTGGTGGTGCAGTAGTTAGGACTCCGAGCTCCCACTGCAGGGGACGCCGGCTGAATTCCTGGTTGGGGAACTGAGATCCTACACACCACGCAGTGACCAAAACGACAACAGCAAGACCCTAAAGCATGAAAGGAAGACTGAGCAGAATGCACAGGGTTCCCATATATGCCCTCAGCCTCACCCCTACTGGTTTCCCTATAACTAACATCTTAGGCCAGCGTGGTACATCTACTACCATTGTGGCTGTTGTTCAGTCACTCAGTCATGTCTGCCTCTTTGCAGCCACGTGGACTGCAGCACATCAGGCTCCCCTGTCCTTCACTATCTCCTGGAGTTTGCTCAAATTCACGTCTTAGGTCGATGATGCCATCTCGTCCTCTGTCCTCCCCTTCTCTTCTTGCCCTCAATCTCTTCCAGCACCAGGATCTTAGGGACTAAACAACAACCTTTTTAATGCCCCATGTCAGGAAGCACCTGGTGTTGCTGGCCCTGATACTGGTGCGTTACCGTTGACCCACTTGGGTAAGGTGGGGTGTGCTAGGGTTTTCCACTGTCAAGCTGCTAGTTTCCCACTGTAGTTAATTAAGTACTTGAGGGGATACAAATACCCCATTTCTCATGAAACTTAATCTACTAGTCTTAGCATCCATAGATGATTTTACTCACATCAATTATTTATTCGGTGCTTGCTAAAGAGTGGTTTCTTTGACTCCATCATTTCCTCCATGTGTACTCGCTGCAATGCTACTATAAGGAAGAGCTTTTTCTTCTCCTCACACATGCTTTTCTTTCTTCCTTTCTTTCTAGCAGAATGAACTTGTGGAGTCTTCTTTATTCCGTACATTTTTCCTATCATTGTTTATGTTGATGCTGACATTATCCCAGATTTGGCAAGTAGAAGCTTCTTCAAGCCAATGTCTGTCTCCTGCTGACAAGGCCCTGTCATCTTTCAGCACTTCCTTACTTTTTGGCAATAAGAAGAGGTTCCACACCCATCCTGAACTTTCCCAGGACCAGCCCTGGAATTGGCCTTTTCTCCAAGAAGCTATGGTTCCGTTTAGAGGAGAATGGTGTTTAAAAAACAAATCTGGGTGTTAGGAAAGAACAAAAAAGTGTACGTGTTTCCTTCCTTCTTTCCATCCGTCCAGCCATCTTAAAACCCATGAATTAAAAAAACCAAACAAACATGAATTAATTGAAACTTCCCACTTCCAGCCCAACCCCAACAGCACTAGGTGCATTTTACTCCCCTTTGTTATTTTATCTCATCTCTTTCTGCCACGCTGAGCGGCACGTGGGATCCTAGTTCTCCAACCAGGGATGGAAATTGCAGCCCCTGCACTGGGAGCGGGGACTCTCACCACTGGGCCTCCAGGGAAGCCCCTCTTCTCCCCCTTTGTGTATTTGTAGCTTCCTTCTCAAATCATGAGAAATCTGGCTCCCATTATCTCAAATGTATTTACTTATTTGCTCAACACTGTGACACACAGGCAGGGGTTTCAGGACGGCTGACCTGTGCTGCCATGAGAACCAGACTCGCTAACTCAAGTTCAGTGGTGATCTCTAGCTCTTCTTGCCTTTAGCCTGAGGGCATATAGGCAAGTATCTGTATTTTAAAGTTCTTAGGGTTTGTTCTCTTTGATTTGAGCATAGCTATTTAGTCTTCAGAAATGAGGTGAGGTTGAACTGTACTTTGTGTCCCATTACAGGGTCACCCTGCCATTCCTGTTTCTTTATTCTTTAACTTGATTCCAAGAGTTAAAATTGTACAGAAAAGTAAATTCTGAGAAGTGTCTCTTTTCCCCCACTTAGCCCTTTTATCTAAGTCTTCCCATCAATTCTACAATTCAGCTACAATTAACAATTCAACTAGTCTCAGTTTCTGATTTATTCCTCTCATGATTCTTTCTGAACAAAGGAACAGATAATTGCATAGTTTTCTTTCTCGTGCTTCCTTACAGAAAGTTGCCATTCTGTCAGTGTTTATTTTCTTTTGTTTGGCCATGCGGAATCGGATTTTAGTTCCCTGACCAGGGACTGAACCTGTGCCCTTGGACAGAACTGACATCTTTGTGGTGTTCAGTTGTCCTGTCTAGGAGCAAGGAATGGCTTATATCCGTTCATAGGTATACTTTTTCTGAAAAGTTGTGAAAATTTATACTCAAGAGTACAATCAAAACGGCGTCCTTTTTTAAGAATGGAAATAGTGTCATCCTAAATGTTTAAAAACCAAACACCACCACGCTTGCTGCAAAGTCCATTATGTCTGTGGCGCATGTCTACAGAGGTATTTTTCCCTGCTGTAAATACATTGAGTCTCAAACATGTTGTTCTTTCCTAACCAGATTTACATAAAATACTGTAATAAGCAGTTTCCTTGCCTACAGAGCCAAGTGGCTGCTGAAACATCTGGGCAGACAAAGCAATGTGAAGGTAATGAATTTCTTCCTCTAGAAAGGGAGGCTCCACCCTGCCACTTAAAGGCCCTTCCTGGGCAGTGGTTTTTCCACCCCAAGATGGTTGCCATTTCAAGGGTAATTACAAGGAAGAAACCTCTGCCCCTGCCAGCTGGCCCCCCAACCACTGATCCTTTCACCACCCTGCTGCCCTAGATGTCACCCTTCTTCCCTCTCATGCTCAGACCTCTCTCTGGAGCCTCTCGTGCACCCCACCCTGCAGAGAGCAAGCAGCGTGCCAGAGCTTGCTCGACCAGGAAGCTTAGCACCAGCTTAACTCTTCACTCAATGGGACAAGGGGCCTCTTTCTTTAATGCAGGGCTTTGCTCCATGATAGGCTGGGTGTACAGCCCCCATGAACCAAACCTGGTGCAGAGTCCAATTCTAGAACAGATTTTCCTTCAACTGGTCATTTTCCAGCCCCCTGCCTCCCCGATCCCATTTTCTAGCCAACTCTGTTGATCCCTGAGATTGGTTTCTGGTTGGGCTCCTTGCTAGTAGAACATTTTATACCTTGGTCGCTTACTGAATTCTTAGTTTTAACATTGATTCTCAAAGGCTTCCCAGTTATGCTATCATATCAGCCACAAGTAGAGATAGTTTTACTTCTCTCTCCATTTTGGTGGTTGTTATTTTCTCATAAAGCCATATCTGACTCTTTTACGACCCCTGGACTGTAGCCCGCCAGGCTCCTCTGTCCATGGGATTTTCCAGGCAAGAATACTAGAGTGGTTGCCATTTCCTCCTCCAGGGGATCCTCCCGACCCAGGGATTGAACCAGTGGCTCCTGCTTTGGCAGGCAGATTCTTTACCACGGAGCCACCAGAGAAGCCCTTTCTCTGTTCGTATGCTTCTAATTGACTACTCTTGTCTGTCTGAATTGGCCAAAATTTCTAGGATGATGTTAAACAGAAGCGCGAGTTGTTGACTAGAGCTGCCCTTGTTCCTGTCCCATTGAGTAAGACACTAGCTTAGGTCTCAGAGCATCTCACTCCCTCTCTCCCAGCGCTGGGACGCAGTGTCTACTCACACAGATTCTCCAGGGGGCTCCAAGAGATACTATTTCCTCCCTTGTCCCTTCAGGCCCAGGGGTGACAAGGGATTCCCTCTGCAGCCAGTCTCTGGAGACCCTCCACACATAAAGCCTATCACCCTCCCTCACGTCCACAAGCTTTCCCATCGCCTCAGCTGGGTTCTGTCTGTGGTCCTGGTGACCGCCGGCCCCCACCACATGCCCAGTGCAGTGGAGGTACGGTATTCTCAACCCTAAGTCATCAGGACACTTGTGCGTGGAGAGGAGAAGGCACACAGATGAAACATCAGCCTTTCCTGGGGTTTGTCCTGGAAACACTCCTCTCCTGGTATCCTTGTATCACCCCCTGCGCCTCTTAAAAAGGAAGCGATTTCTCAGGCTTCCCTGGTGGTCCCATGGTTAGCAAGCTGCCTTGCAATGCAGAGGACAACGGTTCAATCCCTGGTTCGGGCGGGCTCCACAACAAGAGACACCACCGCATTGAGAAGCCACTCTGCAACTAGAGAGGAGCTGCTCCTCATCACAACTGGAGAAAGCCCACATCCAGCAATTAAGACCCAGCGCAACTAAAACTAAATATTAAAAAAAAAAAAGAATTTCCTTGCTTTAAAAATAAAGTGCTTCTCATTTGATAACTTTTGAGTTTTACTGTCCTTTTATTTTGCTGGACATTTCAGAATCAATCTTCTGTATATGTTTATATATGCTTTTCTATTTAAACTTTTTTTTTTTTAAATCTAAAAAACATAGTACCATACCGCCGAAGGTGTTAGGAAACATGCTCAAATAAGGACGGGCTCCAAAGACTGCTCTGCCAACAAAATGCCAGTAAAATCTGAAACCCAGGTTCAGACACACTGGGAGCGTTCCAAAATTTAAAACTTAAAGAACTTCTTTATTCCAGTAAATCAGCTTCCCTGTGAATACCATCAAAATCCTATGCTTTAATGAGTGAGGGAATATCAGAGGAAGGGGTGGAGAAGGAAAGGATTTGGACGAGTATGAAATTTAATTTAAAAACTATTATGAGGAGTTTAATTTCCCCCTCCCCCAACTAAATACATAAATCTTTCCCATGCATTTTCTTTGTTTCCTTTTCCTTTAAAAAAAACTTTTTTTTTTAAAGGCATCCTGAACCATCTGAAACAATAACAGAGTACGTCCAATGGGGTGGGGTTTTTAATAATAAATACACAGTCACTGGATTCCTATTAATTAAAATGCCATGTTAGATATATGGAAGATATATGTGAAGAAACATTACATAATGGTGCATTCTCATTGAATGTTTAATCAAACCAGGGGGAAAAAAGACCTCGGCAGCAAGGATAGTCAGCAACACAAGGCCATGTGGGCCATCTAAGTCCTAGGGACAATAAGAGGCATCAAGGGTAAGGGGGAGATAGCTCACTTCATGAAGGGTAGTGTCGGGGGAGAGAAGATAAGGCACAGCAAACCCTGAATTGCATTTAAAGATGTGAACACGTGTGGAAACTAAGCTCCAAGCCCTGGTGTAACTCTGGATGTTCTTTTAAGGGTGTTCCCCAGGACCAGGTGGGATGGGGCACCATTCTCAGTGAGTTCAGTCGTTCAGTCGTGTCCGACTCTTTGCGACCCCATGGACTGCAGCACACCAGGCCTCCCTGTCCATCACCAACTCCCGGAGTTGACTCAAACTCATGTCCATTGAGTCGCTGATGCCATTCAAACATCTCATCCTCTGTCGTTCCCTTCTCCTCCCGCCTTCAATCTTTCCCAGCATCAGTTCTTCGCATCAGGTGGCCAAAGTATCAGAGTTTCAGCCAATACTTTTCAGCCAATACCATTTTTATCTTAGCAGAAAATTGGCCATGGAGTGTCTACCTTTGGGAGAGTGCCAGACCATTCCAGTTCCAGCACAACCACCATTCAGGGGGCACTTGGTTCGCCCAGACTGAGGGGCTGCTGGAGCAGGGATCCTCGACCACAGCGGGGGTCACAGAAAACCCAACGGAGGTGCTTTTGCTTGGTGTGGGGGGGAGGCGGGGGCGCATCTCTGGGGGTCACCTGTCTATGCCAAGCCCCATCTCCTGTAGATAAAACTAGGCTTTATCTCTTAACTTCACAGGGCCCTGGGAGAAAGGAACGGGTCACCCTGCATGGGCACCCTGAGCAGAGTACTGAGCACACTGCAGTCTTTAGTTAACCCAGTGGGATAAGAGATGGACCACTCCCCCGCAGTGAGCCCTCAAGGAGAGCTAGCAACTCAAGCGCTCCAGATTAACACAGGGCATTCTCCACCCGAGGCGCTTGATCATAAGGACATTCTGGAAAAAGAGGAATCATCTGATGTCTCCATCTTACATCTCTGACTGTAAAGAAGATTAAGAGAAAAGACCCATGGAAACACCTGATAAAGCCATCCAGGGATGCCTAATGCTGGTGCTCATCATCTCCATGGAGAAGGCACTGGCACCTCACTCCAGTACTCTTGCCTGGAAAATCCCATGGACAGAGGAGCCTGGCGGGCTGCAGTCCATGGGGTCGCTAAGAGTCGGACATGACTGAGCAACTTCACTTTCACTTTTCACTTTCATGAATTGGAGAAGGAAATGGCAATCCACTCCAGTGTTCTTCCCTGGAGAATCCCAGGGATGGGGGAGTCTGGTGGGCTGCCGTCTATGGGGTCACACATGGCTGAAGCGACTTAGCAGCAGCAGCAGCAGCAGCATCTCCAGGCCAATCAAGACCGAGACCACCTGTGCTGAAGATAAGAACAGAAACCATTTCTGTTGTTATCTAGTCAGTGCAGTTCAGTCACTCAGTTGTGTCTGACTCTTTGCGACCCCATGGACTGCAGTACACCAGGCCTCCCTGTCCATCACCAACTCCCAGAGTTTACCCAAACTCATGTCCGTTGAGTTGGTGATGCCATCCAACCATCTCATCCTCTGTCGTCCCTGCTTCTCCTGCCTTCAATCTTTCCCAGCATCAAGGTCTTTTCCAATAAGTCAGTCCTTTGCATCAGGTGGCCAAAGTATTGGAGTTTCAGCTTCAGCATCAGTCCTTTCAGTGAATATTCAGGACTTATTTCCTTTAGGATGGACTGGTTGGATCTCCTTGCTGTCCAAGGGACTCTCAAGAGTTATCTAGTTAATGGTGCCCATTAACTAGAGGGTTGTCAGGGTTCCTGGTGGATCCTAGCAGCCCAGTGCATATTTCTTTGACTATCTCAGCTTGCCTGGAGTTGGGGCACAGGTTTTTCTGTTTCCATTCTGTTGCATGCACTCAACTCCGTCTAGTGAGCTGTTTGGTGACCACGCCCCATCAGACCATGGCATTTCCTAGGGATGGCACTTGGTCTTCCTGAAGCGGTACTGTGCACACGTCCCCTCTGCAACCCATCCTAAATGCCTGGTGCAGGACCCTGCACAATGAACCGCTAGGGACGCACACAGCGGGCCAATATGCAGGGTACCTTGGGCAACGACCCACCAAGCCCAGTGACCTGGGTCCACGTGCTGCTTGGCCACGCACGCGCAGAGCAAAGCAGCGGAGCACCAGGGACCAAAGTTGGTTCTTCCGCGGATGGTGGGTACCGACAGAACCTCGGACCCGCTGCTCTCGCTGCTCCAGCGAATGGCCCTCGGCGAGCCAAGAGCCGTGAGCAGAACTTAGCATCCTAATGAAATGAAGATTGCTGGTGTGCGTCCATGTAATGAAGCTGCCTGGAACTTCTCAGACCGCTTTTTACGATAAGCATTAAAAGGCAACGATGAAGATGGAAGTTCCCCCTGCAGACCCCGTCTGTAACGGGGGGCCGAGGAGGGCTTCAGGGCAGGTTCTGGGAGAGAGGTTTATGGACTGGGTTACAGTCAGAGGTCATTATAGAAAAGGAGTGTGTTATTAAAAGTATCCTGAAGTTATAAAAACTCAGAGGATTTTTTAGCGAGGATGAATAACGTCTTTGGTAAAGATGAAGTCATGATACTCTGGAGCAGGGGCGGGAGCTCTGATTGCAGTCACCCCTTTCCCTATAAACTGGGGTGCAGCCATACGCAGTTCTTGCTGGCAGCTGGATTTTGTTGTTTTTGCAGGGCGGTGTGAGGAATATGTTCTTTGAAAAAGAAAGTTCTAGTGGGTATGAGAGAGTCCCTCCAGTTAGCAAATGAATGCATTGATTGTCCTATTAGAAAATGGCAACAAAACAGTCCATTTCCCACAGCCATGCACGCCACCGGACACGACCTGCTTTTCCTTCTTAAACACTTACATACCGCTTCCTCCAGTAATTGTCAAAAAGAGAATGAAATCGTTGAGTCAGACAACGGTAGTCTGGTGTGGTGGAAAAAAGTCTTCTCATACAGTTCTACTTCTTTCAAATGGATTCAGTTAACTAAAGTATGCTTTAAAAAAATGACTGGGCTTAAACTACAAAAGTAATTTAAATATTTTGCCTATAATTTTGTCTGCGCCCATCAACAGAGGAAATTCCAATTTAACCTCTGTCCAGATAGCAATCGTAAATTCTAAATTCATGGCGGCTAAATTAATATTTTCCCTTAACCATGGTTAGAGGTATGCAAGATTTTTAATTTATGAAAGTAATCATACTATATAGGTAGTTTGGAAAACAGAAATGAAACCTTTAATTATTCATCCTAACAACTATTATTACTTTCCCATATTTTCTAGTCCTTTCTCGCATGTACGTTTTAAAGGTTCTAATCTACTGACTATAATTTAACTGCTCTGGCCACTTTTCTATATTGTTAGTCTTCCTGTTGATGGATAACACTCCCAGTGATTGTGTACTATTTATTTAATTATAAATTAAATTACTGATTGTGCACTATTCATATTTGATTATAAATCTTCCACAGTATGGATTTTTGCATATACCTATTTCTACGTTACTAGAAGTAGGATTATTGGGTCAAAGAATATGATCTTATGATTCCTGATGCCTACTTCCAAATTGCTTTTTGAAAGGATTTTCCAATTTACACACCGACCAAGATTTAAAACAAGATTTAAGAGTATCCATACCTGTTTTATTATATCTTTGCCCATCTTGGATAACATTGAAAAACATGGGTTTTTGTTTAGGTTCTGTGGTTTTGTTTTTTTTTTTTTGGTGGCTAATTTAGTGGGTGAAAAATGAAGTTCAATGAATTGTGAAGTAGGGCCTATGATGTCATCTTGGCTCCTATGTTCAGAGTAAAGACAAAAATAATCACAATGACATAGTCTGTGTTTGGCTGCTTTTCTCTGAGTCTTATGTTTCTACTCATCCACAAAGAAAGATCCAGAAGGCAGCAGGAATGTTCCAATCTGGTCTGTCAAGACTCAGACAAGCAAGGGGGGCTGTCTGCACGGGGACGAGGGTCAGGCGATGCTGTATAACCCTTCTGGCAAGCAGTCAATTCCTCAGCCTGCAGAACGCTTGAGTTTCCAGAAGCACAAGATGGTAATTCTGGTGTTCTCTCCATTTAAAAACAATTATGGAGTCAGCAGAATTGTTGAATTGGCACTGGCGTGGCTTCTGGTTTTTTTTTAAAGCAATGAATTCAGGTGTTGGACAGTGTGCTTTGTAAATAGAATAAAATGAAGTAATAAATTAAGGTGTGCCTTTGTTTGAGCTTGCTTATATTTACAGCGGGTTAAATATAACTTCTTGGAGATCTTCTGGAACATGAATCATAGTAGAAGAGATTTCACACTGGGAAAAAATAGCAAGGTATGGGCTTGTCCAAAACAAAATCCATACATACCTAGCTGTGCCTTGGGTAACTCTAAAACACTCTTGATTATAAATAAATTTCAAACATACAGCAACTAGGAAAAATTGTGTAAGGAGCCCCCATGCCACACTATCAGTGTCAACAACTGCTAAGCCCTTTAATTCTTGCAGACTGGAATGGCACGCTCAGCCCTCCTCCAGGCCAGGCGTCCAGTCCCCCCCCCAGCAGCCAGTGACTCTCAGCGAGGCAGCTTTGAGCGTTTGCGAGAAGCATCGCCTTCAGCTGCCAAACCCCTGCTGGGTCGGCCAAGAGGTATGAACCAAAAATGAAAAAAACATGAAGGATTTGTTTTTTAAAAGCAATACATCAAACATAAAAAGAGCTCTTTTGTACGAGAATTTTCGGTGCGGGAGCCAGAGGGGAGACGATCGTTTGCCCTCCCAGGAGGAAGCAGTCTGACCTCACCTGTGACTTTTCTCTTCCAGTGTGGATTTTTCTCACCCCATTAAATGTAACCTATTCTAGGTGGGTTTGCACCCTATGAGAGAAATAGAGAGTGACAGGGAAACTGCCAACGGGCAGGCTGGAGCTCAGACCAGCACCACCAGGGCGCCCTGGAAGGCGGGCCCTCTCGGGCCACGTGAGCCGGGGGCTACAGGGCCACGTCGAGTGCGGCTGTCTCACAGGGGCTGCTTCTGTGTTTGCAAGAAGCACAAGGATTCCGTTTCCGTGGCTTCAGAAACCTTGTGGGGAGCCCCCCCTCCTGTGGAAAAACACATATTTGCAAAGGGAAGAGAAGAAAGGAAAGAGGGGGAAAGGGATGAAAACAAAGAAAAGAAAAGCGCCAGGTTAGAATGGATGTCCTCACATCACTTAGAAAGGGCCACGTGGAATGGATGGAGCAGGTTTCTGCGGTGACCCCCCACCCCGAGGAAAAGCGGCAAAGATAACAGCAGTGTCCAGGAAGGCACGGAGCAGCCATGGAAGGGAAGGAGCATGAGCCTTGACACCCAGGCTGCCTGCGGCCGAGGCACTCAGGACTGTGCAGCGCGGAGCAGGAAAAGGCAGTCTCGCTACCGGGTCCCTAAATCCCCATCCCATTAGCCAGGTGCCAGGAGTGAAACCTGCAAAAGGACCCTGGTTAAATCACCGGGTGGCCCCTCTGTGGGCGCCCAGCGCTAATCCCTGGGCACCGGCAGCCTTTTTTTTTTTTGTCACACCGCAGAAGATGAAGCTCGCGCTGGGGCCAGCTGCCACCTGCTGACAAATGGCTGGTTGTTCTAGGATCTGAGCAGAAGGATGGGGTGGAGCCACAGGAAATCACTGCCATTACACTGTTTTTGACAGACCTGCAACAGTGACACTTTCCTGCAATTCCCACCGAGGAGGAGCCTCATCTGCAACTGGTTTCATTCCATCAGCCCAGGTGAGCCCCCGCTGGTGATTTCATTCAATCCTCAGGACGGCGCTCCACATTGGGAAACAGTATTGATCTTAATGCAACCCCACTTGCAGGTGGAGAAGTCGAAGTTACTCGTTCAGAGTCACAGAGCTAGCAAGAGGCATGCCTGGTACGTGAGTGCCAGGTTGCTTCAGTCGTATCCGACTCTTTGTGACCCTATGGACCGCAGCCTGCCAGGCTCCTCTGCCCATGGGACTCTCCAGGCACAAATACTGGAGTGGGATGCCGTGCCCTCCTCCAGGGGATCTTCTTGACCCAGGGACCAAACCTAGGTCTCTTAAGTCTCCTGCATTGGCAGATGGGTTCTTTACCACTAGCGCCACCTGGGGAAGCCTGGTACCCACAGCAAATAAATGCTCTCAAATAATGAAACCTACAGCTATTGTCTCATCTCAGAACCATGGCGCTATTAAGACATGTGGTGCTTCTTGGAACTACAGCCAAGGAAGGGAAAAGGAAGATGGCGGAAAGCCTCCAGGAAGAGAAGCCTTCTCACAATGCCTTGGATGGAAAATGCTATCTACACCCTCACTATACTGGTAATTTGCTATGAGGTCACCTGCTAAACGACCCTGTGGTAACTGCATCTAAGATTATCCAGAACCTGGGTCCACTGCCCAGTCCTGGATATGGAGGGAAATGTGTAGTAATTCCTCTTCATTCCATTGTTATTGAGATTTGTAAGCACTTTCCTATCTTTGTAGAAATGTTTACAGTCAAACTTGAGTCCCTAATATGCTTTTATCTCTAATTAAATGACCTGTTCACAGGCTCAGCTGATTTCTACAAAAAGGAGAGACCTTGACTTAATTTAGACAAATAAAAAGATAAAGTTGTTGAGATCATTATGTATGCTAAGTCACTTACGTATGCTGTGTCGGACTCTTTGAGACCCCATGGACCATAGCCCGCACGGCTCCTCTGTCCGTGGGATTCTCCAGCAAGAAGACTGGAGTGGGTTGCCATTTCCTCCTCCAGGGGATCTTTCTGGTTGAGTCTTTAAATTACCCTTCTGACCTAATATCAGGGCTTCCCTGATAGCTCAGTTGGTAAAGAATCCGCCTGTAATGCAGGTGACCCCGGTTCGATCCCTGGGTCAGGAAGATCCGCTGGAGAAGGGATAGGCTACCCACTCCAGTGTTCTTGGGCTTCCCTTGTAGCTCAGCTGGTAAAGAATCCGCCCGCCATGTGGGAGACCTGCGTTCAACCCCTGGGTTGGGAAGATCCCCTGGAGAAGAGAGAGGCTACCCACTCTAGTATTCTGGCCTGGAGAATTCCATGGACTGTATAGTCCATGGGGTCGCAAAGAGTCAGATATGACAGAGTGACTTTCACTTCACTTTTCCCTAATAAAAAGCTTTTGCACACAGCAAAGGAAACTATTGACAAAGCCAAAAAGACAGCCTACTAAATGGGGGAAAATATTTACAAGTGGAGTGAGTGATAAGGGGGTATTAGCCAAACTGTTTATATATAACAGCTCATACAACTCAGCATCAACTGTACCTCAATTTGAAGATTTTTTTTAATAAACCTTTCTAATATTTCATTCATTTCTGGACATTACCTTAGGAGTGAGAAATGGAGTACTTCCCGCCATAGGAGTAAACAAGGATGCCTCAGCCATCATCAGTGATTTCGGCCCTCCATGTGTGCATTTCTGAGCCTGGAGGGCACTCGGGAAAAACAGCACCTGTGAACCAGGAGCCCTCAGCCTGCCACCTCTCCCTCCCGTGAGCAGAACCAAGCATGTGAGAAATCAGACTGCAGGATGCTGAGCCCAGATAGCTGAGATGCATATGAAAGGAATGAGTTCAGTGAGCCCAGACACTTGCATCTTCCCATACACAGAAAAGCCCTAAATTCCTTAACTCGAGATATCTGGTTTTCCTTAACTAACAATTCTTTTGATGTTCAGACTACCTGGCCCATGTTGCAAGCTTCTATATAACCTGATTCCTCCCCACTTCGTTTCCTAGGAACAGTTCTCTCAGGCCACTTGAGATGCTGTCTCCTGGATTTGAAGTCCTAAAAATTCTCACCAAATAAAACATAACTCTCAATTTCTAGGTTGTGACTATTTTTTAGGTCGACAGGAATAATTACTTTCTGTAGGGCCCCTGCTTCTCACAATCTGTTAGGAACACCCCAAGGCTTGTGCCCATCAGAGGGTTCACAAAAACACAGAATAACAGGGTGCATCCTCACTAGTGCATTAGAGTTACTCCAAGAAGCAAAAATACTGCGTAAGCAAAGAGATAGGTTAACATAGTATTTTTATATTGAAACAAATACACACCAGAACTACGGTGTAGAAATCATGGAAAATTTGTGAAAATGTTAAACATAAATCAGATTCCAAAGAAATATGCCTGCAGTAAGAAAAGATACTGTTAGAACAAGATGGTTGGTTCTCTTGTCTCCGACATTTCCAGCCAAGAATCCTGGGCAATTACATAATCTCTCGGAGCCTCAGGGTCGTCAGCTATCAAATGAGGGTAATTGCTGCCTCGTTCATAGGGTTGCTACGAGGGTCTGCTAAGTTAGGACCTACGTGGACAGACGGCTGAAGCCCCATGACATGCCTATGTAAAAAGCAGCATGCTTCTCCATAGAATGTGTTTTCCGACTCACCCTAGAGTCTGAGCTTAGGCTAAAGACCAGCTGGGGATGCAAATGGGGCCGCCCATTCTGGACTCCCTGGAACAACTTTTCCCAAGGGGTGAGCTCCTCAAGCTCCTTTGGTCACATCGGCCCGGATATATCTAGATCAGCAAATGCGGACTACGTGCCAGGCCCTCATCCAGGTTCTAGATGGGTTGTTACAGTGAAAATGCTCTGTCCTTGCTCCCAAGGAAGCACTCCTGTTGGGGGAGAGGGGTGGGCACAGCAGTGAGGGGGTGGTATGCAAATTAACAGGTAAATACATAGATAGTCAGTGTGGTTAAAATAAAAGAGTGACGGGGAAAAGGGCAGGGACAGGGGTGTTGTTTTTGTGTTGAAAGGTCAAGGAAGACCCTGCTGATCAGACCTTTGATTAGAGAGCAGAAGGGCAGTGAGAGAGTTTGCCGAGAAGGTACCTGAAAGAGGACAGCTTCAGGCAGGGGGGGTGGGAAGGCCAAAGGTGCAGAGTGGTCAGAGGAAGAACAAAGTGACCAAGGTGCTAAGTGTATTTTGCAGGGGGGGGGGAAGGCATGTGAGCTGGGGGGGAGGGGTGCAGGTGAGGGGTGTGGAGAAAGCAGGGTTAGGGCTTTGTAGGTCTGGATTCTGGATTTTTATACTGAATGAAAGCAGCAATTCTGAGGCATTCTAAGCAGAGGGATGATACAGTCTGACTTGTATTTTAAAAGGATTCACATGGCTGCCAGGCTTCCCAAGGGGAGCTAGTGGTAAAGAACCCACCTGCCAGTGAGGAGATGGAAGAGACCCGGGTTTGATCCCCTGGAGGAGGGAACGGCAACCCACTCCAGTCTTCTTGCCTAGAGAATTTCATGGACAGAGAAGCCTGGTGGGCTACAGTGCTTGGGGTCTCAGAGAGTCGGGCATGACTGAAGCGACTTAGCATGACTTAGCATGCACACACTCATTTAGGAACCATTATCATGGAGATGGTGCTTAGAGCCCTGAGACCAGACGATGAAAGGACAGCAGGGGAGTAAGTAAGTTCAGGGAAAGGAAGACATCTGACTTTGCTTCTCTGGCTGAGGCACCAGGCTATGACTTTAGAAACCCCTGATTTCTTTTTGAAAACCACAAAGCATGGTAACGGTGGGACATCCTCACACCTGGGCTGCAAACGTGGAAAAAAAGGTAGAACTGCGTCTCCTGTTATGCTTAAGAGATGTGGATGGTGCTCAGTGATAAGCATCTGTGAGCTCATGAGCAGAGTAGGGCTGGCAGAACATGGAAACACAGGGGTCTCCTCTGGAGCAGCTCATGCCTTCAAACACACTTAATATATTCAAAATGGGAGCAAACGATGACAGTATGCATATTTCAAAGTACTAACAACCTTTAACACAAATTACTGAAATCGACGGCTTCCCTGGTGGCTCAATGGTCAAGAATCTGCCTGCCGATGCAGGAGACACAGAAGACACAAGCTGGATCCCTGGATCAGGAAGATCCCCTTGGAGGAGGAAATGACAACCCACTCCCGTATTTCTTGCGTATAAAATCCCACGGACAGAGAAGCCTGGCAGGCTATAGTCCATGGGGTTGCAAAGAGTCGGACACAACTGAGTGCACACACGCTGAAATCGACTTCACAGTTTCTATGCCACACACATTGCCAAGCATACAGTACATACTTCACACACATCTGATGAATGACTATGTATGTTTCTAACTGGAGCTAGGAAATTTGGGACCGTGATTCCTTTATGGCTCAATAAACATACAAAATTATTATTTCATGACAGACAAACATCTGAAAGTCCCACATGGTTCAACCCCTCTCTCTCACAGAATGAGACATGCTGCCTTGGGTAGTAATAACTGGTGAGCAAACCCTGCAACAAATGAGGGCATGGTTCTTGCCATTCATCTCTCCCCCGCTGCCTGGGGTAATGCCCTGTGCAGAGCAAATACCTAATAAATCTAAATGCATGTCTAATGAATGAGTGGATAAATATTTATTAAAAATTAACTAGACAGTTAATTTAGGTCACTCACTGGAAAAAAGGAAAACAGTGAAACTAGAAAAGTATCTTTTTAATTTAAAAGGTTAATTAAGGACAAGGTTTTAAAAAATATTTTGGTGGCTTAAGTAAACCAAGCACAACTGGGGTTCAAAACAGCTGCAATTAGTAACTCTGAAAACATTCCATTATGTTCCACAAATTAGAAAAAGGGGGAAAGCTGCCTGATTCGCTTCATGATTCTCGTATAATCTCAGTTCTAAGTAAGTAAGCAAGAAAACAAAATGAGCCCCTCTTCATTTATAAACATTGATGTGAAAATTCTAAATGAGATCCTGGCCAACTGAATTCAATGGTGCATCTTATGTATAATACATTGTAATCAAGTAGTGTTCATCCTAGAAATGCAAGGATGGTTTAATTTCAGAAAAAAATGTATCAGTGTAATCCATCACAATGAGGAAAATCATGAGACACTTTCAGTAGATACAGAAAAGACCTGATAAATGTCAATAGGCCTAGGTCAGTTCTCCAAATGACCTATTAGTCAGATGATCAATTTCCTGAATTTATAAAATTTTCTGGTAAAAGCATGTTTCTTTTTACTATTAAGACATGACAGCAATTTGATGACCATCTCTCTTAACACTATGCCTATATAAATTAAGGCTGTGGCACTCAAAGACAGTATTTTGTGCTATGTCTAAAATCTTCTAATCTGGCGTAAAATAAATTTTCTGCAACAGAATGGGGGGATAATGTCAGAAAACAAGGTTGGTTCCATGTCCACAGTTCTTTTAATAGCATTTAAAATACCAAAATTTTATAAATATTATGAAAACTGTTTTCTTCTAGTTTTGGCTTATATATGTATGTTTTTATAAGTGGGGCAATAGGATGAGGAAGCATACTAAAAATCAGCATGCAGCTTCTTAGTCGCTCAGTCGTGTCTGACTCTGCAACCCCGTAAGTTGTAGCCCGCTAGGCTCCTCTGTTCATGGGATTTTGCAGGCAAGAATACTGGAATAAGTTGCCATTTCCTTCTCCTGGAGATCTTCCGGACCCAGGGATCGAACCGTCACCTCCTGCATTAGCAGGAGGATTCTTTACCACTGAGCCACTTGGGAAGCCCCAAATCAGTATGCTACACATTATTTAGCGAGTTCTTATGTAAAAAGCTCTATCTTAATACCGTTGCAAAAACATAAGGATTTCCCATTTTAACATGAAATGAGGTATTAAGGCATCTGCACTCCTTCCTGGTGTCATTTCATCAGTTCCTCAAACCTAAACAGAGTCAGAGCCTGTCCAGCACATGAATCAATGAAAAGGCAAACAAAGGGAAAGCTGCTAACACAACGCAATGGCGTATATCTTGACAGGTCACACAAAATCTCATCCAATCCTTCTGCCTACATGCTGAATTGCGTTCCTTCATATTCTTTACTTAGCAATTATTTGTTGAGAATTTATAAACATAATACTAGTTTTTAGGGGACAAGAAATACCACAGTAAACAGAACAGGTTTAATTCTGGAAGGAGGCAGATATTAAACAAACATACAAATAAATACATTAGGTATTAGGTAAGGAGGTAAGAGAAGGAGTAGTGGATGCTGTCTTATGTTTTATAAAGGGTGGACAGGAAAGGCCTCTCTCATAAGTTGATATGTGAGCAGAGACCTGAAGGAAACAACAGCAGGCAAGGTATTTGGGAGAGGAATGGTCTAGGCAGGGGAGGACCTGAGTTAGGGAGTGTGCCTGCCGTTTCTGAGGCCTCACACCCATGTGTGCATATGTGTGTCTACGAGAAAGGCATGTAAAACTTCTGAGCAGGTAAGAACTATGGATTTTCACTGACCACAGTATTTCTGAGATCCACACATGTTGTTGCATGTACTAATATTCTGCATCTTTAACTTGCTGAGAAGTATCCCAGCAATTTGTCTATCAATTACAACTTAACAAATATTTGGGTTTCCTGTTTGGAGCTATTATGAATAAAGTGGCTACGAACAACCATGTACAAGTCTTTGTGTGGACTGTTTTCATTTGTCTGGGGGCGAATCCCCAGGAGTAATGTTGCTGGGTCGGATGGTGAGTGTATGTTTAACTTCATAAGATATTTCCAGAATGTTTTCAGAACTGGCTGTCTCATTTTGTGTTCCTACCAGCAGTATATGAGAATTCCAATTTCTCTGCATCCCTGCCAATACACAGTGCCACTAGGTTAGCCCTATAAATGGATGCATACTGCTATATTTCATTGTAATTTAATTTGTATTCCCCTGAATAACTACTGATGTTGGGCATCTCCTCATGTACTTCCTGGCATTTATACCTTCTCTTATTTATTTATTTATTTATTTATTTATTTATTTGGCTGTGTCGGTGTTGGTTGCATCATGCAGGATCCTTCCTTGTGGCACGTGGAAGCTCTAGTTGGGACACACGGATCTAGTGACTCCACAGCATGTGGGATGTTGGTTCCCTGACCAGGAATCTAACTGGCATCCCCTGCATTGCAAAGTGGGTTCTTAACCAATGAACCACCAGGCAAATCCCTCATATGTTTTCTTTGCTGAAGTGGCTTTTCAAATCTTTTGTCTTTAGGATAACAGGATTGTCTTCTTAATTCTGAGTTATAAGTCTCTTTGGGGCTTCCCTGGTAGCTCAGCTGGTAAAGAATCTAGGAAGATCCCCTAGAGAAGGGATAAGGCTACCCACTCCAGTATTCTTGGGTTTCCCTGGTGACTCAGACAGTAAAGAATCCGCCTGCCATGCAGGAGGCTCTGGTTCGATCCCTGGGTTGGGAAGAGCCCCTAGAGAAGGGAATCACTACTCACTCCAGTATTCTTGCCTGGAGAATACCATGGACAGAGGAGCCTGGAGGGCTACAGTCACTAGGGTCGCAACAAGTAGGACACAACTGAGCGACTAAGCGTCTAAGTTTCTTTACATATTCTGGCTGCAAGTCCTTTGTCAGGTACACATTTTGCAAATCTTTTCTCCTAGTCTGTTGCTTGCCTACTTTCTCAGCTATGTCTTATAAAGAACAAAAGGTGTTTGTTTTGTTTTAATAAAACTAAGTCCCTTTTAATCACTTTTTTCTTTTACAAGTCATGCTCTTTATGTCTTCTTTAATAAATCTTTCCGTACTCCAATGTCACAAAACTTTTCGCCTATGTTTTCTTCTACGAGTTTAATAATTTTAGCTTTCATATCTATTTTGAGCTAATTCTTGGTATCAGGTAAAGGATGAGATTCATTTCTTTTTTTCCATACAGATATCCAGTTATTCAAGCATCATTTATTTAAATGATTATCTTTTCTCCATTGAATGACCCTGGCACTTTAATCAAAAATTAATTGGTCATATAAATGTGAGTCTATTTCTAGACTCTATGCCATTAATCTATACCTCCACCTTTATTATACCATTATCTTGACTACCAGAACAAAATAATTTTGAGATGTCTCTTTGAAATGTAAAAATTAAATATCTAAGTCTAATTATAGTTTATTCATATATTTAGTCAGCAAATAACTGTGAGAATCCAAAGATTAGGCGACGTAAAGTTGAACGCCATCAGTTTAGAGTTGCTATTTAAAGCTGGGGACCAACGTATACACCCCAACGCTCATGCCCCTTACCATACTGTGGTCAGCTTGAGCTAACAAAGTACAGTCTCCTCAACCTCTCTGATCTGAAAGCAGTTGGGTTCCTATCCCTAGTGGTGCCCACAGGGTTCAATACAACTCTTATTTGGATCTGCCAGCTTTCCAAGGACCAAAAAACTGGACTTTATGAATCAGAGTCCCAGATTTAGCCCAGAAAGTCACTCCAGCTTCAAAGGCTCAGTTCTCAAATTTGAGAAAATGGCAACACAGTAATTAGCCCAAATCACAGGGTTGTTCATGCAACTAATTACAGTAGAATGATAAGTTCAGTGGTGGCTACAATTTCTTTACTTTGGGGTGTGGATTCTGTCCACCACTTTTGCGAGGAGAGAACAATCTTGAAGGAAAGAGTCTAGATTCAAACCTTGAAGTAAGTTCATCGTGAAGCATTTGTAGCTGCTGTGGCCATATCATCAGTGGGAGCATTTGCCTCAGTGGAAATTTCTATTGTGGCTGTAGTACTTGGATAGTTAATTCAGATGGATGAAGCTGGCAGGAAATGGTATTTGGCTGGACATATTCACACAGGAGAATTAAAGAACAGACTGGTAAGTCACTGTTAAACCATGAAAGCCCCCTGAATAATCATTCACGTGATGCACGCCAGCCCAAACACACCCAGTTCACAACAGAGACACATAATTTTTCAACGTGCAACAACCTACGAGAAATTGATTTCAGTAGTTGCTGCCCTGTGACATCTCAGAAATCAGATTCTCGTACATAATTAGGTCCAAGGGCAATCATCTGAGTCACGTTCTATTGTAAAAATGGGGAGGGGGTGTGATAGTCCAGAAAAGGAAAAAACCAATTCAACCTTAATGATGAAAATAATTTGAAAGAAAAGAAAAAAAAAGTCTCATTTCAAGGCACATTCCTATGACATCTGCAAAGTTCTTAGCACTATATGGCTGCCATGTGGTAAAAGTGCTTAATCAATGGCACTTAATATTCTTTTATTATTGTTAATGTTTCCAGCAGGAATTTACCCCTCACTGGGTCTATTAATTTCTTCTGTTGGTCAAGATATGCACAAAAATTTAGCAAAATTTAACATATGGACTTGCTTCATTGTGAATAATTGTTTCCTATATTAAAAATTGCAAGTAGTTTGATTTTCACCTGTACTTTTTTATAGTAATATCATATATACGGTATAAATGGCCTTCAACAACATTATGTTATATTTATATTATGTATAATGCAAAATACATAAAAACATAATTATACATTAATGGTAGCAAATAATATTCTTTTCCAAAAGTCATGATTCATCAGGGTAGGCTAATGTTGGCTCGAACAATTCAAGCCAAAGCTAGTCAGGTGGCTGTCCTCCAAATGGTGACTCAGGGGCAGGCCTTCCCAACCTGTGACACCACCATTTTCCCACAGGACCTTCAAGATCACAGTGGAAAGGGAGAGTGGGAGGCTCCTCTGGGCCAGGCCTGGAACATGCATACTTCACATCCATCCTGAACCCTGGCCACCCATGCAACACCAACCCGGCTGAAAGGAGGTGTGTGTGCCCAGGAGGAAAATGAAACATGGTTAGGAGTCATGTAATATTTCTTCTGCCACAAATATTCTCTACATACACAATTGACATTGGCCTTGGATTTCACTCATGTTTACCTGGCACTTTTGAATGATGCCTTATTTACTCATGATTAGAAAAAGCTGACAAGTGGCCACTGTTATTGCCATCTTACAGATAAAGAAACTGAGGCTTGTAGAAGTCACTTTCAGTTCAGTTCAGTTCAGTCACTCAGTCGTGTCCGACTCTTTGCGACCCCATAGACCGCAGCATGCCAGGCCTCCCTGTCCATCACCAACTCCCGGAGTTTACGCAAACCCATGTCCATCGAGTCGGTGATGCCATCCAGGCATCTCATCCTCTGTCGTCCCCTTCTCCTCCTGCCCCCAATCCTTCCCAGCATCACGGTCTTTTCAAATGAGTCAGCTCTTCGCATCAGGTGGCCAAAGTATTAGAGTTTCAGCTTCAACATCAGTCCTTCCAGTGAATACCCAGGACTGATCTCCTTTAGGATGGACTGAGAAGTCACTCAGTGTTAGTCAAATAGTGGTTGCCTAGGGCTAGATTACTGTTCATGGGGTTCTCGTCACCAACTTAGACAGCATATTAAAAAGCAGAGACATTGCTTTACCAACAAAGGTCCACCGAGTCAAAGCTATGGTTTTTCCAGTAGTTATGTATGGATGTGAGAGTTGGATCATAAAGAAAGCTGAGTGCCAAAGAATCAATGCTTTTGAACTGTGGTGTTGGAGAAGACTCTTGAGAGTCCCTTGGACTGCAAGGAGATCCAACCAGTCCATCCTAAAGGAAATCAACCCTGAATATTCACTGGAGGGACTGATGCTGAGGCTGAACCTCCGATGCTTTGGCCACATGATATGAAGAACCGACTCATTGGAAAAGACCCTAATTCTGGGAAAGATTGAAGGCAGGAGAAGGGGAAGACAGAGGACGAGTCTGGATGGCATCACAAACTCGATGGACATGAGTTTGAGTAAGCTCTGGGAGTTGGTGATGGACAGGCAAGTCTGGCGTGCTGCAGTCCATGGGGTCACAAAGAGTCAGACATGACTGAGAGTGAACTGAACTGAAGTTACCTTTTTATTTTCATCCCATAATCTCATAAAAGAGGTACCAAAGCTATGCAGTTCTTAAAGGTGGAATCACCTTTAGAACAGAATCACCAGTAGAACAGAGAAGCAAACCACATGTTATAAATAAGCAGTCTTATATTAGTTATTTCAGGGAGTGTTCGAAAAATAAAATAGGAATATAGCAACAAACCTAAAATGTGACCTCTAATTCTTATTTTGGAGATGCAGATGTAAGTACAGGTATGGGTAAGTATGATTGAATTGAAAATGAATGATGTGAGGAGAAAAGAACTCTGTGCAGTCAAGTTCCTAACCTTATGAAAGTGAAAGTGAAAGTGAAGGTCGCTCGGTTGTGTCTGACTCTTTACGACTCTATGGACTATGCAGTCCATGGAATTCTCCAGGCCAGAACAATGGAGCAGGTAGCCTTTCCCTTCTCCAGGGGATCTACCCAACCCAGGGATCGAACCCAGGTCTCCCACATTGCAGGTAGATTCTTTACCAGCTGAAGCCACAAGGGAAGCCCTTATACATTGAACTAAAAGTGAATCTCATACCCAACATTGGTTGTCATGGTGACAGTGAGCAGGATGGAGCTTGAAGACAGGCCTGGACACACTGCTAGGAATTCAAAGGTCAAGGTACCCAGAGCTTGCCATAGGAGTAGCTCTCCGGCCAATGACAAGATGGTCTTCTTGATGGAAAAGTTCAAAGCACCATCTTAGAGAATGAGGTGCACACTGGCTGGCCAGGAGCCAGGCAGATAAACTGCCCACAGCTTCCTTCTCCACATTCTGTGTCTAGCATCAATATTTCCACGTTGAGGATGGAACAGATTTTCCTAGCATTTAACGTCGTGCTTTCTCCTTTCAGAACAAGGAAGCATGTGTAGTATTAAATCTGGATTCCAGAAACCCTGGCATGGGGTGACCTAGTGTCCAGAAGTTTATTGCCAAGGTTCCAGTTTATGCCCACCAGGCCCAGAGCAAGGTTCCGGATGAGCCAGCAGCTTTTGGCGCCAGCAGCTTTTGGCTGCAGTAATGATCTGGTGACTGATTTACTCCACCCTTTCAGTTCTTTACTCTTCATCAAAATAATTCTGCACAAATCATTTCCATGTTTCCAAAGCAAAAGTTAGGGGAGAAAAACCACAAGTTAAAAAATAAAAGAGCCTGCAAACAGGGAAGGATTTGCTCTCCAACATTCATTTCAGGAAACCATCAGGTGGAATTAAGCGATGTAATGGGCAGTTTAGTCTTGACTTCTCATCAGAAACAAGGCCACACACACACACAGACACACACGTCCACTCCCAGGCGACACCCTGCACCGGACCATGGGCTTCCGCTGAGACTGAATTTTTGTCAGGAGGGCAGTTTCCTTTTCGCTATACCACAACATGATGCTTCATTACACCAAGACACAGCATGCTCCAATCTGCCAGGTAAGTGAAGAAGGAAGCTTAAAATGTACAGCAACATTTGAAATGCTGAGCATTTCCGCCTTAAGTGAACGTGCGCTCTACCAAGCTCTCCCATGGGTAGGCGCCACAAGGCCCATTAGTTCCTCCTGGGCAGTCCACCAGCTCAGTGCAACGTTCCCAGCAGTTGTTGTAACTGTCAACTTACCCACATGTGACATTTTGGGGCTTCCCTGGTGGCTCAGACGGTAAAGAATCCACAGGAGACCCGAGTTCAATCTCTGGGTCAGGAAGATCTCCTGAAGAAGGGAATGACAACCCACTCCAGTATTCTTGCCTGGAGAATTCCACGGACAGAGGAGCCTGGCAGGCTACAGTCCACGGGGTCACAAAGAGTCGGACACGACTGAGTGACTCACACTTTCACGGGACACTGCATTGCCAACAAGGGCATGGGGAGCTGCCTCCAGTTTTGCTGACCACCAGAAAGAATTTCAAGCCACTTGAGGTAAGTAAATCCAGGTTACTCACTGGAATCAGCGAAGACGCTACGTTTGTCATAAGCCATCAGAGGCAAGGCTCACTCGCCCAGAAGTAATCAAGGCAGCTTGAGGACTTCACAGTGGACCTTCTGAAATTACTGGCCCTGAACCATGGAACTAATGAAATGAAACTGCCCACACTCGGTTCCTCCAATCAAACAGTGCCTGGAAGGTCTCATGACTAAATGAGAAGTCACATTGGGCTAAGCTCCTCCCACACTGACCGCTCTGTATACCATGGTTCTTAGTGTGCATTAGAGTCTCCTGGCCAGAATTTAAAAGAAGTACTTATATTAAAGAAGTACTTATATTTTCTACTTATTAAATGCAGCAATATTAGATCGCATTTCTAGGAAAATATTGGCTTGTCCAATATAAAATATCTACCGACCCCACCAGGCTTTAGTATGGGGACCATTGGCCTTGGCAGGTGGCACCATGGTAAAGAATCCACCTGCTAATGCAAGACTTAAGAGACACGGGTTGGGAAGATCCCCTGGAACAGGAAATGGCAGCCCACTCCAGGATTCTCGCCTGGAAAATTCCAGGGACAGAGGAGCCTGGTGGGCTACAGTCCATGGGGCCGCAAAGAGTTGGACACAACTGAGCAAATGAGCACTAGCACCAATGTGATCATTAAAATAAGCACAGACCTTGGCTACAATGAATGAGGCAACTAAAAGCAACCCAATCCTGACGTTCAATAATATCACCTCAGATCTGAGCAACACTGGACACTCTGCAAACTGTTTCTATATTAGATCTTCCTAACAGCTTGGCTGGGTAGGTGGGGCTGCAATCACCTTCATTCTGCAGCGGAACAAACTGCAGTGAGGAGAAACAGAGACAGGCCTCAAAGCCAGTGAGAAATCCTGACTTTGGCCACACGGTACGGTCTCAGTGGCCAGCATCAGTCCTCAGCCATGCCAGAGATGGGGCAACAAGAGATTGCTTTTAATACCAAAGAAAGTCAGTGTGATGGCCACTTGGGGAAATATGAAGTTGGGAAAGACAAAAAGATGTTTCCAAATTTTAAAAGAAAAAAAAAAAATCCAATCTCTCGATGAACCTTCACGACTCCACCATCAATAAAAGCAACACTCGGGGATTCCCCGGACCCATGTCAGGCCCAGGTCTGTGTCTGGCCTCATCCCAGGCCGTGCAGACATCTGGGCCCGGCTGCGGGTTCTACGTTTATGGGATGCGGGCGAGGACATGACCACCTAGGCCCCGTGGCGGGTTAAGCAGCCTGATTGAACGTCACTGCTAATTAACGGCCCCTGTCGTCTGGCAGGACTGCCGGGGTACCTTCTGCGCTAGTTCATGACCACAGCACCTCACTCAGAAATTAACTCTTGATGAATGCAGACAGGGGCCCAGCTGGTCCTCCGGGTCCTGCCAAGCAGATAAATGAAATGTAATCAGGATGCTGCTGACTGCCAAGAGAAGAGGGGCTCTCCGTGACCTCTTGGTGAAACCCCGAGTCTACTTTCACCGTGACTTAATTCTCTGTACTAGAGACACTTAATACAGCCAGGAATGGTGTGAATAGGCCCAGGGCCACAGGGAGGGCACAGGGAAATCCATCCTCGAATGTCCACTTTATTAAGTATAAGCTAAAAGAATAAAGAGGCAGTGCAGGAGAATCTAATTTTCAATTGGCAGATACTTTCTCTAGGAGAGAGGTGCTATTTTCTTCATGACTCTTCACAGGTCTGGGGACAATGATGGCTTGTTACAGTTTGCAAATTGTAGAATCATTTCGCTCGGGTTTAAAATATCAAACACTCATTTTTCTAGCACTTCCGGAGGAAAGCGTGCCCCTAAGTTCTGTTTATTTTAATTTTTTAAAAAAATAAATTTATTTAATTTATTTGGGGGCTAATTACTTTACAATATTGTAGTGAGTGAGTGAAGTCGCTCAGTCGTGTCCGACTCTTTGCGACCCCATGGACTGTAGCCTACCAGGCTCCTCCGTCCATGGGATTCTCCAGGCAAGAGTACTGGAGTGGGTTGCCATTGCCTTCTCCAGGGGATCTTCCCGACCCAGGGATGGAACCCGGATCTCCTGCATTGGAGGCAGACGCTTTAACCTCTGAGCCACCAGGGAAGTCCAATATTGTAGTAGTTTTTGCCATACATTGACATGAATCAGCCATGGGTTTACATGTGTTCCCCTTCCTGGACCCCCCACCCACCTCCCTCCCCATCCCACCCCCCTGGGTCATCCCATTGTCCCAGCCCTGAGCATTTGTCTCATGCATCGAACATGGAATGGTGTTCTGTTTCACATATGATAATATACATGTTTCAATGCTATTCTCCCAGAACGTCCCACCCTCACCTTCTCCCTTAGAGTCCGTAAGACTGTTCTATGCATCTGTGTCTCTTATTCTGTCTCGCATATAGGGTTATTGTTACCATCTTTCAAATTCCATATATATGCATTAGTATACTGTATTGGTGTTTTTCTTTCTGGCTTACTTCACTCTGTATAATGGGCTCCAGTTTCATCCATCTCAATAGAACCGATTCAAATGTATTTTTTTTAATGGCTGAGTAATATTCCATTGTGTATATGTACCACAGCTTCCTTATCCATTCGTCTGCTGATGGACATCTAGGTTGCACGTAAGACCAGAAACTATAAAACTCCTAGAGGAAAACATAGGCAAAACACTCTCCGACATAAATCACAGCAGGATCCTCCATGACCCACCTCCCAGAATATTGGAAATAAAAGCAAAAATAAACAAATGGGACCTAATTAAAATTAAAAGCTTTTGCACAACAAAGGAAACTATAAGCAAGGTGAAAAGACAGCCTTCAGAATGGGAGAAAATAATAGCAAACGAAGCAACAGACAAACAATTAATCTCAAAAATATACAAGCAACTCCTGCAGCTGAATTCCAGAAAAATAAACGACCCAATCAAAAAATGGGCCAAAGAACTAAACAGACATTTCTCCAAAGAAGACATACAGATGGTTAACAAACACATGAAAAGATGCTCAACATCACTCATTATTAGAGAAATGCAAATCAAAACCATAATGAGGTACCATTTCACACCAGTCAGAATGGCTGCTATCCAAAAGTCTACAAGCAATAAATGCTGGAGAGGGTGTGGAGAAAAGGGAACCCTCTTACACTGTTGCTGGGAATGCAAACTAGTACAGCCACTATGGAGAAGAGTGTGGAGATTCCTTAAAAAACTGGACATAGAACTGCCATACGACCCAGCAATCCCACTGCTGGGCATACACACCGAGGAAACCAGAATTGAAAGAGACGCGTGTACCCCAATGTTCATCGCAGCACTGTTTACAATAGCTAAGTTCTGTTTAAAAAGACGAAAATAGTGGTTCTTACTGACTGGGCCTTCCAGACATAGAAACTAGTGAGAGAGATGCGTTCTGGCTCATACAGCAAAGCTGCAGCTAGGGGCGGGGGACTAGAATCCAGGAGACTCACACCTAGGTTTTGTACACTCTGCTCAGAGCGTTCGCCGCCACTTTATTTCAGAAAGTCAACGTGTAGCAGGTGATGATGGGGAGGGTTTAGGGCCAGGGGACTGGAGAGTGAGCAGGGTCACAGCCTCACTGCACTGGCCCCTGGAGAACAACTCCACGGGTGGCTCCTGTACGTGACATACTCCTTGAGAAGGGACGAGAAAGGCAGGCTGCAGACTATGGCTCCGGACCACAAGGAAGACACGTCTCTCTACGACTTCTGAAAGGCGCAGAGGAGGCCTCCAAAGAAAAGGATGAAATGACGGCAGGAGTTATCTTTTGTCATCTTTTGCTGACACATCCAAAAAGTGGCAACTGGGCTAGAAGCAAAGGGAAAGATGAAGAAATGGGCAGGAAAGGCATTTGATGCCCTGATAAAACATTTAAAAAAACTAAAAGGGTGTTGGGGAGAAACTGTAATAACTCTCAAAGCACTAAAGGTGGAGGTGGGGTAAGGTGGGAGGAGTCAGGAAAGGTACTCAATTGCTTGAGAGAGTGTCGTGGTTTCCTACTGTTGCACAGCAAAGTAACCCCAAACTGAGCAGCTTAAGGGCTTCTCAGGTGGCACTAGTGGTAAAGAACTGGTCTGCCAGTGAAGGAGACGTAAGAGATGTGTGTTCGATCCCTGGGTCAGGAAGATCCCCTGGAGAAAGGCATGGCCATCCGCTCCAGTATTCTTGCCTGGAGAATGCCATGGACAGAGGAGCATGGTGGGCTACAGTCTATGTGGTTGCAAAGAGTCAGTCGGACACAACTGAAGTGACTTAGCACACACGAGCAGCTTAAGACTACACATAGTAATCATCTCCTAGTTTCTGGGAGTCAAGAGTCTGGGAGTGGCTCAGTTGACTATTTTAGCTCAATGGCTCCAGGTGTCAGCTGGCGAATGGTCATTGCAAGGCTTGACTGGGGAGGGTTCCCTTCCAAGCTCACTTCCATGGGTGCCCCGAGGCCTCAGCTTCCCATGAAAGTGAACAATCTTTTTTTGCCACGTGGGCTTCGCCATCGGACTACTCAAAGCCCATCAGCTTGCTCCTCCCATAGTGACAATTCCAAAAGACAGAGAGGGTGAGAAAAAGCTAGCAGGACAGAAGTCATGGTCTTTTTTGTAACCTAACCTCAGAAGTGACGTTCCATTACTTTGTCGTATTCTATTTGTTAAATTCAAGCCATGAGGTCCAGCCCATGCTCAAGTAGTGGGACTTACAGAAGAGCGTGAAGACCCAAAGGCAGACCACTGGGATCATCCTAAAGAGATTCCTTACTCCTTGGATAAACCTAGAGATGCACTGACTCATTGGAAAGGACCCTGATTCTGGGAATGATTGAAGGTGGGAGAAGGGGATGATAGAGGATGAGATGTTTGGATGGTATCACCAACTCAATGGACATGAGTTTAGGTAAGCTCCGGGAGTTGGTGATGGACAAGGAGGCCTGGCATGCTGCAGTCCATGGGGTTGCAAAGAATTGGACACCACTGAGCGACTGAACTGAACTGAACTGATCAGCATTATCATCTTCAGATTCATCATTTATTCTGACACAGCAAGAACATCTTCAGGGAAGGTGTGGAGTTTTAAATATAAGGAAAATGGGGCACATGTGCCAGACTGATGTTGCTTTTTAAGCACAACTTCCCAGAACTGGCTGTCCAGAGCACTGTCAGAGGCTCTTCCTCTTGTGTGATCTGCCCACGGACTACAGTGGCCACTGAGGGCTCAGCTCTGCACCCTTCCAGAAGAAGAGTCTGAACCAAGAGATACATTCTCATAATAACAACCACTAACGTTTGTTGAGAGCACATGATGGCCAAGTGCTGAGTCAAGACTTTACCTCCATCATCACCATTCATCCTTACAATGACCTTCTCTATAGATGAGGAAGTGAGATGTTGAGCAGGAGAATTTCCCTTTGTTAGGAATCCATCAATTAGTGTAATTAGTGCTGAGTAGGTCCTGGGCAATTAATTACCTGTTGCATTAAGGTAGACAGACAAGAAGAAACTGAATGACTATATTATGTGCATATCACATGACCATATACTTTTAAAAATCAGTGAAAAACTATTAGAATAAAATTAAACTTAGTAAGTGAAGTGAAAGTCGCTCAGTTGTGTCTGACTCCTTCCGACCCCATGGACTGGGGCTGGCCAGGCTGCTCTGTCCACGGAATTCTCCAGGCAAGAATCCTGGAGTGGGTTGTCATTCCCTTCTCCAGGGGATCTTCTTGACCCAGGGATCAAACCCAGGTCTTCTGCGTCGCAGGTGAATTCTTTACCATCTGAGCCACCAGGGAAGCGCAAACTTAGTCAAGTATTACACAAAATTAGAATATAAAGAAACCAAGTGTTCCTGTATGACTATGGACTGCTGCTGCTGCTGCTGCTAAGTCGCTTCAGTCATGTCCGACTCTGTGTGACCCCACAGATGGCAGCCCAGCAGGCTCCGCCGTCCCTTGGATTCTCCAGGCAAGAACACTGGAGTGGGTTGCCATTTCCTTCTTCAGTGCATGAAAGGGAAAAGTGAAAGTGAAGTCGCTCAGTCGTGTCTGACTCTTCACGACCCCATGGGCTGCAGCCTACCAGGCTCCTCTGTCCATGGCATTTTCCAGGCAAGAGTACTGGAGTGGGGTGCCATTGCCTTCTCCGGACTATGTACTAGCAATAACTAAAAAACAGATTTTATGATAACCCATTGTACAAAATATAGGAAATGTAAGAAAGTAAGACTAAGACATGAAGTCACTTGTGATTCTACCACCAAAAGGCATTTTGGAACATACCTTTTAGCCTTTTTTCTATATTGTGTGAGCGTGTGAATATATCATATCTTTTAAAAATTATTGTTGTACTATAGTGGCTGAATATACCACTTTTTCCATTTAATACAATATCGGGAGTGTTTTTCCTATATTAATGATTTTAAAAAAATTCAGTTTTAAATGGCTACCATCATATTATTCTAATCTAATTTTTAAAAACGATTTCCTTTTACTCCTTCAATGGGTCAAAACCGCCAGAGCTACGGTCCTCTGTTTCTCATTTCCTGCCTTTTAAAAAATTATTTGAATATCCATTTTTAATTTTTCTATTGACTTTTTAGCTATATTCTTTTACTTTTTGAAGTGGCTGCCCCAAGGATTATAATATATGCTATAATTTTTCATAGTCCACTTACACTCAATATTGTACCATTTCCTGTAAAATATAGAAAACGTGCAACAATAGGTCCACATCTACTTTTATGGTTGTTATATGTACCATATCTACAAATGTTATAAGCCCCACAACATACTTATAATTTTTGTTTTAAATAGTTAAATGGTTAATAAAGAAATTGAGGCAGAAAAGCACCAACAGAAAACCAGTATTTCGTATTTACCCCAATATTCACGATATCCAATGCTTTTAATTTTTCTGGAAGGATCTGAGTTTCCGCCTGGTGTCATGTTCCTTTGCCTTTAAGAAGTTCCTTTAGCAGATCGTGAAGTACAGCTCTGTTGGGGATAAATTCTCATCATTTTCTTTACATGAAAGGTCCTTATTTTCCCTTCATTCTTCTTTAAAAATTTTGGATTGTGGTAAAATACATATGACAAAGAATTTACCATTTAATCCATTTTTTAAAGGTATAATTCAGTGGCTTTAAGTACATTCTTGTACAACAATCAGTACCTCCCACCTCTGAACTCTGTCATCATCCCAATCTCTTCATCCTGGAAGAATCCTTTTATTGGATATAGAATTCTGTGATGAAAACAGTTTTCTTTCAGAACGTGAAAGATGCTCTTCTGGCTTCCACGTCTTCTGAAGTCAGCCATTAACTGGACTGGGATTCCCTTGCATTGTTTCCCTCTTGCTGCTTTCAAGGTTTGTGCTTTACCTTTGGTTTTCAAAAGGTTGAAAGACTCAGCATGGGCTTCTTTGTATTTACTTGATGTTCCTTCACCACCTTGTATCTGTAAACTCCTATTCTGCATAGAATTTTGAGAAAGTTTAGCTTTTATTACTTCTAACATCGTTTTCTGATCCATCTTCACTCTCTCCTCTGTCATTTCGATTGTCAGTAAAGTCCACACAGTATATTTTGAACTTCAGATATTGTTTTGTCAGTTCTACTATTGCTACTTTTTTCTTAAGTCACTTCTGTGTCACTACTTGTGAGCATGTACTCTTACGTCATTTAGAGCACAGTTATTCATCTTGGGGTTGGACTCAGTTGATATTCCTTTCTTCTGAGAGAGTGCTCTACTTTCTTGGTCTGTCAGTTGTTGAGTATTTTATCTTCATGTCCTAGATACAACGAAGGTTAAATTGTATAGACTCTGGATTTTGTTACCTTTCTTTGATGAGTGCTGTTTGTTTTGATTGGCAATTATTAAATTAATGTTTATATAAGAAATAATGGCATTGTGCTGATGTAGGAGAAAATATTTATTGGTAAGAGATGCATGTCCAAGTCTTTAGGAGTGACGTGTAAAGATCTTTTAAGGACTTTCAAATGTTCAATACGAACAAAGAAATAAAGAGGGCTTCCCTAGTGGCTCAGTGGTAAAGAATCTGCCTGTCAATCCAGGAGACAAGGGTTTGATCCCTGGTCCTGGAAGATCCCACATGCTGTGGAACAACTAAGCCAGTGTATCACAATTATTGAGTCTGTGCTCTAGAACCGGGAGCTGCAACTACTGAAGCCCACGCACACTACAGCCCATGCTCCACAACAAGAGAAGCCTGAGAACTGCAATAAAGACTAGCCCCTGCTCTACACAGTTAGAAAAAAGCCCACTTGGGCAGCAATGAAGACCCAGGACAGCCAAAATTTAGTAAATAAATATCTTTTGAAAAAGGAACGAAATAAATGGGAAAAAGGACAAAACATAAACTAGGTATTGGATATATACCAGTACACATTGTACTGTTTTCCCCAACTTTCCAGTGTATTTAAATTTGCTCATAATGAAAATCTGGAGGAAAAATTCTTGTTCACTCTTTCACACGGTGTGACTTTAAACCTGTGATTAAATTCAGACAAAAGTGATTTTTGCGGTCACTCTTGTAATGATATCTAGGAGACAAGCCACTGGCACTGTCTACTCTGAAAGTGATTTAGAAAATAGTAATCAGTAGGTAATTCTTGTCCCTCAATATTGTCAATAATGTGTTGACCCAAGACATAGGGAAAATAAAACGTGGTACATCTGAGAATAACGCTGACCAGGATCACTGGATGAAAGTGAGGTTTCAATGCTATTAATTCATTTATTCACGAATTGGCCTACAGTATGTCAGGTGTTGCGTTAAGCACTGGGGATAAACTCCAGCCCTCAAGGAACTACAGTGTCATCAGAGAGAGAAGAAAAGAGGCCATGACAAGTAGTGGAATAAATAGGATGATTAGCCATGAAATTAAAAGACACTTGCACCTTGGAAGAAAAGCTATGACAAACCTAGACAGCATATTAAAAACCAGAGACAAAAAAAAAAAAAAAAACCAGAGACATTATTTTGCCAACAAAGGTCCATAGAGAGAAGAATGGAACTGGAGGAATCAACCTGCCTGACTTCAGGCTCTACTACAAAGCCACAGTCATTAAGACAGTATGGTACTGGCACAAAGATAGAAATATAGATCAATGGAACAAAATAGAAAGCCCAGAGATAAACCCACGCACCTATGGACACCTTATCTTCGACAAAGGAGGCAAGAATATACAATGGAGAAAAGACAATCTCTTTAACAAGTGGTGCTGGGAAAAATGGTCAACCACTTGTAAAAGAATGAAACTAGAACACTTCCTAACACCATACACAAAAATAAACTCAAAATGGATTAAAGATCTAAACGTAAGACCAGAAACTATAAAACTCCTAGAGGAAAACATAGGCAAAACACTCTCCGACATAAATCACAGCAGGATCCTCCATGACCCACCTCCCAGAATATTGGAAATAAAAGCAAAAATAAACAAATGGGACCTAATTAAAATTAAAAGCTTTTGCACAACAAAGGAAACTATAAGCAAGGTGAAAAGACAGCCTTCAGAATGGGAGAAAATAATAGCAAACGAAGCAACAGACAAACAATTAATCTCAAAAATATACAAGCAACTCCTGCAGCTGAATTCCAGAAAAATAAACGACCCAATCAAAAAATGGGCCAAAGAACTAAACAGACATTTCTCCAAAGAAGACATACAGATGGCTAACAAACACATGAAAAGATGCTCAACATCACTCATTATTAGAGAAATGCAAATCAAAACCACAATGAGGTATCATTTCACACCAGTCAGAATGGCTGCTATCCAAAAGTCTACAAGCAATAAATGCTGGAGAGGGTGTGGAGAAAAGGGAACCCTCTTACACTGTTGGTGGGAATGCAAACTAGTAGAGCCACTATGGAGAACAGTGTGGAGATTCCTTAAAAAACTGGGAATAGAACTGCCATACGACCCAGCAATCCCACTGCTGGGCATACACACCGAGGAAACCAGAATTGAAAGAGACACATGTAACCCAATGTTCATTGCAGCACTGTTTACAATAGCCAGGGCATGGAAGCAACCTAGATGTCCATCAGCAGACGAATGGATAAGGAAGCTGTGGTACATATACACAATGGAATATTACTCAGCCATTAAAAAAAAAATACATTTGAATCGGTTCTATTGAGATGGATGAAACTGGAGCCCATTATACAGAGTGAAGTAAGCCAGAAAGAAAAACACCAATACAGTATACTAATGCATATATATGGAATTTGAAAGATGGTAACGATAACCCTATATGCGAGACAGAGTAAGAGACACAGATGCATAGAACAGTCTTATGGACTCTGAGGGAGAAGGTGAGGGTGGGACATTCTGGGAGAATAGCATTGAAACATGTATATTATCATATGTGAAACAGAACACCATTCCATGTTCGATGCATGAGACAAATGCTCAGGGCTGGGGCAATGGGATGACCCAGAGGGATGGGATGGGGAGGGAGGTGGGAGGGGGGTTCAGGATGGGGAATACATGTAAACCCATGGCTGATTCATGTCAATGTATGGCAAAAACTACTACAATATTGTAAAGTAATTAGCCCCCAACTAAAATAAATAAATTTAATAATAATAATAATAAAAAGGTCCATAGAGTCAAAGCTATGGTTTTTCCAGTAGTCATGTACGGATGTGAGAGTTGGACCATAATGAAGGCTGAGCGCAGAAGAATTGATGCTTTTGAACTGTGATGCTTGAGAAGACTCTTGAGAGTCCCTTGGACTGCAAGGAGATCCAACCAGTCAATTCTAAAGGAAATCAGTCCCAAATATTCATTGGAAGGACTGACGCTAAAGCTAAAGCTCCAATATTTTAGCTACCTGATTCAAAGGGCCAACTCATTGGAAAAGATCCTGATGCTGGGTAAAATTGAGGGCAAGAGAAGGGGACAACAGAAGATGAGATGGTTGGATGGCATCATCGACTCAGTGGCCATGAGTTTGAGCAAACTCCAGGAGTTGGTGATGGACAGGGAGGCCTGGCATGCTATAGTCCATGGGGTTGCAAAGAGTCAGACACAACTAAGCGACTGAACTGAACTGAACTGAACCGTACTAGAAAGCTGAGTCCACAGGACGCCCTCACCGTGAGCAGTTAAGTGATTTGGCAGTAGAGTAGATGCTGCTCTGTGTGAGGTTGGAAATGGGGAAGATTAGATAAAGACCTATGAATGATTGGGCTGCTAGGAGACATGGAACCCTAACAGAGCAGCTGACCCCCAGACATCCTTCAACAGGAGGACAGGTGGGGCCTCTGCTTCTGGGGCGCACCCAGGGGGAGGCGTGATGGTCCTACTCTTGGGCAGTCCGCATTCCCACTCTGCCTCTAACTGAAATAAGTGCCCTCCTGTTATACGCCAAGACACGTCGGAGGGAATATGATCTAGAGCTTACTTATTTGACAGCATTCCAGAAAGGTAGATTGATGACGGGTAGCTTTAAATGTCAAATCCAGAAGATAACAGAAGAACTACAGTAGTAAACCTGTTGTGCCTGTGTGCATCACTGACCAAAGTTATTTGTAAGCGGTAACCTACAAAATGTGTTATCTCTAAAAGCAATATCCTAAAAACGTATTATCTTTAAGAAGTCAAATAGCTAGTTCAACCAACTGTTTATACCTTTGCTAAGTGAAAGATAGGGAAGCCTGGCGCACTGCCGTCGCAATGAATCAGACACGACTGAGCAACTGAAGAACAAAGTTAATTGGAGAGCAAAATTAGATGGAGTAAAATGAGAAAAAAAAAAGCAGCAGCAGCAGCAGCAGCACTGTGATAGAGGAGTTACCACTCAGATCTGCAAGAAAATCCAGTTGACGGACAGCTTCCTGCCCCTCCCAGGGTATAGTGCAGTTCCAGCCCCACATATTAAACAGTCCGTGTTTAGTAAAAATAATGATAATATTAAATCTCCATCACCCATGCTCTTCCTGGTCCCCACCAGTACTTTAGATAACTGTGATGCTCACTTAGGTCTGAGTTCTGACTATCTAATATTAGATAACAAACCACCCCAATAGATAGCGGCTTAAACAACCCCATCAATCAATTGCTCACAGATTTGTGATCTGGGAAGATGTGAGCAGTCATCTGGGGAGGCCACAGTGGACGTATAGGAGGAACGTGCAAGATGGTGCATGCACATGACTGGCTGGTTGGTGCTCGCTGAGAATTCAGCTGAAGCTGAACCAGGAACTTGACTCTCCAGAGAGTGATATGAGCTTTCTCACAGCACGATGACTGGGTTCAAGAGCAAGTGTTCCGAGAGACAAGAAGTGGAGGTCACCAATCTTCTGAGGCCTGGGCCCAGAAACCAGTACCGTGTCTATTGTACCATATTCTGTTGGCCTAAACAGTCATAGAGCCCAACCCAGACTCAAGGAGAAAAGGTACAAACCCCACCTACCCAAAGGAGGACCTATCCTAGCCACATTCTCTTACTTTAGGCCACTTAGGAACTGAAAGGGTATATTTACCTCGAACCAGACTATACATATACACATACACATCAAATAGCCACTATGTATGACATTTGTTACCTAGAGTTTGGTAACAAATCATGGACTCTTCTCACCAAGTTAAAGAAGGCTTTGGAAATGAATGTACCTTGTCTTCCACCGTAAGAGCAAAACTGACAAAAATCTCCTTAACTAAACCCACTGATATTCATTCATTCATTTATAGAAACGACTACATGTTGTCTTAGGAACTGCAGGGAAGACAGAGTTAACCAAATATGGTCATTATTTTCAAATTGGTCACAGTGTAGCAGGGAGCTAAATACACATACAGTTAACTCTGGGCTTCCCTGGTGGCTCAGCAGTAAAGAATCTGTCTGCAATTTAGGAACTGCAGGAGACCTGGGTTTGATCCCTGGTCAGGAACATTCCCTGGAGGAGGCAAGGCAACCCACTCCAGTATTCTTGCCTGGAGAATCACATGGACAGAGGAGCCTGGTGAGTTGCTGTCCGCGGACACGACTAAAGTGACTTAGCACGTACACACCCACAATTCCCTCTGATGGGGTGGAATTCATGGATGCCAAGAGTAAGCAAAGCCCAAGGACCCAAGCAGAGACGGTAGAGAGTACGACCAACCCCCACGTTCACCCAGAAGGTGTCTACTCATGTCTCCATTTCTCTCTGTCATCTCTTCAAGGGCTGAGGGGCAGAAAAAGCCGAGCACCAGGACTTGGAAGCGACAGCAGCTAGTGTGGGATTGGCCATTCACCAGATGGCTAGAGAGAGATGACTAGACACCCCGGAGTCTTGGCTTCTTAACCTGTAAAACCAGAAGGTTGAGGAAGAGTTTGCGGAGGTCCCTTCTCTCTCTGAAGTCCTGTGATTTTTTTTTACTGGTCTTGAAATGGCTGGGGTGCTGAGAGCATTGGACAGGCCCTTCCATCCTACTATGGTCACTCTGCAGAGTAAGTAGGCACCTCCAAGAGACACAAGCTAGCCTCGTGCACACAGGGACAGACGTCCCTGGACAAAGGACAAGGGGCCTGTATGTCAGGTCAAGGTGAAAACTCAGTCTTATACAATCAACCGGATCTAAAATCTATTTGTTAGATGTTTCCTCCCTCTAACCTTTTTAGAGTCTGCTCATAATGTATTTCATACAGAGGGAAGAAAAGACCTACTTTCTATGGTATTATTTACAATTTTTATAACATATAATGTGCTAACAACATTTTACACTTGAATATCCCTTATTTTATTCATGCTATAATTTATCCTTTGACTTTTGATCAATTATTAGTTATATAATAAGACTGCATAATACTGAAATCTACCAAGTTATCTTACAATTTTAAATTTTAAAATGTTTTAAACTTGTGATGTGAAGGTTCCTAAGCTCCCAAATGCATGTAACTCTCATTATTTTGACTTCAATTATCTGTTTAAATTGTTAAGAAAATTATTTTCTCAACAAACAAATACTATTTTTCAAATAAGTGAGTTGAAAATGAGAAATTATATATGAAAGAGCAAGCAAAAGACCAGAAAAGATGGAAAAAGAAAATTATTTTAAAAAGATAAAGAAAATTATTCAAGTGTTCATTTCTGACTTTTCTTTCTCTCAAAAATAAAAACAAATCAAAAAAAATCATATACACAAAGAGTCTTGAATTTCCATTTTCAGGCAAAACTCAAATATATTTGCAAATACTTAAACTTGATGGGTGATTTTGCTGCAGCTGAGAATATTTCTTTACTGAATTATAAATTTAGTCAGAATTCTAGGGTACAACCTACTTTATGATACTAAGCAACGCAAACACACTGCCAAACAGCTGATGTTTTAATATTCTAACTTCCATTTCTCCCACAACATAATTTCCTGTAATAATCTCTCTCATGCCTGAGGTCCAAAGACATTCTTATTGATGATGTTCAGGTCAGTATGCCATTAGCAGGAAGATGCATTCTACTATCGCTGCTTTGTGGTAGAAGGTATTCTACCACACAGGGATAATGTAAAAAGCAAATCTTAAAGAAAATGGTTGTAATGCATTTTTAGTTAAAAGCATTGGGAGATCGAGTAATAAGCCAATTTCTTTCAAATATCGCCAACATTTGATGCCAACACAATTACAAGTTGGAAAAATGTGTAATGAATGAGGCAGCTCATAATTTCCCTTGGAATATGTATGCACAACACATTAAGTGGCATAAAAGGCAAAGAGTCATGGCAAATGTTGAAACCTTAAATCTGCGAATCATTGCTTTAGGGCATTTGAGTCAAACTCCATCATCTGGAAGTGGCTAACAATAAGAATATTAGATCATGAGCTGTTTTAGAAACACCTGCAAACCTTCACCTAATGAGGTGAATAAACAACAGCTTCACGTTTCTCATCGAATAAGAAAACTTAACAGGTTTAATAATAAAATAATATATTAAAATTAATAATAAGCCCAAGTTGGAACCCTGAATAAATGAAAATACTCACATGGAGAGGGTTTCCTCTTTCAGATTTGGCTGTTCAGCTCTGCCAACTCCCTCACCTAAAGCCACCTGGTAGAAGAATGTGCTCCCTATTCTAGGTTGGCGTGAGTTTTTCCAGAGTATGGCTTACTTTGATAATCTTAGGAGGCTCAGAAAGAATAAAGTTTTCTTTGATGTCCCCCTTCCTTATCTGCCCCACTCCTCAGCACACCTCATACGCACAACCTAGGTCAGGAAAAAGATGCCACTGATAGCTCACTCAAAATCCCAAATTCCATCCCATTGAAAGTACCAGCTCAGGCAAAGGTAGGAACATGAATGGATGACTTACCAGGCTCCCCCTCTAAAATCAACTGTTTGAAAGGGAAAGGGTTAGTCGTTCAGTTGTGTCTGATTCTTTGCAACCCTATGGTCTGTAGCCCGCTAGGCTCCTCTGTCCATGGAATTTTCCAGGCAACAATACCGGAGTGGGTTGCCATTCCCTTCTCCAGGGGATCTTCCCAACCCAGGGATTGAACCCAGGTCTCCTGCAATGCAGCCAGATTCTTTACCGTCTGAGCCACCAGGGAAGCCCAGATGTATACAAACACTTTCTCCCCAAAAGGGTTATACTTTCATTTCCTTCCAACTAGGGTTGCCAGATTTTGCAAATAAAAACACAGAATGTCCGTGCTCACTTCGGCAATACATATACTAAAAACACAGAAAGTCTAGTTAAATGTGAATTTCAGATAAAGAAAAGGTAAGTTATTAGTAAAGTATATTCCAAATTTAAACTACTCAATTCATGAATGATCAAGAATAGGATGTCTCTGTTAGTTGTCTGTTCAATTCAGGACACTTGTCTGGGGTTCTAAGTTTTGGGCAAATTGGTTTTCCTTAACTCAGGGAGCTCAAATATGTGATGGTCAAGACTATCAGAATTCACCTACTGTGCGAAACCCTGGCTCCAACGCTCACGGCTGGTACCCCAGGTCACATAACCACTCGTAGCCTATTTCCACACCTGTAAAAAGGAGTGAATAATAATAGTGCATCTGTCACTGACTTGCTGTGAGGGATTACTGAAGAAACTGTGTCAAGTGCTCAGCACAGTATTTAGGAAGCATTTGATAACCTCCAGGTTAATATGTTCTCATTACTACTGTGGTAGTCACTGTTATTTTGCTACTTTGCATGAAGTTTTGAATTGTTCAGTACCACCCTGAAACCACAGACTAGTCACTTAGATTATATTACCTCCTCCCATTTAGCCTGTCTAGAGGTAAAGCCAAGGCTCTAGCTGGAGCCAAGGATGTACAGTTTTACATGTGAGTTGATATGGCCAGCAGAATGTGTTGATAGACAGAGATAATGATCTATCTCAAATATTTATTTTGGAAATGGAGCAATTAAAGCTTCCCAGGTGGTGCTAGTGGAAAAGAATCTGCCTGCCAATGCAGGAGACATAAAAGATGCTGGTTCGATCCCTAGGTCAGGAAGATCCCTCGGATGAGGGCACGGCAACCCACTCCAGTATTCTTGCCTGGAGAATCCCACGGACAGAGGAGCCTGCGGGCTACAGTCCATGGGGTCGCAAAGAGTCGGGCACAACTGAAGTGACTTAGCACACACGCACGGAGATGTTAATACACAGCTCTGACTGGTACACACAGGGTCTCAACCCACTAAATCCTAAATGCATACAAACACATTTATTTAATAAAAGAGAACCCATTTTTCCACATTAGAGCTCGATGTTTCAGAACCAGTCAATGCTCCACCCGAGAAATTTCAGAAACAGAGATGACAATGTCCAGATCACAGACAGCTCTCTCACAATCACGTAACAGATTATGTCCCAGGAAGAAGGTGAGAGGCACAATTCAACTTGTTTTATCAATAGCCACAACCACAGGTAAGGATAGTAAACTTCCTTTCCCCAGACGCTGTACTGGTGTGAGGGATGGCCTGGCATTCAAGCGAGACACCAGGACCTGAACTGACCCCAGAGGAGGGTCAGAACACGCCTGCAGTCTCACGTATCACAAGGACGTTGCCAATCGCAAGAAGGCCACAGCTGCCCATCATCTAAGCGACCCCCACGCCCCTGCTTTTTGGTTTATGTCCACAGGTGTGAGAGAAATATGTGTGAGAGAAAATGTTTCCTTTTCCATGATTAGTAACCTTTCTCAAAAAGTCAGAGGGTTACACTGATTACTCAAGCAAAGGATCAGAGAAGTCAGCTGTTGCCACTGCTCAGATCTCGGTAAGACTTCCATTAGCGAAAATTATAGCTGGCTTTCATCCCTCCTGGCAATCATTCAGGGCAACCTTGTTTGGCTGCTCTATGCCATGGCTGTCGTAGGAACTTTCCAGAGCAAAGAGTTAGCTTTTGATACAGATAAAGATTAGATTAAAATCAAAGAGTAAGCAGTCCATGAAAGGACACAGCACATACCGTATTATCTCCGAAATGAAAAGGACTACTAACTTGGAGTCCTTTGAAATAAAGGTAGATTATAAACATCTTTTTTCCCTAGCATTTGAAATTACTCTGGACTTGATGTTTTGTGTCTTTGCTCAGTCTGGACTTAACTGGGGTTTCTATGCCCTGCCCTATATGAACTGAATCTTTTCTCCCAATGACCCTGCATTTGCTCTAATTTGATCTTCTGGGTTTATGGTATTTTCATCTTCTAGAACACATTGCTTGTGCCATAGTCGTGATCAGTTCTCCAACATTTGTCTGACTGTGGCTCAAGATTTTTAAGTCTTAAAAAAGAAGAATTCAAATCTCTTCATTCTCAAATGCTCACCTATTCTGCACCCACAGGGTCTTTCTCTCCCTCACCCCCTCCACCTCCGTCCCCACCCACCTCACTGGGGCTTCTTGTCTTTGACACCATACAATCCCCTGAATAAAGGAGATTGGAGTTTTGTTACCAGCGAAACGAACTTTACATGGAGACGTCCAAATTGTGTGGATTTGGTATAAGCTTCTTTGAAAAAGTACTACTCCATCATGGGGAATGTTTATGCCTCAAAAGAAGATTCTGTGTTCTTTTGTGTCAGAAGCTTTCAAAGTGCAATTGTTCAATTTGCAAACTGCAATTGGTTAACCAAGCTAAACTTAATTAGTCCAACGATCCTACGACCCACATCAAACCCCGCTGTTTGATGTATTCTGCGAGGTGTCCGAGCCGCCTCCAGCTGTCTAAGTGCCACAATGAAAAGGCAGCCAGGCTTAGGTCTGGGAACTGAAATGAGCTGTTCTAAGTGGAGCTTTTCTTCCATTTTCTGAGGCTGCACTGCTCTGACCTTCTCCAAATCAATCCTTTGCGGATTAACATGTAAAGCAGTGTCGAATTAATTTCAGAAAGGGAATATGAGATCAGCCTAGGATCATACAAAACATCTAACTCCTAAATACACTAATGCTTCCAGCCATTCAATGAGAAGCTGTCAATAAAGGGAAAAAAGTCGGACGGGCCGGGCAGGGTGGGGGGGGTGCAGCCAAAAGGATTTGAAGGTTGGCGCAATCTATCAGACGAGTTAGCACATTGCCTACTTCTGTGGCATGGCTAATGCATTCCTCTAGAAGTTAATCCTATTTCTAAAGACCCTCCTGCTAGGAGCACACAGGCCGTGATGAATGAGAACTAAAATGCATTAAAATTCTCAACAACTTCACCAAAAGGCACACTATTAGATTCCGAGTGTCTACAATAAGACGGTTCATTAAAAGTGCTGGTCTCAAAGAACCCGCTTTTGTCGCTACACACTAGGGAGAGGGGGTCCAGTGTCACTTGTGACACCTGCAGCCAAAATATTTTTACATTAGGTTGTCTGAGTAATCACATGAAACGGCAAAGGAAGGCCCTTTTCCACGGGCTGGCTTAAATACCGTGATTACGTGCCTACACTCAGGAAGGATGCGTGTTTCCATGGCATTAGCCACACAACAGTGTCATTAAACCCACTTTTAAAAAATCAGACATGAAAGAGCACTTATTCAATTTGTCTTGAAGAAGCCGCAGTGTTTGAACACTTCTCTTTTTCTCCCATTGTATTTTGCTTGTACTCAATTAAGAGATAATTAAGCCATTTATCACCAAGTAGTCCAGACTGGGCATTTATACAGGCACCGAGTACAGCTTTTCTTACAGGACTAGAAATTACATCTGGATGACTTAGTTTTTAGTCCCTGACAACATATATAGGAAAATGCAGGACTACCCTCTAGAATGACTGAAACAAATTACAAAGCAAAGCCTAACACCAGAAATGCCAAGGATGAAACACTTGAGATGCTAAGAAACTGAGCAGAAGCAGCAGGTGAGGAGGTTCTGAAAGACAACAGCACAGAGGAGGGGCGGACGCGCGCAGGCTCAGTCGTCTCTGACTCCTTGCGACCGCATGGACAGTGTGGCCCAGGAGGCTGCTCTTTCTGTGGGACTCTCCAGGCAATAATACTGGAGGGGGTTGCCGTTTCCTCCTCCAGGGGATCTTCCCAACCCAAGGATCAAACCGTGTCTCCTGCATTGACAGGTGGATTCTTTACCACTGAGCCACCAGGGAAGCTCCACAGAGGAGACATTTACCATTTCAAAAAAAAAAAAAACAGAGGAGGGAAGCACACCTAGAAATGGGAGGGATTCCATGCAAAGTATTCATTACATGAGTGAATGAATGAATGGAGTCGAACTCCGTTGTTAGGCTCAGTTCAGTTCAGTTCAGTCGCTCAGTCATGTCCGACTCTTTGCGACCCCATGGACCTCAGCACACCAGGACTCCCTGTCCATCACCAACTCCCGGAGTTTACCCCAACTCATCTCCATTGAGTCGGTGATACCATCCAACCATCTCATCCTCTGTCATCCCCTTCTCCTCCCACCTTCAATCTTTCCCAGCATCAGGGTCTTTTCAAATGAGTCAGTTCTTCACATCAGGTGGCCAAAGTATTGGAGTTTCAGCTTCAGCATCAGTCCTTCCAATGAATATTCAGGACTGATTTCCTTTAGGATGGACTGGTTGGATCTCCTTGCAGTCCAAGGGACTCTCAAGAGTCTCCTCCAACACCACAATTCAAAAGCATCAATTCTTCGGTGCTCAGGCTCAGGACATTTATAGTTATACAACTGGCTCATATTGTGCAAAAAGTCTTCCTCGATGTGAACACAAGGTTCAGCAGAGGCCAAGGCACCTAAGCAGATGGAAGAAAAGCGGAGATAGAGGTATGATCACGTCCACATTGTTTCAGTGCTTTGGAATCTATGTAGTAGTAGCGAAAGTCGCTCATTCATGTCCGACTCTTTGCGACCCCATGGACTATACAGTCCATGGAATTCTCCAGGCCAGAATACTGGAATGAGTAGCTGGTCCCTTCTCCAGGGGATCTTCCCAACCCAGGGATCGCACCCAGGTCTCCCGAGTTGCAGGCGGATTCTTTACCAGCTGAGCCACTAGGGAAGCCCACCTACATAGTAAGTGCTGCATTTATTCTTTTGTATACATTCAATATTATACTGAAAAATTTGAGATTAATAGTCATTCCCTCTGACCTTTCATTTTTGCATAAGCATCTGTCACTTCTTTGTGATTCAATCCTCCTATAAACCATTTCTCATTCCAAAGTATATTGTATCTGAACATAATAACAATCATGGTTATGATACTAATAGTACCATTTATGTAGACCTTCAAATAAGCACCTGTTTTACAAAAATCACCTCTAATCCTCACAATCCTTCAGGTAGGTAGCATCCTTGTTTTACAGATGAAACACCTGAAGCTCAGAAAGGGCAAGTTCACTGTTCAATCCTCATTTAATGGATGAAGCACAGGCTACATAAGGCCTATTTGACCTGATAGGGGTTTTTTTTTTTAATAAATTTTTCATTTTGGAATAATTTTACATTTACGTTGTTTTTTTAAGATATGGCAACCACAGTGGTTTTCTTTGTGCTGAGTTTGGTGCATATGATGGCCACCAGTCCTTATACACAGGCCCTCTCCAATCAATTAACAACTTGTTTGGGGATATATAGATAAGACTTGTATGTAACAATATCTAGACATTACTATGAATTTTCTCTTGCAGTATTACAAAAATATGGCTAAATAGGGCAATTACCCATACCTAGAAAACATCCAGGAAAGGGATGAAAATCTAGTTGTTTGTTTACTCATAGCAAGATAATATGTTTTTTTTTAAATAACTATTTTGAAAGTACCAATAAAAATAGCACTTAATCCAGAATAAGTTTTAATGAAATGAAAACACCTAAGTAAAGCTAATATATCACTTCCTAGATCACCTGTTCTATAGATCAAGACATAGCCACACAGGTTTTCTTAAACTATGAGCCAGGATTCCTCTGCCTTTTTTTTTTTTTTTAAGGACTGCCAAACACAATCATGACTAATAGCTTTTTAATCTGATCTAAGACTCCACTGATCGCAGTACACATACCAATTTCAGAAGGGTTAAAATGTGTGTTTTAGAAGTGGTGAAACAGTAATCAAGTTAAGCCCAAGCCAACCAAAACCACATTTCCTATTTATTTGGATAATGATGCCAGGCAGAGAGTGAGAACTAGGTAAACATTTACTGAATCGATGGATGGTCTGGGAGGCGATATTCATCTGTAAATAGGAAATTGCTTGCAGCCTGCTGACAAACTATCTTCTTTCCCCTTGGCACCTGTCCATACCATCACCCTCTACCATCTCCTTGTCGTAAAGAAAAATCAGTTCACTGATAATGGATAACTCTTCACTGTATATGATCATTTCCATGTCAACTAGAAATACTTAACTTTCTTCAAGGATTCAAGGGGTCGTAGTGAATCCTTTCATATACTGTGGACTTGAAAACATGTGTATGCCTGAACTGGGTCTATGATAAGACTGACAATAGTCCATTTACCAGCTTCAGATGTACAGGAGGTCTTTGTGCTCTTGCCTACATCTGCCTTTCTCTGTTTTTGCATGGGGCAGGGAGACAGCAGGTGAGCCAGTACACACAAATGTGCTTCATGGCAAGACACCTATTTTCTACATCTCCTACTCCCAGATCGACAGAGTCAGTGTAAATTATACCCAACTGGGTTTTTGTTTTTGCATTATCTAGATAAATGCATTGGAACTACATAGTCCAGGGCTGTGTAGCTATTTCTCCCTCTCGTCCAAGGAGTACAAAACTCAATTTGTTGTCTGTGTATCTAACACTATGACATCAAGAAAAACGAAAGACAGCACAGACACCATGCTTGCTGGAAAGTCAACAAGAAGGATTCGGGACAACGAATACAGTAGGTAATAAAATACCACCACTTCTCAACATAAACAACAGGGAAAATGTCAGGTTGTCAGAAATTCACTGATGGGCAACTAAAACTGCAGGCTCCCTGCAGTGGAGAGAGAAACCTTCTTATGGTTTAACCAGAAGAACTGTGAGTTCTTCATGAAAGCCCACTAACAAGCTGTCAGAGGCATCTCAGCAAAAGGCCCACAGACTGCTGACCCTCTGCCCTCCTCACCACATTTCCCTGCCAAGCTATGACATGCCATATGGTACGGTTAAGGCCAAGTCTGATGCCACCTGTGCTATCTCATGCAGGGGGCTCATGTGCTCAGATGCTCAATCATGTCTGACTCTTTGTGACCCCATGGACTGTATAGCCCGCCAGGCTCCTCTGTCCGTGGGCTTTCCCAGGCAACAATACTGGAGTGGGTCGCCATTTCCTCCTCCATGGAGAGGATCTTCCCGACCCAGGGATTGAACCCGCGTCTCTTATGTCTCCTGCATTGGCAGACGGTAGGACAATCTAAAAGGACACTAGGGCTTTTGAAGCCTTGCTATCAAACACCAGCAGGAACCCACCTGACGTTGGAGTGGAGACTGTTCTGCTTGTTGCAGATGGACGTGCACAGAGGAAATGTGGAGCATCCCAGAAAGAGGGAACAGGGAGCCACTTATCCCAAGTCTGGGCTTGTGCCGACTGATGCTAAGGGGGTGGTTATGGGTGGAACTGTGTTCCCAGTCTCAAAAAAAAAAAATGTTAGAGACCTAAGCCCCTCAGAAATGTGACCCAGTTGGGAAGCGGGGTCTTTAAGGAGATAAGTTAAAATGAGGTCATTATAGTAGACCCAAGTGCAATGGGATCCACTTGCTTCTGATGAGTTTAATACACAGTCAACTATGTGCAAAGTTCTTTGCTTTCTTACAGTCCAGCACAGGCAGTAAACTCTGGCTCATATTTTAAATAAAATACTGTGTTGAAAAAAATAAATAAATAAAGGTGGGGGGCTGGGAATTAGCTCTTTGGAGAAGACAGCCCTTACCACCTATGCCTTTTTGTTCCCTCTGCCCGCTGACGGACACGCACAGAGGGAACACGATCTGAAGACACAAGGAGAAGGGCTCACGTGACTGGAATGAATGACGCGGCTACAAACCCAAGGATGCCGACGACCACCAGCCGCCAGAAGAGGCAAAGGCGGACCCTTCCCAGAGCTTTCAGGGAGCACCGGGCTTGGCTGATATCCTGGTTTCAAAATTGCAGCCTCCAGGACTGTGAGATCATGAAGTCCTATTCCTAAGACCAAAAGCTATTAGTAACAGTAAGTAAGCAGCCAGTATAAAACTCTGAACATTATACTAACTAGATTTCAAATTCCTTTGTTGTTATCTAGTCATTAAGTTGAGTCTGACTCTTTGTTACCCCATGGACTGTTAGCACACCAGGCTTCCCTGTCCTTCACTGCCTTCCAGAGTTTGCTCAAATTCATCTCCATCGAGTCGGTGATGCCATCCAACCATCTCATCCTCTGCCCCCCTCTTCTCCTTTTGCCTTCAATCCAATTCCTTTAGTACTGTATCAAATATAACTACAGCCTTTGTGTCAACCAATTCTTGAGATTGGTTTGGTTCTTGTGGACGTGTGCCTGTTTGTGTGTGTGTGTGTGCATATGTGTGTGTATATGCACGTGTTTGTGTAAACATATGCATCTATGATGTACTGAGTGATTTTTAAGAGGATGAACTTCATTCATTTTCCAAATCAGTTTGACTCCATTCGAATGCAGGAAGTGGTTCTGATTCTCCAACTGTTGAACCAGATCTGGTGGAGTCCAAAGGTCCCTCCCCGCCCCAAGATTCCCTCACTCTACAACACGACCAGTGTAACAGAGGGCACCGGCCAGCACTTCCGACTAGCATCCACAGACGGCATATGCAACATTTGTGATGCCATGGCAAGCGGCTACTAGAGAACAAGTGGCAAGGAGGAGTCAGAACTCTTTATGGCTGTAAACAATGAAGAGAGAACTAGAAATCAGGCGGGCTGCCAACCCATACCTCAGCGGGCAGAGGGAACAAACAGGCAGAGGTGGTAAGGGCTGTCTTCTCAAAAGAGCTAAGGGCTGGAAACATCTGGGAGTGGGAGGATGTGTTCTCACCTGGCACAAGGAGTTAGACTCAAGTGACACAGAAATGTTAGCAAAAAACAAAGAATCCTACCAGCTTCCACTCTGTGAGCTATGACCTTAATGTAAGACTGACAATGACAGGCAATTGATCAAAAACTATGACTGTGTATGATGCTGTACACCTTCTAAAATAATTCTTGACAATGTTAGAGGAATTTCAGTTCTCCCCATCCAATACTTAAAATGTATAATCATCTTTACTACTATTGATTTAAGTACTTTCTCCAGTGAATGAACTTTTAATCTCCCCTCCTCTCTTCTTACGTTCTTAGATTCTAGCTTATATTTTCTGCAAGAGCAGCTGGACTTGTGACAAAAAGAGCTTCCTTCCTGAACTTTGCGTTCCTGATCTTTAACATTTGGGGTCTGTTTTTGTTCTTAATTCCTGTTCTTTCCCTTCTTCTCTGTTGCTGATGGGATGCTTTGTCCAAATACATCAAAGGCATATGCCAAACACCGATCTTCTCTTTTTAAGTGACAAGTCAATCCCCCTGCAAGTTTATTTATTGTTTGGCATGAAATACTTACTAAAACATAACCAAAAGAAATACAAATGGAAAGGAGTCCTTACTGACTGTGATACAAAGAGAACACCAGCACTCGTGTGGGCTGTCTCCCCCAGGAGAGGGGTCTCAGGAGCGGCCAGGACCGGCTCGGTGGGCTGAGAAAAGAGCAATCCAGGAATGTGGAGACACTTCCACGGGGATGCAAAGGCAACAGCAGGCAGGCACGTGAAAGAGTCATTAAGTGGTTGAGCCCGAGACGAAAGGAAGAGCTGGGCTCCGTGAGCAAAGAAAAAAACACAGGAAGTGATAGATCTCCATCAGCATGCATGGGGAGAGTCTCTAAGAAGAGGGGCCTGTATTTGGTCCAGAGCTGGATGGAAGATGCTCGCTGTGACATTTGACAGAGGAACCACCGCAGCAGAAGAGTTGAGGGTGAACAGGAGGGTTCTAGAGGCAAGAGACCAACAGAAAGGGGTGAAGATGAACCTTGGGGCCAGAGGTGAGAAGCCAGAGGAGGAAGGAGGCCTTGATCATGACATGTAGATAAAGGCATTTCTAGATTCCCTAAAGGTTAAGGTTTTGCAAGAAACTGACATAGACGGGCCACTTAAGATGTGGAAGCAGAAAGACAGGCAGGGACCCCCTCCCGCTGCTGCTGGGGCCCATCGTATGCAGTTCGGTCCCCAGCCTGGGGGGAGCAGCCAGATTGAGTGTCCCAAGGCCCAAGAGGCCTGGGTGTCGGGAGCAGGTGTGGAGGCAGCGGGGACCTGACCTCTGGTCGTGGACACAGGCGTGAAGCCAGCAGTTCTAGGGGCTCCCCCGACTCGTGCCCTCCTTTATGGTTGTACCACCTCCAGGGCATTCCCAGGGCACCCTTGGAGTCAGCGCCTCCAGCCCTCTCTCTGATCTCCCAAGTACTCAATTACCGATGCTGAAGCTGAAACTCCAATAGTTTGGCCACCTGATGCGAAGAGTTGACTCATTGGAAAAGACCCTGAGGCTGGGAAAGATTGAAGGCAGGAAGAGAAGGGGACGACAGAGGATGAGATGGTTGGATGGCATCACCGACTCGATGGACATGAGTGTGAGCAAGCTCCGGGAGTTGGTGATGGACAGGGAGGCCTGAGGTGCTACAGTCCATGGGGTCCCAAAGAGACAGACACGACTGAGTGACTGCACTGATGCAGATCCCTTTCTGCTCAAAAGACCTGGAATCAGACCCTTACTATCATGCCTGCAGTGTGTCCTCCTTCATCTCCAGCTCTTAGTAAACCAGAAATGTTCTAAGGTGTGGCATTGTCCAGGATGTCTGCATCAAGCTGTATGCCATGCCATACTGTGAGTGAACTTTCACAACACCCAGAACAAAATCCTTCTCATTACCGCCGTTTAACAAATGAGGAGGCTTCTCCAGGGTCACACAGTTAGCAACACAACTGGGATTCCATTCTGCTATACTGCCTCCCAAGAAAACTTTACATTGTGAATATCAGACAAAATATTCTAAAGTGAGAAAGGCGAGAAATGGAGGCAAGTAGAGGGTCTAGTGTTGACTTAATCAGGATAAATATGATCTGAGCAGCTTTATAGGCAAAAGGAATACAGAGGAATGGTCGAATGCGTGGATCAAGAGTTCTAACACAGGTGAAGCAGTACAGCAGACAAGTGGGAAGGAGGGTTGTGGACGTAATGGATGGTGCACTGGGGAGACCTGGAAGACACAAGAGAAAACAGACAGCCGGAGGCAGCTGGAGAAGAGACGCACCTCATGGATTCCATGAGGAGCTTCTCCTTGAAGTCCCTTCAGAGCATAAAAAAGTATGAGGGGCATAAAGTTAAGAAAAGCACTAAAGGTCGCCAAGAGTTCTTCCATGCGTGTATCCAACTGGGAAATGAGAAATGTTGCGTTTCTAGAAGGGAGAGGCATATCATTCCCAAGGCAGAAAGAAACTCTGATGAGCATTTCTTTTAAAACATTGTTTCCAGGTTCTGAGAACTGGAGCAAAGATTAAATTTTAGTGTAGGTGCAGGCTGAGTCCGATTGAGTAGATTCAGAAAGAAGAGACTAAAATCAGGGGTGAGGATACAGCATGTCAACAAGGGGGTGGGGAGTTACTAGCAAGACTAAATTTCTTGAAAGAATGTTCGTATTTGTATCCCCAAAGGGGTCAGCACCTGGTAGACAGGACGCAGAAGTTGGTGGAATGAAATGAATGGCTATGCTTCTCTAGAGCAGGCAGAGTCAATGCCCTGGAATTATTAAAGAATGTGCTGCACAAAACTCTACTCAAAGAGAGGACTTTTCTTTCCTTCATTACTCCTTATGCACAAAGGGGTAACAGATAGGGAAGAAATGGAAACAGCAACAGACTTTATTTTCTTGGGAGCCAAAATCACTGCAGATGGTGACTGCAGCCATGAAATTAAAAGACGCTTGATCCTTGGAAGAAAAGCTATGACCAACCTAGACAGCATATTAAAAACCAGAGACATCGCTTTGCCAACAAAGGTCTGTCTGTTTAGCCAAAGCTATGGCTTTTCTAGTAGTCATGTATGGATGTGAGAGTTGGACCATCAAGAAGGCTGAGTGACAAAGAATTGATGGTTTTGAACTGTGGTGTTGGAGAAGATTCTTCAGAGAATCCTTGGACAGCAAGGAGATCAAACCAGTCAACCCTAAAGGAAATCAACCCAGAATATTCACTGGAAGGACTGATGCTAAAGCTGAAGCTCCAATCCTTTGGCCACCTGATGCAAAGAACTGTCTCACTGGAAAAGACCCTGATGCTGGGAAAGATAGAAGGCAGGAGGAGAAGGGGGTGACAGAGGATGAGATGGTTGGATAGCATCATTGACTCAATGGACATGGGTTTGAGCAAACTCCAGGAAACAGTGAAGGACAGGGAAGCCTAGCATGCTGTAGCCCCTGAGTCACAAACAGTCAGACACAAGTTAGCGACTCAACAACAACAACAATGGTCTACTCAGCAATTTTTTTCTTGCTTTCTAATTACAACATATAATACTATATATTTACTATCAGCAAAACCAATTCACATTAGTAGGGCTTCTTCCATCCACTAGAGTTAAATTTTTTAAGTGGATAAGCAATTAACGGTGTCAAGTAGATTAAAATTGATCCCTAGCATAAAAGTTGTGATCAATAAAAAACAATCTGTAAATTTGATTGCATAAATCCTTTTACTTAAGTCTGCCATAAGCATAATTTTCAGGATCACTCCTTTGATCTCACCTACTGACAAAGAAAATGCAATAAAATTATTAACTATGGAGCTTTGTTTACAGAAAAAGACAATATGGCCTATTTAAAATTTTTTGAAACATTTGTGGAAGACAAATGTGCGATTATCAGACCATGCTGCTAATCATGGAAAATGTGTCATTAAAAAGCCCCTTGGGTCTAGCCAAGCTCCGAAACTAGTATAAAAAAATGCTCTCGAAAATGTAGCGTGCCTTATTTAACTGGTTCCAGCAGCCCCTGGCTGGTTTATGGTTTGGCAACTTTATATGTTGTCCTCTGGCTTCCCGCTAGGAGGATTTAGCTAACTCGCCCATCATCCATTTCTTAGCTGTGCATCTGTTGCCAGTTCTACTGAATGCCTGTGAAACTTCAAACAACACACCAACAATCTCACTGACTGTTTTATGTTCCAGAAAGTGGATCTTGCTGGTCAGTTTGCTCAAGAAGCATGTCGGTGTTCAACTCTCCATTTCGTTTCTCCTCGGCTTCTCCTTCCACTTCTGCCACCTATTACATCAACCTACCTGAAGATGTCTCTACTTAGTTCAGCAGCAACTGTTGTATCTTCTCTTATTTATCAATTCAGTTCAGTTCAGTTGCTCAGTCGTGTCCGACTCTGCGACCCCATGGACTGCAGCACACCAGGCCTCCCTGTCCATCATCAACTCCCGGAGCTTACTCAAACTCATGTCCATCAAGTTGGTAATGCCATCCAACCATCTCATCCTCTGTCGTCCCCTTCTCCTTCTGCCTTCAATCTTTCCCAGCATCAGGGTCTTTTCCAATGAGTCAGCTCTTCACATCAAGTGGCCAAAGGATTAGAGTTTCAGCTTCAACATCAGTCCTTCCAATGAATACTCAGGACTGATTTCCTTTAGGATGGACTGGTTGGATCTCCTTGCAGTTCAAGGGACTCTCAAGAGTCTTCTCCAACACCATAGTTCAAAAGCATCATTTCTTCAGTGCTCAGCTTTCTTTATAGTCCAATTCTCACATCCATACATGACTACTGGAAAAACCAGTAGTCTGTAGTCTCTCATCTATAGATTCATTCTAAAAGCGATGAACACCAACTTTCACTTAATGAAGCTGAAGGATGCTGTGTTCTGACCCCCGGAGCCTCCGGAAGGAACACGGTCTGGATGGCACTTTGAGTTTAGACTTCTAGTCTCAGGAACCATGAGAGAGGAAATTTCTGTTGTTGTAAGCTACCCAGTTTGTGGTAATTTGTTGTAACAGCTGTAAGAAACTAATACACATGTCCATGTTTTACTAAGCTCTTCATCACAGTACATACACTGGCCACTTCCTTTCTCTTCCAGAGGTTTTCCTCCTGGAGGGCTCTGTCTCATTCTTCAGGATGCAGAATGGGTGAACCTAGGCCTGCTTTCTCATTGTCTTCTCAGAACCTCCTTCGCTGCTTTTATAAACTGGACCCGCTGTTTCCTGGATATCATGATTCCACCCTTCTTTGCTTCTTTTCTTATTTTTCCAATGTGTATCCTCAAGTAACTTCCAGAGAAAAGATATTCATCACGCTGGCTTTCTGAGACTCTCAGCGTAGTATCCAAAATCTCTTCACCTGTCTTCAAATTTAATTGATTACTTGGGTGGAAATGACTGTAGATCTGAAGTCATTTCCCCAGACTTCCTTGATGGGCCAGTGGCTAAGACTCTTCACTCCCAGTGCAGGGAGCCAGGGTTTGATCCCTGGTCAAGGAACTAGATCCCATATGCTGCAACGAAAAATCCCTCATGCCACAACTGAAAAAGATGCCACATTCCATACCTAAGACTTGGTGCGGCCAACTAATAAATATTAAAAAAAAAATCATCTTCCCTCAGAACTTTCCTCAAAACTAGCACTACTAATTCTCATTCGCTTATAGTTATCTATATTTATCCCTCACTTTTTATACTACTCCCTTTATCCGAGGTCCCCTAAGATTTCACAACGGTACGTCATATCTAGATGTATCGACTTAAAATCCACTCTGCCTGGCTGTATGTAGTGTCTTTCAACATCAAGAGTCGGGTGCTCACGTGTGATTTATCTGGAAAGTCCCTCCCCTCCCTCACCCCCTCTTCTCTGGTCTCCCTTATGGGTCGCCAGGGCTATCACAATAGAACATGCTGCGATGATGGAAATTTCCTATAAATCTGCACTGCCCAATAGCTGTTATATACATATGGCCACTGAGCAACTGAAATGAGACCAGTGTCACTGAGGAACTGAATTTTTAATTCAGTTTTTACTAACTGAAATTTAAGGCATGTACAGCTAGTGAGGTCAGTTAGACCGTTAGGGCTTATCTTCTTTCTACATGTCTCCTATCTCCTCCCATATTTCCCATACTTTCATATTTTTAGTCCTTATCTAAAACATTTTCCTGACTATATCTTTATCTAGCCTCTTTATTAGTATTTCAAAAAAATGTGGCAGTCATGATACATTTCCAATATTGTAGCTCTTTTTATTCCCCCTGGCTTTGGGGAATCCTAGTTCCCTGACCAGGGATCAAACACAGGGCCTGAAAAAGCACTAAAATTCTAACCACTGAACCTCCAGGGAATTCCCTGTAACTCTTTAATAGAATCTGATTCTTGTTTCAAGGATGAAATGACTGCAGATTCACATCCTAATTAGATGTTTTCAAATTCTATTCATTTCCCTTGAATTAGCTATTTTTCCTCAGTCGTCAGTTTTCCTGTTTATCTTGGCCTTTTTCATTGTAAGCTTTAATAACATTCTTGGTAATCCTTGGTTTTCCATTCATATTCAAACTTGAGGTAATAAAAAGATTGACACGTGTTCGGACACAATTCTCCAGGAACATTTTCATATTTTTGCACAATCCAGGTATTCACAGCGAAGAGAACGGGTCGATTTGATTCAAGAATGACTGGATAAAATAAATGTCTTGGTGCACAGCAGCTACACCTCAGTAAAAAAAATAATAAAGTAAAAAGCTAAAAGGAAAATATGCCGTGGAAGGTAGTGGCGCTGTAAGTGCATTGCTCCAGAGGGATGTAGGTCTGTCTCCCTGGACCGTTTGTTTACATTTCAGGTTAGTGAAACCCTAGTGACTTCCTTCCCTTTCCTCCTGCTGCCCCCTTCCCTACCCTTCCCCAGGGGCGGGTTTGCTTATATTCCAGTAAAGTATCTCCCCTCTCTCCCAGGGAAGGAGGGACAGGTGTGCCAAACGCCCTACAGAAGGCCCCAGTCTCCTAATGCAGGAATTCCTTTCCTATGGTACCACCCAGCTGCACATGCAGACTGTTAAGGGCTGACGGTGAGGCCCCCTCCCTGCCAAATTCATAACGTTGAAATCCTAACCACCAGTATCTTAGAAGGCAGCTATGTTTGGAGACAAGGTCTTTACAGATGTGACTAAGTTAAAACAAGGTCCTTAGCGCGGCCCTTACTCTAGCATGACTGATGTCCTTATAAGATTGAATTTGGACCCACGGAGGGAGGGCAAGGGGAAGGCACAGAAGATGGGCACCTGCCAGCCGAGGAGAGAAGACGACCCCCTCGGCTCTCAGAAGGAACCAGGCCTGCCCACACCCTGATCTCGGACTTCTGGCCTGTGAAACTGTGAGAAAATAAACTTGCGCACTTTAAGCCACTCAGCCAGGACGGGGCTTCCCAGGTGGCACTAGTGGTAAAGAACCGGCCTGCCAATGCAGGAGACATGAGATGTGGGTTCAGTCTTTGAGTTGGGATGATCTCCTGGAGGAGGGCATGGCAACCCACTCCAGTATTCTTGCCTGGAGAATCCCATGGACAGAGGAGCCTGGTGGGCTACGGTCCATGGGGTGCCACAGAGTCGGACACGACTGAAGCAATTTAGCACATACACAGCCAGGAATACTTCAGAATGGAAGCCCTGGCAAATTAATTCACGGGGTAACATCATCGTCTTACTGCACCACCCATGGGGCTTGAGCACTAGGAAGCTTTGTAACACAAGGTCTATTCTCTGATCCAGAAATTCCATGTTTCTTGTCAAAGAAATGCGTGCATGCTCAGTCACATGAGACTCTGCCACCCCATGGACTGTAGCCCACCAGGCTCCTTCAGCCATGGGATTTTCCGGGCAAGAATACTGGAGTGGATTGCCGTTTCTTCCTCCAGAAGATCTTACTGATGCAGGGATCAAACCCCTGTCTCCTGCAGCTCCTGCGCTGGCAGGCAGATTCTTTACCGCTGAGCCACCTGGGAAGCCCTTATCAAAGTATGCTAAGCTGCTGCTAAGTCGCTTCAGTCGTGTCCAACTCTGTGCGACCCCATAGACGGCAGCCCACCAGGCTCCTCCGTCCCTGGCATTCTCCAGGCAAGAACACTGTAGTGGGTTGCCATTGCCTTCTCCAGTGCACGAAAAGGAAAAGTATATTTATATCTATAAATAGATAGATACTTCTTTGAGGTACCAATAGCATACTGACTGCCCTAGTTATCACCTGTGTGTGTATGTGTGCGCTCAGTTGTGTCTGACTCTTTGTGACCTCGTGGGCTCTACCTCCCAGGCTCCTCTGTCTTCGGAATTCTCCAGGCAAGAATACTGGAGTGGGTTGCCATTTCCTTCTCCAGGGGATCTTCCCAACCCCGGGATCGAACCTTCATCTCTTGTGCCTCCTGCACTGGCAGGTGGATTCCTTACCACTGTGCCACCTGGGAAGCCAGTTATCATCTAAAGTCATTCAACTTCTTTTTAAAGATAAATATTTTAGTCGGGGCAAAACCACGTGCCGTCTCTGCACTGGGGGCACAGGAGAGGGCACACTGACAAGCGGGCATAAACTGGACCCTATGCTTCCGCAGCAGACACATCCCAAGTCCAGAGCCTATGAGGGCTCTGCTGGGGGCTCCCTCCACAGCGGCAGAGCTCCATGGGTACCCTAGGCTGTACCAGCCGAGATCCCTCCATCTGCTTTCCATCTTCTAGAAAACGGTTTAACGCTCGTCTGCTGATAACCATCACTCATTTTCTTTAATGTTGTAGACATTTAACTTATACTCTCATACAGTTATTTCAGTGGGGGCTCAAGAAGGGGATATGATGAACACGTGTGCAGACTGCCGTTCTCAACTAGAAATGCCGATAGTGTTTCTTGAATCTTCTTTCCTGATATTAAATAAAGTAAGAGACCCAGAGTTATCTTAACTATAATTTACATTCTCAAATAGTTAAATGAACACACGACAGATTATATAAAATTTGTTTTTAGGGACTTCCCTGATGGTACCCTGATGCTGCGAAAGATTGAAGGCAGGAGGAGAAGGGGACGACAGAGGATGAGATGGTTGGATGGCATCACCGACTCGATGAACATGAGTTTGGGTAAACTCAGGGAGTTGGTGATGGACAGGGAGGCCTGGCATGCTGCAGTCCATGGAGTTGCAGAGTCGGACACAGCTGAGTGACTGAACTGATGCGGATTCCTTTCTGCTCTAAAGACCTGGAATCAGACCCTGACTATCATGCCTGCAGTGTGTCCTCCTTCATCTCCAGCTCTTAGTGAACCAGTAATGTTCTAAGGTGTGGCATTGTCCAGGATGTCTGCGTCAAGCTGTATGCCATGCCATACTGTGAGTGGACTTTCACAACACTGTGAACAAAATCCTTCTCATTACTGCTGTTTAACAAGTGAGAGGCTTGTCCAGGGTCACACAGTGAGCAACACAACTGGGTTCCATTCTGCTCTACTGCCTCCCAAGAGAAGTTTACACCGTGAGTATCAGACAGAGGACTCTAAAGGGAGAGAGGTGAGAAATGGAGGCAGCAGAGGGTCTACGGTTCGCTCACGACTGAGCAACTGAACTGAACTGAACTGATGGTACGGTGGGTAAGAATCTGCCTGTCAGTGCAGGGGACGTGGCTTCAATCCCCAGTCTGGGAGGACCTCACAGATGGCGGGGCAGTTAAGTTCCTTCATAACTGCTGACCTGTGCCGCAGCTTTAGACCCCGAGCTCCACGATAAGAGAAGCCACCTCAATGAGAAGCCGGTGCACTGCAGCTGGAGAGGAGGCCCTGCTCGCCACAACTGGAGAAAGCCCGTGAGCAGCAACGAAGCCTCAACACCACCGGAAGGACATAAATAAGTATTTTTTAAATGAATTTTCGAAGCTGCTTTTCAAACACTACTGAAAATTTTTAAGGAAAATTGAAGAAATAGCAATCTTTGAGGACAATCTAATGGTAGGAAAGAATACAGAAATGGAGTTCTTTTACCAAAAGAACTATTGACACATTGGAAACTGAAAAATACTATATTTAGGTATTGAGTTTTCTGGATTTAGGCTTCTTAGCAGATGGAAGGGAATGTATTTTAAACTTTAGAAAAATACCTCTGTTTACATTCTGCTGCAGAACTGGCCTCTGAAGCATCGGCTCTCAGAACTCTCACTAGGAACGCTCCCCAGTGACTTGACCTCTCCTAATAGCATCAAGATAATCAATTAGACGTTGAGACAAGCAGCCTGAGATACACGACACAGCCATGCTTTCACAGCTCCGGTTTCCCGCCTTTCTAACACTACAGTGGAAGGGGGAAAAGGCCTCTCAATTTGCCGAGAGAGGTGTTCTTGCACATAAGTGGGCATCTGAGCTCAAGCAAGGAAGTCCCAGGCAGACAGGTGACTGCTGCTCTACACGCATGGGCACCTCTCATCTGTGTCCTGTCCACTGTTTCGCAAGTGGCCCTCTGGCTTTAATGTGATCACAGCTACGACCTAATGAAAGGGCAAGAAGGTGAGGGAAATACCTGATGAGGAGGAAGAGGCAGGAAGGAAGAGGACACAAGGACTGACCTTACTGTCTACGTGACTGGACTCCCAGCAGGCAGAGCGTCATACTAGAGAACCCTGATGAAGAACCTAGTGCAGAGCACACGTGACTCGGTTAATGTCTGAAGAGTTAGTTAAATAGGAAACAGTAAAATAAGTGATGCTAGAGCTCCCCAATCTCACCTGTAGCCTAGACAAGGATTCCCGGGGTCCCAGAGAGATTAGTGCGTGCCAGGCATGGTTCTGAGCACTTTATAGCCATCGCTCATTTAATACTCACAGCACATTATTCTTGCTTTGCAGATAAGGAGGATGAGGCACAGAGAGGTTAAGTAACTTGCCCCAAGTCACACAGCTAAATGGCAGAGCCTCAGACCTAACACTGACAGTTACTCCCTAACTCCTGTTTATTGCTTCCCAAAACATTACCTTTAAATTGCTTTCTTTCATTTAAGAAATGAATATTATGCTCATTCAGTGAAAGTGTCAGTCACGTCCGACTCTTTGCGACCCCATGGACTGTAGCCAACCAGGCTCCTCGGTCCATGGACTTCTCCAGGCAAGAATACTGGAGTGGATTGCCATTCCCTTCTCCAGGGGATCTTCCCGACCCAGGGATTGAACCCGGGTCTCCTGCGTTGCAGGCAGATTCTTTACCACTGAGCCACCAGGGATGTCCACAAAGTACATTCTCAAAGGTAGGTGGGAAAAAAAATGTACCCTCAAAAGACAGCCTGTGTGGCAGCATGAATCTTGAAAGGCTCATGAAGCATTACCAGATTCACAGCCACCTTCCTAGCACCCAACTCTTGGTTTCAATATTTGGATGACTAAAGGAAGCCCAGGAGTTTGCTCTTCATTTTCCAGTTTCTGCAAGAGCAGAAACTGTGAACATTCTCCTCTTTAGAAGATAGCATGAGACACAGAGGGTACACAGAACCGCCCCCTCCCAACAGAAAACCTTCTGAAACAAATATCTTAAAATATTTGATTTGGATACTGATTTCACATGGAGATTTTAATACTCAGGAAAGGAAGAACATAATATGGAAATACCTACAGTAAAAAGAAGAGGATGGGACATTAGCCAAGCAAAGAGAATAAAAACAAAGGGAAAGATTCCAAAATAAGAAAGAAAGTGGTAAAGGATCCAAAGACTCCCACAGCAAAATTACTACAGCTTTAAATAACTGAAATTATTGCATCATGATTAATATTTCCAGCGATCAAAATCAGCCCACAAACTGTAGACTTATGTTTTGTGAAGAAAAGATTGTCCCTCATGTATCTGTCCAGAATGAAGAGTTTGCTGATATTAGGTTATTTATCACTGGACACCTGTTGGCTCTTCATGAATACTTAGTAGTCACATAGCTTCTTCACATTGACAAGTTATCTGGTTCCAAATGTGGAAGTGAATTTGCTCTTCCAGTTGTAGGTGGATGTATATGAAAGAAAAAAGAAAGTAACTGACTCAATGGAAATGAGTTTGAGAAAGCTCCAGGAGCTGGTGATGGACAGGGAAGCCTGGCGACCTGCAGTTCATGGGGTCGCAAAGGGTCGGACACGACTGAGTGACTGAACTGAACTGAGCATGGGTGTGCCCAAGTGTGGGAGACACCAACAGTCAGAGAGTGACCCACTGCCAAAGTGACTGAGTATGACAGCAAGCGAGTGTGAGCATGACCCATCACAGGAAAGACCAAGCAAGAGCCACTGAGGGTGAGAAAACATGAGGTATTGTGAGTGTGACCTAGTGTGAGAACACCGTGAGTGAGACCAATCACAAGCACGACCCAGTATGTCCTGGGCCTTCGGGTGGCCCAGCAGAATTGTGGCCACTTACGAAGAGACTCTTCCAACAAATACTTCTACAGCTTCATATTCTAGTTTCAACACCAAATTTTCAGGTTGAGAAACAAAAATACCTTCTAAAGAAAAGAGTAATTCAGTTCAGTTCAGTCGCTCAGTCGTGTCCGACTCTTTGCGACCCCATGAATCACAGCACGCCAGGCCTCCCTGTCCATCACCAACTCCCGGAGCCTACCCAAACCCATGTCCATCGAGTCAGTGATGCCATCCAACCATCTCATCCTCTGTCGTCCCCTTCTCCTCCTGCCCCCAATCCTACCCAGCATCAGGGTCTTTTCCAATGAGTCAACTCTTCGCATGAGGTGGCCAAAGTATTGGAGTTTCAGCTTCAACATCAGTCCTTCCAATAAACACCCAGGATTGATCTCCTTTAGAATGGACTGATTGGATCTCCTTGCAGTCCAAGGGACTCTCAAGAGTCTTCTCCAACACCACAGTTCAATAGCATCAATTCTGCAGCGCTCAGCTTTCTTCACTGTCCAACTCTCACATCCATACATGACCACTGGAAAAACCATAGCCTTGACTAGATGGACTTTTGTTGGCAAAGTAATGTCTCTGCTTTTAAATATGCTATCTAGGTTGGCCATAACCTTCCTTCCAAGGAGGAAGCGTCTTTTAATTTCATGGCTGCAATCACCATCAGCAGTGATTTTGGAGCCCCAAAAAATAAAGTCTGACATTGTTTCCACTGTTTCCCCATCTATTTCCCATGAAGTGATGGGACAAGATGCCATGATCTTAGTTTTCTGATGCAAGCGCAACTGCCTGGGATCAAGGACCCGCGGAGCACCGCCTTGCCCAGTGGAAAGCTTCTCAGAGAGACTGCTATCTCCGATGACCGGATGAAAGCCTTCAGCCTCGTCTTAACCATCCTCAGTGTCCTGGCCTTATGGAACCCCGTGGGGAACCCAAGGGCTGGGGAGGAACCACTTCCAACAGAGCAGCCAACCGCTTCCAAGATTTAAAGCCAGGGGATTTCAAGGCGTCTGACTCAGATATCAGTAACGCAACTTATGGTTTTGTCTTTCCTAAATATTGTGACAAAGACTTTAATTTCATATTATGTCAAGAGTCTTCTGGAGCCAAGAAGCTTTCCAGCACTGAAGACTCCTATATGAATCCCACAGAAATCCAACAGCAAAAGCAGCAATCAGAGAGCTATCACCTTTTGGGTCAAAATTTTGATTAAAACCAACTGACGGCGCAAACGTATTTTATTAGCAGTCAGATTAAATCCAGAGCATGTGTCAAAGCTGTAAAGTCGCAATTTCTCCAGATTACAGTTGGAAGTAGTCATTTTGTAACTCGGCCCCTCCCAAGCCCATAAACCCGAAACACACTTCAGACAGCCTCGCTGGACGACAGGGTGCTCTTCTGCCCAGGGCAAGACCCTGGGAGCGGGCAGGGGGTGCTCCTTTCTCCGGGGCCTCACTCTCCCAGCAGGGCCACGCCAGGGCACCCTGCTCCCACGTGTTTATGGACCTGGGCGTCTCCCAAACCAGGGCCGGGATCGGGTGTCACTGGAGACCGGTGCTCCTGCGTCAGCTGTTCCTGGGCAGACAGGCCCCTGGAGCAGGCTAATTAGCTACCGTAAAGATGTCATGTTTTGCCAGCAGTAATCAGCACCAGGTCATTTTTAGACATGAAAATATCTCTTTGGGCATGTAAGAGCTGGTGCCCTCTTTCTGTGGGCCTCCCCTACTTCAGTCACGGTTACAAAGAGCTGATTCCCAATTTGTTTAAAAAAATCCAAAGCAGAAGTCACCTGGCTTATATTCATCCCCTAGCCCACCATGCCCACATCTAAGTTGCCTTCTTACTCAATAATGCCATGCAAACATGCCCACGACCTCTTGCCAACTCCAAACCCCCACGCCACCGTCTGCATTCTCATCCTAACTATGCTTTGCTTGATGTAGTGACGCAGTTTCCAAAACACCCCCAAGTCAATCCACCACTCCTCTGAGCCACTGTCACAAGACTTTTCTGGAACAAGGCCCTGCACCACACTCAGAGGAGCTGATAGTCCTCCACAAGGCAAGCCTTCTATCCAGGCAAGTTAATCTGCTTCTCCTCTTGCAAAACAGGATCAAGAACTACATTTACCCTAAGGATAAGATAGGAATACTATCTTGCTTACTAGCTCAGTGAAAATCCTACTGCTTAAAAAAAATAAAAGGCAGTAAGTTTAAGGAAAGAGCTCATCATTTTTTTCTTAAGTACCCGTCAGGAACTATATCAAAAATGTTTGCTGAATAGTGATAAAAGTACACAAACTGAATGGACCTTGATGTTCTCAGCACTGGAGTTTGATCTGCTTATTGTTCAAAAAGTTATTTATAAAGGTTCTGTGAAGCATTACAAAAACTATGTACTATGTTTTACAAACTTTTATAATCTTACGATACTTTTAAATGGAAACCTTTAGTACACAACTCAAAATAACTCTAATACAAATTATAGACATTTAAAAATGCAATGCAAAGACAGCATCTTGGCCAAGTCCATGTCAGGAATAGCCCAAACAGAATAAAAGAGGCTGAGGGTGAATTATAAATCCCAGTTTAAAAAAAAAAAAAATCTGTTAATCAAGAGAGCATTAATGTTTAATTTACCTCCTGGCTGCTAGTATCACAACTCCGTAACCTCAAACACAAAATTATCAGCTGAAATGGAATGATACTTGTTTTTTTAATTCTTTGCCAGTAATGTTAGTTCACAAAAGAACATACAAGATCCCCAGCAGTCACATGGGAAGAAATGAGTGGTAATTTTTACACGTTGGAAGAGTTGGTTTTTCATAAAAGTATAATTTTAGAGAAATGTGCAAGTCAGCTGCAATCACGAACCTTGTGTCAAGCTCAATAATGAAAGCCACTTTTGTCTTCATGGGCTCAGCCCTTGTTGAAACCCTGATATGTTGCACAGCTAACCAAGTTCTCACACTGAGGGGTGTGGGGTCGGGGTAAGGGAAGAGCAACAAAATATAAATTGAAAACAAAATGAATATGTTTCCTGAAACAAAGCCAAAATCTGAATAATCCTTAGGTAATGACCATTTAGGCAGTTGATAGTTTTCCAAGTTTTTCTTTCCACACTTTCTAAGTAACATGGGAATCTGGGCCAATTTTAAAGCCAGAGATTACTTAGGACTATTTTTAGGTCATTTCATCCCATTTTTAGTTGATGAGTGTAACCAAGGCTGCAGTTTTCATTTCAAAGCTGCCGAGGAGGACATGTCTGAGTGCTCCCCGCACCGGCGACAGGATGCAAGCAAGCCTGCACCCTCCCAGGACACTGGCCAGGGATGTCCCGTCTTCCTTCCTGCTCTCAGCTTCTTAGTAAATGCAAGTTGTCCTTCCTTCAGCGGTGTGGGTTAATCACGGCCCACGCTCCCCCCAAATGTATGTCCATGTCCTGATACCCAGACTGTGTGAATATTTCCTCACTTGGAAAAACGGTCTTAGGAGATGTAATTAAGGATCTTGAGGTGAGATTCCCAGGGTGGGCTCTAGATCCAACGACATATGTCCTCAAAGCCAGAGGAGAAGGAGACAGACACAGAGAAGAAGGTCACGTGAAAACAAAGTCAGAGACTGGAATGATGAGTCTACCAGCCACAGAACACCAGGAACTTCCAGAGGCTGGGAGATGCAAGATCCCACCCCCAGAACCTCGGAGGACGCGCGCCCCTGCACACACCCTGATGCGGGCCTTCTGGCCTCCAGGACTGGGAGAGAGCAACTTTCTGTTGTTGAAGCCACCCAGTTTGCAGTCACTGGTTGCAGCAGCCGCAAGAAACTAATACAGTCTGGATACATAGGTGAACTTTTCTTATTTTTAGGCAGCAAAGAATATTAAACAGGAATGGGGACCAACTTCCCAACTGAAGCATTTGGTCTCTGCGGTTATATTAAATGAGACTGGACACGGGCATTGCTTCACATATTCCACGCTGCACAAAAACCCATAACAGAAAAGACACAAGAGGTTGATGGACAGAATTAGCACGTTCACTTCAAGGAAAAAAAACAAGACCCATTTTTCAGTATGGCTTTAGTAAATATGGATTGAAACGGAGAAGGCTTGTCTCAGTCAAAGGCGGATGGGTCTTTCAGAAATAAACCTGCAATAGCAGACCATCTTCTTTAGAATCACATGTCAGAAAGCAGGCTGGGAAGATGCCTGACTCTAAGATCTTGCTCACACACATTTGTTTTTTAATTAATTTTTACTGGAGCACATTTGCTTTCCAATGCTGTGTTACTTTCTGCTGTACAACAAAGTGAATCAGCTTTATGTTTACATATGTCCCCTCTTTTTTGGATTTCCCTCCCAACGTGGTCACCACAGAGCACCGAACAGAGTTCCCAGTAGGTTCTTATTTATTATCTGTTTTATACATAGTATCAATCACGTATCTCCCGATTCATCCCACGCCTCCCCTTTGCCCGCTGGTCTCCATACATTTGTTCTCTCCATCTGTGTCTCCATTTCTGCTTTGCAGATAAGATCATCTATACCATTTTTCTAGATTCCACATGTATGTATTAATTCATAATATTTGCTTCTCTCGGTCTGACTTACTTCACTCTGTATGACAGCCTCTAGGTCCATCTACGGCTCTGCAGACGTTATTTTGTTCCTTTTTATGGCCGAGGAATATTCCATTGTATATATGTAGCACATCTTCCTATCTATTCCTCTGTTGAGGGACACTTAGGCTGCTCCCCAGTCCAGGCGATTGTAAATAGTGCTGCAATAAACACTGTGGTACATGTGCCTTTTGGAATTACGGTTTTCTCTGAGTATATGCCCAGGAGTAGGATAATACGATGATTCTATCTTTAGTTTTTAAGGAACCTCCATACTGTTCTCCACAGTAGCTTTATCAATTTACATTCCCACCAACAGAGAAAGAGTCAACATTTATTATACATAGATTTTTTGATGATGGCCATTCTGACTGGTGTATGGTGATAATTCACTACTCACACACATTTAGAGACGACGCATTATTTTGTGAGAATTTGCTTTCCTTCCTATACAGAAACACAAACCACACTTCTGCTTTATTATAGAGTATAAGCCTCAAAAGGAGTTCAAAGAAAAATTAGACTTACAGATAGAGAAAACAAACTAGTGGTTACAAAAAGGGAGAGAGGAAGGGGAGAAGGAAATTAAGGGTATGAGTTTAAGGGATACAAACTACTGTGCATAAAACAGATAAGCAACAAAGATGTACAGCACAGGGAATTACAGCCATTATCTCGTAATAATTTTTAATGGAGTACCATCTGTAAAAATACTGAGTCACTATGCTCCAATCTGAAACTAACTTTATAAATCAGCTTTACTTCAACTTTTTAAAAGGGGGAGGGATGGAAGAGATAGCTCAGAGAAGAAAGAACTATAAGAAAAGAGATAGTGGCAGGGGACCAGGGAACGCCTAAGGGGACAAGACCTAAGTAACAAGGTAGAAGATCTTTGAAGACAATGTTCGAGGTGTGGGCAAAGGAAATTAACAGACACATCACACAAAACACCTAACTCACAAGTTCATGGGAAGATGGTCCAGCTCACTATCAATATTTTACACGCATGTTTTGAAATTCTCGCACTGTTTTAAGATACAATCGACACCTCACAGTGATAGGAAGATGGGGAAGGACAGGGAAGCCTGGCGGGTGGCAGTTCACAGGGTTGCAAAGAGGCGGACACGACTTAGTGACTGAACAACAAGACACCTCATACCCAGTTACCGACCTATAACGTTGTAAGTATGTTTTCCAAGCCAGCTACATTAACACAAAGATGACTCAAAATGCCTACTGACTTGAACGATAAACTGTAATGGTAACATTTATTTCACTGAATGTCAAGACTACTGAATAAGAAAAGTTTTATTTAGCTTATAAATGGTCCACAGGTAATCTGCTAGCATGACATGAGAAGTATATCCGGTGGGGGGGTGGCAGGGGGGAGAGCTTCAACATATAAACAAACTCTCATCTTCAATAAGACTCCATTTCTGTAAAAGGTTGGCTGGATCTTACATAGCTCATAAACAGACAAAACATTAAAGTATAAATCAAAGGTGTCCCTCAATTTGCCAAAAATATTTAAACTCAGTTAGCCTATACTTAAATTTCAATGGGCTGAATGTGTCAACAAAGAGTATTCTGTGGTCTTTTGATGTCATTGTTTCATTGAGAAACAAAAAAATAAGCCACTGTCCAAATATTAGGAACAATTCATAAGGTGTGTAAAGATCTAGAGCTCGTAGTTCCAAACCATCAATACATTATTTATTATTACAGTTATTTACAGTAATAGTAAGATGCTATGTAGGAGGATCAAGTTAATGTACTCCATCACCATGTTTTCTAGAAGTCACATAATGCAACTTCTTTGGAAGGCAAGAGGATTTAACCAGTGCTTAAACACAAAGGCAAGGGCCATACAATACCGCAGCTAAGAACACAGGCTTCTGCTTTGGGATCTGTCTTTGGCTGCTGTTCAGTCGCCCAGTCGTGTCTGACTCTCTACAACCCCATGGACTGCAGCACACCAGGCCTCCCTGTCCTTCACCATCTCCCGGAGTTTGCTCAAACTCATGTCCATTGAGTCGGTGATGCCATCCAACCATCTCGTCCTCGGTCGCCCCCTTCTCCTCCTGCCCTTAGTCCTTTCTCTGTCTTTGGTAGACACATATCCACTCTTGTCTTTAAGACCATGGACAAATTACATCACCTTAGTTATAGTCTTTTCATCTGTAACATGGAGAAAGTACAATGAAAGCACGAGGCACAAGGCTTGGTCCGTGGTGGGCGAATACAAATGTTAGCTGTGCCCCTTAGTTGGCCTGGCTCTGTTCCGCAGCTGAGGTTAGGCTTGGCACCCTAGAAACACTGTCATTGGTAACACAAGGTCATCAGGTAAGAATGCAAGTACCCATCTTGAAAGTCCGCTGACCCTGAACTCTCATACAGGGCTGATTGGAAATCCGTTTGTTAGACTCAGTAGAAAACTATTCAGGTTGACATATGCATACCTTACAACACAGCAATTCCACTCTTAGGGATACACTCAATGGAAATGATTACATATGTTCACCAAAAGAACCAGACTGTTCATAACAGCACTATTCATAAAAACCCCAAACCAGAGACAACCTGAATGCTTGTCAATAGTAGAACAGATAAGCAAATTGTGGAGCATTCACCAGATGGAGTATTAACAGCAATCTGTTGTGGTTTAGTTGGCTCCAACTCTTTTGCAACTCCATGGAATATAGCCTGCCAGGCTCCCTGCCCATGGAATTCTCCAGGCAAGAATATTGGAGTGGGTTGCCATTTCCTTCTCCAGGGGAGCTTCCTGACCCAGGGACTGAACTCTCATCTCCTGGATTGGCAGGCAGGTTCTTTACCACTGAGCCACCAGGGAAGCCCATTAACAGCAATAAAGATCAACAAACTAAGCCATGCAGTGACAGATGGACCCAAGAGTCCATAGTATCTGTTTCTATTTCGAACCAGTACAAAACCAGGCAAAATTATGATGGTTCTAGAAGTCAGGACAGTGCACCTCAGCAGAGAACAGTGACCACAAGGGACCACGATAGGTGCCTCTGGGGTGCTAGATGGCTCTATTCCTTGATCTTGTTACATGTACTAGTTTAATCTGTAAAAATTCAAATGCTACCCCTTTAGGATATGTACCCTTTTCTGTATACATAATATACTTCACTAGGTGCTTCGACACTCAGTCTTGCCTAACTTTTTGCTATCCCATGGACTGTAGCCCACCAGGCTCCTCTGCCCATGGGATTCTCCAGGCAAGAATACTGGAGTGGGTTGCCATTCCTTTCTCCAGGGGATCTTCCCGACCCAGGGATCGAAGCAGGGTCTTCCACATCGCAAGGTAGATTCTTTACCATCTGAGCCACCATGGAAGCCCTATATTTCGCTAAAGCTCTTTAACAACATCTACCTCTACTGCTGACAAAAACAAGAAGTCTGCACCCTGTTCAAGGGCATGTACCCAGGACAGTCCAACCACTCTAATCCCTGACCCTGAATGCCACAGACCTACATCAGCCTAACCACCTGTCAAAAGGGTACAGGCTTCTCCCACACAGTTCTAAGCCCGGCATCTCTCTGTTGTTTTTCACATGTGTGAAACTGGGTGCTTTTCCCTGGCATAATTCTCCTCTAGACTTTGGCTATCATCTATACGGAAGGAATCTTCAGATAAAAGAGCTGACAGCAAACTCTTTCCACTAAACACATCTTCCCAACTCATTTAAAATAAGTGTCCACAAGCTTTTGCATACATATATATAAATAGTATGTATCATATATATCTTAGAAAACGTAGGAATTTTTGCCTACTTAAAAAATTCAAGACATTTTGACTCCACTTGTTTGACTTATTATGAATAGAATGTTAGATTCTAATTAAAAAAAAAAATAGATGTGCAACAAGCAATAAAGATTTACTGTACAGCACAGGGAACTATAGTCAATATCTTATATAACCTACAATGGAAAATAATCTGAAAAATAATATAAGTATATATGTGTAACTGAATCACCTCACTGTGCACCTGAGACATTATAAGTCAACTATACTTCAATAAGAGCTCCCCTGGTGGCTCAGCTGGTAAAGAATCCACCTTCAGTGCAGGAGACCTGGGTTCAATCCCTGGGTTGGGACGATCCCCTGGAGAAGGGAAGGGCTACCCACTCCAGTATTCTGGCCTGGAGAATTCCATGGAACGTGTAGTCCATGGGGTCACAAAGAGTCGGATATGACTGAGCGACTTTCACTATACTTCAATAAAATATATATATTATGCAAAAATAAAAAATAAAATGTGTCCACAAAAAAGATACAATCTTATGTTTGATCCTTAAAAGAATTATTTATATACAACTGAAGTGAATGCTAGCAATTTACAGGATTTTTTAATTATTAGGCGTATATCATGCCATATCAACCTGAGTAAAATCTATGAAGTATATATGAAATGTTATTTTAAAATATGAAGCACATAAAAGATTGTTCTCTGAAATTTTGTACATTCAATTGTAAAAACATCAAAATGACTATTTCTTTGGGCCACCATGCATCAGAAATAATTCCTTTTTAAAGTAAACATATCATCATAAAAGAATATTTCCACTCATAATGCTCCCTCCCATAGGGGGATTTTTAGAGTAGTGAAACTGCTCTGGACGAGACTATAATGGTGGAGACATGTCATTACAGATTTGTCCAAACCCACAGAATGTACAACACAAAGAGAGAGCCCTAATGTGAGTGGTGCACATATCATTACGATAATGTATCAATCAATACAGATGTACCACCCTGAGATGTTAATAACGAGAGAACTAGAACAAGGAAGGGGAGGAGAGGCGATGCTAGGGGAACTCTGTGCCTTCTGTCCAATTTCTCTATAAACCTAAAACAGCGCTAAGAAATGAAGGCTGTTGGTTAAAATACAAAACAGGATAAATAAGGCTTTCTCCCAGCTTTTAAGATTTCCACATTTACCTTTGCTGATTTTACAGGAAACACTCCATTGAAAACACAAAGGCAGCAGGAAAGGACAAAAGCTCTCTCTTCAAGGGTTTGCCATTATACACACAAACATTTTTCACCTGTTATCAGTCACTATAGAGACATGATTTTAAAAATTCATTATGGAGGCTAATTACCTTGGCTTTGTTTTGTTTTGTTTTCAATTGGGCTGGCATACTGCTCTTGTGTGTAAGAAAATATAAAACAAAGTGTATTCAAATAAAAGCGAGAATGAGGGTTGACTTTAATACCTCAGGGAGAAATCGGATCGATTGGGTCCATAAGGAAAGATGTATGCGTAAGGTGCTCCCTAATTACGACTGCTTTGGTGGGCGGCGGCGGCGATGGTGAAACAGATGTTGCAGACCTATTAAAAAAGGGGTTTCAAACATCTGCTTACAATTTGAAGGCAATTGTAAATACAGCAGAGAAGGTCAATTGGGCCAATTAAGGCTGATGTGCAAATCCACCACTGCAGGTTTCTTTTCAAGCTTACATGGACTTGATTTTTTACGCTTCTATTTTCTTCAACCACAATTTTTCTTTTTTAAACACAGGAAGTGGGTTTAATAACAACTTTTGTCCATTTTGTGATTTCAAAAAAAAAACTAGCAACAAACTTTCTGTTCAAGGCATTAACTGCACACTCTTCTTTCATGAGGACTCTTTGGGTCTCCTCTCCTTCCCCTCCACCCTCACTGCCTGCTACTCAGCTCCCTGCAAAGGGGGTCCCGGGGAGGTGATGAATAACCAGAAGTAACAAGGGCAAGTATCCCATCCAGAAGAGTCAGTACCATGACATGCAATTTAACAGAGCTCTTAGCTTGGCTGACATTGCCACCTGGAGCAATTTGCTATTTCTATCATAGGCATCTCCACCACCCTTAATTAGAAAAAGCATGAAAATCAGGCCACTAGTAAAACACTGGCAAATGTTTCTCTCCCTACTCTAAGTATGCAAAACCTAAATTTGTCCCTCAGTATGAAAAGATCACACCAGTCGGAGATAATATGAGGAAAAGATTTCACAGGCAATTCTAGGCAGTGCTCCAAAGACCAACACGTCCTCTCTCCTCAAAGGCTGGCCTGGGACGCAGTGAGACCCAGGGGGAGGTGAAAGGTCAGCGAACAGGCAGGGTTTCCACCCGAAATGTTAAATAGGTAATTTTTCTTAAAGCTGAAAGTTTAATAGTTTGATTTTTAGGGTCACTCAGTAGATGTAAGGGGCTTCCCTGGTGGCTCAGGGGTGAAGAATCCGCCTGCTAGTGCAGACATGTGAGTTCGATCCTTGGGTCAGGAAGATCCCCTGGAGAAGGAAATGGCAACCCACTCCAGTTATTTTGCCTGGGAAATTCCATAGACAGAGGAGCCTGGCGGGCTACAGCCCGAGGGGTCACAAAGAGCTGCACACGACTGAGAGACTAAACTACAACAACAACAAAGCCGACAGAAACATCCAAATAGCCCAGGAGACAGAAAGACCTGCTCTGACGGGAATAAGAAATAAATCCGGCTTCCTTTTTTCCTAGGAACAAAGGTTGTTAGTGGCCCATACCACTATTTATTCTGTTTATAAAGAGAGGAAAAAAGACAAGCTTAAGCAGACACAGATTCAACTTCAAATCCTGTACTTTCTGCAGAGGGACCTCAAGGTGTGTTTCCCCATCTACAAAATGGCAACACTGCCACCTCCTAAGGCTTTAAATGGCAGGATTGAGTACCACTCAAGACGGCGGAGAAGCAGGCGGACGTGGAGAGCGTCTCTCTGCACAGATGCCTCAGGGCAACACCGACAGGACACCAGCCAGAGCTTTAAATGTTGACATACAGTAGGCACTCAACAAATCCTGGGTTTCTGCCCTCCTTCTGGGCCCTGCACGAGCCCCAAAGACACTTCTAGGAGGCTGGGTCTGTGTTCCCAAGAAGTGGGATGGAGGACAATTCTCTGGAGTTTATTCAGGGGGAAGGTCTATTCAGTTTTTGTGCTGCTGATGCTGTTGCAGCTTTGTTTTAGGGGAAAAAAAAAGAGAGAGTGGAGGGGCTTTTCTGGTGGCTCAGTGGTAAAGAATCCGCCTGCTGGTGCAGGAGACGGGGGTTCAATCCCTGATCTGGGAAGATCTCAGAGAAAAGAAAAAAAAAATAGACAAGGTTAAAAACAAAAAAGAAGTGGACTGGATGACGAAAGTATGCAGTTAAGTTCTAAAAAAGAAGAGTCCTTTAGGAAACAGGATGGGAAGAAATACCAGTAAGGACAAAGAAAATTCTGAAGGAGAGTCAGTAACACACAGAAATCTAAGCTGAGAAAGAACTTTCTCTTATGTTCCCTTTTTACTTTTCAACCTTGAGGCTCAGCTAACTCGGGCCTGAGCAAGAATAAAGAGTTCTGCTTGTCTAAACAGCTGCTAAATCTGAAAGCAAACAGCTCAACTCTTGCGGTTCTTCAGCAGCATTCCTGTCAATAAACCCGTCTTTGCTCGATTGGTCCAACAATGCCAGATTCAGAGGCACCCGCTCATCCTCCGTCCAGCATGCAAGGGGATTTTCAAAAGGCCATTCTAACAACAGCTCTCGCAATTTCTGCAGCCTTTTCAAAAACACAAAAATCGAATTCATTTGGCTCACTGTTTCAGCTCTCCAGCTTAAACTGATTTTAAAATCTCCCTTTTGCAAATAGTGACGTTGGGAATACCACCACTGCCTCAATATAAAATGACTGTAGTTTTCTCTTGAGCAACAAATTATCATTGTTTTAGCAGTGGAAAACTTCAGGCAGAAACCTTAAGAAATACTACTTGGGGTTCAGAATCTACAAACAGCACCAGATGCCAGAAATCTTTTTAACATCAAAGTTGGAAGGGCAAAATTTTCTTTTTATAAAAAAAATCAAGTATTTAGCACAGGACATGGTATAAAAAGTGACCAATTAATATATTACAGCTGGTATTCATAGAAGCACAAATCTAGTATAAACTCATCTCTACGACTCACTTAAAGGAATCTCAGTGCTAACAGCATCAGCACAGAAATTTATAGTAAGCATGAACAGTAAATACAAATATACTTATGTTTTACACTTTATTATAGTAGATATAAATAGTATCTTATTTATTATCCTACTAACTGGTCTTAATTCACGAAAGTTGCACATTAAGCTAAGTAATCGATATCTAAAATACTTCAATTTTTTAATAACCCTCAAGTAATTTTTATTTAAAATACTGCATATGGTAAATTGTAAAACTAAAATAACCCTCAGGTTGAAACTCCAAATAATTGTAGTATCACTGAGCTAGAAAGAAAGAAAACAGCATAAAGAAACTTGTTTAATATTCCATATGCCTAAAACACTTAATTCTTTCAGTAGGATTTCTTCCTGTTGACAGCAGCAATACATATTCACAGAAGAATTTTTTTAACATTCAGAAGAATCACAAGGAGTGGAGGGAGTCCTCCCATAATTCCATTCCCTACAGAGAACTGTCTTTAATATTAATATATTCAGGTAAACTTTTCTCACCTTCTTTCAATCTATGCACAAATCATATTTCTTTACTTTTTTAAAACAAACATTGGGTCATACCCTGGGTATTGTTTTTCTGACCTGTTCTTACGGGTTTTCTTGTTTTTAACAGCTATACATATAGTTCTAACAAACTATACAGTTAATCAAATGCATATAAAATTTAACCTATCATTTATAGTCACTGAGACTTCCTCTGTTTTTCTGTATTATACATAGCGGAAAAATGAACATGTAGACATATATTTATATCTCTGTGCCCACTGCATCTTCTTGGTTTAAATTCCTACAAATTGAATTATCAAAATATATGTACATTTTAAGGCATGTGTTACACAAGAGATACCAGAAAGTTTATATTAATTCTGTGCCAACAGTAAAAGTATACCTTTTCACCCACACCTTTCCTCAAATAATTTTTTAATCTTTACAATTTGGGCTACAAGAAATTATGTATTTTCCCACATTTATTAATAATGATATTCAGATGCTTTCCCATATTTTGACTGATCACCTGCTTCCATTGGGAATTCACTTCCATTAGCCATTTTTTAACTGGAAAACTTTTTGTTTCTTGAAAATATTAATCCTTTCATTAGTATTTATTGTGTCAAATATTTTTCTCCATCGGCCACCATTTCACAGTGTTGCTTCGCATACAGAAATTTATTACTACACAGAATCCTATCTTTTCCTTTTTAACGTTTTTCCTTGGATTTGGGGACTGAGCAAGGACTTTCCTATGCCAAACGCAAATAAACAAGAGGTTTTACATATTGAACTAATATTGGGAGGGCAATGATTTTGATTGCAATGATTGAGAGGGCAAAACACAGTTAAGGAAAGAAAGAAGAAAGCCCAAGGGAGTGAGAAAGAGGTGAGAAGGCTTCTAAAAATAATATTTGGCAGACATCGGCTAAATGCAAGTCTAATTTGCCTCTTAGTTAATGAAGGAGAAAATGGAGATGGTGAAGGAATAAAAGGTCCATTCTCAAATGGTAATAATAAAATCCCTTCTGAAGACAATAACAACATTCTTGCTATACACTGAAATTTAATCCTAAAATAATAAAGAATATATTGATATAACAGCACTGTGAATAAATTCCATTTAAGGTATGTTATTCTAACAATGACCCAGAAAATGTTGGAACTGAAGTAGTTTGCTACGTGCCCAGTTTGGGAGGACCATACCCACTTGGAGAAGCACAGGGTCTCAGTAGCATACCCGGAAAAGGCCTTTTGGTCTGCAATCAATTAATCGATAATTACGCGCCGATACGCTAACTTGTACATTGTTTATGAAGAGATCATACATAAACACAAGTGCATGTACCTCTAAATTTTACTTATTTCAAAGTTTTAGAAATCTACAAAGTTTGGTTCATTTTTCCAGTCCTTAAACAGGATCATAATCCCATCAGGGTCCAACAGAAAAGAATGAGTTTGGCAGCTTTTTGGCCAAGCCCCTGCACCTCCCTTCTGTGGGAGGAGATGGAACCCGTGGGAACGTCTAGGTGGGAGGAAGCCAGAGACTTGACCAGACCAAGAGACTACAACCTCTTGGGGGGTGGGGGGCAGAGCAAGAGATCCCCAGAGCTTTCTCCCCAGACTCTACTGGTTCTGTCTGCCTTCACTGCCTTTCCTTTAAAAAAAAATTTTTTTTTTAATTTATCTTTTTTGGCGAACACCAGGTCTCAGTATGGCAAGCAAGACCTTTATCTCCACTGCAGCATGCAAACTCTTAGCTGCAGCGTGTACAATTTTGTTCCCTGGCCAAGGTTCGAGCCCAGCTTCCCTGCATTGGGAGCCCAGAGCCTCAGCCACTGGACCACCAAGGACATACCTGCCCTTGATTTCTACTCTCTGAGCTCTATCCTCCAACTTTCTCCTTAGCAGATACGTTTCTTCTCTGCTCAAGTTTACCCAAGTCTTAACATCTAAAACACGTGGCAGTTTCTGACACAAAGTAAAAATTAAAATTCAGGAGAGACGGGTTTGATGCCAAATATCCCTAGCTCCGAAGTGTGCTTACCCTGTTCAAGAGCGACCTTGGGTCGGCTCTTTCTTTCCCAGGACATTCACAGGGTTTTACACTTCATTTCATTTCTCTCACTTACTTCTCTTCATGGTCAACACCATTCCCTAAAATGGGTATCTAATGGGAGAGATGATGAGGTAAAGTAGAGGCGAGAACAGCCTTCTACAGTTCAGAAACATGCATTTAAACAAGTAAAATTAGGAAAAAAACCAAACATGCCACATTTTTTGGTACAGGTAATTTTTCAAAGTTTTTAAAAAGTTAACATTATACACTGCAGTGCCACCCGAAGAAACTCATCAGGGTTGTAGAGTGAAAATGCTTCTGACGGTGCTATTCACCCTCATACAGCATTCTTTTATGCAGTTCAGAAGAATAATTCTCTTTTCTTTAAGTGCTTCCATTTTTAATCTGCAACCAGTTTAACAGAGCAGATTTTACCCTTTGCTGCTTGTCATTTTAAGGAAAAACTTTAACCATGATAAATGGTGTTTTTCCCTCAGTCATATCCAACTCTTTGCAACCCCATGGACTGCAGCCCGCCAAGCTCTTCTGTCCATGGGATTCTCCACGGTAAGAATATTGGGGTGAGTAGCCATTCCCTTCTACAGGGGATCTTCCCGACCCAGGCAAAGAACCTAGGTCTCCAGCATCGCAGGAGGATTCTTTACCATCTAAGCCACCAGAGAAGCCGTTAAGTGGGGTTATCAGAAAACTACCCACGAGCTCTTCTGGGCTATCTGGGTCACCAGCCACCTGAGCCTGGGGGTTCATCCCTTCCTCCAGCTCCCTCTGAAACTAGAAGACTCCTCTCCCGGCAGAAAGGACCACCCTCCCGCTTCCTGCAGGCTCCCAACAACATCTGTAAATAACCATGACCCTGGTCCTGTTGCTCGGGGCCAGGCCATCGGCGGCCCACTAACAAGACGGCTCTCGCTTGTCTTTAGGAAGTCAGAGCAAGAGGGAAACCGAGTCCCTCCCCAGGACGTGCGCTCACTTCCTACCGGCGCGGTGCCCGGTCACCAGAGGACGGGAGACCTGGAGCCACGACCAGGGAGTCTCCCTCTGCGTCATCCCCAGCGGCCCTTGAGACCCTCACCAAGTCCTGGCACACAAGTGCCTTCTGCAAAGGGGCCGGCCTCAGGTACAGACATCTAAGTCCTCATCTTGTGCATCTTTTAAAACATAGTTTTACTGATTCTTTTTTGGCTGTGCTGGGTCTTCGTTGCTGCATGGGCTTTTTCTCTCGTTGTGGGGAGCAGGGGCTACTCCCTAGTTAGTGTGCAGACTTCTCACTGCAGTGGTTTCCAGGGTGACGGGGTGAGTAGTTGGGGCTCCTGGGCTCTAGAGCACAGGCTCAGTAGTTGTGGCTCACGGGCTGAGCTGCTCCACAGCATGTGGGATCTTCCTGATCAGGGACTGAACCCGAGTCTCCTGCACTGGCAGGCGGATTCTTTACCACCGAGCACCAGGGAAGCCCTTTATGCGTCATTCTTCACCCCTACCATGCTTTCAGTATTTTCCCCCGACCACTGGATCCCTACCACTGCTTCTCCTCTTGTCCCCCCCAATTTTAATTCAGGATCTGAACGATTTTAGCACACTTATCAATTGTCTTAAATAATTTCCGGGACAGAGAAGGGCAGAAGAAAGGGAGAGGAAGAAAGGAAGAGACGGGAAGAGCACAAATTCTCTAACTTCCAAACACAAGCGTAACGGTCTTACACATTCTGTGGCCTTTCTAGAACACAGTGCACACCATAGCTGCAAAAGTCTCATGATTAATGAGGATTGAAAATGTCCTAAAATCTTCTAACTGGGGCAAAATATCTTTCCAAGAGGGCATGTAAGCACGAACAGTTCTAAGAGGAAAAACCCCCAGAGCTTCAACTTTCCATCTGCGTTTTTTCCTAAAACAAGTCTGTTTCAGAATGGACTTGGAGTCTAGGTATATAAAACTTCCACTGAAATGCCTGTCTCCCTCCCACACGACAAGGAAAGGAATACCTCTTACCCTGTGTTGTGTGTGCTTAGTGGCTCAGTTGTGTCCAACTCTTTGCAACCCCGTGGACTGTAGTCTGTCAGGCTCCTCTGTGCACAGGATTCTCCATGCAAGATACTGGAGAGGGTTGACATTTCCTCCTCCAGGGGATCTCCCCAACCCAGGGATCCAACCCAGGTCTCCCGAATTGCAGGCAGATTCTTTACCAGCTGAGCTGCCTCTCACCCTCCCTGGGTCTAACTGTAGCATAGGCCAGAATGTAAAAACCAACCATAGGGATAGCAAAGGGGTAATGCAAACACTGATGTCAGTAAAAGGAAGCCTTTAATCAAACCCCATAAACAAGAGATTGTTCTCCATCTTAGACACATTTTGCAAGCTGCAGAATTTAGAAATGACGCATTTTGATCCATGCTACATCGTTCCTGTCCCAGGTGTATTCCAGAGACTGGCAAAGGGAGTGCAAACAACTTCACTTATCAATCTTGCCTCTTCCATGACCTAGCTGATATCCAAGAACACTTTACTCCCACAGAAATAACACAGAGAACTATTTAAGATAGGGGCATCTTGTTTCATTCATGGGACAAAATGCGTTTCTCATTTGTTTACCCATCTTCAAATTGGAATGAAGTGAGATGGGGTCACTGGGACATAAATATTAACATGTTCATCTGAATTGAAAAACAGTGATGGACTTTCTAACAGAAAGCCTGGTTTGGCTCATTGGTTTGCCAATGAGGACTGGCTTTGCCAATTAAGTTATATAGCAGGTACTTTCAAAAGTTGGTCTGTGTTGTTGTGGCTCAGATGGCAAAGAATCTGTCTGCAATGTAGGAGATCTGGGTTTGATCCCTGGGTCAGGAAGATCCCCTGGAGAAGGGCATGGCAACCGATTCCAGTATTCTTGCCTGGAGAATCCCATGGACAGAGGAGCCTGGCAGGCTACAGTCCGTGGGATTGCACAGTCAGACACAACTGAGCGACTAACACACACTTCAAAAATTGGAAGAGGTAAATCTGTACCTCAAGTGTCTTATGAAAGTACATTTAAAATATAGGATAAAAGAAAACCATTTTGTTTAAAAAGGATATAATATTATAAGGATGTGAGAAAATTATTTCAATTTTCTCAACTATTCTCAAGTATATTAAAGTAGGTATGCCTAAGAAACCCATTAATAGGTATAATAACAATTCAGTAAGTCATAATGAAGTCTCATCGGGGAAGGAAATGGCAACCCACTCCAGTGTTCTCGCCTGGAGAATCCCAGGGACAGAGGAGCCTGGTGGGCTGACGTCTATGGGGTTGCACAGAGTCGGACATGACTGAAGCAACTTAGCAGCAGCAGCAGCAATGAAGTCTCGTAGGCATGACACTATGTTAATAGAGTGAATGATTCTAATGACTAGTAAAAATCCTTTCATAAATCAAGTGGTTTCCATTTCTTTGCATTCAACAAAACTGAAGGAGGACCTCAGTTATTAATTGACAAATCAGCAAAAATAATTACTGATGAGAGAGCAAGGTAATTTTCAGCATATAACTTGAAAATATTTTTTTAAAAAATGAGTAACAGTGCTATATAAGAAACAAAAAACCTTCCATTTACATCCACTTTCACACACACACAAAAAGAAACTTTCTCACTGGTTACATACATTTGAAAAAAAAAAGATTCTAATACTAAACTCTCTTATTCTATCATGGATATATTTCCAGTAAAAATTTAGTTATGCTAAATAAGCATCTGTCAAAATTTACAATGTACTTGTTTCTGATACACTGTATATCATTGACAATCGCAAATAGAACTCATCCACAATTGTTTTATTCTTAGAGCTTTATGTTCACAGAAAATTACATGTTTTTGTTGCAGAGAAAGATCCTAGGGTGATCAACAAGACTTTCAAGCATAAAAACATTTTAGATGAGTATAAAAGTCTTTGGGGGGGGGTGCTTCCCTGGTGGTCCAGTGATTAAGAATCCACCTTGCAGTGCAAGGGACATGGGTTGGATCCCTGGTCTGGGAATTTCCCACATGACTCAGGGCAACTAAGCCCATGGCGAACCACTGAGCCCACAAGCCACAAATGCAGAAATCTGCAGGCCTAAAGCCTGTGCTTCGCAACAAGAGAGGCCACTGCAATGAGAAGCCTGTGCACTGCAACTAGAGAGAAGCCTCTGCTCACCGCAGCTGGAGAAAGCTGGCGTGCGGCAACCAAGACCCAGCAAAGACAAACATAATCAATTACCTTAAAAAAATAAAATAATGCAACAGTCAAGGTCCAAGAGTCTCTTTCTTAAAAAGAAAAAAAGTCCTTTGAGGGAACTGGAATGGAAATGAGTTCTAGGAGATAAAATCACAACATAAAATTGAGACTATCAAAGAGCTTCATATATTAATAATTTTTAATGGATGAGGTAGACCTATACATAAATATATAGATTCACTAGAGAAATTTTAGAAAGAGATACTACTCCTTTGAATATCAACATTTATCATATTCCCTGCAATTACTTAAATTTTTGGTGAAAACTGTTAGCTCTCAGTTTAAACACATGTAAGAGGATTTCTAGATTTCCAAAATTATTTCAGGGATACACAAGTGAGAAAGCTAAAACACTGCTGCAGTAACAACATCCCACTTCTCTACCATGGAGACAGACGTTCACTGGGTTCCCACCTGAGGCAGGCATGTACGAGGCATAGCGAGGGACACTTAGGAAGATGTCCTGGTCAAAGGATAATCTATAATGCGCAACAGCTGCGGTAAGCATCAGAAGGAGATGTAGACTGTCTGGATCCTCAGAGCTCTGCAGAAGGCGTGACTTCTTAGGATGGCACTAACAAGCAACATTTCAGATCAGAAGTGGAATTCCAGCAGCATCTTAGGGCATAAGGGACTCGGGGTGGGGGGCAGGGAGAATCAGACAGAGAGTAGTCCCTTCCCACCACGCATGAGGAAGGTGCCAGCTTCCCTCCTGTGAGAGCATGGCAAATAACTTGAACAGTTCAATGAGGGGAAAGAAAGCTTAATAAGAGATACTGCACGGATGAAGCCAATGTCACAAAGTAGACCCCTAGAGAAGAGGTCCTCCAAGGATGCAGGACAGCCCCCAGGGGACATCTCAGAATTTTATTTATCTATTTTTGCTGGTCACAATGACTAGAATTTAGTGCTCAGAAGGCCAAGGGCCTCACACTGTCCTGCAGTGAGTGACCACTCTCCCACCCACAGAAACAAATGTCCTTCTAGTAACTAATGTAGATGTAAAAGTAAAAGTCGCTCTGTAGAGTCCGACTGTTTGTGACCCCATGGTCTATACAGTGCACCGGATTCTCCAGGCCAGAATACTGGAGTGGGTAGCCTTTCCCTTCTCCAGGGGATCTTCCCAACCCAGGGATCGAACCCAGGTCTCCCACGTTGCAGGCGGATTCTTTACCAGTTGAGCCACAACGGTATATGTAAAACCTGCTCACAATTATCTGACATTAGAAAATGATTGCATTTTTATATAAAAACAAAAGGTACTTTCTGTACAGTTTTATTATGATCTTAATTTTCCAAAGATGTAACCACCATATAAATCAATGGAGGAAAGGTAAAGTCCAAAGTACAGGGTTGTTGCCCTTATGAAAAATCTTGTCATCCAAGGCAACACCACTCATGATGTCTGAATTATTCAATGCAACACATATTTATGCGTCTAAACAGCAGTCAACATATTTGCATACAGTGTCTAACTACTTCATATGTTTTCTTCAACAGTCAGATAGGAACATATATTAAGATGCATAATATTTTACCTTAACTATTTGCTTTTTATTTTTCTTTTTATTATGCTTAGAACATTACACTGACTTTTTAAAACTATGTCTGTAGGTTGGTTATATGGTCTATGAATTTAACTTCAAGAGGTTAAACATGGCATTATAAAATATCTGTAAAAAAACTGAGGCATGGACATGGTACAACATAAATGAACCTTTCACTAATGCTAAGCAAAAGAAGCCAAATACAACACAATTCTGTAAAGCAACTATCCTTCAATTAAAAAATAAATAACTTTTTAAAAAAAAAGAAGCTAAATGAAAAAAGTTCACGTTATATGATTTCATTTATGTGAAATATCCAGATTAGGCAAATCCCTGGTGGCTCAGATGATAAGGAGTCTGCTTGTAATGTGGGAGACGGGGTTCAATCCCTGGGTCAGGAAGATCCCCTGGAGAAGGAAATGCAACCCACTCCAGTATTCTTGCCTGGAAAAATTCCACGGGCAGAGGAACCCAGCGGGCTATAGTCCTTGAGGTCGCAAGAGTCAGACAAGACTGAGCGACTAATACACAGAAAGAGGCAAAAAGTAAAGAGAGGTTGCCTAGGGCTAGGATTGGGGCGGGGGCAGGGTGGGATGGGAAGTGATCATCAATGGATACATCAACGGTTTCTTTCTCTTCGGGGTAGGGGGCTGAAAATGTAAACTTGGTTGTCGTGATGTTTGCACATGTGCAAATACACTGAAACCCACTGAATTAACTGTATACTTTAAGTGTTGAATTGTAAATTGTATCTCCAAAAACAATCTGCTTTATGAAAAAAAGAGGGGGTCTGATAGAGTTGGAAACCATTACCCTCTGGGTCACTGACATGGAAGATCAGGCAGGCCAGGACACACTGGTGGGATTCCTGCAGGGTCACACGGTCCTGTGAGGTGACCGAGCAATGCTGGGATTTAGTTTGGGGACAGCTTCAGTTGTAAAAGACAGATGAACGGCAATAATCGTAGGTGAGACTTTCTAAAATAAAATCTGTCTCAGATTACAAGTAAATACCACGGCTTCTACGGGTCAGAGAGACATAAATAACATATCCCGTGCCCAAAGTAGTTTTTTGAAACCCTCCAGACCCAATTAACACACTGAAAAGGCATCAGAACATAACCTGCTCTAGGAAGTATATCATCAGGCAACGTAACACAGTCCCCACAGCAACAAAAAGAAAAATAGAAGGAAAAAAAATACAGCAATGCCCAAATAGCACCCACCACCAATAATCACCTAGTTAAGAGAAAACCACATCTAGGCATCACGTTCCCTTACCTCCAGTTATGAGGTGGGTATGAGCCAGAGCACGAAATGGCTAACGTATTTTGAAATCAGAAAACCAGAGCAAAGGAACACAGATTTACCAGGACGTGAAACCGCACACACAGACACACACGCACACACACAGATACAACCTACACACTTTTTCCTCATGGTATCATGCTTTGATTACCTTAAATATATTAACTTATTAATATAGGCCATTTCCACTTTGCATGTGTTGCGTGGGTGTTAGTTGCTCAGTCGTGTCTGACTCTTTGTGACCCTATGGACTATAGCCCACCAGGCTCCTCTGTCCATGGGGATTCTCCAGGCAAGAATCCTGGAGTGGGTTGCCACTCCCTTCTCCAGGGGATCTTCCCAACCCGGGGATCGAACCGGGTCTCCCACACTGCAGGCAGATTCTTTACTGTCTGAGCCACCAGGGAAGTCCCTCCACTTTGTATGGTACTCAAGCAAACTGAAGCTCATCCATGTAGGAACCGTGTCCCCACCAACCACGCTAAGTGAGGTCACTGTTCTGACATGCACCCATTCCAGCCATCACGGTGTCATGCAAAGCAAGGGAGCCTGTACTGAAAACAGGCCAAGCGAGGTTTTTTAAAGTCTTCCCGCCGATATGGGAATTCACTGAAAACCTTGTCCAGGATGGCCTACTTCTTGTTCCAAACTGCCCTTTCATACCCCAGGCACACGAGGTATTCCAGTTCCACACGGTTGCTTCAGCGATCCTCCAGAACAGGACAATGGACAATCCCATGGACATTTTCTCCTTCCCTTTCTTTAACCTTTCTTCCCCTCCCACCCCATCCCAAAGGTGGAGATGTGAAGAGAGAGGGCAGAGGTGGGATGGGAGGAACACAGAGGACCTCCGTCTCACTGCTACGCCCTCGCCTCACACTAGCCCTGTCCCTCGGAAGGCTGTGATGATTCACGTTATCTGGCCTTTATCTGCGTGTACTTGAGGGAGGCCAGCCGGGTCCTCGGTGAGACCAGCCAGCCTGGGCAGGGCCTTGGGGAAACAGTGAGCTGTAGTGCCAAGGCCCCAGCAGCGATCCTGCTTTGCTTGCCCACCCTGAACCTCCTGGGGCTCTCTGCCTTCCACCCCATGCTGGCTCCTCGGAGGGCCCACGTGTCGGCCGCTTCATACAAGTTCCCCGAGTCAAAGCAGAGTGGCCATGTTTCATTTTTCAATTTTTTTAAATTAAAGCATAGTTGATCTACAGTGTTGTGCCAATCTCTGCTGTACAGCAAAGTGACTCAGTTACATATGTGTGTGTGTTAAGTCGCTCAGTGGTATCCGACTCTTTGTGACCCTACAGACTGTAGCCCGCCAGGCTCCTCTGTCCGTGGGAGTCTCCAGGCAAGAATACTGGAGAGGGTTGCTGTGCCCTTCTCCAGGGGATCTTCCTGACCCAGGGATTAAACCCTGGTCTCCTGCATTGCAGGCAAATTCTTTACCCTTTGAGGAACTTGTTGCTCCATCCTACACATAACAGTTCACATCTGCTAGCCCCAGACTCCCAGTCATTCCCTCCCCTCCCCTCCTCCCCTTGGCGACCACAGGTCTGGCCTCTGCGTCTGTGAGTCTGTTTCTGCTCATATGTGCCATATGTCAGATCCCATCTATAACTGATATTACATCGTATTTGTCTTTCTGACTTAATTCACTTAGTATGATGCATCCATACTGCTGCAAATGGCATTATTTCATTCTTTATAATGACCAAATGATATTCCATTATGTACCAGAATGGCCCTGTTTTGTCTTTTTTTTTCCTGAAAATCCCAGTTCGTAGCAGGCTGTTAATTATTTTGGGGTCCTGGTTTTGTTTTTTTTTTACTTATTATTTAATTTATTTGGAGAAGGGAATGGCAACCCACTCCGGTATTCTTGCCTGGAGAATCCCACAGACAGAGGAGCCTGGTAGGCTACAGTCCATGGGGTTGCAAAGAGTAGACATGACTAAGCAACTAACACACACACACATTTAATTTATTACTGTATTTCACACATTTTCATTAAAGTTTCTATACAAATCTCCACTCAGTACCCTTAAGCTTAAGAATTCGTACCAAAAGCATGGCCAACTCTCCACATCCTGTCTTCTCCTTTTTCATGTTTTTAATTATTTAATCCATGTGGAATTTTTGATACATCTCCAAATGACAGAAAATTCCAAAAGTAGCTACTGGCTAAGAAGCCTTACTTGAAATGCAAAGTTGGGACGCTTCCCCTAACCACCAAGCCTCGTTTCTAAGTGGAACTGGGACTGGCAAAAGTGAGGTTGGAAAGATCCACCTAGAATAAAAACACACGAGGATGGAGGGAAACAATCAAAACAGCCCAAAATGCGTCTTGTGGACGCATGCACTCGCTTGACAAACATCTACTGAGCCTCTGCTGGGCCCGGGTGTGAGAGTCAACAAGCCCCTGATCTTCTTAAGTTTGTGTTTTTAGAGGGAGCAGTAAACAAAACGTGGAGACCAGGAAGAAGCGTGAGCAGAGGAGGGTGCCTGGGGTGAGGCGGCGTCTGTTGTGTCCTGACGGTAGGAAAACACGGCGGGGACGTGCGAGCAGAGGCCCACGGGGAGACAGAGGGCAGGCCATGCCCACGTGCAGGCCAGCCTTCCAGTGAAGGGGCCAGGTGTGCACCAAAGATCTATATCACACCCACTTCTCCAGGGACCCTGCTCAGGAACCCTCCTCGCCAGCCGCCTTCTCTGGCTGAGAATTCCCAAAGAAGGCTGAGGTCTGCTGGAGTGGACTTCCCGTGGGGTTCCTGGCTTGACTCTTACTGCCTCTATATGGCAGGTTTCAGGTCCAAATGAACAGGACAAGAATGTGTGAGCATTGTTCATTGTGCACCCGTGTGCCTTCTATGTAATATTTGTAGCGTGTGTGTGTGCTCAGTTGCTCAATCATGTCTGACTCTGTTGCAACCCCATGGACTCTAGCCCACCAGCCTCCTCTGTCCATGGGATTCTCCAGGCCAGAATACTGGAGTGGGTTGCCATTGCCTCCTCCAATGGGACCTTCGCGACCCAGGGATCGAACCTGCGTCTCTTGCGTCTCCTGCATTGGCAGGCAGACTCTTTACCACTGAGCCGCCTGGAACGATCAATACTTGTCAGGGGAGGGGTAAATTTTCATGGAGCACCTGGAATCAAATTCAGTTTTTGATTTCATCTTATTCTGAGTCAGCATAATTTTTCCTGATTTTTCAGATGAGGAAACTGAACACAGAGAAGTCATGTGACTTCACCACGGTCACTCAGGCAGTCAGTGGTGGAGCAGGACTCAAGCCAGGCTCATCTGACTCCAAAACCATGGCTTCTTGGAAAGCTAAGTTCCTCCCCAGTGGGCCACCTAAGATAAAGTTTGAATTCATGAAGTGGGGAGGGTGAGTCAGACCCGTGCCCGGGGTGGGGGTAGGGGGGGAAGCTGCTCAGGTCTCATTGTTAACTACACCCCCAAGTTCAAGTTTTACTTGGAGATATTCAAATTTTAATCATAAGCTCTTTTTCAAGCTCAAATACACTAAGTCAAATCACAACTTCAGCTTTATTTTACAAGGAAAAGAGGCTGAAGGGACAGGCAGTAAATAAAAAGGAAAAACTATTTCTCTTAGAATTTCACCTGATACAGGGATTATTGCATTTTTAAAACCATGTCTAGTTTAGACATGCCACATCTGGCATGATAGATGCTGTGTATGAATGGAAACAAATTTAGAGTAATAAATGTTTCCCAGTGTTAAAATAAACACCTCAGCGGTTCAGATTCTAGCCAGGCAATTTCTCCACAGTAGGAAGCACTTACCTACTTTAACACTCTGCTACTTAGAAATTATCACTCAATCAATTACCGTCCACATGGGTTTATTTTTACAGAGAGCTTCAATAAAATGAGTGTGAAAATAAGTTAAACACATTCTATTCATTTTCTCAATTTTTCACCTCTCCCAATGGTGGATATGTTGACAGAAAAATTACTTCATTTTATTTCAACAGACATTTACGGAATGCTGACCAGGTTCTGTGCTGAGGGCTCAGAGACAGGATATGACAAAGAGGAATGAAATGTGGTCCCGTGTCGTTAAGGAGTGTATGTAACCTACCTTATAACACGGGCTGTGTCTCTACAGCTCAAATAAGGGCACACGGAGGAAAATTCTGGGCTCAACCACCTCAACAGCTCCCTCTCTCTGCCCCCAACCCAAAGCCCCTGCACTTTGCACAGGTGATTTACCGGTGCTTCGTTTGCTGCTGTTCAGTCCTGTCTGACTCTGTGTTTGGTTAGAGCTGCTGTTCTCTGTGGCCTGTCAAGCCACTCTCTGCTGCTTCCAGATGTGGAAATAACTTTTCATCAAGAGATGTTTGTTTATTGTATTTTATTTTTAAAGAGTACGAGCCTGTTAAATCGTTTCTGACATATAGTTCTGAATTTCTGTACCACCTATTTTTTTTTTTAATAACAGCTCTATTGAGATATAATTGAAATGCCACAAATTCACCCTTTTAAAGTGTGCAATTCAGCGGTCTTAGTATAGTCACAGAGTTATACAAACATCACCATTAATTCCAAAACATTTCATCCCCCAAAAGTTTCATTTCAACCCCAAAAAGAAACCGTCACCCGTTAGTAATCACGACCCAATTCACCAACCTACCCCCTGGCACCCACTCATTTACTCTGGATCTCTATGGATTTGTCTGTTTGGGCATATCATGTAAATGAAACCATACGATACGTGGTCTTTGGTGTCTGACTTCTTCCATGTAGCATAACATTTTCATGGTTCATCCATGCTTTATCACTTATCAGTACCTCATTCGTTTTTATGCCTTAATAATATTCCATTGTACAAACAGACCACATTTTATTTAACCCATTCCTTCTGGGAGTCTAAAATTTTGGCACGGGCTAGGCAGAGGGTGTCTACATGCATACTGTGTGAACTCCCGGGGAGAAGACTCCTGGAAGTTTGTGCCTGGCTTCCTCCAGGCTTCACCCCTGTGCCTTTTCCCTTTGCTGATTTTGTTTTGGGTCCTTCTCTTGCAATAAATCACAGCCATGAGTATGCCCGCATGTCCTGTGTGTCCTCCTAGAGAACCAGTGAATCTGGGGGTGGTCTTGGAAGCCCCAGGTACAATAACTGTACCAAAGTTAATTTCTTGCTTTTGACAAATGTATTATGACTGTGTCAGATCTTAACATAAGGGGAATCTGGGTGAGAATCTTATGGGAATTCTATTTTAGCATAACCCGTAAATATCCCAGAAAACAATTGTTTTAAAAAGTGAAGTACTCTTTCTTACCCCACAAGTAATTCATGTCTATGGCACAAAATTTGGAAAAGACAGAGAAGCATAAAGAATAAAAATAAAATTCCTAAGGCTTGCCCCTTCCCAAGAAAAAGTCAGTTATAAAAATAGCAACACCCTCTAATGAGGTGGATACACCAAGGGCCTGTTATACAGAGTGAAGTCAGAAAGAGAAAACCAAATATCGCATAGCAATGCATAATGGACTCTAGAAAGATGGTACTGATGAACCTATTTGCAGGACAGCAATTGGCATATAGATGCAGAAAACAGTGGAAACAGCGGCTGACTTTATTTTTCTGCACTCCAAAATCACTGCAGATGGTGACTGCAGCCATGAAATTAAAAGACACTTATTCCTTGGAAGGAAAGTTATGACCAACCTAGACAGCATATTAAAAAGCAAAGACATTACTTTGTCAACAAAGGTCCGTCTAGTCAAGGCTATGGTTTTTCCAGTAGTCATGTATAGATGTGAGAGTTGGACTATAAAGAAAGCTGAGCACTGAAGAATTGTTGCTTTTGAACTGTGGTGTTGGAGAAGACTCTTGAGAGTCCCTTGGACTGCAAGGAGATCTAACCAGTCCATCCTAAAGGAGATCAGTCCTGGGTGTTCACTGGTAGGACTGATATTGAAGCTGAAACTGCAATACTTTAGCCACCTGATGCAAACAGCTGACTCATTTGAAAAAGCCCTGATGCTGGGAAAGATTGAGGGCAGGAGGAGAAGAGGACGACAGAGGATGAGATGGTTGGATGGCATCACTGACTCAAAGGACATGGGTTTGGGTGGACTCCGGGAGTTGGTGATGGACAAGGAGGCCTGGCATGCTGCAATTCATGGGGTCGCAAAGAGTCAGACATGGCTGAGCGACTAAACTGAACTGAACTGAATTGAGACACACACAGAGAGAACAGACGTGTGGACACAGTGGGGGAAGGAGAGGGTGGGAGGAATGAAGAGAGTGGCATGGAAACATACACATTACAATATGCAGAATAGAGAGCCAGAGGGAGTTTGCTGTCTGACTCAGGGGGTTCAAACTGGGGCGCTGTGACCACCTAGAGGGGTGGGATGGCGTGGGAGGTTCAAGAAGGAGGGGAAACATATGCATACCTATGGCTGATTCATGTAGCTGTATGGTAGAAACCAACACAATATTGTAAAGCGATTATCCTTCAATTAAAAATGAATAAATTTTAACAACAACAACAACAACAAAACTCTCCTCCCTCATAGATTCCTCACCTACCAGTCACTTTTCCCAGAAGGTCACGGAGAAATAGTTTAGGGTAAGACCACAGTAATGATCGTGGGGAAGCAGGTTTTAGGAAAGTTACGTTATATTGATGGTGCTCACCAATTTTATTCGTCACACTTCAGCTGCAGATAATAATACAGCCCTTTTAAAAATACATATTTTTTCCTGAAATGAATGATGGCAAAATGAAGGGTAAAGCAACAGAGCTCATACAGAAGCTACAGCATCCTGGGATAGGCAGGAGCATAAAAGAAGACAATGTGTTTTTAAACAGGAGTTGATTCTTGTTGCGCCAGAAAAAAAAGAAACAGTTCAAGATATGTTGTGTGGTCTCTCAAAAGGAGTCGGAGAGTTACCCTGAATGGGGTACCACTGGGCAAATCTGGGGCACTCTGAGCACCAAAGTAAATAATGACACGCAGTAGATTACAAACCACTGAATCAAACAGAAATCCATACCTGTGTACTGACACAAATAAATAAATGGATAAAGAATGAGAGAGAAGGTTATTTCCTACATAGAATGTCAACAAATAAATGTCAAAGGAATGAGTTAGAAGTTTGCTGTTTTGCTAGCTGATTCATGCACCAGTCATAAGAAAACAGTTAGGTGAAAGTTTGATACTAGCCTCAAAGCATCTCCCCATTGATTACTTATCTGGTACCAAAGGAAAATGGCACTCTGCGTACACCACGTTCACCAAGGGATGAAGTCCATCTTGCAGGTACAGGACGACTGGCCTCCTGTGCCTCCTGGTGAGCTGTTCTGAGGACACATCATCACATGTGCTGTGTTCCTCCCCCAAACTGTTTGAATGAAATCCAGGATTCCTCAAAATGTCAGTGCCGTCTATGGCGAAGGCAGGCTGGGGTAATGCTCCAGGTTTCGGGAGACTCCAGAGACCTGATAAAGTAAATCTGACTGGGTGACCCCGGAATAGAGGGAATTCTCCAGGCAAGAATACTGGAGTGCGTAGCCACTCCCTTCTCCAGGGAATCTTCCTGACCCAGGAATTGAACCTGGGTTTCCTGCATTGCAGGCGGATTCTTTACCATCTGAGCCACTAGGGAAGCAAAACCAGGGAGTAAGCCAAAAAGGAGGCTGCCACTGTGCAGGCTTCCCAGGTGGCGCGAGAAGAATTCTGCCCTGGAGGAGGGCATGGCAATCCACTCCAGTACTCTTGCCTGGAGAATCCCTTGGACAGAGGAGCCTGGAGGGCTACAGCCCATCAGGTTGTAAAGAGTCGGACACCACTGAAGCGAATTAGCATGCACGGTGCCTGTGAGGAGGGGACATAACAGAAGGGACAGTAACGTCTCAGGATGATGGCTAAGGGGACACTTCCAAACAACTGTGGTGCACCAGGCCTAGAAGGTTGTCGGAAAGGAAAACTGGAACCAATAAATGTATTCAAGCATTTTGAAAATAACATTAATAAGTTGCATGTGTGTACATATACAATTTAGTGGGTTTTAGTATATTCTCAAAGTTGAATATTTTTATTGGGCTTCCCTCGTAGCTCAGTCAGTAAAGAATCTGCCTGAAATGCAGGAGACCTGGGTTTGATTCCTGGGTCGGGAAGATCCCCTGGAGAAGGAAATGGCAACCCACTCCAGGATTCTTGCCTGGAGAATCCTATGGACAGAGGAGCCTGGCGGGCTGCAGTCCATGGGGTCGCAAAGAGTCGGACACGACTGAGCAACAAACCACAACCACAACCACCACCAGCTCCTCCCAAAACAATCCCACGCCCATTATCAATCAGTTCCCGATTCCCCCAACTGCCAACCCCTGGCAACTACTAACCTTACTTTCTGTCCCCGTAGATTAGCCTACTCTAGGTATTTCACATAAATGGAATCATACAATATGTAGTCTTTTATGACAGACTTCTTTCACTTAGCATGATGTTTCCAAGGTTCATCCATGCTGTATTACATATCAGTACCTCATTTCTTTCCATGGCTAAATACTATTCTGCCCTCCTCCAGGGGATCTTCATACAAAGGGATCGAATCCAGGTCTCATGCATTGCAGGCAGATTCTTTAGTGTCTGAGCCACCAGGGAAGCCCACTGTATGGACAGACCACATTTTGTTTATCCATTCATCTGCGGGGTTGCTTTCTCATTGGCTATTATGAATAATGCTGCTACATATATCCACATACAAGTTTTTATGTGGACATATATATCTCTTGGGTTGATACCTAGACGTAGAAATGCTGGGTCATATGAAAAAGTGTTAGTTCCTCAGACATGTCTCACTCTTTGCGACCCCTATGGACTGCAGTCCACCAGGCTCCTCTGTCCATGGGATTCTCCAGGCCAGAATACTGGAGTGGGTTGCCATTCTCTCCTCCAGGGGATCTTCCGAACCCAGGGATCGAACCCAGCTCTCTCATATTGCAGGGAGATTCTTTACCATCTGAGCCACCAGGGAAGCCCATATATATATATACGTATATATATATATACACACTGCAGGGTCATATAGTAATTCTATGCTTAATCTTTTGAGGAATCTCCAGACTTTACAAGATGTTGCAACCATTTTACATTCCCGACAGCGGTGTAAGAAGGTTCCAATTTCTCCAAGTCTTCAACAACACTTGTTGTATGTCTTTTCCACAATAGTCATGGTTAACTTGCCGCGGTTTTGACTTTCATTTCTCTGGTGGCCGATGACATCTTTTCATGTGCTTTACGAGCAGATCTGTCTTCCCTCACAAAACGTTCTAAGAATTGATGTACTCTTTCAAATTTCACGTTTTGCCTCCCTGGTTCAGAAATGCTTGGCAGGTGCGTCTCTCACCCTCTCGCTCTCTGCGGTCAGCTTGCCTGCCTCACCGTCCCCCTCACAGCTGGCTGACAAGCCCTACAGAGCCTGTAACTCAGCTTCCCGACCAGAGGGGGATGAAAGAAGCTCTAATCAAGTACTTGTAAGTCAGACAGACCGGGGAAGGAAAGAGAGAAAAGGTCTGGGGCCTTGCCAAAGTGAAAGCAATTCAGTGTTGGCTGAAACGGAGCACCAGCGTCTCTGGATTCTTCTTTCCACCAAGCCATGCCACGCCACTGATATCAACACTTGCCATTTCTTCATTGCCACAAAATCCCCAAATCCCACATGAGCCAAAAATGTACACGCAGTCATAAATACGAGGGCTCGTTAACTCTCCCATATCCAGTGGGGCACAGCACAAATGGGGAAAAGGCAGGGGCCGAGCGGCTGTCCTCTCCGGTGTGCTAAGGGTTGGGACTTTCTAGACTGGGAAACGCAAAGCCTGCAAGGTTTTGAGGAAAAAGGGACGTGATCAGGTCGGCACTTAAAAGGCTCACTCAAGTGACAGTGTCCCTGAACATCATACAGATATATGTTTCTCCAGCAAAGTTACGAAAATCGAAAATTACTGTAAAACAGCACCAAGACTTGCTCACGATTCTCTTTTTATTATTTCTCCTGGGAGAACTCTTTGCTGCTCAACACCCAGCAGCCCATCTGAACCCCATATGAAGTGGTAAAAAAATGCTAACCATGTCACATGGAACTCTTTGCGCCCCAAAGCAGTGATCTTTGAACCTAGGGCTTGCATGCCCTCAAATGAACTGCAAAAACAAAAAAACCCAACTATGAAAGCTTTGCATATTTTTAACTTGACATGTAAATTTGGGTAGTTCCAACAGATGGAATTTCTGATTGGATAGACACTAACATTTTAAATAAAACTATTACATCGCTCTTTTTAAAATGTGTTCAAAGGAATTGAAGTACCACAGAAATGCGTTACCCATTATATCATCAATTTTAAAAGCACAGAAATAAATTTTTAGTGAGAAATTTTCATTCATTTTCTCCTTCAACAAAATTTTACTTCACCCTCAAAATTTCACTTTAACAATCGTTTTATGTTTGAGAGTCTTAACCTCCCTGATTTACGTATTTACAAATTTTAAAACTATGTAAACATAGACATTTTAATTATTTTATTTTCCATAACCATAAGCTCTACGAACTAAAATGTTTTTATTGTGGATTGATTTCTAGGTACAATTATTGATAGTAAAGAACTGACCAAAATACAATTGTTTCAAATGTTCATAAAAATATTACACATATGAACTTCAAATCTGTTGAAAAAACAACTCTTTCAGAAACGAATGGGTCTTTTTTTTTTTTAATTGGATCCATGAATGAATATTACTTACTCTTAGAATGAGACAGGGATAAAAAATCAATTCTATTCCTACTTTCCATTTTTTAGAGGTAAATACTAAGAAACCTTATTCACAAACGTAAGTACAAGGCAATAGAAGGAATTTTATTATAGCGGTGTCACTCAATTCTTTAAATTCCTTCCAACATATGTGTTAAAAATCACACCCTTATCTGTCACCTAAAGGTATTTTTAATGATCTTTCAGCTGACAGATTGGTTAGTCCCTCCTTCAGCCTACTCTAAAGACTTGGAAACCAGCTGACGTGCAACAGGAAAGGCTACCCGGTGTGTCACGTGCTTTCTAACACCAATATTTCACACCATCCTTTAGTTGGCCACCCCAGAGGTTGTTCCATCTCAGACAAGGCTCATCCATCGTCAGATTATGGATGGATGAAAAGGGCAGTTATGAAGGGGAGAGTGGGAGAATAAAACAGGCCTGATCCCCAATCACAGGCATTTGCTCGGGCGAACAATTTCAGGGAAGTGCCCCGATGAAAGCTGAGGGTCTAAAAACTAAACCATCCACCACATATACCCTAAAACGCAACCCCCAGGTTAAAGACCACTGCTCCAGGCACATGCCTGCAGCTGCAGATTCCTGGGTCTTCCACCCTGCTCAGACCTTGAACTGGAAGCTTTGTTCCCATCAAAAGCAAGAGAAAGGATAGGGAGGGCTTCCTTAGTGGCTCAGTGGTAAAGAATCTGCCAGCCAGTGCCGGAGACCCGGGCTCGATCCCTGATCTGGGCAGATCCCACATGCCACAGAGCAACTAAGCCCGTGCACCACAACTACTGAGGCTGTGCTCTGTAGCCAGGGGGCCACAACTATGGAGCCCATGCGCCGCAACTACTGAAGACCGTGTGCCCTAAAGCTGTGCCCTGCGACAAGGAAAGCCGCTGCGGTAAGTCCGCACACCGCAACTCAAGAGTAGCCCCGCTCTTTGCAACTAGAGAAAAGCCTGCACAGCAATGAAGACCCAGAACAGCCAATAATAAAATTAATGAATAATTTAAAAAAAAAACATAAAGGAAAGAAATTAAAATTTTAAAAAAGCATAGGGAAGCAGGAATGAAGCAAAGGTAAAAGAAGATGGGAAATGTTAGGAAACGAGAAAGAACAAGGAGAAAAATGTTCAACAGAGAAAAGACCTGCAAATCAGAACCCTGCCACGTGCCACATCAAGTCCATCAAATTAAGCTCGCCTTTTCAACCAGCTCCTTCCCAGCTCTCACTTCGCCGCAGAAGCACCCACAGAGCCTCTTCTGCTTTTTGCACTTGTTTTGTTTTTTTCTTGTGGTTGTTGTTTTCAAAGCAAAGGGATATCATTTCAACCCAAGCTTTTTCCAAACACACAATAAGATGTGATGGAAATTCCGGAATCTTCTATCACTACTGAGCCTTACTCTTCTGATTCAGTCTAATAACTCACAATTACTCCCTGTCATGTGCACTTTAGATGGCATCAGCTGCCACACAGGTTTTTAATACACAGTAAGCAGGTGGCCCTAGCATTCTCTCCTGTATCTCACATCTGGTATTGTACTCCATATAAGGTGCTGAGTCCGATTTTTTAATAAAAATATGGCCTAAGCTTGTAAAAGTTCAAGTAAAATATACCTCTAAAACTGCTGTATTTAATTTCCAGCCATGAAAGTCTAAAATTATTGTAAAATAATACTCAACCTTTTTCATAGATCCGTTCAATGAAGCTTAAAACTACTTTCCTTTCAGAAAGGAAAAGCGCTTCATAACTAACAGCTTCTTGAATTCACATGTGCTGTCTTACTTTTGTGAGCCTGAATTGTAGAAATTTTATAACCTTTCAATCTGGACAAAATTAGTTTGGTTAGTAGTGCAAAGTAATAATACATTGAAGTTTCTGGATAATGGCTGGGGGAAGGGAATGGTAGAGGAAAGGGCAGAAAGGCTTACAGTTAAATCAATAACCCTTGACTTGGAGAAATTCATCTTTTTTCAAAAACAAAATTTAAGGTTTAAAAGGCGATACACTCAGAAATAAATATACTAACAAATGCCGATTTTATAAACATCATCTTATAATTAAAGAAATAACATTTCAACCATATTGCACTTTATATGACCTTGGTGTAAAAGTGTGTTGACAAAAATGGTACAGATTTCTGCAAGTTCAAGCTTGTATTCCTGTATCAGACTAAGTGTAAGTTAATGATTAGCACTAGGTCTCCCCTTCTGTCAGTGAAAGGTGGACTCCCTCTAATCTACATAACTATTTTCATGATTTGAGCAAATCCATAGTGGAAATACAGGGATCCCATTCCTTCGATCATAAACTCCTCAAAAGCAATCTTGCTCTAAGGCAGCTGGTTCTAAATCAAAAGGTAACTTTCATTTCCTTTAAGTAATCCAGTTTCATCTTTAACTATCATCTTCAACCACAGATTTTTAAATCGTTACTAAATTGGGTAACCAGTGGTATTAGATGTTGGCTATAAAACAAAGTCAAGAACTTGAGTAGTTTTTTTTTTTTTAAGTGTTCTGCTCTAATGAATTTACTCTATAATAAACATTTCTCTAAAGAACTTTCATCCGAGTGTTTCATTTTTCTGTTCTCTTTTTTTGGGGGTGGGGGTGGTTACTATCACCTAGTAAGATGCAAGAATCACCCCACCAGCCTTTGTAGGGGAACCGGCTCTCTCCCACCCCAAGGGAAAACGAAATTGTATATCCACTAGGTTGGCAGGCAGTTTAACAAGGGCCATCCAAACTAAAGACACAAGGGTGATGACCCAATTCCCACAGGAGAGAGATCCTGCACATGTCCACAGTGAGCAGTGTGCCACGCGGCCACCGTGACACTGATTCGAGGAGCAAAAGGTGGAGGCCAGCTGGCTCTCCATTGAGAAGGTAACTGCTAAACAGACTGGCAGGCCCTCGCTGTGGAGTAGCACGCAGTCACTTACAGGAATGCACTCTGGATATTCGGTAACAGGAAGGCTCCGAGGCGCACAGTGGGACCACAGAAGGGTGCAGTAGCACAAGCAGAGAGCAGCCCACCCGGACCTGTTCTCCCCTTCCAGGCTGTGCTCCGCCTCTCCTCACCCTCCTCCTCTCGGGCAGGCTGGCTGGGACCAAGGCTCCTGGCAACGGGAGGTGAGAGTGGGCCACACACTGAAGCCACGTGTGTTTAGGAGAAAATTCCACCCTGTTGCCCTTCTTGCTGGCTGAAACAGCAGTGACCAGACTGACCTAAGAAGCTACACGTGAAAGATGCCAAGCCACTGTCGGCCTGGGACCCTGAATGACCGCGTGGAAGACTGCAGCCCAAAGACCTAGACTAGGTACCCTGGCCTACCACCTAAGGAAGAACTGAATGCTTTTCTTTTAAAACCAAATTACTGTTGGGTCTCTTGCTATCTAGCAACTTAATCTTTTATCCCAGTGCAGATAAAAAGATACAGTGAGGGTTTTAATAATCTTTAAACAATACTGTATTTAAAAGTCCTAAAGAAAGGCAAATCAACCTCTCAACAGTGAAGTCAGAATAAAGAATGGGAGGGTGGGGAGAAAGGAGACAAACAGGACTAGGGTGATTGTTAATATTAGTTGTAATCTTTAGTTTTATGAAAAGCAAACACATTCACGTGTTGCTTGTATAATTGAAAGCTGATAACAATCTACAGATGGTCCCTGGCTTATGATGGCTCACTTACAATTTTTTGACTTTACAGTGGTGCCAAAGCAATATGCACTCAGCAGAAAAGATATTTCATATTTTGAACTCTTACCCATTCCTGGGCCAGCAACGTGCAGTACAACACTCATCTGTATTACTGGGAAGGAGCAGCGAACCATAGCTCCCAGTCACCTACATGATCATGAGGGCAAACAATCAAGACACTGAGAACCATTCTGTACCCAGACAACCATTCCTCTTTTTCACCTCTGTATAGTATTCCATGGGCTTCCCCAGTGGAACCTGCCCGCAATGTAGGAGACATGGGTTCCATCCCTGGGTCAGACAGATCCCCTGGAGGAGGAAACGGCAACCCACCCCAGGATTCTTGCCTGGAGAATCCCATGGACAGAGGAGCATGGTGGGCTACAGTCCATGGGGCTGCACAAGAGTTGGACAAGACTGAGTACACACAGACACACACACACACACACACACACACACACGTAGTATTCCATAAATTACATGAGATCTTCAACGCTTTGTTATAAAACGGTCTTTGTATTAGGTGATTCTGCCCAACGGTAGGCTAATGTAAGTGTTTTGAGCACTGTGAAGTTGGGGTGAAGAACCAAGGTTGTGCCCCTCTGTCTCCTGAGAGTGGTGAGGTTTGGAGCAGCCCTCCCTCTCTCTGGACTGCAGTTTCTTCCCGTGGAAAATCGAGAGACTATATAGGTTGTATCTGAGCTCTATGCCTAGGATTCAAGCCTCAGCTGGAATGTTCTATCAGGAAAATGACAACTTTTTTTTTTCAATGATCTGAGTCAATTTATTAATGGAAAGATACTTTACATGAGTTTCCTTCGGCCATCTCGTGGTGTACCAGAAAGAAATTTTCACTTTCCAGTCTTATTTCTTTCCTAAGGATTACCCATGCTAACTGCATTTTGAGTTTTCAAAATGTCCTTTGCTTTTCAAAAAGCAATATGAGAACACAAGACATACTTAAGAAGTTTCATAAAATTCAGAGGGAAAAAACTCTACCTTCAGTAATTCTCATCTTTACCAGGTACACATAGTCTTATGACATTATCCACCCCATGAGACAGTTGCTCTCTGATACACTGAATCCTTATTTTGTGACTCCTTCACTTCAAACTTGCTGACATCCTTAATCTTGTGTTTATATCAGCTGAGTTAAAACCACAGCTCTCAGAACTTCAGCAGTACCTCGGGGATCAAATCCAACACTTTTTTTTTTTTTAAAAAAAAGGAGGGAGCTAGGATCATTTTATGAACAAGGGAATTTAACTTCTGGGGAAAACCTAGATTGTTGTTTTGGAATCTTTTATGAGTGGAGCAGGAGTAAGAATGGTAGAGAACCCACCTTTAAAATAAAACCTGTGAACCCTATACATGACAGGTTCAAATTGCACAGAATCTGAACAGAAAAAGTTGTTCACCATGGTTTTAAAATTAATTCCACACTGAAGCATGTGTGTTTTTTCATTTAAGAGAGGCCAGAAACTGATACTGAAGAACTGTCAGTGGCAAGATCTGGCGGCTTTTGTTTTCCTCCCCAGGGCTGCAGTAAGGAGCACAGCCTCTGACCACCGCGGGCCTGCATTCAAATCCCGTGGCCCTTCTAAGTAGCTAGCACCTGGGTCTGTGAGGCTCCTTAGACGCACACCGGGCTTCCCAGGCAGCACTGGTGGTAAAGAACCCGCCTGCCAATGCAGGCAACATAAGAAATGTGGGTTCCATACGTAGGTCAGGAAGATCCCCTGGAGGAGGGCATGGGAAGCCACTCCAGTTTTCTTGCCTGGACAATCCCATGGACAGAGGAGCCTGAGGAGTACAGTCCACAGGGTCGCCAAGAGTCGGACGCATCTAAGTGGCACAGCACACATGCAGGTGCACACGAGGCTCCTTATTACCAGAGGGGCGTGCGGACTCGTGAAGAGAATATACAGGAAGTTCTTACCAGTGGGCACCATACACAGTGTTAGCAAATGCAACTGTTACTCTTCCATGGTTAGCAGCTATTGACATTAGCTCATTATTTTTTTTTAAGGTATCCTATGAGCAAACTTTTCCTTCTCATTTCTTAAAATACCTACCCAGATGATTATTAAGTACCCCTAAAAATAAGCAGAAACTTAAAGAGGAGCCTCAGGACAAAATATCACATTAGGGAAAACATCTTAAGGACTGAATAACAAGAAGACTTTTCAATAAAAGTATGAGCTGGAGATACAGAAGACAAAACTCCAAACGCTAAGAAAAGAAAGCTAACTCTTTGCGGGTTCACTGCGACAGTTTTAAGGGACCCGGGCAGAAGGATCTGGAAAATAGCATCTTAGGGAGAGAAATTGGCACCTACCCTCCACCTCTGGCTAGAGCCTTGGAGAGGTTCTTTTGAGCAATTATGGAGTAAAATTACATCAGAATATACAGTAATGAGAATATTTTAAATAATGAGAACACTGCTAATTACATCTTCCCATTTTAACAGGAGGTCAAAGACTTTACTGCAACCCTGAGACGCTCGGCGTGCCCAGCAGGGAGCCTCCTACTCCGCACACACTTGTAAAGGCCAAGACAGCAGGCGGGATGATATGAGGTGTGAGAAATGAAAACTTTATGTGCAGACAAATTTAGATTTTTTAAATATTTTCACTAGGGGCATAAATAGAAAGAAATTAGACCACTGGGATTTCAGAAAATGAGAATACAGACTGTGATTTTTATTTTAAATTTTAGTACTGAGAATACCCAATACCAAAGGAGTAAATAATTCAGCTAGTCACAAAAAGTAACACTTTAGTCTTAACTGCATACTTTTCATATACCTCAAAGCCATTCTGTTCAAGGGAGAAAATGCTGTGGATTCAAGCAAAAGAAAGAAGAAAAATGTATGAATGTAGGAAACAACAAATATTTCCTTTTATGAGGTGGCCTTGACATACACCTAGGGATACCGAGAGGTTACACAGATCCAGTTTTTATCAACTTAAAATCATTTAAAATATACTATCATGGATATTTTTAAAAAATCTTCCACAGTAATTTATTTGTTATAAAAATATTGGTAACAGCTCATGCAGCTTAATATCAAAAAACCAAACAACTCAATCCAAAAAGTAGGCAGAAAATCCAAACAGACATTTCTCCAAAGAAGACATACACATGAGAAGATGCTCAACATCACAAATTGTTACAGAAATGCAAATCAAAACTACAATGAGCTATCACCTCACACTAGCCAGGATGGCCATCATCAAAAAAAAATCTACAAACAGTAAATGCTGGAGAGAGTGTAGAGAAAAGGGAATCCTCCCACACCACTGGTGGGAATGCAAACTGGTACAGCCACCATGGAGAACAGTGTGGAGATTCCTTAAAAAACTAGAGCTACCATGTGATCCAGCAATCCCACTGGGCATACAACCAGAGAAAACCAGAATCCTAAAGGATACATGCAACTCATTGTTCACTGAAGCACTATTTACAATAGCCAGGACATGGAAGCAGCCTAACTGTCCATCAACAGAGAAATGGACCAAGACGACGTGGTACATATAGACAATGGAATATTACTTGGCCACTAAAAAGAATTAAATAATGCCATTCGCAGCAACATGGATGGTCCTAGAGATTGTCATGCTGAGTGAAGTCAGACAGAGGAAGACAAACATATGATATCACTTATATGTGGAATCTAAAACAATAGTACAGTGAACCTACTTACAAAACAGAAACTGAGTCACAGATTTAGAAAGCAAATTTATGGTAACAGGGGGAAAGGAGTGGGGGATAAACTGGGAGATTGGGATTGACATATACACACTACCATATATAAAAGATAACTAACAAGAACCTATTGTATAGCACTGGGAACTCTATTTGATACTCTGTAATGATCTATATGGGAATGGAATCTAGATGAGAGTGGATATATGTATATGTATGGCTGATTCACTTTGCTGTACAGTAGAAACTAACACAACTTTGTAAATCAACTACACAGCAATAAAAAATTAATTTAAAAATATTGATATGATATGTTACAGCAAGTATGAAGTTTTAGGACCAGAGAGTCTAACATTAATATTCTGTCCACCCACTTATTACTTTATGCATTCCAGCATGAACTACGGATATTCCCTCCTTGATAATTAAGCCAGCACTTAACTAGAGCTCAATATTTTAGTTTTTACATAAAATTTATCTCGAATGATTTTTATGATAAGATCTGCTGGGGTTTGGAAAATGTATACACCTGTTTTACCTGTTTAGTTAAAAAAAAAAAAATTACTATCAGTCAAGGTGTTCCTCTGGGTTTTTCCCAGCTGATATCCACCTCATCCGCCAGAGACAATCACTCTTCTGAGCTCCTCCCAGCACAGATTAGACTTGCCTGTTCTAGAACTTCGTAAAACGGAGGCATACAGCAGGTACTATTTTGTGGAAGGCTTCCTCGACTGTGCACAAAATTTCCGAAACTGGCGCAAGTTGATGCGTGTATCAGTAATCTGTTCTTAGTCTGTTTTTATTGCCGAGTGATGTTCGACTGGATGAATATGCTACAGTGTATCCTATCCATTCTTCTGTTGATGGATTTTGGGTTGTTTCCAGATTTTGACTATTACAAACAAAACTGCTGTGAATGATGATGTACAAGTTTTTGCACAGACACATATTTTCATTTGTCTTGGGTAAACAACTAGGAGTCAGACTGTTGGGTCAGAAGGAAAACGCATGTTTGCTCTTAGAAAACAAACTGCCAGGCCATTTCGTCAAGGTGGTCGTAGAATTTTACACGCCCACCAGTGATGTGATATTTGGGAACTGTGAGTTGTTCCATAGCCTTGCCAATATTTATCATGGTTTTTAGCTATTCTGGTGGGTGTACATATCTCATGGTTTTAATTTGCATTTTTCTGAAGACAGAAAATGTTGAGAAATGTTTATGTGCTTATTTGGCTGCTGGCATTCTTACTTGTGTGAAGTATTGTTCCAATATTTTAATTGGGCTGTTTGTCATTTTGTTACTGAGTTGTAGAAGTTCTTTATACTATTGGCGATATCAGCTTTTATAATATATATGTTTTGAAAATATTATCTCCTAGTGCGACTTGAGTCTTCATCTTTTATTAGTATCTTCTGATGAGCAGAATATTTTCATTTTGGGGAAGTCTAGTTTATCAATTTTTTTTTTTTCTTTAATGATGATTGCTTTCTCTAACCAGTTTTTGAAACCTTTGACCACTCCCAGGTCATGAAGATTTCTATTTTCCTTTACAAGCTTTATAATTTTAGCTTTTATGTGAAGGTTTACAATCCATCTCAAACCAAGTTTAATGTATGATGTGAGGTAGGGGTCAAGACTCATTTATTTTCCTATATGAGCTGATACCTAACTATGCCAGCACTGTTCTTGAAAACCCTTTCCATTCTCCACTGCATGGATGTCTGTATCAAAAACCAAATGGCCAATTAAGGGCAGGTCTACTCCTGGGGTATTCTGCTCTACTGATCTATTTTTTTTATTAATGCCAATATCATCCAACTTTATCACAGATCTACAGTAAATCTTAAAAGTCACATATGACTTCACGTTTGTGCTTGTTCAAAGTTATTTTCTCAATTGTAGAGCTCTTACATTCTTATGCAAATTTTGTAACCAGTTCATGTATTTCTACTAAAGCTCCTGCCATGGTTTTGACTAAATTTGCAACTGAATTTATAAGTCAATTTAAAGCAAACTGGAATATTAACAACACTGAATCTTCAGATACATGATCGTGGTATCTTTATTTATTGAGATCTTCCTTAATCTCAAAATATTTTCTAATTTTTCTTGTGATCTCTTTCTTGATCCATAGATTATTTAGATGTGTGTTACTTAATTTTGAAATACTTTTGATCTTCCTAGATACATTTTTGTCACTAACTTCTAATTTACTTCCATTGTAGACAGAGAATATGCTCTATGTGATTTAACTTTATTTTCACGGAGACTTGTTTTGTCTCCCTTGGTGAATATACCCTGTGCACCTAAAACAAACATGCAGTCAGCTGTGGGTGGTGTTCTGTAAACACCCATTACGTGTATGTGGTGGATAGTGTTACTCAGATCCTCTGTCTTTCATGATTTTTGTGTAGCTATTTCATTAGCTATTAAAAGAGTGGTATTAAGCTCTTCAACTATGATTGTGGACTTGTCTGTTTTTCTCTTTAACTCTGTTGATTTTTGCAACATGTGTTTTGAAGCTCTCTTATTAGGCAAAGGCACACTTTTATATCTATTCAATAAATTGACACTTTTATCATTCTGAAATATCCTTCTTTAGCTTTCCTAATTCTATGTCTCAAAGTCTGATTTATTGGATGTTAATAAAGTCATTCCAGCCTTCTCAACCTTATAGTTTGCTTGAGAAAAGCTATATCTTTTCTTACCCTTTTACTCTTAATCTATCTGTCTCTATAATTAAAGTGTTTGTTAAAGACAACATATGCTCAGATCTTGCTTATTTCTTTAAAGTCCATTCTGACTTAGTCCATTATCATTTAATGATGGTTTACCATTTTGTTCATTTTTTTTTTCCCTTCTATTTTTTTTGTTTCACTATTTCTTTATCTTTTGTATTCTTTTTCGCTGCCTTCTTTTAGATTATTTGGATATTTTAATTTATCTACTGGCTTATAGGATATAACTCTTTGCCATGCTTTTAGCGGTTACTCTAAAGATTACAATAGGGACAAACAGAGAAAGTAGCATCAACATATATATACTATCAGGTGTAAGATCGAAAGATGGTGGGAAGTTGCTGTGTAACACAGGGAGCCCCATCTACACTCTGGGATGAGCTGGAGGGATGGGATGGGGGCGGGGGGAGGAAGGAGGCTAGGGAGGTAGAATATATATGTATAATTACGGCTGATTCAAGTGTTTTTTTTTAAAAAAAATCACTAAGAAATTAGACATGTCAGCAAGCCTGATTTCTTTCTGTAACAAAATTAGTACCTAAATAGATGTTAGAAGTATGGGGGACATAGTATATTAGGATTTCAGCAAAACATCTGCAGAGGTCTAATACAGTATTTGGGGCTAAGAATTAAGACTTGAGACCAATCTTTCAAGTGCTGCTTCCTCCACTTAACTCTTTATGTAGCTCTGACCAAGATGTTTAAATTCTCTAGGGAAGTGAAAGTCACTAAGTTGTGTCCAACTCTTTGTGACCCCATGGACTATACAGTCTGTGGAATTCTCCAGGCCAGAATCCTAGAGTGGGTAGCCTTTCCCTTCTCCAGGGAAATCTTCCCAACCCAGGGATAGAACCCAAGTCTCCCTCATTGCAGGCTGATTCTTTACCAGCTGAGCCACAAGAGAATCAATAGCGCCCTCATCTCTTAAAATGGAAAGTATAATAGTACCTATTTCATAGGGTCTCAGTAAAGACGGAATAGGAAAAATGCACACTACCTGCCATGGAGTAAATGCCATAGTAACATCAGCTATCATTACTGCTAAAGCATAACATCTCTGTGGACAAAAGATAAAATAATGTAAAATGATTATATGACCGTGATAAAATACTATGAATAATAAGAAATATTACTTGCCTCACCCTGTTCAACTTCTATCAATGTTTGCTTTTGTTTTATAACTTTCCAATTATCTTCTAGGAAAAAAATATTGCAATGGGGTCACTAACAGTTTTGTATAAATCTGTTGGCTCAAAAAAGATGCTTATCATTTATAACAGGAAAACATGAGAAATAACAACAATCCATTCATAGGAGACTGTGCAAATAAATTATGATCAACCTATATGTGCCCCATGAAAGACATATTTTTAGACCATTTGATTAAGTAAGAAACATTTATTTCATATACAATATAATCACAATTTTACAAGTGTGTGTAGGAGGATAAAAGACTAGTATGAAATACAGCAAAAGGTTAATACGATCTTCTATAAGTGGTGAGGTTATAGATGATTTTCATCTCACTATAAATTACTGCATTTCCAAGTTCTCTATAATGAACAAGAATTCTTCTTATAGTTGAAAAATATTTTGATAAAAATAAAATAGAGTAGTTTTATGCACCATGACTGGCTTTCTTTCAAGGTTTCTGGTCCTTCAGACCCAAAGCTTTAATCTCCAACAAGCCTGAGCACCAAAGAAGGCTAAGTCCTTGGACAGCAGGGAGATCAAACCAGTCCATCCTAAAGGAAATCAGTCCTGAATATTCATTGGAAGGACTGATGCTGAAGCTGAAACTCCAATACTATGGCCACCTGATGTGAAGAACTGACTCATTTGAAAAGACCCTGATGCTAGGAAAGATTGAAGGTGAGAGGAGAAGGGGAAGACAGAGGATGAGATGGTTGGATGGCATCATCAACTGAATGGACATGAGTTTGAGCAAGCTCTAGGAGATAGTGAAGGACAGGGAAGCCTGGTGTGCTGCAGTCCATGGGGTCACAAAGAGTCAGACACCACTGAGTGACTGAACAACAACAATGGAGATAAAAAGAAGCGTTTATTAAGAAAGATGCTTAGAGAAAAGATGGCATGGGGATTTAAAAAGGCCATACTATCTTTAAATATCTTAAAGTATCTTACCTAATTAACAATTATCTTAACTATCATTTGGGAGAAACTGGATCCATGGTCAGATTTCCTCTTTGAAATGAGATGGGTTTAAAAAGACCCATCCTGGAAGATAGCACTATGCTAAGAAGACTGGAATGAACTACCCCGAGTTATAAGAACCCAACACATATCCATTAACTGAACAAATGGCAGGAATCTGGTCACCATCAATCAGGTGCTCTGACACATCCAAAACAGTGTAAAGGGTGTTTGGGCAGTAAGGAGTGACTGGCCTTTCAGGGGGCTTCCCTGATAGCTCAGGTGGTAAAGAATCTGCCTGCAGTGCAGGAAACTCCAGTTCGATTCCTGGTTTGAGAAAATCCTCTGGAGAAGGGATAGGCTACCCACTCCAGTATTCTTGGGCTTCCCTTGTGGCTCAGCTGGTAAAGAATCCACCCACCAATGCAGGAGACCGAAGTTCTATCCCTGGGTTGGGAAGATCCCCTGGAGAAAGGGGATCCCCTGAGAAAGCAACAGCTACCCACTCTAGTATTCTGGTCTGGAGGATTCGGACATCTCTCAGATCAAAGAGTTCTGTGACACATTCTTGGTCTGATTTTAGGCTTATTACATGTCAAATCTTCATCCTATCCCAATTATGAAAACTCCATGCTGAAAAGTGTTGGTCTGTTTCATGGCAGTTTTCCAGGTGCCAGAAAAAAGTGAAACTGCCTATCATCTTATAATCTTACAAGGATGATCTGTCTCTATCCACCTAGAGGGAGTTCTCCAAGAAGACCGCTAAGGACCCTGAACATCTGGGAGGTACTTACATACAGCATCAGAAAGAAGAGATGAGAAGGCGAGGCATGGGGACAGAAGGGAACCCCACCTAAACCAAGAACTACAGGAAGGCACGGGGACAGAAGGGAACCCCACCTAAACCAAGAACTACAAGAAGGCAGGGGAACAGAATGGAGCCCAACCTAAACCGAGAACTACAGGAAGGCACGGGGACAGAAGGGAACCCCACCTAAACCAAGAACTACAGGAAGCATTTTAAATGATCTTTTAAACCAAAACCGATTTCCTGTAGGCGAGCTCCACATTCTAGATTCACAACCCCGGTTGGAAGCAACCAACTTTCTCGTCTCACCTCCGCAGGTTAACAAAGGATGTCAAAAACCAAGTGACATTTCCTTTGGTTTAAATTTTTAAAAGAGAAGCTGCCATAGCATCTTTTCAGAAGTAGGATGGAGACTAAAGATTACAAATTTGAAACTCCAGGAGAGAAGGGAGGAAGTGACAACTTGTATAAATCCTCCAGTTCAAACTCCCCACCATTGTTCAAACAAACGTGACCCACACTCCTATTCAGAGCAATTTCTACACCGTATTAGTGATCCAAACAAGCTTTAATGAAATCTCAAAATCTGAAATGTTAGACAAGACCTCACCTGGGACAACTGCAAACCTGCCAAGCTCCTCCTCTGCCATTTCCACCACTGCCTCCCACCCACTGCGCCTCCCTGCCCACTCCTAAGGCTTCTGTGAATGGAAGAACACCCACCATAGCTGAGTTCTCTACTCCATGGTATTCTCCCTTCTTAGATTCTGGGTGTTTGAAATGGAAGAAATTCCAGCAGAGATTTTTCCTCTCAAATATCATTCATCACTTTGCCAACAAAAGTACATATAGTCAAAGCTATGATTTTTCCAGTAGTCATGTATGGATGTGAGAGTTGGACCATAAAGAAGACTGAGTACTGAAGAATCGATGTTTTTGAATTGTTGCAATGGAGAAGACTCTTGAGAGTCCCCTGGACTGCAAGAAGATCCAACCAGTCCATTCTAAAGGAAATCAGTCCTCAATATTCATTGGAAGGACTGATGCTGAAGCTGAAACTCCAATACTTTGGCCACCTGATGCGAAGAGCTGACTCACTGGAAAAGACCCTGATGTTGGCAAAGATTAAGGGCAAGAGGAGAAGGGAGCAGCAGAGGATGAGACGGTTGGATGGCATCACTGACTCAGTGGACATGACTCTGAGCAAACTCCAGGAGACAGTGAAGGGCAGGGAAGCCTAGGGTGCTGCAGTCCGTGGGATCACAAAGAGATGGACATGACTGAGTGAACAACAGCAACTAGTTGGAGACTTCTGAATAACCACCTGGATAATCAGCCCCAGGGACAAAAGCTGCTTAATTTTAACAAGGGTACCAAACGTACTCAGGTTTCCCTGGGTTCCAGAAGGGAGCCACAGTTACTCAGTTACCACGATTATTAGTCTGGAGAAGTCAGGAAACACTGATTGATGCTGAGCGTTATGAAAAATACACGTGGGTTTTGACGTGATATCTAAACAACCAAAGCAACATGGTGTAATCCACTGATTGCACAGCCCAATCTCCCGCAGAAGGCTGAAAGAACTTACCTCAGAAGAGAAAAACTTAAGTCTCCGTTGCCTTAAATCCTTATGGAATGAGGCTGTGTATAAACAGACCAACCAGTCAGCCTGCCATTAAGATATAAGATATGGGAGAGTTACTCCCCAGTCAGCAGGGCCTGAGTGATCACTGTAAAAATTTTGGCCAGTGCTCTTGACACCCATGGAGCTTCCCAGGTGGCAGAATCCACCTGCCAATACAGGAGATGCAGGAGACATCCTTGGTTTAGGAAGATCCCCTGGAGAAGGAAATGGCTACCGACCCCAGTATTCTTGCCTGGGGAATCCCAGGGACAGAGGAGCCTGGTGGGCTACAGTCCATGGGGTCACAGAGAGTCGGACTTGACTGGCATGCACACACTTGACACCCAAGCACTGAGGAACCTAGACTCCAGTAAGGCTTCCCAGTCCCATCTGCACAGCAGGATATTTCATTTAAAAGGGGTTTTTGGCTTTGAAAAGGAAAGAAAATGAAGCCGTGGATCTAGTACAACCTTCTCCTTTTACAGAGGTCCAGAGAGGTTGAGTGCTTTACCCAACGTCACACAGCTAGCACGTCAAAACGGCACAAAGTTACAGCCTAAGTTTCCAGGGTTGTTGAACATCATTCAACATCATTCACTGTTACTTACATTTTTAGGTAAATACTCTGTACTCACATGATCTAATTTTAAATGGCGAAAACTACAGGGGCATCCAAGTGACCTCTAGAAAAAGAGGTGAATGCAGACCTTACCGTAACTCCTTCCCCTTCTCTCGTCTCCTCTACCCTTCTCACATCTCAAGGAAATACCTCCCTGCCAGGCAATGACTTCATCACTCTCCTTCTCACTAATTTGAATACTCTTGTGGGAGAGCCAAACAAAAAATGAAAATGATGAATGACTCCTTGTGCAACGCAGAAAAAATGTGGTGTTTGGGATCTCGACGTGATGGAATACCCCTCATGCAGAAACAACATGCTTCTGTCCAAAACAAAGACGCAGAAATGAGAGTATTTCAGAGCTCCAAGGCGTCTGGCCAAATGGTAAGTGTGCAGAAGCCTTTAAAGGGCCAGATGAAAGCAAATCAACCCTCACCTCCAAAACAGGTAAGTGTTCTATTTGAAAGAAAAACAGAAGTTTTTCTAAGTAAATCACAAAGCCAAGTCAGGGGAGAAACAGTAGAAGGGGAGAGGGATGTTAAAAAGGGGAAAAGAAAAATATCTGCTTGATTATCCAACACATTCACCGATTTTTACCAAGATAAGTTTTTTAACCCAGACCTCAGCCTTTATCTTCTCATCACATACATACAGGTAAGCGGTCGCATTGGAATTATCATGAACACTAAATTCTAATGATATTTAAAATCTTTTCCACATAGGAGTTAATGTTAATTCATTAACTGAATTTTGTGGGTTTTCTATGTTTAGAGAGGTTTTTAAATTAATCACATATTTGAGGTATAACACGATGTAAAATTAAGGTGCACATGTTAATTCGCCACATTTATATACTATAGGATCCTTGCCACTGCAGCAATAATTAGCACTTCGATCATGTGACCTAATTATCACTTCTTTTTAGTGGCTGGAATAGTTAGATTCTGGTCTCCTGCAAGTCTGATGATTATAATACAATATTGTTGTCTACATCCACTATATTGTACATAAGATCTCTACTTGGTGCAAGTCTGTATTCTTGAGAAACAAACCCCCACCCTCAAGCTTCTGATAACCACTTCTTCACTGTGTTTATGAGCCTGGCTTTTTCTAAGATTCCACATACAAGCGATATCGGACAGTACTTGTCTTCCTCTGTCTGACTGACCCTACTTGGCATAATGTCCTCAAGGTCTAGCCATAGTGCTATATAATCAAGTTTTTAAAATGCTGTTTTCTTGTCGTACATTTCTTGCTGCATTAGAACCCCGGATCATATCCTCAATCTTCATTTTTGCTGTTTCCAGAGAAGTGGCCATCAGCCGTCTCCATATGGGAAAAGCGCCCATCTTAGCTGGCAGGCAGAGAGGAGATTAAACCAGCTCTTGCTGACCAACCTGTTCCATGTCAGAAGCTGTTCCACAGGCTATTTACACTTCCCTTTGACCTCTGAGACATGACTGGCTCTCCTGAATGGGCATCACTACAGTTTATCCATTTTTTTACAAGGAGAAGTCATGAAATTTGCCCCAGGCCAGTGGCCAGTGAAACTCCACTGCCTGTTCTGCTGTCAGTATTCCATCTCTGGCCCAGGGTACAAGCTCATTCTGGATGCCCCAACATCATCTAAATGGCCCGGTTGCTAACAAACAACTCCTTCGCACTTTTACAACGACAGCAGAAAACATCCCATGTGTCAGAAGACTCAACTCCCTTCTAAACTACAGTCAACACTTGGTTTTCTTCCTAAGGTAAATCTGAACTGAGATTTTTAAGGGACCTCCATACGGTTCTCCATAGTGGCTGTACCAATTTACATTTCCACCAACTCTGTAGAAGGATTCCCTTGTCTCCACATCCTCTCCAGCATTTACTGTTTCTGGATTTTTGGATGATGGCCATTCTGGCTGGTGTGAGGTGATATTTCATTGGGGTTTGCTTTTCTTTTTTTTTAATAAATTTATTTATTTTTAATTGGGGGATAATCCATTTACAATATAGTGTTGGTTTCTGCCATACATCAACATATTGTTAGTCGGCTATACCCCAATACAAAACAGTTTATAAGGAAAAAAAAAAAATCTGGACTGAGATTAAAAAAGAAAACTTTTGTCACCATCTTCATTGCCTTTTCTAGCCCCAAACCTTGCTTTACCTTGCATTATCTTATGTGGTCTTTTATTACCAGTTTAAATATAACCAGCAAGAGACATTCACACTAAATCAAATATAGCGTAAAATCAAGCAATTCTGCAGGGTAACATATCTGAGATGTATGAGGAAAATCAAGAGAATGAAACAGTATCAAATCTATGCATTGTGACTGACACAAAAGGAGGAAGGTACAGATAATACACAAGGCATACTCATGGGACTAATAAATACGTTCAGACTGTTGAAGTGTTGGCTCTTTTGAATTGACTCTTGTGACGTATGAAAATGATAAAGGATTAAGATTTAAGTAAAGAGAAAGTCTGATTTAAAAAAGAGAGAGAGAACTGGCTACACATGTTTGTAAGGGAACCACAAACAGAATCAACTATGTTTTCTCATCTTTCCAGAAAAGCTGAACTCAAACAACACATTTTTTGCAAAACAATAACCACTGAAGAGCCATTGTGCTTCTGGTACAATGAGAAAAAAACTGTCAAAATCTTCAATAAAACTCCACCCCAAAGAAATGCACATCAAGATCTCAAGCCAAGCTGACAATGATTTGCTTCACGATGTTCACAGCACCACCACTGGAAGAATGCATTGGTCAAAAAAAGGAATCATATCTAAAGTTTAAGGAATAATGAGAATTCAACAACATGAACTATGCACTAAGAGCTTAGCAGACATTTTCCATACATCCTAGAGCTGAACGGGGGCTCCTCGAAGGAGCCTGTATTCCCCACTGGGTCCCAGAGCCTAGTGCGGAGTCCTGCACACAGCTGGTGCTGAAGAAAAATTAGCTGAGGGATTGAACTGGGAAAGAAAAGAGAAGTTAAAGAGCTGAAACTATTACCAGCTACTTCACATAGACAAGGAAATGGAAGCTTGAAAGGTTACTGATTTGCCTGAGGTTACTCATGTGGCAAATGGTGGACCCGCAATTCCAACCCAGGGCAGCAATATTCCACATTAAGCTCTAAGCCCCTAGGTCAACCAAGATAGTCGAGCCTCAGTCATGGGAAATGAGTGAGTACAGGAAACTAGGCAGTTTCTGGAAATACACAGGGTCTGTGCTGTGCTGTGCTGTTCTTAGTCCAACTCTTTGCGACCCCATGGACTGCAAATAGCCAGGCTCCCCTGTCCATGGGGATTCTCCACGCAAGAATACTGGAGTGGGTTGCTGTGCCCCCCTCTGGGGGAATCTTCCCAACCCAGGGATCGAATCCTGGTCTCCCACATTGCAGGTGGATTCCTAACCATCTGAACCACCAAGGGAAGCTCACCACAGGATCTAGGTTTACCTAAAAGTCTGGTATACCCTCGAAAGATTAAGACTGCCACTCACCACTGTGAACATGCAAAAGACTGTGCTTTGAGTTTGGAGGAGGGTCCAGGAGAAGGGCTTCCAAGCACAGCAGCACCAGCACAATGGCGGGGGGCAGGGGGTACGGGGCGGCGGGGGGGGACAGGACACAAACGGACGACTGTCCGACATGTCCCTGAAGTGTTTCATCACTCACAAGGTATCGGCTTGATGGTCACTTTCAGTCTCACTCTTCTCTACAGTAAAATGTGGGGGCCTTTCAGGTTGTTAAACGTTGTTCGACATGGAGAGAGGCAGAAAGAAGGTCCAGTTCTAATGAAAATGCTACCTAAATAGAACACGCTGTCATCATCACAGAATGGCAAGCATCATAAGTTTGCCCTACTAAAAAAAACAAAATCAGCTACAAAATGTAAACTAAACATCCCAGAACACTGACAATTAATATGGAGACATTTCTGGAAAACAACAGACCATTTTATCATTTGATTCCAGGAGTTTGGTATGTGAAAGGTTAACTTATTCAGGTGTTGAGTTGAGACCAAGAAAACAAAAGCATTTGATAGAGAATTGGCTAGAATAACTCTTCAGTCGTGACCAGCGGAGTCAAAGGCTGAAGTTATACTGTAAACCTTAATTTAGAAGTAAACATTAAAATGAAGGTCTCTTTAAATTCTCCAATAATTTTCACTTTAAAAGTAGCAAGTTGGCCCATAAAAAAGCTCATGCTAATTTATTTCAAAGCAATCAACTTCTTAAAAACTCTTTATTTCACAATTAGGCTAACATCCCATTAATTTGGGACACTTACCAACGTATTTATCCCTTGCTCATTACCTATGTGCACATTAAGAGTACACCGATAACACAATACAGGCATTAATATGTAAAACATCAACAAAAGCCATCTGGAAAGCTAATGAATAATCAAGGGATTTCAAATTAAACTACAGAATTTTCCCTTAGAATCTTTAGGACAACACTGTCAAGTTCAATCTATTCACTTCGCCTCCAGAATCAATTTTTCAAACTTTATGACAGGTCTAATCGCTTCCACCTGTGTCTCTAGCTTGACTCTTGACTGGCATGCTACCAGCCAGGGTGGAAATGTAGACAAAGACCCCTATTAGGATCCGGCTGTTTCTCTACTGTGAGGTCACTCAGCCATTAAATTAGTTCCAGCCCAGTTTCTGTCCTCTCAGGCCTCCACTTGTGGGGAGGAGGGTGCGCAGTAGAGCGAGTTAGGGGAGCAGAGTCAGAAGAGAAGAAAGGCAGAAAGAGATGTTAGGGGCTGACTGGACACTATGTGAAGGCAGAAGGAGATGTTAGGGGTTGACGTGACACGTATGTGAAGGCGGAAGGAGATGTTAGAGGTTGATGGGACAGGTATGTGAAAAGCGGAAGATGTTGGGGCTGACGGGACACGTATGCAAAAGGCGGAAGGAGATGTTAGGGGTTGACGGGAAACGTATGTGAAAGGCGGAAGGAGATGTTGGGGCTGACGGGACACGTATGCGAAAGGCGGAAGGAGATGTTGGGGCTGACGGGACACGTATGCGAAAGGCGGAAGGAGATGTTGGGGCTGATGGGACACGTATGCGAAAGGCGGAAGATGTTGGGGCTGACGGGACACGTATGCGAAAGGCGAAAGGAGATGCTAGGGGATGACGGGACACGTATGCGAAAGGCGGAAGGAGATGTTGGGGCTGATGGGACACGTATGCGAAAGGCGGAAGATGTTGGGGCTGACGGGACACGTATGCGAAAGGCGAAAGGAGATGCTAGGGGATGATGGGACACGTATGCGAAAGGCGGAAGGAGATGCTAGGGACTGACGGGACACGTATGCGAAAGGCGGAAGGAGATGCTAGGGATGATGGGACACGTATGCAGAGAGGTGAGAACCTGGGAGCGGCCCCAGACTGTGACACAAAAACACTATCTTTCTTAAACGATGCTGGCTCTTCTTCCCTGTGCGATTGCCCCCAAATACGTTTTAATGACTTGAGTGGATTGTTTCTCCTTGTCTTTCCCTCCGCTTGGAGAAAAGTCCACCGTCTCCCATAAAAGGTGTCCTCAACGGACGCTGAAGCTAGTTCACAAAACCATCTCGGCCCTCTAAAAGCCCTGGAGGTTACTGAGAGCTAGGAAGTCTGGCAGGGTATAGGATTCTGACTCCAGGATCGCTCCATTCGCAGAAGCTGGGGTGCTTCTGGTCCCAGATTGCATAACTGAGGAGAGCAAGGCCCAGGAGGGTGAGAATGCCAAGGTCACACAGTTAGCTGGTGATAAAGTCTTCAGGTCCAGCATTTCTTTCTACTAGATGGTGAGCTTTATGCCTGACACAGAAACTGCTCCAAAAACTTCACTGATCCGTCTGCTCCTCGCCCAGTGCCATGTTATATACTGTGACCACTTCTCTCTATCTGTCCAAACGCCCAGGCTCAGACCAAGAAGAGGTGCACAGAAGTGTGTGCACGAAGTGAGTGTGCCCCAGGAACCGCTTCCTCCAGGGCACTGTGAGGTCAGGACAGTACACTCCCCGCTTTCTCTCCCCAGTGCCTAACACAGGGCCTGGCATACAGCAAGCACTCCATAAATGCTTACTCCACGTAGGATGAAGGCAAACTTAAGCCTGAAAAATCAAGGGACTTCAACAATGGTAAGAAAATAAAACTACTTAACAAAGAAATCTAAATTATTCTTTACAAAAAAAAAAGCCCATGTGTAGCCAGTTCATTCAGGATGTATACAGGATGCAAAGAGAATCAGTATGAACAAGTTCATGTTCATCTGGCTCACCACACTGTGGCTTCACACCTAAGCTGTTCAATCTCTGATCATCGAACTATCACTCAAATAAAAGATGACTGCACAATTACCATAATGGCTCAGTTACCCTAAGCCTATGCTCCAAGGTCTAGTTTTCCCCTTCCTGCCTTCCCTAGGGCTGACGGTCAATCAATGCTTATCACGAGATTCCACTAAATGTGCAGCACTCTGGACCAACCAGGTCAGAGCCAGCACCTGGAGGCACTTGTCCAGCAGTGACAAGGGCTGAGCACTGGTCGATCCACACCCCCTTGTCTGGGACCCCACCATCAGTGGCAGCTCACATCTTCAAATGGCTTCCCGAGTCAGTAGCCACAGGACTGACCACGGAACACAGTGAAGGTTCCCTGGTCCAGACGTAGGACTAAACCCATGGCCCTGGTGGGACTCTCCCCAACCAGCTGAGCTAACTGGTCACAAGAAAAGCTATCAGGAAATAACTCAGGGGGGAAAAAAGATTACGTGAGCCGAAATCATAATTTACCCTGTGTTACCCTGACCATCAGGTAGAAAATGCATTTCGTGATCAGAAATACATGTTAAAAAAAAAAAAAAAGCCTGAGGTGGGGTATTCAGGATGAAATTGACCTCTTCCAACCAGACTTGGTTGGGTGGCTTGCCATGTCTGACTATCGGGGAAACAGCGCTCTCCGTGGTTTTTGCTCTCTATTACTGGAGAACGAGTCCTCAGGGCCATCAAACACCTTGATGTTATCAGCTAGCTACTCCCACATTTCCCTCTGCTCCTTCTCCTCCTCAGAGCGGTTTCCCCTCTACAGAACCACTGGCCGAGCTTTAACTGGGGCAGGAGGTGACAGTGGTGGTGGTGGTGGTAGTGGTCGTGGTTCATGGCTTCAAGACCAGCCTGCTCCCCTGACTGGAGACCAAATGAAAGCTTTCGGTGCTACCTCAGTGTCACAGCAGCTTAAGCTGGGCTTGTGGTCAAAGAAGCACACACAGCCTCCAACAATTTGTCCAAAGACAAAGAAAGTTACCTCTAATGACACTGAACAAGCAGCAAAATAAAACCAGTGTTACCTGAAAATAACTGCTTCCACCTATGATTTTAACTTTCGCAAGCATTGTGGCCATCATGATCTATATACTACTTAAAGGCCTCCTGCTAATTTTTTAGTAGCTGGACAGAAAGTACAAACGAAAGTTAGAAAAACTTCTAACTGCCCTCTGATATCTGCCCTCCTCTCCTCGTGGTTAACAGAAACCTAATTTTCAGTAGATTCATCGATGCCAAGTTCAAAGAAGGCATTTATTTCCTAGTCTTCCTTGGAGGTAAATATGATCATGTTCTAGCCCTGGGAGATGAACAAAAAACATCATGAGCAACTTCTGAAAGACCCCATATGTGGTCACACCCCAATTTACACTCTTCTTTGCTCACATAAAATAAGAGAGAATATAAAAGCTTGGGTTACCTCTTGGCACCCATCCTAGCAAGGTACCCACAACCCCTCTTGGTAACACACTGCCCACTCCCCAAACCCAGCAACCATGATCTCAATGTTTCAAGATTGCCCTGATACAAAATAATCTTCACTATTGTCCACAACAAAAATGGTCTGGAAGTGCCAATGTTTTTCTATCTGAATTTCGCCTCCCCAAAATTTTTTGTTAAATATTCTGTCTGATTTTTCATTTGGCAAATATGATTGGAATGGGTCACCTTTTCGATATAATAGTGTACACTGGAGTAGCAAAAGATTATCACGGAGTTTGTACAAGCAAGTTATAATTGCTCCGTACAAACACAGGCTTTTTCTTCTCTATGGGAACACCAGGGATTGGGGAGTGCAGGCAGGAGCTGATGGCAACACTGAAAGAAAAAAAACAACACAAAACAACTCGGGAGACAAGACCTGTTCATTGCCATTGCTCATATTACCCTTTGGACTTTTGTCTCCTCGCTGCTAGTTCCCCCAGAGTGACGTTGTTTCTACATCCTGTACGTACACTAAAATTGCTGTGTCCATGACTGAGCATGAGAGTCACGAAATCCTAAAATTATCTCATCACCTTATATCAACATACTAGCAAATTCCAGAAATTATTGTTCAGAAGAAAAGCCAAAATATTTCCATACGTTCCATATGCTGAATTATGTATCTGCCTAATTATGCAGTTTCACAGGTGAAAGTGCCCAGAGATGGTGAAGAGGGTGGGGGATTTTGCAGTCTTACGTTCCTCAAATTTTAGTCCCATGTTGAAGGAAGATGCTTTTCTTATTCATGCCCTCTATAACCCTACTTTTTAAACTATCTCAACATAAAAGTATTAATTAATAGAGACTAATTTGGAGTTTAAAATTAACCTTTCATCTGTTTCCCATTGTTTAACCTTTAATCAAAGTCCATGAAACAGAAGAAATAAGAAGGAAAACTTGAAATAGGACTGAATTTCCAACATCCCAATAGGATTACAGAGTGCTTTAAAAATGCATTGGATAGCAACATACCAAAACAGGTAAGTACAAAGCTCCTGTGTTTATTTCAACTGAACACAGCTTACATGTCGTTCAAATTTGCTATCCTAATACTCCGCAAACATCTTAAACTCGTTACAACATCTCAACACTGGTTACAACAGAGTAAAATGGCAACGTGAACAATAGCGCCACCTGTCAAACACCTTTTTTTCATAATATTCTTTTTCCCAAAGACATTATGAAAGGTCAGATTAAAGGAAGACAGATACAAGGCACAAAAGTCCCTCATTCTTTAAAACACAGATCTCTGACCCAAGCACTTTAATTTCTCTATCTACAGACGGGTGTATTGCTAGTGCTGTATTAAAGAGTTACTACTCTAATCTTCATTATTAAGTTATGAATAAGTTATTGCTTTAAGCATAGCATTAAGTTATTGCTCTAAATCTTCATCCCTCTCACCGAGCACTGGTTGAGAACCATCAAGATACCTGGGGTCCTCCAAGCAAGTACAGAAACCAGCCTGGCCAGGACTTACCCGTCCAGAAGACTCATTGTGGTGGGTGTCACTTCGGCAAACAGAATGACTTTCCCAAGTTTCCTCGTCTGCAGATTTTGTCGGTAGATCTCGAAGTCAAAGTTTTCTGATGAGAAGGACTCCGTGTCAGTCACCACGGGTATGGCGGATGGGGTGATTTCTATTTCAGGCGTGTAGGATGAAATGAATTTCAGGGAGAGCTTGCTGGATCTTATTACTCCTTCAGGATCCACATGTTTCCCCAGCCACTGCATAAGAGGATCCCGGATTTCCTGTGCCATAAAGAAAGAAGTAGAAAGGTCATAATTTGGCATTACATTAGATGATGGTAGCTTTCCCTTAAAATGCCACTTTGGTAAAAAAAGTACTTCCTAATTCATGACCAATAAAGGCTAGGTTAACATATTCTGAACATAAAAACTATCATACAATAGACAATAAGTACACTAAGAAGGGGTTCCTGGTGACTCAGTGGGAAAGAACCTGCCTGCCAATGCAAGAGATTTGGGTTCAATCCCTGGGTCAGGAAGATCCCCTGGAGAAGGAAATGGCAACCCACTCCAATATTCTTGCCTGGAGAATTCCATGGACAGAAGAGCCTGGTGGGCCACAGTCCATGGGGTCACAAAAGAGTCAGACATGACTTAGCAACTAAACAACAACACTAAGTATACCTATATTATAAAAATATGAAAATTAGAAATGAAAATGGAGAGATCACAACAGACTCCACAGAAATACAAAGGATCATAAGAGACTACTACCAACAGCTATATGCCAATAAAATGGACAACTTGGAAGAAATGGACAAATTCTTAGAAAAGTATAACTTTCCAAAACTGAACCAGGAAGAAATAGAAGATCTTAACAGACCCATCACAAGCACGGAAATCGAAACTGTAATCAGAAATCTTCCAGCAAACAAAAGCCCAGGACCAGACGGCTTCACAGCGGAATTCTACCAAAAATTTAGAGAAGAGCTAACACCTATCCTACTCAAACTCTTCCAGAAAATTGCAGAAGATGGTAAACTTCCAAACTCATTCTATGAGGCCACCATCACCCTAATTCCAAAACCAGACAAAGATGTCACAAAAAAGGAAAACTACAGGCCAATATCACTGATGAACATAGATGCAAAAATCCTTAATAAAATTCTAGCAAACAGAATCCAACATCATATTAAAAAGATAATACATCATGACCAAGTGGGCTTTATCCCAGGAATGCAAGGTTTTTTTAACATCCGCAAATCAATCAATGTAATACACCACATTAACAAATTGAAAGAAAAAAACCATATGGTTATCTCAATAGATGCAGAAAAAGCCTTTGACAAAATTCAGCATCCATTTATGATAAAAACCCTCCAGAAAGCAGGAATGGAAGGAACATATCTCAACATAATAAAAGCTATATATGACAAACCCACAGCAAACATTATCCTCAATGGTGAAAAATTGAAAGCATTTCCCCTAAAGTCAGGAACAAGGCAAGGATGCCCACTCTCACCACTACTATTCAACATAGTTTTGGAAGTTTTGGCCACAGCAATCAGAGCTGAAAAAGAAATAAAAGGAATACAGATAGGAAAAGAAGAAGTAAAACTCTCACTGTTTGCAGATGACATGATCCTCTACATAGAAAACCCTAAAGACTCTACTAGAAAATTACTAGAGTTGATCAATGAATATAGTAAAGTTGCAGGATATAAAATTAACACACAGAAATCCCTTGCATTCCTATACTCCAATAATGAGAAAACAGAAAGAGAAATTAAGGAAACAATACCATTCACCATTGCAACAAAAAGAATAAAATACTTAGGAATGTATCTACCTAAAGAAACAAAAGACTTATATATAGAAAACTATAAAACACTGATGAAAGAAATCAAAGAGGACACAAACAGATGGAGAAATATACCGTGTTCATGGATTGGAAGAATTAATATAGTGAAAATGAGTATACTACCCAAAGCAATCTATAGATTCAATGCAATCCCTATCAAGCTACCAATGGTATTTTTCACAGAACTAGAACAAATCATCTCACAATTTGTATGGAAATATAAGAAACCTCGAATAGCCAAAGCAATCTTGAGGAAGAAGAATGGAACTGGAGGAATCAACCTGCCTGACTTCAGGCTCTACTACAAAGCCACAGTCATCAAGACAGTATGGTACTGGCACAAAGATAGAAATATAGATCAATGGAACAAAATAGAAAGCCCAGAGATAAACCCACGCACATATGGACACCTTATCTTCGACAAAGGAGGCAAGAATATACAATGGAGAAAAGACAATCTCTTTAACAAGTGGTGCTGGGAAAACTGGTCAACCACTTGTAAAAGAATGAAACTAGAACACTTCCTAACACCGTACACAAAAATAAACTCAAAATGGATTAAAGATCTAAACGTAAGACCAGAAACTATAAAACTCCTAGAGGAAAACATAGGCAAAACACTCTCCGACATAAATCACAGCAGGATCCTCCATGACCCACCTCCCAGAATATTGGAAATAAAAGCAAAAATAAACAAATGGGACCTAATTAAAATTAAAAGCTTTTGCACAACAAAGGAAACTATAAGCAAGGTGAAAAGACAGCCTTCAGAATGGGAGAAAATAATAGCAAATGAAGCAACAGACAAACAATTAATCTCAAAAATATACAAGCAACTTCTGCAGCTGAATTCCAGAAAAATAAACGACCCAATCAAAAAATGGGCCAAAGAACTAAACAGACATTTCTCCAAAGAAGACATACAGATGGCTAACAAACACATGAAAAGATGCTCAACATCACTCATTATTAGAGAAATGCAAATCAAAACCTCAATGAGGTATCATTTCACACCAGTCAGAATGGCTGCTATCCAAAAGTCTACAAGCAATAAATGCTGGAGAGGGTGTGGAGAAAAGGGAACCCTCTTACACTGTTGGTGGGAATGCAAACTAGTACAGCCACTATGGAGAACAGTGTGGAGATTCCTTAAAAAACTGGGAATAGAACTGCCATATGACCCAGCAATCCCACTGCTGGGCATATACACCGAGGAAACCAGAATTGAAAGAGACACGTGTACCCCAATGTTCATCGCAGCACTGTTTACAATAGCCAGGACATGGAAGCAACCAAGATGTCCATCAGCAGACGAGTGGATAAGGAAGCTGTGGTACATATACACAATGGAATATTACTCAGCCATTAAAAAAAAATACATTTGAATCGGTTCTACTGAGATGGATGAAACTGGAGCCCATTATACAGAGTGAAGTAAGCCAGAAAGAAAAACAACAATACAGTATACTAATGCATATATATGGAATTTGAAAGATGGTAACGATAACCCTATATGCGAGTCAGAATAAGAGACACAGATGCATGGAACAATTTTATGGACTCTGAGGGAGAAAGTGAGGGTGGGACGTTCTGGGAGAATAGCATTGAATCATGTATATTATCGTATGTGAAACAGAACACCATTCCATGTTCGATGCATGAGACAAGGGCTCAGGGCCGGGGCAATGGGATGACCCAGAGGGATGGGATGGGGAGGGAGGTGGGTGGGGGGTCCAGGAAGGGGAACACATGTAAACCCATGGCTGATTCATGTCAATGTATGGCAAAAACTATTACAATATTGTAAAGTAATTAGCCCCCAACTAAAATAAATAAATTTATTAAAAATAAAATAAAATAAAATAAACTCAAAAAAAAAAAATATGAACTGTTCAGAAAGTTCAGAAAGAAATAGGTACATTTCTATCCTACAGTAGATCCTAAATTCTCAAAAGTCCTTCCTTTCCAGTTCTAGAGTTCATTAGTGATCCTCTAGGCCTCTATGCGTTTTACAGAAAGTTTTTAACTTTATACTTCCACCCCTCAAAGAAATTCATTATCTGGGAAAATAAAAGCCTAGGTGAAAAGTCACAGGAGACAAAGTACTAAGATACTAGAGTGTTCACTCTCAGCCTCTGCAGGACCTCCACCTTGTCTCATAGACAAGTTGACCACCACCAGCCACTGACAGGTCACCAACAGTGAAAGTAATGGGGTACCCAAGCTGCTTTCGTTTACCCCAAATGCAGTCCATGGAGGAGAAGTCCACTGGGCAGAAGCCCAGTAGTTATGACCTAACCTAGTACCGAACTCTCTAACCTACCTCCCAAGAAGTTGCAACTTCCTCTTGGACGCTGGGAGACCCAGGGCCTTCCCCTGGGGTGGAGCATCAGGGGGTTCAGGTGGGGAAGTCAGCATCCCAAGGGGCCAGCACAAAACATATTAAAACCTGTACAGTAAATGCTGATCTAAACTCCTGGGCATTTCATGCAAATGCCAGGCACTTCCAAAGAGGAGATGAGGCCTTCTGTTAGCATCTGGGGTCTGTCCCAAAGCTCTGCACGCCTAAGAGAAGCAGCTTCAAAGATGAAATTTCATTTAACTAAATTCAACTGATGAACATTTAAAACTCAGTGCCCCTTTGCAGAAAACACAGAGGCCAGAGGAATGAGTTAAATGGCTTCAGAAGGAAGTGATCAGAAGAAATCCAGAGGGTGAGACCTTTCATAGCACAAGAATCTTCAAGTGTCTTTGTGTGAAAACAAATCTGAATTTCCTTCAACGCAACGAACAGCTGGATGGTGTAAGGGCACTGCACAAGCTAAAGATACATCAGTGAATAGGTTAAATCACACACACACACACACACACACACACACACAGAGATGTAAAATAATCTGAATAATAAACACTTCTTAACTAACTTGGTTTTCATTCACTCAAGCAGGGAGGTAAACGGTTATTCAACAGGTGTAAGTAATGTGACTCCTCTCTATTCAAAGTCAATGAAAATCAAGATGAAACCAAAAAGAAACAGCCAGCACCAGGTAGAACTTTCAGAACAGGAAGAAAGCAGGGAACCACCTGGAGCAAATTACCAATTGGCAATCTACACATCATTCTTCTAATAAACTGTTTGTTTTTGAAAGCAACACATAGAGATCTACAAATATGCAAAATGAAATTGGAGTAGGCAAGGTACAGGAGGTTTTTATTTTTAATCTTATACTTCTTTCATATAATCTTTCAGGACTTAATCAGGGCAAAGTAAGTTACTCAAAAAAAAAGAGAATCTAAAAAGATACAAAATGAGGTGAGGAACCTCTTAAGAAATATAACTGTATACCATCTATAACTCTCCTAAATATTTATATTCACTATAGTCAAATGCAACTTGTAGCCATCAAGTAAAACTGAGTACACAAGGGTAGTATTTAGGCTCCCCCCACCCCTATTATCCCTGGACAGGAGAATACAATTCTGGTCACAAGAAATACCAAATTACTACCTGTTTGAAGGAATTCCACCTGGTATATGCTCTAAAAGGACATAAATTACAATGATGACTTAAGAGCTGCAGAAGTTGCTGCTAACACATATAAGGAAAAGGAATTAATTAATGAATCTTGGCTTAACTCTACCAATGACCACTAAGAGGGTATAGAAATGCTATTGAAGAAAAAAGTTTGGATCATATATATCAAGGTGAATCGGTAGACATAAGTAGTATTATCAATCCTCCACTCCCCAGGTCTACCTAAATCTTGAAACACAACTACCAGAGAGTGCAAAAATGTCACCGCTTTCAGGAAGACTTCTCTGACCCACAGCCTGTCTAGGTTAGGACTATCCTTCATAAACTTAATGACTTTTTGCTGCTTAGTCACTTCAGTCGTGTCCGACTCTGTGCGACCCCACAGATGGCAGCCCACCAGGCTCCGCCGTCCCTGGGATTCTCCAGGCAAGAACACTGGAGTGGGTTGCCATTTCCTTCTCCAATGACTTTTTAGCACTTTTCAAATTGTAATTCCATAGTTTGTACAACCATTTACTCAGTGTTCTGCTGTCTTGCTTAGAATAGAATGTAAGCTCCATAAAGACAACAAATGTATGTTTCTGTCTTGCTCCCAAATGTACCATGGCACCTGGTACCAAGTGGATACTGCATGCTTAATAAGCATTCATTGTATAAATGCACATTAAATTCCCTACCAAAATAAAGTCTCACAAATAACAGACATAAATAGGTATATCAAAGAGGGAAAATCTAGAAAAGGCAATGATAAGAGATGGCCTTGAAATGGATATAATATGCATCAAAAAGAAATGTGAAATTGTTAAATCAGTCCTGTTGAAAATAAAACAACTGCTATCAAATTCCACCCCAATGAAATTCATAAAAACCTTCTAATTAATGTTATTTTTTTAACATTTGAACTTTAAGAATTTAGTATTTACCTTTCTCTAAGATTTCAGGCTAATTAAATACAATTTAAGTGGAACCAAAAACAATGTTTTATAGTGACATAAATGCTGGCCCCTTTAAATTTGCCACAGCACTAGGGAAACACTAGCTATTCTCAAGGAAGGTAAATGTGCCTTTGTTTCCTACTGGGACATGTCACACACAATATGAAAACCCCAAGGAATTCACCCAAAAAGTACTATAACTAGTAAGTTAGTTTTCAGCAAGGTTGCAAAATACAAGGTCAGTATATAAAAACTGGGTTTATTTCTAGCCGTGCATATCTGAAGCCTGAATCTTATTTAAACATCATTTTCAATGGCATCAATAGATCTGAAACATTTAGGAATAAATATGTGCCAGACCTGTACACTGCAAACTATGAAACACTGAAAACTTAAAGAAGTCCTAAATAACTAAAGAGATATACTATGTTCATGGATTAGAACACTCAGTATTATTAAGACATCAATTCTTCTCCAATTTGATCTACAGATTTGATGCAATTCCCATCAAAGTCCCGGCAAGCTTTCTTTTGTAGAAATTGATAAGCTATTTCTAACACTTCAACAGAAACAGAATAGGCCTAGAATGACCAAAACAATTTTGGGACAAAAAAAATTAGAAGACTTACATTATCTGACTTCAAGACATTATAAAGCTGTAGTAATCAAGACAGTATGGTATTGGCTTGGTGGTGGTGGTGGTGGTTTAGTCACTAAGTCATGTCCAACCCTTGCGACCCCCATGGACCATAGCCTGCTAGGCTCTTCTATCCATGAGATTTGCCAGGCAAGAACACTGGAATGGGTTGCCATTTCCTTCTCCAGGGAAAATTTCTGACCAGGGATCACAGGTGGATTCTTTACCACTGAGTCACCAGGGAAGCCCACTGTATTGGCTTACAGATAGACATACATTACTAAAAACAGAATAGAGTCCAGAAATAGGGCCACACATGTATGTTCAATTGATTTTCAACAAGGTAATTCACCTGAAAAAGAACCAGCTTTTCAATACATGGTGCTAAAACAAGGGGACATACGCAAAAAAAAATAATAAAATTTAAATTTAAACCAAAATTTAACCCTTACAGGTATCCTAAAATTAACTTGAAACGAATCATAGACCTAAATGTAAACTATAAAACTCCTAAAATAAAACACAGGAGGAAAACTTTCTGATCTTAGGATAGGTATTAATAAATCTTTTCTCAGAACGAAAGAAGTATGAACTATCAAAGAAAAAAAGAACTAGACTTTATAAAAATTAAGAACCCTAAGAACTACTGCTATTCAAGGATCAATGTTAAAAAAATGAAAAGACAACAAACTGAGAGTAACTATTCTTAATACACATATCTGACAAAGGACTTGTATCCAGAATGCAAAACAAAAACAACAACAACAAAACACTTAAAAATGATTTATTTATTTTTGGCCGTGTTGAGTGGGGGCTACTCTAGTTGCGGTGCTCAGGCCTCTCATTGTGGCGGCTTCTCTTGTTGTGGAGCACGGGCGCTGGGGCATGTGGGCTCAGTAGCTGCGGCTCCCAGGCTCTAGAGCACAGGCTCAGTACTAGAGGCGCGTGGGCGTACCTGCTCCTCAGCATGTGGGATCTTCCCAGATCAGGGATCAAACCTGTGTCTCCTGCATTGGCAGGTATTCTCTACCACTGAGACACCACGAAAGCCCTCCAAAAAACACTCTTAAACATAATTATAAGAAAACAATTCAACTTAGAACACCAGCAAAAAGATTTGAAAGGAGATTACCCAAAAGAAGTATCAGATGGCCAAAAAGCACATGAGAAGTGCTTGCCATCATTTATCATCAGGGAAATACAATGTAAAACCACAGGATACCTCTACGCACCCACCAGAATGGTTAAATTTCTTAGTTCTGACAGTATCTAGTGTTGGCAAAGATGTGAAGTAACTGGAACTCTCATACATTACTGATGGGAAAATAAAATGGTACAATTTTGGAAAGCAGTTTGGCAGTTTCTTATCAAATTAAACATACACATGTCATGACTCAGAAATTCTATTTCTAGGTAATTAACCAAGAGAAATGAAAACATACATCCACACAAAGACCTGTATATGAATGGTCATAGAAACTTTACTCAAAATAGCCAAAAAAAATGCAAACAATAAGTCACAGCAGATCTATACACTGGAACACTACTCAGCAATAAAAATGACCTACTCAGACAGGCAACAAAATGGATGAATCTCAAAAACATAAATCTGATTAAAATTAAAAAAGACAAAAGAGGATGTATTGTATGATTCAAATTATATGAAGTACTGGAAGGGACCAATCTAACTGATTATGATAGAAAGCAGATCAGTGATTGCCCAAGGATGAGCATGGGGGTGGGAGAGTAGATGAGAACCGAATGAGAAAAAGACTAAGAGAACTTTGCGGGATTCTAGAAATGTTCATCTTTAATGACAGTTACTCCAGCATGTGTGTTTATCAAATCCTACACATAAATAGGTACATTTCCAGGGAGTTAGTGATGGACAGGGAGGCCTGGCGTGCTGCGGTTCATGGGGTTGCAAAGAGTCGGACACGACTGAGCGACTGAACTGAACTTGAATATAAGCCACAGCCAGCAACAATCTCAGGCAACACTAAATAGTAACTAAAGTCCACAAGACCCTGCATCCATTAATGTCCAAAAGAACACCATTGTCCCTAGTTCTGAAAAAATAAATGCTTAAATTCACATTTAGTGCAAATACACACAAGTGACTATTCCATAGTTAGTTAACATATTGTAACATCTGATACATGGGGTACAACTAAGATCAGACATGTACAGTGTGCTATGTCCAGGTATATTAGAGCTATTGCACCCCCTCCCTTGTCTTATCTGCTAAATTTTATCCACCTAACAAGATGCAATGGGTGAAACATAGCCATCCCTCTAATTCAGCATTGGATTCAAAATACTTATTACCATCTCTGTGTTCTGCGCTCCTTTTCCCAAGAAACACTAAATAATTGATCTTAACCTTTAAAGGTTTTCAATCTCAGAGACACATTTGCCCCACTGTAAATAATCAGATTAGTTGCGCTTCAGCCATAATATTATAAGTTGCTAGGCAACATTATAACTTTATGAGTGGGTAAATCAGAAAAATGAATCTACAAAGACACAGAATACAACCTTTTTTAATGGATGTTTCCATTCTCAAATATCACAATACACAGGAGTAGAAGAATTTATTTTTAAAAATTCTTACTACTGGTATTTTACAAACACAATATTCATCACAGACAATTTCCCATTCACTCAGTGTCTTCACACAAGTGATGAAGGCACACAGCATAGAAGATCTTTACAATCAAAAGACGGCACTCCTGGAAATCCCCTGGCAGTCCAGTGGCTAGGGCTCCGTGCTTCCACTGCAGGGGGCATGAACTCGATCCCTGGTCAGGGAACTAAGATCCCACAAGCCTCAAAGCATGGTCAAAAAAAAAAACAAAAATGACTCTTGAAAGAGCAAGACTGTTTTTGGTCCTGATCTCACTTAAGGCAGGGACTGTTCATGTGGCAGCCTTCAGGGTGAACTTTGATTCTGAGGACCAGAACCAAGCAGAGCAAAGCCTCAGGCAGGGTCTGAGACAAGTGTGCTCCTCCTTAGGTGACTGGTCCCCATGAAGACCCTTCTGCTGTCTCAACTCCAACCGACCCACTGCAGTCTGATTGACCCTCAGATTCCTCCTTGGATGGCACTGCCCCCCCGTTTGGATGCCCAAGTCACCCCCCTCCTGCATCTCCAAATACGTTCAGCCACTCATCCCAACACTGTCACCCCCAGAATGAATGAGCCTGCAGGGGCTTCTAGCTTCAGTGACTTACTGCTGAAAGCATCCACAAGCATCCAGGTAACTGTCACCCACAGACACCCAAGGGCCAAAATGATCCCAGAGACACGAAACATCTCTGGAAGAAACGGACACATGTTCCCACATGGCAATAACTGTCTGGGCCCAGAAGCACACCCTTCATTATGTGAGGACACACTCTCCAGCTGGACTCTTGGCTGCCACCTCTTCTGCTCCTAAGCATCTGGGATTGAGACCATCCACCTCGGCCCCGGCATGAAATCTGGAACCAAGCCAGCAAGATCTCCTGTGGGGCCCCTGATGATGCTTCTTTCCAGTTAGGTCCCCAAGTTATTCATCAGAGTCAGTCTGGCAATGCTGATTCTCAAAATACAAGGGGTCCAGTTTGGCAGTTCCTCAACAAGTTAAACAATCAACATATAACCCAGACATCTTCAAATATATACTCAAAAGAGTGGGAAGCAGAAGCTTCCTCAAACACATACTTCAGCAACACCAATGTTCGGAGCAACACTGTTCACAGCCAAAAGGTAGAAACAACCCACATCAGTCAAAAGATGAATGGACAGATGAATGGTTAAACAAAATGTGGTGTGTGTGTATATATATACATAAAATACTCCACTGCATGTATGTATATATATATAAATACTCCAGTGTGTGCGTGTGTACATATATAAATAAAATACTCCAGTGCATGTGTGCATATATATATATATTCGTGTGTATATATATATATATAAAAAATACTCCAATGCGTGTATATATATATATATATAAAAAATACTCCAGTGTGTGTGTGTGTATATATATACATAAAAAATACTCCAGTGTGTGTGTGTATATATATACTCCAGTGTGTGTGTGTGTGTGTGTGTATAAATACTCCAGTGTGTGTGTGTGTATATATACATATATACATATAAAAAACAGCCCAGTATATGTACATGCATTATTCAAGCATAAAAAGAAATAAAGTTCTGATAGATACTATGACATAAATGAACCTTGAAAACATTATGCTAACTGAAAGAGGCCAGACACAAAAGGACAAATATTGTATGATTTCACTTATGTGAAACATCTAGAAAAAGTAAATCCATAGAAACAGAAAGCAGAATAGAGGTTACCAGGAGCTGAGTGGAGAGAAAATGAGAAGCTATTGATTAATGGGTATAGAGTTTCTGTTTGGGGTGATAAGCAAATTTCCAAAATAGTGGAGTGGTTGCACTGTGAGTGTAATTAATGCCACTGAACAGTACAGCTGAAAATAGTTAAAATAACAAACTTGACGTTCAGTTCAGTTCAGTCGCTCAGTCGTGTCCAGCTCTTTGTGACCCCATGGCCTGCAGCACGCCAGGCCTCCCTGTCCATCACCAACTCCCGGAGTTTACCCAAACTCATGTCCATTGAGTCAGTGATGCCATCCAACCATGTCTTCCACTGTCATCCCCTTCTTCTCCCGCCTTCAATCTTTCCCAGCATCAGGGCCTTTTCAAATGAGTCAGCCCTTCGCATCAGGTGGCTAAAGTATTGGAGTTTTGGCCTCAACATCAGTCCTTCCAATGAACACTCAGGACTGATCTCCTTTAGAATGGATTTGTTGGATCTCCTTGCAGTCCAAGGGACTCTCAAGAGTCTTCCCCAACACCACAGTTCAAAAGCATCAATTCTTTGACACTTAGCTTTCTTTACGGTCCAACTCTCACATCCATTCATGACTACTGGAAAAGGCATAGCTTTTGACTATATGGACCTTTGTCGGCAAAGTAATGTCTCTGCTTTTTAATATGCTGTCTAGGTTGGTCATAACTTTTCTTCCAAGGAGTAAGCATCTTTTAATTTCATGGCTGCAGTCACCATCTGCACTGATTTTGGAGCCCCCAAAAATAAAGTCTGCCACTGTTTCCACTGTTTCCCCATCTATTTGCCATGAAACTTGACATTAAAGTTTACCAAAAGTTTTTAAAAGAGAAGGGGATCAAGATCTCAAGCTGTTTTCTCCCCAGAAGCTTCTGGTCTTCTCTGCAGCCAGGCCACTGGCCCCTGCCGATCTGTCCTGCGTAAGATGAAGAGGAGGGGCAGCCATGTAGCCATGGGGTTGGTGGATGGTGGAGCGCTGACCAGGCTTTTCCCAGGGTTCCTCCTTGCCTTACCTGCAAATCACCAAGGGAAGCCACTAGAGTGACTTCTCACAAGTCTTTTCCCAAGTGACTTTCCACCTAGGCAGACAAATGACTGGCAATGTCTCTCGTGGAATGATTTTCGGTTATCTTCGTCAGGCACTAGTCTACATCCACTGTATGGAAGTGCTCACTCACTCCATTCAGAGCACTGGGGCTTTAGACAAGGATCCCAACCCTCACTAGCAATGCCACAGCACTATTATCACCACCTACGGAAGAAGAAATGGAACCTCAGATATTACAAACCACACAGTCAGTAAGTCACAGAGCTGGAATTTGAACCCACAAAACCAAATCTGGCTCCCAAATCATTGCTCTAATTTCTACCCCACCATCCTCAGTAAGAAGAACTAACCCAAAATGAAGCAACATAGGAGAAGCCTGTTTACTGTAATCAAAATACCTTAGGCATCACGAAGAAAGATATAAACTCAATATGCAACTATGAAGTAGTGATAAAACAGATGTGGCTTGGAGCTGAGGTGGAGTGGGAGGGAGAGTGGGTGGTTGGCGAGGATTGGAATGTTTGTAAGAGAAACTTGAATCTGCAGAAGTTTGGGTCAACTGTGCCTCCTTCAGTTCAGTTCAGTCGTTCAGTTGTGTCCAACTCTTTGCGACCCCATGGACTGCAGCATGCCAGGCTTCCCTGTCCATCACCAACTCCCCCGGAGCTTGCTCAAACTCACGTCCATCAAGTCGGTGATGCCATCCAACCATCTCATCCTCTGTCATCCCCTTCTCCTCTTGCCTTCAATCCTTCCCAGCATCAAGGTCTTTTCCAATGAGTCAGTTCTTCACATCAGGTGGCCAAAGTATCAGAGCATCAGTTTCAGCATCAGTCCTTCCCATGAATATTCAGGGTTGATTTCCTTTAGGATTGACTGGTTTGATCTCCTTGCAATCCAAGGGACTCTCAAGAGTCTTCTCCAACACCACAGTTCAAAAGCAGCAATTCTTTGGCGCTCAGCTTTCTTTATGGCCCAACTCGCACATCCATACAGGACTACTGGAAAAACCATAGCTTTGACTAGACAGATGTTTGACACCATTATTTCAAAAACATCAATTCTTCAGCACTCAGCTTTATGGTCCAACTCTCACATCCATATACTGGAAAAACCATAGCTTTGACTAGACCGACCTTTGCGGCAAAGTAATGTCTCTGCTTTTTAGTATGCTGTCTAGGTTGGTCATAACTTTTCTTTCCAGGAGTAAGCGTCTTTTAATTTCATGGCTACTCAGACGAGCCCGGATGAGGACATTTTCACAAAGAAACAAAATTTTTATCATTTAAGTGAATTACCCGTTCATCGCTCTCTGGTTTCAGCCAGAAAGAGATGGCATATCCCTTGAGTTCAAGGGAAGGGCTACTTAAGGAACAGTGGGCAGAGCTAAGAGAATTAAAGGAGCAGGGCTGGGGAACATCTGGACCAGCGACAGGCACACAGGAGGAGCAAGAAGAGACAGCACCCACAGGGACTGTGAGCAGAGAGGATGGAGAGGAATCCCTCCACCTCTCTCATCCACTGCCAGCACAACCAGGGCCTGGGAAGGAGCGCAGAAAACAAGTGAACTGTGTAAACTGGACAGTGGCGAACACAAGTGCTCCGAGTGGACACAACCACTTTCATCAGACCCAACTTCGAATGGTAACTCCACAGCACCAAAGGATTTATGACGAAGGGCATCCGAGATCCAAATTCCAGGCCCGGGGGCTCCTCCCCCAAGTCAAACTTGTCACTGTCATTTCCGGTCCCCAATGCCTGGGACACAGTAGGCACTCAATAAATGTCTGTTAAAACCTGTATTCCCTTTATTATGTAAAAGTTTCTCTCAAGCTCAGGCTCTGAAAGGCCATGGGTTTACTGCGTTTTTTGTTACCTGCCAACTAGCGAAGACCACAAAAGGCTGAGGTGGACCCATAAAACAGAGGTAATGAATAAGTCATTTCTAACAAGGCTGGTTTTATAGGCATCACACCTCCGCTGCGCCAAATGGGCTCATTTTAGAGGTGAAATCTATTCTGCGAGTGCGGAGACCCCCCCACCCCCACCCCACCCCCGCAAAAAAAAGAGAGAGAGCCGTGGGCGGCACTAAAAGTAAGGGGAGGCGTTCCGGGTGCGAGCTCAACCACCGCTCCTACTCCAGAGGCGCTAACTTCCACTGACGGGGCCCGTGGGTTTGGGGTTCAACATCCGTAGAAATCTCCAGAGCCTTCATTAAGCCTTACCGGTGTAAAACGCGCGCCATTTGTCCGAGGCCAACACAAACACGCTCCTGACGGAGCTAGGAGCGTTGGTTGTGAAGCCAAGAAAGCTCCGAGTAGGAGCCCAGGCCGCGAGCTGGAACGCCAGTGGAGCGGCCCATTGCGCCTCACCCTGAGGGGGCACGTTCTGGCTGGCGCAAGCGCACGCAGGCACGCAAGCGCACGCAGGCACGCACGCGCGCGCATGCGCAGACACAGATGTGACCGTCCACACCTCGGCCATGTTGGGGAGAGCAGCCGGTCTGGAGCGCTAGGCCCAGGGATGATTTTGGGGTTTTTTTTTTTGAATCATCAGAAGGCCCCTCGACAATTCATCACAAACTACGTGCCTGTCATTCGCAGCCTGGCTTTGACCTCTGGAGCGCTATGTGTGGCAGCAGGAGATAACCAGCACAGAATCTGGTCCACAGCTCTTTTGTTCTTTTTAGAACAAGAAAAACCCCAGCTCCCCTCTTTCACCTTTAACATTCAAGAGGCAGTGCTTCGTCCCAAATGCTACATGCTCAAGTTAAAACTGGAACATCCTCTCTAGGATTCCAAAATTAAAATACACACGTTGCCTGCAGAGAGAGGCGGCCAATATGAGGACGATTCAGAGAAGCCAGAGAGAGCTTTCTACTCCAGTCCATTTATTTTAGCAAAGCCTCATTTGGTCAACTGTTTTTGTACATGACACTCTGGAAAATTCAGAGAGTCCCAGAGGATACTACATTGGAGGGGAAAAAAAAGACCTGGTGAAGGCATTCCCTTCTGCCCTACAAGGAGAGGGCAAATCCACAAGCAAGCATCCCAAGGAGACGATCTAAAGTCTGCGTTTTAGAAAGCCCCACTAGTTGATGGGAAGGTGCAGCTAGCTGATGAGCCAGTGTGTAGTTAGTTATAGCTTCTAAACTGGAAAACATGTTAATAACAGATAAAACTATTCCAACTTTTTTTTGAAGCTCCATCTTGTCAGTCTTCCTCTGGTACATCAACAGCTGATTCTTGTAAACTGTTTAATGTGATGTTTATGAAGCCCTCATCATACCTGGATAAAGGGTGACAGCTAGAGTGAACCGGGCAGCCAATCTGAACCTGGTGGGCTGTTCACTGCTGGCCTGTCCCCCAAGGCTGGTCGGCTCTCCCAGACACAGGAATGGAAGAAGTGTTTCACCATACTTTAGTGGGAAACGCCAAAACATTTTTTAAGTTTTCAAACAAAACACACTTATTAAATGCCTACTATAGGCAAAATACTGGAAAAGGGATACAAAAATTAACAACATATGGTCCTTGCCTTCAAATGATCTTGTATTACAGTTTAATAGGGTAGACAGGTATTCATAGACTACAACAGCATTTGTGCACTACCCCCCAAAAAATTTTTTTAACCTTCATATAAAAGTAAGCAGTCAGATCTAAGGTTCCAAGTCACAATATTCGGGTTGGAAAACTGAAATTGTAAATCCTATATATGTAATATGGTCATCACTGGAATTTTCCTAGATCAGGGTTGATAGAAGTCCTATGCTGAGCATAAAGGGTCAACTAGTTGTCCTCAAAGCGTGTGGATCTAAGGTGCTTTATGTTCCATAATTTAGGACTTTTTTAAGATACACTCTAAAAATTTTCTACTTGCTGGCCCATTGTGAGGATGGGATGTGCCCACACCCCAGTACGGCGATGACCAGCTATCCAGAACCATTACAAACCAGTAGGCTACTGGATTACTTCAAATAAAGAAAACAAGCCCAGGGCCAAGTGGAAATTAGAGGCACTCTCTTATTAACTCCTAGAAACAAAAATGTGGTGGCCTCATACTGTCATAAATAACTTAAGTTCTATGCTTTGTGTTTTACTTGAAGACACACATCTTTTGAAAAACACAAACTCTCCTTATCAATAAATTGTGGCAAAATGTTAACCAGTGGTGAATCTACTAGGTAAAAGTTACATGGGATTTATGTACTATTTTTCACCCTTTCTTTACTTATTTTTTTAAACAAAAAGTTGAGGAGAAACAAAGGGATTTGCTCCAAAAGCTCTCTAAGGCCTCTGCCAGTCCCAACATTCACTGGATAGTTTTGTTCTGCTGTTAATCCTGGAATCATCAAAGACCACAGACTTTGTTTAAAAAGAGAAAAAAACCAAACAACCATCAAGAATACCTTCTAGCACCCGCATCTTAGTTGGATCAGCACAACCCTTCATGCTGTCTGTACGAGGGCTAGGTTGCTAAGGTCACTTCAGGCAAGAACACCTCCCTGAAAAACCCATTTTGACTGTCATAGGCTGTGCCTTCAGAGGCCCGGATCTTGAGCAGTTCAAGCGAAGGACATTCTTTCCTGAGCACAAACCCCAGTGCGTTTCATGAAGCCTTTCAGTATACGTGGAATCAGTGTATTAATAACAGCTTATTGGCACCGAATGAAAAACACACAAGTCTTAATCTTAGGTCTTGAATTGGGTCCAGGTTCTACGTAATAGCTGGCTGGAAGGGATACAGCCGTAAGCATTGCTTGGTGACTAGAGGCTGTGTAGTGAGACCTGAGTTTTGAAACCAGGATTGGTAGCTTAGCAAAATTTACTGGTTGTAGAAAAAAGTGAACTTGCCTCTAGGGAGGTGAGCTCAGCCACACCATTCTGACAGCAGCCCCTGGTGGCCAGTTTAGTAAAAAGTGTTGGCTCTGATGCCGAAAGTTCCGACCTTGCCTTAATGAAGGTTGCTACAAGCAGACGGGCCATTCTAGGTGACAGCTGGGCAGTGATTAGGGAAGCAGCAAAAATCCAAACTAAGGTGTGCCTTTGAGTCACATACACGCATCCACGTCACTAGGGTACCTGTCACTTGCATTAACAACAACAACGAAAAAAGGAATATTGTCCTTTGAAAATAAGATGAATATGAAAATTTATTTTAAAAGGGCAAGATAATAACATGAGGCAGATAATATTTACCTTGGTTTGAAAGTTACCTCATTCCTTAATTATGTAGAAAACCTTTAAATATGCAAGGTGCGTGGACTCCTACACAAAACAAAACATGCCTTGTCTACTTCCCTACACAGTGGGATTCTTCCCTACACCCAGCACTCTTAATTTCCACACACACCAACGAATTCCTACTGTACTATCAGGAATCACTCATATGGGAGAAATTTCTAGAAGATGCTGCTATCATTCATTCAGGGAATAATAATCAAGATAGTAAGTGAAGTCTGATTTCCAGTGCCACAGACTCACACCCTGTCACTGGATATAAACAGAAAAATGTTCAGAGGCTGACAGTTGGCTTCAAAGGCAGACAGCCGTAGAAAGTAGAAGCCACAAGCTTCAAGCCGACTTCTTTGTAAGGTGCATGCACTGCATCCTCAGCCATGAGAGAACAATCTGGAAACAATCTGCTGGGCAGCTGCTCTCATCAACACACTGTTTATTGAAAGAAAGTGGCTGGGTCAAAGGCTAAACATCAACCCGAACCGAAAGCATACGAGCAAAAATCAATAGTGTCCGTGCTAAAGAAACCCAGGACTTCCCAGAAAAGAGGGAACAAGAAACTCATGTTTAGTTCTCAAAGGGTGGCACTCAGTATCTCAATGTGCAGGGCTATTCTGCATGATATTACCAATGGTTACTTGCTCTCATCAGAACAAGAGGTCAAATATGGCACTTAAAACATACAGAAATCAATTTTACAGATCACTTCCCAAAAAAAGTTACAACAGCTTATATCTAGTTGCTTCCATCTTGCATTTGTTTTATAAAAGGACCAACATGCTTAAACACAAAACATAGATAATATAACCCATCTTTTAAAAAGCCTGTTTAGTAATTGGATTACTGACTGGTATAAGAAATTATATGAAGGAATTGTATTATCTTAGGTGTGACAGTGAAATTCCACTGCTTATATTTTTAAATAGAGTTCTTATCTTTTAAAGACACACAGTAAAATATTTACAGATGAGATATCTGCTCAGGGATTTGGGTGAAAATTACACAAACAGGAGGAGGAGTGGGTAGGAATAGATAAAATGAGATTGGCCAGAATGGAAAACTGAATCAGAGTGCTGAATACATACGGGTATCATTACATTATTTTGTTTACTTTTGTATATTTGAAATTTTCTATAAAACGTTTGTTTTACTTGTGTGCACAGTTCAACAGTCATTATGAAAGGAAAAATGTTTTCTTAAATATAAGAAAAGTATTAACCTACCAGTGCAAATTCATTAATTCCCCATAAAGATATGTATGGAAAAGGACATATATGGTGAAGATGGTGAAGGACAGGGAAGCCTGGCGTGCTGCAGTCCACAGGGTCTCAAAGAGCAGGAAAGGACTGAGTGACTCAACAACAACAACAAAAAAGGATATATATACACCACAGTATTATTAAGTGTCGCACATGGTTGTTTTCAAGCAATATCTGATTTGAAGCTGTTAAATTCTGAGTCAAACAGTGGAGAAGTAGAAAGAGACGCTGAGTACGTCCCCACTGCGTTCATGACCCACCAAGCCGGAATCTGACAGAAACGATACCACAAGATGGCGTCCCACGGTTTACCTGCACTACGGACTGCTGCTGCTGCTAAGTCACTTCAGTCGTGTCCGACTCTGTGCGACCCCATAGACGGCAGCCCACCAGGCTCCGCCATCCCTGGGACTCTCCAGGCAAGAACACTGGAGTGGGTTGCCATTTCCTTCTCCAGTGCATGAAAGGGAAAAGTGAAAGTGAAGTCGCTCAGTTGTCTCCGACTCCTAGCGACCCCATGGACTGCAGCCTACCAGGCTCCTCCATCCATGGGATTTTCCAGGCAAGAGTACTGGAGTGGGGTGCCACAGATACGAACTAGTGAGAAAACCCAACTGACAGAAATAACAGGGACCATGTTTTGTTTGAAAACAGGCAGTTTAGCACACAAACTTTGAAAGCACAACTTGTTTGTAAACCTGAGGCTCCTATATATTGCATTGTGAATTCTTAAACTAACAGGAAAAGTAATTAGAGAAAGAGCCTGAAATGAAATAAAGCAGAAAGCAAAATACGCTTTCATTATGCTTAAAGTAACGGAAAAGTATCTCTCAATGACTTCAAATTGCTCCAGTATAAAGATGAAATGGTAATAATCACAAATTCTTTTTTTAAACCAACTTCGTGAATAATCATAAACTCTTACCAAAGAATGCTTTCAAAGGAACTGTTTTAAAAGTTAAAAAAAAAAAAAAATTTTATTTTTCACATCCAGTTGCTTTGCTGGGCCCAGCATAAATACTATAGAGTCCTGGAAAGGATGTGAAAGGTCATTTCATCTACCCTCCCCAGACAGCAGAGAGAGGGTTTGGTAATGAGGACTCACAGTCCTTTAAAAAGTCATCTTCTAAAAAAAAAAAAAATCCATCTTCTGTGACAAACTCACTAGGCCAATCTTGAGACACCAAACTAATTCCAGCACCACGAAGGGAAAATACATGCAGAGAGGAGAATCTTCAAAAGTACAGACCTGTGACCCTAACAGCATTTTATGGGCTGAAAAGCCACAGAAAAACTCACTTATCTCAAGTTGCCTATGGAAGACCACAATCTAGAGTAATAATCTAGGCAATTCTAGGCAGAGAGAGCCTGGACATTCCCCACTCCCCCACCCACAAAAAAAATGAACCATCATTTTTAAATTTATGAAACCACAATTTGATGTTTTCTTTTAAAAGATGTATTTCCTTATTTACTGAGATTAACAGCAGGAAGGGGGATGACTGGTGCCATCACTCAGTTACTCCCTAACAACTGCTGTATGTGGGATTCATTTTTCCTCAGACAAGAAAACAATTTGTCAAATACTTACTACGGCAAAGAAAAGCAAACCTTTACAAGTATTCTTAAAAGAAACTTCACTTTTAATTTTAATTTTTTTAACTTTTGTTTTGCTCCTGGAAGGCAAGTCGGTTTAAACTAACAGTTTTCACAGTTCAGGGTTCAGGAAAGATTCATGGTGACTGATACTAATGGCCCAGCAAGGTGTCGCCGGTTCCATATTGGGCAATCCTGGTGACGGTGGCATTTCACTTTGAAAGAGATCTTATTGGGAATCTGAACTTAAATCTTGGAGGTGCAGGAGCTGACTAACTCAGTCCTTCTCTTTGCCAGTCACCCCTATCTCTCCACACTTCAACACACACAGGAGACAGCCCAAAATAACGTGAAGCTTCATGTATCAGTGGGAAAGCCCATTTCATTTTTAGCAGCATTATATACATAGCATAAATGCCTACGTATTATAACCTAAGTCTTCACTCATCCTCGGGAATAAGTGGGAAAAAAGACCTCTTCACCAAGGAAGAGCCTAATTCAGCAACCTTGCAGTATTTTCTTTTAAAGTTTTAGTGAAAGCAATTCATATGCTAAAACTGAAAGACTCAATGCCCCCTAAAAAACATCAAGTAAAACAAGTAGTATAAAGGCTCAAAATTACTGCCATTTAAAACCAAGTTCATAGCAGCCATGTGTGAGGAGTCTGTTCCCTAGAATTCTCTATAAGGGATAGTATCTCCAACAATTAAGAACAAAATTATAGTCTACATGCCAGTATTTCTCCCACTGCTTATATCATTAAATGTATCATTATCAAAACAAAGCCTGAAAACATTTTAAGAAACAAACATACTCACAAAGCAAGCAGAGGGACCACGCAGAACTGAACGTCTGAGAAACATACAAGACCCGAAAGGCTGTAGGTAGCCCAGCGGTGCCTGGACAAGATGCATTTTACTCATAGGCAACCGCTGAAGGGCAGAGACAGGAACGCCATCAAGAAAGAACAGCATTCTCTTCTAATCTCCAAGAGAAAGAGACTGATGGACAGACAGATGGACCCTTGGCCAAGCTTTCCTGTTGCCGACCTGGCTGGCTTTGGTGAAGAAGCCCGAGAAAAGTCACCCCATACTGACCCAGCCTCCCCTGCTGAGACGCACCCCGGGGAACACCATCACCCCGAACCTGGGCTGTCGCGGGCCCTTCCCGCGAAGGCAGTGGAAACAGAGGCTCAAACAGGCCATCTGGGTCCACAAACTGCCTGGCGGCCTTGAAACTTCGGAAACACTTAGAAACATTTTCTCCGGATGGCACGATCCTCCGAGAAACATTCCCAGATTATCAGCATGAGTGGAAAACAAAATGCCATTCCCCAGGCATAATTCACATCCCGGAAAACTGAACTAGAACATTTATCAAAACGGGATTTGGCTCCCCGCCCCCCACCCCCGGCCCTGCATTCCTGCACCGCCTGGCAGCTTTGGCGGCCGGGAGAGCTGCTGCAACCATGGTGCCCACCTCAGTCCTGGCCTCAGGCCCCCCATCTGACCACCAGGGGGGCCCTTTGATCGTGCCGCCCCTGCCCCCAACCTGGGAGCAGTGTGGGAGATGGTACTCATGCCCTGGGACGTTATTTTTCCAGACTTGGGAGACAGAAATCTGTTCTTTGCGGAAGGTTGCAAGCCTTCCGAGAGACAGCTTCAATCGACTTCCCCAGGAGGGGAGCGCCATCCCCCATACCCGCTCACACATGGCAGCTATTAGGGAGCTGCTGCAGAAGGCAGAAAGCATTTGGTCCGGGAGGACTTTTTCTTCCATGAGAGCCTGTTTCCCATCCACAAATCTGCCCGACTGCAGGAGCGCTGGATATAAACAGTCTTGAGGAAATAAACCCCCCCCCCAAAAGGGTCCCGTCCCCAGTAGGACACTGCAGAGAAGGTGCCCCCTCCAACCTGCCACCCTTGCCCCCCCAGTAAGGCAGCCAGAGCCACACCACAGAGCAAACGCAGGGACCACTCTAGCTCAAAGTGGAGAGCAGCCACACTGGTGCCCATCTGCATTTCCCCCAGTGTGTTATCCAGTCTCTGCCTTGACTGCGAGCAGAAGAATTCGCCCCGGAGTCACTTGGAAACTGGCTTGTGGAAACAAGATTCAAGTAAAAATACAGCGCATCCAGTAGCTGAAAAGCCTCTCCCCACCCACCCACCCACCACCAAAAAAAAAAGAATAAAATGAAGGCAGCTCAGGAAAACATCCCGCGTATTATTCCTCTTGCATTTCGATGTCAGACTTGTCATGTCGCCTTTGCCGTAGGTATTATGTTTGATAACAGGAAGTCGGTTAAAACGAACAAAAAATTTTTCCAGTTGGAGGTGAAGGGCAAAGGAGGAAAGAAAGGAAAGAAAGGGGTCTATGAAAGACCCTTAAAAACCTCCCCAGCTATAAAAGCTTTTAAAGGTTGGCTTTAATCTGCCAGCTGCTCTTTGGCTGTTGCCATATTGTAAAACGGCCGCCGCGACACCGCGTCAACCACATGTCAAAAGCTATTCAGGGCGCACCTGGAATTCCGAGCTCCTCTCGAACGTGGACCTCTCAAAATTATTTTTTAATCTGTATTTTACAGGAGCACTAGACGTTTCCCTCTCACTGTGTGTACATTCAAGATTCAGAACTAGGATTAAAGGTGCAGGGAGGGAAGATTCCGTGACAAATAACTACGCTAAAAGCAAAGTTGTTTTTTTTTTTTCTTTTAATTGGAGAATTCTAAGTAATTCAAAAAAATCCATGAGACCCTTCACTGCTCCACAATCCAGTTTGCTCCTCAAGATGGGCAAGGACCCCTCCCTGCCCTCCCCCGACTTGCAGGGCCACTTGAGACTCCGATGAGATCCTGACACCTGGAAAGGCCGTGGCTGACTACGAAGCACGCGAGCAAGATGAGAAACCATCTTCTTGCTTTTCAGAAACCTGCAGAGCAAGGACTCAGAAGCGCTCAGGTGTTTGCTGGATGAGCGGTCCTCGAGAGGAGTGGGCGACACCACGTGGCCTGACTTAGTCTGAGTTTCTTCATAAAGCATCCAGTGTCAAAAATGGAATGCCCCAGGTGGAAGCAACAACACAGCTTTTTTGACACAATATCGAAACTATCTTTACCAACAATACCTGGGACTTCCCTGGTGGTCCAGTGGTTAAGAATCTGCCTTCCAACGCAGGGGATGTGGGTTCGAGCCCTGGTCGGGTAACTAAAATCCCACATGTGGAGGTAGGGGGCAACTAAACCTGATCTCTGCATTTAAAGAGACGCCCCAGTGCTACAAGGAAGACCCATCACAGCCAAAATAAATAAATTTTTTAAAAAAACAATATCTGTTTGGGGTGAAGGGGGATGGGGAAATGTGTCAACCACAAGTAATCTGCGGTTAAAATCAAAATGGAATGTTACACTAGTTTTTAAGCACACGTGATCCACCCTACAACCTCACACCACCAGAGCTGCACACACTGACAACATAGTGATGTTTTTGCCCAGTTTCTTTAATAATAAACCCAGTTTGTCGCTTCTTGTTATGGTTACATCTTGAGCCCCTGAGGAGAAGGAGCCCCACACCCTCTGGCAGGATTCCTGCCGAGGCACGGCCTGCTTCCCACGCTCAGGGTGCCATCACACCCACTAGCTCTGAGCCGTGAGCAAGGCCCAGAAGTAATGCCAGCTTGCTTGCTCAGAGAGAACCCCACGCTTCCCAGCCCCAAGCGGCGTTGTCCCAGGATGAGAGGACAGGTCAAGTCCTCCTGGGCCGCTGCCCTCTGCGGAGAGCTGTGCACAGTCCCAAGCCCCCTCGATTCCTCCAGGGAGGCAGTGGGTGGCGTGGAATGGGGGGGTGGGCGATGATTCTGTCCCACCCTGTCCAAATCAACCAGCTGTCCCTCTCGACACAAGCCCCTGTGACTCCACAGCACACAGCGTGGGAGTGTGCCTTCTCTCTGCCATTTCCTTGGCAGGGATTAAAAATAGCAGCAGAGCCCATAGACATGAAAACAAGAGGGTGAATTCTGGACCAACCGGACTTTGGCCTGCCCGGGAAAGCACTGTGGCTTTTCTGTAAATTCCGCATCCCTCACAAACACACTGGTGCCCGCCTCCCCCCAACCCCATGCAGGAAAGGAGTATCCTGGCTAACTGCTGGTCACCACCAGTGGTGGGAGGGTGTGGTAGCCTCGGACCCTGGGGTGCCCCAGTGGCACTTGACCCTGTGCACAGTCCCAAGCCAGCTTCCTACACTCAGGGTGCCATCACACCCACTAGCTCTGAGCCGTGAGGAAGGCACAGAAGTAATTCCAGCTTGCTTGTCTCAGAAAGAACCCCACGCTCCACAGCCCCAAGCGGCGATGTCCCAGGATGAGAGGTGAGGCTGTAGCCACACCTCCGGAGAGGAAGTGATCTGTTTGAAAGCATTCACTACACAGATGCCCGCACACGTGATCTCCTTTGACTAATGGTTCAAAATAGTTCGACAGTCAAGAAACTGCTACGTCCAGGCAGGGGTAGGGGGGCGCTAGAATGAGGAACGACCACCAGGATCCCTGGAGTGAGCATCTTCCAGCCACCGAGCGAGAGGACTGCTGAAGCCCTGAGACGCACACGTGCTGATCTGAGGGTTTAAAATTAAACCCAGCAGTCAGCAGCCAGAGTAGAGGCATTTACTAACAAAGCCAAATCCTTTTTGAATAACTACCGTGGACGTCAAAAGATGGACTGGAATGGGTGAATTTAACTCAGATGACCATTATATCTACTACTGTGGGCAAGAATCCCTTAGAAGAAATGGAGTAGCCATCATGGTCAACAAAAGAGTCCAAAATGCAGTACTTGGATGCAATCTCAAAAACGACGGAATGATCTCTGTTCATTTCCAAGGCAAACCATTCAATATCACAGTAATCCAAGTCTATGCCCCGACCAGTAACGCTGCAGAAGCTGAAGTTGAACGGTTCTATGAAGACCTACAAGACCTTTTAGAACTAACACCCAAAAAAGATGTCCTTTTCATTATAGGGGACTGGAATGCAAAAGTAGGAAATCAGGAAACACTTGGCAAAACAGGCAAATTTGGCCTTGGAGTACAGAATGAAGCAGGGCAAAGGCTAATAAGAGTTTTGCCAAGAGAACACACTGGTCATAGCAAACACCCTCTTCCAACAACACAAGAGAAGACTCTGCACATGGACATCACCAGATCATCAACACAGAAATCAGACTGATTATATTCTTTGCAGTCAAAGATGGAGCAGCTCTATACAGTCAGTAAAAACAAGACCAGGAGCAGACTGTGGCTCAGATCATGAACTCCTTATTGCCAAATTCAGACTTAAATTGAAGAAAGTAGGGAAAACCACTAGACCATTCAGGTATGACCTAGATCAAATCCCTTATGAGTATACAGTAGAAGTGACACATATATTTAAGGGACTAGATCTGATAGAGTGCCTGATGAACTATGGACAGAGGTTCGTGACATTGTACAGGAGACAGGGATCAAGACCATCCCCATGGAAAAGAAATGCAAACAATGCAAAAAAGCAAAATGGCTGTCTGAGGAGGCCTTACAGATAGCTTGGAAGAGAAGAGAAGCGAAAAGCAAAGGAGAAAGGGAAAGATTCCCATCTGAATGCAGAGTTCCAAAGAATAGCAAGGAGAGATAAGAAAGCCTTCCTTAACAATCAGTGCAAAGAAATAGAGGAAAACAACAGACTGGGAAAGACTAGAGATCTCTTCAAGAAAATTAGAGATACCAAGGGAACATTTCATGCAAAGATGGGCTCAATAAAGAACAGAAATGGTATGGACCTAACAGAAGCAGAAGATATTAAGAAGAGGTGGCAAGAATACACAGAAGAACTGTACAAAAAAGATCTATACGACCCAGATAATCACGATGGTGTGATCACTCACCTAGAGCCAGACATCCTGGAATGTGAAGTCAAGTGGGCCTTAGAAAGCATCACTACGAACAAAGCTAGTGGAGGTGATGGAATTCCAGTTGACCTATTTCAAATCCTGAAAGATGATGCTGTGAAAGTGCTACACTCGATATGCCAGCAAATTTGGAAAACTCAGCAGTGCCCACAGGACTGGAAAAGGTCAGTTTTCACTCCAATCCCAAAGAAAGGCAATGCCAAAGAATGCTCAAACTACCACACAATTGCACTCATCTCACAGGCTAGTAAAGTCATGCTCAAAATTCTCCAAGCAAGGCTTCAGCAATACGTGAACCGTGAACTTCCAGATGTTCAAGCTGGTATTAGAAAAGGCAGAGGAACCAGAGATCAAATTGCCAATATCCGCTGGATCATCAAAAAAGCAAGAGAGTTCCAGAAAAACATCTATTTCTGCTCTATTGACTATGCCAAAGTCTTTGACTGTGTGGATCACAAGAAACTGTGGAAAATTCTGAAAGAGATGGGAATACCAGGCCATCTGACCTGTCTCTTGAGAAACCTGTATGCAGGTCAGGAAGCAACAGTTAGAACTGGACATGGAACAACAGACTGGTTCCAAATAGGAAAAGGAGTACGTCAAGGCTGTATATTGTCACCCTGCTTATTTAACTTATATGCAGAGTACATCATGAGAAATGCTGAGCTGGAAGAAACACAAGCTGGAATCAAGATTGCCGGGAGAAATATCAATAACCTCAGATATGCAGATGACAACACCCTTATGGCAGAAATTGAAGAAGAACTAAAGAGCCTCTTGATGAAGGTGAAAGAGGAGAGTGAAAAAGTTGGCTTAAAGCTCAATGTTCAGAAAACTAAGATCATGGCATCTGGTCCCATCACTTCATGGGAAATAGATGGGGAAACAGTGGAAACAGTGTCAGACTTTATGTTTTTGGGCTCCAAAATCACTGCTGATGGTGATTGCAGCCATGAAATTAAAAGACGCTTACTCCTTGGAAGGAAGGTTATGGCCAACCTAGATAGCATGTTTAAAAGCAGAGACATTACTTTGCCAACAAAAGTCCATCTAGTCAAGGCTATGGTTTTTCTAGTGGTCATGTATGGATGTGAGAGTTGGACGGTAAAGAAAGCTGAGAGCCGCAGAATTGATGCTTTTGAACTGTGGTGTTGGAGAAGACTCTTGAGAGTCCCTCGGACTGCAAGGAGTTCCAACCAGTCCATCCTAAGGGAGATCAGTCCTGGGTGTTCATTGGAAGGACAGGTGTTGGAACTGAAACTCCAATACTTTGGCCACCTGATACGAAGAGCTGACTCATTTGAAAAGACCCTGATGCTGGGAAAGATTGAAGGCAGGAGGAGAAGGGGACGACAGAGGATGAGATGGCTGGATGGCATCACCGGCTCAATGGAGACGAGTTTGGGTAAACTCCGGGAGTTGGCGATGGACAGGGAGGCCTTGCGTGCCGCAGTCCATGGGGTTGCAGAGTCAGACACTACTGAGCAACTGAACTGAACTGAACTGAATAGAATATGTGGAAAATAAAAAGAAGATTTTTTTTTAACACTTAATAAAATCACCATTAAGTCCCAAACCCAGAAATATACCCCCCATATATACTGTTATTTCCTTCCAGTCTTTTTTTTCCTGTGGACGTATGCATGTGGTGTATAGGTGCTCATACAAGATGTCACGTCATAATTCTGCAGAGAACTGAACTTCAATCCTGCCCCTGGCAGATTTGGTTAAATGGGAAGACCTCGGTCAGAGAAGTTCAGCCGGGCCACCCAGAGTCTGCGTCTCCGCGGGACCTCACCTCCGTATGGCGTCATGCATGGTGACACCCATGAAGTCATACGTGACCGGATTTTATAGCGGAAATCACATGCTACTATGGTGCCTGGGTGTCAACGAAGGTCTCAGAAACACACTTCCAGCAAATGCCAAGAGTCGGTTGTACCTTGGGTGAGTGTTTTTTCCTACTTGGATCATGTGTTATTTTTTTCCATTTATACCAGTGCAATATGGAAACACATAGGTACCTCATAAATCTTCTGTGCTGTTTGCTATAAAGAGTGAGTGTCCAGGACCAAACTGTATAAACACAGCTGGTATGCAGTAAAACTATTTAGATAGCCAGTGTGTTTATTTTGTTCTTTCATAGTCCATCCTACGGTCCCACCTAGTACACAGTAAATGTTCAGTGAAAGGCGAATATTATTAACTGTGACTCTAAAATAATTTCTATGGCCCCAAAAGAAAAGTGCCACCAAAACGACTAAATTACACTATGCAAAACTAATGTAGAAAGAGGGGTGAAAAAAAATCAAATCTCTGCTTGCTCACCAGGAAGCCTGGCTCAGCAGCGACACCGTGTGGTCAGAGATGTCAGATTCCCAACGGCACAGAGTATTTTACAGGAAGCAGGAAGCAGAGAGTCTACTGGCCTTTAATCCTAAAGGCAAGTAAGAAACCTAAGGATGAGTCATGTGTAACAGATGATGGATACTAGGATCCTCCCCTTGTAACTTATTTCCATGCAGAGCAATGAGATCTATTAAGAAGGCTAACAAAGGAAAACCAAATAGAAAGTACAGTCCAGTTCTGTTCCCAGTCTGTCATCCATATCTTCAACACGGAGCACCGGCATGATGACTAAAGGTGTTCCAAGATGTCTCCAGTTCAGCATCAGAAGAGGAGCCGGGGCACTCGCCCAGAAGGACCATCACAGCCGATCCATGAGTAGCCACCTTCACATGCATCTGCACAATAATCCTTCATAGAACTTGTATTGCAGGAAAACATACTCTAAAACCCTGAGTTCTTGCATTTCCTTCTATAGCAGACTCAAGGTCTTCTAAGAGGAATTAATAACCACTAAGAAATGAGAAGACACACAACAGTCACATGCCCACTCATGTACTCAGTTCCTTGCACTCCCAAAGGAAAGCAGAATTCAGAGTGAAGAACGCAGGAGGGGAAAGTAGTCCACAGGATAGACACCCAAGACCCATCAGACCAAGTGGAGGACTCAAAATGAGAAATGAACATTTCTCCAAATTACTCTTTCCCAAAGATATTATATAATAAAGGTCAGCATGGGGTCGGTGTGGAATGTTTGTGTATGTGTATATAGATCAAATATTTGCTTCCCTGGTGGCTCAGATGGTAAAGAATATGCCTGCAATACAGGAGACCCTGTTTTGATCCCTGGGTCAGGAAGATCCCCTGGAAAAGGGAATGGCTACCCACTCCAGTATTCTTGCCTGGAGAATTTCGTGGACAAAGGAGCCTGGCAGGCTACAGTAGTCCATGGGGGTCGCAAAGAGTTGGACACAACTGAGCGATTAACACTTTCACTTTTACATTTGTTTTCACATTGTTCAACCTTTGCATTCTCATGGTTTGTTGAGTTGTTGTTATTGTTCAGTTGCTAAGTCGTGTCCGACTCTTTGTGAACCCCATGGACTGCCACACGGAAGGCTTCTCTGTAGTCAGCGGGGGTTACCAATCAATAGGAGAAAATGGACCTCCCACCCCCAGGCAGTTAAAAGAACCAGGAGAACAAAAATATGAAGCATCTTCTGTGTATTGTAATATACAAGTCCAGTTCAGTTCAGTTGCTCAGTCGTGTCCGACTCTTTACAACCCCACGGACTGCAGCACGCGAGGCCTCCCTGTCCGTCACCAACTCCAGAGTTTACTCAAACACAAGTCCATTGATACCATCCAACCATCTCATCCTGTCGTCCTCTTCTCCTTCAATCTCTCCCAGCTTTTCAAATGAGCCAGCTCTTCGCATCAGGTGGCCAAAGTATTGGAGTTTCAGCTTATACACAGACAAATATGAAAAACCTAAGGTTGTGCCCATCCTGAAGAAGACACAGGAAAAGCTAGACTTCCAAACCTCGGCTCATAAGGGATTAAGACAAGAGCAGGTGACTCTTTCCACTGCTACGTCCAAGAGTCAAGAGGCTCAAGTCCCAAGATCGGCATGGTCAGAACTCACGGGAAAGGTCAGAGGGCACTGCCAGGGCCAGCCTGGGTCTGTCTCCCTCCCTGAGCTTGGAGCAGGCAGGCACCCCTCAAGAGTCTAGCCTCAGCCCTCTACGCTCAGGAAAGGAGAGGGAGAGATCTAGAAGGGTGACAGCCACATTCCAGAGGATGAGAAACCCTCACCCCAAGGCTCTGCCCCATCCCTCCAACATGGGGGCTTTCCTGTCGTTCTGTTGCTCAGTCGTCTCCAACTCACTGCAACCCCCTGGACTGGAGCTTCCCAGGCTTCCCTGTTCTTCACTATCTCCCAGAGTTTGCCCAAATTCATGTCCGTTGAGTCGGTGATGCCATCCAACCGTCTCATCCTCTGTTGCCCCCTTCCTCTCCTGCCCTCAATCTTTCCCAGCATCGGGGTCTTTTCCAATGAGCTGGCTCTTCACATCAGGTGACTAAAGCATTGGAGCTTCAGCTTCAGCATAAGCATCATTCCTTCCAATGAATATTCAGGGTTGATTTCCTTTCAGATTGACTGGTTTGATCTCCTTGCAGTCCAAGGGACTTTCAAGAGTCTTCTCCAGCACCACAATTCAAAAGCACCAATTTTTTGGTGCTCAGCCTTCTTTATGGTCCAACTCTCACATCCATACATGACTACTGGAAAAACCACAGCTTTGACTATATGGACCTTTGTCAGCAGAGTGATGTCTCTGCTTTTTAATACATTGTCTAGGTTTGTCATAGCTTTCTATAGTTCTATCTGTAAGAGTTGAAGCTCGAAGGACCGACTTTATTTCAATACTTAAGTCATACGATGGAGCTGATGATTTGCCTTCTATTAACACATAAAACTGAGATAAATGATGTGGAGATTTGAGATGAAAGTACAAACAAAAGTCCTAACATTAATCCCCAAGAGCACCCATTAAGAGGAGGGCTGACTTTCTAAAATCTGTGTAATGAAAATGCAATGAATGTTTCTTAAGTGAAAAGAAAAAAAAATTAACCATTGCTATAGTTTAGACTTTGGGGGGAGGTCCCTGGGTGTCCACTGGTGAAGACTCCAAACTTCCACTAAAGGAAGTGCGGGTTCAGTCCTTGGTCAGGGAACTAAAATCCTGCATGCCGTGCAGCACAGCCAAAAATAGAAGGAAAAAAAGTAAGAAAATGCAATGAATGTTTCTTAAAAAAAAAAAATCATCCATTGCTATAGATATAATTTTTTATTTTATTAAAAACATTACATAGTCCTTTTATCCTATGGGGCACCAGGAACTTATTAGGCACATTATACACTTTTTAACTCATTCAGTCTCCCAACAACAACAATAGTAACATAACAATAATAATAATAATTGCACTGAAGTTTAAATAGTACAATTTACACAAAACTGTCACAGGTATGATTTCATGTAGTCCTCAAATAATCCTGCAAGGTATCCTAATCCTAAACGCTGTCGGATTGTATATCTGTCTCCTCCAGCTGACATTCCCACCCAGGAAACTCAACCTCTAGTCTCTTCCAAAATAGGTTGGCCAAGGGACAGAGGACGACCCAAAAGAGAATTCCTCAAGGCACTCCCAGCGGTTAGGGCTCCGAGCTTCCACTGCCGAGGGCCCAGGTTCAAATCCTTGGTCATGGAACTAAGATCCCGCAGGCTGTACCCATGGCTTAAACAAGACAACAAACAAACAAACACCAAGAGAAAACTGAGAGAATTCTCCCTCCTTTGGAAATGTTGGTGTAGAGGGTATAATTTGCTCTTTTCAAGGGAAACCAGGTAAGTTTAGAGTAACCTGGACTATGAGGTATTTGCTGAAACTACACAGTTATGTCACTAAACTCACAAGTTTAACTACTGAGGAAGAGACAGACCCACAAAATAATAGGCCCCAAGTAATAAGAAATTAACAGCTTCACAAAGCCAAGAGATTATCGAGAAGACATACCTGAAGAACCTGGCAACCAGCCCAACCTGGTAACAACCTCAGGCATAAACGAAGACAAAAGGCCAAGAAGAATTCTGAATACATTCCCAACTCATTTGCATTTTCCTTTTAGACAAAACTAAAAGACATAAACTGAATCCCAGAGCCCCCTTTGCCACAAGATGGCAGACATCAGCACAAAAGAAACGAGTGTTTTCCCATCCAAAGATTCACTGAGAAAGGCCCGATTCAAAACAAAGGCTTTTTATCCCAACTGAATACACTGTGCTTTCCAAATACACTCCTGACACATAAAACAGTGACCTTTTCCCCCTACAAGTGGAAAGGGCGATAACTTAAGAGACTTGACACCCTCTAAACTCCAGTGTTCTTCTCCGTCTTCTTTATAGAAACCTCACAAAAAAGAAAAAAAATCAGTTACACTTGGACAATTTTAATGTGATTTCCAAACCCGAAGTCAAAAGAGAAATAGAAAATCAAAACATAAATGCAGGATGTCCTTGGTGGTCCGGTGGTTAAGAACCTGCCTGCCTGCCAGTGCGGGGGACACAGGTTCGATCCCTAGTCCAAGAAGATCCCACATGCTGTGGGGCAACTACTAGGCCCTTGTGCTGCAACAGGAGAAGCCCACACACTGCAACGGAAGAGTAACCCCTACCCGCTGCAACTAGAGATAAGCCTGTGTGGCAACAAAGACCCAGCAAAGCCAAAAATAAATGAATAAATATTAAAAAAAAAAAAAAAACAAATCAAAATTGAAACCCCCTGCCACACAACAACTGGGGGAAGGGTCAGCATTCTGAAGAAGGGCATCTGAGGGGGTCCCTCCCCCCCCCCACACTCACTCACCTCCGTCGCCGGCAGCAGGTAAAGAGGCGTTAAAGCAGGAGCTTGCTTTGCGTCACAGCTTAGGCCCAGCGCCGTCAGGATCTCCGTAAGGACTTCGTATCTTCTAAAGTTGCTTGATTTGAGCAGGTTAAAATCCTCTTGCATTTGCACTGCTGGAGAGCTGGGAGGTAGTTCCAAGTGCGCCTGAGAGGACAAGGACACCACTTCATAAATCAGAGGCGCTGAGGGACATAAGGAAAAGCAGTGTCTTCACTAGTTTTTCTGAAAACTGGACCATGCATTCTTCTCATTATCAACACTATAGAAACCTGGAACCTGGGTATTTGGAAAAGAGCAACAAGCGATGAAAAGATCCAAGGGAGCCCATTAAAATCATGGCTGTGGACGAGTGGAGAGAGAAATACACACTACCATCTGGCTGCCCTGGTGGCTCAGGTAGTGGAGAATCTGCATGCAATGTGGGAGACCAGGGTTCAATCCCTGGGTTGAGAAGACCCTGGAGAAGGACATGGCAACCCACTCCAGTATTCTTGCCTGGGAAATCCCATGGACAGAGGAGCCTGGCGGGCTACAGCCCACGGGGTCACAAAGAGTCAGACACAACTGTGCGACTACCACTTCACTTCACCTCACCATATGTAAAATAGAGAGCCAGTGGGAATTTGCTGTATGACTCAGGGAGCCCAAACTGGGCTCTGTGACAACCTAGAGGGGTGGGGTGGGGTGGGGTGGGAGCAGGGAGGGAGGTTCAAGAGGGAAGGGACATAGGTATACCTATGGCTCATTCATGTTGCTGTATGGCAGAAACCAACACAATACTGTAAGGCAATTATCCTTCAATTTAAATAAATTTTTTTAAAAGAACTATCAAACTTTGCTTTAGAGATATTTAACCTAATAAATTCTTACTGACCGGGGGGAAAAAAAAATTGTGGCTGTGAAGGCTAAAAGGGTCTGGTGGAAATGACCCTAGACAGTAATTTTCCAGGTCCTGAATTTTATCACTAGTCAGTCACAGGACCTCGGACAAGTCACTTAACATGGTTATAGGACCAAGCACTTAGGAGAATGGATGTGCTGAGAACCCAAGTACAGTTGCTGCTGAACTTCGGAGGGCACAGTGAGTCAGGCTCAAAGCCCCTATTCTACCTACTGGTCCCACCTAGCGGGGATGGGAGTGGCCTTTTTCACCTCTTGGAGAGTGTCGGTGATGGGGTGGGAGGTGAGAGGGGGGTTCTAGAGGGAGGGGACCTATGTGTACCTATGGCTGATTCACGGTGATGTGAAGCCAACACAACACTGTAAAGCAATTATCCTCCAATTTAAATAAAAGTGTTGGCAGAAATTCAAATAGCCGAGTGAGGTTGTGGAGGGGCTCCAGAAAGGCCTGCCATCTCCCTCCTTTATGTGATAAGACTTGGGCCTTCACGTGTGTATTTAGTTCAGGCTTTGTCGTAAAGTGAAAATTAAAGGAGTTCCCCCCATCAGTAGTCTGTGTCTTGGTGTGAAGGAACATACTAGAACTTCTGGCTGGCTTGAATTAGAACTTTCCTATCAGTGGTCTGTGTCCTGATATGAAGGAATGTACTAGAACATCTAACTCTCTTGAAATCAGATTTTAAGAGGGCATTAGCACCTGGAGGACACCAGAATATTGAATACCAGAAGAGCAACCTGAGGATATTGTTTTAATTTGTTTTTGCCAGGGACAGCTATGGGTTTCTGTTGCCAGCAGAACTCCTGGCCAGATGTTATAAGAACATTATAAAAAGCCTAGTGCCAGCCTTCAGGCAACTTAAAATCTCTCAGTGCCCACTCAAGCCTTAACCAGAACAAAAATACTGCCCAAACAGACTGACCAAAACAATGCGCTTGTTGAAAGTCGAAGCCAACCTAAAAAGGTTCGCAGAACTGTCCAGTCCCCACATTCCATCGGGTCAGCTGAGGGCTGCCTGCTTCACCCACGACTGAGCCTGGTGGCCAGTACCAGCGGTCCCCAACCTTTTTGGCCCCAGGGATCATCTTCATGGAAGACAATTTGTCCACGGGGTGTGGGGGGAGTAGGGCGGGTATGGGGTGATTCAAGCGCACTGCATTTATTGTATTATGATTCCATTAGCTCCACTTCAGAGCATCAGGCATGAGACCCTGGGGGCTGGGGGCCCCGGCCTTAAACCGCGCTGGAGGAGGGAGAAGGCGAAGAGGGACATCCTTTCAGGCATCTGAATCCCACTGCGTGTCCTCCGTGTTGTTACCCAAGGGTGTGCCTCTCCTCTCCTGGGGACAAGGTCAGCACGGCGACGGGTCACGTTTCATCCAGGTGACCACGTCACTGTCTGGAGATTACCTCTTGCAGGCGGCAGACATCAAATGAGCAAGCTCTGTCCTCCCCTGGGGCCGGGGCAGGTGGGGGTGGGGGGCGAGTGTTAATGGTACCTGTGGCCCCTGCACTAAGCAAGAACCCCAGGGGGGCTGTTACTGAAGTCATTGTCACAGGCGAGCGATGTGGAGAAGGAAGGAGAGCTCCCCCCAGGAGCGGGCCTCGGGATTGCAGGAGGTGAAGGAAAGCATGGACTTGTGTGCTGAGGGCGACTGTCAGTTTCAAGATGAGGTGTTTCTACAATGGAGAAGGGTCTTCCCTGGTGGCTCAGAGGGTAAAGAATCTGTCCGCAGTGTGGGAGACCTGGGTTCGATCCCTGGGGTCGGGAAGATTCCCCTGGAGAAGGGAATGGCAGCTCACTCCAGTATTCTTGCCTGGAGAATTCCCATGGACAGAGGAACCTGGAGGGCTGCAGTCCATGGAGTCGCAAACAGTCAGACACAACTTACTCACCAACACACACAGACAGTGGAGACAAGAAGAGAGGCCACGTCTGCCTCTGCACCTCGTTCCGCAAAAAGGCCAGCAGGGCACGTGCTAGCCACACTCACCCTCATGGCCCTCTGGGGTTTGCGACCAATGTCTCACCCTCCAGCTGTGATGTTACCATAGCAATGGGCCCATCTCAGTAACTTGGCTTTGTCTAAAATTAAGGCATTTAGACCAGACCCAAAGCTTTATTCAAAGCTATGGTTTCTACAATAGTTATGTATGGATGTGAGAGTTGAACCATAAAGAAAGCTGAGTGCCAAAGAATTGATGCTTTCGAACTGTGGTGTTGGAGAAGACTCCTGGGAGTCCCCTGGACTGCAAGGAGATCAAACCAGTCAATCCTAATGGAAATTAGTCCTGAATATTCATTGGAAGGACTGATGCTGAAGCTGAAGGTCCAATACTTTGGCCACCTGGTGCAAAGAGCTGACTCACTGGAAAAGACCCTGATGCTGGGAAAGATTGAAGGCAGGAGGAGAAGGGGACGACAGAGGATGAGATGGTTGGATGGCATTACCAACTCAATGGACAGGACTTTGAGCAAACTCCGAGGGACAGTGAAGGACAGGGAAGCCTGGCGTGCTGCAGTCCATGGGGTCGCAGAGAGTCGGACATGACTAAGCGACTAAACAAAGAGCCAAAACTAATGATGTCCCCGGTCACAAACATGGAGGGGGCGCCGCTAGCATCAAGGAGGTGGTGCTGCTAACGACCCCACCACAGAGAAGGGACCCATCCAAAATGTCAGCAATGCCATGGTCAAGAAGCTCTGCTATGAAAGCATGACCACCTCTGCCGTGTGCTGAGCTCAATAAGGACACAGAATACTTCAAATCCACTTCACAAGCTCTACTTGGACAACTTAATGTCAACGTCCTGGTTCACTTGATAATCAAGTGTCAGCATTAATCCACAGCCTTAAAATTGTTCCTGCATGTCTAGTCAGTAGAGGGGTACATCAAGATTTCCTTTTTTGTATGAGGATGAAAGCCCAAGGCATTAACTAGTTCCCTGGCTGTGAGACCACCACCTACTGTGCAGCTGTGGTTTGCCCCTGAAGCCCTCCTCTTACTGGGTTACATCAATGCTCCATTTACTACAAACATGAAGACTATGAAATTGAACAGGGAAAGAGGAAGCTAACCAGCCGGTGCTCATATTTATTGGTTGATCTCGGCGATATGGTAGCAACACAGGCCTGAGGAGAAAACAGTGACTCTGGCACACAGAGGGTGGAAGTCATTTAAAATCAAAAATGACATTCTAATCCTCTGAATCTCATTTTTGAAGCTGCATCATATTGCCTTTTTTTCCTAGGCAATGCATGCAGTATCAAATTTTATGACAGTGATTGGGTCAATTTAAATGGTGCAGCAGGCAGATTTGCTATGTAACTCGGAGCAATGGATCGCCACAGTGCCGAATCAATTTTCTAGTACAAGTCTGTGCACCAGGGTGGTAAAACTCACTACTCAAAGCTGAAATACAGCTCTAGGAAGTCAGGTTTTTAAGTGGATTTTCTGAGAATGCGCAGTTACTATAGTTACCATATTTGCAGAGAAAAAAAGAGGAGCATTTACTAGGCCTCCAAAAACGAATTCATGGGATTTGCAGCCCACATGAAATCAGCTTGGGTTGTACATGTTTATCTGGCCTGTTAGTCCTTCATTATATGCATCTATAATCTTTATTATATACATTATATACATCTATATACAATTCAAGAAGTATTACCTTAAGAACAAGTGAGTGAACTTTAGAAGAGTAAAGAAACAAGTATCTGTCCCCTTGAATAATGTTTGCTCAGAAAACCCAAGAGACTTAATTTCTAGGAGGGCTGGAGAGAGACACAGCATATGAAATGGAAGGAAGCCACACCAAAATAGAAGGCAACAATTCTCTAACTCAATGAAAAGGTCCGTATAGTAAAACAAAATCTGTTACACTCATCCTGGGAACCACTGTGAGCAAAAGAGCCGCACCTACTTAGTTTTCTCATTAGGTCACAAATCCTTGAGGATAAGGGTTCATCTAAACTCTAACAAAAACTTTCGTCTAAAGGTCTTAAAAGATCTGCAGTAAATGATCAGGAATTCTGAAGCAGTGTATCCTGCTACCATTTCCTTAAACAAACAAACAAAAAAGCTAAAAAGGGAACATGGGGGAAAAAAGACAGCTCTGGAGCCAAAGGCACCCCCTAAGGATGGGAAGGCAAGTACCATTTTCCTTTTATCTCTGTTTCCATTTTTTTCTTACTTATGTATTTGTGTGTGTCTTAAGTCCCTTCAGTCATGTCCGACTCTTTGCAACCCCATGAACTGTAGCCCACCAGCCTCCTCTGTCCAGGGGATTTCCCAAGCAAGAATACTGAAGTGGGTTGCCATTCCCTTCTCCAGGGGGATCTCCCCCACTCGGGGATCAAACCCGGGTCTCTTACGTCTCCTGCATTGGCAGGCGGGCTCTTTACCACTAGCGCCACCACCTATGTAATAATTTGCCAGAAATCACTCCAAGATCACTTCACTTATTTGAACTTGTGCTCAGCACTTAGATTTTAAGAGTGACAAATCATAAAGGAACTAAGGATTTGAAGGTGTTTTCAACACAGTATCCCAGCAGTTGGTGAGTGTTAAGGCACATCCCTGACATCAACTACAACATTTTAATGTGATAGACACTACTGTCTGGAATCACCACCCCGAGGTGCTCAATTCCCTACATTAGATAACAGTTTGCTTTTATTAACTGAAGAGTGCTTTGAGGCAAGAGAGTGAACTGACGGATTTTAGAAAGAGTATAACCAACCAGAGGAGAAGGGGCAGCAGAGGATGAGATGGTTGGATGGCATCACCGACTCAATGGACATGAGTGTGAGCAAACTCCGGGAGATGGTGAAGGACGGGGAAGCCTGGCTTGGCTGCAGTCCAGGGGGTCACAAAGAGTCAGACACGACTGAGCAACTGAACAACAACATAACCAGTATACAGTTTAAAACAAGCAAGAAGCTTTGGCTAACCCTTGGTTAACTAGCAGTCTTTAACTAGCCTTAGCTGGTAAAGAATCTGCCTGCAATGCGGGAGACCTGGGTTCAATCCCTAGGTTGGGAAGATCCCCTGGAGAAGGGAAAGGCTACCCACTCCAGTATTCTGGCCTGGAGACTTCCATGGACTGTATAGTCCGTGGGGTCACAAAGAGTCAGACCCGACTGAGCGACTTCCACTTTCACTCCCTCCTCACAACCGATTCGGTGAATCAGGATACTCATGCGACAGGACAACCCGCATCTCAACCTGCTACCACCAGCAGCAAGGTCAGAAGTACCCTCCCCACTGGGCACACAGACCCTCTGTCACCCTTTCAGGAGCCTTCAGGAGTGTGTCCCGTCAAGAGACCCAAAGAGCCAGCTGCGGGCCTCCGTACCTGGCAAAGAACAGCTTCCCCTCCATGAGTCCCGAAAGGCACTTGTATCAGCAGCCTGTCCCTGTCCTCACTGTCCAGGTGGCCGTGGAGCTTGCCGGGGCCGAGCGGCTCCCCGGGGCCCCCCTCGTAAACGCAGCCGCTGCCCAGGACGCTGAGCCTCACCAGGCTCCCGTCCGCCTTGCAGAAAACCAAGCTCTGGACCGTGTTACGCAGCGGGGCCTTGCTGGTCACCCGGAAGCCAGGCAGCGTGAAGGATGACGCCAGGGCCAGCAGCTTCCCTCCCTGAGAAAGATAGGCCGTGAACCTCCGGGACAGGTCCTCGGGGACGGGCTCCCCGGTGGCGATGACCAGCAGCAGACAGTTGTCCGGCCATGGGTCCCTGAGAGCACTTTCTGGCGGCAGGTGGTACAGCGTGTAACAGTCTGTGTCCACACAGTCGGCCAGCGCCGAGCGGACCTGCTGGAGCCGGTCCTGGCCATCCCGGGAGTCAGGGCCCACGTACAGGAGGATGTTGGGGGCCTTGCCCGTGACGTTGACCCTCCTCTCATCCCTCTCAGGGCGAAGGTCGTCGGCAAGGCCCTCCAAATCGCTGCTGTAGTCGTATGGGAGATCTGGAATGTTCTCTGCAGAGGCAAACCTGACGGATTCGATGGTGCTGTTCTCAAGCTCCAAACACTCGTGGCAGCTGGACAGATGGAGGGGACAGTGCTCGACAGAGCCCACGCCTCTGTCACCGTACACAGCTGGCTCGCCCCTGGGGGCCCCACCTGGCCCCTGTGTGGATGCAGAACCCAGAGACCGGGGGTCCTCCCGGGCCTTGCTCTCCATAGTGTCAGGCTCAGGAGGGTTCCTCTCAACAGAAGATTCGGGGTCGGGCTGCAGGACCTGGGCTGGTGGGTCTGAGGCCTGACCCTTAAATTCCTTCAGAGCAGAGTCCTGCAAGTGGACAGCTAAAGGGAAGAGAAAAGACAACGCATCAACCCTCTGCCCTGTCTTGCATCTCAATGCAAAACCTAGGGGCCTTCTCTGTACCGCACGACCTCCGTTCCACAGCAGCTTGCATCACCCTTCAACTCCGCGGCCTCCGTGGGATCCACATAACCACTTCCCACCCCCCACCCCTCACCCTGCTTAGAAGGGTACCCCTGACAGTCCCCAGTGAAACTGGGGCATTTCCACACCTTTCCCATACAGATCAGAAAACCTCAGACCCTCGTGTCGACTGGTGAACAGGTGGAGTTTCAGAGAGGTGACTTTGTCCACTTGCTTAGATTCAGTTGCGTGGGTGTCAATCTTTTATGTGATAATGATACTAAGAAACAAGGCGCAGGGCTTCCCTGCTGGCTCAGCGTAAGGAATCCACATGCCAATGCAGGAGACTTGGGTTCGATCCCTCGGTCGGGACGAACCCCTGGAGAAGGAAATGGTAACCCACCGCTGTATTGTTGCCTGGAGAATCCCATGGACAGAAGAGTCTTGGTGGGCTACAGCCCATGGGGTTGCAGAGTCTGACATGACTTAGCCAGTAAACCACCAGCGTTGCCCTTAAGTCACACCAAACAGGAGTGCTCAATCGTCCTTAAAGCTTGTTAACGCTGGCATCCTGCTATGATGAAAACATTTCCCCAAGTTACTTACACACAATCTTCTGGGGTATCAGTCCATTAGCCATCTGGAGTCTATCTTCCAGGAATGCCACCCCTAGCTTGCTGAAGTCATCCACACTTGCTTTGGCGATTAACTGATAAGGATCCCCAGGTCGGCAAGCTAACGGCAAACAGCAGTCAGACCACTTCACAATCTGAGACAGAGTGGGTGAAGGAAGGTGAAGAAAGGGTGAGATTTTTCTTCTTTAAAATAACCAGATACTTTACTTTTCCCTTCAGCTCCCACCACAGTCAAACCCAAAGGGTTACTGGATGTTACATTATAACACCAAAGTTGTCCTGACTCGAACATTCTCATCTCTCCCTGACAACAGGGCTTACAAAGCGCTAGACACAACACTGACATTTCAAAGTATCATTGAGGGCTTCCCTTGTGGCTCAGTGGTAGAGAATCCACCTGCCAATGCAGGACATACGGGTTCAATCCTTGGTCCAAAAACACCCCACATGCCAGGGAGCAACTAAGCACCTGCGCCACAACTACTGAAGTCTGAGGGCCCTCGAGCCTCTGCTCTGCAACGAGAGAAGCCACTGCAATGAGAAGCCCACGCGCTGCAGCTGAAGAGTAGCCCCCACTTGCCCCAACTAGAGAAAAGCCTGCACAGCAACAAAGGCCCAATGCAGGCAAAAATAAGTAAACGAAATTTTAAAAAATAAAAGTAATTGAAGCACTGGACTTCCCTGGTGGTTCAGTGGTTAAGACTCTGCGCTTCCAACGCAGTGGGGGGTGGGGGGGGGGTGGGCTTGATCCCTGGATGGGCAACGAGGATTCCACATCCTTCAAGCGCAGCCAATAATGATAACAGTACCTAAAGTCATACACTGCTTTTCCAGGGACTAAAGGGGAAAGGGCCACTCCCCAGACACTGGGAAAACCCATTCTTCAATAACAGGAAATAGAAGAAAACAGTAAGTCCACAGTATCCATGATGTAAACAGGTCATGTTTACATCATGATACATACATACAAATCATACAACAGATTTTCTTAAAGTCAGGTCCAAGACCCAAGACAACAGAAGTCCCCGGGAGCACGTGAAAACTCATGTTTCTGGGCACCACTCTCTGTCTGAACCGGAAGTGTACCCAGGCTTCCCACCCATTCCTGAAAGAGAGCAGCTGTGACCGGCTCTCCAGAGCACGCCTGCCTGTGCACACTTCCGCCACAAGGGGGCCAGGGAAAAGGAGAGAAAGCAAAGGGGGAGAAAGTCCTTCAAGCTTTCCAGTGTTCCCACAAGAACTGGGAGCTGGGACAGGCAGAAGGGGAGTTCCCCTGGGGTTGGGAGCCTGGCTAAGGAGTCCAAGGTCTGGGTCTGGTTAAACGCAGCTAATCGTCGCTGTCTGTCCTTAGGTTAAGTCTCAGAACCTCTGAAGTCTCTGCTTATTCATTTATAAAACAGGAATAATGGGGGTCCCATTGTGTTATAGGTTCATTATGCTGATGAGATTAAAAAGTTAATGTCATGCCCCCAGTTGAAATCTTGGGACAGAAGATGTGTTGTGTGTGTTAGTCGCTCAGTCGTGTCTGACTCTTTGTGACCCCATGGACTGTAGCCCGCCAGGCTCCCCTGTCCATGGGATTCTCCAGGCAAGAGTACTAGAGTGGGTTGCCATTCCCTTCTCCAAGGGATCTTCCCGACCCAGACATTGAACCCAGGTCTCCTGCATTGCAGACAGATTCTTTACCATCTGAACCACCAGGAAACAGAAAAAGTGCTCAACTAATGCCAGCTGCTATTACTAGATATTATGAATCTGACTTTAAAAGCAATATTGAATATTTGATTTGTGGTGTGTGCATGCTTAGTCACGTCTGACTCTTTGCCACCCCATGGACTGTAGCCCACCAGGATCCTGTGTCCATGGGATTCTCCAGGCAAGAATACTGGAGTGGGTTGTCATTTCCTCTTCCAGGGGATCTTCCTGATTCAGGGATCAAAACTGCATCTCCTGTGTTTCCTGCATTGGCAGGTGAATTCTGTAACACTGAGCCACCTGGGAAGACCCACTGAATACAATGGTCCTTCTCTAAGATACCATGAATAATTTCCCTACTTCCCAAAATCTTCTCAAGAATATACTGCCCCCTCTTCCTGAAAACATTTTTTTTTTAATGCTGTATAAATAAATAAATTAAGAAATCATCTTAAAAGCACTGGAGAACTGATGAGATAGTGAACTTCTGAGCCAAATGCCAGGATAAATCCTGAACCTACAGAGATAAAGGGAATTCCCACAAGTCACTTCTGCCCTGAACATACTTGCCCATCCAGGAAACTTAGAGTTTAAAAGTCAGGGTCCAACAGGCATCAAGATAGACATATAAGATCAATGGAATAAAACTGAGAATATAGAAACAGATGTATATATTTGAAGCCAATTGATTTTGGACAAGGTTGCCAGACAACTCAAGAGGAAAGAATAATCTTTTCAACAAATGGTGCTGGTAGAACTGGACATCCACATGCAAAGAATGAAGATGGACCCCCTATCCCAGACCATGTATCACCAGGTATAAAAATTAACTCACAAGGAATCAAGTCCTTAATATAAAAGCTAAAATTATAAAATTCTTAGAAGAAAACATAGATGTAAATCATCATGATGTTGAATCAGGCACTGGTTTCTCAGATAAGACACCAAAAGTACAAGCAACAACAGAAAAAAATAGATAAACTGTACTTCATTAAAACGTTTGTGCTTCAAAGAACACTTTGTGAAAGGACAATTCACAAAATGGGAGAAAATATTTGCAAATCATGTAATCAATCGGTAAGAGGTCTGTATCCACAGTATATAAAGAATTCCCACAACTCAACAATAAAAAGACAAATATCCAATTTTAAAAATGGGCAGTAATCTGAATTAACATTTCTCCAAAGAAAATATACAAGTGCCAACAGCACTTGAAAAGATTCTCAAAATCATTTGTCATTGCTGCTACTGCTAAGTCACCTCAGTTGTGTCCGACTCTGTGCGACCCCATAGACGGCAGCCCACCAGGCTCCGTCATCCCTGGGATTCTCCAGGCAAGAACACTGGAGTGGGTTGCCATTTCCTTCTCCAATGCATGAAAGTGAAAAGTGAAAGTGAAGTCGCTCAGTCATGTCCGACTCTTAGTGACCCCATGGAGCGCACGCAGCCCACCAGGCTCCTCCGTCCATGGGATTTTCCAGGCAAGAGTACTGGAGTGGGGTGCCAGTGCCTTCTCCATTTGTCATGAGGGAGACATAAATCCAAATCACAATGAGGGGCCTGTCTGATGGCTCAGCAGTAAAGAATCTTTCTGCCAATTCAGGAGACTCGGGTTCGATCCCTGACCCGGGAAGATCCCGCATGCCACAGAGCAATGAAGCCCATGTCACAACTATTGAGCCTGAGCTCTAGAGCAAGTGGTCTGCAACAAAAGAAACCACTGCAATGAAAACCCAAGCCCCACAATGAGTACCCACCCCCTCCCGCTCACTGCAACTAGAGGAAAGCCCTCACAGCAAAAAAATTCCAGCACAGGCAAAAAATAAAAATAAATAAAATTATTTTTTTAAAAAAACCACACTGTGGTACTTCATCCTCTACTAGGACGGCTACAATTGAAAAGATGGACAGTAAAAATATGGAGGACACTGAGAAATCAGAACCCTAATACCCTACTGGTAGAACTGTAAAACAGTACGCCCTCCTTAGAAAAGAGTTCATCAACTCCTCGAAAAGTCAAATACTAATGGCCCAGAAATTCCACTTATACTTAAGAGAACTAAAAACATACGTCTGCACACAAAACCTGTACACAAGAGCTGACAGCAGCATTATTCATCACAGCCACAGTGTGGAACACCCCAAGTGTCCATCTATATTGTGCTAAGTCTAGGAAGCCAATTACTGAAAGGTCACATATTGTATGATCATGTTTATATAAAAAATCAAAATGGAAAGATCTATAGAGTTAACAAGTAGATTAGTGGTTGCCAGGGACAGGAATGCTGGAGAGTAACTGATGGGAATGAGAGAGGAATGCTGATGGGTATGTAGTTTCTTTTGGGGTATGAAAATGTTCCGGAATTAGTGATGACTGTACAGCTACTAAATTGTAAATAAACACTTTAAAAGGATGAAATTCACGGTAGGTGAATTATATCTCAATTAAAAAAAAAAAAAAAGAGTCTGGAGTCCCCTAAGTTTCAACCCTACCCCACAAAAACTTTATTCCTTACTATTTCACTTCTCTCCTTAAAAGAGAATTCAATTTAAATTCAACTTTTCTCCTTAGGCAAACAGTCATTCTAAAAGCTGAGAAACATTGTCTTAGAGGTAAAAATAATAAACACAAATCTTTATGATCAACAGGCTGAAACCCACTACTCAGTCTAGAATATCTGCAGAAAGAGAAACCTCAGAATTCTCTTTTAGCTCTACATGTAGGCTTCCCTCACAACTGCAGGAGTCGCAGGCTCCATCCCTGGGTGGGGAAGATCCCCTGGAAAAGGAAATGGCAACCCACTCCAGTTTTCTTCCCTGGGAAATCTCACGGACAGAGGAGCCTGCCGGGCTACAGTCCATAAGGTTGCAAAGAGTCAGACACGACTGAGCAACTGCGTGACTCACTTGACTGACTGCCCCCTCCACACAGGTCCGCCTGGAGGGTGGGCCTGACCCATGCAGGCTTCTGCAGAATTCTGCATTTCAAATACAACACCTTTGATCCCGGATGAAGAGTTGAAGTCTACAATCCAGACAAAGATGTAGCTGATTTCCAGCTCTGAGAATGCAGGAAGGATGTCAGCTCTCGAGAATGAGAAGATAAACGACCACCTCAGGGAGAGCTGACTGTTCTGATGAGGGTGAACGGGAAACATGAAAAGGAGCAATGCAACCCCCCTGCAGGAGACTAAAAGCATCTTTGTTCTCAGCACTATGTCAGCCGAGAATGACGGGAGATGTTCAGCCACTGGAGACCCAGCCCAGGATTTAGTTCTTCAGATGTTGATGTAGTACCCTGCTACAGCGAGCACCAGCATGGAGCTGGAGTTCAAAGTAGGCACTTGGTGTAAAAGGAGCCAACAATCAAATCCTCACACCCAGGAGGAGAGCTGCAGGAGATAAACAAAGCAAGGGGGTACAGGAAGCGGCCAGAGAACAATATACATCCTCATCCCTGATCAAGTTTCTAAACCCAGACAGCTGTTTCCTAACCTAAATGCGTTTCCTTTTTCTGGGAACCTGGTCCGTGAGCCACAGACCATGCAAACTCCTCTAGTAGCACCAAGGCCCCATCAAAGCAAAGCCACACACGGTCACTAAATGCAAACAGTCCGTTTCCCTTTTGCACTTTGAGATGGAGACAAAGAGGCAGAGAAAGAAAGGGGAAGGCAAGCCCTGGTCAGCCCAAAACAAAGGGATTTCCTCGCCCATGCAGAAAGCCCTTCCGAAACCCAAGCTTGCGACTTGAGGCTACGATGATAACAGCAAAGGCAGTGATGTGTCTTCTCCACTCAGTTCAGTTCAGTCGCTCGGTTGTGTCCGACTGTTTGCGACCCCATGGACTGCAGTACGCCAGGCCTCCCTGTCCATCACCAACTCCCAGAGTTTACTCAAACTCATGTCCATTGAGTCGGTGATGCCATCCAACCATCTTGTCCTCTGTCGTCCCCTTCTCCTCCTGCCCTCAATCTTTCCCAGCATCAGGGTCTTTTCCAGTGAGTTAGTTCTTCGCATCAAGTGGCCAAAGTATGGGAGTTTCAGCTTCAGCATCAGTGCTTCCAATGAAGATTCAGGACTGATTTCCTTTAAGATGGACTGGTTGGATCTCCTTGCAGCCCAAGGGACTCTCAAGAGTCTTTTCCAACACCACAGTTCAAAAGCATCAATTCTTCGGGGCTCAGCTTTCTTTATGGTCCAACTCTCACATCCACACGTGACTACTGGAAAAACCATAGCTTTGACTAGATGGACCTTTGTTGGCAAAGTAATGTCTCTGCTCCACTCACCTCAACACCAACATGCACGCGGCAGGGGATCCTGGGCAAGGGCGCTAGGTTAAACCCTCTTCTGTGAACTGCCCTTCCCAAGGGTGCCTGCAGCGGGTGCTAAGCCGCAGCTCTGCAGCTAATGGGTGGATGGATGGGAATCTTAACAACTGGGCGGGGCCACGGTATCTGGATATTTGGCCAAACATCATTTCAGAGGTGACTGTGAAGATATTTTTCAGATGTGGTCAACATTTTAAATGATTTCACTTCGAGTTAAGTAGACCATCCTCCTATAACACAGGTCAGCCTTGTCTAATCAGCTGAAGGCCCTACAAGAAAAAGACTGCGGTTCCCGGAGGAAGCGAATATTCTGCCTCTAGACTGCCTTCAGACTCAAGGTGCAACATCTATCCTCCAGGAGTTTCCAGCCTCTGGCCTGCCCTGCAGGTCTGGGACTCCCCAGACTCCACAACTGGGATTCCCCAATGGCTCAGGGGTAAAGAATTCACCTGTAATGCAGGAGACATGGGTTCGATCCCTGGGTAGGGAAGATCCCCTGGGGAAGGAAATGGCAACCCACTCCAGTATTCTTGCCTGGAAAAAAATCCCATAGACAGAGAAACCTGGTGGGCTACAGTCCATGGGGTCGACGCATAAGCAGACTCCAACAATCACATAAGCCAATTCCTTAAAATAAATCTCTTTCTTTCTCTCTTTCTCTCCCTTCCCTCACTACCTCTGCCTCTCCTTCCCTTCCTAAATATATGTGTGTGTGTATAATGTGTGCACACAAACACCCATTCTGTTTCATGAGAGAACCCGGATAAATACAAGTTACCATCAGTGAGCCTGGGTAAGATCAACGTCACTGCTTCGACACTGCTCATTTTTCGGCTCTTGTTTCTCTTCTTCCAAATCAGTGCAATTACATGTTAGGCTTTTTAAATATCTAGTAATGAACTGATTGAGAGAGGGCTAGACACACAAAGATGAGAAGATCTGAAACCATGACAGTCAGGGGAAGAGGTTATTTCCTACTTTCAGTTATTCTTAGTGCCTTTTGGGTTTGGGAACAGAAAGGATACAGCAGTACTATAGAATTCGTTTTCACTCTCCATTTAACAAGGTACTATGACATATGGCGCTTGGAAAATTAAGTTAACAGTATAAGGGATATAGTAAGTCCACCCACAGCAAGCAACAGTTGAAATGATAAAGTGACTCTGATGAGACTTAAGGTGGATCTGCAAAACCATAACTGACCAAAAAACTCTGAGAAAAGGGTGGTCTAGGTGTTCTCATTTGCTGAATAACTGAGAGCTAATCAGAAAATAATAGAAATACCCTTGTTGTTATAACTTTTTTTTTTGGCCACACCACACAGCATGCAGGATCTCAGTTCCCTCATCAGGGGTCAAACCTACACCCCATACAGTGAAAGGCTAGAGTCTTAACCACTGGACCACCAGGGAAGACCCTGTCATAACCGTTTTCTATTATGTGTGTTATTTAGAAGCCCGATAAGCATGTGAGGTCCAGTGTCTACAGGGCACCTTATTAGCATCCACAATTTTTCACTTTATATCCCTGTCCACCCCTCATGTTGGTTAAGCCAACGAAGAACAGAAGTTTTAACAGACATCCCAAGTGTTGTGGTTAGCCACTGCTGTGTAACAAATAACCCCCAAATTTCACAGCTTACACTGAACATCTATTGCGCTCACAAATCTCAATCTGGGCAGAGCTTGACAAGGACAGCTCTACTCTGCTCCACATGGCATCAGTCAGGGTGGCTCCACCAGGCCTGGAAGACCCACATCCAAGGGGGCTCCCTCACACAGCTGGAGAGCTGAGGTTGCCAGCCGGCTGGGGGACTCAGCTAGGACTGTCCACTGAGGACCTCAGTTCTTCTTCAAGGGAAACTCGCCTCAGGGCAGCTGGAGCTTCCTCCACAGCATGGGAGCGGGGTTCCAAGAACCCAGGCGGAAGCTGTCAAGTTTCTTATGATCTAGCCTTGGAGGCCCCAGAACGTCTCTTCCACCACATACTGTGAGGCAGACAAATCACTAAGGTCAGCCCAGATTCAAGGGAGGGGTATAAAATTCCACCTGTAGCCCACCAGGCTCCTCTGTCCATGGGATTCTCCAGGCAAGAAGACTGTAGTGAGTTGCCACGACCACTTCCAGGGGATCTTCCCCACCCAGGGAGATTCTTTACCATCTAAGCCACCAGGGAAGCCCCAGTTGACAGTTAAGTCATCCCTAAATCAGCCACCGGTTAGGGTTCCATGCATATTCTGCCTAGAAACAGGCAAAACAAACAGCTTCTCTGCAGGTCACTGGTAAGCTGCAGCTCTCCCAGACACCCTGACGTTCTGAATCTCCCCAACAGAGCAAGCGCGTGCTGCCACCGGCAGCCTCCATCCACGGAGTCCCTGTGACCACATCCTTGGCGGGCAGCCAACGCAGCACACAGAGGCAGGATGTGTGAACCCTGCCTAGCTCAGGATTTAGACGTGCAGTCCTTCCACCCCTCAGGAACCCCATTCCAAGTGTTAACAGAACCCAGAACTATTTCCTGCTGTGTATTTTGAACTGATTTAATAGACTGTGCAATTTGAGCATCTTAACTTGGTCTGAGAGCCTCCGTATTCTGTGACCACTGGGATAACCTGCTTGGTAATGTTCTGGAAAGCTATCACTGCATCAAGGTAATTTGATGCACCACAGGGTCCCAAAACGAGTTGGACATGACTTAGCAACTAAAGTACGATAACAATACTCCAGCCACATCTTTCCCCTCTGGCCTTCCCCTGAGCAACTCCGTCAACTCATGTTAATTAGACTCCAACTGGGACTTCCCTTCTGGTCAGGGGTTTAAGACTTTGCCTTCCAATGCAGGGGACCTGGGCTCCATCCATTGTCGGGAAGCTATTAATAAGATCCCTTGTGCCTCGAGAGCTTCCCCGGTGGCTCAGCTGATAATGAACCCGCCTGCCTGCAATGCAGAAGACCCTGGTTCGATCCTTGGGTCAAGACGATCCACTGGAGAAGGGATAGACTAACCACTCCAATATTCTTGGGCTTCCCTGGTGGCCCAGATGGTAAAGAATCAGCCTGCAACGCAGGAGACCTGGGTTCGATCCCTGGGTTGGGAAGATCCCCTGGAGAAGGGAACGGCCACCTACAGCAGTATTCTTGCCTGGAGAATTCCATGGGCAGAGGAGCCTGGCAGGAAACAGTCCATGGGGTCTCAAAGAGTCAGTCATGGCTGAGCCACTTTCACTTCACTTTGTGCCAGGAAGCAACTAAGCCTACGCACTGCAATGAAGAGCCAATGTAGCCAAAAACAAATTAAAAAAAATTTTTTTAAATTAGACTCCAATTGTCCCCAGGTACAAACGCTCTGTGTGCTTCTGCACCTGCCTAGGAAGCCCTTTCCTCCTTCTTCGCCTAAATCCTATTTTTCCTTAAAACTTCAGCTGTTTCCCCCACCCTGAAAGCCCTTCCTGACATCACCCCATCTGGATAGGTTCACCATCTCCCCCTGTACTTGCTTCCCAGAGCACTTATCACAATGAACTTTAATTGTTCATTTACTTAGCTGTCTTCTCCCCCTACACTGTGAGCTCCTGAAGATGACTGTGACTGTCATCTCTGAATGCATTTTTTTCCTTTAAGTCTTTATTGAATTTGTTACAATATTGCTTCTGTTTTACATTTTGGTTTTTTGGCCACAAGGTACAGGGGATCTTAGCTCCCAGACCAGGGATTGAATCCACACTCCCTGCATTGCAAGGCGAAGTCTTAACCACAGAGCTGCCAGGGAAGTCCCTCTGAATGTGCCTTTCATCCTCAAGTGACATACATCCAGCCCTAGAACATAATCTGACACATAACAGGCACTCAATAGCCCTTGGATGGATGGATGGATGGATGAAAGCCTTTCTAGGATGCAAAGAACATGATTGAATTTTCTGCAACAAAAAAACTGTGTAAGTTCTTTGGGTCACCGACTCTTACTAAATAGGACTGCAAATATAAGCACAGAAGACACTGAAAATTGAGCTGAATCTGCTATGACCTGTCAGTATCTCTTATGGGACCTACAAAATAACTAGGACTACTGTTCAATAAATATATGTTAGTAAAAGAATGACTCAGTAAAAATATGAACGTGTGAATGCTACAGTTTTCAAACTGAATTCCTGAAATTCATTTATTTGTTGTCATGGGGTCTGTAGAATGACCACAAATGAGATATTCAAAATCCGAAAAGATGTCATTTTCAATAGCTGTAGGAGTGGTACTGTCCTAAAAATGGGAAAGAATTTTATCAAGTTCAAAAGTCTCTGCCCAATAACATATTTGCAGTTAAATATCTTAGGATCCTATCAAATTCAAATGACTTGAGAGTTAGGTGAAATACACAGATTCATGAACGCCCCCAAGCTGCAAAATCCCATTAAGCAATAAACCTGAATGGGAACAGCAGACTTAGAAGACAGAGACCTGTGAAATCAACTCCCTTTTTAAGATCTGAAGCCCAGTTTACAAAACAGAGCTGTGTAAGTTCTTTGGAGCACCGACTCTTGGGTCATCTGTGTAATAAATAGCCATGGTGGTCCAAAATATGGCTCTAGACAGCTCCAGCTCCTGGTTGCAAAATCCACTAAACTCTCTGATCACAAATAAGATGACTTAACCAGAGAGTACCCTTGATGGATAGGCATCCTTTTGCACCCAGAATAAGTAACCACTGGGACATTTCAGTGTTGGTGGTCCAGTAGTTAAGAGTCTGCCTGCCAATGCAGAGGGCACAAGCTTGATTCTTGGTCTGGGAACTAAGATTCCACATGCTGCAGGGCAACTAAGCCCATGCACCCCACAGCTACTGAGCCCAAGTACCCTGGAACCCTCACTCCACAACAAGAGAAGCCACCTCAGTGAGAAGCCCTCACCCCCCACAGCTAGAAAGAGGCTTCACTCTTCACAACTAGAGAAAAGCTCAAGCAGTGGGTCTAGCACAGCCAAAAGTATATAATTTTTTTAAAAGCTCCCTAAGTGAAAAAAAAAAAAAAAAGAAGTAACAGCCACGAGGAGAGATCTTAAATCGCCCTTAGAAAGTAAATTAAATGAGAGAACTGCGGCAGAAATGTTAATCATCTCCCAATATCTAGTCTTTCTTTCCCCCTTGTAGTAACAGAACTCCAGGTTTTCACAGAATCCATGGCTGCCCGGCTATGGACTGCATTTCTCTACCTCCCTGCAGCTGAGAGATGGGAAGCGACATGGGATGTGAAGCTCCTGGATCACAGCCTCAGAGAGGAAGCAGGTTGGTCCCTACCTTCCCTGTCTTTCCCTATTCTGAGAGCTGGAATGTGGATCAGGTTAGCGGGTAGGGTGGGGTGGGGTAGCAGGAGCCAGCCTCCACCTAGAGAGAGAGAGAGAGAGAGAACGCAGAGGGGACAACGCAGAGGGGACGCAGACCAGCAACAGGACAGAATGGAGCTGGGTCCCCGGGAGGCCTTCCAGAGCAGGCCCTTCCCCCTCAGAGACAAGCACGCTTCTACCTTGTCTGAAGCACTGCGGGCTGGGCATCACTTGTTGCAACAGCTTAGCCTGGACCTTGGGCTTCCCTGATGGCTCAGACAGTAAAGACTCTGCCTGCGATGCCGGAGACCTAGTACCTAGGTTCAATCCCTGGGTCGGGAAATCCCCTGGAGGAGAGCATGGCAACCCACTCCAGTATTCTTGCCTGGAGAATCCCATGGACAGAGGAGTCTGGGCTCACAAAGAGTCGGACATGACTAAGCAGCTTTCACAATAACAGCCTGTACCTTACGTAATACAGTAATCGTATTCCTTAAGATGCTACGTGTATAGAGACACATATTAGGTAACAATGATTCAGGAAAATTAAGAGCAGAGCGGTCATACTTTTGTGTTAAAAAAAGAATCTTGGCATATTTGATATTTTATATAGTTGCAATATTTTAGAAATTTTGGCACAGATTTTAAGTTGAAATCTTACTGCTGCATATATACAACATCAGAATACATAAGAAAACTTCAGGGAGGTCGCTGGTGGTCCAGCAGGTAAGACTTCACCTTGCAATGCAGGGGACGCAGGTTCCAGACCTGGTCGGGGACTAATATCCCATATCCCTTGTGGCCAAGAGATCAAAACATGAAACAGAAGCAATATTACAACACATTCAATAAAGACGCTAAAAATGGTTCATGTCAAAAAAAAAAACTTCAACCTTTAATCATATAACTTCGATTTTCTTCTCTTTAAAAATGACCATAATATCTTATAAAATTGTAAGCACTAGAGGTAGTATATATAAAACACCAAGTAGGGGCTCAATAAATGGTATGATTATTATCTTAAGTATATAGATAGCTTAATAAACAGTAGGAACTGGCAGGACAAAAATGTCATGTCCTAGCACACTAGGTTACTGTCAGACCACCTGCAAAACTCTAAACCCCTCCTGAGCCCCGAACAGAGGAGAGGTTCCTGCTCTCCTTTATTTTTTCCTATCTCCTAACTCTTACTTCCATCTACCTTGAGTTCCAGTCAATTCTTTCCAGTCTTATTTCTCTCTTCCTTTTCATTAGAGTCTGCCTGCAGTGCAGGAGACCCAGGTTCGATCCCTGGATCGGGAAGATCCCCTGGAGAAGGAAATGGCACCCACTCCAGTACTCTCTTGTCTGGAAAATCCCATGGATGGAGGAGCCTGGTCAGCTACAGTCCGTGGGGTCGCAAAGAGTCGGACACGACTGAGCGACTTTTCTTTTTCATTTATCCCAACACAATGTCTTCAAGACAGTGTTGTGAGTTGGAGGTCCAGTGGCCATGGGTGTCTTCAGCAAAACCCCTCCTGGATCATTGATGCCACAGGCAGGAAGCATACGATGGGTGAGGGAGGGCAGAAAGGACTCACTCCAGAAGCTGGAGCAAAGCAGCCTATAAGGCGGTGGGGGCTAGGGGGTGAAGGAGTTAGGGTCAGGCATCCATGCCCCTGGGAGAAGGCATCCACCGAGAGCTTACGCCAGAGGGCATCCTACTGGGTGTGTGTCCAGAAGGACGACAGGCCGAAAACCCACAAAGGAGACCCAAGACACGATGATGCCATTTTCAGATTCAACAAAGAGATAATGAAGAGAAGGATGCGATGAGGAGGAATGGAAGGGAAGGAGTAAAAACTGGGACACGCAGGAAGTGGATTTAGCAGACAGAAAAGAAAGAAACGAAGAAAGGAATCAGCGAACTGGTCACTGAACGGCAGGAAGGAGGCAGGAGGAGGGAAGGACCCACAGGCTGGGGTGTTCATCTGAGATTTTCTTTTTTATTTTCCGGGACAGAAATATAAACCACCAGTTTAGGACACATTACTGAGTTTGAAGTGCCTTCAGAATACTCAGGGTGAGACGTCCAGGAGTACACAGTGATAGTGATCAACTGATTTTGGCAGCAAGAAGCTGTGCGGCTGGACTAGATGACCTAGGGAGAGACCTGAGCACTGCTGCCCAGTAACATACCACAAGCCAGAAACACAACTTAAACACAGGTAGCACTTTTTTTTTTTTTTGGCTGTACCATGCGGCATGTATGATCTTAGTTCCCCAGCTAGAGACCTAAGTGCCCCCTTCAGTGAAAGCATGGAGTCTTAACCACTGAACGACCAGGGAAGTCCCGAAACACAGATATATATACAGATATGTGTATGTATGTATTTGGATATATATGTATTTGGCTGCACAGAATCTTAGTTCCTTAACCAGGGATCCAACCTGGGCCCCAGCAGTAAAAGCGCTGGGTCCAAACCACTGGACCACCAGGGTCCCTATTAATATATTTTTATCTAACCCAAAATAGGGTTTCCCTGATAGCTCAGTTGGTAAAGAATCTGCGTGCAATGCAGGAGACCTGGGTTCGATCCCTGGGTTGGGAAGATCCCCTGGAGAAGGAAATGGCAACCCACTCCAGTATTCTTGCCTGGTGAATCCCATGGACAGAGGAGCCTGGTGGGCTACAGTCCATGAGGTCACAAAGAGTCAGACCAGACTGAGCAAGTAACACTTTCACTTTCAACCCAAAATATCCAAAAAGAAAGCGAATCACGAAAGCCAAGAAAGAGCACTCATGTAAAATAACAAATTTAGTTTTGATAATGGTTGACAAATGACAAACACGGTACTCACAGCTTCCGAAGAGGATGCCGGTCTCTGTAAATTCTCACCTTGCACCCAAATGCTCTCTGTCACAAACGCAATGTGCTCTGCTTCAAGTATAAAAGGAGAAACCAGGAACAGGGCCCATTTGTTTAAGTCATCAATGGACTGGATGGAGGGAAAGAGACACAGTTCAATAGAGGATTCAACATAACTTCAAAAACAACTGTCCCTTATATTAAGGTCTAGGATGTCCTCGCCTCTGTAATTCCAGGTGGCATCTACTTAAGGCCATCCAATGCTCTCCTATACACTGCATTAACTCACATTTTTTTGTTGTTGAGCTGAAACTGAAAGTGAAAGTCACTCAGTTGTGTCCGACTCTTTGCGACCCCATGGACTATACAGCTAGAATCCTGGAGTGGGTAGCCTTTCCCTTCTCCAGGGGATCTTCCCAACCCAGGGATCGAACCCAGGTCTCCCACATTGCAGGCGGATTCTTTACCAGGTGAGCCACCAGGGAAGCCCAAGAATACTGGAGTGGGTAACCTATCCCTTCTCCAGGGGATCTTTCCAGCCCAGGAATCAAACCAGGGTCTCCTGCATTGCAGGCAGATTCTTTACCAACTGAGCTATCAGGGAAGCTCATTTGTTGAGCTGTGACTATATAAATAGCTGCAAAATCCCATGGACAGAGGAGCCTGGCGGGCTACAGTCCAAGGGGTTGCAAAAAGATTTGGACACGACTTAGCGGCTAAACAACAAGAACAACATCCTTCGATGACCCATGACAGCTTTCACTTCTTTTGTTACTTGTTAGGGCTTCCCTGTTAGCTCAGTCGGTAAAGAATCTACCTGCAATGCAGGAGACCAGGGTTCATCCAAGCAATTAATTCTGAAGCTTATTCCCACCGTCTCTTACTGCCGAGCACAGGTAGGAGTTTTCCAAATTACTATTTGGAAGTACATTTAAAGGTGAGGTGGCTCAAAAGTACATGCCCATCAGCAGAAGCTTGTTACTGACAGCTGCCCAAAGAGCTGTTCTTCCATCTCCTCCAGCCATTATAGCGTCAAGATCAGTTAGCAGATTGGCTGTGATCACTGACTTCTGCTCGCCCCCTGAAATCTCTCTAGAAAGACTGTACATTAATTTTAAAAGGCACATCCAGAGCAGAAAAAAGCTGAAAGCTAAAGCGGCAAGTGGGGAGCCTTATCATCATCACACCCCCAAAAAGGGCATTTGGGTCAAGTTCCATAGGGTTGCGTGGTCAGTTCAAACCTGCCCTTACTGGAAAGATCGGAAAGTTATTTTCATGGGGCCTAGTAACCATGGGGTCTCGAAGAGTCGGACACGACTGAGCGACTTCACTTTCACTTTTCCCTTTCATGTATTGGAGAAGGAAATGGCAACCCACTCCAGTGTTCTTGCCTGGAGAATCCCAGAGACAGCGGAGCCTGCTGGGCTGCCATCTATGGGGTCGCACAGAGTCGGACACGACTGAGGTGACTTAGCAGTAGCAGTAACCTGGCACAAAGCAGAAGCTTAATAAATATCACTGAGCCAATCAGTGAATGAAAATGAGAGAGAATAACTCCTTCTATGGGTAAATGTAATTATTTGATGATAGTTAAAAACAAAAACCAGGTTGTAGGAACTTGCCTGGTGGTCCAGTGGTTAGGAATCCACCTACCAATGCAGAGGACAAACGTTTGAGCCCTGGTCCGGGAAAACCCCACGTGCCTTGGGGCAACTAAGCCTGTGCACCACAACCACTGCAGCCCACACACCCTAGAGCCCGTGCTATGCAGCAAGAGAAGCCACCACCACTAGAACAGCCCCTGCTCAATGAAGCTAGAGAGGAGCTCCGCTCGCTTGCAATTACAGAAAGCCCAAACTGCAGTGAAGACTCAGTGCAGCCAAAAATAAGTAAAAATTTTTAAAAAGGGCAAAATAATTTAAGTGATTGTCCACTTTACCTATAGAAAATGTGTACATTAAACAAAAAGCTTCAAAGTTCCAGTTCGTATAAACTGTCTTTGGTGATACTTCATTCTTGTGGGACCTTCGATTACATAAACATACACATACGGTACTTATGCATCTGATTTTAAGTATATAAAATATCGAGACCGCAAAGGTATAAGATTCAGTTCTGTAAAGTTACTTCAGCCCAGAGAGACTGATAACAAGGTACCCATTGAACCAAATCATCAGCCTCACGGTATTTTCAATCTTAAAATAACAGTAGCTAATCACAAATAGCCAAATTTCCCAACGGTAGGCTTCAAACAGAGCTTAATTAAACCCAACAACCACTACTTCATTCAGTGAAACATTGAGTAACTGTTACAGGTCAAGCTACTAAACTAAACAGACCCAATTTCTAGGGAGAAAAAGATAAAAACTGGACATAATGGAAAATAATTTTTAAAAGAATATATATATAACTGAATCACTTTGCTGTACAGCAGAAATTAACACAACATTGTATATCACCTGTACTTCAATTTTAAAAAATGAAAAAAAAAAAAAAATGAGGACATCCCCTGTAGCAGAGTGGCTAAGACTCCGCACTCCCAATGCAGGCGGCCCACGTTCCATTCCTGGTATAGGAACTAGATCCCACATGCTGAAAGGAAGGATCCCACATACCACAAAGAAGATCAAAGATCCCATGCTCTGCAACTAAGACCAACCGCAGCCAAAATAAATAATTTTTTAATGAAAAAATAAACATCACAATGAAAAAAAGATAAAAAACTGGAAATATGAAATGTGATTTAAAATCTATGAGGATACAGAGCTAACTGGTCACATCTAGTCTGGACTAGGGGACATTTCTGTGAGATAGTGATTTCTGGGCAAAACTCTAAGAAGGACAGCAAGTTACAAAAACCCAAAAGCCCAAAACCAGTTTAGCCCAGGTACCCCTAAACCCAGCTAGAGCAGTAAGCAAGGGCTGAAAAGCCTTAGTTAACAGTTATCAGAGTTAACAGAAGCCCAATAAAGTCACGGAGATGTGCAAAAGTAAAACTGTCTCTCAAGAAAACTAAAGACATTTGTATCTCATTTCTCATTATTTTTGGATGTTCAAAAATTTCTGCTCTAAATTTTTAAGTAAATGAATCCAGTTTGGAAACCACTACGGACATGAGTTTGGGTAAACTCCGGGAGTTAGTGATGGACAGGGAGGCCTGGCATGCTGTGGTTCATGGGGTCGCAAAGAGTTGGACACAACTGAGCGACTGAACTGAACTATAGAAGAAGGGCTTCCGAGGTGGCTCAGCAGTAAAGAATCTGCCTGCAATGCAGGAGACTCGGGTCTGATACCTAGGTCAAGAAGATGGCAATCCACTCCAGTATTCTTGCCTGGAGAATCCCATGGACAGAGGAGCCTGGTGGGCTACAGCCCATGGGGTGGCAGAGAGTCAGACACAACTTAGCAACTTAACAACAACAAAAAATCCACCCTTGGATTTTTCATTTTATCATCTTTCTCAATCAGGATTTCTTAAAAGAATTATGCCCTCCTCCCTCAGGAATCTATTGAATGTAATGAATGAACATCTAGGCGATATTAGACACACACTCTCTCAGAACTGACAAAAAAAATCACTGATATTCTGTGTTATATAGTATATCAACAAGAATGGGTATTTTTTATTTGTAGCAGCAAAGTATAATGCCATACCTAAGCATAACCCCAACAAAATATTCAAACCTAGGATAAGAGTTTAATTTCCGCACGCTTTTACACACACACAAAAAAATTCATTTTAATGCCGAGAGTGATCCAACTTTTCACAACGAAAGCAAAGAGCAAGAAACCATTAAAAGCGAAACACTTTTAAATGTTACTGACAGCATGTGGGTGATGTCCATGGCAATTTGCACAGCACTGCCCTCGTAAGCCCACTTTCAATAGCTGAGTGGAAAGAACTATTGTTCTGCAGATTAGTAGAACGGCCGCCCCAGGTCATCCTGTGGGTGACAGGGCCGGCTGAACTTGCAGCCATCAGGCTACGTATTGGGCCAAGGAGACCAGACTGCGTGCGAAAGCAAAAAGATGCAAAGATTAATGAGTAGGTGCCCTGATTGGTACATGACGCAACTGACAGGAGCTGGGGGCAGGGTACTTTTTGTCACCACGGAAACAAGCGACAGTAAGCTAAGGATTTTGCTGTGCGTCTCTGAAATCGGGTTCACCCCACCTCTGGCCCAGTGGAGGCGAGAGACGATGGAGGGCCTCGAGGTGGGCGCTGCCCAGGGGCTAATCGACTCTGCACAGGTATACGGGTACATGCCGCTTCGGATGTGTACCAAGACTCAGGCGTCCGGACCCTCGCGCGGGCACCGCCTGGACAGGTGATCCGATCGGTCTCTGGACTGATATTCCGGCTCCCGAGGGCATCGCGTGCACGGCAGGCACCGCGGCTGGCCCTCCCGGGACCCCACGGCCTCTCGCGGCCTCCATGCGAAGCGGAGGGGGCCCGCTGGCCACACGCACCAGGGCCGATGGCGGGGTCCGGTCTGGGGGGCGCTCCCGGCTCCCTGCCGACCCCGCGGCCGCGCGCCCCCGTCCGGGCCTGCCCCCGGCCCCCCACCACCGGCCGCGCACCCCGCGCCCGCCCACCTGGCTCTCGCCGACACAGAAGACCCGGCCGCCGCGGCTCAGGCACACGCGGGCTCCCCGGGGCGGCGCGGCCGCGCTGCAGAAGGTGAAGGAGCAGCGCGAAGCGCGCAGCCGCTGCACCGTGGCGCGCACGAGCGCGGCCGGCCCGCGCCCCCAGCGCGCCCACAGGTACAGGTAGCACAGCGTGATGAGCATGGCCGGCCGGCCGGCGGCGGCGGCGGCGGAGCGCGGGCCCCGGACGCTGGCACCACCGGCCGGCCCGCCCAGCACCGCCCCCCGCCCAGGCGCCCGGCCCCGCCCTCCAGGCCCGCCCCCACCGACCGGCCCTCGGGCCCCGCCCCGCCCCCGGCCCTGCTCCCGCGCTCCCGGCCCCGCCCGAGCGCCCGAGCGCCCGAGCGCCCGGCCCCGCCCACCAGGCCCGCCCCCACCGACCGGCCCTCGGGCCCCGCCCCGCCCCCGGCCCCGCTCCCGCGCTCCCGGCCCCGCCCCCCCATCGGCCAGACCGACCGCCCGAGCGCCCGGCCCCGCCCGGCTTCCCGCCCGCCCTCCTGGCCCCGCCTCCCGCCCGAGCGCCCGGCCCCGCCCGCCTTCCCACCCTCCCTCTGGCCCCGCCCCCTGCCTGAGCACCCGGCCCCGCCCCCTCGTTGGCCACGCCCTCACGCCAGCCCCGCTCTCCCGCCGACCGGAAGAGGCCACGCCGCCGGAAAAGGCTGCGGGGTAGATGGGGAGGGTGAGGGAGGATGTGTTGATGGAGGGAGTAGGGCTGCCGGAACCAGAGGGAGGGAGGCCTGTGGGGAGGGCGGTGATGGAGGGAGAAGACAGGCAGTGCTGGGGGAGCTGAGTGGGGAGCTGGGTGGGAGGGGACAGGGGGAGGCCACTCTGGGGAGAAGCTGGGGGCAACGTGAAGGAAGAAAGAGGAGGGGGACCCGAGGGGAAGCCCAGTGGCTGCCTGGCCGGATTAAACAGGAGTCCAGCCGTCCATCCTTGAGGGGTGGGAGGCAGATTGAGGAAGGGGCTGATTAACCAGCGCCATACCAAAACAGGGAAGCCTTGCGTGCTGCATCCACGGGTCGCAAGAGTCCGACACGACTTAGCGACTGAACATTACCAGTGCCCAAAGTGTGTTGATACACACACACCAGCCATCCAGTCCAAGTGGGAAAATAAGACGAGACTGTTTTCATTAGATTATACCACGCCTTCATCTCACACGCCAGCAAAGTAATGCTCAAAATTCTACAAGACAGGCCTCCACAGTAACTTGCAGAACTTCCAGATGTTCAAGCTGGGTTTAGAAAAGGCAGAGGAACCAGAGATCAAATTGCCAACATCCGTTGGATCATCAAAAAAGCGAGAGAGTGCCAGAAAAACATCTACTTCTGCTTTATTGACTATGCCAAAGCCTTTGGCTGTGTGGATCTCAAGAAACTGGAAAATTCTTCAAGAGCTGGGAATACCAGACCACCTTACCTGCCTCCTGAGAAATCTGTATGCAGATCAAGAAGCAACAGTTAGAACTGGGCATGGAACAACAGACTGGTTCAAAATTGGGAAAGGAGTACAAAATGCTGGACTGGATGAAGCACAAGCTGGAATCAAGATTCCCAGAAGAAATATCAATAACCTCAGATACACTGATGACACAACCCTTATGGCAGAAAGCGAAGAACTAAAGAGCCTCTTGATGAAAGAGGAGAGGGAAAAAGTTGACTTAAAACTCAACATTCAAAAAACTAAGATCATGGCATTCTGTCCCATCACTTCATGGCAAATAGATGGGGAAACAATGGAAACAGTGACAGGCTTTATTTTCTTGGGCTCCAAAATCACTGCCAGTGGTGACTGCAGCCATGAAATTAAAAGACACTTGCTCCTTGGAAGAAAAGCTATGATCAACCTAGACAGCACATTAAAAAGCAGAGACATTACTTTGCCAACAAAGGTCTATATAGTCAAAGCTATGGTTTGACCAGTAGTCATGTATGGATGTGAGAGTTGGACTACAAAGAAAGCTGAGTGCTGAAGAATTGATGCTTTTGAACTATGGCCACCTGATGTGAAGAACTGACTCATTGGAAAGACCCTGATGCTGGGAAAGATTGAGGGCAGGAGGAGAAGGGGATGAGATAGGATGACATAGTTGGATGGCATCACCAACTCGATGGGCATGAGTTTAAGCAAGCTCTGGGAGTTGGCGATGGACAGGGAAGCCTGGCGTGCTGCAGTCCATGGGATCGCAGAATGGGACACAGCTGAGTGACTGAACTGAACTGAACTACACCTTCAAGCAAAAGGAATTTTGTAAAAGGCATAAATTCACACAATGCAATAATATTGTGTATTTCTGGACTCAAGGACAGGAAACAAGTGGAAGACAGAAGAGCACTGTAAGGTGGCCCTGCTGTTCTTGAATATGTGGGTCAGCAGCTTGACTATGGGTATCCTGTGACCAAGAGAGAAAGGGAAACAGGATTCAGTGTTCCTGTCCCCTCAGAGAATCATGGTGGTCCCTGAACCTGACAGGTTTCTCCCCTGGAACCTCATCTTTTTTTAAAGGCAGTATGTAAAGAACAGTGTCCTCAGCTCAAGTAGAGCAGAGGTTTTCTCTGTGTTACTTCCTGGCCCCACCTTTGCTGTAAATGGAGGGCAGATTGCAGGGAGGCCACTCCCAAGTCTGTCTTAATCCAGGGGCTGATCTTTAACATACCTGAACATTCATCTGCTTTAAAATAGCAGCATAGGGACTTACTGGTGATCCAGTGGCTAAGACTCTGCACTTCCAATGCAGGGGGCCCAGGTTCGATCCCTGGTCAGGGAACTGGATCCCTCATACCGCAACTAAGACCTGATGAAGTCAAAGAAATTAAAAAAAAAAAAAAAAAGACAGCAGTATAGGGATTTCCCTGGTAGTACAGTGGCTAAGAAATCGCCTGCCAATGCAGGGGGCTTGGGTTGGACCCCTGGTCTGGTAAGATTCCACCTACCACCACGGCAACTAAGCCCAACAGGGAGTCACCTTCTACTGAAGCCTGTGTGCCTGGATGGAGCCTGTGCTCAGCAAGGAAAGAAGCCACCACAATGAGAAGCCTTTGCGTTGCAATGACAAGTAGCCCCCACTTCCTGCAACTGAAGAAAGCCTGTGCAGACAAAATTAATTAATTAATTGATTAGAATCATTTAACCAAGTGACTAACCTTAATGCTTTATTAGAAGAGCTCTTCAGATAGCCTTCTCGGAGTTTGCTAAATTATGGCCCAGCTAGTAATGCAGAGGTCACTTCTTCTACCTGAAGGTCACAAGTAGCCCGAGTTTTTCCAAGTTCTTCAAGAACTTTGTGCCCTCTGCTTCCCACAGACACCGTAACTCCATCTGGCTAGATGAGAACTTAAGAGGTTTGAGCTTAGATGCTTCAGGATGTCAGGGTCTCAGAAAACATCACAAGAGGGTCTTCTATGGTGGTCCAGTGGTTAAGAATCCACCTTCCGGTGCAAGGGACAAGAGTTCAATCCCTGGTTAGGGAACTAAGATCCCACGTGCCGCAGGCCAGCTGAGCCCTCACGTTGCAACTAGAGATGCCCACGTGTCCCAACAAAGACCCAGTGCAGCCAAAAAAAAAATTTTTTTAAAGCAATGTGGGAAAATGTGAGGATCAGCCAGTTCTGGGTTACAAAGCATGGGGACCATAGGGGACAGGATGAACTGAGAAGAGGGTAAGGTCCCTCTGAACCGTTGAATTGAGGAGCAGTGATACCATTCACATCCAGGAAGGAACTCAGTAAGGCAGATAGAGAAGAGGAATAAGAGAAGTCACACAGTAAGCCCCATTTATGATCCCATGTAAAATGATGGAAAAGGCTCAGAAAGGAGCTTAGCTCATCATCCCCAGACAGCAAAGGGAAAGGATGCAAAACTAAGACATCAGGGATCATACTGTATACACCTGATTCATGTCAGGTATAGCCCTTCACTACTCAAAATGTGGTCCTTGGCTGTATCAGGATCACAGGGGCCTTGCTATAAATGCAGAATCCCAGGCCCCACCCCCAGAACCACTGAACCAGCATCTGCACTTGAAGAAAATCCCCAGGTGATTCACAGAGTTCAAGAAGCAGTGTTAAAGTCACTTCTGTCGTTCCCTGCATCTGGGTTGCTCTAGACAAAGTTGTTATTTAAATCTTGTTAATTAGCAAATGCCCAGGCCCAAACCAACCACCACCACTACCCTTGCTTAAAAGTTAATTTTGTACCATATGATCCAGCAGTCCCACTCCTAAGGGAATATAATTCAAAAAGATACATGCACCCCAGTATTCACCAAAGCACTGTTTACAATAGCCAAGACTTGGAAGCAACCTGAATGTCCACGACAGATGAATGGAAAATATATACAATGGAATAGTACTCAGCCATTAAAAAAAAAATGCCTTTTGCAACAACATAGATGGACCTAGACGTTATCATACTAGTGAAGTAAGTTAAAGACAAATATCCTAAGATATCATTTATACAAAAAAAAGATTAAAAGTTATTTACAAAGCAGAAACAGACATGCACTTGGGAAAAAAGTTTTTGTTAATTTGAGTCTCACTATTTGAAAAGGTTTATTCCAAATAGGAAAATGTTATATTAAATGCCTTTTGAATTTCCCTAATTGATTTCTTATTATACAATGAAGCTGAGAAATTTATTACATTAATGGCATTTTATTTTGGTAAACTTTGGCTATTTTTCTACTGTTATTATTGCTTCTAAAGTTTTATATTTGTCAAAAGGACTCTACGCCAGAGTTGTCTATAATTAAAAATATAGATGAAGTAAAGACAAGATGTGAACTGTGACCCAAGAATTAAAAGAAGTTTTTGCATAAACCTATAATGATGACACATGTAATGTGTCATTATATCTTAATTAATAGCTACCTGTGGCACAGTGGTAAAGAATCCACCAGCAATGCAGGAGCCATAGGTTTGATCCCTGGGTTAGGAAGATTCTCTGGAGAACGAAATGGCAACCCACTCCAGTATTCTTGCCAGAGGAGCCTGGCGAGCTACAGTCCATGGGGTCGCAAAGAGTCAAAGTCGATACTAAACAACAACAAATACCAAGATAATAGCTATGTACCTGATCTTTCTGCAGTAAAAATAAACAGTGACTATTAGTAGGTCAAGATAATACTAACTAGGAGAATCAACTGAATTTATTCACTATAAATCTTGGAACAATATGAAACATATATTAAATTGCTAAGAAAATGTTACTGTATTTTTAAGGAAAATCTCAGTTTTAAGATAAGGTTGTGAAAGTTACTCAGTCATGTCCGACTCTTGAGACCCCATGGACTATACCATCCATGGAATTCTCCAGGCCAGAATCTTGGAGTGAGTAGCCTTTCCCTTCTCCAGGGGATCTTCCCAACCCAGGGATCGAACCCAGGTGTCCCGGATTGCAGGCGGATTGTTTATCAGCTGAGCCACCAGGGAAGCCCAAGAATCCTGGGGTTGGTAGACTATCCCTTCTCCAGCGGATCTTCCTGACCCAGGAATCAAACCGGGGTCTACCTGCATTGCAGGAGGATTCTTTACCAACTGAGCTATCAATACAAATTGAAACCCGAATTCAGCAGAGTGTCACTAAAGATATCAAGCAAATACACTCTCTCCAAAGGGGATGGGAAAGAAGACAAGGTTGCTTCCAAAGTCAGAGCAATGAGATAGAAAACAATAGAATAACAAACACATTTCAAAATATTGGAGAAATTGACTCAGTCTAAAACTGTTGACCTCCCCAAACGATCACTCAAGTAGAGCACCAAAAAAAAAAAAAAATGTTTTCTGAAATGTGACTTCAGACTTCAGCTAACCACATACAGAGTCTCACTAGAGGATGTACTTTAGGAGGAAGATGGATGGATGGATGGATGGATGGATGGAGAAGGTGTGGCATACGAGAATCAAGAGTGAAGAATGATAAAGTTTTCAGAATAAAGAATATCTTTGTGACCTCAAGACAGGGAAGGACTAGTCAGTCAAGATACCAAAACCAGAAGTTAAAAAAGAAAAGATTGGTACATTAAAATTAAAAACATCTATTAAGACACTATGTCTTTCCAGGTGGCTCCTGCCAAGCAGGAGTGAAAGTGAAAGTCGCTCAGTCATGTCCGACTCTTTGCAACCCCATAGTCTATATGGTCCATGGAATTCTCCAGGCCAGAATACTGGAGTGGGTAGCCTTTCCCTTCTCGAGGGAATCTTCGCAACCCAGGAATCGAACCCAAGTCTCCTGCAGTACAGGCGGATTCTTTACCAGCTGAGCCACAAGGGAAGCTAAGCAGGAGACTTGGGTTCAGTCCCTGGGTCAGGAAGATCCCCTGGAGGAGGAAATGCCAACCCACCCCAGGATTGTTGCCTAGGAAATCCCTTGGACAGAGAAGCCTGGCAGGCTACAGTCCACGGGGGTCACAAAGAGTCCATAGGGACACAACTGAGCACACACACACATTAAGACACTATAAGAAAGACAAGTTCTAGAATGAAAAAGGTATTTGCAAACCAGAAATACTCAATGAAGATTCACTCTCACTCTAGCCTATAATGAAGAATTCCAGGGTCTTCCCTGGCAGTCCAGTGGTTAAGACTCGGCTCTTCCACTGCAGGGGGCACAGGGTCAATCGCTGGTTGGAGAACTAGAATCCAGCATGCTGCGTGGCGTGGCCAAAAGAACACAATTCCAAATCAGTAAGAAAAAGTCACGGAAAAAAAGGGGGGGTGAGTGTGCTAAAGACCTGAATAAGCTCTTCAAAAATGCCATTTGGCAAATAAACATGAAAAGGTGCTCAGGACTCCCCTGGTGGTTCAGTAGCTAAGACTCTGTGCCCTCAGTGCAAGGGGCCCAGATTCAATCCCTGGTCTGGAAACTAGATCTCACCTGCTGGGACTGAGTTCACGTGCCGCAACCAAAGAACCTGCCTGCTGTCATGAAGACTGAAGATCCTGCATGCTGCAACAAGGACCAACGCAGCCAAATAAAGAAAATAAATATTTTAAAAATAAATTTAAGAGGGAACAGTGGCAGAGAGTGCAGGGTGTGCCACTTTGAGCCCTGAGGACAGCCATCTGCACCCAGATCAGATAAGCTAGGACTGTGCAGAGTTCAAGCACACCCACAGAGCTGCTGCATCAAGATCTCCAGGGCAAACAGCTGGCTCTGGAAACGCACCAAGCCTACTCCCATAGACAAAGGGGGCTTCTGACACAGTGTCTGTACGGCAGCAGAATCTCACTAATTCATTACTGTTTCAAGGAACAGTAATGAAAATCTAAAGTTAAAAACTAGAGTCCAGATGCAATGTGGTGAGTAAGTGCTATGTGATATCCTGAACTGGATCTGAAACAGCAAAAGAACTGTAGTGGAAAAACTGGTGAAATCTGAAGTCTATAGTAATAGTATTGTGCTGATGTTAATGTATGTGTTTTGATAAATCCATGGTTGTATAAGATATTAACACTGGAGGAAGCTGAGCAAATGAACTCTGTACTATTTTTGCAACTTTGTGGTAAGTCCAGAAGTATTTCAGAATAAGTTATGAAAATCAAAGGATGATTGTCCACTGAATTTCACTGGCATTTTTTCCCCTTTCCCTAACTAGCCATGTGATCTTAAGGACATCACTTCATCTCTCTGGACCCTGGTTTTTCAACTGTTTTCAAAAAGCAGAAAGGAGACAAACCAGATCATCTCTAACTTCCCCTTCAAGAATTCCCCTAAAATTCTCAAAAACTCCTAATACATTTACACTGTGATCCAATTTGCAAGGATTTGATTTGCAGTGACCTCATTTACCACCACAGCTCTGGTGTTTAGCACTGATGGCACAGTAGATGCTCCACAAAAGTTTCCTGACACTAAACTGGCTCCTAACTTCTATTTGTAAAGTGAAGTAAAACTGTTACCTTTTTTGCCCAGTTGGCCACTAGAGAGCGAAGTACTCACAAAATTTTCTCCATAGAAAGCAAACTTGTCTTCATCCAGCAGAGGGGAGTGGTCCTTTATATCCCAGGCGCACAATAAAAGTTCTCCTGGTTGCGGAGGGGAGTCACCATCTGTGAACAGTTACCTGCCCATCAGACAGGACCGGCAGCTGGGGTGATCAGTACCATAAGGTTCCAGAACTGACCATGCCACGCTCCTTCACAAAGCCCTTAGCAGCCTCAAAAGTCTAAACTGCCTCGGTGGATCAGAGACTACACCGCAAATAGATGAGCTGCCCCTCACTCCCTCCAAGCAGCGAGTTTGTCTTCTGATCAATTTTGTCCTGTTTTCTGGACAAAAATCTCACTTTTAGAGAGCGAGTTATTGGGGTCAAACGAATGAATGGGGAAACGGACTAAAACCATTACACTTTAAATGAGAAACGGAATTCCCTGGTGGTCCAACGGTTAAGGCTCTGGGATTTCGCTGCAGGGATTCGGGTTCAATCAGGGAACTAAGATCCTGCAAACCACACAGCCAGGCCAAAAAAAAAAAATTTTTTTTTAACAAAGTGAAATGAGAAAGATCATTAGCAGCGCATCTCCCCACCCAGCCCAGGGCCCATCCAGGGCATATCTGAGCAATGGGAAGGGGGCCAGAAAGAACCAAGTGACAAGCAGAGGGGCATCAAGGGACAACTGGAAGAGTAAAGGCACTTGAAGGCTGAAGAGAAAAAAAAAAGGCTGAAAGGGCCCTAAGCCACAGAGCCCTGGGAGTGTGTGTGGCATCCAGCTAAACACAGGTGAAGATGACTTAAAAAGCAGACTCACGTATACATACCTACAGAAATGGATAAACAAGGTCTTACTGTAGAGCAGAGAACTATATTCAGTATCCTATGATAAACCATAATGGAAAAGAAGACTAAAAACAAATTCAGGGACTTCCCGGGAAGGCTAGTGCTTAAGACTTCACCTTCCAGGGCAGGGGGTTCGGTTCAATCCCAGGCTGCGGAACTAAGATCCACATGCCTCAAGGCCAAAAAAAATCAGAACATAAAACAGAAGCAGTATTGTACCAAATTCAATAAAGACTTTAAAATGGTCCACATCAAAAAATGTTACTAAAAAAAAAGAATCTCCAAGTGTATAGAATGTATAAAGATCATAAAACCAAGACATATCTTGATTATGCATATCCAGTTATGCATATCACTGCATATCATGTAACACTGCAATTATGTGAAAATTCAAGAGTCATACTTGTACCAATCATAAGTTTCATGGATCATCCCCACAAAAAAAACAAAGCAGACTCAGCCTGAAATGGCAGACACTGCAGTAACACCCAGGACAGTCAGGTCCTCTCCTCATAGCTGAAAGTGCCACAAAAATGGGCCGATGAATCACATCATAATTTTCTCTTTTCTCTCAGCCAACCTGAACATTTTCCCCTGGGAACTGCAACTTAGTGATTAGAGAAAGCCAAACACTGCTTAAAAGGGAGGGGCAAAAGTCATATACCTATTATAAACCATTGCTACTGGAAATTTCATGAATCTGAAAGGGAAGTTCCATGGAAAGAGTGGCTGGGGAAACCAGGAGCTGTCATACAGCCCCTTACATCCCCAGCCTGGACTTCGCTTCCGGTTTTCACTGAATTTGGTTCCCATAGAGATACCACTATCCAGGCTCCTCAGAGGCAAGGATGCCATGTCCGCTTGTTAAACTCCCTTGCTTTGCAATCAAGCTTGGATTTTTAAAAGGCCTCTATGCAAACCCTGCTTCTTCGTCCCCAGAGCTAAAAGTCTGTAAGAAAATAACAGTAAATCTGGTGGGGGAAGAAAAAGAGAAATTCAGAGTGCAGAAAAGCAAGAAGCATCTCAGGAACCACAGGGCCCTGAACGGAGAAAAGAGCCATCTCCTGGAGAAGCCAAGGGCGGAGGATGCCGCCGAGACGCAGCGCGTGGGGAGCAAGACTGCAGCCTGGAAAGCGGCCTGCGCTCAGCCACCCATCAGGCATCTTGAAAACAGCAAAAGCCGGAGAGCTGGCCGCGATGGAAAGACTCGTTTCTATAAATAAGTCTCTCTAGAGGGGATCAAACAACAAGATCAAAGGTAGGAAATCCGAGCCCTTCCTCACGAACCCACACCGGCTCCCCAGCAGCCCTTTACCTGGTTAAGAGGGAGCCCCCGGTAGCAGGAGCCTGTGGCCAAACCCTGGGACCCCGCGGCCAGTGCAACCGAGGTGGGCGGGGGGGCCGGGGAGGCGTCCCCCCAAGGACAGAGCAGGTGGCTGTGGGGGCGTGGGAAGCAGGCCGTGGGAAAGGCCGGGTGGAGATCCCCCTTGGTGGGGGCCCCACTGCTCAGCACAACCGCAAATCCTGCCCGATGCTCCAGTTCTCGCTGACCACACTGGCCGGGGCTTCTGGCCGCTCCGGAGCACCGTTCCCGCTGCCCTCCTCCGTCCTCCTTTTGGCTTCGATCACCGCCTGGCCCACTCCAGCATCCTCCTACCAGAAACCCTGAAACATTAGCTCAGGCCTTCAATGTCACTGGGCTTCAGCTGGTAAAGAATCCGCCTGCAATGCAGGAGACCTGGATTCGATTCCTGGGTCAGGAAGATCCCCTGGAAAAGGGAAAGGCTACCACTGCAGTATTCTGGCCTGCAGCGTTCCATGAACAGCCTATGGAATTGCAGAGTCGGACACGACTGAGCGACTTGCACTCTCAATGTCACTATGTCACCTCTGGGGGTGGCACAGGCGGCCTTCCTGCTGCCCTGCAACTCTGCTCACCCACCTTGCCCTTGCGGGTCCAGGGTGTCTGCCTCCCCTGGAGACGTGTGGAAGCCATGGGGCAGGGACCCGGATCTGTGTTCCCAGCTCACAGCGAAGGTGGCAGAAGCTTTTGCCGAATGAAGGAGAGAGGAGAGGAGCCGCATTGGGGTCCCCTTGATAGGATGTTGGCTGAAGGAGGTGGACAGTAAGGAGCTGAACTTCTTTACTTAGTGGATTTCTTTTCCTCCCCTGCCTTACTCCTCCTTTCAGTACAACTGACAACTGGATTATTAATTAAGTCTTCCTTTACTAAGAGCAACGGGAGCTTTCCATTGCTACCCTAGGGTATGGTGCCTGCCTGGTAGGTCTCTTCAGTTGTGTCCGGCTCTTTGTGACACTATGGACTGTAGCCCACCAGGCTTCTCTGTCCATGGGATTCTCCAGGCAAGAATACTAGAGTGGGCTGCCATTTCCTTCTCCAGAGGATCTTCCAGACCTAGTGATCGAACCCACCTCTCTTGCAGTTCCTGCATTGGCAGGTGGGTTCTTTACGTCACCTTAGGGATGAAGGAGTCTTAAGTCTGACATCTGAACCCTTCTGAACCCTTCAAACACAGCAGTTTCAAACAAGGACTGGAGGTTTCCTCCTCTTTGGGGAAATAGGGAATTCATTATAGGGGGGTGTGGGGGAAGCGGACTGATACCTGGTATCAATTAGATACCCACAAAGGGGAAAGCAGTTGTATCTGACCTCCAGGGAAGTGCTTAGGGATGGTCCAAGGAATAAACTCCAGGTCAGAGAAAACCTCAAGCTGAGATCTCCATCACAGCTGATACATTTTGACTGCTACAAAATAGTCCATGTTTGAGTATCCATGATCTGTTTCGCCATTCCTCTGTTGTTTGAGGGTTTTTTTTTTTGCCACGCCAATCAAGGCGCTTGGGATCCTAGTTCCCCCCCAGTGATTGACACAGGGCCTCGGCAGTGAGACCAGAGTCCTAACCACTGGAGAGCCAGGGAGCTCCCAGGGACTACTGTAGGATGTGCACGCTTAAGTCGCTTCCTGTACACAGGTTTTCTCCACATCCTCACTAATATTTACTCGCTAATACTTGTTTTTTTATGACAGCCTTTCTGACAGGTGTGAGGTGATACATCATTATGGGTTGTTTTGTTTGTTTGTTTGTTTAGTGAGTGAAATCGCTCAGTGTGTCCAACTCTTTGCGACCCTGGGGTATGTAGCCCGCCAGGCTCCTCCATCTATGGGATTCTCCAGGCAAGAATACTGGAGTGGGTTGCCGTTTCCTTCTCCAGGGGATCTTCCCAACCCAGGGATCGAACCCTTGTCTCCTGTGTCTCCTGCATTGCCGAAAGATTCTTTACCCACTGGGCCACCTGGGAAGCCCCATAGTTTTGCATAGCTGGATTTTATTCATTTTCACTGCTATATAATGTTCTGTTCTACCATAGATTGCTTAGCCATTGTCCTGTTGATGGACACTGAGTTTTTTCCAGTTCACTTGCTCCGACCTCTGACAAGTAATGCTGCTCTGAACATTCCCTTACTTGTCTCTCCAGAGCCCATGGTCAAGTATTTCTCTGGGAACACACCTAGGATAGGAATTACTGGATCAAGTTAATGTTCAGTGTTAAAACATAACACTAAGCTGTTTTCCAAAGTAGTTATAGCAATTTACACTCCCATTACTAGCAGTTTTTATTTCAACTCAGTGTCTTTTAGGCCAAATACTCTTTTTTATTTTAGATTTCTACTAATGTTCATAGCTATCTTGGAGAGTCATGAGGTTCTTGAACACAAAGCATCACATTGTGGTTCTTAGTCAGAAGAATCCTCCGAGGCACAAATCCTTTATTGTCCAAAGTCTAGATTTAGGTCATGGTGGTTTGGATTAGACCCATGAGTCCTAGGACAAGGGCAGAGAGGTTGCTAACTGAAGAAGTCTGCTGGAAAACTCCCCAGGCTATGCTTACGGCAGCCGTTTTAGGTTAGCAACCCCCCTGCCATAGTGCGGGGTTTTCCAGTATTGGGAGAGTACTTTGCATGACCGGCTGCTTTTAAAATCTCCTGCTATTTGTAGCTCTGTGCTCTCACCTCCCATGGTTACTTACAACCTTCTATTTAAATCAACCACTCTTAGCATCTTGAATTACTACTCTCTTCTTAAAGGCTATAAAAACACTGGCACTCTGATTTGGTATTCCTAATTCTGGGCATTTATACTAAAAATGGTGACAAGAGAAAGAATTCCTATTGGTAAAGATGTTGATAGCATCGTTTGTTTGTAAGAGTGATTTTTTAAATTGGAAAATTTAATGTTCAACAATAGGGAACATATAGTGTAAATTGTGGCATATCCAACTCAGTGGTACAAAGCAAAACAGAGACTTTTTTTTCTTCCCTGAACCATTTGAAATTAAGTTGCAGAAAGCTTGACTTTTCACCCACAAATACTTTAGGGATTATTTCTTAAGAACAGAAGGCTCTCTTAGGTAACCACCCTGCAATGATCAAGTTCAGAAAATTAACATAGATCCAATGCTAACATCTACGACCAAGTCCATATTCACATTTTGCCAATTGTTCCAATAACATCCTTTATGCAATATTTTTCCCACTTCAAAGTTACACCTTTTCCTGGAGTTGTCATGTCTCTGTATTCCTATTTACTCTGGAACAGTTTCCTAATCTTTGTCTTTCATGACTTAGACTCTTTATTTTTTGGACTAAGCCAGGTCTTAATTGCAGTATGTGGGATCTAGTTCCCTGACCAAGGATCAAACCCAAGCCCCCCTCATCGGGAGCATGGAGTCTTAACCATTGGACCACCAGGGAAGTCCCACAACGTAAGCATTTTTTTAAAAAAGTCAGGCCCCTGGAGAAGGAAAGGGCAACCCACTCCAGTATTCTAGCCTGGAAAATCCCATGGACGGAGGAGCCTGGGGCTACAGTCCCCAGAGTCCCAAGAGTCAGACACAACTTTGTGGAAGTTTCTTTGACGGTGGTTTCCCATTTAACTAATGGAAATATCTCTGGAAGTTTCATGAATGAATTAAGGGTATGTGAGAGGAAAGGTACTCTGGTCTGTGGTCAAGTCAATGCAGTATTTCTTCCCTAGCCTTTTTGTTCCTTTGCTTTCCAACTTTCTTCCCCCCCAGCCTTTCCTTCGTGTGCTTCCGATACCATGCATCTCTTCCCACTTATAAACAGTTTAAGGAAATATTTTCCCAGGTGTTCAAATAAATTCTAGTGATTACTCTTCAAAAAAAAAAAAAAATCAGGCCCATTATTTTGTAGTCTGTCCTTCAATTTTAGTTCGTCTGATGTTACCCCATGATGCTTCCCTAGTAGCTCAGATGGTCAAGCATCTGCCTTCAATGCAGGAGAACCAGGTTCGATCCCTGGGTCGGAAAGATCCCCTGGAGAAGAAAATGGCAACCCACTCCAGTATTCTTGCCTGGAGAATTCCAGGGACAGAGGAGCCTGGCAGGCTACAGACCATGGGGTCGCAAAGAGTCGGACACGACTGAGTGACTAACACACACATACCCCGTGATCCAAGTCAAGGTGTGCATTTTTGGCACTTTTTTTTATGTCATTCTCTGTGGTGCTGATTTTGATCACATGGTTATGGTGGTATTTGCCAAATTTTCCCACTATAAAGCTTCCCTTTTTCCCTTTGTGATTATTAAATAATCTGTGGAGTGATCCTTTGAGACTGGGTAATATATATTTTTTTATACTGGAGACTGGCGGGTTACAGTCCATGGAGTCACAAAGGGTCAGACATGACTGACTGACTAACACTTTCACTTTCACTGAGTGAGCTACTTCTCCAAGGAACTTTGGAAAGTGGGATTTAGAACCAAAATATGAACACTAGGAATGCTTAGGGTCATTGGGGCGGTCCTGGTCCCAAGGTTCTTTCAGCAGGCAGATCTGGGAATTGGAGTCCAGTCCAGAGAGCTCTCCCTGGCCGTCCTTCCTCCAGACTTGTACCACTTTCTCCCGTGGTGAGACTCCTCGCTCCCAACAATGCCATGATAGGGCCTAATTTGATTAATCCCAAAATACACAGAAAATTCTTTCAGAATTGCCAGAACAGGCAACTAACTAAGTGAAGTTCAAATTTTCTTTGTATTTTGTCTGCTTGTTTACACACAGAAAGCATATAGTCAAGAGTTTTGTTCAACACAGACAAAAAACAAACTTAAGGTTACCAAAGGGGAAGGGGGATAAACTGGGAGTTTGGGATTAACAAATACACACTCTCTCTTTAGTCGTTAAGTCGGTCTGACTCTCACGACCCCATGGACTGTAGCCTGCCAGGCTCCTCTCTCCATGGGATTCTCCAGGCAAGAATACTGGAGTGGGTTGCCATTTCCTCTTCCACATATACACACTACTATATATAAGATTTGATAAATGGGACTTTCCTGGTGGTCCAGTGTCTAAGCATCTGCCATGCAATGCAGAGGACACAGGTTCAATCTATACGGCCTTGAAGGAAGACCTGGCACGTTCAAGTGCCAGGCACACTCAAGCCAGAAGTCTTAATAGTTAACACACAAGATAATAGATATGGAGTCCAAATCTTGTTACATGAAGTCAGGGAGTTAGTGGTCCTTGAAGAAGAGCATTTATGTGTGTAGCCAAGACAGGAATAAAGGTGCAAGGCCAAAGAAACTTGGTGAAAGGGGACATTATGCTGAAACCTGAGATGAATCATATTTTAGTATAAAGTGAAAGTGGAAGTGTCAGTCGCTCAGTCCTGTCTGGCTTTGCAACCCCATGGGCTGTAGCCTGCCAGTCTCCTCTGTCCATGGAATTTTTCAGGCAAGAATATTGGAGTCAGTTGCCATGACCTTCTCCAGGGGATCTTCCCCACCCAGGATCTAACCGGGTCTCCGGCATTGCAGGCAGATTCTTTGCTGTTTGAGTCACCAGGAAGTTCCCATTTTAGTGTATGTCACCACCATATGACAATCAACCAGTTAGACCATCTAGGGTCAAATAACTAATGATGTAAGCCTTGATATCTACCCAAAAGTGAGGGAAAAGATGGTCTTCTCCCCACTTTTTTTTTTTTTGCAAACATTACCTTTATTTTTTAAAAGCTTTTTGGGAGCAGTTTTATGTTCACAGAAAAATTGAGACAGTACAAAAATTGTTCATACACCCTTCCCCCTCTCCATGCATAGCCTCCCCCGCAACTTTTGCTTTGATTATACAAATGTAGCCCTCTTTGTTCTTGGGGCTCACACAAGCGTCCTATGCTAATAAACTAACTTTCTTCATCTCTTTGCCTCATGCTGAAATCTTTCCAACAGGGAACAAAAGAACGTAAGAGATTCAGTAAGTCCTGACACCAGGCCAGTCAGTCAGTCAGTTCAGTAGCTCAGTCGTGCCCGACTCTTTGTGACCCCATAGACTGCAGCATGCCAGGCCTCCCTGTCCATCCCCAATTCTTCCATTTCCATGAAATGACAGTGGGTTCCAGTCTCGTCTTCTACCAGGGATTAACAAAGGTCCGTCTAGTCAAAGCTATGGTTTTTCCAGTAGTCATGTATGGATGTGAGAGTTGGACTATAAAGAAAGCTGAGCACCGAAGAATTGATGCTTTTGAAATGTGGTGTTGGAGAAAACTCTTTAGAGTCCCTTGGACTGCAAGGAGATCCAACCAGTCCATCCTAAAAGAAATCAATCCTGAATATTCATTGCAAGGACTGATGCTGAAGCTCAAACTCCAATATTCTGGCCACCTGATGCGAAGAACTGACTTATTTGAAAAGACCCTGATGCTGGGAAAGATTGAAGTCAGAAGGAGAAGGGGACGACAGAGGATGAGATGGTTAGATGGCATCACCGACGCGATGGACATGAGTTTGAGTAAACTCGGGAGTTGGTGATGGACAGGGAGGCCTGGTGTGCTGCAGTCCACGGGGTCGCAAAGAGTCGACATGACTGAGCGTCTGAACTGAACAGTTGCGATGCGGTTTTTTTTTCCTTGCATCTGGATCTTGGGTCATTAGAAAGCCTCTGCCCACACGCAGGTTACAGAACTCGCCCCCGCTTGCTGGCTGCGGCTGGGCCGGTTCAGTTGCTGACAGGGCTCCGTTGCTGCCCCCAACCCACGAGCCTGGGCCCCAGCCAGGATCCCCCGCCGCGATGAAGGGGGCGGGGCCAGCGTGCGGGCGCCTCGGGCCGCGCGTGCGCACTGACGAGCGGGCCGCGCCAGCCGGGGGTCCGCAGCGGGAGGCGCGCGAGGGACGCGGGGCCCCTGCCCGGCCTTGGCGGAAACTCCGCCCCTCTCGCTGGCTGAGGAGGCTCAGCCGGCTCAACCCCGGTGCGCCCCCGCGACCCCGACCAAAGACGAACGAGGCCCTCGGAGGGGCGGCGACCAGCCTGTCCCACCCGACCGCTGCCATGACCGGTGCGGCGCCCCGGATACTTCTAAGGGGGCAGGCCGGCCGGCTTCTCCGCCCGAGGGCCGCCCGCGTGACCCGCCGCCGCGCGCTGCGCCCCCTCGTGGCCAGGCGGCTGCCGCGCAGGCTGGGCTTGCGGACCCCCGGGGCTTCCGCGGGGCCCCGGGGCGCCTGCGGCGCGGGAGCTGGACCGCGCTCAGTACAGTTCAGCTCAGTCGTGTCCAACTCTTTGCGACCCCATGGACTGCAGCACGCCAGGCCTCCCTGTCCATCACCAACTCCCGGAGCTTGCTCAAACTCATGGCCATTGAGTAGGTGATGCCATCCAACCATCTCATCCTCTGTCGTCCCCTTCTCCTCCCGCCTTCAATCTCCCCCAGCATCAGGGTCTTTTCCAATGAGTCCGTTCTTCGAATCAGCAGACCAGGCTCAGGAGAGACCAAAACAAAAAACAAAAAAAACCCGCGGAAGCTTCTCTTCCAGGAGACGTCTCTCCCCATCGCCTGCCCGCTGTGGGCCTTTTAGCTCTTTAACCCTCCTTCCCGCAGCCCTCCAGTCCGTCAACCCCTTACTCCATCCAGCCTTATAAACCCTCCTCGCAAGATGTTGAGCAAAAATTAGAGGCCCTCCGCTTGCCTCCTCTGGTCTCACCCCGGGCGCACACCGAATATGGATACGTGGGGTCTTTGCTAACATCGACAACCGGTTCTTCGATTTTCTGCCAGCCATATCAGACGCCAGCCGCGAATCCGGGTACCCAGGCGAGGGGCATTTCTGAAGCCCGGCCAGACGAACAGGCCCACAGATTCCCACCATCCAGCTACCCGTTTGATAATTTACTAGAACACAAAAGGCAGCCAAGCGCTGTACTTACTGTTGCCGGTGGGAGGTGCTCAGAAGCAGGAGGTGGGGGACGCAGACGGTCCAAGCCCTCTCCGGGTTGCCCTCCCGGCAGTACTTCCCAAGGGTTTTTATAGAGGTTTCTTGAAGCAGGTCAGGAGAAAGTGCCAGACGTCTTTGGTTGGCTCCTCTTGACCCCCAGCCCCCATCCTAAGCCATTTAGAAGTTGGCCAATTATCACCTCATTAGCATAAACTTTGATAGGCTTGAAAGGGGCTCATTATGAATAACAGAGACGGTCTTATCACAGAGGGAAATTCCAAGGATTTTAGGAGATCAGTGACAGGAATTAGGGACAAAGGCCAAATTTTTATTATTATTATACCTCAAATCCTTAAACCCAATAGATCATGAGAAAAACGTAAGACAAATTCTGTCAAGGTCAGCCATTGGAAGAATTGGAAAACTTCACAGACAAGAGGATCTTAAAGAAATTGTTAAATGTAATGTGGTATCTAGATGGAATCTTGGGATAAAGAAAGAACATCAGGCAAAACAGGAGATCTGAATAAAGTAGGGATTATAGCATTTAAAGAAGGTTCAAACTACTGGGCTTCCCTCCTAGGTCAGTTGGTAAAGAATCCACTTGCGATGCAGGAGAACTGGGTTCGTTCCCTAAAGATAGAGACGGAAACCTAGGAAACTTTGGGAACCCACTGTAAGTTAATGGTCGCTCAAGAATCTATTGGAATGTAGGCTTGTTTAATTATAAAACATAAACAAAACCACAAGATATGCTCCAGGCCATTAGATGGAAGAAATGTCACCACGCTTCTACTAATATGATAATCCTAGTTTGACCTCATACGGTCAGACAAATTAGTTCATTTCAGTCGCTCAGTCGTGTCCGACTCTTTGCGACCACGTGAACCGCAGCACGCCATGCCTCCCTGTCCATCATCAACTCCCGAAGTCTACACAAACCCTGACTGAGTGACTGAACAACAGCAACAATAGAACTGCAGCTTTATAGTGCTTCCAGTTTTTGAGAGTTGGACCATAAAGAAGGCTGAGTGCCAAAGAATTGACCGGAGAGTCTGACCCACCTGTGTGAGCTGACCAGTGGAGACCGCTGAGAAGGTTGCAAACTCTTAGTTTAAAAGGTGACACCCAATCTCACAGACGCCTCGTACTCTTCATCACAGGGAATGGGCAGTGAGCAGGGCAAACGCACTCATTTTTATTTCAAAGGTTTGGGAAACACTGCATTTCCAGGGGCCATAGATCCTAAGGGTTGTCTTCCTTTTTCTCCTTATACTCTCCTTGTTCCTCTCTTCAGTTCAGTTCAGTTCAATCGCTCAGTCGTGTCTGACTCTTTGAGACCCCATGAACCACATCATGCCAGGCCTCCCTGTCCATCACCATCTGCCTGAGTCCACCGAAACCCATGTCCATTGAGTCGGTGATGCCATCCAACCATCTCATCCTCTGTCGTCCCCTTCTCCTCCTGCCCTCAATCTTTCCCAGCATCAGGGTCTTTTCGAGTGAGTCAGCTCTTCACATCAAGTGGCCAAAGGATTGGAGTTTCAGCTTCAATATCAGTCCTTCCAATGAACACCCAGGACTGATTTCCTTTAGGATTGACGGTTGGATCTCCTTGCAGTCCAAGGGACTCTCAAGAGTCTTCTCCAACACCACAGTTCAAAAGCATCAATTCTTTGGCACTCAGCTTTCTTCACAGTCCAACTCTCACATCCATACATGACTACTGGAAATACCATAGCTTTAACTAGATGGACCTTTGTCAGCAATGTAATGCCTCTCCTTTTTAATATGCTATCTAGGTTGGTCATAGCTTTTCTTCCAAGGAACAAGCATCTTTTAATTTCATGGCTGTAGTCACCATCTGTAATGATTTTGGAGCCCAAGAAAATAAAGTCTGTCACTGTTTTCCATTGTTTCTCCATCTATTTGCCATGAAGTGATGGGACTGGATGCCATGATCTTTGTTTTTTGACTGTCAACCTTTAAGCCAGTTTTTTCACTCTCCTCTTTTACTTTCATCAAGAGGCTCTTTAGTTCCTCTTCGCTTTCTGCCATAAGGGTGCTGTCATCTGCATATCTGAGGTTATTGATATTTCTCCTGGCAATCTTAATTCCAGCTTGTCCTTCATCCAGCCCAGCATTTCACATGATGTACTCTTCATAGAAGTTAATAAGCAGGGTGACCATATACAGTATTGACGTATTCCTTTCCTAGTTTTGAATCATCTATATTTATGTCAATTTTTTTTTTCACACAGCACTAGAAAGACGTAGGCAACGTGTAACTATGTGATTCTTTGTCCTCTTATAGACACAATTAAAACAGTGAATCTTAGGGTTTCCCTGGTGGTCCAGTGGTTAAGAATCCACCTTGCAATGCAAGGGACACGGGTTCCCTCCCTGATCTGGGAAGATCCCATATGCCTCAGGGCAACTAAGCCCCTCACCGCAACTACCTAGCCTGTGTTCTAGATAGAGCTCAGGAGCCGCAACTACTGAAGCCTGCGTGCCTGGAGCCTGTGCTCTGCAACAGGAGAAACCACTGCAGTGAGAAGCCCCAGCACCGCAACTAGAGAGAGTAGCCCCAGCTCGCTGCAAGGAGAGAAAAGCCCAAGCAGCAGTGAAGACCCAGCACAGCCCGAAATAAATAAAAAATAAATGAATAAGTCTTTTTTTTTTAATTAGTGAATCTTAGATACAACTATGGAGGACGTATCTGGGACTTCCCTGGTGCTTGAATGGTTGGGACTCAGTACTTCCTCTGCAGGGGGCACTTGATCAGAGAACTAAGATCCTGCAAGCCATGGAGTGAGCCCCCTTCCAAAAGAAAAAGGCTCCATGGAGGATGTGTTCCTTTCCCGGGGCTGCCATAACAAATTAACATCAGCTGGGTGGCCTAGAATAACAGAAGCTTATTCTCTCCCAGCCCTGGAGGCTAGAAGGCTGAGATCAAGGCCCCTGCAGATCTCTTCATCCTGGAGGCGCTCCTGGATTTGGGTGGCTGCACAGTCCTGGGCATTCCTTGCCTTGATGTGTTATCCCAAAATCTGCCTCTGTCTTCACATTTTCTCCCCGTGTCTCCGCTTCAGGCCTCCCTCTGCCTTTCTCTTATAAAGAAACCCATTGCTGGACTTAGTGTTCACTCTAAATCTAATTACATCTGCAAAGACCCTGTTTCTTAGTAAGATCACATTCACAGATGCTGGAGTAAGAAGTTGGACATATCTTTTGGGGCCACTATTTGATCCTCTTTAAGTGGAATACCACCCTATTTTCTTTGGGGATAGCCTGAAGCAAGATCCTATTTTTTTATCACCTGCCACATGTGGATAAAACATTGCTTTCTGTATTCTCTTGCTTTGGATGTTAGGTCAGCATACATAATTAAATTAGACCACTGCTAAGTTTTTCCTTCATTTCCTGCAGAAGGTAACCGTGGTTACAGCTACACACTCTCCAACACCTACTACATTGTTGTAAACACCAGGATATAGTAGTGAACACAAATAGACAGAAGTCTGGCCTTCATGGAGCTGACATCCTACTGGGAGAGGCAGGCAATAAATAAAAGAATTTTTAAATAGTATATTAATATAAAAATATAATATGTATTCTAGAGGAGACATACACCCCAATGTTCACAGAATGCATACTTTATAATTGCCAAGGTATGGAAACAACCTAAGTGTCCATGAATAGATGAATGGATAAAGAAGATGTGGTATGTGTGTATGCTCCCTAAGTCACGTTTGACTCATTGCCACCCCACAAACTGTAGTCCACCAGGCTCCCCTGTCCATGTGATTTTCCCAGCAAGAATACTGGAGTGGGTAGCCATTTCCTTCTCCAGGAGACCTACCTGACCCAAGGGTCAAACTTATAACTTCTGCACTGCATGCAGATTCTTTACCATTGGGCTGCTTGGGAAGCCACGATGGAATATTATTCAGCCATAAAAAATGAAATGTTGCCGTTTGCAGCAATGTGAATGGATTTGGAAGGCATCATGCTAAGTGAAATAAATAAGATGGAGAGACATATACTGTGATGGCAGTTATGTGTGGAATCTTAAAAAAAATACAACAACTAGTGAATAAAACAAAAAAGAAGCAGATTCACATATATATTAAAAAAAAAATAGTGGTTACCAGTGGGGGGAAGGAAATAGGATGAGGAAAAATAGGTGTAAAAGGGGAAAAAAAGGGTTGTTATGGGATTATATGAAATCACGTGTGTGAAACTTCTGAAAATCTTGAAGCACTATAGAATTTTTTAAAAAGAAGCTAATAATAGTATGTTAAATGTGGAACCTAATACAGACAAAAATTAAGCAGGTAAAGAAAGAGGATAGGCAATGCTGAGGGGTGTATGTGTGTCTGTCTGTGAGAAAGAAAGAGAGAGAGAGATGATTTAACCACATGTCCAGAGAATGCATCACCCTCAGGGGACACTTGAGTAAAGTCTTGAAGAAGGTAAGAGTCAGGTTCACCCAGAAGGTGAGTGTGTCTGGGATGTTCCTGGTCTACGAATAATCCAGAGTCCAGGGGCTTTAGAGGGAGGGATGGAAGATTGAGCAGGAGATGAGATCTGAGAGGTAAAGGGTGTGGGGGGAGGCCAATCAGGGTCTTGTGGCCATTGATACGGTCTGGATTTAGTGCAGGGAGTATCTGGGGATGGTTCCAGTGTTCAGACGTCAGTTATCGTGTGCTTGAGCTATGGACGTCCACAGTCATGGAGAGAAGCTTGGTTATGAAATGTTTTCCCCATTCACACCTTGAACACAAATTTCATGTTAATTTTTGTTTTTCAAAAGCAAACTCAAAAAAAAAAAAAAGCAAACTCAAGGAATTCCCTGGTGGTCCAGCGATAAGTCTCTGAGTTTCCCATGCATGGGGCTCGGGTTTGAATCCTGGTAGGGAACTAAGATCCCACATAGGGTTCAGCCACAAATTAAAAAATAATAATAAAAATAAATTTAAAAAAAAGCAAACTCAAAGCTTAAACTGAGAATTCAAAACCAAATACATTTCATCTAGCAATCTCACTTCTGAGTATATACCTGAAATAATTAAAAGCAAGGACTTATGAATGCTGTTCCGGAGAAGGCAATGGCACCCCACTCCAGTACTCTTGCCTGGAGAATCCCAGGGACGGCAGAGCCTGGTGGGCTGCCGTCTATGGGGTCGCACAGAGTCGGACACGACTGAAGCGACTTAGCAGCAGCAGCAGCAGCATGAATGCTGTTCATAGAAGTATCATTCACAGTAGCCAAAAGACAGAAACAACTCAAGCATTCACTGACAGATGAATGGACAAAAGAATAATATTCAATGGAATATTATATGGCCTTGAAAAGGAAGGATATTTCTGACACTTGCTACAACACAGATGAAACTGGAAGACTGTTAAAGAAACAAAATTTGAGTGCACTTTAAAGATCTTCTTGAATTTATTCAAGGATTTGTGAATCAGGCAGCATCCAACCTAGCAGACAAAAAAGAGCTCTGAGGAGCTGTACAAAATGAAAGACTTTTACAGGCAGAAGGGAGCAGGAACAGGGAAGTTAATGGGGCACAAAGCAGATTGGTTGTGGCAGGTCCCTTTCCTTCAGAGGATGGCAGGATCTGTGAGGCAGGTGACCTCACTAGTGCTGAGCAGGTGACTCCTGATTGACTGGTTTAAAAGATTCCATTTCTGGAGGAGGCCAGACTCTAATGGTCTTAGTTTGGCAACATGGGGTTTAGCAGAAGTGACTCCATATGGGGTCTCTTGTGTTGTTTTTAAAAAATTTTTTTTTTCTTTTTTGGTTGGAGCATTTTTGACATCTTTATTGACTTTGTTACAATATTGCTTCTGGTTTTATTTTATTTTTTTTTGTAAAGTGTATGTATTTATTTTGGCCGCCCTGGGTCTTCATTGCTTTTTGAGGGCTTTCTCTAGTTGGGGTGAGTGGGAGCCACTCTGTCTGAGTGCATGGGCTTCTCATTGCAGCGGCTTCTCTTATTGCAGAGTTCAGGCTCCAGGGGCTCCGATTTCAGTAGCTGGAACACGTGGGCTTGGTACCTGTGGTGCCCCTGCTTAATTGTTCCGTGGCATGTGGAATCTTCCTGGAGCAGGGGCTGAACCTGTGTCCCCTGCCCTGGCAGGCAGATTCTTCTTCACTGCACCACCAGGGACGGCTTTGCCTCTGTTTTCTGTTTTGGCTTTTTGGCCCTGAGGCACTGTGGGAGCCTAGCTCCCTCACTAGGGATCGAACCCACACCCGGCACCCCACCCCCTAACCCCTGGCACTGGAAGGCGAAGTCTCAACCACTGCACCATCAGGGAAGCCCTCGTTGTCTTGTGGTTCAGATGGTAAAGAATCTGCGTGCAGTGCGGGAGACCGGAGTTCAGTCCCTGGGTCAGGAAGATCCCCTGGAGGAGGAAATGGCAACCCACTCCAGTATTCTCACCTGGAGAATCCCATGGACAGAGGAGCCTGGTGGGCTACAGTCCATGAGGTCGCAAAGAGTCAGACACGACTGAGCAACTACTATAACAGGATATTATGCAGTGAAATAAGTCACTAAAGGACAAATACATGACCCACTTACATAAAGTACATAGAATGGTCAACTCAGAACAGAAAGGGGGAAATGGAGTTACTGTTTACTGGGTGCAGAGTTTGTTTGGAATGATGAAGAGGTTCTGGAGTTGGATGATGGTGATGGCTGCACAAAAATGTGAATGTATTTAATACCACTGAATACCCTTTTAAAAATGGTTAAAATGGTAATTTTTAATTTTTAGGGACTTCCCTGGTAGTCCAGTAGTTAAGACTCCACACTCCCAGTGCAGAGGGTACGGGTTCGATTCCTGGTTGGGGAACTAAGATCCACCGGAGCAGCCAAAACTAAAAAAAAAAAAAAGTATAATTTAGTTACACTCATCATACCATGATTTCAAAAAATAAAAATTAATTAATTGTAATATATATATATTTATTTCCCATGAAACAAGTTGTTTCTGAAGCTACAAATATATACATTTTTTGTCTCCAAAAATCTGTCAGAAAACATCATCAACAGCACTAACAGCATCTTGTCATTCCTCAATCGTTTCAGAGGAACAGAGGGCTCGGCGGAGTGGGTAACAGGAAATCGATTCTGCCTAAACAGAAGGAAAGGAAATGGTCACTTCCCTGCTTGTCTTCAACACTGTTTATGTAAAAATATTCTGCCCTCTTAGATGTTTTGACTTTTGGTATCCTCCTCCTAGGCAAGCCGGAAACCCTGAGGGTTAACATCTTTACTCTTTGTTTTCAAGGAACAGTTGAAAGTCAACATTTGAAAAAGAATTTTTAATTGAAGAGAGCAGAGCAAAAAACAGAATCTGAGTTTTATTTAGTTCCCAAACCTCCTCTCAGGCGGGAATTTGCATACTTGGTTGAAGTCATACAAATTTTCCCAGTTTATAAACCTCGGGCCTAATTATGTTTAAGATGTCTATATCCTTCATCAAATGCTTCCTCTATCATCAAAATCTTTCCTGGATCCAAAAAAGTTTAAGAGATACTATAACATATTTAGTAACACAAAAGCCCTTTAAATTTTCCCAATTATCTCACCAGCACTGTATTTCTTTCCCAGTATTTTAATTCCTTTACCTGAAAAACTTTTTTAAAAACTTTTTTTCTGTGTTTCCAATGAATTTATTTTCCATTACATTATTTTCATCAAAAGCATGCATAATTTTCGAACTATAGTTTGTATAGTTTGTATACACTCCACCTCATTGAGGGTTAGGGTTAGGGTTAGGGTTAGTATCTGGATAAACTTTTTTTATTTAATTTTTTTAATGAAGTATAGTTGATTTAGAGGCTTCCCCAATGGCTCAAGCAGTAAAGAACCCACCTGCAAAGCAGGAGACACAGGAAACTCAGCTTTGATCCCTGGGTTGGGTTGGGAAGATCCCCTGGAGAAGGAAACGGCAACTCACCCCAGTATTCTTGCCTGGAAAATCCAGTAGACACAAGAGTCTGGCGGGCTATAGTCCATGGGGTCGCAAAAGAGTTGGACATGACTTAGCAATTAAACCACCACATAGTTGATTTATAATGCTCTGTTAGTTTCAAATATACAGCAAAGTGATTCAGTTATACATGGATATATTCTTTTCCATTTATATACTTTTTATAGTTCCCTATGCTGTACAATAAGTCCTTGCTGGTTATTTATTTTATATATAGTTATGTGTTTATGTTAATCCCAACCTCCTAATTTATCCCTCCCCTCCTCTTTCCCTTGGTAACCATCAGTTTGTTTTCTGTGTTTGTGGTTCTATTTCTGTTTTGTATATAACTTTATTTGTATCATTTTTTTTTAGATTCCAAATACGAGTGATATCATATGAGATTTATCTTTGACTTACTTCATTTAGTATGATAATCTCTAGGTCCATCCGTGTTGCTGCAAATGGCATTATTTTGTTCTTTTTTATAGCTGAGTGATAGTCCATCGTCTATGTGTACCGCATTTTGTTTACCCATTTGTCTGTCAGTGGACATTCAGGTTGCTTCCAGGTCTTGGCTATCATAAATACAGCTGCAATGAACATTGGGGTGTGTGTATCTTTTCGAATTATGGCTTTCTCTAGTCTACATAAACTTCTTGGAACTCTTGTAAAAAGAATACTTGCCTAGGGCTTCCCTGGTGGCTCAGTGGTAAGAATCCTCTTGGCAATGCAGGGGACACAGGTTCGATCTCTGGCCCAAGAAGACCCCACATGCCACAGAGCAACCAAGCCCATGCACCACCACTATTGAGCCTGTGCTCTGGAGCCCAGGAGCCCCAACCTCTGAGCCCATGCACTGCAACTACTGAAGCCTCTGCACCCCTAGAGCCCTGGCTCCACAACAAGAGGAGTTACCGAAATGAGAAGCCCCCCAAATGAGAAGCCCACAGACCACAGCTAGAGAGAAGGCCTCGCAGCAACGGACAGCCAGAACACCCAAAGTAAATAAATACATAAAATAAAATTATATGAAAAAAGAATACTTGCCTATTGTGCCCATGTATTCATTCATTCAATATTGATGTCACTACAAACTGATATTATTTATTGTACATTTTGGCTTATAACCTAATACTGCTTTATTTTGTTGTTCAAATTGTTCCAGCCTTGGCCACTGGGCTCTTGCAGGTGCTGGGCAGAAAGAAAAACAAAACAAAAAAGACAAAACTTAGTGGGGACGAGGTTAAATTCAGAGTTTGAGATTAACAGATACACGCTGCTGTATATACAGTAGATGAGCAACAAAGACCTACTGTATAACACAGGGAAATATTCTCAATATTTTGCAATAATGTGGAAAGGAAAAGAATCTGAAAAATAATGTATATTATATGTATAACTAAATCACATTGCTCTACATTTGAAACTAACACAACATTGTAAATCAACTATAATCCAATTAAAAAAAAAAAACTGAGTATCTAGTGTGTACAGGTGCTGTCTTGGGTCCATTTGCCCTTTAAATTTATTTTTTTGGCATTTGGTTTCCGAAATCCGCGTACCCAACAAAACCAAGAGTTCTAATCTCTTACCAGATGGTGACTTTACACCAGTTATCTAACCTCTCTCAACTTTAGTTTCTTAATCTGTAAAATGGGAATCATGCCTGTTTGCAGGGTTGGGGTGAAGATTAAATAAAATGTGTAACTTATAAAATTAATACATGCTCCACAAAAGGACAAATGATTCCCATTATACAAGCTGGGAATAATCACATCCATAGAGACAGAATGGTGGTTACCACGGCTGGGAGGAAGGAGGAATGGGAAGTTAGTGTTTTATGAGTACAGAGTTTCTGTTCACGACAGTGAAAACATTCTGGGGACGGATGGTGGTGATGGCTGCACAGCAGTGTGTGTCTATCTAGTGCCACCGAATTATATTTGAAAATGCTTAAACTGGTAAATTTTATGTTATGTATAGCTTAGCATAGAGTCAAAGCTATGGTTTTTCCCGTAGTCATGTATGGATGTGAGAGCTGGATCATAAAGAAGGCTGAGTACCAAAGAATTGATGCTTTTGAACTGTGGTGTTGGAGAGGACTCTTGAGAGTCCCTTGGACTGCAAGGAGATCCAGCCAGTCCATCCTAAAGGAGATCAGTCCTGAATATTCATTGGAAGGACTGATCCTGAAGCTGAAGGTCCAATAATTTAACCATCTAATTCAAAGAGCTGACTCATTAGAAAAGACCCTGATGCTGGGAAAGATTGAAGGCAGGAGGAGAAGGGGACGACAGAGGATGAGATGGTTGGAGGGTATCACTAACTCAGTGGTCATAAATTTGAGCAAACTCTGGGAGATAGTGAAGGACAGGGAAGCCTGGTGAGCTGTGGTCCAAGGGGTCACAAAGAGTTGGACCTGACTTAATGACCAAACAACAACATATTTTACCACATACACAGAAGTAATAAAGTCTCATTGTGGAAAACTTAGAAAACATTTAAAAAGTTTAAAATTCTTAGTAATGTCAGTACTCAGTGGCCACATCTATTCTGTCATTTATACCTTCCCTTTATAAAATCTTTCTGTGTTGGTAGGTTGTCTGCCCCCTCCTTTAATCAGGTTTCATTATTGTCATAACCGGTTGCTCTTGAGAAAAGAACATGTGGAAATGTTACTGAAAGGTATGCGTGTGTGTGGCGGGTGGGGGGGTGGGGGCAGTCAGGCTGCTCGCCCCTCAAAAGCCAGTGAACAGGCCAGGCTGGTGGAAAGGAAGATTTGCTTCATTTCAGATGCCGGCAACTGGGGCAGTGGGAGGGGAGCGGACATCTGTCCAAAGGCTGACTCTCCCCGCTTCCCCAGGCAGGAGGTGAGAGCTTTTATAAACAGAGCGGGGAGGGGGCTACATGCAGAAACAGCATAGTCATCTCTAACGGTCATCTTCAAATCGGTCATCAGTGGTCTGTCTTCATCTTGTTTTAGGTTCAGTTACTCTTCATTTCCAGGGTCCATTTGTTCCCATTTCTTTGTGATCAGTTCTCAGAATCGTGGCAGCTCGTATCCTGGGTACCGTCTGGTCATCATGTAGTTAACTTCTCCACCTCGTGTTTCAGTATCTATATGACAGCTCACAGGATATGGCTCAGAATATTATCTATAGTCCTTGAGAAGGAACTAAAAGTCCTTGACTGTGCTTAATGACTACATTATTATCATTTAGTCTCCTTTGACTGTTTTCCTTTGTTTCAGCATTTTCTCTCTTCTCTGATTAAACTTATTATTTGACTTAAGTCTTCCACAGGCAAAATGCAGGCAGAGGACATGGCAAGGGAGAAAGAACCATAGGGTCCTGCTCCGTTTCAGAAACATTTTAATCTCTGAAGTTCTTTGATTTAAAAAAAAAAAAATCCATTACTGTAAGTCAGGGGGCTTCCCTGGTGGCTCAAATGGTTAAGAATCGGACTTCAGTGCAGGAGACCTGGGTTCCATCCCTGGGTCGGGAAGATCCCCTGGAGAAGGAAAAGGCAACCCACTCCAGTATTCTTGCCTGGAGAATCCCATGGACAGAGGAACTTGGTGGACTCCAGTCCATGGGATCGCAAAGCGTCGGACAGGACTAAGCGACTAACTTTCACTTTTTTCACTTTCACTGCAAGCCTCAGAATAGAGGCTGGCATTCTCAGAGGCGGCGGGGATGGGGCGTCTGTAAGCGAGGGGCCTGAGTCCAGGCTGGCCGCCTTCAGGTTCTGTCGCGGGGCCCTGCTGATCAAACAGCACTCCTGTCCCGGCGCTGGGGACGGCGACAGCCAAGCCCGGCCGGTGTTCCCAGGGCTCCCGCACCTTCCCAGCTCATCGAGGCGCTTTCTGCCGGGCCTGGGGCTACCCCGAGGAACATCGCAGCCAGTTCAGTTCAGTCGCTCAGTGGTGTCTGACTCTTTGCGACCCCATGGACTGCAGCACGCCAGGCCTCCCTGTCCCTCACCAACTCCCGGAGTTTACTCAAACTCAAGTGCATTGAGTGGATGATGTCATCCAGCCATCTCATCCTCTGTCGTCCCCTTCTCCTCCTGCCTTCAATCTCTCCCAGCATCAGGGTCTTTTCAAATGAGTCAGTTCTTCGCATCAGGTGGCCAAAGTATTGGAGCTTCAGCTTCAACATCAGTCCTTCCAGTAATTATCAGGACGGATTTCCCCTAGGCTTCCCTTGTGGCTCAGCTGGAAAATCGCACCCACTCCCAGAAAAAGCCATCTCCCGTCCCAAGGTCCCCATCGGTGAGAAGGGTGCGCACGTCCCGAGAGATCTGTCGGCCGCCTTCCACCGCCGGGAAGCGAAGCTGCAGCCCCAGCGCCAGTTTCCGCATCCCGGTCGGTGGGTCCCCGGCGCCCGCGGTCCAGCCCGGAAGGCAGGGCGGGTCCACAGGCTTCTGTAACCGCTCCCTCTGCCCCCGCCCCGAACCCCGCGGCCGCTTTTAACAGCGGTGGACGTGAGATTTTTTTCCGCCAATCTGGAGATCCAGATGCCGGCGCAGGAACCAAAACCCGAGGGCCGCGGAGACGCCAGAAGGGCGAGAAGCCAGGGATCCCGCCTGTCCAGCCCCGGGAGCGGGGAGACCCCTGGGCGAAGACCCCCGTGCCCACCACGTGCCCCCCTCCTGCCCCCCTCTCCAGGCGTCCCGGGTCACTTCCCGCCGTCCGCTCCCCAGCTTCCTCGCCCCTGCCCCTGGCGGCCCTCCCGGGATTCCCTTTGTGCCCCGCCCCCCACGCCCTTGCCCCCAGGGCGTCCCGAGTCGGCTCCTGGGCCTGATCCCCCGCCCCCCAGGACCTTCGCCCGTCCCCTCCTGGAGTTTCTCCGGTGCGCTCCCCACCCTCTCCCGAGTCTCCGTGTCCCCTCCCCGTCCCGCCCCCGTTTTTAAACCTGGCGCCGAGCGCGCGGGTCGGGGAGCGCCTTCGCCCGAGCGGTTAAAGGCGCGGCCGATCGCGGGCGCCGCGTCTTCCGAGGGCACCATGAGACCCGAGGCGGCGGCCGGAGCCCCGGAGGCGCGGGGACGCGTCTGTCACTGCGCCGGGGACGGTCCCCGGGGACCACCGGCGCCGCGCGGGCCCGAGAGGTGAGGGCGTCCCCGCGGCGCGTGGGTGCGGGCTGGGCAAGCAGGATGCGCTGATCGCGGGGACCAGGCGGAACCCTGGAGCCCGACGGCGACGCCCCGCAAGTTCCTAGGCGTGAGACAGAGACGCAGAATCTTCTCGGCTCCTGAGGTCCGTTCCCAAGTTGGGGGCCCCGGAGGTGACTGGCAGTGGACCAAAGCTTCCGTTTCTAGATCTGGAACCCGCCGGGCTGGCCGCTCACCGATCCCTGCGGGGGGGGGTCGCGTCCTGTTGTCCGTCACATCCTCGGTGATGTTCTTTGTTTGCCCGGTGCTTGGGGTTCAGCGTTCGCTGTCCGAGGGGGCGGGGAACCAGCCCCTTTTAAGGTAGTCAAAGTAAAATCAAATTAGCAGGGGAGGTGGGGAAGGGGCTGGGTGGCCAGACGGTCAGAGAGGAGAAACTCAGTCCCGGTTTTTTTGCCTGGTAAAACTGCAGATTCTGAGTCTCTGGAGTCCTGATCTTTCAGTAGTCAGGGAGATGAGGTTGAAATGAATGAGCGACAAAGCAGGCAGCTACAGTGGGGAGTCTGAACTGAAGGATCCAGCCAGTCTGGGAGAGAAATTTCTCAACTAATGTGTATAAGATTTGGGAGTTCTCAAAGTCGGGTGAAGGTAGAGAACTGAAATGTGGCAGGAGAAACAAACACACACACACACACAGCACTGGCTTAATGCACAAACTGAAAACTTGAAAGAACATTCTGGTGTGTCCAGTGACATTTAGGCAGAGATTAGAAATGATTACAATGATAACTCTTATGATCCAGTTTTACAAGCAGAAAATGCTGTGGTTCACCCTTGGTCCCTGTCCTTCCAGCCAAACTCCATGGAGACCTTGGACGCTGACCTCTCAGGAAGCTGAGCCCACCAGAACTGGAAGTGAGGTAAGGTTAAGTGTATGGGCTTTGTAGATACCAACCGGTTCAGCCAGGAAGCGGCACCCTCTCTACAATAAAGGGACCAGGAAAGGCCTCCTCGGCCAGTCTCTCCCTCCTTCATCTAACACAGAAATGCCCTGGGGTCTGGGAGTGGGCTCCTGGCCGGCCAGGTGTTGATGGGATCTGACTCAGACATGGATTGGCTCTGGCTTGCTTCTCGTTTCTTGAAAAGCAAAGCCATGATGGCAGAACTGTTTCAAGGACATCATAAAAGATTTCTTCCATGTTGTGTTTTTTTTTTTTTCCCCTGGTAACACAGCAGGTAGAGGGGGAGAGAAGGCCTTGGTCCCCCTCGAATTAGAGAAAAGATGAGCATGGGCTCAAAAGATTAGCACTAGGCTGGTGCCATAGTGCAAATATGGGCAGAGCTTTGTCTGGAGGCCCCAGAAGGTGCAGTGAAAAGTTTCCACCTGCCGTCTGACTCTCTGAAACTCTCTGGGCCCTGTCTGCAAATGCTCCTAAGTCATGCTTTCTGAGCAAACACACTCCAACTGAGGGCTTTGGGGGGCAAGATTAATCGCCACCACTATTCTTTTGTCTCCTGCATTGGTAACTAAAGTGCTTTATCCTTACCGGAGTAATGACTTGCTTTCATAGAATTCACCTGTCCTTTGTTATATTTTAAAGTATAAATTGATGACTTTTAAAGTGCCAGAGTTAATCAGGCTAGGAAGGACCATTAGGTAACACTTGTGGCAGAGTGTGCAGTTATTTTTAGTCTGATAAGAAACTCAGGTTCAGACTACTCTGGCATTTTGATTTTTAGACTCCTTTATTAAATTAGTCTGAATAATGGGAGTTTTAATTCAGTTACTATTTAAAGAGTGAAGCAAATCAAATCTATATTAAATGAATGAGAAATATAATTTTTTCTTAGCGCAAATTATTCTTACTTGCAATAACTAAATAATGGGAAGTAATTACTTCTTTTGCATTCAAACTTAAGTTCTTAAGCATAAGATTTTAAAAAGTGCTTGGGAGAAAAAATGATGCAATTTTCTTTTAAATGAAAAGTATGTGCCGTCTATCAGTTGTTCGCAAGAATAAAAATACAGCACACTTTTCTAGTGTAAGGTAGTCTTGTTTTCTATTATGATGAGAAGGCCGTTGGTGAGAAAAATGAAGATTACTTGCAGAAAAATGTTAAGCTATAGCAGCTTTCTATGGATCATCCACAAGGCACAATGAAGTTGTGTCCATGGATTTTTTTGAGGGGTAGTGGGGTGGGGTGGAGAGTGGGTGTTCGAGCGAGCTGCAGAGCTCAACTGCCCGGCTCCCCGCTGGCCAGCTCTTTGCAGGGCCCGATTGGCCGGGCAGAGAGGTCAGTGACAAATGATCCCCGTACCGCTCTGGGTTCGATCGCCGGCCAGGTGAGCGCAACCAGGAGCGGCGAGGGCCGGCTTCTTGCTCAGCAGCGCCCCCTCCCGACAAAGCAGGAGAATTGTTCGGCTCCTGAGCTTTGTTGTGTTTCTTTTTTTTTAACTTTTTATTTTTATTTTATTGTTATTATTATTGGCTGCTCTGGGTCTTTGTTGTTTTGGCGCAGTCTTTCTCTAGTTGAGGCCAGCGGGGACTACTCTTTGCTGTGGTGCACGGGCCTTCTCACTGCGGTGACGCCTCTTGTTGCAGAGCCCAGCTGTGGGCACGTGGGCACGTGGGCTCGGTTAGTTGCAGTTCGCCGGCTCTAGAGCCGGGTAGTTTTGGCGTAAGGGCTTAGTTGTTCTGCAGCATATGGTATCATCCCGGACCCGGGACTGAACGATGCTCCCTGTCTTGCAAGGCGTATTCTTAACCACTGGAAGCCCTGATGTGTATTTCCTGAGAAATGTCATTGGCCTGGGACGGTAGGGGTGGGGGTGGAGGGGACTGCTGCTAGTGACCCGAACTGCAGGTCAGCAGACCAAAATTAGAATACAATCTAAAGTCAAGGGAAAGTCTCAAAACCCTGAGCATCGGGGGTCACCCTCCCCCACTTGATTTCCCTTTCATGGCTTGGACACGACTGAGCCACTGAACAACAGCAATAATCACAAAAGAGTTTGACGCAGACGTGATTTCCTGGAACCCTCTCAAACAGTGAACTTCATTATGGAACAGATTTTGCTCCAAAGACCCTCATTATTTCTCTTAGCTCAACATGGCATATTATTAAAATAAGGCTGATAAAATGTCAAGGAGGCTTATGATTTCAGGTCTTCCTGTTAAGATCTTTGTTTTGTTTGTTTCCTGGTTTTTGTTTGTTTTGTTTTAGCGGAGTGGCTTGAAGGGATCTTTGTTCCTTGAACAGGGACTGAACCCAAGCCCATGGAAGCAAAAGCGTGGAGCCCTAACCCTTGGACTACCCAGGGAATAACCACGTTTAAGTTTTTAACTCAGTCTTAATTATGTGTTCTGTCTGGTGTAAGATAAGGGCCCAGTTTGCACGTGGTTATTCAGTTTTCTCAACACCATTTATTGAAAAGATTGTCCTTTGCCCATTATATATTTTTGGCCCCCTTGTTATAAATTAATTGATGACATATGCATGAATTTATTTCTGAGTTTTCTAATCTGTTCCATTGATCTATGTGTCTGTATTTAAGCCAATAGCTCTTTGGTGTTGTTTTGATTACTGTTTTTGATTTTGATTGATTATACTGTTTTGATTACTATAGCTTTGTAATATACTAATAGTTTGAAATCAAGAAGTGTGATGTCTCAAGCTTGTCATCCTTTCTTAAGATTGCTTTGGCTGTTGAGGGCCTGCACTAAGTGGTCTCGTACCTTTCAAATGCTATGCGTGTCCTTGGGAATCTATCTTTCTCTTCCCTTTTGGTTGGTGTTGCATGCATGCTAAGTCACTTCATTTGTGTCTTGACTCTGTGCGATCTTGTGGAGTGGAGCCCACCAGGGTCTTCTGTTCAAGGGATTCTCCAGGCAAGAATACTGGAGTGGGTTGTCGTGCCTTCCTGCAAGGGATCTTGCCAACCCAAGGATCAAGCCCATGTCTCTTATGTCTCATGCATTGGCAGGTGGGTTTTTTTTTTTTTTTACCACTAATGCCACCTGGGAAGCCCCCTGGTTGGTATTACTTGAGTTCAAATCTCTGTCATCTCTTGCCAGAGACCTCCAAGCCCTTACCTCACCAATCTATGCTGTTCGCTGCTTCCAGCAGCCACCGTGATCCTTCAAGTATAGAGCTCACTGTTGAACTCCTAGCTCGGAAATCTTTAATGGTCTTGAATTCAGTCTCCAGAATGAAACCTAGACTCAGTTGTGTGTTTTCAGGGTGTTCAGCATCCGGATTCAACTTCCTGTTGAGCCCTTTTGCCAGTGCAGTTTCTCATTCATTTCACACTGGGCTCTACCTTTCCCCACCTGTGCTGTTTATTTTCCTGACCCCCAGAATCGGATGCTCTGCTCCACCATGGGTGGGACCAGAACTGAATACCCAAGTGCTATTGATGTCTCTGCCAGGCTCCCCATGAATCCTTTCCTGATCCTCTTCCTTGCTTAGAATAGTTAGCATCTTATTGCTTGATGCTTTATACTGTGGTTGTTTGCCTCCACGTGTCTTTCCCCATTAGATTTAAAAATGTGTGAAATGGGGGCCTGTGTCCAACTCATCTTTCCGTCTTGGGACCCCTCACAGTGCTGGGACATTGTGACAACTGTCAAAGGAAGGGGAGCTCATCAATATTCTATTAAGTTGTTTAAATCGTCTCTAAAATTGGAACCGATCCTAACAAGTGCAGGCTGTGCAGACGTGTGTGCTCAGTTGTGTCTGACTCTTTGCAACCCGGTGGACTAGGCTCCCATAGGAGCTCCCACTAGGCTCCATGGGATTTCCCAAGCAAGAATACTGGAGTGGGTTGCCATTTCCTATACCAGGGGATCTTCCTGAGCCACGGATCAAACCCTCATCTCTTGCATCTCCTGAATTGGCAGACGGATTCTTTACCACTGCACCACCTGGGAAGACCCAAGTGCAGGCTGCTGCTGCTGCTGCTAAGTTGCTTCAGTCGTGTCCGACTCTGTGCGACCCCATAGACGGCAGCCCACCAGGCTCCCCCATCCCTGGGATTCTCCAGGCAAGAACACAGGAGTGGGTTGCCACGTCCTTCTCCAATGCATGAAAGTGAAAAGTGAAAGTGAAGACACTCAGTCGTGTCCAACTCTTAGCGACCCCATGGATTGCAGCCCACCAGGCTGCTCCGTCCATGGGATTCTCCAGGCAAGAGTACTGGAGTGGGGTGCCATTGCCTTCTCCGCAAGTGCAGGCTACTTACATTTTATTTTTAAAGGCTTCAGGATGGTGCTTTCAAAGGATTCTTGACTGTGTCTGTGTTTGTATGTGTCTGTCCTTACAGCTTGAGCCTGGGGGTGATCAAGAAACCTTTGGATCGAAGGGGGCCTTTGGGTTTCAGCACCCTGTCAGGTAATATCTAACTTCACCATAGAAATACATCATTCCTTTTAATATAAGCATCAGTACATTTCAGTGTCTTCAAGTGTATACATTTTCAAAAACCGAAAATAATTCAGTGTATTTCCCAACATTATTTGGTTATGATTACTCCAAAGAACTTCAAGAATATTCTGTTGGATATCTGAAATTTATTCATTTATTTATTCACTGTTTCAGCTGCAAGTTAGAATTGGCCTCTTTATATCTATACTTTAAAAAAAATTTATTTATTTATTGTCTGTGCTGGATCTCAGTTGCAGCATGTGGAATCTTTAGTTGCAGCTTGTGGTATTTAGTTACCTTCCCGGGGATCGACCCGGGACCCCTGCTTTGGGAGCTGGGAATCTTAGCTAGGAAAATCCCCTGTGTTGATACTTTTTGTTTATATCTCTCATTATACATTTTGTCATGCGCTTAATTGCATGTGACTTGTATATGTATATATCTGCTGATTCACTTAGATATTTAGGCTCCTTTCTATTTCCTCCCAGGATATAAGTGAATATATTGCCTAGTGCAAAATAGATCTCCTAACTGTGGGTGTGGAGAGAATGAGGGGCTGGATGGATGCTGAACCGTTGGTTGGAACCTCTGCCATCTCAGTGGTTCTGTTGACGGTGATCAGCACCCTCTCCGCTCTAGCCCTCTTACGTTTCATTTTAGGCAAGTGGTTGGTTCTCAGAGTGTCTGTTCCTCTGTGTGCCTCTCTCTGTTTCTCTCAGCCTCGCTCTCTCCAGCTGTCATTTCCTTCATCAAAATAAACCTAGCCTGTGCTGTCACTGTTCGGCAGAGTATTGTTACCCAGGTTAGCCTGGGAGACTAGAGGCTTTAATAAAACCCAAAGATACTTACCTCTGGGGATGAAATTTCGAGCCCCTCAGGCTGATCAAAGAGTGTTTTGGGGATAAAAGACATTCTCCTAGTGTTTCACACCACAGTCTCCAATTCTCATAGAATCACCGCGCAAGTGCTGTGCGAGTCGCTCAGTTGTGTCCGATTCTTTGTGACCCCATGGACTATACAGTCCATGGAACTCTCCAGGCCAGAATACTGGAGTGGGTAGCCTTTCCCTTCTCCAGGGGATCTTCCCAACCCAGGGATCGAACCCAGGTCTCCCGCATTGCAGACAGATTCTTTACCAGCTGAGCTATCGGGGAAGCCCCAGAATCACCGAGGAAGCTTTAAAAATACTAATCCGCGGTGATTCCCCTGGGGATTCTGGAGAAAAGCTCAGTCATGTCTGATTCTTTGTGACCCCCTGGACTGTAGCCCTCCAGGCTCCTCTCTCCATGGGATTTCCCAGGGAGGAATACTGGAGTGGGTTGCCATGCCCTTCTCCAGGGGATCTTCCTGACCCAGGGATCGAACCCGGGCCTCTCACATTGCAGGCATATTCTTTACCTTCCGAGCTACCAGGGAAGCCCCCAAAGAGCAGATTTCGGGATTTTTGTTTGTTCTGGGTCCTGTAGCATGTGGGATCTTAATTCCCCCACCAGGGATCCAAGCAGCGGCCCCCTGCAGTAGAAGCACAGAGTCTTAACATCTGGCTCTCCTGAGGGGTCCTCGGTAGCTCATTTCTGACCTAGAGAGGGGGATTCATCACCAGGTGCCCCCCACCTGCTCAGTTTTATGTCCTGTGCACAGAATAAAAAAAAAAATCCACTCTGCACATTGAAGGCAAAATGAGAGAGGAAGATTGGGCGTTGCTTCTTCTCAAGAAAAGGCTCCTCTAGGTGGGGTTGAAGACTGTCTTCAGGCTGGCTAACGGTGTATTTGTTTCTTTAATCTCAGACTTTACTTGCCCATTTCCAAGCGTCAAGAGTATCTGCAGAGCTCCGGGGAGAAGGTGCTGGCCAGTTTCCCTGTGCAAGCCACCATCCACTTCTACAACGATGAGTCCGAGTCAGAGGAGGAGCTGGAGGAAGACCCCCAGCTCTCCGCCCTGCAGCCGGAGGAGGTGGAAGACGGCTCAGAGGGAAAGGCCAGAGACGGGGCGGCAGACCCGGCACGGCGACCCGGGGCCCTGGATGGGAGGGGTCCACCCCCCGACCCTGACTCCCCCGAGGCTGCTGCCTGCCCCTCACGCATGTAAGTCTGTCTCTCCTGCACCAGCCCACCTCACACGTGCCCTGGGGACAGCCCTGGGGGACAGCTGCCCCAGGACACTTCGAGTTTCCACTGGGAGCACAAGGACTTGGCTGTCTTTGGCCAGCACCCCACCGGCCACCAGGACTCGGCTTTTGCTCATCCTCCTCTGAGTGATTCTTTGCATCTCATTCATAGCTTCGAGAGAGGATTCTAGATCCAAGATGTTTGCATTAACCCAGGTTGTTATCAGGTAGGGCCCGCCTTCAAAGCAGTGTCACTGTGCCGATCAAATGACAAATCATTCCATATCGATTAGCATCCCACCCTCGCCTCTCACTTAACCTGAGACCCCCTCATTTGGCTACGTCCATGTTTGTAAGCAAAGGTCCCAGCGGTCAAAGCTATAGTTTCTCCAGTAGTCATGTATGGATATAAGAATTGGACCGTGAAGAAAATTGAGTGCCGAACAACTGATGCTTTTGAATTCTGGTGCTGGAGAAGTCTCTTGAGAGTCCCTTGGACTGCAAGGAGATCCAACCAGTCCATCCTAAAGGAAATCAGTCCTGAATATTCACTGGAAGGACTGATGCTGAAGCTGAAACTCCAATACTTTGGCTACCTGATGCGAAGAACTGACTCATTGGAAAGGACCCTGATGCTGGGAAAGATAGAAGGCAGGAGGAGAAGGGGACGACAGAGGATGAGATGGTTGGATGGTATCATCGACTCAATGGATGTGAGTTTGGGCAAACTCCAGGAGGTAGTAAAGGACAGGGAAGCCTAGGGTGCTGCAGTTCAGGGGCTTGCAAAGGGTCAGACATGACTGAGCAACTGAACAACAACTTTTATAAAAATGATTTATTGTTCAAGGTTGATGTGGTTGTTTAGGCATTCTGAAAAAAAGTTTATGAAAAACGCGTAAACACACGGAATAATTTCCATAAGAGTAAGAAAAATAAAAGATCAGAATTTGGGGATGGGAGACCATTCTGGATGAAAATGTCTATGATTCTTGTCTAAGGGTTGTGTGTATGAACAGAAGAGCTTACTAGCTCTTCACTGGGGACTGCTGTGGGCTTTTTACTTGAATAACAAAACACTGTTTTCAATCAAAGTTCTTAATGTAATATTATTTTCAGGTTTTTATTTTTTGATGACCAAATGAGTGTATTTGTCAAGGTTTTTTACGAAACTATTTTACATGTGATTGTCTTCCTAGTTTCTACCTGAAATAAATATTTTGAAAGACAAAATCATTTGATAATCACCTTCTCTTTGACGTGTTACATTAAATCAGTGCCTGCTTTAAAGTTTTTAAAAGTTTGTCACGATTTTTCCATGTTTAACTCTTCAAATTATATTTATGTTTTTTAGGAATGCAGAAAAAGTATAAAAATGAAAGTAAAATGGCCTATAAGCTCAATGCCCAAATAAGTCATTAATATTAAACAATAGGAGACACATGCAAATATTCTAACAATGCAAACAGTACTGAAAAGTGTATGTGGTAAAGTAAAAGTCACCTTCTTCTATCTTCCTCTTTCTCTGTCCAAAGGTAGCCAATATCTGTTTTTTTTTTTATTGATCTTTCTCTTGAAAGAAATACTTAAAAATTTTCTTTCCTTTAAATTTTTTCTTTAAAAATATTCTTGTTTTTCTTTAAAAAAAAGTTTTTATTTTAGTTTTATTGTCTTACTTACTGTCTAAATAACCTTTTTCCAATCTTAACAATACCTATGGGGCTTATTTGGTGGGCTTCCCTGCTGGCTCAGTCAGTGAAGACTCTGCCCGCAGTGTGAGAGACCCGGGTTCAGTTCCTGGTTCGGGAAGATCCCCTGGAGGAGGAAGTGGCAACCAACTCCAGAATTCTTGCCTGGAGAATCCCTGGTGGGCTATAGTCCATGGAGTTGCAAGGAGTTGGACACAACTGAGCAACTCTCTCACACACACACACAGGGAGCTTATTTTAGAAAGGATTTAAGATGACTTCCTATTTATCGGGTTTTAACAGAGAAACACCAGAAGTCTTACACTTATTCTCCCTCCCTGTGATGCTTGGGATGGAGCTTAAGTCATCACAGTTGGCTTTGTTTTGCTTTTCTAATAAATCCATTTTACTGAGAGAAAAATCTGGCCCAATCACTTGTTTACCTTGAAGAAATCAAACCCAGCCCTCATGGCACCAAAATTTTAAATGTGCTGCATAGTCAGCTTTCCTTAAATTACTTAGCATATGGCCAGCTGAGTGCAAATATGGAAAATAAAGACCCTGTAGCCACGGCAGTAACGGATGTCACAGGTTCTGTGAGTGCATGAGGGCATTTGTGGCACAGGAGATGGTGATCTTGGGGCTCCTGTGTTCTTGCTGATGACAGTGGTTTGGCTACATAAATACTCAAATCTGAGCGAGTTCCCCACTTTTGATCATGTATCCCTAACATTAAAAAAGCAACTGAGGGGAGGGGGAGATAAATTAGGAGTTTGGAATTAACCTATACACACGATGCTCAGTCGTGTCTGACTCTTTGGGACCCCATGGACTAGCCTGCCAGGCTCCTCTGTCCACAAGATTTCCAGGCCTATTGCCCACAGTCTCTATTTTCCTTCATTTACAAAAAAAAAAAAATCCATTCGATAGTATTTTCTAAAATCTGCATTTCCCCTTCAGTTTATTTCCTGCAATAGCTTGCCTAATAATGATGCAGTTTGTAAATGACCATCTTTCTATCTTTCCTCTGGAATCTTACTCATAAAAGTACCCATCCCCACAATGGTTACACTTAGCCAGGTTTCCATAAAGTGTATTATTTTGAATAAGTAATTTATGCTTGAGGCCAGCTGCCCTGACACATCTCTCTTTTGATGGCTCACAAAAAGTAGCTCCTAATGAATCTTGCAAATACCACAAGCTGAAACATGTTAGAAACATTTTTGAACTTTCACCCAGCTGTACTGCAAACCTCCCACACTGAATAGTTTGTTGTAATATGTGTTTCTCCAAATTTCCACCACATTTTCATTCAGATTTCCAACCCATCTGCTAACAAAAGAATGCATTTCATTTTGTTGCTGTATTGTTTTCTGTTTACTATGTTAACCAGTTTTAAATAGGAAGAAAAAGTATTATCCCAGCGGTGTGTTTCTTTTTGCACTTCTGTGTTAAACAATCTGTACTTAGTTGCTCTGTCATGTCCAACTTTTTGCGACCCCATGGACTGTAGCCTGCCAGGCCCCTCTGTCCATGGGGTTCTCCAGGCAAGAGTACTGGGGTGGGTTGCCATGCCCTCCTCCAGGAAATCTTCCCAACCCAAGGCTCAAACCCAGGTCTCCCGCATTGCAGGCGGATTCTTTACCATCTGGGCCACCAAGGAAGCCCAAGATCTCTTAAACAAGAGATCACAAAACAATCTGCTAAACATTTATCATTAAGTTTGACGAAATTTTGTAAAATACTAGATTGAGAATCCCATGATTTTAAACATATGGTCATTATATCTAAGGTATAAAATATGCTTTGTTTGAGGTTCAGTGGTAATGTTAATTCAATTATTTTTAATTGAGTATAATTGATGCTATGTTAGTTTGAGTGTACACCATAATCAATTATTTTTCTTGAAAATTTCAGTTGTTTTGCTATCTTCTCATCTGATCTTTTTACCTTGATAATGTAGAAAATGAGGTTATGATGAAGGTGTTTTTCAGCCTTGCTATTATCTTGTGGTTTGCTTGTACTTGCATTTCCTGTACTATTTTCAATCCAATTTCTGGGGCAGAAATTGTTTTTTTGTGTGTGTTATAACTCACATATTCTAAAATTTACCCTTTTAAAGTGTGCATCTCACTTTTAGTTTATTTACAAAGTTCCACAACCATCTCCTCTAATTCCAGAATATTTTCATTATCCCCAAAAGGAAACCATTTCCATTGTTAGTCATTCTCATTCCCGCCAACCCTTCCAGTCCCTGACACCTACTAAGCTACTTTCTGTCTCTCTGGGTTTCTTTTTGTTGTTATTGGTTTTTTTTTTTAATTGGAGTGTAATTGATTTACAATGTCGTGTTAGTTTCTGCTGTAGAGCAAAGTGAGTCAGCCACACATGTACATAAATCCACTCTTTTAGATTCTTTTCCCATATAGGTCATTATAGAGGACTGAGTGGAGTTCCCTGTGCTGTAGGGTAGGTCCTTATTAGTCATCTAGGTTACATATAGTATGGATATATTTTTCCAGTGGTCATGTATGGATGTGAGAGCTGGACTATAAAGAAAGCTGAGCACCGAAGAATTGATGCTTTTGAACTGTGGTGTTGGAGAAGACTCTTGAAGAGTCCCTTGGACTGCAAGGAGATCCAGCCAGTCCATCCTAAAGGAGATCAGTCCTGGGTGTTCATTGGAAGGACCAATGTTGAAGCTGAAACTGCAGTACTTTGGCCACCAGATGTGAAGAGCTGACTCATTTGAAAAGACCCTGATGTTGGGAAAGATTGAGGGCGGAAGAAGGGGACCACAGAGGATCAGATGGTTGGATGGCATCACCAACTCAGTGGACATGGGTTTGGGTAGACTCCGGGAGTTGGTGATGGACAGGGAGGCCTGGCGTGCTGCAGTTCATGGGGTCGCAAAGCGTCAGACACAACTGAGTGACTGAACTGAAATGAAGTGTATATATGGGGCTTCCCAGGTGTCACTAGTGGTGAAGAACCCATCTGCCAATGCAGGAGACATAAGAGATGAGGGCTCAATCCCTGGGTCAGGAAGATCCCCTGGAGGAAGGCATGGCAGTATTCTTGCTTGGAGAATCCCATGGACAGAGGAGCCTGGTGGGCTGCAGTCCATAGGGTTGCAAAGAGCGACTGAGTGACTTAGCAGCAGCAGCAGTGTGTCAATCCCAATCTCCCAATCCATCCTTTTTCTCCTCTCCCTCTGGCAACCACAAATTTGCTTTCTACATCTGTGACTCTATCTGTCCTGTAATAAGTTCATTTTTACCATTTTTACAGATTCTACATATAAGTGACATCATACATTTGTCTTTTTCTTCCTGACCTACTTAACTCAGCACTACAATCTCCAGGTCCATCCTTGCTACCACAAATAGCATCATCTTATTCTTTTTCATGGCCAAGTAATAGTCCATTGCACATATGCACCACATCCTCTTTAGAATGTGGAATGCTTCACAGATTTGCATGTCCTCCTTGCCCAGGGGCCATGCTAATCTTTTCTGTATCATTCTGCTTTTAGTATATGTGCTGCTGAAGCAAGCACACTCTGGATTTTTTTTTTATTCTAAATATTTGATGTAAATGGAACCATACACATGTGACCTATGGTGGCTGGCTTCTTTCATGTAGCATAACGTTTACAAGAGTCATCCTGTTGTAGCCTGTGTCAGTACTTGGCCGATAATATTTCATTGTATGGATAGACCACATTTTATTTACCTGTTCATCAGTTGATGGACATTCTGTTGTTGCATTATTTCCCACAGATCCCTTGGCATCTTCCCCTGGGCTGTATGTACAAACCCCTCACCTTAGTTTTACTCTACTGGACTTTAATCCAGCTACCTTGGCACAGGGAAAAAGCATTCTGAATAAGGAAATAAGCAAAACCTTTTTTGCAAATTTCTGCAGTTGGCCGAGCTCCTGCCATGCCAACTGCCCCTTCCCCTTTTCAGTACCTGACTCAAGTCACATGACTTAGGGTGCATTTTCAGTAGAACTGTCTTCATGCAGGAGAACTGAATATTTGTTATCACGGAAATCTACGAAGAAGTAAAATCTGTACTACCAAAGCCTGTAGGCCCAGGGGATTTACTTTTCAGGACTTGGTAGTAAATTCTAGTGGGCATCATACAAAAAAATTGGAGACTTTATTTTAGGTAGATTTTAAATAGAGGCATGAAACTGCTTTCTGAAATTACATAAAAGATTATCATTTCTCTTTATATTCCAGAGGTCTATTTGATGAGCACAATTTTTTAGAGGAAATTTCATAACAATTTTATTATAAGTATTACATTAATAAATAAAAGCATCCCTTCTTACCCCTCGCCTCATTTTTCTGTTTTTTGGCTATGCTACATGGCTAATGGGATCTTAGTTCCCCAATGAGATCCCCAGCCACCTCGGTGAAAGCACAGAGTCCTAACCACTGGGATGCCAGGGAATTCCTTCCCTTCCCTTGGTTAAAAAAAAAAAATCAAGCTAACTTTTTAATGTAATTATTATTATTTTTTTTTTGCCAAGTGGGCATGCAGGATCTTAGTTCCTAGACCAAGGATCAAACCTGAACCCCCTGCAGTAGAAACATGAAGTTGAAATCACCAGGGAAGCCCCAACGTAAACTTTCTATTGAAAATAATACACCTTGGAAGGAAAGTTACGACCAACCTAGACAGCATATTAAAAAGCAGAGACATTACTCTGTCAACAAAAGTCCATCTAGTCAAGGCTATGGTTTTTCCAGTGGTCATGTACGGATGTGAGAGTTGGACTATAAAGAAAGCTGAGAGCCAAAGAATTGATGCTTTTGAACTGTGGTGTTGGAGAAGACTCTTGAGAGTCCCTTGGACTGCAAGGAGATCCAACCAGTCCATCCTAAAGGAGATCAGTCCTGAGTGTTTATTGGAAGGACTGATGTTGAAGCTGAAACTCCAATACTTTGGCCACCTGAGGCGAAGAGCTGACTCATTTGAAAACACCATGATGCTGGGAAAGATTGAGGGCAGGAGGAAAAGGGGATGACAGAGGATGAGATGGTTGGATGGCATCACCGACTCAATGGACATGGGTTTGGGTAGACTCCGGCAGTTGGTGATGGACAGGGAGGCCTGGCGTGCTGTGGTTCATGGGGTCGCAAAGAGTCGGACACAACTGAGCGACTGTACTGAACTGAACTGAAGAACTTCTAATAACATAAACTTGATATGTTTTTGCAAAGTTAATATGCTCATGAAAACAGCATCCCAATAAAAATAACAGAACCCCAGGACAGCCCTTGTGATTGCTCCTGGTCCCCACCACCTCCAGCACTTATGGATTCCACTTGCCTGGTTCTGAACTTGTGATCAGTGGACTCACATGTGGGCTCTTTTTTATCTGGCTTCTCACCTTAGCATTGCATTGTGACTTCATTCAGAGTGTTGCAGTTGTAGATGGCTATTTCTCAGTGCTGAGGAAGACCCCCACTGTGTGAGGAAAGCACTATTTCTTCATCCCTTCTCCTGCTGATGAGTCCTGGCTCACTTTCTAGTTTGGCGCTATTAGGAATAACACTGTTTTGACCATTCGTGTATATGGCGATTGGTAGATGGATGGGCCCATTTCCACTGTGTGTATAGGAATGAAAGCAGCTTATTTATTTATGAGTCCACCCTGCGTATGTCTGGTCTCCTCCAGCCAGAAAATAGTTCAAGAACTGGGGAAAGGCAGACAGAGACCAAGACGTTCTAAAGAAAAAGAATGAGATGACAATAAGGCTTTATTTTTTCTTTGAGATCTTTGAAGATGGGTTGGAACTCAGAGGCGCCGTTGGGGCCAGCAAGTGACCATAGTCAGTGGGATCTTCGTTTTTCCTGAGTTGGAATTCTGTAATGTGATTTAGGTTTATTTCATTAGAGAATTGGAGAAGGCAATGGCATCCCACTCCAGTAGGGACATGCAATGGAAATATGAGGGGAGACCTGGGCCTTGCAATTCCTTCAACAAATTGAAAGAGAAGAAAATTTAAGAACTCTTTTCTGCAGATTCCGAGACGTTTTCAGAAACTTATTAAGCTTTCAACAAAGCTCTTGAACTCATTTCATCCCTTTACATACAGAGAAAATCCAACTACAGAAAGAGTCAAATCTGAGAACAGAACCCACATCCCAAAAACCACTCCCTTTCCAGCAGTGAGCCAGGCCCCTTCCCCACCTCCCTGCCTTGGTCTCTGGGTAGCTTCCCTGATTTGGAATTAATTACACAAACCGCAGGCCACAGGTCCCTACTCTTAGCTGTTTCTGTAGTGCATACCTTGCTGTGTGAATTATATAGACTCTACTAAGATGTCTCTGTCATTTTATTTTGGACCCTTGAAAAAGCAACTGAACTCAGAGGTTTTTGTTTGAGCAGTTTACTTTAATCACTTTTTTTTTTTTGATAACAGGAAGATGTTATCTCTGAATATGAGAAAAAGTGCGCTATACAGAAATATCAGAGGGAGGAGGCAGAAGAAGATGGCAGAGGAGGAAGATGGGAAGATCACCAGCTTTCCCACAAATACATCAAAAACTCATCAAGATACTGCAATAGCTCCTACAAAGCAACCTCTAGGCAACAGCAGAAGACCCCAGGCCTCCAGGGGGGCAAGCTGAGCTCCTGGGAATGAGAAATCAAACCAATATTATAAAGCAATCATCACTCAATTAAAAATAAACAAATATTAAAAAAAAAGAAATATCAGAGGGAGAATTTTCTACTTTCCTGCAGGGCATGAGTCATAACTGCATGACTCACTTTTGTAGAATTACTGGTGAAAGACCAATGCATGAATAGGTGATTTTTTTATGATGATCAGGAAAACGATGGATGCTTATAAAAGCTGCCTTTCAGGTTGCTGGGCAAGTCTAAAACACAGTATTATTTTAATATTTCATCATGTCCTTAAACAGTAGCCCTTACAAGCTGACTTTATTTTATAGTGTTAGATATTTCAAGATGCTCCGTGTCATTATTGCTTACAGAAATGCAAATTAAAACCACAATGAGATACTTTCATGTACCTATTAGAATTTTTAATTCTAATAAATTAAATTGTGATAAAAACCTATCACAATTTTTTTTAGAAATTTAACTATATTTGATTTACAATATTGTGCTGGTTTCAGGTGTACAGCAAGGTGATTCAGTTTTATATTTATATATATATATATATTCTTTTCAGATTGTTTTCCATTATACATTATTACAAGATAAGGAATATAATTCCTTGTGCTGTACAGTAAGTCCTTGCTGGTTATTTATTTTACATGTAGGAGTGTATATGTTAATCCCACACTCCTAATTTATCCCTTCCCCCCTTCCACTTTGATAACCATAAGCTTGTTTTCTATGTCTGTGGATCTGTTTCTGTTTTGTAAATAAGTTCATTTGTATTATTTTTCAGATTCCACATATGTGTGATATCATATAAAATGTGTCTCTGTCTGCCTCATTTACTTCACTTAGTATGATCATCTCTATGTCCATTCATGTTGCTGCAAATGGCAAAATGTCATCCATTTTTATGACTGAGTAATATTCCACTTCATATATGTACCACATCTTCATTTATCCATAGAAGGACACTTAGGTTGCTTCCACGTCTTGGCTATTGTAAATAGCCACTGTAAACACTGATGAATGCATTGTTTTAAATTAGAATTTTCTCTGGATATATGCCTAAGAGTGGGATTGCTGTATCACACGGTAACTCTATTTTTCGTTTTTTAAGGAATTTCCATACTGTTCTCCATAGTTGCTGCACCAATTTACATTCATACCAAGAGCATAGGAGGGTTTCCTTTTCTCCACCCTCCCCAGTATGTATTATTTGTAGACTTTTTGATGATGGCCACAGAATGGTTACTATTTCTAAAAGACGGATAATAACAAGTGTTGTCAGAAATATGGAGAAACCAGAAACCTCATACATCACTAGTGGGAATGTAAACTAGCTAACAGTTTGGGAAACAGTTTGGTAGTTTCATTAAAAAGTGAAAGTGAACGTCGCTCAGTCATGTCCAACTCTTTGAGACCCCATGGACTATACAGTCCACGGAATTCTCCAGGCCAGAATACTGTAGTGGGTAGCCTTTCCCTTCTCCAGGGGATTTTCCCAACCCAGGAGTTGAACCCAGGTCTCCTGCATTGCAGGTGTTCTTTACCAGCTGAGCCACAAGGAAAACCCTTCATTAAAAAGTTTAACATAACTTTACCATACAGTCCAACAGTTCCATTCCTTGGAATCTATCCAGGAGGAATGAAAACTTTTGTCCACTCAAAGACTTGTACATGAATGTTCATAGTAGCTTTATTCATAATAACTCCAAACTGGAAACAATCCAAATTGATAGATATATCAACTGGTGAATGGATAAATAAAATATGAGACACCCAGGTAATGGGACATTACCGAACAACAAAAGGAATGCAATGAAGTTTTAACACAGGCTAAAACATGAATGGATCTTGAAAACGTCATGCTAAATGAAAGCAACAAGATACAACACATTACACTGTATGATTCCATTTATATAAGAAAATGCAAATTTATAGTAAAAAAAAGCAGAATTGGTTGCTTAATGCTGGCAGTAGGAACAGGGATTAACTGTAAATGGGCACAAGGAAACTTTAGCAGTGATAGAAATGTTCTAAAGTTGGATGATGGTGATTGTTGAACATTTCTATCAATTTACTAAAATCATTGAATTGTTGAGTGCCAATGAGTGACTCTATAGTATTTAAATTACACCCCAATAAAGTTGTTTTAAAAAGCTTAAGCTTTTCTATTATAACCATATTTGTGTCTTCTTTAGCCACTGACCACTAAAGGAATTATACAATCTCTTTTTGGCATAACAAAATTCACACTTTGAAAAGTTATGTAAAGAATAAAAGCTCTAAAGAAACCCTTTGGTTTCTTCTTTGGGACTCTTAGTTTTTTTCTCTCCAGGGTTTATCAAGGTTCCTGTCTTTTGCACACTTGCAGTGACCTCTGAACCATCCATCACATAAAGGTAAAGAGGTCCCAGGTGTGCTTTCAGGATGAGGACTTCAAAGTAAGACATGACAGGAAGACCAGAGGCTGAGATCCAGGTCATCATCAGGCTAGATACTTCAGAGTCTCTTAAATTATTTAAACTCAAGATGATGTTATTGAACAACATACTCTGCCTAATACCCAGACTTAAGTGACGTGTAAGACTTCAGTTATCAACAATATGAAAGAATAATGGTCTCCAATTATCATAATTTGGGGTCTCTCCAGGTACCTTGAACAGTACAGCTGCAAATTCAGAAGTTTTACATAGTTTTCTACAGGATGATGCTGATCCCTAGCAATAATTACAGCTACCATGTGGATCATTAAAAGATATTTTAAAACGTTTCCTTGGAAGTACATTTCTTATCAACATACAACAGATACAGAAACGTGAGCAAATTATAAGCGTGTGAGGAATTTTCAAAAACAACACACCTTTTGAAACTCTAGCCAATTTAAGAAAAAGAAGATTTTCACCATCCTAGAAGCCCCCTCTTATGCTCCTTCCCAGCTACCACATTCACTCTCTTCCTCAAAAATAATCACTATTTGGATTTCAAATACCACAGATTTGTTTTGTGCCCCCCGCACAACTTTTTCATGGTCGTGTGGCATGTGGGATCTTAGTTCCCCAACCAGGCATCGAACTTGTGCCGTCGAACTTGTGCCCTCTGCGTTGGGAGCATGGAGTCTTAACCTCTGAATCACATGAGAAGTCCCCCTTTTTGCCCAATTTTGAACTTTATATAAATGGAATCATACAGTATGGGCTCATTTGCCTCTAGTTTCTTTTACTCCACATGAGTCACCAACCGTTCTCTTCTATTGCAGGAACATATCACTACTTATTTATCCCTCCTATTGTTGATGGTCTTCTGGATTGCTTCCAGTGTGGGGGCTAATACGAATAAAGCAGCTATGAGCATTTTTGTATATGCCTTTTGCTTACAAGTGTGTACTTCTCTGATGAGTAGATATTTGGGAATGGTTGCTGGGTCATAGGGTATGTGTATGGTTAGCCTGAGTATAAATCATTGGATTTGTTAAAATCTAGAAAGCCACTTGAAGTGATTTAAGAGTAAACACTCCTAAATGCAGAAATTTCCTAAATATAAACACACATTCATTCTTCTTCAGACTTGACCTGAGCAAACAGTCTCATAGGTGGGACAATTGAATATCAGTCACGAAGTTACTGGACTGTGATCTCGCACAAACATAACTTCTGAGGACGCGTCTCCTGTGGGTTTCAACCCTCGGGAAATGAGGCCACCGTGAACTTCCTGGCATTCCTGCACGCTTCCAGGTGGGATCTAGAGGAGCAAAGTTTCCATCTTGCTATAGCTTTGATCTGCAAGAAAGCACTGTTTGTTCAGTTTCCTCCTGCAGCCTGAAAACCAATTTATTTTGAGAGGTTTTAAAAAGTTCAAGGCAATTATTATTATTTCCATTTTTTCCCCCATCCATTTGCTATGAAGTGATGGGACCGGATGCCATGATCTTAGTTTTTTGAATGTTGAGTTTTAAGCCAACTTTTTCCACTCTCCTCTTTCACCACCTGAAGCGAAGAGCTGACTCATTGGAAAAGACCCTGATGCTGGGCAAGATCGAAGGCGGGAGGAGAAGGGGACGACAGAGGATGAGATGTTTGGATGGCATCAAGGACTCAATGGACAAGAGTTGGAGCAAACTCTAGGAGATAGTGAAGGATAAGGAAGCCTGTCATGCTGCAGTCCATGGAGTTACAAAGAGGCGGAAAAAACTTAGTGACTGAACATCATCAACAACAATTCTTATTAATTTGGATGCACTATGAGGCATGTGGGATCTTAGTTCCCTGACTGGGGATTGAACCCACACCTCTTACATTGGACGTGGTGGTGGTGGTGGTGGTGGTTTAGTCACTAAGTAGTGTCCAACTCTTGCAATCCCATGGACTGTAGCCCACCAGGCTCCTCTGTCCATGGGATTCTCCAGGCGAGAATACTGGAGTGGGTTGCTATTTCCTTCTCCACCTACATTGGAAGGGCAGACTCAACCACTGGGCTACCAGGGAAGTCCCCTCCAAGGTAATTATTAGCACAAGATGGTGGGCTGAGTCTTCTAGTTCTTAGGGGGCACTTTGCTATTTTTCTGGAGCTCTGTGGCTGTCTCCCAGGAGGGCTCTAGGCTCTTGCCCATGACCACTTCTGGGGTAGTTGTGGGCTCGTAAATTGGCCCATGTAATAGCCCACCCCTGACACCCCCTTGACAGTTGAAGTCAGGCCAGGGAACCCTGGATCACCACATGATGCTACCACCAGGCTGTCTCCACAGCCCAGGTGAGTCTTAGAAATCCAGAGGTTCTGCCTGCCAGGAACGGAACTTCCCAAGGAGCATTCATGTCAGTTTCACTTCCTGGTTTTTGGACTGGGTGTCCACCTGGGCTGGGAGAAAACTTTCTATGAACACAAGGGATCCTCTGGCTTGCAACCTGCGCTTGGGAAGTTGAGGGATTCACCAGAATTCCCATACCTTAAGGTTTTTTACACCCTAATGGACTGGGTGGTAGAGATGTCTCAGTTTTGTTTTCTTTCAGCCTCTCTGTTTATTTGGATTCCTTCTGTTGTTGTTTCATCTTTCTGAGTCTTAGAGGTACTTTGTTAGAACACAGAGGAGCTGCTTCCTGAAGAGTGTCCATTATGTCTTTGCCTTCAGATGGTAAGTGGTGACTACGTTTTATCTTTTCCACCAGAGCTTTTTCTTGTCCCCAAGAGAGCGGCTGTAGCCCTAGCATTCATCATTAAGAGAAGTTATCATATGTGCTTAACTTTCCGCTTGCTTTTTCTTTTTTTGCTTTAAAAATTGCCACAGGACTTCCCTGGTGGTGCAGTGGATGAGAATCCGCCTGCCAGTTCAGGAGTCATAGGTTCGATCCCTGATCCAGGAAGATCCCACACGCTGTGGAGCAACAAAGCCCACACGCCATAACCACTGAAGTCTGAGTGCCTAGAGCCTGTGCTCTGCAACAAGAGACACCACCGCAATGAGAAGTAAGAAGCCTGTGAACCCCAATGGAGAGTTGCTCCCACTCGTAGCAACTAGAGAAAGTTCTTGCAAAGCATCAAAGACCCAACGCAGCCAAAAATAATAAATAAATTTATAAAAAATTGCTGCAATTTTTGACTTTCTCGTTTGCCAGAGGTTGTGTTCTCCAAGCTCAGATGGGCTTCCTGAATTCAGTCACACTTCTTGTGGTATTTTTTTTTTTCTTCCTTTTTTGGTTGCCCCAAGGCATGCGGGATCTCTGACCAGGGATGGAACCCACAGCTGCTGCAGTGGAAGTGCAGACTTAACCACTGGACTACCAGGGAAGTCCCTTCTTGTTTTGATAAACTGTGGCCATGTTCTAAAATTCTACCATGTTTTAAACTTCTGCCTTTCCCGGGGCCGTTTGCTGCAGTGAGTTTTGAGGATGTTTCCCAAGGTTTCCGCACACTCTGAGGGGATGTTGGACCAGACAGCTCTGCTCAAATGGTTCAGTTCAGTTCAGTCGCTCAGTCGTGTCTGATTCTTTGTGACCCCATGGACTGCAGCACGCCAGGCCTCTTTGTCCATCACCAACTCCCGGAGTTTACTCAAACTCATGTCCATTGAGTCGATGATGCCATCCAACCATCTTATCTTCCGTCGTCCCCTTCTCCTCCTGCCTTCAATCTTCCCCAGCATCAGGGTCTTTTCCAGTGAGTCAGCTCTTTGCATCAGGTGGCCAAAGTATTGGAGTTTCAGCTTCAGCATCAGTCCTTCCAATGAATATTCAGGACTGATTTCTTTTAGGATGGACTGGTTGGATCTCCTTGCTGTCCAAGGGACTCTCAAGAGTCTTCTCCAACACCACAGTTCAAAAGCATCAATTCTTCGGCGCTCAGTGATGTTCAAATGGTAGCCAGGGCCAGATCAATCCTCGGAGACTTTCCGGTGCCTTCCTCACCTGCACCCTCCTGCCTCCGCTTGCCCCCTTCTCCCTCGTGCCCCCTTCTCCCTCCCACCCGCTGCGCTTGCATCCTGCAGCTGCCTGGTGGTCCTGCCCTGACCCTTCCTGCCACCCCAGGAGATAGCGTGCTTCCTGCCTGACCTTGCCATCACCTCCTCCTCCTGTCCTGAGGCCCCTGGGTCCAGCCCCCTCCTCTCAGCCCATTTCTCTCTGTCCTGTGTGTTTTGCCCACAACAGTTCTCCCAGTCCTTAAAGAGTTCTGTTGCCTTATCTGCACTGTGGGTTTATATCTGGGCCTGGTCTCTCTTGAAGTCACCTGCCCTTGAGCAGCAGGGGCCAACCTCTGGAGACGCGCAACCGGACTCGACTCCGCTGCTCCAGTCCTCTCCCTGCCCCCCAGCCATTCAGATTCTGTCTCTGCTTCCAGCCTGAGTCCCTGCCGGGCTCCCCCCGGGGCCCTGTGTCTAGGGTATGTGTCACTTAGGTACCACTCACTCGCAGAGGGCCAATGACTGCCAGCTTTATCCTGCCTAAACCAGACCTCCAGGCTCTCTGAGTCTCCCCACAGGTAACCCCCCTCTCTCACCCAGGTCAGTGCCCTCCCCTTTATGAAAACATGGGGCCTCTCCTGACAGCATGTAGGACCTTAGTTCTCTGACCAGAGATTGAAGCTGCATCCCTTGCGTTGGAAGGCATCGTCTTAGCCACCGGGCTGCTGCGGAAGTCTCCGGTCAACGGCCCTTGCGTGGAGTTTCCACCCATGGTCCTCAAAAGGAGTCTGGTCAGCGATTGGAGGGGCCAGCAGGCCAGCAGTGGGAGCAGGATGGGCCAAGAGAAGCACAGCTGCCTGCCCTCTGCCCGCCCAGGCAGTGAGAGCACTGCTGAGTCACCCTGGGGCCCCGCTGGCCCCTTGATGCTTGCAGACTTCACCACCTGCACCCAGCCCCTCAGCCAACAGTAACTGACCCCCACCCCCAACACCACCCAGGGGATCCCTCTTTGCTACAGACCCTCCTTTACTCAGAGGTCTTCCCAAGCAGCGCTAGCGGTAAAGAACTAGCCTGCCAATGCAGGAGATGTAAGAGACGCAGTTTCGATCCCTGTGTCAGGAAGATCCCCTGGAGAAGGAAATGGCAACCCACTCCAGTATTCTCGCCTGGAGAATCCCATGGACAGAGGAGCCTGGTGGGCTACAGTCCAGGGGGTCGATCAGAGTCAGACATGACTGATGCAACTTAGCAGGCACTCCTTTATTATTAGTGACTGGTTATTCAACCTCTCAAATCATTTACTAAAAATGGACTGAGCATCTACTGTGTGCCAGGTATCATTCTCTGTCTAGGGACATGTAGTGAATAGACAGACGAGGTCCTTGCCTGCCTTGGAGCTCACAGTCAAGGGGGAACAAACTAGTGATTCTCTTTGTGGGGTCTGTGGACACAGGGCCAGGCCAGAACGTTCATGTGACCGGTCTCAGACAAGGTAGTACTGAACTCAACAGACGTTTTTAGGAACTTCTCTAGCTCTTTGACTGAGTAATTTTATATTTGCTAAGTTTAGTTTTTTTAAAAAAAAACCAGCCTCTTGTTTATCTTTTTTTCCATTTTGTTTTTCCAGTAAGCATTTTTATATTTTACAAGTTCAGTTCAGTTCAGTTGCTCAGTTGTGTCTGACCCTTTGCAACCCCATGGACCACAGCACCAGGCCTCCCTGTCCATCACCAACTCCTGGAGTTTACCCAAACTCATGTCCATTTAGTTGGTGATGCCATCCAGCCATCTCAGCCTCTGTCGTCCCCTTCTCCTCCTGCCCTCAATCTTTCCCAGCATCAGGGTCTTTTCAAATGAGTCAGCTCTTCGCATCAGTTGGCCACAGTATTGGAGTTTCAGCTTCAACATCAGTCCTTCCAATGTAAAGGTGTGCAATGGGCTAGAAATTTAGAAAAAGTCATCACCCATTCCAGAAAATTTGAGAAGCATTGCTCTAAACCCTAAATTGCAACTCCTGCCATGAAGAAGATGAAGAATAACAAGGAAACCTGGTCTAAGGAAGGTGGGATCTGATGGGACCTGAAGGGTGAGGAGGAACCAACCAGGCATAGAGCAGAGGAAGCTGTCCAGGCAAGGGGACAGCCTGTGCAAAGGCCCTGGGTTGAGTGAGAATCAGGAGGCCTGACACAGGAGGGAAGTCAGCGGAGCTGGAGCAGAAGGAGCAAGGGGAGATGCTGGGAGGTGGGGCCTGATCACTTGGGCGCCCTCAAGAGGCCCCGAGAAGACACCACAGTGTCCTAGGGAAAAGAGTGACGTGTCTGGCTTATGAAGAAAGGCTCCCTCTGCTGCTCTGGAGCAATGGGTTGAACACAGCGGGAGAGGCCAAGGAAGCCAGTTGGGAGGCGAGCAGTTTAGTCAGCAACTGCACCTCAGGGGTCAGTGTCCACAGGGTTCCAGGAGGGCTTGTTCCTGTGGACTAGGGGTGAACACACGTGGCATCAGCACTTCCTACTTTACCTTCACAGGTAACACACATCAGATCCAGAAAGTCGTAGTGACAGCAATATCTTAGCTGAAGTCCAATCCGGAGACAGGGGTTTTCAGATCAGCTTCTTGGAGGATGCAAACCTTTTTATTAAAAAAAAAATAAAAAATAAATGTTTCTTTTTTGGTTGCACTGTGAGGTTGCAGGATCAGTTCCCTCACCAGGAATTGAACCTGAGCCCTCGGCAGTGAAAGTGCTGAGTCTTAACCACTGGACCACCAGGAATTCCCCAAACCCCTATTTTTTTTTTGGCCTTGCCATGGCGTGCAGGATCTTAGTTCCCTGACCAGGGATCTAATCCTTGCTCGCTGCAGTGGAGTCTTAACCACTGGACTGCCAGAGAACTCCCCCAAATCCTTTTAAAAGAAACTTCTTGTGCCTTGGGCACTTATTGATTGAGACAAGGTGCTGCCAAAGTGAAATCTGGTTTAAAGGACTTCCTCAAAGATACTCTATTTTTCAACTAAGAAAAAAAGCTGAAGAATGGAGAAGGGACTTAATTCAAATTCAGAATTGTTCTGAAACGTCAGAGGAGAGACTGGGTAATAGAAAAGTTGGTTGAGTGCCCTTCTATCTCTCGATATTTGTGTTTCCACAACTGGGTGATAATGGGTGCCCTGAACAATGATGCAAAGAAGCTATAAACTTCTAAAGTATTTTGTAAATCACTAAAAGGAAAATTTAATGATTTTAGCATAACTTTATGAATTGTGATTTTTTTGGCCCTGTGTCTAGTGAGATCTTAACTCCCCAACCAGGGATGGAACCTGGGCCCCCTGCAGTGCAATCATTGAGTCCTAACCACTGGGCCATTAGAGAATTCCCAGAATTGTGATGTCTGCATTCATTTTTTTTTAAATGTAAGCTGTAATTGAGACCCTTTTAACAGGATGGTCTCTAAGTCTTCGGTAATTTGCATGTATCTATAATTAGATGGCTGTATTTCTTCTCTCTGCACTCTGCTGCATCAGTAGAGAAGAGTTTGCCAGGCCGCTTTCACCGAGGCTGCGGCCCCCTAGTTCCCAGGTGTGGACCAGGGATCCATAGACCCTGCATGGTCTTAGTTCCTTAGACCAGACATGGAACCCGCGTCCACGCAGTGAAAGTGTGGAGTCTTAACCACTGGGCTGCAGGGAATTTCCTGAAGAGAATTTTCAAAATAAGTTTGAAAATTCAAGTCGTACCTTACAAATAAGTGACTTCTTTGTCTTGGGCCTGCCAGGGAATTTCCTGAAGGGAATTTTATAAATAAGCTTGAAAATCTGAGTCATGCCTTTCAAATAAGTGATTTCTTTGCCCTGGGCCTGCCACAAAGCTCTTCACAGACGGTTTCTTCCTTTTCCCCCGCCCAATACGTTTGCTTTACGTATTCCTTTTTTCTTGACCTTTCCCTATTTTTCAAAAAACTTATTTTCTTGTTTGGTATAGTTGATTTACAATGTTGTGTTAAATTCTGCTGTACAGAAAAGTGATTCAGTTATACATATATATATATATACTTTCTCATATTTTTTTCTGTTATGGTTTATCACAGGTTATTCAATATAGTTCCCTATGCTATACAATAGGACCTTGTTGTTTATCCATTATATACATAATAGTTTGTTGTTGTTGAGTCACTAAGTCCTATCTGACTCTGCAACCCGATGGCTGTAGCCCACCAGGCTCCTCTGTCCATGGGATTTCCCAAGTCAGGCAAGAATACTGTAGTGGGTTGCCATTTCCTTCTCCAGGGAATCTTCCCAAACCAGGGATCAAATCCATGTCTCCTGCATTGACAGGTGGATTCTTTACCACTGACCCACCAGTGAAGCCAAGATAATAGTTTATATCTGCTAATACCAGACACCCAATCCATCCCTTCCTCACCCCCTACCAACCCACCTTGGCTACCACAAGTCTGTTCTCTTCATAGACGTTTGCTTATTAAATAAGTCTAAGTAAATTCCTGTCAACTATCCAAGCCATACTTTGTAATTTCTTTGAATTTATTTTATTATTTTAAAAATGATCATGGAAGACCTATGATCATTTTTTTAAATAATTAGAGCTTACATCATGAGAAATGCTGGTCTGGATGAAGCACAAGCTGGAATCAAGATTGCTGGGAGATATATTAATAACCTCAGATATGCAGATGACAACACCCTTATGGCAGAAAGTGAAGAAGAACTAAAGAACCTCTTGCTGAAAGTGAAAGAGGAGAGTGAAAAAGTTGGCTTAAAGCTCAACATTCAGAAAACAAAGATCATGGCATCCAGTCCCATCACTTCATGCAAATAGATGGGGAAACAGTGGAAACAGTGGCTGGCTTTATTTTTGGGGGCTCCAAAATCACTGCAAATGGTGAATGCAGCCATGAAATTAAAAGACACTTACTCCTTGGAAGGAAAGTTATGACCAACCTAGATAGCATATTAAAAAGCAGAGACATTACTTTGCCAACAAAGGTCTATCTAGTCAAGGCTATGGTTTTTCCAGTAGTCATGTATGGATGTGAGAGTTGGACTATAAAGAAGGCTGAACACTGAAGAATTGATGCTTTTGAACTGTGGTGTTAGAGAAGACTCTTGAGAGTCCCTTGGACTGCAAGGAGATCCAACCAGTCAGTCCTAAAAGAAATCAGTCCTGAATATTCATTGGAAGGAGTTAGGTTGAAGCTGAAACTCCAATACCTTGGCCACCTGATGCGAAGAGCTGACTCTTTTTAAAAGATCCTGATGCTGGGAAAGATTGAGGGCAGGAGGAAAAGGGGATGACAGAGGATGAGATGGTTGGATGGCATCACCGACTCAATGGACATGAGTTTGAGTAAACTCCAGGAGATGGTGACGGACAGGGAGGCCTGGTGTCCTGCAGTTCATGGGGTTGCAAAGAGTCGGACACAACTGAGCTACTGAACTGAACTGAGAGCTTAAAATTCATATTAAATGAATGAATAGGCTATCTGTGCATTATATTGAAAAGTAAACAGTCATGATTTGCTGTTGTTGTTGCTGTTTAGTCTCTAAGTCATGTCTGACTCTTTGTGACACCATTGACTGTAGCCTGCCAAGCTCCTCTGTCCATGGGCTTTCCAGTAAAGAGAGGGTTGCCATTTCCTTCTCCAAGGTATCTTCCCAGACCTGGGATCGAGCCTGTGTCTCCTGCATTGGCAAGAGAGTTCTTTACCACTGAGCCACCAGGGAAGCCCCACGCTTTGCTGGCGGGAGTATAAAATTTCAGTTTCCTCCCCAGCAATTTGGTAATACATGGGGAATATGAGCTTTTAAGGAAATTTATATCCCTTACCCTTTTATAAGTATTTCCTCAAGATAGAATCAGAGATAAGGACAAATATGTTTATACACAGATAAAAGAAGAGGGCAACAGAGGATGAGATGGTTGGATGGCACCACTGATGCAATGGACAGGAACTTGGGCAAGCTTCAGGAGATGGTGAGTGGCAGGAAAGCCTGGTGTGCTGCAGTCCATGGGGTCATGAAGAGTCGGACACAATTCAGTAACTGAACAATAACAACATTTTCTATAATAATAATATTTACAAAAAAATGAAAAGTTAGAATCATCCTAAAAGTCAGTAATAGACAATTTACAATATAAATGATGCTGCATCCACATGACACAATATTACGCAGTTGTTAAATGCTCATGCGCTATTTGAAAAAGGAAGCAAAATTATATTTACACCATGATCCTTATTTGTTAAACCTACAATCCACGTATCCTTAGTAGAGCTTATAGCAACTGTTTAAAGTAATTATTCTGGAGTGATGGATTATGGGTAATTTAATTTTTTTGTTGTTTTCTAAATTTCTTTAAAATTCATTTCAATGAAGTCTAATTTATCTATTTTTTTCTAGATTGTATTTTTTGGGTCATATTTAAGAAATCTAAGGTCATTACTGTTTTCCATAAGACATATTAAAAGTTTTGTAGTTTGGATTTTTTCTTTTTTGGGCCATCTACCGCAGCTAGTGAGGTAGTAGTTTCTCAATCAGGGATTGAACCTGCGCCCTTGCCGTGAAAGCGTGGAGTTCTAACCACTGGACCGCCAGGGACTTCCCTGTTTTCTTTAGTTTCAAAATTCTCTACAATGAATATATATTTCTTTTAAAATAAGTGGTATTTATTAAAGATAACAAAGAAAATATTTAAGCCATCAGTCCTTAGATATCAATTCATATCCATTACTTATATGGATTAAAAATTCTATAATCATGAAATAACCTTAGTCAAAATATTATAGACTTTTAATCACTGGTATTTCCAACATAGCTTATTGATTCATAGAATGTGTGGTTAATGGGGTCTTCAGTACCTTTCAATCATGTAAGTTATTTGCTCATAGCATTTTCATGATTAATCCAACATGAAAAAGCTGATTTAGCCCAATGCACTAACTACCACTAATCTTACTGGTGACAGAGAGTCCTGATAAAGATGGGTTGGAGAGGTGAAGATGAGGGCAAGTTTGGGATTTAACTTCACTGAGACCATTTTCCTTGAGGGATTGGATATCTGATCTGATTTCGTTTACTTCAGATCTTTGAACAAATCATTACCCAGGGATGTTAGGGAGGGAAGGAGTTAAGCAGTGCTTGATTTAGGATTTGTTTTGGAATCACTTATCTACCAGGCTGTTGAGAACAATAAACATTTTCTAAATACCTAGAGGAATGAAAGTAGATTGCTTTCTAGTAAGAAAATGTCAGGCGAAACTTGGTTACTTCTCTATATTCATTCAGATGAATGTTTGAGCAAAAGAACCCCTCACACCGAAACAAAGCATAAAAGTTTCCTTTTAAATTGATCATCATCTGTACCTGGTGTGTGGCCCTCTCAGACTTCTAAGATGACCTATGAAAAATATTTATTTTGTAAAATAAAGTTCAAAAAGGCAAAGATATCATCAACTTAGACCAAACACTCAATAACTTCTGCAAATGGATTGTCAATAGGCATTGACATATTACACATTCCTCATTTTGGCCAGGGAGGGGTAGAGTTATTCTCAAGGTTAAGTAAAGGTTACCTCTCTCTGCCAACTGCCACTCGGTGGTGATGGAGAAGTAGAGGCTGGAGTTGGGTGCCTGGAAGTTTCACTTAAGAAACAAATGGCCCCAGACTGTCTGTTCACTCAGGTCATTTTGTTAGTTTTCCCATAATTGTACTAGACTGGTAGTCAAGTGAAACGACAGATTCATTACTGATAGAATCTCTCAGCTGGGTTGACAGTTCTTTAATCTGTGCCTTCATGGCCAGAGGCCATTATTTCTAATTACCTTTCACCCTTTCATCTATTTTTCACACACGTTAAATTTAATCTTCACATTCAGTGATGACTGGGAATTTGATCTGAAGTAGCTACTGGACTATGTTCATAAACTTCAGTAGCTTAAAAAAAAAAATTTAAAGGGCTCATCAAAATTCAAAAGTAGAAAACAAATAGCAGCGGCTTTCTAGTGATTTAAAGTTGCTGCAAGATCTTTGGGTTGATAATTCTAATTTTAAAAAAAATTGGGGGGCCACACAGAGAAGCGTGTGGGATCTTAGTTCCCTGACTAGGAATTGAACCTGCATCTCCTTCATTAGAAGTATGGAATCTTAACCACTGGCCCACCAGGGAAGTCCCTTTGTTGATAATCCTAAATATTTAGGTTCTCAAATGATTTGGCTCCTTAAAAGAAGAAAAGGAGTTTGCCTCTCTTTCACTGCACTTTCAAAACAATTTTACGGAGGACACTTTTTGATGATTCCAGATAGGAACCTCTGAACTTTTTCTTTTACATTTATCAACTCTATAGCTCTTCTGTGCTAGGAACTGAGGACCCAAGGTGAGTCAGACAAGTCCCTGCAGAGAAAAATAAGAGACAGCGAAGTATGTGTGGACCAGTGTGTCTAGCACAGAGGACATCCTGAGAGGGAGGGAAGCAGTTCTGGGGTGTGGATGGGGAGCAGTGGTGAGCAGCATGGAACAAGGTCTGTGAATCCTAGGGGTTTCCCCTCCCCCACCTGATTCAACCCTCAGGATTATCCAGAAGCAGATGTGTCCATCCCACAGGTGAGAAGACTTAGGTCCAGGGAGTGAACTCTCCAAGGTCCCCCCACACCAAGTAGAAGGTAAAGCCAGGACCCGAGAACTGGCGTCCAGATGGGCTCTGATCCAAAGCTCAAACTCTTTTTTTAAAAAAATATTTTTATTTTTTTTGACTACACTGGTCTTCATTGCTATGCATGGGCTAGTCTCTAGCTGTGAGTTTTGGGCTTCCCGTTGCAGAGGCTTCTCTTGTTGCCGGGCACAGGCTCTAGGACGCATGGGCTTCAGCAGTTGTGGCGCAGGTGTTTGTTTGCCCCGAGGCCCATGAGATCTCTGCAGCCCAGGGATTGAACCTGTGTCCACTGCATTGGCAGGCAGAACCTTTTTTTTTTTTTGTAAACAAAAATTTATTTTTAATTGGAGGATAATTGCTTTACAATATTGTGTTGATTTCTGCCATACATCAACATGAATCAGCCACAGGTACACACACCCATGTTCCCTCCCGCCTCCCTCCCCATCTCACCCTTCTTGGTTGTCACAGAGCCCCTGTTTGAGTTCTCTGAGCCATACAGGAAGTTCCCATTGGCTATCTATCTTACATATGGTATTGTAAGTTTCCAGGTCGCTCTCTCCATACATCTCACCCTCTCCACCAGGGAAATCTGAAGCATTGTTTTAAGTATGTTATATAGCCATGTTTCCCTAGAGCTTATACAGTTGGTGTTGTTTTACTCTTGGGGAATCTAGGGCTCAGAGATGTCAATGACACACGCCAGGTAACTCTGGCTGGAAATAGCAGAGCTAGGCTTTGAACTCAGGACTGATTGATGCCAAAAGCCATGTTTTTTTACTTTGCTTCTTGGAAGATGGTTATTTGAATGTGTATTTAGTCCCTGTTTGGATATAACATTGAACTTTATTAGTATTCAAATATGAAAGTTAAAGCTACCTATTATTCCTATATTTTCTATATAAATATTTTAGAATATTTATTTATGTGCTGTGCTGGGTCCTAGTTGTGGCATGCGAACTCATAGGCATGGCCTGTGGAGTCTTAGCTTCCTGACCAGGGATCAGACCCAGGCCCCCTGCATTGGGAGCTTGGAATCTTAGGTATCGGGCTATCAGGGAAGTCCCTCTTTTATTTTCTATATTAAAAAAAGTGGGATAAGCAGTGATTACCATGCCACATTCAGGCATCTTACTCGTTTTTGTTGCTACAGATTTACCAAAAAAAAAAGAAAGAGAGAGAGAGAAAATACAGTGTCTTTCCCAGGGAGAACAGATGAGCAGAGGTGAATGTCTCCTTTGGTGAAAGATGTGCACACGTGGGTGTTTGCGGGGAGGTGGCAATGGCACCCCACTCCAGTACTCTTGCCTGGAGAATCCCATGGACGGAGGAGCCTGGTAGGCTGCAGTCCATGGGGTCGCGAAGAGTCGGACACGACTGAGCGACTTCACTTTCACTTTTCACTTTCATGCATTGGAGAAGGAAATGGCAACCCACTCCAGTGTTCTTGCCTGGAGAATCCCAGGGACAGCGGAGCCTGGTGGGCTTCCGTCTATGGGGTCGCACAGAGTCGGACACGACTGAAGTGACTTAGCAGCAGCAGCAGTGTGATGGGACGACAAGAGGTTTCTGAGTAGAAGCGACTTTGTAGCCTGGAGACTATCCCTATCCTGGCATTTTGTTTCAAAGGCTCACTGTCTCTCCACATATGGTTCACAGTCCATTCCCATCAGACTCTCCAAGAATGCCTGTTAAACATGCAGATTCCAAAGACTTTCAGACTCACCAGAGCTGGGAACCTGCATTTCAGCAGCTCCTTAGCTGTTCTCGGCCCCTTCAGAGGTTGAGGATAGACATCCACCCCCATCTGGCAATTGGCAGACTATCCCAGCAGGAAAAGACGATGTCTCTGTGCCTGCTCCTTGAAGGGAAGTGTAAGGGCAGGTTAGGGGTGGCTGTGGTTGGGCAACACAAAATATTAACAAGAGTGCCTGAAACAAGATGGAAGGAGATCTCGCCACGTCTATGTCCAGGCCCGGGCCATTCGGAGCTGGTATGGTGTCACGACTCGGATCCTTTCTGTCTTCTTGTTCTGCTGCTGGGTGGCTTCTATTCCTTGGGTCATTTCATGGTCCAAGGAGACGCCTTGGTTTCCAGTCATTAAAATCCACATGCTAGGAAATAGGATTGAGGAGGGATGAAGAAGGGATGCTCCTTCTTTGAAAGGCAGTTTACGGAAGTTGCACACACTCCCTCCTCTTCCATCCTGGGCATTGCCCAGAAAACCCCCAGCTGCCCTGCCTGGCTGAGAGCTTTGTTCTAGGTTACCACATGGAACCATTTCAGAGGGAGCTGGGTGGGGGCAGATATAGAAACTCCTGTGGTGGGGTGGGTGTCCCACCCCAGCGGTGATGCCTGCATGTGTTGAGATGGGGAGTCGTGCAGCCCCCAGGGTGGGGGCCTTGAACGGAATGGTCAGTTGGGGCAGGTGGACACTCAGTGCGAGACACATGAGCCCAGGGTCATCTTTTGGCGGGGTTGGGAGAGGGTGGAACAATGGCAGAGATGGCAAATACCATGGACTAAAAGTCAGTATTTTCTCCCATTTTCTTTTTAAAAATTTTTTAATTTATATTTGGCTCTGCTGGGTCCTCATCTGTGCCAGCAGACTTTCCAGTTGCGGCGGGCGGGGGCTACTCTCCGGTTGTGATACACGGTCTTCTCACTGCGGGGGCTTCTCTTGTTGTGGAGTACAGGCTCTAGCGCACGTGGACTTCAGTCGTCGTAGCACGCGGGCTCAGTAGTCGTGGTGCGTGGGCTTAGTTGCTCAGCATCGTGGGATCTTCCGGCACCAGGGATCGAAGCCATGTCTCCTGCACCAGCAGATGGATTCTTTCACCCCTGAGCCACCAGGAAAGCTCTCTTTTCTTGGATAGAATAAGAGATTAACAGTTGAGGGAGAGTGAGGAAGGCCCCCAACAAATAATTCCGAAATTCTTGTCAGTGATGGACGGGGAAACCAGAACACGTTTAGCCAGATTCGGGAAAATGGAACACTGTGACATTTCGTATGCTCCAAACGTGAGGAACATCTCGTACCCGGCTGTATCAGTCAGGGTTCTCCGGATAAACAGAACCGAGAGGATGTAAATAGAAACATCAGAGGAGATTTATTGTGGATGGGAATCGGCTCATGTAATGATAAAGGCTGAGATGTGCTGCAGTCTGCCACTTGTAAACTGCAGAACCAGAAAGCAGATGGGATGGATGATGCTTTGCCCATGCTGGGGGCGGGCAGAACATCTTCTGAGCCAATGCTAAGCATTTCCAGAAACAGCCTCACGGACAGACCCAGAAATAGTGTTTTACTAGTTATCTGGGCATACCTTAGCCCAGTCAAGTGGACACATAAAATTATCCATCCCACCAGCTTAACGGTAGTAGCTGATGTTAGTGAGTTAAAGGGAGTGTGTAAATCGATAGAATCTCTTTTGGACATTAGCATGGAGTCATATATTAAGTATCTTTAAAATGTTCAAGACAGAGAATTCTATGGTGATCTAGGAGTTAGGGCTGAGCACTTTCACTGCTGAGGGCACAGGTTCAATCCTTGGTCGGGGAACTAAGATCCCACAAGCTATGTGGTGCGGCCAAAAAAAAAAATGTTCAAGCCTTTTGACCCTGTAATAATTCCAATATAAAGACTCTAGCTCAGGGGCACACTTCCTCAAAGATATTTGCTGTTTTGATTATTTAAAATGGGGAGAAACAAGGGGTAGGTGGGAGGGAGGCTCAAGAGGGAGGAGACATATTTATACTTACGGCTGATTCACAATGTTCTACAACAGAAACCAACACAAAAATGTAAAGTAATTATTCTCCAATTGAAAATTACAAAAATATTTTTAAAAAAACTGGTAGTTCAAGATCTGAGAAGGCAATGGCACCTTACTCCAGTATTCTTGCCTGGAGAATCCCGGGGACGGCGGAGCCTGGTGGGCTGCCGTCTATGGGGTCGCATAGAGTCGGACACGACTGAAGCGACTTAGCAGCAGCAGCAGCAGTTCAAGATCAAGCAAAATAAGAATTAAGTACTTGGGACTGAATAAACAAGTGAGGATGATGACAAAAAATGAAATAAAATAGGGAGAAACAGGATACGACCTAAGTGGCTAGTGCGGAGGGACTATGGTCTTTCTCCACATTTCTACCTCAGTGACTGAGGCACTTTTGCCTTCCTGGGGAAGAACTGGGGAAAGGCTTCTTTCCAATCACTACTCCTTACCCTCACAATGTGTCTGTTAGTTGCTCAGTCGTGTCCAATTCTTTGTGACCCCATGGACTGTAGCCCGCCAGGCTCCTCTGTCCGGGGATTCTCCAGGCAAGAAGACTGGAGTGGGTTGCCATCGCCTTCTCCCCGCATCTTCCTGATCCAGGGATCGAACCTGGGTCTCCTGTGTTGCAGGTGGATTCTCTACCGTCTGAGCCACCAGGGACAGGCGTGATTTAGCCGATGGTGGAAACAGGCTAAGGCTACTGACCGCCCTCCAGCTGTCTGATCTCTGCCTGGACCGCCCAGGCTGCCGCAGAGCACAAGCCCTTGTGCACGTGGCTGGTCTCACCAAGCCTCCAGATCTGCACACCCAGCCCGGCTCACATCAGCTGTAGGAACAAGGGCCTGGTTTGGGCTTCAGGCTTATAATGTGGATGTACACTGTATTTTTAGTCCTGTCGGGTGCTTCTCCTTCTTAGAAGGGTGGTGAGGGGTGACTAGGCTTCCTGGGAGGTGTATGCCCTCCCAGGAGCATTGCCAAGAACAGGGAGAAGAGGCAGGGGTGGGAGCCCAAGTATCTGAGGGCAGGAGGGGCCATGAAGCCTGGCAGCAGCTGCTGCAGGCTGACTCACAGCTGCCCCTCTGCTGTGCTGGGGGCCCCGGGAACAGGCTAAATAACACAGTTGGTGCAATTGGCGTGTGAGTCACTGTGAGGCTGGCGTCATCAGCCCTGGCCACGTGACCCTCTGCGACCGTGGCCCTCCTAAGCAGAGCTTGGACGCTCTGGATTTGCAGAAATAGCCGAAGACAGGTATCGAAGTACTGGAAAGAGTTTTTCCTCTGGGTCATGGGAAACAGAAGAAATCTTGGCCCGTAAATGTGCTTGTTCAGGAATGACAACTGTATTTTCTCTATGGTCATCATTTCTGACACTGTGGCTCCTTAGGCCCCTGAGGTTTCCATCACATCTCTGGCACACCCAGGACTTTTGTGGTGATGGGGTACAGTGTGGGGAGCGAATATTTAGTCCTGGTCATTGGTCCTTACTGGTGACCCCCAAGACACCGGCTGTCCCTGGGCATGTGGCCCCATTTGGTGGCTATCTCAAAGTGCTGTCCTTTGGATAATGCACTTTTTTGTCTTTTGACTTAGACTAGGCTTCCCTGGTGGCTCAGACCGTAAAGAATCCGCCTCATTTACAATGAGGGAGACCTGGGTTCGATCTCTGGGTTAGGAAGATTCCCTGGAGGAGAGCATGGCAACCCATTCCAGTATTCTTGCCTTGAGAATCCCCATGGACAGAGGAACCTGGAGGGCTGGCAAAGTCCATGGGTCGCAAGGAGTTGGACATGACTGAGTGACTAAGCAGCATCAAAAACAACATATTACAACAACATCCCAATTAGAAAGGGTGGGATAAGTAAATTTCTGCCCACTTCCAGGTAGTAAATAGGGCCACATGCTAAGTGCTAAGTCGCTTCAGTCATGTCCGACTCTTTTGCAACCCCACGGACTGCAGCCCGCCAGGCTCCTCCATCCATGGGGTTCTCTAGGCAAGAATACTGGAGTGGGTTGCCATTCCCTTCTCCAGATCTTCCCGACCCAGGGGTTGAAACTACCTCTCCTGTGTCTGCTGCATTGGCAACCAGGTTCTTTACCACTAGTGCCACCTGGAAAGCTCAAATAGGGCCAACAGTTAACCTAATTAGTTTTTTTTTTTTTTTTTTAATGTTATTTATGGCTGTGCTGAGTCTTCATTGCTGTGGGTGGGCTTTCTCAAGTTGCAGTGATCAGGGGCTACTCTCTACTCATGGTGAGGGGGCTTCTCCTTGCAATGGCGTCTCTTATTGCGGAGCACGGGCTGCAGGTGCTTGGACTTCAGTAGCTGCGGCATGTGGGCTCAGTAGTTGTGACACAAGGGTCCAGTTGTCCCACGATCTTCCCATGTCTCCTGTGTTGGCAGGTGGATTCTTTACCACTGAGCCACCAGGGAAGCCCCCCCGGTTAGGTTTTACACTGAGTGATCTGAACGTCCGACAACTGCCCAGCCTGCCCTGAAAGCTGGGAAGACAAATCAGGAACTGCTTCTTTTCTGCCACACTCCCCCACGTTCTCCATAGCAGCATGGCGGTTGCTGACAAGTAGGGGACTGTACCATCCAGTATGCCAGGTTCTGGGGTAACTCCTGCAGCAGTTGACTTAGCTGGGTTTTCTAAGGCAAGGGGCTGGTAATATAATATGCTGTGTCCTTCTGACTTTTTGAAAAAGTACAATATACAAGACATGTGTGTTAAGTCATTTCAGTCATGTCTGACTCTTTGCGACCCCATGGACTGTATAGCCCACCAGGTTCCTCTGTCCATGGAATGTTCCAGGCAAGAATACTGGGGTAGGTTGCCACTTCCTTTCCCAAGGGATCTTCCCGACCCAGGGATCGAACCTGGGTCTCCGGCATTGGCAGATGGTGGATTCTGTACCACTGAACCACCGGGGAAGCCCTTATATACAAGACATTTTTGGCCAACTCTGTTTGCTTAAGGAGTCAGACTTGTTCTAATGAAAGCCTTGGCAGCAGAAAATCCAAGCTCCTGATGGAGAGCCTTCCGACTAAAGGAGGGCAGGTCAAGAAATAAGGGAGGGCAGTATGGTTTTTCATAGCTGGTTTCATATTTGAACTTTTAACTCTCACTGCAGATTTAATTACTGGAGGGGGTCTTGTTAAAATCACAACATTTCTTCTGTCACTGATACTTTCCATTTGGAGTATTTCACGCTATGTTGGGCTGACTGCAAAACACAGGGTTTTTCCAATGTTTTCCTTATGACAGGCAGATGGCCAGTGTATCAGACTTCATGGCCCTATAACTGAAGCAACATTGTTACAAAATACACATCTGTCAGCCCCAGGCTCACCTGAAAGCAGAGCCTGCAACAGAAGCCTGTGTAGGCAGTCTGCCAAGCGACACTAGGGAGGAGGAAGGGAGGGAGCAAGACAGAGAGGACTAGCTCATTCTGAGTTCACCGTTGCCATGGTAACCACAGCCCAGGCTCACCAGGCCTGCCTGGAGCTCAGGAAAGACAGCTTAGAACCAGCTCTAGGGGAGCCTAACGCCTGCCCACGGTGTCCTGTGGGCGTCAACTCCCCCTGCTTCCAGGGTGCGTGGTCAGGTGGCACCTGTGTGGACCAGCATCAGTGGCCCCAGTAAGAGGTGGGAAAGAGACGATCCCAAGTGACCACAGAGGTAGTCAATCAAGGTATTAACCAAGTGCAATGCACTCTGCTATAATGCATTCTACTCAAGTACACACACACACACACATTCGAGTGGAGGTCCACTAACCAGTGTTTCTCAAAGCACAGTCTTTTCAGGGGGTGAAAACTGAAAGTGTTGGTGGCTCAGTCTTTGCGGCCCCACAGACTGTAGCCCACCAGGCTCCTCCGTCCATGGGGATTCTCTAGGCAAGAATACTGGAAGTGACATTATCAGAGAAATGCAAATCAAAACCTCAATGAGGTACCATGTCACGCTGATCAGAATGGCTGCTATCAAAAAGTCTACAAACAATAAATGCTGGACAGGGTGCGGAGAAAAGGGAACCCTCTTACACTGTTGGTGGGAATGCCAACTAGTACAGCCACTATGTAGAACAGTGTGGAGATTCCTTAAAAAACTGGACATAGAACTGCCATATGACCCAGTAACCCCACTGCTGGGCATACACACCAAGGAAACCAGAAGTGAAAGAGACACGTGTACTCCAATGTTCATCGCAGTAGTGCTTACAATAGCTAGGACATGGAAGCAACCTAGATGTCCATTGGCAGATGGATAAGAAAGTTGTGGTACATACATACAATGGAATATTACTCAGCTATTAAAAAGAATGCATTTGAGTCAGTTCTAATGAGGTGTCTATTATACACAGTGAAGTAAGTCAGAAAGAAAAACACCAAAACAGTATATTAATGCATATATATGGAGTTTAGAAAGATGGTAACGATGACCCTATATGTGAGACAGCAAAAGAGACACAGATTTAAGAAAAGACTTGGGAGAAGGTGAGGGTGGGATGATTTGAGAGAATAGCATTGAAACATGTACATTACCATATGTGAAACAGATGACCAGTTCAAGTTAAAGTCATGAAACAGGGGACTCAGAGCCGGTGCACTGGGACAACCCAGGAGATGGGATGGGGAGAGAGGTGGGAGGGGGTGGGACACATGTACACCCGTGGCTGATTTGTGTCAACGTATGGCAAAAACCACCACAATATTGTTAAGCAATCAGCCTCCAATGATAATAAATTAATTAAAAAAAAAAGAATACTGGAAGTAAAAGCGAAGTGAAAGTCACTCAGTTCAGTTCAGTCGCTCAGTCGTGTCCAACTCCTTGTGACTCCATGAACCGCAGCGCACCAGGCCTCCCTGTCCATCACCAACTCCTGGAGTTTACCCAAACTCATGTCCATCGAGTCGGTGATGCCATCCAACCATCTCATCCTCTGTCATCTCCTTCTCCACCTGCCCTCAATCTTTCCCAGCATCAGGGTGTTTTCAAATGAGTCAGCTCTTTGCATCAGGTGGCCAAAGTATTGGAGTTTCAGCTTCAACATCAGTCCTTCCAATGAACACTCAGGACTGATCACTCAGTTGTGTCCAACTCTTGCAACCCCATGGACTATACCCCCCCGGTTCCTCTGTCCATGGGATTCTCCAGGCAAAAATATTGGAGTGAGTTGTCATTTCCTTCTCCAGGGGATCTTCCTGACCCAGGAATTGAACCTAAGTCTCCTGCATTGCAGGCAGATTCTTTACTGAAGAATACTGGAGTGGGTTGCCATTTCCTTCCTCCGGGGGCCTTCCTGACCCAGAGATTGAACCTGCCTCTCTGAGTCTCCTGCATTGCAGGTGGGTTCCTTACCCCTGAGCCACTGGGGAAGCCTTCTCAGGGGTCTGTGAGGTCAAAACCATTTTTGTAGTAATATTAAGATGATATTTGTCTTCTTCACACCCATTCTGAGTGTTCGGTGGAAGCTTCCAGAGGTTTGGGGCTTGTGGTATCAGAACAGGTCTGAGATGCAGATGCAGGTCTGAGAACCCAGCTGTCTCCCTTTAAGCCAGATGCTAAACAGCTTCGCAAAAATGTAAAACAATTCTACTCATCTCACTAAATTTGCTCTGGAAAAAATAGTTGTTTTAAATAAAATATTACTTAAATACAACAAAATGTAATAGGCTTATTATTAATAAATAAATACTTTTAACATTTCTATTTTCATTTCTAAATGTAATCCACATACAGAAAATGTCTTTGGGTCCTAACTCTAGGCAAGGTAAACAAAGGAGTCTTGCGATTTAAAAAGAGGTGAGAGAGAAAAAAAAAAAAGCTGAGAATCACTACACAAAATTGATCTGTGACCTTCAAAAGGATCACAGCCCATAGTTTGGTGGGGGAGAGGACTGTTCTGTTAACTGCCACTCTCTCTTCCAAAGTGAATGGCCACTCCCCTGGCTGACCCCAGGCTCGGTCAAGTCCAGTTGATGAAGGCAGAAGTTCTGATCCTGGCTGCAAGTTATAAGCATCTGGGAGATGTTAAAAATTATCCCAGCCTGTGCCCCAGCTCAGCCCAATGAATAAAACTGCTGCCCATGGGGCAGAGTCCTGTTTTTGTTGTTGCTGTTTAGTCGCTCAGTTGTGTCCTTCTCTGTGACCCCAGGGTCGATAGCCCTCCAGGCTCCTGTGTCTACGGCATTTCCCAGGCAAGCATACCAGAGTGGGTGGCCATTTCCTTCTCCAGGGGTCTTCCCAACCCAGGGATTGAACCCCTACCTCCTGCATCTCCTGTATCGCACTTAGATTCTTTACCACTGAGCCCCAGGGAAGCCTCTCCTAGTTCACCCTACTATCCTAGTGTTTATCACCACAGGTTAGTTTTTCCTGCTTCTGACCTCCATACAAATGGTATCACACAGTATACACACATCCTCTGTTACGTCTGGCTTTTTATGCTCAACATTGTATCTGTGACGTTCACTCATGCTGCTAGGTAGAGCAGTAATTTTTCTTGTTTGCAGGGCTGTGTGGTTTTCCACTGTATAAACAGGACACAGTTTATCGGCCATTCTACCCCTGACAGAGTTGGCTGGTCCCTTCAAACTGCTCTTAAGTGTGGTGACATGCCCTTCCCATAAACTGATGTGGGAACTGGGACTCATGAGAGGACAGAGACAGCACCATCACACCGTCCAGCTCACGGATATGGCTACGGACATGCAAGTCCTAGTTTTCCTACTAATTACCGAAATTAGTCGTTTCTTTTTCTTCTTTCATTCCTGTTTTTAATAAAGCAGTTAAATTTGCATAAATGAAAAAGTGTCTCCAAACCTGTGTAGAGCTTTAAGTTATTGAAAGTTACATGGCCTTGAATGCTGGATGAATTTAGATTTGGTCCCACTGGCCAACTGTGAGTACACTCTTGCTAAATTGTGTATGGTTTGTTTTTTCAAATTTATTTCCATCTAAAATTCTTCACCTTACGTGAGACATACCCAGATATTAGTATGGCATGTGTGCGCACTAAGTTGCTTCAGTCGTGTCTGACTCTTGCAACCCTATGGACTTGCAGCCTGTCAGGCTTGTCTGCCCTTGGGATTCTCCAGGCAAGAATGCTGGAGTGGGTTGCCATTCCCTTCTCCAGGAGATCTTTCTGACCCAGGGATTGAACTCGAGTCTCTTATGTCTCCTGCCTTGGCAGGCAAGTTTTTTATACAAACTAGCACCACCTGGGAAGCCCTGGCAGAGTTACTCAAACTAATCCGTATACCAAATCCTCCAACCCCTTCAACGGCACTTCCCCAAATCTGTTTGATTCAGTGGAAGGCACAAACATCTAGGCACAAAAAAACCTAGGAATCACCCTTGATTCACAACTCCTCTTGTGACCCGCCTTCTCTGAACAACCAGATCCAGCTGTGTCACCAACAAACGTTACAAAGCTACCTGTTCCTCCCCAGCCCCACCGCTACCCCTCTGCTCCAGTGGCGAGCACTTCCTGCCTGGACTAATGCAATCGTCTCCTGACCAGTTTCCTTACTGCCACAGTCTTGCCCCACCCCAAGTCCCCCTCTGAATCCACTGTCCATTCACTGCCCAGTGGCTTGTATTTTTTTTTTTTGGCTGGGCCTTGTGGCTCGTGGGATCTTATTTCCCCAGGGACTGAACCCGTGCCCTTGACAGTGAAAGTGCAAGAGTCCTTACCACAGGACTGCCAGGGGCTTCCCCCCAGTGGCTTTTAAAGACACAAATTGGGCCACGTCACACTCTTCCTTAAAACCTCCTGATGGTTCAGTATCTAAAGTGCCTCAAACCCATCACAGTGACAGGTAAACCTGACATCTCACGCTGGCCCACACACCCTCCCGCAGCAAGCAAGCACTAGGCCCCCTGCTGGTCTCCTGGCAGGAGGACACACCAAGCTCCTTCAACCGGCAGGTCTCTGCCCTGCCTGGTCAGTACAGAAAGCTCCCTCCTGCCCCTCTCATCTTCATAAACAGCGACTGATTCTGCTGATCAAATCTCAACCCCAACTGTCTCCTCTCAGCAGTCTTCCTGAGACACATATCTGATGGCGAGGACACATTAAATGTCTCTTTCTCCAAAGTCTGAGTTTGAATTCTGGGCTTCGAAGAACAAACAGCGGGGAGGATACAACTGCCCTTTGAGAATCACAACATGAATGCCTTTTTTGCCACATGGTAATGCAGTATTTATTGTCCATTAGTAACTACTATTTGGTAACATTTATAATATTACTAGAACTTAATATAAAAGAAGTTCAACCTACTTTCTTTTCTTTTTTTTACATTTCAATACCAGATATTAATCAGAAAGACAGTCTAAACTAGTATGGTTGAAACCTTTATGTCAAAAATTTATAATAAATGTTTGGTATTAGTCCACATACAATTAAGTTTTTGGTGTAAAGTTATTTGGCTGCAAGAAAGAACATTTGGTTTACTTCACTAATAGGAATATCTCTTAGTGCTGGGATGGCCTCTTCTTGGTCTTTCTTGTGCTGTTGATTTTTGGCATAGTTATCTGTAAGAAGAAGACAAAAGGCTCTGTTTATCCAAGTAATTTCTTCAAGAGTCTCTGTGCTTTGTTTGTGGAGACCCACCATGCAGTGTACTGGGCTAATGTTTGGATAATGACAAATACCATGTGTAACACAGTTAAAAGGCCCCTTAAATCCTCTTTTTAGAAGAAATGTCCCAAATAGGATAAAAACCAGCAAAGTACTTTTTGCAACCTCTAACTTGGATAAGAAATTATTATTTCATTCAACTGTACAATGATGATTCAAGTCCCATTTGCACACTGCTCAGAGGAACAGAATTACACCAACACCCCAAAGCTATGAAACTATTTGGTACAATCCTTCATGCAAACTTCACAATTTCCCCTCTGTACAAACTGTCTGTCTGCTGTAATTCCAACCAAATATGCAGGGAACATAGTAGGTTATCAGAAAATAAATAGTGAAAAAGTTAAAAAAAACTTACCAGAACTTAAAAAAATACTTCACTTCCTAGAATCCAAACAAGTTCAGGAATCTAATTTTTTTTTTTTTTTTTTAATTTTGGCCGAGTCTCACGATTTTCAGGACCTTGGTTTCCTGACCAGGAATTGAACCCCCACCACAGTGGTGAAAGTTGGGAATCCTAACCATTAGGCCACCGGGGAACTCCTAGGAATCTAATCTATTTTCATTTTTAGACTTGAAAGAACTTAAAAAAACCCCCAAACTTACAACCATTCTGTGACTTTTCTGACCACATAACTGGTGTCTGGGGCACACAGAGACCCTGAGGACACTCCCCCCACCCCACCCCCACCCTCCGCCAACTTCTTCCCCCCAGACAGAGTCTGCAGGGACCTCTTTGTCATTCCTGGGTCCACGCAGCCTGTTTAGGATAACAGAAATTTCTCTCAGGCAGAGTTGCCAAGGAACATGTTACATATTTGTGGTTTTTATGGGAAAATACACCTGTTACCTACTGCTATAAAACAGTGTATTCACAAAGCTTATCTGCGCCCTGTGACCACTTTCTTTGCTGTAACTGTTTATCTATTTCTCCCAGTTTCTTTTTATTGCGACCATGTGTGTCACTTGCCGTAGCCTGCTTTTGGTCGCTTCTCTTGATAAAAGTGTTAATACCCCTCCTGCCTCCCCTAGCACTTTCCTTGGATGTAAATTTACCTGTGATATTGTGAATGGAGTCGAGTGGAGAGGTACTCATCATGTTTATTCCAAACAAGAGGACATAACCGATGACTACGGTAATGAGGACATACACAGGCAGCGCAACGGCCCAATACCTGCAGAAGAGAATATTAAAATAGCTAACAGGCTTCACAAAAAGCTGCCGTTCTCAAGAGTTCATCACCAAGTTAATACACTTTTAAAGTTTATCTTTTGGCCGTGGTGGGTCTTCATTGCTACACTTGGGCTTTCTCTAGTTGTAGAGAGAGGGCTTGTCTTGTTTTGGGGCATGGGAGCTGTTTCTTCCGGTGTTTACCTCCACTTTTCTATACAACATACTCATATCATTGCATCTTGATTTTTTTTTCAACTTCAGGTATTTTCTCTGAACTTCCTAATATGGACATGAAGATGTTTATATAAATAATGTTTGCCACTGAGCACTGTAATGTATTATTATATGTCTTGTACAATTCTTTGTAGTAATTACCACTTTTAGTCTGTTTGCTTGTTTTTCCATGTACCTATGAATAATCAATCCTCAAATTCTGATAGATTCTAATATGCCTCTTGATACATTTAAGCATGTCAAATGCTCTATCTCACGTTTTGCTGCTGCTAAGTCGCTTCAGTCGTGTCCGACTCTGTGCGACCCCATAAACGGCAGCCCATCAGGCTCCGTCGTCCCTGGGATTCTCCAGGCAAGAATACTGGAGTGGGTTGCCATTTCCTTCTCCAGTATCTCACATGTTTTATTGGTGTGTAATTTATTTCCTTCTTGCCATTTTCTCTTTCTGGAACTTCTAAGACTTAGATTTTTTGCTGTTTTACTTCTCTCTTCTTGTCTTTATTTTCTGTTTTGCTATACTCTATTCTACTTTCTGGAGATTACTTTTGGTGTTTCTTCTAAACGTTCAATTAAAATGTTAATTTTGGTTATCATAGTTATAATTTCTATGCAGTAATTCTCTGAACATTCCTTATTTATAGCATCCTGTTGCTTCATAGTTATAATCTTATCTCTGAGGATTTTGTTAACATTTTCTTTTGTTCTTTGCATTACCTCCATGTCTTTCAAGTTTCTTTTGCTTTTTTTCTTTCATTTCATTTTAGAGGCTTTCTTTTCACATCTGTAAGTTGTGGTTGTCCACTTACATTTACATTTGAAGTACAGGGAGAGGACATGTGGGGGGAACATTAAAGAAATAAAGATGAAGTACTAACAAGTTAACCGGAAGCACTGTGCATATGCGGACTGGAATGGCCACCTGATGACTCTCACTATGGGAGACCTGGCCATTCCACTGGAGGACCTCTCGTTTTCAGAAATGAGATAGAGTTTGAGCTGGTCAACTTTCTCAGGGAGGACCCTCCGATCTTGCTGGGAGGGGGTGGGTGGTAGGACAGGTGCTCGGGAGGACTCGCACTTCAGCAAAGCAGATCCTCCCTTATTCCTGTCTTCAGTAAGGTGCCTACACAGACCTTGAGTACCCCAGATTACAGACTCAATTCCGTCTTTCCAGAGCGAAAAACTCCTTCTGCAGGGGAGGGTTGGTCTCCCAGCTTTAAAGGCTGAGGAAGAGGACTGGAGGGCCAAACACTCTTTAAACACTGTTTTCAGCCTGAACCAGAAATACAATGTAAAGAGGTACCCACACTTCTAATGTCTGGGCCTCTCTGTGTTGTGGGCACAGAGACTCGGGCTGCCTCCTGCATGACCGATGTGGCAAAGTGGGAATTAAGTCAGGTACCTCTCCACCTGTCTGCAATCCACTTCCCCAGATTTTGTTGATACATCTCTCCTGTCCCATTATTTGCTCCTGTGGGTTTATGGTTTAACAATTACTTTTTATTATGGGCTTATTTTATCAAGATTTTGGGAGGAAGTGGAGATAAATATGTGCATTCAGCTCACCATCTTTAAGCAGAAGCATATCAATAATGATTTTTAAAAAGCTTTCCATTTCTATATGGTTATGTACAGACCTTAAAGGAATAGATACAAGATTTGAAAAAGTCTTGAGGAAAAAATCTGATCCTTCAAAACAGCATTGATATACTCCTACTTTAATTAAGAAATATATTAAACTTACTTTTGAGGCCAATAAGTTAAGCCTAAGGAGTTTAGCCAAGATTCAGGAATAAAAGCCCACACAAGATACAGTACTGCAAAAGAGGGGCGAAACAAAAAAGGGGAAAAGGTCAGTAAGGCATGCATCTGATTTATCAAGATTCAGATTAAAAAAAGCTCCTTTGAATCGTCCCTGATTAACTGAGAAATGATTTTTTTTCTCCTTGTTTGTATCATTTCTGTAACACTTTGAACAATTACTTTCTACTAGTCATTTTTTTTTCCCTTTAGCCATGGACTTTATTGTTTCAATATCTACAACTATTATTCTATACACAAAGTTTAATTTCTTACAAAATTCTATATTCCATATTGCCAGGTCACTTTACTCTCCATTTTATGCCGCATTTCCATCAAGAACTATTTTCCCAAATCACCATCTGCCTGATTGTGTGTTGTTGTTCAGTTGCTAAGTTGTGTGACTCTTTGTGATGTCATGGCTCTCCAGGCTCCTTTGTCCATGACACTTCCCAGGCAAGTTCAGTTCAGTTCAGTTCCGTCGCTCAGATGTGTCCGACTCTTTGTGACCCCATGAATTGCAGCACGCCAGGCCTCTCTGTCCATCACCAATTCCCAGAGTTTACCCAAACCCATGTCCATCAAGTCAGTGATGCCACCCAACCATCTCATCCTCTGTTGTCCCCTTCTCCTCCTGCCCCCAATCCTACACAGCATTAGGGTCTTTTCCAATGAGTCAACTCTTCGCATCAGGTGGCCAAAGTATTGGAGTTTCAGCTTCAACATCAGCCCTTCCAATGAACACCCAGGATTGATCTCCTTTAGGATGGACTGGTTGGATCTCCTTGTAGTCCAAGGACTCTCAAGAGTCTTCTCCAACACCACAGTTCAAAAGCATCAATTCTGCGGCGCTCAGCTTTCTTCACCGTCCAACTTTCACATCCATACATGACCACTGGAAAAACCACAGCCTTGACTAGATGGACTTTTGTTGGCAAAGTAATGTCTCTGCTTTTAAATATGCTATCTAGGTTGGCCATAACCTTCCTTCCAAGGAGTAAGTGTCTTTTAAGACCTACTAGCATTTTAAAAACTGTGGTTAACAACCATAAATGTTACCATCTTAATCAAGTTTAATGTTCAGTAGTGTTAAGTATCCGGAGAAGGCAATGGCACCCTACTCCAGTACTCTTGCCTGGAAAATCCCATGGACGGAGGAGCCTGGTAGGCTACAGTCCATGGGGTCGCTGAGAGTCGGACACGACTGAGCGACTTCACTTTCACTTTTCCCTTTCATGCACTGGAGAAGGAAATGGCAACCCACTCCAGTATTCTTGCCTGGAGAATCCCAGGGACGGCGGAGCTTGGTGGGCTGCCATCTATGGGGTCGCACAGAGTCGGACACGACCGAAGCGACTTAGCAGCAGTGTTAAGTATATTTGCACTGCTGTTAGACGTATTTCTAGAACTTTTTCATCTTGTGAATCTGAAACTCGATACCCACTAAACAACTACTCTTATTTAAAACAAGCATGTCTTAATTCATGCGAAAGAAGAGAGTGAAAAAGTTGGCTTAAAACTCAACATTCAAAAAACTTCATTAAGATCATGGCATCCGGTCCCATCACTTCATGGCAAATAGATGGGGAAACAATGGAAAAACTGACAGACTTTATTTTCTTGGGCTCCAAAATCACTGCAGATGGTGATTGCAGCCATGAAAGTAAAAGACACTTGCTCCTTGGAAGAAAAGCTATGATAAACCTAGACAGCATATGAAAAAGCAGAGACATTACTTTACTTACAAAGGTCTGTTTAGTCAAAGCTATGGTTTTTCCAGTAGTCATGTATGGATGTAAGAGTTGGACTATAAAGAAAGCTGAGCACCAAAGAATTGATGCTTTTGAACTGTGGTGTTGGAGAAGACTCTTGAAGAGTCCCTTGGACTGCACGGAGATCCAACCAGTCCATCCTAAAGGAAATCAGTCCTGAATATTCACTGGAAGGACTGATGCTGAAGCTGAAACTCCAATCCTTTGGCCACTTGATGTGAAGAACTGACTCACTGGAGAAGACCCTGATGCTGGGAAAGACTGAAGTCAGGAGGAGAAGGGGACAATAGAGGATGAGATGGTTGGATGGCATCACCAACTCGATGGACATGAGTTTGAACAAGCTCTGGGGGAAGTTGGTGATGGACAGGGGAGCCTGGCATGCTGCAGTCCATGGGGTTGCAAAGTGTCAGACATGATTGAGCGATTGAACTGATGTCTTAATTCATACTATTCACACTTAACTCATACTATTCACAAAAATATGTCTTAACTCATACTGTTTTATGCAATTTAAGGGCAGAAATCATGCCTTAAGAACTGTTGTAATTCTTACAGCACCTAGCGATTTTCTTTATATGTAGTAGGTATTCAACACTTCATTCCTACAGGGTTGAAACAGCTACAATTAGTGGCAAAAGGTGAATTTATCTACCCTGTTCTGATTCATGACATGCTTTATCTCCTAGAGCATAGTCTTATTGTCAAGTTTCTGTGGCACCTTTACTGCTGTACAGTAACAACAGCCAACCTCTGAGCACTCACTGTGGGCTAAGTACACTTCTGAACACTGTCATTGTTGTTTAGTTGCTAAGTCATGTCTGATTCTTTTGAGAGCCCATGGACTGTAGCCCACCAGGCTCCTCTGTCCATGGGATTTCCCAGGCAAGAATACTGGAGGGTGTTGCCATTTCCTTCTCCAGGGGATCTTCCTGACCCAGGGATAGAACCCAGGTCTTCTGCTGAATAGGCAGATTTTTTACTATCTGGGATAGCAGGGAAGCCCTGCCCAAGTGGCAGAGACAAATTTCAAACCACCTGTCTCAACCATGAAGAAGGATTAACATTTTTCTCAACAAGTATGTATTACGGAATTCTGTATGTCAGAAGTGTGAGCGACAATGGTGAACCAGAAAGAGATGGCCTCTGCCCTCCCCAAGCAGAGGACCAGAGACAAGTAAACTGCTATTTTCAATACACTGTGATAAGTGCTAATGAGCAAGTAACAACAGATGATATGGGAACATGGCCCTCAGCCCATGGTGGTGGTGATGGAAGTGATGTTAATGGTCAGGAAAGATTTCCTGGAGGAAGTCATTAAGTTGGGGCCTAAAGGATGATTGGGGGTTAGGCAGATGAAAATGCTAACGGTTGGGCTTGCAGTTGTGAGGAAGGAAGGAAATATTAATAATGAGAAAATGGTGTTCCTGGCCACGAGCTGCAGCAAGCCTGTCAGGAATCAAAGAGAGAGTGGTGGTGGATGGCAGAGGGAAAAGCTGGAAAGGATCGGGCTTGGAACTTGAGTTTTCGAGGTTAATGAAATACAAATAGTGGCAAAAACACAAGGCAAATTCATAAATGGAAATAACTTGCTTAGTTTAACTAATTAAACGAATGAATATTTATTGTACATCTGCTATATGCTAGGTGCTATGAAAAGGTCAAGGCTCTGAAGAAAAATGAGACATGGTGTCTATCCTCACAAGTCCTGCGGGCGACAGAAATGAGCCAGAAGCAGTGGCAGGAACCTCTCGGGCACTGTCTTATGTGACCCCTGTCAGACCCCTCTGAGGTGTGTGCCAAGATTATTCCCTACTCACAGATGAAAAAAACTAAGGCATGGGGAATTTAAGTCACTTGCCCAAGGTCTCAGAGCTAAAAGTTACTGAGATGGAACAAGAACTCAGGGTATGTGTTCACCTCGGGCTCCCAGGCGGGAGTCAGAGCGTTGGTTTACAGCATGAAGGGGAAGCGGTGTATCTATGGAACCCCAGGCAGCTTGGAGTGGCTGGGGCATACGGTGGGAGGCTCTGAGCGGTGAGAAACCAGCTGAAAAGTGGATGGGTCCTAGATCATGAAAGACCTTGGGCGAGGAACATGAACTTCATGTTTTGGGCAAAGGGAATAACTGAATATTTCTAGAAGATCCCCTGGAGTTGGAAATGGCAACCCACTCCAGTATCCTTGCCGAGGAAATCCCATGGGCAGAGGAGCCTGGCGGGCTACAGTCCATGGGGTCACAAAGAGTTGGACATGACTCAGCACACACCCAACCACCCACACACCAAGAGAAATAACCATCCAGGCTCCAAGCCAGGCTCCAGAGGTTTTCATCTGGGGAGTTCAGGCCTGGATCTCACGTGCGTTGCTGTGAGAGCTGTGTCTAGGATGTGCCTGGGGAGGAAGGCCCCAGCAGGTGCGATGGTGGGAGCAGATGAACGAGCTTGGGGAAGAGGAGAAGTACAAGCAAAGAGGACTCCCAGGCTTTCAGAGTGGGATCTAGTAATTTCAACCCTGAAGAGATTCTCCACACAGCACTGAGAGATTTCCCCAAAGTACTGATCAGATGGCATCATTTGCCAGGTTTTGAACTTTGATGGCTTTAGAATAAAATCCAAAGTCCTTCCTAGGCTTTGCAAGAACTTAAAACAATTGGGCTCCTGCCTGCCCCTCCAAGGTTCAGTCCTCACACACTACGCTTCAGCTCCAGACAGCGTCTCATGTCTGCACTTCACACAACCTTCAGATACAGGGTAACTGCACTTGTAGTGAGCGCTGTCTGCCTGGAATGTTCTTCCTCTGGCTCTTTCAATGCATTTGGTTCCTTAGCTTGCTTCCCGTCTTGGCTCAAAAGTCACCTTCAGAAAGGCTTTCCCCAATCGCTTGCTCCTCCAGCCTTGCCCCACCCGCACACGACACCCCCTTACTCCCTGCCATTTTTTTATTTCCTTCAAAGCCGTTACCACAGTCTACAACTACAGGTATGGACAGAGTATTTGTGCCCCTCCCCCTAAATGATTATGTTGAAACCCTAATCCCCGGTGTGGTGGATTTGGAGGCGGGGCCTCTGAGAGGCAGTTAGGTATAGATGAGGTCATGAGGGAGGGGGTGCCATCACGGGATTAGTGTCCTCAGGAGACCAGGAAGAGATCAGGGCTGTGCCCTCTCGTCCTCCACTACGTGAAGACACGGCAAGAAAGTGACGGTCTGCACTTGGACTTCCCTGCCTCCAGAGCTGAGAAATGAATGTCTATTGTTTAAGCTACCTGGTCACAACCTAAACAGATTAAGACAGTTAGCTTTTTTTTTAAAGTTAATCATTTATTTGGCTGTGTCTGGTCTGGGTCTTAGTTGAGGTGCACTGGCTTAGCTGCTCCGTGCCACGTGGGATCTTGGTTCCCTAACCAGGGATCGTCCTCTGCATTGGAAGGCAGATTCTTAGCCACTGGACCACCAGGGAAGTCCCTACAATTAGCTTTTAAGTTCAGTAAATATTTCAACATACAGAGAGACTCATGTAACCCCTGTGCACCTACCACTAGGTTTTATTAAAACTGCTGGGTACTGGCCTCTCACCTCCCTTATTACTTTCTGCCTGTCTCAGGTTTAATGACTTCCATCAATTCCTTCAAACCACTGGCATCGTTAGGCTTTTGCACTGAATGTTCTCTGTCTGAGAGGCTCTGTCTCAACATTTCCATGGCAACTCTCATTTGTGTCTGTGCCTAAAACTCATCTGTCAGTGAGGCACCTCCTGACAGCTGTACTTACAACAGCAAGCTCCTTCCATTCCTTTCCCTCTTTCTTGCTTAATTTCTCCCCAAGGTACACATTATCATCTGACACTCTATGTTTTACTTATGTAAATTGTCCATTGACCATCTCCCACCCAGCAGAATGCAGACTCTGAGAGCAGGAAATCTGAGGCTGTTCTGCTCATCTCTGGTCAGTAACAGTGCCCAGCACATGGTAAGCACACAAGAAAAATTTGTGGAATTAATTTCTGGTTGTGCAATAAATGCTGGAGAGGGTGAGGAGAAAAAGGAACCCTCTTACACTGTCGGTGGGAATGCAAACTAGTACAGCCACTATGGAGAACAGTGTGGAGATTCCTTAAAAAACTGGACATAGAACTGCCATACGACCCAGCAATCCCACTGCTGGGCATACACACGGAGGAAACCAAAACTGAAAGAGACATATGTACCCCAGTGTTCATTGCAGCACCGTTTACAATAGCCAGGACACGGAAGCAACCTAGATGTTCATCAGCAGACGAATATCTAAGAAAGTTGTGGTACATATACACAATGGAATATTACTCAGCTATTAAAAAGAATGCATTTGAATCAGTTCTAATGAAGTGGGTGAAACTGGAGCCTATTATACAGAGTGAAGTAAGTCAGAAAAAAAAACACCAATACAGTATATTAACGCATATATATGGAATTTAGAAAGATGGTAATGATGACCCTATATGTGAGACAGCAAAGGAGACACAGATGTAAAGAACAGACTGTTGGACTCTGGGAGAAGGCGAGGGTGGGATGATTTGAGAGAATAGCATTGAAACATGTATATTCTCATATGTGAAATAGATTGCCAGTCCAGGTTCGATGCATGAGGCAGGGTGCTCAGGGCTGGTGCACTGGGATGACCCTGACGGATGGGATGGGGAGGGAGGTGGGACGGAGGGTCGGGATGGGGAGCACATGTAAACCCATGGCCAATTCATGTGAATGTAGGGCAAAAACCACCACAATATTGTACAGTAATTAGCCTCCAATTAAAAAAAAAATTTCTGTGGGCCCTGTTGGATTTAAGTCTTATTAAAGTCATTGCTTTTATTTATCTGTATAGTTTCTAATCCTTCAAATACTCTATGGAACATGGATTTGCAAAAATGATTATGTTGATGATAACAATCAAGAGTCGCAGCTAATGTTTAATTGGGCTTCCCTGGTGGCTCAGATAGTAAAGAATCTGCCTGCAATGCAGGAGACCCAGGTTCAATGCCTGGATCAGGAAATTCCCCTGGAGAAGGCAATGGCAACCCACTCCAGTAAAGTACAGGTAGCCCCCACTTTTTGAAAGTCCACTTTAACCCATTTTGCTCTTAGAAAAAACCTACATTAGTATGTTTTCTTTAACCAAAGGAAATCTGAAGAGGATTTTTGCTTTTACTAAAAAACTTTTCTGCATCTGTTTTGCAGGGAGCTGTGGTAGAGGCAGCCAGAGCAGGGAGAGTGGCTCGTCCGAGCTCCCTTCCCAGGGCTACACTCAGCATCTTAGCATCCAGCCGCCACAGCTTTGAACTGTGTCTGTGAGCATCTTTACCCGAACCGAGTATCTTTATCAAATTGCATGAATGAGCTCAACTCTTGTGCGTTAGCAAATGTGCCCTTCGTTTTATACCATTTTGGCTCTCAAAGGTTTCAGAACGCGTGTGTCTGAAAGTTGCTCAGTTGGGTCTGACTCTTTGCCCACCAGGCTCCTCTGTCCATGGAATTCTCCAGGCAAGAATACTGGAGTGGGTAAGCCATTCCCCTCTCCAAGGGATCGTCTTGACCCAGGGATCGAACCCAGGTCTCCTGCATTGCCAGCAGATTCTTTACCATCCAAGCCACCTCTAGTTTTGCAGGGGAAACCTGTACTTACTGTTCCTACGCTACACATTCTTTTAAGTGCTCTGCATAAATGATGGCAATTTATCTTTACAACAGACATAAACACAGTGACATCAACCCAGTGTGCCAGGGTGGAAATTTTAGCTTTATCATTTACCAGCAGCGTGACCCTGGGCACATTATTTAAGCCCCGTGTGCTCAATATTCTCATCTGCAAATGAGGACAGTAATGATAATTTCTATCTCACAGGACTGTCTTATGCTGCCTTAGCTTTTGATAGACACGACCACCCTTCCACAGATGAAGCATCTGAAGAATCGAAGATGCAAACACAGTCCTCCACAAAGCAAATCTGTGGAGGAGTCAGGATTTGGACTAAAGCTGTAACTTCATAGACTGCCCTAGCCACAGCTTGGTTGGCTATCCTGATGCAGTTAGGGTTCAGAAGCACTGCCACTCCATCTACCTGGTTTCCACAAAATTCTAAAAAGTTTTGGGCACCCACTTTTCTCCCTAATTCTCAGATCCTTCTGGGGAGAGACATGAAGCCTGCTGTATGACTCTAGGAATATGGTGTGTCAGTGAACAAGCTTTCTTATCTGTAAAATGGGATCATACGGGGACTGAGTGAGACCCAGGATGTAAACTGCAGCTGACTTCCGGAGCCTGACTTCCTGTTCCTCCCAAGCTCCCACAGCTCACTGGGGCGACACCAGATTACTCCTTTCCAAACCTCACCATGCCTCCCTTCAAGGGCTTCCCATTTTTCCTTCTTATTGTTGAAGATAAAGTCCCTGGGAGAAAAATTAAGTCTGACTTTCATTCTTTTTTTGGCTGCACTGCCTCAGCGCCTTGTGGGATCTTAGTTCCCTGACCAGGAATCGAGCCTGAGCGTTGGCAGTGAGAGCTCAAGAGTCCTAACCACTGGATCGCCAAGGAATTCCCTGAATTTCCATTTTGATTTCTTATCTCTTCACTAGGTTCCCATGGCACATACCACAGTGTATTAATTGAGATTTAATCCTCTGTCTTGTCCACAAAACCAAGACCTTCTTAAGGGCAGGGATCAGGTTTCATTTCCTCCGCAATCCTGACTGGTGAGGCATTTTTAAAGATTTGTTGAGATTAAAGCTTTCAGGCTCATGTCTGGCATATAGAACACTCTGAAGAGACAAGAGTTCTCTTCACGTTTTCTCAAAAAGAGACAAAGGTAGAAAGAATCGCAGCTCATGTGTGCTGCTGCTGCTAAGTCGCTTCAGTCGTGTCCGACTCTGTGCGACCCCATAGACGGCAGCCCACTAGGCTCCGCCGTCCCTGGGATTCTCCAGGCAAGAATACTGGAGTGGGTTGCCATCTCCTTCTCCAATGCATGAAAGTGAAAGTGAAGTCGCTCAGTCGTGTCCGACTCTTAGCGAGAGTGGACTGCAGCCAACCAGGCCCCTCCGTCCATGGGATTTTCCTGGCAAGAGTACTGGAGTGGGGTGCCATTGCCTTCTCCGTCACGTGTGCACATTTTACTAACAAACGGAATAACTTCCTTGTCCTTGAACATCAGAGAAAGGCCCTGGCCGTCCATCAGGAGAGTACTTACTGAAGCCAAATTGGGAGCTTAAGAAAAGAACAAAGCCATAAATCGCTCTTTCTGGCAATGGCGACGGTGAATTTTCCACCATTTTCCCCGTGGCTTTAGATATTCTGTAGGGGAAAACAAAAACAAGTCATCTGTCAGTGATCCACTCATTTCCATTATGGGTCTATTATAACCTCACCGCTTTGCTATGGGCACAGCCTCTGCGTTTCTCCAGTAAATCAAACAGGCGACACCGGCGCACTGACCTCCGACACACACCTGCTTGCACACGTGCATACAAGCACCAAAACGTTGCCTGCACGAGCAACCAGCCCCCCAACCTCACGTGCGCGCGCACATCCTGCAGTGGAAGGTGTGGGGAGACAACGGGAGAGCGGGTATCGGGAGGGGGGGAACTGAACTCCACCCAACTCTGCAGGCTTCGCCTCCGTGAGAACACGGAAGAAAGGGCAATGAAGGATGAGGGGTCCGCGCGCAAGCGCCCTCCCGCCTGGGCCTCGACACCCAGAACCGGGCCCTGACCTCTCATAGGTCAGTTTTCTCATTCGAGTCCCCCCACCCCGGGTTGCGGGGTGGCCCTCAACCTTGGGTCCTCCAAGCGCCGACTCCCCCGCGGCCCGTTCGGCCACTTCGGGGCCGAGGCCTCGGCGCAGGCGCGGACCAGGGGAGCCGCAGGAGGGCGAGAGAGGACAAACAGCGCACCGCCCGGTCGCCACGGCAACCCCGCCCGCGCGCAGGCGCACCGCGACTCGGTTCAGTCAGCCGCTTGAGAGCGCGGGGGCGGGCGGGAAATCGCGGGGCTCGCAGCGGGGTGCGGGGCGGGGCGCGCGCGACGGCGCATGTGCGCTGCTGCTCACGTGACGCACGCCCTCCCCAACTCCGCGCCGCCGCCCGCTTGCGCGCGGCCGCCCGCCCACCCGCCGGCTGACGTGGAGGGCCTGAGGAGGCGGAGGCGGCGGCCCGCGTCCGAGGCTCGCGGGCTGCGAGCCCCGGTGAGTGCACACCTGGCGCGTGGCGGGGCTGCCGGATGTGTCAGCTTGTCGCGCAGCAGCCGAGATGCCCGGGGCGAGGGGCCCTCCACACCCCCTCCGTGGGTGTGTGGTGAGTGTGGGTGTGTGCGCGTCGCCCCGCGTCGTGGGCTGTGGTGCCCGCAGTGTGTGTATGGGGGGAGGATGGTGCCGGTTCGGGGTGTGTGTGTGTGTGTGGCCCCTGTTGTCGGCCCCAGTGGGTGTGTCTCTTTTGTCTGGTCTCCCTGTTCTGCAAGTGTGGTTCCCTCCGGGCTCCTGTGCGAAGGTGGGAGAAGCCCCTGTGTGTGTGTGTGCGCGTCCCCCGGCCGCCCGCGCGCCCTCGTCGCCGTAGGTGCGCGGGTGACACCCCCGCTAGCCTTGGGGGCAGGGTCCGCCGGCCCGAGCGCGCGTGGACACGCGAGGTGTCTCCCCTCCCGGCCCCTTTGTGTCCGTGTCGATTCTTCCCGGGCCGGGCGTGGGCGCCCCGGCTGTGTGGGTGCCCCGTCCGCCTTGGTGTCACAGTCCCTCTTGGGGTGCCCCCACCCCAGCCTTGGTGTCACAGCCCCTCTCGGGGTGCCCCCACCCCTGCCTTGGTGTCACGGTCCCTCTTGGGGTGCGCCTCACCCCGCCTTGGTGTCACAGCCCCTCGGGGTGCCCCCACCCCCGCCTTGGTGTTACGGTCCCTCTCGGGGTGCTCCCACCCCGCCTTGGTGTCACAGCCCCTCTCTTGGGGGTGGTCGCCCCCCCCACCCCGCCTTGGTGTCACAGCCCCTCTCTTGGGGGTGGTCGCCCCCTCATCCCGCCTTGGTGTCACAGCCCCTCTCTTGGGGTGCTCGCCCCCCGCACCCCCCGCGCGTGGCCGCGCCGCCTGCGGTCGTGACCCACCCCCTTGCAGCAGCGCCCGCGCGGAGTTGCGTCCTCGCGTGTCCCCGCGCGCCTGGGTCCTAGCGAGTGCGTGCTCTGCGGGGTGCGGGTTTTCGTTCGAGAGTGTTGGTGAACGTTCTTGCACGCCTCCCTCCTCCGTGTTTTGCGTTCTTTACAAACGCGCCACCTGTTTTTGTCAGATTGGCTGCCGAGTGCGGGGAGGGGGTCAGGGGAGGGGACGCGAACGCAGAGCTCGCGGCGCCTCTTCGGAGCATCCCCTTCCCCACCCCCATCGCTAATGGGAAGAGGCGGGCACAGCCGCGGCCCCGGCTCGCTGCTCCGTAGTGTTCAGGATGTCCAGGGTGGCCGGTCGAGTCAGCCTGTTCTGCGGACGGAATAAGGGGGCCAGGGGCCAAAAATGGAGGTAAGGCGTAGGTGAATGTTGTCTGGTACCCTTGTGGCGTATCGTTTTTAGAGGCCTCCTAAGATGCCCAAAGATCTTCGATGGCAGACTCCTTCCAAAATGTGTATATACGCGACAGCTGGGCAAATATGTTCTAGCCAATCCTAGGCGTTCTTGATGATACTTAACGGTTCACGTAAGTGTTTTGTGGCGTTCACATAAATGATCTCTCTTGGTTTCTGCCCCGCGTCCTGGCGATGGAAACGAGGTAGACGGCTTACAGGTTTCACTCCTCCTTTGGGAGCAATTTCCTCATAATTACAGTTCTGGTTAGGTACATTTTGTATTGCAGGAAATTTGCGTTTTATCCTAAGGGAGATGGGATTTATTACGGGGCTTCACAGGGGAGGAAACTTCAAACATACTAGAAACCCAGCTGCTCCTCTTGCTCAAATGTTCGTGCTCTGCGCTCAAGGGCTGCGTTTTGGTCTCTGTTTCTCCTGTTCGTTTGCTCAGTTTTCTTCCTCTTGCCCAATTTTCTGCGATTTTGTTTCTTTTCAATTTCTGGAAGATTTCACACATAGCATACAGAGTGGGATCTAACCAATTCATGACTAAGATTTACAGGTGTAATTATTTTGCCGAGTTTACTTCAGATCCTCTTTTTAATTTAAAAGAACTAAAATTGCAAAATGTGAAGGTACTCTCATTCCCGCCCCTCCTTTCCTGGAGGTAGTCACCGTGTTTAGGTTTGTGTATATCTCCTTGCATATTTTATACTTTGATCACGGTGAATCCATAAACAATATATAGTGTTGTGTATTTTAAACTTTAATGGTGTTAAACAAGATATGTCTTTTTGCAACTTGCTTTTTTTGATCAACATCACATTTTCAGATTTACATGTGAATAAATTGGATAATTGTGTTTGGTTCATTTTAATTGCTGGTATAGAATTCCGGTGTATGAATATACCATAATTTACTTATCTGTTTTCCCACTGATCGATTTTGAAGGTTTTTGACTCTTAAAAACAGTCCTGTCTTGAACGTATTTGTTGTCTGCTTTGTGCACATGTTTGGAAATTTCTTGAGAAAATACACCTAGTAGTGGATTTTGCTGCATAGTAGGATATATGCATCTTCAATGTAACCAGATACCACAGAAGCTCTCAAAGTGGTTGCACTAACTCATCACTCTCACTGGTATTGAGTGAAGACACTCATTTCCTCACATTCTTGCTAACCCTTTATGTTACCTGACATATATTTTTGCCTTTTCTTTACTGACCAGCTTCCTTGTAACTTTAACTTGCAGCTAAATTTGCTTACAGCCACCTTGGCTTCTGCTCTAGCCCTGTGTAAAGCCTATGGGTTCCTCTCTCACATCAATTTTTTATCTCATTCGGTTTTCATAAAGTTAATTGCAGTGAACATTTATTTTGTACCTAATGTACTTCCTGTGGTTGATGTAAAATAAAGATTTCCATGGTATGTTAGATGTACCTCTGTAGTGGCAGGTGAGGTGATTTAATTACTTTTTTGCATATGATGAGTGGATTTTTAAAAATCTTTTTTTCTCTTTAATGTACTAATACTTAATGCTTTCAAAACATATGTGACATATATGCAAGTTGTGAAGCAAAACAATAAAATGAATGCCTCTCAACCAACCACTCAATCCAAGAATCAAAATGACTGATTATGAATGTTATCATCCCCAGGGTGACTACTATTGGATTGTGTCATTCCTGTATTTTAAAAATAATTTTATCAAATATGTGTATATCCCTCAACAGTATATTGTGTGGTTTCTATTGTTTTTGAATTTTAAAAAAGGAATACTGGATACAGTTTATTAGGCTGGCTTATTTCACTCAGTGTTACGTTTTTGAAAGTCACTGATATTCAGATAGACATAAGTCATTAATTTTCATGGCTGTGTAATATTCTTCTGTTGGAGAATATAACACAGTGTATGCGTTCTTCTATTGATGAATATTTTGGTTGTTTCTAAATTTTGTTGTTTTGAAGAATCTTGTATATATCTTGTGGTATACAGTTGCAAGAACTTGGCTATTTTTCACACAGGGATATATGCCTTCCAGGGAAGTAATAAAGATTTTCTGAGGGGTATTTGGGCACAAGTGATATTAATGAATCAATCTGTAGATCATTAAATTCCACGTGTATCCTTTCCTAAAACTGGTAATGCCTGAAGTCTGTGATAGAAACTTCCTCTTGGTTCTACTTGCCCACCTCCCCCTTCAGAGTAGCATTTCTGCCTTAGGTTAGGAAGGCATACTGCCTACCTGCATGGAATCTTACCAGGGTAATGTCCCAATTGAAAAACTCTCCATGGAACAAAAGGATAATTTAAAATACACGCAGCTGTAGTGTTGGGGAACATTTCTTCTAATGCAGACACTTTCCATCTCCTCAAGAGCTGCATTTCCAATAAAGTGTAACTTTTATGTTTATTATCAGCATGTATAGGGCTTCCCAGGTGGTGCTAATGGTAAAGAACCTGTCTGCCAATGTGCCTCTTACACAGGTTCAAGCCTTGGATGGGGAATATCCTCTGGAGGAGGGCGTGGCAACCCACTCCAGTATTCTTGCCTGGAGAATCCCGTGGACAGAGGAGCCTGGCGGGCTACTGTCCATAGGGTCACAAAGAGTGGGACACAACTGAAGTGACTTAAGAGTGCACACACACACAAATCAGCATATATACTAGTTATCTTTTGATGAACTCTATGCTGTAATAATCACAACATTTTAAACCAGTGATATGTCAGTGTTATTTTAAAGTGTCACTGTGATACTCTAGCAATTCATCCTTTGCAATTAAACTTAGGACTGAAATTTTTCAGATGTCATTTTTAAGTATGAAGAGTGTGATCTTTAATAGCATTTATTGTGGTTTGTGAGTAAAAAGAATGTTGAAATACCACTGTGGTAAGCTATTTACTAGAAGTGGAATTGCTGGACTATGGGGTATGAATGTTCAACTATAAAATGATACCAAATTGTTTTCTGAAGTGGTTGTACCAGCTTATGCTTTGGTGAACTGTTTTGTCTGTTTATATACTTTGATTAGCATTGTTTTAAGAGTTATAGTTGATCTATATCCTTTGCAACACTTGTTACTTGTCAAACTTCTTAATATTTGCCAAATGGATATTAAATATGCATTGTGGTTTTAATGTGCATTTATTGATTGTTAATGACTTGGAACATCTTTTCCTTTGTCTGGGAACCATCTTTCTCCCTTTTGTTTACAAAAAGGAAATAGATCGTTCGCACACATGCAAACAAATACCTGGTCATATCTCTTACCCACTTTTCTGTTGGGTTCTCTTTTAAAACTGTAAGAGGTAACACCAATCGTTTATTGAGTATACACATTGTAAATATCTTACTCCAGTTTGTGGTCTGTCTTTTTGCACTTTATGGTGTATTTTTGTGAACAAAAGTTCTTAATTTTAATGTAATCTAATTGGAAATTTACCCTGCCCTGGGATCGTAAAGACGTTCTCCTGTGTTTCTCTCTAAAAATTTTGAAAGGATGCTTTTCACATTTAAGTTGGTAATCCATCTGGTACTGATTTTTGTATATGGTGTGAGTTAATGATCCACATTCATTTTTCCCTCCATGTGGCTCCAGTTGACCACATACCACGTATTGGATTGGCTCTCTGTTCACCAGTGATCTGCTGAACCACCTCTTTTACATGTTTAGTTTCTATATGCATGGATCTGTTTCTGACTCTCCTTTCTGTACCGCTTGTCCACCTGTCTGTCTGTTGATAGCACACTGTCATGATTATCAGTGCTGTAGTTTTACCTGGCATCTTGATGTCTGGGGGGCAGTGGAGTCTTAGCTGTGTTTGTAAGAATCGGCTTGTCGTGTGACAGAAAATGCTCTTTGGGCATGAATTGGAATGATTAAAATCAGTTTGTAGAGATTTGGAATCTTTAAGATTTTGAGATATGTATTTGCATTTATTTAGGTTTTTAATGACTTTTGGTACAGTTTCGTGAATTTTTCCTTACAGATCTAACAGTTTTTAAATGTTGATTCTGGTGTTTCTAGGAGTTTTGTTGCTGTTACAAATGGTGCTTTTTAGATTCTATTTCCTATTTATTGTTAATAGAAATTTATGGGTTTTTTACATTGATCTTTAGTCATCCACTTGATATACACTTAGTCTGATATATTTTCTATAATCCTTTTGGATTTTCTTTGTGGATAATTATATCACTTGCAAATAGTGACACATTTGGTTCTCCTTTCCAATTAGTTTTCCTTAATTTTTTTTTTCTTGTCTTATTATGCTGGCACACTTCTAGATCTGTTTGATGGATGTGATTATGGTTATTCATTAAAAGTGATTTATAGTGAGCATACGTGTGATTATAGTGAGAATATATGTTTTGTTCCTGATTTCAAAAAGACTGTTTTCCCCTTAAAAATGTTTGTTATGACTTTCTGTAGACACTCTTTACTAAGTTAGGGAAGTCGTCATTTGCCTATTTTGTCACATGCTTTTCTGCATCTGTTGACAGTATCCTGTGAATTTTCTCCTTTAATACATGAAGTGTAATAGTTCCAATTTATATATTTTAAAATTCTCAGTTCTCACTTACATTTGTTCCTAAGATAGACACAAGTTGACCTTGATGGGTTGTCTTTTTGTGAACTGGATGAAGTTTGCTAGTATTTTATTTAGGTTTTTGCATCTGTTTATGAATGAAATCACCTGTCATTTTTTTTATTGACTTATCTTGTCTGATTTTGGTGTTCAGGTTACACTGCTTTATGCCAGTTAGAGTGATTCATTTTTTTCTGTTCTCTGGACAGTTTGGATTGAAGTGATTTGTTTCTTAAAAGCTTGGTGGCATTTACCTGTGAGATCATTTGGATCTAATTTTTTGTGTGGAAGGATTGTAAATTGTTGATAAGTTAGTAGTAATTAGCAATTGAATAGTAATAGGACTTCATCTTTTTTGTTTCTTTTAGTGAGTTTTGTAAATTTTATTTATTTTTTAAATTAATTTTTTGTTGGAATATAGTTGATTTACAGTGTGGTAAATTTTAGAAATTTGTTCTTTGAACAAATTTTAGTTTATTTTCTTCAGGTTCATGGTACTGTCTTAATTCCCATTTTAATCTTTTATTTGTAATTATCTCCCGTTTCTCATATTGGATGTTATTTGTATGTGACTTTTTTCATTAATTTTGCCAAAAATTTGTCTATTTTATTAATCTTGGCAGAGGATGAATTTTTGGTCTATTAATACTTTGTTCTATTATATTTTTAGTTAATCTTTTTTTCCTTTATGATTTCCTTTTCCTTTTTTTAGTTTATTTATTTATTTTGAGCATGCAAATATTTATTGAATTGATACAATCCTCACCAGAGGCACACTTTATTTTTAATTGATGAAAATACAAAGATTTTTCTAAACTGTTGATAAAGAAAATTTTCTTTGAATTTATTCTTTATTATTTTCTAACCTAAACTGCATGATTAGCTTACTACTTTTCAGCCATTCCTGTTTTCTACTATGAGCATGTAAAGCCTTGTAATTCCTCAAAGTTCATTTTTGCTTTACACAATATGATTTAATTTATGCCACTTTGATTAACTTTTAAATTTAAATAAAATTAAAATTTGTTTTGATTTCTTCTTTGACTTACATGTTTGAGAGTTTTCTTTAAAATATGTGTTTTAAAATTTCCAAATTTTTCTTCATTTTCCTTTTTGTTGTTCATTTCTTAATTGTGTTGTCAGAGAATGTAGTGTGTATTTTTCTTAAAACATTTGTTTGTCTTTGCTTTATGGCTTTGTACATAGGGAATTATAATTGTTCTGTGTGTACTTGTGAAGAGACTATATTCCTCTAGTTGTTATGTATCTGTTAGACTAAAAATTGTGTTTCAGGTTGTCTATATTAATTTTCATTTGTTTGACCTAGCATGAGAGAAATGTGTTTCAATCTTCCACTGTTACCTTCTTACAGACTCTGTAGTTCTAACATGTTTTCTTCTAGGTATTTTGAGATTATTTTATCAGATACATGCAAGCTAAGCATTGTTTTCCTAGTGGGTTGAGGCTTTTCTGTTATGTTGTGGTTCTCCCTATGCCTAATTTTGTTTTTTTTTAATCTTAGGGTCTGTTTTGTCTGTCCCACCTATCTTTTGGTGGTAGTTTACATGGATTAACCTTTTTCTTCATTTTCCTGTCACTTTTTTTATGTCCTTAGATCTTAGGTGTCTCTTAAGAATGTATTACTAGATTTTTTTTTTTTAATATAGTCAGATAGTTTATGATTTTTAACTGGTGTTTTTAGAAGTTAGTTCAAGTCTCTTGGTGGTCAAGTCTTTTTTTTTAAATCTGAAATTAATTTTATTTTACCCTTGTTCTTGAGAGAGAATTTTGATAGGTATACAGTTTTTAGGTTGATGCTTTGCTTTCTGTTCATGTGTAAAGATGTTATTCTACTTGGAAAGTCTGCTACCAGTTTTATTTATGGTAATTTGAAGAAAATATTATTTTTCTTCTCACTTCATTGGATTTTCTGTCTTTGGCATTACACCTTTACTTCTGAGTCTAAATAGTGATTACTTTTTATTTATCCTATTTTGGATACATGTGTTTCCTGATTCAGAATTCTGTCTTTCCTGAAGTCTAGAAGATTCTGAGCCATGTATTCTTTAAACATTTTCTCTTTGATTTTATTTACTTTCTCCTTCCAAAGATTTAAGCGGATGTATGTATGTATGTATGTGTTTCCAGATCACTTATTTTTCACCTTTTATATTTTTAACTTCTTTGTGTCTTTGCCAGAACTTAAAATGTTGGATAATTTCATCAGGCACATGTTCTCTTTCGTCAGTTTTCTTGACGGTGCCTAATCATCTCTTTGATCCATCTGTTTTATTTATTTTTAACGACTATATTTTTAATTTCTAAAAGTGTCACTCCATTCTTTTTAGCTATACCCAGTCATTTTTTTTAGTCTCCTGTTGCTTGCTCAATTTTTGGAATCTGTAGATATTCTGTAGACTGGCGACTCCCATGTCTGATGTTATTAGGGATCTAAATTTATTGCTTGTTTTTTCTGTTCTCTCCCTCATGGTGGGTTGTCACCTCCTCTGCTTGGAGATTTTCAGTTATGAACTCTTCCTTGAGTGCTCTTTCTCTGTGGGAATTCTGAGAGTCTGAGTTGGGGTACTCTCCTTCTGATAGGGCTTGTGTCAGCGTTGGCTGTGAGCTGTCCGTGGGACCCCCTTTTAGCTCTCTCACTTTGCTCCTGGCCCATGGCTCCGTGTCCCGTGTCATTGTTGTCATCTTGACTGTCAGGTTTAGTTTCTAGAGAGAGGTTTGTTGCTTTGGGGGAAAAAAGTGACTTTAAATGTTCCCTATTTCTGTGAGCTCAGTAACATTTTAAAAAAAATCTAGCATCCACTTTGTTTTGCAGTCGTGAAATGCCCCGTTGGTTCATCATAACTGATGGGATCAAAAGTCCTTGACACTAGTGTTAAATTTTTGTAGTATGTTCATTTTAGTTTGTATCAGGAAAAAAATTCTGTCCTACCAAACATAAGATTTCTTGGTGATAACAAATTTTCTATTAAAACATATCTAAGTTGAAAGTTGAGTTACTCTAAAGCGAAATATTAAACAGGCAACAGCACAGTTGGCAGGTGGATTCGGCAGCGCGTTCGACTCTGGGGCGTGTGAGTCAAAGCTGTGGACAACACTGAGGTAGGGAATGAGGATGCATAGGGCACAATACACCGTCTAGACCCAGAGTGAACCTGCAGAGAGAGATTGTCAGTGACTGACCTGGGAACATTGCTATCAAAATGATGTGAGCAGACTGTTCAGGGCTTACAGAGAAGAGGTGTGAAAATAAACTTGGTGGTCATGAGAAGTTCAGAAAATGCTTCCTAGAATCGAGTACTAAGGACTGGTAGGCATTCTGGTTGCAGATGAGGTTTGTTTAGAAATGATAGGCAGCTGGGTAGGACTGACTTCTACGTTATGTCATGGAGTGACGAGAGAAATGCAGGAACAGAACCACAAAAGGTCTTCTCTGCTGTAGTAGGGAGTATGGTCTTTATTCTGAAGATAAGGAGAAGCTACTGAATTAAGTATGAAATGTTATGATCAGAGTTTTAGGGGATGCCAAGATTGAAGGCAAGTCACCAGTTAGGTGGCTGCTTGTTCAAGTAGTTCAGAGAAGAAGAAATGAAGCTGCAGCCAGGGCAGTGGCCCCGGGTGTGGAGAGTTGTACGCGTAGTAATTTGGGTTTCCTGGAGGAGTTGGAATGATAGGACTTGGTGGTCACTTTGGTTAGGAACGTTGAAGGAGACTGGGGAGTCCAGATTTGGGTAACCAGGTTTGGATAACCAGCTCGCATGTAGAGCAGTTTACTGGTAACATACAGAGAGAGGAAAGAACTTGGTTTCATTTGTTCTTGAGGAAAAGGATGTTTGATTTTGAACTCACTGAATCTGAGAGGCTTGTGGGACATGTTGGTTAAGATCCAGTAGCGGTTGACAGGGAGAGTCTAGAAGTCTATGAGTTGTAACCCAGACTGGAGAGATTTGAGAGTCTTAAACACATTTTTAGTCATGGTTTGTTACAGAGGGTTATGAGACAATTTAAAGTAGTACATAGATAAAAAGTTTTTAATAGGAATTTATGCTAATGTGTCTGAAAAACATAAGCTGTACTTCAAACTTATAATATCATGGATGTTATCACGTAGGCCAAGTGAGCTCAATAAAAAAGAAACACTAAGAAAATAAAATACATGTGACCTGTGGAAATGGCAAAAATTGTGGTGAAGCTGTGCACATAATGAAAGTTCAGAAAGCGCTGTTGTGAGCCATGGGTGTGGAGAGAGTGAGCGTGAGAAGAAGAGAGAGTTGACCTTTGGGTGGCGGGGAATGGAGAAGAAGCACCCCTGGAGACTGAGGAAGAGCAGCCAGAAGAATAGGAGGAGGACCAGGAGAAGATGGTCTTTGGAGCCCAGATGAAGAGTTCTGAGGAGGAGGAAGTGGTCCACAGCGTCAAGTAAGTTGTAAGCTGAAAAGTGCTTTTGGACGTAGCTATTAAGGGAGACCATTTAGTTGGAGGCATCCAAATAATGGATTAAAAAATACTCATCTAGTATGTTAGTCATAGCTGATGTTCATAGCATTTCCTATACGTCACGTGCTAGTCAACGCACTTGACATGTGTTAACTGATTAATCAAATAGGTAGTATTGCTGTCCTCACTTAATAAATGAGGAAACAGACATCTCAGGAGGTTAAGTAACTCGTCCCAGATCATACACTTAGGAAATGGAAGAGCCAGGATTCAAGCCCAGGCAGCCTGGTTCCAGAGTCCATGCTGTTAACCACTATGCCGCATTGCCTCTCTGGTTAAAACAGAATAGAAAATAAAAATAACACCAATGCCATCGCATTACAATGTGGTTGGTGTAGGGCATGGTATCGGTGAGTTATGTGAGGCTGTGAATGACCAGCATGGTGTCACAGTGGCTCAGTCTGCCATGTATGAGCACGTTAATTGTATCCGATGGCATGATGGTGATGTGTGGGCTGTGACAGACAGTTCTTGGCTCTTTTTGTATTTATATACAAAAAACACTTGTTAAGAAAAATGAGTTTAAAAGTGTATGTATTTCCCAGAATAGCATATGTCCCATATCATGTGCCATACTTTGGGTGCTAAAATGACTTTTTATTTTTTCCAGTCATTGTTTACTTTTGGAGTTAAATTCTCTAAATGGGAAATACTGGTCAACCAGAACAGGTCAGGAGGTTCCAGACATTGTAGTTATCCAGTCTACTGGAAAAGATCAGTAACGACTCACTAAAGCGCTTCCCTTGAATGGTGGAAGTGGAAGCCCAACAGTAGGAAACTGAAAATGAAGGAGGATGGAGGATTTGAACGGGAGGAAAAAGCATTCTCGATGACGGTGACGAACGTCTGTGGTAGGAGACCGGGGAGACCTGAGCCGTGATGACTCCTGGCTGTGGTCAGCCAGGAGCTGATCAGAGTTACAGATAGAAACACTGGTTTAGACCTGGGCAGTGAGCCAAGATGTGGCCTTGTGAACGAAGAGCTTAGGTGAGGAGGGCGGCAAAGTGCACTTTAGTTGAGGAGGTGGTCGCACTGCAAGGGTTGGGTCCTGAAGGGCTGTCCCTGCCCACCTTAGTGTGACTGGAGTGATGCCCGGAGGAGAGAGCGGAGCACCGTGAACTAGTTACCGGTGTCCTTTAACATGACAACAGCCAGGAGACAGCCAGACGGCCATGACAAGGAGACGCAGACCTGGTGAAATACAGTGTTTGAGAGGAGACTGTGGAATCTGAAGACCTAGATTTGAATCCCCCCAAGCTTGGTAATCTTGGGCAGATTAGTTTTGCCGTGAATGTTTTTATCTGCACAGTGACGATGGTGATATTTGTACCTGCGGAGAGTTGCTGTGAGTATTGATGAGACGGTGCGTGCAAAATGCTTGGCACGTCATGTGATAAATGGTACCAACAGTTTGCTACAAAGGTGGTTATTGTTCTTCACTTCTGATATTGTGAGGTGGTTGTACAGCAAGTGGAACATGAGAAGGATTAATTAAAGAAACCGATGTGTTTTCCAAGGCCTGATGGTGATCTTGCTTAGGAAAAAAGAAACTTGGTTTATCCTAACAATAGTAGGATAGTAGTGGTGAAGTAAAAAGGCTTAAAAAGCGTTGTTAATGATTGGTGCTGGTGATGCTAGGAAAGGAAAGTCATTCCTTGGAGAAGAGTTAGAAGTAATAAAATACTGAGTTCTTTTCAGTGATAGCTAGGTTTTGTACCTGTTCTCTGACAGCTATACCTTTTTATGACTGAACTTTCTTCAGGAAAAAAAAACTTGAGTCTGCAACTCCAGCCCCCTGTTCCCCCATTGAAATAGTTATTTTAAAAATGTGGTTGTTGGTAACCTGAGGGTTTTGCCCACTGTTGCAGTCTAGCAGTGCTGACCTGTGTTGCAGTAGTTGAGAGAATTAGGAGCAGCGAGTGCTGGGAAGGTCTGGATGCAGCTGTAGGAATTAAGAGGTGGGCACGCTCTCCATGTACCGCTTCAGCTCTGCCCCTGTGCCCAGGAAAGAAACACACAGTGTGGTCTGGTTAGGAAACCTTTCTTTCAGTGGATCAAAATTTAGTTCTAGCCAGGAGGTGGAGAATGTGGCAGACTTCATGTATGATGAAATGGTGTATTTCACAGATGCAGTAAAAGCAGATTGAGTTAAAGGGCAATGGTGGAAAGATGTCTTTTGTTCACTTATCGAACTTAGGGCTTAGCACATGCGAGCATACAAAGATGAAATAAGCTGCCCTTAATTTTCTTCCATGTAAAGGAGATATGTAAACAGTTAAATTCAGAGATGATGACTGTTTGAACCTAAAGAAAAGAAATAGATTAAACTGATGCTTGAAGAGAGTCAGGGGAGAGACTAGCAAATGAGGATGAGAATCTTCCAGAGCTCAATGTTCTCATCAGAGTTGCTTCCTGGGGGCATAAGTTCCAAGTATTTATCAAACATACCATAGAAGCTAGGAAAACTGCTTCTCATATCATCTCAAATAATTTCATTGTTGATTTGAGTTTGTGTTGTGTCCTTAGGGTGGTGTACCATGGACGATTTTGCCCTGGGAGATTTTGCTGTAGCAGATTATGCCTTGTTAGAAGATTGCCCTTATGTGGACGATTGTGGCTTTGCCCCTGAGTTTATGTCCAGTGATTATGTTCGTGTGACTCAGCTTTACTGTGATGGAGCAGTAAGTAGATTTCTTAACTTTTTTTTCTTGGCCGTACCTCACCACATGCCGGATCTTAGTTCCCTGACCGGGGATTGAACATATGATCTCTGCATTGGATGTACAGTCTTAACCAATGGACTGTCAGGGAAGTTCTCTTAACTTTTTGTTTTTAATATGCTGTCTTCTTAAAGGTTTTTTTTTTAATTGAGATATAATTAGTTTCAGATGTACAACATAATGATTCAACGTATGTATATATTGTGAAATCAACATAGTAAGTCCAGTTAACGTCCATCACTACACAGTTATACATTTTTTTTCTTCTTGTGAGAACCTTAAAGATTTCGTGTGCTACTTGAAATTTTACAGGGAGTTATGTATAGTTTTTGCAGAGGTCATTTCAGACAGGAGAGTAGGCAGTACCTCACCAGGGAGCATGTGCAGTGCTGCTGAAAGCTTGTTTTCTGACTGGAGGTGAGCAAGGCTCTCGGGAGACCCATAGAAAGAGACTGGGGGAAACCCTGTGAAAAAAGGCTGAAAGACACACTGGTTGAAGATGTGTTCAAAGTGTGTAAGTAAATGTACCGAAAGAGTTTAGTTTAGTACTGATTACCCTTACATCAAGAACTGGGGACTGCCTGGTGGTCCAGTGGTTAAGAGTCCACTTGCCAGTGCAGGGGACATGGGTTCAATCCCTGTTCCAGGAAGATCTCACCTGCTGTGAAGCAGTTAAGCCCGCATGCCGTAACTACCGAAGCCTGGGCACCCTAGAGCCTGTGCTCTGCAAGAGGAGCCACTGCGAAGAAAAATCCGTGCACCGCAACTAGAGAAAAGTATGCGTGCAGCAGTGGAGACCCAGTGCAACCAAAAGTAAATAAATAAACCTAAAAAAACTAAGAACTGTGCTTCTGCATTTTACCAGATACAAATCAAAAGAATTCTTTTCCTTTTTTAGGGTAGACAGTATAAAGATTATACCCAAACTGAGGGAAACTTAGGTGAGTACATCAATATTTTAATTTTGTTGAAAAACCTTCTGCAGGATGTTCATGCATTCATATCAACATAATAGACATATATCTTTAAGAGAATCTATTCTTCGCTGTTCTTTTTCACTAGAAATTAAAAAAACCTTTGTTAAATAATTTTAGCTAACATTTAGATATTCCTAACATCCGACAGATTCAGATATTTTATCCATTCATTTCTTACCTTTCCGTATCCATTTTTGTCTTCTCCCTTAACAGTGTTGATTCATTCCAAAACGAGGCACACAATATTAATTTAAAACTTTTTTTTTTGGTTAAGAATTTGACATCTGCACTATGTGGTGCAGTAAACCTGTTTCTGTCCTGCAAGATTACTGTGATGCCATTAAAGTTCATATCTTCTGGCCACTTCTGTTTCAACGTCAGCAGAGCTCTGTAATAAGACGGATGCACTCCTGTGTAAGGATCAGGTGAGTTACTGTCTGTTAAACCATTATGTATGAACAGTGGTAAGCGTGTTGCCTTACCACTGAGGGATGCCAAGTACAATGGAAGGCTTATGTCTCATTCTTATATACTGTTCAACTCTACTTTTGTTTAATAGAGTGGAAAAAGTTAATATTTGGATTTGAATATGAATGAATAATCTTGGTGACATAATTGAAGAGCATTAGATTAAGGAAGAAATAATATACTTGTTTATAAATATAAGCATTATAGTATAGAAGAAAGAAAAAGGTGTAATATTTTGTCTGCTTAATAAATAGCTTGTTATTACCTAGAGGAAATAAACAGAATTTTTATTCCAATAGTTTAAATTGAGGTAAAACATACAGTCAATCAAGTGTAAATTTTAATGAATTTTTATATATGAAAACATAATCTTTTTTTTTATTCATTTATTTTAGTTGGAGGCTACTTTACAATATTGTAGTGGTTTTTGCCATACAATGACATGAACATAATCTTTTAAAAAATAAATTTCTCTTTAAGCGATTCTCATGCTTGTGAGATAAGTTTGAAGAAATTACAGCATCTTGAGCTGATGGAAGATATTGTGGATTTGGCAAAGAAAGTTGTGGTAAGTGATAGAATGTATATCCCACCCCCCATTTCAAGAATATAAATATTTATATGGTATCAGGCCCATGCTACTAATTTATAGTGACTAACAGGAATGGTTAGTTTTGGTTAACCTGAGCTTACTTTGCCAACAAAGGTCCCTATAGTCAAAGCTATGGTTTTTCCAGTAGTCATGTATGAATGTGAGAGTTGGACCATAAAGAAAGTTGAGCACTGAAGAATTGATGCTTTTGAACTATGGTGTTGGAGAAGACTCTTGCAAGTCCCTTGGACTGCAAGGAGATCAAACCAGTCATTCCTAAAGGAAATCAGTCCTGAATATTCATTGGAAAGACTGATGCTGAAGCTCCAATACTTTGGCCACCTGCTGCAAAGAACTGACTCACTGGAAAAGACCCTGATGCTGGGGAAGATTGAAGGCAGGAGGAGAAGGGGACAACAGAGGATGAGATGGTTGGATGGCATCATCGACTCAATGGACATGAGTTTGAGCAAACTCCGGGAGTTCGTGATGGACAGGGAAGCCTGAGTACAGTCCAGGAGGTGGCAAGGAGTCAGACACAACTGAATGACTGTCGGGAGAAATATCAATAAACTCAGATATGCAGATGACATCACCGTTATGGCAGAAAGTGAAGAAGAACTAAAGAGCCTCTTGATGAAAGTGAGAGAGGAGAGTGAAAAAGTTGGCTTAAAGCTCAACATTCAGAAAACTAAGATCATGGCATCCAGTCCCATCACTTCATGGCAAATAGATGGGGAAACAGTGGAAACAGTGGCTGACTTTATTTTTCTGGGCTCCAAAATCACTGCAGATGGTGACTGCAGCCATGAACTTAAAAGATGTTTACTCCTTGAAAGGAAAGTTATGACGAACCTAGATATAGATAGCATATTAAAAAGCGGAGACATTACTTTGCGAACAAAGGTCCGTCTAGTCAAGGCTATGGTTTTTCCAGTAGTCATGTATGGATGTGAGAGTTGGACTATAAAGAATGCTGAGTGCCGAAGAATTGGTGCTTTTGAATTGTGTTGGAGAAGACTCTTGAGAGTCCCTTGGACTGCAAGGAGATCTAACCAGTCCATCCTAAAGGAGATCAGTCCTGGGTGTTCATTGATAGGACTGATTTTAAAGCTGAAACTCCAATACTTTGGCCACCTGATGCGAAGAGGTGACTCATTTGAAAAGACCCTGATGCTGGGAAAGATTGAGGGCAGGAGGAGAAGGGGATGACAAAGATTGAGATGGTTGGATGGCATCACCGACTCAATGGACATGGGTTTGGGTGGACTCTGGCAGTTGGTGATGGACAGGGAGGCCTGGTGTGCTGCGGTTCATGGGATCGCAAAGAGTCGGACACGACCGAGCGACTGTACTGAACTGAATATCCACAAAATTGGTCTCTGAAGTTGAAGCCTGATCATTTTTAGTTTTGGATGATTCTGATCTATTTCAGAGTTTACATACCACTGCTTTAAGACATAACCTTTCTGCCATTTTTTCAAGTTATCTACTTACATAGAAATATATTTAGAGAATCTTTGACCCTTTTTCAATGAAAGGAAATAATAATAATAGCTGCCATGTATGGGCTACCAGGTGACTGCAGCCACAAACTTAAAAGACGCTTGCTCCTTTTAAGAATAGCTATGACATACTTAGTGTATTAAAAAGCAGAGACATCACTTTGCTACTAACAAAGGTCCATACAGTCAAAGCTGTGGTTTTTCCAGTTGTCATGTACAGATGTGGAAGTTGGACCATAAAGAAGACTGAGTGCCGAAGAACTGATGCTTTCAAACTGTGGTGCTGGAGAAGACTCTTGAGAGTCCCTTGGACTGCAAGGAGATCCAACCAGTCCATCCTAAAGGAAATCAATCCTGAATATTCATTGTAAGGACTGGTGCTGAAGCTGAAGCTCTGGTATTTGGCCACCTGATGCGAAGAACTGACTCAGTGGAAAAGACCCTGATGCTGGGAAAGATTGAGGGCAAGAAGAGAAGGGGACGACAGAGGATGAGTAGGTTGGATGGTATCACTCATTCAGTGGACATGAGTCTAAACAAACTCTGGGAGATAGCGAAGGACAGGGAAGCCTGGCGTGAGGCAGTTCATGAAGGTTCCAAAGAGTCGGACACGACTGAGCTACTAAGCAGAGCACAACACAACCTGAGCTTATTGTGCTGTGCATGAGTTCATGCTGTGCATTTCAGAGGTTAGGTAGATGGCCGTTTTCATGGTTCTGACGTGACATGATGAGAACCAGGCTGGCTCCATATCTTTAAAGAATAGAAATTAAAATTGTCACAAATGGAAATGTGCTGCTGGTTCACAGAAACCTTTGTCGTAAGTTTTAAAAGAGACAGGTTCTTTCTTGTAACATAAAGTCATGTCACTGTCACCACCACCACAATAAATATTTTTTCTTTGGGATAAACTTTATCATGTCAGATTTGAGGAGTTATGTGTGTACTATGCTGAAAGGTTTTTTTTTCCTTGAAAGCCATTTAATAATTTTTCTTATTTCATTTGGTTATAGGTCCAAGTGTTTTTCTTGCAAATTCTGATTGCAAACTTAAATTTAGAAAGGGCATTCTGATATTTATTTCCTATAGATAATCCTTTGCAATAATTTATATAAGCCAATGAATTTTATAAAAAGGTTTTTAGGTGTAATGAACTTTAAAATCAGTACATCTAAAAGTTAACACTAAATCATTGTATTATTAGAACCCTGTGTAAGACTATTTCTAACTTGATTCAGGGTCCTTAAGAGGCCGCTTGGGCATGATATTGCTCTGGGAAGTGGACTACTGTGTACATACGGTGGTTTTTAGTTGTTCAGTTGTGTCCAACTCTTTGCGACCCCATGGACTGTAGCCCACCAGGCTTCTCTGTCCATGGGATTTCTCAGGCAAGAATACTGGAGTGGGTTGCCATTTCCTTCTCCAGGGGATCTGCCCAACTCAGGGATCTCCTGCTTGGCAGGTGGATTGTCTACCACTGAGCCACCTGGGAAGCCCTGTACATACAGTATGGAGCCCTGTACATACAGTAGTATTCCTAAAATGTAGAATTTTTTTATTCACTAGAAAATTAAAGTATAATTGGCCAAATAAAAAAATGTTGTTTTCTGTTTTGCAGAATGATACATTCTTTATCGGAGGCTTATTGAGAATTGGCTATAAAATAGAGAATGTAAGTGTCAACATGAGAATCCAGCACTGTGAATAAGTGGCAGTTATTCATATGTAGCATTTAGTCATATAGATTTCTATATTTTGCCTAAGTAGTCTCCTTATTTGGGTGGTTTGTATCATTTTCATTTTTTCCCCCATGTATGCAATGTAATTTGAGGTTTGTTTTTTTTTTTGCTATTTGCTTGTTTTTTATTTACCTGGCATATATTCTCTCCCAGATGAAATTATTAGGTTCCTGGTGTGAACATTTTTTGGTATACGAGTACTGGATAATCTCACTTTGTGGGATCTAGTTGCTCAGCCAGGGATTGAACCTGGACCCTCATCAGTGAGGCTGCAGAGTCCTAACCACTGGACTGCCAGGGAATTTCTGACAGATAAATGTTTCCCTTAAGCCTCACACCAGCATTGATAACTCTGCTATTTCTGAAGTCTTTTCAGACTTTAGAAGTATGATAACATTTCTGTGAACCCGTGACCCTTGATGAAGGTCATTGCACTGAATGCTCATTTGTCCAGCCGTGCACTCCTCTTGTTGTGTATATGCTTATTCTTCTCTCTGCCACAGACCATTTAAAATACATAGTACCTTTTGTTAACCTTAATCTGTACCTTTAATTTTGAGGTAAGGATGGAAGTCCTAGTTTAGATGAGACCTGAGGACCCTCGTTCACCTTTGTTATTGTACTCTCCTGCTCCCCAGGGCAGCCTCTGGCCAGGTTGTAGACCTTAGCTTCCTGTTCTGTAATCACTGCAGCAGCATTTTGAGCTCTGAGGGTGGCCTGAGGTTCCCTGAACATGTAGCATATGTGAGACTGTGGTCTCTGTTAACTTGTGCGTTGGGGTCTAGCTATTCTAGGTTGCATGCCAGAGTAATGAAAATATGAAGTTTTCCAAGTTTTTATTAAGAATCTGAAATGCTATATAAGAGAAATTTATAATGCCACACGTTAACTTATAATTAATACAGAAATCACATTTTCACCCCTCTTTTTGAAACAGAAAATCTTGGCAATGGAAGAAGCTTTGAATTGGGTGAAATACACAGGCGATGTAACAATTTTATCTAAATTAGGAACAGTTGACAATTGTTGGCGTATGTTAAGTATTTTCTTTACTGAATGTAAGTATAAATGCTTTAAATTGTTACTTGACTTAGCTTTATAAAGGTATTATTTTGGAAAGTATAGCTATGTGATTTCATGTTTATCTTAGGATTTTTAAAAGTGTTTTTTCTCTTGTGCATAATAGAAAAGACTGAATAAGAGAACTTTCACCCTGTAGTTAATTTTATTCTGTATTTCCTGTATTGATTATTTGTGTGACTATATATTTTTTCAACATCCTACCAAATGGATGCCATGAATTCACATATATAATACCCAGAGAAAGAGTCCACACTGGGGTTTGTGTATTCTCATTCATAAGAGAAATAAGTAACTGAGCTAAGACCATAATTTTCATTTTTCTGATGAATCTGTTACTTTTATGTATGATGAAACTGCCTTATATATTTTTTACCTTGTGAAATATTTTTCTCTAAAGCATTTGAATGTTAGTAGTGTTTTTATAGGGATCTTGAAACAGGAAGTATTTGACTCTTTAGTTGATGGTGACTGATTATTTGCCATTGCCATTTAGTAGAGGGCATACTTTGTACTCTTGACCTGGGTGTTAGAAATTAAGCTTAAATATGAAGACGGGTTTCAGTTCAGTTGCTCAGTCGTGTCCGACTCTTTGCGACCCCATGAACCGCAGCACACCAGGCCTCCCTGTCCATCACCAACTCCTGGATTCCACCCAAACCCATGTCCATTGAGTCGGTGATGCCATCCAACCGTCTCATCCTCTGTCATCCCCTTCTCCTCCTGCCTTCAGTCTTTCCCAGCATCAGGGTCTTTTCCTGATATTTATTAGATGCTGGGCTGTACTACATGAGTAGAGGTGGTTCTCTTTGTTGTTTTGGAAGCCTTTAATTATAGGCTAGATTTTATGGTGAAATTAGAGGACCAGTATCATGTACTGGGCATCTGTGTGGGCTTGTTTCTGACTCTTTCTGTGTTCTCTCTTCTATAATAGTCCTGCAAGGTAGCTGCTGTGATCCTATTTTAGAAATGAGCAAACTTTGAGAGGTTAAATGATACTTATTTCGTCTGTTAAGTAGTAGAACCTAGATAAGAAGTTAGGTCTCTCTGATCCCAAAGTTCAGGTTTTTGTTCTATAATCTTATTCTGTCCTCATCATCTTCTGAAGTTCTTCAGTGTTAAATTTTAGGTACTACTTTTGTCTTGGAAATGAATATGTTTGGCTGGAGGCATAACTATAGTTTTGTTGCAATAAAATTATTATTTACCACTTATTAATACAATCTTTTTTATAAAACAGCTTAAAATATAGAAAATGAGGTCTGATAAACTTTTAACATAAATTTTTGTTATTACCTGCTCCATTTGAATTAGTTTATTATATTTTTATGAGAATGTTTCAAAAAACGTCTGATTTTGACTTGAGAGTTATAATTTGAAATAAGACATTTTAAATTCTCTTTTTATACTAAATATATTTTAGAAAGTAGTTTTCCAGGTTTTTGTTTTCAGAAATTTTACTTGAACTTTGTGCCAGGTACACTGTAGCTCAGTGTTATTAAATTGACTTGAGTAATTATGAGGCCTGATTGGAATGTTATGACAGAGCACTGTTAACTGGTTAGAACTAGAGTAGTGATAAGCTAGAAATAAGACCAATTAGATTCATGGCAGCAATGAATCTAATGTTTTCTGAAACATTTTCTCAGTTGTTTAACTTTACAGACTCACCTACCTAGCCTAAGAGTGAGAACATTAACAATACCAATTTTTTTTTTTTTAATAAATTTTTTCTCACTCTCTCCTAAAAATAACATTTAGACAAGTATCACATAACTAAAGTTGTAACAGAAAACTGCAGTTTGCTTGAAGAATTTAAAACTCAAAGTTGTGCGGAGTGTCTAGAGGTGAGAATAAATATTTATTTGTAAGTATATTTTGAGATTTGCTTGTTAGAAGTTTTATTAATATTCAGGGGAAAGTTCAGTATTGGCTCAGATGGTAAAGAATCCGCCTGCAATGTGGGAGACCTGGGTTGGGAAGATTTCCCTGGAGGAGGGCATGAGAACCCATTCCAGTATTCTTGCCTGGAGAATCCCCATGGTCAAGAGGAGCCTGGCGGGCTACAGTCCTCAGGGTCGCAAAGAGTTGGATACGACTGAGAGACTAAGCACACAGCACATCTGAATATAAGAACTACTGTAGAATTTGATAACATATTTGAGAGAAATTTTTTAATAAATTTTGATTGGAATTGGTTTTGGAAGAGGAAGACATCGTGATCAGAATTTTAACATTTTTTTAATTTTAATTTATTTATTTTAGGCTGCACTGGTTGCTGCATGGGCTTTCTATGGTTGTGGCGAGCGGGCTTCTCATTGCATACCACAGGCTTCAGTGACTGAAGCACACAGAGGTTGTGCAGGCTTCAGTAGTTGCCGCGGGTGGACTTCAGTAGTTGTGGTTCACGGGCTCTGGAGCACAGCCTCAGCCGTTGTGGCGCACGGGCTTGGTTGCCCGTAGGCACACGGCATCTTCCCAGACCAGAAACTAACCAGTGTCCCCTGCATTGGGAGGCGGTTTCCCAACCTCTGGACAACCAGAGAAGTCCCAGAATTTCATGTTAAAGATTTTAAAAGAGTTAATTGAAAATTGAAGCTTGATTTTTTTTAAAAATTTAATTTAAAAGGCTTTAATTAATTGAGAGAGTATGATTTTCTTTGGGACCAGCTTTATTGACATGTAATTCATATATCATACAATTTACTCATAGGAAATAAGATTTTAACAACTAAATTTTTAGAAAAGGATTTAGAAAATTATTTTTCTATTTAATTCTCTAGCTAAAGTCATTGATATAATCCAGTAAATAATAGTTTGTTTATTTTGAAAATTTGAATGTTTGAGTTGAAGTTTTAGTTACAGCTATTGCATATTTCATTTCATGCCTTTTTTTCCTGTGTTTTGTTTTTATTTCATCTTTGCTAACTTTGTCACCTCATTTTTTGAGGGCCAATTAGTCTAATCAACATTTCGTATATATTATTGATGTATATATTTTTTAAGCACTCAGATTTATTGAATAGTATCACATTTTCTAGCCTAAAATTAAAATTCTGCCTTCAATCTATTTTTTCCTGCTATGCAGGCGTAATGTATATTTAAAAGTGGACCTGCCAAATATGATACACAGGGGATTGATTGTTCATATTATTCATAATGTGGTGGTTTTGTTTACTTTTTAATATTCCTTTTAACAAAGTTAGCGCTGAGTCATTAGAGACAGGCTTCTTTAAATGTGTATGCCAAAATATTGGGTATTGAATTCTCATTTTGTACATAAGTAATCCCCCAGATTATTTTTTATATCTAAGATAAAAACCCAGAAGCATTTTCTCTAGGTTTTCGGGTTCCTGATTCTTTTTGAATGTAATTGATGAATCTTCTTTTACTTTGATTTCTCAGCAAGGAGAACTAATGAAAATGAAAGGAAATGAAGAGTTTTCCAAAGAAAGATATGATATAGCTATTATCTATTACACCAGAGCCATTGAATGTAGGTAAGAGCAAAATGAAATACTGAGACCCTTTTTGTGTGGCAGATCACATTAGAATGCTAGTCAGTATGAAAGAAACACAAGATGAGGATTTGGAGAGTATCTTCAGTTTGCTGTGCAGAATATGTTTTCTCACCACCCATAGGTATAAGAAACATGAGATGAACTGAATAGATGGACTTAAGTTATATAACTTAAGCCCGTTAGGCAAAATTGTGAATTTGCTTCTCTCCTGCCCCAGTTTGTTCCCAAGCTTTCCAGTACAGAGTCATCTATTTTTTCTTGGACTCATTTTCCCTTCTTCTAATTCCTTCCAAATTATTGACTGATAAAAAAGAATTAGTTACTAATTCTTTACTAATTAGTTACTAGATGTCACCCATTCAGGGATTTGTGCTTTCTATGAGGGAACTTTTAAAGGATAATAGTTGGAATTGTTGAGAGAATACATGTGTTCTATCTCATCTTCTGTTTGCCCAGCTGCCAGAAGTTTGTAGCATTCTTACACGTATGCCTCACTTGGTTCTTACTGACATCTTTGCTGGGCCACCTAATACTGTAGCAGCCTTAGGAGGGTGTGCTGTAGACAGCTGCTCTCTTTCCAGATGTATCCATCTCCACAGGGAATGAGTGATTCCAGGTAGCAAACCACATCTGAAAGTTTGCCTGTCTGTTCAAGGCAGAGGTGGAGATAAGATAGGTGGAGGAAGAGGTGGAGTAAGATAAAACCAAATGGGACAAAGCTTGAAGTCACGCTGTTTAAATTACTGTTGCAGTTTACAGATGTCCTTTGTCAAGGTGCTACAGTTCTGGCTTCCATAAAAGTGTTCTGTCCTCTGCAGTGACAACATGCTTGTAGTTCGCTAGCTTTTTAGTGTCTCATTTGATCCTCTCAGCAGCCCCATGAGCGCAACAGAAAAAGTAGAACTTTTAGTCTTCATTTTGAATACAGAGAAGTTGAGTTGATTTGAACAAGTCCCTCAGGAAGTGAAGGAACTGAGACTTAGCCAGTTAGGACTCCAAATCCTATATTCATTTCTGCTCTGCCAAACAGATATGAAGGTTTTGACATTTTTTTCTTGCCTTATGATTTCTCTTTTATGTTTTTGTTTTAAATGTAATGTTTTTTTACTGATGAAACACTATTTTTTTTAAAGGCCTGAAAATCACCTGCTTTACGGTAACCGAGCTCTTTGTTTTCTTCGTACTGGACAATTCAGGTAAGTTGCTTAGAGTGCCTAATCACTCAGCTGTTATGCTAAATACCTATCTTTGAGAAATGTTTCTGTTTGCAGTTATGCAAGAAAATCCTTCAGTAGTTCTTTGGCAGAAATAGTTAAATGGTTAAAAGAGAGCTCTGTAGGCTTTATATATAATAACAGCAATGACAGAAACAGTGATTTTTTAATAGAGTGGATAGCATATGCTTTGCATTTTTTAAGTACTTCACGTAGGTTATTTAATTCTCAACAGCACATTTAATAGGGCTTCCCAGGTGGCTCAGTGGTAAAGAATCCGCCTGCCAATGCAGGAGATGTGGGTTCGATCCCTGGGCTGGGAAGATCCCCTGGAGAAGGAAATGGCAACCCACTCCAGTATTTTTACCTGGGAAATCCTATGGACAGAGGAGCCTGGTGGGCTACAGTCCATGGGGTTGCAGAGAGTCAGACACAACTGAGCGACTTAGTGTATTTAATAGGTAGATAATGTTATTTTCCATATTTTACGTGTGGATTAACTTATACCATTAGTAATTGTGAATTTCGTTCTACCCTGCTCCATATTTTTTCAGGCTGTGATGTAGTGATGCCAAGATTCAAACACAGCTCTTATCTGATGTTGCATAATCTATGTTTATAACACCTATAATATACTACCTTCTTTTGCTCTTAGCTAATCTGTATATTTCTGGAAGAATTCTTGCTGTATTTGTTTACTCTGTATTAGTATGACTAAAACTAAATGAATGTCCTTCGTAAGGGAAAGAAAAGTTTAATGATTTAACTATGGGAGTGAAATTGTAATTAATTCTTAGTTCCTCATGTTGAACTGAGCTTGTATTTATTAGTTGAGAAAGATTGTTGACAGTGCCCCCATGATTTTGTTGTCTCTCAGCTTACAGTTTTTAGGACTTAAATATTAAGCATGAATATTGAGTGGTGTAGACTGTTAAATTTAACTGTGTGTTACAGGATTGCTTCAGGGATACATCCACTCAGTAGAAAAACACTAAAACTTAACAAACTCTAAAAAACCACGTTAGAGGCTGGGATCCTGAGAATAAAGCCGTGGAGGTGTAAGGTCCTGCTTAGTTATTAGTTATAATTCCTGTTTGCATCTTGCCTTTCTGTTGCCCAAAATAAAAAGAGAATTACCTGGCAAGTTACAGAATTCTCACTATCCGTGAAGAAAGAGGACACCAGTTTCTCAGGTGAAACTGTTTTCCTGGTGTTTTGTTCTAGAAGAAATTTCTTACATGGCTTACAAGTAATATGAACTGAGTGGTGGAGTAGAGAACAATCTCAGCAGCATTCCTGTTCAGAGCAAAAGAAACACACCCTGAGAGTGCAGTTTTGGGTTCATCAATAGTTTTTCAAATTAAGGTTCTTATAAGAGCAGAGAGTCTGCTATCATTTGTTTTTCAGGGAGAGTACTTACGTTGGAGTGTGGGAGTGGGGAGTGGGGAGTATGGTGTATTCCAAATATACAGCTTTCAAAAATAACATTTATGTTTTTCTTTTATTATAAACAGAACACTTTCTCATGGTAGAAAATTTGGAAAATACAAGAGTTTAAAAAGAAGAAAATAAAAAATCACCACCTCGGAGAATACCGCTGTATTAACGTTATGCAGCTTTTAGATGGCTTAAGCCGTGGATAACCGAGGCTATCTAGTCTAGAGGAATGGATGGGCTTGAACAGTCTTCCATCAGTACCACTGTCCTCAACTGGTTCTGGCAAGAAATGGGCTGCACATGTCTTTAGGTTACTGCCTCTGGCTAGGTCCAGACTTGCAGATATCCTGTGCTGTTTGAAGGCCATTCTGTATGCTCTCAAGGTGAATAGGTTGGCAACTTGGCTAGCCTCTTGTGAAAATCAAGGCGCCTGTCTGAAACTTTTGAGTGGGTCGAAGGTCATCCCCTCTGCATAGGGGATCCCTTGGAGCTGAGAGGCAAATGAGGGGTTTCTGCCTTCTTTTGTGAGTGTTGGATGCTAGACACTCAAGCAGGATCCTGCTAAAACTCTGCTCTGAAGGAGGTGCATCAAAGCAAAAATACAGAAGCCAGGTAGCCTGGTGAGGTCAAGGTCAAGAGTAAGGTTGTGCATCCATCCTTGTCCCTCCCAGCTGACAGTGTAGCTCTGTGGGTCAATACCATAGCAGTTTCCTGTAGAGGCAGGTCAGCAACATTTCCTTGTTAGGCAATCACCAGTGTATGCTGGATGCTTGTTTAATGTCAGAAGCATGATGCCACCTTGGTTTTACTGGTGTTTCCCACCTCGTTCACTATTTACGTGACTTGCTCAGTAATGTAGGGATAATGTTTCCTGAATCTGCAATGCATGTAACTCCTTATCAAGTGAGTAGATGATATGACTTCAGAAAAGAACACACTGCCAGTGATTCAGGCATGCCCTTGACCCAGGAGGACCCATGCCATTTAGCTGAGTTACCAGGATTGAGAGGTGTTGAAGCCCTCGTCTCTGAGGGCTGGTAGATCTGTCATGGGAATCTGGCTGAGCAGCTGAGGGTGAAGCATCCAGCCTCGCTGGCACTGTTCTGAGTGCTTTTCCTGTGTTAACTCATAAAACCCTCCCAGCCCTGTGAGATATGCACTGCTGTGTCTTTCTAGATGAGGAACCTGAGGCCCAGGTGTCAGGCAGTGTCCTCAGACACTCACTGGGTGGGAGTGACCCAGGTGGATGCACAGTCTCTACAATTAAATCACCATGCACAGGTGATGATAGGCTCAAACAGCAATGTGAAAGTTGAAAAAAATTAAAATAATGGTCTAAATAGTCAATAAACATGATTATCCTTACAGGACATGCAGATTAAAAACTGTGAGTCTCTCTTTCGTACCCATCAGATTGGCAAACATTTTAAAACCTCATAGCACCAAGTGTTTGAGAGGACGTGGAACAAAGGAAACTTTCATACTCGGCCGGAGAAATGTATAAATCGGTGCAGTCACAGTGGAGAGCCTTGTGGCAAGGTGAAGATGTGTACTCTCCTGCCCGCTTCTGGGCTACCCGAGAAGATGTGTGCAAGCCTTCATTAGAGCGTTGTGGTTAAGAGTAAAGAAATGGAAACAATCTAAAAGTCCGTCTGTAGGGGAATGGATAAAATGAATTATGGTATATTCATACAATGGAATTCTGTGCAGCAGTTAAAATGAATGCAGTGTTGAGTGAAAAAGCAAGTTGCAGAATGATTTGTACGGTATGATGCCATTTATATGATGTTTTGAAATGTGCAAAATGATATGCATATGCATAATTAATACATAGTATGTATTAACAGTGTTTTTGAAGTGCATGAGCATGTTAAAATACCAGTGGAGTTGCTATCTCTGGGGAGGGAGGGAAGAAAATGGATTGGAGCAGGGAAAGATGGTTCACAATGAGTGTCACCTGTAACAAACCTGGCAAGAAGATCTGAAGTAAAGATGGCAAAATGTTAAGGTCTTGCTAAGCCGGTACATGGGTATTGATTATGTTAATATTATTCTCTGTACTTTTTTGTATATTTGATACAAAGTGTAATTAACAGTGCACATAAGATGAAAAGAAACACCAAGCATTAGGATAAAGTAAGTGAAAATCTTGAAAGGGGAGAAATACAGATATTTTAAGGCCAGTGGCTGGGAGCCCGAGGTGAGGTATTTGTGGGGAAAATGTTTCATTCAGAAATGGTCAGTGTGGTGGTGGAGGTTTTAATGCCACATAGTCAGTTTGTAAGTCTGCCCACCTTTGGGTGGATATAGGTGAGGCCAAGAGCCAGTTCTCCGGAGGTGTGCAGCTCCAGGAAACCCTCGGAACGGGGCTGGGGTGAGGGAGGGGAGGGTGGACTCATGCTCCTTCCTGCCAGTCCTGCGTGCTGAGCACGTGTGCGGTGTATCCCAGAGTGCCTGGCTGGGATGAGATGTCCTTGATCTTCCCGTCTTCTATAAGTCCACTTTTTAAATAAAATTTGAGACGTCGAGGGCATCTTAGAGTGATGCTTTTAATTGAGGTAATTTGAAATTTTCAGATTAGAGCAGAATCTAGAAAAAGCAATCAGGCATCTATAGCCTCAGTGGTTGCAATAGTTATACAAGGTAGATGATTAGGGTTACTGTTTAATTCATTCTTAATGGGATTCGCGTGTGGAAATTTGAATTCTTTGGTGGGATGGGATAAACTGTGTAATAGGAAATGTAATTGGAAAAGGGGAAAGCTTAGTCTGGGATATTTTAAATTTACTTAGGAAGAGTATAGAATTTTAAAACTTGGTATTTACTCTGACCCTTTGGTTTTTAACTACCCTTATATAGAATTCCCTTCTATTAGCTCCCAACTTGTGAATAATAGCAGGCAGATAGATTTTAAATGGTTGTGTGTGTGTGTTTCTGAATTGAGGTCTGAGGTGTAAATCAAGTAAATTGTATGTTTTTGTGAGAATTTTCAAAAATCTCAGTATATGTGGGGCGTATGTGGGGCGTTTTTAGTGTGTGTATTGGTTGATGAATTATTCCTCACTCTATTCTCTTGTATGATCTCTATTTTGCTTAAAAAATGCTGAATTTGCTTTTGAAGGAAGCAGTTACTTTATCAATCTTCTTTGAGGTGCACCCCCTTTTTAAAACACAGTAACAAATGCACATCATAAAAAGTTAAAGAGTACAAAAGGATAGACTGAAAACTCTTGCCCACCTGAGACCCCTGCCCTAATCCCTTTCTTCAGATCCTTATGCATTTCTCTATATTTTATGCCTATATGAACACTTAACTACTTTGAACCAGATGAAGTTGCCATTTTTATAAGTCAGAATAAGGTATTTTCATTTGGGTCAGTATAACGTATGTGTCTTTTGTTTTAACATGGATAAGGCCGTATTATCTAAATGTTGGAGTTGTTGCACATCAGTGAATATTGACATCTATCCCAGTTTTTATTCATGGCAGCATAGTGTTTTACTGTGCATTAGTTTGTATTAGAACATAGCTTATTTCAAGTTTAAAAAGTTAGATAAAACTATGTAATATCCTTTTATGTTTTGCACTCTGATGCAAGTATACATAGATATGTAGGATAAATTCCTGATAAGAATTTATTTTACTTGGATGAAAGAGCATATATAATTTTACTTCCAGACACTAACTTTTGATTTAAAATGTATGTGTGATTAATAGTCACTGCATATTTGACAGTAACTAACCATTCCATCTGAATCCTGCTTTTGTTGCTTCATTGTGAGATTGAGAAACTTGGGGAGTAAAACTGTTATTTCTTTGTGATCTGGTCAGGCCCTGAAAGTGACGATTTGCAATAAGGGGGAAAGATGATAACTCTCTTGTGGCATTCAAAGTTCTTACATACTTACATGTTGTGATTTGAGAGAGTCAGTTAATAGCATCTCCTTCCCCTCCCAAGTCCAGAATTATTACTGCACTTTGAAATCACTGGAGCTTTGAAGAAATCCACTCCACTCACCCCAGCAAGCTGTCATTTAATTGGGCATTGGGCTTTTTGAGAAGCCCTCCAGATGGTACTAATGTGCAGCCAGGGTTGAGACCCACCGGTCTAGAGAGAGTGTGGGCTGACATTAGAAGGGGAGCTAGGACTGAGCTTTGAGGGACAGAGAAAGTGTCTGATTAGAGAAGGATGAAGCTGCACAGGAGACTCCTATGAGGTTCGCCAGAGAGCTAGGAGGAGAGTCAGTGTAGGATCCTGGAAGCGAGTGAGAGAGTGGCCAGCTGGGAAGCCCTTTGGAACTTGGGTTTAGTTCTGTGGACACCTTCTAGTTCCCTAGGGAGAGCCATCAGCGGGAAGCTTGGTGCAGATGCCAGGCCTGAGTGGGCTGAGAAATGAGGATGAGGAGATGGAGGCAGCCAGCACAGGCAGCTGGTGAAGGTGTTCGGGCAGAGAGGGTGGAATAGGTTTGCCATTGTATTCATGTGATTTTAGCTGCAAATAATAGAGATCTCTTATTCAGCTGGTTTAAATGGTGAAGAAAACTTACTTGATCCAAGAGTTCCAGAAGATGGTTCTAGGATTGTGTATGTAGTGACTCGACAATATCATCAAAGACCTAGGTGGTTTTTTTTTTTTCCAGCCCCACCATGTGACTTGGACCTCAGACTGCCCACCCCCTCAGGATGCAGGAGGGCTTCTGTAATTCAGATACCCCATTGGACATTACAGCCTCCTGCGGAACGATGACTCTTGTACTCCTCAAAAGAAAAATCTTAATACACATATTGAGAAGTGTACAGTTCATAAGTGTGCAGGTTGAATTTTCCAGATGCAGATAACCATACCCAGCACCAAGATCACAACCCCACTACCGCAGAAGTCACCCTTGTTCCCCCTCAGTCACTGCCCACTTCCTCCCCCAGGATAACTCCTGTCCTGACTTCTGACACCGTAGGTTGGTTTTGGCTGCCTTGTGCAATATAAACAGAATCATGTGATACGTGCTCTTTATGTCTGGTCTTCAGCATTGTGTTTAAGGTCCGTGTTGTTGCATGAAGTTGTAAAGTGTTCATCTATTGCATGAATATACCACATTTTATCCATTCTATTGGTGAGGGGCATTTGGGGGTTTCTAGTACTTTTACAGATAGTGTCATTGTGAACATGTCTTCATTTCTGTTAAGTATGTAATAAAGGAGTGGCATTGCTGGGACAGGAGAGTGTGCTTATGCTCAGCTATGCACCTAATTTGCACCGTGGTTGCATCATTTTACACTCGTGCCAGCAGCACATGAGAGTTTCAGTTCCATGTCCTCACTAACACTTATTATTTTGTGTCATTTCATTTAGACATTCTGCTGAGTGTGTAGTGATATGATGCTGTGATTTTAATTTGCATTTCCTTAATTGAGGAGGTTTAAGTTGAACATTTTTTTTTCATATGCTTATTGACCACTCAGATATCCTCTTTTGTGAAGTGCCTGTTGGAGTCTTTTTTTTTTTCTTTTGAGTTGAATGTCTTATCAGTAGGTTTTTAAAAAATATTCTGGATAGGAGTCATTGGTCAAAATATGCATATTACAAATGCCTTCTCATGCTCTGTGGCTTGCCTTTTTTGTTTTCTTTCCATGAACGCAAGTAGTCATTTTAACATACTACAATTTGTCAATTTTTTTACTTTCTGGTAAGCACTTTTTGTGTTCTGATTATAATCTTTGCCTACTCTGCAAAATATTCTTTGTTTTCTAAAAGCTTGACCGATTATTGGTATTTAAATCTCCTATCCATCTGGGGAGCCCTAGGTGGTGGTAAATGGTACAGAACCCGCCTGCCAATGCAGGAGACATAAGAGACATGGGTTTGATCCCTTGGTTGGAAAGATCGCCTGGAGAAGGGCATGGCAACCCACTCCAGTATTCTTGCCTGGAGAATCCATGGACAGAGGAGCCTGGCAGGCTACAGTCCATGGGGTGGCAAAGAGCCCGACACGACTGAGCACATGTGCATGAGATATGTCTTGATCCATCTGGAGGTGGTTTTTTGTATGAGATAGGGGTCAAGGTTCATGTGAATGTCCAGTTGACCCAGCCCTATTATGTTTTTCTTCTAGCCTTTGTTTTTGGGCCCAGAATCACCCCCCCGCCGCCCAACTCCAGGGCCAGCCTTGGTGGGGCTGCTGTTCCCAGAGCAAGAGAGAGGGGCTCCCTCTGCCTCTGAGGGACATGGCCAGAGTAGGGTGCCTTGCTGCACCCACCCTCGGCTGCTTGTGGAGCCTGTGAGTGGGGCTCAGTCCGCTTCTCGCTGCTCCCTAGTCCTGCTCCTCCTGAGGTCACCCAGAGCCTGGCCTTCACTGCAGCTCAGACTGCCTCCCAGCACAGCCAAACCCCGCTTAGCCCTGCCCTTCCTTGCTTCCTGGACTCCTTTTTTGGAGCCCTGCCCCGGTCTAATCCTCTTCCCCCAGCTTCACCTCTGCCCTGAGGCTTCTAGAGTGGCTCTGCTGAGACATCCCCTTTGTGTCTCTTTCCTGCGCTGGAGACCAGTAGGCCTCTGCCCTCACCTCCAGCCCTCACAGGCCCTCAGCCTCCGACTCAGGAATCCTGACTGTCCCTGCCCCCTCCTCTGTCTACCTCCGGGATGTCGGCTCTCACCCCCACCTCTCTGCCCCCCCCCCACCCTGTGCACTCTGTCCTCTCTACCTGGGGCTCTCTTTCCTGTCATCACAGGGCTCCCTCCCTCCCTTTATTAGAGTTTCAGTACAAATATCACCTCCTCCTAGAAGCCTGGCCTAACCCTTTTTCCTGATAATTCTCTCTCCACCTCAGTAGCCTTCATATGGCTTGGAAATCACTTGGCTTTTTATTTCCATATTATCTTGTCTCCCACTGGAATATCATCCCCAAGAGGGCAGGGCTGTGTCCAGCTTGTCCACACTGCGTCCATAACACAATGTCTGTAGGCCCATATGTAGTAGATGCTCAAGAAGTGGGTGGGCACCTTTTTGGCTTCTCCACTTGCTTGCAGTGTCCCCCTCCCCACCCCGCAACTTTTTTTGTGCTGCTGCCTCAGCTCTGCCTCTGACATGTATATGGAGGACACATTCATTCACTCATTCGTTCACTCAGTGTTTGAATGTATAAAGAATGCATAAGCATCTCTGCGTAGCAGGCTCTGCACTACCTGCAGGGGTATGGAAGAGACCCCCTCAGCCGACCCAGCCCCGTCTTCTATATGTTTTCTTTGTGCACTGCAGCATTAGCTTTGTCACACAGATCGGGTGACTTATCAGGATCTGTAAGGATCTATTTCTGATTGCTGTATCCTCTTCTGTTTGTCAGGCCGTTTATCTTTAGATACCTTTTGAATTTTATCTTAAAAAAAATGTATATATGGCCTTTTAGTAGGTATTGCTGTTTGGTAGAATAAGTTACCTAGTTCTGTTTTTTGTAATCTTTTTTTGGTTTTTGGTTGTCTTTGTAATCTCTTTTTAAGAGTGAGCGGTCCCCTCAGTTCTGGGTCACACCTAAACTGTGTACCCCTAAACCAGTCAGTTAGGAGTACCCCTTAAATCACTCAACGGAGAGTGGGTTTGCGATGATTGGCTTAAACTAACTAGAAGTTATCTCTAAGTCTTAGAGGTGGACCCTCACAACAAATGTCTAGCAGTCAGGTAGAGGAGGTTAGCTGCTGGGTAGATTACCAACAGTGTTTGCTTAGGGTTTAAGACTTTTTTTTTTAACTTGCTTTTAAAAGATGAGAGATCTGAGCAAATTAAAAGTCAGTAGGAAATCCCATGGACGGAGGAGCCTGGTAGGCTACAGTCCATGGGGTCGCTAAGAGTCGGACACGACTGAGCGACTTCCCTTTCACTTTACCCTTTCATGCACTGGAGAAGGAAATGGCAACCCACTCCAGTATTCTTGCGTGGAGAATCCCAGGGACGGCGGAGCCTGGTGGGCTGCCGTCTATGGGGTCGCACAGAGTCGGACATGACTGAAGCGACTTAGCAGCAGCAGCAGCAGCAGGAAGTTGCATGACAACGTGAATACTTCATGCCACTGAATTTTACATTTGAAATGATCCGTGTGGTAAATTATGATGTATATTTTACCACAATAAAACATACTGATAGGGTAGATTCTTGAGATGGAATGTCTTGATTTTACAGGTGAGAGAAGGGATGATTGATACAGTAAGGAGGGGTAGTTATACGCCACACGTGGAGGAACTGGCCATAGAAGGAGGAAGACACTTTCATTGTGAAGGAGAAAAGTTGGGGCTAGATTGAGAGAGTTCTCTTTGATATGTACAGTTTACTCATTGAAATAGGAGCAAAGCTCATCCGCTGAAAGGGGAGTTGGAAGGAAAGGACGTAAGATTTTTTTGTTTAACCACTCTGCGAGGCATACGGGGGCTTAGTTCTCTGACCAGGGATCAAACCCATGCCCCCCTGCATTGGAAGTACAGAGTTTTAACTATTGGACCACCAGGGAAGTCCTGGAAAGGACATAAGATTTGAAATGGTCAGTTAACAAAGTTAGAGAGTGATTGGATCTAGAATGTTGGTTAACACTGTTGAAGGCCCCTTTGGGTCGTTGGAATCCTGAGTAAGTAGTGCTCCTGGTGTGCTGGGCCGTGGTTTTTCTCTGGTAGTACTTGGCTCCCTACATGTGGTCCTGGAGAAAGCGGGAGGCAGGGCTCATCCCACACTGGGTTTTGCCATCGAGCAAGATGGAAACATAGGGACAAAGAAGTATGAAGAAGTTGTATGTGTGGGAATATGAAATGAGGAACCAGCAAATCTTAAGATAGATCAATAAGGAAATTTAAAAAAAAGAAAAAATGGGTAAGTCAGTGAGGTGAGCACCCTGAGGAGCTAGTAGAAATAGTTGAATAAGTAAGATGGAAAGCGCTGTGCTACCAGGGGAAAGACTGGGATGCCTGAATTAGTGATTTTGGGCTCTGAACAGTTTTGAGCAGTGGTAAAGTTCCCTGAGAGGGTGGTGGTGGGTGGCTGTGCTGGGTAGAGGAGGAGGCCATTGAATGTAAGGAAACTATGAGAGACCAGGTGTTAGACCTTAGTGCTCGACAGTTTACAGTATACTGTGCTTTAGTTAAAAAAAGCACAGTATCTGAAGACAGGAAAAAACAGAATTGTTAGCTTCATCTTACAGATAAGAAAGAGACCGTAAAGATGTGAATTACTTCCTGTCTGCCTCAGTGAGAGTTAGTGATGGCGCTGGACTTAATCTCATGTCCCAGCTTATGCTCTGTCCATTATAGCTTAGCCAGTGTGTTGTGTGAAATATCTGGGACTTTTATTCTCCAAGATAAGAGGTCTTGCTGACAATACCACATAGTACCAAAAAAACCTCATACAAGTAATAATAAGAAGTTAGGGGTAGGTGAGATATACATAGTTATGTGCAGGAAATACTCCAGAAATACTGAAAGTAGCTATTCTTGGGTAATTGTGGTTGTGACTCTGGGTGACTTTTTTCCTTTGTTTTGCTTTTCTGTATTTTCCAAATTTCCTATAATGGACGTATATTACATAGATTAAAAAAAATTAAAAACTAGGTTGTATACGGAAAATTAAAGTACAAATAGATACGTACTATATAATACCCTTAGATAAATTTGAGTATTTTATTTCCTTTTAGAAATGCACTTGGTGATGGAAAGAGAGCTACCATTCTGAAGAAGAATTGGACAAAGGTAGGTTTCTTTCATGCTTTACTTTGGATAAACAGTGCCGTACAACTTTGTGAAGTCTGTTTACAGGATATGAATCCCTATGTAAAAGTGCTGGATGAAATTACATGGAGCTCAGGAGTATGGCAGGGGAACCTTCAGTTCCATAATCAGAGAGGAGCCACCGCCCAGCGGTAAGGGCCAAGCGTGTCTGTCGGAGACAGGCCGCCCCTAGGGGTCGTGAGCACACCTGGGTGGTTGAGATGTCAGCATCCACACATTGTGGAAGGATTAAGGACCTGACTGTGGAAAATGAGCTTAATACTCAGAAGGAGTGCTTGGAGACTAGCTTTATAGCCTTGAGGTGGAAGAGGATTTCTTAACATACAGGCACAGGTCAGAGAAGGAAAAGACTGTGACAGTTGATTATCTCAAGCTTAAAAATTTCTGTTTGTTGGGAGACCATAAATGAAATTCTAGTCTGGGAGGAGATAGTTTGTCATATATAGAACAGAAATAACTTGATAGGATTTATATTCAGAATATGCACAGAACAAAAATTAAGAAGAAACTCAGTAGGATATGGGCCCAAGAAATAAGCATTTCAGAGATGAGGAAACCTGAATGGGTGATAGGAAGAAAACTACTCCGCTTCCTAGTAGTTAAAATTGTAAAGAAATAGAAACCAAGAAAGCCTAATAAAGAACCTCCAAACAGACCCACATGTACACCCACACATTGTTTGGGTTCTTCAAATCGGTGAAAGTTAGAGACTGATAGTCCTGAGTATTGGTTGCATGTTTGCTAACAGGAGCTCTCAGTAAGCCTGTTCGGTGTGAATTGGTCACAGCCAACTTGGAGAGCTCTATGATGTGCCTGTGTTGTAATTGATTCCAAGGGCGTGTACTCCACAAATATTCTTGCCTATGTGTACGTGGTGAGACATGCAGGCTTGGTCACTGCAGTATGGTTTTAATGACACAGAACTGCAGATACCTGAGTATACATTAATAAAGCAGTAGATGAGTGTGGTATTTTCATTTGATTAAAGTTATTACTACGATCCATCTGATCAGCCCCCTGTCTGCCTTTAACCACCCATCATTTCTCCGACCTCACTCCTGTTTGCCTCTCCCTTGTCCACTCTGTCAGCCCCTGGGTCACCTCACTGTCCTCACACATACCAGGTCCACTCCCAGTTTGTACTTGCTCTTCCCTCTGCCTGGAATCAGAATGCCTTTCCCAGAGCCCAAGTGAGCTCCCTTATTTCCTTTCCTTTTTCACTGAAAGTTCTCTTCTCAGTGACCTTCCCTGAGCACCTTGCTAAATGCCAGACCTGCTCATTCCTAGACATTTGCTTATTTTTCTCTGCTTTATCTTTTTACCTCTTAGCGTTTAACATGATTGCACATATGTATGTTGTTTAGTGTTCTTCTTTGTGTGTGCTTTAGTATAATGTGAGCTCCCTAAGGACGGATTTTTTTGTTTAGTTCATTTCTGAATCGCCTGCCTGATAAGCTGCCCAGCACATAGCAGGCACTCATAGTAAATATTTAATGAATGAATGAGTTGAAATGAGTTATTGGCTACCAGTAATTATAGATTTAAAAAACAGTGTTTACATGTTTGTTTTTAAACCAGAATGAATAGAATCATAGAATTTTAGAGCCCCCACTTATGATTCAGATGGCCTAGGAGTGTGTCCGAGTCTGGGGATTATAAAATTCTCCAGGTGGACTTCTGCATCCAAATATTGGAGTCACTTCTTAAATGCTTTATTTTCTAGGCACCATTTTGCCCTCCCACTGGCAATGAATGAGAGTGAGTTCTCATTGCTCCACGTCCTGCCAGCATTTAGTGTTGTCAGTGTCCTGAATTTTGGCTGTTCTGATATATTCATAGTGGTATCTTATTATTTGAATTTGCATTTCCTTGATGACATTAGATGTGAAGGATCTTTTTATATATGTATTTGAAGAAATGAAGAAATTAAGTCCCAGAAGGGTAAAGTGACTTTCTGTAAGGTGTCATTGCAAGTAAGAGACAAAAACAAACTGAGAATCCAGCATTGGATAGGCTTCTGTTTGAAGGTGATCGGTTTGTTGCTATTTTCATTATGAGTTGCTGTTGTACTTGAAGCATAATCTTTGCTGATCACTCGACTTGGCATTTGGCAGGTGCTGTGTAAATTTATTTACAGAATGAATGGGTGTTAGTGTTCAGAATACTGAAACCTAGACCATGATACTGATTTTCCAGAGGTAACTTGCTGGTTCAATGTATTATCAACTTAGAAAAAGTGTACCAAAGCTTCCTTAAAAAAAAAAATAGTAAGGAAGCAGGATATAATGTTCAATGAAGATGTGTATAAATCTATGTTCTTTTGACTTTTTTTTTTGCCTCTGTTGAAAGTCTGCTATTTTTCCTTTGTAAGTAATCTTTGCTTTTCCTAGGTGTTTGAAGATCTTCTCACTGTCTTTAACTTTATTGCAATGTGTCTGGGAGGAATTTTCTTTAAATTTATCATACTTGGGATAGCTTGGTTTCTAAAATCTGAGGATTCATGTCTTTAAGCATTTCTGAAATATTTTCACCCTTAACCATTTGAAAGTTGCCTCCTCGCCGGTTTATTCTTGCAAAACTTCCATTAGATACATGCTGTATATGTATGCTATCTTTCATACGTCTTAAATTCAAAACTTTCTTAATTACATTGAAGACTTTATGTGGAATGTTTATTCCTGGTTTAACTTATCAAACAAAATATTCATTCTTTTTTTTTAAGACTATTTTTTAGAGTAGTTTTAGGTTCACAGCAAAATTAAGAGGAAGGTCCAGAGATTTCTTGTAAATTCCCTGCCCTGCATTTGCATAGTCTCCCCCATTATCGGCATCCCTCAACAGAGATACACATCTGTGAAAACTGATGAACCTATGTGGACATGTCATAATCACCAAAAGTCCATAGTTGGTCTTAGGGTTCACTCTCTAAGTGGACTTGTGGGTTTGAACAGATGTATAATAGCGTGTGTTTCACCATTGTGGTTCATAGAGTATTTTCAGTGCCCTGAAATCCTCTGACCTGCCTATCCATCCTTCCTCCCAAATTCCTGGCAGCCATTGATCTTCTTACTGTTCCTGTAGTTTTACTTTTTCCAGAATGTCGTATAGTTGGAATCATACGATGTATAGCCTTCTCAGACTGGCTTCTTTCACTTAGTGATATGCATTTATGTTTCCTCCATGTCTTTTCATGACTTGATAGGTATTTCTTTTTAGTACTGAAAAGTATTACATTGTTTGGATATATTACAGTTTATTCACCTACTGAAGAACATCTCGATTGTTTCCAAGGTTTGGCAGTTATGAATAAAGCTGCTATAAACATCTATATGCAGGTTTTTGTGTAGACATACATTTTCAGCTCCTTTGGGTAAAAACCAGGGAGTGCAGTTGCTGGATCATATGATAAGAATATGTTGGGTTTTTTTTTTTAAACTAAAAAACTTACGGTTGCCAAACCTTCCCAAGTAGCTACACCATTTTGCCCTCCCACTGGCAATGAATGAGAGTGAGTTCTCATTGCTCCACGTCCTGCCAGCATTTAGTGTTGTCAGTGTCCTGAATTTTGGCTGTTCTGATATATTCATAGTGGTATCTTACTATTTTAATTTGCATTTCCTTGATGACATTAGATGTGAAGGATCTTTTTATATATGTATTTGCCACTGTATATCTTCCTTGATGAGGTGTCTGTTAAGGTCTTTGGCTCATCTTTTAACTGGTTGTTTTCTTATTTCTTAAGAGTTCTCTGTATATTTCGGATAACAGCCCTTTATCAGCTGTAGTTTTTGCAATTATTTTCTCCTAGATTGGAGCGTGTCTTCTCATTTTCTTGATGTTTCTTTCACAGAGCGTAAGTTTTAATTTTAATCAAATCCAATTTATCAGTTATTTCTTTCATGAATCATGCCTTTGGTGTGTCTAAAAAGTCATCACCATACGCAGTGTCATCTAGTTTTTCCCCTACGCTCTCCTCTAGGAGTTTTAGGTCTGTGATCTATTCTGAGTTAATTTTTGTCTGGATTCATTTTTTTGCGTGTAGACGTCCAGTTCCAGTATCATTTGTTGAAAAGACTGTCTTTGTTCCATTGTATTGTCTTTGTTTCTTTGTCAAAGATCAGTTGACTTTATGTGGGTTCACTTGTTTTTTTTAAAATTGGGAATTTTTTGATAGTTGCAAGTTATTTGTGTAGGCAAAAAATACAACTCCCTAGTAGTATTCAGAAAACTATAGTATTCAAAAAATTTGGTAACTATATATTGAGGTCATTTATCATTTTGTTTTACCAAAAAGGAGTGCTCATTGAAGGGTATTTCAAACTTAAAAAACCAAGGTAGACTGTGCAAGGTGCATTCTTTTATCAGAGTCCATTTATGAATCGGAGTCTGTTGAGTCTAGGATATAAGCCTGTATTGGTGGGTAATCTGTAGATTTCTGTGTGAAGGTGGACCAATTTTTCTTCCTTTTTTCCAGATAGAGAAAACTGGTACAATGTCAGTTGTCCTAAACATACTTTAATTTTTAAATGATTTATTTTTTCATTGAGGTATAGTTGATTTGTGAGTCCTGCACATACTTTTAGGCTTAAGAGACATTGCATCATTGTTTCCTAAACAATGAGAATTTCTACAATATACTCACCAAATATTTGTTGGTATTTCTATGTGCATTGTCTTTTAGTGTATTTATGCAGTATACAAACCGATAGCCTCACAAATGTCCTCAAGGACTTTTTAACATTGAGGAGTATGTTAGGACTCTTTTCGTTTGGGAGTGACAAAACCTAACTCAGATTTGGCATAAGTAGAAGAGGGAAGGTATTGGCTCGTGTGTGGTTGGATGGAAGTTCAGGCATGATTGGATCCAAATCTGTATACACTTTATGTTTCTCGGTGGTGCTTCCCTGTTTGTATCACTTTTAGTCTTTTCTCTCTTTGTTCCATTTTACCTAGATTTTTATTGCTGTGTCAAGTCCACAAATTCTTCTGTTATGTCTAATCTGCCTTCATTTTCATCTGAATGCTGTAGCAGTCATTTCTAGAATTTCAGTTTGAGTATTTCTTATATATTTCGTGTCTTTGCTTAATATATTCTATTTTTTCCTTAGTTTCTTGAACATATGAAATATATTATATAGAGCTGTTTTAATGTCTTTGTCTGCTAATCCTGTCATCTGTGTCATTTCTGGACTGTTTTCAATGGATTGATTTTTCTCTTCATTATAGATCAATCACATTTTCCTTCTTTGCATACCTAGTAATTTTTGATTGGATACCAGACATTGTGAATTTTACCTTGTTTGGTCCTGATATTTTTTGTTTTCTGTAAATATTCTTGAGTTTTGTTTTGGGATGCAGTAAAACTACTTGGAAAACAGATTCATCGGAGTGTTGTTTTAGGCTTTGTTGGGTGATATCAAAGTGGTATTTGTTCTCGGGCTAATTTTTCCTCCACAAATGAGGCCAAACTCTGTTGAGTACTCTATTTATACTCCCATGAATTACGTTTTCCGCTCTGGTTGGTGGGAACAGGAATTATTCCTGGCCCTGTGTGAGTGCTGACTGTTGTTCCCTTTTAGTCTTTCAAGTGGTTCTTTCTCTGGCTTGGCTAGTTGCTGCACATGCATGTACTGATTGATACTCAGCTGAAGACTCAAGGGGGACCCTCTGAAAACTCAGGAGTCCTCTGTCCAGCTGTGTCCCCTCTGGTCCTCTGCCCTGTGAACTTGGGCTGCCTTGGCTTTCCTGTCTTCAGTGAGGTTGTGGTCTCTCCCTCGGTTCCTGCTGCCTGTGCTGTGGCTTAGAAACTCTCCCGCAGTAAGTGGGAACAACCAGAGAGCTTTCTGTGTTTCTCCCCTCCCAGGAGTCACTTTCTTCTGTTGCCTGATATCCAGTGTCTGGCAAACCTTTGTTTCATGTATTTTGTCTTACTTTTAAGCAAGAGGGTATATCCAATCCTTGTTAATCTTTCTTGATCACAAGTGGTAATAAGAGAATAGACTCTCTTGGCTTCATTTTGAAACAGTGGGAGCCCCAAACTGGTATCCTAGTAACTGTTCTGTTAACATTTCTAGTGGAAAGTTTCTAGTAACTTTTCTAGTGGGAAGAGAGCCTCTGTTAGTGTTTATATAGTGTAACTGTGGGGTGCCTCAGACTGACCCTGATTGAACCATGTGCCCGCCTGTGGTTCAGTTGCTGTGAATGGTACATTTCTGTTGGCCAGTCTCCTGGGTCACAGCTGTGCTTCTACCCTGCCAGCCCTTGTTGAGATGCGGGCATTACTATGTGGAGTAGTGACATGATGGCACACAGAAGGAAGAGATACTAGGCAGATGAACAGTGTGTGTGATAGAGAATGAGATAATGTCACAGAAGAGCAAAACTATCGTAGTTGGGTTCAAGAAACTTTCTGAGATACCTTTCGTTGAAGCTTCATTCAAACAACTTCAGCACAGAGATCTGAATAAACTCCCTTCTCATCTGATAGAAGTTACACTGGGTTTTACAGAGTTTAGGGGAAAGAACTCAGTAAAAGATGGATAAAGAAGAGAAAGAAATGAAGTGTTTTCTACAAGTTTAGTAGGTAAGGTTTATAATCTCCCATAATTTCCTATGCTGTGATTTTTTTTTTAATGCAGCTATTTAAAGTTTGAAGTTGGTTTTTGCTTAGTAGATAGAATTTTGGTCTTGTAGCATAACTGTGGGATCTCTCTATCCTCCTGCCTTTGGAGGAAAAGCAGAGTGTAACCAAATGCGGTCTGAGTTCGGGATCACTGAGCTGAGCCGGAAGAGCCTGCGTAGGAAATGCTCTGGAACTTTCAGGTTGGGCTGGTGCACCGAAGTGGGATTGTAGATGCACCAAACCTGCGTAAACATAAGTCCTCTGGTTGTTGCTTGCTGCTTTTAGTGAAAAACTCGTCTTTCTTAAAAGGATCATTTATTTCTGATTTCATATTTTCTTTTCTAATAGAATGTTCTTTGTAAAATGTGTAGTAAAGAAGAAAGAGCTCTGGACCTGGAGTCCTAAGATCCAAGTTCTTTGGCTTGTCTGTAAATAAATGTGGCATTAGGCCAGTTCTGGCCTCTCACACTTGTAAATCACTTCTTAAATGGAGATATCAAGCCTAGAATGGGGATTTGGTTAGGGGGTAGCTAAAAGAGGGGTTGGCTGAGTTAGCCCTAGTTTTGGTAATATTAACTTTCTGGTAGCATTAACTTTCAAGCTTGGTACAGATTTCCCAAAACACATAAATTAAGGGACCAGCCAGAACTATGATTCTGTAGCAGGAAAAAAAAAAAAAAAAAACACCTGATAATTGGAATTAAGAGTAAATCAGTGGTTTTTGGATCTTTTCTTAAAGCCGAGGACTATACATAGAGATAAAATAATTAAAAGCTGATTAAGAAAGATGGGAGTAATATATGCACCCCTTATCTGTGCGCATGCTCTTCAGAGGGGTCGGAAGACTGCTGCACAGGCTGATGTTTCCTTCCAGCTCTGAAACTCTTGATTTCAAAAGTATAGAGAATGTAGGAGCATGTGTATGTATATCAGAGTCCATTTGCTGTTCACGTGAAACTACCACCACATTGTTAATCGGCTATACCCCAATACAAAATAAAAAGTTTAAAGTTAAAAAAAGTAGGAAATGTAATGACTTAGAGACTATTATTGCCTAAAAATAGTTTGAAAAAAATAAAGTTACTCATTTATAATGAATTACTTTTATACTTTATTTGGCACAAAATAATGTCTTCTACATACAGTAAAGGTTGAATTGTTTTCTTTGGGGTGGATACAAAAATCTGTTAAGCAAAAACACTGATCTCTATAGTCAGTTGTTAAAAATTGTTATGAATACTATTCGTAGCTTTTCATTTAACTCTTTTAGGTAATTTTATTTCCTAGGAGGTATTAACATTTTCATTTATTTTTTATTGAGAGGATCCTAGTGTAACATTTCAAGTAACTAACCAGTTTTCAAGCAAAATATTTTTTCATTATTTTCTTTAACTTAAGTATATTTTTGAGAAAAAATTGAATTTATCTTTTTGGAACAGGGTCATTATCGTTATTGTGCTGCTCTTTCTATGCTGGGGGAATATGACTGGGCCCTGCAAGCAAACATAAAAGCTCAAAAACTCTGTAAAAATGACCCTGAGGGAATCAAGGATCTAATTCAGCAGCATGTAAAGTTACAAAAACAAATAGAAGACCTGCAAGGTATTTCACCTAAGATTCTTTTGGTTACAGTCGAATTCCCTTAAAAACTTTCAAAGGTGGGTTTCTTGGATTAATGGAGGACCATAAATCAGTTCTCAGAAGATTTGTACTTATATTTTATGTTATCTTGGTCAGCTTACTTAAATTTTTCATTCTATTCATGTAGAATTCTGTTAGTATTATATTCCAGTTGGTAATAATAAATGATTTGTATTTTTTATTTGAAATAGCACCAAATTCTTTTTTCTTCTGTACAAAAATATGCTTTCTTGAAATTTTTAGTGAAGGAAAACCTTTTGAAACAAAGTTTTAAATTTCTTCCTCCATTATTATAGTTATTTCCTAAAGAAAAGGCCCTTCAGTAGAGTTGTTTGTTTTCGCACCAAGTTTGTGGCTCATTCTGTAGCATGCTGAATGTGTGTGTATACACAGGTGCATCAGACACTAGTGTGCAGGCTGGGAACTCCAGGTTTTCATTCTGCCCTTGTTTTCTCTCCTGAGTCATTTTGCTCCCTCCAGTGCCTGAAATTTCCTTACTCAGCATAGAGTCCTTTCCTGTTCTTTCTTCTGTGAGTAGTTAGTGTCTCATGAAGCTGAGCCCAGCAGTCCTATTTCACCCTCAGATGTTGTCATCCAACAGAACATGTTTATCAGATTGTGAGCTCCTCGAAGACAGGTACCATCTCTGATTGAGATTTATACATTGCTGCATCTAGTCAATGATCACATGTACTGGGATGTCAAATAAGGTTTGTGTAGCATCTTGTTGACATCATTCTAAAACTAAAAACATCCAAAAGTATAAAATTGCTTAGGTTTATTTTTCAGTTCCCTCAACTTGATAGTCTTATTGTCAGCCTAAAAGAAACGTGAAAATCTTTTAAAGTATGTGTTGCCAATCCACTGATTATTGTTTGTGTGTGTGGTTCATTTTTATAGGTCGAACACCAGCTAGTAATCCAGTCAAAGCCTTCTGTGAAAGCAGGTGAGTTAACATCAGATCAGTAACTGTTACTTGGAGTGGTTTTGCTCTGTGAGTTTGAGTTGCTGTCTGATGCTTTAGTATGTAATAGCAACCACAATAAAGTTGGGAATGGAAGGACAAGAGGAGGTTTTATTTTACTGATTTTAATATTTTTTTATTTGGCTGCCCCAGGTCTTAGTTGCAGCATGCAGAATCTTTAGTTACATCATGTGGAATCTAGTTTGCTGACCAGGAATTGAACCCAGGACCCCTGCAATTGAAAGTGCAGAGTCTTGGTCACTGGACCACCAGGGAAATCCCAGGAAGAGATTTTAAAGTGTGTTTATAAGATTAGGTGACGACCTGTGATTTGTTTTGCTGAGCTATTTGCATATATGTGTACTGGAGATCCATAGCCTAAGCCCATGGGGAGGAGGCGTGAAGTGTTAAGAGGACATAACTGTGCTTCAGTGGCACCAGTTTCGGCCACGAGGGTCCTGGCAGCAGAGACCAGGGGCACAGTCTGTGCCTTTCACCCCTCTCCTCCATCCTGGAAGCGTACACCTCCAGCCTCCTGATACCTTTTCGAAAAAGGCTGAGACACTCCTGTTAGAAGTAGGCAGCAGATAGACTTGAGTTCATTTTCTTCTGCTTATAAGAAAACAAAAAGCAGTCAGGATTCTACATTTTTTTATTTGGCAGTTAAAATAGATTAAACTTTACCCACATGCTTAAATGCCTGGGGTGTTGAAGCTGTTAAATTTATAACAGAGAGACTTACTTATGTTAATATTAGAAACCAGTATACATTTCTTGAGTTGTTCTTTATCTATTTTCAGTTTTTAATTCCAAATTTAAAGCAATATTTATGTAAACCCAATGTCAGAGGTAGATTCTTTTTGAAGCTATTACTTTGCTTTCGAGGAAAAAAGGCTATACTTGCTAAAACCTCCTTGTTTGAAGGATAACTTTTAAAACATACTAATCAATAGAAATAAAATTATTATTTCTTTTATTACCGCTCAGGGCCTACATACCTAGTTTATCAGCACCTGCATTTAGTACTTCACTTAACTTTGTGGAAACTGAAAAAAATTTCAGAAAAACTAACCACGAAATGGCAAACGGTGGTAATCAGAATCCAAAGGTAAGCTCAGTTAAAAACCAAGATTAAAATTATTTCGAGTACAGATACTCTTGTATTTTATAATAATGTTTTTGTGATAATGGAAACTAATAGGCGTCTCTAAGCCTGTAGCCCGGCTCTGTGCTCAGTGTCCCAGATGACCTGTGTCTGAGTTTTCCTCTGACCTGTAATGTACTCGGAGCTCAAGTTCACATTTATATTTCTTTCCGGGGCTTGAAGGGGAAAAAGAGGAATTGGTGTTTTGGACTTAGATAGGCATTGAAGGGAACTTTCCCAATTCACCATATAATTCTTTTGTTAGTAATGAAAGTCTCAAAGAGGCTATATTCAGTTTGGGAGAGGAGCATAAGGAAAGATGTGATAGGATTAATTCACCATTTATTGTGCAGCACTTACCATTTTGTTGGTTTATTCGTTTGATAAAGCTGAGTATTTTAGGTGCTTAGATAAATTCTGTTCTACTTAATTATTTAGCTGTTGTTCATGGCTGTATTTTTTTTTTTTTTTTAAGTCTCAGTAATTTTATTTTCATGGTAGGTGGTAGATGAAGCTCTGAAGGTAGATGATTGTGACTGTCATCCTGAATTTGTACCACCATCAAGTGAGTTTTTCCCCTTCTGTAAATTTTTGCTGAATTCATGTAGTGTTGCCTAAGCTTCTACATGCTAAAATTCGCAAAAGCCTCACTTGTATTTGCTGTTGTTCTCCTTTTTACTTCGCAGTGCTTCTGAGTCTAGAAAAAAATTGGAACATTTATTTGAAATAAATGCTCAGTCTTTTCATATTACTTAATAAATTTAATTTTGGAAATCCAGGTAAAGGTATGGAAAGGAAAAATGATGCTTGCTTGGTCTGCTACCTAATTTCCACTAGGCCAGTGTTTCTTTATTTCATTATCTACCCCCTGCTCTCAGAGCTGTTTCTCCTTTCATGAAACTTTGATACTTCAGATACCATTTATCTGTTTTATGTTCTGTATGTACATGTGTGCTTTATAAATAAAAACAGATTTTTTTCATCTTCCAGTAACCAATTCCAACTTTCTTGTCACCCCTGTTGAGAATGCATATACTTTAATACTAGTTTATTTAAATTATATGTGTTTAGTGTATGCATTTAGAAAACACGGAGACACACAGCAGACCTCATCTACTTGGTGTCTTAAGGAAATGAAAGATTGCAGAGAAGCAAATACTCATGCCGCATTTTTTCTCAGTGTCCCTTTATACTTCCCGCTGCTGAAGGAAGTCATTCTGAGGTGGATTTCATTCTTCTCTGCCTTTTAAAACAAAGTTTGAGAGAATCCAGATTTTCTCGGTGGTTCAAGGTTGTGGTTACACACACGTTACTTCCTCAAGTTTTCATGAGCTCCTTTCAGAGCTATTGGGGTGAGATGGTTGACTTTCTAGTTAGTAATCCTGTTGCCCTCTTTTCCTTTCACGTGTTTTTTGGTTCCTTTATTTTTTTCAGTGTTTTTACTTCTGGCAGCCGTTTCAGTCTTTTACTTCCTGCAGCTCTATCTTCTCTTAGGCTCCAGTGCTGCATATCCAACCACTTACTACTGGTTAGCACTATACCACAGATATAAAGGGGGGAAACACAGGTGCCTGCCTTACCTGATGTGACTTTATGGCATATGCAAAATATTTGAGAATAAAACTGTTTTTCTTTAAAAACAGCTTTTAATTTATTGATATTTCTTAGGCCATTATTAGAACCTTTAAATCATTTAAATACTGTTCATACTTCTGCGTCTATATTCAAAGAAATTGAGGTCCCAGAGTTAGGTTAATTAAATGTTGCCCTAGGTCACCCAGTAAATCAAACTAGAACTCGTCTTTCTAGCAGTCTCTGGTTTTCTGAGGCCCCCAGAGCTCAGGCTGTCAGCCCCTCCCTGGTACATAGCTAACTTGCTTCTCCCAAAGCTTCCTTCAGACGCACCTCGTCCCTACCCGTCCTCTCTCCTGCACAGCTGTGTACGGTGTACAGTGGGGCTCTGCCCCTCCTGAGGAGACCAAGGCTGAGCTCCCGAGCTGGAGAGTCAGAAGCACTGGGCCTGTGCATACTCACACCACCTGCCCCTTTCAGCCTGTCCTACTTAACCCCCTCAATCACACAGGTTTGCCTAGTGCCTCTTAAAATCAACTCCATTTGGCCCATTATTTGTAAATCCTACTTGTTACTTTAAACACAGACGCTGCATCCCCCCTGACGCCTTTCTCAGTCACTCCAACTTATGTGACTTTTCCTTCTAGGAATTACAAGAGCAGTTGCTATGGGATTGATATTTCAACAACAGCATAGAATCTTCTTTTTCTCTTAGTGGGGATTGTTATTTAATTACTGAAGTGACTGTCTTTTCTTCCTGTATGATTATAAACTCCCTGAGAATAGAAACTATAACCTGAAAAAAAAAAAAAGAAAGCAACTGTAGCCTTCTATATTTCTTCTGTATCTATATCTCTCTTGTAAACTATATCTCTTCTGTATCTACTATAGGGTTAAATGATAATCATCATTATAATTTATTCTTACAGTAATTTTGTAGCATACATAGAGAAACATTATCAGTAGCTTTTTTTTAATAGCTTACCTGTTAGACTCACAATATTGCTCCCTTTGCTTTATTATTCCAATTTACATTTTTTGAAAAACTTTACTTTTAAGCTTGTAGATTTTAATGTACAGATTTCAGGAATAAATACTTTTGTTATTCGCAGGTCAGCCTCCAAAATATAAAGGGAAACAAAAATCTCGAAACAATGAATTGGAGAAGTTCAGGTATGTTTCTTATCTTTTTTTTCTTTCTTTTGCTTTATTTTGTTTCCGTAATGTCCGCCTCCCAAGAAGAAAGGAAAAATAAATCTCTTTCAGTAGTAGCTACTTCTACATATGTGTATTATGATAAGTACAACTCTTTTCAAATGTCTAGGCATGTCTTTGGGAGAGGATCATTTTTGGCTAAAGGATTATTTAATCCTGGAAGTTAATTAACTGACAGTCATATAATAGGAGATATGGCAGCATTAATTTTCTAAAATTTCAAAATACATGCTTATAAGAGGAAGAGGAAGAAATATTCAGATAACTATAAAGTAAATATTTGATCTCCTTCACTGCTTGATTTTACCTGTCTCTCAGTTCCTTCTCTAGTGCTTTTCTTTAGAAATTGCTGTTAATCATTTCTTAACCATCTGGAAACTAACTCTATGTGCCCTGACATGGCTATGTGTGTATTCAGAGGCCCTTTTGAGTCATTATTCCACTAGAGGAAAGGATTTACTAACAAACTGCTGCTGCTAAGTTGCTTCAGTCGTGTCCGACTCTGTGTGACCCCATAGATGGCAGCCCACCAGGCTCTGCCATCCCTGGGATTCTCCAGGCAAGAATACTGGAGTGGGTTGCCATTTCCTTCTCCAGTGCATGAAAGGGAAAAGTAAAAGTGAAGTCGCTCAGTGATGTCCGACTCTTAGCGACCCCATGGACTGTAGCCTACCAGGCTCCTCCGTCCATGGGATTTTCCAGGCAAGAGTACTTACAAAGTTGGTTCTACCAAGCATTTCCCCCCAGTTAACAGTAGGAACTCTTGGCACCAATATTTATAGTTAATCCCCCATTACCTACAGTGATGTAAATTGACAGCAAAATGAAAGTGTAAATCTTACAGTAGATACAGAAATTCATGAAAACAATGAAAATGATGCTGGTGAAACTGCACAGCCTTCCTTGCCACGGTTCCACTAGTCTTCAGTTTTCTCTTCATATCTGAAGGCTGATTCCTTGATAGGTGCTTCAAGGAGAACGAATATCATTTGAATATCATAGCACTAAGAGAAATTATAACAAAGTACCATTTTTTGATGGTGCTCAGGTCAGTTCAGTCGCTCAGTCGTGTCCGACTCTTTGCAGTCCTATGAACCGCAGCACGCCAGGCCTCCCTGTCCATCACCAACTGCCGGAGTTTGCTCAAACTCATGTCCATCGAGTCAGTGATGCCATCCAACCATCTCACCATCTATCATGCCCTTCTCCTCCTGCCCTCAATCTTTCCCAGCATCAGGGTCTTCTCAAATGAGTCAGCTCTTCACATCAGGTGGCCAAAGTATTGGAATTTCAGCTTCAACATCAGTCCTTCCAATGAACACCCAGGACTGATCTCCTTTAGGATGGACTGACTGGAACTCCTTGCAGTCCAAGGGATTCTCAAGAGTCTTCTCCAACACCACAGTTCAAAAGCATCAATTCTTTGGCTCTCAGCTTTCTTTATAGTCCAACTCTCACATCCATACATGACTACTGGAAAAACCATAGCCTTGACTAGACGGACTTTTGTTGACAAAGTAATGTCTCTGCTTTTTAATATGCTGTCCAGGTTGGTCATAACTTTCCTTCCAAGGAGTAAGCGTCTTTTAATTTCATGGCTGCAGTCACCTTCTGCAGTGATTTTGGAGTGCAGAAAAATAAAGTCAGCCACTGTTTCCACTGTTTCCCCATCTATTTGCCATGAAGTGATGGGACCAGATGCCATGATCTTAGTTTTCTGAATGTTGAGCTGTAAGCCAACTTTTTCACTCTCCTCTTTCACTTTCATCAAGAGGCTCTTTAGTTCTTCTTCACTTTGATGGTGCTTCAAAAGTTAAATACAAAGCAAAGCCATAGTGCCTTATGTTATTCTCTTATTTGTTAGAAAAGCCCTGGGTCTTCCTCCTTATTCCTCTTCTCAGCACAAAAAGAAACCAAAACCCAATATATGTTTATTCTTTGAATGTGTAGTTACAATTCCAACCCATTGTGTTAAGGATAACTCTATTTTCCTGATACTTTGTTTCTGTTTTCTAACTGAATAGTCTTCTTGATTATATCTATTTCATGAGGTTATTAAATAATAAAGTGGGTGGTGGTTTGGTGGTTTAGTTGCTAAGTTGTGTCCAACTCTATGACCCCATGGGCCATATCCCACCAGCTCCACTGTCCATGGAATTTTCCAGGCAAGAATACTGGAGTGGGTTGCCATTTCCTTCTCCAGGCGATCTTCCAGACCTAGGAATTGAGCCCGAGTCTCCTGCATTGCAGGCAGATTCTTTACCAACTGAGCTATAAGGGAAGCCCAAGTAGAGCAACCACATAAAATTCTTAGAGCCCTGGAACATAGTAAATGTTCAGTACACTAAAACTATCATCATTGTTAACACTATCATTTTCATTGTTAGAACCATTCTGGCCTCTGGCTTGCTTTTATCTGTTCTAAAATGCCTTGACTACCTTCCCATATCAGACCATGGATATCTAGATTCTTCATTTTCATGGCTGTAGGATATTTCGTGATATAGATGTTATGTGAAGGAGGAATTTCCATAGTAGGAATTGCCATCAAAAGGCATGTATAACTAACTTTGCTATATTTTCCTCTCAAAAAATGAGCAGTGTTCATACTGGTACTAAGCTGTCAGAGGGTATGGTATAAGAAAGATGTTTAGAAGAAGAAAATGGGAATTTTAAAAGATAAGAGCTATCAGAATTCGAGTAAACAAAAAATAAAGCATAAAATAATAAAACTAAAAGTTTCCTTTTAAAAAAAAAAAAAGATGTTTATAGATTTGGTCCATGTCCCCAGTTCCTGGCACAGAGCTCCTAGGACCCTTGGAGTTTCCTGAGTGAAGAGAGTCTTTGGTTACTTCTGACGAGCTCCTTCCTCCCTAATTGGGTTTATGCTAATAAGGTGACTCAAGGCTGGGCCCCTGTCTTCAAGATTGAGGCTGGTCACCAGAAAGATAAAACGTGTGATTGGTTGGAACTTTCAGCATCCACCCATCCCCCAATCTTTGGGGAGGGGAAGGGAGCTAGAAATTGAGTTTAGTCGCCAGTGTCCAGTAATTTAATCATTCATGACTGTGTAATGAGACCTCAATAAGAACCTCTAAACACAGGGGTTAAGGGAGCTTCTGGTTTGGCATGGAGATGGCGGGGAGCGGTGACTCGGGGGCAATGTGAAAGCAGCATGGTGCTTCTCCCCAACACGTTCCCTGCATCTTTCCCCCTGAGCTGCTCCCGACCTCTGTCCTTTACGATTAACTGATAACCATAAGTAAAGTGCTTTCCTGAGCTCTGTGGGTTGTCCTCAGGAATAGTTGAACCTAAGGGGTGGTCACAGGAACCCCTGAAGTTGTAGTCAGTGGGGCATAAGTGTGGGTAGCCTCGGTACCACATTGTGGGTGAAATGAGGGCAGCCTTGTGGGACTGAGCCTCTAACCTGTGGGGCCTGAGTTACTAACTCCACAGCTGGTGTTAGAATTGAGTTATTGGACGCTCAGTTGATGTTGCAGAATTGGTGTGGAAAATGACAGGTATTTGCACCACACATTTGGTGTCAGAAAACACCACCTTTAGGGTCAGCCTTATGTTTGTGTCTTTTTATTTGATTTTCGCATGAGATGGAGCGTCTTTGCAGTATTTGTTGGACACATTGATTGTCTCATGAGTTTGTTGTTGTTGATGACTTTAGATTTGTAACAACTTGGTGATCAGTGTAAATCCCCAAATTTCTTTTTTTTTTAAGCTGTTCTTCCATAATGTCTGTATAATGAGTTCATCTGGTCCTCCTTCCCCTCTAATTTAATAGGGGTTTTATTAAACTTAGAAATTACTTGGCAGAGAATCAGCATCTTGGTAATATTTCTATTTAGGAATTTGTGACTCTCCATTTGCTGAATGTTTAATATGACTTTCAGTAAATAATAGTATTTTCCTTTATATAAGCAGGATTATTTTTGAAATAATTCACAACAGTACTTTTCTCTTTTAGCCCTGGTTCACAAGAAACTTTACCAGTGGATTTGAAAAACATCTTGGAGAAACAGTTTTCTAAATCTTCCAGAGCCGCACACCAGGTAAAGGCAGAGACTTTGCTAATGGAAAAGAGACTCCCTGAACATAACGGTTTGTCACTTGAATGAAGTCTAATCATGTACCACTAACAAGTTTTTGGGTTTTTCTAATGTAATTTTAGTTATGGACATAGAATTTAATAGATGATTGCTAAGAGACCAAACTATCATTAAATTTAAATTTTAACTTGGTAATTATGTGAACCTGAGATTTAACTAATGGTTAATACTGCACAACTGTTTATTTCCCAAAGATTTAAAAGGAAGAAGCAGGTCTTTCCAAAGATGTCAAGCTTTGACGATCTTTGCTTCCCAAAGTTTTAACTTTTAAGTTAAATAATTTTAAAAGATTTAAATACCTGCAGTTTTATTACAACTACCATAAAACCATAAAGGAGCAAACGTTTTATTCTTTGATTTATCAGATAACTGGATATAAAATTCTTTCTGTGATATTGAGTAAGTAATAAATGTACATTAACGGGGAAGAAGTGAATAGGCAGAGCGCAGAGGATTTCTCTGTCTGATAGTGTAAATGATGGATACCTTATGCACTTGTCTGAGCCTGTAGTCTGTACACCAAGAGTGAGCCATAGGGTTCACAGGTAAGCTGTGGGCTTCAGATGATTATGCGGTGTCAGTGTCGGTTAATCCTTCATTTAAAAACATAAAACTACTGTATGTCATTCTGATGAATGATACTGAGAGTGGGGGAAGCTGTGCATTTAAGGGAACCAGAAAGTATGTGGGAATCTTTGTGCCTCCCTCCTAGGTTTTGTTGTAAACCTAAAACTGCTCTCAAAGAAAACATTTAAAAAAATGCAAGGGATACAGCTAAAAGATTACTTTGAAGGAAATTTGTCAAGCTGAATGCATGTATTAAAAGAACAGAGACATTTATGTATTTATTTGTTTATTGGTGCAGCATGTGGGATCTTTGGTTCCCTGACCAGGGATCAAACTCATGCTCCTTGCATTGGAAGTGCGGAGCCTTAATCACTGGACCACCAGGGGATTTCCAAGACTTTTAAATTAGTGACACTTTCCTCCCAAGAACAAGGAAAAAAACAACAAAAAAAGAAAGTAGAAGGAAATAACAAAGTAGAAAATAATGAAATGAGCCTCTCAACTTCTGAGATGGCCCACACTCAGCGGAGTGTGTTTCTCTCTAAATAAGTCTACTTCTTACCTATTAAAAGAAAAAGTAATGAAATCGAACAACACATAAAGGATCCACAGAGCTAAAAGTTGACTCTTTGTCTTTGACAATATAAATAAAATTTACACACCAGTATGGAAACTAAACTGTGGTGTTAGAGAAGACTCTTGAGAGTCCCTTGGACTGCAAGGAGGTCAAACCAGTCAATCCTAAAGGAAGTCAACCCTAAATATTCTTTGGAAGGACTGATGCTGAAGCTGCAATACTTTAACCACCTGATGTGAAGAGCGGACTCATTAGAAAAGACCCTGATACTGGGGAAGATTGAAGGCAGGAGAAGGGGGTGACAGAGGATGAGATGGTTGAATGGCATCACCAACTTGGTGGACATGCGTTTGAGCAAGCTCTGGGAGATGGTGAAGGACAGGGAAGCCTGGCGTGCTGCAGTCCATGGGGTCACAAAGAATCGGACATGACTGAGTGACTGAACAACAACAGCAAACACTGATGGCTTCCTCGGGTGACGCTAGTGGTAAAGAATCTGCCTGCAAATGTAGGAGATGCAAGAGACTCATGTTCTATTTCTGGGTCGGGGAGATCCTTTGGAGAAGAAAATGGCAACCCACTCCAGTAGTCTTGCCTGGAGAATTCCATGGACAACTCTGAGCACACATGGAAACTGATAAAGAGACAATAAAGCAATTTCAAGAACGGAAAAGATACATTACTCACAGAAACTTGAGTATTACAATTACTATATCAGAATACTATTATGAACGTTATACCAGGAAATTTGAAAATGTATATAGATGAAATAGACAAATTTCTAGAAAAATCCAACTTATAAAAACTGGCTCAGAAAGAAATACAAACTTTAACAGAATCCGTGGATTACAACAAATTGTGGAAAATTCTTAAAGAGATGAGAATACCAGTCCATCAGACATGGAATGATGGACTGGTTCATAATCGGGAAAAAACTATGTCAAGGCTGTATATTGTCACCCTGCTTATTTAACTTCTATGCAGAGTACATCATGTGGAATGCCAGGCTGGATGAAGCTCAAGCTGAAATCAAGATTGCCTGGAGAAATATCAATAACCTCATATATGCAGATGACACCACCCTTATGGCAGAAAGCAAGGTGGAACTAAAGACCTCTTGTTGAAGGTGAAAGAGGAAAGTGAAAAAACTGGCTTAAAACTCAACATTTAAAAAACAGATCATGGCATCTGGTCCCATCAAAAGAACAAAATCAGTGGACTTAACACTATCTGCTCCTTATTTCAAAGAGAAAGAAAGTGAAGTCCCTCAGTCGTGTTCGACTCTTTACAACCCCATGGGCTGTAGCCTGCCAGGCTCCTCCATCCATGGGATTTTACAAGCAAGAATACTGGAGTGGGTTGCCATTTCCTTCTCCAGGGCATCTTCCTGACCCAGCAATGGAACCTGGGTCTCCTGCACTGTAGGCAGACACTTTACTGTCTGAGCCACTACCCTGGTCCCATCACTTCATAGCAAATAGATGGGGAAACAGTGACCAACCTTTATTTTCTTGGGCTCCAAAATCACTGTGGACAGTAAGTGCAGCCATGAAATTTAAAAGACACTTGCTGCTTGGAAGAAAAGCTCGACAAACCTGGACAGTGTGTTAGAAAGCAGAGACATTACTTTGCCGACAAAAGTCCGTCTAGTCAAAGCTATGGTTTTTCCAGTAGTGATGTATGGATGGGAGAGCTGGACCATAAAAAAGGCTGGACGCCGAAGAATTGATGCTTTTGAACTGTGGTGTTGGAGAAAACTCTTCAGAGTCCCTTGGACTGCAAGAAAATCAAACCAGTCCATCCTAAAGGAAGTCAACCCTAAATCTTCATTGGAAGGACTGATGCTGAAGCTGAAGCTGCAGTACTTTGGCCATCTGATGCCAGAGCTGACTCATTGGAAAAGACCCTGATGCTGGGAAATATTGAAGGCGGGAGGAGAAGGGGATGACAGAGGATGAGATGGTTGGATGGCATCACTGACTCGATGGACATGAGTGTAAGCAAACCCCCGAAAATGGTGAAGGACAGGAAAGCCTGGCGTGCTGTAGTCCATGGGGTCACAAGGAGTCAGACACGACTGAACAACAACAGAATCCAGAATTTCCAGAACCAACCATGACTAGTCACTATTCCAGTCATTGAATACCTGTAGACTTATTTTCGGTGAAAAGTTGTTTCTTTTGATTAAATGTGATTCATACAAGTCTGCTGTGACAGTTCAGTGCTCTATGTAAATACAGGTATATTTCTTCTAAAATAAAATACTGGATTTAAATCCACCCCCCAAATGAATATTAACATGGAACACAATGCTCATTTCTATATATGGGTCATTTTAAAATTCTTTTATCTATTTTAGGTATATATGACATTTCTTTTTAAGGTCTGTTAGAATGAAGCAAGTTTCAAGCATTTTTAATGTTTCCTAATCAATTTCAACAGCTTTCTAATTAGTTGCGTGAAAGCGTTTTTAGAATTTCTAACAGTTTTTAAATTGTCACTTTATTTTGATTTTACTGATCTTAAAGACTGAGAGATTTAAATGTTAAAGACAGTTTGTAAAGACAAAAGATTGCTTAAATAAAAATGACAGTTATTTTTGAGCCTTCGTTTGTTTAACACACTTTTACTTAGGCCCCTGTATATGCTGAGGACTGGCTGTGTCATTCAGCCCACTCATGGAGCTTTCAGTACAGACCACTAACTTGTACTGTATTGAGAGGATTAATTTCCGATGGAAACATAAGGCAAATGGATCTGTTTTCTAGAATGGAAGATTAGAATGGAATTAGTTCATTCAAGGCTAATAAAGTAGTATGTGTGCAGATAGCACATCATCTTCTGTAAGTGCTAAATTCTTATCATAACATAGATATGGCTGTTGTTGAGCTATTCAGATACTGTATAGCAAATACCAAGTTTATGTGAGACCTGCTCTTTTCTGTGTGTATTCTGGGGTAAAGTTCTCTTAAACTTTGGTTCATTGGACAGAAAGCAATAGGCAGCTTTGTTTATGTGACCAGACTGTTTTTCCCTCTGTGCTTTGTGCAGTGAGGTCTCCTTTTGGATCCTCATTGTTAGAAACAGTGAGGAATGTCATGCACATATTTGCGTTTTCTGCTCCAGTGAATGGTATACGCAAATATGTCAAGGTGTGAGGAGATGTAAGTTTAGCCTGTAGTCTTATTTCTCCAGTCTTCATACAGCGTTTATGGTCTATAGCTACTGCCATGTAACTAAAATCTGAATTCAAATTATAGTGTATATGCTCATGTATATTCAGATTATAAAGTTTTTCTCACTTTATTTCAGGATGCATTATAGCAATTTTTTCTTTATGCTCTTCTCTTTGCATTTAACCTAGTATTATAATCTCTCTCCCAATAATTCTAATTATATTCAAGTTCATGTTAGGCAGGAATAGAGCTACTGATTGAAGTAGCCATTTCTTGCTGAGAATTAGGGTTTGTTTCAGGGCATGAGGGCAGTTGTTAAAGTCTGATTGTGACCCGTAAATTGATTGCTTGTTCTTGCTTGTCTAATCGTTCAAGTCTCAGCCAAATGATATACTTACTTAAATGATGGCTAATGTTCTCCATTTGTACTGTTAAAACTTCCAAACACTGTCTGTCTAGTCTGGTAAAGAGAACACGGCTTAGTATTATAAAGTGAACCACCCTTTCCTGCCATGGGCAGCACTGGAAATGTTGGAATTAAGATGTGAAGCTGTACGTTTTAATTTCTACTTTAATGGTGCTATGCTGAAAAAGGACTATAATGCATAAAGGTTAGCTTTGCATATTTATGATCAGTTATAAAGTGTAAGTGCTTGATGATAAACTTTGGCATCTTATGTTTTAGATTAAACATGCATAGCTCTAGACTACTGAAATAGAATTTCTTTTTGCAGGATTTTGCTAATATAATGAAAATGCTGAGAAGCTTAATCCAGGATGGCTACACTGCCTTGCTGGAGCAGCGCTGCCGCAGTGCCGCCCAGGCCTTCACAGAGTTGCTCAACGGTTTAGATCCTCAAAAAATAAAGGTACAACCACCTCCTGGTGATTTGTTTATCAGTGCTTACACATTTCAGAGGAATGTAGAAGAGAACCAAAACTTGGGTTTCGTTGTTTTAGTGTATCTTAGACCTTGCTGAGATTGGCTGAACCTACTCCAGGTTGTGAGAAGCAGATAATGCTCTGATTCAGCCTATATGGTTGCTGTAGCTATACAGCCCGGGTTTAAACTCTCAGTGCACTATAGTTGGTGTTCGTTAGAGCTCTTGGCCTTTTCTCTTAGAGTACAAAACCAAGGATTTGGACTCACTTTAGTCACGTCTTTTCATCTACAAAGAAAGTATTGGCTAGGTAAAAAGTCTTATGTGGGGTTGTGAGAGAGCAAATACTGAGTTGGCCATAAAAGTTTGTTTGAGTTTTTCATAAGGTGGTATGGAAAAGGCCGAATGGACTTTATGGCTAACCCAAAAACATAGTCTATTATTCTTCCCATTTTTATGCAGGAGAATATGACATCAGTTTTTCTGTTATGAACCATGCCTTCAAGTAATTCTGATACAGTAATTCTGTGTTTTAAACACTTGATAGCAATATAATTGAATTTCTTTGCAAAACATTTTCTAATTCTGTTTGGCCTTGATCCAATAGTAATTAGATTGTTTACACTTCTTTTACTGTTGTGGTTATCATATCAATATGGTGTAAATTGGGCAGAATTATGTTCAGATACTTAACAAGAGGGTTTTTATTGGCAGCAGTTGAACCTGGCCATGATTAACTACGTGTTAGTCGTCTACGGACTTGCCGTCTCGCTCCTCGGAATAGGGCAGCCCGAGGTAAGGTTTGTCACAGCGATAACAGACGGTAAAATATGCCAGTAACTTCAGAAGATATGCTGAAATAGTTTCCCATCTGGTCTTATTTCCTTCTGAGGACTTTTTTCTCTTCCAGTTTTACTGAGATATAATTGACATACAGCTTTGTATAATTTTAAGGTGTACAGCATAATGATCTGACTGATGTAAATCATGAAATGATTAGCACAGTAAGTTTAGTTAGCGCTGTCTGTGTACTTTCTTGATAATTTTTTCTACACTTGATCTTGGCCAAAAGGCTGAGAAGTGATGATAATTTTTTCTGAAATGCCTAAATTTAATTTAGTTTGTGTTTGTTTTTTTTTAAGAAAATTTAGTTTGTATTTCCATTAGAAAAAAGTTATGCCAGGTCACCAGTGGAAATCTACTTTTTATTCATATATAAAGTAAAGGACCTGATGTATCATGATAGATTTTGGAAATACATCGAGGGAAAAAAGCAAGTTGGAAATGTAGTAAACAATGGGATACCACTTATGTACAATTTGGAATATTTACAGAGCAGAAGTATATATTGTTTATGGCTATCTGCATCTTGTAAAAGAAAAAAAAATAAATGAAGTAGCCTTATATATCAAGTTTAAGGTAATGGTTGCATTTAGTGATAGAAGAAAGGAGTTGGACTTGGGAGGTTAAAAAAGGAGAATTCAGCTTTGTGTTATACTGTTCTATTTTTAAAAAAATAGTAAAAATGCTAATATTAATAGCTCTTAGTTCTGTATAGGAAGTACCTGGGTATTTTATTATTGCCTAGAGTTCAGGCTTCCCATAACCACGTGCAGTCAGGGTGTGTGTGTGAGCACACCTGGTGTCCAGTACTCATGGTCCTTCAGTACACTCCTGGAAAGCTTACTTAACCTGCACTGCGCGGCATTATACTCTGCTTTCCATGGTGTTGGATTTTTGGAAAAAAGTAGGAATGCTTCTAGAATTAACCTCAGGTAGAAATTACCCTGTCTACCAACTTAGGCTCCAAGCTTCCTAGGCTAGATGAGGCTTAACCCTAACAGCTGCCTAATGAGGTTCACTCTCTGAGTGCTCCACAGAGCCTGAGGGTCGTTTTCCCTGTGACACTGCTTTCCTTGTCCTGATACGTCAGATGCATATCTTCCGTTAGGGACTCTCTGACTCTGTTTCCTGGTAGATTTTTGAAGACAGGACGACACGTTCTCAATTCTGTTCTTGGCAGAGTAATGATAAATATATTTTGCTTCATCAGAATTGAAGAAATAGTTTATTACATTTTTAATTTACTTTGACTTAATTTTGATTAAAAAAAACCAGAATGATAGAACTTAAAAGAATGATAGACATTTAAAAGAATTTCATCACAGTATCTCCAGAAGGAATTGATGTATTTACTCCAAAAAAGCCCTTGCTTTTGGAATGCCTCCTTTAGAACTGGCTTCAGAGCTTCTTACTAACTCCATTCTGTAGTGACATTTCCTTTATCACCGACAGAGTGACGACCAGTATTACTTTGAGCTAAATATCTTTTGGATTTTTTCCAAAACAAAATTCATTCAAAGCCCAGAGGCTTCCACTATTGAAAATTGTCAAAAGAATGTATTTTAAGTTCTGAATTTTTACTGAATAGCTGTTTTTAAGACATAGCATTTGTCTTATGTCACAAAACATTGTGGCAACATTATTGAAATTCCTGTGACCCTAAGGGAGCAGTGCTTACTAGGATATATGTTATAGTGCATTTGCATCCAAATCAGTCTTTTTGCCATGAGCTTATGCCTTTTTTATCCAGCACACACTGGGTCCTGTGTGTGTGTTAGTAAATGCTCATTTGGTGTGTTGCCTGTGTTCAGTGCCAACTTCTCATTCCAGAGCTGGATCATTTTGGTTCTGTGTCTGAGTATCCATATGGTCATATTTTATGTAATTGCTAAGAAAATGAAATGCAGAAGGTGTGATTTTGCCATAAAAATTATTGGGTATACAGTTGTCTTTAATATTACACAGAAACAATCAACCTTCAGGTAAAATCTGTTCTCAGCCTTTCTGTCTGTGTAAGTGATCACTGTTCTCATTGCTGCCGAAGGAGTTATCTGAAGCTGAAAACCAGTTTAAGAGGATGATTGAACACTACCCCAATGAAGGACTTGATTGCTTGGCCTACTGTGGAATTGGAAAAGTGTATTTGAAAAAAAACAGGTTAGTGGAAACTACACTACGTTATGCTCTAGGCTGGCAATTCATTTGAAGTCTCATGTGATGATGATCCCTGTTCTGGAGTGATTTTGACATCTTCTCCTGCATACTGTGATAATTGTGTTTACTGTGAGGACTGGCATTTCAATATTAATTATTATTAAAGTCAACAATTCAGTTACCAGTGCTCTCTAATTTTGAATCTAATAAAGTCATTAATAATGTGGCAGAAGAAGTTTTATATTATATGTTTTAATATATGTCATTTATAAATTGTGACTGAATTGATATAAATTAATGGTTTACATTACCCCTTCATGAAGCACAGCCTTGTTGTGGTGAAGGGGCTTGTTTACTCAGTGAAGCTATGAGCCATGCTGTGCAGGGTCACCCAAGGACGGGTCATAGTGACGAGTTCTGACAAAATGTGGTCCACTGGAGGAGGGAATGGCAAACCACTCCAGTATTCTAGTTCTCCTTCATTGATTACATGAAAACCTTTGTGTGAATCACAACAAACTGTGGGCAATTCTTTAAAGAGATGGAAACACCACATCACCTTACCTGTCTCCTGAGAAACCTGTATGCAGGTCAATAAGCAACAGTTAGAACCTTACATGGAACAACTGACTGCTTCAAAATTGGGAAAGGAGTATGACAAGGCTGTATATTGTCACCCTGTTTATATAACTTACATGCAGAATCAGTTCAGTTCAGTTGCTCAGTCGTGTCCGACTCTTTGTGACCCCATGGACTGCAGCACACCAGGCCTCCCTGTCCATCACCAACTACCGGAGCTTGCTCAAACTCATGTCCATCTAGTTGGTGATGCCATCCAACCATCTCGTCCTCTGTCATCCCCTTCTCCTCCTGCCTTCAGTCTACATGCAGAGTACATCATGCAAAATGCCAGGCTGGATAAATCACAAGCTGGAATCAAGATTGCTGGGAGAAATAGCAACAATCTCAGATATGTAGATGATACCACTCTTAATGGCAGAAAATGAAGACAAACTAAAGAGCCTCTTAATGACGGCAAAAGAGGAGAGTGAGAAAGCTAGCTTAAAGCTCAACTTTCAAAAAAAACTAAGGTTGTGGCATCCAGTCCCATCACTTCATGGCAAATAGAAGGGGAAAAGTGGAAGCAGTGACAGATTTTATTTTTGGTGACTGCAACCATGAAATTAAAAGATGCTTGCACCTTGAAAGGTGACCTATGACAACCTAGACAGTGTATTAAAAAGCAAAGACACTTTGCTGACAAAGGTCGGTATAGTCAAAGCTATGATTCTTCCAGTAGTCATGTATGGATCCAAGAGTTGGACTGTAAAAGTAGGCTGAGTGCTGAAGAATTGATGCTTTTGACTTGTGCTGGAGAAGACTCTTGAGGGTCCCTTGGACAGCGAGGAGATCAACCAATCAATCCTAAAGGGAAATCAACCCTGAATATTCATTGGAAGGACTGATACTGAAACTGAAGCTCCAGTACTTTGGCCACCTGATGTGAAGAGTGGACTAAATGGAAAAGACGCTGATACTGGGAAAGATTGAGGGCAGGAGGAGAAGCAGGCACCAGGATGAGGTGGTTGGATGGCATCACTTACTCAATGAACATGAATTTGAGCAAACTCCGGGAGACAGTGAAGGACCAGGAAGCCTGGCTTGCTGCAGTCACCTATTCTCCTCTCAAAACTTGTATGAGGATGGTTTTAATATGAAGTATATATTTGTTGAAAGACATCATGAGTTAGAAGAAAAAAAAAAAAACAAAACTCTTTTCTGAACTTGTACTTGAAGTCCTTACTCAAACTTTTAATACACATCCATGTTTCATGTCTTACTCCCCAAATGTCTGTATGAGCATTAGAGGACAGGATTATGACTTGAGCTTTTTAAAAAAACAAAAACAACTCCCTGTTCCTGCCGCTTACACCCAGTATAGTGGTAGGTATGTTAGATTACTTTTATAAAGAAGTAATTAACTTATTGAATATTATTCATAACTTTTAATCGTCCTTAAATTTTCATCTTAACTGTTTAGAGGAAATGTTATCAACCCATTGGGACTCTTGAGAACTCAACCTTAGAGGCTGTCTAGAACCGTCTTTAAAGATTAAAGAAATTTCTTTTACTTCCTAAAGCTACTGTCTGACCAGCCCAACTCTGTTAAGAATCAGAAGTAGTGAGGATTTTGCAATCATCTCCATGGTAATAACAAATGCAATTAATTTGAAAGTTTAGTGTAAGTTGTTTAGGACACACCTGTTTAATGCAGTGACCATATGCACATATTCACTAGATCTAGGAAAATAAAATAAATGTGTAACATCATGGAGGTTGTGGTAAGTAAAGGAGTGTTTTACCATTTTGAAAGTCATTTAAATTTTTAAAAAATTTTATTGAAGTATAGTTGATTTACAATGTTGTGGAAAGGCTTTTAAATTTTAATTTCAAAATAATAAAGTTTGGCATCCTGTGGATCACAATAAATTGTGGAAAATTCTTCAAGAGATGGGAATACCAGACCACTTGACCTGCCTCTTGAGAAACCTGTATGCAGATCAGGAAGCAACAGTTAGAACTGGACATGGAACAACAGACTGGTTCCAAATAGGAAAAAGAGTACGTCAAGGCTGTATATTGTCACCCTGCTTATTTAACTTATATGCACAGTACATCATGAGAAACGCTAAGCTGGAAGAAGCACAAGCTGGAATCAAGATTGCTGGGAGAAATACCAATACCCTCAGATATGCAGATGACACCACCCTTAATGGCAGAAAGCAAAGAAGAACTAAAAAGCCTCTTGACACACATAAACCCATAGCTGATTCATGTCAATGTATGGCAAAAACCACTACAATATTGTAAAGTAATTAGCCCCCAACTAAAATAAATAAATTAATTAAAAAAAAAAGCCTCTTGATGAAAGTCAGAGAGGAGAGTGAAAAAGTTGGCTTAAAGCTCAACATTCAGAAAACTAAGATCATGACATCTGGTCCCATCACTTCATGGCAAATAGATGGGGAAACAGTGGAAACAGTGGCAGACTTTATTTTGGGGGGCTCCAGAATCCCTGCAAATGGTGATTGCAGCCATGGAATTAAAAGACGCTTACTCCTTGGAAGGAAAGTTATGACCAACCTAGATAGCATATTAAAGAGCAGAGACATTACTTTGTCAACAAAAGTCCGTCTAGTCAAGGCTGTGGTTTTTCCAGTAGTCATGTATGGATGTGAGAGTTGGACTGTGAAGAAAGCTGAGCGCTGAAAAATTGATGCTTTTGAACTGTGATGTTGGAGAAGACTCTTGAGAATCCCTTGGACTGCAAGGAGATCCAACCAGCCCATCCTAAAGGAGATCAGTCCTGGATGTTCATTGGAAGGACTGATGTTGAAGCTGAAACTCCAATATTTGGCCACCTCACGTGAAGAGTTGACTCATTGGAAGAGACCCTGATGCTGGGAAGGATTGGGGGCAGGAGGAGAAGGAGACAACAGAGGATGAGATGGTTGGATGGCATCACCGACTCGATGGACATAGGTTTGGGTAAACTCCCAAGAGTTGGCGATGGACAGGGAGGCCTGGCATGCTGTGATTCATGGGGTCGCAAAGAGTTGGACACGGCTGAGTGACTGATCTGAACTGAACTGACCAATAAGCTAGCTGGTTTTTTGCTGTTGTAAGGTGTAGTCTCTGGTTTAAAGTCTTGCTCTTCATAACCGTCTTACGGTGGATGATGGTCTAGCTTTTCTGCAGGTGAAGTTATCCATGCAAAGGTAAAAATGACTTCTTCAATTGGGAGATGGTTTCAAGATTGAAGAACAGGAAACCCTTTGCTTCTCTAGTCTAACAAGAAGAATAGAGACTGAGAGAACCTTATAATTCATTATTCTAGTATTTGGTTGAATGAACTTCGGGAATCTATTGGTATTATTTTTTTAAACTGTAAATTGGCATTAAAACATATTATATTTATAGTCAAACAGTTTACATTCACATTTGTTCTGTTAAAATAGTTAACTGCTTTATAGCTGAAGAAAGATGTCCAGAATACACGAGCTCTTTAACAGTTTGACAGCAGAGGGATTTTATTACAGCTGTTTGAAATGAATCAAGTTTAAAAAATTTCCCTGTTTATGATTAATTAGTTGAAGTTGACCTATGGTGTTGCACTACAAGAATCTGCTTTAATTAGATTAGTAAATTAAATAAAAATGGAACAACCAAATTTGTTCAGTTTTCTGTTTTAATTGTGGAAAACTTGAAAAAATAAATTACAGCTTTAAACAAACTAGTGTGCACCTACCATAGTAAAGCCAGTGTCCTGGTAGATTCTTGTTTAATTTATATTAATTTTGTAGCAAAGAGTGATAATGTCTTGGTTTTTTGAAGAAAATATGGATTACTGTGAATATTTCTGTGCAGTGATTTGTCAAATGTACTCTTCCTGGTAAGCTTGAAATCTCTGTGCCTTGTGGGGAATGGAAATTCATGTCTCATCTTTAATACCTTCTTCGTAATTCTGACTTTAGATTTTTAGAAGCTCTTAATCATTTCGAAAAAGCAAGAACCTTGATCTGTCGTCTTCCTGGAGTGTTAACTTGGCCCACAAGTAATGTGGTTATTGAGGAGACTCAGCCAGGGAAGATAAAGGTAATTATTTCTGTAGAGCTTCTTACTAACCATAAAAGCTCATCTGCACTCCTGTGCTCTTGACTCAGGTATAAGATGACAGAGAGGTAGTAGCACTCTGTCCTCAGCTCCTCCATTTCCCCTTTAAAAGCTGGTGGAATCACCAACATTTACTGAATGTTTCCTATTTGCCAATCATACACCTTCCATTTATCATTACCTTTACCTCTTCCAGCAACCCTGTGTGATGAGCACTGTGATTATTCTCATTTGACAGATGAAGATTATGTTTAGACAGGTTGAGTTCAAGATTAAACAGCCAGGAAATGGTGGGGCTGGGACTTGAATCCAGGCATTCTGGCTAGAGTGTGCACTGTTAAGCAGTGTGATGTGCTGGTTGTACTGAGAGAAAGATTTCACATTATTGTTTCATTATAATTTCTATAGTTATTGACATTGTATTTGAAGACCTAAAATGTATAAATTGGTCTCATATCCAGAATCATGGGGTGCTTTGCCAGTTCTAGAAAGACTAAATCATGTAACTTGACTGGGATAGGCCTTTACTTGTGGTAAGCCCTGGTGTATACTCAGAACTTGCTTTTAACTAAAGTGTTTATAAGCACAGGAATCAACTCTTACAACTCAGTAGTAAGAAGACACTCTAATTAAAAGTAGTCGAAAGATCTGCATAGGAGTATCTGCCAACAGCTTGTATAAATAGATGATAAACGTGCAAACTGTTTTCAACAATTAGTCATCACAGAAATGCAAATGAAAACAGGGTACCACTTCACACCCATTAGGGTGGCTCTAATCAGAAAGACAATACAAGTGTTGGCAAGAATGTGGAGAAACCAGAACCCCCATACACTGCTATAAAATTTAAAATGGTGGAGCTGCTTTGGAAAACAGTCTGGCAGTTCTTCATTTGTTAAAGATAGAGTTACCAAATAACTGAGCAGTTTCACTCCTAAATATACTCAGAGACAGGAACACATAAGTTTTCCCGAAAACTTGTACATGAATGTTCATAGCAGCATTATTCAAAATAGTCAAAAAGTAGAAAGAACTCAAAGGCCATTAGCTGATGAATGGTTAAGTAAAATGTGGTGTATCCATGTAACACATTTGGCCATAAAAAGGAGTGAAGTAATGATACATGCTACAACATAGATGAACCTTGAAAACGTTATGCCAAGTGAAAGAAGCCGGGTACGAAATGCTAGATACTCTGTGGTTCTGTTTATCTGGAATCTCCACAATAGGACTTTTTTCTTTGGGGGCTGCATCACGTAGCGTGTGGGATCTTAGTTTCCCAACCAGGGATTGAACCTGTGCACCCTGCAGTGGAAGCACACAGAGTGTTAACCACTGGGCCTCCAAAGAAGTGCTCACAATAGGAAAAACTGCATACGAAGACAAATAGTAGGCTAGTGGTTGTCAGGGGATAGGGGACTGAGGAAAGGTGAGGGATTGCTCATTTGTATGGGATTTCTTGTTGGGTGGTGAAAATGTTTTAAATTTAGGTTATGGTGATGGTTATATGACTCCGAATATACTAACAAACCACTGAACTTTAAGTGCATGGATTGTATGGTACATGAATTATATATGAACAAAACTGTTATAAAAAATAAAACAGAGGGACTGTTGGATTTCCCTCTCTATTCTGAACTGGGATGGAGGCATTGGAAGTGTTGATAACAATGAACCATCCTGGGAAGCCTGGCATGAGTCTTGGGGGCTTCAGTGGCAGTGGTGTAATTCTTCAGGGGAGGGGCAAGCACACGGGCAGGGATTCAGGGAGGAGGATGAATGTCAGCGGGGGGCTGGGGGGTCCCAGGTGAAGCGACCCTGGGCAGAACAGTGGAGTTCTAAGGGTATTCTACCTCATTAGGCACTTGTGAATGCTTAAAGGAGGTATCTAAGAGGTATGTATTGTAAAATGAGATTTGAGGATTACAACAAAGGCTAAGATTTTGATTCAGTCTGGAATTCTGAGAATTTTTTGTTCAGTCCTTTTTCTTCCTGTTCCTTTCTCAGCACATCTCTATCAGCCTCTCTCGAGGAGGAAAAACTTTGTAAGTTGTATGTAGTTCTTGGCTAAAAGGCATTTGGTCCTTTCTGTGCTGAAAATATTTTGATGGCAAGAGATTATTGAAAGAATTTGATGAATTAGTGTTGTATCATTTTTGTTTACTTTTGTAGATGCTGTTAGAGAAATTCGTTGAAGAATGCAGGTTCCCTCCAGTGCCAGATGCCATTTGTTGCTATCAGAAGTGCCATGGATATTCCAAAATCCAGATATACATAACTGATCCAGACTTTAAGGTACCAGAATGAGGGTATACCAGGACATTAATTTACTGAATTGTATCTGAAAATGGTTTCAGAACAAATTCTTTAATTGGAGACACCCAAGTTCTCTGACTTGTCAGCAGCTTCACGTCCTCTTGTCTGCCCCATCCCCTGACTTAAGTCTGCAACACCTCACATGGGGGCCCAGAGTCATTGAAATAAACACCGAGGGCAGTGATGGTGACCTGAGAAGGTAGGCTAGCTAATTCCATTTCCCCCTTCTAGCCACCATTTTGTATAACTGCCTGCTCCTTAGGAGCACAGGAAACAAAGTGAGGTAATTACCCTGATTTGCTGCAGTTCTAATTTCTTACATAATTTGAGTCCAAGAATCTGAAGAATTGAAATCCAAGAATCATTCTGATCACTAAATAACTCCTGGGGACCTAAATCTGAGACTGAGTCTGGCAATTAATTGAGTGAATAGAATGCTGCACCTTGTTTATTCAAGAACATAGAAGCTGCCTACTGTCCCTGGTTGGTAGTTCAGATGAAATAAAGTTTCAAAGTATTTGATATTTTGTAAACCACTCCAATATCCTCTCCTGGAACATCCCCATGGACAGAGGAGCCTGGTGGGCTGCAGTCCATAGGTTCACAAAGAGTCGGGCACAACTAAGCAACTAATACTTTCACTTTCAAAGGAATACACAACTGTAAATTGTTGAATGTCAACAATTGTTGAATGTCAGTAAAGCTCAGTGTTTTCAGCTCTAGGCAATCTGGGGTATGGAAGTACTATACTCCCCTAGGAGGAAATGTGACATCTAGTTATTCTGCCAGGTGAATGCAAACAGGTCTCTATCTTATGTGTTGTGGGTGTGAAAGTGAGAGTGAGTGTATGTAGACATTAAGATGTGAATTAAAAATTGTTTTAAAACCCCAGGGTTTTATACGAATCAGCTGTTGCCAGTATTGTAAAATAGAATTTCACATGAACTGCTGGAAGAAGTTAAAAACAACAACCTTCAATGATAAAATTGACAAGGTAAGACTAACAAGATTTTCTGGATTTTTTAGTACGCTTATTGTATATTGATTTTTCTTCCCCAAGAATCTTCAAGAAAAGTCTTAAGTGAATATTAATTTCTCTCTTTGTGTGAGACATAATTAGAAGGTATTAAAATTTTAATGATAAAGTAGAAAGTTTTTGTTTTTCATTTATAGAAGTGTAAAGGCAGTAACCATAGAGGCTTTTAATAAATTGTTGAACCCCCCTTTTATGTTGGGAATGTATGATCAAAAATAGATGATTTAATGTTATGATGTAGAATTGGGGCCTCAAATGTTGTATTTTCTAAGAAACTTTGAGCTAATTTGTACTAAGAAATCAACTTAAATTTTGTACTGCCACATTTGGTTGGGGTTTCTCTTAATTAGCAAGATAATTATGTTAATTACCATTAGCCAGATATACTTTGAGAGCAGTCACAGTTTAATAATCTTCGTTCATAGACTTTGTTTCTGATCTATATAAACTGTGGACTTAAAAAAGAAGAAAACCTTATTCTACACTACTTGGCCTCATATAAACCCCTGTCCTTATTGAGGAGAAAAGAAGAAGGTGGTTGTGCTAGGTGAATGTTAGCAATAGTAATTAATTCAAGTTTAGTAACAATAAGTTCTCACATTCTACACATTTTCATGTGGTTATCTAGAGGTATGATGATGTGACCAAATAACTGTTGCCCTTGAGTCGCTGGTGCTGTGTCTTTGTCTCACTTTAATTGAGCTTCTCTAGCTATACCCTCAGGGCGGTGGCGCTGTAGCTCACACGGTAAAGAATCCGCCTGCAATGCAGGAGACCCAGGTTCAATCCCTGGGTCAGGAAGATCCTCTGGAGAAGGGCATGGCAATCCACTCCAGTGTTCTTGCTGGGAGAATCCCATGGACAGAGGAGCCAGGTAGGCTGCAGTCCATGGGGTCACAAAGAGTCGGACACGACTGATCGACTACCACTACCACTACCAGCTATACCCATGCCCTTAGTGGTCCTAACCATTCCCATGGGTTGAAGTACCCTCTGTAGATTAGCTTTCACTAGGGTGCCTTGAAGTAGCTTGAATGTCTCATGACTTAAAGTACGAGAGGGTTGTTTCTTGCTTCCGTTACTTGCCTTGCAGTTTTGCGGTTGTCCAGGACTGGGCAGTGGCAGCTCCCGTCTGTGGGGCTGTGGGCCTTGTTTCTGAATTGAGGGTGAGGAGTGACTGGGACATGTTCTTGTGATCTAGAGGAAAGAGCAGTGGCCAGTCCACTCGGTGTTTCTTAAAGCTTTGGTGTGGATGGTAGCGCGCGTCAGGGCAGCTCACCTTACATGACCAAGCAAGTCACATGGACAGCCCTGCAGCTGGAGGCTCTGGAAATCACAGGACAGTGAGCAGGGACTTTGCAGTGCCTCCTGAAGAAGGTTTTAGATCATATTTTGACTGTCCTTGGTTAAAATGGCATACATGTGTACATGTATACCAAGATGTAACCCCCCTGTTTTTAAATCAAATAGGATTTTCTGCAAGGAATATGTCTTACTCCTGATTGTGAGGGAATCATTTCAAAGATTATCATCTTCAGCAGTGGTGGTCAAGTTAAATGTGAAGTAAGTAGACACTGGGGAAATCTCATTAAATTGATAACCAAATGCTTATACCTCATAAAATATGATGTAAATTTATAGAACTTAAACTATTTGGATCCTGCATTTTCCAGGAATGAAATAGTTACTTAATATAAGAAATTATAGCAGATAATAGGATGTAAGGATGCTGCTTCTTTATTTTTTTTAAAGAGTGCTTCTTTGTGATTAAGGATTCTCATGTTCTTTTGTCTCCTAAAAGGAAAAGGAGGTTTTTTGCATTTCAGTTTTACTGATTTTACTCCTTTTGATAACCTTGTTCTTTAAATTTCCAGTAAACTTTTTGGTGTTGGCAAGGTGGGGGATCTTAGGGAGGGAGGAGAGGGTCTTGAGCTGCATTATGTGGGAGCTGCAGGAGTGGGTCATTGTAATGACATCTGTCATTTATTTGATCTTCTGCTTACTCATAATTTTTTTTAACCTTCTTCAACTGTGTCTACTCTCTTGTTCCTCTTTTCAGTAAATTGTGTTGCTAAAGTGTTCTGCGCTTTTGTTTGGGTCAGAGTATTATCACTGTTCTCTATCAAATTGGATGTTGACTGTGCTTTTGAAATGCTTGTTAAACTTGTGATTTTATACTTAATGTCATGGGAGCATGAGACAAATTTTAGATGTCTCTGTTTTATTTAAAGTTTGAACACAAGGTCATTAAAGAAAAGGTTCCTCCAAGACCTATTCTGAAACAGAAATGTTCTAGGTAAGATTTTTAATAATCAGATTAATAATGTCCATTAGAATATGATTCTGTTAAATGCACATTTCTAAATAATGCTGTTTTAAAAATTGGCTCAGCACACATATTCAAATAAGTAGTTGTTAAGTGAATTTTATAGGTATTTATAACTTTCAAGACAACTTAACCTCAAATAGTTAAATGCTAAAAACTTGAATAAGAAGCATTATTTAGTGATTGAATTTATAAGTAAAATTATGACATTTGAACTAAGAAATGACGTGTTCAGTAGATTTGGCATTTGGATAAAAATTACATACTTAGCTCTCAGTTGTTTACACTTTAATTGCAAAAGCATCTTTCCTTTTGTTCTCTTCAGCAAACATTTTGAACCAGTGACTCTTTCTTACCCTGAAATACTCAACGAACTGTCAAAATTAGTCACTTTCCTGTTATCTTCTTGTTCAAATCAAATAATTCAATCCTTTTTTCTTTTCTTTTTTCCCCTGCTTCTTGTTTTCCATTTTAAGAAGTTATTTTTTTTTTTCATCATTGGTGACCAAGAAAAAGCAAAAGAAAAGATGAATTATTTGTTGAAGAGAATTTATTGTAGCCACATTGACCAAATTCGAGTGTTGTGGACCATTATTGGGTTGTGAAAATGATATTTTACTGTGGAAATGAATATTCACATGTATTGTCTTGCATAGTAATTTTTTACTATTCGTCTTTACCCTAACAGTATCTTCTGTGCATGGGGATAACATCTGTATGATCTATATATGCCATCCTTAATTAGATACCATTTAGTCATTGATGTTCTTGTTTTTATGAAACAAGTACACTTGTTTTGACTGAATTGACCATGTGTCAAAAGTTTTTGATATTGAACAGAGGATATAGTCCCAAGTTCTAACTAAAAAAGAAAACTTCTAATTTATTGTTTGGAGAATGGCTTCTACAATAAGCAGAGGAAAGTAGTTCATTGAGTTCATAACAAACGTGAATTGGCACTAACTGCAATTATTTATCAGCCTAGAGAAGTTGAGACTGAAAGAAGACAAAAAATTGAAGCGAAAGCTCCAAAAAAAGGAAGCAAAAAAATTAGCACAAGAAAGACTGGAAGAGGACTTAAGGGAAAGTAACCCACCAAAAACTGAAGAGCAGAGAGGTATGCTGGGAGTCTGAGGCATGATGAGAATCATATATTCTTGCGTAAAAGTGTGAAGACAAATATTCGTCTTGTTGGGCTTTATCAGTTCAGTTCAGTCACTCAGTCGTGTCTGCCTCTTTGCAACCCCATGGACTGCAGCACGCCAGGCGTCCCTGTACATCACCAACTCCCAGAGTTTACCCAAACTCATGTCCATTGAGGCGGTGATGCCATCCAACCATCTCATCCTCTGTTGTCCCCTTCTCCTCCTGCCTTCAGTCTTTCCCAGTACCAGGGTCTTTTCAAATGAGTCAGCTCTTCGTATCAGGTGGCCAAAGTATTGGAGTTTCAGCTTCAACATCAGTCCTTCCAATGAACACCCAGGACTGATCTCCTTTAGGATGGACTGGCTGGATCTCCTTGCAGTCCAAGGGACTCTCAAGAGTCTTCTCCGACACCACAGTTCAAAAGCATCAATTCTTCGGTGCTCAGCTTTCTTTATAGTCCACCTCTATTTGAATTGAAATTTAGATTTCCCTTGGTATTTTAATACTATCACCATCTTTTGATTACCCTGAGATGGGGAGGGGAGTGGTATGAACGAACATTGAATTTAGAAGTAATATACAGGAATTGAAAACACTTTCCTGCCACGTACTCAGGGCAAATTGTCTCAGTTCCCTTATCTCCAAAGTGAACGTGAAAATAATATTTGAAATTCCACACATGTGTTTGAACTGTAAATTAGCCACTGATTATCTGAAGTATGCTGTTTCACATAAAGAAGCAGTTCATATAAGATGCCAGAGAGATTACCTTGTGTTTTATGCTCATCTTGTCAGCATTCCCTGATCAACATGGGAGATATCACAGTGATTTACTGTCCCTGTGGACACATTTACTTTCAAGTTTTGTGTGTTTTTTTTTTTTTTTAATGTATGGTTTCAGGTGTACAACATAATGATTTGATATTTCTATATATTGCAAAATGATTACCACAATAAATCCAGTTAACATCCACCACCATACATGCAGAATTTTTTTTAATGATGAGAACTTTCAAGGTCTACATACAAATACACAAAACAGTATTATTAACTATAGTCATTGTACTGTGTACTATATCCCCAGGACTACTTTCAGTTTTGAGTTAAAGTAAATTATTCTCATTTTCTACTCTGATGACTGTTGCCAGCATTAATATTTCCTCTTGCTGTCTTTGTTTTTCATCTTGTTGTTGTTTAGTCACTAAGTCATGTCTGACTTCTTGCAACTCCATGGACTGTAGCACACCAGGCTTCCCTGTCCTTGACTGTCGCCCAGAGTTTGCTCAGACTCATGTCCATTGAGTCAATAATGCCATCCAACCATCTCATCCTCTGTCACCCCCTTCTCCTCCTGCCTTCAATCTTTCCCAGCATCAGGGTCTTTTCCAAAGAGTTGGCTCTTTGCCTCAGTGGCCCAGAGTATTAGAGTTTCAGCATCAATCCTTCTAATGAATATTCAGGGTTGATTTCCTTTAGGATTGACTGGTTATTTCATTAATGTTTCAGAAGTCAATCAGAACTGTCTTTTCTACTGAAACAAATTTTAGGGAACATCATTTACTTCCTTTTATATATTTTTTGTGTTTGTATGTTATTTACTGTATTAGCTTCAGGAGGCTAAATGGCCACTTTTCGGGGGAAATGCCTGAGTAGGAAGATGCACTTTTGAGATACTGCAATCAGTAACTCCACAGGCCTACGATTTAGGATTCAACAATAAGATAACACGTATTTATCCATAGTCAACCAAATATTGTTTTTATACCTGAAACAATGATCCCTTCAACTCCAGGGGAAAAAAAAAGCTTTACATTCATGACTAAAACATATTTATTGAATGTAAAATTTGAGTAGTCGATAAAGCTCAGTTAAGATTGTTGAGGAAAGTAACCTTATTTTAGAGGAACTAAGTTTTTAGGTGTTACATGAGTGGTACCAGTGAAGGAAATAAGATACGTGATACGTCTGATTTACTGTGAACTTTCAAGTCTTTTAAAGGCACTTTTAAAGTTAAATACTTTATATATCTAATTTAAAATTTCTTAGGTTATTTAAAACAACATAAAGAATACATCTGAGTCCTGGATTATATTGCTATGTAATTCCCTAGTGGCTCAGACAGTAAAGAATTTGCCAGCAATGCAGGAGATGCGGGTTCGATCCTTGGGTTGGGAATATCCTCTGGAGAAGGGAATGGCTACCTAGTCTAGTATTCTTGCCTGGAGAATTCCATGGATAGAGGACCCTAGCAAGGCTACAGTCCACAGAGTCTCAAAGAGTCAGACACAACTGAGTGACTAACAGTGACTTCACTTTCACACACAGTGTTAGGTTAAGTTTTTCAGAGTTTATGTTTTTTGCAAATTGATCCTCTTTCTCCTTTTTACTGATCACTGTTATTCATCCTTAGAAACTATCAACCGTGTCCAAAGTTGCCAGTTCCTTGATGACAGAATTCTGCAGTGCATAAAGCAGTATGCTGACAAGATTAAGTCTGGGATATTGAATACTTCCAAGCTTCTCAAAGAATTGCTTTCTTGGAAGGTTTTAACCACAGAAGACTACACAACATGTTTTTCTAGCAGAAATTTCCTGAATGAAGCAGTGGACTATGTCATTCGTCATTTGATCCAAGAGAAGAACAGAGTAAAGACAAGGGTATTTCTGCATGTTTTGAGTGAGCTTACAGAAGTGGAGCCAAAATTAGCCACCTGGATCCAGAAACTTAATAGCTTTGGTATGTCTCTTTAATTGTAGAGATGCATTTTCATAGGAGGATAAACACAAACCTCTGAATCCTTCTTCATTTTACTATCATTTACGATTTTTTAAAAATGTCAAACTACAAATTTGTATGGTTAAAAAACACTATTTCCCAAAGTTCAAAATTTTTAGGTTACCTTATAGATAGGTTACCTTGTGCTTTTGTGAAAGATGTCGACACAGGAAAGTCCAGTCAGTAAGAAAGTCCAGTCCTGTGTTATGCTCACGTATTGTCAGTGTGTTAACTTTGTGACTGCTAGGCACTCCCCTGGGTAAATAGCACCCCTTGGAGTCAACTGCTCAGGGGTGCCCTCTGAGATTGTGAAGAATTTGGAGGAGAGAGTGGATGGAGCTATGGATAATTGGTTAGGATCACCTATGGCAGATCTGTATCTAAGGATCAAGAGAAATACCCTGGGGCTGACTTTCAGCATCGTGAATCACAGGATCATAAAGCTCTGGTGCTCTGTCCTGATTTTCCTAGTTTGGTTGAGGAGGAACCTTCGAGCAGGCTCTTTACCACACCTACTCAGGGACCATGGAAGGCAGCGGCAGAGAAGGCTGTCGACTGACCCTCGAGGATGGGGTCCTTGGGCACCTACACGGCCTTGTTTGTCCCGGTGACCGATGTGGCCGCTGCCTAGCACAGTAGACGATTCAGTTAGCAGCTGTTGGGTAAAAGGCTAGCGGGACCTGCCTTCGAGACGGGAGCTGATGGAACACTCGAGTTCCAGAGACTGCACTACTCCGTTTCTGTCTGTGGAGACAAAGGCAGGTGGCAGTGCGCTTGGTGTAGTTGATAACTCATGTTGCTGCTGTGAACGTACGTCTCCATGGGTTTCTGGCCCCATAAAATTATTCCTAAATCATGTTGCCATTAGTGTCTACTAAACAGTCAGACAAGAAAATGATAAATTTTTTGATATTTCTTTAATTTGCTTTATTTAACAAAGATTGATTTAAATTGGGCAGGAGCAGGGTTAACATTTCAGTACTAGGTGTGATCTGCTGCCTTCCTCTCAGCAAGCACATGCTCTAATGTGAGCTGTAGATGGAGATTTGAATGTGGTATTTCTTAATCTGTGATTCCCTTAAACCCTGTATCATATGAGTATTTTACGTGGTCACTGATTCTCATGTTTAAATACACTGATTTTTCATGTAACATGAGCTCTGCAAAGCTGTTGCATCTGGAAGGATCAGCCGTCCAGGGTAGTTTTGACTTGGCGATCTCTTCCTCCTTTGCAGGCTGAGAGCCTGTGACCCGTCCTGTGTTAGAGGTATAGGGGCAGAGAGCAGAGCCAGTCCTTGCTTTTGGTGGCTGTGTTAGCACGCAGCAGGAGCTCACCTCCTTTCAGCAGTAGTGCATGAGGGTGCGGCCAGCCCTTTCTCTGGAGTTGCAGAAGCGGGAGTAAAACCAGGAATAGTGACTGCCTGGAATTTCGTGAGGAGGGTAAGGGGCCACGGTGTTTGAGGGGATGAGGTGCAGTTCTTGAATGTGTTGGGTGAAGAGTTCACCCGTTCTCTGTTTTAAAGGCATTTGGGAAGTTCCATATATTATTGATGTTTTGTTATTATAGAATATACGTAGAAAAGCATTGTAAAATGTAGCTAGCTTGTACTAATTGGAATGAAAATCATTATGAAGTAGTGAAAAGTTATTGTTATATTTTTTAAGGAATTTAATGCCTTTAAAAAATTCCTTTTCTGGGACTTCCCTGGTGGTCCTGTGGTGAAGACTTCAGGTTCAATCCTTGGTCAGGGAACTAGATCCCACATGCCACAACTAAGACTCAGCACGGCCAAATAAATAAGAATAAATACTAAAAAATTTCTTTTTTTCCTAAGTCTAATAAAAAAGCTAGAATAATAGAAGCCTTTGGCCCACCTTTTTCAACTAATAGGTAAGAATTACTATATTTAGCATATTCATGTGTAATAGTGTTTCAGAAATCCATAATCGCTTGAATAAGTTTATTCTCAAGTATTTAAATGTTTTCACTGAAAATGTAAGCAAACTATAATAGAACTGCTTTCAAAGATGTGAAACTGAATGTGACTTTATAGCAAATAATCTTCCCTTCTTCTGACTTGGGTTTTGTTTTTATTATAGGCTTAGATGCCACAGGACCTTTCTTTTCTCGTTATGGGGCTCCTCTTAAGGAACTTGATTTTAGCATCATGACTTTTCTCTGGAATGAGAAATATGGTCATAAACTAGGCTCTATAGAAGGAAAGCAACTTGATTATTTCTATGAGCCTACATCACTGAAGGAAGCACGGTGTTTAATATGGCTGCTGGAAGAACACAGAGACAAGTTCCCAGCACTGCATAATGCCTTGGACGAGTTCTTTGATATAATGGGTATGTGGACAGTTTCGATTTGTATCTAAGGAAAAAGTCTTCAAAGGATCTAGCTTACTTAGATACTTAACAGAGAAAATAATGAAAATCATTTTGCTACAGCCGGCTTATTTGGGAAAGTTAGTATTAAGAACAGTGATTTTTTTATATACTAAAGCCTTTTTACTCTCTGGATCTCAGTGTTGTCAAGACACTCAGATGGATACATTACATGGACTGTTCTCATTGTAGGTGTTTTGACAGTGTCATGGCAAAGATTATGTATTAAAGAGATGGACTTTCTTAGGAAATGGTTTGATTTGTAGCATTCAAGGAAACGTTGGCCTGCAGACAGAGGCAGCGTCTGTAGAATCTAGAACAGATAGCATGTCTGCTGTGGTGGGAAGAACCTAGAGCTGGGAGTCAGAAGAGGAGGCGGTGGCCCAGCTACACCCCTAACTCAATTCGGTAGAAACTTCCTTTACTGCTGCTTCAACACCTTGTGCTAGGTGTGACAACAAGGAATTCAGAAATGCTTACGCTAGTCCTTGCCCTCAGGACCTTATGTTTAGAAAAGGGAGTAACTGTAATATGGGAGAAGAGAGAGCCAGGAAAAGTGCTGAGGGGTTCCCCTCCTCGGGGAAGAGGAAATCCTTGGTGCAGGGGTAGAGTCCACGCCCGGCTGTGGACACGGAGGTGGATCTGACAGTTGACATCCAGAGTAAGACACGTTCTTCAATTCTGAATTTAAATTTCTCATCTTTGGAACTACACATATCTCTCCCTGCCCTCCTCCTTTTCCCTTCTCATCAGACGTCTGCTTTATGACTGTCAGGAGTTAGACTTTCAGATTTCATGCTATTTGTTTTAAAGAGTACATGAAGAGGTTTTGGCCTTGTACTAAAGAGTTACACATTACAAAATTCACATACAGTATAAGGAACTGAAAAGCTTACTTTTGTTGTGGTTCTTGGGAGAAAGCACACTCAGATATAGGTGACTTTATTTTCCAGGGACACTGCTTCATGACTGGGGGTGACATGCTTCTTGATAGCCTGGATTGATTGCTCTCAGCTTGCTGCTGCTGGGAATAAAATACTGTTCTGGGACTGAGCTTACAAAACTTGATGCATGTTTGGATCTCACAGGACAATTCAAAAGGACACAATTCGCTTTCATTGTGCATTTTCCCTGGTTCTTAAGTTCTGTGTCTAAAATACCCAATCCATCCAGCTGTGACATTTTCTCTGCTCTCAGTCATAGGGTGCAAGCCACCAACCAAATGACCAGACAGCAGATTTTCAAGTCCACTGCCTCTGCCTCTTACCCTTACCCCCCAACATTTTCAATTTTATCTCCTTTCTTTTAAAGGAACGATTATATTCCTTAAAAACTTTTTAAAGTCCACTGATCTTATAAATTAACGGTGCTCAATAATATCACCAGTGCTGTGATAATTGGGAGACCCAAACTCTCTCTTGGATCCCGTGTGCCTGTCTCCCTCTTGGAATGGCTTAAGCCACTTGTATCTCTGGAGACATGAGATTTAGCTGAGATAATAATGCTTTATATATTGTTTTCAAGCAGGAAGTGCTGAAATTGGTCTCGACCCTTCCTCTTGCCTTTTACCCCTTGTCTAGTTTGTTGCCAATTCAAGGAAGCTGTATTCTTGATCTGCCCTTCCCTGTCCATCTCCGCTTTCCTAGGCCAAGATCTTAATGACCTTTCCATGATCTCAGTAGTCTCCAACTGGTCTCCATGCCTCTGACTCTCCCACTCCAAACCTTTCTCTCACACTGCTTCTGCTGACTCTTCTAGAACATCTGTCTGATCCTCTTTAGGTATTCTGTTTGGGAAGCACTTGCTTCCTTTTGCCTGCTGGTTGAAGTCACAGTGTCTGTCTGGGCTCAGCAGCGTGCTCCCGGCTCCCCTTGGAATGTACACCTCAATTCCTGCTGCACCCAAACTTGCCTTGTGCTGTGCCTGCTCACATCCCAGCCTCTTGCTTGTTCATCTCAAGTCCTCTGTTCCCCACAGCCCTCCCTGACTCCTCCTTGGGCTGCTTCCCTTGAAGACTTCGTTCCTCTGTCAGCTTTGTTTCCACGGCATTTACTGTGGCCTTTAGCACACTGGGCTGTGGTGTTTGCCTCTCTGCGTAGTTTGCAGAACATGAGCTTATTGATGGCAGGGTCTTTCTCTACATTTGTATATTCCCAGCACCTAGCACACATAGAAGCAGCAGCAGCATGCATAGAGTTTAGTGTCTAGAAAAAACTCAAGTTGTACTGAGTTGGATTAAAATTTCGTGATTCCTGGTAGTTGGTTTTCCACTGAGTCAGCCATTTTGCTCTTGGTTTCTAAACTGAACTTGTGTCAAAGCCAAATAAGGAGCAGGACGTAGTGGATGTTAGCAGTATCTGGGGTGGTTTTCTTTAAGGACTTAGTGTATCATACGACAATATAAACCTTTCATTTCCTTACAAAACCATCTGTATCTTCTAACAGACAGCCGCTGCACTGTATTAAGAAAACAGGACAGTGGTGACGTGCCAGTAAGTTATTTCATCATTTTCAATGTTATATTCTAATTTGTGTCAGCCAAAGAAGGAGAGGAGGACCTGGTGTTTGTTTACATCCCAGGGGGCTCTCCAGAACCAAATCTGGAGGACTTCTGGATAACATGACAATTTTCTTAGGGTAATCCCAATCCCAAGAGGAAGCTCTTGGAACAACAGTCAGCATACTCTGTAGCTTAAACTAGACCGTGTCCATAAATTTTCACAGTTAATACATGTTAATCATAGAAATAAGAAGGGAGTTCTTGAGTCATCTGATGGCATAAAATAAAATGTTACCTTGTAATGATTAAAATTATGTTTTATTCTGTAAAGAAAACAAATGGACTTTGAGTGGCTTATAATTGAGCTTAAAAAGTTAAAATAATTTCAGAGTTGTCTTCCTTAGTTTGTGGCAGTTTTCGAACAGAGAAATACTTGCTTAATGATTTTTTTATGATCAAGTTGTCTATACTTAAAATTTTGTCTTTATTCAGTCAGATCCTATCTGGCTGACTGTGGAAGCATAGATGACATAACCCATGGGAAGTTAGACGCTGCTTCTAACTTCACTGTTGGTCCACTGGTGTCTGGCCAAGTGCAGAATGTCTAGTTTGCTTAGTAAAGGAAAATCATTAAAATATGATAAGCACATGCTGGAATTACTTAATAAGTCTCATTAATTACTTGAAATGACATAAACTTTGTTGAACATGAGTACCAGCATCTTAAGTTGGAACGATTAATTTTAGTTATATAGCATTAGGTGTCATTTAGCATTTTTCTTATTTTGTATTATAAATCAAAACAGTGGAGCTTAACACACTAAAGTGTTAATTTTTGGTAAACATTTTATGTACTTCAACTTAGGACCAGTCTATGAAAATCAGAATGGTATCTTGTAATATATGGTAGCTTCATAATACTATTATTTGAGTGTCCAATAATTTTTTTTTTTTTTTTACTTTTTAGTTTAATTCTACCAAGATAAAAAACAAAGGCAAGAAAAAGAAGCCAAAAGATTCAAAGGTATGGAGTATTTTCTGTATTGATTCTTAATTGAGTTTATAAATAAGAATTAACTAGTTCTTGAGATATTTTGAAGAACTTTTTAGAGAAAGACTTTCTAGACTCTAAAGATGTTTTGCCAGTTTTCTACATTTTGAGGAAGTTTAAGGTTCATATCGTATGTAAGTAATTCTTAATAGAGACTCTTTATTATCCTTTTCATTTTCTAGGTATTTCCTAGTGAAATTGTCGTAATGTAGCACTTTGTATGGCTGTTCATCAGTGTGGCCAAGGCTGCTTTGAGATCAGGCAGATCTGGGTTCTTAACCTTGGTTCTACCAATTATTATTTTTATTATCTCTGTGACCTTGGGGAAATCGACTTCCCTGTGCCCTCGTGTCGTTATCTGTATGACAAGATATGATGCATATTATTATTAATCAATGGAATTATTACCTAAATATTTAAAGTAAAAATGCTGAGACTTCCCTGGTGGTCCAGTGGTTAAGCCTTCACTTTCCAGTACCCAGGGTAAGGATTCAATCCCTGGATGGGCAGCTAAGATCCCACATGCCTTGTGGCCAAAAAACACAAGAACATAAACAACAGGAGCCAGTATTATAACAAATACAATAAAGACTTTGGGAAAAAAAAAAAAGATAAATACTAACCATCATGACAGAGTCTCAGAATTGATAGACGCCTTCCTTCCGCTCACCTAAAGCTCTGCTTCAAGCCCATGAGATGACTGGGACTTTACTTCTAAGTCTTAAGGCGGGTTCTTAATGGCTATCACACATTTGCAGGATCAAATGGGAGGCAGGGGTTGAAAATTAGGGGTGGATAAGAGTAGCTTATAAGTTCCAATACAACTTTTGTTTTTATCTTTGATTATATGTCTGTGGTTTATCTAAAATGAGAGTTTCCACAATGATAGTTTAAAATTTTTTGGAGTGTGAGAAACTATCTAAATGTTAACTTGTGCCTAGTTTTGGCTGTTGAAAATTTTATTGCTGTATGTTCCTGTTCACAAGAAAATTTAGATAAGTCCTATATATTGGCAGTTTTTGTGCATATTTGTATAAGCATTCATCAGTTTTAGTGGTAAAGGTGGAAAATCATTGTCATTTTTGTTTTTTAAACCAGCCTATGTTAGTTGGATCTGGAACACCTTCAGTCACACCAAACAATGAGACTGTCACTTCAGGTGAAGACTATATGTAAGCACAGTCTGAAAAATTTTGCTTTTATTTTAACTTAAAAGGTATATTAATCTGTTGTCCTTTAAACTTGTCTTTTATTTCCCTAACTTCTCTGCCTCAAGACATGCATCTGTTAATAACAACCTGATGTGACCCATTGTGATCGATTTATATAGTGTAGGCTGTCAGTGTTAAGAATTGATATAAACTGTTAAAATCAGAGGGTTGATAACATTCATTTGATAAGGTTGAGAACTTACTATGTGCAGGATACTGTTGGAAAATCCTAGAAAATACTCTTTAAAATGTTCAATGAAGAGAATGTCCTGTTGATAATTACTAGGAAGGTATTTTGGAGGCTGTATGTGATACTATGGTTCCGCCTTAGGTATTAGCAATTTCCAGTGGATCTGGTTGTTGAAACTGAGTTTTCAAGAGACAGGTAGATACAAGAAATAAAACTAGTGAGTAGCAGTAAGTTTTTTATATCATATTCCTTTATGGACCAAAGACCCACAAAGTTTCCCCCCCACATTTCTTAAATGAGTTGTAACAGTTGTTTTGCATTTTTTCGTGGACTCTTTGAATGGGGGAATTGTTTTAAATAATAAGAGCCTATATTTTGATAGCACTTATGTACCAGGCACTGTTTTAAGAGCTTTTTATGTATATATATATATAAACTCATCTAATCCATTCTTCTTTCTTGGAGATAAATACTATTATATGCGTTTTACACATAAGGAAGCTCAGGCACAGTGCAGTTGACTGTGCCCAAGGACACAAAGCTCATTCACAGCAGAGCCAGAGTTTAAACCAGGAATCTGGTTTAGAGCCCACACTCAGCCCTACTCCAGCTTTGCAGAGTGCTAGAATCTTAGACTCTTTAAAAAAAAAAAAAATTTTTAAGTACCTTTTACCAATCTCAGTCTCACTTTAAATTGATCACCATTGTAATAAAACCTTTCATTTTGCTTTTTAATGTGTTACAATTAATACAAGATTGATATTTTTTCTAAACGAGAAGATTTTTAAAAAATTACTCTTGATAATTATTAATGAAAGAACTTAGTACTCAGATATCTCTTGACTAAAGTTGTGGAAAGTTAACTTTTCTGCATTAAATTCTCTGGTAGTATGTTTTTGCATCCAAAAGTTGAATAATACGTTATTTTTATTCCAATTTAAATGTTATTCTGGGTCACCTAGAAGTTTATCATTCACAAGAAAATCATTTGTTTCTTTGTTTGTTTGTTTGTTTTATCAGCAAACGAAGTTTAAATTCTGCGGGCCCCTTTGTAGTGCCTGATCACCTTCGGCAAGATGTAGAAGAATTTGAAGCTCTGTATGAACAGCACAGTAATGAGTATGTTGTCCGGAATAAGAAGCTGTGGGACATAAACCCAAAACAAAAATGTTCAACTCTATACGAGTAAGTGTCTTAACATTCCTACAACTATTACATTGAGGCTGCCAGTAAAAAATCTTAAATTGTTTTAAATTTGTGTTCCTTTCTGTTTATTAAAAGAATCTGTGTTTGGCTCACAAATTCTGGGGAAGAAAAGTATTTCTATGGCTTTTGGTCATGTATTACACAGAGTTAATTGGAAATTTTTAACTATTAAATTAAAAATTTTTTTAGAACCCTAATGTTTATTGGTTGTGTCAGTTTGAGCTGCTAATGTAAACCCTTTGTATTTCCAAAACTGTCCTAGTGTGTCCTGATAGGAATGATAAATGAAGCTTCCAGCCATAATCTTTTATCATAAATTCCACAGTATATATTTGACAAGGAATAGTATGATTATTTGCTCTCTTGTCTTTACGTTGATATGATGTAGTTGTTTGGTGTCTCCTAAGCCCAGAGACACTTAATGTGGCTTGGTGAAGTATTACCCTTCACTGGGAAGGGATACCAGGATCCGGTGACTGCTGCTGAGAGAGCTGTCTGGCTGGGATGGTAGTACAGATACAGAACCCTGATTCTCTGTATTCTACTGAAAACTTAACCTCCTGAGATTCATCTAGGAAAAGAGAAATAGACTTTTCCATCTAAGAAACTTTGGGCTGAATTACTTTTGGTTTGAAAGTGTGAATGTGAAATTAACACTAGGGGACTTCCCTAGTGGTCCAGTAAGGTTAGGATTCTGCAGGGGGCACAGGTGTGATCCTTGGTCAGGGGCCTAAGATCCCACATATTGTGTGGCAAAAAAAAAAAAGAAATTAACACAAAAGTCAAGTCTGAGTGGGGGGTGGTAGAGTAATAGAGTTCAGGAAAATCTAAAAAGCATTTGCTTTTTTTTTTTTTTTAAGCTTGTGATTAATAAATAGTACATGATGCTTTCCTTAGGAGAAGATGATGAGGGGCTGACATCTGCAAGAGAAAATTAATTTATAAGCGAACTCCTGGAAAACCCATCACTCATCTGTAATTTGGTTATTTTTTCTATGTTTCTCAGTTGCATTATTCCTCTTCAGTTTATTTTAGTTAATGCTCTTGGACCCCTCTTCATAGTTTTTCTTCAGAGTTGAAGTGCTAAGCAAATCATATTCCCAGAGAACTGGATGACAACCTGGAATCAGCTGTAAAACTATATTGTTACTGTTGTTCAGTCACTCAGTTGTGTCCGATCCTTTGCGACCCATGGACTATATATAGCCCGCCAGGCTCCTCTGTCCCTGGGGTTCTCCAGGCAAGAGTACTGGAGTGGGTGATAATTTCCTTCTCCAGGGGACTGTACTAGTATTTCTTAAAACATGCTAGACTTTGCTTCAAGCATCTAAACCTGAAGCTAAACTGTAGTTTTCAGGAGTTTGCTTCTTAAAGACTACATTACCTTTATAAGTGGGAAGAAATAAAGTAACTTTATGAGAAAAAAATAGGTTGATTTGTTTGTGTATTTTGAAATGGGACATTATATCTTATAATAGAAGAAAATCAAGAAGTTACAGGAAGTCATACCTCAGAACTTAATTCTTTCTTTGAATTTTCAAAAATAAACGTGTAATCATGATTGGCTTAAAGATGATTTTTTTAATTGGCCAATGGGTAAAAGAAAAATGAAACTAAACTTTTGTATCTGAAAAGAATATAGAGTAGAAAGCGTAACAGACATGAAATTCAGAATATTGGGATAACTGCTTTTTTTTCTTGACTTAAATATTTCACTTTAAAGTAGGGGATTGGACTGTTTGTTTTCAGTGACCCCCTTCATTCTAATGTTTTATGGCACAGATAGTTGAAGTATATGGTATTCTGCATTCAGATAGTATATGGTGTTATACTATACTATTATAGTATATGGTATTATACTATACATTGCAGATAGTGTATCTACAGTGTAGGTAGTGTATGGTGTTCTGCATTCCGTTTTCCCTAACAGTTCTTCAGTAGTGTTAATTAGTCAAGATTTATTAACCGGTTAAGGTGGAAGGTTTCAAAAAGTAAGTAGAAGATGTGATGCTACCATTCAGCTTACAGATGGCAGGAGAGTGAAATTGGTCGTAGGTTGAATCACAGTGTGTTGCAAATAAAAATAACTTTGTGAAATAAGAATCATGTTTTTTCTCCCTGTCAGTTTTTGCCTACCAAAAAGAACATGTGGTTCTTGCTTACTTGTCATGCTTTCTTCCAAGAAAGTGGGAATTGGGTCCTGGTCTTTAATCTACTTCTTTAAAAAAAGAGAAAGGAATCATGAGCATGTAGAAAACAGTGGTTTTTCAAAGGGGCACACCTAGAGCATTCGGATGGGAATGCTTTCTGAAATATTCTTCCCATTTCTACCCCTTGGCCCCGTGCTGACAGTGACATGCACAGGCACTGTGGCAGTCCATCAAGGACCATTTAAGACACTAATGGTCATCATTCGATTATGAAAATATGCTTACACATATTTGAAAATCATATATCTGATAAGGGGCTAATACCCAAAACGTCTGAAGAACTGAGGCAACTCAGTAGCAAAAAAAAAAAGAAATGTTCAGTTTAGAAATGGGCAGAAGATTCGAATAAGCATTTTCCCAAAGAAGACATACAGATGGCCAGCAGATACATGAAAAGATATTCCAGAGACTTCCCTGGCAGTCCAGTGATTCTCTGCACTTTTAATGCAGGAGGCGTGGGTTTGATCCCTGGTCAGGAAGCTAGATCCATGTGCTACAAATAAAGATCTCACATGCCACAACTAAGACTGGGGGTAGCCAAATAAATACATGTTTTTTAAAAAATCCAAAAGCAAGTATTAAAAAAATATATATATATTGAATAATTATTTAATCACAGCTTATAAAAAATAACTTTTTAGTCTCTTTTTTTCCCCAAAAAAAGCTTTTAAAGGATTATTTTCTGAGGAGTAAATTTTATAGTATCATTGATTACAGTTAGCCCTTCTCAGATTTAATATGAGTATATGTTTGTTGGGGATGTGTTCAGGTTAGAAATGAAGTAGTATTTTGCTTTGGGGGAAATTTTGAGACATATTTTTTTCAGAAAAGCATGTTTTAAGTACTTCCTTATAATAACATATGTAAATTTTTTTGCCTAGCTATTTCTCTCAGTTGTTGGAGGAACATGGTCCCTTGGACATGAATAACAAGATGTTTTCTGAAGAATATGAGTTCTTCCCAGAAGAAACTCGACAGATTCTAGAAGAAGCAGGAGGCTTGAAAGCGTTTCTCCTGGGATGTCCTCGTTTTGTTGTGATTGACAACTGTATCGCATTGAAGAAAGTTGCGTTACGACTCAGGAAAAAGAGAAAGAAGAAAAACATTAAGACAAAAGTAGAAGAAATTTCAAAAACAGGAGAGTATTTACGAGTTAAACTATCACTGAATCCAACTGCTAGGGAATTTAAACCAGATGTAAAGTCCAAACCAATGTCTGACTTACCTTCAGCACCAGCTTCTGAGGATGTGAAGCCTCAGCGTGCATCTGCTAATTCTCCCCAATCAGCTTGTGACACTATGAAGCCACAACTAGTTTCTGATAATTCTTCCAGATCAGTTTCTGAGGATGAGAAGCCCAAAGGGGTGTCTTCTGATTCTCCCAGACCAGTCTCTGAGGAGACCAGTCCCAAGCAAGTCTCCTCTAATTCTCCCAAACCAGTTCCTGAGGAAGTGAAAGCGACCTATTGGCCTCGACCCCAGCTGGTTGCAGGATACTGCACATGCCTTCCCTTTCGGGGATTTGACATCACCCAGACACCACCAGCCTTCATCAGTGTGTTACCGACTTTGCCCCAATATAGCATTTACACCCCTCTGGCCCACGTTCCTACTGAGTATCACCTGCAAAGACCAATACCAGTGGTGCCGTCTTTTGTAGCTAGTGACATAACGGAAGTGCATTTTGAGGCTCATCATTTCAGTGCTGAGAATGCCCCTGGTAACCAGATTGCCTGCAAAACACAGGTCCTTGAGGAATCTTTGGAAACACCAGTGAAGTCAGAGTGCAGCTCGGATGGTGCTTATACAGCCCAGAGTGAGGCTAACAGTAATGATGACCACTGTGGAGATTCTGCCAAGTGGGAAGCAAATCCAGAAAGCACCGATGAAGTAACACATATTCCATGTACACAAGTGGTTGCCATACAGGTAAGACTAAACTGAGAAAGTCTTCTTAACATCAAAGTTAAATTTTTCTCTTCATTTTTCATTGCCATTATATTTACTGAAACCCTTTGAAATAGTGGACTTTATGAGCACTTTTGTAGGGCATGACAGGTAATGCCAGAAGGAATTTTGGAGTGTAGTAAGTAATACCCTTCTTCCTATCCATGTTTTGCACCAGTTGAGACATAAAGCAGTAGAATCAGCAGATGGAGCCAAAGCACCACCTTGATAATTAATAAAAGTGCAGTAGGATAATGTGGCTCTTTTCTCTAGAGAGTGTCTGTCCCGAGACTGAAGCCCACGACTTAGCAGCTTCCCCTCCTCATTCACAGCAGTGCTGAACTAGAGGGCCTTCCAACTTGGGTGCTTGCCCCCAAGACAGTGCAAGGAGGAGGAACGGGAAAATGTGCTCTCTGCACGAGCAGCTCCCAAGAGAAAGAGAAAAAGAAAAGAAAGAGTCAGGGTTGCACATGCCCAGTTTCTCCTGTCAAACCCCGGGGGCGGGGCGTGGGTGGGGAGGCGGGGAGGGAGATACAGGACACAACCAGGTGGAGAGAAACAAGGGATATGAATAAATGTTCCTTCCTAACACGCTCAAGAATAAGCTTTCTCTGTAGTTAACCTTATAAGGCATGAATGCATGAAACCCTTATTGCTTATCCTCCTACTCATTAAGTTTTTTAAAAGCTTTCTAGAAAGCTTTGAAAAATTATGTTAAGAGTAATGAACCAAAATCATTTTCACTTTTATGAATTCCAAATGATACTCCTTCCTGTTACAAACATTTGTAGAAAACATAGAATGTTATCTAAACTGGCAAAAAAAATAAAAACCGTGAAAAAATTATGGGCATGTTTCAAAATGTTATCAAATGATGGATTTATTTTACTGGAGTGTTTGAGACAGATTGAATGTGCTTGTTTTGCCCCGAAGGTATCTTGGAATATGACACATCAAGAAGTCAATACTGAGCCATATGGTCCTTTTGAGGCACAACAGGTGAGTCAGAACTGTATTAAACTGTTAAAAGATTTAATTTTCATTACTTTAACTAAATGGGAATGATGAACTTAGAACTATTTTGAAGCGAGTTATTTCATATGAAACATCATAGAATAAGCCTTGTTGTTTAGTCACCAAGTCGTGTCTGACTCTCGTGTGACCCCATGGCTCTTCTGTCCACGGGATTTCTCAGGCAAGCATACTGGAGTGGGTTGCCATTTCCTCCTCCAGGGGATCTTCCCTACCCAGGGATTGAACCTGGGTCTCCCGCATTGGCAGGCGGATTCTTTACTGCTGAGCCACCAGGGAAGTAGAATAAGCTTTAGAACATAACAAAAAAATTGTTTTATTGTTCACATTTGGAAAGAAGAGTCAGAGGAAAAGTTTTTTTCTATCTTAACAGCTTTATTGTTTTAACTGGTATAATGAGCCTGTATTTATAAATAAAAGCTTATTCATGTGAATAATACAAAAATTATTCTAAAAATCTTAACCACTTTAAGGATGATTCAATTAGAAAATTTATTAATATAAGTACTTTGTGATAGATCTTTAAGGGAAAAGTCATTTGATCAACTCCATAGTTGCTGAAAAGCTATTGGATAAAATTCAAGTTTTTTTCTTGACTAAAACTATAATCAAATAGGGAATAGCTGAATACTTCTCAGCATGCTTGTATCTTTCCCTTTTAAGCCAAACCCCATCATCCTGCTTAAATATTGTATATCATCATTAATATTTATTATTATCCTGGAGATATTGGTTGATAAAAGATAAGAGAAAAAATAAGATTTTAAAGGTGGAGGTATGAAGTATTATATACAGAGGCTAAGACTGTGTCCCTATAAAATCCAAAATGATCAACCAAAAACCCAATACCAAAATGTAAGAGAATTCAGAAACATAAATGGATAAAATACCTTTCTGTATATAAACAACCCATTGCAAAACATAGTAAAGGAAAAGCTGTCATTCTCAGTAGTATCAAAAAATATATAAACTTGGAAAGAAAACTTTAAAATGCTCTGAGAGACACACAGAAGACTTAAGTAAATGAGAAATGTTCAATGTACTTGAATAGGAAGACCTATTATAGTATCAAATGGATTGGCTCTCTAAAGATTTTAATTTAACACAATCTCAAAACAGACATGAATAGAACGCATGTTTTCTGTTGTTACGTAACAAACAATGTCTCTGTCAGCAGTTTAGGGCATATGAATTAGTTCATAATGTCAAGCTGCAGGGGGATTCTTTTGCTGAATTGGGAATGCAAATAGAAACAATTAAGATCTGAAACCGTAAAGGCTTGCTCATGGGTCATGGGCTCACCATCTAGTTGATTATTTAAACATGGACTGTATTCATAGTGCCGAACTTCCAGTTTGGACGACACTAGCAGCAGACTGGTGTGTGTGGTCAGCTTGGCCATAGTTCACAGTTCTCTGACAATGAACAGAATTTCAGAACCTCAGTTCCCTGCCTTTGTACACTTGGGAGATGCTAAGGTGCTGTAAGAGGTGCAGGGGATGGGAACAGTGGGCCGGGTGTGTGCACCTGCCCTAGATTCCCAACCCTGGCTGCTGGAGCCCTCGTAGCTGGGCAGAGCAGTTGCCGCAGCTGAGGGGAGCTGCCGGCATCTGACAGGTGCTCCATTCACAACAAGTGTGTGACTGCTGCCCATCCCAGCAGGATGAAAGGCTTACAAATACATAAATGCTGCTTATTTGCTGGCCAACATTTCACAGTACAGTATGACTTCTGTTAGCTTTTCTTAAAGCTGCCCAGGAGACAGTTACTAACTGAAAATAATTTATTGATAATATTTTAAGTCATGTTTTAAAAATAATCAGCAACCGTCTATTTGAAACGTTAAAAACGTAGGGCCAAAACTAGTATGTCCTGTTCATATCTAATGCATGCATAATATTTGCGATTCTTAAAGCCAGTAAATAGTTCTTGATGTTAATTGTGGAGGATGACTGTCATATCAGACTATTAATTTAATACTGAACCCTTCTAAAACAAATATTAAGAGCTAATTATGCTGCATATTGGAAAGTTTCCTTATGAATTCCAGTAATATGAGTAACTCTTTTTTTAAAAGAGCTGACTTTGCTAAACAATGTAAGAGGTTTTAAATTCTTGAATTATTGTGACATTTTCCTTGTAAATTTTCGTCTGCCTTATATCCTCTTTCGTTTATCTGAAGAGACACTTCAGAACAAGGTCGGAAATAGGCTTTTAAAACTACTTTTAATAGGTAATTTTGTATTATATTTTTAGGGGGGTATTTCACAGATTGAAAAGGAGTACCAGGTTTTACAAGAGCAGCTTAAGGAAGCATGTGAAAATTATGAACAGAGCAATGTCAAGGGCTCAGAAGAAACCAAGGACTTGGAAGAAAAGTTGAAAAGGAATGTCGAAGAAAATAAGGTAATCCTGTCTGAAACCTCTTTAATACCATGCGGCATCGTTCAGAGCATTGTGCTTGTGTAGCCTCAGCTAGCAGAGCTACTGTGCTGTTGGCTAAACAAAGGATTCTTTCTCACTGTTGCCTATTTCACAAGTCTTTATGCCATTAAAGTGACAGTGTTTTTATTTGCAGTGTTTTACAATCTCTATAAGTTGTCATGTAAGAAAAGGGCTGTGAATCTGAATTTTCATTTATCTATAACTTGGCTTCCTTGATTAACTAAAACTATTTCCTGGTAAGTTACAAGTTAAATTCTTCTTTATAGTGAGAGTAGTGGTGTAGCACTAGAGGTTCCACAGGTGAGGCCTGGACACTGACTGGGTTCACATCCAGGCTTAGTTCTGTACTAGTTCTCTTCTTGGGCAGACTGGTGTGTGTGGTGTGTGTTTAACATCTCTGCTTTAGTTCCGTTGTTTGGGTAATAATTGCTCCCGTTTTATGGGGTTAGATTATTACTCGTTTTTTAATTTTCAGATTTGTTTTATTTATTTTTGGTGGCACTAGGTCTTCATTGCTGCACTTGGGCTTTCTCTGGTTGTGGAGAGCAGAGGCTCCTCTGCATTGCAGTGCGCAGGCTTCTCACTGTGGTGGCCTCTCGTTGCAGCGCCCTGGCTCTAGGGCGCAGGTGTTGTGGTCCACTCGCTTAGCTGCCCTGCGGCATGTGGAATTGTCCTGGACCAGAAACTGAACCCACGTCCCCTGCATTAGCAGGTGGATTCTTATCCACTGTACCGCCAGGGAAGTCCTCATTGTGGTTTTGATTTGCATTTCTCTCATAAAGAGTCATGTTGAACGTCTTTTTATGTGCCTGTTGGCGTATAATGTTTTCTTTGGAAAAATGTTATTCAGGTCTTCTGCCTATTGTTTAATTAGGTTGTAAAAACTGAAGTCTTTGTACAGAGGTAAAAAGGGTCTGTTAGTCCATTTAAGAAAGGAAGAATTTGTCCCAGAAGTCTGAGTCATTTGCTGAGGTCACATATTAAATAAAAGAAAATTAGATGTGGTACCTTAATCAATAAACTTACTTGTTGAGGTTTAAGTGTACCCAGAAGGAAAGGGTTGGTTTGTAGAGGTAACCATTACAGCATTCCTTAGGGCATGCTTTCACTTGGGATGAGACTGGGGAGATTTGAAAACTTAGAAGGAACCAGCCTTTCTGCTCAGTTGCCCAGTTGAATGAAGTCTTCCTGATTAGGAAGAGGGGAAAGGGAACAAAAATAAAACCTTTCACAGAGACTCATAGAACACTAATTTGGATAAGCTACTTGGGAAGCTTAACAAAATAAAACATTTTTGTAAACTTCGTATTGTCTCAGGAAAATTCAATTTTAATAAACCCGTATGAGAATGCCTGTGTCCACCCAATTAAGTGATGTGGACAGATGCAGACACAGCCACTTGATTTAAGGTGGTCATCTGGTGAGTGAGGGCTTCCCTGATAGCTCAGTTGGTAAAGAATCTGCCTGCAATGCAGGAGACCCTGGGTCAGGAAGACCCTCTGGAGAAGGGATAGGCTACACACTCCAGTATTCTTGGACTTCCTTTGTGACTCAGCTGGTAAAGAATCCGCCTGCCAGGTCAGGGAGACCTGGGTTCAGTCCCTGGGTTGGAAAGACTCCCTGGAGAAGGGAAAGGCTACCCACTCCAGCATTCTGGCCTGGAGAATCCCATGGACTGTATAGTCCATGGGGTCGCAAAGAGTCTGGCACGACTGAGCGAGTTACACGTTTCACCTGGTGAGGGAGGTTTCTTTCTTTCTGGTTCCTTTCTTTCCAGCTTTATAAGCTCCTGGTTTGACTGGGTCCTGTGTTTGTGCAGTTCATCAAGACTTCTTTGTACCCCTGACCAAGAAATGTACAGTAAATGAGCACCCAGGGAGGAGAGCTGTGAGAGAGCGGCAGCTGTAACCGATGGGATTGGGCTCTTGACCTGCTTCTTAACTTTGCTGAGACTCTGGGCCTGGTTCCATGTGGTTGTGCTTAAGAGTAGTCAGTCCATTTTTTAGAAAGAGCCATGATTTAGTCCCTCAAATTGCAGACCTGTTAGGTTATTAGACTTTCCATGGAAAATGTATACCTGTTTCCTTTCAGGATAAATTGTTCACCTGAGTTCCTTAGGTTGTTTATACAGAAGAGCAAGTGAAATTTACCTGTTATTTTCTTTATTAATTACCATTATGCTCATAATTCACTCGTGGAAAAATCTTTTATAAATATAAAATAAATTTTTGCTTTTGTTGATCTTTCCCTTGGCCTCTGACTCTCTCGATCACTGAGGTTATGAGTTAGTATTTTTACTTAAATTTTCTTGATTCCACATTTAGCTGTAATCAGATGCATTTTTATAGAGAAGAGAGAGGCAAGCTGTGGCAAATCATGCTTAAGAACTCGGGCAGCATAGTCAGACTGCCTGACTGGTGACCCCAGCCCCATCACTTAGTGGCTTTGGGACCTACAATAATTTACTCAATCTCTTTGACCCTCAGTTTCCTCATTAATAATACAATCTATACTTCATAGTTTTTATTTATTTTTTTATTTTAATTGGAGGCTAATTACAATATTGTGGTGGTTTTTGCCATACGTTCACATGAATCAGCCATGAGTGTACATGTGTTCCCCATCCTGACCCTCCTTCCAACCTCCCTCCCCTATACTTCATAGTTTTGTTAGGACTGATGGAGGGGGGTGGTTGGAAAGGGATGGGGGAGTAGCTAGAGATAAGTATAGTAGGGGAAAGAATTGCCCCACCCAGAATGCTGTAGTGCCTTGTTGAGAAACATAACTTATTTACAAACCATTTGAAGAATGCTGAGCATTTACAAAGCATCAGCAAAGATCTGGGCTAGCTATTGCGTATAGCTGATGGAGTTTGATTTGCATGAGCTAGAAATGGCCTTTAATAATTAGCCTAGCTAATTCTCTATTCCCTGCCAGAGAAAAATAGCAATTCTAAAGGCAGAATCTCCTATTGTTCTTAAAGTACCTCTAACTTGTAATGATGCTGTGAAAGTGTTGCACTCAATATGCCAGCACATTTGGAAAACTCAGCAGTGGCCAGAGGAAAAGGTCAGTTTTGATTCCAATCCCAAAGAAAGGCAATGTCAAAGAATGCTCAAACTACCACACAGTTGCACTCATCTCACACGCTAGTAAAGTCATGCTCAAAATTCTCCAAGCCAGGCTTCAACAATACGTGAACCATGAACTTCCAGATGTTCAAGCTGGTTTTAGAAAAGGCAGAGGAACCAGAGATCAAATTGGCAACAACTGTTGGATCATCAAAAAAGAGAATTCCAGAAAAACATCTACTTTTGCTTTATTGACTGTGCCAAAGCCTTTGACTGTGTGGATCACAAGAAACTGTGGAAAATTCTTCAAGAGATGGAAATACCAGACCACCTGACCTGCCTCCTGAGAAATCTGTATGCAGTTCAGGAAGCCACGGTTAGAACTGGACATGGAACAACAGACTGGTTCCAAATAGGAAAAGGAGAACATCAAGGCTGTATATTGTCACCCTGCTTATTTAACTTATATGCAGAGTACATCATGAGAAACGCTAGGCTGGATGAAGCACAAGCTGGAATCAAGATTGCCCGGAGAAATATCAATAACCTCAGATATGCAGATGACACCATCCTTTTGGCAGAAACCAAAGAAGAACTAAAGAGCCTCTTGATGAAAGTGAAAGAGGAGAGTGAAAAAGTTGACTTAAAGCTCAACATTCAGAAAACTAATATCATAGCATCTGGTCCCATCACTTCATGGCAAATAGATGGGGAAACAGTGGAAGCAGTGGCAGACTTTATTTTTGGGGGGCTCCAAAATCACTGCAGTTGGTGATTGCAGCCATGAAATTAAAAGACGCTTACTCCTTGAAAGAAAAGTTATGACCAATGTAGACAGCATATTAAAATCAGAGACATTACTTTGCCAACAAAGGTACGTCTAGTCAAGGCTATGGTTTTTCCAGTAGTCATGTATGGATGTGAGAGTTGGACTATAAAGAAAGCTGAGCGCCGAAGAATTGATGGTTTTGAACTGTGGTGTTGGAGAAGACTCTTGAGAGTCCCTTGGACTGCAAAGAGATCCAACCAGTCCATCCTAAAGGAAATCAGTCCTGAATACCCATTGGAAGGACTGATGTTGAAGCTGAAACTCCAATACTTTGGCCACCTGATGCGAAGAACTGACTCACTGGAAAAGACCCTGATGCTGGGAAAGATTGAGGGCAGGAGGAGAGGGGGACGACAGAGGATGACATGGTTGGATGGCATCACCGACTCATTGGACATGAGTTTGAGTAAACTCCAGGAGTTGATGATGGACAGGGAGGCCTGGTGTGCTGCAGTCCATGGGGTCGCAAAGAGTCAGATACGACTGAGCGACTGAAATGAACTGAACTGAACTTGGAACTGACAGGTTATAACTGGTTGCCTTATTGCTCAGGAGCATATGTTCTGTCTCTCTTTCAAAAATTCTTTATTTATCTTTTTAGTATACTGAGTCTTCACTGCTGCACGGGCTTTCTTCAGTTGCAGCAGGTGGGGGCTACTCTAGTTGTGGTACGCGGGCTTCTCATCATAGTTGCTTCTTTTGTTGCGGAGCGAGGGCTCCAGTAGTTGTGGTTGCTGGGCTCCAGAGCACAGGCTCATTATTTGTGGCACACAGACCTAGTTGCCTCGAGGTATGTCGTCTTCCTGGACCAGTGATCAAACCAGTGTCCCCTCCATTGCAAGGCGATTCTTAACCACCGGACCACCAGGGAAGCCATCTTTTTTGTTTTATTAAGGTAAAGTTCACGTTTAAGCATTATAAAGTATACAGGTGAGTGGTTTTCAGTGTATTCACCATGCCATATAATCACCACCACCGTCTAATGCCAGAGTTGTGTTCATCATTCCACAAAAAGAAGCTGTATTCCCATTAGGCAGTCACTCCCCATCTTTTTTAGGTCATATGTTCTTAAGGTACTTTAATGAGATTTGCTTATAGCTAAGATGGGTGTTTAGTTACCATTGACTCTTAAAACAGTCAAAATAATTTTGGCCTAGATGAATTTATGGGGTAGAGTCTGAAACTTTGTGCTGTTTCAATAGAATCTTGGGTTCCTGCCTGCCAAAACTTCCTCAGCCCACATCTGCAGAGAGGTGTGGTCCTATTCAGTCACGGTTCTTGCCAAGTTCAGCTCTCTTCTAATCTAGCACTTGTGGAGCTCGTGTTACGTGCCGTACTCAGTGGTAAATGTTTTAGCTGTGTTATTTGATTAAATCTGTGCACTCGTGTTAGTTTATAGCATTGTCTCCATTTGGAGGCTGGACTCACTAATGTGTCTTGCTCCAGGTCGCACCAGCAGTAAGCGGGAGAACAGGTGGTGAGTGTCAGGCTCCAGATCCATTAAGAGAATGTCGGTTCCACAGCCAGTTGAGAAACATTTCCCAGCACTCCATGAGCAGTGTATCGGTTAACTGATGCCACAGTAATGCCGAGTAAAAACCTCAGTGACATCTAACAATAAATATCACATGTGCAAGTCTGTGGGTTAGCTGATCCTGATTGAGCCTGGCTGGACGGCTTCACCTTTGGATCAGCTAGGGCACTGCTGTTCTTGGCTGTGCTTGCTCACATATTGCGGTCATCTGGCCATGGACCGATCTACAGTGGCCTCAGCTGGGGCAGCAGGGGCAACTCCATCTGTTCCGTGTGTCTTTCATCTTCCAGTGTGAGTCCAAGAGCAAGCAAGAACCAGCCCTGCTAATACCCCATCAAGCAAAGCAAGTCCCATAGCTGGCCAAGGTTCAAGGTGTGGGGAAAGGCTCGCTCCTGAGTGAAGGAACCACCAGGGCCCCATGATTGAGGCTGTAGATGTGGGGAGGGTACAGAATGGGCTGTGTGTGCCATCCCTCTGCCACAGTAGGTTGGCGCCGGTAACGCATGAACACTCAGCGGTCACCCTCCTGTGGTTGGTTCCTGCTCCATCTCCAGCCTTCTTCTCTGCCGGTTCTCTGCATCAGCCTCTACACTTAAAGGGTAGTGGAGCTTGTCGTGTGGTTTCCTCACTCCTTCCGCCTCAAGAGCCTTCTCCATCCCTGTGCCTGGCTCACCCCTCATCCTTTGGGTCCAACTCAGGCATCATTGCTGAGGAAGCAGTCACTGACAGAACCTCAGCCTTGGTTAGAGGCCTTTGTTAATGCAGTAGTGATAATGACCACCTCACTGTATTAGACAGTAATTATCATTTTGTTAACATTATTATTGAGATGTAGTTCACAAACCATAAAATTCACCCCTTTAAAGTATGTAGTCAGTGTTTCCAGTATAGGCAAGAGTTGTGTAGCCGTCACTGCTATCCATGTTTAGAACGTTTTTATCATCCCAAAAGAAGTCTAACCACTGCCAGTCACTCCCTTTTCTCCTTCCTCCCTCAGCCCTTGGCAACCACTAATTTACTCTGTGGATTTATTTGCCTCTTCTGGGTGTTTTATATAAATGGCATCATACTATACATGGTCTTTTGTGAGTGTCTTCTTTCCCTTAGCTTAACGCTTTCAAGGTCCATCCATGTACATTGGTCCATGTAACATGTATCAGTGCTTCATTCCTTTTTACTGCTGAATAATATTCCATCATATGCTGTATCACATTTTATTAACCCATTCATCTGTAAATGAACATTTGAATTCTTTTCATTTTTTGACTGTTACAAATAACACGAATATCTGAGTACAAGTTTTTGTGTGGACACGTTTTCATTTCTTTTGGATGTGTACCTAGGAGTGGAAATGCTAGGTCATCTGTTAACTCCATATTTAAGAGTTTGAGAAACTACCAGACTATTCTAAAACAGCTGCACCATCTTGTACTCCCACCAGCAGTATATGAGGGAGCCAATCTCTCTGTGTTCTCACTAATGCTTTCTGTCATCCATTTTTTTCATTTTAGCTCTTCTAATGAGTGTAAAGTGGTTTCTCATTGTAGTTTTGATTTGTGTTTCCCCAAAGGCTAATGGTGTTGAGCATCTTATATGTGTTTTATGTCGATTTTTATATATTTGGAAAGTGCAAGAAATGTCTGTTTTAATCCTTTGCCCACTTATTAATTGGATTTTGTGTTTTTTATATTGAATTAAGTGTCTTATATATATATATATATATATATATATATATACAAACACACACACACTTAAGTATATATGTATTCTAGGTACAAATTTCTTATCAAATATATGATTTAGAAATATTTTCTCTCATCTTCCCATATCTGCAGATTTATTTCTCGTATGCCCCATTCTGTGGGTTGTCTTTTCACTTTCTTGATGTTATCAGTTGCAACACACAAGTTCTAAATTTTCAGTGTAGTCGAGTTTCTCTTAATTTTTCTTTTGTTTCTTATGCTTTTGATGTCATAGCTGAGAAACCACTGTCAAACCCAAGATCACCAATATTTACTCCTATGCTCGATAGAGTTTTATAGTTTTAGCTCCTCCACTTAGGCCTGTGATCCACTTTTAGTTAATTTTTTGCGTATGGTATAGTAACTATCTTTCATGCGTATTTCCCCCACCAGTCTACGATCCCCCTGAGGGTGAGGACTGTTTCTTAGCCATCCTTGGATCTGAATGTGCAGCCTAGGAGCTCTGCCAGTGTTACCCAACAGTGTGTACTTGCCCCTACAGAACTGAGCTTAGTGAGTTGTGTCTTCATATTCCATCAGCCTACGGAAAGGTGGTCAGGCCTGTACGTCCTGTGATGACTGTTGCTTTATTTACTGCTAGCATGCAGTGGAAGATAGCACTCGTTCTTTCATTTGACAGATAGTTATTTTGGATGCTCTTCAAGTGCCAGGCTCTGCGCTGATCTTCTAGGACTTTTAGGTAGCACCCTCTTCATGAGGCCAGGTAGGCATGGTGGTCACCTCCGTCACAGTAGTGACTCAGCAAATTCAAGATCAGCAAGGTTGCAGCAAGGGAAGTGTGAGTTGATCTGTCCCCAGGCTGGAGGACATGTCACAAAACTGTTGAACCTCTTCTGCCTAAGAACAGTTGACCTGCACATCTCCAGGCCGCTGAAGTAAAACCTACTTCTGAGGCAGGACTTGAAATTCATGAAGGACCTGGGCTGGTCAGAGGTACATTCACGGTATTGAATCTGCCTGCCAGGAACATCCGAAACTCTGGTGTCTAAAGCTGATGAGGGTGGAATGTTCTTCTAAGTCGGTGCCCCTTTTGACAAGAAGCCGTTATTTCCCAGGGAATCTGTGTGGCTTGGCTCCAGGGTACCCTGTCCTCTCTGAAGGAGGAGACCCTGAGTTTCTGTGGCTGAACCCTTGTCCTTAGTGACCTGGCCACATTCTAAGCCTAAGCAGGAAGGTCAGATTATAGGGAACCTGGTCAGAGGTGGGACGTGAAAGGCTCCCTAAAGCAAAAATGAAATTGAGATACCATTAAGCAGTCGTTGATACTAGTAGAATTTCAAACTGGAAAATATTAAAGTTTAAACTTCTTTTTTTAGTTTCTTGTAAATATTGCTCCATTCTGACTTGCACAGTAATTGTTAGAAATAGTAGTCCAGAGTATATTTTATTTATAAGTGCCTGGCATTTACAGGCATGTGCACTGCCTGTCTGCTAACATTGAAGAGATGACACTTCGAAAAACTGACAAAACTTTTAGAGAATTCGTAGGTTCAGAAGAAGTTTCAAAAGGCAGCCCTTACGTAAGATAGTTGACCAAGAAGGCTGTGTCTCGGGTGGTGGTGTACCTAGCCATCCAGAGCCTCAAGATACATTTCATTTCTCTTTGTCACATGGCCTGAAATTCTGACAGATATATCGCAGCCCCACGGCCTTTATCACCAGGCATAGATAACACATTTATATTTTAAAAAGCAAACAAACAAGTATTGGACTTGCCAAATAAAACATGGATGCCAACTCTGTGTAGATTAGAGAATCACTTAAGCTAAAGAGTGAAGTGTGACTACTTCCAGGCAAGTCAAAGTGGGTCTTTTTAGCACTGTGCTGCCGTCAGGCGCGCTCAGGATGAGAGCTTGAAAAGGAAGGAGAGGAGAGACGTTGTGGAAGTGTGCCTGGGCGCTGGGCAGGCCCTCGACTGGGGGGTGCTTCAGTCAGGGATCCAGACAGGCTCGAGGGTGCTGAGGAAGGAAGGGCCCCCAGTGAGTGGGACCAAGTGCCAGAAGGAAGGCGGCAGGCTGTGCAGGTGGACATGAACCTCTTTAAACCTGTCTCAGAGGGCAGCCTTCGCTTTCCTCTTGGTCTCTCCGGCATCGTGTGCTCTGCTCCAGCACCCCGGTGGAGATTTATTTCTTCCACAGTCAAATAGACTCATGGTCTGGGAATGTGCCCTTTTTAACACTGTAGACCTCATTTTGTTCAGCTTACAAATGGAACTGAGAGCTTCTTGGAAGAGAAATGTTGGCTGTTTAACTGATGTTTCTAATATAACTTTCTATGGCGAAGTGCATTCCAAGTTACAGCCAATGAACTGGTGAATGGACTTTGAAATTGTAGTATGTTAATAGGTGGGAGTTTCCCGTGTTGGGAAAGGTTGTTTGGGGAGCAAAACACACCTGACTTGATGGTGTGCTAACCTGTGCTAGAAGAGCCTGTTGGCAGATGTGTAAATCGTCAAGACTTAGAAATACGTTACTCCTTTCTCTGTGGTTGTGTTGAAAGGTAGTTATTTGTTATTTCAATTTAGTATTTTATTCCTTGAATGTGTAGTCTTTGTCAGACACCTATAAACTTCTACTCTGTCCCATCAAAATGATTGCAGGTTCAAAATTATTGAGTTCTTATATGTATTTTATTGGTTACTCATATTTATTTAAAAATATGTATCTAGGTTGATTTCTCTCCTGTACATCTTCCATAATCTCCTGTTGTGTTAATCGAATTTTGTTTATTCATCCAGGGTAGAAACTCTGTCACCTTCCGCTTTACATCATATATCCACATGGACACACGGTCTTATCCATCCTAGTCTTCTAAAGTGTCCTTTATTTCTTTTTATCATCCCTTTAGTTACCTCTGTCATCCTCATTTTCTCTCACCTGGGCTACTGCAGTGAGATTTTATCTTCTTCTAATATAGAGTATTTGATGTTAAAGGTTATAATTCCTAATGGGCTGTGAAGTCAGTTTAATGACGGTGACTAAAAATTGTTCTTAATAATAGAAGTACAGGAAAACATCTCAGAAAGTAAGGGCAGTGTTTTCAGCTCTGTTGGTATATAGATGCATACATGTATGTACATAATGCTGGGGATCATGATTAAAATGTATCTTCTGTTGTGGGTCACAATAAGAAAGTATCAGAGAAAGTCAAAAACGAGAAAGCTGCTGTTCTGGTCTAACTTTCATGTACTCTCTTATCCCTGATCTGCCTCTGTGTCTTTCAGTTATTTTTCTGAAATAAGGATCTCATCATTTCACAACCCTGCTGAAGAGCCTTCACTGGCTTCCTGTTGTCTGCAGGATGAGGTCCACACTCCTCAGCATTGCTCACAAGGCCCCTGATCATTTTACCCCAAGGTGCCCCAGGCGCCCAAGGTCCTAACATCCACTTGTACTATTCTGTACAGACATGCCTTTCTCTTCTACCCTTCTGCCTCTCCATGCCCACTGCTGCTGCTGCCCACTACTTGAAATCTATTCTCCGTGTGACAGCCCCATCTCTGAAGACAGAGATCAAATTGCACTGTTTGGAGAATCCTTTCCTGAGTACCAGAGCATCTGCCATGTCTCTGCCCGTCCTCGTTTGAGGGCTGAGGCTGTGTGTTTTGTGACTTCATGTCCCAGGCTCGGCCAGAGTAGTGTGTACAGCCAGCTCCTGAGTGTGTGTTCCAAGGAACTGTAGTCAGTTAAGCCAGTTCACCACCACAACACTAATCTCTCGGGCTCTTTAAAGTAAATTTTCCCACTTATTTAAATACTTTCTAAAATGTTTTTAGATCTCAAAGACAGAACTAGATTGGTTCCTTGAAGATTTGAACAAGGAAATTAAAAAATGGGAACAGGAGAAAAAAGAAATCCAAGAAAGAGTAAAGGCACTGAAGAAGAAAATGAAAAAGGTGTTAAATGCCACCGAAATGTAAGTAACACTTGAAAGACAATGAATTTTATTTACTTTTAATTTGGGTATATTTTGGGTTATTTTACCCTTTTTGATACTCAGTTTCAGACTGAGTATCAGACTGAGTTTAAAAGTGAAACTTGAAAACTTTTCAAAGTGAAAATTTTAGACACTGTTCTCATTTCATTTTAAAGAACATCTGTTGGGGAATTATCTCACCTACAGCTTTTTGTAAACCTCTCATGTTTATACATAAATAAAAGTAGGACTGCAAGTCCAAGAACTTACTTCCGGTCTGAACACCACCTCTTTCTCTGAACATTATTTTTGACCCCTTTTCTTTGTTGTAAAATGAGGGGGCTTGTCTAGATCCTAAGGTTCTTTCTAGCACCAAGATTCTATGGTGATCATTTTGTTTATTACTTTCACCCTGAATCTTTAAATTAGTAAAATTTGGCCCTGTAATACGAAGGATTCAGTAATATTGATACATTCAAGCAGTTGTCAGATGGGCTAGGTTTGTTTTAAGATTCTCTGCAATCCATTCTAACCCCTGTTTCCCTAAATAATCGTATGACTCCTCAGCTTAATTGCTACCTACTGTAGAACAAAATACCTGAAGCTTGCTGGCTTAAATTAACTTAATTTTAATGTGATCCGGATCTTGCATTCTGGGCTGTCTTGGCTGGGCCACCCTTCTGCTGGTCTTGTCAGTGGTTCCCCCTGTGGCTGCATTTAGCTGGGAGTTGGCTGAAATATTTTGGCCTCTTTCTATGCAGTTTCAGGGCTTCTTCCTCTCCATGTGAATTTTTCATGTGACTTTTATCTACAGCACAGTAGCCACACCTCCTGTGCAATGGCTAAGAGCTTCCAAGAGTCCACAGGTGGAAGCTGCCAGGCCTTGTGAAGCTTCAGGCCCGGAACCGTCAGCATCACTTTTGCCACATTTTGTTGTTTGGGGCAAGTTGCAGGCCTGGTCTAGATTGAAGGGCATGAATAAGGGGAGGCATGGTTCTCTGGGGGCTCCACTGACCACACTCACTGTTCAGGGCATTTATGTTTTGTCCACTTGCTGTGCCCTGTGATCAGATGAATTTCATTGTGAGTATTGCTAACCTTACCTTTGGACAGTTTTTAGGTAGTCATTTATAAAGCATGATGAAATGGAAAGCACTGCATATGTCGTGTAATTTTGATTGTGCTCAAAGTAGCTTCATTAGAAGAGCACGTTGACAGAAATCTAAAAAGCTTCTTACCTCTTATTGTTTGAGCAAGTACAGTCTTAATTTTTAAGTTACTCAAAAATTCTGGAGTATTTATATTTTAATTTTTTCATATGTTCAGTTCAGACATACTATCAAACTAGACAAAATAAATGAAACTGAGACTGTTGATAAGAAAAATTTTTTCTGTGCTATCATAAAAATCTGCTGAGGAATAATCTCTTTATTGTCTTTTCACTTTATTCATGTATTTCTTTGCCTTTTTCTGTTGCAGTTTAAAGATAGGCCATAGGCTTCTTTGTGCTTTTTGGACTTGCCAAAAAAAGCTAAATTTTTATATTTAGATCTTAAAACTTTTTGGATCTCTTAGAGAACCACAAAGGTATATGAGGTTATTTCATTGATTTTTCTACGCTTTAGATCACACTTGGTATTCATTAAGAAATGAATGGTCACGAGGAGCTCATGGTTGGTGCAGTGATGCAAGACAGAGATAATTGTTGAAGAAAGGCAGAAATTCCATGAAAAGCTACCCAGTATTGAAAACTTAGAGGAACTGTTTTACAAAAGAAGTGAAATGGCATTTAAATTGGTAGTTTCTGGAAACAGGATTTTAGCCAGTAGAGATGACTAAAAAGGTGTGGAGAGCGTGAAAGAGGCAGAACCCTCTTGGTACAGAGCATTGCTTATTAAGAGTCAAAGATTTACACACTTTGTTTTGAAGAATTATCCTACTGTGTGCATGCGTGTGTGTGTGTGTAATTGGACTTTAGGTTCTGTTTTAAAAAATAGAAGGCTGTTTTCATTTTGAGTGAGAACCTGTATTACACTGATGATGACCCAACACCTTATTCCTCTGTCTTATGTTGAACCACCTAGATGGAGGTGCTCCTGACAGAGGACTGAGACGGGGTCTGTGTTGCAGATACACGATGTAGAGTGAAGAAAAAGGCCATCTTCCCTTCAGGTGTAGAAGAGAAATTTTTCCAAAAGGAAAAGGACCCAAATTCTTTGCCTATTTAGAAGATACTAGAAATGAAACGAAATGTAAAGAAATCAAGAAATGTTGTATGGAAGTAGAATTTATTGTGTGAGATTGTGCTTTTAAAAATCTTTGAAAATTGATTGAACGTTGGTGATTATGGTTTTGCAGGTATACCCAGGAAAACGATGGAAAGGAAAAGGCACTTGAATTACTTCTGGATCAGTCCCTTGAAATCAGGCAAATTAAGCTTAAATTTATTTTTACGTCTTACTCTACTCTTGATATCAGAGGCACAGTCTAAATATAGACATCCAAATATATTTTTGCTTATATGTTTCTTTTAAATAGTTGTTTCTCTTTTTAAAAATTTCTGTTTTATTATCTATATTAATATTTAAATAAATTTATTCTTTAAGTATTTTTATTTTATGACCTTTTCTACTTCTATTTCACATTGTCAGCATAAAAAGTCCTGAATTTAGCATTGTTCATTACTCTTCATTTCCTTTGAATTAACCTGAAACTAAAAATGTATTTTAAAAACTTGTGTTACTTGAAATAACAGTCTCAACTATTATATGGTAGTTCATTGCTCTATAATTAAAGAATTATTAAAGAATGTTTGTTACGAACCTATAAAAAGTTTTCCTTTTAATCTTTATTACTGCAAATAATGTTTGTACATACTGGAAGCCAGTATGTAAAGTTTATTAATATAATCAGATTAAACTTCACCTAACTTCATAAAAATGGGGAACCCATTTCTCAGCATTCCCACCAAATAACTTACTTTTAAATTTCTCATCTTCCTTTGATCGTTTGCCGAGAGCACATATGAGTCTTGTATTAAATAGCCAAATATTGGGCAAGAAGTTTCTCTGGAAGATGTCCTTTTATCTTTTTGTGGCATGACTTCAGAGCTAACCTGACTTCACCCTTTGTGAGCTCACTGGTTATGTTTTTTTCAGTAAGTTTTTTTTTTCTTTAATATTTGCAGTAATATGTTTACAAATGAGAAAATGAAAATAGAAGAGAGTATAAAGAAAGGGGAAGAGCATTATGAAGAGAGTCTTCAAAGGGCTGTGGATGCAGAGGTGAGTCCAGGGTACTCGGTGACTGACGGATATGGCACGGTGTCATTTGTTACTCCGCATTTAATAACACATGAGGCAGGACAATGTTGCTGGGAAGTGTGGAGGCTGAGGGGTATCCTTTCACCCATAATCCTCCCTCCCTGAAACAACCACTCTCTCCTTGCCTATAACTTTTAAATCTTTTACCTTTATGCTTATCTTATGATGGAGTGTACACCATGTTTTGTGACCAGCTTTCCTTGTTTAACACAATTCAGTCATTTTCAATGCTCTGTACTTTTAATGGCTTCATCATATTTAATCAAGTGATGTACCATGAAGTAGCCAATCATAAAACCTATTTGCCAGTGCTGGAAAAGGAACTTGGAAATAATATACTTATTAAGAATATATACTCTCTTTCCTCCCTCTAGAAGAATATATACTAAAGTCATTGTACTATTTGAGAAACTACTGAGACAAAAATAATTCTCTCTGGCTATATTCTAGTGAATTCCTCAAATATGGTTGCCTTTGTTTTTCTAATTTGCAAAGTAAATATTATTTATTAGTAAATGTGTCTACGATTATTTTAGAAACGTAAGGAAGAGCTTAGCTCATGTAGTCTGTAAACGTGGGTCTTTAAAAGAAATGTCAGCTATGCAGCTGCTTTTCTAAAGGAAGGAAGGAAGGAAAGAAGAGTCCCAGTGTTTACTTCTGCTTTGTGGACCCTTTTCCTGCATCTCTGTCCCCAAGTCATTCAGTCCCCGTTTACCACCATTTGGCAAGCAGTTTGTCTGGTGGGCCCTGTCAAGATTACTGACACCTGAATTAAAACAAGGCCAGTCTACATTTTCTGCAGTGACTTTCACACAAATGGCCGATTAGCTTGTGTGGGGAGCCAGAGTCTAAAGTTTTCAAAACTTACCCTTGCTGGTAATAACTTACCCTGTGCTGTGCAATAGCACCTTGTTGTGTGCCGGTCCTCTGTGTGATAGTTTGCACCTGCTGGTCCCAGACTCCCACTGCATCCCCTCCTTCCCTCTCAGCAACCACGAGGCTGCCTCCCAGGCCTTTAAGTTCCGTAGGTGCAGCCTTGGCGCTGTCCTGCAGGATCCTGGCCCTCTGCTTGCCATGGTCAGGACCTTAGATTATGCACACTGGGTATATACTTTCAGGTAACCTAGCTCTGTGCTACTGTATGGCTTGAGCAGTAAGCCTTGTGGAAAGTTTCATATCTAAGAGAGTATCACTCTAAGAATATAATTTTACTATCACTTTGTCATTCCGTTTTCAGATCCTAGAGTTGTTTTTGATTAATTAATTTGGGGCTGTGCTGAGTCTTTACTTGCCGCATGTGCGCTCTCTCTGTTTGCAGCAAGCAGGGGTGTCTCTTGTTGGGGAACACAGGCTTTGCAAGTTACACAACCCACGGAGCAAACACGTGTCCCCTGCATTGGCCGGTGGACCACCAGAGAAGTCTGAAAGTTTTAGTTCAGGTTCACTCAAGAGAAATGATAGTTAAATTCTGGTCACTCTTCTGATCATGTGTCATTTAAGGAGAAACTAGAAAGTGGTTTAGAATGTTTGCTTTCACAGCTTTAAAATAGTTTTAGTTTTAAAATGCTTACATTCTCTCATCTAATGGTAGGTATCTGTGCTTGAAAGCTGGAAGGACATGGAAGTGTGTAAGTTACAGACCATGGAGTCACAAGCCGAAGGGTTTCTCAAGAACCTGAAGCTAATGAGCAGGTACTGTGGTGTCACAGGTGTCTTTCCACAATTGTTATTGAGAAAATAAAGATTAGGGCTGATTTGAGGGAAAATTATATTCAGTTCAGTCACTCAGTCGTGTCCAACTCTTTGCAACCCCATGGACTGCACCATGCCAGGCCTCCCTATCTATCACCAACTCCCGGAGTTTACCCAAACCCATGTCCATCGAGTCGGTGATGCCATCCAACCATCTCATCCTCTGTTGTCCCCTTCTCCTCCTGCATTCAATCTTTCCCAGCATCAGGGTCATTTTGCTATTAAAAGCTGCACTGTGGCATATATCCTTATAGCTAAATTATTAGTCATTTCCATGCAATGAATAAATTCCTGGAATGAAGATCACATTTTTAAGGCTTTTCAACAGTTGCCTACCATTAGGATAGTTACTTCACAGTCTTAGCGGTAGAGTATGGGAATGTCGCTTTCAAAGATATTTACATACGGTCATTTTTTCAACTTCCCTGGTAGCTCAGACAGTAAAACATCTGCCTACAATGCAGGAGACCTAGGTTCAATCCCTGGGTTGGGAAGATCTCCTGGAGAAGGAAATGGCAACCCACTCCAGTATTCTTGCCTGGAAAATCCCATGAACGGAGGAGCCTGGTAGGCTACAGTCCATGGGGTTGCAAAGAGTTGGACATGACTGAGCGACTTCACTTTCTTCCACTTTTCTTTCATTTTTTTCAACCCTCCATAATCTTTACCTGTTTTTGTTTGTTTTGCTTCCTTTTTGGAATAAGGTTTACCATGGGAATCCAGAGAGTCTCCTTCAGTCTAGAATTTAGCACTTTTCTATATGGATTTTTGCACATTACTTTTCATCTGATTCTTTTATCGTATACCACACACAGGTTTTAACTTTTTAATTCCTAGTGCTTTTTGATTTAAATTTCAAACCCTGAGTGTTGAACCAGAGATTCTACGGGTCATGGAAAAACAGTTTTAATGTTCTTTTTTTTTCTTCTTTTTTCAAGATTAAGTTTTTTTCCCATCAGAAAGCCTTTCTGATTAAATGTAAACTGGTATGTTGATTCAGATTACAGGACTAATACAGCTGAGGTTGAGACCATGTGGTGTTCAATAGCCAGTGTGCACACACCAAGGGCTCTGGATTGTGGTGCATCTGGGAAACAGTATCTCAGACCTCTCTTGATCTAATAGCATTGACTCCTTAGTAAGCCTCATAATACACAGGTAGTCTTAGGGAATCTATGCTAATTCTGCTCATTCCACCAAATGGTGGCAAAAGAGAAAAGCCATGAAAGCAGTGTTCTGGTTTTTCTTTAAGATGGATGAGAACCGACATGACCACGGATTGGTGATGGTGTTGATCTTCTCAATTGGAGTAGAAACCTTGTCTATCACTTTCTGTAGACCAGATTCACGAGCTGCTGAAGTTTAGTGTAGCCTGTTAGACCCCACCCTTTGTTTTACAATGAAGTAGGGATGAAGGTTTTATTGGAATGTATCCAGGCTGCCAGCTTTTGGTTTGTTTTTCATTGGAAAGATAGCCTTTGATGTTAAATATGAAAATGTCGACTGAAGAATTGTCTAATTTTCAAATTTGAGGAGAGAAGTTAAAATTCAGGAGAATATGTGCTCTCTGTCCACCAGTTTTGGGCTTTGGGTTAGATCAGTCGATAATATTTCCTAAAGTGTAGTGACTTTGTAAGATACACAGTTCTTTAAAAATCATCTTTTTTGGTATGTGTGCATGATTATGTTTCTCTCATTATCTTTAAACGTTTATTTTCATTTGTACTTTAGTGCTTTCAGTTTTAAAAAGTTTTCAAGTGGACATCAGCAGTTTTATGTTTTTCTCCTCTCAGTGATTCGGCAGCGTATCCTGACATGGACTCAGACATACATTCATGGCAATTATTTCTTTCTGATGTTAGAGAAGAAATTGAGAAAGCAAAGGTAAGTTATATGGTATTTTATCATTCTGTCAAAATCTGTCTGATGGTTATAATTCTAAAAGAGGTAGTGTCATACTGAAACTTTCTTTTTTGGGCTGTTAAAGACCTTTTTTTTGTTGTTTTAATTAAGAATTTTTCACGAAAGAAATATTATCTTAACTATCTTAAGCTCAGCCCTTGATTCATAAGATAGCAAAGTTATGTTTGATAAGGCTTAGAGTATTCTAAATAATTAGAACAGTATTGGAGTTACTTAATTAGAATTAAAAGTTCTAGTTATTTTGAACTTCTTTCCAGACAAGAAGTAACCTTGAAGAAGTTATATTTCTTGGGAAATGGTTGAGCATTTGTTATGTATGTATAGTAAGGGGGAAAATAGTATTAATTGACAGTTGTGGTTTTTCCTTGGAATTTGTTAGAAAAACTTAACATTTTCCTTTCTACCTACAGTCTCAGTTTGAAGAACAAATTCAAGCAATTAAAAATGGTTCTCGGCTCAGCGAACTTCCTAAAGTGCAGATTTCTGAGCTTTCATTTCCTGCCTGTAACACAGTGAGTCTGTTACATCTCTTTTCTTCTTTTTTGAAGAAAACAGAACCGAAAAGGAGTGAGGCACAATTTCTTCCTTAACTGGCCCAAAGTAGTTTGTTGTTACTGTTTTGGGAGTGGGCATGAGCTGGGTTAATAATTACCTTACTGTTTTCATCAGCTGCTAGGTGAAGGCCTCATCAGAGCGGCCCTCGTTCGCCCCTCACCCTGTGACCCTTCTGTCTATGCATTCAGCCTCAGCTAAGGTATTAGGCTCTGGAGCTGCAGTCAGAAGCTGATCTTGAAAGTGTTTTTCTTCTCAATACTATGCACTCTTAATACTCAAATTTAGTGTGGATTCACCTGCAAAAAAAAAAAAAGATTTAAAACATTAAAAAGGTTAGCCACCTTGAACTGAGTAAAATATTCTATTGAGCACCAGTGTTTTCAAGTTCTTACAACAGATACAGAGAGAGAAAAGCATGAGATCTCTGTAGAATATTTTGCTGTTAATTTTTAATTCTAGCTTATGTGATTTTATAAATACTCAAAAGAATTTTAAAATTGAAAACCTTGGGAGCTCTCAGTGTGCCAGGGGCTTGAATAGTAAGAAGCCCTAAAAACGGTTTCCTTCGTGTGTCATTTCTCTGCTATTCATTCATTAGGTATTTAGTGGTGATCAGGATTAGATGTGGTCTGTGCCCTCAGAATGCACATGGGTTTGGGAGCAACTTCAAGCCCATGATTACAAGCAAAAGTGTGCCAAGAGCATAGAATGCCATGGCAGCAGAAATCAGGGGGAGCTAACTTAACCCCGAGGCCTTCGGCAGAAGCTCCCTTGCTGGAGGTCTCAGTGAGCCAGAGATCTGGAATAGGAGTTCACCAGGCAGAAGGAGGGGGTGGAGAGAGAGAGAGAGAGAGTGTGTTTGTGTGTGTGTGTGTGTGGAGGGCTGTGTGGTGTGATGTTTCAGGGTCAGAACGTTCAGATGGAGGAAATAGCATATTTGGAGGCTAGAAAACACCTTTCACAGCTGTGAAAGAAGTTCACTAGGACAAAGGGGACTGTCGGAAAAGATGGTGATACCGTACCCACGGGCCAGAACAAAGGGAGCCTTATTCGGTAAGGTGTGTTCCGCGGCGTGGACTTCCCCTCAGGTCACTGAGCAGCCAGTGTAGGTTTCAGGTTAGGAAATGACGTCAGCCTGACTGCAGTGTGGAGACCTGGTGGGAGAGGGGCCCAGGCGAGGAATGTGCGGCGGGCCAGGTGCAGCTTGCTGTCCCCACCGGGCCCGGTGAGAGAGGCAGCGGGGCTGGAGGGAGGAGAGCGGTTTCCGGTGCTCAGGTGGTCAGCTGGAAGCGGTGCTGCCTGTGCAGTCAGGGCTCAGCGTGAGTGTGTCAGGGAGTGGACCACAAATCCGAGTCTGTGTCAGGTGGCGCCAGAGGAAGAGCAGGTGAGGAAGCCTGCCCGGAGGCTGCGTTTGCAGACGCAGAGTTTGAGTGACCTTGGACTCACCCAAGGGGAGCTGCCCGTTAGGAGGTTTGGATCTCGGGAAGGTATCCTAGACTGGAATCGTTAAAAAGGGGGGCATTATTTGAAACAAGCACCCAGTTGTGGAGGCGTGAGAGGGTGTAGCCTGGGGTGCAGACTGGGGCTCTGACAACATGAGGAGCTTCAGCCCTTCAGCGTGGACTGCGGAGCTTCAAGGAGAGCCCAGCAGGGCCCGGCAGTGTGGAGCCCTGAACAACTTGTTTTGAGAGAGACAGTTACCAGTGATTTTTAAGGACAATAATGTTTAATTTGTTATAGTAGAAGTTCTGTGCACTTGAGCAAGCAGAATTCATTATAGTTGTGCTTAATCATTGTCTTTGTTCATGGATCTAACTCTTGGTGATCAGCTTTTATGGTGTATTCCTCCCAGATTCATCCTAAATTACTTCCTGAGTCTTCAGGCCAGGATGGTCAAGGTCCCTCCACTTCTGCAAATCATGGGACCGGAGACCAGAGAGCAGCTCCCGAGGAGTCAAGTCTGGTCTCTGCTGCTGACAGCCCAGTGGAGTCACCCTCCAGCGAACAGAAAGGCCCCCAGCTGCCAGAGCATGAGGGCTCTGGCCAGGCAGCTGGGCCAGAACCAGGCCCGGCGGCTGATCAGAAGTTACCTGCTGCTCCAGAGCGTGCCACCCGTTCAAGCCAGTCCCCAAAGAAGCCATTCAATAGCATTATTGAGCACCTGTCAGTGGTGTTCCCGTGTTACAGCAGGTACGAATCTAAAGCGTCGGGCAGCGCTGGTAAATGCTTTGTTGAACTCATGTTTCCTGATCAGATAACAGTTCGGCCAATTAGGAGCTGAAGTGGAAAGGAAAGGACTGTGCAATTATTTTACTCGGAAGGACAAACACTGCATTTGTCTTCCTTTTGTAAACATTAAAGTGAGCATTTTCAAACAGATTAATCCACACTCATCAGAACCCATGGCAATTGGCTAAGATTTGGATGAACTCAGTAACATGCTCCAGTACTAATTATGGAATCAATAAATGAACTTCAAAACATTAGTTTTGTATCATTTGAGGGGGAAAAAAATCTCACATATATCAAAGAAGGCAGCAGCAACTTACACTTTGTTGAACAGCCCCTCTGATATGTTAGAGGTGTGAGTTGAAGAGACTGGATACAATTTGCCGGCGAGTAAGGTGTGTGAGCATGTTGTAGAGGGAGAGGTAGGGAGAGCTGATTTACAATGTGTGTTAGTATCTGCTGTAAACAAAGTGAATCAGTTATACACACACATATACCCACTCTTGTAGATTCTTTTCCATGTAGGTCATTTCAGAGTACTGAGTAGAGCTCCCTGTGCTGTTAGTAGGTCCTTATTAGTTACCTGCTCTCTATGTAGTAGTGTGTGTATGTCAGTCCTAATCTCCCAATTTATCCGTCCCCCCTTCTCCCCCAGGTAACCATAAGATTTTAACATCTGTGACTCTCTTTCTGTTTTCTAAGTTCATTTGTACCATTTTTTTTTAGTTTCTACACGTAAGTAGTGTCATACGATGTTTGTCTTTCTCTGACTGACTGACTTCACTCAGTAGGACAGCCTCGAGGTCCATCCGCGTTGCTGCAGGTGCGGAGAGCTGCTTTTGACGAAGTCAGCCAGAGTCACCAGTTGGGCACTTCAGTAGTGCTCCTGCATCGACCTCTGACCTCACTCTCCAGATGGGTTCCAGGGGGCAGAGGGAAGGTGAAGTGGAGGGAATGTCTCAGGGATACAGCGCAGAAGAGAGGAATCCATATCCAGGAATGATCCTCCGAACCTCCCGCGTTACTCCTGTCTTTGACACAATATTAGTCATAGTCTGTGGGATGAACTTCTGAAACACAGTGGTTAATTATGATTGGCCAGGATTAATGTTTTGCATTTGTCAGTGGAGCCCTGGCCACGTGGAAGTAAGTGTATCTTCTCTGCACATGGACATATTTAGCCTAAGTTTGAGAAGCATTGTAAGGTCTCTCAATTGCAATTACCATGCAAGTTAGTAAAAATAGTCAAGTTGTAATTACCAGAAGTACCTTACAAATAAAATTGTTTGCAGTCCTGTCTAAACTTGGCAAAATAAACATGTTTCTTAGGTTTTCTGCAAGTTAAAGCATATGAGGTATTAGTGCTGTAGATACCAAGTTCCTGTTGATTAATGATATAATCACATCTACTGCTACCTATGAAAAATGCAAGAAAACTTTGAAAACTTTGCCGGTTACATTTTTAGAGGGAGGAAGTAAAAAAATAGTTTGTTCTTAGAGATTTTATTGATTTCAAGTCAGATTCAGTGGTATCTGATCATTCAGTGATTTTGTTTAAAGCTACAGTATGTCCAGGCTCTTAAGAAGTCACGTTTCTAAGTGGGGGAGGAGATCTGAAATGGATTTGTCAGGTACACTATTACTTTGAAAATCTATTAAAACAAATATTTTAGGAATAATGTTGAAATTTTCACAATGCTTTTTTTTTGGAAGAGTGATTTTGCTGCTTTTACATACTGTTGTTTACCAATGAATTGTGTATTTGATTTCGTTTCTTTTCAGCTGCTGGTTGATACTGGACATAATATTTTTTCGCAGTAGAAAACTTTGACTTTGTCTTGACTTCCCCACTTTCCCTTTCAGCACGGAGCTTGCTGCTTTTATTAAAAAAGTTAGAAACAAAAACAAGACCTCTCTGTCTGGATTGAGTATTGACGAGATGGTCCAAAGAGTGACAGAACACATCCTTGATGAAGAGAAAAAGAAAAAGGTCAGTATTTCATTTAAATTCAGTATGTACTCCACTTTCTTCCTATTTATTTATAAAATATGAGAATTGTGAGGAAAAATGCTTCCAACGAAAGATGGGGAGCAATGTGGTAGACAGTGTTCACGTTTTTGGGTAACTGAACTTGCTTGCCTACTATACTTTCTGGCTGCAGCCAAATCCAGGAAAGGACCGGAGGCCGTCTGCGCCCAGCTCTGCTGTTCCTGCGCCCAGGGCCACCCAGGGCCCGCCCTCCTTGCCTGTCGGAGCATCACCCGAAACCAGGGGGCCGCAGACAGAGGACGTCCCTGTGAGTGCTTTGTGTTCAACCGTGGAGTTACCTCTGTTCTGATGAAGAACGGGAAGAAAGCAGCTGTTAGTCCATGATGCAGCCTCATGTTTTTCATTTCTCGATGGACTTTCTTTGAGCTTCCGTTAGGAGCCACGTTTAGGTGACATGAGTGTTTGGTTAGAGGAGCCAGTGACTAGTGAGGTTCTCCCCACCGTCGTGGGGACTTCAGAGCCCCTGTATGTGGGGACGAGGCGCTGTGGCCACACCATGGACACAGGGCCTGTAGACGGTCAGATACATTCCTCACATCAAGTGGGAATAGTTGGCAGAATTGATTTTTGGCTGGTTTTCTTTTATGCGACCATAGGCTTTGGAATCACACGAACTTGGTTGCATCACTGATAACACTGTGAGCTTGGATCATATCTGCTTGTTGGGGTTGTTGTCTGGAAGAAGTGCTGTGGTGGGGTTAGCAGGGTCACGCGCTGTTGTTGGAACAGACCGGCTGCTTCCCTCCCCTTCCCCTCAAGTGCCTGGGGGTGGGGGGACATGCTGAAATGGGCTGAAGTTGCCTTTATTTAATATACTGATTTAAATTGCTTATTGTCCTTTTAGACAATGAGAATGTCACAGTTACATAGAACTTTCTATAAAATACCATTATATCTATGATCTCAGTTGATAAGGTATTATAACTGTCTTTATGAATGAGGAAACCAAGGCACCGATGACTCATGCTTCTGGCCAGCGTTCCTTCCTTTGATTTGCTTGTGCAGCGTGTAATTCCTGTCCTCACCCACATGGACCTCGAATGCTGGGGACCATGCAGTAGGCACTGAGCATGTGGTTGATAGGGAGGCGGTCACCTGGGTGGGTCCCAGCCGTGGGCTCCACGTGGAATTCTGGCGTAGATCACGTCTTCCCCTTCTGTCCAACTTTGGGTGAAAGTAAAATGAGAAGAGCTGCAGGCAGAGCGGAGTCGGCAGTGCAGGACCGCACAGAGAGTGCTGGTTTGCTGACTCGAGCTAGGCTGTGCCTCCTGTGAACTTGTTTTTGTCCCTCCCATACATTTTCACTTTCCACCAGCCTTCGGAGATTTTCCTCGTCACATACACTCGGGTGCCAGAGGGTACCCACCCCATTGAGAAAGCTGGTATTGTGCAGAGCATTCCTGCCAAGCCTGGCTGGGGTCCCCTCCCTCTCAGGGGTGTTCCAGCTGGTCATGCGCTCTGTGGTCCAAAACCAGACCAGCTTCTCAGCATTCTCACTGATTGGTGTGTGAGTGTGTGTGTGTGTGCACTTGCACACTTATTGGCCACCCCAAGATAGACCATAATCCCCTTTCGAGGTGAGATGACTTTCTGGTTCATGGTAATAAAGACATGAAAGCTGACTTATAAGAAAATATGTATTGAAACCAGGACTTAATTTGCTAATTATAGGGTTGTTGTTTTTTTTTTAAAGTAACAATGTTTTGTATTTTTAACCACAAAAGTAATGTAGTTCTTAATAGAAGGTCCAAATGAAAAGAACATATAAAGAACCCCAAAACCCACCCTCTAAGGGTAACCAGTACTATATTGGTATGCATTTTTTCTAAACTCTCTTGTATCTTTGTGTATATGTGAATTTAGTCAAAATTGTCTACATACATTTGTGTTCTTTTTACTTTTTCACTTAGAGAAATACATTGTGCTGACTTTGTCATGTTGGGAAGTAATAACTGGTTTTCTAAAGTTTGTGCTGTGCTGTGCTTAGTCACTCAGTCATGTCCGCCTCTCTGCGACCCCATGGTCTGCAGCTCCCCAGGCTCCTCTGTCCATAGCGGAGTCTCCAGGCAAGAGTACTGGAGTGGGTTGCCATGCCCTTCTCCAGGGGATCTTCCCGACCCAGGGATTGAACACAGGCCGCCTGCTTTGCAGGCGGATTCTTTACCTATCGAGCCACCTTGCAGAGGCCTTGACCTGCCATTTCCCCCAGGGCTGTTGGCCTCCAATTCTCCTAGACCCTTCCCTGGGGGCCACAGAGGGGAGGGGAGGGAAAGGGAGGGGAGGAGAGGGAAGCGAGATCGCCTCTGTCCCATCGCTGCCCGCTGCTGGCTGCAGTGCCCTGAGAGGGACAGAAAACCCGGTTCAGCAGTTCAGGCATTCACAGCCTTCAGGCGCTGCCCCGACCCTGCTCCCTGACCACCATCCACTGCCGGGGCTGCGTTCACTCACTTTCTGACAGTTCCTGGAGATTCCCTTTGGGGCCAGGTTCCTCGCTGGCTGCTAAGAACACACAGAAGCAAAGCCATTTCCTGCCTTCAGGGTGCTCGGAGTTAAGACGGGGGAGTGAGAGTCCAGGAGAAGGCTGCAGCGTGGGGCGGGTGCTGGGGGCTGCAGGGAGGCCGTGGTGCCCGGAGTCCTGGGGTGGCACCGGCTCCACTTCCACAGGTGAATGCTGTCTGTGTCCCCGGACTGTGAGTGGCAGGGCTGGGAGCACTCCCACTCACCTGCGTCCCCGCGCCCAGGGGACATCCCTGACAGGGATGTTGCTGAATGAGCCATCAGTTTGTTCTGATTTGATTTATGCAAGTAATCCACATTCATAGAAACTTTAGAAAAAATAGAAAAAGTTAAACCTCTCAACCCAAAGTAGCCAGTCACCATCATTAACATTTTATATCTTTCCAGATTCTTTTCTAGGCATCTCTATATACAGACATTCTCTCTCTGTTTAAAAACTTAAATCATATAATCATATATGGTAGCCTACTTTTATTCAGAGATCTTTTGGGACCAGCTTTCTGTACCAAGGATTATGGAATTCCGTCAGGGTTTTAATCATCCCCACGATAATCCATAGTGTAGAGGTGTCATAATTTGTTACTGTCTCCAGCTGTTAGATAATTAGATGAATAGTTAATTTGTAATATGCAGCTAGTACCATACTTTAGGTATGGGATGGGATAAATAGGTATTTGTAGTATTTTAACTGCACATGAGTTAACTGTATAAATCATGGTTTTTATCTGAGAAAATGAAAACTTTTTTTCCTAAGTTGTTTCCTTAGTCTGCTTAAATATAATTGAGAATAATTTGCACCCTGTGCTGCAAATGTTTTGGAAAGCCAATTGTAGGAAGAGTTCCTTATTACTGGGATACATTTGTTTCCACAGGTGTCCTGTGCAAATTCCTGTGAAATCTGCCGAGAAGTATTCAAGTCCAAAAACGTGCGTGAGCTGCTGTGTGGGCACAGGTTTCACAAGGGGGTAAGAGTTCTCTGTGGCTGTTTCCATGTCACGCATTCTGACTGTGGAATATTTAGAAAAGAGAAGGGGATTTTTTCCCCTAGGCGCCAGTCCTTGTGTTTTCCAGGCAAATTCTAGACGTGCTCGTGTCCGTGGTTGCCGTCTCCCTCCCAGAGACTGTGCTGTGGGGGAGGCGAGTGGACTCCGGGCCTCTGGTGCGCTCTGCCCGGTCCTCGCCGTGTCGGGCGGAGAAGAGCACTTGGCTCTATCAACTGCTGAAATTCAAAGAGTATGATTTCCTTAAAAGCTCTTACACGCATTGTCAAACCGATAGACGGTGAAATGGCTTGTCAGTTTAGAGCAGTATGTGAAGTAAGTTTAACATTTTAGAGAAGAGAAAGGAAACCTGCCTGGCTCCATTGTGCCTGGGCGGTTCTGGCTTGTGCCCTTCCTAGATGGGTGTTAGCTGTTCTGAGGTTTTGGGTCCTGCGAGCACTCGTCCTGCACCCTCGCTGCTGGATTAGAGCCTGTCCCATGTCTGCTCTGTGAGTGTATGAATCCCTGAGAGAAGGGGCACACACTCTGTGTGTGCACGTGAGTGTGCATGCGTGCACTCAGTCATGTCTGACTCCTTGTGACCTTGTGGGCTGTAGCCCACCAGGCTTCTCTGTCCATGGAATTCTCCAGGCCAGAATACTGGAGGGGGTTGCTACGCCCTCGTCCAGGGGATCTTCTCAACCCAGGGATCACACCCATGTCTCTTGCGTCTCCTGCTCTGGTGGGTGGATTTTTCACCACTCATGCCACCAGAGTGCAGACTGATTGCAGTCTCTCATGTGACCTGTCTGCTTCCTGGGCGGGGGTGTCCTGCCTGGGCTCTGAACTTACCTACACACTCAGATCTGTAGCAGCAGCAGGCCAGCCAGGAGCAGCTTGGGAGCACACTGTGTAGACAGGCTCCAGTAAAGCTGTGTCTGTGTGCGCAGACTGGTGGGGAGGGACAAGGAACAAGACCAGGCAGATGAGGGGACTCCAAGGGCCCGGAAAATGCCAGCCTCCAGCGGGGAGGGCAGCTGAAGCACAGACTGGACTGGAGCGGCGGGGGAAGGGGAGGTGCAGGCAGGCCCCGAGGCTTCACGGTCATATTCTGAGGTGCGATTCTTTGTTCCTGGGGCTTGGTCCAGACCCCTACCCTGAGCAGGCTCTGGTGTCCCTGGGTGTTGAGTGACTGAAGGTCCCCCTGGACATCACGAGTGATAGCTTACGGTGAACAGGGTCAGATTCATGGCCTCCGGAGGAGAGAATTTTGCTTCCAGGCCAGAGATGAGGCTTGATCACTCAGAGCTTTTGTGTAGCAGAGTTTTATTACAGTGAAAAGGGACATAGAAAACTTCTGACATTGACCTCAGAAAGGGGCAAAGTGCCCCACTCATCAGTCTTAGCAAGGCCTTATATACTTTTTCAGTTGGTTACTAACAATAGAAAGGTCTTACCTGACCCACTCCCACAACATACCTCTTAAGATAACAAGTTTAGTCAGAAGGTTCTTGTTAAGAAAGAGAAACATGTCTTCAAACAAGATGCAGTGTTGTTACATAATCATTAGCTTAAGGAAAAACAAAGGGCTTCCCTGATAGCTCAGTTGGTAAAGAATCCGCCTGCAATGCAGGAGACTGCAGTTTGATTCCTGGGTCAGGAAGATCCACTGGAGAAGGGATAGGCTACCCACTCCAGTATTCCTGGGCTTCCTTGGTGGCTCAGCTGGTAAAGAATCCGCCTGCAGTGCAGGAGACCTGGGTCCGATCCCTGGATTGGGAAGATCCCCTGGAGACGGGAAAGGCTATCCACTCCAGTATTCTGGCCTGGAGAATTCCATGGACTGTATAGACCATGGGGTCGCAAAGAGTCAGACACAACAGCAACTTTCACTTTTAAGGAAAAACATACCCTGAGCAGGATGACTTGTTTTGTTGTGTAATCATTAGCTCTGGGCTTTACAAAACCTCTTATAAGATGAAGGAATGTAAACAAACAACACTCTCCCTCTCTCCTCGAGGGCCCAGACTCCTTAACCAGCCCAAGAATTCAGTCTGTCACAGTAAAGTCGGCTGTGTCTGCCGAGGCGAGTGGCGCAGGAGAGCTGAGGTCCCCAAGCTCCTAAAGGGCCAGCTGATTGTCTTCTCTCATTTCAGTGCTTTAAGCAGTGGCTGAAGGGCCAGAGCACCTGCCCAGCCTGCCTGGATCATGACCCCCTGTCAGAAGAGTAGCTGCCCTGCTGGAGGAGGCCCGCCTGCTGTTACAGTTCACGCTGGAGATACGCTGCTTGCTGAGTTGGAGGACTAACAATGTTCTCCCTTTGGTATCAAAAGCAGACACCTGAAGATACTTGGCACTGTGTGTCGCAGTGCTAATAAGTGGATCTCTTTAATACAGCTGAGAGTAAGTAATTTCCCAGCTCTGACTAGACATAGAGTAATCGCCAAGTGGTGGCTGATAAAATCACGTGTAACCGCTTCCTTCTGTGGTCGGGGCTGCTCCAGAGGCGTGCTCTGAGATGGAAGGAAAAGACAGTGAGTGCCTCAAAGCAGGACTCAATTATCAGCATTCTTGGCCTGCTAAAGTGCCCACAAGAAAACGTTTTTGAGATTGGTATTGCCGAACTTAGGCCTACATTTTTCCTCAAAGATTTTGCGTTTTAAAAAATGAGCTTAAGCAGACCACATTTTAATAGGTTGTGATGTTAATATTGGCTGATTTCAGACCAGAAGATTCAAGTCTCCTATTCCTGTGATTTTTCATTTCATTATTTTTCTCCCTAGTGATTTGTAAGTGCTTGTTTTCCATCTCCCAAAGACATAATGATCTTTGAAAATCAGTTACAAAACCCTTACTAGCATCACCCAAGACTTCTTAACCCCTGAAGTCTAGGCTCCCTCGTCATCATCCCACCCCCGGGTCTGGAGCAGACTCTTTTTGAATACCTTACTGTTCTCGTTAGTGACCTTTGTCCCCCTCTCTGAGTTAGACAACAAGCGTTTGGGTATCTCTGTCTAGCACACAGCGGCAGCTGAGGGAAACTGTCACCATAATTCCCTTTCTTTACCCCACCACCAAAAAGAGATACTTGTATAATTAGACAATCCTGAGGTGTTGCTGTTACAGTCGTTCCGTGTTTGACATTTGTGTAGAGTAATGCATGCACTCGTGTACTGTAGCCTGAGAACAAAACCGCAGCTGCATTAGACAAACTGCTTATCTTCAGTGACTTATAGACAGTAGTAGACATAGAACCATGAATTCTGGGCACATTCCGTCTCTCTCAAACCGGAAGGATCAAAAAGTGTTTTCCCACGTGTTCTCTGTTTCGCTCAGAAGCTCAGAGTCCCAGGTTCACGCGCGGACGCAGTCGCTTCTGTCTCGGTATTGACGTCTTAGTGACTTAGTCCATAGACGCTCATTCCACATTTTGAAGCAGGTCCCTAAAACGTTGTATGCACGTTCAGAATAACTGAGGACTTGCCGATACGAAGGTACACAGGGACCCGTGTGTGTCAGCAGGCGCAGTGGGAAAGGAGAACAGCTGGAGAGGGAGAGGATGTGTTCGTGCATAACCTCAAACTGTTACTTGTGAACATGCCTTACACGTGTCCTGTGTCGAAATAAAGAGTGTTCTAAAATAGCCGTGTTATTCTTTGTCTAATTTAAAGCATTCTACTTGAAAATTCAAGACATATATTATGCTACCAATTTAAAAGGTGATTCGTTTGGACAGAAGAGCCACTGTACATCTGAGGAGTCTAACCAAGAGTTCCAAGGATGTTTTCAAAACTGGATCAAAGCATCCTTTTGCTTAATTAAGTAGAGGTTGCTAAACTCAAGTTCACAAGATTGGAAATCTGAATGGAAAGACTAGACAGAGATGATAGAGTTTACTGTTCTAGGCTAGGATGAGCGATTTTTCAGGTGAATATGTATGAGAGTGTCAGAGTTAACCAGATTGAATTTCTCACTGTTGATCTTTGTGAGGCACTTGCAGAGGGTTAGCAGACTTCTGGTTCACACCAAAATGACCTTGATATGTGGTCCTGTCCCAGACCCTGTGGCGTGGACTGGATATACCCATGGATGATTTAGGTTGGACCAGATTTTAGGGACCTTTTGGTCCTTGTGGATACAGGGCTACTGAGGCTGGTGAGAAAGGGCCCCCTGATAGAGGACCTTCTGGTCTGCCCAGCACTAAGAGACGATCCAGGAAAGCCAGTGTTACCAGTCTCTGTCTTCAGTCTGATAGCGTTGAATTCAGAATAGTGTATAACTTTAAGCAGAGACGATTCCTAAGAGTTTGGATTGTTTTCCCTGCTGAAAAGTTTATGCTATACATAAGGCACAGTATCCTGATACGGCAGTGAAGGAAGGACACGGACTGCATGAAACTCGTCTTCCAGTTACAGACAGTAAACAAATTCAGAATGTAACTTGGTGCCAAGGAGGACTTTAAAGAAGTATCAAGGAAGGTATACGGATGAAGAATAAAAACCCTATAAAGTGGTTAGCACAGTGCCTAGCACATGAACCCATGACAAAGGGAATCTAGTAACTACTACTATGGTCAGGGTCTGGAAGTTGGACAAGGAGAAAGCTTGGTGGTCTTGTGTAAGAAAAGTTTCATTAGATTTTGTTGTTCAATTGCTAAGTCTTGTCTGTCTCTGCAACCCCATGGACTGCATGCAGCACAGCAGGCTTCACAGTCCCTCACTGTCTCCCGGAGTTTACTCAGACTCATGTTCATTGAGTCAGTGATGCCATCCAACCATCTCCTCTGTTGTCCTCTTCTCATCCTGCCCTCAATTTTTCCCAGCATCAGGGTCTTTTCCATTGAGTCAGCTCTTTGCATCAGGTGGTCAAAGTATTGGAGCTTGAGCATGTTCAGGGTTGCTTTTCATTAGATTAGGAAGCCTGGATTGTGGAATGTAGTCAGGTAGAAAAAAAGAGAAGAAATCCAATCACCTCAAAGTCATTTCAAAAAATTACAGCTTTGTTCCTGAAATCTCCCCAAGTTGACTTTGGCTACATCACGATTCCATAGTGAAGGACGATCTCATCTGTGGCTGTCCCATTACCTGGAGGAGCAGTTTTGAGGTAGCTTTTCTGTTCAGTTTTGGTTTAGGACCAGAGCTCTGACTGGCTTGGCAGGGGTCTTGTGTTGGCATGGTAGAGGCCTGGGCAGGTTCATCCCACTGGAGGATGCTTGTGACCCCAGCTCCTCTGTGTGCGGGGAGGACTGTTCCTGTCATCAACCCCAGTTTATATTGTCTCTTCTGGTTGGATGGCATCACCGACTATGGACATGAGTTTGAGTAAACTCCAGGAGTTGGTGATGAACAGGGAAACCTGGCGTGCTGCAGTCCATGGGGTTGCAAAGAGACACAACTGAGTGAACTGATTTATCCTTTAAAGGAAAAAGAACAATAAAATAGTCAAAATCTAAAAATTAAACGACACTAGTAAACTACAAAATCCTAATGGGACAACCATCAATAATCAGAAAAAAAGCTGTTGGCCACATTAAGAATACTAACTTTGGGTATGCATATGGGAGAAAGTCACCCTTGACCTCACACCATACACAGACATCAGTTCCCAATGGATAGGTTCCAGCGGACTAAGTATGAAAACAGAAATAGTTTTTCTACAGAAAACAAATCTTCTTGTCCTTAGCAAAGATTTGTTAGGACATAAGTGCTTGCCATGAAGATAAAAATATGATAAATTGGGTATCGTTATAATTAATGATTGTTTAACAAGTCAAGCTATGAAGTTAAGGAAGCTTGTAATACTTCCAACAAAGGTTCCAGAATGTATAAAAAATGTGTCATTAAAGAAAAATACGATATACTTAGAAATGAGCAAAAGATTTGAATAGGCTCTTCACAACTATCAAGCGGTTAGTAGGCATTTCGATGGCCAGATGTGTTCAGTTTCCATCATCAAATACAAATTAAAACCAGTAACATCCTGCAGATACCCACCAGGATGGCTGAAAGTAAAAAAGACAACTAATCCTTAGTGCCCGAGGACACAGTCCCCAGGCGCGCACTCAACAGAAATGCCTGCCGCGGCGCAGGTGTTTCATATGGGCTTCATGCACAATAGCCTCAAACTAGAAACCACCCAAGCGTCCCTCAACATAAAATGCACAGGTCATAGCCTCTTCACACGATGGAATAATTGTCCGCAATGAGATGAAGGGACTGCTGCTGCACTCAACTACACAGAGGAGTCTCACAGAACTGAGCCAAAGTAGCCCAACAAAATGGAGCTCCGCTTAACGTGACCAGAGAACCGGAAGCTGGTGGCCGAGGGCCGTTAGCTGTGAGGTGCTGCTGCTGACGGAAAGGCTGGAAGGGCACTCTCATCTTCAACTCAGCTGTGCTTATGTGGATTCATGGAGCTATACATTAAAAATGTGCACTTTTCCTGTCGTCATTTTCAATAAAACAAAACCTTTAAAAACACAAGAACAAGACACTACACCTGGCCACTGGAGGCAGTGATCATTGTGGGCCCTGCGGTGCCCCTGGGGAGGCTGGTCTCCCCCTTCCCACACACAGCGGCCCCTCACAGCTGTGAGGCTCCATTCCTGCTGAGGCCTGGAGTGACCTGACGGCCCCACTGTGGAGCAGGTGCCCCCTCCTGGGGTTGCTGGCTCCTGCAGCCTGCCAGGGGGCCTTCGGGACGTTGCTCTGGAGGGTAGGGAGGAAGGCGAGCCTGATGCCAACTGGTTAATGCTGCTGAGTCAAGAGGAAGAAAGCCAGACCACGCCTTACCAGGAAGGTAGTGCCACCCTTCTTGGCGTTGCCTGCCACCAGCAGGGAGGACCATCCTCCTCGGCATGGGTGAGGTCTGCTCCAACTGGCCCCAGTAACAGGAGCCAGGTGTTCGCTTTTCAGCACTTCTGTGAGCTGGCTGTTAAACACAACTCCCGTTAAGAGTTGAATTACTTAAGCTTACAATGAAATTATATATTAAAAAAGGCAATTACTTCCTAATTACTGCAGTTTATTATTCATGCTTTGCCAGTTACTGATGTATCCAGTGTCTATAGGGTGAAAATACTGGGTAAGAGATTCTATGTGTCTCTTCCCACCTCTGTCCTGTGGTGTCACATAGATACCTTAGGATTTACATAGGTGTCACATAGGTGGCTTGAGATTGGCTATTGGTAGGAGTATTTACACCACAGAAATTGGCAGATGCTACATATAACTCCTCCCCCCTCAGCCCAAAGCATCTGTGAAGGAGTCATCTTGTGTAGGAGAAGCAGCCTGTCTAGTGCACGTTCCTCATCTCACAGTTCCCTTGGTGATCAGGGGACTTCAACACGTAGCCCTTCTGAGCTGCTTCAGGCTGAAAGAGCTGCTCCCCTCTGCTCTGTGCCCCAGGGGTCCTCACTCTCAGTGCTGTGGCTGTGTGCTGCCCCTGCCCCCCCAGACCCCATCGCGGTGGGCTCCCCTTTCACTGTCATCCTGGAGGGAAGACACAGGGCACTGTAGTGCCCCAGGCCTGCAGGGGCAGAGGCCCCGAATCCAGCCCCGAGTCCGCCTCCCCCACAGCAGCTTTGCTCCCCCTTCTCCTGGCCCTGCCACAGCTCCTCTGCCAAACCAACAAGACCCCTTCTCGCTCTGGTGGGGCCCTGCCTTGGGAGCGTGCAGTTCAGTTCAGTTCAGTCGCTCAGTCGTGTCCGACTCTTTGCAACCCCATGAATTGCAGCACGCCAGGCCTCTCTGTCCATCACCAACTCCCGGAGTCCACCCAAACCCATGTTCATCGAGTTGGTGATGCCATCCAACCATCTCATCCTCTGTCGTCCCCTTTTCCTCCCGCCCCCAATCCTACCCAGCATTAGGGTCTTTCTTTTCCAATGAGTCAACCCTTGGCATGAGGTGGCCAAAGTACTGGAGTTTCAGCTTCAACATCAGACCTTCCAGTGAACACTCAGGATTGATCTCCCTTAGGATGGATTGATTGGATCTCCTTGCGGTCCAAGGGACTCTCAAGAGTCTTCTCCAACACCACAGTTCAAAAGCATCAATTCTTCTGCGCTCAGCTTTCTTTACCATCCAACTCTCACATCCATACATGACCACTGGAAAAACCATAGCCTTGACTAGACGGACTTTTGTTGGCAAAGTAATGTCTCTGCTTTTAAATATGCTATCTAGGTTGGCCATAACCTTCCTTCCAAGGAGTAAGCGTCTTTTAATTTCATGGCTGCAGTCCCCATCAGCAGTGATTCTGGAGCCCAAAACAATAAAGTCTGACACTGTTTCCACTGTTTCCCCATCTATTTCCCATGAAGTGATGGGACCAGATGCCATGATCTTAGTTTTCTGAACATTGAGCTTTAAGCCAACTTTTTCACTCTCCTCTTTCACCTTCATCAAGAGGTTCTTTAGTTCTTCTTCACTTTCTGCCATAAGGGTGGTGTCATCCGCATATCTGAGGTTATTGATATTTCTCCCGGCAATCTTGATTCCAGCTTGTGTTTCTTCCAGCCCAGCGTTTCTCATGATGTACTCTGCATAGAAGTTAAATAAGCAGGGTGACAATATACAGCCTTGACGGACTCCTTTTCCTATTTGGAACCAGTCTGTTGTTTCATGTCCAGTTCTAACTGTTACTTCCTGACCTGCATACAGGTTTCTCAAGAGACAGGTCAGATGGCCTGGTATTCCCATCTCTTTCAGAATTTTCCACAGTTTATTGTGATCCACAGAGTCAAAGGCTTTGGCATAGTCAATAAAGCAGAAATAGATGTTGTTCTGGAACTCTCTTGCTTTTTTGATGATCCAGCGGATATTGGCAATTTGATCTCTGGTTCCTCTGCCTTTTCTAAAACCAGCTTGAACATCTGGAAGTTCACGGTTCACGTATTGCTGAAGCCTGGCTTGGAGAATTTTGAGCATTACTTTACTAGCATGTGAGATGAGTGCAATTGTGTGGTAGTTTGAGCATTCTTTGGCATTGCCTTTCTTTGGGATTGGAACGAAAACTGACCTTTTCCAGTCCTGTGGCCACTGCTGAGTTTTCCAAATTTGCTAGCATATTGAGTGCAGCACTTTCACAGCATCACCTTTGAGGATTTGAAATAGCTCAACTGGAACTCCATCACCTCCACTAGCTTTGTTCATAGTGATGCTTTCTAAGGCCCACTTGACTTCACATTCCAGGATGTCTGGCTCTAGGTGAGTGATCACACCATCGTGATTATCTGGGTCGTGAAGATCTTTTTTGTACAGTTCTTCTGTGTATTCTTGCCACCTCTTCTTAATATCTTCTGCTTCTGTTAGGTCCATACCATTTCTGTCCTTTATCGAGCCTGGGAGCGTGCAGGTGAATGCAAAAGCAGGTGTGCTTCGGGGGTAGCAAATGAGAAACAACCATGAGGACAACCCATGCCGGAGGCCACTGGCACATCCTCGGTCCCCTTGAAATTGGGCCAGCCCTCAGCCTGGCCACGAGAACCTTCACGGTTGAGCAGTTGGTATTGATTACCCGGGCCTCTGCGGCGAGACGTTTCAAAGAGAAAGTCCTCCTCTTCCTAACGTATTTTTGTATCAAACAGAGGTGTCATTGTTTTCGGCAAACACCTTGGGATTCGAGGGAATAAATAACATTCTATTTTCGAACTTCTCTCCCTCTGTTTTTCAGAAGTTAGGTGCAAAGGCATTCCACCTAATTCTTTGAGCCCTCTGGTTCAGCTTCTGTTTATTTGGTGTGCTAGAAAGGTCTAAATTTAGATCTCCCTCCTCCCCATTCCAAGAAACCTGCCACCAGCTCCAAGCTGTGCGTCCCGAAGTGCCACCCATCCCAGCGGGGTGAGCCAGCAGCCTCCGAGAAAAGGAAGCGCTTGAACAGATCCACACGGTGCTCGCAGATGCTGGCGGCTGCCCCAGCGCTTGCGGGACTCTGGCTTTTATCGAGGCCTCGCTGGTGGCCACATTGCTTCTGCTTCTGGTTTCAAAACTACCACAACCTCCGGATTGGCCAGGCCTTTGAAAGTCGAAGCCAAGCACTTGCTACTGCTGTTCCTTGTGGGAGACATGTCCGTCGAACTCTGCATCCTGTGCCTGGACAAGACGGCTGAGCCTGCATCTCCTTGTCCCCATTATTTAGTGGCACTAGTGGTAAAGAACCCGCCTGCCAATGCAGGAGACATAAGAGACGTGGGTTTGATCCCTACATCAGGAAGATCCCCTGGAGGAGGAAACAGCAACCCACTCCTGTATTCTTGTCAGGGAAGATCCCATGGACAGAGGAGCCCGGCAGCTACAGTCCGTGGGGGTCTCAGAGTCAGACACGACTGAAGTAACTTAGCACGCCTGGGGTACAGGGGCCTCGCACCCCTTCCCTTCTCCGGGGCACCTCTGTGCATCCCTGCTGGGCGCCCTGGGGGTGAGCCATGCCGCCCTGACGGTCACTGGTCAAATTCTGGCCTCTCGCACATGCGGGCTCTCGCCTAGGTGCTGGAGAGGCGAGACAGAGGCACCCAGAGGCCTGGCCGCCTCCTCTGCAGGGGAGCCCGCGTCAGCCATGCCAGGGACCTGCTGTGCCTCTGGGGGTCTGGAGGAAAGGCAGCCCAAAGGGGCTGAGGCAGGGTGTTCGGGAGGGGAGGGTCAGGTCCACATGCGGCCCTGAAGGAGGCGGTGGGGAACTGTAGGGGGGACAGGAGAAGGGCAGGGGTCCAGGCTGATGGAGGTCACGGGCCGAGCCCGCTGGGAGGGACCTGCTGCTGCTGTCTAAGGAGAGGGAGGGGTTCCCGGGGCAGAGACAGGGCACCCGGGGAGGGGGTGGTGCCGAGACCAGACCGTGGGGAGTGTTTTCAGCCTGCGGGTGACGCCCCTTGTTAAGTGTCAGTTGTACCTGTGGACTGAAGAGTCGCAGAGAACTTGCCCCAGGCCAGGCAGGGGGCACTTCTGATACAATTACAGCCGCACCCAGCAGCCTCCTCGAAGAACTTTGCTTCCACCCTTGACCCCCGGGGCCCACTCCCATCCCCTGAAGTCACTGGAAATTCTGGCCCCGGTCCAGACCCACAGACCTACACTCAGTAGGTCTGCCTTACGGGGCTCTGGGGCCCCACATCCAGGCGCACCTGCTCCCCCACTGCCGCCCTCCACCCCAGGTCATCAGCCTTGTTCTCACTTCACCTCCCGCACGGGGACCTGGGTCGCCCCCACCAGCCCCCTCCCAGAGCCCCCACCTCCGGCTGACACCCAGACCCCTCTTCTTCCCACCCCACCGTCCGCTTCCCTTCAGTGGTGTGGCTGACAAATTATCCTCTTGGAGCTTTAGCTTCCACGTTCCTACGAGGATTAAATGAGGGTGCTTGCACATAGTAGCTGCTCAATAAACACTTAAAAAAACACGCCCACTCAGTATCAGAGCCACCCCCGCAAACCAGCCATGGTCTCTGAATCGGGTGCCTCCAACCTTCCTCACCTCCCCCAGACACAGCCCTCAGTGTCTCCCAACATGCTTTTTATGAACGACCATTTCTCAAGTATAGTAGGATCTTCTGGCTGCTGCTCTGAGTGATCACGGATAGCGCAGCACTTGGTTTCTCCAAGCACCCTGCAAAGTAGTGCTAAGTCTTAACTCCCATTTTACAGATGAGGAAACAAATCCAAACAGTTTCCTCAACATCCCCAAGGTCACGCAGCTGGAAAATGTCAGAGTCAGGATCGGCCCCTGCCCTGCTGACTTACTGCTCCAGGCTTTATCTGCTGGCCACTCCTTCCCCTGCAGCCAGAAAAATTCAGGCCCCCAGGTGGCACCAGAAACTTCAACTACATATTCTGAAAGCACTCAGTACTTCACCACTAAGGAGAATGTTTGTTGTGGTTATTGTTTAGTCACTAAGTCGGGATTCTCTAGGCAAGAATACTGGAGTGGGTTGCCATTTCCTTCTCTAGGAGATCTTCCCGACCCAGGGACCGAACCTCTGTGTCTCCTGCATTGGCAGGCAGATTCATTACCACTGAGCCAAGAATAATGTTGCTGTTCAGTCTGTAAGTCGTGTCCGACTCTTTGTGACCCTGTGGACTGTAGGATGCCAGGCTTCCCTGTCCATCACCAACTCATGGAGTTTACTCAAACTCATCCACGAGTGGGTGATGCCATCCAACCATTTCATCCTCTGTTGTCCCCTTCTCCTCCCGCCTTCAATCTTTCCCAGCATCAGGGTCTTTTCCAGTGAGTCAGTATCTTCATATCAGGTAGCCAAAGTTTTGGAGCTTTAGCTAAAGCATCAGACCTTCCAATGAATATTCAGGGTTGATTTCTTGAATAATGTTAGCATGGGTTTTTCATTGATGCCCTTTATCCAGGTTGAGCAAGTTCTTATATATTCCTAATTTGCTGAGAGATTTTTTTTTTTTAAGCAGAAATTAATGTTGGAGTTCTCAGATGCCTTTTCTGTGTCAGGTTGATTTTGGTTTTCCTTTTTCAGTCTGCTAATATGGTAAATTACATTGATCGACTTTCAAATATTAAGGCAACCTTACTTTCCTGGGATAAAGCCCATTTTACATCCCTTTTCATATTCTTAAATTCGACTTTCTGTTTTAGAATTTTTGCATCTATGTCTATGAGGAATATTAGTCTGTTTTATCTTTTCTTCTGATGTCTTCCCTCTGGTTTTTGTAACAGGGTGATTTTTGGCCTCATATAATGATTTTAGAAGTATTTCTCCTTTTTGATTTTCTGAAGGAGTTTGTGTGGAATTGGTACTGTCTTTCAGAAATGTTTGGTAGAATTTATCGTCAAACACATCTGAACCTGGATTGTTGTTTTCATTTTGAATCACTTCAAAATACAATTTAATTTAATTTAATTTAATTTAATTTAATTTAATTTAATACAATTTAATTTAATTTCTCTTTGACCCACTGGGTTATTTTAAAAGTGTGTTTATTTAGTTTCCAAATATTTTGGTTTTTTTCATATATCTTTTTGTTATTTTCAATTTATTAATTTTTTTTATTTCCATGAGTCAGAAAGCATACTTTGTATGATTTGAATCCTTTTAAAATTATTCAGTTGGTTTATGGCCCACGACATGGGGCCAAAACTTGGCAAACATCCCACGCGCACTTACAAAAAACGTGCATTCTGCTGTTTGCTGTAGGTCAAGTGCCCTATAAATGTCAATCAGCCAGTGAAATTAGTCAATACATTGTTCAAGCCTCCTTGAACAATGATTTTCTGTCAGTTTGATGAACTTTCTGATTTTCTGTCAATTTGTTCTCCCAATTAGTGTGTGAGACTTCTGCATATAATTGTGGATTTCTCTCTTCTTGAAGTTCTAACAGATTTTACTTTGTGTGTTGTAAAGCTGTGTTATTAGATACCTAAGTATTTAGTATATAACCTCTTGATGAATTGTATACTCCTTATCATTATGACTGATAACTGACTGATACGATGGTGACTGCAGCCAAGAAATTAAAAGACGCTTGCTCCTTGGAAGAAAAGCTATGACTAACCTAGACAGCATATTAAAAAGCAGAGACATTACTTTACAGAAAAGATCCATATAGTCAAAGCTATGGTTTTTCCAGTAGTCATGTGTGGGTGTGAGAGTTGGACCATAAAGAAAGCTGAGTGCTAAAGAATTGATGCTTTTGAACTGTGGTGTTGGAGAAGACTCTTAAGAGTCCCTTGGACAGCAAGGAGATCAAGTCAGTCAATCCTAAAGGAAATCAGTCCTGAAAATTCATTGGAAGGACTGATACTGAAGCTGACGCTCCAATACTTTGGCCACCTGATACGAAGAACTGACTCACTGGAAAGGACCCTGATGCTGGGAAGGATTGAAGGCGGGAGGAGAAGGGGACGACAGGATGAGATGGTTGGATGGCATCCCAGAGTTTACTCAATGGACATGAGTTTGAGTAAACTCTGAGAGTTGGTGATGGACAGGAATGCCTGACGTGCTGCAGTCCGTGGGGTCTCAAAGAGGCAGACACGACTGAGTGACTGAACTGAACTGAACTATTATGAAGTGGCCAGTTTTTATTTCCAGTAATATTCTTTGGTCTGAAATCTTCTTTGATATTAGCATAGCTACGCCAGTTTTCTTTTGGTTAGGTTTGGAACAGTATATCTTTCCCCATTTCTTTACTTTTAACCTATTTGTCTTTATATTTATACCAGGTATTTTTTAAGCAGCATATAGTTAGGTATTACATTTCCAGCCAACCTGACAATTTATGCCTTTTAATTAGGGTGTCTGGACACTTACCTTTGATGTAATTGTGGGGTTTAAATCCAGCATCTTGCAATTTGTTTCCTATTTGTAGTATCTTTTCATTCCCATTTCTTCTTTTTGCCATATTTTTGAGTAATTATATATTAATTTTTTTTATTTTAGTGTTGATTTATGATTTATAATACACATTTTTAACTTCCTTCCAATGATATTGTGCCAGTTTTCTCATGAGAACCTTACAGCAGTATTCTTCCATTTCCCCTTCTGGCCTTGGTGTTATGGTTGCTGTATACTTTAAACCCTGTAAATTATAAACTCTGTAGTACATTCATATGCTCCACTGTCGAGAGTCTGTATTTCAGTGTCTTCCCTTAAACAGTGTGTAGTTTTATGCTGAAAGGCAGTTATTTTGCTGGTAGAACTTAACCTTCCACCCTGGTCAGTAGGCTTTGTGAGGGAAGGTTTAGATGGCCTTGCCTTAGGGCTGGAGGAGTCCCACTAAGAGGGCTGCCCTTTCTCGAGTGTCTGCTGAAGGACCGGGGTGCTAGGCCAGTTCTCTGCGCTCTGGCTGGTCAGAGCCCCAGCACTCTGTGAGTTCCCAAAATCCCCACGTCTCCCAGCTCCTCGGGAGCAGTTCTCTGTCAGGCCTTGCGGAGTCTTGTCCCGCACACACACAGCTTAACGTTTGGCTGAGGCTGAAGGGAGCTTGAGTGTCGACTTCTGGAGCCCCTTCTCCGTGCAGGCCCCGTGGTTCCAGCCACCTCAGAGGCCTGAACCCCAGTCTCTCTTGCTGGCCCCCAGCGAGAGCCAAGCTGCTGTCAGGCCGCTTCTCAACGCCCCAGGCTGGAAAGCCGTGGTGAGTCTACCCTCACCTCAAGTTTCACAGTCCTGAGACGGTTTCTATGCAAAGTCTGAGAGCAGCTGCTTCGTGTTTGTCCAGCTTTATATTCTTCTGTTGTGAGGGAATAAGTCCTTTGCCTGTTCTTCAATTTTGGTGAGATCCGAAAGTCCTGGAGGACACTGAAGAAACAGGATGTCTGCCGCTCCACTGGAAGTTGCTGGCATTTCTGGAACGCATGCGTCTCAGTCCCAACCCTCCCACCTCTGCGTGACATCTGTTGCAGTTACAAGTCTGTGTGGGCCGAGGTTTTGTGGAAGGAATGGATTGAGGAAGAGTTTCGTGACTCAGTGACATGTCAGAGCAGCTCTAAGGACAGAGACCCCATGGAACCTGCTGGTTTACTGAGGGGAAATTTGTATTTTGACAGGGCAAGGTGAAAAAAAGAATTCAGCTTAACCTCGCCTTGACTCAGAGAGCTAAGAAATCCTGCGGACACCTTAGTTAACCTTTCTATTCCCTGTAGCACCTACAGGGGCTTTTGCCTAGAAAATGGTAAGATGTTATCTTAGAAACACAAAACAACAAATAAATGAGTGAGCTGAGTTTATGTTCTCACTTCAAAAGGCAAAAGAGAGTCATTTCTATATATTTCTGTGATTTTTTTTTTGCCCTTGAGTGTTCACATGATTTTAGATTTAAGTTCTGATATCAAGCTGTCTTGTAATCCTAACGCTCTGACCAGCCACCCTGAGCCACACTTGAGGAGAGGCTGGCTCTTTCTGTCTCAAGAAGTTTCTGCGTGTCAGGGCAGCGTGACCGCCCGAGGCCGGTCATTAGAGCGTCTGGCGCAGCCGCCCCTGGCAGGGCCCGTGGGCTCCCTTGATGGGGCAGCGGGTGAAATAGGGCCTCTGGGGCCGAGAGAGAGGGGAGGAGAGTGACTGTGCAGAAAGGAATCCGCAACTTGTCTCCAAGTGCTGGCCGCTCTGAGCAGAGCCCCAAGGCTGTGCCAGCCTGGGGACCCAGCCCGGGAAAGCGGAGCTGAGAGAGCACAGATGTGGCCTCCCCGTCTCTGGGGGGGAGGCTGGGGTGGTGCCCAGGGCTGGGGGTGGGTCTGTGGGACCCTGGTTCCCTGTCTTCTGGCAGTCTCTCTCCCTGCCTCCCTCCCCTGGGCCGCCAGGATGGGAGCTGTTCCGCGGGGCAGCCCTTCCTTTGTCTGAGGCAGAGCCACTTTCTGCTGGGACCGGGTGAGGGCCAAGGCGCCTGCAGACCACTGTCCCCACTGATCGAAAACATAAAGGGGACAAGGCAAGGGGCAAGGTGAGCGCAGAGCGCAGATGAAGAAGATGCAAATACTGGATCCTCCTTCCATGCCTTTTGCCAGCTGTCACCACACACCGATCCTAAAAATAGTCTTTTTAATCCTGAGGAAGCAACTAGAGGAGAAATCGACTGGTTTATTTTTAAAAACTTACGTGTCTGTTAGGAGGGCTGTAGGGATGCTCTGAGGTTCTGGCTGTCAAACCCTCTGACCTGGGGGTGTGGTCCTGGAGAGCGGGGAGGCACCCCGCGAACAAGGGCAGCGTGGAAACACAGGGACCGCAAGTGAATAACCCCACCGACATCCAGACATGGGGGCTCAAAAATCCAGGACGGCTCCCTCCTCTTTTTGTAAATTAATTTATTTTTATGAAGGATAATTGCTTTGCAGAATTTTGCTGTTTCCTGTCAAACCTCAACATGAATCAGCCATAGGTAGACATGTATCCCCTCCCTTCTGAACCTCCCTCCCATCTCCCTCCCCGTCCCACCCCTCTAGGTTGATACAGAGCCCCTGTTCGAGTTTCCTGAGTTTCCCACCTCTTTAATTACTGATTTCTTTCTGGCTGAGCTGGGTCTTCATTGCTGCTCCGGTTTTTCTCTAGTTGCAGCGAGCAGGGGCTATTCTCTCTAGTTGCGGTGCTCAGGCTTTGCATCGTGGCGGCTTCCCTTGTTGTGGACCACGGGCTCTAGGATGCACAGGCTCAGATGCTGCACAGCATGTGGGGTCTTCCTGGACCAGGGATTGAACCCGTGTCTCCTGCATCGGCAGGCAGGTCCTTTACCACTGAGCCACCAGGGAAGCCCCCGGCTCCCTCCTCTTTTTCAGCCACATTTCCCTACTGCCTGAACATCACTGGGGGTTCGTGGGAAGAGCGGACCAGATGGGCATTCAATGCCTGGCTAACGGCGTCTGTTCAGCACGCCTCGCTCTGGGCAGCGAGGCGCATGACACAGCTGATCCCAGCACCTTGCACGGCACGGGAGTGTCTGAACTAGAACGCTTTCCTGTCACAGACCTACTCCCCGAGTCGTTCAGGGTGTTTGGTTGCTCTCCTCCCTCAGCTGGAGCCTGGGGGGCCCAGGAGAGTCTGTGGATGACCAGCTCGCCCACCAGCGGAGACCTTGTCATCAGCTGCGGTGCTCACCTGTGTTCTTCTCGCTGGAATCCCTGCAAGCGCTGAAGCATCCTCTGACCATGGTTCCCGGACCACCCAAATCTGACTTTTCAGGGCTGAGCTCCACCTTCCAGACTGATTCCCCCTGAGTTCTGAAGCCATAACCCGCCATGTGACTGTATTTGGACGATCCCCTGGAGGAAGGCAGGGCAACCCACTCCATCATTCATGCCTGGAGAATCCCCATGGACAGAGGAGCCTGGAGGGTTACAGTCCATGGGATCACAAAGAGTCGGACACAGCACAAGGTTAAAAAGACACCCTAAGGGCAGAACCCTAATCCAATAGGATGGTGTCCTTGTAAGAAAAGGAAGAGATGCCGGAGATGTACACGCACAGAAGATCCTGTGAGGCCACAGTGAGAAGGTGGCTGAAGCCTAGGAGAGAGACCTCCTTGAGAGGGGAAACCTCTCAAGGAGGTCTACAGATACCTTAATCCAGGAGCTGGGACTTCCAGCTCCTGGAGCTGTGAGAGAATCCATTTCTTGTTTAAGTCAGCCAGTATGTGGTATTTTGCTGTGGCAGTCCTTGCAAATGAACCCAATCCAGCATCAGCATTTTTCCTCTTTCAAAATAACTTTGGCTATTCTAGGTTTTTTGCATTGCCAAATACAACTTAGAAGCAGACTGTCCTTTCCTACAGAAATCCTGCCAGGGGTTTTAGAATTGCAAAATTGGATCACTTTTGAAAGAATAGACACCTGAACAATACCTATTCTTCCCATTTCTAAACATGATATATTTCTCCATTAATTTAAATCATGTAAAATTTTTCTTATCAATGTTTTATAATTTCAGTCTAGCATTTCATATCTTTCATGAAAGGTATTCCTAAGAATTCTATTTATTTTGATACTGCTGGAAATGCTGTTTTTAAATTTCATGTTCTTCAAAAACAAATTTTTGCTGGCACACAAATATAATTTTTCCATATTGACCTTGTATCCTGCAACCTTGATAAATGTTATTAATTCTAGTAGTATTTTTTATTCTTTAGAATCTTATATGTAGATAAGCATGTCTGCAAATGGAGACAATTTTACTTTTTCCCTTCCGATCTTATACCTCTTTCTTCTTGACTTGATGCACTACCTAGGGCTTCTGGTACAAGACATTGCCACCTTGATCCCAGTTTTCAGTTTATTTCAGTTCGGTCACTCAGTCGTGTCCGACTCTCTGCAACCCCATGAACCGCAGGACGCCAGGCCTCCCTGTCCATCACCAACTCCCTGAGTCCACCCAAACCCATGTCCATCGAGTCGATGATGCCATCCAGCCATCTCATCCTCTGTCGTCCCCTTCTCCTCCCGCCCTCAATCCTTCCCAGCATCAGGGTCTTTTCCAATGAGTCAGCTCTTCGCATCAGGTGGCCAAAGTATTGGAGTTTCAGCTTCACCATCAGTCCTTCCAATGAACACCCAGGACTGATCTCCTTTAGGATGGACTGACTGGAACTCCTTGCAGTCCAAGGGACTCTCAAGAGTCTTCTCCAACACCACAGTTCAAAAGCATCAATTCTTCGGCGCTCAGCTTTCTTTATAGTCCAACTCTCACATCCATACATGACCACTGGAAAAACCATAGCCTTGACTAGATGGACTTTTGTTGGCAAAGTAATGTCTCTGCTTTTTAATATGTTATCTAGGTTAGTCATAACTTTCCTTCCAAGGAGTAAGTGTCTTTTAATTTCATGGCTACAGTCAGCATCTGCAGTAATTTTGGAGCTCAGAAAAATAAAGTCAGCCACTGTTTCCACTGTTTCCCCATCATTTAGGGGAAGAGAATTTAGTCTTTCATTCCCCATCATTTAGGGGAAGAGAATTTAGTCTTTCATCATTAGAATTATGTTAGCTCTATGTTTTCCATTGAATGCCCTGTATCCAATTAGGGAAATTTCCTTCATATTCCTAGTTCGTTGAGAGGGTTTTTTTCTGTTTTTTGTCATTAATAGATGCTGGATTATGTCAGTTTTTTCAGTGATCATATGATTTTTCTCTTTTATTGTTAATGTGGTAAATCATATTGATTTTCTAGTGTTGAACCTCCAATAAATCCTACTTATTCAAGATGTATAGCTGGATTAGATTTGATAAAATTCTATTGAAGACTTTTGCATCTGTGTTCATGAGGGATCTCAGTCTGTAAATTCCTTTGTTGGACTGTCTTTGGCAGGATGTGGAATTAGGGTTTTGTTGACCTCATAATTATTCCTGCCAAAGACAGTCCAACAAAGGAATTTACCCAACCAGTCCATCCTAAAGGAGATCAGACCTGGGTGTTCATTGGAAGGACTGATGTTGAAGCTGAAACTCCAATACTTTGGCCACCTCACACGAAGAGTTGACTCACTGGAAAAGACCCTGATGCTGGGAAGGATTGGGGGCAGGAGGAGAAGGGGACGACAGAGGATGAGATGGCTGGATGGCATCACCGACTCGATGGACATGAGTTTGGGTAAATTCCGGGAGTTGGTGAGGGACAGGGAGGCCTGGCATGCTGTGATTCATGGGGTCGCAGAGTCGGACACGACTGAGCGACTGAACTGAACTGACCTCATAAAATGCACTGCAAAATGTTCTCTCTTCTGCAAGAGCTTGTATAATGGTGGTGGTATTTTCTTCGTTAAATGTTTGATAATTTGGATTTTTCTATGGAAAAGTTTTATATAATGATTAAAATATATAGGGCCATTCCCATTTTTCATTTCTTTTTGAGTCAGTTATATAATTTGTGTCCTTCAAGGAGTTTTTTGTTAATGTGAATTATCAAATTCATTGGAGTAAAGTTGTTTAAATATTTCTTTATTATCCTTTTAATATGTAAAGGACCAGTAGATATTTATTCATTTCTGCTATTGGTTATTTGTATTTTCTTTTTTTTTTCCTTTATTAGTTTTGCCAGTTTATCAATTTTACTCAGGGAATCGATTTTTGGCTTTGTTAAATTTTTCTTCTGTTTATTGCTCTTCCTTTTCTAGCTTCTTAGATCATTGGTTTTAAACTTATTGTCTTTTCTCTTATATGCAATTAAATGATAAATTTCCCTCTAAAGCATGCATTAGCTGTATCGTACAAGTTTTGATGTGTTTTCCTTTTTTATTCAGTTAAAAATTTGTTCTAAATTTCCTTATGATATCTTCTTTGATCCATGGATTATTTAAAAGTATATTTAATCTATAATATTTAGAGCTTTTCTAAATATCTTACTGTGATACAACTCAATTATATTGTAACTACTATGATCTAATATAATTCAGTTGTGATCTGAGAACATTCTTTGTATGATTTGAATACTTTTAAATCTATTGATTTCCATCTATTTAATCCTTTTAAATCTATTCCGGGAGATGATGAAGAACAGGGAAGCCTGGCATGCTGCAGCCCATGGGATCGCAAGGAATCAGACATGACTGAGCGACTGAACAACAACAAAATCTATTGATATTTATTTTATGGCTCTGCTTTTAAACCATATACTAAGTGACTTGAGTCTGTGCTCCCAGAGGGAGATTTGAAACTTCATCAAAGATGAATCCAGGGGCAAAATTGGGGTGTGAGGGGTTCCCAGGGAGCTGAGGGCTGCTGAAGCATGGGGTGGACCGCTGAGAGGTGGGAGGAGGGTGGGCCCTGGGGGCTTCCTGTTGTAGGGCAGGGTGGGTGTGTTGGAGATCTATGAGGATGTTTATGGTTGTTAGAACGATTGAGAGTCAGGTGAGCGAGGACCAGGAACTTGAGATACTGTACAATGAGCTGGGTAATCCCACAGATCAAGGACTGGTCCGTCCGCTGCCCAGACTTCACAAAGTCCCACCGAGCTCAGTCTATATACATCAGTGCTGCTGTCCAAGAATGCAAGTCATATATTAAGTCACATTTTAAGTTTCCTAGCAGCTACAGGAAAAATGTAAAAAGAAACAAGTAAAATTAATTTTGGATATATTATTTCACTTAACCTAGCAGATCCAAAATAATATTTCAACCAATATAAACATCATATATGTTACTACTGAAATATATTTCCTCATCTTAAGAAAGAGTCTACGACATGCAGGGCAGCCAGACTAAATGCTCAGTAGCCACGTGCGGCCAGTGGCTTATGAACTGAATGGTATAGATGGATGGAGACCCTTACCTCGTTTTATGTAAGTATCAAGTATCTTTTGAATTTTAGTGTAGTTGAATTTTCCACTAATGTGTTACCATGCAAATAGAGGCTTGAGGGGATTTGGGTGTTGGGGGGTTTTTTGGCCATGGTGCATGGCTTGTGGAATAAATCTCAGTTCCCCGACCAGGGATTGAATCAGGGCCACAGCAGTGAAAGTCCAGAATTCTAACCACTGGGTCACCTGGGAATTCCTGAGGTTTGAGTCTACTTTTTTCCCTGAACTTTACCACGAGTTGTTCACCGATTTGGAAAGTGATGTCATCTATCAGCACAACACACTTAAATAAGCTGCATTTGTTATTAATAGCTGTTGTCTTCATGGTCATCTTCCCTGGCAGCTCAGCTGGTAAAGAATCTGCCTGCAATGCAGGAGACCCTGGTTTGATTCCTGGGTTGGGAAGATCCACTGGAGAAGGGATAGACTACCCACTCCAGTATTCTTAGGCTTCCCTGGTGGCTCAGCTGGTAAAGAATCCGCCTGCAATGTGGGAGACCCCTGGGTGGGAAGGATCCCCTGGAGAAGGGAAAGGCTACCCACTCCAATATTCTGGCCTGGAGAATTCCATGGACTGTACAGTCCATGGGGTCACAAAGACTCGGACACAACTGAGACTCGCACTTCCATGGTCATCCTACCTGTGCGTACAGGCACCGTGTACTTCAGTATTCTGCCTTGTTGTCTCCCAGTTTATCTGTGTCTGAGCATCTACTTACTGAAACACACTTTTCTTTCTTGTATATATTACAGTTGAACATTATGTTGACTTTGAAAAATTATGTGTGTAGGTGGCTTATGCTATGTATACATTTCTTATCAGGTACTTACTATAGGAGATATTTAGATATATTCAAGCAATATTAAACTATTGCAAATCATGTAAATATCGGTCATGAGTGAAGATGTAAAAAGTACTAGTTATTAAAAGGAATATTGGGCCCCTGTGCTGGAGGCAGGGAAAGGCTGTGCAGCAGAAGCAGGGCCCTGACTTAGGTCTTAAGTGCCTTTCTGGAAGCAGAATAGAAACCTGAACCAGTCTTGATTGTTGGGGTGGAGAAACGGGACAGATAATTTGCTTTACTCACTTTTTTATGTGGAAGCCGCACCAAAATGTCCCTGATACTAGAAAACTGGGTGATGCCTTCAGATTATTTTCCAAGGTAAATGCCTTCCCAGAAAATATCCCCTATTATGTCAGTGAAGTGAGGTGTTAGTCACTCAGTCGTGTCCGACCCTTTGTGACCCCACCAACTGGAGCCCACCAAGCTCCTCTGTCCATGGGATTCTCCAGGCAAGAATACTGGAGTTGGTTGCCATGCCCTTCTCCAGGGGATCTTCCCACCCCAGGGATCGAACCCGGGTCTCCTGCATTGCAGGCAGATTCTTTACCTTTGAGCTACAGGGAAGCCTACTATGTAAAGTAACTTCAAAACAATTTATTTTACTTTTGGAGGCCCTTCGCAGTTTACGGGATCTCAGTTCCTCGGCCCAGGATCCGATCCACGCCCCCTGCAGTGGAAGTGTGGAGTGTTATCCACTGGCCCGCCAGGGAGTTCCTGAAAATAACGGCATTTTTAAATGCCATTTTTTCTTACTCATCTTGGAATCTGTTCCCTGGTCTTATACTGATTATATTCACCCACATCTGACAAGTTTTCTGCTCTGAGAATTTCCCTCTTAAAGCTGGGTGGAGCAGTTAGTTAACGGTTCATCTGCAGACCCAGAGTATCATACAGTGAAATCACTAAGCCTCTTGTTATGCAACATGTGGCAGAATTGTATTTTATGCTTTTTTAACATTTTTCTTTTTTAAAAAAAAAACACGATGTTTTGATTTGGAGCATTTTTTAAAAAAACCTTTATTGAATTTGTTACAATACTCCTTCTATTTTATATTTTGGTTCTTTGTCCCAGGAGGCTTGTGGGATCTTAGCTCCCCGACCAGGGGTTGAACTGCACCTCTGCATTGGAAGGCGAAGTTGTAACCACTGGACCACCCGGGACGTCCCTCCATTTTTCTCAACGGCCGTAAAAAGAAAAGGACATGACCTCTTAGTATAGATGTAGTAACCAACAGGGAAAAGTGAAAATTTATTTTTAGGATATTACGAGTATAAATTCCGAATTTCCATGACCCTCTAACTCTGTTTTCTAGTCTGTTTTACCCTAAGGTGAGAGGCCAGTGAAAATGGAGACCATCTGCTTGACCCCAGGGCCCCTCTTCATGGTGCCTGCCCCACAGTAAGTGAGCAGTAGATACCTGTTGATGAAGTTGCTGTTTGTCTCGCCTCTTCCCTGCACACGTTGAGGGAATGAAAATGTCCACCATTCACCCAGCACTTTCTGTGAACCAGCTCTGTGCCGGCTGTTTGAATCCTTCAAGATGGGAGTTACTGTCCATATTTCATAGATGAGGAAAGATCTGATTTATGTTTCTACGTGCTCCAGAGGCAGGCCCAGGGATTATACATGCAGTCACTAACTAAATGTGGTTGAGCTAATTTAGGTTTTAAGCTCATCTGTTTTTCAAAACAGTGGCCGATTCTGCAGCAGTAACCACAGGTTGGTGATCTCACTGGCTGTTCTGCAAGCCCTGATTCAACCAGCATTTGCTGAGCACCTGCCACACGCAGGGCCCGGGAGGCTTAGCGAAGCCGCTCATGCTGTGTGATGTGAGCTGGGCTCAGGGGTGGGTAGGAAATCCTTGCTCCCCTAGATGACTGCTCTGTATCCGAGGGCGAAGTTAGCTGCCAGAAAGCCCAGGCTTCGACGAGCGAAGCCCCCGCACAGGTGGTGGTCCTCTGGCTTTGATGAGAAGCACCGGTTGCTGGGATGGGCTCTCTTCTCAGCATTTAGAGGAATCAGTCCAATCAAGCCTGTAGGCTTTAAAAGCCTGGACACTTCCAACATGCAGCCAAGGTAGAGGACCAGCAAACCTGCGGATGCCCGCCACTTGGACAACTGAATCCATCATGTTCACCTCCGGCCTGGAAGGACTTCCTTGAGAAGGCCTGGTTGCCTCCCTCGCCGCAGTCAGGGGCCTGTTTGGGGACTGGCAGTGCCAGCTCCTGCACTCACCGTTAGGAGACCTTGGGAAGTTACACTGACCTCTCACTGCCTCAGTTTCCTTGTCTGTAAGATGGGGACATGAGAGTGCTCTCTCTATAGGCTTGTTGTAAGAATTAGAAGTTTATTCACATAAGGCACTAGAACAGTGCCTGGTGCACAGTAAGTGCTAGGTGAGTGTTAACTCTTGTTACAAACTACAAGCCAGACCTGAGTGAAACTCAAGAAAATAAGGAAACAGCAGCTTCCTTACTCCTCTCTGATCGCCTGAGACTTCAGCTGGACACAGATACTACTGCCTGGTGTGGGTGGGACCTGTGGGCATGGACTCAGGGGTGCCGCCCCAGGCCTAATAGCTCACGACCATCCTTGGGGCCTGGGTCTTCCCAGGTGGCACTAATGGTAAAGAACCTCCCTGCAGCACCAGAGATGCAAGAGACAAGGGTTCAATCCTGGATCAGGAAGATCCACCAGAGGGGGAAATGGTGACTCACTCCTGAAATTCCCATGGACAGAGTAGCCCATAGAGTCGTAGAGTCAGACACGACTGAGCGCACACAGACATGCAGATCCATCCCCACGCTCCATCCCCCGGTCCTACGGCCTATCCGAGTCACACAATCTCTTCTTCATGGGCGTCACGTTATTTTCTAGCTGTTTTTTCAAGCATTCTCTAAGCTGTGACTCTGTTTTGTTGGCTTGTTTCAGGTTTATATAAATCCCAGGATGAATTGTGTACATTACCAAAGATTTAATGTTACACGTAATGTGAAAATTATCATAGCATGCTTTACCTTTAAAAAAATTATTGTAAATGTTTTCAATCCTTCCCTTAATCTGAACCCTAATTGTATTTGTGTATGTGTGTATATGTACATCCAGATGTATGCCAACTTACAGTCCCATCAGCGATGCATGAGAATACATAAAAAAATTTTTTTGGCCAAATTGTGCAGCTTTTAGGATCTTGGATCCCCAACCAGGGATTGAACCTGGGCGACTATAGTGAAAGCCTGAAATTCTAACCACTTGGAATTCTAATTCCCAAAATACTTTAATTATTTTTTTTGAAATAGAGTTGATTTACAATAATGTGTTAAAAGGTGCAACATAGTGATTTTTTTTTTTTTTTTTGCTGAGCTGCACAGCTTGTGGGATCTTCGTTTCCCAACCAGGGATCCAACTGGGGCCTGGCAGTGAAAGCAGCAAGTCCTAACCACTGGACCACCAGGGAATTCCCACGATTCAGTATTTTTGCAGATTATTTTCCATAGGTTATTACAATAAAATGTATATAATTCCCTGTGCTACATGGTATATCCTTGTAGCTTATCGATCTTACATATAGTAGGATCTGTTAACCATACCCCTCCTTTGTCCCTCCCCTATCCCCCCTCCCATTAGATAAACACAAGTTTATTTTCTGCATCTGTGCGTCTGTTTCTGTTTGTTTTGTTTGGCCAGGCTGTGCGGCCTGTGGGGTGTAGGATCTTAGTTTCCCAACCAGGGACTGAACTCAGGACCCCTGCAGTGAGTGTGGAGTCCTAACCACTGGACTGCCAAGGAATTCCATTCCTGTTTTGTACATACATTCACTTGTATTATTTTTTAGATTCCACATATAAGTGATACCATACGGTTATTTATCTTTCTCTACCTTATTTGACTAGCATAATATTCTCCATGTCCATCCATGTTGCTACAAATGGCAGTATTTCACACTTCTTTATGGCTAGTATGCCCTGGTTGAGGAACTAAGATCCCATATGTCTCAGGACACCTGAGCCCGAGAAGCACAACTACCGAGTCTGTGCACTCTGGAGTCCTTGTGCCACAACGAGAGAGAAGGCCACGTGCAGCAACAAGGATCCTGCGTGCCACAGCTGAGACCTGACGAAGCCAAATTAATAAGTATTCAAAAAAACAAGCTCGGCACTGGTGGCTCAGTCAAGAATCCATCTGCCATGCAGGAGACTTGGGCTCGATCCCTGGGTTGGTAAGACCCCTGGAGGAGGGCATGGAACCCACTGCAGTCTTCTTGCCTGGAGAATCCCATGGACAGAGAAGCCCAGCAGGCTACAGTCCACGGGGTCACAGACAGCTGGACACGACCGAGTGACAAAGCACAGCACAGCCATAAACACAGGAAAAGATGCTCAATGTCACCAGTTATTAGGAAAATGCAAATCAGTTACAAGATGCCACTGCACACCCACCAGGATGACTATGATTAAAAAAGGTGGACAATTACAGGTGGTGACGAGGATGTGGAGAACTTGGAACACTGCGCATCACTGCTGGGTATGTAAGATGGTGCAGATGCTTGGAGAACATTTTTGTGGCTCCCCAAAAGATTAAACACAGAGCTATCATATGATCCTGAAATTTTACTCCTAGATATATAAGAGAAATAAAAATGTATGTCCATACCAAAGCTTGTACATGAACGTTCACAGCTGAATTTTTAATAATGGAAAAGTGAAAACACCTCAATTGTGTGTTAACTGATGAGTGAATAACAGTGTGGTGTATCTACAAAATGGAGTGTTATTTGGCAATGAACAGTAATACAGTACTAGGGAGATGAGCTGAGATGAAAAGGCAGGAAGACCTTGAGCTTGCCGCCTCTCCTGAGCACACCAGAGTTACAACTATTTACAGAATAGCCATTGAAGAAAAAGACCACAGCCTACCTGAAAAGATCTTCTACAGTGAAAGGCATACAGAAGGAACCACAATGATGCTCTGGTTTTTATTTTTTTATTTTTATTGTTTTTATTTTTTTTTAACTTTATTGAATTTGTTACGATATTGTTTATGTTTTTGGTTTTTTGGCCGCAAGGCATATGGGATCTTAGCTCCTCGACCAGGGATCGAACCAGGCACTCCCTGCATTGGAAGGCAAAGTCTTAACCACTGGACCACCAGGGGAGTCCCGATGCTCTGGTTTTTAAAAAACCTTTTATTTCTGATTGACCTCTCCACCGTTGCTGTGGAACGCACGACATGGCTGAGAACTGGAGCCAGGCTCCCATTTCTGCTGGAGCGCCAAGAGCCAGAAGGCCCTCTGGCCTAACCGGGCTTTTCCAAGAAGAGTGTACTCCTTTAGATTTATGGTTCACGGCCTCTTCCCTTCACCTCCCCTTCCTCCTTTTCTAATGGAAAGGCCTGACCACGGGACACCCCCACTCAAGCCAGGTCAGTAGTGGGACCACTCCGCAGGACACCCAAACATCCGAGTGTTCCTTAACAATCGACGGCGGAGGCGCCCGTCCCAGGAGGACAAGGAAACGGCCCTTGCCCAGGTCCTTCAAGGTTGAACAGAATGCTAAAGCAGGCCAGGCTGCTGGCAGCTCTTCAGGTGATAATTATTCCCTGAGGGAGAATAATCGTATCACCGTATTTATGTCCGTAACATCGGTTTACGTAAGACATTGCATAGGAATATACATCCCCGACCTTTGCTCCAAATTCTCATTTAGCTTTTTTCCCACATCAGAAATCATCTCTACACTGAAACTTCCCAGAAGCGTGGACTCCTTGCTTTCTACTGGTCTGGTTTAAACACAGCATCAGATCGTTGTTGATGTCGGATACGCATAAAAGGAGATGTATAAACTAGACTGCATCTTCTGGCAACACCTTTTTACATGACTCGGTGAGTAAGTCATATCCACTGCGCTGGTGAAGCGCAAGGGTAGAGCCTGAGTCAGGACTGTCTGCCCTCAGCATCGGGGTCACCAGAGCTGGCCTGGACAATGGCGGGTCCAACGGGGGCCATGAGACCCCTCCTCGGCCCGAGCCTGCACTTCTGAGGCAAACTGTGGACCCATGGAAACAGTGGCAGGATTTGAAGTAAGAAATGTATTGTCCCAGGCCCACCTTACACTGAGAAAACCGCCATGGGAGGCGAGGGACAAAATGGATTCCGGTCAACTCCCAACCCCAACCTCACCACAGGTCCTCCAGACGGGATGGCAAGTTCTTGGAGTCTGGGCCCCACCCAGCACGGAGCGGTCTCCACGCCCGGGGGCCCTGCCCCTCAGCACTCAGCCCACCAAGGCGGCGCAGACCTGCGTCTTGACCCCCTCACATAACCTCGCACTGGAACGGACTCTGGGAAGGGGTGGCAGGCCACGTCATGGCAGGTCCTGAGAGGAATCTTCCAGTGCCAGCCACAGTCACCAGACCCTCGCTCCTAGGCGGGCAAGGCACATCTTCCCCAGGTTCCCTAAAAGGTTTGATGTTACCGTGAAAAAATGGTATGAGAGAGAGAGGAAAACCTGCTACCCACTTCTGGCGAGCGCCCCCAGACCCTCCTTGGTGGGCGTGGCCCCCGTCCTGAGCGGCCATCCCGCGAGCCGCCACCTTGCGAAGTTGCTTGGCTGCGGGGGTGACCACAACAGCCACCCGTCAGGAGGTTTCCTCGTCCCTGCCCTCGCTCTCCAGCAAAGTTCAGCCTCAGTTCACAACTGTTTTCTGAACATGAACGGGAGCAGGTCTGGTCAGGAGGCAGAAGACCACCTGCTCTCTGGGAAGCCATCTTGCCAAGACCGTTCAGAAATCCTGACGTGTTTCCAAGGGAAGCTCTGATGAGAGGGGCCTCGAGGAAACGAGGAAGGAGGGTCAGACTCTTTTTCTGATACAGAACCACTGAGAAAGCAGGTCCGTGCAGCCAGCTTCAGCTCCCGGGGGGCGGCGGGGGGCGGGCGCGGCTGCGTTTCCACAGTGCAGTCGCCTGCTCCCGGCTACAGCCTGCAGAGCTTCAGCGGGAAGTTCTCTGTGATGAGGTGGTCGGGGTGAAGCAGCACCACGATGTTCACCTCAAACTCTGGGGGAGAGAAAGGACAGACAGGCTCAACGCTCACCGGCCCCAAAGGTGGGAACTGAACCCCTGCCCCGCTCCGACTCGGCCTTGGAGGTCTGCACGCGCACCCTCCCAAGCTTCCGGGGAAAATCGGTGTAGGTGGCCGCCGGGGCGGACCGGCTGAGTACGTCTGTCTTCTCACCCCGGACACTCTGTTAAGGTCCCGCGTACTCAAATACTCTCTTTGTCCTCTGTCTCTACTGCACAGAATCTCCTGGAATCCCAGCCGCTCACGTGTGCGCTTTGGCTTTCTTTTTAACCCGTCCTACCGTCCTGGGTGGACTCGCGGACTCCACGCTGGCCCGAAGCCCAAAGCAGGTCTCCTGGGCCAGGCGAGAAACGGCGCTCGGAAAAGAAGGCAAGCCATCTCCCGGCTGCCCCTTTGCAGCCTGGTTGCTTTGTCCGTGACGCCTGTTCAAACATTCCTCCGCTACCTTCAGCAAACAGAGGAGTCCTTCTCCCCGCTCTCTAGGTGCTAAGGGTCAGCACGTGGATGACAGGGAAGGGGGTGCGTGAGGAGGGGGCCCCCGAAGAGAGACAAGCCCGGGTCCCTCCCCAGCGTGTAAAATGGGCAGGGGGGCAGCGCGGGAAGGGGCTGAGGGCTGGCTCGTCCAGGAGCCCCTGTGGCCGGAGTCCCAGGGACGGCATCCCCGCATGCAGCCATCGCCTTGGCCCGGCAGTGGCCAGAAGTGTGTACCGCAGCGGCCGCTGTGTTCCCTTCCTCTTTCTGATGGCTATCACAGGCCGGAATGCCCTCTGGGCCTGCCCAGCACCATCCTGCCCCAGTCCTCCTGCCACCTCGCTGTCCTCGCTGGAGGGGACAGAGACGAGGCCCGGCAGGCACGGAGGGCCCATGGCAGGACTGGTGCTGGCTTCCTCCCAGCAGGGAGCGCCCTGGGCTCAGCTGGGGATGGCTGCGGGCCTGGCCACACCCAGGAGGTCCCCCGAGGTGGGCACCGTGGGGTGCAGGGGCACACCCAGATGTGCGCCTAACTCAGGACGCAAGGCTCACCCTATTCCCCCTTGAGAATGGAGCCTGACCTCCCGGCCACGAGACAGTGACCCCAGGGAAATGAGGGGCTGCGGCGCTCAATGACCACAGGCCACCTCCTTCCCGTGGGGCCCCCTCAGCTGAGGGGGTGGCTGCTACACAAGCCCCCAAGCAAATGAAACATGAGCCACAAGGACGAACGCATCACCAATGTCGTGACTGATGGGCTGAGGGCGTTACTTCTATGGCGGAATCATAGGCACTGTGTTAAATGTTACATGGACGCTTTATAAGCCTGACAGAAATAAGGTGCAGACAGTACAGGTGCCTAATGCATAGTGTAGCAGAAAAGTAATTTTGGGACCTTTCTTGAAGTTTACATAGCAAAACCAAGTTGAAAAATCAAGACAAGCTCCTCCCCGTAAACTTAAAAATCAAAGGTACAGCTGACCCTTGAACAACTAAGGACAGGGAGGCTCGCACCCAGTCACACATCCACACAGAATTTACAGGTCGCCCCTTATTCGGCACTTCCATCACGACTGCGGTTCTCTATCTGCAGATTCAACCACAATACAAGGTGAAGGGAGAAAAAGCAGGATGGAAAAGTGCGTCTTAACGCGACTCAGATCTTGTGGTCCAAGTATCTATCGTGTGATCACAGAAAACCACCAACACCCACTCAGCTGCCACAGCCACCGCCCTTGGGAAGATGACTGTTCACTGGGCTGTCACAGGTCTTGTGTCCCCATCAAATGCCAGCCCATCAGACGGCCGATCCGACCGCCCCACGAGCTTGGCCGGCTGGTTCCTGGCCAAGTTAGTGTCCTTCAGAGAGCGCGTTGTCACGTGAGCAACCCACTCTGTCTCCTGGGGGATGAAGCAAGTTCAACCCTGGGCGCCACCCAGCTGCTCTGCACACGTTTTTGTGTAGCAACCAAAGGGCTAGGTGCTCCGCGCTGCACCCAAGATCAGCAGACCAGCAGATCCGTCCCCTCCCAGGGGAACCCCGGGGCGCGCACGTACCCACTTTGAAGTTGGTGGTCTCCAGCGTCGGGCAGGTGAACAGCCGGGGGAAGACCATGTAGATGGGGATGGAGAGGCCCCGACACACGTCCCCATCAGCGATCTGAATGTTCTGAATCTCTGTGGCGTCGCGGGCGTACCCTTCTGCACAGCCTGTGGCAGAGATAGAGCACCGTGGGATCAGGACACAGCGCACGTCCATTCAGGCTGAGACAGCAGCCAGTGACTCTGGGAGAAGCTGCATCAACAGGAGAGTCCCCTGCTGTCCCGCTGACTCTGCGGGACCCTGGAGATGAGAGGCGAGCTCGTGGCTGTGGGCTGGTGGCAGCAGAGGGTCAGGGAGGGGGGCCTTACCGCATGTCTCCACGCGCACCAGCTGCAGCTCAACGCTTTTGATGGCGGCCTCCGAGCTCTCCACCACCAGCTCTCCCGTCAGTGGCTGGGTGATCACACAGTTGGTCGAGTTGAGATGTCCTCTGATGAGAAATTTGGGGAGCAAGGCCCTCTGAAACGAGACAAAACCAGACATGTCAGGAGTGGGAGGTGCTGGGGGAAATGACTCGAGCCGCTCTGGTACAAAGAACAACTGAACACACAGTCTGGTAATTTACACAAAACTCACTGGGAGCCTGGCTGACAGAACTGGCAAAAATGGACAACAGCGCTTACATCTTCTGTCATCCTGAATAACAGACTGAATGATTCAACGACTATCTACAGACCTAAGGCACCTGACAAAGACCAACTCTCTCACCAAAGCACCCTGACTGCCTGCCTCAGGTCTGCACAACTCCGTCTGACCAAGCACCATGACATGAGAATGCCTGAGGGACTTCCCTGGTGGCGCAGTGGATAAGGATCCGGCTGTCAACACAGGGGACATGGGTTCGATCCCTGGTCCAGAAGGATTCCACATGCCATGGAGCAACTAAACCAGTGTGCCAGAACTACTGGGCCTGCGCTCGGCAACAAGAGAAGTCACGGCAAGGAGACGCCCGCCTGCCGCAACAAAGAGTGGCCCCCACTTGCTGTAGCTTGATAAAGCCCTCGCAGAGCAGTGAAGACCCAGCGCGGCCATAAATAAGTGACACTTTAAAAAATGTCTGAGGAAGTTGACAAGAGTGTTTAAGGTCAACCTGTCACCAAGAAAAAAAAAAAGATAACCAATTTAAAAATGTTCCCAATTATGCAATTTTGAAAAACCAAGACATTAAGTTTATCTCTGAAGAGAACGACTTTTCTTCGACGCTTGACTGAACACCTATGGACCTTTTCTCTTTGGACAGAGGAATATGGCCATGGCCGAATGAGGGTGTGGTGAGAAGAACAGATCTGAGGAGCTAGAGACACTGCCTAGCAGTCCTTCCTGTGGTCATGTCTCAGTTACTGAAGTCAATTCAGAGTTTAGAACACACTGTCCAATAGAAACATGAGGTAAGCCACAAATGTGAAGAAGCAAATGTGTAATTTAAAATTTTCTACTAGCCACGTTAAAAAAAGTAAGAGGAAATAGGCAAAATTCTTCAGTATATTGAAAATACTGTCTCTTCCACATACAATCAGTATTTTACAATCGTACATGATGCTTTAAATTCTCTTTTTTCATACTGAGTCTTTGAAACCCAGTCGGTACCTCACAACTACTGAGCCCGTGAGCTGCCAACTATGAAGCCTGCCTATGCAGGCTGTGCTCCACAAGAAGCCACTGCAGTGAGAAGCCTGTGCATTGCAACGGTTGGGGGGGAACGCAACTGGAGAAAGCCTGCACAGAGCAATGAAAACCCAGCACAGCCGAGAGAAAGAAAGAAGGAAGGAAGGAAAGAAAGTCGCCCTGGGGCCGGCATGTACGGAGCACGTTACCTCTTTGACATTCTGTAAGGTGTCAGGTGTGATCGTGAAGTCCACGGGGCTCGGAGTCCATTTCCCCTTCTGAGGCTAAAACAGGAGGAAGAACCAAAATCAGTAAAGAGTCCCACAGCTCCAACTTGTCTTTCTCCATTTCAGGAAATGCAAGGCAGCACAAGAACGGGAGACCTTGGTGCTAAGAGGCAGGATGCCTGGGTTCTAAAACACAGTTCTGCCAGGAAACAAGGTTGTGTCTGTCCAATGTCTTCATCCTCCTGACTCAGTTTCCTCATCTGGAAAATGGGGGGGACAGGCTTCTTTGTCTCTAAGGTCCCTTTCAGGTCCAGAATTTAAAAGCAGAGCAGTATTACTGGGAGACGTTTATTTGAAGCCTTCTCTGAGAATAAGATTGTACACTTAAGTGTCTCTGTGACGGGCCCTGTGCAGTGCTGTTGCTGGCCCTGGACCCACTGCGCAGATGAGGTCAGTGAGGCACAGAGGGGTCACCTGGTCGCTCAAGTCCAGAGAAGAACAGAAAGTCAAACCCAGGCACCCTGGCTCCACAGCTGGTGCTGTTAGCCACTCAGCTGTACAACTGACCTTCTACCAGGAAGAATCACACCTGTAACGTAACATAATTATCAACGTTACGGTAATCTGTTAACAATGACCATCTCCATCACATAGGCTCAGAATCCATCAACACAGCCAGGCTTCCTGGGGGGTCTGCCCAGCGCCTTTTACTCACAGGCTGGGGCCCAAAGGCCACTGGGGCCCCGACCAGTTTGCCCACTTTACTCACCAAAAGCTTACTCTCGGAAATAGTCTTCTTGAATCTTTTCTTTTTCTAATAGGCTCATGAACATATTCTTTTGTGAATGTATTTTTCCTCACAGCACATAAAGGAATATTTAACTAGTCAACTATGGGTCATGGTGTAGTTTGGCTTCTAGTGAAATAATTCACAGAGGCCATGACCCCTGGGGGCTAAGTGTGGGTGACCCCCAGAAGCAGGGAGGAAGCCCCGGCTGGCTGTGCCACCGCCACCAGCCTGAGTGGTCACCAGGCGCCCAGCCTGGGGCAGGGGGCTGAATCTGGGCTTATTCTTCACAAAGGTGGAGGCTCTTTTTATTTAAGACATGAAATGGCATGTGACTTTTTATTTAAGACATGAAATGGCATGTGATTTTCTACATGAAGAAGAAAATTTTTTTAGCTTCCATTTGAAAACCCTTAATTGGACAGAAGGAAAATATCTGTTTCTAAATGAAGTGACTTCCAAAAATGAGAAATATTTTCATATTTTTTAAAAAACTGTAGCACTGAAACATCTATTGAAAATTTATAAAGAGGGAAACTACACATAATTGAAAATCCTAAAAAAGTCACAAAATTGATGCAAAGAGGCCCTGCCCCAAAGGCCTGGAGAGACTGAGACACAGGGCCACCAGGGCCATGGGCACGACTACCAGCCCCAAAATGTCCCCTGGGGGGAGGGGACTTGCCCCCTAGGCTGGCACATGGAAGGACAGCTAAAAGACACTCTGTCACTGTTGAGTCCCCGCAGAAGGTGTCAGAAAAGGCTCTCCATGCACCCCCCAGCACCCCAGCATGTTCCTGCCTCCTGGACCAAGAACGCAGGGCCTTTGCCTTTCTCCCCACAGCCAGGCACGTTTCTACCAGCTGTTTACGGAAACGGCCTTGAAGGACGAGATGATGCCTCCCTCCAGGATGAAGGGTGGGCTTGCACACTGTCTGCTGAGGCGAAGGTGGGCCCCCTCCTCAGGTGAGGCACAGACCCCTCAGCCTGCAAACCCCGTAGGCTAGGGGCATCGCCCAGGTCTGGCCCAGGGGATGACGTGCATGCCGCTACCCTGCTATTGGCCAGGCCGGGAAAATCATGGTCCCCCGTCCCTGACCCAGGAGTCCCGCGTCCCTGTGCAGCACCCACAGAACACCAGCAGCTAACTCACTGCTGCTAAGTGGGTGCAGTCCCAGGCCCGGCAGAAGAGTCCTGCTACCAAGCCCAGGGCCCCCGAGGGCAGCTTACAGTGGAGTGGACGATGAACTCGCAGGTCTTGGTCAAGTCCTTGGCCAGCAGGGACCGCCGCATGTCACAGCGCAGGGTGTACTGCAGAGAAAGGCAGAGAAGACGTCCTTGAGAGGGTCTGCTTTCATAAGAATTACACACAGACAAGTCTCCGTCCCATTAATGCGTCACATGAAATCAATGTACGTAACCAGGGGAGGTAATGCTCAAAATGAAAAGTATTGCTATAATAGACACTTCAGCCCGCGCCCAGGGCCACCCTATAGCTGGACCCCCGGAACAGGTGCAGAGTCTCACGGAGCCCCACCTGTCACACGGGGAAAGACCCACGAGGCAGAGCCGGGCGTCAGCCTCACTGTGTGAGCCCAGACAGGGAACACGGCCTCTCCGAGCTTCAGCTTCCTGCTCTGCAAGATGGGGACACCGACGCGACTCTAGTGAGGACCCGGTGAGATGACAAGCGGTACGTCAGGGCTGGCACGTGGCAGCTCTGGGTGACACAGCAGCAACTTTGTAGAAAGGATGAGAAAACGTGGCAGCAGAACTGCAAACCCTGGGGCATCGAAACTTCACAGGCCAATGAGGCAGATACTGGTCACCCCCCCCACCCCACACCTTCTGCAAGACAGGCCCTGTGCCCTGCAAGCTGGAGCCCACCGCAGAGCTGGGCACCAGGCTGGAAACTCAGCCTGGCTTGAGACTGTCCCTTCCCCTCCTGTCTACGGGAGTGAGAGACTGGTAGCAAAATTCCACGGCACATTACTGTCTTAGACAGACAAAAATCATGTAGGTTTAATAAAGTGAGCTATTGTTTTAATCATCTGGGGAAAAGCATTAAAAATAATTTGTAGAACTGGAACCGTATGTGTAGTGAGTCAAGAAGTTACGACTATTATGACCGACCTGTCCAGGTTGAACAAGAACTATGTACTTAAGGTACTTACTATGTATTAAGGTTCTACTGGGAGATGAAACGTTAGAAAAGAAAAAAGAACACCCTTGTCTACAAGGGTCTTCATATATGTGTGTGTGTGTGTATACTCTCAATCATATACATACACACACACACACACACACACACATGTTGCTATTGTTAGTTGCTAAGTCGTGTCCCACTCTTTTGCCACCCCAAGGACTGTAGCCCACCAGGCTCCTCTGTCCGTGGATTTCCCAGAGGCAAAAACATACTATATTCTCTATTGAGATTTCAGTCTGGCCTCCCCAACCAGACTAGCTCAGCAAGGACTGCACTACACATGCATATGTTCTGTTTGCATATGTAACATATGTGCATGTATCTGTGTAATTGTCCTTCCTGTACAGCCCATGTGCTATGGGCAGTATTTTGTTGGGGCCTGCCTGGTCTCCCTGATTCTTTTCCTAATGGGAACAACCCTTCCTCACTTTCAGCCTCAGAGGTTTGGGCGGGGCTGGCTTCCCCCAGCCCACCCTGGTTTCAAAGTGATCAGAGCCAGGACCCTGCTACACCAGGGGAAGAATCCTTTCTGCGGGGGTGGCCGAGCTAGGAGAATGTTCTCTGCCACCGAGAACGCTGGGCTGGGGGCTGACCAGTGTCCCCCACAGCCTAGACAGTCCCCTGGAATTGTGAGTTCCAGGATCCAATGTCCCTTTTTTGGCTAAGTCAGTTTGAGCGAGATTTCTATAATTTGCAAATGAAAGAGTATGAATAATGGGTACCAACTTTTGGTCACTAAAGGTTATTTTTAATTGTGAAAGCAGTAATTGGTAATATAAGGCAGCTGGTGATGAGTGGGCGAGTGCAAAGATGGGGAAAACAGGAAAACACTGATGTGTTTTAGGAATTGCATGGAAACCTGGGTTGGGAAGATCCCCTGGAGAAGGGAATGGCTACCCACTCCAGTATTCTTGTCTGGAGAATTCCACGGACAGAGGAGCCTGGCAGGCTATGGTCCACGGACTCACAAAGAGTTGGACACGACTGAACAATTTTCACTAAGTTCTTTTACGGCACTTTCTTGATTAATTCTGACAATACAAAGGTAAGGACGGTTGACATAATATACAGATAGTCACCATGAATTCATTTATTTAATCATGCAGCAATTTTTTACTTGGCATGTTCTGGGTGCCGGGAACTAGGCCGAGTAAGTATTTCACAGAGACCTCATCAACCCCCAGGAGGAGAGGTCATGAAGGCTGTCTGGGTCACAGAGGTGGGATCTGAGTTTACACCTGCCTGCGGCGGACACCCACGCTCCAAATCTTTACGCAATACGGTAACTCAAGCCCGGGTCTGTCTGCTGCAAAGCCCTGGATCTTTTCACTCCAGCCAGATCCTTCCCAGTTATTAATGAGTGATCTACATGGCAAGACTTACAGGAGGTCAAGGAGGGTCAGACATGAGCAGGGCTCCCAGAGGAGGTGTAAGACTCGATTCCTTTTTTGGCCACGCTGTGTGACATGTGGGACCTTCGTCCCCTGACCGTGGATGGAACCCAAGTCCCCTGTACTGGAAGTGTGGAGCCTTAACCACTGGACTGCCAGGGAAGACCCAAGATGCGATCTTTTCTGACCTGACAGTAAACACACCATGGACAGGAATGAGCAAAGACACAGGCCATCAGATTTAAAGTGGCCTCCTAGAAAGGGTATTTTCACCGTGAACCAGGACAGCCATCTCGATCATGGACTTCTGAATAAACCACTTCGGCAGACGTGTTGGCACCACTGTATTTTGTGTTAAGAGTATAAAACCCCGCTGGCAGGGCCACGAGAGAAGAACAAAAATAAAACTACCCTGTGATTTAAACAACTTTTAAAGGAAAAAGTGGTTGTCCAAAGGATGACTGGAAAGACTTGACAGCTTCCTGTATGCTCTCTCTACAAATAAGGATGAGAAATGGATGCAATATGGCTGAGGAGAATCAGAGCAAATATGATGGAGCCCTCCGCCCAAGAAGTTACGAGGAAACCAGGCCCTGGGAGCTGGCTGCCTACTGCTGGCTACAGTTTAAACCCTTTATGTTGTCAGGCTTTTTACTGTTTTTACATTATGGTACCACAACGCAATTCAAATGATAAATGAAAAGGGTCTCTGCACCCATATGATTTGAGAAAGATCGTTGTTAAGGCTCAACAAGAACACCTTCTCTCCCAAGTCACGCACCCGGGAATCTTCACGGAAAGTGTGATGGGTACTGGCGCTGGGGAGGCCACACCCTGTGGGACCATGGTGGTCACTGCCCCTCTGGGTCGTACCTGATCCACTGTCCAACCAAGAGGCTGGAAAAAGGCCTGTCCAGAGACTGAACGAGTGAACCAATGAATGAAAATGAGATCAAGAAGTCGTAAACCGAGTGTCTCTCAAGAGTGTCTCTTCTCAAAAGCAGCAATGACAAATTTGAGTTAAGAACTGGGAATTAGATGACATCAGAGAATTTCTGTTCCTCCTTAATAGGTGTGAAAATGTTAACTGGCGTTGTGTAGAAAGAATGTCCCTATTTTTTGGTGATAGATATTGAAGTATTTTGAGATGAAGTGTCAAGATTCTGTAACTAACTTTGAAACGATTCAGAATACAAATGAAACAAAGGTGGCAAAATTCTAATACATGTTGAACCTAGGAGATAAGCAAAAGAGTGACCAGCTCTTATAAATTTGAGGTTGAGAAGACATCTCTATGGTTTCAGAAATTTATGAGATATTTGGGGAGGTACAGAATTCCACGTTACAGCATTCTAAGGTTGACCCTCAAAGTGGTAAAATCTGATGACCAAAATAAACCGAGGTCAGGGTGATTATTTACTAAAGAATTAACCACATGCTAACTCTCCTTCTGCATTTGAACACACACAGCTGCACAGGACCCCAAGTTTTGTATTTTCATCTGATGCCCTTCTAGGCAGTATGTGGAAAAGAGTGAGACTTCCAACTTTATTTTAAACAAATGAATCTTTTAACAAAAATGCTAAACACAGGCAAAGAAAGTGACAAGTAAGAAGTATGACCACAGAAAATTGGATGTTATTCTACTGTTTCTAATGAATGTATGCTTCTGTTAGTAAATAGCATCAAAGAAGAGCTGTGAGGGTAAGCCAGGTTGACGCTGATTCTGGCAAGAGAAAAAAAATAATTTTCAAAATGCAATGTTTGAGAGATTTTCACTCTTGCTAAAAAAGTAAAAACAAAAAAAAAATGCCGTTTTCATTTACTTTCTTTCGTGGTAAAAATATTCTGCACCTCGAAAGTGGGTCAGAGGACTTGGGTCTCTCTACACTAGCTGTGTGTCTATGCAAGTGGCTCCCTTTGAGTCCGGACACTTTACTGTCCCTTCTTACGAGTGGCCCAAAGCCTTCAGTGTATTTACTGCTGAAACAGGTGCACCGACAAGAAAGGACTAGAAAAGTTTTTGTACAGAAAGATGTTTACTGCAACAGATTACATCACACTACATGTGTTTCTTTTTGACCGATCTTTCAAGTCATTCATAAAACCCACATGCACACAAACTTTGGGTTAAACTCTCACGAGTGTTCGGAGGATTTTTATTTTTAAAGCGCTGCATTTTTAAGCAGGGGAATCGTCTTTACCAGGACCAAATTTTCAGCTAAAACTTAACAAATCAAAAAAATTTCCTAACTGCCAGCCCTCTTGCACACACGTAAGACAAAATGCTTTTGTCCTATCCGGCGAGGGACCGGCTGCAAGGCTGATTATCACAAAAGTACCTTTCTTTCCACTGAATAAAGGAAAGGCTCTTTTTCTCTCGCTCTGAGTCATGACTCCAAACTACGCCTGAGACAACAATGCGGACTGTGACAGACATCCTGAACAGGCAGAGGTGGACAGGAAGTCATAAATCCACCCGTCCCCCACTCATTTACACGGGCTGTTCAATAAAGAATACAAGCCTATGTCAGAGCGGTAGCCTTTGGGCATGAAACAAAGAGATATTTATACGTTCGAAACAGACAAGTCGGTGCAGGTCCCAGAGAAGTGAGGGCGTATCTGTTACCAACAATAAAAGCACCCCCTGATGGTGTCAGTGTGGTCTGCACAGAGCCTCAGAGAAACAACGGGATTCCTGAAGAAAAGCTACAGTGTGGGTTCTCCAGGGTCTCCATCAAGGATAATGGTCTTGCCCTGCACTATGTCCTGCAGGGAAAGATGAGGAATCAGTACAGAACATACACGGGAGGGGCTCAGCAGTACCTACAGGTGTTAATTTCCTGGGTCCATTTACGAACTTTCAATGACACAGAGCAAGCTGTCGTGCAGAAGGGAAGTTAGGGAGTCAGCGGCTCCGGCCGAGGACACGCACCTGGATGTTGACGAACACGCCGTGGTACGTCTCGTACAGAACTTTGTTACTCTTCACGTGCAGAGGAAACTCGAAAGGAATTTCTGTTTTGCCGCTGGGAAATTTTCCTGGCTTCACCATTTCAATGGTGCTGTTGATGACCTGCATGGGCTGCAAGGAAAGGCACAAGTCGGCCCATCAGCCGCGCTCCCTGTCACCTGACTGGGTCTAGTAAATCTTCTCCTGGGAGACCCCGCGCCCCCTGCCCTCGGCCGCTACCATCCTGCTTCATTGGGCAGCCTGGCACTGCCCAAGTTGGGTTCATTTTTAGGACTGGACACTGTGGTGCTGGGTACAAGTAGGAAATGCACTGATATATTTCTCTCTCTTATCCCCAAGTATCTCAGTTTGACCGTCCCCTAATAACCCTCCTGACGTGTACTCCCACCTTTAGCCTGAAGCGGACTTGCAGGGAACGTTGGGAAGGAGCAGACCCCCTTGCCCTCTCCCCACTCCAAGCCCCTGTCCCCCTCCCCCAGCTCTGGGCACCCGGGCAGGCTGGGCCCTGGGAGCCAGACTGTTCTCACACATGCCTCGACAGCAGGCGCTACACCTTCCCGAGGGAAGGTACTCCGAGCCTTGGTTTACAACTACACTGAGGAAATCCCAAACTCTGGAAGTGAGGCTCTCAAGTGCTGACGGAGGAAAAGAAGAAAGCTGTGGGGACACGTGGACAGGCCCTGAAATCTGCATGCTCTTTAGGAACCCTTCTTTCCCCTTAACTCTGCCTCCTCAGAACTGAAAAGAGTTAAATCTGCCCTTCAGGAAAAGGGAACTCTAAGTACAGCAGAAAGTTTACATCCTAGAACACAGAACCCCAAGGGACAGGAAAGAAGGGGTCCACCGGCGTCTTACCTGGACAAAGCTGGACTAAAATAACAGTTACAGTAACAGTTTTGCTTTAGGAAGATGAGAGGTAAGAAGGCCCAGGCGCAACTTCCCACAGCACTCTGGGCTCTGTAAAAGCTGAAGGTAACCCCCTCAAGTCCCCCTAACCCTGTCTAGTGAGAATAAACACAAGCAGACTTTTGATAACAGCATATATTCAGAATCAAAATATCTGCATGTTTTCAGTTTGATTAGTGAGTCATAAAAGTACGCCTGCCACCATTCCTGGCAAAATAACAACAATGAAGCTAAGACAGCACATGCAAACCAACCCCAAACATTTGGAAAAGGAACTAAAAACGTGCCAGTCAGGCGTTCTTACCTTAACAGAATTATAGAAGGCTTCGAACACCCCCACGCTCTTGGCACTGAGCTGCAGGTTCACGGTTCCTTCCACCGTCAGGGAGAGGCCCTGGTGCTGGACCGAGTCCTTCCCAGATATGACCACCACCCCGGAGAGCATTTCCTGGGGAGGGGAAGACAGCCACCCGACACATTAGCACGGCTCTTTCATCCACCTGGTTCACTAGCAAAGTCGGCCTCTGGAACCATCAACGTGGTCAAAGATGAAGACGCTCAATGGGCACTTGTCACAGACAGATGCCCAGATGCCACAGTGGGGAAGGCACGGCTCTGGGGGAGGGGGGTCTTGGGGGCAGGAATCTCATCCTGGCACCACCTTCTGGACACACCTTCACTCGCTCTGGATAATCTCAACACAGGTCCGGTTTCAAAAGGGAAAAGAGCAGGGCCTAGGGGGATGGCAGATTCAGAGCCGCCAGGCACAGGCGCATGTATGACGACCCCGAGAAGGACCATGATGTAGAGAAGACCCTCTCCTTCACCTTCTTTCTCAGGGATGCTAAGATGACGACACACTGGCAAAGGCATGAGCAGCTGAGTGGGATGTCCTCTGCCCAGGGAGCCCAGCGGCCACACATCAGCACCCACCGCCCCCTGCCTAGCCCCGCTATCCTGCTTCACAAGCTGGTGGACGATCGAGCCCAAGAAGGACTCCGCAGCAGACCATCTTTCACTTCTCCAAAGACACTGAAGTCGGAGAACACCGACAGTAACCTCACTCCTGCCTGTCACCGTGGACGTGACAGTCTCCACCTACGATGGGGGTTTGTGTGCAGCAGGGAGCTGAGGACTGTGGTGTTGGAGAAGACTCCGGAAGAGCCCCTTGGACTGCAAGGAGATCCAACCAGTCCATCCTAAAGGAGATCAGTCCTGAATATTCACTGGAAGGACTGATGCTGAAGCTGAAACTCCAATACTTCGGCCACCTGATGTGAAGGGCTGACTCATTTGAAAATCCCCTGGTGCTGGGAAAGATTGAAGGCAGGAGGAGAAGGGGACAACAGAGGATGAGATGGTTGGATGGCATCACCGACTCAGTGAGCATGAGTTTGAGTAAACTCTGGGAGTTCGTGATGGACAGGGAGGACTGGCGTGCTGCAGTCCATGGGGTTGCAAAGAGTCGGACACGACTGAGTGACTGAACTGAACTGAACTGAAGAGAATCCACAGCAAATACAAAACGACACCTTTCTGAAACAACCTTCAGATTCGGTGCGTGATTGCTGTCACGTGGTGATGCGATGGCAGAAGAAGAAAAAAGAAATGCAAAAATTAAAAATGGTCCCACAGATCAAAGTATTAAAAAAAAAAATCTGTCCTCCTGGCATTTAAATGTGTTTGCCTTTTATCTCCTGTAGTCACTGGGTGAAAAAACATTCACTGTGTTTTCATATTCTGTGAAATTAGGGGAGCGGGGATGTTCTGTGTATCTTGAAGTGAAGTGAAGTGAAAGTTGCTCAGTCGTGTCTAACTCTTTGCAACCTCATGGGCTATACAGTCCATGGAATTCTCCAGGCCATAATACTGGAGTGGGTAGCTGTTCCTTTCTCCAGGGGATCTTCCCAGCCCAGCGATCGAACCCAGGTCTCCCGCACTGCGGGCGGATTCTTTACCAGCTAAGCCACCAGGGATGCCCTAATGTCTCTTAAATATTCTAAGTATTTTGCTTTTGTTTGCTGCTCCCCACCCCAAAGCCCTGAAGTCTAAATTAAGACAAACAGTATCCGCTACATTTTAAGCAGAATTCAAGAGGTAGAACGCATTTTGTTCTTAATGTTAAGAAGCTCATAAGCAAATTTAAAAACTCTTCTGAAATACTAATTTAACTTTTAAATTTTTAATTAAAATTAGTTCTATTAACTTTTGTACAATAGAATGAAGTAAAAACCTAATTTTTCATCATTTAAATCCACTAGTATATTTTTTAAAATACACTTAAAAATATATAGTGTCCCAGAACTGAAATCGGACAAAACAATATCACAAACTTTATCAATTAAACAACACATTAGCACTTGGTTCCGCTTCTATTTAATTGTAACATTTTCAGTTAATCTCATGGGAACAGAATCTGAGTTGACCACTGAATGCCGTAGTATAAACACAACATCAATAGAACAGTTTCCTTCCGTAACCCCTACGGCAAAAGAAGGAAAAAGCGGTGAAGTACCTGGGAAACAACCAGAGTAAAAATTTTATGACTCTTGTCATTCTTTGATTTCAACTAAGAAATGACAGTAGAAAGAATACAAATTAAGAAAATGTGTGTGTGTGTGTGTGTGTGTGTGTGTGTGTTAGTTGCTTAGTCGTGTCCGACTCTTTCAAACCCCACAGACTGAAGCCTACCAGGCCCCTCCGTCCAAGGGATTCTCCAGGCAAGAATATTGGAGTGGGGAGCCATGCCCTTCTCTAGGGGATCTTCCTGACCCAGGCATTGAACCTATGTCTCCTGCACTGCAGGTGGATTCTTTACTGTCTGAGTCACCAGGGAAGCCCACGGTACAGTCACAAACACTGAACAAATTAGCCTGTAAATGAGGCCAATAGGTCTTTCTTCAGGGAAAAAAACAGCAAAGCAAATTACTAACCTAATTGAGAAATAACAAATCAAAGGAACAGTAGTAATTAAAATAATAATAAAAGAACACATTGTTCAACTGTATACAAGTAAATTTGAAAAGTAGATAAAGTGAATTATTTTTCTAGGAAAATATAATTTATCCAAACTAACTCCTAAGGAGATGGGAAAGCTAAACAAATAAGTTAGAAAAATTAGAGAAAGTTACATACGAGTCCCGCACACCCACAAGGCACCAGACCTAGAGTTTCACAGATCGTTCCCAAATGTGTCAAGTACAGAAAAGGCCGATATGAAACTACTCCAAAACACAGAAAAAGAATTTCTTTTTTAAAAAATTAAGCAAATACAACGACACCAAAGTAAGACAAAATCTATACATACACACACCCATACACACAGAAAACTATAGACGTTTCTCATAAATACCAACATATCAGCCCTAACGATATTAGCAATACAATCCAGAAGCAATGTAAATGAATATTATACTATAACTCTGTGGAATTATGAATGTACGGATAGCTCAACTGTTAAAGAAAATTAATACAACTCATTATTAATAGCTCTTTAGAGAAAAATCATACAGCCATCTCCACGGATGCTAAAAAGTCACTTGCTAAAACTAACATCCATTCCTGATAAAATTCCTAGTAAAATAAAACCGGAAGGCTATTTCTTTACCCAGAAGCCAGCATCAAACTTAATGGGAAATGAGATACGCATTTAAGCTAGGAATAAAACAAGGATGACTTCTGTCACCACTGTTAACATACAACATGTGCTGTGCTCAGTCGCTCAGTCATGTCTGAGCAATTCATGGAACCCCAAGAATACAGGATCGGGTAGCCCATCCCTTCTCCAGGGGATCTTCCCAACGCAGGAATCAAATCAGGGTCTCCCCCACTGCAGGCAGATTCTTTACCAGCTGAGCTACCCAGGAAGCCCACAACATGTACTAGTTAATGCAATAAAAATAGAGGAAGAAGCATGAGAACTGAAATGGAGGTAAAATTATCATTATTTGTGGATGACATGATTGTATGCCTGGAAGAGCCCAAGAGGTTTACTGAAAACTATCAACATGAAGACTTAAATTGAAGACAGTGGGGAAAACCACTAGACCATTCAGGTATGACCTAAATCAAATCCCTTACGATTGTACAGTGGAAGTGAGAAATAGATTTAAGGGACTAGATCTGATAGACAGAGTGCCTGATGAACTATGGACAGAGGTTCGTGACACTGTATAGGAGACAGGGATCAAGACCATCCCCAAGAAAAAGAAATGGAAAAAGGCAAAATGGTTGTCCAAGGAAAAGAAAAGACATGAAAGGCAAAGGAGAAAAGGAAAGATTTTCCAATCTGAATGCAGAGTTCCAAAGAATAGCAAGGAGAGATAACAAAGCCTTCCTCAGTGATCAGTGCAAAGAAATAGAGGACAACAATAGAATGGGAAAGACTACAGATCTCTTCAAGAAAATTAGAGATACCAAGTGAACATTTCATGCACAGGTGGGATCAATAAAGGACAGAAATGGTATGGACCTAACAGAAGCAGAAGATATTGAGAAGAGGTGGAAAGAATACACAGAACTATACAAAAAAGATCCTCATGACCTAGATAACCACAATGGTGTGATCACTCACCTAGAGCCAGACATCCTGGAATGTGAAGTCAAGCGGGCCTTAGGAAGCATCACTACGAAAAAAGCTAGTGGAGGTGATGGAATTCCGGTTGAGCTATTTCAAATCCTGAAAGATGATGCTGTGAAAGTGTTGCACTCAGTATGCCAGTAAATTTGGAAAACTCAGCAATGGCTGGAAAAGGTCAGTTTTCATTCCGATCCCAAAGAAAGGCAATGCCAAAGAATGTTCAAACTACTGCACAATTGCACTCATCTCACATGCTAGCAAAGTAGTGCTCAAAATTCTCCAAGCCGGGCTTCAACAGTACATGAACCGAGAATTCCAGATATTCAAGCTGGATTTAGAAAAGGCAGAGGAACCAGAGATCAAATTGCCAACATCCGCTGGATCATAGAAAAACCAAGAGAGTTCCAGAAAAACATCTACTTCTGCTTTATTGACTATGCCAAAGCCTTTGACTGTGTGGATCCCAACAAACCGTGGAAAATTATTGAAGAGTTGGGAATATAAGACCACCTGACCTGCCTCCTGAGAAACCTGTGTGCAGGTCAGGAAGCAACAGTTAGAACTGGACATGGAACAACAGACTGGTTCCAAATTGGGAAAGGAGTACGTCAAAGCTGTATATTGTCACCCTGCTTATTTAACTTATATGCAGAGTACATCATGAGAAATGCTGGGCTAGATGAAGCACAAGCTGGAATCAAGACTGCTGGGAGAAATATCAATAACCTCAGATATGCAGATGACACCACCTTTATGGCAGAAAGTGAAGAAGAACTAAAGAGCCTCTTGATGAAAGTGAGAGAGGAGAGTGAAAAAGTTGGCTTAAAACTCAACATTCAGAAAACTAAGATCATGGCATCTGGTCCCATCACTTCATGGAAAATAGATGGGGAAACAGTGGAAACAGTGGCTGACTTTATTTTTGGGGGCTACAAAGTCACTGCAGATGGTGGCTGCAGCCATGAAATTAAAAGACACTTACTCCTTGGAAGAAAAGTTATGACCAACCTAGACAGCATATTAAAAAGCAGAGAATTACTTTGCCAACAAAGGTCCATCTAGTCAAAGCTATGGTTTTTCCAGTAGTCATGTATGGATGTGAGAGTCGGCCTATAAAGAAAGCTGAGCGCCGAAGAATTGATGGTTTTGAACTGTGGTGTTGGAGAAGACTCTTGAGAGTTCTTTGGACTGCAAGGAGATCCAACTGTCCATCCTAAAGGAAATCAGTCCTGAATATTCATTGGAAGGACTCATGCTGAAGCTGAAGCTCCAATAATTTGGCCACCTGATGCGAAGAACTGACTCATTGGAGAAAACCCTGATGCTGGGAAAGATTGAAGGCAGGAGAAGAAGGGGACGAGAGAGGATGAGATGGTTGGATGGCATCACTGACTCGATGGACATGAGTTTGAGTAGGCTCCAAGAGCTTGTGATGGACAGGGAGGCCTGGCATGCTGCAGTCCATGCGTTCGCAAAGTCGGACACGAATGAGCAACTGAACTGAACTGATCAACATGAAGAGAATTTTAGCAAGGAAGATAGTGGGGTAAAAAATTAATATACAAAAATCAACAAGGCAACACGTGCACAACAACAATCAATAAGAAAACATGTTGGAAAAAAATACTTTCTTTTCAAAAGCAAAAAAAACAAAGGCTTCCCTAGTGGCTCAGTGGTAAAGAATCTGCCTGCCAACGCATGGGTTCAATTCCCGGTCCAGGAAGATCCCATATGCTGCAGAGCAACCAAGCGTGTGTGCCACAACTATTAAACCTGTGCTCTAGAGCTCGGGAGCTGCAACTACTGAGTCCTCAGGCCGCAGTTACTGAAGCCCACTGGTCTAGAGCCTATACTCTGCAGCGGGGGACATCCCCCCAATGACAAGCCCTCACATTGCAACTACAGAGCAGACCCCTGCTCACTGCAACCAGCGAAGCCCAAAGCAGTGAAGACCCAGCGTGGCCAAAATAAACACATAAATAAAATTATTTTTTTTTTAAAGGCAACAAAAAGTTAAAATATATAAATCAATTTAACAGGAAATGAATAAAATCCTGATAAGACGAAAACTTCAAACACAGCTGGAGGGCACAAAAGAAATACATGGAAAGCCATCCTGTTTCTGAAGCTCTAACACCCTTAACGTGAATACTTTCAATCTATAAAGGTGACACAGTCCAGAGAAAGCAACAGCAGAATTGTTTTTTTCTTTTTTTAGAAGGGCGTGGAACGGTAGGGTAAGATAGATTAGAAAGCTGATTTTCAAATTCATCTGGAATAATAAATAGGTTCTAAAATGAGAAGGAATGAGGGGGACTAGCCCTGTGAGATACTGTAACGCCACAATAACTTACAAAGTGTGGTGCAGGGCGTATGTGGGCTGAAAGATCAATGGGACAAGAGGGAAACCCTAGAAATAGACCCAGATTACAGAGGAACTTAACAGATGATAAAGGAAGTACTTTGAATCCACAGGGATTTATTCACTAAATAATACTGGAAAACCAACCAGAGATCTGGGATAAAAGGCAGCCAGAGAACTGGCAAAAAAAAAAAAAAAAAAAATTAAGTTGGATTCATACTGAAAACCTGTGTACACAAGAAGTTCTAAATGCAAAGACCTGAATAACCAAAATTTTAGAAGAAACCAGAGGATGATTTTTATCACATCAAAGTGGGACACGCCTTTCTAAGAATGATTCAAAACTCTGAATAATAAATATGAATGCAAATACAACCAAAAATAGTTTGTTACATAAAAGTGATTATGAGCAACATTGCTTATATAAATGATAAACTAGGGAAATAATGCAACTTAATAGGGAAAAAACTAATTTCTCTAATATTTTAAGAAATAAAAAAACAAACCACCTACAGCTTCCCTGGTGGCTCAGTGGCAAAGAAAGCGCCAGCCAATGCAGGAGACACGGGTTCGATCCCTGGTCTAGGAAGATCCCACAAGCTGCCAAGGAACTAAGCCCAAGGGCCACAACTATTGAGCATGCGCTCTGGGGCCCGGGAGCTGAAAACGACTGAGTTCACACACTGCAACCACTGAAACGGGAGCGCCCTAGAGGCCACGCTCCACGGGGGAAGCCACTGCAATGAGAAGCCCACGCGCCGCAACTAGAGGGCAGCCCGTGCAGCAAGGAAGACCCAGCACAGCCAAAACAAACAAAATCATATAACACAAAAGCAACTGTGTAACCTCATAGAAAAATATTCCATTCTAAATATTATGAATATAGTTCATAAGAAACGCAAATTGCTCGTAAGCCCATGAAAAAATGCTCAATTTCAAAAGTAACATTTTGAGAAAAGATCATCAAAGCTATCCTAAGTACCATTTTCCCCCTATCAGATTAGCAAAGATAAAAAATGTGGTCATATTGTGGTGGGGAAGGGTGCAACAGGGAGGGAGTAGCTGAGAATCCGCTAGACCAGCCAGGAGGCAATACCAGAAACATCCTATAAACAAAGCAATTCCACTTTCAGGAATCTTCATCAGATGTATTTGCATGCTGAAATGACTGAATAGTAGTTACTCACTGCAACATTGTAATAAAAAGAACGTAAACAACCTAAATTCCAACAACAGGAAAACAATGGGGTTTTTTTTCTTTCCCTTTAACATATCTTGGGAGATCATTCACATTAGTACATGTATGTTCTTTTTTTTAAGGTTACATATTGCACCACAGGTTGGATTCCTGGGTTGGGAAATTCTCCTGGAGAAGGAAATGGCAACCCATGGCAGTATTCTTGCCTGGAGAATCCCCTGGACAGAGGAGCCTGGTGGGCTACAGTCCATGGGGTCGCAAAGAGTCGGACACAACTGAGTGATTAAACCACCACCACCACCACCACTTCCAGAAAGGCACTTTCTGCCAGACAACCTGTCTCTTTAAATTAAGAGAAAGGTCATGGGTCATGGTTTGGGGGCTTCCCTTGTGGCTAAGCTCCAAAATCACTGCAGATGGTGGCTGCAGCCATGAAATGAAGAGGCTTGCTCCTTGGAAGAAAAGCTGTGACCAACCTAGACAGCATATTAAAAAGCAGAAACATTACTTTGCCAACAAAGGTCCGTCTAGTCAAAGCTATGGTTTCTCCAGCAGTCCCGTATGGATGTGAGAGTTGGACTATAAAGAAAGCTGAGCGCAGAAGAATTGATACTTTTGAACTGTGGTGTTGGAGAAGACTCTTGAGAGTCCCTTGGACTGCAAGGAGATCCAACCAGTCCATCCTAGGGGAGATCAGTCCTGAGTGTTCATTGGAAGGACTGATACTGAAGCTGAAACTCCAATAATTTGGCCCCCTGATGCGAAGAACTGACTCAATTGAAAAGGCCCTGATGGTGGGAAAGATTGAGGGCAGCAGAAGGGGACGACAGAGGATGAGATGGTTGGACAGCTCCACAGACTCAATGGACATGAGTCTGGATAAACTCTGGGCGTTGGTGATGTACAGGGAGGCCTGGCGTGCTGCAGTCCATGGGGTCACAGATGGTCATACACAACTGAGCAATTGAACTGATGTTATGCAAATGGCATTCTTTCACTCTTTTTTATGCCTGAGTAGTATTCCATAGTATACACCTACCACTGTTGATGGACATTTAGGTTGCTTCCGTATCTTAGTTATCGTGAATAGTGCTGCAAGGAACATTGGGAGGGCATGCATCTTTTCAAATTATGTTTTTCTCTGGATATATGGTCAGGAGTGGGACTGCTATATCATAGAATAGCTCTATTTTTAGTTTTTTGAGGAATCTCCATGCTGTTCTCCATAGTGGCTACACCAATTTACATTTCCACCAACAGTGTAGGAAAGTTCCCTTCTCTCCACACCCTCTCCAGGTGTGCTGTTTGTAGACTTTTTGAGGATGGCCATTCTGATTGGTGTGAGATGGAATCTCAGATTCACATTTTTCTAATAATCAGCAATGCTGACCATCTTTTTACATGCCTTTTGACCCTCTGTATGTCTTCTTTGGAGAAATGTCTATTTAGATCTTCTGCCCATTTTCTGGTTGGGTTGTTTTTTGATACTGAGTTCTATGAGATGTTTGTATATTTTGGAGATGAATGTCTTGTTATTCACATCATTTGCAAGTATTTTCTCCCATTCTGTAGGTTTTTCTTTTTTTGTAAATGGTTTTCTTTGCTGTGCAAAAGCTTTTAAGTTTAATTAGGTCCCATTTGTTTATGTTTGTTTTTATTTCCATTACTCTAGGAGATAGATCCAAAAAGATATTGTAGAGATTTATGTCAAGGAGTGTTCTATGTTTTCCTCTAGGAGTTTTATAGTATCCAGTCTAACACTGAGGTATTTAATCTATTTTGAGTTCATTTTTTGTGTACCACATTAGAGAATGTTCTAATTTCATTCTTTCACATGTAGCAGTCCAGTTTTCCCAGCACCACTTATCAAAGAGACTGTGTTTTCTCCATTGAATATTCTTGCCTTGTCATAGATTAATTGACCACATGTGCGTGGGTTTATTTCTGGGCTTTCTATCTTGTGCATTGATCTGTATTTCTGTTTCTGGGCCACTACCACACCGTTCCGGAGCTTTGTAGTACAATCTGAAGTTAGGGAATTTGATCACTAATACTCGGACCAGGACAGAATTTGCTGCAACAAACACCAAACGGGCAACTAATGAACACTCTCACTGCGTCCCAGGGTTCCAGTAGCCTTGGGTAACTCGGAAAATACTTCTCATGCATTATGTAAGGGTTGGGATGTGATTGAGAAGACAACCCTTTTCGGGAGTATTAGATAATTAGTGAGAAAAACGACTCACTTACGGTCTTTCGGATAACCGTGTTCCTTAAAGGGTTCACACCTCCCACAAAATTATCCTGAGATTCCTCCTAGGTCAAAGTCCTACCCCAAGGATCTGCATCAGCATTCACTAAAACTCACCATTCATGTATCAATCCAGCAGAATAAAGCAGAATACTGAGGCTTCCTTTTTCCACAGCATCCTAGCTTAGCAATTTTTCTTCAAAATAATGAACTGGCATAATAAGGATTTTTTCTCTTTAATCTTTTCTTTTAAAATAAGAAATTACGTGAAAGCCAGTAAGACAAAATGCAAACCTAGATGTTCTTGTAGTTAGCAGTAATCAGCCCACCGTGCACAAATTCCTCATCACCGCATCCTGGCTATCCTGGACAGTGAATCTCCCACTGATGTTTTTAACAACCATAATATTCAACAGTGTCATTTTCATGAGTATGTGGGCCAGGATTTCAGAATGTAAAACATTTTGAATTTATAAAAACAAACGAACCATATTTACATTACAAAAATATTTACTGCAGGGTTCTTTGAACCAATAAGCTCCTATAGTACATTGAAAATACAGTGTAATGTATAATGCATTTGAGTCAAACTTTTTGTTCAAGAACACACCTATGGCACTGAGCAAAGAAGTACACAAGGATGCCAAAGTCACACCCAGTTTGTAGTGCCCCAAATGCTATCATCTCTATTTGCTCCTCTGGGTTGCTAGTACACTCTTCCTCCAAGTCCAGTATGGGGGAGACAACCAGCAATCACTGCAGCATCTGACAAGCACGTACCATGCCATTTGTGAGGTGCACGAACAATGTGATTTACATCAGCAACTCTGAAGTCATGGAAAAGCATAGTGCTACCACCACCTACCATTTGACCCCTCCATCATAGCTAAGTTTGTAAAGAATCTGCCTGCAACGCAGGAGACCCTGGTTCGATTCCTGGGTTGGGAAGATCCGCTGGAGAAGGGACAGGCTACCCACTCTGGTATTCTTGGGCTTCCCTTGTGGCTCAGCTGGTAAAGAATCTGCCTGCAATGGAGGAAACCTGGGTTTGATCCCTGGGTTGGGAAGATCCCCTGGAGAAGGGAAAGGCTACACACTCCAGGATTCTGGTCTGGAGAATTCCATGGACTATACAGTCCATGGGGTCGCAAAGAGTTGGACACGACTGGGCGACTTTCACTTCACTTCACTTGGGTCCAAACCTATAGTAAATGTCTTGAAACATTATCTCAGCTAATTTTCATGACAAAGTCTCTGGGCAGGCTCAGACTCATCCTCCAGATGAGAATTAAGACCTGGAGAAGTTGCATTTAGAAAAAAAAAACCTGCTTTTTTTAAAAGGGCTATAATTTAGTAACCCAAACAGCCCGAATTTATGAAGTTAAAATACGAAAACGAACAAACAAAAAATAAACATGAGAAGAGGGGAATAAAGCCAAGGAAAAGAAAACAAATATTCCAGAAAGACAAGATAGCAAGGAATCTTTAAAAAGTCATTGACAAATGAGATGAGGGTGAGCAGCTGTAAAAGGTGGGGAAAGAAGAGTAAGAAAAGCCAGTCTGTGGACCTGGATGGCTTTGCCAGTGTCTCCCAGGTCCTGCTCTCTCTGCTTCTATTGTCTGTTCCTTCTGGTGGAAACAAATAGGGCTGGGGGGGGGGAGCAGAGGGAGACCCCGGCCCAGCACTTAGCTTTCAACACTAGGTTGGAGCATCACCATCTCAATGAAGCTCCAGAAGGGCCCTGCCCCCCGGCCCCCACAAACAACTACACTTCACTCTGCACTCCCTTACCACAGAGACGCACACCTGGAGTACAAGTGAGGGTATGTTCACACCCATCAGGAGACCCACAGACACGGGATGAAAAAATCTGCTCAAAGCTAACAGTCTAAAAAGAATGCACTGATGACGATGTGATGATATGGAAAGGCGTGCACAGCAAGGCTATGTGGTTCAGCAAAAAGATTAAGTTTTGCATCTGCGTGCGTGTCTGTGCGCGTGTCTGCGTACATGTGCCATGACTGCTTACAGGAAATGTCTGGCACAAGCACACACACAGTCAGCAGATCCCTCCAGGGACAGAAAAAGGGGTCAGAAAGAGGAAGAACCTGTCTTTTCACTTCCCAGCCTTCTGTAAAATCTTGTGTTTATATTTAAAAAAAAAATGATTCAACTGTGATTTGTTGGGTGGTGTGTGTGTTGGGGGGGGTGGTGAACCAAACACCACCATCTTGAATGAGCATCCTTTTCTAGGAAAAAAACCTAAATGACAATTTTTAAACCCCACTATAACTTAGGTTCTCTGGTGTCCACAGGATCAAAACCATTTTCACGTTTCCATAATAACTAAGATCCTGAAAAGCACAGACACAGACTCAGCTGGCCATGTTCCGAGGAATTTTTTTCATATGATCTCTTGATTTTTGACATCTGGTATTAGTAATGCATGTATCATCTATAGGAAGGACTGATGCTGAAGCTGAAACTCCAATACTTTGGCCACCTGATGTGAAGAACCAACTCACTGGAAAAGACCCTGATGCTGGCAAAGGCTGAAGGCAGGAAGGGAAGGGGACGACAGATGATGAGATGGTTTGATGGCATCACCGACTCAATGGACATGAGGTTGAGTAAACTCCGGGAGTTGGTGATGGACAGGGAGGCCTGCCGTGCTGGACTCCATGGAGTCGCAAAGAGTAGGACACGACTGAGCGACTGAACTGACTGACTAATATCATCTACAGTGTTTTGGACCATGTAACACAATATTGATGCAGGTGCAGACAGATGAATCATCTTGTAAAGAGACAAACTACGGTACTGATAAATACAGTACAACACCCTATAAATGCATTTTCTCTTCCTTCAGTTCATTTCAGTTGCTCAGTCATGTCTGACTCTTTGCAACCCCATGAACCGCAACACACCAGGCCTCCCTGTCCATCACCAACTCCCAGAGCCTACCCAAACTCATGTCCATTGAGTTGGTGATGCCATCCAACCATCTCATCCTCTGTCATCCCCTTCTCCTCCCACCCTCAATCCTTCCCAGCATCAGTGTCTTTTCCAATGAGGCAACTCTAATCAGGTGGCCAAAGTATTGGAGTTTCAGCTTCAACATCAGTCCTTCCAATGAACACCCAGGACTGATCTCCCCTAGGATGGACTGGTTGGATCTTCTTGCAGTCCAAGGACTCTCAAGAGTCTTCTCCAACACCACAGTTCAAAAGCATCAATTCTTCGGTGCTCAGCTTTCTTCACAATTTTCTTTTCCAACTCTCACATCCATACATGACTACTGGAAAGACCATAGCCTTGACTAGATGGACCTTTATCAGCAAAGGAATGTCTCTGCTTTTAAATATGCTATCTAGGTTGGTCATAACCTTCCTTCCAAGGAGTGTCTTTTAATTTCATGGCTGCCATCACCATCTGCAGTGATTTTGGAGCCCAAAAAAATAAAGTCTGACACTGTTTCCCCATCTATTTGCCATGAAGTGATGGGACCAGATGCCATGATCTTAGTTTTCTGAATGTTGAGCTTTAAGCCAACATTTTCACTCTCCTCGTTCACTTTCATCAAGAGGCTCTTTAGTTCTACTTTGCTTTCTGCCATATGGGTGGTGTCATCTGCATATCTGAGGTTATTGATATTTCTCCCAGCAATCTTGATTCCAGCTTGTGCTTCATCCAGCCCAGTGTCTCTCATGATGTACTCTGCATATAAATTAAATAAGCAGGGTGACAATATACAGCCTTGACGGACTCCTTTTCCTATTTGGAACGAGTCTGTTGTTCCATGTCTAGTTCTAAGTGTTGCTTCCTGACCTGCATACAGGTTTCTCAAGAGGCAGGTCAGATGGTCTGGTATTCCCCTCTCTTTAAGAATTCTCAACAGTTTATTGTGATCCACACAGTCAAAGGCTTTGGCATAGTCAATAAAGCAGAAATAGTTGCTGTTCTGGAACTCGCTTGCTTTTTCGATGATCCAGTGGATGTAGGCAATTTGATCTCTGGTTCCTCTGCCTTTTCTAAAACCAGATTGAACACCTGGAAGTTCACAGTTCATGTATTGCTGAAGCCTGGCTTGGAGAATTTTGAGCATTACTTTACTAGCGTGTGAGATGAGTGCAATTGTGTGGTAGTTTGAGCATTCTTTGACATTGCCTTTCTTTGGGATTGGAATGAAAACTGACCTTTTCCAGTCCTGTGGGCACTGCTGAGTTTTCCAAATTTGCTGGCATACCGAGTGCAGCACTTTCACAGCATCATCTTTCAGGATTTGAAATAGGTCAACTGGAATTCCGTCACCTCCACTAGCTTTGTAGTGACGCTTCCTAAGGCCCACTTGACTTCACATTCCAGCATGTCTGGCTCTAAGTGAGTGATCACACCATCATGATTATCTGGGTCGTGAAGATCTTTTTTGTACAGTTCTTCTGTGTATTCTCGCCACCTCTTCTTAATATCGTCTGCTTCCTTCAGGTCCCTACCATTTCTGTCCTTTATTGAGCCCATCTTTGCATGAAATGTTCCCTTGGTATCTCTAATTTTCTTGAAGAGATCTCTAGTCTTTCCCATTCTATTGTTTTCCTCTATTTCTCTGCACTGATCGCTGAGAAAGGCTTTATCTCTCCTTGCTATTCTTTAGAACTCTGCATTTAAATGGGTATATCTTTCCTTTTTTCCTTTGCTTTTTGCTTATATTCTTTTCACAGCTATTTGTAAGGCCTCCTCAGACAGTCATTTTGCTTTTTTGCATTTCTTTTTCCCGAGGATGGTCTTGATCCCTGTCTCCTGTACAATGTCAGAAACCTCTGTCCACAGTTCATCAGGCACTCTATCAGATCTAATCCCTTAAATCTATGTCACTTCCTTATAATTTTCTAAATAACATTTCCTTTTCTCTAGCTTGCTTTAGTGTAAGCATACAGTATATAATACCTATAACGCACAAAACATGTGTTAACTGTGTATGTTATTGGTAAGGCTTCTAGTCAACAGCAGTTTATCGGTAGCTAAGTTTGGGGGGAGTCAAAAGTTACATGCAGATTTTTGATTGCAGGGGAGAATGGTCAGCAGCTCTAACCCTCGCTTTGTTCGAGGGTCAACTATATTCTCTATTAGGAGAAGCAACACTGGTTTTTCTTTCACACTCGCCATATAAAGTCTCCTTTTAAAATGCACTTAGTGTAAAACACATTTAAGTGTAAAAGTGACCAAAGACTGGGAAGTCATACGCCAACAGGTGCAGAATCTGTCCGTAATTCTCGCATGAAGGGGTATGCACCAGAGGGGCGGGGCTGGCACCACCTCCCACCCAGCGCCCCCTCCAGGAGAGGTCCTGGCTGTGTTAGACTTCCAGGTGGATCAAAGGGATGATTCCAGTTCGTCATCTTTTTCAAATGTACTTTTCATTATTTGTTTTCATTTCTTTATCAACAAAGGTCCGTCTAGTCAAACCTATGGTTTTTCCAGTAGTCATGTGTGGGTGTGCGAGTTTAAAGAAAGCTGAACTCTTGAAGAGTTGATGCTTTTGAACTGTGGTGTTGGAGATGACTCTTGAGAGTCCCTTGGACTGCAAGGAGATCCAACCAGTCAATGCTAAAGGAGATCAGTCCTGAATGTTCATTGGAAGGACTGATGGTGAAGGTGAAACTCCAATACTTTGGTCACCTGATGGGAAGAACTGACTCCTTGGAAAAGACCCTGATGCTAAGATTGAAGGCGGGAGAAGGGGATGACAGAGGATAAGATGGTTGGATGACATCACCAACTCAATGCACATGAATTTGAGTACGCTCCAGGAGTTGGTGATGGACAGGGAGGCCTGGCATGCTGCAGGCCGTGGGGTTGCAAAGAGTCGGACACGACTGAGTGACTGAATTGAACTGAACTTTCACTACTTGTACCATACTTTAAAACACAGAAAACTTCTCAGCTGGTATAACATCTCAGAATAAAATGTGTTAACTTTTGAATGAAAATAGTAAGTATTAAAACTAAATGTACATATTGCCTGTCACTGCCTCCTCTTTTTTTTTGATTCATTTATTTTTTTACCTTTTGGCTGCACTGTACAGCATGCAGGATCTTAGTTCCCTGACCAGGGATTGAACCCTCAACCCCTGCAGTGGAAGCACAGAATCTTAACAGTTGGACCACCAGGGAAGTCTTCCCAATTCTAATTTTTGGTATTTTCCAAGCTACAGAAAAGTTACGAGAATACAAAGTACCGAGAAAACTGAAACCCTCACACACTACCAGTAAGAACGTAAAACTGTGCAGGTGCTTCAGGAAACTGTTTGGAAGGCCCTCAAATACGTAATAAAAAGTTAGGGTTGTTGAGTTACTAAGTCATGCCCAACTCTTTGTGACCACATGAACTGTAGCCTGCCAGGCTCCTCTGTCCATGGGATTTTCCAGGCAAGAGTACTGGAGTGGGTTGTTGTTTCCTTCCCCAGGGATCTTCCTGACCCAGGGATTCAACCCGTGTCTCTTGCACTGATCGGTGGGTTCTTTACCACTGAGCCAAAGTTAGCATATTACCCAGCAAATACATTCCGAGGTATATATCCAAGAGAAAAGGAACATATGTTCTCACAAAAACCTGTATTAGATTAATGCTGTTCATAGTAGCAATAATCGTAATAGTCAAAAAATGAAAACAACCCAAATGTCCATCAACAGATGAATGGATAAATAAAATGTGATGTATCCACACAACAGAATACTACTGATCCATGAAAACAAATGAGGAACTGATATGGGCTACAACAGCATGTGTTCTGCTAAGTCACCTCAGTCGTGTCCGACTCTGTGCGACCCCATAGATGGCAGCCCAGCAGGCTCCGCCGTCCCTGGGATTCTCCAGGCAAGAACACTGGAGTGGGTTGCCATTTCCTTCTCCAATGCATGAAAGTGAAAAGTGAAAAGTGAGGTCGCTCAGTCGTGTCCGACTCTTAGCGACCCCATGGACTGCAGCCTACCAGGCTCCTCCATCCATGGGGTTTTCCAGGCAAGAGTACTGCAGTGGGGTGCCATTGCCACCTCCGATAATGTGTTCTAAGTTCATGCATAAGTGAAAGAAGTCAGTCACAAAAGACCACAGATTGTACAATCCTATATACATGACCATGTCCTAATTAGGCAAATCCACTGAGAGAGAAAACAGATCTGTGATTGCCTGGGTCTAAGAGGCAGAGGAAATGAGAAATGAAGTCTTATGGGTGTGGTGTTTCTTCTTGGGGGGGACGGTGATAAAAACGTTCTAAAATTAGACGGGGGTGATGGTTGCACAACTCTGAATATATTGAAACCACTGAATTATACACTTGAAAAGAGTGAATTTTATGGTATTAGATCTCAATAAAGCTTTTTTTTTTCAAGACATCAAATTAGACCTATAAGGCTTTCAAGCAGAGTCAGCAACTGTTAATATGTTGGTACTGTTGCTTTCTTTCTCCCCACATGCGCGCATGCACGAACTTAGGACCGGGCCATTTAAAATGTAGTTACTGTTACACTTCACTCCTAAATACTTAAGCATGTAGAGCATTCGCCCACATAACCGAGATATGAACACCAGACTGGGGGGATTTAAAGCTCTTATTTAATATATACCCCATATTCAAATTGATCAAAAATTAGGTATTGTATTTGGTTGTTATATCCCTGTCAACTCTTGAATCTTAAAAAAACAAATTGTCCTGTCTTTTTAATGACACTGACATATTTGAAACATCCAGGCCTATAAACGCACAGAACGTTTCTCAACTTTGAACATGCCCGTTTCCCGCATTTTCGGCAGGAACACCACATAGCTGAGTTGCGTCTTCAGCGCTTCCTACCAGAATCCTCTATTATTGTGCCAGAACGCGTCAGCTGCGGTGGGAAGGTGGTATCACCGCTGGTCTTGGTTAGGATAGGGACTATCAGATTCCTGCGCTATAAACGTAGCTTTTTCCCTTTGTAATTAATAATCCGGAGATGACCAAATTATCTTGCATCTGTGTAAACATGAGGTTTCCTCAATGGTCTTGCCCCCAAAGGCTTTAAGCATTCTTTTTGAGCCCTCGCTGCATTCACGGGACCAGCAACTCCTCTCAATTGTATTCCACATAGTCTCAGAGTTGGCTGCGATTTCAACCCTGGCTGCACAGGAGCCAGAATGACAGGGGTCTCTAGGTATGAGACTCCGGTCAGCGTAAATTCCCAGGGCGATGGATTCTGATTTAGTTACAATAAGGGTTGAGATTGCCCGAGTTAGAGGGAGAAAAACTTCGCAGTCTCCTTTGGCAAATAAGCAAACTAGCGCCCGAGAAAATTAAGTGGCCAGTGGCACAAAACTTGTTCATGGCTTCGTTAAAACTTTTAATTTGCATTTTAACATGCAATTCCTTCCGTCCCCAAAACCAGAGAAATGAGTAACTTTTGTACGGCCCACAGAGTATATTTCTGCTTCCAAGGTTACATCTGCCTTTCTGGCCCTAGACCTTTGCAGTCCTCTTACAAGCGAGGAACGGAGCGTCTGGTGGTGGAGCTCCTCCGACCGCAGTGCTAAGTCACAGCTCAAGCCCCCGGCCGGGCTGGATGTCCAAGGGGCCAGACGGTTAAGCGCTGCAGCCCAGGCGCCCTACAAGCCCCCTAACCGCGGCGGCGACCCCGGCGGACTCTGCAGAGCAGCCAGCCGCGCGGGCGAGACGCACCTGGCGGGGGACGCACCTGGCGGAGGATGCACCTGGCTGCTCCCACCTGACCCGGACGCACCCGCCCAGGAAAACTCAGAAGTGTGCCAGACCCGGGGAGACTACAGAACCTGCAGCCGCTACCCCCGCCCCGCCACTTACCCCAGCGTGATAAACCTTGTTCGCTCGTTTAATCTTAATGTCCAGGGTGGTCCCCATCGCGAATACTCCGCCTCGCACACCACTTCCTGCCGCGCGTGACCGAATGGCGAGGAAGGCCCGCCCCGCCTCTCCGCCCGGGGCCCGCCCCTTTCTTCTCCCCGCCCGCAGCTGCGTCACGTGACCCCGCTCCCGCGGCCAGTGCGACTCTCCCCTCCCCCCATCCTTCTTCCTTCCGGCGCAAGGGCGGGCTTTAGCGCGGATCGAGGACTGTCGCTCTTGACCCGGCCTCCCCCGGGCGTGAGGGGCGGGATCGAGGAAACCCCACCCCTTCCGTAAAGGCCAGTCTTGACGCCGGAAATGCCTCTTCTCGCCCGTTGACCAGGGGGAGGGAGTAAACTCGGCTCTCCCGGCGTGCCTCGCGGGAGGGGGCGGGGGCGGGGCCGGGGACGCGCCGAGGGCGCAGCCTGAGCCCGCAGGCTGAGGCTCCCGTCAGGCTGTGCGGCGCTGCGCTATCGCGTTGCCTGTAAGGAGGTGATAATGGAGACTGCCTTCTCCGCTAATCCCTCCCTCTAGTTGCTTCTAGCCCTCCCCCTCCCGCTTTCTTCCGGCGGCGCTGAGGACAGAGGCCTTGTGTCCGTCCTCGGCGAGGCGGCCCTCCCTGCCCTTTCCACAGCCCCCCGCTCCCGGCCTGCAAAGCGCGGATTGGCGGGCTTCCCCGACACCCCCGCCGGCGAGGACCAAGGTCTAGAGAGAGAGCGCGGGCAGCCTGGCCCCGCCCCGCCGGGCCGCGGGGGCTTGTGGGTACTCTCCCAGACGCGCGCTCTGGGGCGAGGCGTTGAATATTCATATGCGTGCGCAGAGTGTGACGCGACGCGGCTCGCAGGCCCCGCGTCTCGGCTGTGCGTGGAAATGTATAACCTCGAAGCTGAGCGGGACCTGCCTAGTCTTTTTATTCTCAGCAAGAGCCCACTCATCTGGACACTAGAAACGTATGGCTTTCCGGAAGGACTGCCTCCAGGCAGAGCAGCCGACTACGTTTATTGACATAAAATTCCTTGTCAAGGTTTTAAACAGGGGTCTTTCCAATAAGAGGCATATTTTTAATTGTTTTGGTCCGTGACTTAATACAGCGAAGAAGTGCTTTTTGATTTTTAAGATTCTTCGATTCCGGATTTTATTTTTCTCAAAGTGCGTTACTTTTAGGATTACGTGAGAATTTTTCTGTAAAACGGTTTCCTGACTCACTCTCACGAGTACTTCTCTCATGAGAATGCAAGGTGTTTTCTAGGACAACCGTGATGGTGCTATAGCTACAGTTGCTTTTGAAGGTTGGTAACAGGTATTTCCTAATATTCATATCTCAGTTTTCAGCTCCTCTCTGCCCCCCAGAGCTTCCGTTGTGGTCTAGGGTAACTTCCCTGGCAGCTCAAACTCAGCAATTCTAAAAACAATTCATTAGGGACTTACTAATCACTCTCTAGGCTATTTGCAATTCAAGAAGTGGGTCCTTCTCTGCCAGTCTCACCCATCATTTCCAAATGGTAAAGTGTTAATCCCAGTAGACAGTACAGGAAAACAAACAAAAGGATACACATTCTAGACTTGTTTGCTTCAGCAAACCTGCTTTATAGTTGTTTTGCAACCCAACATTTCTGGTTCATAGAGGACAAGTGTACTGTATTTCACTTATCTGTGTCGGTTGTACACAATCTTCACCGAATACTGCTGCACTGCAAAGTGCTCTAGTTCCAGCAATTATCAGTATAATCAGTTTGTTGAACTGCTCTCAATGTGATGGCTTCCGAAAAGAACAGTACATTTTTTTTCTCCAGTCACTGCTCTTTTGAATCTCTTCTATCCCTTAAGCACTATTTAGGTGACACCGTGATCTTCTGGTCGATTTCAGTTACTGAACATCAGTTCAGTTCAGTCGCTCAGTCGTGTCCAACTTTTTGCAACCCCATAAATCGCAGCACGGCAGGCCTCCCTGTCCATCACCAACTCCCGGAGCTTACCCAAACCCATGTCCATCGAGTCGGTGATGCCATCCAACCATCTCATCCTCTGTCATCCCCTTCTCCTCCTGCCCCCAATCCTTCCCAGCATTAGGGTCTTTTCCGATGAATCAACTCTTCGCATGAGGTGGCCAAAGTATTGGAGTTTCAGCTTCAACATCAGTCCTTCCAATGAACACCCAGGATTGATCTCCTTTAGGATGGATTGATTGGACCTCCTTGCAGTCCAAGGGACTCTCAAGAGTCTTCTCCAACACCACAGTTCAAAAGCATCCATTCTGCGGCACTCAGCTTTCTTCACCGTCCAACTCTCACATCCATGCATGACCACTGGAAAAACCATAGCCTTGACTAGATGGACTTTTGTTGGCAAACTAATGTCTCTGCTTTTAAATATGCTATCTAGGTTGGCCATAACCTTCATTCCAAGGAGTAAGGCGTCTTTTAATTTCATGGCTGCAATCACCATCAGCAGTGATTCTGGAGCCCCCAAAAATAAAGTCTGACACTGTTTCCACTGTTTCCCCATCTATTTCCCATGAAGTGATGGGACCAGATGCCATGATCTTAGTTTTCTGAACGTTGAGCTTTAAGCCAACTTTTTCACTCTCCTCTTTCACGTTCATCAAGAGGCTCTTTAGTTCTTCTTCACTTTCTGCCACAAGTGTGGTGTCATCTGCATATCTGAGGTTATTGATATTTCTCCCGGCAATCTTGATTCCAGCTTGTGTTTCTTCCAGCCCAGCGTTTCTCATGATGTCCTCTGCATAGAAGTTAAATAAGCAGGGTGACAATATACAGCCTTGACGTACTCCTTTTCCTATTTGGAACCAGTCTGTTGTTCCATGTCCAGTTCTAACTGTTGCTTCCTGACCTGCATATAGGTTTCTCAAGAGACAGGTCAGATGGTCTGGTATTCCCATCTCTTTCAGAATTTTCCCCAGTTGATTGTGATCCACACAGTCAAAGGCCAAAGGCTTTGGCATAGTCAATAAAGCAGAAATAGATGTTGTTCTGGAACTCTTTTGCTTCTTTGATGATCCAGCGGCTATCGGCAATTTGATCTCTGGTTCCTCTGCCTTTTCTAAAACCAGCTTGAACATCTGGAAGGTCACGGTTCACGTATTGCTGAAGCCTGGCTTGGAGAATTTTGAGCATTACTTTACTAGCATGTGAGATGAGTGCAATTGTGTGGTAGTTTGAGCATTCTTTGGCATTGCCTTTCTTTGGGATTGGAATGAAAACTGACCTTTTCCAGTCCTGTGGCCACTGCTGAGTTTTCCAAATTTGCTGGCATATCGAGTGCAGCACTTTCACAGCATCACCTTTGAGGATTTGAAATAGCTTAACTGGAACTCCATCACCTCCACTAGCTTTGTTCGTAGTGATGCTTTCTAAGGCCCACTTGACTTCACATTCCAGGATGTCTGGCTCTAGGTGAGTGATCACACCATCGTGATTATCTGGGTCGTGAAGATCTTTTTGGTATAGTTCTTCTGTGTATTCTTGCCACCTCTTCTTAATATCTTCTGCTTCTGTTAGGTCCATACCATTTCTGTCCTTTATCGAGCCTATCTTTGCATGAAATGTTCCTTTGGTATCTCTAAGTTTCTTGAAGAGATCTCTAGTCTTTCCCAATCTGTTGTTTTCCTCTATTTCTTTGCATTGATCACTGAGGAAGGCTTTCTTATCTCTCCTTGCTCTTCTTTGGAACTCTGGATTCAGAATGGACTGAAACATACAGGTTTCTCAAGAGACAGGTCAGATGGTCTGGTATTCCCATCTCTTTCAGAATTTTCCACAGTTTATTGTGATCCACACAGTACTGAACATCAGACCCTGTCAAAGTGTCAATCTCCCAGCTTGAGTGGGACCCTAGATTCTGAGCGTATAAAGGTACAAGTCATGGTTCTGGCTTTCAGACACTTCCTTAGCAACTCTTCAAGGCCTGGCTTCTCTGTTGAGGCAAATGTCTGACTTAACACTGCTAGAGTTCTTTCTTGGTGGATCCCTGCTTCTCTGGATAAGTGGCCCTTGTTTGAAACTTCTTTCGTGGGACACATAGGGGAAGGCCTGATGGGCCTTGTCCTCTCCGTATGATTTCATAGAAGATCTACTTCCAGCTTAATCTTTACCATCACCCCACTGCCAAGCAGGATACCAGTCTTCTGGGGTGAGGGTTCAGCAAGACAGCTGGAGACCATTTATCTGCCACTGAGTCCCCCTGACTCTTGAGAAACACACATCCTTGTCACACAAAAGGACCAGACTGGAAGCTGCCCGGTGGTCTCTGCTTTCCACCCTGCCATCTCCCTTCAGTTGTCTTCCTGCCTTTTCAAATACAGACAAATTAATCAGCAAGAATGCTGCCTAGACAGGTTTGCAAGTAGGGAGTGGAACCTCTGCCTCTCCTGCCAGTAGCCCCTACTGGTATCAAGGAGAGGTTCTCTTACAGCCTCCCCCACTACCTCACTTCCCACCAGAGACTCTGTGGTCCACAAGGCCAGACACCTCCTTTGAGTCCTTCTCCTGCCTTCCTATATAAACTGCAGAGAGGACTGAGAAAGTATTTCATGGAAGCCAGGCCAGATCTGAAGCTTTTATTAATCCCTGGGGAATGTGTCTGTCTCCAATTGTGGCATCTTTTGTTAGAAGATGGTGTAAGGTGTTGTGTTCGGCCGTGACCTTAGTGCCTCTCTGGGACTAGAGGAGAGGGCTCACTGAACATCTTTTAGTGGACTCTGTGATGCTCTGTTCAGACCCTTCTTTCAGGACTGAAGGACATGTTCCCAGAGTAAGAGTATTGCTCTCAGCATCTCTCATTTAAGTCACTCTTCAAAACTTACTCTCAGTTGAAGAAAACTGTTTTCCCCAAAGTTGTGGTCCCTTGGATAGTGGCAGGGACAGCCCATATGTAACAACTAGTCAGTTTAGGGTATAAAGACCTCTTTCCCTCACCCCAGTTTGGGACAGTTCCAGCTCCAAAGCTCCCTATATTAATATCTACTGTATATAACAAATTACCCCAACAGTTAGTAGTTTAAAGTGGGTCATGAACTTAGGAGCAGCTTCATTGGGTTGTTCTGGCTCAAGGTCTCAGGTAGTAGCAGTCATTGATGTCAGGGCCACGGTCATCCGAAGACTTGACTAAGGCTGGAAGATCCAAGATGGCTCCCTCACGCAGCTGTGGGCTGGAGGCCTCATCAGGTAGGACTCTCCATAGGCGGCTACGGAGCCCACACAGCTGACTTCTCCCAGAACAGGTGATCCCACAGGGAGAGCAAGCAGCGAGCTAGAGTGGCTTTTGTGGCCTGACTTCTCTCATTCACATTTCTTCTGTCCACTAGAAGACAGTCACTAAATCCAGCCCATACTAGAAGGAAGGGGAATTGGAGTCTACCTTTGACTCTGTGTGACCCCATGGACTGTAGCCCGCCAGGCTCCTCTGTCCCTGGGTTACTCCAGGCAAGAATGCTGGAGTGCGTTGCCATGTCCTCCTCCAGGGGATCTTCCCCACCCAGGGATTGAACCTGTGGCTCATGCGTCTCCTGCATTGGCAGGTGGATTCTTTACCACTGCGCCACCTGGAAAGTTTCTTTTAGTAAAAATATATACATACCACAAAAATATTTAGGGATATAGGAACTTTCCTGGTGGTAGAGTGGTTAAGATTCTTTACTGGGTTGTTGGCTTTTTCCATATGGAGCTGTATGAGCTGTTTGTATATTTTGGAGATTAATCCCTTGTCAGTTGCTTCATTTGCAAGTATTTTCTCCCATCCTGAGAGTTGTCTTTTCATTTTGTTTATGGTTTCCTTTGCTGTGCAAAAGCTTTTTAAGTTTAATTAGGTCCCATTTGTTCATTTTTTGTTTTTATTTTCATTACTCTTAGAAGGTGGGTCGAAAAAGATCTTGCTGCAATTTATGTCAGAGTGTTCTGCCGGTGTTTTCCTCCATAAGTTTTGTAGTATCCAGCCATACGTTTAGGTCTTTAATCCATTTTGAGTTTCTTTTTACGTATAGTGTTAGGGAGTCTTCTAATTTCACTCTTTTTTTAAAAAACACTTTTTAAAAATTTTTTATTTATTTTACTTTGGCTGTTCTGAGTCTTTGTAGCTGTGTGGGCTTTTCTCTAGTTGTGGCAAGCAGGGTCTAACCTCTTGTGGTGTGCGATGAGGGGCTTCTCATTGCGGTGGCTTCTCTTGTGGCGCACAGGCTCTGGAGTGCTCCGGCTCAGTCGCCGTGGCTCCCAGACTCTATACCACAGGCTCAGTAGTTGTGGGCATGGATTTAGTTGCTCTGTGGCATGTGGGATCTTCCCAGACCAGGGATCAAACCCAAGTCTCCTGCATTGGCAGACAGATTCTTTACCACTGAGCCACCAGGGAAGCCCCTAATTTCACTCTTTCATGTGTAGCTGCCCAGTTTTCCCAGCAGCGTTTATTGAAGAGGCTGTCTTTTCTCAGTTGTGTGTTCTTGTTTCCTTTGTCATAGATCAGATGCGTAGGTTTATCTCTGGACTTGCTCTTCTGTTTCGGTTTTTCTGGGTACAGGGCGTTTTTGAACCACATGCCTCTCTCATCCCAGGTAGAATACTTCAGCAGGAAGGCATGAGGAAGATGAGAATGTGAAGGGAGAAGGTAAGACACTGTCAGTTGAGTTCCAGCTGAATAGTGAGACTGATTTTTTTTTCCCCATCCTCAGTAGAAAATGATTGCTAGAGAGCTAAACTGGGTTAATTTATAGAGAAATGAAGGCTGTCACTTTCTTGGCCATTTATATGTTGTGCCTGTAAATTTTCAAACAGCTACATATTCAGAAATCAAAAGGCATTTCTACTTAACAGCAATAACCAGTTAGAAAATAAAATGAAAATAGGGATTATATTCTCAGTAGCAGTAAGAATCTAAAATACTTGAAATGTAAGATACACTTGAGTTACATGAATAAAGCTATAAGGCTGAATTAAGATATATGTATTTTGAAAAATGGAGAGATGTATAGTATTTCTGAATAGGAAATCTAAATACTTTAAAATGTCTAGTCTTATAAAAACTAAATTTTAGCTTTAATTCATTCCCCTCAATACACTTTTTAATGAGGAAATTTAATGAACCTATGTTAAAATTCTTCTGAAAAAAAATGACCACTAAAAAATTATATATCTTTTTTAAAAAGTTAATTATAGGGGGACTTCCCTAGTGGTCCAGTGGTTAAGACTCTGCCCTTTCAATGCAGGAGGCTCAGATTTGATCCCTGGTCGGGGAACTAAGATCCCACATGCCACATGGTCATAAAGTAAAAAAATAAAAATAAATAAATAAATTGAGCCAAGATATTTTAAAAAGTTAATTGTAGGGAAAAGAGCCCTACTAAGCACAAAACATAATAAAGCTATAAGAGTTAAAACCACATCATTCTTTCATAAGATCTATTGGACAGGATAGCTCAGAATGCATCTCAATATATTAGTATATAATATTATATACTTATATAATATCATATACTCTATTAGTATATAATATTTTAATATATGATGAAAGAGTTATCACAAATCTGTTGAGACCAGGGGATTCTTCAGCAAATGATATTAGGCTAAATGACTTGATATTTATAAGAAAAATTTATTTAGATTTTGCTATCTCCCCATAAGCCCACTTATCCCATCCTCTCCAAAAAATCACTGGAGAGTAAAGAGTTCAGGATTAAACTCAGGATGAAAGAGTTCAGTAAATGATTAAAGAAGTCAGGCATAGACATTTAAAAAATGTGAAAAATCTATGTGAGTAAAACTAGTAATATCTTGCAAAAGATCTACCAGTAGATTTGAAGGAAGGAGAAGCCTATCATGGGCTTGGATAGGAAGGTTCAACATCATCAAAATGTTAATTTTCCCTACTTAATTTAAAATTTTAAAGCAATGCCTATAAAAATCCTATCTTCTCTTTGTTCCTGGAGAAAGGCAGATTGATTATACAGTTTATTTGTAATAATAAATAATCAAGAATAGCCAGAAAAATCCCGACAAGAAATTAGCAAGTGGGAAGGGCAGACCTAGGCTGTATTTTACAGGTGTTCACACATGTGACTCGCTTTAACCATAAATAAATAATAAAGCATGAGGTGGGAATTCCAGGCCTAAGTCTTAAAAGGCCTGGCAATTTCTGCTTGTGCAACTTTGGGAGCTCTAGGAACCATATAAGGAGTCCCAAGACCCTGGTGGAGATACCACGTTGAGGGACTACAAGGAGCCCTCGGGCTCTGAGACCAGCCTTTCTGCCGTTCCCCTGTGGGCCCCACAAGTGAACTGCCATCTGACTGCAACCATATGAAAACACAAAGCAAAACCAGAGAAAAATCACTCAGCTGAGCCTCGGTCAACCCACAGAACTGTGAAAAATAATAAAAGTTATTATTTTAAGCCAAGAAGTTTTGAGATGGTTTGTGATATAGTAATCAGTTCTGTCCCTCATTCGTGTCCGACTCTTGGCAACCCCATGGACTGCAGCACACCAGGCTTCCCTGTCCATCACCGACTCTCAGAGCTTGCTGAAATTCCTGTCCATCAAGTCGGTGATGCCATCTAACCATCTCATCCTCTGTCGTCCCCTTCTCCTCCTGCCTTCAATCTTTCCCAGCATCAGGGGCTTTTCAGATGAGTCAGTTCTTCACATCAGTATTGCATCAGTATTGGCCAAAGTATTGGAGCTTCAACTTCAGCATATACTAATAGATAACCAAATCATGTTTAACTTCAGCGAAGAGAAAAGATGGAACAGGGTGGGAAAAACAGGGATTGAAGTTAGACTTCTCTGAATGTACCATGGAATGCCATAGAACTTTGACTTTGGGACCATGTAAATGTTTTAGTTCAGTAAAAAAGAAAAAGAAACAAAAAAGAACATTTTAATTAAAAAAGAATTAAACCACACAGAAAAGATAGAAAACATAACTGAATTTTTAAAACTTTTATATGGTTAGGCTAAGTATGGAGATTGATAGGAGAATATCACGAAGAGAAAAAAAGAATGTAATACATATAAATTTTTACTAGGCATGAAGGGAGAAAATCCATAGTAAAATGGAAAGAACATATTGGGAAAGATATGTAACAAATATGATAAGCAAAAATCATATCTTGATGATAAAGGATGTATTAGTTTTCTATAGTTATGTAACAGATTACCACAAACCTAGGGACTTGAAATAACACCCATTTACTAGCTCACAGTTCTGTTGGTCATTAAGGTCTGGGTGGGCTCAACTGGGCTCTCTGCTCAGAGTCACCCAAGGTTGAAATTCAGGTGTCTGCTAGCCCGAGCTGTTATTTGAAGGCTCTGGAAGCATGTATTTCCAGGCTCATTCAGGTTATTGGCCAAATCCAGTTCCTTGTGGTTGCAGGACTATGAGCAGGGACCATCTCAGCTCATAGAGGTCTCTTTCTGGTCCTTGCATGGGGACCTCTCCATATTCAAAGCCAGCAACAGTGCATCAAATCCTTTTCATACTTTGAATCTCTTTGAACTCTGTTTCTCCTACTAGTTGGAGAAAATTTTCTGCTTTTAAAAGGCTTATGATACTCCATTAGGCCCACCTGGACAATCTATTTTATGCGACATGACTAAAATCTCTTTATTTTAGACATGTCACATAACAACACAATCCTGGGAGTGATATTTTATTATATTCTTATCTTCTACCCCACTCAAAAGAAAGGAAATTATACAAGGGCTAAGGTCACTGGGGGTCAGTCTTACAATTTGGACTATGGAATCAATAAGAACTCTAAAACATAGGATATAAATAACATTTGTAAAAGGGTAAACTAAGTAGTAAGCAGACACATGCAAAAATGTTTAACTTCAATTTAAAAAAACAAATGCTAGTAAGAATCTTCCATTTCATAGGTTAATTTCACACAAAAACATTCAATATTGGTAGGTAAAGGGTGAAGCAAAAATCTTCATTTATTTATGATAGCAATGTGAATGGTACAACACAAGTAGAAAAGAAGATTTTGGCAGTATATACCAATGTTTTCTAAATCTTAATATTCTTTAACCTAGTAATTTGACTGCTATAAACCTGTCTAAAGAAAATAAATCCTAAAATTGAAAGAAATCTTTCACATCAATATTTACAGCAAGTCATTAGTAATGAAAAAATTGGAAACAATTTAATTCACAAAACAGGCATGGTTTGGCAAACTATACCTTCAAATCAGAGAAATTTAGAACATGGTTATGCTGAGAGTGAGAGTCAATTCCTAGGTAGGTTGATAGGAAGTCTGGCATCCCCAAGGAGAGAGAGGAGGAAAGGACAAAGTTTTTTTCTACATTGCTTTGACTTTAATATAACAATGTATCTTGTCCGAGGACATATTTCTCCTTAACAAGAACCTTCTGACTAATCTTGTTATCTCCAGGCTATGTTGTGGGAGTGGGTCTGGTAAAACCTTTCTATTGTTAGTTCTAATCTTATTAATTTAAGATGTATGTTGGGGCATGGGTAAAAGCATATAAGGCCTTGATAAGACTAGCGAGTGGGGGCACTCTCCATCCCCCTTCTGATGTCTGTGTCAAAATCTTTCTGTGTCCTTTTTTACTTTGGTAAAACTCTGCTACACAAAAGCTCTCGAGTGATCAAGCCTGGTCCCTGGTCCCAAAGCTAAATCTTCTTCTTCTTCGGAGATCACAAATCCGGCATCTTTCACCGTAAGCTATCAAAAGTAGTAGAATAACCAAATTGATGGAGAAATTTTCCATGTTTTTGGAGTACAAGACTAAATATTATTAAGTGGTCCATTCTTCTACTCGATGCAACCCCCTTCAACAACCTCAGTAGCCTTTTTGATAAAAATGGACAAACTAATTTTAAAATGTATATGATAATACAAAGAACCCAAAGTAGCCAACATAATTTTGAAAAAGAAGAACAAAGTTAGAGGATTTGTATTCCCTAACAAACAACCATATTAATAAATGGGCGAGAAATTTCAGTAGGCACTTCACAAGAGAAAAAATATGAATAGCCAATAAGCACACTTAGAGATGATCAGCATCTTTAACTATCAGGGGAATGCAAATTAAAATCATGCCAAGAGGGACTTCCCTGGTGGTCCAGGGGTTAAGAGTCCATGCTTCCAATTCACCGGGCACAGGTTCCATCTCTGGTCAGGGAACTAAAATCCCACAGGCTATATGGCGTGACCAAAAAAAAAAAAAATCACACCAAGATATATTATGTGCCGTAAGCATGGCTAAAATGAAAGAGTTTGTCTATACCAAGTGTGGGTGAGATTGTGGAGAAACTGGGACCTTCACTTGCTGATGGGATTGCAAAATGAAACAAACATTTTGTAAAACGGTTTTAAAACAATTTGATAATTTCTTGTAAAGTTAAACATACACTTGTGATATGGCTTAACATGATCACTCCTAGGTGTTTACCCAAGACAACGAAAACGTATGTCTACACAAAGACTTGTACTTGCATGTTCATAGTAACATTATTCGTAATATTATTTTGTCTATTATTCATAATACACAAAAATTGGAAGCGACAGAAATTTTCATCAAGTGATGAGTGGACAAACAGATGGTATATCAGCACAATAGACCACTACTTATCAATATAAAAAAAACAAGTTAGTGACACACGCAGCAACAAGGATGAATCTTAAGAAGCGCTGAGCAGAAGCAGCCAACTCTAAGACTACATACTTAATATAAGTTGCAAGCAGGCAAAAATCAATCAGTAGAGACATAAATGGATCAGTGGATACCTGTGAGGTGGTTGGGGGACTGACTACAGATAGGAGGGACTTTTTAAGATGAAGGAAATAATCTTTATCCTGAGTAGGAGATAGTCACACAAGTTATTCATGTTAAAGCTCATCAAACTGTATAGATATGGTTGTTGTTCAGTCACCCAGTTGTGTCCCACTCTTTGCGACCGCATGGACTGCAGCATGCCAGACTTCCATATACGTGGTGGATATGTTTTATTTTATATAAATTATGATTCCAGAAATTGATGTCAGAAGCTAAATAATATAGTTATGCAGATCATATGCTAACATAGAAAAATGGTTGTGCTAAAATGAAAATTTAAGAATTCAGAATTTTATCTGTAATATGATTGCAGCTGTGAGAAACAGGCAAACAAACAAAAAATACACGCAACATAAGTCTCTAAATTAAATAAACAAAAAAAGTGCAGAAAGTCTAGAAGAATGTGTTACGTGACAGAGAGACTTTGCAGCTGTGATGAAGTCAAGGATCTTGAAGCAGGGAGAGTAGCCTGGATTTCCCAGGTGGGCTCATGGTAATTAAAAGGGTCCTTGGAAGAGGGAGGTAGGAACCTCAGATACTGGAAAATGGGGTGCACTGATGGAAGCAGCTAAGGTTGGAGAGGTGCACCTTGAAAATGGAAAGAAGAGCCATAAACCAAAGAACATAGGCTCTAGAAATGCCTATAGAAACTGGAAAAGGCAAGGAAACAGGTTCTCCCCTGGAGCCTCCGAAAGGAGCTCATGAACTTGGATTTTAGTTGCAGAATTCTCATTTCAGACTCAGGGCTCTGGAACCCGGTAACAGAGTGAATGTGTGTTGTTTTAAGCCAGCCGCTAAGATTGTGGTAATTTGCTACAGCAGCCTCGAGAAAATGATACACTTGCTTTGTTGTTTTTCAGTCGCTCAGTGGTGTCTGACTCTTTGCCACCCCATGAACTGTAGTCCGCCAGGCTCCTCTGTCTGTGGGATTCCCCAGGCGAGAATACTGGAGTGGGTTGCCATATCCTTCTCCAGGGGATCTTCCCAACCCAGGGATCAAACCCTTGTCTCCTGCATTGGCAGGTGAGTTCTTTACCGACTGAGCCACCAGGAAAGCTCCAGTACAATTGCTGAAATGCCTGTTATTTTGTGCTTTCTGACACTGGCAGCTGATTCTGGTCATACCTAATACAGCGTTGGGTACCTGGAAGGAAGATACGGGTGACAGGACCTAAGGAAGCTCAACTGCAGCACTGAGGTAGCAATGGGATGGTGAGGACTCGGTTATTGCAGGTAGGAAAAACGACATCTCTTAGTACATGGCAACCAGACATTTGGTTGCATGTTCCCAGTGTTACCTTTACTTATTTATTTATTTTTAATATTTATTCCTTTGGCAGTGTTGGGTCTTAGTTGCAGCATGCAGGGTCTTTGCTGCAGCACAGAGACTCTCTAGTTGTATGATGCATGAGCTCAGCAAGCTGAGGTGCTCAGCTGCTCTGAGGCATGCGGGATCCCAGTTCCTCCAGCAGAGATCAAACCCTTGCCCCATGCTGCAAGGCACCTTCCCGACCACTGAGCCACCAGGGAAGTCCCCCAGTGCTACTTTAGAAGGCATACTGCCTGCTGACCAAGGCTGAGTGTTATGGAAAATGGTTACAAAATTCAGAATTTGGAGCACCCTGGGCTGCTTCCTTTTACTTCCTGCAAAGTCCAAAAGAGAGGTGAACTGGGGGTGGGGTGGAGAAGCCAACCAGTCTGTAAACAGGTGATATTGTGGTGCCAATGAAGCCCTCTCCAACTGGAGTCTACGTGTTGGATTGACTGATGAATTGATAATCTGGGGTCTGCTTCCGTACCCCAGGCAAAGGCAGCCCCATAAGATGGTGGTACTTAAGTCTCCAAGTTTTACAAATGGCCTCATATTTTGATTTTTCTGCCTGAGGGTGAGAGCCAGTTGAAAGGTAAGCCTGAGTGTAAGGGCGTCCCCTTCCCAACTAAGCCCATCATTTCATGTGTCCTCAAGGTATCAAATTGAAGAGAATTTTTAATTTTTATGATTTTGGTGTTTTATCATTGTTTGTTCTTCATAAAGACTTCATCCCAGCTTTTGTAGTTATCTAAGGAGTTTATCATTAAAACATAGAGCATGAACAAATACTACTTTTTACATTATGAAGACAGGGATTTTTATCTTTCCTTTATTTAAGAACAGCAAGGCACTGAGACATGCTACAATCTGTTACCTTCTTCATGGTCTACCAGTCTTGAAACTAAAGGTTCGCAGAGAATGGAAAAAATGACACTGAAACCCAAAAGTCTTACTTCTAATTTGCCTACGTTAATGACTTGATTTTCTCATTATCTTGGTAGAAAGGGATATATGTATGTCTATGGGCTTCCCTGGTGGCTCAGATCTAAAGAATCTGCCTGCAATGCTGGAGACCTGTGTACAATCCCTGAGTTGGGAAGATCCCTTGAAGGAGGGCATGACAACCCACTCCAGTATTCTTGCCTGGAGAATCCCCATGGACAGAGGAGCCTGGCAGGCTGCAGTCCGTGGGGTCGCAGAGAGTTGGACATGACTGAGCGACTAAACCATGAAATATGAAAGTTAATTTTCTCATTAATGCCCAATCAAAATCAGCATTTAAGACTTCAGTCGTTATCAATGTGTTTCTTACTTTGCTCCATTACTAACTAAAGGAAAGAAAAGATGTATAACACCCAAAGAATGGAAAAGTCATAAAACCTTAAAGTGAAAGTGAAAATCACTTGGTCGTGTCCGACTCTTTGCGACCCCATGGACTTATACAGTCCATGGAATTCTCCAGGCTAGAAAACTGGAGTGGGTAGCCTTTCCCTTCTCCAGGGGATCTTCCCAACCCAGGCATTAAACCCAGATCTCCCTCATTGCAGGCAGATTCTTTACCAGCTGAGTCACAAAGGTTGTTATTGTTGTTTAGTCACTAAGTCCTGTCTGACTCTTTGTGACCTCATGGACTATAGCCCACCAGGGAAGCCCACTTAGGAAGTTTACCTGGCAGTAATTATTAGACAGAGGCTAGACAGGAACTTGTATCCTCAGTGAAAAAAGCCTCATGGAATCTTCTTGCTAAAAAGAATCTCAAGTCTTATTGACATGCCTTTCCTCCAGATGAAATAGCCAAGGCCCCAGGGACATAGAAGTAGGTGCCAAAGGTCACCTTGCTAATTAGCAGCAAAGGCATAATCAGCACTCAAGTTGTTCTCAACATCCAGTGTGTCCTCTGTGATGGTTACAGAAGTTTTGTATCATCAAGGTTAAGATGAAAGATCTCCTAAGCTGCAAACGGGTTTAGATGCATCCTCAGAAAACAACTGGATCCACTTAACATGTGCTCTTCTGATTGCAAAGACACTTGTATTCTGGTGAAGCAAAAGATTTCTGTCTCTAGAATAATGCAGAAACTAAAACCAAACCAAACCTTGGACAGCAAGGAGATCAAACCAGCCAATCCTAAAGGAAATCAACCCTGAAAATTCATTGGGAGGTCTGATGCTGAAGCTGAAGCTCCAGTACTTTGGCCACCTGATGCAAACAGCAAACTCATTGGAAAAGCCCCTGATGCTGGGAAAGATTGAAGGCAGGAGAAGAAGGGGGCAACAGAGGATGAGATGGTTGGATGGCATCATCGACTCAATGGACTTGAGTTTGAGCAAACTCTGGGAGATAGTGAAGGGCAGGGAAGCCTGGTGTGCTGGAGTCCATGGGGTCACAAAGAGTGGAACATAACTAAGCAACTTACAACAACAAAACCAAAGAAGTGTCATGTAGATGTTCTAAGTTCATGAGCAAACACAAATCAGCTAAGGAATAACACTGAAGTCACATCTCTTGTAGGCTGTCATTCCTTGAATTTGAGAATCACTCAGCTTTGTGTCTCCTACCCCACAGAGCACATAGTTGGTGCCGAAATTTCTTTTTAATGAATGAAATATATAAAACCTTGCTTTGTTACCCTAGCATTGTGCCTCTTTCAAAAGAAGCACTTAGTAAACATGTGTCTAATTTCCTGTGTTGTCAGAAATATTGTTAATCATACTGTTAAAAATAAAGACCAGGGCAAACTGAACTAAATTCTCTAAACCACTAGATGCTCTTTCCTCTTTGGGCTGCTCAGCTGTGCAGCTGGAAATGGATGGTGGGGTGAGAGCTTCAACTTCAGCTCTTCCTCAAATACCCTGGAATGTTGGTATGTCAGAGAGTGTTTGGAGAATGCCTCGGAAGCTGAGCAAATAATTTCAAAGCAGTATACTCACAAAGGTATCTGAACCAGAGAATATGCACTTGAAAATAGATGCATAGAACACATCCACGGAATATCAAGTTTTTACCAGGTTTAGGGGCTGCAGCCCGGTACTGTGAACCCCACAATCAAAGTAACTATAAAATAGGTGGCACGTGGTTTTACATCGAATTTCTTATGGTAAAATACATATAAAATTGTGATCAAATCCATAGACATGTTATAAGTGCTATGACCTGATAAATGACACTAGCATGTTTCAGAAAAAAGCTTGTGGAACCAATTATGTCTTTAAAAAAAGACATACAGGACTTCCCTGGTGGTGCAGTGGATAAGATCTGCCGGCTAATGCAGGAGACACTGGTTCAATTCCTGGTCCGGGAAAATTCCACATGCCGTGGAGTAACTAATTCTGTGCTCCGCAATGACTGAGCCAGCGCTCTGGAGGCCAACAGCCATAACTACTAAACCTGCATGTTGTAACCACTGAAGCTCGTGTGCCTAGAGCCTGCACTCTGCAACAGGAGAAGCCACTTCCTTGAGAAGCCGGCACACCACAACGAGAGAGTACCCTCTGCTCGCCACATCTAGAGAAAGCCCGTGAGCAGCAACGAAGACCCAATGCAACCAACAAGAAATAAATAAAAAATAATTGGAAAAATTTAAATAAAAGAAGACATGCAATGATTTCTCACTGAAAGTTAGATATCTTTAGTTGAAATCTGAGAACACCAGCTGAGTATTGAACCCACACTAAGAAAACCATCCTCTCATATTCTCTGCCAGCTCGCACAATCAAAAGGATGTGCAGGTTTACTCAACTGACAACACAGAGGCAGAAAGGAATTGTCCAGGCTTGGAGTTTCTACTCCTGGGAAGGCTCCAACCTTACCAACATGAAAACATTCTGTTTCAGAGAGTTGAGAGCAAATCAAGAGACTGAAAGGATCTGCCCAGTGGAATACTACTCGTCAATAAAAAAGAGCAGACTTCTGATCTACATAACAGCCTACATTGATCTCAGAAGCTTTCACTAAGTTCAGTTCAGTTCAGTCACTCAGTCATGTCTGGCTCTTTCAGAACCCATGGACTGCAGCATGCCAGGCCTCCCTGTCCATCACCAACTCCCGGAGTTTACTCAAACTCATGTCCATTGAGCCAGTGATGCCATCCAACCATCTCATCCTCTGTCGTCCCCTTTTCCCTCCACCCTCAATCTTTCCCAGAATAAGGGTCTTTTCAAATGAGTCACTTCTTCACATCAGGTGCCCAAAGTACTGGAGTTTCAGCTTCAGCATCAGTCCTTCCAATGAACACCCAGGACTCATCTCCTTTAGGATGGACTGGTTGGATCTTCTTGCAGTCCAAGGGACTCGCAAGAGTCTTCTCCAACACCACATTTCAAAAGCATCAGTTCTTCAATGCTCAGCTTTCTTTATAGTCCAACTCTCACATCCATATGTGACTACTGGAGAGACCATAGCTTTGACTACATGGACCTTTGTTGGCAAAGTAATTCTCTGCTTTTTAATATACTGTCTAGGTTGGTCATAACTTTTCTCCCAAGGGGCAAACGTCTTTTAATTTCATGGCTGCAGTCACCATCTGCAGGATTTTGGAACCCCCAAAAATAAAGTCTGTCACTATTTCCATTGTTTCCCCATCTATTTGCCATGAAGTGATGGGACCAGATGCCATGATCTTAGTTTTCTGAATGTTGAGTTTTAAGGCAACATTTTCACTCTCCTCTTTCACTTTCATCAAGAGGCTCTTTAGTTCTTCTTTGCTCTCTGCCATAAAGGTGATGTCATCTGCATATCTGAGATTATTGATATTTCTCCTGGCAATTTAGATTCCAGCTTGTGTTTCATCCAGTCCAGTGTTTCTCACAACATACTCTGCATAGAAGTTAAATAAGCAGAGTGAGAATATACAGCCTTGACGTACTCCTTTCCTTATTTGGAACCAGTTCAGTTCAGTTCAGTCATTCAGTCGTGTCCGACTCTTTGCGACCCCATGAATTGTAGCACGCCAGGCCTCTCTGTCCATCACCAACTCCTGGAGTCTACGCAAACCCATGTCCATCGAGTCAGTGATGCCATCCAACCATCTCATCCTCTGTCATCCCCTTCTCCTCCTGCCCCCAATCCTACCCATCATTAGAGTCTTTTCCAATGAGTTAACTCTTCGCATGAGGTGGCCAAAATATTGGAGTTTCAGCTTCAGCATCAGTCCTTCCAATGAACACCCAGGATTGATCTCTTTTAGGATGGATTGACTGGATCTCCTTGCAGTCCAAGGGACTCGCAAGAGTCTTCTCCAACACCACAGTTCAAAAGCATCAATTCTGCGGTGCTCAGCTTTCTTCCCATCCAACTCTCACATCCATACATGACCACTGGGAAAATCATAGCCTTGACTAGACGGACTTTTGTTGGCAAAGTAATGTCTCTGCTTTTAAATATGCTATCTAGGTTGGCCATAACCTTCCTTCCAAGAAGTAAGCGTCTTTTAATTTCATGGCTGCAATCACCATCAGCAGTGATTTTGGAGCCCAAAAAAATAAAGTCTGACACTGTTTCCACTGTTTCCCCATCTATTTCTCATGAAGTGATGGGACCAGATGCCATGATCTTAGTTTTCTGAATGTTGAGCTTTAAGCCAACTTTTTCACTCTCCTCTTTCACTTTCATCAAGAGGCTCTTTAGTTCTTCTTCACTTTGTGCCATAAGGGTGGTGTCATCCGCATATCTGAGGTTATTGATATTTCTCCCGGCAATCCTGATTCCAGCTTGTGCTTCATCCAGCCCAGCATTTCTCATGATGTACTCTGCATATAAGTTAAATAAGCAGGGTGACAATACATAGCCTTGACGTACTCCTTTCCCTGTTTGGAACCAGTCTGCTGTTCCATGTCCAGTTCTAACTGTTGCTTCCTGACCTGCATACAGGTTTCTCAAGAGACAGGTCAGATGGTCTGGTATTCCCATCTCTTTCAGAATTTTCCACAGTTTATTGTGATCCACACAGTCAAAGGCTTTGGCATAGTCAATAAAGCAGAAATAGATGTTTTTCTGGAACTCTCTTGCTTCTTTGATGATCCAGCGGATATTGGCAGTTTGATCTCTGGTTCCTCTGCCTTTTCTAAAACCAGCTTGAACATCTGGAAGAACATCTGGAACCAGTAGTCAGATGCAAAGACTGCACACTGGGTGATTCCAGTTAGATGAAATTTCTATCAAATGCAAAATTGTAGAGACAGTGTAGATCAGCAGCTGCTGGGGCCACACGTGGGAGTAGGGAGCGAACAGGCAAAGGCAACTTTTCAGGTGGATGGAAGTGTTGAAAAACCGTATTGTACTGTTGGTACATAAATGTATAAATCCACTAAAACTAAAGTCAACTGTATCCTTATAATAAGTGACATTTACGATACATAAATTGTGTTTCAACAACGGTGTTTTTGTGAAAAGGAGAAATTAAAGGAGAGAATTCTTTCAGGACCAGCCTGTTGCACAGACAGATCGCCTCACTTCTAATATTCATGGTAGCCATTGTACTTTTTTTTTTTTAAGATTTCTTATATGAACTGTGTTTAAAGTCTTTAATGAATTTGTTATAATATTGCTTCTGTTTTTATGTTTTTGGTTTCTTAGCCTTGGGGCATGTGGGATCTTAGCTGCCTGACCAGGGATTGAACCCCTACCCCGTCCATTGGAAGGTGAAGTCTTAACCATTAGACCACTGGCTACAAAGACCATTGTACTTTCTAAATGTGAGAGAATGTCTTGCAAATAAGGCGCTTTGACATACACATCAAGATACTGTTACACCAAATCAGGTTTCCAAAATTGCAATGTACAATTTCAAAGCATAATTATTCTGTTCACAATACCAACGCCATGTCCAAGAATATTAGTATGGTGATTGAGGGAAACAAACACACTGCTTCCCTAATTTGGGGGGATGGTGGTGTAACTGGGAGCCCAGGAGAACTTCGTGAGCTTTTCTTGAGCCAGACAGCTGTTTAGGGCGGCTCCCAGGGCAGGAGGAAGGGTGTTTAGGGTGTAGACTTAAATGCCTTCACTAACAACTGTGGCATGCTGGTTACACTCATTGCCACCACCACAGACATGTGGGCAATTATATTGGGAAAAGTCATCTCGGTCAAAGGCGGAAGAATGAACGGAACATTCTGGAGGCAACTTGACTGGTGTTTCTGTCCACAGCAAGCAGTTCTCATACTCTGTGTGTGTCAGAATGTCCCGACTTGTTAAAAAGACGGGTTCCCAGGCTGGGCTCCAATGCTGCCAAACTGAATGGGAAGGAAGGCTAGAGTCTGAATCTTTAATGAGCTGTCAAGTGATCTTTATGCTGAAGGTCCTCAAAACACAGGTTAAGGAACACTGAAGAAAGAAGGAAAAAAAAAAAGAAAGGAAGGAAAGGAGGGAGGGAGGGGAGACAGGGAGGCAGACAGGGAGGAAAAAAGGAAGGAAGGAAGGAAAGAAAGATGAAGATGAAGATGAAGGCCTTGCTATCTAGTTACCTCCGCTGAGTTAGTTTTAATTCCTTCTAACCCTCTCGCTGTGTTTCATCTCCACATCCGACATTGTTCCCTCATCTTTACCTGCCTCAGCCCTGCTTTCAGGCCAAGGAGTCTCACCTGTGTTGGGCTGGAGACAGATGGCAGTTGAAGTATTTTCTCCTGCACACCCCCCACCCCGCCACTTCCCCGCCACGGGACAAGACTGAACTGGAGGCAGATCAATCCTTTGCTCACAGGCATACCTTGGGATCTCCGGAGAAGAAACTGCAGGTGGTTCTTTGTTCTGAAACCCTGCTGACGGGGAGGGAAGCAAGCGTCTGTTGGATCTTGACAACCCAGCCCAAACAGCAGCCTTCCCCTGGGGAGGACACCTGCTCTGTGGTCACGTGGGGAGAGAGACATGCCCTCCCACCTGCAGGCAGTGGTCCACGTGGATCCCTTAGCTCTAGAGATACCCGTGCTTCGCACACTCCTGGGCAATGACCCACCTCATGGGTAGTGGTCCTTGGCCACCTCCTGGAGGTTCTGCCCACCCACCAGACCACACGGGTAAGCCAGCCATGTCTGTAACATGTCTCTCACTGCCTCAGTCACTGGCGTTTGGACCGAGAATGGCCACTTAACCCAAACTGGCCCAACTGGAACCCCATTTCCTGGAAACTTGCAATGATAATTAAGATATTCCCATCTCAGTGTGAGCTGCTTTCTCATACAGAGAAGGAGGAAAACTCAAGAACTTTTAGCGTTGAGTTTCTTTACACGTGAGGAAGGAGTAGCCTAGAAGTCTAGCGGGGAGAGAGGAGAGTTGACTGAGAAAGAGGACACCCTGGAGTGACTCATCTCATTTCCCAGTTCAGTCCCCTCTGGGGCCAAGCTCACCTCCTCAGCGCCATTCAGTCCCCCGAGACACTCCACTACTATTGGGATACAGGGTCCTTCTATGGTTGTTTAATCTACCCTTGACCTGCAGTCAGCATCCTCACAAATCCAGGTACAATCATATTCCCCTTTGGCCACCCTTCTCCTTGTTTTGGGCTTTCCAGGTGGCGATAGAGGTAAAGAACCCGTCTGCCAATGCAGGAGACACAAGAGATGTGGGTTCAATCCCTGGGTCGGGAAGATCCCCTGGAGGAGGGCATGACAACCCACTCCAGTATTCTTGTCTGGAGAATCCCCAAGGATAGAGGAGCCCGGCGGGCTACAGTCCATGGGGTCGCAAAGTTGGACGCGACTGAAGTGACTTAGCACACACGCGCCTCCTTGTTTAAACTCGTATCCCTTCCTCCGGCAGATAGGAAGGCACACCACGTTGTCTTACTGTTGGTGCAAAATGAGGGCTTTCCTCAAAAAATGATCTGGTTTGAATTACTGACTATACCATATGCTGACTGTATTTGAAATTATGAAACAATTAACCTTTAGGTACAAAAATGGAACTGTGGGTATGTTTTGTTTTAAAAAGAGTCCTTGTCCCTACTGTGTAGCACATGGAACTCTGCTCAATATTATGTGGCAGCCTGGATGGGAGGGGAGTTTGGGGGAGAAGGGATACATGAATGTATATACGGATGAGTCCCTTCGCTGTTCACCTAGAACTATCACAACAGTGTTGATCAGTATACCCCAATACAAAATAAAAAATAATATTATTTTAAAATAATATTTTATTTTAAAAAAATAATAAAAAGAATCTCTGTCTTTAGACTTACATATTGAAATATTGATGCCTGAAATGATATGATGTCAGGATTTGCTTCTAAACGATGCCACAGAATAGGAAGTGGGTGAGGGCATAGATGAAACAAGCTGACCTTGAGCTGATAATTGTTGGATCTGGGTGACTGGGGTTCATCGTATGAGTCTGTGTACTTTTCTACATATTTAAATTTTTCCATGATAAGTAATTCTTAAAATATCAATGGGAATTTTTTCAAGGGATTGCCTTGGAAATTACACAAAACTATCAACACTCAAGAGCAGGAAGACACTTCTTAAATTGAAGATCCAGAAGTGTCACTCCAAAGGCAGTCACCGCTAATGGGAGCAGGTTTTGTGCACCATGCAGCTAGTGTGTGAATTAAAACATGCCAGGTGTGTGTGTCCCCACCTTCCCTTGAATGCAAATAACGACCTTGAGATTGTGTTCAATTTATCTCCAATGGTGCAATCCAAAATAAAATATCCTGAGATCTATAGCTTTCTTTTATATAAAAAAAAAAACGAAATTCCGGGACTTCCCTGGAGGTCCAGTGGTTAAGACTCTGAGTTTCCACTGCAAGAGGGTGCGGGTTCCATCCCTGGTTGGGGAACTAAAACCCCACATACGGAACAGCGTGGCAAAACAAAAACAGGCAAATAAAAACTACACACAACTATATACTGAGTGGTTTTTATTTTATTAAAAATTACATGGTAGATTTAAAAGTAAGAAATATTCTCTTTTCCAAATAGGTTGAAAGCATGTGTGCAGGAAAATAAAGCATCTTGTGTGCTCTCCAACAGCCCCCAAAGGCTCTGTATATCCATGCATGCTTTCTTATTTAGAGGAGTGAGTAGGAGGTGGAGGGGGAGGGTGCTTGTTGAATGTTCAGAGCATCTGATTTCATTCTTTATATATTCCCTGTGCTTCCAATGGTCTTTTCTGGGGATGTGGATTTGTGGAGAAGTATTTAAAGTTTAAGCTGTGGTTGTCCATTTCACCTTCATCCCTATCCGTTTTCAAGGTGGCCAAAGTCAGTTCTTTGCAGGAGGACCCAAGGGGAGGACCATCTGCTCCTTGTATGACCCATCACTGTCCTGTTTGTATGGTTATCCTCATGCTTAGAGACATTTGGGGGCCCACCTCTGAGACCAGAAGCCCCAACTTCCCATTTAGTATCCAAATGTCCATTTCTTTCCATTGGTCCTTTCCTCCCTCAGCCTCCCTTGCTCCTTCTTTCTGCTCATGTTTACTCTGATTGGACTTTGCACTACTCCTCTCCCGGATGGTCGGTTTTCACTCTTGTAACACATGTAACCAATTCACACTACCTTAGTTGTGGCTCTTTTGATTTCAAGTGCTGAAGACCCAGTGTATCTCACAGAAACAGGAGTTCACTGCAAGGACATTTTCAATCAAAACATACTGGGATCAAAAAAAAGAAAAAGAAAAAAACGACCAAATCCATTTCTACACTGAAGGGCTCAATGACTGCCTTCATTGCACCTCCAGGTATTGATGAATTGAATGAGACTAAAGATTTAGAATCACAAAGAGAGCATCTAAAAATTTCCTTGTTTATGTGAAATACTTATACCACAGAATAAAGCTAATAATAATGGCTGAGTCAATGAAGCGATTAATAGTTATCAGTTCTCCATGGAGCCATGTCCTTTTGCAGTAAGGGTGATAGTAACAAGAAACAGAAACCCACACGAGGCCTCACCTCACTACATCCCCAACCCAGGCTAACTTTTAGTCCATTGCAAATCATTCAGATCATAAAATAGTATTTAAAATATTGTAAAGAAAAATGCAAAGGCCTTTCAAACTATAATTTCTTCTCTGGATTGTATTTCTATAGCTGTTACTGACTATGAAATAAAGTATCATACCATATCATACTGTGTCCTGTAATTGTTTACGACGAGCACAGTAAAATTGCTTAAGTACAGACATAAGAAGAATTTTGTTCAACCTATGTAATATGTCTGTACAATAACTTTGTGTATATATTTTAAAATTATTTTCTTTATTTTTGGCTGTGCTGGGTCTTTTCTCTAGTCGCAGAGAGCGGGGGCTACTCTCTAGTTGGGGTGCGTGGACTTTTCACTGCAGTGGCTTCTCTTGGTGCAGAGCGTGGGCTTTAGGGTGCGCGGGCTTCAGTCATTGTGACTTGGTGGGCTCAGTGGTTGCGGCTCCCAGGCTCTAGAGCAGAGGCTCAGTAGTTGTAGCACATGGGCTTAGCTGCTCCGCGCCATGTGGGCTCTTCCCGAATCAGAGATCAGATCCACATCTCCTGCATTGACAGGCGGATTCTTTACCAACAAGTCACCAGGGAAGCCCCAGTAACTTTGTATGTTATATTTTGTGCAGGACCCTCAGGAAGAAATATATTTTATACAGCAGCACAGTAAACCCTTAATTAAAAGTTATACAAAACAATATTTAACTTTCCCCCTAAATATTCTAATATTTTCTGTTATTTTATCTGTTGTTTTGTTTTTGCCTGTACTGTGTAGCATACTGGAGAAGGCAATGGCACCCCACTCCAGTACTCTTGCCTGGAAAATCCCATGGATGGAGGAGCCTGGTAGGCTGTGGTCCATGGGGTCGCTAGGATTCGGACATGACTGAGCGACTTCACTTTCACTTTTCCCTTTCATGCACTGGAGAAGGAAATGGCAACCCACTCCAGTTTTCTTGCCTGGAGAATCCCAGGGACGGGGGAGCCTGGTGGGCTGCCGTCTATGGGGTCGCACAGAGTTGGACACGACTGAAGCGGCTTAGCAGCAGCAGCAGTGTAGCATACAGTACTTCCCCTACCAAACTGGACCACCAAGGAAGGCCTCCTTCTCTGTTTTTCTAAAAAGGTTTTGTTAAGGGGCACATAGCCGATTTCACAAACCACTTATGCCAAGTGACTTGAAGTTTGGAAATCATTGCTTTATTAACAAATAGTGACATAGACTGTTTAGTGGTAACAAACACTCATGCAGTCACGCTTGAGAGTCTTTTGGACAGCAAGAAGATCAAATAGGTCAATTCTAAAGGAAATCAACTCTGAATATTCATTGGAAGGGCTGATGCTGAAGCTGAAACCCCAATACTTTGGTTACCTGATGCAAAGAGCTGACTCTTCAGAAAAGACCTTGATACTGGGAAAGATTGAAGGCCAAAGGAGAAGGGGTTGACAGAGGATGAGATGGTTGGGTGACATCACTGACCCATTGGACATGAATTTGAGCAAACTCTGGAGACAGTGAAGGACAGGGAAGCCTGGGGTGCTACAGTCCATGGGGTCGCCAAGAGTCAGACACGACTTAGTGACTGAACAACAACAAATGTAGTCACTGCAGGGCTTTGAGAAATCCTCAGATTTTGCTGTATCTCAATTATTTTTTTTTAATTAAAATATCATTGTTGTTGCTCAGTAGCTGAACTCAGAGGTCTCCATGTACCTTTCTCAGGTCCAAGACATCTTCTGCCTTCCCAGGGGCAAGAACTATTCTGGGCTTGGTGATTATTGTCCCCAGGCCTGCTTTTACACCATTACTACAAATGTGTGGATCCGCAGCAACTTACAACGTTGATTCTGAGCCTGGAACTGGTGCTGTTCCTTCCCCAAGACCAAGAAGGCACTGGAAGAGGCAGAGTTGTCAATTTTTTCTTTTTCTTTTAATGTCATACCTGACAAAGTAAAAAAAGAATTAAAAAAAAAATTTACTGAAGTATAGTTGATTTATAATGTGTTAATTTCTACTGTACAGCAAAGTGATTCTGTTATACATATAGACATTTTTTAAAAATATTCTTTTTCCATGATGGTTTATCGAAGGACTTAGAATAAAATTCTCTGTGCTATACAGTAGGACCTTGTTGTGTATCCATTCTATGTATAATAGTTTACATCTGCTAACCCCAACCTTGAAAATACCAGACCACCTGACCTACCTCCTGAGAAACCTGTATGCAGGTCAGGAAGCCACAGTTAGAACTGGACATGGAACAACAGACTGGTTCCAAATAGGAAAAGGAGTCCGTCAAGGCTTGTATTGTCACCCTGCTTATTTAACTTATATGCAGAGTACATCATGAGAGACGCTGGGCTGGAGGAAGCACAAGCTGGAATCAAGATTGCTGGGAGAGATATCAATAACCTCAGATATGCAGATGACACCACCCTTATGGCAGAAAGTGAAGAAGAACTAAAGAGCCTCTTGATGAAAGTGAAAGAGGAGAGTGATAAAGTTGGCTTAAAGCTCAACATTCAGAAAACTAAGATCATGGCATCTGGTCCCATCACTTCATGGCAAATAGATGGGGAAACAGTGTCAGACTTTATTTTGGGGGGTTCCAAAATCCCTGCTGATGGTGATTGCAGCCATGAAATTAAAAGACACTTACTCCGTGGAAGGAAAGTTATGACCAACCTAGACAGTATATTAAAAAGCAGAAACATTACTTTGTCAACAAAGGTCCATCTAGTCAAAGCTATGGTTTTTCCAGTAGTCATGTATGGATGTGAGAGTTGGACTATAAAGACAGCTGAGTGGGGAAGAATTGATGCTTTTGAACTGTGGTATTGGAGAAGACTGTTGAGAGTCCCTTGGACTGCAAGGAGATCGAACCAGTCCATCCTAAAGGAAATCAGTCCTGAATATTCACTGGAAGGACGGATGCTGAAGCTGAAACTCCAATAATTTGGTCACCTGATGCGAAGAGCTGACTCATTTGAAAAGACCCTGATGCTGGGAAAGATTGAAGGCAGGCGGAGAAGGGGATGACAGAGGATGAGATGGTTGGATGACATCACCGATTCAATGGACATGAGTTTGAGTAAACTCCAGGAGTTAATGATGGACAAGGAGGCCTGGCGTGTGCAGTTCATGGGGTCACAAAGAGTTGGACACGACTGAGCGACTGAACTGAACTGAACCCCAACCTCCCACTCCATCCCTCCCCTGACCCCTCCACCTAGGCAACCACAAGTCTGTTTCTGTTTCCTAGACAGGTTCGATTGTGTTGTATTTTAGATTCCACATACAAGTGACAGGCAAAGTAAAAAATTAATGGTCATATACCTATCTTCAAAATTTGGTCAGTATATTTTACTGGTCTCTAAAAGAGAAAAGTTTGGAAGAGACTAGTCTATACATATCATGGTTATATCATATGTCTTATTATCCAAATGTTAGGTGTTACTTATCTGCTGCTTATATTTAATTTCAAAACTTAATGAAGGATCGAAAAAAGTATGGACAGGTATTGTGTACACATATAGATGAAAAATTTACAGCTACCACCAAATACAATTCGGTTCAGTTCAGTCGCTCAGTCGTGTCCGACTCTTTGTGACCCTATGGACTGTAGCATGCCAGGCCTCCCTGTCCATCACCAACTCCCAGAGTTTACCCAAACTCATGTCCATCGAGTCGGTGATGCCATTCAGCCATCTCATCCTCTGTCGTCCCCTTCTCCTCCTGCCCCCAATCCTTCCCAGCATCAGGGTCTTTTCCAATGAGTCAGCTCTTCAAATGAGGTGGCCAAAGTATTGGAGTTTCAGCTTCAACATCAGTCCTTCCAATGAACACTCAGGACTGATCTCCTTTAGGATGGACTGGTTGGATCTCCTTGCAGTCCAAGGGACTCTCAAGAGTCTTCTCCAACACCACAGTTCAAAAGCATCAGTTCCTCAGTGCTCAGCTTTCTTTATAGTCCAGCTCTCACATCCATACATGACTACTGGAAAAACCATAGCCTTGACAAGATGGACCTTTGTTGGCAAAGTAATGTCTCTGCTTTTTAATATGCTGTCTAGGTTGGTCGTAACTTTCCTTCCAAGGAGTAAGCGTCTTTTAATTTCATGGCTGCAGTCACCATCTGCAGTGATTTTGGAGCCCCAAAAAATAAAGTCTGCCACTGTTTCCACTCTTTCTCTGTCTATTTGCCATGAAGTGATGGGACCAGATGCCATGATCTTAGTTTTCTGAATGTTGATCTTTAAGCCAACTTTTTCACTCTCCTCTTTCACTTTCATCAAGAGGCTCTTTAGTTCCCCTTCACTTTCTGCCACAAGTGTGGTGTCATCTGCATATCTGAGGTTATCGATATTTCTCCCGGCAATCTTGATTCCAGCTTGTGTTTCTTCCAGCCCAGTGTTTCTCATGATGTCCTCTGCATAGAAGTTAAATAAGCAGGGTGACAATATACAGCCTTGACGTACTCCTTTTCCTATTTGGAACCAGTCTGTTGTTCCATGTCCGGTTCTAACTGTTGCTTCCTGACCTGCATACAGGTTTCTCAAGAGGCAGGTCAGGTGGTCTGGTATTCCCATCTCTTTAAGAATTCTCAACAGTTTACTGTGATCCACACAGTCAAAGGCTTTGGCATAGTCAATAAAGCAGAAATAGATGTTTTTCTGGAACTCTTTTGCTTCTTTGATGATACAGTGGATATTGGCAATTTGATCTCTGGTTCCTCTGCCTTTTCTAAAACCAGCTTGAACATCTGGAAGTTCACAGTTCATGTATTGTTGAAGCCTGGCTTGGAGAATTTTGAGCATTACTTTACTAGCATGTGAGATGAGTGCAATTGTGCGATAGTTTGAGCATTCTTTGGCATTGCCTTTCTTAGGGATTAGAATTTGGGGGGATATTTATAATAACCTTAAATAGGGTATAATCTATACATTTTTAAATCACTATGTTGTACACTGGAAGCTAATAATACTTCATCTGAAAAACAAAAAAAATAATAAAAAGCATGATTTAAATAATCATTTAATTTACAATATTTTCCAATTTCCCTTGGAATTTATTTTTTGACCTAATTTTTAGAAATGTGCTGCTTAATTTCCAACACATGAGGATGTTCTGTTTTACTTGATGTTACTAATTTCTAGGAAAATTTCACTTGGGCCAGAGCATATTCTCTTTATAATGACTATCCTTTGAAATTCATTGAGATTTGCTTTATGGTCAGCATATTATCATTTTTGGTAGAAATATTGTGAACACTTCAGAAGAATGAAAGTTTTGTGTGTATAACACACGCACACACACAGACACATATACATATATATGCATGCACGCGTGCTCAGTCACTCCATGTCCGACTCTTTGTGAACACATGGACTCTGTTGTCTGCCTGATCAAGGGGTACAAATATATATGTGTACACAAATCATGCAAATAAACTGATGTAATTAACGTGTGTAGATCACTGTATATATACTTGCATTATTTGCATTGACCAGATAATCTCTACTGTTACTGATTTCTTATGTCACAGGTTGTGTTTCCCAAAGATAGCTGCAAAAATACCTTCTACCATACAAGGTATTCAACAATGTGTCCTGGCTACTCTTCCCATCCAGAGACGAGGTTGATTGCTCCCTTTGAACCTAGTGGGTTTGGGATGACTTCAACAGTAGAGAATGGGAAGAATTCAACTGTGTGCCTTCCAAGGCTAGGTCATAAGTGTGATTTGGTGTCTGTCTTGTTCGCTGGCAAATGCGCCCTTAAGAGCCCTCAGCTGCTACTGAAGAAGGGCTGGATCCCAGGACACACACGTGGAAAAAGACAACATGCAGACATTCTGGTCAGCAGCCCGAGCCTTCCGAGCTTCGCCAGACTTTGAGTGGTTCTTCAGGTAGCTCCAGCTCTTAGTCACTAAATCCCTTTAGCCTTCACATCTTCCCAGCTGAGGCCTCACACATCATGAGGGAGACACAGCTACCCTTCCTTGTAGTTGTTGTTTAGTTGCTCAGTCGTGTCTGATCTTTGCAACCCCCTGGACTGTAACCCTCCAGGCTCCTCCGTCCATGGGATTTCCCAGGCAAGAATACTGGAGTGGGTTGCCATTTCCTTTTCCAGGGTTTTTTTTCCAGTGCTGGGGTAAAACCCACATGTCCTGCATTGGCAGACAGGTTCTTTACCGCTGAGCCACCAGGGAAGCCCTACGGCTATCCCTACTGTGTTCCATCTGAATTTCTAACCCACAAAATCTGTTAGCATAACAACATTATTGTTTTAAGCTGTTAAGTTTGGGGCTCATTTGTTTGGCATCCATGGTGACTGCGGTAGAAATGTAGGATCTGGAATTAGGGTGCTACCCATGACCAAAACCTAACACAGCCAGCATAGGTCTCAGGACCAACACAGAGCAGAAGCTGGAAAGGCCAGTGAGGAGACTATTAGTGTAAACTTGAAGTCCCTTGAGAAGATATTATTGTAGGTGGGAGACCGGTAGGACATTATTAGTGGACTGAAAAAAGGTAACCCTTTATGTCATGCCGTGAAGTTTGGCAACTATTCTCCGTGGTGATATAGAAAATGCATCTAATAAATCAATGGATTTGCATAAGGAGTTACCTAGGCAAAATCTTAAAAGTGCCAAGTCTTTTTACCTGGTCACAAACAACAAGACAGCAAACAATAAGAGAGCAAAAAAATTTTTCAAGAAAATTTTTAAAAACTATAGAGGAGTCAGGTTTTCAGAGTTTAAGAATGAAACTGTTTTTATTCCAGTCAGAGGAAAAGATTCTCAAAGCAAAAAAGATAATTTTAAAAGATCTGTGCACCCCTGTGTTCATAGCAGCACTATTCACAACAGCCAAGACATGGACACAACCTATATGTCCATCGACAGGTGAATGGACAAAGGAAATGTGGTGCATATATACAGTGGAATACTACGCTGTCTTAAAAAACAGAATAACGCCATTTGCAGCAACATGGATATGAAGAGAGATTATCATCCTAGGTGAAGTAAGTCAGAAAGAGAAAGACAAATACAGAATCTAAAAGGGGACACTAATGAACCTATCTAAGAAACGGAGGCAGACAGACAGAGCGAACAGACTTGTAGTGGCCAAGGAGGAGGGAGGTGGGAGAGGGGTGGACAGGGAGTTCGGGATGAGCCGCTGCAAACAGTTACATAGAATGGGTAACAACAAAGTCCTGCCGTGCAGTGCTGTGTATTCAGTGTCCCGTAATAAACCATAATGAAAAATAAAGTATATTTTAAAAATAAAAATAAAAAGAAGACAGAATCTCCGGGCAAATATCAAATATAGGATTTTTGTCAGGGAAACATCTCAAAGTTTAGTGGTGATTTCATTAAATTCCCAATTGACCAGAATGCCTAACGATTTAATCTTATGCCTAAATCAATGTTAAAAAATTAAAGCTCAATTTTAAAAACTAATGGTTTTTAAATCAAAGTTGTTCAATGTTTCCAAATTAGATTACTCATTTTTGTACGTATATATGCATAAAAAATTTCTAGAGGCCTATACACTGACATGAAAACAAAGGATGCCTCTGGGACACAGAATGAAGACTATAGGAAGGGGGAAATTTTTCTTTATGTTTCTATATATTTCTGTATTTTCTGTTTTTTTTTTTCAGTGAGAATGCATTAATTTTATAAAGGTTAATTTGAATCTCTCAGTGAATGTAGTAACATGTGTGGTTTTATGTTCTTGCCTCAGTTGAATCTACCAAGCACAGTTTAATCTTCATTTGATAAATAGTCATTTTATGCTCCTCACAGCTTCATTATTTGCTCAATACGTATGTAGATATGTGATGGCCTGAATCTATTCTTAAGTGAAACATAATTTCAGAGTACTTTTTGCAACCAAACTCTTTATATATGTTTATTGATTTTCTCTTGGTTTCTCTTCTAAATGTAAAGTTGTTTTCTAAAAAAAAACCCAATAAAGTCATGAAAAGATAAAGACATCCTCAACTACAGGCATTATTTGAAATCATTCTGAAAGTGCCAACCAATGCAAAAGGAGAAAAGATACAAGAGGAGAAAACAAACAATCATTTGTGGGTCGTAGTGTTGTCTGCACAGAAAACCTGAAAGAGTGAAAATCTATTGGAACTGGTAGCGATGGTCATCAAGGCACCAACTTCTAGATAAATATGTCCCCATACCAGGTGCTAAGAGAAAAAAAATGCTTTGCTTCATTAATGATAACATTTGTCTATACTAGCAATAATCAACCAGAACATATTCTTAAAAGGAATACAAAATTCCATTCCCAATAGCAACAAAACACTAAAATATAGTAGAAGTTCAACAACAAATGTCTGAGACCTTTTTGAAGAAAACCATGACTTTATTTTTCTGGGCTCCAAAATCACTGCAGATGATGACTGCAGCCATGAAATTAAAAGACGCTTACTCCTTGGAAGGAAAGTTATGACCAACCTAGACAGCATATTAAAAAGCAGAGACATTACTTTGCCAACAAAGGTCCATCTTGTCAAGGCTATGGTTTTTCCAGTAGTCATGTATGGATGTGAGAGCTGGACTATAAAGAAAGCTGAGCACTGAGGAATTGATGCTTTTGAACTGTGGTGTTGGAGAAGACTCTTGAGAGTCCCTTGGACTGCAAGGAGATCCAACCAGTCCATCCTAAAGGAGATCAGTCCTGAGTGTTCATTGGAAGGACTGATGTTGAAGCTGAAACTCCAATACTTTGGCCACCTCATTTGAAGAGCTGACTCATTGGAAAAGACCCTGATGCTGGGAAAGATTGAGGGCAGGAGGAGAAGGGGACAACAGAAGATGAGATGGTTGGATGGCATCACCAACTCAATGGACATGAGTTTGGGTGGACTCCGGGAGTTGGTGATGGACAGGGAGACCTGGTGTGCTGCCGTTCATGGGGTCGCAAAGAGTCAGACACAACTGAACGACTGAACTGAACTGATGAGCATTACTGAAAGACATTTGGAATATATAACCACAGTATTTCTGTTCTTGAGTATGAGAGTGACACTCACTGGACACGTATTTTGTGGCAGGCACTGTGCTACCGCCTTTATATGTGTTATATATAATTCTCATAAGAGTCCCATGACATGGGTACTATTACTACCTCTGCTTGAAAGATGAGGAAACTGAAGATTCAGAAGATGAACTCACTGGCCAAAGGAGAAAAGCTGTCTATGTTTCTGTTCTGTTCAGCCGCTAAGTCGTGTCCAACTCTTTGAGACCCCATGGACTACAGCACACCAGGCTTTCCTGTCCTTCACTGTCTCCTGGAGTTGGCCCAAATTAATGTCCATTGAGTCAGTGATGCTATCTAACCAACTTATCCTCTGTTACCCTCTTCTCCTGCCCTCAATCTATCCCAGCATCAGGATCTTTTCCAATGAGTTGGCTCTTCATATCAGGTGGCCAAAGGATTGGAGTTTCACCACCAGTTCTTCCAACAAATATTCAGGGTTGATTTCCTTTAGGATCAACTGGTTGGATCTCCTTGCAGTCCAAAGGACTCTCAAGAGTCTTCTTCAGCACCAAAATTCAAAAGCATAATTCTTCAGGGTTCAGCCTTCTTTATGGTTCAACTCGCACATCCTTGCAGCTGTCCTTCCAAGGAGCAAGCATCTTTTAATCTCATGGCTTCAGTGACCATCCACAATGATTTGGGACCCCAAGAAAATAAAATCTGTCACTGTTGCCACTTTTTCCCATCTATTTGTCATGAAGTGATGAGACTGGATGCCGTTATCTTCATTTTTTTTAATCTTTGTTTTCTGAATATTGAGTTTTAAGCCAGCTTTTTCACTCTCCTCTTTCACCCTCATCAAGAGGCTCTTTAGTTCCTCTTCACTTTCTGCTATTAGAGTGGTGTCATCTGCACATCTGAGGTTGTTGATATTTCTCCTGGTAATCTTGATTCCAGTTTGTGATTCATCCAGCCCAGCATTTTGCATGATGTATTTTGCATATACATTAAATAAGCAGGGTGACAATATACAGCTTTGTCATACGCCTTTCCCAGTTTTGAACCAGTTCACTGTTCCATACCTGATTCTGTTGTTTCTTCGTCCTCATATAGGCTTCTCAGGAGGCAGGTAAGATGGTCTGGTATTCCTATCTCTTTAAGAATGTTCCACAGTTTGTTGTGATCCACAGTCAGAGGCTTTAGCATAGTCGGTGAAGCACAAGTAGCCGTTTTTCTGAAATTCCTTTGTTTTCTCTATGATCCAATGAATGTTGGCAATTTGATCTCTGGTTCCTCTGCCTTTTCTAAACTCAGCTTGTACATCTGGAAGTTCTCTGTTCATGTACTGCTGAAGCCTAGCTTGAAGGATTTTGAGCATAACATTGCTAGCAGGTGAAATGAGTGCAACTGTGTGATAGTTTGAACATTCTTTGGCATTGCCCTTCTTTGTTTAGTGCCTGTTTAATCATCATTTTCTCATGCTGCCTTGTCATTTCTTCCCAAATGGTTATAGAGTCAATGCAATCCAAGCAAAATCTTAAGAGTAAGATTTTTGAAACTTGAAACTTCATCTGGAAGAGTAAATGTTAAAAACTGCTAAGATGTCTTTTAAAAGAAGACTAATGAAGAAGAAATTGCTCTAGTAGGGCTTAAAATATTGTCATTAAAGGGGTGTGATAGAGGCAGAGAAATAAATTCATGTATTGACTTGACAGTGTTGTTATTTCAAATTTGGAGTGAAGTAAATTCAATAAGTGGTATGGGAACAACTAGATATCCAGTTGCAAACTATGAGACTAGCTAGCTTCTTAAAAATAAAAAATAAAATGAAATGAAAATGAATTGAAGTTCTAAATAAAGTGACAAGAATACCAACAGAAACTATAGGAGAACATACATAAAGATGGGCTTTCCAGGTGGTGCTAGTGGTAAAGAACCTTCCTGCCAATGAAGGAGACCCAGGTTCAGTCCTGGGTGGGGAAGATTCTCTGAAGGAGGGCACGGCAACCCACTCCAGTATTCTTGCCTGGAGAATTCCATGCACAGAGGAGCCTGGCGGGCTACAGTACATGGGGTCACAAGAGTTGGACACTAGTGAAGTGACTGAGCATGCACACACACATACATAGGGACAGTCTTTCTAAGTGAGACATTAAATGTCTGAGTTCTGAGCACTTCTGTAGCAAATTAGTGGAATCCAAGGAGAGGGGGTTCGGAACCTCCCATCTATAGCCAGTGAGTCAGAAACAGAAGTGACAACTTGGACTTGCCGTTGGTCTTGGCCATTGAACCGCCAGGGAAGTCCCTGATTATTTCATTTAATTCTTATGACAACTCCATGAGGTTGGTTTTAATTTTTAAACAAATTTTCTGTTTTAGAGTAATTTTGGATTTATAGAAAAATGGCAAAGACAGTACAGAGAATTCCCGTATATGCTATGCTCAGTTTCCTTTCTTATTAATATTTTCCATTAATATAGTACATTTGTCAAAATTAAAGATCTAACGTTGATACATTTTATTAATTGACTGTAGACTGTGTGTGTCTATATGTGCTCAGTGGAGTCTGACTCTTTGCGACTCAGCCAGGCTCCTCTGTCCATGGGATTTGCCAGGCAAGAATACAGGAGTGGGTTGCCATTTCCTTCTCCAGGGGATCTTCGAAACCCAGGGATGGATTCCAAGTCTCTTGCTTCTCCTTCACTGGCAGGCAGATTCTTTATCACTAACACCACCTGGGAAGGCCTTGTTAACTAAAGTTCATATTGATTCATATTGTAAGCAGATCAGGTAGGAGGTTCTGGGGAAGGAGAACCGGACACGGCTTTCTTGACAGAAGAGAAGCCATTTTTGGTGTAAGCCATTCTGTGATCTAAGCCCAGCCACAGTGCTTGCCCTTGAAAGGTCTCAGTAATGAATGGTCTTAAGGAAAATGAGAGAACGCAAGAACTATGGAAAAGCAGTCAAGAAACAACAGTTCAGTGATGAAAACAGAGGCTTACTTCCTCCCCAAGGTATGTAGTACGTAACAATCTGATACATGCCTTTGAGGTCTTCAGGAACTGAGGCCCGCATCCTGCTGGAGGGTGGAAGGATGATGCTGACTTCTTCTGACTTTAAACTACTAAAGCTTGGATTCTATGGACCCTTGCCCCAATTCTGTGCTGAATTCTCCTCTGCACCAGCCCCTTCATGAATGTGCATACACCATCCAAGCCCCTCTGTGAATATGCATGAATCCTTAGCTTAAAACTTCCCAACTTTGCTGTTTAGAGAGACACTGCTTTGGAGAAGATCCCCAGTGTGCTCCTTACTCGACAAAACATAATAAATTCTTCCTTCTTCTGCTCTCTGCCTTGGTTGTGTCTTTCGGTTCAACACCCACCAAGAGGCAAACTCAGGTTTCCGGTAACAATATGATTTTTATCAAATGTCCTTTATCTGTTCCAGGATACATTTAGTCGCCATGTCTTCTTATTCCCCTCTTGGCTGCAACAGTTTCTCAGCCTTTCCTTGTTTTTACTGACCTTGACCATTTTGAAGAGATGGCCCTTGAATTTAATAAAACTTTTTAAACGTGCTTTTCTATGAGAATTTAGAATGAATCAGTATAACTTTTTCCTTTGGAGCCAGGTAAGATCTTAAGGATCTCATGTTTGTAGCAATATTCTGAAATTTGAGTTCTAGTTTATCGTTAACCTTCTCTTTACATGCTTCTGTTTTATTTCTTAAAAATTCTTTCTTAAATGTCTTAACATTAAAATATAAGTATAAATTTTACTAGGATTTTTTTTCACTACTTTTACATGTTTTTAACATCCTTTTGTTTCTTGGATTCCTTGTTTATTCCTGAAGGAAAAATTTTCAGGAAAAAATGAATAGGTGAGAAACTTTCTAAGTCCTTTATGTTCATGTTTTCTTTAATCTGCAAACTGAAGATAATGATATCTATCCTGTAAATATTGGAAGATTAGGTGAGGCAAGAGTTAAGCTTTTAGGAATGTGTCTGGTATGTTAGAAGCAATCAATGTTAGCTTTTGTTACTGTTGCAGTGACTATGAATTATTTTGTAATTATAAAGAAAAGTATACATAGACATATGCAAATAAGGAAGTTAGTGGCAAGATAATGAAGAAATATAACATACATATATAAATATATAATCTATAATAAAGAGATTAGACAGAGCAATAGAATAGGTGACACAACCCCTGTAATCAACATGGTAAATAGGGAAAAAGCCTGATCATTTTTGCAGCCACTTTAACCTGGGGTATGTGGTCAGCTATAGTCCAGAAAGCCACGTGGGCATTAAAAGCCACACAGCCCATCTGTCTCCTCAGAGGTCACTGGAGTTTATCAGCTGTTGTGTACCCTTAGCATGAGTCAGGAGGGTTCCGGGGAAATGTCTTTCTAGTTACAAGGACTGACAATTTAGTTCAAAGATGAGTAAACACAAAATAACACTTGAGAAGCGTAGGTCATGTCCAATGCAGACTGAGTCTTTCAGAAGAAGGTAAAAAGCATCTAGCGTATTCTTTACACAGACCAAAATTTCCTCAGTCGATTCTTTGTTGTTCATGAGCAAGGAGAGAGAGAACAAATTGTTATGCCTGATACCAGATTTCAGGACTGGAATTTTGTAGTGTGATTCATGTAGCTATATTTAATATTTGCAGAGTCACAGAGTAACTCCAGTTGGAGTTCAGGGACGCCTTCACCCCAGGGATCCCTCTCTTCCAGGGCCCTGCTTAGAAACCCTTAGAGGATGGTCCTTGGTACAGCATAGAAACTCATTCCCCCTTAAACGGCCGTCCAGTGATTCCTTTAGAATCAATGCTGGCGAAACACATCTAAGTCTTTCGCACTAACTTAAGAACATGTTGCCCTTATAAATATAAAGTGTTTACCTCTCTTGATCTTGTTAAAGGTCTGTGATCAGTTGGGGATTTTTAATACCAGGCCTCTGGTAGTTTTCTGCGCTCAGCTAGTAGAATCCTGGAATGGGAGGAATACACACACAAAAAAGAGAAAAGAAGCCAGACTGTTAAAAATGTGTGGGTTTGTGATCATTAGGGTAGGATATTGTGCTTGAATTTTCTTAGGATGTACTTATAAATGTTGATGGAATAATATTTAAATAACAAAAGACGTGGCTTCATCAACTGGTACTTTAAAAGCTTTCGAAGGAAAGAGATAAAGGATAATGTGGCTAATAAAGGAAATGCTGATAAGTATTAAAAAGAACAGAACACTTTTGATGGCTTCACACTCCAAATGGAAGCCTGGGAAATAAGCGAACACAAAATAAAACAGCTGGGTGGACTCAAAGGAAATAAGAAAGGTTTTCTCCCCAGTACATTCCTCCAAACAGAAACTTAAGAGGAAAAATAAAATTGCTCCCAATCATTACAGGGGAACATTTAAGAATTGTAATATTGTAAATAGACATCCAGGCTGAGTTTTCCATGCAAAGCTAAAGCAGGAAATAAATCCTTAGGTATCAACTAAGAGGCTAATACAGCAATAAGAGTATTTTCAGAGGTTTAAAGTAAATCACTACAAATAAAATTGCAAAAACAACATAATGAAGACATTTGGTCAGATGTCACACATGACAACATATATACATACCTGGCTTTTTCTGAGATCAAACGAGATATAAAGTACTTTGAAACTGTAAAACATCACTCAAATGTGTGGCAATATCAGGGTTATATGGGAAATAAAAGCATCAGAACTCTTCACCCTTCTCCCATTTCCTATTCCTTACATTTACCGTACCTTTACCTGTAAGAGTTTATTTCTAACCAAGAAACTTGAGAGGCTGCCTAATGTAAAATGGAACGCACAAAATCTGGCTTTTCCTTATTCTCTTATTGTTCAGTTGTGACAAGATTTGTTTTCCCGGTTGTCATTTAAAAATAGTTTTGGAGAATTTCAAGCAGACGTAGAGTTAGTAAGAATCGTATCATGAAGTCCAAGTACTTACTCATCCCTTAGCTTCAGCGCTTATTAATTTTTGCCCAGTCTTGTGTGTGCTTAGTCGCTCAGTCCTGTCTAACTGTTTGTGATCCCATGGTCTGGGGCCCACCAGGCTCCTCTGTCCATGGGGATTCTCCAGGCAAGAATACTGGAGTGGGTTGCCATGCCCTCCTCTAGAGGATCTTCCCAAGCCAGGGATTGAACCCAGGTCTCCTGCATTGCAGGTGGATTCTTTACCATCTGAGCCACCAGGGAAACCCATCTTACTCCATCTCTAATCCTCCCTCCCCCATCTCAGGCTACTCTGAAGCAAACACCAGAAACCATTATCATTTCAGTCAGAATTCCTAAAAGATAAAAACCTTTCAAAGAGAACATGAACCTTAATATCATGAAGTGAAAAATATCTGACTCTGCGACCCCATGGACTGTAGCCCTCCAGACTCCCCTGTCCATGGGATTCTCCAGGCAAGAATACTGGAGTGGGTTGCCATGCCCTCCTCCAGGGGATCTTCCCAACCCAGGGATCGAACCCAGGTCTCCTGCATTGCTGGCAGATTCTTCATTGTCTGAGCCACCAGGAAAGCTTAATATCATAATGGCATCTTAAAATAGGAGCAATTCTTTAATTTCACCCCAAACCAGTCAGTGCTTCATTTCCTTGATTGTCCTATAGTATTTTTTAACAAGTGGTTTGGATCAGAATCCAAAAAGCTGTGGTTGATTGATCACCTCTTAAGACTAAAAACCTGTGGGTGCCATACAATATGGCATATTACCTATAGCCCCAATTTTTAAAAAAATCTATGGGTGCTGCAATGATCTCCCCACCTCCCCCCTGCTTCCTGCAGGTCTGACCTAGGACTCAGGACCTCACCCTCTGCCTGAAAAAGGGCTCTTCCTTGAGTTCCCTTCTTCTTCACTTATCTCCAGGCTCCACAGACTCTGAGGCTCTAGCAAAGATGTTAGGACCTAGAAGCAAACGAGAAAACTTTTTAAAAGCCTCCAGCATATACTTGTCCTTAATCCTTAAAGCCTGCATTGGTCACTGATATAAGAAACATGGAAGACACTCTTGTAGAAATTTCTGTGTAAATGTAAAGTGGTATCGTTATCATTGTAGAATGTTTTAGAGGGGAGAGAGTAACACAGGAAGGACAAGGAAAACTGAACCCTGAGCAATGGATGTTGTCACCTTCTGGGCATCCTTAATTTAACCAGATAATTATTCACAGGCTCAGAAACCTCTAGGACAAGAAGAGAAGAAAGCCAAGAGAGAAAAAATTAGATATTTCCTTGATACCCAGTTAAGAGAAGAAAACCAGTTAGAGAGTAGATCATTTAAGTAAAGGAAATGAGAAAGCACCACCAAGTCGGTGTCCAGTTATTCAAAAGGAGAACAGTATAAACCATGCAATAAATGTAGTCTCTTGCTTAACCCCAAAGTTTTAGGAATTCGCTCATAAAGTTTTCAGCAGTAAAGAATTAGAGAGGTGAGTGAATCTACGCCTCCCACCTCCGTTTTTCTCCCAGATGAGAAAATGGTGGCCTAGAGGGGCTATGAGATTTCCCCCAAATTGACCCACTTACCTGCAGAGTGCAATACTTTGGCCACCTGATGGGAAGAACTGACTCATTGGAAAAGATCCTGATGCTGGGAAAAGATTGAAGGCAGGAGGAAAAGGGGATGACAGAGGATGAGATGGTTGGATGGCATCACCGGCTTGATGGACATGAGTTTGAGCAAACTCCGGGAGTTGGTGATGGACAGGGAGGTGTGGTGCGCTGCAGTCCATGGGGTCACAAAGAGTCAGACACGACTGAGCGACTGAACTGACTGAGCTGCAGAGTAGGGAGAGAGACAGATTACCTGATGCCTAGTCCAGGGCTCTCTTTGTCTCTCCTGCCTTCCTTCTATCAGGTTCCAAGAGAGAACTTACAAAGGGTTTGCAGCAACTTGGAGGAAGTAACGCCAGCACTGAAGGTGGCCTGAGATCACTCACAGTTTTGTACCTGGAGGCTCCCCTGGAGGGGAGGAAGGTTTTTCTCTCCACCCTTCTAGGTTCGATAGCTGAGTCTGTGACATAGACAGCAGGCAGGTTGAGAGCCGAAAAGGTGTACACACATATTCATTTTACTAGTATGTGTGTGGGTATCAGGAGAAAAGAAGCGAGTACTCAATAAACTGGTGTGACCGGGGAGCTTGCTGCTACGCCATGCTCAGTCGCGTCCAACCCTCTGGAAGACTTTGGACTAGAACCCACCAGGCTCCTCTGTCCACGGGAATTTCAGGAGTGGGTTGCCATTTCCTTCTCCAGGAGATCTTCTCAATCAGGGATCAAACCTGTGTCTACTGCACTGGCAGGCAGACTCTTTACCCCTGAGCCATGAGGAAAGCCCCATTGGGGAGCTTGCTGCTGCTGCTGCTGCTAAGTCACGTCAGTCGTGTCCGACTGTGTGCGACCCCAGAGACGGCAGCCCACCAGGCTCCTCCGTCCCTGGGATTCTCTAGGCAAGAATACTGGAGTTGGTTGCTATTGCCTTCTCCAGTGCATGCATGCATGCTAAGATGCTTCAGTTGTGCCCGACTCTGTGCCACCCTATGGACAGCAGCCCACCAGGCTCCTCTGTCCATGGGATTCTCCAGGCAAGAATACTGCAGTGGGTTGCCATTACCTTCTCCATTGGGGAACTTAAGTACTGTCAGTTGGAGAAGAGGAGAGAGGATGTAGCCAGTTGAGAGAAGAGTGAAAGATTTTTAGGAAAGGTGAAGGCACTCTAAGAGGAAAAGATGGGAGACATGATGGTTTGTGAGGAGTCTGTCTGGTGTGGGGCCAACATCTGGTCTCCTGTCCTGGGATAAGGCTGGATCTTCCCAGCTGACGACCCTCCCAGAGAGGGAATTTAAGCCAATTGAGTTCCTTTTGGAGGATCTGACTTTAGGGAGCTAAGAGGGGATTCAGAGAAAGCTTCTCCCTGGGTGTGCTGCTTTTCCAGTGGCTTTAGCTCAAAATAATCAGGATCCTAAAGCAACATGTTTTGGGGTAGTATGTCCTGAACTCCTTCACCGTTTAGTAAATGTTTATTTAGTATCCCTATGTCACAAGAATACTTGGGTATTTCTTTTGGTTTTAGCATTAGGCTTGTTTCTGCCTGAATGCTAGGAGACTCAGGTTCGATCCCTGGGTCAGGAAGATCCCCTGGAGGAGGAGATGGCAACCCACTCCAGCATTCTTGCCTGGAGAATACCATGGACAGAGGAGCCTGGCAGGTCATAGTTCATGCGGTTGCAAAGAGTCGGACACGACTGAGAGCCTTTCACTCTTGTTTCTCTGAATTCAAGCCTCACAGCGTATCCACAGGTGGAATACTCTGGTGGGGGGGGGGGGTCTGTCATCCGCTGAGCACTGGCATTGGCATCATCACTCCTTATCTGCTTTTCCCTGCACCATCCTCTACCTCCTCCGTGACAACGGAGGATCAACTTTTTTTGTGCAGAGGGTGGCTGCATCTGGCTGTCAAGAAGGTAAAAGAGACGTCTACTAGGTGTGCAGGCGGCTGTGTGCCCTTGAACTCTTTCTTTTCTGCTCACTTCAGAACCGTCGTTTGAAAGGTACCTTTCATTATCAACTTGGTCCAACCCCTTCTTTTTATAGATAAGAACGCTGGAGCCTAGGGAGGCGGGGGTCTGGCTCAAGGTTGCCCGAAGTGTCCATGGAAGAGTCGGGCTCAGAAGCCGGGTCCCCACGCTGCTCTAGTCTGTGGATCTTGCTTTATCACACAGGACAATCCAATCTATTCAGCAGCGGAGGGATTTGTGCAGAAACGGCTTCCATTTGTGCTTGAGATAACCAACACAGAATTTCTTGGGTAGATGAGGGGGGAAAAAAAAATCCCCACTGGGAACACATTTAAAATGAAAAGCTGTGAAAATGTACGCCTTTCTGAGAAAAGGTGTTCAACCTGCTTCCTGGAGTGACTTGTGTTAGGAACACTTAGTAAGCACATGCTGACCCAGTTAACACGGGGAAGGCATCAAACTCCAGCCGCAGGAGACCTGAGAGAGAAAGGCGTCTTTTTTTGGAAAAGTACACAAACACCATCTTCATTTTTTCCATTTTACTTTGTTTATTAAGGTAATATATGCCCACAGGGACAGTTTCAGTAGGAACCTGAATCTAATTATGAGAAAACATCCAGATGTGAGCCATTCTAAGAGCCAACTGGAGTCCTGTCTTCAAAAAAGACAGCATCATTACAGAACAGAAAAAGTCTAGCGGGGCAGGGATTCTTCTATCCTTGAAGAGTCCAAAGAGAGAAAACACCCAAGTGCAAACTCTGAAATCTGATTAAACCCTGGACGGAACGAAAAGGTATACAAACGACATTTGGGGGACGACTGAGGACATTTGACTGTGGATTGTCTATCGGTCCACGTGGGAGATCACAGGGGATCACTGTGAATTTCCTTAGAGGTGGGGATGACACTCTGTGTGTGGAGGAGAATGTCCTTGTCCTCAAGAGACACCAGCTGGAGTATTTATGAATGAAGCTTTGTGATGTTTTCAACTCACTTCAAGCGGTGCAGAAAAAAAAATGAGGGAGAGAGAAAGCGAATGTGGAACTCAGCCTAAGAGTATATGGATACGACTTACTGCACTATTCTTTACCTTTTATATAGATTTGAAAAATTTCAAGAGAAACGTCAGAGACAAAAGTCTAGTGGGAAAAATCTCACTACAAAAAATGTGGTCTCCTGTTTCTGCCCACTTCCTGTTTCCCACACTATCTGCTTTCAGAGTATTTAGTTGCTTAATATGGTACATACCTCCAAATGTAAAAATAAATGCTGTTCCTTGAGTCTACAATTTTAGATCTATCTAATAACTTTCTAGGATAACAGGTGACACTTTCCGCTCTTTTGCGGTGAGATCCACGTTTGACCTTTTTACTCTTATAACTAAATGACATAAGGCCAGACACTGATTAACAAGTGAGTGCACAATGACGACAGTTCCTCATTTGTAAAAATGAACTTTTTATTTGATTTAGTTGCTTTATTTCTTCTTTTCTTTATTTCTTGCTTTTTATGAGCTATTGTTAAGTGTTTTCTCACCTAAAAGTACCAGCTCTGTAACATCCCACTCAATGCCATTTCCCCACAGGTCATTCCTGGTAGCTCAGCTTGTAAAGAATCCACCTGCAATGCAGGAGACCCCAGTTTGATTCCTGGGTCAGGAAGATCTCCTACAGAAGGGATAGGCTACTCACTCCAGTATTCTTGGGCTTCCCTGTTGGCTCAGCTGGTAAAGAATCCGCCTGCAATGCGGGAGACCTGGGTTCAATCCCTGGGTTGGGAAGATCCCCTGGAGGAGGGAAAGGCTACCCATTCCAGTATTCTGGCCTGGAGAATCCCGTGGACTGTATAATCCACGGGGTCCCAAAGAGTGGGACATGACTGAGCGACTTTCACCTCACTTCGCATCTCTGTTAATTCCCTTTCCTTCCTTAGGATACCTGATGTGGGGATCTCCCAGCACCTGTCTGGGTCTGGACTGCATGCTCCTCAGGGTTACTGCCCTGCAGTTAGCTGGCTTTTCTCCACCGCTGCCCTGCGAATTCCTGCACCGTCTCTCCAGTGTCGCATCCTAGAGTTTCCAGATCCCATGTTTTCTTTGCTTCCTTATCTTACAGCTATCTGTGTTTTGTTGAGCAGTTGAATTCCATTCCAACTCCTGACCCTTTGTGTGTGACCTTTTTCTCTCTAAAAATTCTTCGGATATTTCTTTCCATCTGATGTCCTGACTTTGCACCATGGTGCTCTTTGATGTTGGTCTTTTTCTATTCATCACGCCTGGCACTCAGTGGAATTTTTCACTTGAAGACTTGTGTTCTTCACTTCTGGGAGAATCTACTGAACTATTTACTCATTAATTTTCTTCCTTTCATTTTCTCTGGTCTGTCTTTCTGGGACTCCTGTCAGCCAGATTGGGGCGTCCACATTGAGCTTCTAATTTTGTTTCTTTTTTCTTCTGTGAAACATATTCTTTTTGCTCTACTTTAAGAGAGATCCCTTTCAACTCTTTTACAGTTTTTTTCTTTTTTGCTATAATATATATCTATAGCTATCATATTTTTAGTTTTCAAGGACTCATTCTTTATCTCTAATTTATTCCATTTTGAGCATACTATTCTTTCATGGCTACAGTATTTCTCTTATTTTTCTGATGATATATTTTTAATTAAAATTTTTTAAATTAAAATTTTTTTTATTGAAGTATGGTTGATTTGCAATATAGGCTTTCCTGGTGCTCAGATTGTAAAGAATCCTCCTGCAATGCAGGAGACCTGGGTTTGATCCCTGGGTTGGGAAGATTCCCTGGAGAAGGGAATGGCAACCCACTCCAGTATTCTGGCCTGGAGAATTCCATGGACTCTATAGTCTAAGACAGCTGGTTTTAAACTAAATAGTCATCTATCTTAAAAGAAATGACAACCCACTCCAGTATTCTGGCCTGAGAATTTCATGGACAGAGGAACCTGCTGGGCTACAGTCCATGGAGTCGCAGAGTCAGATACAACTGAGCGACTAACACTTTCACTTTGATTTACAGTGCATAGTTTTTCCTATGCTGTATAATACACCACTTTAACTTATTTATTTTACCCGGAATAGTTTGTATCTGTTAATTCTCTACTTCTATCTTACCCCTGCCTGCTTCTCTCTCCCTGCTAGAAATAAATAATTTGTCCTCTATATCTGTGAGTCTGTTTCTATTTGTTATATTGAATCATTTGTTTTATTTTTTATATTTCACATATGAGTGATAACACAGAGTATTTGTTGTTTCTGACTTATTTCACTTAGCATAATACCCTCTACGTCCATCCACATTGTTGCAAGTGGCAGAATGTCATTCCTTTTTATGGCTAAGATATATTCCACTGAGTATATACACCATATCTTCTTTATCCATTCATCAATTGATGGACACTTAGGTTCATGCCATATGTTGTCTATTATTGATAATGCTGCTATGAACCCTGGGGTGCACATATCTTATCAAATTAATGTTTTCATTTTCTTCAAATATATATCCAGGAGTGGGTTTGCTAGATCATATGGTAGTTCTATTTTTAGTTTTTTAAGGAAACTGCATACTGTTTTCCATAGTAAATGCATCAACTTACATTCCTACCAACAGTGTACTAGGTTTTCCTTCTCTATCCATCCTCAACAAATTTGTTGTTTGCAGACTTTTTGATGACAGCCGTTTTGACAGGTGTGAGGTGATAGCTCATTGTGGTTTTGGTTTGCATTTCTCTGATGAATAGCAGTGTTGATCATCTTTCCACATGCCTGTTGGGAGTCTGTATATCTGCTTTGGAAAAATGTCCATTCAGGTCTTCTGCCCATTTTTAATTGAGTTGTTTGGGGATTTTTTGATATTGAGTTGTATGAGCTGTTTGTATATTTTGGATATTAACTCCTTATCGAAAGTGAAAGAGGAGAGTGAAAAAGTTGGCTTAAAGCTCAACATTCAGAAAACTAAGATTATGGCATCTGGTCCCATCACTGCATGGCAAATAGATGGAGAAACAGTGGAAACAGTGGCAGACTTTATTTTGGGGGCTCCAAAATCAGATGGCTACAGATGGTGACTGCAGCCATGAAATTAAAAGACGCTTACTCCTTGGAAGGAAAGTTATGACCAATCTAGACAGCATATTAAAAAGCAGAGACATTACTTTGCCAACAAAGGTCCATATAGTCAAGGCTATGGTTTTTCCAGTAGTCATGTATGGATGTGAGAGTTGGACTATAAAGAAAGCTGAGTGCCGAAGAATTGATGCTTTTCAACTGTGGTGTTGGAGAAGACTCTTGAGAGTCCCTTGGACTGCAAGGAGATCCAACAAGTCCATCCTAAAGGAAATCAGTCCTGAATATTCATTGGAAGGACTGATGCTGAAGCTGAAGCTCCAATACTTTGGCCACCTGATGCAAAGAACAGACTCGTTGGAAAAGACCCTGATGCTGGGAAAGATTGAGGGCAGGAGAAGAAGGGGACGACAGAGGGTGGGATGGTTGGATGGCATCACCGACTCAATGGACATGGGTTTGGCTGGACTCCGGGAGTTGGTGATGGACAGGGAGGCCTGGCGTGCTGCGGTTCATGGGGTCGCAAAGAGTCGGACACGACTGAGTGACTGAACTGAACTGAACTCCTCCTTGGTCATATCACTTGCCAATATTTTCTCCCTTTCAGTTAGTTGTCTTTTTGTTTTGTCTACAGTTTCTTTTGCTATGCAAAAGCTTTTACATTTAATCAGGTCTCATTTGTTTCTTTTGCCTTAGGAGAAGATCAAAAAATATTGCTTTGATTTAAGCCAAAGAGTATTCCGCCTATTTTTGCTTCTAGAAATTTTATCATTTCAGGGCTTGTATTTAGATCTTTAATTCATTTTGAGTTTACTTTTGTATCTGGTGTGAGAAATGTTCTAATTTCATTCATTCTTTTACATATAACTTTGCCAGCACCACTTATTGAAGAGACTGTCTTTTCTCCATTGTATATTTCTGCCTTTTTTATGGTGTATTAATTGACCACAAGTGGGTTTATTTCTGGGCTCTCAATCTTGTTGCGTTGATTTTTATGTTTGTTTTTGTGCCAGTATTATACTGTTTTTATTACTTTTGCTTTGCAGTATAGTCTGAACTCAGGGAGGGTGATATACTCTGCTTTGTTCTTTTTTCTCAAGATTGCTTTGGCAGAGTGGGAAGAAGTAAATTACCAGTTCGGGATTAATAGATACATACTTATGTGTATAAAACAGACCTACTAAATAGCACAGGGAATTATACTCTATTTTGTAATAACCTATAAGGGAAAATAATCTGAAAACAATAGATATATATGTATGAATAACTGAATCACTTTGCTGTGCAGCTGAAACTAACACATTTTAAATCAACTATGGGGATGACAGGATGAGATGGTTGGATGGGATCACCGACTCAATGGACATGAATTTGAGTAACTTCTGGGAGTTGGTGATGGACAGGGAAGCCTGGCATGCTGCAGTCCACGGGGTCTCAAAGAGTCAGACACAACTGATCAATGAATTGAACTGATACATCATTAAAAATAAATTAATTTAAAAAAAGATTATCCTGCAATTTGGGGTCTTTTGTGACTCCACATAAATTGTAGGATTATTTGTTCTAGTTCTGTGAAAAATGTCATCGGTGTTTTTACAGAGTTTGCATTAAATCTGCAGGCTGCTTTGCATATTATGAACATTTTAACAATACTAATTAGTTCAATCCATGAACACGGAATATCTTTTCAGTTCTTTGAATCATCTTCAGTTTCTTTCATCATTGTTTTTAGTTTTCAGAATATAGGTCCTTCTTCTCCTTGTTATGTTTATTGCCAGGTATTTTATTCTTTTTGGTGCAATTTTAAACCAAACTGTTTTCTTGGTTTTCTTTGTGACAGTTCATTACTAGTGTTTAGAAAAGCAACATGCTTATTTTTACTAATAAGGTATCCTGCAACTTTACTGAATTCATTTACTAATTCTAATAGGTTTTTTGTTGGAGATTTTGGGGTTTTCTCTATACAGTATCATGTCATCTGCAAATAGTGACAATTTTGCTTCTTCTCTTCTAATTTGGATGCATTTTATTTTTCTTTTCTGATTCTTACTACTAGGACTTCCAATGCTATGTTGAATAAAAGTGGTAAGACTGTGCATCCTTATCTTATTTCTCATTTTATTTTATTGTCTTTTGTTTTTTTTCCTTTTAGGCTGCACCATACGGCATGCAGCATCTTAGTTCCCTGACCAGGGGTTGAACCCGGACCCTCTGCAGTGGAAGCTCAGGGTCTTAACCACAGGACCACCAGGGAAGTCCTTATTCCTCATTTTAGAGGAAAGAAACTCAGCTTTTCACCATCGAGTATCATGTTAGCTATGGATTTGTCACAAATGGCATTTACTATATTGAAATATATTCCCTCTATACCAATTTTGATGAGAGTCTTTATTATGAATGGATGTTGAGTTTTGTCAGATGCCTTTTCTGCATCTACTGAGGTGACCAGTGATTCTTCTTCTTTTTGTTAATGTGGTGCATCACACTGACTGATTTGTGTATATTGAACCATCCTGTGATGCTGGAATAAATTCAGCTCAATCATGGTGTATGATTCTTTTTACATATTGTTGAATTTGCTTTGCAAGCATTTTGTTGAGAATTTTTGCATCTATAGTTATCAGAAATATTGGCTTGTAATTTTCTGTTTTTTGTAGTCTTTGGTTTTGTCGTTTAAGACTACTATTTCCTTATTCATTTTCTGTCTGGATGATCTTTTCATCGATGGGGTGTTACACTCTTCTGTTTTTATTGTACTATTGTCAGTTTCTCCTTTCATGTCTCTTAACATTTGCTTTATATATTTAGGTGTTCCTGACATATTAGGTACATATATGTTAATGAGTGTTATATTCTCTTGGATCGACCCCTTTATCAGTATCTAATGCTCTTGTTTGTCTTATATTATACACTTTGTTTTAAAGCTTAGTTTGTCTGGTATGAGTGTTACTACTCCAGATTTCTTATCATTTCTATTTGCATAAAATATCTTTTTCCATCCCCTCCCTTTCATTCTGTGTGTATCTTTAGCTCTAAAGTGAGTCTCTTGTTAGCACTGTATAGATGAGTCTTATTTTTATTCCATTAGCTATTATATATCTTTTGACATGAGCATTTAGTTCATTGACATTTAAAGTGATTACTGACAGGGATGTACTTATAGACATATTATTGTTTGTTTTCTGGTTATATTTTGTAGCTCTCTGTTCTTTCCTTCTTTTAATTTATTCCTTTGGGATTTTATGATTTTCTTTAGTGGTATGCTTATGTTCCTTTCTCTCTAGTTTTTATGTACCTATTGTAGGTTTTTTGTTTATCTTTGAAGACTAGAAATCTTAGAGATTATGTCCTCATGTTTATCCTTTTTTGTGAGTTTTTTCCTGGAACAGAATATTTCCTTATAATCTACAGATTGAAGTTCTCTTTTATTTTTGGGAAGTTGTCTTGAATTATATCTCTAAATACTTTTTTAACACTCCTTTCTCCCTTGGTTTTTTTTAAAAATCTTTTTCTAATGGTGTGAAGATTATGCATGTTGGATCTTCTCTGTCTTCCGTATGTAAAACATGTTTTCTCTAATCCTTTTACAATAATTATTCATTTTTATTTATTTCTCTTTTTTGCTTTTCTCTTTCCTCTTCTCTATATGTTTCATTATATTTTTCACAGTTTTCATTCTCCTTTATGTAGCTTTCAGTTGAGGCTTCATTTCTAGGATTACTTTTTAAATTTCTTTTCTAAGATTTTACTTCTGTAACTTGTCCTGGCATGTCCCTGAGCTCTTACATCTCTATCTGTACTTGGTGTTGCAGAGGGAACAGCCTGATTAGGCTTTTGTAATTCAGTTTTATCTGTTTTCAGAATAAACTTCATCTACAATGTCACAATATTCTGCTGCATCCCAATATTTTTCTATTTAATGTTTCTTATTTAACATTTTCTGCTTTTCATCATGCACTTATGGCAAGATAATTACATAGATTCTATTTTAGCTCATTTCTAAATTATGAATTAAGTAAATAAACAGAGGGTTTTGACGACAAGCAAATTTCAGTAAGCTCAGATGGAGGAGGGGCCAAAGTTCTATTTCTGAATATCAGATGAAGTAACGTCTGCCTGAGTGCACTCTTTCAGTCTTTACTTCTCCAAAGCATCAAAGAGCAGCTCTGCATTGCTGTTCACAACACCGAGTCGCTCTGCTCCACATCTTCACCAACAAAATGCCTCCTACAAATATGATTTTTCCATGTGATTCTTTATTCAGTACCATATTTCTTGCTTAGAAAGACTCTGTCCATCATGGGATGATGACACTGAAAAAATAACAGAGGAAATATAACAGAATAATACATTTCTTTGATTTATCCAAAAGAAATCAGTAAATGGAGAAAAGGAAACGAAGGGACAAGGACCAGATGACATAAGTAACAAACAAACAGCAAGATGGGGGCACAGATTCAGTCATATCACATTAAACTGTTGTTGTTGCTCAGTCGCTAAGTAGTGTTCAACATTTTGCAGCCCCATGGACTGTAGGATGCCAGGCTCCGCTGTCCATGGGATTTTTCAGGCAAGAATACAGGAATGGATTGCCATTTCCTTCTCCAGACGACCTTCCTGGACTAGGGATTGAACTCGTGTCTCCTGTGTTGGCAGGCAGATTCTTCATCACTGAGCCACCAGAGGAGCCCATTAAGTTAAAATAAAATGAATCAAATTATAATTCAATGGCAAAGACTGTCAGGCTCAATTATATACTATTTCACAGAGTTACACTTTAAATATAAATTTAGACTGAAAGTGTGAAGACGGAAAATTACATACTATGTCAACATTAGCTAAATAAGGTTGTTGTGGCAAATTAATATCACACAAAAAAGATGGAAAGGCAAGAAGTTCCACTGGTAATGAAGAGGGACATTTCATGATATAAAAGGGTGAATTCAATAGAGGACAAAATAATCACAAACGTATCTGTATCTAATAACATCTTTTGTACATAAAAAGCAAAATTTAACAAAAATTAAAGAGAAACAAACAAATCCACAATCAAAATGAAGACAAATTCACAATCACTTTTCTCAATAACTAATATAACAGGCCAAGTAATCAGTAAGAACACAGAAAATTTCAACAGCATTGAATAGTAAAGTTGACCCAATTGACATTCATAAAACACTTCACCCAACAAGTATACAATACACACTATTTTCAAGTGCACATGAAATATTCACCAAAATAAGCTATACACTGAGTCATAAAGCAAGTCTTAAAAAATTTCAAAGGGATGAAATCTTACTGAGAGTGTTCTTTAACTACAGTGGAACGAAAATTGAAATCAATAACAAAAGCTAACTAGTTATCTGTGAATATTAAGCCACACATTTCTAAATAACCCATGTGTTAAAGAAAAACACAATGGATTAGAAATATCTTGACTTGAAATAATAATTAAAATATAACCTATCAACATTGTGGGGTATAGTTAGAGCATTTCTTAACAAGGCAATTTATTTTTCTAATGCATAAGCTAGAAGACAAGTTGAAAGTTAATTATCTAAACTTCTATCTAAAAAAACTCAGAAAAATAAGACAAAATTTAACCCAAAGAAAGTAGTAGGCAATAAATACTTTAAATAAGGCAAAAAAATCAATGAAATGGAAAAGCAGAACTACAATAGAAAAGAATCCACATGACCACAAGTTGCTCTCCAGAAAAGATTTTTAAAAATAATATAATATTTGTAAGACTGATGAGTAAAAATGAGTGAAAACATGTGTCAATACCAGTCATGAAAACTAAGATATCGGGACTTCCCTGGTGGTCCAGTGACTAAGACTCTGTGCTTTCAATGCAGGGGAAGCAGGTTTGATCCCTGGTCAGGGAACTAGATTCCACATGCTGCAAGTAAGAGTTCTCATGCAGCCAAATAAATAAATAAATGAAAATAAATATAAAAAACAAAACTATGATATCACCATGGATCCTACAGATATGGAAAGGATAGTAGGAGGAAATTAAGAACAATTTTATGTCAAGAAATTTGATATGTTAGATAAAATGGAGAAATTGTTTTGAAAAAATAAATTCATAAAAAATTGATATGAAGAGTATGATATCTGAATATTCTCATATATTTACGAAATATATGAATCTGTCACTAAAATACAGTCACTTTACAAAAACTTCTGTCCCAACTGACTTCACTGGTAAATTCTTTCACAAATTTAATGAAGAAAAGGTACGAATCTTATACAACTCTTTCACAAGAAGGATAAAAGGAGGATATTTCCTCACTCATTTTATGAGGCCAGTACAACCTAGAGAACAGAACCTGACGAGGAAATTATAAGAAAGATACAGACCAATATCTCCGATGAACACAAAAATCTTAAATAAAAAATTAGCTATAGTTAACAAAAAAATCACTAGCAAAATAAAGGACTAAAACCGTATCTCAATAAATTCAGAAAAGCCACTCCGTGAAATTCAATACCACTTCATGACAAAAACACTCAGTAAAATAGGAATAGAAGGAAACTTCCCCTATTTGATAAAGTATCTGAAAAGCCTACAGCTAATACATGAAATTCTAAACCGTGAAATAGTGAATGCTTTTTCCTCTAGAAATAGACAAGACGCAAATGTTTGCTATTACTACTTATATTCAACATTATATTGGAGGTTCAAGTATGCATCGTCATGGGAAAAAAGAAATAAAAAGCACACTGTTTGAAAATTAAAGAAGTGAAAATGTTATGGATAAGATGTTGTGTACACAAGATTCAAAGGAATGTACAATCTATTAAAACTAATCAGGAACTTCCCTGGTGGTCCAGTGACTAAGACTGCGTGCTCCCAATGCAGGGGGCCAGGGTTTGATTCCTGGTCAGGGAACAAGATCCTATGTACTGCAACTAAGATGAAAGATCCTACATGCAGCAACTAAGACCCGACTCAGCCAAATAAATAAAAAATAATAAATAAGTATTAAAAGATCTAATCAGTGAGTTAGGCAAAACTCTAGGATTCATGGTCAACATACAAAAATCAATTCTTCCTATATATTTGCCACAAATATTGGAAAATGAAATGGTCGAGTTAGAAAACTGCTTTGAGGAACCCTTCCAACATAACCCTTCCAACATAACATAATTCACTTGTCCTTTTTCCTTGCTAAAGCCTGTATGGATCCTGGTGTAAGTAACAAGAAAGATATTCTAGGAAAAATTTCTGTGTAAATGTAAAGTGATATTGTAGGTAATATTTTCATTGTAGAATGTTTTAGAGGAGAGAGTGTTACACAGGAATTACAAGCAAGCCTGAACCACGAGCAATGTATGTTATTACCTTCAGGGCATCCTTTACTTAAACCAGATAATTATTCACAGGCTCAGAAACCTCTAGGACAAGAAGCCATGGCTATAAGCCAAGAGAGAAAAAATTGGATATCTCCTTAATACCCACTTAAGAGAAGAAAAGCAATTAGCGAGTTGATCATTTAAGTCAAGAAAGAGAGGGACACACTATCAAGTAGGTATCCAGCCAGTTATTCAACAGGATGATAGTACAAATCATCATGCAACAAATCCTGTCTCTTGCCCACTGCAAAGTCTCAGGAATTGGCTCACTGAGTTTTCAGCAGTAAACGATTGGAGCAGTGACTCAATCTGTGCTTCCCACCTCTGCCCTTCTTATAGACGAGAAAATGGCAGCCTCGAGGGGTTATGAGATTTGCCCTAAGTTGACCCACTTAACTGCAGAGTGGGGAGAAAGGCAGACCACTTGATGCCTAGTCCAGGGCTCTCTCCATCTCTCCTGCCTTCCTTCTATCAGGTTCTGAGAGAGGACTTGGAAATATTTGCAGCAACTTGAAGGAATTAACAGCAGCACTAAAGTGGCCTCAGATCACCAAGAGTCTTGATCCTGGAGGCTCCCGTGTAGGCGAGGAAGGACTTTTCTTCTACCTTCTTAGGTTCGATAGCTGGGTCTGTGAAACAAATTGACAGCAGGCATATTGGACAAAGAGAAAAAAGCATAAGAGAAACGCCAGCTCCACCATTTTGTATTATCTTAAGTTCGTGAAATGCCAGGATGTATTAAAGTAGGATGTTGTTGTTGTGTCTGACTCTTCGCGACCTTCCATCATATCCAAGACATCATAACATCATATTGGAGTATATTTTCCGATCACTGGATCTCCAAATGGACTGGAATTATTTGCCCTGGAGAGAGAAAAGCAAGTATGATATACTTGTTCACAACTATTAAAGGGGTTTTTTGTTTGTTTTTCAAGCAGGTCTTGACAGTGAGTGGTCAAACATGACTTAATGGAACAAAAACCAGAGGTCTTAACTTGTCAAACCAGGACTCATCTTCTTCCTTAACGGGCTCTCTTACCTTTTATGGATGCAGCCATCATTTTCTACAAATTGAATTATAAGTTACCCACAGTAAAGGACATTACCAGCGACGGCCTCCACATGCATTTAAGTGTCTGTTCTGTGTCAGCTGCCCTGATAAGGGCTGGGGATACAAAGATGAATTCAGATTGAGTTCCAATCCTGACAGTCTAAGACCGGTGGACCAGTTTACTGAGTATTCACTTTTTTTGTGTGATGCCCCACACACGTAATAGTAAAATGAACACGTGTGTACACCTTTTCTGCTTTCAACCTACCTGCTATCTAAGTCAGAGACTCAGCTATCCAACCTCGGAAGATGGAGCGTAAGTCCTTCCTCCCCTCCAGGGAAGCCTCCAGGTTCAAGATGATGGGTAATCTGAGACCACCTTTTGTGCCGGTGGTGTTAATTCCTTCAAGTTGCTGCAGACACTTTGTTCTCTCTCAGAATCTGATAGAAGGAAGGCAGGAGAGATGGAGAGAGCCCTGGACTAGGTATCAGGGGGCCTGTGTCTCTCCCCACTCTGCAGTTAAGTGGGTCAACTTGGGGCAAATCTCATAGCCCCTCTAGGCTGCCATTTTCTTGCCTAGGAGAAGGATGGAGGTGGGAGTCATAGATTCACTCATCCCTCCAGTTCTTTACTGCTGAAAACCTCATGAGCCAGTTCCTGAAACTTTGGAGTGAGCAAGAGACAGTATTTGTTGCCTGATGATTTTGCCATCATCCTGTTGAATAACCAGGTGAACACTGACTTGACGGTGTTTCCCCCGCTTCCTTCACTTACATGATCTACTCAAACTGCATTTCCGGTCTGAAATGTGTATGAAGGAAACGTCCAATTTTTTCTTTCTTGTTCTTGGAGCTGGTGTCTATCAGAGACCTGCCCCCCTCCCAACTCAATCAACAGCTTGGACAGAGCTGGAGGTACAGTGAGTGTCTCTTGGAATATGGATTAGAAATCCAGTTGTAGGACACAGGTGAAAAAAATTTTAATGAGAAAGGAGTATATGAGAATAGTCCTCAAGAACTTAGGGATGTAAAGAAAGAAACAAACACTTGTTGGATGTCTGCTAGGCTCCTGGTATTCTGGTCTTCCCGCTACACACTTATCTCTGAAATGATATTAATTTTATGATATTCCCAAGATTTAAAACCTGGGCCATTAGGTTAAAAACTATAGGGACGTAGGGTCTATTTTTTCTCCTAATTACCAATAATTCATTCTAGAAAATTTGAAAAAAAGGCACAAACGAGAAATATCACTACCATTGTTTCACCCTGTGACAAATATTACAAAAATTTATTTTAACATATAAAGTTTTAATTACAAAACTTAAATCATACTAAAATCTACTGCTTTATTTATTCTTTTATTATATGTTCTATTTTGACTAGATTTGTCACATTTTTTAGTTGAGCCTCTACTGCTGGATATTTAGGTTTTTTCCAACATTTCAACTTACAGATGATCTTGAGGGGAGTTGCTCAAAGCGCAGTGGGTTGACCGGGGCAAGTGTTGAAAGGAAAGGAGACATTTAGCCTGAGAAAGACTAGATTCAGGTGGGAAAATCATCAATTTCCTCCACTATTTGGAGGTCAATATTTTGAGGAAACTTGGTCTGTGTAGTCCCAAAAGGTACAATTTAGAAAGAGTGGGTGGAAAGTGTGGGGCAATCAATTCATGGTGTGTACAGTTCAGGGAAGTTGAAGGCAGGAGGAAAAAGGGACAACAGAGGACGAGATGGTTGGATGGTATTACTGACTCCATGGACATGAGTTTGAGCAAGCTCTGGGAGATGGTGAAGGACAAGGAAGCCTGGCGTGATGCCTTGATGTAGTCCACGGAGTTGCAAAGAGCCAGACACAAATGAGTGACTGAACAACAACAACATTTCAGGAGGTAGTATGTTTCCAGCTCATAAATACGTTTTAACATAGGCTAAAAATCACTTACGTTTACAGTAGGAGGACATGAGAGTTTTGAGAACACAAAAGTAATTAATCACTTTTTGAAGTGGACATCTTGGAAATAGCTTCAAAAACAAACATTTTCAGGAAAATCTCTTATTTATTATTATTTATATCAGCATCAATATTTATAGAATGATTTATAGTTCACAAAGTATTAGAAAGAATTCCCCTTTTAAAGTGAGAGAGAACAGGGATTCCCTGGCAGTCCAGTTAGGTTAGGACTCTGGGCTTCCACTGCAGGGGGCACAAGTTCAATCCTTGGTCAGGGAACTAAGATCCCATATGCATGGTGTGGCCAAAATAAATAAAGAAAATGAAAGAACAAGTTCAGAGAGGTTAAGTAAACCACCCACGTCCTACCTCTGGGAGGTAGTGGAAATGCCCCCGTTCACTGTCTCTGCAATCACTCTCTTTCCCTATTGCTGTTGTCACTGTATTAAGGTCACCAGTCCCTTCTTGAAAATCCAGGCTCACAGGACTTTGCCTGTGCTGTGCTTCGCTGCAAGAAAATGAAAATGTCCCCAGTGACTAATGCGAACAGAATGTCACTGTGCAGCTAACAGGGAAGGTGTCCTGGGCGTCCTTTCTACTCCACGGCAGCGACTTCACGATCGGGGTGTGACGGACAGGTGAAGGCAGCTCTCACATCCTAGGATTCCACGAGATCTCAGGGGCTTTCTGCTCGGGACAGGCCCCCGTCCCTGGCGGTCGGAACGAATGGACCTGCCAAGTTAGCCCTTTGTCTCATATACACCTGCGTCCCTGTCAACTCAGACCTCTGGAACGCTGGCCCTGGAGCCTCCACTCTACTTGCCTAGCTGGAAAGCACACAGCCCAGGAATTTACTCCTGTGTCTAGTGCCCACCGTGGATTTTTGCCTTCCTTCCTCTTAAGCCTCTTGGGCTGGGCGACCTGGAATGACATGTCAGGTTCCCTTTTGGCTCCAGGAGAGGCCCAGCCACATTTTCTGGGGAGCACACTCCCCGCTGCACTCCCAGGGGCCCTTCCCACCTGGTCTTTCTCGCAAAGCGAGTCAGAAGTCCCTTGATACTCGCCCACTTTTCTGAACACCCTCATTCAGGGCTCGGGGAGCCCCTTCACCTCTGGGTTTCTGACTCTCCCACTCAGACCCCCTCCCAGTCTGCAGGAAGCCTGCATCCACCGTCCACCGTGGGAGGGACAGGAAGGCCGGAAGCAGATGGCCACCAGCCCAGAGTGAAGTGGATTCCTCCTGCCTTTGACCATTTCCTGGTTCCAGCTGCTTGCCTGCCTGAACCAGCTCTTGCTGTTTCACAATTCCATGGTGACTCCATTCTTACAAAAGCATTGACTTGGCTCCCAGTATATGCTCAGCACTGGGGGCAAAAAAAAACCCAAAACACAAGAAGACAAGTGAGCTAGGTCTCTGCCCTTAAAGGACTTCCTCTCCTCCTGGCAGATGGGAAAGGAAACCTACAAGGAAAGTGCAAGGAGAGAAATGCTTTGATGTCAGGAGGAGACCTTCCAGGGGGAGGAACAGTGTTCTGGGGGGGCCTCTCTTGGGGAAGCTTCTGCCAAGGCGGCCTGAGGGGTCAGCTCAGGAAAGGCCTGGGTGACAGACTGAGGCCTAGGAATGTTACCCCCAAAGCAGTGGGGTCCTTTAGGCTTTTGACACTGATAGGAACCTGAATTTGGGAGAGTCCTCTACAGGCCTGAGAAAGAGGGTGAAGGAGGAACAAGCCCAGAAACTGGGAGGGGCTTTTAGTCTTCATTTCATTCTTGTCTGTTCTGTTTGAATTTTCAAACCATATGCTTGAATTGTCTTTATTTTTATTTATTTATTTAAAAGGTTTTTATTTATTTGGCTGCGCTGGGTCTTAGCTGTGGCATGCCAGATCTTCCATCTTTGTTGCTGCGTATGGATCTTTTAGCTGTGGCATGTAGGATTAAGTTCCCTGACCAGGAATCGAACCTGGGACCCCTGCTTTGGGAGTGTAGAGTCTTAGTGACTGGACCAGTAGGGAAGTCTCTTGGATTGTTTTCATTTTTAAAATTAACAGTCATTATAATGGGATCGGTGGCTCCTTTTGTCCTATTCTTTACACACTTCGTGTTATAGATTTAAAAAGGAAACATAATGAAGTTTTTGCTTTTAAAACTCTGAAAGTGTTTTCAGACGTGGGAAAGGACAGGCATGTTTGTTGCCCGTCACAAATATTTTTAGTGCTTGACCATGACCTTAAGCTGCTAACAGCACAAACAGGTAGAAGGCTATTATTTTTGCATTTGGAATATAGAAGCTAAAAACTGTCTGATGAGCATGCCCTAATTTATAGTTTCTCAGACTGGAGGTACTTGGGGTGAGCTGTGGACTGTGTAGGAACACTGGTCTGAGAAACATTGATAAAATAAAACTTGAGCTCCGTGGTAATCACTAACATTACTGTATCTCTTTAGTGGAATTTTCTTCTTCCAACTTTGCCGACTGCAACAATCCTTCCCCTGGCACTAGAGAAATTGTATCCATTTTAAGACTGGAAGAGACCATTTCCCTCTTCTATACAAATCATTAGACAGTTTCCCCTAAAGTTTTATGATTGCCAAAAACCTCACATAGGGTGGAGGAAAACAGGAAGAAAATTTCAGAAGATCATCATTCATTTAAAAATACAAAACAGGGACTTCCCTGGTGGTCCAGTGGTTAAGACTTGGCCTTCCAAAGCAGGGTGTGCAGAGTCAACCCCTGATGGGGAGCTAAGAGCTCACACGCCTTTCGGCCAAAAAAAAAAACCCAAAACATAAAATAGAAGCAATATTGTAACAAAGTCAGTAAAGACTTTCAAAATGGTCCACATCAAAAAGTCTTTAAATAAAATAAAAATACAAAACAAAACAATATTTACAAACAAAAACAAAACCAGTATTTATGATATGCCAGATATAGTACTAGTGATATAAAGATGAAAATACAGGATCCTTGTCCTAAAAGCACTCATAGTTTAGAAACAGTGATGCAAATACAATATGATAAAGTAATATCACTGCTACATCCACAAAAAAATATCTTTTGCATTCAACTGAAGCAAACAGTTGAATAATACAGTTGGAAAAATAGCAGTAAGTGGACATACAAAAAAACACGGTAGGAATATTAAAGGAAATTCACCACATATTAATACCTACATTAAAATGCCAACAAAATAGCCAGAATTCTCAAAAACTGTTCAACTAATGAACCACTGAAGTAAATGGCCTTTGTACATTTCTGAACCTCTTACCTAATTTTTAATTGCATGTACTTAATTGTCTTTCACAGTTTCATTAGGGCACTTTACCTGAACCTGTTAATTTTGAGGAAGGTATTATATATACATCTATATGTGTGTGTATATACATATATATACATATATTGGATTGAGAGTCCCTTGGATTGCAAGGAGATCAAACCAGTCAGTCCTAAAAGAAATCACCTCTGAATATTAACTGGAAGGACTAACGCTGAAGCTGAAGCTCCGATACTTTGGCCACCTGATGCAAAAAGACTCATTGGAAAAGACTTTGATCCTGGGAAAGTTTGAAGGCAAAAGGAGAAGGGGACAGCAGAGAATGAGATAGTTAGATAGCATCACTGACTCAATGGACATGAATTTCAGCAAACTCCAGGAGAGGGTGGAGGACAGAGGAGCCTGGCGTGCTATAGTCCATGGGGTCACAAAGAGTCAGCCGTAATTTAGGGACGGAACAACAACAAACGACATACACAGGTGTATTTCTTTTCAAGTTTTGCCAAAATGTTGCAAAATACTGTTTCAAGATATCCTCAAACAGTGCAGACATCCAGTTTAATCCACAATTTCACATTCAATCTTTTTCTTGATGTCACAGAAAATGAAAATGTTCATGATAATTCATGAAATAATATTGGTAAACATCCTTTAAAAACACAGCATTGTTTATTTGGCTGCAGTGGGTCTCAGTCGCACCAGGTAGCCTTAGTTGTCCTGAGGCACATGGGACCTTAGTCCCCAGACCAGGGATTGAACCTGCGTCCGCTGCATTGCCAGCTGGACTCTGAACCACTGGACCACCAGGAAAGTCCCTGGTAAACATTCTTACAAATGTTTAAACGAATATTGGATTGTCCTCCTGTTTAAAAACGGCAACATTAGAACCTCATCTGGGATAAAACAACCTTGTTAGCAACTTTATGGTGCTAGGAGAATGGCAGCAGAGCACTTGGTCCAGGGGTCACCAGGAGGTCGGGATGATGAGGGTAGGGAGGTGGAAAGCAGGGAAGAGGTCTGGGCTGGATCCACTTGAAAGATGGCCACAGACAAATTGACTGGGGTGATGGAAGTCTGGTGCTGATCATATACTAGCTTGAAGTGAAGCGAAGTGAAAGTCGCTCAGTCGTGTTTGACTCTTTTCGATCCCACAGACGGTAGTTCATGGAATTCTCCAGGCTAGAATACTGGAGTGGGTAGCCTTTCCCTTCTCCAGGGGCTCTTCCCACCCAGGGATCGAACCCAGGTCTCCCGCATTGCAGGTGGATTCTTTACCAGCTGAACCACCAGGGAAGCCCAAGAATACTGGGGTGGGTAGCTTATCCCTTCTCCAGTGGATCTTCCCAATGCAGGAATCGAACTGGGGTCTCCTGCATTGCTGGCGGATTCTTTACCAGCTGAGCTACCAGGGAATCCTTGATTACCTCTGCAAAAACCCAGTCTCCAAATAACCTTGGATCATTTTGGTGTGCTGCAAAGAAACATAGGCTTTGCAGTCACGCATGAGTTTTATTTTTCAAAAATATTTAGTTTTAAAATATTTGGCTCTTCCAGGTCTTAGTTGAGGTGTGCAGAATCTTTTTATTATATATACTGTTTATTTTATTTCTCATTGTCCTCGATTTTCATTGCTTTGTGAGAGCTTTCTCTAGTTGCAGCCAGCGGGGGCTCCTCTTCCTTGCGGTGCACAGGCTTCTCCTTGCAGTGGCTTCTCCTGCTGCAGAGCACAGGCTCTGGAGTGTGTGGGCTTCAGTGGCTGTGGCTCCCGAGTTCTAGGGCATTGGCTCAGTAGTCGTGGTGCTCGGCCTTTAGTTCCTCCGCAGCATGTGGGAGCTTCTTGGATCAGGGGTCAAACCCATGTCCTCTGCATCGGCAGGCGGATTCTCATTCAGTTACCATCAGGGAAGTCCTACACATGAGTTTAAATCTTGACTTTACCTCTTACTGGTGGTGTGACCTTGGGCAAGTTACTTCTTCAGGACTTGTTTTCTCACGGGTATAACAGGGATGTCACATTGTTGAGGTTTGTTGTTGTTGTTCAGTCACTAAGTTGTGTCCAACTTTTTGAGACCCCATGGACTGCAGCATGCCAAGTTTCCCTGTCCTTACCCATTGCCCAGAATTTGCTCAAACTAAACAGTGGAAACAGTGAGAGACTTTATTTTTTTGGGCTCCAAAATCACTGCAGATGGTGACTGCAGCCATGAAATTAAAAGGTGCTTACTCCTTGGAAGGAAGGTTATGACCAACCTGGACAGCATATTAAAAAGCAGAGACATTACTTTGCCAACAAAGGTCCATCTAGTCAAGGCTATGGTTTTTCCAATAGTCACGTATGGATGTGAGAGTTGGAGTATATAAAGAAAGCCGAGTGCTGAAGAATTGATGCTTTTGAACTGTGGTGTTGAAGAAGATTCTCGAGAGTCCCTTGGACTGCAAGGAGATCCAACCAGTCCATCCTAAAGGAGATCAGTCCTAAATATTCATGGGAAGGACTGATGCTGAAGTTGAAACTCCAATACTTTGGCCACCTGATGCAAAGAGCTGACTCATTTGAAAAAATCCTGATGCTGGGTAAGATTGAGGGCAGCAGGAGAAGGGGACGACAGAGGATGAGATGGTTGGATGGCATCACCGGCTCAGTGGACATGAGTTTGGGTGGACTCCGGGAGTTGGTGATGGACGGGGAGGCCTGGCATGCTGCAGCTCATGGGGTCACAAAGAGTCGGACACGACTGAGCGACTGAACTGAGCTGAATGTCCACTGAGTCAGTGATGCCATCCAACCACCTCATCCTCTGTCACTGCCTTCTCCTCCTGCCTTCAACCTTTTCCAGTATCAGAGTCTTTTCCAATGAGTTGGCTCCTCGAATCAGGTGGCCAAAGTATTGGAGCTTCAGCTTCAACATCAGGTCTTCCAATGAATATTCAGGGTTGATTTTCTTTAGGATTGACTGGTTTGATCTCCTTGCAGTCCAAGGGACTCCCTAGAATGTGCTGGTTACATGCAGGTTGTTACTATCTGTGATTTGGGGGTCTTTACTTTTACAGGTTAACTTCTATGGACAGACAGATTTGTAATACATCTGGCAGTGGACATGACGGGAAGATTCTCAGATGAGAGCAAGGATTTAATCACCGAACCTGGTTAAGTCTAAACTGGCGTCTGTATCCGAGTCCTTCCTGCCTACATGTGTTCACTTGTTTGGGATCAACATAATTAACATGTTGCTTTTAGGTGAAGCCTACATAAAACCATTTTACAGCATTCCAACCTGGACATGACAGTTTATTGATCCGTGTTGTGTAACGCGGTCATGCTGGGAGGAGAGGGAGGTAGGATGGGGGACAGAGAAGGTGCAGCCTTCTAGATATGAAGACCAGCAATGCCTTCTATCACTGCAGGACTGTAAACTCAAAACTCTGCCTCACCGTGATAATCTTCCAGGTGGACTTGACTAAAGCCAAGGGCAGGTTTCTTGGGACATTGTCATATTCTTTTCGGTTATCTAGAAGATTAATTAGACAAGTTTCCTTCATTACCAGCAATAAAAAATTGATTCCAATTTAATGCTGAAGGTTGCAAATGCTTAAGTGCTCTGATAGAAGTGAAACTGTGGTGACCCGGTGTGGGTGGGGAGCGGGGCGAAGAGGAACAGGGGAGAGGGAGTTGGTTGTATGGTGGAAACGGAAGCTTGGGCAGGATCAAGGGAACGATCTCTCACTCCCAATAGGACACTCTTGGCCACCTCACTCAAAACAATCAAGTTGAATGCGGGCTTTAATTACGTTAGCAGGTCAATTTTTGAAAAAGTCAGTGCTCCAAAAGAACTTTTGATAGTCATAGCAACTTTTGATATCATGAAAATCAGTCTGAAGTAACCTATTTGCCTACTTTTCGTCTAATTTAGTCTTGGATTGTGCTAACTTGAATGGGTGCCTTAGTACATTCAGTTCAGTTCAGTCGCTCAGTCGTGTCCGACTCTTTGCGACCCCATGAACCGCAGCATGCCAGGCCTCCCTGTCCATCACCAACTCCCAGAGTTTACCCAAAGCCATGTCCATTGAGCCAGTGATGCCATCCAACCATCTCATCCTCTGTCGTCCCCTTCTCCTGCCTTCAATCTTTCCCGGCGGTTCTAATAACTGAAGGAGGGAAACATTTGTTAAAGAAGACTTGTCTTTCCTCCAGTCACACAGGATAGAGACCAATATTTATTACGAAGCTGTTCTTTTCTCACCCCGTTCCACTTGTACTAAAAGTTTTTTAATACAGGTTTTTAGTATAGTTGATTTACAATGCTTAGTTCCAGTTGTACAGCAAAGCAAATCAGTTATATATAAACACATATCCACTCCTCTTAAAGATTCTTTCCCCATGTAGGCCATGGGGTTGTTTCTCTTTACACCTAGGATTGTATCTGCTTGTCACTGTACTTGTGAACAGCTTAATAAAAATGGATATGAACACTATCATCGAAGATGGCAATATCCAGCTTAGAAATAAATAAATTGTTGGACTTGCAGTAAAATAACTATGTACAGTATCCTTTTTTAGCACAATATCAAGTGCCACTTTACTAGCATTGGTACAAAATGTTTTTTTAGCCAGTGACTGTCTACTAATTACAAAGTAGCCAGCATAGCATGGCTACTAGTATACCTAGGTTTTAAAGCCTGGGGGCGGGGCTGGGGGTTGCTGTGCACACCTCGCAATATTTAGCCAGGCGGAAGGGACAGAATAAAGAGAAACAAAGGCCAGAATATTAATAAAGAATTGTGGACGAATTGAGAATGTGGAAACTGAGCTGTTGCGTGAAAGAGATAATGAGGGAGTTGAACAAGGATACAGTGATCGCTTTGAGCAGATTAATTTTCGGGGCATTCCGATGGGGAAGGAAGGCTGCGGCCCGAAATAGATGGGGGGTGGGGGGGGTTGAAATCCGTGGGAAAGCCTGGAGTGCTTATGATGGCTCCGTCTGTCATTTCTGAACGCCGCCGCCGGCCGCTACAAAGATCGAGCGCCAGGGTTTAAGCGAGGCGTCGGCCGCAGGGGCATCCCGGAACCGGGGCGAAGCGTCCGGAATTCCTGAGATGTCTGAAGCGCGGAGGCGGCCTCTTCCCCACCCCCCGCCGCCGCCGCCGCAGCCTCCGTGGGCATCTTTTCCGGCGAGGCGGGCACGCGAGCCCGGCCGAGCGCAGCCTGAGCTCGCGGGCGGGCGCAGCCGGCGGCGCGCTCCCCGGGGATGCAGGTGAGCAGCCCCGGCCCCGGGAGCGCGGGGGGCGCCCCGGGTCCTCCCCGCCCCCACCACCACCCCGGTGCGGGCGGGGCTGCGCGCGCGCGACGCGGAAGCGCCGGGCTCCGCGGGCGGCGGCGGCGCGCAGGCCGGGCACGCGCGCGCTCTCCCGGAGCCGCAGTCGGCGCGGGCGCGGGCGCGGGCGCGGTGCGCGCGGGGCGGGGCGCGGCCGGGCGGCCCGGGAAGCGGCGGGCGCTCGCGCACAGGCCGGGCCGCCGCCTCGGCCCCCGCCCTGCCTTCCTCTTCCCCTTCGCTCCCCTCAGCCCGGCCGTCCCCCCCCGCTCCCCTCCCCCGAGCGAATCACGCGCCCTCCTCTGACACTCGTAGCGAGCTCCGAATTTATCCTTCACGTGACCTGAGGGGGGTTGGGTGGTTGGTCGCTCGGGGACTGAGGCGGGGGGGTGGGGGAACGGAGGGAAAAGGAGGGAAACGGAATCTGCCGTTGCCGGAGCAACAGGCCCCGCCCTCCAGTTTGGGGCCGGGGGTGGCGGGAGGAGGACGTCAGCACGTCAGCCGCGGGGGGGGGGGGTTGCGTTTTGATTGACAGTTGCTATAGCGACCGGGTCGGTCCGTCGCCATTTTGTTGGTTGGGTTTTTTTTTAAACCCTTTCGCTTCCCGCCCGAATAATAATAAAAAGCCCCATTGGAGTGAGGCGGGGGTGGCGGCGGCGAGAGCGGCTGGGGGATCCGGGGAGACTGCTGCCGTCGCTGCTGCTGATCGCGGCCCAGGTTGGGCTCAGGAGAGCGGACACCCCGAGCGGGGGGTGCGGGCGCCGCCGCCGCCGCCGCTTGTGCTGCTGTTCCTGCTGCTGCTGTTGGTGCCGCTGCCGCCGCCGCCGCCGCCGGCGAGCGGGCGGGACCGGTGTGAGTGTGAGCGAGTGTGTGTGTGTGTGTGAGGGAGCGTGTGCGAGGGTGCGTGCGCGCGTGTGTGTGTGAGAGAGTGTGAGTGTGTGTCCGTCTGTCCGTGCGGGGACTCGGGGGCGGGCGGTTCGGGCTCTCCTGGCTGAGGAGCCGCCGCCACCGCCGCCGCCGCTCGGGCCCCGGCGCTCCTCGCTGCGCAGCTTTGGAGCGCGCGCCATTTTGTGAGATTTACAAAATCCTCCTCGGGGAAGAAGAAGCCGCCGCCGCCGGCGGCCGCGACTGGGCGCTCGGCGTCGCCGCCGCCGCCGCCGCCGCCCTCCGCGCCGGGCCGGGCCGGGCCGCGCGGCCCCCGCCGCGCCGCGGGGCTCGGGGTCCGGGGACTGCGGTATTTGCTGGGGAGGGGGGCTGCCGCCTCCCCGGCCTCCACACACACCCCCACCCCACCGGGCGCCGCTCGGACCCGCGAGCCGGCCAGCGAGACCTGAGGAGGCTGCGGCTCGGAGGCAGCGGAGCCGGGAGCGCCGGGGGCGGAGAGAGAGGCGGCCGGGGCGGCGCTGGCGGCGGAGGCCGCGGCGGGGGCGCAGCGGCGGCGGCGGCGGGAAGCCGGCGGCAGAGACTCACCGGAGGGAACGGCGCGAGCGCCCCGCCATCGTCCTGGTGAGTGTCCGGCCGCGGCCCCGCCCGGCGCCCGGCGGCCCGGCTTCCCCCCCTGCGGCCTGCAGCCGGGGCCCGCGCCGAGGCCGGCCGGGCGGAGGGAGGGACCTGCCATTTTAGGAGGAGGCGTCGCGGACCGAGGCCGGCCGGCCGGCCGCCCGGGGTCGGGGCGGGGGGGAAAGGGAGGGCGGGCGAGAGGGCGCTCGACAGGCCCCGGTCCCGGAGGAGAGGCGGGCGCGAGCGGAGGGAAAGTTGCGGAGGGCTTGGGGGGGCCGGGGCCGCGGCCTCCCGGGAGCCGGGGCCTGGGGGCCGGGAGAAAGCGCCAGACCTTTTGCCTGGTCGCCCGAGCGCAGGGGAGGAGGGTGTCTTCCTCCTCCTCCTCCTCCTCTTCCTCCTCATCCTCTTCCCCCAGCTCCTCCCTCGTCCCTCCTCTCGGTCCCCACCAGTGTGGGAACAGCGGCCGCGGTCCTCCGCAAGGACAATGCCATGGGTTACAGGGGAGACGGGGCTGCCTCCGGCCGCCGGGCGAGGCGCCGGGGAAGGTCGGGGAGCCGGTTCCCCCCCGCGCGGCCCTCTGGGCGGCGTGCTCGCGGAGCCCGGGCCTTCGGCCTGCTCGGAAGTTGTGCGCGTGAGAGCCCGGCCGCTCGACGTCGGAGGGCTGGTGACCCGCGCAACACAGCCTTCGGAGGGTGTCGGAGGGCCGCGGATGCGTAAATTAATAATCGACACCTGGGTGTATATCACAGAACTCGCCGGAGTCTTATTCATAGGCTTAGATCCGCCGGGGCTGGCTGAAGAAGCTTCACGCTGGGCGGAAAGACCTCCCCCCGCCCCCCTTCCCCGGTCCGAAGTAGTTAAAAATGGGGCAGAATTAGTGAGTGATTCCGACGACTTTGGCTGAGTCTGTTGTCCAAAACCCCAGGATGATGTGAGTCTTGGTAATCTAGGTGCAGTACTTGAGCGCCAGCGCCATTTGTTTCTTGAATTCGGCCCAGGTTGTCAGGAAATACACCTTTTATAACATTGTTTTCGCTTCCGAGTTAAAAGATTAGGACCGTGTATTAATAATTCTCTTATCCTCCAAGTAGATACTGTTACCCATTTCACAGATGAGGAAACTGGGCGGTGACTCATCCAAGGTCATACAGCTGGGACTCCTGAAGCCGGGAGTCTGTAGCCAGCCCGGGCTCTTAATCACTAGCATATAACTCGTTATTAGAAGTACTGGCAAATTTTGGAGCTATTTGGTTGTAATGACTCAGGGTTGTATCCAAGCATAGTGTTGGCGTGGAATTAACTTTTGTGGTTTGCAGAAGCGGAAAGGAGAGAATGAAGCGAGGCCCTCTTAATGAAACTAATTTGTCAGCTCCCCCCCACCCCGCCCCGAAGAAAACTGGATAGACAATTTTTGAATGGAAGGAATAAAAAGTATTCTGTTCTGCGTTTGGTTCCTCACACTTAATTTTAATTATAGTCATCACTTAAGTATTAATGAGTCATAAGAAAGTTTTGTGCAAAGTTATTTTTGGTTATTTTTATCTTTGGATACTTAGATTTTCCCTAGGAGTCCTTTCACATTACATATACGAAGTATTTAAGAATGGATATACTTAATACTTTGATTTAGGGGGCGTTTGAATAATTCAGTGGAATTACCTTTAGCTTTGTAAATTTCCCATATCTTAATCAGTTACTTGAAGGATAATTTTTTTTTCTGATATAAATATGAGACTAGAACTAAAATTTCATGTGGTAAGATTTTAAACTGAAAAAGATACTTTCAAGGAAACAGCAGTTATGAAAAAAGTTTACTCAAGTTGTATTAAGATTTTTAATAGACATACAACTTACACTTAAAGTACCCCATTGGTTTTGGAGGATTTGCTTTGGAGTAGCAATAGTGTTGATGGTGGCTGTCCAAATTCATTTAGACTTAAGACCTTGCCAAAAAGTTAAGGAGTTCTGTCAGTGTCTACACCAAATTGTAAAACTGAGTACAGAAACTTCCAAAGAGGCATAAGCTCAGAAATTAAGTTTCCTAGAAAGAAGGATCCCCTCTCTTTCTGTAAAGTGAAGGCTTTCCTTTGAAATCTAAAAAAGATTAAGGATTTGAGTAGAATTGAGGGAAGTGGATGGTCGTTACTGGTAGAGGTGGGAGGTGGGTGAAATCTAGTGAGATCTTTGTTTTTGTTCAGAATACGGAATTTAGGTTTAAGATCTTAAATTTCTTTTAAAGACCTTTTGGTGGAACTTATTGGAAACGTAACACACATACATAATAACCGTGTCCTAGGGATTCAGACATTTAGTTCAGTTTTTTGAGGTCACTAGCGTTCAAAATAAATGAGAATATTCCATTGTAATGCAGTGTCTTGTCTGGGAATGTAGATTAAAGAAAAAAAAAAAGTAAACACAACCTTGGGTTAGAATTTTTCCCCCACTAGAATATTGTCTGATGTCTGCCCCTGAGTTTTACTTGTGGGGAGTTTTTGTGTTTATGGCTTAGAGATGTGGGAGTGGGGAGTGGTAAGTGCAGCAACTGGTATTTAAAGAATTTATATAGGTTTTTATAGCCCCACGATTATCTGTGAAAGCAAAATTGAAGATAACTTGTTATAATACATGATTAGTATGACCTTTGGCATACATTTTGTTTTGAAACTACAGAGAAAGCAGAAGCTAATTTATATGGACTCTTGGGTACTACTTGAAAACAAAAACAAAAGAAATAGCTTAGAAGTTTAGGATGCTCAGGGATGTTTTCATGTGTGTGTTTATGGTTGGCAGCTCTCCAGTCATGGGGAGAAAATTTGAATAGAAATAACTTTATTATGAGTGAGAAGAGAATTGCCTTATGCATGCTCTTAAAAACTAGGTAAATAGAAGAGGGGACTTCATTTGTGACTTTCTTTTTTGTGATAAGGTGTGTGTCAAATTTTCTTTGCTTTAGCATTTGCTTTCTCTTGTTTCAAAGAACTTTCACATTTCCTACACCCCCACTCCCACACCCAAGCAGTTTCTCTTTTCATCGCCTGAGAAAAAACTTTAAACATGTGAACTCAGCAGAACCCCCAAACTTCCAGAGTCTTTATGAAGAGATTGACTCTTCTCTCCCCAAAATTCTACTAGTCTTAGAATTTTGTTGTGTTCCTGTCAGTAATTTAAACTGTGAGCTAAGAATCACTAGTTCCTGGTGAGTTTTTTGGTGGTTTTACCTCCAGATACTTGTGTGTATTTTCTGTTTAGAAGTAAAGATATTTCTTGAAACTATCAAACATGGGCCCCTGAAACTTGACACCAGCACACTAACATTACCCAAAGTGAAGCGTGTGACTTGACTATTTTTGTATGAGCACCTTACTTATACACAGTGGTTATGCTTTTTAAAAGATTTTTTACCATATATTATTTTGACCACTGGGCAACATTTTGATGGTTAGAGAAATTACGGTAATTCATAACCCAAAGCTGGCACAGTTTTGGATTTAAATTTTGGGGAGGGGAGGTTATAATTTGTGTTTAATTACTTGGGAAAATCATCAAATTATTTTAAATTACCTAAAATTTCTCCCCCATTGCCCCTAAATAAGAAATCATTCAAAATCTTGCCTTATATCAGTGTTATAATGTAAAGCTAGAGCTGTAAAGTTTATCATTGGTTGTGTGAAAGTGAAATGTTGACTTCACATGACTAAAGTAATTAATTTAAGGTTCTTACTAGGTAATTAGAGACAAGTCTCATCTCCTAATCTAGTGGCTGCTGGTAGCCTTAGTTTCATTTTTTGGTATATGAAAACAAAATGACTTGGAAATACAGCATTGTATAAACCAGCCAAACGTTTGAAATAAGTTATGCTTTTGCTTGAAAACCTTCCAGAGTGGCATAGTGAGATAGAATTCTTCACTGGAGATAACTTACAGTACATTGAACATCTAAAATAATGTGGTTCCTTGTAGGCATGCCTTTTGCTGATATAGAACCATTTAGGCTTCTTAGCAATTGATTGTTCTCCCAGAGCTATGCACCTTCTCTTCTAGAAGGTGACTTTGAAAAGTTTGTAATACTGTGAAGGTTTTGCTTGTTTTAATTTTTTATTGTTTGATGGATACGTGCCCATATCTGATATGTGATGCATTATAGTTTAAAATGTATCTATACTCTTGATGAGTTATTTTTCATTTTATTGCTACATAATTTAATTGCTTGTTTAAATTGCTTTTGCGGAGAGGCGCTTGTGAACTGGTTTAACATGGAATGAAACTGGTTTTAATATCAGCTTTATTTTAAATAGCATCCCTGTTCATTAAATAGTTCTCTTTGTTTCTCTGTATAAAATTTTTACCGACAAGAGTTGGTGTTTTGTTTTGTTTTGTCTTCTGGGTATTTGTGGTTAAGGTTGGCATTTTAGCACATGCATTTGGGTAAGATGCTCAAATGTGAGATCTGCTTATTACAGAGGTAGAGATAGCAGCTGAGGAGAGAGTGTTGGCCTGTAAGGCGGTACCAGGCAGAGCCTCCAGAGTCAGGCAGGTCTGGAATCTCAAGCAGTCCCGCCTCTCACTGGCAATGTGGGTTTAAGGCACAGTGGATTTGCTTAATATCAGTTTCTTCATCTGTAAGATGGGTTGGTGATCCTTACCATGGGGTGCTTGTGAAGACTGAGATAACAGACATAACATTTCTTAATAGTCTTCTCCCTCCTTTGCTTTTCACTGATACCCATCCTCACGGTCTCAACATAAATGCTACTTCTTTCCCCAAACTCGGTTCTAAGTAAGATTACTTGGCCATGCGTTCTTACCAACACCTTTTTTTTTTTGACAGCCCTTACTAAAAGTAACCATACAATTATTCATAGGTATGCATATGTACGGGCTTCCATGGTAGCTCAGTTGGTAATGAATCCACCTGCAATGCAGGAGACCCCGGTTTGATCCCTGGGTTGGGAAGATCCCCTGGAGGAGGGCAGGGCAACCCACTCCAGTATTCCTGCCTGGAGAATTCCATGAACAGAGGAGCCTCGCAGGCTACAGTCCATGGGGTCGCAGAGAGGCGGACACGACTGAGCACAGCACAGCATGCGTGTGTGCATGTGTTCTTTACTGTCTGTCTCTGCCTCTCACCCTTAAACTGTAGGGTCCATCTGGACGGGAATAATCAGTAACTCCAGCGCCTGTAGCGCCAGTGCTGGGCACATGGCAGGAGTAGATGAATGTACATGTACACAGGAAGATGGAATGGAGAACCTGTGTGCTGAAGCCTGAAGCCTGGGCACCACTCCTTGCTTGTGCAGTCTCGGGCAGAGTAGCTTCGGAACTTTAGAATCCTGTATGCCGACCGTGCGTAAGCTCTAGCTGCCCTGCCCAGGATTTGGAAAAGGTGAAATGAGATACTCTAATGAGATGCTTTGCACAAGTGTAAAATGCCATATAAGTGTAAGTTGGTGGAGTAGCAATAATTTCAGTAGTGAGGTTACCCAAGAATTTGTAATTAGAGTTTCAACTTCACTGAGTTGGTAAGTAGCTATTATGGAATATTTATTAGTAACTTAAACTTTCTGTATGCATTAGTTAGAACACAAGATTGGGCCCATGTTCTGACTACAGTGGCTTAAACGTGGAGTTTCTTTCTCACGTAAGTAGTTGAAGGCTGATGTGGCAGCTCCAGGATACAGGAGACCTTGGTTCCTTCTGTCTTGTTGCTTTCTTGTGTGTAATGGGACCCCATTAACCCCCGCAGTTCAAGACAGCTCGCCACCACATTCACGGTCCAGGGACAGGATGGGGGCGAGAACATCCGTTTTTAAAGATGAACCTGGAAATTGCACATGTGACTTTTTCACACCTGTTGGTTGGAACTTCGTCAGGTGGCCCCATGTAGCTGCAAAGGAGGCTGGGATATGTGGTCATCAGTAGGGTGGCTGATTGTCTGCCTGAAAATCTGTTTTTACTGAAGAAAAGGAGAATGGGGGATTACGAAGCATTGCCTCTCATTCTTTCAGATGTTTTGAAAGAAACTTAACAGAGATGAACTTTGAAAAGACAACTTATTACACTAATTAATGTTTATATTCCATATTTGCTCATTAATCGTTTGAACTGTGGTGTGTAAATTGAAATAGATTGTCAGTACTTAGTATATGCAGTATATACACATGTAGTCAGATTAGAGTTAATGTAACTAAACTTATAATAGTGAAGGAATTTGGAGTCTAATAGCACATTCGGAGGAGCCTGGTAGGCTACAGTCCCTGGGGTCGCTAAGAGTTGGAGACGGAGACGACTGAGCGACTTCACTTTCACTTTTCCCTTTCACGCACTGGAGAAGGAAATGACAATCCACTCCAGTATTCTTGCCTAGAGAATCCCAGGGACGGTGGAGCCTGGTGGGCTGCCGTCTATGGGGTCGCACAGAGTCGGACACGACTGAAGCGACTTAGCAGCAGCAGCACGTTATTTTATTGATGGTATTTTTTAATAGGAACAAGGATTCTTGATTGCTGTAACTATTATATGTAAACAGTATTTGAAGTCTTAAGCTTTTGGATTTAGTTTTAGCAGCCCCCTGGACCATTTTGTGTGTATTTGTGTACATAATCTCAGCAAGCAGTACTAGGACAGTGTGATTCAATATTGCAAGATCTTGTCAGGTCTTCAGTAAGTGTTTGCCTCACTGAAGTTGTAACGACCATAGCAGTGATATTTAAACATTTACTGTCCAGTGTCTTCCTCTTTTTTTTTCTGTGGGTTTGACAGAAGAGGAAGGTCTAGGATTCCTTTGAACTAGCCTATAATTAGGTCAAGTGGAGACCTGAGGAACTAATGAGCCTCAGATAGTTTTCAGGAGAACTTGTCAGAGTTGTGGGACTCCCTAGCCCGAGACTCCTCTTTCTGAAGGTTTGTGTGTTGCGCTGGAATCCACTGTCTTAATTGGGACTGCAAGTATCCCCGGTGCAGTAGAAGCATTTTGAGAAACATTGATATAGTTCATTTCTCATCTTAGAGGAGGAAATGGATGCAAATAAATGAAATGACTAACCAGTGCCTTTGAGTAGGCAGGTAGGGGGTGGGGGCTAGCACATGTTTTCCCAACTCTTGGTTCTTTGTTCTTTCCCCAGAAGAGAGAAAGGAGAAGAGTACAACTGCATTTTTTATTTTATAGGGAGATCTGTCATTCAAGTATGTCGCTGTTTATGTGTGAGCTCATTGCTGTTGAATGGTTGGCTCACTTCACTGTCTTCTGAACCTTTTAGAAAAATACTGTGAGTTGGTCCAATAAATATTTAAAGGTGGGAAGTTGAGGTTTTAAATCAAGTATCATTAGTGTCGGTGCTACAGTGGGCAGAGAGGTTTATCTCCAGCCAGTTAGGGTAGATGAAAGGGAGGTGTGGATTTGGCATGATCAGTAGCCAATGTCCTCAGATCATTCCTTTCCTTTTCAGCTGATTTGCTTGCCATTCTCACCGTTGAATTCATACCTGTAGATTAAGGTAAGAGCTAGATCCGCTAATTTAAAATGGAAATATTCCTAGGGAAATATCCTTCATCTGTTATCAGGTTAACACTTTATCAATTAGCTGCTGTCATTTTAAACATTGCAGATTAGCACCCACACTAATAAAAGAGCTTTTGGGAAGAGGAGGGAGGGTTAGGGTACACAGGCCCTTGTCCAAGGAGAATGACGGGTCTGTTTGAGAAGTGTCTGCTTGTGGTGCAGCCCTGGAACCGTGCTCGGAGGCTTCTCTGGTGGCTGAGGTTGGTAACGTTGGGCTGGCCCTTGCTGGCTTGCCACTGTTGGTCTTGGGACCGTAGATCATTTTGTTGAGGACCTCTGGGCTTGATTGAATGCATGGTCATTGCAGTAGGAGTGCCCTCTTAGCTCTTTCTCATCTTCTTAGGACTCCTGTTTGAGCAGTCTTATATCAGACTTCAAAGGTATCATTTTGTTCTGGGGAATTTTAGTTTTTAAAGATCAACAAGTGTTTTATTTTCATGATAAAAGATCCAGCCCTATGGAATGAAGGGTGTCACCCACCCCCAACCCTCCCTGCCTGTGCTCCGTAAGTAACAGCTATTTAGTTTTTCCTATCAGAAATGTCCTATACGTATATATGTAAACTGCATATATAAACATGTGGTATATACACGTGTGTTACAAAGCATGGGGCAGCAGAGGATGAGGTGGTTGGACGGCATCACTGACTCAGTGGGCCCGGATTGGACAAACTCCGGTAGATAGTGGAGGACAGGGGAGCCTGGCGTGCTGCAGAACATGGGTTTGCAAAGAGTTAGTGACCGAACAACAACAAATGACAAAACTATCTTTAGTGTGATCCCGATTTTTTTTTTGAAGTACGACATTATGTATGTGTACACTTTGTCTGTGTACTTAAAAAAAATGGGGTCTTGCTAAGCACGCGGTTTTGCAACTTAAATGTCTTGCTCTCTCTTGGAAATATTCCTGTATCAGGTGGTAGAGTTTCCCTGTATATTTTTTTTTTTTTTAACAGTTGGGAAGTATTTGATGTTACGGATGTAACACAACTGAATCAATCTCCATTAAAGAGAATTTAATTTTTCCCTTTAGTTTTAGAAGTTTAAAAAAAAAAAACATTTTATTTTTGGCTGCGCTGGGTCTTGGTTGCTGCTTGCAGACTTTTTCTCGTTGCGGGGGCTACTCTTCGTTGCTCCAAGGCATGTGGAATCTTCCTGGCCCAGGGACTGAACCCATGCCCCCTGCATTGGCAGGCAGATTCTTAACCACTGGACCACCAGGGAAGCCGATACTTTTGCTATTTTTAAACAGTGCTGCAGTGTACATCCTTGCACATGTCACTTTTTTGTCAGCATTAGCCAGAGGATACGGATTTATAAGAGAAATTGCTGGTTCACCAGGTATATGCACATATGAGTATGTTTTGCCAAACTGTCTTCCAAAAAGTAGCACCAATTTATGCTTCAGCAGCAGTGTCTAAAAGTGTGTAGTTTCCCAAATCTCAAAAACACTGGCATTATTCAAGTTTTAAATCTTTATCGATTTAATAGGTGAACGGTGCAGTCTAGTTATTTGTTTGAATTTTCTTTATGAGTGAATTTGAGCATCTTACGGTGTACTATAAGTCTTACACTTTAACAAAATATTCATTCTTTGATATTTAGTTAAAATTGTTTTGTGATTTTTCTGTATTTCTGTATTCTGTTGAATGAAAAATGTTTTGATAAATTGTTAATGCTTTGATAAATTGTAAAAGGTGAGTCTTGTTCCTCTTCAACTGAGGAAACTTTTGCCTGTCCTGTGTAAGATATGTGAGTTGTGGTGGTAGAAGCTTTCACTACAAAAATGAGCAAGGTTTGGTGACCTCAGCTGTTAAGTGTTGAAATAGTTGTGTGTATATCAGCAAAATTAGGACAAAGAAGACCATGACTGCTAACAGTTAGTGAATTCTTATCCACTAAGCCACCAGGGAAGTCCTGACCCAGGACTCCAGGTTTTGGAGATAGAAAGGAGAGAATTCAACTTTGGTGGCAGTATAGTAAAGCTTTTGAGGAGTAGAATGATAGGCTTAATGGAAACAGTTGAGAATATTTCTTTGAAGGAACAATGAAGAACAGAAGAGAGAATTATTATTGTAGTTCAGTCCTTCTATTAGTGACCGGTGGAAATAACTTGTTGTGGTTCATTTGCTCAGTCCTGTCCAACTCTTTGTGACCCCGTGGACTGCAGCATGCCAGGCCTCCCTGTCCATCACCAACTCCCGGAATTTACCCACACTCATGTCCATTAAGTCGATGATGCCATCCAGCCATCTCATCCTCTGTCGTCCCCTTCTCCTCCTGCCTTCAGTTCTTCCCAGCATCAGGATCTTTTCCAGTGAGTCAGTTCTTTGCATCAGGTGGCCAAAGTATTGGAGGTTTAGCTTCAGCATCAGTCCTTCCAGTGAATATTCAGGACTGATCTCCTTTAGGATGGACTGGTTGGGTCTCCTTGCAGTCCAAGGGACTCTCAAGAGTCTTCTCCAACACCACAGTTCAAAAGCATCAATTCTTTGACACTCAGCTTTCTTTATGGTCCAAGTCTCAGAGCCATACATGACCACTGGAAAAACCATAGGTTTGACGAGACAGACCTTTGTTGACAGGTAGAAATAACTTGTAGCACCACTAAAAATGAGCTACAAGATGGGGCCGCGGGAGAAGGCAGCGTTGGCAGCGGTGATCCTGGAGATGAAGAGGTGTCCCAGCTCATGGGCTGAGAAGTATGGAGTAGCTAAACGTGTGCGTTCAGTTTATTCTGAGTAGCTTGGTATTTTCCTGAAAAATACCACATTTATTCTGTTATTTTCGCATATGTTCTTATTGGGAGACCAGTCATCTAAAAAGCGTTTATCTTCTGAGGTGGATAGAGCTATTATTGAGTGCCTGTTGGGCGCCGCACGTGGCCCTAGGGTGGGGATCAGTGCCGGCGCCGTGATGGAGCTGGCTCTAGCTGGGGGTTTCGGACTCAGTCTAGGGCAGACGGGCATTTTCATTAAAAGGAGCACAGTCTATGAAACGGAATGAGATTCAGTGGTGCCTTTTGAAGGTCAAAAATTTTGTCTACTTTTAAAAGTCCCTTTGACAGTTTAAGTTAAACTTTATTTGGGTCTAAGTGGGACTCCTGTCTTAAAGACAAATACTGTCTGCTGAAAAATTTGTTCTTCTTTGATCATTTCCCCTTGAGAAGGGACAGCTGTCACTGCGGCGGTGTGTTTTACTTCATCTTTACATCAAACACGTTTATTTTTGGTACACGTGACTTCTGTGGCACAAAAGATTGTTTCATTAAAGTATTCCAAAACAGCAATGGCAGTAAAATTACCAGGATCCCAGCATATTTTACAATCTAATTTCACTTTCTGAATTTCCCTATAATGGTTCTGTGGTACAGTTCAAAATGTCAGTAAAACTAAGTAAACTTAGGAATTGGCCTGAAGGCCCATCGTTACTCAGAAGTATTGGAATCAGCTATGCAAAGGGGAGAATTTGAAAACAAGTTTTAAGATTCATAGGGGTATGTTTGAAAGAAGGCTGTTTGCTGAGTAAGATATAGACATTTGAAATAAAGGATGTGGGCATATAGGAAAGGTCAATAAATAAAATTCAATATAATGGATAGGAATGAAAGAGGGATTTGAACAAATGGATGAGCAAGAATTCTTAGTACTTAACCCCCCTCCCCCCAAAACCTCTTCAGTAATTTGTTGTGACTTCCAGGATGAAGACCACACTTAGGACCGGCGGACTGGATGACCTGGCTCCAGCTGATTCAGGCAGCCTTGTCTCCTATGCCCTGGGATCCATGTCTTTGAATGTCTGCTTCTGGGCCAGCCATCTTTTTTAGTGCTTGTTTTATTCATCCCCTCCAGAGAGCAGGGGCAGTGTTGTTTTGTACACGTCCCCCACCCCCCGCAGTCGTAGGGATTAGCAAGTCTTTGGCATATATGGCGAGTACTAAAACAGTGAACTACATTTGGATGTTGGTCTCAAGGACCGAATGATTGCATAAGGGGAATGTGCATTTGGAGTAAGAGTTGAACAGGGAATGTAGGAGCCTTTTTTTTTTTTTTTAAGTGAATCGTTTTAAAAGATTAGATTGGAAAATTATGTAGCCAGTAAAAAGACAAAGTTACTTACTCATGGATTAATTTAGCAAGTGCGTATGAAATATCAACACCTACCAGCTCTGAGAAACTTGGCATTGTGTGATGGAATGGAAGGATGGTGCCCTCTTTATTAAAGGGCTACATAACTTTAGTAGTTTATTGAAATAGATACAGTTCTTGGTGGTCATTTGGAGTAATCATTTGGAGTTTTAAATTGTAGAGGGAACCAACCCGGCTCTTCTTTATAATTTTTAGCCAGCAAAGTGCGGTTCATTCAACAAATTCATCTGGAATGTCAATCCAGCATTAGCAGTAGGTGTCAGGTTCACATTTAAAATAAGCTCGAGCTTTGACGTCATTTAAAAAGTGATGGAAAGGTAAAGAAAGTAGTTTGTTTGGGTACTTTTTGTCTTTACTTTTCCTTCACAGAACAAGAATGATTGAGAGAAAGTTCATTGTATGGATGAATTTTCCTGAGAATTGACTTGTAGTTAGAAAACTATTGAGGCTTTTGATCTTGTCAGGTGAATCATCTTTTTAAAAGCTTAAAAGGGATTTTTTTTAAAGTAGTTCTGAAATCTTTCTCAGTGATTAGTTTCTGTAGTAAATATTTAGAAAAGCAAATATTCAGATTTTATCTTTTGGCTCTTTGCCTGGGCCCATGCCAGTCCCTTGGGACGTAGTCGTGAATCACATGGACATACATGAAGCTCTTCAGTAGAGTTAGAACTTACTCAAGAGAACTCTAAAATAAAACATGGCTTGATGCTTCCAGCCAGCCAGCCATCCCATTGTCCATCTATTTATGTGTTCCTTGAACTTAGTTTTGGTGGCAGCATGTCTTTAAGCTTCTTGTTGCTTTATTTCTGGTAACATAGGGACTAATCTACAATGCAGGGAAGTAAATTTGCTTAAGGTTAACCATAGTATTTAATAAAAAACCCAGTGAACAGTTAAAGGCCCTGAAGTTAAACACTGAGAGAGAAAAGAAGAAACATAGGACTTCTATAACCTGTTAATTGAGGTAAGAGTTCTGGATGCTGATGGCGGGACGGCATCACCAGTGCAATGAACATGAACTTGGGCAAACTCCTGGAGGTGGTGAGGGACAGGGAGGCCTAGTGTGCTGCAGTCCGTGGGGTCACAAAGAGTTGGACACAACTGGATGACTGAACAACAACGACAACAAGTGGGGACTAAGGAGGCTAACGATTATAATTCCAATGCAGAATAGAAACTCAGATCTTCAACTTGTTGACATAGACTTTTAAAAAAAGATGTTCATGTAAGCCAGTGAGTTTCTCCTATTAAAAAGTAAGCTACTATTTGATGGTAACAGTTCATTTCAGTCGCTCAGTCATGTCTGACTCTGCGGCGCCATGAACCACAGCACGACAGGCCTCCCTGTCCATCACCAACTCCCAGAGCCTCCTCAAACTCATGTCCATTGAGCCGGTGATGCCATCCAACCATCTCATCCTCTGTCATCCCCTTCTCCCGCCTTCAGTCTTTCCCAGCATCAGGGTCTCTTCCAGTGAGTCAGCTCTTCGCATCAGGTGGCCAGAGTATTGGAGTTTCAGCTTCAGCATCAGTCCTTCCAGTGAATGCTGCTAAGTCGCTTCAGTCGTGTCTGACTCTGTGCGACCCCATAGACGGCAGCCCACCAGGCTCTGCCATCCCTGGGATTCTCCAGGCAAGAATACTGGTGTGGGTTGCCATTTCCTTCTCCAGTGCATGAAAGGGAAAAGTGAAAGTGAAGTCGCTCAGTCGTGTCCGACTCTCAGCGACCCCATGGACTGTAGCCTACCAGGCTCCTCCGTCCATGGGATTTTCCAGGCAAGAGTACGGGAGTGGGGTGCCATTGCTTTCTCCGCTTCCAGTGAATATTCAGGACTAATTTCCTTTAGGATGGATTGGTTGGATCTCCTTGCTGTCCAAAGGACTCTCAAGAGTCTTCTCCAACACCACAGTTTAAAAGCATCGATTGTTCAGTGCTCAGTTTTCTTTAGTCCAGCTCTCACATCCATACATGACCACTGGAACAGTAGCTACTATTAATTGATTGCCTGCTATGGGCCAGACACTGTACAGATTCGTTTTTAGTTATTTTAATATTAGCACTAGCACTGGAAGGTGGTTGGTAATATCTGTTTATAAGTTAAAAAACTGCGATGCAGGGAAGTAAATTTGCTTGAGGTTAATCATAGTATTTTGCATATGCTGCTTCTAGATAATAAAAAACACGGTGAACAGTTAAAGGCCCTAAAGGTGAACAGTTAAAGGCCCTAAAGTTAAACGTTGAGCTAGAAAAGAAGGAATGTAGAGCTTCTTAAACTTGTTAATTGAAGAGAGAGAGAAAAGGTGTGATATGCTGGGGTTCATGCTTGTGCCCTTGGTTCATGAGGCTTTCAGCTGATAAACCAGAACATCTGATAGCTTTCTACATTTAGGGAATTCTTTACCTTCAGAATCTTGATGAGAGGGAGGTAGACGTCTTCCATTGTGAAAGGCAGTTGCTCAGTTTCTCTGCATTTTTGGGACTTAGAATGCCATCATATGACCTGGGGCTTCCATTCCACCACCTCAGAAGCCAGTGATTTGCAGAAGCAGGCCCTTTGCAGAGTCCATGTCCGCATAGAAGGGGGATGGCCATAGTGTCTCTTTCCTGGCGGCCGTCAGCGGCAGATCCAGTCCTGGCACTTCATCCCGGTGTCTTTGGTATCTTTGCAAGTCACAGGGACCGAATCCTGTGTTGTCTCCACTGGACCAGATCTGTGGTTTGCCTTTTGGGTGTTCTTGATTATATGGCCTTCCAGCCTGGCCCTCCTGGGGTTTTCTGTGAGTTGCCTAATACACTTTAATAACTTCCTTTTCAGTTTCAACAAAGCCAGAGTTAGTTTCTTTTGTTTGCAACTAGAACCTTTACTGAGATGGTGCTAGTTTCGATAATAGACAATTTGAAGGAACTCTCTAGAGTCAGAGTTATCTGTGTCTAGATTAGAATTTACTAAGAAGAGTTCACAGTATGTATTAAGTGAAATACTCGTAAAACATTTTGCTTATTGATTTAATGATTGTACTGAATTTGAGTGGTTATTCTTTGCCAGGGTATGTTCTAGATGTTGGATATTCAGAGTGACAGCTAGGTAAGATCCCTGTGCTCACAGAGCTTAAGTTCTGTTGTGAAGTGTAGAGCAAGCAAGAAAGCAACTGACATACTGACCAAGAGTGATAAATATCATGATAAAAGTAAAGATGGGGTAAAGTGATAATGGGGCTTCCCTGATGGTTCAGTGGGTAAAGAATCTTGTCTGCAATGCAGGAGACACAGGAGATGCAGGTTATATCTCTGAGTTGGGAAGATCCCCTGGAGGAGGAACTGGCAACCTGCTCCAGTATTCTTACCTGGAGAATTCCATGAACTAGAGGAGCCTGATGGGTTACATACAGCCCGTGGGGTCGCAAAGAGTTGGTCGCAAACAGCTGAACGACTAACACGTTCTAAGTTATAGTGATGTGTATGTGTATGTTTAGGGATTGCATCTGATAAAACGTTTACTTTAAAATTACTGTCAGTATTGATTTCTGCTTTTTTACTATGGGGCAGTAACTTTCTGAATTTATCCTCCCACCATAAACAGCTAGGAAACGGGACAAAACACATGGAACAAGTATTTTTGGATATTAAACAATAGGCAGTGCAGAGCTGTGATGCCTAACAGATGGGAAACAGACGCGGTGGGTCCTGTGATGGCCCAGCTTTCTGCCTGAGGCAGTCTTCAGATCTCGGTGCTGGGATGTGCGCGTGTGCTCAGTCGTGTCTGACTCTCTACAACCCCGTGGACTGTATCCTCCCAGGCTCCTCTGTCCATGGGATTTCCCAGCAAGAATGGTGGAGTGGGTTGCCATTTCCTCCTCTAGGGGATTTCCCGACCCAAGGACCCAACCCGCATCCCTTGTGTTGGCAGGTGGATTCTTCACCACTGAGCCACCGAAGGAGATCCCAGATAAAGCCCACGAGTTGAGGAAAGAAAGACTGGAGTTGAGGGAGGCCAGAATGATTCTGATGTGAGGAGCAGGGTTCTGAAAGAAGGAAGGTATGCGGAGAAAGAGTTCCATAATCTTAGTCATCGCCGTAAATGTTGACTGAAGGCCGGTCTGTGGGACTGCGGATACAGAGGACTGGCTGTGAGTTTATACTTGGAAAATTGACGTTGGGGGGTGGGGCCAGCACTTCTAACCCCTCTGTTGCTCAAGGGTCACCTGTAATTTGAAAGTAATGTAATTTCTTTTCCTTACAAAAGCCAACACTCTTTAAAGAAATGTAAAGAAACCCAGCACTCAACAATGTAAAAATATCCAGTATCCAATCAAAAATTGCTGAATGTGTGAAGATGTAGGTTAATGTGACTTATAATTAGGGTATCAGTAAATTGAAACCAACTTAGAATTGACAGATGTTAGCAATAATGGGCAAGGACATGAAAGCAGTTGCTGTATTCCATCTATTCAAAAAGTTAGAAATTATGAAAGATATAAAAACACCCATGTCAAACTTTTAGAGGTGACAGCTAATGTGTGAAATGAGAAGTATATTAATGGCAGATTAGACATTCCAGAAGAGAGGATTAGGAAACTTGAAGACATAGAAAACTCAGTCAGTAGAAACAAATGATAGAGACAATGAAATCAGCAAACAAGGTTATTAAAATGGTTATTAAAATGCAGGGTCAAATGTCAGATCACTGTGTTGTACACCTGAAACTAATGTTTTTTGTCAAATATACCTCAGTAAAAAATACAAGTAAAGCACAGGGTCATATTGTGTTTAATGTTGACATTTTGGTACATAAATTTTTTCTAGAAAAGAGCAAATTGTGACTGCTAACCTAAAGTTGGCTTGTGTAATTAAGAGTAGGTGAAAATGATTATTTCAGCCAAGCACCAGGATATGGCAGAAGAACTTTATTGTGCCACGGTGTGCTCGTTATTGCTTGGTCTGTAACAATATCACCATAAAGCTAGAGACTGAAAGCATGCTCTTACGGCCTCATGGTGTCTGTGGGCCACATGTATGGGCACAGCTTAGCTCAGTTGGGTCTAAGGACGGCGGTCAGAAGATGAACGGGGCTGTGGTCTCATCTCAGGCTTCCCTGGGGAAAGGTCTCCTCTGCTTGTTTGACCGGTGGTAGCACTCAGCGCCCTGGGTGGTGCTGGACCGAGGGCTGCAGTTTCTTGCTGCCTGTTGGCAGGCATTGACCCTCAGTTCCTTGGTGTGTGGTCCTTTCCCATCGTGGCCACTTAACTTGCTCCAAGACAGTGAAGGAGCGAGTCTGCACATTAGACAGCTGCATGGTCTCATGTATCCTAACCACAGAAGCGCCATCCCTTCCCCTTGCCTGTATGCTCTTGGTTAAAAGCAGGTCATGGGTCTTGAGTCAGGGGAAGGGCCTGTGGAATGTGGAAGGGCCTGGCAGCAGGACTCTGTGTGGTGGGAGCCACCTCAGAGTCTGTCTGTGACTGACGGTAGAGAGAGTGGTGGCGAGTGCGTTGCCTGGAGTCTGTGCTCGGCACCCGGCTTTGAATCCCAGCCCTGGAAACATCTCTGAGCCTCAGTTTCCCTGCGGGAGTAGTCTCTGCCTACTGTTGACAGTGTGTGAAAAGTGCAAACGCTTGTATTCAATTAAATCCTTTCTTTATACTACTGTTCATTAGTTCTCAACAGATCAGATCTTCAGTCTCTTTTTGCTTCCTGCATTTTTTTTTTAAGAATTAATTTTTAGTTTTAACATGCAAATAATCAAAATTGAATACCTACTGAAAGGCTTGTGAAGGAAAACCTGTCCCTGAACAGCCCTCCTTACTCCTAGTCCTGCTCCCTCGAGCCGTGCTTCCTGAACTTTCCCTCCTCAGGGTCTCTGTGGACAAAGTAGAAGCGGCTGTTTGGATGTCCTGAGGCCTTCGGGGGATCTTGGCGCTTCTGGAACACTGGTGGCACCATGCGCCGCGTTCACTAGGTGGCAAGCTCTGCCCCGTGGGTAGTCATTTGTTGTTGAACTCTTTGCGACCCTGTGGCCTGCAGCACGCCAGGCTTCCCTGTCCTTCACCATCTCCTGGAGTTTGCTCACACTCATGTCCATCGAGTCACTGATGCCATCCAACCATCTCATCCTCTGTCGCCCCTTTCTCCTTCTGCTTTCAGTCTTTCCCAGCATCAGGGTCTTTTCCGTTGAGTTGGCTCTTCACATCATTTGGCCAAAGTATACTCTTAGCTGCTGCTTCTGCTGCTTGAAAGTGTTAGTCACTCAGACGTGTCTGACTCTTAGAATTTGCTTATCAGTTAGGATGCTTCTGGATACTAGTACTGAAACCACGACCCAAACTGGCTTCCGGGTAACTCACAGTTGAAGTCCAGAGGTAGGGTGGATTCTTCAGCTAATTGGTTTTGTGGCACAGTAATGACTTCAGAGCCCTGACTTTTCCGTCTTCCCTTTTAGTCATTGGCCGGTTGCATCCTCAACTTAATAAGATGCAGGAGTTTCAGAGTTGTACCCAGGTACAACAGTGTCCAGAGAAGGAAAATTATCTTTCTTGTAGCTGTATAACAGTGTGAAAACTTTGCCTAGAAACACTGGCAGACCTACCTCCTGGCCTGTTTCTGAAACACTCACTAGGAAGGGAAACAATGACATTTAGACCAGTTGGGCACACACGTGGAACCGAGTGCTTTCCCTGAGCATGTGCCTAAATGGGTGAGTGTGCAAAAGAGTTCTGGACAAAATTGACTTAGGTTACAGAGGAAAAAGGGGGCAGTTGGAGGCTGGGTGGGTAACTCGGACCTTCCTCTGGTATTCAGCATGAGATTTCAGACGCTGCCTATTGATTTTCTGTGAAGGTGTGTGTGCACGTGTGCTCGGCCGTGTCTGACTCTGCGACCCCATGGACTGTAGCCCGCCAGGCTCCTCTGTCCATGGAATTCTCCAGGCAAGAACACTGGAGTGGGTTGTCATTTCTTTTAAGATAGATGACTATTTAAAACCACCTGTCTTAGACTTCTTCCATCTATCCATTGTAGTTACATGTGTATTTTCGTTCAGTGTATTCAGGGTAGTAGTATGATTATGTAAGTCTTGTTCACCATGGAGGCAAATTGTATACTATGATTGCATTTCCCTCCTTGTATAATTTTGTTTTTCATGTTTTGTTTTCCTCCTATGGTTTTGTTTTGCTTTGTTTTCTAGGTCCTTGTGTCTGAGTTTCCCCATCCATACCTTCTAGTAGCCTCTCTGTATAGTTTTACACAAAGATTAGATAGTTAGTGTCTTATGCCTTATTCTCAGCCACTCCCACCCCCTTCCTTAAGGGCCCCTCCATCAAACTATTATATGGAAATTAAAAATTTTTTTTTATTGAAGTGTGGTTGATTTACGGTGTTGTGTTTCTACCGTATAGCAGGGTGAGTCAGTTATACATACATGTATCTACTCTCTTTTAGGTTCTTTGCCTATGTATGTTGTTTTTGTGTTTTAGTTGCCAAGTCACGTCAGACTCTGCTACCCCATCGACTGTAGCCCACCAAGCTCCTCTGTCCGTGGGAATTCCCAGGCAAGGATACTGGAGTGGGTTGCGATTTCCTCCTCCAACTTTTTTCTTTCACTTTGTCAGAGCACAACTTTTAATACTTGCTGAGAAAGAGTGCACAAGAGGTCAATTTTTTGAGACATCATCTGAAAGTGTCTTTAATCTGTTTTCTTTCATGAGTAAAAGTTTTGACTGGGTATAGAATTGCAGTTGGAATGTGATTTTTACTGAGAACTGTGAATGGATTGCTTCATGGTTTTCTAGCTTCTTATAACAGATATAATTTGTATTCTGGGTTCCAAAAGTATGGAAAAGTCAGAGAACATAATGCAACTCCCCATGTAACCATTACCCAACTTCAACGTTGGTCACCTCATGGCCACTTTCTAAAAATTTATAATCCTGTCTATCCCTCTTCCTTTTGATTTCATACAAGCAAACCCAGATACATAATTTTACTCGTGAATGTTTCAGTTTGTTTCTCTAAAAGATAAGGGCTTGTTTGTAAACTATAACCCTTTGTAGTATTTAAAAAATTTTAGTATTTAAAAGATTTAAAAGATTAATAATAATTCTTCAAACATCCAGTTTAAGTTCATATTACCTTGATTGCCTCATAATTACATTTTAAAACAGTTTATTCAAATTAGAATCTTAAGTAAGGTCCCTAAATTGTCACTGACTGACAAACCTCTGAAGCCTCTCTTAATCTGTTGGTGTTATTTTTTCCCCTTAGTTTTATTTGTTGAAGAAACTATCATCTGTCTTGAAGTTTTCTCCAGCCTGTGTATTACTGAATGAAACCCTGTGGTGTCATTGATGTGTTCCCTGTCCCTTGTAATGTATTTCCTGTACGTGGCAGTAAGATCTAGAGACTTGATAATTTGTGTGTGTGTGTGTGTGAGGTGGTAAGTGGGGAGAATACTACATGGGTGGTACGTTATCTTTGGGAGGCACAAAATATCTGACTCTGTGATGTTAGTGACTACTAACTATTAATGTGGATCCTTTGATTTATTAGAGATTTTGGTTCTTTTTATGTGAACCCTCCCACTCCCCAGGAGTTTTGAGGATCTGATCTTCATCTGTAATGTTCTGAGATTCTGTAGTGTTGTCTCGAATATTTTCCGTTTGTTTATTTTTTACCCTTATTGGGAGATATTTTTCAACTTTTATTTTCCATCAGAATGTTTTTTTGTGTTCTCTGTTCCGCCCCTCCCTTGCCCTTTTTTTTCTTTTCATAGTTTTTTGTTTTTACTTCATGGTTTCATATATTCTTTTACCTCTTCAAGCACATTCATGTTATGATTAATTGCCTTTTTTTCCCCCTTTATGGCATTGTCTCCATTTCCTGTGGATTCCTGTTTTTCTGCTTACTTTGATTTCTGTCTTTGAGTTTTGGCAGCTTTCCTCGAATATCTGGCCACCCCTGGGCTGGTGGCTTGCGTTTAGGAGTAAGTTATGATAAAGCCAAAGGAAGCTTTTTTTTTGAGGGTGCGGCTTGTTTACTGAAGGCTTATTAGTGTGGTGCTTGAGGGACCCGTGAGTGTGAGTACCCTTATGTCACTCCAGGGCTCTTGTTGATGAGTCGCTAAGTTGTGTCTGACTCTTTGCCACTCTGTGGACTGTAACCAGCCAGGCTCCTCTGTCCATGGGATTTCCCAGGCAAGAATACTGGACTGGGTTGCCGTTTCCTTTTCCAGGGATCTTCCCAACCCAGGGATCAAATCTGCGTCCCCTGCGTTGGCAGGTGGATTGTTTACTTACCGCTGAGCCACCAAGGAAGCTCCTTGCAGCCTTCTGTCTCAGCTGTTCTCTCTTGTGCTTGGTCTCTCCACATGCAGAGTCTCTGTGTGTTTTCCCCAGAGAGCGCGCATGCCTCTGGTCTGTTTGGGGATGTGATGGTTGCAATATGGGGTTTTACTGCATTTATTTTATTTGCTTATTTGTTGAAATGAACTCAGATAAGTTGCATGTAAAATACAGGTAACTTTTATTTCTTGAATCTTTTGAGATAAAGTTGTTGACATGAAGTCTCTTCTTTGTTGAATATTGCAGTGTATTTTTCCTATAAACAGAGACATTTTCTTGCCTGACGACAGTACAGCCATCAAAGGCAGAAATTTAACATTTATATATTTCAGCTGTCTGATCCTTAGGCCTCCACTCAGCTTTCAGTTGTTGCCCGGGTGGTGGTCTTTATGGGAGAAGGATACAGTCAACCTAGGATCACTTAGCACCTTTTGTTGTCATGTCTCTCCAACTCTTGATCTACAGTAGTCCTTCAGCTGCTCTTTCTTTATGATACTGATGTTTTTGAAGAATACAGGCCAGTTATTTTAGAGAATGCCCCTCAGTGTGAGTTTGTCTGATGTTTCTTTACATTAGATGTAGGCTGAACATCTTTGCCAGGAGTATCATGGAAGTGATGCTGTGTTAATTTCAGTGCATTTTGTTAGATGGTGTATTACTGATTTTCAGCTTGTGCTGTAAAAAATATTACCAGAAGTTCAGTGGCTTAAAAAACACACATTTATTGTGTCACAGTTCTGAGTTCAGAAGTCCAAGATGGATCTGATCTGGGCTCAAGTCACGGTGTTGGTAGGGCTCCATCCCTCTTGGAGGCTCTAAGCTCACGTTCTTGCCTTTTCCCGCTTTGGGGGCCGTCTGCTTTTCTCGGCTTGTGGTCTCCCCCTCTTTGCACAGCCGGCCACTGTGGGCCTCGTGCACCTGTGCTGCCGTCTCTCTCTCTTCCCCGCTCTCACTCTGGAGGGGCTTTGTGATTACACTGGGCCCACTGGGGTCACTGAGGTTAGTCTCAATTTTAGAGTCATGTGATTGGCAAATTTAATTTCCTGTGCAACCGTGATTCCCCTTTGCCATGTAAAGGAACACGTTCACAGGTGCCAAGGGTCAGGTTGTAGAGTGCGCTTGGGGCGGGGCGGTACAGTGCCCACTGCAGGTGGTGTATGATTGCCATTTGTACCATTATTGATAACGTTCACTTTGATCACTTGATGATGGTGGTGCCTTCAGGCTCTTCCATTTTAAAGTTACTTTTCCTCCCTTTTTGTAATAAGTATTTTGTACAGAGATACTTTGCGACTGTATAAATATTCTGTTACCGACTTTTAAGATACTCGTTTTGTGTCACTGTGGGCTCCTGATTTTCTGTTTCATGCAGTGGGTTGTAGTGTTCCTGCACTGATTTTGCTGCTTCACTTGCCCCGGATTTTGCCAGGTTGACTTCTGTGTCCTTTTAGCCTATCTCCATCATTTTTTGGAGCACTTCCAGGCTTATCTTAAACTTCTGTCTCAGCCTTGGAGTTGGCCATTTTTCCAAGAAGCTCCTTCCTCCCTGAAAATTCTTTATTTTGAAATAATTATTTCACATTTCAAAATTCATAGTAAGTTGCAAGGATGGTATAAAGTCCTGTGTAGCCCCGTCAGCTTCCTTTAGTGGAATTTTGCATAGCCTTAGCACAGTATCAAGATCTGGACATTTGATATATCTGGTATATTTCTGGTAACTGCACTCCTCATTTCTTTGTTTTTTAAGCTTGCGTTTGTGTGTGAGCATAGTCTTTTGTAACTTCTCTGTTCCATGTATAGATTTGAGTAGCTAGTCCCACACAGTGAGAGAGCTGTTCTGTCACTTTAGAAGAACATTTTTTGCTTCCTTTGTGTATTCCCAATACCCCTTCCACCGTTTTGTTTATTCTCCATGTGTGTAGTTTTGTCACTTCAATATGTTATATGAGTGGAATCATACAGTATGTAACCTTTTTAAGATGAACCTTTTTCACAAAGTGTGACGCCTTGAGATCCATTTAGTGTTGTGTAAATCAATAGTTACTTCCTTCTTATTGCTGAGTGGTGTTCTGTTGTATCCTTGTACCAAGTTCGTTAAACCATTCAACTATTGAAGGACATTTGGATTGTTTCGAATATTTTGTATGATGTTATGAATAAAACTGCTTCGACTGTTTGAGTACAGATTTTTGTGTAAATATTGTTTTTCATTTTTGGGGGTAGGAGTTTGAGTGTGATTGCTGGGTCACATGCTGAGCGTGTGTGGAGTTTTCTAGGCAGCCACCAGACTGTTTCCCCATGGTGTGTGCACCCTGTATGTTCTTGCCTGCGCTCTATGAGGAGTCCAGGTTCTCCGCATCCTCCCCACCATTCGGTATTATCACCCTTTTCTTATTTAGCTGTACTAGTAGGTGTGGTGGTACCCTACTGTGGTTTTAATTAGCATTTTCTTAATAACTAAGGATGTTAAAACATCTTTTCATTTGCTTGTTTGCTATCTCTATCTCCTCTTTGGTGAGATATCTGTTCATGTCTTTCGTCCATTTTCTGATTAGGTTTTTTAAAAAAATTTTAACTTGAGTTATGAGAGTTCTTTATGTGTTCTGGATGCAAGGTCTTTGTTGGATATGTGGTTCTGCCTGTCCGTTCCTTGTTTTTTCATCCTCTTTACAGAGTCTTTTTTTTTTTTTTTTCAGAGCAAAAGTTTGAATTTTGGCACAGTCCAGTTTATATTAAATTTTTCTTTTATGGGTCACGTATTTGATGTCGAGTGTGAGAACTCTGCCTGGAGCACTGGTTTCTTTTCCTGGAGAGTGGTATTTGGAAACTGAAATCTGAGCATTAGGTATGCTCATTGCTGTTAGGGTGTGGGTGCTCCCCAGGTCTCTGGACACAGAGAATATGTCTGTGTCCTAATAAGCCCTTCCTTCTAGGGTTTCAGGGTTCGTTAACCATTTTCCTTGGTATGTCCAGGTGTAGACATTTATTGTGTGCCTTCCTTCATTCTCCTAAGTCTACTACCACTGTCCATGATTTTTCGTTACCTAATAATTTGAGTTACTTTCTTCTATTATTATTGTTATTATTACTTTTGACTTCTTTACTGATTTTAGGTGGCTTTAATTTTCAGTGGAGCTTTGTGAGAATAATTGTAAATGCATGGATTATCCACTGTGTTGAATTTGTACTTACTGAAGCTGTATATTCCTTTTTTCATATTTTTTTGGTCTTTATTTCTTTACACTGTCAGCCCTACCCTCCTCCTCCTGTAGCTGCTCTCACCCTGATTGTGCTGTTTCACCACAGCCTGTAACCATCCATTTTTGTTTCTGAGCAGTGAAGACCAAGTTGATTAGAAAATACAGGTTCTCTTTGTAGTTGACCTCAGTTTATCTTTGCACTCTTTTTCTGCAGCCCCACTGCATTTCCTCCACTTCACAGCTCTTCTCAGTGGCTTTCATTTCCCCACACGTGTTTTGCTTTCTGCTCCTTTCCTCTCTGTCTTCCTTTGAGGCACGTTGTCTGTGCTGCTTTTACAAGGTTTTCTGTAGAGCCCAGAGCTTGGCGGAGTAGGCACTTGAGGCATCAAATACACAAATGCTCCTTCCTCTAATATAATAATACCACCCAAGCTTTTTAGTGCCTTTTTTCATTTTCCAAACATGATTGTATAGTATCTCATTTAATTCTCAAAGCAGCTCTATAAGCCATTACTCATCTTTAAGAAATGATGCTGAGTGAAATGTCCAAGGTCTAATTATAGGAGTAAAATTTAACATGTTTGCGTACTTGTTATGTGACAGGCCCTGATTTAGGTGCTCAAGACACTGGGGGAATAAAGCAGACAAGTGTGCCCTCAGTAGAGCCGATGTTAGAATGTTTGAATTCCAACCCTTATGGGCTGGGTTTTGGGGAAAGTCTTCATAACCTCAGTTACTCATCTCAGATGTCATCTCCTTTAGTCTTTCCTAACTCTCCTGGAAGGACGCAGGAGTGCGGTAGGAAGAATAGCTCTGTCTTCTGTGTTCTCATTAGTTCCTTCTTGTGTTTGCATTGTGCACAGTTTAACCCTCAGTTCGGTCGCTCAGTCGTGTCCGACCCCATGGACTGCAGCACGCCAGGCCTCCCTGTCCATCACCAACTCCCGGAGCTTACCCAAACTCATTACCCATTGAGTTGGTGATGCCATCGAGCCATCTCATCCTCTGTCCTCCCCTTCTCCTGCCCTCAACCTTTCCCAACCTCAGGGTCTTTTCCAACGAGTCAGTTCTTCTCATCAGGTGGCCAAAGTATTGTAGTTTTACCTTCAGCATCAGCACTTCCAATGAATATTTAGGACTGATTTCCTTTGGGATGGACTGGTTGGATCTCCTTGCAGTCCAAGGGACTCTCAAGAGTCTTCTCCAACACCACAGTTCAAAAGCATCAGTAGCATTTATAAAATCATTATTTGTATTTGGGGCCTTGGCTAGATTGAGCAGCAGTGGACAGGGATTTTTTTTTCTGGTATCCAGGATGCCTGGCACAGAGTGTATCTTAATATTTCTCAATAAGTGTGAACCCATAATATAAAGACTTATGCATGGTTGTCCTTTTCTACTGGCAGATAACAGTACTCTTTCAGTCTCATTACTGCCTTTTTGTGAGGATACAAATCAGTTTAAAAAGCTCCACTCTGTATTCTTAGCCAGGAGGGTATTTTCTCAAAGAGATTATCTATAGGCAGCTTCTTAACTGAAGTTTAATAAGCTGTTTTGTGTGTGGCTGTGTATAGGTGTTTAGCCTGGAGATGGAGTCCTGACCTGCTTCTCTCCTCAGTATTAACCATCTGGTGGGAGTTCTGAGTTATTCGTTAAAAAAGTGTGCTGATACAAGATAAGATGTAAGAATTTACCAGCCTTTTTTCCAAGTTCAAGATAGTAAATTATTTTCAGATGTGGAGTGTTTACCTTCAAACATCTTGCAGACAGTACATTGTAACTTTTCTTCCATGTTTGTTTGCATACAAAATATTGGGGTTATCTATATTTATTTAGTGAACCATGTCAAAACTCAGAGGCTTAAAACAACTGCGATTCTCCAGTTTGAGCAGGCCTTGCCTCCATTCCACATGGTGTCTCCTGGGACTGGAAAGTCCGAGATGGTGGATTCCAGCCCGTGTGGTGTTTGAGACATCTTTCTCAGGTAACCTTTTTGTACGATTGCCGTGGGCTTTGTCACGGCATGGTCTTGGGGTGGTTGAACTTTGTATGTGGTGGCGACTGGATTCTGGTGGGGCCAACAGCAGAAGCCACTGGGCCATCTTAATACTTTTTATGCCTGAAACTGGTGTAGTGTCATCTTTACCAGGTTCTTTACGTCAAAAGCAAGTTACAGGACAGTCCAGATTCAAGCAGAGGAGAGAGTATAAGGTGTGGACACTGGGCAGAAGTGGTTTATTGGGACAGCCAAGGGACAGGAACTTCAGAAAGTATCTGTCTGAAGCAGGAAAAGGTCACTTTTCTGTTCTCTTTTTTATTATCTAATCTGACCAGTTGATCCATTTTATAATGCAGTGTGATCTGATCGTATGCCTTCTTTGCTATAACTACATTCAGATAGCTACAATTTGTTGTATTCAGTTAAACTGCAGATTGATAATTTTGGTCGGGTTTATTATTACGGAGATTTGGAGATTGAAGAGACAATGGAGTACTTTATGGCTTACTCAGCTCCAAGTTACACCTGAGTTAAAGTACCAAAATACTAGATAAAAACCCAGAGTGTGTTCTTTGTGGAATAAGTGATGTAAATGTCCTTTGTGGCCACATGTTGTAGTCCATAAAATATCTCAAATATTTCTCCAGGAACCCTGTGATTGTCCTTTGTACAGGAGAAGAGACAGATAATTACATCTTCTGTAATGGCAGCTCAAGACTTTTTTTTTTTTTTTTTCTGCCTCGGAACAGATCTCTCCTTAATGCCCAGAATATGACAGTGTTCATTTCATTTAAATACTTCTTATCTTGATTCCATGTTGAGGTCATCCTATTAACTGGGTTTGAGTGTGACAATGGAAATGTGTCACATTGGGTGGCTCCTTGTAGCTCATTGACCAAATACATCAGGGTCCTCTAGAAAGCGTAAAAGCAATGCAAGTGTTTGGATCTAGCTCCAGATTTGCATATCCAAATGTCTGGGAAGGGGTCTGGGTGATGTGTAGTTTGAGGATCCCATTTTTGGGTTCTGCAGCTGCGTTTTCCAAAGGGGCGATATCACTCCCCAAGGGGGAAGACTGTGGGCATGGGAAAGTGAAAAAAACCTCAGATATTCCAGTGTTTTTGTGACCCTCCATAATTCAGCCCTACCTGACAAAACCTTATTCCACAATTTTTAATTCCTCTCATTAAGGAGAGATTTGATTTAAATAAAACTTTGTTCGTGGGGATGGGAGTGAAGGAGAGAAGGTTGAGAACCATGGTTCTGTGAGAGTAACTCTGACATAGTACCTGTCCCACCGCAGCTGAGCCACCACCCCCATTCTGGAAAACCTCAGTGTGCGATTTGGAGAATGCTTTTTTAATACTAAGGTTTTACCTACGCTAAATAGGTTTTCCTTTAAAAATTTTTTGGTGAAAGCGTTTTACTCCATGGTGTTTTTGCGTCCAGCCAGATCGATCTTAACCTCCTTGCGGACAGAGCACTGTGAGAAGGACTCTGTTCTGGGATTTGGAGACCCTTCAGCTGTCCATGAGGAAAAGCTCCTCCTGTTCTCGCTGGTTCACACCCAGCTCACCGGGATCCCGTGTAGCCCAGGAAAGGACATGCTCCTGTCCCTCCTGGGAGTGAGGCCTGGCCCCGCATCTCTGTGTCCTGTGCGCTGCGGGCCCTGGGGGTTAGGGTGGGGGCGAAGGCGACGGCCCGGTGCCCCTCTTCTCCGGGAAGGAAGAGCCCAGGCCGGACACCGCCGCTCAGGTTTGCTCGCTCTTTGCTCGCTTTGCACGGGGCACAAACGGAAGTGCGGCTCTGGGCGACAGTGGGAGGAGGGCGCCCCCTGGCGGCTCAGACAGCAGATACCCTGCCGGCACCCCAGGGGACCCGGGTTCCATCCCTGGGCCAGGGAGCTCCCCTGGGCGACAGTGGGAGGAGGGCGCTCCCTGGCGGCTCAGACAGTAGATACCCTGCCGGCACCGCGGGAGACCCGCGTTCCATCCCTGGGCCAGGAAGCTCCCCTGGACGAGGGAGTGGCAGCCCACTGCAGTGTTCCTGCCTGGACAAATCCATGGGAGCCTGGTTGGGCTACAGTCCACGGGTTGCGAAGAATTCAGAGACAGCGGAGTGACTAACACACACTAAGTGGGAGAAGGAGAAGTTTCTAATATATCACCTTCTGTAAAGAAAACTTATTTTGATGTGAGTATTTCTAGGTACTTCAGAGTAGTGTTAATGTCTTGGTCCTGGTTTTGTTTTCTGCGGAATTTGTTCAGGCTCAGGAAAGTTAAAGGCGTAGTACAGGCAGAAATCAAAAGGTCTCTGTAAATCTGCGTTCACCTGAAAACACATTGCTTGGCAACCAGCAGATGGTGGGGTAGGTTATTTGTTGATTCAATTAATAAAATTAACCCCAAGTTTATTTTTTTAAAAAGTGTCATTCTCTTTTCTGATTTTAGAATCTAATCTTAGCATAATGTTGAATGGAAAGTGACCTGATAAGTTAGGAAGGCTGGGGTCCAGTGTTCTTCCTACGTACCATGATTCTTCACCTCTAGACTTTCATACGGAGAAGGCAATGGCACCCCACTCCGGTACTCTTGCCTGGAAAATCCCATGGACGGCAGAGCCTGGTAGGCTGTCGTCTATGGGGTTGCACAGAGTCGGCCACGACTGAAGCAACTTAGCAGCAGCAGCAGCAGACTTTCATAAATGATCTTTTAAGAGCCCTTCAGCGTGCAACATTTTCTTGTCAAACACCTTAAAAATGCCCTCAGCTGATGTCGTCATTAGAGGGAATGGGTTCCAGTTGCCACCCAAGGAGTAGTGTATCAGGGTCCACAGTCAAGCTGGGAGCCAGCACTTCCACGGCTCTGAGGACATAGAATCCTCTCGAGGTGAACTGCTGGGTCGGCAGGGGTGCGGCCCCAGCGGGTCATTCAGAGACATGCATTTCTTCTTCCCTGGTCCTTCAGGGTACCCTGGGAACGGGCCGCATCTGTGTCGTCCTTGCTCAACTCTTAGGAAGGTGAAGAGACAGAGAAGTGTTCACTCCTTGTCTTAAAAAGATCAGAAGTGTCACCCCATGCTTACTTGCGCACTCTGTCTATGAAAACTTGGTCATATGGCCGTACCCAGCTGCAGCGGAAGTTGGGAAGTGGAACCCCGCAGGGCAGTTGTGTGTGTGACGATAATTACGGAGGAAGGAGATGACTGTCTTGTCTCTGCCACAGATGGTGTGGAGGAAACCGGTTAGCTTTCTTAGTATCCTTTTGGGGGAAGCTTTTTACTGAATGTTTTTGTTTAGCAAAAGTCTTACGGTTAACACAAAGAGGAAGTAAATTATTTTGGCATTTGGATTAAAATACTGAGTATATTGAAAGACATGTTCCGAAATTATTAGAAACATAAAACTAACCAGCTCTAACCGATTATACCTTTGTCTCCTCAGAGTGCAAGCCAGGTAAAGAGTTGTTTAATCTTTGCTGCATTCTGTGTTATGGAAACACTTAGGTGCACATTCTGTCACAAGTGACATCTCTTTCCCAGAGGAGTAACACACAGTTCACTTCGGTAAACTAGCCCAGCAGAATGAAGCTCTTTCTTAAATGCCGTCAAACCTCGTGGGCTCTGAATTCTTATAAGTTCGTAAGTTTGGCCATGTGTGAAAATCGCCTGGGGCCCTCGTTCAAAATACAGGTTCTGGCCCTACCCTCTGGAGGTTCGGATGGTTCTGTCTCTGAAGCTGAATTTTTAACCAGCCCCTGAGGGTGATTCTAATGCAGATGTCAGTGGTATGGGAACCACTGCTTTGGATAGCTTACACCTCAGTTGCCTCATACGTGAAAGTGCAAAATTATATATCTACTGGGTTTTGTAGTGTTCAGAGAATGTGACACGAGTTGTACTTAAAATTGTTTGATAAATTAAAACGCATTATCAGAAATGTTAGGTGGCATTTTTAAGTCTATGCTGGGTATTGTGCTAATTTATTTGGTAAATAAGGTTAAGTGCTCATATCTCCATTTAGAAATAAGCTGGGAAATTACCATAAGATAGAAATCTAGACGTCTTGATCCTTGCCTAATTGAACAGAGATTCTGGAAAAGTTAGCTGCTCAACATAACTACCAGTATAGCACAAACCAAATAATTTACATACTTTCATTTTAACATTGTGTTAAGTTACTGTGTATCAACTTGATGATTTCAGTTAAATACATCTTCAGTGTCATCTGTGTGGGAAACTGCTTTGTTCTTTGACCTTGAATATCATACAGTATCTGTCCGGAATGAAATTACGACCTGGTAGAGAAGACAAGACTTATAAATCACAGTACCATTCGTAAGAGAATTTTCTTCTTAAGGGATGTATTCTACAACTGTTACAAGACAGGTTCTGAATGTGATGTTCAAGTTCAGAAGATGGGAGAGGTCATGTAAGGTGAAGAGCTTAGAGACAGCTTGAGACAGCTTGAGACAGAAGGAGGGACTTCCCTTTTTCTTTCTATCCCAGAGGGACCAGTCTCTGTGAGGGACTGGGACACACTGCTTTCTCCCTGTTTTGCAGTTGTCTGAACCTTGTAAGGAGAGTAACATGATAGAGAAGCTTGTGAAGGTTTAAGGATATGGCTCCTTCTCTGAAATAAAGGGAAGCGCAGCTAAATTTGATGATGCAAACGTGCCAGGCAGATGCGCAGATGACCTGAGTCAGCTGTGGCAGTTCTGTGGTTGAGCGGGGCTGTGTCCTTTAGTGGAGAGAGGATGGGGTCTTAAAACCGAGAAGCAGCTGGTAAAGAGTGAGAATCACACAGTTGTGTCCGACTCTTTGTGACCCTGTGGACTGTACAGTCCATGCAATTCTCCAGGCCAGAATACTGGAGTGGGTAGCCTTTCCCTCCTCCAGGCGATCTTCCCGACCTAGGAATGGAACTGGGATCTCCTGCATCACAGGTGGATTCTTTACCAACTGACCTAAATTGAGAAGCATTTGGTGATGTTAGACCCAAATCCAGCTTGTGCATAGATGTTCAAGTAAGTGGCTTTTTTCCTGGTGAAACGACTACCCAGGACATGTCCTCCTTTTCAGCATATTAGGTGTGCCTTGGCTTTCACAAGGGCGTGGGTGCTGCTTAACCCACTGAGATATTATGGATAGAGTCCCGAGAGTTCATGATGAAGCTGCAGGGTAGAGAAAGGGGGAAGAGTGGTGTGGAAAACACGCAGTAGTAGGACATTTTGACAGGAAATACAACACAGGCTAATTCACTTATGATGCACCAAAAGTTAGGGGTGAAGTAGTGAAAAGCCACAAACACAGTTTCTGTCCTCATGTCGCTGACAGCGAAAGCTTGGCATTTTAGCAGTTGCTGTTTGTGATAGAACCTGTGAAAGCTTTCTGAAAGTCTTCCAGATTGGATAGCTCCATATTGGGTTTGACTGAGCATGAAAGTGGTGGGGATTTTACATTCTATGACTTCCAATGGTTATGTCTTTTTAAAGCTTAAAGGAACTCACAAAAAAGCAGTTACGATTGCAAATCATTCCAAATGAGATGTTGATATTAAATTAAGCATACTTTTCCACATCCTCCAAGAATACAAATACAGACGGAAGCATTTTTCATAGGTGATGTTTGTAAGTGTACATATTTTAAGATTGGAAATGTCTTTATCTCTTTGTATTAGTTTCCTGTGGCTTCTGTAAAAAATCACCACAAACTTAGTGACTTAAAACAACAAATCTGTGCTTTCATTGTTCTGAAGCCAGGAGCCTTGAAATCAGTACCCCTGAGCTGAAATTGAAGTGTGGGTTGGTGCAGGGGCATCTCTCAAGAGGCAGCCTGTTCCTTGCCTCTTCTGGCTCCTGGTGGTTGCCATCATTCTGTGGCTTGTGGCTGCGTCACTCTAAGCTCTGCCTCCGTGGTCTCACTGCCTTCCCTTCGGCCGCGTCAGGTGTCCGTCTAGCGTGCTCTCATGAGGACACTTGTAAAGGCGTGGAGGACCCACCTGGGTCATCCCTCACTTCAGGATCTTTAACTGAACTGTAGTCACATCTGTAAAAGACCTACTTCTAAATATGATCACATCTGTAGGTTCCAGAGATTAGGATGTGGATTTTTTTTGGAGAGTGACCTTTTTTAGCTTACACCCTGATAGATTGCAGGCAGATTTTTGGACAGAGGAGCAAAAATCATATGGACAGGGGAGCCTGGCGGGCTACAGTCCATGGGGCCTCAAGAGTTGGATACAACTTAGTGACTAAACCACCACCACTGATACATTATATGGAAAAGTAGAGGAAGGTTGCTTTTGAAATAGTAACTTTTAGATATTTGTAAGTATATTTCCAGTTACAGTAGAAATTCATAATGTGTCATGCATCTTTTTAACGTTAGCTTGAGATTCAAATTTGGAATTCAAATTGGGAGGCATTGCCCCAAGTTTTAGTACCTCACATGTCATTTATAACAATGGTTTTGAGCTACTAGTCTCTAAGAGTGGAGGTCATTGTCCTTTTGGGGATGGCTCAAGCTGACAGTGATAATTTTTATCAGGATTTCTTAAAAATGAGTATAAATTTAGGAAAATGATACTAATTATTAGAACTCATTTTAGCAATGTAGGAATTTTAATGACTTTGTGAGAAGGTGCAGGTTGTAGGAGAGTAGTCACAAATACACTATGATTACACTTTTCCTAAAATTGCTTGTTTGTATCAAACTTGAAAATGTGTTTCAGTTGGAGTATATTTTTTCATTATGTTATACCTTTTTTAAGCTAATTTTGGACTGGTCATTTTGAATAATGTGAACATAGAGTCAACAGTGTTGTTTGAAAAGAAAAGATGATCACACTTAGAATGGAAAGTACCAGTGTAGTGTTTTTGCTGTGATGAGCCAGCCATGAACGTAAATGTATGTGTGTGTATTAATTTTAATACCTGGTTCTTTCTTGAACCTGCCTAATTTTTTTGGTCACCCTTAATAGAAAATTGACTCTTTTTTCCTAAGCATTTTAAGATACGTATTTGGAAGTTTTTTTCAGATGGTTCTATTATTTCTAATTCCTTGGGTGTGAAACCCACCGAGTTTCTCTTGGGATGAAGGGTTTCTTTGTGTGTTTGTAATTACTGTGCGTGAGCTTCACAGAAACTTCTGAAGGTGTTCTATATATTGAGGGAAGTTCACATCTGTTTTTAAGTATTTAGAGTTGATGACACTTTGCACCTCCCATTCCCCATTTCCCAAATGTGATACCCATAAACACTATCAAGCTGTTTACCTGCCTCCCACTTGGTGCAATTGTTGCCATATTTTTTTATTCCTACCATGTGTTGTTCCTACATACATTACAATCTTGTGATTTTAGCTTCAAGCACATTTTAAGCTGCAATTTATAGTTTTTGTTTTAAACAATCAATACTCTTTCAAATACAAGAAAGAAAAAATACTCATTTTGAAAATTTACCTACTTATTTACCATTTCTTGCATTCTTCGTTTCTTGTATAGATTTGTTTCAATCCAGTATCATTTCCCCTCAGCCTGAAGAACATTCTTTAGTGATTTTTGTAGTTCAGATATGCTGGTAAAGAATTCTCTGTTTATTGCACCTTGGTGCTTGAAGTTTATTTTAACTGGGTATGGAATTCCACCTGGTGTGGTAGTTGTCACTGAGCACATGAATGGTGGTGTTCCACTGTCTTCTGGCTTCCATTGTCCCCAATAGATGTTAGTTGTAATTACTATTCTTCTCTGTATATACTTTTTTCTCTGGCCACTTTTAAGATTTTTCTCTTTGGTTTTAAACTGTTTGCCTGTGACATGTCTGGGTGTAATGATAATTTGGGAGATTTTTAGCCATGATTTCTTCAAATGGTTTTCTACTATTTTCTCATTGTCTCCTGTGATTTTATTATTATTTTTTTGTTCTTTTTTTGTGTGGTTTCAATTTTTATGCTGAAATACTTTGTTCACACATTAAAGAGCAAAGTTCCTGAAAGTTTTGGAACACATTTTTTCTAATTCTTTGTATAAAATACAAAGTTGTAAAGTTGCTGTAGTCAGCCAGACTCCTCTGTTCATGGAATTCTCCAGGCAAGAATACTGGAGTGGTAAGAATATTGCTGTTTCCTACTTTAGGGGATCTTCTTGATCCAGGGATTGAACCCATGTCTCTTCTTGGCTCATGTGATTATAAAGGCTGAGAAGTCCCCAACTCTGCAGTTGGCAAGTTGGAGACCCAGAGAGCTGATGGTGTAGTTCTAGTCAGAGTCTGAAGGCCTGAGAACCATAAGAGCTGATGATTTAAGTTCTAGTCTGAAGGCTAGCAGGCTCAAGATTTAAAAGCGGACGTTTCTGTTTGAGTCCAAAGGCAGGAAAAGCGTTGAAGTCTCAGCTCGGTGCAGTTGAACAGGAGCTCTCTCTTAACTGTGGAAGGGCCTCTTTATTCTTTTTGCAACCAACTGGATGAGAACCACCCATATTAGAGAGAGCAATCAGTCTGCAGATTCAGATGTTAATCTCATCCAGAAACAGCCTTCCAGACACACCCAGAATAATGTTTGACCAATCAGTTGTCTGGGCACCTTGGGGCTCAGTTAACACTGTAAATCTCTGTTAGGGCCACGACTCCAGACTCTTCCTGCCTGCTCGTTCTGCTGTTCTGCTCTCAACCTCTTAGTCCGTCTGTGCCAAGTTTTGGTTAGACTCATCTTGCCCATGCACATTCTGGTCTTCTTGGGTCTCTCTGCAGACCTTTGGAGGCCCCTTTCTGCATAGCTCTCCTCTCTGTTTCCCTGTCCCCCAAAGATTCCAGGTGCTTCAGCTGCTTGAAAGTCTAATCTTGACCTTCACATCTCCGTAGGACCACCTAGGCTTTGTTTGGCTTTTGCTCCCTCCACCATGTTGCAAAGTTGTCCTCAGAGAACCAGGGCAAAAAAAAAAAACAACAATGAAGAGGTAGTTTTCTTTTAAAATTTGGATTCTCTGATTCTGTTGTATGGAGCAGGCAGTTTTAAACAGTGTTGTGGACCTCTGGGTGAAGGTCAGGCCAGAGGCGTGGGTGCTGGAGTGAACTGTACCCTGCTTCCCACGTAGTGTTGGAATCACAGCCACCCAGGCTGACGCCGTGGGCCGCAGACTGCGGGTGCGGGGACGGGGCTCGCACTCGGGACGCAGCTCATCCGTGACTCAGTGCCTTCCTTCTCACCTGCGTTTGCCACCTGTTCTCCTGCAGCATTCTCCTTACTCTTGCCTTTAGTCCTGTCTTCTTTAACTATAGGGAGCAAGTCAGAGTCAGTTCATCCCATCCATGAGACTTGCTAAATTATGCGTCTGGTGACTGGTACTTCTGTCTTTCATGCTCTGGGCTGAATGGCCTTCGTACTTCCAGATCCCTATTCACCTGTTCCTTTCTCAGAAGTTCTGAATTTTCTCACCATCTCTCTTACGTCGATCTAGAAATTGAAAGAATTGTGAACTGCAGAAGCCTTACGCGTATAAAGACTACAAATCCTGGTCTCATCTTCTAGTTTCTTGGAAAAATTGTTTCTGATACCCCCCTTCCCTGAATGGGTTCCTCTCGTTGATCTTCTCTTAGCAGTCTGTGCTTTCCCTCAGAATCACTTTCCCTCATTGTTGCGAGCATGCCTTGTAGTTAGGTGTTGGTGTGATTTTGCCTGTCCCCACGTTGGACTGTGAGCTCCGTGAGGGCAGTCACAGTGACGGTAACTCTCACCCATCCATATCCAGTTCTCAGCACACATTTGTTGAAGAAATGAATGATAAATTTGAAACTCTAATCATGTCATGACATCATCTGATTTTTGGGATATTATTTGTTTGCAGGTATTTAAACTTACTTTTCGCTTTGTCAGTAGGCGAAGATGATGGCGCTTCTGAATTGTATACTGAAGCCACCTTCTCAGTCCCACTGTCCTAAAGATAGTTACTGCTGCTAAAGGCTTGTAGTTACCTTTCTGGACATTTTCCTGTGTATTTTCATCTATATGAAAATAAAAATAAGTATGCTTATGTTGTGCAGATACATATTTGCCCATGTTTCTGTGTAGCAGTGGAGTTTGAATGCTCAATTAAAATGGCAGATATTATTTTGCTTTTATCATTGATTTGATAATCTGATCTTTTTGGTGTTGGTTTTACCTTCAGATCCTTTTAAATAAGGCACATAACCTCTAGACCTGAGTTTCCACATCTACTAAAGGATTGATTTGAATTAAACTGAAGACCTCTTGCTTTCAGTCTGACACTAAATTCAGTGTTATTGTATAATCCATGGGAAATAGATGGGGAAACAGTGTCAGACTTTTTTTGGGGGGGGGCTCCAAAATCACTGTAGATGGTGATTGCAGCCATGAAATTAAAAGATGCTTACTCCTTGGAAGAAAAGTTATGACCAACCTAGACAGCATATTAAAAAGCAGAGATATTACTTTGTCAACAAAGGTCTGTCTAGTCAAGGCTATGGTTTTTCCAGTAGTCATGTATGGATGTGAGAGTTGGACTGTGAAGAAAGCTGAGCACCGAAGAATTGATGCTTTTGAACTGTGGTGTTGGAGAAGACTCTTGAGAGTTCCTTGGACTGCAAGAAGATCCAACCAGTCCATCCTAAAGGAGATCAGCCCTGGTGTTCATTGGAAGGACTGATGTTGAAGCTGAAACTCCAATACTTTGGCCACCTCATGCAAAGAGTTGACTCATTGGAAAAGACTCTAATGCTGGGAAGGATTGGGGGCAGGAGGAGAAAGGGACGACAGAGGATGAGATGGCTGGATGGCATCACCGACTCGATGGACGTGAGTTTGGGTTAACTCTGGGAGTTGGTTATGGACAGGGAGGCCTGGTGTGCTGCGATTCATGGGGTCGCAAAGAGTTGGACACGACTGAGTGACTGAACTGAACTGATTAGCTACCACAAAAAATGTGTTACTCTTTGTAATGTGAGAAAGTAGGAAGATCAAACATCATTTATGACTTCGGGCAGCAAGAGGAAATTTTAGGGCAAGTTGCTAAAATGTTCAAGTTTTTTTTTTTTTTTCCTCCAAGAGTGGCTGGACAATGTTAGCTGCTGAAACTAGTAAGGGGATCTGTCTGTCTTGTGGACTTTGGCACTACGAAGTTTGTGCTTCATTGATCTCACGGAGCTAGCCAATGATACCCTAATGGAAATTTCACCCCAACTCCCTGAGTTTTCATGTCACAGCTGTACATTTATTAGTGCAAATGTTCCAGTGAAAAATTTGTAGAAATCAGTTTATTTAGGTAAATCTTTGTTAGTGATATATATAAAACATTTTATGTAAAATAGTTTCCCAAGCAGTTTTAACCTCTATCTTGTCTCCCCAAAGAGAAACAAAAGAATAAAAAAAGTAGATTTTGCTTAGTCATGGTGTTTGTAAGTTCTCTTGTCTTATAATATCACATCTTTAAATTTTTTTTAGTTAGCTTCTTTTGTCATTTTTTTGATAGTTTAAAAGATTGTATTTCTAATACGTATTTCATACATCACTGATTTTACTAAAACACTTTTTGGTTATTAAAAACCTCAAACATACATAAAAGTAGAGAATTTAATTAACACTCATGTCCTTGTCCTCTTGCTTCCACAGTCATTATTTTGCCCACCTGGTTTACTAACATTTTCTATATAAATAACACCACATTTAAAAATATTCTCTTTAGAAAAGAGATTTGGTGTTTAACATGAAAAAAAAAAAAAAGACCCAAACAAGAAACAAAAGGTATGCCCAAGCCTTTTCTGATTATAGCTATTTATAGAGAATTGATAATTCTATAAAATATTTTGTAGCTCATAAATCATTCTGTATATCAGAAATTCTCAATTTTGTACCTTTCACATTGAAATGAGTTAGCCAAGTTGTGTGTTCCATGATTAGATTGCAGATATGACTTCATTGTGCTTATTGTCTTGTTTTAAATATTCAAAAAATTTTTACCTCATTTATGTCAACAAAGCAACCCCAAAGCAGGTGTTTGTGGAGATGCTGTGGTTTGACGATGACTTTCTTTCTCTTCTCTCTTTGTGTGGAAAGTTGCTGTAGTTGAGGAAGCCGGCCCCCTGGAGCGGCAGGTGAACGAGGCTCTCCCCAGTTTCGGGGGCCAGATGCCATCGCACGTGTCATGTGTTCGCTACAGTTGAAGGCAGAGTTAGGGCCCTAGTCCTCGTGTCAGTACTGCTGTGGCGGGCTTGAGGGGTGCTGGTGGGAGACTTTCCGGAGGAGAAGGCACTGGTGTTGGACTTGGGAAATGCTGTTGACAGGCAGGAAAGGAGGTGGTTTCAGCAGGAAAGTGACCCTTGGGGGATGAGCTCTGCCCGTCGTGGCTCGGGCGGACGTTCAGGGAAAGCATGTATATAAAAGGAGATAGGACCGGAAAGGTGGAGGTCTTCACGACGGTATAAAGCACGGTATAAAGCATGCCGGTGAAACAAAGGGAACACGGAGTGCGCAGTGACCGTGCCGTGTTTTAAATGCTGTGTCATCGTCATGGCACTGTTCGGTGGGATCGTCCTCACTTGGTAAATGAGGACACTAGTCCACTGGGGATTTAGAACCTGACACGAGACCACCTGACCCAAGAGCGCCCGGGAAGCGGTGGGGCTGACTCAGGAGCGTGATGGCCGTGGGCCCTGAGCACCAGGTCACGCCGTTCAGACCACTTTTGGGAGAGCCTCGCTGTGGGCAGGGACCAGAGGTGTAAACGTTGGAGGGCACAGGAAGGCAGTTCATAGGCGTGCCCATGGCTGGACTTCATGGTGACTTGCGTTAGGATGGAGAAGGAGTTTCCTGGACCATTTTTTTTCCTGATTATAAAAAGAAGATGCATATTTATAAAAGTTGTGATGTGCTAAAAAGTGTAAGGAAGGAAAATTAAAAAGAATCTGTTATTAGCCAAAGACATTCATTATTAATAATTTTATGTATTTTCTTCCAGTGTTTCTTCTGTGCTTTTTTTTTTCCTTTTACTTTCCTGAGACTGTGCTTTGATGAAGATTTTGAGTTCTTTCTGATAATATATAATGCATGATTTTTTTCCCTCAGGTAATATAATATTGTAAGAACTTAAAGGATTTACATAATATGTGAATGTACATCTTTTCTGTTAGTGTTGAATATTTTTAGTACTTATAATTTTTTGTTGATAATGTAGTTTTGTATATAAATTTTGTATTTTTCATCATGAAGATGTGTTTCTAAAAGTAGAGATTGAACATTAAGCAAAATAGACTACAAGCAGAATGTGAATCAGTGCTCCATGAAGAAAACTGTATGGGAACAATACTCTTGTGAAAGCTTGTGTTCACGTATACTATGTATATAATTGATTTGCATGACTGTGAATGAGGTCCCCAAGGTTGAACATCCAGCCTAGTGAGGCCAGTTGAATTTGGAGTGTCGGTTGGGAAATGCTGACATTAACAAGTCAGTCATGTGTATTAGGATTTTGTTGATGCCCCATGTCAGTCATTTTTACTGAATTTCCATTGATCAAGAAAATTCTAGGTTGGGCCTTCCCTGGCGGAAGTGGTTAAGAGTCCTCGCTTCCACTGCAGGAGGCGTGGGCTCAGTCTCTAGTTGGGGACCTAGGATCCCACGTACCCTACAGTGCAACCCAAAAAAGGAGAAAATTCCAGGTTAAGATTTAGCTAAGGTTTACAATTCTAGGTGTAAGATTTTGTTTCATTACAAAATAACACATTCATTTTAGAAACTTTAGAAAATAAGAGCAACAGTTCGCTGCAGTTCTCTCTGGAGATAACTACTATTTGCATTTTGTGTGTAACCTGTCAGTTCTTTTTTTTTTTTTTTCTGCACACAATTACTCTTCTCTCCTTTTTAAAAATAAATATATTTGCATACTGCTTTAAAACCCACTTTTTCTGTACAAGACAGTATTTTCCATGTTGTTTATTCTATTAATCCAATGTGCTTATTGAACATCTACTGCTGCTACTGCTAAGTCGCTTCACTTGTGTCCGACTCTGTGCGACCCCATAGACGGCAGCCCACCGGGCTCCGCCGTCCCTGGGATTCTCCAGGCAAGAATACTGGAGTGGGTTGCCGTTTCCTTCTCCAGTGCATGAAAGGGAAAAGTGAAAGTGAAGTCGCTCAGTTGTGTCCAACTGTTAGCGACCCCATGGACTGTAGCCTACCAGGCTCCTCCATCCATGCGATTCTCCAGGCAAGAGTACTGGAGTGGGGTGCCATTGCCTTCTCCAGAACATCTACTAGGATATAATAGAAATGTGAGACTGAGATTCACCAAGCAGTAGATAATATCGCTTGAGTAAAACTGCAACATAAGTAACTAATAAAATATAGTGGTCCATAGTAAACGGAGGTTCAGAGGAGAAACTGGAGTGGCTTTAAGCTGGATGAGGGAGAAATAAGGTGGTCTGGAAGAGTGGCTAGGATTTAGGTAAAGATCAGGTAGAGAAGGGGTGACTTTTAGTTAGGGGAAAGGATTGAGCATCGCTGCAGAAGGAGGGTGTTATTTTATGGAATGCCCCGCTGAGCTCTGAGTTCAGGTCAGTAAGATTTGACTAATGTTCCTAAGTCACAGATGGGTTAAATCCAGGTTGAAAGTCTGTGCTTCAGCGATGTATGTGTACAGCAGCTAAATGTGTGATAAAATGAGACGAGGGGTAAGCTGTCTTTAAGTAAAATAGTTCCCAAATCCAGCTGTGCTCAGGAGTGAACAATCTGGATGTTCTTGTGTGTATATAAAAACCCAACCGGGGCTTCCCTGGTGGTCCAGTGGCTGACCCCAAGCTCCCAGTGCAGGGGGCTGGGCTTCGATCCCTGGTCATGGAACTAGATGCCACATGCCCCAGCTAGGAGTTCGCAGGCTGCAATGAAAGATCCTAAATGCTGTAACTAAGACTTGGCTGCAGCCAAGTAAATAAATATTAAAAAAAAAAAAAACTAAACCCAGGCAGGTTCTTGAGCCCTTCTCCTTGCTTCCTGAATCAGGATCTTTGGGAGTGGAGTCTGCAGTCTGGTTCTGGGAACCTCCCCTAGTGTTTCTGGCATACCATCTGGCCTAGGAGATGCTGAGTTTAGGAGGCATCTCTAATTGTGTGAAATAAGGACCTGGACTGGGGATGGTACAGTAGGCACAGAGGATGGAAAGGCGAGAGGCATCTTGAAAATGTATAGGATTGAGCGAGATCATTTAGAGTAGCTAAAGAATCAGCAGTTTCTAGAATGGTTGTGGGGGATGAGAAGAGATGGGAATGTGAGTTGTGTAAGGAAGGGGCTAGGATGCCTTTTAGGCATCAAGAGTTGAGGTGGTAACATGGCCCTGTAGCCAACATCCTGCAGCTCTGGACTAGATACTGAGTGAGCGAGTAGGGTGGCTGGAGAAAAGTCGGGAGTTACTAGTGCAGAGGAAACCTTTGAGGTGCTCCTTTTAGAGGGAAAGATGTTTAGAAAAACCAGTGGAGGGGCCAGACGATGGAACTGGAGACCAGCACCTGAGTTTGGGTCCAAAGGTGACAAAGGTACCAATTGGAGGACAATTGGTACCCTGAAATATAAGACCACACATTTTAAGAATTTTTCAGGGGATAGCATTTTCCTTTAAGTTCCCCAAAAGTCTAGCAGAGAAAATAAGTAAAACTAAACTCATTTAACTTCTCTTAGTAATAGGCTTGCTGGAAGAAAACATAAACTGTTAATAATAGTGTGTGTTTTTTGATTATTTCTGGACCTTGTTATTTTTCTGTATTTTTGAAATTCAAGGATAATTAAAAGCAGTGGTTTATATAATTATATATAATTATATTTATAAAAGTACCTATAACCAACTAAGTATATATATGAATGCACTTATGTAAGCTATTTATATATAATGTATATTTTATAAATAAAATTATATGTGTGTGCACTCACATATATATCTAAATATTTTAGACCATCCTGCTTAGAAAAGTCGGTGCTATCAGAAAGGAAAGAGCAAGCATAGTGGTTTTTCATGCATTTCTTAGAAGCTAGTTATGAGAAAGGATTGCAGGCTTTCGGTGACTGAGTGTTATTTTTCCTAAGTGTCTTCCGTCTGATAGATATGCTTTGTTTCTAAAATAAAATGCTTGCATGCGGTCACCGCAGCTGTTCAGGTTAGGGGGGGAAATGTAAGGAGGGATGACAGTATGCACTGGACCTCAACCTTGTTTGATTCTTAGAGCAGCACCCAGAAGTCATGGGCACCTCTTTCTAATTCATCTTACGTCATGTCCGACTCTTTGCGACCCCATGGACTGTAGCCCACCATGCTCCTCTGTCCATGGGATTCTCCAGACAAGGATACTGGAGTGGGTTGCCATGCCCTCCTCCAGGGGATCTTCCCAACTCAGGAATCAAACCTGGGTCTCCCGCATTGCAGGCGGAGTCTTTACTGTCTGAGCCACCAGGGAAGCCCAGTTCATCTTATGAGCGGGATCAATTTGAGTAATAGTCTGAGTACATGATGTGTAGGTGATAGGAAGCAAGCATAGCAACAGAAGAGATAGAGAACATTTATTTTGTTCATATCACTTTGCCTTTAATTCCTTTTTGCAGAGGGTTCCTGTACCCAATTTCAGCGTGTATGTGTGTGTGTTTCAGGGGGGAGGGGCTTTTTCACACAAGCGGTTTTCAGATGCCAGCAGGGTGTCCGAGAATTCAGCCCAGTTCTCACACTGTCTACCCAGAGGGAGAATCAGACCTCACAGGTAAAGAAAAGCCTCAGTCCTGTGAGACCCTCCACTTCTGGCACCAAGACTGGCCATAGACTGGAGGTTTTGGGGACCAATTCCTTAGGTTTGATTCATTTGCTGGGATGGTTCACAGAGCTCACTTTTTTGGGGAGTGGAGGGGGCTGCACTGTGTGGCCGGTGGGATCTTTGTTTCCCAGCCAGGGATTGAACCTGAGCCCCGGCAGTGAAAGCACCCAGTTCTAACCATAGACCACCAGGGAATTTCCCAACACAAGAATTTGCGTGGATTGGACGTGGGGTACGCAGTAGGAAGGAGGTCCCAGGTTATTAGGGTTTTAGTTTGGGAGACTGGGTGTGGTGAAACGCATTGACCAAAATTGAGAATGCAGGAGGGAGCGGTGGATTTTTTTCCCGTCTTCCCTGTTCTTTCCTCTTCTGTTTTGGTTGGGAGAATCAAGTCGGGAGATCATAAACTCAGTTTAATGTGGGGCCTGAGATCAGCAACTTTGGAGTCCGTTTGGTTGAATTTGAATCTCATCTCTAAAATAGTCCTGCATGGCTCTGTGCGACCTCACTTCTCTGGGCCTTAGTCTCCTCACCTGTAAAACCGGGTAATGGTGCTACTTAACTTACGTAATTATTTAATGAGAATTAAGTGAATTAAAGGAAAATGCTTATGTGTCCATTAAATATAAGATCTCTCACATGCAGTAATAAGTGGCAAACGAAAGTAACTGGGGCGTCAAGCTCAGTCCATAGGCTCTCAGAGACACGGGCCTGAAACTTTGAAGGGAGATCGGCCAGGAGCAGGTCTCACTTTGGAAGTCTGCTTAATTCCACACGCAACTGAAATAGTACTTAATGTTGCCTTGCAACCAGCTAGCTTAAATGAACCGTCTGGAACTTAGGTCTGCTTATAATGGGATATTTCTTAGTATATATACAGTGATAGCTCTCCAGTAGTGGAAGTTAGGTTCCTGAAAAGTTCTGTGGTCTGAATATTCAAGTTTGAGGAACTTGGAATATAAGAGAAAACACGTAGATATGTTGAGAGACTTGAAGGTTGTATAAATCTGTGAAAATAATTGTTTTCACACTCAATAAAGGAAACAAAAGATGGCAAGCAAAATACAGTATCGGTGAAAAGTGTCAGTCGCTCAGTTGTGTCTGACTCTTTGCGACCCCATGGACTGTAACCTCTGTTTGTGGAATTCTCCAGGCAAGAAAGCTGGAGTGGGTAGCCATTCCCTTCTCCAGGGCATCTTCCCAACCCAGGGATCAAAGCCGCGTCTCCCACATTGCAGTCAGATTCTTTACCATCTGAAGTACCAGGGAAGACCACAGTATCAGTGGTAGTTTGTATGTTTTGAATTAGTGACAGGGTACCAGAACCTTTTTTGGTCATAGCCTACTCCTATGAGGCTTCCCTCATAGCTCAGTCAGTAAAGAATCTGCCTGCAATGCAGGAGACCCGGGTTCAATTCCTGATTTGGGACGATCCCCTGGAGAAGGAAATGGCAATCCACTCCGTATTCTTGCCTGGAAAATCCCATGGACAGAGGAGCCTGGTGGGCTACAGTCCGTGGGGTTGCAAGAGTCGGACACAACTTAGCGACTAAACCAGCACCACTACTCCTAGAAACTTCTTAGTCTCTGCTCTCCAGTCTTAAAAAAGATACTTGTCAATGCATTCTGTGTTGTTACAGATAATATGCCTATGAGTTGTTTCCCTCCTGTTTTCCTGTGCTTATTGCTGTAGCCAAATGTACAGTGCCTAGTTTTGTCTCAGTTAGCCCAGATGTGGTCCTGGAGAGGCCAGGTAACTTGGTGCTTGAGGTAGCAAAAATTGGGGCATTATTTATTTAATCCACTCAGGTCTTATTTCTTGAACCTTCTCTCCAGTGCTTACTGAGAGGTGTGTTCTTTATTTTCAGTTTCATGAGAAATCACATCCTTCTATCTCCTTAAACCCCATGTATCAGCTGCTCCCACTTCTAACATGCCAGTGGAGTCATATGATCCAAGACCCAAGTTTATAGTTCTTCATGTTCTTTTATCTTGCCTGAGGCTTTAGTGCAAAAGAGACTTACCTACTCTTGGTTTTTACACTCGTCTCTGCTTGTCTTCATTTTTTTTTTTTTTAAAGGAATATATAGAGAACTGTTACGTGTTACAATCAGAATTTCTCTGCTGGGCTGACTTTTCAGGAACGTACTTTTTTATTCTCCTAAACTGGAATCAGTTCAGTTCAGTCGCTAAGTCGTGTCCGACTCTTTGCGACCTTATGGACTGCAGCACGCCAGGCCACCCCATCCATCACCAACTCCCGGAGTGTACCCAAACCCATGTCCATCGAGTCGGTGATGCCATCCAACCATCTCATCCTCTGTCATCCTCTTCTCCTCCCGCCCCCAATCCTACCGAGCATTAGGGTCTTTTCCAATGAGTCAACCCTTCGCATGAGGTGGCCAAAGTATTGGAATTTCAGCTTCAACATCAGTCCTTCCAGTGAACACCCAGGATTGATCTCCTTTAGGATGGATTGATTGGATCTCCTTGCAGTCCAAGGGACTCTCAAGAGTCTTCTCCAACACCACAGTTCAAAAGCATCAATTCTTCGGCGCTCAGCTTTCTTCACTGTCCAACTCTCACATCCATGCATGACCACTGGAAAAACCATAGCCTTGACTAGACAGACTTTTGTTGGCAAAGTAATGTCTCTGCTTTTAAATATGCTATCTAGGTTGGCCATAACCTTCCTTCTAAGGAGTAAGCGTCTTTTAATTTCATGGCTGCAATCACCATCAGCAGTGATTCCGGAGCCCCCAAAAATAAAGTCTGACACTGTTTCCACTGTTTCCCCATCTATTTCCCATGAAGTGATGGGACCAGATGCCATGATCTTAGTTTTCTGAACGTTGAGCTTTAAGCCAACTTTTTCACTCTCCTCTTTCACGTTCATCAAGAGGCTCCTTAGTTCTTCTTCACTTTCTGCCACAAGTGTGGTGTCATCTGCATATCTGAGGTTATTGATATTTCTCCCGGCAATCTTGATTCCAGCTTGTGTTTCTTCCAGCCCAGCGTTTCTCATGATGTACTCTTCATAGAAGTTAAATAAGCAGGGTGACAATATACAGCCTTGACGTACTCCTTTTCCTATTTGGAACCAGTCTGTTGTTCCATGTCCAGTTCTAACTGTTGCTTCCGTCTGACCTGCATACAGGTTTCTCAAGAGACAGGTCAGATGGTCTGGTATTCCCATCTCTTTCAGAATTTTCCACAGTTTATTGTGATCCACACAGTCAAAGGCTTTGGCATAGTCAATAAAGCAGAAATAGATGTTGTTCTGGAACTCTTTTGCTTCTTTGATGATCCAGCGGATATTGGCAATTTGATCTCTGGTTCCTCTGCCTTTTCTAAAACCAGCTTGAATATCTGGAAGTTCACAGTTCACGTATTGCTGAAGCCTGGCTTGGAGAATTTTGAGCATTACTTTACTAGCATGTGAGATGAGTGCAATTGTGTGGTAGTTTGAGCATTCTTTGGCATTGCCTTTCTTTGGGATTGGAATGAAAACTGACCTTTTCCAGTCCTGTGGCCACTGCTGAGTTTTCCAAATTTGCTGGCATATCGAGTGCAGCACTTTCACAGTATCATCTTTCAGGATTTGAAATAGCTCAACTGGAACTCCATCACCTCCACTAGCTTTGTTCGTAGTGATGCTTTCTAAGGCCCACTTGACTTCACATTCCAGGATGTCTGGCTCTAGGTGAGTGATCACACCATCGTGATTATCTGGGTTGTGAAGATCTTTTTGGTATAGTTCTTCTGTGTATTCTTGCCACCTCTTCTTAATATCTTGTGCTTCTGTTAGGTCCATACCATTTCTGTCCTTTATCGAGCCTGTCTTTGCATGAAATGTTCCTTTGGTATCTCTAAGTTTCTTGAAGAGATATCTAGTCTTTCCCAATCTGTTGTTTTCCTCTATTTCTTTGCATTGATCGCTGAGGAAGGCTTTCTTATCTCTCCTTGCTCTTCTTTGGAACTCTGCATTCAGATGGGAATATCTTTCCTTTTCTCCTTTGCTTTTCGCTTCTCTTCTCTTCCCAGCTATCTGTAAGGCTTCCTCAGACAGCCATTTTGCTTTTTCGCATTTCTTTTCTGTGGGGATTGTCTCGATCCCTGTCTCCTGTACAATGTCACGAACCTCTGTCCATAGTTCATCAGGCACTCTGTCTATCAGATCTAGTCCCTTAAATCTATTTGTCACTTCTACTGTATACTCATAAGGGATTTGATCTAGGTCATACCTGAATGGACTAGTGGTGTTCCCTGCTTTCTTCAATTTCAGTCTGAATTTGGCAATAAGCAGTTCATGATCTGAGCCATAGTCTGCTCCGGATCTTGTTTTTGCTGACTGTATAAAGCTTCTCCATCTTTGGCTGCAAAGACTATAATCAGTCTGATTTCGGTGTTGACCATCTGGTGATGTCCATGTGTAGAGTCTTCTCTTGTGTTGTTGCTTATGAATTTTATTTTTTTATAAATTTTATGAATTTATTGCTTATGAATTTTATTTACGTTTGGCCTGGTTGAGGCAGAAGAGGCAATGGTGAGACTTAAAATCAGACTTAGTCACCTAGATTCTTGCAGGTTTGTAATTTTCTTATAACCATTTCAGTGATCCCTAGTGAGAGGATCTTGCAGTGGCGGAAAAAAGTGAAGTTTGGTGTGGGACCAGAATTCTCAGGCTGTGACCTTAGGCCAGGCTGCTTGATCTGTCTGACCCCTGCTGTCCCCGCTGGTGAGATAAGACGGCCTGCTTGTCGGGTGCGTGTCAGCGTCTGTGAAGTGTCTGAGCTGAGTGGTTGGGGTATAGTGAAGGTCCTTTTCTCTGCACTTTTACTCATAATTTTGATTTGAAATCTTGTGCTTTTTGTATTTTCAGTTGTTTTTTTTAAGACTGTGGGTATTTCCTTGGAATTCTAGAGGAAGTCATAAATTTTCTTGGTTTTTAAGATTTCTCTTGAAATCCCCAGTTAGTGAAAGGCTCTCCCCCCCCACCCCCGCCATATCCCATTTGATCATCTTTTTGGGAATTAAGGTGATAATTATTTTTTCTTGTGTGTTAGGTATCAAAACATTTCCTGTATGACTCCTTTGGCTATTTTAATTCTTGAAAGTCTACTTCTGAAATAAAGACATTTTCTTCTATGACTTTCTTACTCTATTCGTGTAAATGAGCAGAAGTTTATAAGGAAAGTGGGTCACAGTGTATAATTTGAATATAACTGCATAGTAATTTGATCCATGGAATAAAATTTTAGGTCCCTCAATTTTGTTTTCATTTTTGTAGCTTATGTTTTGTTTTTTTTTTTGGTAGCTTATTCTTAGTAGACATCTTCCATACTATCTGAATTGTCCTTTTAAGCCTCTTGCATTATATTTTTTCCTGAGGGTTAAATTTTTAAAATTGTGAATATGAGAATATATAGCACATAAAATTAAAAGATAATAAGCAACAGCTGTGTACTCCCACCCAGCTTAAGAAATAAGATAGTTCCTACCAGTACTTTTGAAGCTTGTATCAGCTTGTATGTACTGATTTTTTTTTGCCTGCTGTTTGTAATACTTCCCTTACTACTATAGTTATTTTGAAACTAGATATAATTTTTAGTTTTCCACCAGTATAAAACATTGTGTCTTTAGAAAATACATCAATGACTGCTTTTTAGTTCATTAAATGAAAGAAAGTGAAAGTCAGTCAGTAGTGTCTGACTCTTTGTGACCCCATAAACTGTACAGTCCATGGGATTCTCCAGGTCAGAATACTGAGTGGGTAGCCTTTCCCTTCTGCAGGGGATCTTCCCCAACCAGGGATTGAACCCAGGTCTCCTGCAATGCAGGCGGATTCTTTACCAGCTGAGCCACAAGGAAAGCCTTTAGTTCATTAACTCTTGAGTTAATCTGGGTTTGCCATATCATGCTAATGCATTCATTTCAATCAGCTTTGCCACTTTAGTTTTTTTTGTTTTATTTTTTAGATTTGTGGTGATTTTGTAAATCTCAGCACAAGAGTACTTTCAGTTAGGTGTCTTCATATCCTTCCAGCCTCCCTCTCCTCCCCTCCCCTCTTGTCTCCCTGACCTCTCTTGAGAAAGAACAAACACCAAGAGACCAAGTCTGTCCTTTCCTGAGCGTACTGTGCACCAAAACTCAAGCTTGTTGAAGTTCTGTTAGCCCTCAGCACATGTGCTGTAGGTTAATTTTATGCAGTGATTTTCAGACAACTAGAAAAATGGTTTGTAAGTTTAGCTTCAAAAACCACTTAAGCTCAGTTCCTAGATTGTTCATAGACATTATATTGCCTTTGGCAAAATGTGAGCTAAAACATACTGTAAAAGATCTTGAGGATTATGGGAGGTTTCTGTGGTAAGGATAGTACATGTTTTTCATTAGCATCTAATTTTGCTCCATAATTTGTGAATGGTTCCATTTGTAGGGGAAAAGATAAAAAATTTGTTGTAGGTTTTTTTCAGAAAAAAATTAAAAATGACTGAATTTGTAAGCTTCTTTAGAAGGAAAATTGTATCTGTAGTTTGCAAAGTTCATTTGGTGTTTGCTCTAGTCTAGTTCCTGTCAGTAAAAACTCACATCTGATACAGACCATTGTTTTTTTGAAAAGTGACAAGCCTGAAGGATATATTGGAATAATCACTAGAATCTTTATTTAGTAATCCAATGTCAAGACTTGAGAAGTTTATCATTACTCAGTATATAATGGTTTAGTTGCAGCATCCCTCAGCAGCCAATTTCCTAACTTGCTGAGATTCTTTATCCTTTGCTAAAGGCTGTTTTTCAAATGAGTAGTGATTAAATGGTTGATTTTTTTTTTCTCCCCCATAAGATGTCAGTTTTAGGGTGAGACCATTTTGATAATCCAGAGGCAGATGTATTATCCATTATGCCATTGGCCCACTCATCTTTTCCTGTTGAAGCCATTGAAGTTGGCAGGGTGTAGATAGCATTGTGACATTTTACAGGTGAAGAATATAATGTTGAGAGCCTGAAGGATTTGAAAATGTGTAGTTCGTAGCTAGAGATTTTAAATTTCACATTTTCCTTTACCATAGTTTATGCTGAAATTATAAAGACTTTTATTATTTTTTTAAGACTGACCATTTATGAAGCAAAAAATTAGAAAACTAGTGTTTTTGAAGTAAAAATCTTTAATCTTGATTCATATATTATTTTTGCAAGTAAAACTTTTGATGCCCTGCTTTAATGTTCATCTGTTTGTCTGTCTGTATCCTCCTTTCCTCCCAACTTGGCTACCAGTTGGTCTCATGCTTAGGGTTTTACTTGATACCATGCTGCTGCTGCTGCTAAGTCATCTCAGTCGTGTCCGACTCTGCGACCCCATGGACTGCAGCCTACCAGGCTCCTCCGTCCATGGGGTTTTCCAGGCAAGAGTACTGGAGTGGGGTGCCATTGCCTTCTCCGACTTGATACCATAGCAGCATCTAAACTGGAAAAGTGGTTTTTCAAGAATGGAATCTGGAATTGAGGAATGATTTCAGAGACAGGTGGTTCCTAATTTACAAGTAATTCATACATGTAAACTTCTGTCTCTGAGCTGCTCTTCCAGGTTTTGAACTTTTAAAGAACCCCAGGGGCTCAAAAGTAGGAGGAGAAATAAGTGAAAAGCAGAAATATTTGAGGACAGTAAAGACAGACTCAAATTCATACTGTGACCCACTTGGCTAAAATTTTTCCTCACACTATCTCAGTATTTTTTAATGTTATTTTGCAACACTATTTGAGTTCTACCAATTAGGGGTTTATTTGGTCTACTTAGCTAGCATCCATGTTGAAAACTGCAAATATTAAAGTGATTTATTTCAGCCCAGTTGATTTCTTCTTGTCACATACCTGAAGTGAACTCCACTGAGGCAGCAGGACTTTGGGATGGTAATTCAGGAACATACTGGTACTCAGGGGAAAGGGTTATTACTATTAGCAGGATGATTGGAGTGTCCTAATGTAAAATTTAGGAAATTATAAGCATCAAGGGTTGAGAGAGTGCTAACAAAGGAAAACAACCTACTTTAGAATTTTTCCAAATAAAGAGAGGATCTAAACTTGGTTAAGATTCTGTGTTGCTTCTGCTGAGCCCCCCGTGCCCATGGCGGGTGTAATATCTTTTGGTCTCAATAGATGGATGTCTTTTGGCTAGCCTGGGAACTTGGCCAACATAAGCAACATTGTTTCATTTGGAATAATACTCAATTCCACAGTATCAGTATGAAAACTAGATTTTTAGACCAAACTCGTTTGTTGATTTTCAGCCTGTGCTTGTCTTTGTCTGGGCTGTTATTGTGTGCTCTTAGTTGACAACAGCAGGGGGGTGCTTTTGCTTTTGCTTTGCCATTAGTCGTGGAATTTGCTGGCCAGTCATGAAATAGCAGCGGATGTAGCAAGTAGGAATTTAAAGTCGAAGAATTACAATAAGTAGGGGAAGCCACTCCAAGAGCAAAAGAGTTTGTGGGCTTAGGGGAGCAGTTGTGAGCAGTGTCTCAATTTACCTGTAAGGTTGGAAGATTGACATATGATTGTTCCTATAAAGCAACTTTCTTTACCTTTGATAGTAAGCCACGGTGAAAAGTGAATTCACATTCATACTGATTTGTGAATTGATGTAGATTATAAAATGTAGATCTTTTTCTTCTGATAAATTACCTAGACTAGTGGAGTACTGACAGTTTATTTCATACCTAGAAATGTTTGAATGTTTTTGTTGGTAGTCGTCAGATTTTAAAACTTTTTCTTCCTGGCAATTACTTTATATTTTATATATAATTGGTTTTCATTAATGAAAATTATTTTCAAATAAGCTTAAATAAATGTTAGCAAATGAATTCACAGTCATTTTATCTCTGTGTTTTGGGGGTTGCATTTACATTAGATGTTCCTCAATTAGGGGTAACTGTCTTGCACCCTTGTCTCTCATCATAATCTGTTTTTCTTCACACAGTGTTGTAGTTTTGCTGCCGGACTCTTCCCTCCCTCCCCCACCCCGTCAGGATGATATGAGACTTGAAAGAAGACGATGCATACAGGTGACTCACGTTTTGAAATACAGTAAAACTATGGCTGTCTGAGAGAATGTGGGAACTGGTGGTGTATTTTGAATGGGGGAGGGGAGCTTTCTGATAAACAGCGTTAGTGGGGAGAATTATTTAGATCACTAAATGTAAAGATAACAGTTGGGGTATTATTAGACTTGACTTTGGGCATCAGTACCATACTCAGTAACTGAAAGTGGTGTTAATACAAATACAGCATAGTAATTGCTAGTTATTGACCTTTTCAAAAGGGGATGATTGGCGAAAGTACTTTGGCGAAATTTGAAGTGTTTCTGTTAAAGATAAATAAAATATTCACCTTTATGGGTGAATGCATGTTTCCCCTAGATCCCTTCAGAGCAGAGCTGTAAAGGCTTATGGAGTAGATGCTAGTGGTGTGTCTTAAATAAGACTCCAACCGTTAAATTAAGGATGTTACACTCATATGTATGACTCTTTAAAACAGTATGGTCTGGGGTTTTATGTTTTCTTTCCTGCCTCTCTCCAGCCCTTCCTTCATTCCTCTCTTTCTCCTTTCTTTCTTCCTTGTCTCCTCTTTTATCCTTTTGTTGTTTGTATTTATATAGGAGAAGCAGTATAGAAGGCATTTTTGAAAAAATAGTTCTGATTGCTTTATAATTAATTGAGGTGATCTTATACACAGAAAAGTGAAGGCTGTTGTATCTGTGGCTATCTTCAAACTCCTAAAAATGTAGTGTAGCTAATGGATAAGGTGTTATTAATGTTTAAATTTGAATGTTTCTAAATTAGGCTGATTATGAGGCATTTTGTTGAACCAAGTGGCTTATATTTGTAGACCTGGACACAGACATTCTTACTTGATTTATAAACTGAAGATGTGGTCTTTAACTGGAAAAGAAGTAACTACATAAATCTTGGATAGATACTTAATTACATTACTGGTGAAGGTATTAAAACGTTTTTGTGATTGGTTTTTGGTTTGGGGGTTCTTTGTTTTTGAAACAGAAAAAAATTACCTTTTTTTGACTTCAGAGTGGGATTTTAAAAAAATGTCTCAGGTATACCATTTTGTATGAAGAAATGTGCTTGAATATATATTAATTATAGATCAAATCATATTTTACATTCATGAGGAACTCAAAGAATCTGATGGTAATTCTTTTTTGAGTAAAAGGCGATAGAGTGATTATTGCTGTAATCTATGTCTCAAGGGTGCACGAATGTATTTGCCTGTACATGCTAGAGGTGCACCATGGGCACATGCCAGCTGAGTGGCTGATAGAATCATCACGATGCTGAGGCCGAATATCAGTGTCATGGAGGAATAAATAAGAATGAATTTACAGAAAACATTTTAGAATTTTATGAAAATTGTGTTGTCAGATTTCATAAGTTTGACCTTTTGGTGCAGGAACAGTTTCTGAGCACTGCCAGCTCCCGGGTTGCGCCTTGGGCACTGTACTGCACATTGGTTATACCAAGTAGATGCCCTCTTTCACCTGAGGTCAGTGGAGGAACGAAGTGTTTTGGGGGTGTCTCAGAAGACGTATCCATGACTATTAATGATTCTGGAGGTTTTCCCTTAAGGAACTTGGAGGTGGCAGAGTTGCTGTTTTATTTCTAGTTTATTGTCACAAGATATAAAAAGTTTCCAAATAGCTCTTTTTCTTGAGAGGCTTATGGATGAGCTGAAATTACTAAAGAGTAAATCCAGTTTATAAAGATTATCTAGTTAATTTTAGGAGTGCTAGAACACGCAGAAGATTTACAAATATCAGATTTGTGATATAATCTAGTCTCTTACTCAGCCCTGTAGTCTTTAAAAATTACCGACATTTACTGGCTGATAAAGGGAAAGACTAAGGAAGGAAGGTTTGACTCTGATGTGTATATTAGCTGTTGGTGTATTTCCCCTTCAACTGTTTGAAAGTTAATAATTGTTTTTGAATGTAAAATTAACAGCTTTTATAATCATTAATTAATGCAGTTTGCTCTGGTTTTACGATGCACACATTTATTATTCAGCGGACAGAATTTTAACACATAAAAGCTCATAAGGAGTTTTTCATTGGGAGTTATTTCTAGAATGTTTTTGCATACTTGGAAGTGAGTGTTGTTTGCCCAGGCATTCATGATCTTGACTTTATGTTGGTGAGCTGTGATGATGCCTTACTTGCCCATACCGCTTCATTTTAGGTACTCGTTCAGGGATGCTAGAAAGGACATTGAAGTATGTTTTGACTGACTGCACTTTTCAAAGGCCAAAGCTTAATAATCGATTTTTACTGAACAGCAAGCTAAAGTTAAACTTTAATATATGTTTAGTACATGTGTTTATAGGTGTTTCTGTACTTGTTTAATTTGAGGGCATTTTTCATATTAGGATATATAGTAGGTAAGATTGGGTTATTTTTTGATCTTTGGAAGAAAAATCATTTATGACCAAACGTTCGTTTCGCTAACATTTGCTTTGTACCAGGTGCGATAGTAGTGCTCTGCTTGTAAGGATTCCTGTGCTTAGGAATCAAGGAACACATTTCAGCTGAAGAGGGGGAAGATATATAAACAAATTATGCAGTGGATGTTTATGATAAATTTTAGATGCTTGTCTGTTGAATTCAAGGTACCTAGAGTAAAAAGAGAAAGCAATTTTTGGTTAAGACATTCGCAGTGATGTCTTCACCTGATATCTACATGTTGTCAAAATCTACTTTTGTGTCCCACTCTTCTTTTCTGAGCTCCAGATTCACATAACTGCCTCCTAGATGTCTCTCGTCCATACACTTTCTCCTCTCTTATTTATTCCTGTTAGCGATGAGTGACGCCATTCTACCAAGCATGCGGTCATCCTGACAGCCTAGGAGCTACTCCTTACTGCTTTGAATTAAGCAGTAACCACATTCAGTTTATTTGGAATGTACAAAGCACTTAGGAGAGTAAATGGAAAATGCACTGCCTCAGAGACCACTGTGCACATTAACATAGAAGTGCTTGCATTTTTCAAATTTATTTGATAAAAGGACCTCCCCTTCCTTTTATTTCTTATTTATACCTATTCAGTGGAACATTAATTGGAAAAGCTGTTGGTTACAGCAGATGATACCATTCTTTACTTTGCTGGGCTTCTTTAACAACTGAAATGTTTTTTTAGTAATAGTGATAAGCTAGTTATTTGAAAACTTGAAATAGTTCAAGAACATACAGAACTATAGCTCTTTGAGGATGAACATTATAAATTTATTTTAAATTCTGATTTGATCATATTATCTACCATACTTCTATAAATTTGAGTGCTTAAAGCTATTTGATGTGGCAGTTTTAACAGATTAACATGTGAGTTTTGTGGGGCAAAGTTTGCATACTTCAGTGATCACAGGAGTATGACATATTATAATATTACACAGCAGTTAGAACTCAGATCTGTAAACTTAAATAAAATCAACTTCTTTAGGCCCATTTATATACACAAGGTGCATGGAGGGGAATAAAAGGGTTTGTGCATTTTGATATTTGAGAGTGTATTGCCCATTTCCCTCCTTTTGGTCTTATTCTTCACGTGGTCCTGTGTAAATAGTCTTTTTCTATATGTGTTTTCCCTTCTTTACTTCTCATTCATTGCTTAATCCTGAGCAGTCTGATTTTGTGCTTAATAATTCAAAAAGTTGATGGTTTTTGGTGAATGGTTAAATCCAGTGGATGTATTTTTGCCCTCAGGTTTTAAGTTTTTCTTTTAAGTTGACTCGATAATGTAGTATCAGTGAAAAAATTGGGAAATTTATAAGACTATGGAAGAGTGAAAGGAAACATACCCAGAGTTCTCCTGCCCATTGCGCTAGGGTACTTTTTCTTCCAGTGTTTTGTTTTTGATGGCATTTTTTATTAAGACCATCTGAATAGGTTGGCGTGCTTGGGCAGAATCTGTTTTCATATTGTTTATATTTTCTCTTTTATTGCCCACCATTATATTGTGAACATTTCCCTATGTCATCAAAAACTTACTAACTATAGTAGTCTACTGTTCTTTTCAACTTGGAGCACATTCAGAGCATTGAGAACTATTAACTTTTTGAGGGCACACTATTTTAGAAATTTATTTTAAAGTATGTGATTTGAAGCTGTTTCTTTATATGCTCATTTCCTAGTTAGATGTCTCTAGGACATTTTTTTAAGTTTTCCTTTTCACTTTTTTAAAAAGTTCTAACATTTGTGTGTGAGTGTTTGTTTGTATGTTGAATTATTGCCTTGTAGCTTGTCCATAGGAGTGTAAATGTTTTAGCTCATAGGGCTTAAAAAATTTTAAGACCCTTCATACAACTCTTTAGAAAGGTGTTTGGTAAATGTACTAGTTTATACTTACTAGTGTTAGACAGATGTTTGTCTTTTTAATATATCTTTGTGAGCAATGAGTATTCTAGTTAAAAATAAGTTTTCAATTCAGCTGGCAAAGAGAAGAATCTTCTGTTTTAGAAAATATAAAAGTGATGGTGTGTTCTCAGTGGAGGAAAAAGTTTAGTTGCTTCAGAAATGCATAAAGCGACAAACCTAACATAGTTCAGTAAATATTCTCCCAGGATTCTTTCCAGCAAGTGGTTTTGTTTAATGCTTTTATGGCATTTGCATATGTTAGCTTGCCATTTTTTGGTCCCAGCTAATCTGATTCTCAGAGTCAGAGGACCATGGCTTATTCGCATTTTTGTGTCCTGTGTCTAACAGGGTTCTTGTGACATAGAAAGTGTTCAACGAATACTTGTTAAAACAACAAAAATTGTCACTCTATTAATGCCTAAAAATACCTACTCTGAATGTCTGCTTTAATGAATTTCTTCAGGTGGTTTTAAGAGTTCCACATTATTTTCCATTTCCTTTTATGTTTCCTTTTTTTTTTTTTTTTACTGTTTCTGGTTTCTAGATGAAAGCAATTAATAATGATTGCGTCAGGTGTGTGTCTCATAAGAGAACATAGGATGTTTATAGAGAAGATGATGGAAAACCTGAAGTTAGCCATGTTGTAAGATTGTATTTCTTAGGTCTTAGTGCCTTTATTCAAGACTTCGGTGAAAGCAAATGGATTCACACTTATTATTTTAAATTTTAGGGATACTTACTAAGTGTACCTTCAGAAGAATGTTTGAGATCTGGGGAGATAATAGTAGGACATAGTTTTTGAATCTTCACAGTTTTCCCTAAATAGAGAGTAACTAGCATGGCAAAACCAAAAATTGATGGATACATACTCTAAACTAGTATCACCACAGACTCTTAACAGAAGTAGATGAGGACCAGTCTCCAGTAACTGCAAGACCTGCATGGAATCAACATTTGTACTGAAAGATTCAGAAGAAAGCAGCAGGAATTTGATGGACTTGAGAACAGAAGAACCCCAAGCCAGCTAACAAAAAGTCCCTGCAAGTGTGGCACACTGAGGAGACACTGCTGATAATAGAATCCAAATGAAACAGGATGAAGACCATGGGGGAGAAGGGGAAAAGGGCAGGTAAGATGGGGGAGGTGAAAGTCCAGAGACCTCGGTCATGAGACTGTGTTCCGGCGTGCTTCCTTTCCTCCTGAGGAGAGCAGAGGAGAACTTACTGAGCCTGGAACGTCTACTCCAGCTTCCCTAACGTTTTTTTTATTTTGCGTGAAAGAGAGCAACTGACTCAGTCAAATTCCCCCCAGAGATTACTTTCAGAAGAAAAAAGGAATGAGAGAAAAATACTTCTGCAGACAATGAAAGCATGCTGGAAAGAAATGTTTATAAAGCAAATGAAAGCTATAGCCTGATGTTTCTAAATGAACTGAAACTCAAAAGAAATTCAGAAGATGATACAAATATGGAGTGTTAGTCTCTCAGTCGTGTCCAGCTCTTTGCGACCCCATGGACTGTAGCCCACCAGGCTCCTCTATCCATGGGATTCTCCAGGCATGAATACTGGAGTGGGATGCCATGCCCTTCTCAAGGGAATCTTCCTGACCCAGGGATCAAACCCGAGCCTCTTGGGTCTCCTGCATTGGCAGGTGGGTTGTTTACCACTAGCGCCACCTGAGAAGGTTTGAAAGAGCAATAGAAATCTGAATAAGGAAATCTTAGAATGGTAAAGAGAAATAAAGAATCATTTGAAAAATGAAGCTAAACTAGAAGGTACACTAAAGTGAAACAAACGATAGAAAAATGTCTTTGGAGAAACAGAAGATAAATAGAAAAAATTTAACAAAAAAGAATTGAAGAAAAAGAAATGTTCTAGAAAAGGTGACATTTACCAAAGAGAGGCAAAGAAATATCAACATAGAAACAATGCCAGGGTCTCTAAAGAGGAACCAGAGCAGTGAAACTTAATAAATTCTAATAATTATAACTCAGATAAATTTCCTGAAATTAAAGAAAAAGGGTCACCACTACATTTGAAAAGTTGTATACTTGGAGAAATTGATCCAGAAACGACTACCATGTAGATATATTCTTTAAACATTATTGGACTTTGAAAAAATTCTTGGAGTATGTAGGCAAAGATCCAAATCTTTAAGGGGAAGAATGTTGGATTATCTGGTTTTGATAACAGTACTTTATTCTGAAAGCAGTGGAATAACAACATCTAATAAACACAAGGAGAACTAATAAGAGCCAGAGGTTTTATATCCAGCTAAGTTGACTCAAGTATGAAAACAACAAAACAAAATGTTACGAATGTGAATGTGAATTTGGAAGCTGTTCTTTCTTTGAGCACTTCTTAAGGAATCTGCTAGGGAATAAACTTGGCAACCAAGGAGACTGCAGGGACACTGACATAAAAGGAGCTTTAAATAGGTACTTGTGGAACTTAAATGATGCTTATGCATGAGTATAATATGTGATGGCTGGATTCTCTGCAATGAAGATACAGTAGAAACAGCAACATCAAAAAAGAATAAAGTTCTGATTGCATCAGTTCAGTTCAGTCGCTCTGTCGTGTCTGACTCTTTGCTACCCCACGAGCTGCAGCACGCCAGGCCTCCCTGTCCAACACCAACTCCCGGAGTCCACCCAAACTCATGTCCGTTGAGTCCGTGATGACATCCAACCATCTCATCCTCTGTCGTCCCCTTCTCCTCCTGCCCTCAATCTTTCCCAGCATCAGGGTCCTTTCAAATGAATCAGCTCTTTGCATGAGGTGGCCAAAGTATTGGAGTTTCAGCTTCAACATCAGTCCTTCCAATGAACACCCAGGATTGATCTCCTTTAGGATGGATTGATTGGATCTCCTTGTAGTCCAAGGGACCCTCAAGAGTCTTCTCCAACACCACAGTTCAAAAGCATCAATTCTTCGGCGCTCAGCTTTCTTCACCATCCAACTCTCACATCCATGCATGACCACTGGAAAAACCATAGCCTTGACTAGACGGACCTTTGTCGGCAAAGTAATGTCTTTGCTTTTTAATATGCTGGCTAGGTTGGTCATAGCCTTCCTTCCAAGGAGGAAGCGTCTTTTAATTTCATGGCTGCAATCACCAACTGTGGTGATTTTGGAGCCCCCAAAAATAAAGTCAGCCACTGTTTCCACTGTTTGCCCATCTGTTGGCTATGTAGTGATGGGACCGGATGCCATGATCTTAGTTTTCTGAATGTTGAGCTTTAAGCCAACTTTTTCACTCTCCTCTATCACTTTCATCAAGAGGCTCTTTAGTTCCTCTTTGCTTTCTGCCATAAGGGTGGTGTCATCTGCATATCTGAGGTTATTGATATTTCTCCCGGCAATCTTGATTCCAGCTTGTGCTTCCTCCAGCCCAGCATTTCTCATGATGTACTCTGCATACAAGTTAGATAAGCAGGGTGACAATACACAGCCGTGAAGTACTCCTGTTGTTCCATGTCCAGTTCTAACTGTTGCTTCTTGACCTGCATACAGGTTTTTCAAGAGGCAGGTCAAGGGGTCTGGTATTCCCATCTCTTTCAGAATTTTCCACAGTTCATTGTGATCAGTTACAAATGGGAAATAAAAGATTCCTTCAAATTTGATGCTTGGAGAAGGGGGGGAGGAGAGAAAGAAATTAAATTTCAGTGGTGTTACAAGTAGAGGAAACTTCAGTACATCATGCTTCTTCACCCCTTGACACATGATGAGAAGAAGGAAACCAGAAGGGCTTTGGGCAACTATGAGAACAAAAGACACAGCTCCACATCTCACTTTCTTCGCAGGAATAGGGGGATAGGAAGCATAGTAACAGCAATAAAACCTCACAGTGTAGTGCTGAGTGCTTACATAGCTGGTGCCTGATAGCTGTGGTGTATTTCTATTATTTTTATTCTCTGCTCTCTCAGTTGTTATTACCATACTATTTATGCTTGTTTTGAGCTTGCATTTTCTTAAATTTACCCTTTTTTTGAGAATTTGACCTGTCTTCTCAAATCACTTGTTTAATGTTTCAAATTTTATCAGACTTAACAGTTAATTAAAATTCATCTCATTTACATAATTTAAAATTGTGTTGAAGGACTGTTTTATTTATTAGGCATTGGAATTATGCTGATTTTTTCCTACTTACTGGTATTACTGCGAAAGGTTTTATTTGCAGGAGCAGGGTAGATAGGGAAAGAATGTGATGGAGTAAAGGGTTTTTTTCTGGTAACCAAGTTACTTGAAAAGCTAATAACATTTTGTTTTTTCATATACTTGAAGTGATTATCTAACATCCAGTTTTACATGAGTCTAGTAGAAAAAGATTTTGTTACAGTTATGCAGATTTGTTGTTGAAGAGATCTGAAATACTTTAGTTCTCCCTCTTCCCCATTCAGTAAAACACAAAATGTAATTTTTTTCTCTCTTTGAGGGCAAGGACTTTTTCCTGTCCTGTGTGTGTTTGTGAATATTCTTTGACACAAATTACATATCATAAAATTGATGCATCTTATATAAGTTTGAGTTTTCAGTGAATTTATACAATTGTGCAGCTATTTCCACCACAGTCCAGTTTACATTTTACATATTTGTAGTTAAAAGTAATTTGAGTTCAGGTAGAACTTCTGTAAAGAAGGAAATTAAAATCAGCAATAATCCAAATAATCAGAATATCACTGTATTTTTTTAGTTTATGTATTTTTGCCTGTTAAACCTTATATACATGGGACTCCTTCGAACAGGATTGAAGAGGCAAATGAGATCACCTTTTACTTTCTCTAGTCTTTTAAAATTTAAACATTTCCCCATCGATACTCTTTTATAGCATCATTTTTCATCAGTAATTAGTATTCTGTGAATCAGTTACTATTCCCCATTGTTGCTAATTAGTTCATAATAATGTTTAAGTGAATGTTGTTGTGGTAGTCCTTGTATTCATGTGTGATTTATTGCCCGAGGTCTAGTCTTAGAGTTTGCCTTTATCGGGTTAAAGGGTATGTACATTTTTAAGACTTCTGATATATATTTTCAAATGTCTTTTTTAAAGACAGATTAGGCTTTTACCAGCTGTACAGCACAATTTTACCACACTCTAGAATCCTGAATACTTAAAAATATTTGCCAGTTTGATAGACAAAACATAACTTAATACTTTAATTTGCCTTTATTTGAATATTAGTGAGGTTGAATATGTGTTTATATGGTCTGTGATTTTCCTTTTAATATTTTTTGCTGATATTTCTCGAGTATTTTATTTTTTTAAATTTCATTTTCTTGAGAGTTACTCATTGACTGTTGTTATATGTCAGGAACCATTCTAAACGACTTACATTTATTAACTCATTTTTTCTTGATGGTAACTCTTAGATTGGTGTGTTGATTAACCCAACCAGAAGTTAGTACCCTATCCCAGGTCACACAGCTAGTGAGGAATGGAGCTTGCTTAGCCAGTATATTCCTGCTCTTGTTACTTCGGGTGAACTTTCTGGTTTACATTTGTCTTTTAATTTTGTTCATAGTATCGTTTTATACAAGAGCTTTAAGTTTTTGTATGGAGGGTCTAGGGCTTATTTATTAGTGTAATGCTTGAAAATATAATCGATTCTCAAATATTTGTTGAACAAATGAGAATAAATCCAGTAACAATCTGTTGATGGTGGTGATCTTTTACTTGATGTATTGTATATCCTCTTTTACAGGGATTCCCAAGGGCTTCATAAATAATTTACTCTTTGGTGTTGATAAGATACAATAAGCTTATCTGTATTAGCTTTTCTGGAAAGTCTGTGGAAGTAATTACTGCTTTAAACAGAAACATGTTCTTAAGCAAATATGAGTGGTGAAGAAAGTGTATTATTGACAGATTTGAATTGTAGACTCAAGTGAAATAAAGTATTTGTTTTGAGTGTTAGGAATACCTTGATGGAGTTTGGTTTTCATAGTTTTAGAAAATGAATCAACTTGGCCATTATTTTAAAAGTTTGTTAGAATAAATTTTGGTTTATTTTAAGCAGTAAGAGTCTTTAAAAGGAAAACCCAAACTAAAAAAGCTGATGTAAAAAGTTACTGCTTAAGGTTTTGATAGTGTAGGTCGAGGACTCCATAGGAATCATTTAAGACTGTGCCTCTCTCTCAGAGGGCTTTCTCCCTTTTCCTTTGACATCCGGCTACTGTTGACTGGTCCCTTTTAGCCTGGTTGAAGCCTTTGTGTCCTTTAAATGCTAGTCTTATTAAAAGTGTAGACGTCCATATTGTTAAGTGGGCCTATGTTAGAGATTCAGGAGCTGCACAAATAAGTTTACTTCTAAACTACCGCACAATTGCACTCATCTCGCATGCTAGTAAAGTAATGCTCAAAATTCTCCAAGCCAGGCTTTAGCAATACATGAACTGTGAACTTCCAGATGTTCAAGCTGGGTTTAGAAAAGTCAGAGGAACCAGAGATCAAATTGCCAACATCTGGTGGATCATCGAAAAAGCAAGAGAGTTCCAGAACAACATCTATTTCTGCTTTATTGACTATGCCAAAGCCTTTGACTGTGTGGATCACAATAAACTGTGGAAAATTCTGAAAGAGATGGGAATACCAGACCATCTGACCTGTCTCTTGAGAAACCTGTATGCAGGTCAGACGGAAGCAACAGTTAGAACTGGACATGGAACAACAGACTGGTTCCAAATAGGAAAAGGAGTACGTCAAGGCTGTATATTGTCACCCTGCTTATTTAACTTTATGCAGAGTACATCATGAGAAACGCTGGGCTGGAAGAAACACAAGCTGGAATCAAGATTGCCGGGAGAAATATCAATAACCTCAGATATGCAGATGACACCACACTTGTGGCAGAAAGTGAAGAAGAACTAAGGAGCCTCTTGATGAAAGTGAAAGAGGAGAGTGAAAAAGTTGGCTTAAAGCTCAACGTTCAGAAAACTAAGATCATGGCATCTGGTCCCATCACTTCATGGGAAATAGATGGGGAAACAGTGGAAACAGTGTCAGACTTTATTTTTGGGGCTCCGGAATCACTGCTGATGGTGATTGCAGCCATGATTTTAAAAGACGCTTACTCCTTGGAAGGAAGGTTATGGCCAACCTAGATAGCATATTTAAAAGCAGAGACATTACTTTGTCAACAAAAGTCCGTCTAGTCAGGGCTATGGTTTTTCCAGTGGTCACGTATGGATGTGAGAGTTGGACGGTGAAGAAAGCTGAGCGCCGCAGAATTGATGTTTTTGAACTGTGATGTTGGAGAAGACTCTTGAGAGTCCCTTGGACTGCAAGGAGTTCCAATCAATCCATCCTAAAAGAGATCAATCCTGGGTGTTCATTGGAAGGACTGATGTTGAGGCTGAAACTCCAATACTTTGGCCACCTTATGCGAAGAGTTGACTCATTGGAAAAGACCCTAATGCTGGGTGGGATTAGGGGCAGGAAGAGAAGGGGATGACAGAGGATGAGATGGCTGGATGGCATCACCGACTCGATGGACACATGGGTTTGGGTACACTCCGCGAGTTGGTGATGGACAGAGAGGCCTGGCGTGCTACAATTCATGGTGTCGCAAAGAGTCGGACACGACTGAGCGACTGAACTGAACTGATCTTTTCACATTATCCACAAAATATACATGGGAACAAGTACTCAGAAAGTAGATCCTTGAAAATGTAAACTATTGTTTTGTTAATAGAAACCTAGATCTGCTTTGTATAAAGTTATAAAAGTTAAAAAATTTGTTGAATGCTTGCTTTTTCTAGAAACTCCTGTTACAAGCAACCTTTTTTTCACCCTTACTAGTAGTAGTACTTTTTAAGCCACGCTTAAATGACATGTTAAAATCAGATTTGTACTTTTTTTCTATATTAAGCATTAATTACTCAATTTATAGGTGTACAGTTAATAAAACTTAATTCTGGAAATAAAAATGAAATAGCAGTTTTCCTTTTCCTCATTGTCACTCCTTAGTGGTAAAATACCTTTTAATATTCAGTTTTTAAATTCTTCCTTTGGTTACTTAACATCAGTTTAAATAGAGTAATGTATTTATAGATCTATTTTATTATTTAAGAAACTAAAGACTCTCCTCTCTGAAAGAGGAAATCAGATAGCTCTGTGTGCTTTTCTTTCTGCCAGTTTCTATTCCTCTTTTAAATTTTTTCTGTTATTATTACAACTTAATAAAATTGACTTAAATCTCTCTTTCTTGACGTGTCAGTTTTAGACAGTTTTTCTCTTGTTTTCCCAAGATAACGAAATGAGAGCTTTGGTTGCCTTTGTTTTTACCTCACAGCCTTTGTCCACCAGACAGTGACTTTTACATTGTATATAAGGATATACACTTACATACCTTTCTTGAACTGTAATTAAGTTCCATTGTTTTTTATCTTGAGGTTCTGTTGAAAATTAAAAACAGGAAAACTGTACTGGAAAATCACAGAGTGGATTAGGACCTAGAGAAGGAGATGTATGTCACCAAGCTTCTTCCACTCAAAGGAGGAATGTTAACACTGGGATTGGTGGTGTAGCGTAATGTCATGATGATTTTCAAAATGATTTAAATTGTATGCTGTGCAAATTTTCACTGGGCAAAAAATTTTGTTTTAAATTAGAGGCAGTGTAATTGTTTACATGTATGGATGTGAGAGTTGGACGGTGAAGAAAGCTGAGCGCCGCAGAATTGATGCTTTTGAACTGTGGTGTTGGAGAAGACTCTTGAGAGTCCCTTGGACTGCAAGGAGATCCAATCAATCCATCCTAAAAGAGATCAATCCTGGGTGTTCATTGGAAGGTCTGATGTTGAAGCTGAAACTCCAATACTTTGGCCACCTCATGCGAAGGGCTGACTCATTGGAAAAGACCCTAATGCTGGGTAGGATTGGGGGCGGGAGGAGAAGGGGACGACCAAGAGGATGAGATGGTTGGATGGCATCACCGACTCGATGAACATGGGTTTGGGTAGACTCCGGGAGTTGGTGATGGACAGGGGGGCCTGGCATGCTGCAATTCATGGGGTCGCAGAGAGTCGGACACGACTGAGCAACTGAACTGAACTGAACTGAATTGTTTACAATACTTGTCACCTTCAGTTTATGAGAAGGCCCTCTTTTATAATATTTTAATAAAGAAAGTGAAGTCGCTCAGTCGTGTCCAACTCTTTGCGACCCCATGGACTGTAGCCTACCAGGCTCCTCTGTCAATGGGATTTTCCAGGCAAGAATACTAGAGTTGGTTGCCATTTCCTTCTCCAGGAGATCTTCCTGACCCAGGGATTGAACCCAGGTCTCCCGCATTGTAGGCAGACGCTTTACCCATCTGAGCCACCAGGGAAGTCTACTTGTAACCCTTGTTGCCCCACTCAAACATCTGACCTCCGTGTGCCATTATCAGCTTCTCTCGTAATGTTGCGGGGGGCAAACGCAGGTTTGGAGTTTGTGGTGAGACGCCAGGCGGATGGCCTCAGTTCAGTGGGTGTGAATGGGGGTCTTGGAGAGAGTGGTCTCACCCTTTCATTGCCAAGTGAGAGGGTCCCAGGGAACAGTGTGGAGCTCAGCTGCTCCTGCCTAGCCCTTCCTTGGCAGGTGGCGTAGTGTCTTCCAGGGCTTTTTTTTTTGCCTCAGCCTGGGGGTGACTGTTCCTCTGTGCTTGAGTGGCTGGGACTAAGTGTGTTGACTCTGCAATAGATGCTTCTTTGAGCTGTTGGGAGAGGCTGACCACACAGCAGATAGTTGTCTGGTAGTCAGGTCCCCTTCTGCCCATCTTTCTTTCTGCTCCAGTTTTCCTTTTTCACCCAGAATGACACTTGCCACTTTTGCTGTGGTTCTTGGTGTCAGCTTTCGGCTCTGGGTCTTTCTGATACTCTTCTGATTATTGGTATGATCCTGTTGGCCTTTTGTCTTGAAGAAATCTGTCAGAACTTTCGGCTCACCACAGTGAATCTCTCTGCCATGCTCTGCCGAAGTGATTTTATTTTTGTGACTTTCAACTGCTATGTTGGTAGATATTACGGAGGATGTGAACAAGTGTGCTTCGTCCATCTGTGCTGTAGAGTTTTCCTTTTAAAAGCACTTTCCAGCCTCAATTTAGGAAACTGAGCTTCTGGGTGTGGTGTTTGTTACTTCTCTTGCTGGTTGTCTTAAAGGATTTTTCAAGCATTACTCCAGTTGTGGCTGTCTTTGGTTCTCCGGTAGTAAATGTTAAGACCTAGGTGGAATTCGTGATCTCAATAAAACTTTCCATCTACTACCCACCTATAGTATAGCACTTAAAGTTGCCCATGTGAGAAATAGCTCTCTCTCTCGAGTCACCGTCTGTACTTCAGTTTCTCCTTTTGTGATTTTTGGTTTTGGCTCTGTTTGGAAGCTTCCCTGGTAAAGAATCTACCTGCAGTGTGGGAGACCTGGGTTCGGTCCCTTGGTTGGGAAAATCCCAACCGGAGAAGGGCATGACAACCCACTCCAGTATTCTTGCCTGGAGAATCCCCGTGGACAGAGGAGCCTGGCTGGGCTACAGTCTGTGGGGTCACGGAGAGTTGGGCACAACTGAGAGACTAAGCACACGTTGTTTGGAAGCACGGTTCTCTCTGTCCACGTTTTGCCCATTTCCTCCACGTGGCCTCTGCTTTCTACCTAGGTTTCAACTGCTTTGGAGGATGGCTCCTTATCTCAGGTGCTTTGAACCCCAAGCCTCTTAAAAGTGAATTTTTCATATTGTTCATTTTAAAATTCAGACTAAGTATAACCCCTAAATGTGTGAAACCTGTCCACTTGTTTTCATATTCATGGAAATTGATAAAGAAAATTCTTAATGCAGTTTGTATAGGTGAGGATGGTTAAGAAAGATGAACCTGTTACTTATATTTTATTGTCTTGATGCACGCACAATCCAAGGAAAGTTTTTAACCCCAAAGTTAATTTGCAAAAATCGTCTTTTGTTATTATTTTGGCAGTGTGCATTAATTATGATAACATTTAGCTAAAGGCTTGATCAGTCAGCTTTTAATATTTCCACAATACCTGATGAGGGAGTAAAAGTGTATTTAATATACAACATGAGTATTTGTAATGTTTTGAGTGCCTTTTTTGTTTTGGGAGGGGAAGGAGGATGAAGATGGAACCATTTCCCATATGTGAATTAGTTGATCCACAAAGGTAGAGAATAGTCAAAGGTTTAAAACTTTCTGCCCATAATCCAGATTTAAGTAACAGTTTACCTTCAGTTTTTATAGGCAGATTTATGAGGATGAAGAGGGTGGGAAAGGCATCAGAATTGCTCTCAGGTTGGAGAGGACAGATGTCACTGGACGTCATCTCTGTAAAGGATGTCCTGCAAGGCAGTGTGACGATGCCTCACTTTTATACTGGGTGAGGCATCACAGACTGGACTAAAGTAGTTGCTCAAAAGTTTCGAATATTTTTCCAGATTAGATGGCTTCAGATTTAAAAAGGAAAATGCTTTCCAGTTTTCAAAACTATAAAGCTACATTGTATTTCTCCCTAATAAAATTGTTGGTACGGTGGGGTTTATCATTTAGATAATCTTGGATGACTTACTACTTGTCGTAATAATGGCCTGTTACACATGGAGAGGCTAGAGGCTGTTTATGTATCTTGAGCATCATTAATTGCAGATTTGAGAAGTTACCAGTTATATTTTCCAAATATGTTTCTTCTTGCAATATAACTGGAATACTATATTTTAAAAAGTAAATGGTTGATTCTATACTTAGAAAACTTAGTATTTTCTTTACTAGAAATTCTAAAATACATATTTTATATAACGAAGATTCTAATTTAGTGATTTAACTTATTTTTAAACATTTTCAATGTTTAATTTCTGATTCCAAAAGTAGTAGTCATTGATATTTTCTTGAACTCCACAATTTAAGTAACTTTTAAAAGAACTGATGATAAACTGAACAGCATTTAAATTCAGGATGTTTTATCCCAGAGCATCTGTCACCAGGCAGATGATGTTTCCTTGTGTCTCCAGGTCCCAAATGAAAATGAAAGTGCCAAGGTTTTAATGGTTTTTCTTCTTTAAGGGTGGAAAATTTTGTCATATGGAGAATGTTTAATAAGAGGTGGACTGAGAACCGTCTTTGTTTACATGGAAAATGTTTTTTGTTTCTTTAACTGCTGTAGATTGGAGGACGGGCTAGATTAGGATCAGTTTATCTGTGTGATGCAAGTAAGAAGCTTGAACCTGGGAGAAATGACCAGGATATTAAAGATTTATGGGCAGGAGTGTGAATGAAATTGACTTAAAAATCTTTCTCTCTTGCTTCTCTCTTTTGCCCTTGCCCTTAGGAATTAAAGGAGGCTTGTAAAAGGTTCCAAGTATTAAACACATACATACACATTAAAGGAGGCTTGTAAAGGGTTCCAAGTATTAAGCACCAACCCAGATGATATCTGAAGGGGAGTAAGATTGAGTCTTTCAGTTGGAGTGAATTTTCAACTTTTTCTTAAGGAAACTTTGGTTAGTGTAGATGCTTTTGTCATATGATGGCATTGAGAGTGATTCTGAGCTAACCTTTTTTGAACATTTGTATTTTTATGTATTTTCATACAGGTAGCAAACCATGAGACTTACTAGTACTTGACTGATATTATTTACAGATATTGTTAGAGTGTTTGGGAGGACTTTGATTTTCATCTACAGATCTTATGCACTAGTTTTTCTAAAAGTATAGTTTGTTTTTGGAATAAACGGTTAGTGTTAGACGGTCTTTAAGGTTTCTTCCAGCTTTAAAGTTCCTGCCCCTAAGAAGCTGACTTTAGTTTGTGGTTTTATTGGACTTTTTAAAATGACTTTCATCCAGAACTGCTAAGTAGAACATGGGAAGAAATTAGGAGAGAAGCATGGGTGGTGGTTGCTTTGGAGATGCTGGAAAAGCGGTTTCAGTTTTCTTAAGGGGGAAGATAACTTGCAGTGGTGGAGATAGGAGCAACATGCTGTTTACTTTGAATCTGATGCTTGAAATCTGTTCTTTGTGTTAATTCAATATATTTGACAAATGCTAGAAGTCTTCCTGGAGACATTTACAGACATTCTGTGGGAAAATATATTTGAGAATCTCTGACTTCTTGGTGTGGGATGAATCTGTACTCCATTTAGGAGATAATTGCTAGGATAGGTGGGACAAGTTGATCTATTTTAAAATAAAACTTTACCTTTTATAAAGGCACAATCATAAGGCACAAATGGGAAATGTCTCCTTGACATGTTTCAAAGCAGTTCTCTGAATATGTGAGATTAAAGGCATTCTCTTAACCACTAAGAATTGTCAGAACACCGATGCTCTTTAAGACTATTTGTAGCTGTTAGTAAACAGAGTATACTAACAGTTACTGTATTTAAGACTGTATTTGTAGCTGTTGGTCGTACTGACAGTTTTTTTTAATGTTTTACTCATTATTAGAAATTTTACATTTGAATAGAATGTGTTTATATTGTGCTTATATCTTGATCTTGGTTCCAAAATATGAGTATTATTTTCTTGGTCCCAATTTGTATATTCTGAGCCCTATAGGTTAATAATAACTTGGGGTTTTGTAATTTTAAAATTATTTTGAAATTACATATTTGCGTATATTGTAACCAAAACCGTACTGTGATTTCTCTTCAGTCTGATAAAGCTTGTTTCAGGCTTCCAGCCACGTGTTCTGTTACTCCTACCGTTTGTTTAGGTTTTTGTGATAGAACAAAAATGCTTTACAAGATTTCTCTAATATGAGAATATACTTGAATGTATGGATAGAGATTTACATAATGCCTACCTTTGAGTAGGTGGGGGGAAAAGTTAAAATGTTGATGGCAGCTTCTGATAGAAAAACTCATAACTGTATAGTAAAAAGTTAAAATTACAACACATACACTACTGTATTCTGTGTGTATTACCATTGGACTTCATTTGGAGTGAAAAATAGAATATGATTCTAATCCTTTACAGTTGCTAATTTTGCTCTAACCCTGAAAGTGTTAACAGCAACTTGAAAATGTGACAAAGCTCAATTTCATTTCTTGTTTATTGCTTGTTTTCCTATTGGACGTTGGGAAGTAGCTCTGCCCTGGCAACTAAAATAGGCTATTTGCATAGCCTAGTTTGATTGGCTAGCATTCCGACTAACAGTCCCAATCATATGGAGTCGGTTTAGTGGTAGGCTATGCTAATTAGCCGCTGTTGCTGGGGTTCAGGATGGTTTCTATGTGCTATTCTGCTGCATTGTGTTGCCTGGTGAGAGACTTTGATAAATGAGTGTTTAATGATCTGCAGCAGTTCCCACTCACTGCGGGCAGGCGGATTTTAGAACAGAAGTGGAAATAAGGATTTGATTGCTTTGTTAAATACCTGTAACCAAAATATGTGTATTAAATTATATAAGTAAATTGTTTAAAATGTTTATCTAATTAAATACTTTATTACAAAAAGGAAAATACTTAAGCTTTGTCAAAATACAACCCAGGGAGCAGCACTGTGCACAGGTTTTCTAAAACTGTTCAGTAAAATTGATTTCTTTTCAGATAAGAAATAATACCATTGCAAAAAGTAGCACATTTGATGTTTCTCATGATTGACCTTTTATAAAGGTACATGTTTGTGTTTAATAAATTGGTGCAGGTTTTGGGACAGAATTGATCTGATATTGCTCATGTAGTCTAGCAGTCAGGAGCATAACTCGAAGCCCCCTGTTCGTGTTCTTTGGTTCATTTGGAAGATCAGGTTGTTACTCATCCCCTCTTGTTACTACTGTCTCTCTGGTTTAAGTCAGATGTTTCAACTATTGCTTGTACTATTAGTATCTTTGTTTGGGCTTGTACTATTAGTATCTTTGCTTTACATTAAGTCTTTATTGAGTAGTTTGGTGAGTGAGTCTGTAGGAAATTAAAATTTCAGTGATTTGTTCAAAGAACCTAAGAGGTGAAGAGTAAACTCATGCAGACTTAGGTGAAAACATAAGATTGTCATACAGAAAGTACCATAAGTATTTATCTGAAAGAGTACAGGAAAAAAAAATCCCAGGCTTTTTGATGATTGGGACATGGGAAACAGGTTGAGTAGTCTGGGAAAGGCTTTTGAGAAAGCCCATGGAACTGCTTTTAAATATGACTTAATTCAAATAGCTGGATAGTAATAGGAAGGAAGAACATTTTCGTGTGAAGAACAGATAGCAGTTGAATAAAAGTAACCTTTGGTATTATTGTTATCCAGTGTAGGTGGTCATAGTGATTAAAGCTTTGGTGTCTTAGATGTTTCAGTGCCTGAGCGTCTAAGCCAGCTGGTGTCATTCCCTTAAAATCAGAACTGCTGTTTTACTGTGTTCAGGCTCTAATTTTCTTTGGCTTTTCTTCCCTTGGTTTTGTGACAGCTCGTGCTCTTCAGCTTGTGTTGTCCATTGGTTAAAGCATAAGGGTTTTAAACTTTCTTTCCTCCTTCCCTCTTGACCCTAAAGCGCTGAAACACAGGACGGTATCAAAAATAATCCATGAACTTTAGATGTCTGTATCAAATTATCTGAGAAGTGTACCCCTTTAATTGTTATATCTTTTATTTAAGGGTCTGGTTAAATCAGATAGATATGCTAATTGGACAGTCTTACAACCTTGCAAAGAATGTAAACAAAAATTAAACCTTAATATCTGATCATTTTTCTCAGGCATATCTACTGAAGATGTATTCTAAAACAAATGTACACAGTGCTATATATCAATTATATCTCAATAAAAATGAACAGAAATACTTTATTCATCCCCATAGTCAGAGGGACCTAGGCTCCTCCACTCACGGAGTTTGTAGTTCAATGGAGGTAGTTGACGTATGTCTTTATGTAACTGTGTGATAGAGTTACGGAAAATAGTGAAATATCCGTGCTGCAGGAGAGGTGGAAATTCAGAGAGGAAGTGATCCTTTTTCGATTGGAACTAGGAAAAGATTCTTGATGAAAATGGTATTTCACATGGTCTTAGGGAAGCCTTGTTTGCGCGCAGTATGTCATCTTTGGTAAAGTGTTCAAATCCTTGGTCCTACTTTTCCCCGGTTCTTCTCCTTATTACTGAGTTTTGAGAATTTTATCTATTTTGGATTCAAGTCCTTTAGCAGATACATGATTGGCAAATAATTTATCCTAATTCATGGCTTATTTTTTCATTGTTTTTAAGTGTCTTTGAACAGATATTTTTAATTTTTATGACATCTAATTCATTGATTTGTTCTTCTGTGGATCATGCTTTTGGCAAACTTACAAACTGTCCAAAGATGTGAAAGTTTCCCATATTTTCTTCCCCCCTCCAGATTTTATAATTTTGGGTGTTACATTTCTGTGATCCATTTGGAGTTAATGTTCGTAAATGGTGCTGCAAGGTATAGATCACTTTTTCTGCAAAGGGGCCATTTGAAGAAAGGACTATCCTTTCTCCACTGAATTACTTTTGTATCTTTGTTGAAAATCAGTCTTCCATGTGCGTGTGGGTCTGTTTATGGACTTGCTGTTCTGTTAATCCATTTGTCTGTTTTGATGCCAATACCATATTGCCTTTATTACTGTAGCCTTATAATTAAGTATTGAGATCTGGTAGTGGTAGTATTAGTCCTGCAATTTCTTCTTTTCCAAAATTGTGATGTCTACTCTAGGTCCTTTGCATTTCCATGTGAATTGTCAAATCATTTTGTCAGTTTCTGCAAATAGGAAACTGATAGAAATCTATTTAGATTTTTCTTTAATTTCTCTGATATTTCTAATTTTCAACGTATAAGTCTTGCACAGCTTTTGCCAGATCTATAAAAGTATTTATTTATACTATGATAAATAGTTTTTAAGCTTCAGTTTATGATTATAGTTGCTAGTATATAAAATCCATCTGATTTTTGTATATTGAGCTTGTATTCCGCAACCTCGCTTAAATCTCTCTGTGAGTCTAATAGCTGTTCGGTGTATTCCATCAGATTTTCTACCTGGATGATCCTTCACTTCTTCTTTTCTAATTTGGTTACCTTTTATTTCTTGTTGCCTTACTGTACTGGCTGGGACCTCCATGGAATGTAGAGTCCCTATAGAACACAGTGCTGAATAGAGGTGGTGAAAAAGGACATTCTTGTCTTCTTCTTTTAAAGAGAGAAACATTGAATCACCACTAAGTATGATGTTAGCTGTGGAATTTTTGTCAATGTCCTTTATCAGATTGAGGAAGATGCATTTCTAGTTTGCTGAAAGCTTTTTCTTTTTTTAATCAAAAATAGTTGGATTTTGAAATTACTGTATGATTGTCCTTTTTTTAAAGTTAATTTGGTGAATAACATTGATTTCTGAATATTAAACTGACACTGCATTCTGAAATAAAGCCAGCTTGGTTGTGAATACCTTGTCCTGTTCTTCCAGATGGATGGATTCAGTGCGCTACAGTTCTGCTCAGATGTTTTGCGTCTCACATTCACGGAAGAGACGCTGGGGTTTCATGGACTTGCTCTGTGTTCTTGTTTTCTGTTTTGTTGATTTCTTCTCTGGACGCTTCTCATTTTCTTTATTCTGTTAACTTAGGGTTTTGTTTGCTTTTTTTCTGGTTTATTAAGATAGAAAACAAGTCATTGATTTCAGAGCTTCTTTTTAAAAATATACTATTTTTAGTTCAAATTATATTTTCTATTTCCATTTATATGTTTAATTCACATAGCAAAGGTACTGCCAGACATTATTTGCTATATAACAGCACTGTGTTTTTTGTTTATTCCCTTAACTGTATCACCTAAATTTTGATACAGTGTATTCCATTTTCTTTTAGTTCAAAATACATTTGTTCTTTGACTTCTTCTTTGAGCCATAAGTGCTTATTAGTATGTCATATAGTTTCTAAGTATTTGGGGACTTTCCATGCATCTGTTGTTGCTTTCAAATTTCATTACCGTCAGAAACATATTTTGTATGACTTGATCCCCTTTAATTTGTTGAGATTGTTTTATGATCCATATTATGATTTGTCCTGGTAAATGTGCTGTGTTGCTAGAAAACAGTGTATGTCCAACTGTTTTTTGGTAGAGTATTGTCTAAGTGTTTGTTAGGTCAAGTTCATGGATAGTGTTCTTTCTGTATTCTCATTGATTTTCTGTCTTCTTATACTATCAATTATTAAGAGAAGATTATGAAATTTTCTAATATAATTGTGTCTATTTATTCTTACAGTGTTTCTGCTCTATGTATTTTAAAACTCTTTTGATAGGTGCATGCATATTCAGAATGAATATATCCTCTTGATGATTTGACGTCTTTAACATTATAAAGTGACTTTCATTCCTAGTCATACATTCCGTTGGTTACAGAATACTTTGTTTCATATTAATATCGCTGTTTCATCTTAGTTTTGATTAGTGTTAGCATGACATATCTTTTTTTAGCCTTTTACTTTTTTTTTTTTAGCCTTTTACTTTTAATGTATTAATGTCTATTTGAAATGTGTTTTTCATAGGCAGCATAGTTGAATTTTGTTCTCCTTCTTACCCCGAGTCTGAAAATCTCTGCCTCTCAGTTGGGATATTTAGACCATTTGCATTTAATATGATTGTTGATATGTTCCAGTTTAAGTCAGGCTGCTCTTTACTTTCTGTGTATCTTCTCCGTTACTTGTTCTGCTCCCTCCTCTTTTCCTGTCTTTGGATTAAGTGAATGTATTTTATTTGATTTTTTTTTCTCCTTTGATGGCTTATTCACTTTAACCCCCCCCTTTTTTTTAAATTCAGTGATTGCTTTTTATCTGGTAACAGTCTTAGTCAGTCACTTCAGTCGTGTCTGACTCTCTGCGACCCCATGGACTGCAGCACGCCAGGCCTCCCTGTCCATCACCAACTCCCAGTATTCATGTCCGTGGAGTCGGTGATGCCATCCAACCATGTCATCCTCTGTCGTCCTTTTCTCCACCTGCCTTCAATCTTTCCCAGCATCAATCAGGGTCTTTTCCAGTGAGTCAGTTCTTCACATCAGGTGGCCAAAGTATTGCAGCTTCAGCATCAGTCCTTCCAATGAACACCCGGGACTGATCTCCTTTAGGATGGACTGGTTGGATCTCCTTGTAGTCCAAGGGACTCTCAAGAGTCTTCTCCAACACCACAGTTCAAAAGCATCAATTCTTCAGTGCTCAGCTTTCTTCACAGTCCAACTCTCACATCCATACATGACTACTAGAAAAACCATAGTTCTGACTAAATGGACCTTTGAGAGGAAGGTAATGTCTCTGCTTTTTAATACACTGTCTAGGTTTGTCATAAGTTTTCTTCCAAGGAGCTAGTGTCTTTTATTTTCATGGCTGCAGTCACCATCTGCAGTGATTTTGGAGCCCAAAAAAGTAAATTCAGCCACTGTTTCCTCATCTATTTGCCATGAAGTGATGGGACTAGATGCCATGATCTTAGTTTTTTGAATGTTGACTTTTAAGCCAGCTTTTTCACTCTCCTCTTTCACTTTCATCAAGAGGCTCTTTAGTTCTTCTTCACTTTCTGCCATAAGGGTGGTGTCATCTGCATATCTGAGGTTATTGATACTTCTCTGGCCATCTTGATTCCAGATTGTGCTTCCTCCAGCCCAGCGTTTTGCATGATGTGGTCTACTTTCAGATAATCCTGCCGTTTCACATCATATTTAGCATATTGACCATAACAACTTAGTGTCCTTTCGTTTATCTTTTACTGGTCTTTTTACCGCCTTTCATAGAGTTTATATATATGTTAGGAACCCCACACTACGTTATTTTGTTTCAACAGTTAACAATCTTGTAATGAGAGGTCACTAATGAGAAACACCCCTGCACATGTGCCCATGTTGCCCTCCCTGACGCCCTCCGTCGTTTGGCAGGTCCGGGTCCTGTCCCGGCCTGGTCTCACTCTCCTTCACCCTCAGCGCTCCCTTACTATTTCCTCTCGGGCAGGCCTGTCAGTGACATCTTTTCTCGTCTTTGTATATCTGAAAATGTTTTTCTTGTTACGCTTCTTGTGCTTGCGGCTTATTGAACCCTCTGTATCTATGAATTTGTAGTTTTTATCAAATTTAGAAAATTTCTGACTTTTTAAAATTGCTTCTGTTCCTGTCAGGAACTCTCATTCATGTATATTACAAAATTTGTGGTTGTCCCAGAACTAAGTGAATGTCTGTTAATTTTAGATTTTAATTTCTTTTTAAAAATCTGTTTTTTTTTCTTCCCTGTGTTGACAGCCAGTTTCAGGTGTTTGAATGGTCCATTGAAATTCTGAAATTCTTGTTATTGCTATCTTCAGGTTCACTATTCTTTTTTTTCCTGCAATGTGTAATGTGTTTTTAATCTTAAACTGTGTACTTTTATTTGTACAAGTTCTGTTTGTGTCTTTAAAAAAATATTTCCCACAATTTTCTACTTTGGCTATACGAATATGTGGAATATAGTTATTATAATACCTGTTTTAATGTCCTTACCTGCTAATTTTAACAGCTGTGTCAATTCTGGATCAATTTCCATTGATTGCTTTTTTCTCATTATAGGTTATGTTTTCCAATACATCTTTGTATGCTTGGTAATTCTGATTGTGTGCTAGACATTTATGAATTTTTACTGTATTAAGTGAGTGGAGAAGGCAATGGCACCCCACTCCAGTACTCTTGCCTGGAAAATCCCATGGATGGAGGAGCCTGGTAGGCTACAGTCCATGGGGTCGCTGAGAGTCGGACACGACTGAGCAACTTCACTTTCACTTTTCCCTTTCATGAACTGGAGAAGGAAATGGCAACCCACTCCAGTATTCTTGCCTGGAAAATCCCAGGGACGGCGGAGCCTGGTGGGCTGCCGTCTATGGGGTCGCACAGAGTCGGACACGACTGAAGCGACTTAGCAGCAGCAGCAGTGAGGGGTAGATTTACATTCCTATAAATTTTTGTGACCTTTTTCTGGGACAGTTATATTTCTTGGAAATAATTTGATCCTTTTAGCTGTATTAAGGCTTTCTACATGAGACCAGCAGAGTGTCTAGTCTGATTATTCCTCACTGCTGAGAAGATAAGTACTCCCCTGTGTGAGGTGCTCAGTGCTCTCTGTGAGTCTGGATGTTTCACAGTCTGATTGGTGTGCGTCTTGCTTCTGGTGTTTGCTGGCAGTCTCCCACGTGCTTGGCCTCTGCTGCACCACCCTCATCTCCGTCTGCATCTTCATGTGGTGTTCTCCCTGAGTGCCTGTCTCTGTCCACATTTCCTCCTGTTAAGAGGACAGCGGCCATACTGGATTAGGGCCCACCAGCATGACCTTATCCTTAACTAATTACATCTGTAGTGACCCTATTTTCAAATAAGATCAGTTCCAAACAAAGTTGTATTCTGTGGTGCTTGGGGGCTAGACTTGAATGTGAATTTTGAAGGGACACAGTTAAACCTGTAACTGCCTCCCTCACCCCGTATTGTTTCCCAACATAACACTTTTATGTTCTTAGGTTCTTACCTCTGTTCTTCCCTCAGCTTGTTTCCTTTGCTTATTTTAATTAAGAACTACCTACTAATCAGAATTAATGTCCGTTCACCTTTTACTATAAGTGTTTACATGGCTGTTTCTTGCACATGCTTGTAACATTTTTGAAAAACTGGAGAGAACTCAAGTTTTGGAATTGTGCCCCAGTTCTTTCTTCCCTCCCCAGTCCAGCCTGTAGTCCTTTATAACTAGTGGTTACTCAAATATGTCAATGAGTGTGTCTAAGCAGACAAGTTGTATATACGAGGCATTTTATGAAAGATTTGAAAAGTTTGGATTCTGGGCTTCTGGAAGCCTCTTTAGGAGGTTGTTACCATACGCCGCGCTTGCATTAGTTTATTAAACATTACTGACCCTGCTAGGTACAGAACCCCCTGTATTAGGTGTTGAAATGGAGAGGCCTGTGAAAGTTACAGGAGTCTGCTGCTCTTCTCGTGGAGCTTCCTGTCTGTGAATGGTTATGAGGGGAAAGAACAGAGATCCTTATGAATCCTAGTAGGAATCCTAGGCAGAACTTAGAGGATGATTAGTCATGAAGGTGTAGGATGAAGAAGAGTGTGAGAACATGAAGGCAAGCCTGGATGATGGGAGAGTATTGTTAGTGGAAATGGCAGGTTAGGCAGGGTGTTCTTTTTTTGAGCGGGGGGTGGGTGGGGATGATAAATTAGTTTGTTTCTGGATAAAGAAGTAGAACCTCTAAGTAGAAATTCCAGATTGCAGAAAGTCCAGAAATGAATAGTGAATTGATAGCTGTTGGCTTTGCTTTCCCATGAGAGGGGGAGAGAGCGTGAGCAGTTAGCTGCAGGGAGGAGCTGACAGTGGACAGCAAGGCTTTCCTGGGTGCGTGCTGCTCTGAAAATACTTGGAGGAAGAGTGGAAGGGCTGAGAACTGGGAGCTGATACCGTGGTAATCATTTCTGTCTTGCTAATGAGCAAAGCAGGGCACAGGAAGTTGAGACCGGTACCAGAGGACATAGCTAGTGAGTGGTGCGGCTGGGATTCGAACTGGGCATCGAGGCACAGGGATCTGTGCTGTTAGGCACTACTCTATGCTGCCTCTAATATTTTACTTGAATGTACTTGCTATTTAATATGTGAAGTTTCTCATAGTTCAGTTCAGTTGCTCAGTCGTGTCCGACTCTGCGACCCTGTGAATCGCAGCACGCCAGGCCTCCCTGTCCATCACCAACTCCCGGAGTCCACCCAAACACATGTCCCTCGAGTCGGTGATGCCATCCAGCCATCTCATCCTCTGTCGTCCCCTTCTCCTCCTGCCTCCAATCCTTCCCAGCATCAGGGTCTTTTCCAGTGAGTCAGCTCTTCGCATGAGGTGGCCAAAGTATTGGAGTTTCAGCTTCAACATCAGTCCTTCCAAGGAATATTCAGGACTGATCTCCTTTAGGATGGACTGGTTGGATCTCCTTGCAGTCCAAGGGACTCTCAAGAGTCTTCTCCAACACCACAATTCAAAAGCATCAATTCTGCGACACTCAGCTTTCTTCACCGTCCAACTCTCACATCCAGACATGACCACTGGAAAAACCATAGCCTTGACTAGACGGACCTTTGTCGGCAAAGTAATGTCTCTGCTTTTGAATATGCTGGCTAGGTTGGTCATAACCTTCCTTCCAAGGAGCAAGTGTCTTTTAATTTCATGGCTGCAATCACCATCTGCAGTGAAGTTTCTCATAAGGAAACTGCAGTATGTTAACAAAGTTAGAACCTGTCAGCCTCACTTTCACTTAGTGAAGGTCAGAGTGAAAATAAATACAGGGAAACCAAAGCAATTCTATTAAATTTATACAACGTACGAGAAACGATGGGACTGTGTATGGTCAGTTAGTAGCTAAGGGATATTCTGTTAGATGTCAGGTAGTTTGAGAAAACAGTGAGCATTTACTGTGCCAAGCGTTTCCTCTTGTTGGTGAGTATTTACTAGTGGATAAGACAGAGTCCTTGCTAACGTGGAGCTTATATTCTAATGGCTAAAGATAACCCCGCAAACATCTAAACATGTGGATGGTTGGGGGAGGCGCCGTTTTTGCCAGAAAGGCCCTCAGGAATGGTCTCTCCAAGGGTGTGCTTTACTTCAGCTTTGTTTGACTTGTTTTAAACGAACCCATGTGTCTGTGGCATATTCTGGTTTATAGTGCCAACCGCAGTCCTGCATACAATCTTGCAAGCCTATTCTTGTATCCAGGACAACTTAGTATTTTTTCCCACTTGGAGTAGAGGAGTGATAGTTGTCCATAGGAAAGCCCAGGGAGTTCTGTGTAAAAGAGGGGTTATTTCTAATCACTGTCCATTTCCTCATAGACCCAGTGAGAGGGTGGGAACTTGACACCCTGCTCTCGTCAATGTTAACACTCTTAATATCGTTCCTTTGGGGCTAAGGACTCCCTTGCGTTGAAAACAGTGAGTAGGCTTTGCTACCACAAATGTCTTTGGCATTAAGAAAAGAACGCAGTATTGTGCAGGAAAATCCTTGCTAGTGCTTGTACATATCATCCATATTTCTTGATAATTACTGTGGAAGAACATTTTATAACTAAAGCTTTGAAAAAGTTTTCCTGAGCACTAGGCCTCTCAGTTCACTCGTTTTTGCATAAAATGGATTATATTGCACTTACTTAACCATTTCCTAAGAACTGTAATATCTCTGAAGACATAATCATAATAAACTTTTTTCTAAAACATGTTGAACTAAATAAATGCATTAGTATTAAATAGTGTAGTGAGTGCAGCTCAGGAAACAAAGATGACAAGTTGCGTTTTTCAGAAACTCAAAATAGCCTATTCAGATCCTTGAGGACTTTTAAAAGGCATTTTAATTGAGATTAGGTTTCTATTCAGTATGGGCTTCCCAGGTGGTGCTAGTGGTAAAGAATCCACCGCCAGTGCCAGTGCCAGTGCGGGAGCCGTAAGAGACCTGGTTCGATCCCTGGATGGTGAAGATCCCTTGGAGGACGGTATGGTGACGCACTCCAGTGTTTGTGCCTAGAGAATGCGGTGGACAGAGGAGCCTGGCAGGGCTACGGTCCATAGGGTCACAAAGAGTCGATAGTTAATGGGGAAATTGGTATTCTTTTCTAGCTATTAAAATACTAGTATCCTCGGATTTGAGAATTCATAGCATGAAGGCTTTTAAATCTTCACCTTTGAAATTGGGTGTTGTTTTAGAGTTTACAAAGTGTGTTCACATGTGTTAGCTGACATGACCCTCATGGTGTTCCAATGCTGTGTCATCCCCGCTTTATGGGAAGGGCGGCTGGGCCTTGAGGAAGGCCAGATCACACTGAGAGTTGGTAGGGCCGGGCTAGACTCCGTATGTTTCCCCCAGGGCAGTGTTGGCGGCACGCCTGTCCTTCCCGCTGGGTAGTGGCACGCCCAGGATTGTTGGAGGGTGGGCTCCCCCGTGCTCCCTTGGGAACTGCCGCGTGGAGCTCTTGATACGAGTCACGCTGCTCCCCTGGTTGATACTGTTGATGCTCCTCGTCGTTAGCGCTTGTCCGCCTTATCAGTGCCAGTGATGGCCTGGGCGGGGGCCAGGGGGCGCCTGCTGTTCGACTGTGGAGCCTCAGTTTATGTGTAATCATCTCTCTCCTCTCCTTGTAGGAGAAATTGGTTCTTTTGTATCCCCCTCCTTCCTGAATCTCATGAGGTGAGTTATTAATTGTTGAGCCTGGCAATGATGTTTTTGAGGGCCATTACGTGCCCATTCACTGAAGATCTGTCAGTGAATTAAGCAGCGGTTCCATCCTTAAGGGCCTTGTTTTATAGTTGGGTATCAAAGAAATAATAACACAAACACATGTATTATATAAACAAACACATAAATGCATTTTACTGTGTGAATCTGTCATATGTAGACGCATAAGCGGGTGTGTGTATGACAATTCCAGGGTTCCTTGTGCTAGCTTTGGATGCCTCTGGAGACTCCAGACCCCAACTCTAGCCCATCACCTCCTGTTCTGTAAACGCAGCCCACTCTGGCTGTGTCGTCTGTGGCTGTTCTGTGTTATGAGGACAGCTGATCACTGCAGCAGAGGCTGTGCTTGACAAAGCCTGGCATGTTCACACCCGGGCTCTAAGAACAAGTCGACTGACCTTGCTCCAGATCTTACTAGCCGTTGTGTTGGCAGGTACTGGCTCAGCTTCCGAGTTGGGAAGTGTGGCTCGATTTGGAAAGCTGACCGAGATGACAGATGTGGAGCTTTGGGGTGGAGAGGGTGGTTGCCACTGTCCAGGTGTGGGATCAGGCAGGTGGCTCCAAAGGCAGAGGTGACTGAGTCAGTATTGTTTTAAAGTAGGGAACCTTTCATGCTTTCAGAAGAGCATTGGTTGTTGGTGTGTTCTAGTAAGTGTGACTTGTATGTGATGATTTTAAAAATGGGGATTAAAATGACGTGCTTAAAGTGTGTATAAATTAGATGAGGAGAGTTGCTCCTGTTTCCCCAGGTTTCCACTCTTGAGAAATACTCACCGTTAAGGGCTGTTACGGATTTTCCTTCTGTCTAAATATGCTCTTCTACTCTAGAGTTGTTAAAAAAAAAAATCTGTTTTTCCTATCATTTTCTTTCACATTGTGACTGTTTAGCTGACTTGGTTCCTCAAAATGCAGAGATTTAGGAAGGATTTTAGTAGAGGCACCCCCCACCCCCACCCCATCAATGAGCTGACATTGTGGATAATTTTTTAGGAAGGATTTTAGTAGAGGCCTTCCCATCAGTCGATGAGCTGACGTTGGGACTTTTGAAATGATGCTTTCATGCCAAGTAGTAAAGTACTTTGTACTATATTATCACTGTTCTAAAACACAGAAATTTTAATCAGAATTCTTGTTCTAGTGGAGGGGCTCCTTAATCTGATGACCTGAGAAAATCTTTGAAAAACATTGATGCCTGGTCCCCGTTTCATACCTAAATGAATCCAGATCTTTAGAGGTTGAGATGTGATGTGTATTTTTAAAAGTCCCCAAGTGAGCTATTGAGTAGGTAGCACTTTGTATAACTTTGTTTTCATAATGGTTTTACATGCTTGTAGTATATATAATTGACAGTTTATCCTGGAAAAAATTTGTACACTGAATTTCTCTGAACACAAATATTGAACAAAGGAGGGAAATACATATAAAACAGGAGTTGTTTCATTTGAGTTGAAGATTCACATTAATTGACTCCCACTCACCCTCTGCCTTGTACTTATTCACCAAGAAAAATTCTATCTTCTCAAAACCAGAAACACATTTCATAATTCGGGTGGTAGCTTTGTATTAGTCCAGATCCTTACTAATAGGAAGTGGCATACTGCTGATCATTGCTTTCAAATTGAGAAATAACATTTCTTCTTTTAAGTATTTGCTAACCTCTCTGGGTAGATACTACTTTGTGTATTCATTATGGTAGGGTAACAGGTATAACAAACATACCTAACAAATCAGTGATTTTAGTTCAGAAGTTTATTTCTGGTTCCTGCAGTTGCCCAGTGACTGTACACCGGAGGTAACTGCTCTATACAGCTGTTCAGGGACCAGACTGGACATTTTTCTCAGCTTACATGTGGTGTCCAAAGGTCACCCTGGCTTTGGCATTTAGTCATGGCACTGGGAAAGAGCATGGCAGTTTGCATGGGAGGTTTTATGGGCCAGGCTGGTGGTACCACACATCACTTCTGGTGCTGTTCCATTGGGCAGAGCCTAGTCGCAGTCTTGTCCCAGTGGCAAATGCGGCCACCGTAAACATCACCAGCAAGACCTTGATTTAGTCTTAGGTGATTTTTTCTTTCATTGTTCCTTTTCTCACCCCCCCCCCCCCCCCCCCGCCCCATACTTTGGGTGATCGTTCCTCAGTGTCCTCTCTCTGTGATGGGATTCTTGGATGCAGACAGAAACTCAGGCTTGGCTAATCTAGGCAGACAGTGAATTTCATGGAAGGCTGTAAGTGTGATCACCGAATTGTTTGGGAAGCTGGGGTCTGTGCTGGAAAAATAAGTAGGAGCCAAGTGGCCGTCAGCAGAGGACACAGCCTGATCAGACCACAGTCTGGTCTGGTTAGGATGCCACTGCTGGCACCTCACAGTCTGTCCCCTCCCCACTGGGAGTGCCATCATGGTCCCTGCGCCTCCAGGAGTGACCGTTCAAACTGGGGTCACTAGCAGAACCCCAGTTACCAGGGAGTGAGGAACAGCCAAGTTCTGTTGCTGCTCGGCTTTTATAATAGCAGCGTGGATTTCTCTGTCTTCTGTGGTTCCCGCAAACTGTGGTGGGTGTCCAGAGACCAAGTGACCAGAAAGCAACAGACGGCTACTTCAGGGCCTTTCTGTCAGGAGAAAATGTCCTATCCTGGGGGGTCAGATAGGAGACTGACCTTTTTGGACAAGTCATTACAACTCTGGGTTGCAGGTGGCCCCTCTGTAAATTGAGGTTGGGAACTTGATGTCTGTTAACGTTTGGTCATCCACTCACTCATTGAATAAAATACTTAACCGAGTGCTGGCATGAAAGAGGTGAGTGAGACAGACAGTCTGGCCTTCTCGTAGTCTGGCGATGCACGCAGAAATCGTTCTGATGCAGGGAAGGGTGCGAGGGCAGCTCATGAGGAGCCCCTCGTCCACCTTGGAGGGCTGTGGGCAGGGGCTTCCTGGGTCTCTCTTAGCTTCCTGCACTCATTCACTCAGTAAGTGTCTACTGTAAACCTTGGCATTGTTGTATTTATGAGAATCTGTGAACAGAGAAGACCAGTGCTTCCTCAAGGGTGCTGATTGTAAGGACCCGCTGATGCTCCCGCACAGACCATGCCTGCAGTGCTCACAGCACAATACAGAAATGGTGTGGCTCGCTGCAAGGCTCCTAAGAGCAGGTGACTTAAGACCGGGGTCTGAAGGCTGAGTTCAAGATTTCAAGTGGAAGTCGTCCAGTCGTGTCCGACTCTTTGCGACCCCAATTCTCCAGGCCAGAATACTGGAGTGGGTAGCCATTCCCTTCTCCAGGGGACCTTCCCAACCCAGGGATCAAACCCAGGTCTCTCCTGCAGTGCAGGCAGATTCTTTACCAGCCGAGTCACCGGGGAAGCCCTCAAGATTTCCTCAAGGAGCAGGAAAGAGGAGAAAAGGGAGTACTCCAGACAGAGGGTCCACTTCTGCTCAGACACTGTCAACTAAGAGGAAGGATGTGTAGTGGGAGGGTGGGATGGAGAGAATGGTGGGTGATGGAATGCTATGCTATGCTATGCTAAGTCGATTCAGTCGTGTCCGACTCTGTGCGACCCCATAGACGGCAGCTCACCAGGCTCCGCCGTCCCTAGGATTCTCCAGGCAAGAATACTGGAGTGGGTTGCCATTTCTTTCTCCAGTGCATGAAAGGGAAAAGTGAAAGTAAAGTCGCTCAGTCGTGTCCGACTCTTAGCGACCCTATGGACTGTAGCCTACCAGGCTCCTCCATCCATGGGATTTTCCAGGCAAGAGTACTGGAGTGGGGTGCCATTGCCTTCTCCGTTAACCTATATATTACCAGTCAATTAACACAGTTGGGACTCGTCTCAAGTAACTGTCACAAAGCAACCACATCACACTTCATACAGAAACGAGGCGCCTCCCGTTCAGTCAGAGCGCTTTCTCGAATGTAAAGCAGAGGAGCCCAGGTGGACTTTTATGTTGTAGACACACCTGGAAGCTCTGGATGTCTCAGGTGTTGATCTGGAAGCTTTTTTAAGGAAGTGAACTTTGACAGCAGTGACAAGAAGGTGCAGACTACTGTAGAATCCCCCTCCCCCCCAACACTTGCTAATGAAATAAGATCTTAACAAAAAGTAAAGCAATAAGTGTATGAATTTGTGAGACATTCCTGAGGCCAGAGTTATAGAATGTAATTGGATTGTGTGTGCACAGGCGGAAATGAGAGGTGGAAATGGGAGAGTGAGGCCTCTGAGGTCTCTAGCTTGAGTGGATGGATGCGGGGGGTGCAGTTTGTGGAACTGGGTTGCACTTGGCACCCTAGTGTGCTCCAGCCTGGGCAGACAGAGCATGCCTTCTAACCGAGTTCTAGCTGAACTTGGTGCTTTCTAACCGGGGTGCAGGTTGGCCCTGGAGTCTGTGTATAACAGTATTAATACGTGCTCCACGCAGCCACTACCAGGTTGGCCCTGGAGTCTGTGTATAACAGTATTAATACGTGCTCCACGCAGCCACTACCAGTCTGCTCGAGTTTGTACTTGAGGGGAAACGTGGCTGCCTTTTCTCTGGTTTGAGGGATGGGAAGTGGAGAGAAGACACAGCTCGCTGCCACATCCAGTTTGTCTTTTCCTTGTCTTGTTTTCTTCAGAACACGAATATGAGATTTTTTCTGATATTACGGGGTTCACTTACTGCCCAAGGAATGCTACCTTGCCCCCACCAGTAATAAAATGCAGACTCCAGGAAGACAGAGACTTTGCCCTTTGTCTTCACGTTTACGTCCTTAATGCTGAGGACTTTATCTAGAACACTGCTGTCCAGTAGAGTGTAAGCCCATCATGTAATTTAAGTTTCTAGGAGTCACCATTTAAAAAAATAGAAAAAAGAAACATTAGTGTAAAGTTTGGTAAAATGTTTTATTTTACCAAATGTATCTGAAAAGTATGATGTTAAAGTTAAAATTTATTGAGATAGTTTACATTCTAATATTCCGTGCTCAGTCCTTGACATCTTGTATTTTATACATTTACAGCTCGTCTTGGTTCCCACCAGCTGCATTTCAGGCCCTGAGTAGCCGTCTGTGACTAGTGGCTGCCGTGTTGGACAGCTTAGGTGTGGAGTATAGTAGGGGCTCAGTAAATATTCATTGACTGAAAGTTAGAGGATAGATTGATCATAAAGAGAGAATGAAGTATCCAGGAAGGATTTTAACAGTGAGGAAATAGAGCCTATTTATATGTGCGACAGAACTGGAAGGGAGAGGTGGATGATCATAGAAGAGAGAGGGGCTCTTTGATGGAGGCAGTTCCCTGGAGGACGGCCCCGAGGAGGTAGTTGGAAATGGGGTCTAGCAGCCCCGGCAGGAAGGATGAGAGATGTGTTGTTGTCTTAAGCTCCTCTGAAGAGGTATGTTCTTCAGTTATATTTTAAGAAACCCAAACCCATTTTGTTTAGCATAAACTTCTAATTGAAATTGTGTTATAGCTATTCCTTCCTCTCATTTTAGGTATTAGATTGTTGAGTTACCTAAAAAAAACCTTAAGAGTGGTTTCCCTAAAGACTTGAAAGAAGAAAGAGTGGAATCATTAGATAAAATGTGTGCCAAGTAGCTTTTGTTGTTTAGTCGCTCAGGCGTGTCCAACTCTTTGTGACCCTAGAACTGTAGCCCGCCAGGTTCCCGTGTCCTTGGGATTTTCCCGGCAAGAATATGGGAGTGGGTCGCCATTTCCGTCTCCAGGGGAATATCAAGTATACCTCAATTAAAAATTTTTTTTAATTAAAAAAGGAAGGGGAAATAAAAACATCTTTATAGGTGGGGAGTGGGAAGAAGTGTTATTGGCATGTATCAACATTTTTGCTTTGGTGTGTCATTCAACTAAAAAAAGAAATGTTTTATGTGTTAAAATTAAATCTAGTTTTTTAGCATTGTGATTATATTTGGAGTTGAAAAAATTTTTTGTATTGTACATGTGTGAATGTAAAATAATTTTCCCAAACATATTTTTCAGTCCTTACATATTTGAGTCCTTAAACAGTCCTTTACATTCTCTCTCCTGCTGTGGCACATGCTGTAGACTGCTCATGGCTTCACTCTGAGTAATCGAGGTCTCTTTGAGGATGATGCGTAAGCCTCTTTCAGCAGTAGTTTGGGATGCTCATGAAGATCATTTGATGTCATGAATCTGTTCAAAGTGAGGCAGAGAAGTTTAACACAGATGTTTGAGGTTATGACCTCGTGTTTTCAGGAGCTGATGTTGTACATAATGCTTTTAAAGACCATTTTTAAAAGTACGGTAATTAGAAATCATGAATATACCCATAGAATTAATGGGAAACATCAACTCTTGTAATTAAAATAATTTTTTTTTACTCTTACTTGGGATAATATATCCAGTTATTATCCTGAGTGTTGTACAGTGATTCAAAAAATGTTGTCTTTAAAATACCTTAGAAGTTAAGATTACGCGTTCTGAAAAAGCCGGGTGACTTTAAGGACAGGAAACTGGTATTGAAGATTGGGAGCATGCTTTGGACCGTATTGTGGTGGACACCCCTCATATGTAGACAGAAATATGCACAGACACCTTCAGAGGTATTGTGGGCTTGATTCCAGACCACCACAGTAAAGTGAATCGCACAATGTTTTGGGGTTTTCAGTGTGTATAAAAGTTGCGTTCATACTATACTGTCATCTGTTAAGTGTGCAGTAGCATTATGTCTTTTTAAAAAGTACATACCTTGATTTAAAAAATAAAGTACAGAACCCCCAGTAACAGTAGTAACGTCAGCGGTGACAGATGACCATAGCAAATGCAGTAATCATGAAAATGTTTGAAACATTTTAAGAATTACCAAAAGGTGATACAGAGCCATGAAGTGAGCAAATGCTGTTGGAAAAAGGACGTTGGTAGACTTCCTTCACTGGGGTTGCCACGAACCTTCACTTAGTAAAACCCACAGTATGTGCGAGGCACAGTAGAACAGGGCATGCTCGTAATCCTGGTCGGACTGGGAGACGCGAGCCCTCCTCGCCTTGGGGACCGGCGTACGCGTTGACTGAGGTACGCTCAGGCAAATGCGACGTCAAGGCTGGAAGTGACTGGGCTGGTGGTTGGTTACTGTGTTCAACGTTTTATTCTGCCCAAGCATCCAGAGCAGCTTGGGTTAAGACCTGTCAAAAACAGAGACTCTGGGAAGATGCTTCAGAGATGAGAAAGAAAGGAGAGTGACATGTATATTTTGAAGAAGCCCCGCATCGATGGTGCGAGTTCCCTGTGTGTGTGACGTGGTGGGGTGTGTCGGACAGAGGGGCCGTCAGTACAGATGGCGTGTTTTCCCCATTGTCACATGGTTCACCTCTGAGCTTGGACTAGAACTGTGGGCTTTTCCTCCCCTCATCGGTGTCTGTTTTTTTTTTCCTCCTCTGCTACACCCATTTCCTTCTCCTTTTATTGTTTTCGTACCCTTTTTTCCTTTCTGTTTTCAACGAAGTGTGACTGTCATGTGCGTTATAGTGTGAACATTGCTGATATGTACGAGGCAGCAGTCAGTCTTGGATCAAGTCACACTGCCTTTAAGGAGATACCCTCACTCAGCTAGTGCCCTTTTCAGACATTCCCAGTCACCACTGTTTCCCAAGTCACCGAGACTCAACCTCTGAGTCGGTTTTGAAACCGACTTGTCTCTCATCTTCCATATTTACATAAGTTTTTAAGTCCTGCCATTTCTATCTCACGGTGCCTGTTCTTGCATCTTCCTTTCCATTTTCGACACTAACCTCCTAAAGACTCTCAATCCTTTGCTCAGACAGTTGAAATAAACCCCTAGTTGATCTCTGCTTGAGGTTTTTCCACTTCAATCCGTATTGCACATCAGTTATGCTGTGATAAGCTTGAGTAATAGAACATTTATTGAGCACTTTCCATGTGTCAGGTACCGTTTTAAATTAAGTCTTTAATTTTCATCATAGTCTTGAGGTTCAAGCACTGTTACTAACCCATTCTGCAGATGGAAAGGGAGGCACAGATTGAATTATCCACTCAGTAGCTAGGTAAAAAGTGGCAGAATTGAATCCAGACCCTGCAAAGCGTTCATTGCTGTAGTTGAAAACAGCTGAAGTGGCATCCCTCCTGGCCGCCTCTTCCCTGGTTTACAGATCCTGTCTCTTATCCTGGCAGCAAGACCCTGGTCCAGCCTACCTTTCTGTCCATAACCTCCCCCTGTGTCTGTATTATACAGCCAAGCTTGAAAAATACAGACATTTGAGTGGCAGTTCGGAAGGGCGGTGGGCAGGCCGAGCCACAGCGTGGGGAGAGGAGGGTGCGCCTGGCAGGCTGGGCTGGAGCCTGGGGAGCCCCCCCGGGGTGGGGGCTGCAGGTGCGGCCTGGGGTGGACAGTGCCCGCTGCCCGTCTCGTCTTCTCCAAGGGTCTTCATGAGCGCTTCGCAAAACCTGTGGGGACTGGAAAACTGGCTTTTTTAAAAGGTGTTTGTAAAGTTTGTCGAGACATTTATCCGTTTTGCCTAGATTCCTTTTAAACTCCCCTCCCTTCTGGCCACAGCCACTCGTTTCTCTCTCCTGACGTGGGCTCGGGCAGGTCGGACCTGGGCAGGGACGTGCGCAGGCAGGGTGCTGTTTCCAGCCCGTCTTCTCCCTACCCGGCCCGTTCATCTTCACTCCTGTGCAAGGACCCGCAGGCTGGTCTTGCAGGCGGGGTTTCTCGTGTCCCTTGAGCGCTTGCCTGCCCCCCCCCCCCCCCAGTCTCTGCGGCCTGGATGGCGGAGAAGAGAGGGCCCTGCAGATCCCAGGTGCGTTCCCACCGACCAGCCGAGAGCAGGGGCCACCCGCTTAAGGCCCCCGTGAGCTGTTGGGCTTCAGGTTCTTTCTGTGCGAAGAGTAACATGCTGTAATAAAGCCACCCAATTCATGGAGCTCTCGTGGATATGAGGCATACTGGAGCAAAATTGGTGTTGGAAGAAGAGTTGAATGAATGTAGTTACTATTTTTTACTTTTTCTTTAGTTGTGAGAAACTGCTGACAGCATTCTGGTAAAGGGTCGTAGAAACCTGCTTGATTGTACTGTTACTGCTAGGGTGTCATGTTGGGTTTGGAAAAATGTGCCTGTTTGAGAGGTAGATCATGAAATCTCATTGTTATTTGTTGACTTCTTGACTTCCAGTGAGTTTGAAGGTTTTCCCGTATGCTTATTGTTGGTTTGTGAGAATTGCATTTTTTGCCTGACTTTTTCGGGGGTGGGGTGGGGGAGATTTTAGTTTTATTAATTACATCATTAGACAGCTTTATAAATGTAAACATATTGTATAACACTTTGGACAGTAACATTTTCCATACTGTTTTCATTTGACATGGAACTCAGATGCAAATTTTAAACACTTTTCTGCACAGTGGTTATGGAAAAGGGAAACCTATTGATGAACTCTAAAATGATGTATTTATTTACTGCATAAATATACTTTTAATGAAGGGTTACTTTTTTATATTTGATTACATTTTATAACCTCTGTTAACAAGTTGCTCAAGTGCTTAACTTTTGACAATATCTTTGGTCAGATGAATATCTTGCCTTTTGGGCATTTGGTAATGGAAAATCCCCGTAAATATACAGTGTTTTAATTGGAATCACAAAGCCAAATGATTGCCTCACTGGATAATTTTAAGTATTATGTTGCAATTCAATATAGGTACCCAACCAAGTACTTAGCTAGATTTAAAAATATCTTGTATGTTTAACAGCTGTCTAGCTAGAACTAAAAAAGAGTGAGGAGAGGAGTGTGTGTATGGTTCTCCCCTTTTCTGCCTAGCATCGGAGAGGGAAGACGTTTTAAAAAGTGTGCGTGCGTGGTGTTGTGTTTTGTTTTTTTCCCTCTCAGCTGCTGTTGCTGTGCCTGTTCTGGGAGAAGGCAGAGGCACAGATCAGGGAAGGTTTGGGGCAGCTTTCCTTCCAGAGAGGCTTAGTGTCCCTGCAGCTCAGAGGCATCTCCAGACAGGTGTTACAGTGGCGTGGCTGTGGTGCAGCTGGAGGTGATGGCAGCCGGTGGTAGGTGGCGTCTTTGCCAGTGTGGCGCTCCTCGCTGCCTTGTTCTGTGTCTGGTTCTTCTTCCTGGAGGGCAGGGCAGCTGAGCAGCAGTGTTCAGCTTTTTAACAGCTTCATAATATTTCAGCTTTTAAATGAGTTGTAATATATCGTTTCTCTTCCTTTCGTATATCCAGGTTTCTGGAAGGGAACCGTAGTGTGTATGGGCCCTGGCAAAGTTGCGGTCAAAAGATCTCAAGAAAAAGGCTGAAATGGGGTGGGGAGGGAGCATCTTTGGGTAATTCAGGTTTTATTTGTGTGAACATAGTCATATATTGTGTATGTGTTTATAAAAGATTTAAAGTTTTTTAGAAATAGTATTTTACTATGTATCTAACCACCATTTATTAAAATGTGTCATTTAAGCTCTAAACAGAAGACTTTTGAGCACAACCTTTTCTTCCCTCTGTCTGTGATCTGTGTAACATTTCAAATCCATGGCATTTTACAAGGGAAGGAATGCTTTGCATTTACGTGACTGGACAAGACAATGAACCATCTCATTTCACGTATGAGGAACCTGACTTTTTTGTTACCATACTGCGTGCGTGCGGGTGTTAAGGCAAGCGAGAGGAAGTCTTCAATCCTAGTTCCTTTTATTTCTGTGTAGCAAGCTGGCTTCCCAGGTATATCTTCGTTTTACCTGTTTCATAAATGAGTATGTTACATTCGCCTGTGAGGGAGGTATCGGAGATCTGGAGAGCAGAGCCCAAGACCCTGGGGCTCACAGAGGTGGTTATGAGCAACTTGAGATGGGCCGTTCCATCTAGACGATTTCAGTGTTCTTGAACTGTCCCACGGATGGCTCTGACCTGAGAAGGGGTGAGTGAAAACCCCAGCTCCTGACTGGGAATGGGGTGTGGTCCTCATTGAATGCACAGGTCACGTTACCGCTAGCTAGGCTGAATTTAACTGTTCCCTGCGTTGTCAGCTGCTGCTAACCCTGTCTCAGGTGATTGTATTTGCTAAACCGTAAATAAGGATATGTCACCTGACGGGTACTCACATGAGGACAGCTGTCCAGCCTTGATCGCTGTTGTCCCTTCTCATCGGGGGACACACTGGACTCTCAAATCTGACTTACTGTCTAATCGAATGATTGTCTCTTAGCTTGCTTGAAAGAAGTGTTTCTTGATTACAACTTACAGAGTTTGTCAGTTTGGATACTTGCATCATTTTTGTAAAACTTTAGGTATCTTTATTTATTTGTGAAAGTTAATTTTACTGAAGGCCAAATGACTTCAGTGAACATGTAAATCCTTCAGCTCCACAAGTGTTTAGCATTCATACAAGCGTTCCAGGCAGGACACGTTATTTGCTCACTTTTGTTAGTATGAACCCAGATGCCTGTGGAGCAGCCGGCACTGTCTGGTGTAGATCTTCTTGACTCTGGAAATATATTCTCACAGTGATAGTAGAGTGTTTCTTTTTTTTTTTTTAGGAGCTTGGTCTCATTCAGCCTGACGAGTTACCTGTTGAATAAATCATGTTATTCTCATACTATGGCTAGAAGGAGATTTATGTAAATGAGGTCCTATGTGACACTGTTTTTGTGTTGAGACAGATATGGTTGGGAAAGGCTACTGGGGCAGCTGTTGTCTCATCGCTGTTCCCTGTGCAGAGATCTGGGTTCTCTCGTTCACGAGGCATCCTGTTCTGCCCCTCTGCAGGGCTGTCTGGTGAAACAACATCTAAAATTAAACTACCAGAAATGAGCTTGCTTTTGGTTTCCCCAGAGGACTGAAGTAGGGTGGGGTGGATAGGTTAGAGGCTGTATAGATTTGAAACAGTTATAAGCCAACAAGAATCATTTATCTACCATTGTGAAGATAAACCATTTTTTAAAAAAATTGTATTTACCTCAACCTTAACTTGCCTCAAAAGCATGTTTGTGAGCATTTTGTACAAGTGGCCATTGTTTTGATTGTTGCTTTCTTTAGCATGTTAACTTTGCTAGTGAAGTTTTAGTTTTCAGTTTTTAAAGTTTTGTTGCAGTCATTTACAATCATTTGCCAGTTAATTATACCTAAAATTAAGCAGCTTGGATGTTTGATTTATTGCAGCATAATAATCTTTTATTTTTGTCTTGGCATTTCCAAATCTCCTAGTGGCAGATTCGTGTTTATAAATCTGTGGATGTCTGTGCCCTTTCTGTACTGCAAGGTGAGCAGGTCAGGCCACAGTTACGCAGTGTGTCTGCTGTGTGCCCACAGGGTTCTGAGTCCTAGGCTTTCAGCCGTGAACAGCTGGAGGAGGGCAGGTGAGCATGCATTTCAGTAACATTGTTGCACTAGGAAGGAGACACTCTGGCTTCTGATCCGGTATCAGTCACCAGCTAGCTACCAGGCTAGGCTAGAGAATCACTGATCTTGACTTTCTTCAGGTGGTTGGAATTGATCTCTTGAAAGGTTTAATCTCACTTCTAAAATTTCTCTGGAGACATTGTGTACGTTTGTTTACCTGTCTTTTGTTTCAGCCCCACCCGTTTCTAGACTTTAAGGGCGCAAAGGCTGCTTGACACTTTGTTTCCTACCAAAGCGTGAAATTTTTAATTTAAGTGGGCTTATTACTGAGGAAACATTTTTATTTAGTGAATACTATAAGAAAAAAGAGATTTCTTTTTCCACTTGGAATTTTTATAGCTGCTGCTAACCCATAAAATAACCAGGTGGTATTATCTGCTTTATTTTGACTATTTAAAAATAATTTGTAATTTTAGAATATTGGGAAAAACATAAATTTACCCATGTTACATGTTATTCTGTGTACATTATAATAATTCTAGAGTTCAGCAGCTGTATCTTGAGTGATTATTTTAATCCTTTTTGTGTTCCAGATGCTATTATTGAGAAGACATTCTTGACCTTTTCAGCTATAAAAATTTAGTTTGCCTTTTGTAACTGAAAGGGTTAAGGGCCATTTACTGAAGGGCTAAGTAAGCTTTTCTGTGATGTAGTTGAGGATAATCCCCTGTCCTCTGTCCATCCATCCTTCCACCTTTCTCAGTGGTTGCTTGAGGGCGTATGACATGCATCCTTAAGTTAGAGTGTCTTATACTTCCAATTTATCTCTTCTGTCCTTGGTCTTATGGTTGTCATATATTTTACTTTTATCTATGTTACATACTTTACATATGTTACATACTTTACAATACATTGTTATGTTTGCTTTAAACAAAATTTTTTTTAAAGAATTAAAACTTTTAAATTATCCCTTAAAAACATTTAGGAGGGAAACCTCTTCACTGTTTTATCTACATATTTTCCATTTCTGGTCTTAATTCCATTGTGTAGATCACAGTTTCTTTCTGGAATCATTTTCCTTCTGTGAACACTTTTTGAGTGCAAGTTGTGTTGTTGACAGTCTGAAAAAGTGTTTTGCCTTCATTTTTGAAGGTTGTTTTCATTGGGTATAGAATTGCAGGTTAAAGGTCTTTTTTCTTTATTATTTTAAAGATTATGCTTTATTCTTTTCTGGTGTTCATGGTTTCTGATGAGAAGTCAGTGGTTCTCTTGTGTGTAAATGGGTATTTCCCCCACTCTGGCTGCTTAAATTTTTTTCCTTTGTCGTTGGTATTCAGAAATTTGCTCTAATGCCTCAGTGGTGTGTGTATGTGTTTATACTGCTTGGGGTTCATTGAGTTTGGGTCTGTGGGTTGATTCTTTTAGTTGAATTTGGAGAACTTTTGACTTTTATATGTTCATTAATTTTTCTTTTCTAGTTTCTTTATCCTTCCTTTTGATACCTCCTCCAAATAGGATCACTAGCTCGATTGAGTTCTATAGGTTTTGGATGCTTTGTTTATATTTTTTCCATTATATTTTGTATTATTTTCAGTTTGGTTAATTTATACTCCTCTTTTTTAAAATTCGCTGATTTTTTCCCCCCTCCAGCAGTGTTTAATTTGCTATTTGCCATTAGATCCATTCAGTGAATTTTTCACTTCAATCATTTTTCATTTCTAGAATTTTTTTTGGTTTCTTTTTATAGTTTCCATTTATCTGTTAAGATTTGTTGTTCTCTTCTTTTGTCCATAATTTCCTTTATATTGTAAAAGATTTCTGATCATTTTTTGTCTGCTGATTTCATTATTTGTATTATTTCTGGGTCTGTTGATGAAGTTTTTTCCTTCTTGAGTCCAGACTGCATTTCCCTGCCTCTCTGTGCCGAGTGATTTTTGGTTGGATGTAGGTGTCTTTAAGACTGCTAGGCTATTGAGCCTCTGGATTTTGTCCTGCTTTTAAGAAAGGCTGAATTTTGTCCTGGTAGGCAGTTCGCTTGTTGATTGTCTTGCTCCTTGGAGGTTGTTTCAGTCTGTCAGGACAAGTAGAGGGCTGCCTTTTCGTAGGGCTAGTATAGCTTTCCCCCTGAAGTGGAGACTGAGTGGGGTCTCGGCTGAATGTGTGCCGTGTTGCTTGGGGGTCTCCACTCTTAAGTCATTGGCACGCGTTCTCCTCGTTCCAAGTGTGCGTTGTGCTGGTTGTCAGTTGTCTACTAGCCGTCAGCATTTGCTCTCTGCCTGGCCTCACCGACCTTCCCCTGATGGCTGTGCAGTTAGTGTTTGGCCACAGAGCCGAGGGGGTCCTATGCGTCGATTCATGAGGCTCCTCCTCTGCAACGCTCCGTTACTTCTACCTGCCCGACAGATGCCGCGTGCCACGTCTTGAGCTCTCGTAGCCTTGAGCTCCGTTTCCTCAGCTTAGCAAGATCCTATGCTCTGGACTCTCTGTCCCCACACCACGCTCTGGGAGTTGTCTCCAGATGGGAGGCCAAGGTGACTGTGCCGCTGACCAAGCTTGTTCCCCTTTTCTCCACGATCACAGTTCTGTTCAACCTGTTGTCCAGTGTCTGAAAACAAGCTGTTTCATGTTTGACCGGTTTCGTTAGTGGCTTGCTGTGAGTGAGGTAGTTCAGTATCAGGTACTCTATCTAAAATGGTCAGAAGTGAAAGTCTGATATTATGGGCTTTAAAAAGAAATGTTTTTATTCTTATGCAATTGTTATTCTTAATAGTTTAATACACAGATTTACTTGATGTCTCAGACTAGTAAACCCAGGCAATTTTCATCTTGTTTGTAGACAACTGAATATGCTGTTTGGCTAGTAGGTTATCGTGTGTGTGCATACATGTACGCATGCATTCTGTGGTGATATATTTTGGCTACTAACTAGAGGGTAATTAATCTGTTCATTTGTTCTTAAAATGAGATAATTTACAGAATCATAACATAATTTCACCTTCATATATATTTATTTAACACCTACTGTGGAGGCAGGCACTTTGGTATGTGTTTGGGATGTAAAAGTGAGTAAGGGAAATTGTCAAAAATTGACTATAGCCTGTGCTCCAATCAGACTGTTCTTTATTTCAGGCTCATGAGCCCCTCATTTTAAAAATGCTTCTTTCATTCTTACCCCCTTCAGCTTTCTCCCTCCCTTTTTGAACCATTTCTTCATATTCTAAATATTCCTGATGCATTCAGTTCTTTCTTTCACTGAACAGATATTTACTGAATTCAGGCCATGTCTCAGGCACTGTTCTTGGTACTAATGGTATCTTACTTGTGGACTTCCATTTAGTTACCTCTTAATTGTGTACCTTTCTTTTCAGCCGTCATTCAAAGTCCAACTGGCTGGTTTTTCTTCTCTTTCGTTATGGGTATGTCATGTTGCTAGGAACTTTGGAGACGGTTTCGGTTGCCCTTCCCTCATTTCTAAAGGAATTCTGTCTGAAGAGGCTTGGCCTCATAAGAATTTCTGCATTTGAATGTCTTAGTTTTAATTAACTTGAATTATTTTCATTCTTCTATATTGTTCCGTCGCTTTAAAATCTAACGTGGATTAGCACCATCACAAGGATAGTCCCCATCAGTATATTAATAAAAACATTTCAGGTTAGCTGCAAGTGGTGCCACATGTGGGTCTCGTATCAGAGATAGTTAAACTGGTTGTTATTTCCACTCAGGGTTTTCTCCCAGGCTTTTTTATTTGGTATTTCCTCTATGTCTACCTCTGCCTCTGTCTTGCCCTCTCCCAGTCTCTGAGATCTGTTCATGAAATGTTTCTCTAGAATCAGTGCTAATCTCTACTAGGGCTCTAACTATTACAGTTTCTTGTTAGACCATAGTGAGGAAGCTCCTTTATTTTTTAGTAAACTATTTATCAGCAACATTTTTATGAACCTTTAAAAAGTCCCTGGAGGAAGAAATGACAACCGACTTCAGTATTCTTGCCTGGAGAATCCCACGGACAGAGGAGCCTGGCGGGCTACAGCCCTTGGGATCTCAAAGAGTCGGACATGACTGAGCATGAGCGTTCACTTTCATTTACCAATAGCGTTTTTATGAACTTTTAAAAAGTTAACGAAAATATGCTCATGGTAAAAAGGATCCAGAACGATATTAAAAAATGAAGATAGGACCTTACAGTGTGTACTTCTCTCCAACTTGCCTTTTATATTATTTGGCAGCAATTTAAAACATGATTTTGGAATTGAACTCCACGTAATGGTTTTGAAGATAATTTTGAATTGTTTCATAAATTTTTTATCAAATTAAAAGATCTGCTATTGCACCATGTGTTACGATAATGTTCTCAGGCTAAAATATTATTATAACTGATTTTTAATTTAGTTGAATAAGGGTTACATATCATATGGCAGATTCAGGTTAAACCATATCGTATGAAATGCTGTTTTGTAGGCCAAATGGGCTACAAATTGCTAATATCAGCAATTTCATATAGTTCAACCTAATACTTCATCTCTGTTATAGGATAAACTGAGTCTTCTTTCTCATTAACATTTGAATTAAAAGGGAAGATGGAAAGTTTAGAAAGAATAAGAACCGTGATGATTTGCTTGATTGTAAAATCATGTGAACAAGAATTTCCCACGTAAGCTCATCTTCTTGGGTCTTATTATAGGAGGGGAATGATTCAGTGAACACCTTAAATACTTCCTGACATTGTGAGAGGAAACTAAAGAGTCTGCTTCTGGTAGTTGAGCTAAGAAAAGGAGACAGTGAGCATGTGGCAGACACACCTATCCATGAGGCCTTAGTGCTAGAAGCTTAAGTTTTCTTTACTTCACTAAATAACTAGTAATGTTACCAGGTAGTTATAATAGGTTTCATAGTAAATAGATAGTATAGTAAATAGCTCTTTAGCTTTTTAAAAAATCCCACAAGTGAGAAACATAGTTATTTCTTGTTGATCCACATTTAGAGGAACTGCAGATTCTTTGTCACCTTCCATACCATCCTTATGGACAAGAATATGTTAGTGTTTTGTTTTTTTATTTAAACCCGCAAACCCCAAAATCTGTTAGGGGGGGAAAGCCTTATGGTGTATTGTATAGCCAGAATATTGCCTGTTTTTGGATTATCTGCTACTTGCATGAGTTGGAAAATAGCTTTCTTTTATTAAGCTGAGCAGTTAAATGTTTTCAGTTGCTATTCAAAGCAGAATCTGGTGGCTTGTTAGAGATGTGGACTCTCAAGCCCTACTCTAGTCTCCTGAATCCAAATCTGCAGTTTTAACAAGACAAGACTTAAAGGCAATTTGAAGCACATTAAAGTTCGAGATGTGCTGTCTCAGATCATGAGTGGCGTTGTCACCCCACAGAACAATGGCTCAATTAACCCTCAGTAAATGCTTGTTGAATTTAATGCATGTAATTCACTGGATCTAGATTAAGAAAGTGAAACAAGTGTTGTAGGGTGATAGTTATGTAGGAGGGTAACAGTGTTAATCAAGCAGCAGCTATCCATTTCTTTGGTATGTCTCTCATGGCTATCTGGATGTCAAAAAATTATCAATCTGACCCTCAAAATGCTTGAGTCTGCTCCTGCTCACACTGGGTGATTAGTCACTGTCTTGTGGTTGTGTGTGTGTGTGTGTTTGTGTATATACACAAGTCAACAATAGTTTGTAGAAATAAAAGAGTAATTAGATTTTGATGAGTCAAGGATATATAATCCATACTGTCACGTCCCACCCTTTGCGACCCCATGGATTGTGGCACACCAGATTCCTCTGTCTGTAGGATTCTCCAGGCAAGAATACTGGAATGGGTAGCCATTTCCTTCTGCAGGGGATCTTCCCAACCCAGGGATCGAACCCAAGCCTCTATAATTCTCCTGCATTGGGAGGCAAGTTGTTTACCACTAGCCCCACCTGGGTACCCAATGTTAGAAGATAACTAAAAAATAATAATGTTCGTGCAAAGAAAATACATAAAAAGTTTAATCCAGCAGAAAGTAAGAAATATAAAACAGTTGGAATAAATAGGAAGATTATTAGTGTTCATACATGAATTAAATCTTAACTGCACACTGTTGACAAGAAGAGTGAAGGTGAAAGTCACTCAGGTGTGTCCCACTCTGTGTGACCCCATGGGTTGTGCAGTCCATGGAATTCTCCAGGCCGGGATACTAGAGTGGGTAGCCTTTCCCTTATCCAGGGGATCTTCCCAACCCATGGATCGAACCCAGGTCTCCTGCATTGCAAGTGGATTCTTTACCAGCTGATCCACAAGGGAAGCCCAAGAATACTGGAGTGGGTAGCCTATCCCTTCTCCAGGGGATCTTCCCAACACAGGAATTGAACTGGAGTCTCCTGCATTGTAGGTGGATTCTTTACCAACTGAGCTATCAGGGAAGCCTGGTCAATTGTGTCTGACTCTTTGGCTCTTTGCGACCTGTATAGTCCAAGGCATTCTCCAGGCCAGAATACTGGGGTGGGTAGCCTTTCCCTTCCCCAGGGAATCTTCCCAACCCAGGGATCTCTCCCACATTGCAGGTGGATTCTTTACCAGCCAGGCCACCAGGGAAGCCTGTTGACAAGAAACAAACCTAAGATTTAAGGAAATAGGTTGAAAGTAAAAGGATGGACAAAAGACAGCACACACAGATTAAGAGAAGGCTTGTTGTGTCGTACTGTTGTCATATCAGACATGGTGAAAAGCATTACTGGAAGCAAAGAGGGGCAGCTTATAATGATAAAAGGCCTTATTCATCAGGAAGGTGTAACGACTTTAAATTTATGTGACCCAATACATAACCTAAGTGGGAGATTTTTAATATACCTCTCTTGCTAACTTGATAGAACAAGATGCATGCAGAAATAGAAAATACATGTAAAAGAATATACTTAATATAATCAATAAACCTTTGATTAGACTGATGACAAGAAAGAGAAGGCCTTCTTAACCAGTCTTAGGTGAAGGGACTGTGACTGCTGTACGGAGCACTCTTCTAGACAGTGCAGTGTCAGCCAAAACACCAGCATGAGTTTGTTGTGGTGAATTGGATGAACTAACTGGAAAACATAGACACACAAAGGGCTAAGAATAGCCTAAACATTCTTGAAGAAGAACAAAATTCTCTCCTAAATATTAAAACTTCTGAAGCTACCATGATTTAGGCAATCTCTGGATCTTACATATAGATGTAAGAATTCTAGGTAAGTCTTCATCCAACAGGACAAAACAAAGAATCCAAAACAGATCAAACACGTATGAGTATGTGATTTAAGAAAAAATGACATCACAGGGCGTTGAGAAAGTTTGTGTTTAATCATTGGTTCTGGGTTAATTGGATATCCATTGGGGAGGGAATGAAACTTGATTGCTATTGCAGACTCACGGAAATCAGATCCAAGAGCACTGCACATCTCTAGATGTGAGGGTTAAAACCTGACTTCTAGAAGATAACATGAAATTTCTTCATGACTTTGGTATAAGGCAAGATTTCTTAGATACCAAATGTACTAATTTTAACCCCAAAGTTGCTAACAATAAGAGATGGTGTTCATCAAAAAACACCATTAAAAGAGAGACAGTATGAACCATCTATAGCTAGCCAATAAGGAGCTTATATCCAAAATATGTTAAAATGTAATTTTTAAAAACTTTAGAAATCTGTAAGAAAATGACTCGATAGAAAAAGCAAAAAGCAATCTGAATGGAGTTTTCACGTAAGTGGATATCCAAATGACCGATAAAAGATGCTCATAGGCAGGAGGAAAATGCACATTAAAATCACAATGGAATCCACCTACTTTCATGGCTGAAATTAGAAATCCTGATGATTCCAAGTGTTAGTGAAGGAATGGAGCACAGGGAATTTTCATTAACTGCTAGGGGAAAAACAGATTGATTAAACAAAAACTGAAGAAAAAACCAACAGGACAGCATCTCTTTTTATACCCCAAAACCGTCGCTTCCTAGTAGCAGTGTTCATAATAGCTCTGAGCTGGAATCATGCGTGCTAAGTTGCTTCAGTCGTGCCTGGCTCTGTGACCCCATGGACTGTAGCCCACCAGGCTGCTCTGTCCATGGGGATTCTCCACGCAAGAGTACTGGAGTGGGTTGCTGTGCCCTCCTCCAGGGGGTCTTCCTGACTCAAGTCTGTGTCTCCTGTGCCTTCTGCATTGCAGATGTATTCTTGAACTATTAAGCCACCTGGAAACTGGAAGTGATCCAGGGTTAATCAAAAGTAGGGTAAAGTAATGATAGCAAACAAGCTACAGTTTATAAGCCTAATATTAAGCAAACAAATTCATGTATATAAAATTAAAATGAATCTGTTTTTGGAGGTCAAGGTAGTAGTAACTTTAGGGGATGAGGTCATTAGATACTGATTGGGAGGCATCATACGGTGGTATTGGGGATTTCCAGAATGAAGGCATTTTTTATTTTTCCTGTCGCCACAGGACAAGGTTGGTTAGCCAACTAATGATGATTGGTTAAGCTGTGTACTAATGCTTTTTCTATATGTTATAAAAAATAAGTTTAAATACAATATGTAATAATGACATTGGTGATAGAAACAGAAGCTAGTATTTTTTTAAAAGTGCTTGTTATGTACCAGGTTCTATTCTGCATGTCTGCTTGTGGTATCGAGTTTAAATTTGTACCAAACCTAAAGGAACAGGGTTAGTATATTAACAATAATTCCGCTGCTATAGGTGGGGAAACTAGAACCCAGCGTAGTTAAATTGCCATTCAGAGCCTTATAGTCTGTTTGCTATTTATTTATGAGTTTTTTCTAGATCAGGGACCTCAGTTCTTTTCATATTCATTTAAATATATTCCTTCCTAGTGTTTTATGTTTTTAACATGCGGATTTAACCTCCCTCCCAATTATTTGACATTTAGGTTTCCAGTTTTCTGCCGTTGCAAACGACACCAAGATAAACATTCTTCCCTAATTATCTTTGTGCACATCATCTGTTACTTCCTTAGGATAAAAAGTTTTTTTAACTGAACAAAGTTGCTCTGCATAATTGGATTTATTTTTTAATTATGAGTAATGACATGTTTAAAGAAATTATCCCACCTGTCATCATAGGCACATTATCCTTAACTTATTTAGCAGATATGTATTAATCATACCCTTTGGGTCAGTTAAGGACTGTATACTGTAATGGAGGGAAATAGAAGCTAAGGTCTAAAAGTAGTAGGGGTTGAGGATTTGGTCCCTCTAGCCATCTTATTGAAGAAATAGAGGGTTGCCCATGGGCAAAGAGAGAGCTACTAGGAATCTACTTCAGTCATCTAAGTGAGGCACCGAGTAAGGGGATGAAAAGAAGAGGTGAGTGTTCTATAGGAGGGACTTCTGCCTCGAGGCTCAAGGCAGTAAAGAATCTGCCTGCAATGTAGGAGACCCAGGTTCAATCCCTGGGTTGGGAAGATGCCCTGGAGAAGGAAATGGCAACCCACTCCAGTATTCTTGCCTGGGAAATCCCATGGACAGAAGAGTCTGGCTGGCTGTAGCCCGTGGGGTCACAAAGAGTCAGGCATGACTGAGCGAGTAATGCTTTTCACTTTCAGTTTTCATAGGAGGCACAATCAGCAGGATTGGGCTGCCATTTGCATGAGACGGTCAGTGGAGGAAGAGATCTCGACTGTGACATGCAGAGCTTTGATGCTGGTTGACTGGGTGGAAGACAGTGGCGTTTGGTGTGTAGGATATATTCAGTACTTATATAGGGTGTGTTCAGTACTTATATAGGATATAGTCAGTCAACCCACTCCAGTACTCTTGCCTGGGAGCTCCCATGGATGGAGGAGCCTGGTGGGCTGCAGTCCATGGGGTCGCAAAGAGTCAGACACGGCTGAGTGACTTCACTTTCACTTTTCACTCTCATGCATTGGAGAAGGAAATGGCAACCCACTCCAGTGTTCTTGCCTGGAGAATCCCGGGGATGGAAGAGCCTGGTAGGCTGCCGTCTATGGGGTCGCACAGAGTCGGACATGACTGAAGTGACTTAGCAGCAGCAGCAGTACTTAAAAATTAAAAGAATATTTTGGCCAGCCCAGTACTTTCCATGTATTAACGCACTTTAACTTCATCACAGCTGTTGGAGGTAGATATTATTATCAGGAAATTAGGTGTGCAAGGTCACACAGCTGGTAGGTGTGGAGCTGAGATTTCAGACTGCAGCAGCCTGGCCAGGGATCTGTGCTCTTCACTTTGGGGCCAGCGCTACTATATGTTTCAGAACAAGCCATCTTTAGAAAAAGTACCCCAGTGCTGAGCAGTGTGGTGTGTGGTGTGGTCAGAGTTGGCTAGTTTACTCAGAAAGACAAGCACAGGTATGCTGGGCCAGTGTTGGTTGGCCAGGGTTTTACAGTTTGTCTTCTGGCTTTAATCTATGATTGCAAATTTGGTTGAATATAAGAAGAAAAGTCCTTCTCTTTTCCTAAGGGAAAATTAACTTTTATTAGTTAGCTGCCAAATACTTTTAGGAACAAAATCTTCATTTTTCTTTTCTGCCTTGAAAAATCATGACCATGGTCCCAGCCTACCTGCGGGATGATTTCTCAATTGTTCATTTTTGTGGCAGGCTTGCCTGGTCTGGACTCTCTAAGCACTGTGTCGGAAGAGTCAGAGGAATACAGCAGCCTGTGAATTTGTTTCCATGAATTGTGTACTTTTAATTAACCTGTGTCAGTGGTGAGCACCATTAGGACAAGCTTTTCACCTGGTTTGGGGGAATGTTGGTTATTGATGGCCGAACACCTGGCAGGTGCAGAGCAGACTCTCAGCAGTGTTCCTTTGAATTGATTTCTAAAGAGCTGATCTATTGGTCGGGCCCTTTGCAGGAATTCAGAGATTACTTTTGCAATTTATAGTTCTTAATTGATAAAGACCTGATACGTAAAAGTAAGTATTAAAGGTTATTTACACTAGTTTACAAAAAGATTTGCTTAAAGAGTTATCAGATAGGTTAAAAGAAACGTCAGGATATGAGTGCATCCTTTAAACCACACTCTCTTATCTTCTCGTAGGAGGAGAGACTTCAGCATGCAAACCTTCATCTGTTCGGCTTGCACCGTCATTTTCATTCCATGCTGCTGGCCTTCAGATGGCTGGACAGATGCCCCATTCACATCAGTACAGTGACCGTCGCCAGCCAAACATAAGTGACCAACAGGTTTCTGCCTTATCTTATTCTGACCAGATTCAGCAACCTCTAACTAACCAGGTATGTTCACAATGTATTCCTAACGATTTGTTGGGATGGTAATTTATTCCTCAAAATGGTAAAATAGTAAATAGACAAAATGCCTTAATGTTTTTTAGTTTTGCATGTGATGGGGGATTCTGGATTGACAAAAGATAATGTTAAGAAATTTGCATTTGAAAGTTTGTTGTAGTTTTTCTTTTTTCCTATGTATTTTACTTTAATTCACATTTTCTCATTCTGCAGTGAGGGGGGAGTTATTTCTAATAAAGAATGTTAGTTAAAATTAAAAAACTTTAAAGCTGTTTTTATGAGAAAGCAGTTAGGTAGAAAAATGTAAGTTAGAGGAAAACAAGTCAGATTCCATTATAGCAAACAAAGTGCTGAGTTCACACTGTTAGAAATTACTTTAGTACACTTTTATAGAATTAAATATGAAACTCATTAAAAAGAAAAAATGTAAATTAACCATACTTCTCATTTTAATACTCAGACTAAAGATTCAGTGATTTCACATAAGATGGATAGTGTAAAGCAAATTAATGCTGACATCTCTGGATGTATATACATACATGCATGTGTGTATATGTGTGTATTTTTAATATCTTCCTGAATTAACTGCATCCACTATGTTGATTTTTTGATTTGGGGAGTTTTGGTTTTTTTTTAACTAGCTATAGTTCTGATAAAGTCTCTTTCCCTACTGAGACTGAGTGTGTGTTGCATGTTGAAAATGACTGTTTTTCCACGTACTTAGGAATTTGGTCTGTCACTGTTTAGGTCTTTTAATATGAACAAAAACTTAGAAAAATTTCAAAGTACTTCTAATACTGGATATTTTGAGGAAATGTTTTTTTTCTAATTCAATAAAACATAGTTTTAATGAGCTATTGGCTACTGTGCATTGACATGGCACGGTCTGCTGGTCATGAGACCTGGAATTCAGATCTTGACTCATGATCTGGCTGTGGGACTCGAGTCAGGTCACCTGGACCCTTCTCTCTGTTCCTTGAATGTAAGATTGGGACCTTAGAATAGACCCACCTAAGTACCATCATGATTTGAGGACCCCCTTGTATATATTATAGTAAGATTTTATCATAGTTGAACTGACTTTACGTTTATAAAATGAAATTGCATGTGAATAATAGCAGTCACAGTTAAATAGTAAGGTAAATTATGGCAGGACATAAGAATTTGTCTTACACAATGAATTGAGAAGTTGTATGTTTAAGAACTGAGGCAGTTGGTCAGAATTGGAAAGTGTGTGCACCAGAAGAAAAGTAGTCATAGCACAGTCATCTGTCCACACTGTACTGTCAAGAAACAGAGTACATTTGGATTCATTTTCCCGCTTGTTCAAACTCAGCCTATCAGGCGGGCATCCTGTTTTCAGTCTGTTTTACAGCTGAAGGGCCTGAACTCCCACTGGTGACTCCTCCAGGGTTGTAGGCAGTCCTGGGCCCAGCCCAGGCAGGCTCGCTGCTTCTTCCATACAGTGCTCTTCCAGTTCTAACACTTGGCACCTATGGAGGGCTACGGAAAAAATCCAGTCCTTTCAAGTTATTTTTTGTTTATATGATTGTAGTTGGTAATTTAGTTAGCAAAGTACCTATTTTTAGATACAACCGACATCTTGAGGGTTGTTTTCCAGTAAGAGATAAGTTACTTAGCATTTCCATTTTAAGCTGTAAAATGTTTTTGAAGATTCATATGATGTAAAAAAGACCCATCTTTTAAGTAATAATACTCAGCCAGATACTTCTGCCAAACTCCAGAAATCCTGGAACCTAATAAGGCAGTCAGATTAAAAGCTTACTTAGTAACTGAAGTGTGCAGGCACTGACATCGCGTGTTCTGCCCATCATAAGACATGGACTTCAGGTCTTGTCATGAGCTGGCTGAGGGACTTGAGTCAGGTCACCTGGAACCTTCTCTCAGTTCCTTGAATGTAAGATTGGGAGCTTAGATTAGACCCACCAGAGTACTTTCTAGCTCTAAGCTTCTCTAATTTCGTTACTTGATTTCCATTGTTTCTTAACTAATCATCCTATCGTTGCTTTTTAAATAAGATTTATTGTACAAGTAAGTTGAAAGGAACTAACTTAACATTTTGTTTCTGGTAGTTAGTCTTTCTTGTGTGAGTTTGTTTCATATAAGTTTAACCACAGTTTTATCAAAAGATAAATGTAGTAAAAGTAAATGTAGACAAGTATGACTGATGTTCAGAACACTGTCTCTCTCTGGGCTGTTACAGTTATCAGAGTACCTTTCATGGTTCTTAAGCTATGTATTCTGGATATGTGTTACATATGCTATTCAGGTTTATTAATAGTGCTGAAAATAGCAAAAAAGGCAGGAATAGTGTTTCTCATTGTCCACTACATATGAAAATACAAGGGAAACATAAAATAGGTGGAATAGGTATTATTAAACTAGAAAACAATTTTAAATAAAGTCTGGCCCTTAACACTGTGGACTCTCCTCAAGGAAGAAGATTGTTTTAGCTCTTGTAACAGCTCGCAGGAGGTGTGAACTCCTGCTTTGTGTGTGTACGTGAGAGTGGGATCTGTGTCTTCACACAGACAGGAGCGTTGGATGAGGCTTCTTTTGGCCTCCGGAGCCAGAGAGCTGAGGTCGCAGGAGGGGAGCTCACAGCTTCCCTGTTCAGTGAGGACACTGGGGTGGTGTGGAGGCTGGGGGCTCCTGGCTCCTCGGGACACTGCCGGCTTTTGCCCAGCGGTGGAAGGGAAGAAGGGGGCTGGCCGCGTCACCTTCTCCTGACCTTGTGACTGTGAGAAGGTGGAAGCAGATAAAGCGTCAAATGCTTTGAGTCTTAGCGTAGATTTATAACTGAGTGTGTATTTGGACAAGTTATTTTCTAATTCTGGATTGGTGCTTATTGTACCACAGCAGTGAAAAACAGAAGATAGAGTCACTTAACATGAAATTACAATGAAAGCTAGTGAAGAAAGAGTTGTTTAGTTTGTAGAAATGAATTTGTTTTTTCCATATATTTTGAGTGCCTGCTCTGTACAAGGCACCATCTGAAGCACTGAAATGCAGTCTTAGCTAAAGGCCGGTTTTTTGTGGGTGGAATTCATCTGGTTTATACATACTCGTGCCCCTGAAAATAGTAACTTCTGTGGCCAGAGTACGTAAAAGTAAGGTATTGAGAATTAGCTAATTGGTGTGGCCTTGTCGGCAGTTTGGCTAGTTGTGGAAGAGGAAAGGCGAGCAGTGTTTTGTGACACGGCAGGCCCATGGCACACGCTCACATACTGAGTGCAGAAAACTTTTCAAGGTTTGAGTATAGATGCAGAGGAAGCTAACGTTAATATTGGTTTAAGAGAAACTACAGAGGCAGAACAGTTCTGCTGTCTTAAGTTGTTGTTCCCAGATTGTAATCCTCAAATTTTGGCTCAAATAAAGTTTTCACTTCTTTCATAGGAAAAAAAAAAAGAGAGGAAGTACAGCTAGGTAAGCACTATGATCATGCAATCTCTTCATACTGCAGGGATGGGGTTCTTTCCTGTTCTGTCCTGACAACCCTCTTCTCTTCCATTTGCTTATTGTGGGTTCGTTTTCCCAAGACTCGAGACATTTCTCTGAGGCCTTTGTGTGATGTCTTGTGTCTCTACCCCTCAGGTTGACTAGAGTGCCTTTGAAAGAGGCTGTCCCAGGGGCTTGGTAGTTTTGCTAGTATGTCTGTTAGGAGAGCTGGACAGCACCCAAGGGTGACTGGTGGTAGTGACTGAGGGTACCTTGATGTCTTTAATTGCCTTGGAGGATCTGTTGGTTGCGGAAGACCCTCTGGGAACCCTTTTGCTGAGGCTTGAGACGAGGTAGAGGAGTCGGGTGAGGACACCCTCTGGGACCATTGGTGTGCCAGTTGCAGTATTCCTGCGTGTGTTGTGTTTGTGTTTGGAGGGTGTTTGTGTTTCCTGTTCCATCCGCCATCTAGCAGGAAGCTCACAATTGAACTCTGACTGCTTATTGGATGATGAAAGAGATGTGGGTTAGCTTTGGGTTGGGACTGTGGTTGAAATGAGTTTTTAAAAAGAAAGTTTCATTAGCTTTAAGGTGTTCTCTGGAACTTATTTGTGAGCAGCTGCTAGTGTAATCGTAGATAGGGATATTGGTATTATGGATTCTCTTGTTTATTCAACACATATTTATTAAATGTCTACTGTGTCTCAGACAGTATGTCTATTCCTGTTGTAGGCAGAGGGAATACAGCGTTGGACAGCTATATCTTCCCGGTAGCGGAAGGAGGAGAAAAAACTAAAAACAGGAACCCAGTAAACGTATACCAGTGTGTCAGGTGGTGGCAGGTGCCGGGCAGGATGGGGAGTTGGATGCGTTAAGGCGGAGGTGGGTCTCCTTGGTCAGCTTGAAGACACCAGAGCAGATCAGGTGTGCTCCCGGCAGGCCCTGAGCAGAGGGCAGGGTCTGCCTGTTGTGATCCAGGTCAGGCTGGAGGAGCCATTCAGAAGAAATTTTTCTGTAGGCTAATTGTATGGTGGAGAAGCCCTCTTGGGCAGCCTCTGCATGTCTCCTGGACCAGGGGGATGCCTGTAATCCTCTCGTTTAATTTGGGGAACAAAATTGAAAGCTTGTCAGCTGGGCATATTGTCTGCTAATTTCGTTTATTTCTTCCAGTGGTTGTCTTCATTGAATTCCGGTTGAAAGAGATGACCAAGAGAGAATGTTTCATATTCTAATGTGGATGTCTGTTTTGTTTTAAATACGTATGCACAGGTTACAGAAGAGGGAGTTCATACCAGTACAGTTTAGTTAAAGTGCTAGTCTTCTCTGTCTATTTAAGGTGATGCCTGATATTGTCATGTTACAGAGGCGGATGCCCCAAACCTTCCGTGATCCAGCTACTGCTCCCCTGAGAAAACTTTCTGTTGACTTGATCAAAACATATAAGCATATTAATGAGGTAAGAACTATTGATTTGTTATAACAGTGTCTATCTCGCCATAGAGTAGAGGAAACAAGTTATTTTGTAGTGTGTTTAAACATACTAAAATTGCTTTTAATTCCCAAGGATTGTCATATTGATGATTATTATGAAGACTGGTAAGTTAGCGGTTTATAGATAAAAGCATCATAATTATGTCAAAGAAAGTCACTATATATATAAGAACTGTAAAAAGATAATTGCGGATAACTTCCCTTCTTTTTCAAAGTTATATTTAATACATGCTGAGTTATCATTTCTATAATACCCCTTCTCCAAAACTTCAGAGGAAAGGGACGTAATAGTGACAATGTAAAAGTATGAAAATGTTACAGAATTTTGCTTAAATTTTTATGTATCTGTTTCTGCTTTTGCCAGAGATGTCAGGAAGCTCTGATATGTATTTAATGCTCAGCTAACAGGCATTTGGCCTTGTGTATCTGATAATATCTATATTTATGTGGTTTAAATTTTTCTTTTTAATGTGTGTTCTTTTTTATCTGTATCCTTTCACTGTAAGATACCTGAAAGCCTTTTTGGTGGGATTAAGTAGGATAAAAAACATAGCACTGTGAATTACTCATCTTCCAACTTGACTCTTCACTTTCAGAAATTATTTTTCTGGTGTTTCAGCCCTTTGGCTTGGTTATTTGCTCCTAACACCAACTCTAGCTGTGTAATGAGTTATTAACTGAGCTTTTCTGGAGACAGGCGGTCACGCCTGTGCTCTCTTTCCTTTTCCAGGGGCCCTGCATACTTTCGCATTAAAGCCTTGGCTTCTGCCAGCTGGAGAGCCATTTAAAAAGATGTTCTTATGTGTGTATAGATTTCTTAGCAGTTTGGTGCTGTTTAACGCCAGTATTATTGTGGCAATGTGGCAAGATAGAATTGAAATGAACTCAATGAGGAACATTTCTAAGTTGGATTTTGTTTACAATTTATATGTTCTAAAAGATGTTTCAAACTAGTTTTTGGTCACCTGAAAATAATCTGATAAACTAATACTGTTAAGTAGCTTTGTTGAAGCTTGTTTTTAACTGTTACCTTGTAACCTAGTTTTTCTGATGTTGCTTTATGCAGTGTAATTTATCATTTCCTCAAAGTTAGTTACCAATAGCTTGAACTATTGCCTCATTAATTACCAACTACTAGAACTATTGCCTAGTCCACCTGTTATTTTTCACTAGTCTTAGAAACTGTTTTATAAGAAAAACAGATACAAGGAAAGTAACTCAGTCTGTGATCAACCACAACCTCTACGACCTTTAGTGTGGGGGGAGGGGACCTGCCTGTGTTTTGTTAATTTGTTGTTATAAGCTTAAAGCCGGGCCTGTGTCAGAGGCCCTTTCTATAGTAATGAAATACCAGTTCATATACATTTCAACTTTCATTTCTGAAATCTTTTGCTTCAGGATCAAATATAAAATTGGGATTGACTAGAAGGGGGCCAAGAGGACTGGGGCGAGGACGCGAGAGGACTTAAATGTTAGGAGGATGAAATTGTTCTTTATTTTGTTTAGCATTTGTTGTTTATATCAGCATATACATTTCCAAAGTCCTTTATATTATACACTCTTAAGATCTATACCAGCTCACTGTATATAAATTATCTTAGTTTAAAAAATAAATGTAAATCAGGTCCTGTAGCTTTTCTTGAATGGGAGACTTTGGCCTACTCACTTAATATCTCCTATTTATAAAACGTATGAACAGTGTAATTCTAAAGTGAATTTTTCTGTAAATGTTTTTCATTTGATGTATATTAGTGTTATTCTGTAATTCAAATAGCAACTATAGAGATTTATTTCATTTTTGTAACATAGAATAAAAATTCATCAATTTCTTACTGATGGCAGATTTGTCTCATATGTACGTTTGATATGTATGTATATATAGTGCCACCCCATGCCTCATGATTTTTAATTACACAGTTAACATTAGATTTTCTCATTTCAGGTTTACTATGCAAAAAAGAAGCGAAGACACCAACAGGGCCAGGGAGACGATTCTAGTCATAAGAAGGAACGGAAGGTTTACAATGATGGTTATGATGATGATAACTATGATTATATTGTAAAAAACGGAGAAAAGTGGATGGATCGTTACGAAATTGACTCCTTAATAGGCAAAGGTTCCTTTGGACAGGTAATCTAACAGAAGTTGCTGAATTTTATAAATGAGAGAGAACTTCTCAGTGAGTCATGTTAGTTTAGCCTTTTCTCAGTAGTACACTCCTAATATTTGTAAATAGATATAAATAACGGATATGTAAGTATTTGGGTTATTATAGTTCTCTAAAGTTAGTAAAACTATATCAGCTGCATCAGCTATAAAAACTCCATTTGACTTTTTGTTTGTTTGTTTCACAAAGTTACTATAGCTACCAAGTAGTTATTTTACTAAGTGATTGATTTGAATCACTAAGAGATAGTATTGCCTCTTTCATTGGGTTTTTAGTCTCTGGATGGTTCTTCATGATATATGCTGGAGATAATTACCTTCCTGTCTGATACTCCTCCTCAGAAGGGGGGGAAAATGACTATTTTCAGCTGCCTCAGAAGGGGTCCTCTCCCTTTGGAGACTTGGACGCCCAGGGCTGGGCCCCGAGCCTGTCCTCAGCTCCTCCTCCAGCTCTGTCAGGCCTCTCTGAGTGGACAGAGGGTCTCCTGTTAAGTCCTCACGGCATCAGCTTTGCTAGTACTGTGATGGGCATCATTCCGAAGGGTGGGCTCATTCGGGCAGCTTCTACCCGGAAGAGCGAGGGAGGCACTCCAGCGGGCCTAGTGTTTCTCTTCGTTCCTGGCCTCTTCTCTCTGCCTGTGGCTCTCGTCTCTCACTTACCAAGGACAAAGCACAGACGCTAACTGTGTTAGCCTCTTGCCTCACCTGGGCCCGGACTCAGAGCTGCCAGACCTTCCTCCTTGCCCTGTTAAAAAGCTTTTCTCTGGCTGTGAGTCTCCCGGCTGTTTCCACCTGTAAGTCTCCCTGTCTTATCTCATCCCATGTCATCAAGTCACAGAGCTGTTTTGTTTGAGGTATGATTTACTGTTAATCCCAGTCTCCTTTGCCTTGTAGCTTTTATGCAGTGAGTCAGTTATTAATTTGCGATCCAAATAATTCTTTTGACTTTTCTGGTGATTATTTTGGATTTTGGAGATTGTTTTTGTTTTTTTTAAAGCTATGGAACCTGCATACTCTTACTTATCTGTTCCTGCCCTACAGGAAATCAAAAATATGCCTCTTTTCAACCAGTGAGGAAAAATTCAGCATGTGTTAGTCTAATTATGCTTAGGGCAAAAAGTATACTATCAGCTATTAGCAGCCACAGCTCTGGGCCCAGACAGATCAAGCTTAAACCTATAGGGAAATATGAATGAGGTTCTTAGAAGACCTCTCTCATGCTGGTGTGGCTCTGCCAGGCCCCGGGGTTGTGTGTCTAACATGTCTGTCCTTTTCCGTGATCCCAGAGACTTTCTGTAATTGTACGTAGTCTGAGGCCTTTCCCCTTGATGAGTAACCTCTTCTCCTGGGTCAGGATTCTCAGTGTCTGGGGAGTCCCTCTTGATGAAAGTATTGCGACCCCATGGACTGTAGCCCACCAGGCTCCTCTGTCCATGGGATTCTCTAGGCGCAAATAGTGGAGTGGGTAGCCATTCCCTTCTCCAGAGGATCTTCCCGACCCAGAGTTCGAACCTGGGTCTCCTGCACTGGCAGGTGGATTCTTAACTGTCTGAGCCACCAGGGACGCCATTTCTTTCACTTTTCACGTTGTGGCAGAAGCAACTTCTGCTTTCTTTACCCAAGCCATTTAATGAAAGGCATTTCTGAGGCCTGCCTTTTAAGTAAGGCTGTGAACACCCTAGGTAGAGTGATTGTCATCTCCACCTGCAAAATGACACCAGTGTTTAGGCAGCTCCTCTCTGCAGGACGCTGTTCTGACTTACATGATGTGCACCGTGAAAACTGGCCATGCTGCCTGTTCTCTCAACTTAGTTTCCCTTCAGTACTCAGTCTTTGAGCTTACCGTGATCTTCCCCCTCCCCCTTTAATTTTCTCATACTCTTGATTCCTAAGAGCAAATGAGCATAGCAAACCTGTGAAGACATAGCCTTCTTTGACATCCAAACCAGTTTACCAGATCAGACTGATTGATACCTTTCTCCTAGGCTGGAGTATGTTCAGGGTCAGGACATGTCGCTTGCCATATTGTCTGGGTCAGACTAAAATTCTCTGACAGATCCTCGTCGAAGAAGTGGCTCCTACGTTTCTTAAGGCAGTAGTGGTCAATCCTGGTTGCACGTTGAAGTCTTCCAGGGCACTTCGGGGGTCAAGGGGGTGGGGGGAGGAGGACAGACGTCTGTGCTCCAAACAATTAAACCAGAATCTCTGTGACTGGATTCGAAGCATTGGTGTTTTTGAAAACAGCCTATTGAATGTGTCATTCGGGGTTGGAAACATAGCCGGTTAACTATTTGCTAAGTCAGTGAATAGTTGGGCCCCCGTTAGTGGCCTTTGTCCTGGAGACCATTAGGATCCAGACAGTGGACTGCAGCCCCTGGGACTGTCTCCACGGTCAGTGAAACAGAATATCAGACCCACTCAGGCAGAGGTTTCCATGGGTCCCTCTGATTTAAAAGACACATCAGATGTGTCTTTAAACTATGTATTTTCAGTTTTTAAACTATGTATTTTCTATTTTATGTGCAAATTTGTTAGGAGTACGAAATTTGTCTTAAATGAGTAAAATTTTAAACTAGAGGTGTACATAGTGATTTGCACATGACTGTTTCCACTTCCTTAGCATTCATTCTCATCTTAAAACTCAAAATGCCCTAATTACGGCATTTTGAACTTATTTCCTGGTAATTTGTTTCTCACTTTTTTTAAGCATAAACTAATTCTTCTGGTATATGTCTAAGTTTTTATCTATGAAAATATAATTTAAATTTGAAAAGTTATCTACATTTTTCAGATAACTTAAAACCTTTTAAATATCTCACACATGTGCTTGGAATTTAAACCAGCTTTTTTTTTTTTTAATAATTAAAAGAATAGAATTGTTTTAACGATGCTATTTAGTGAGAAGTTAAAAAAACCCAAAGCACTTGTCAAGATTCATAATTTATTTCTGAAGGAGGAAATGGTCTAATTTTAAGAAAGTTGTCTGTTTTGTGGATGTTTAAAAATACTGTAAGGATGTGAAAGAAATCCATTTGAAAAATTGATTTAATGTAACAAAGTAGTAAATAGATGCTGCTGAATGGAAATGAGTAGGATCTCTCTTAGTCAGGACGGTCAGAGAAAGAGTTAGATAAATGTACAATTAAGGTGAACTGTAAGCTGTTGTTAAATTGTTCATTAATAGAAATATTTATGTTTTTTCTTTTTTAGGTTGTAAAGGCATATGATCGTGTGGAACAGGAATGGGTTGCCATTAAAATAATAAAGAACAAGAAGGCTTTTCTGAATCAAGCCCAGATAGAAGTGCGACTCCTTGAGCTCATGAACAAGCACGACACTGAAATGAAATACTACATAGGTAAACAGGCGGACAGAGCGCGGTGGGCCCTAGCGCAGACCGTCAGTTTGAGTTAATGATTGTTCGTGTATGAGAAATACATTAATTTTTATCTTAAAGTGATTTAAATAAAAAATTCAGGTATTTCTGTTGGGAGGGCATCGATTTATATGTGTTACTTAATCTGCCAGTAATATTTTAAATCTTTGGGAGTGTGCATTCCAGGTGGTATGTAGTGTAAAAACAAGTGAGAGTCGCATCTTTTGTTTTCCAGCTTGCAAGTATTGTTTGTTTGCTTTAATGATGCTTGTTTATCTAGAGAGTTCTCTTTCTATTAACTTTAATCATTCTAGTACAGCTCAGAAATTAGAGGTGAGCGATTATGTTGTTATTGGTTATAGAACCATTTTTGGAATGTCTGAAACAAGGTGTCAGGCTCTTCTTGAGAAATAGTGGCCCACATTTCTTGAACTCCTACTGTGTTCCTTACGCTTTTCTTCCATCATGTGTAGCCATAGCAGTCCTGTACAGAAAGTATTAATAGTAGAATCCTTATATTACAGGTTGTTTGTACAAAGAGTAGCATACCCAAAGTTCCAGTGTTCTTAGAGCGAGAATCTGACTCTGCTTCTAACTCCAGAGCTTATGTTTGTTTCCTTATCCTGTGGTGTTTCTTTTGAGTATAGAAAGAGGAGACAGAAGAATTATGAAACTAGTGAAGTCTAGGGCCGGTTTATATATGGGCAAAACATCTTCTAGTTATACATTCTTTAATACTATTCTTAATCAAGACCATTGATTGTTAGACACCACTATTAGTTTATGTACCACTAAGAGTCACATTGCTGCCAACTGTGAAAACAAGATGCTGTTAATTTTAAGATAGAGACTTTTGTTGTTGTTGTTGTTCAGTCACATTCAGTCACTAAGTCCTGTCTGACTCTTTGTGACCTCATGGACTGTAGCACACCAGGCTCCTCTGTCCTCCACTATCTCACAGAGTTTGCTCAATTTCATGTCCTTTGAGTTGGTCATTTTCTGCTGCCTCCTTCTCCTTTTATCTTCAGTCTTTCCCAGCATCATGGTGTTTTCCAATGAGTCGGCCCTTCAGATAAGTTGGCCAAAGCATTTTAGCTTCAGCACCGTCCTTTCAATGCATAGAGACTTTAGGACCAATTAATTATAGACTTAAAAAAAAATAGATGTATATTAGCAACTCAAATCAGCAATGCTAGCTTTACCTGTTAAGCATGAGGTTAAGTTTTATTAGCAAACTCCTGTTTAAGAAATGAAGAGGGAGCATTATGTTTCTTTAGTCCTCCCAAAATAATAGAAACAAAAAGTTAATGTTTAAAGGTGTATGGTTCAGACAGATTTCATTTATGGAACACCCTTCACTCCCCATTGATATAATAAAATGAGCTTATACTATTTTTTTCTTTCTTATTGTCTTTGTAGACATCTGATATAACCCATAGTGATAACATTTGTGTTTAAAATCCTTTCTTTTCACATTCATTACGTGTTTGTTGTCACTCTCAGTGAACTTAGTATAAGGTGGGCATTTTTCCATTCAAGGGGCTTAGGAGGCCAGGAAGGACATTCTAAGGATGCTTGACTTACAGTCTTTGAACATACCTCCCCTCTTCTTCCTCACTCTTGTGGGTTTTATTTTGAAGTTAAATGTTGATAGCATCACTATAATTATGTATTTCTGCTTTATTGAAAGAAAACACAAAATGTTAGCTACTTGGCTAACTTATAATTATTTTTGTTTTTAATAAACTGACTTTAGTGATTGCAGGAGTCATTACAGATACTCTTTTGGATTAGTTTTTTTAAGTTCTTATTTAGGAAGATGGTGAACTCACGTACACTGTCTCAAGAAACTGAGATTCTGTACCGAAAACAAACACAGAGAACTTTAGACACAGCCATGTCAGTAGAGTTAATACGTTAAGTTTAAGGTGTCTGCAAGTTGTGTTGCTCTTTTATGGTGTAAATAACTTTAATTTTGAAATGATTTGATCAGTTTACTCTGAGTTTTACACCCTTAAGTCTTTGAACTTAAAAAAAAAAAATCTACTTTTTTACAGCATAGCATAATTTCTTATCTGGATTATTTGGTACCTGTCATGGTCTAGTTAAAAAAGCATTCAGTTTAGGTCTAAAACAAAGTCTTGCCAACCCTCCATTTCCCCCAAAGTTCAGTTTAAAAAACTGAACATACATATTTGTGTTTGAGCTTCCTTTGACAATGTCTTTAGCGCTCAGCACATTTATAGATATTCAGTAAGTGAATGATGTATCAATGGAATTGAGTGGGTTGGTCTTCCACCAGAACATTCTGATCACAGCTTCTTAGAGGGATTTTCATAGTCACATTTGAATTCTGACATCAGTTACCTTTTGCATCCCTTTAGTGGCTGCTGCTTAATTAGATCAAAACTGTTACTTGGAGCATGGCTCTGGGGCATCTTATGTCACATGGAGCTGTGTTCTTCATTTTAAACCTATGAACTCAGTGATTAAGAGCAGATATTAGACCTTCTTATGTAACTGTTGCTGAGTGTTGAGTTGTACTGTGGACTCCTACAGAGCTAGGGTAGTAGCTATGTTACTTATCCTGATTTTAGATCATTTGTGTCAGGAATGATCTAAAAACAAGAATGGCGAGCTTCCAGGGAGGCAGTTCAGGTCTACCACCAGGACGGCGCAGTGTATCCCTGTTCTCAGGGACCAGACACTGAGTAATGCCCTAGTTATTCCAGATAGATCTGTACAGAAACCTCTATTTAAATTATACCAAAAGGCCAAAATGAAGGTAGCCTTGACAGGTGGTGGTTTTATGTCATTTCAGTTGAGTTATAGGTGCTCAGTTTGGTATATGTGAGAGCTGTCATACTGAAGGGCAGTGACTTCCTCTGTGTGAAGTTAGTGTTAATACTTAACAGCACAACTTTTCAAAGCGGTTTATTGACTATTAAACCTTTTAAGAAGGTCAGTAGTGATACCAAGTAATGTACTCTATACTCTTTCCCCATTCATAAGCCTACTCATAATTTCTTGTGTGATGGAGCTTAATTTTGAAATTTCCCCAAAGCTTCAATCTTGGATAATATGTACCAGTTTGATGAACATAATCAAATACATTGATGATGAACTCTTGGTACCTTACGACCCGATTTCAAAGCCTTTGCTGTATTTGCCTAAAAGAAAAAAAAAGTCTTCCTTTGACAATTGTTTTAGAAAATTATTCGTGAAATCTAAGGCTGAGCAGAGCAGATTGTGTATGTATATCAAAGCCTTCCCAGAGAGGGCTGCCACGTACAGCATTGTCACAGGCTGGACATCCCAGTAGGTGGAGCTTAGATGAAGTCATGAGGTGTAGGGGTCTCAGGAAGTCAAAAGTGTTTTCTCTTACATGTGAAGATAAAATTATTATTCAGAGTACTGTGTGTAAGTTTACTGCTTGTGTTTTCAGACCTGACTTAGGCATTTTGGTGGGACTTCTTACATTACATTGCTTATTGGTGGACACTGGACAGTACATTGATTCAGCAGATGACCAGTTTCGATATTCATAACTGCTGAAAGAATGTGCTGCTTACTGCAGAATGCTTATCTCCCAATTTTAATTTGATAAACTCTGCATTTGACATTGACATTTTATAAAGTATTGTAGAGTTCATGTATGTGTTGTCCTCTTTTTTTTGGTATGTATAACTTAAAATGAAACTTTTTTTCTCTTTCAGTGCATTTAAAACGCCACTTTATGTTTCGAAACCATCTCTGTTTAGTTTTTGAAATGCTGTCCTACAACCTTTACGACTTGTTGAGGAACACCAATTTTCGAGGTGTCTCCTTGAACCTAACACGAAAGTTTGCACAACAGATGTGCACTGCACTGCTTTTCCTTGCGACTCCAGAACTTAGTATCATTCACTGTGACCTAAAACCCGAGAATATCCTTCTTTGTAACCCTAAACGCAGTGCAATCAAGATTGTTGACTTTGGCAGTTCTTGTCAGTTGGGGCAGAGGGTAAGTATATTTCAGAACTTGTGATTTAAAGTTAGAATTCGGTAAAACAGTGTAGTAGATTTTGAAATCTTACTTATCTGTATACAGTTTGAAGGTAATTACAAGGTTGTTATCTTCAAAATCTTGAATCACCTGTGTTATACCTGTTTGGGGAAATACCTTTTAAAATGCAAACATTGATAGCAATACTTTGAAGTAGAAGGTGTTTGTTTTTCAAAGTTTATGTTAAATTATGTGTGTGCTAAAAGACAGAGAAAACAGGATGGATATAAATTATGATATGTGTCCAAGCTAATGGACATACTGGTTTGGTTTAGTTGCTAAGTCGTGTCCGACTCTTGTGACCCCATGGACTGTAGCCTGCTAGGCTCCTCTGTCCATGGGATTCTCCAGGCAAGAATACTGGAGTGGGTTGCTGTTTTCTTCTCCAGGGAATCTTCCCAACCCAGGGATTGAACCTGGGTCTCCTGCCTTGCAGGCAGATTCTTGACCAACTGAGCTATGAGGGAAGCCCAGTGGACATACTAGTTTGTGCTGAACAAACATGTTTTTGAGTGCTAAAAGCAGACATGCCCATAGCAGTAAGTAGATTTAGGTTTAGTTGATTTAGGAAAGCAAATTTTTCCTTCTGTTCTTTCTAGCATTATGAAAACTACTCTTTTGCATATAAAATAAAAGTTATAGGTTATCTTTTTGAAATCAACTAGGATCACTGCTTGATAATAATTTATTTAAAATGTTCCTATTTACTTGTAGGTATTGAAATTTACTTGTAGGTATTGAAATTTCTTTTTTTTTTTTTAAAGGTAAAAACATTACTGACTTTCAGATATTAGTGTTTCATAATGGGTTTCCATTATGGGTTTCTTGTTTATCCAAATTAGTGAAATTTTCAGTCTTGTCCAACTTTATTCTAGCTTTTAAATAAACTAGGTTAATTTAATCTTGAAAGTTTATGACCAGTTAACAGAATTGTCCTTTTGTTACTTCCTGCAAATTATGGTAGCAATGCTTCATTGAAATAATTTTTAAAAATGGAAGGAATAGGAAGCGAAGTTCGCAGTTTCAGTGCCTCTGAAAATCAAGAGATGCTCGTAGTTGTTAATAAGGGATAGAGTACATTATAAATGGAAAATATGGGCCTATATTGAGTCATTTGAATAGATTTTAAGAGTTGCAAATTTTTTTCCTATTTGAACCAAGTCGTGTATTCTGTGCTAATATCCAACACTACTATCTCTCTCCGCCAGACGGAAACAACTATACCTTTAGCTCAGTGACTTTTTAATTATTGGGTTGGCCAAAAGTTCGTTCAGGTTTCTTCCATAAGATACTTGGAAAAACCCGAGTGAAATTTTTGGCCAACCCAATATGTGACTGTGTCAGAATCCCATGGGAAATCATTTCCAAAATAGACATGCAGCGGCCCTCCTCCAGGTCTGCTGGCTCAGTGTCAGAAGGTAGCAGGGTACAGCCTTGCAGATGCCCCACTACTGCTTTGCAGATTGCTGGCTGGGTAGGTAGGTGACAGAATTCTTTCATAAGCTGGGAAACACGAATCTCAGTAGTAGCTTGTCTTTGGGGCTTCAGGGTGCTCTTGGCTTCTAAAAACTTCTTCCTGGTCCCTTTCAGTTAGACTTTCTTCACTTTGAGAAGGCCTTAAGGTCAGGTTGACCTGCTTGTGGGGTCATGGGATGAGTCTCAGAGGTTCGGCTGGAATTTGGGGTGAGCCCCAGCAGCTTTCTGAGAAAGCATCTTTGTACCACTGATTGCCCAGTTTAAGTATTAAGTTAGATAGTCTAGTTAGTTAGCAGGGTGTTGTTTGTTTTTCTCCCTTTGCTTTTGTGATATTTCTGGATACAAATTTTAAATGGCCAAGTGAAGATGAATTGATCTCTGAAGACATTCTCAGATTATTCCATTGCAAATAATCCATTTCAAGATTTTCTTTTTCTAAGAAGTCTTAGGTTGGATGGAGGAGGACGGGGTAAAGAAGTGATTAGTCAGAAATGACCCCCAGTTGAAACTTTGCATGGCTGTGTTTCTAGGTTTATCTGTGAGACTAGTACAATACAGATGTCTGAATTTTCAATTACGTTGTACTGAGTTTGACTCTTAATGCTTCAAATTAACCTGAAGAAATTTCATTCTTTTAAGTTAATTTAAATGTAATTTAGCTGTTAAATTAATGGTAGCCACAGCAGCAAAGAGTAGTTAATAGGGAAATAAATTGTTCTCAATAATATTTTCTTCTAATAAGGCATTATTGTTTTAGGATATATCTTGAGTACCAGTTAGGACTAAACTAAATAAAGGGCTTGCACTTTTTATATATGCATATTTTGCATTTCAGAGTCAGAGTTACCACTCCCTTGAAACATTTAGTTCTTTGAAACAGTATTCATAGTCTAATGTTGAGATCAGTAAACATTACTGATAACCCAGTTATTTTTTTTCTGTTCCTGTTAGACTTGTGTTCTTCATACAATGTTAAACAGAAACTGTTATTGAAATATATTTCAGATATACCAGTATATTCAGAGTCGCTTTTATCGGTCTCCAGAGGTGCTACTGGGAATGCCTTACGACCTTGCTATTGACATGTGGTCCCTCGGGTGTATTTTGGTTGAAATGCACACTGGAGAGCCTCTGTTCAGTGGAGCCAATGAGGTATATGATGGGTCACTTAAAAAATTCTGGTTTTGTTTCCATGATTTCTTTTTGTTTTTCATCTCTTAGAGTATAACCTGGAAGTTGTTTTTTAGGAAAATGTGTCTGTTTATCAACCTAAATCATTCAAGCGTTTGGTCAGTTTTAAACTTACTTTATCCATTTTTATTTATTTCAGTTATGTAATGGTGAGTTTAGAATTATGAGATGGGAAGTGAGATCTTTAAATCTACCAGTGAAGGGGAGTAGTAAATTGCATTAGAAAATGTTAAGTCTTTTGGTATAAATTTTACAGATTTTAAGTATTAATAACAGAAAAAGATGATAGTGATGAAATGAGGAACCATCCTAAAAACATTGTAAATTTTGAGAGTATGATGTGGAATTAAAGTATTAATTAATAAATGATGATCAGTGGGATTGATAGATACATTGATCTGAATAATATAGGGTAAATTAGGACTCTAGAATTTTTGAGCTGCAGACTAAGCATAATTCTTGTAGTCCACAGGTGTTTAGTCTGTATTCTTAGAAGATCTTTGAAGGTCAGAGGCAGTGGTGGGAAGGCGAGGGCAAGGGAGAGGGGGTCTAAGCTCCGAACAGTCGGAGGAACGGCTTTCATTGTCTTTAAAACTGTTTGTTTGTGGAGTTTTTTTGTTTGTTTGTTTTTAAAGAAAAGTTAACCATTGTGGATTATGATCAGTCCATTGATTTATACATGAGAAAAGAAAAGCTAATGAAATTTCATGACACTTCAGTCAGGTAGTGTCAGAAACCTGTCCCTTCCTCCTTCCTGCTAGTTCATTTCACTCTGACCAGTGAGCTGCTCTTTGGCAGTAATTGCTGTGGTATGTATTTGTTTTTCTTTGAATAATAAAGAATATAAAGGAAATAGTACCATTTTCATGGACTTAAGCACCATTAAGATCACCTGTGACACTTCTTTGGCTGCCGTCTCACGCATGGTGAAAGCCAGAGCCCTTCGACGAGCTGGAAAATGCCTCCCTCCCTCTGCCTCCTGTCCCCTCTCCGGCTGTCCCTCTGTCTGTCTTCCTGCCCAGTCCCCTCTCAGTACACAGCCCTCTCAGGTCCCTCGGAGATGGTGGCCAGAGGGCCGTGCATTCATGCCCAGGGGCTATTCTCTGGTGTCAGCTGCATGTGAAGCCTGTCGCGACACCCTGTTTTAAGTTGCAGTGCCCACCTCTCTCTCATGTCCTTTTAATTTTCTCCCTGTTCTTAGTCAGTACCCAATAGATCTTATTATGTGTTTGTTTCTTGATGATCTCTTCCTCTATAATATAAAGTTTTGGGCAGAGATTTTTGTCTGTTTTGTTTACTGCTGTGTTCCAGTGGACATGGTTTCTAGCATACAGTAGACACTCAGGTGTTTGACTGAATGAATCTGCACCTTAGAAAGATACTTTTTTATTAGGTTCACACTTTATTAAACCTGTCATTTTTTGTTTTGTTTTGTTTTTTTTACTCTCCCCAAACTTAAACTTTGCAATTCCCTCCAGTCATTCCTTACTTTCCGTTGTATCCATGACCACCACCTGCCATCCCATAGATGTGTGTATGTCTTTGCTGAATCGTGTGCCCTCCCTCTGTGGAATGTGGGGCTTCGGGAGGTAGGGACATCACCTCTTTCCTTCATTATTGTGTATTTACTGCCCACAGGATTGCCTGACACACACGGGAGACTCTTTATTTATAATTTGTGAATGGATGAGCAGATGTAGGATGTTTTACAGTAGAAATTATAGGGGTTTTTTTGCTTTTGTTTTTAATACAGGTAGATCAGATGAATAAAATAGTGGAAGTTCTGGGTATTCCGCCTGCTCATATTCTTGACCAAGCACCAAAAGCAAGAAAGTTCTTTGAGAAGTTGCCAGATGGCACTTGGAACTTAAAGAAGACCAAAGATGGAAAACGGGTAAAATAGGGAAATAATGTTTTTGAGCCTTTGTTACTTCTTTCATGTTACTTCTTTCACTGAGTTGTCTTTATAATGCATTTTTGTATTTATTTGAAATCAGTGTTACTGAAGTCACCTGTTAACAGTAGTTCTGTTGACGACTCGGGTATAGATTTTCTTCACAAGTTGGTTTTCGCTTGACCTGAGCTATCGGTATGACCTGAACAATGCTTGGTTAATGCTCAGTATTCTCTTTAAGTCTTCATTTTGAAACTGTCTGCCTTCCTTTTGAGGCCACTGATCAAATCACCATGCTTTGTTTCCACAGTAGAATCAGTCAGTTTGACCTTTGTTTCTCATAGTTTGGGTATACATTGAAATCACAGTTAAGAGTACTGCAGCTGGGAACAGTAGAAGTCATAACTGCAGTGAATGGCCTTTTTTTGTAGTTAAGATGAGAGCAAAGGATTTCTGACTTTAGCAGTTTGTGACAAGAATCTGAACTGACTAGATGGTCCTTTAATAGATTTCAGTTTCCTAGGTTGGATAACAGGGATTTCACATCTCCACAATCTTTCGAAGTGAGGGGTTTAATGCGTTAGATATGTTTTAGAAATTTTCTCTTATCTGAGAACTTTTCAGGCATCTAAATCATGTCAGTTTAGTAGAATAAATGATGACAATTTTGCATCTTGATTTACATCTTTGTTTTATATATCTGAAAATAATCATATGTTTTGTCATCCAGTGTGTTTCTAGTATTAGATGAATATGCTATATAAATATATGATTGTGTGTGATACATACACCAGACACTTTATGATTGTAGTTCTGCATTTTAACACTTAAGAAATTTTATTTTTGCTAGTTTTTATTTTACCCTTGCATTTTAGCGATACTGCCCCCAGGTGTCATTTCCAGTGAACTGAAGCTGATGCTTATTTGCTATAATTGACCTTCAGCTCTGGAGTCTTAACTTCTAATATCAAGTGGTTTTTAATAAGAATATATATATGTAAAATCATATCTTTCACAACTGATTTGTAACTTACTGCGTTCTGCCTTGTTCTCTAAAGTTTCAGGCAGTGCAGTATCCAGCAGCTAAGTTACGCCTACTCCGCATAAGGAAGGGATGGAAAATACCAAGCAGACATCCTGGGTCCTTCCGCCTCTGTCCACGTGGCTTTATCAGTCATGGCCCCCTTTCCCAGGGCAGTCCTTCTTAGCTTCACCAGCATTCAGAGTAGCTCTTGCAGTTGATTTTTAATTAGCATGGAGTATGTGATGCCTGCTTTACATTTTTCTTTCTCTCTAATACATACTACTAATTCTTTTTCCAGTTTGAAGTTTTTTTCCTTTAGCTAAATTTTTTTTTCTTTTTCTAAATGAAACATTTATTCATTTCCTCAATCTCTGCTTCATAAAACCACAGTTAAGTCACAATGGACTGTAACCTATCATTTTCCCAAAATTGAGCTATAATTATTATTATTTTAAATTATTTGAGGGGAGCATTTCACTCAGAAGAGTAGATTATTTTTTCCCTTAAAATTGAAAGTATCTTGACCTACATTTAATATACATTAATTAACTGTAGATTTTGTGAGATTTTCCTAAGCTGCAATTAAGCAGCTGACTTAAGAAACTTAATTTTTAAAAATGTAAAATAATTACTCCTTTTTAAACAGAGATAAATTTCCAGCAACAACAACAAAATCAAATCTGTAACCAAATGGTTACATTATGAAGAGGCACTAGGGATTTTAACCATGAATATGAAGAGATGTGCATGTACTATCTTTGGGTATATTTGTTCAGCTTATTTCCTTAGTGATTTTATTTATGTACAAAATGGGTATTTTAAGTTTTCACTTTGTTGTGTTTTAACTTTTATTTACAACAGTATATCCACTGCCTAAAACATGGCATAGACTGCTCCCATCACCTCTAGTACCCTTTTCTGTCGTCCACGCTCAGTTTCTGATTTCTGTCATCCTAAGTCAGTTTTGACTATTCGTAGGCAAAAGTCATTTAAGTGGAATCCTGAAGTATTTATTATTTTGTTTATTTCATGTAACAGGCATTATTTTTGGAGAGACCGTCTGTAGTGTGTCTCAGAAGTTACTCCATTTTATTGCTTCACAGTCTTTTGTTGAATGGAAATACCGTAATTGATCTGTATTTACCTGTTATTGGATGTTTGGGTTGCTTCTAGTTTAGGACTGTTATCAATAAGGCTACTGGGAACATTTTGTATCAATTTCTGTACACATAAGTTTTCGTTTTTTCTGGGGTCACTACTTAGAATTGCCAGATCATAGGGTGTCTTGTGTGTTTTCTTTCTTAAGAAAATACCAGTTTCCCAAGGTTCTATCATTTTGTATTCCCACAAGGTTATGAGGTCCAATTGCATGACATCCTCGCCACTTCATGTGGTTGGTTCTTTTCAGTTTAGCCATTCTAATGGATATGTAGTGGTTTTCTTTGAATTTCTTCATGGTTGAGAATATTGGCCTGGCTAGCTTTTCATGTGCTTAGTAGCCATTCATGTATCTTCTTTTGTGACCATCTTTCTAGTTGCCCATTTGTTATTGGGATGTTTAATTATTGAGCTGTAGGAGTTTTTTTTTTAATGTAATGGATGTAAGTCCTTTGTCACCTGTATACCAGTATTTATTCCCAGACTGTACTTGTCTACTTCTTTTCTTAGTAGCAGTTTTTAATAAAAAATTAATTTTTTTATGAACAATATTTTTTTTGTTCTAAGAAATCTGTACCTCCCTCAAGTTTGTGAAGATACTCTCCTTTAAAAGTTTTAAGTTGAAATGTATATAGTTGATTTACAATATTGTATTAGTTTCAGGTGTACAGCACAATGATTCGGTTATATATAAATACACACATTCTTTTCCTTTATAGGTTGTGACAAAATTGAGCATAGTACTATGGGCTATTCAGTAGGTCCTTGTTGGCTATCTATTTTATATCTAGTGGTGTGTATATTTTACTCCTAAATTTAGCCCTCCCGCATCCCTTTTCCCTTTGGTAACCATAAATATGTTTGCTGTGTCTGTGGGTCTGTTTCTGTTTTGAAAATAAGTTCATTTGTATCTTTTTTAGATTTCACATACGAGTAATCTATTTGTCTTTGTCTGACTTATTTCACTTAGGATAATAATCTCTAGGTCCATCCGTGTTGCTGCAAATGGCATAATTTCATTCTTTTATATCACTGAGTAATATTTCACTGTATGTGTGTGAAATAACACCACCACTTCTTTATCTAGTCATCTGTTGATGGACATTCAGATTGCTGCCATGTCTTGGCTATTGTAAATAGTTCTGCAGTGAGCATTGGGGTGCCTTTCTCTTCTTCAGTTAGTTTTTTTCTGGATATATGCGTAGGAATGGGATTGCAGTATGACATGGTCACTCTGGTTTTAGTTTCTTAAGGAGCCTCCATACTCTTCCCCATAGTGGCTGCACCAGGTCGCAGTCCCACGAACACTGGAGGCGGATTCTCTTCTCCTCCCTGGTGTTTATTATGTATAGACTTTTCCGTGATGACCGTTGTAACCAGCGGGAGGTGGTGCTTCATCATAGTTTTGATTGGCATTTCTCTACTAATTAAAGTGACATTGAACATCTTTTCATGTGCTTGTTGGTCTTTTCTTGGGGAATCTTTGCATCCGTACTTTATGTGTCTGTGTATATTTATTTTATCAATAACTAGGAGAAGCGTTCATCTTTCATGATGATACTGGATTTGTCTTAATCTTCTTTTAGTTTTCTGTTTTTTTGAAGCTCTTATAGGTGTACCCATTTAGTATTGTTAGAACTTGGTGATAAATTCAGTCTTTCATCACTATGAAATATTCCTTTTTGTCTTGAATATTTTCTTGTGTTTACTTCATTTGATATTATTCAAGCTATACCAATTTTCTAATTCTTAATACTTTCATAGTATTTTTTTAATCCTTTCACTATAAACCTGTTCATATACTTTTGTATGTAAAATATGACTTTTATATACAGAACGTAGTTGAGTTATGCTTTTTAATCCAGTCGAGTAGTATCTTTCTTTCACAATGAATTGTTTGGTCCCTGGTTATTCAGAGGATTGGGTTTTAAACTTTTGCCATATGTGTGTTCTTGCTTGTTTTATCTGTTCTTTGTTTCCCAGTACTTCTTGCCTGCCTTCTTTGGAGTTGAGTACTTCTGGTGTTTTATTTCATCTTTTCTTACTGACTTTATAGCTATTCCTCTTTGTGTAATTGTTAGTGGTGTTCTTACTATATGCCTCTTTAACTTACCAGTTGACCTTAACAGAATGTTACATAACTTCGTAAGCTGTGTGATAACCATGTGCTTTTATCTAATGCCTTCCATCTTTTGTCATCATGTATCACTCATGCGTGCATTACATACCTCACAACACAACTGCCTAAATTACAAACGACATTTAGAAGAGATTTTAAAACTCATAAAAGATAAAGATAGTCATGAGTTCTTTTCAGGAGTCCTTGGCGGTCCTTGGTCAGGACTTTGAGCTCTCGCTGGCATGGCCGCAGGGTTCAGTTCCTTGTCAGGGAACCGTGAGGCTCCGCAAGCTGCGCAGCGTGGGCCAGGACCCTCTCCCCCACCCCACCCCCACCCCCCAGGTTCTTTTACCCAAAGAGTTCTTCATTTCTTGTTGTTGTTCCTAAGTTCCATCTGGTATTACGTTCCTTCAGCCTGAAGAACTTCCTTTAACTTTTTAATTTTGTAGTTTGTAACTTCTGCTGATGAATTCTTTTCAGGAGTTGTTTATCTGAAAATACCCTTATTCACCTTTATTTTTGGAAAGATATTTTTCATGGATTTGGAAATTGCAGTGGATGTAGAATTTTAGGTTTACATTTCAGCTAATGAAAATGATGTTATGACATTGTTTTCTGTATTACATTGTTTCTGAGAAGACATTGATTTTTCTAAGCAGTGTTTTCTTTTTTTTCCTCTTTTTTTATTCCCTCCCCCACCCCCAACTTTTTATGCACTACTACTTATGCAGGGCGAGGACTATTTTTATTCATTTTAAGCTATGTTTGATTTTTCAGCAGTTTGTCTGTTAGGTTCTTGTGCAGTTTTCTCTGTATTTATTTTCCATGGAGTGTGCTGAATTTGTTAGATCTGGGAGGTTGATATCTTTCATCAAAATCCTCAGACATTATCCTTTCAAATATTTGTTCTGCTTCACCTTCTCTTCCCCTGCTAATTATCCACTTAAATATATGTTGTGGTGCTTAATATCGTCTCAGAGGTCTCTAGTTTATTCATCTTGTTTTCTTTTTGTGTGTTAGTTTGAATCATTTCTTTGTCTCCTAGTTCACTCATTGTTTTCCTTCTGTTGAGCCCAGTCTGCTGTTAAGATCATTAAATGGATTCTTCATTTATGATACTGCCATTTTTTAGTTCTAGTGTTTTCACATTTTAATTTATCTTTAAAAATTAGTTTTAACTACCCACCCTCCCCAATCTATCCATACATGTTGTCTAGCTTTTGAACTAAGTTTTTTAAAAATTATAGTTATTTTTAAAATACGTATCTGCCAGTTTCAACATTTGGGTTATTTTATATATGTGGACTTTCTACAATTTTTTTTTTTTTCCACATAATATGGACCCGTTTTTTGGTTTGTTTCTTGTGTCTGTAATTTTTTAAATGTATGCTGGACTTCTTGCATTTAAGCCCAGTTGAGGTAGAAGTAACTCTTACTTTCCTAGGGAATGAGTCGCAGCTCCTACTCTGTCAGTCTACTGTGTGATGAGACCAGTCGGTTTCGTTTTGTAGTTCAGCCGTATCAGGGCTCTGTGTTGTTTGTTTGCTTGACTTAGATCCTATTCTCCACTGTCTTCATAGGTTTTAAGCAGTGTTTGGAGACTGGGGGGATCTTTTATATGTTATGCCCAGCCAGCAGCCCTCTCCTAAGGTTTTGTGCCTCAGGGTGGTCTGTGTTCACACCGCTGCTCTGGCTCCAGCTTTGCAACCCTGGGGTCCTCCCTGGGCAGTCCTTCCTGGGTCGTTGGCCTGTCCCACCCTTCGGCCCAGCCACTTGTAGCCGTCACAAGTTGGTTTGGAGTTGGGCTGGATTCTCCCTACTCACATCCTGGCTTTCGTTCCTTCTCCCACCATAGTCTCTTCTCTCCTAGGAAAGGCTTTTCATTTTCCAGAATTTAGTTAGTTCTGGTTTCTTTAGTACTCCGCACTCGGATAGGTTTCTTTTTTAATTTGGCTGCCTTAGGTCTCAGTGGCAGCACGTGGGGTCTTTGTTGCCTCGTGTGGGATCTTTTCGTTGTGTTGTGCGAGCTCCTGAACGTGAGGACACGGTAGTTGTGCATGGGCTCAACTGCTCTACGGCATGTGGGGTCTTAGTTCCCTGACCAGGCCTGGGGTCCACGTTTCCTGCATCACAGGGCGCGTTCTTAACCACTAGACCACCAAGTCCGTGATAGATTTTTAAAAAGCAGTTACTTTTTGCTTTGCCTACCTGGGTTGTTCTTGATTTTGAAGTACCTAGAAGCAAAAATCTACCAATACTATTCTGAATAAATTCAGTGTTCATAGGGGTTTTAAAGATTACCTGTTAAAATGAGTTTCCCGAAAATGTCAGCACATGTTAAAGGCAGTTTATTAAACATATTTTCTGAAGTGAAGCATAAATAATTTGCTTTCAATTTTTTTTTTTAATCTGAATATAAGCGAAGTATGGCGTTAAACCCATGGTTCTTTATTAGGAGGGATGGCTAAAGCTTTAATGAGCCACTGTTACCTAGGAAGTGCACCTGAGTTCACAGGTGTATTGGGCAGAAAAGAGGCTCATAGCCTCTGGTTGGTACACTTCCTTTGTAAAGGACCACAGAGTAAAGATTTTGTTGCATATTCTTACTTGGCTGTGTTTGTTTTTACCATCTTTAAAAATGTAAAACCATTCAGTAGGAGCTGTTAATATAAAACAGGCTCTAAAACAGAGCGTAGTTTGCTGATCCCTGCACGAGATGATCTTTATAGTCATTTCTGCTCAGAGTTATTTTGAATTTCTCATAACTGCAGTGCATTCAGAATAGTATATCTGAAAATCGAGAAGAGCAAACCATAAAACACTCTTTTTAAGAAAGGTCTCAGCATTATTTGATGCTTATTATCTCAGCTTATTTGATAACTTTTACATATTCCACCAAATTTAGAGAAGCCCCCCCCTTTTTTGTCTTTTTTCTCTTTAGGAGTACAAACCACCAGGAACCCGTAAACTTCATAATATTCTTGGAGTAGAAACAGGAGGACCTGGTGGGCGTCGTGCTGGGGAATCGGGTCATACAGTAGCTGACTACTTGAAGTTCAAAGACCTCATTTTAAGGATGCTTGATTATGACCCCAAATCTCGAATTCAACCTTACTATGCCCTGCAGCACAGTTTTTTCAAGAAAACAGCTGATGAAGGTACAAATACGAGTAATAGTGTATCCACGAGTCCTGCTATGGAGCAGTCACAGTCTTCGGGCACCACCTCCAGTACGTCTTCAAGCTCAGGTCTGTTGTTCTGATATTATGTTAGGCTTTGAAATGTGTGCTCTTTTCTTTACAAAATGGGGGTTATTTAATGTGTTTTTAAAGTTTGTTAATGGGTAAGGCGGAATCCATCAGGGGGCAAACAGAAGAGGCAAGAACTACAATCCCACAGCCTCCAGAACAAAAACCCACAATCACAGAAAACTAACCAAAATGATCACACGAATCACAACTTTGTGTAACTCAGGGAAGCTATGAGCCCTGCCGTGTAGGGCCACCCAGGTTTGATGGGTCCTGGTGGAGACTTCTGACAAAAGGTGGTCCACTGGAGAAAGAAATGGCAAACCACTCCAGTATTCTTGCCTTGAGAACCCCATGAACAGTATGAAAAGGCGAAAAGATATGACACGGAAACATGAGGGGCACCCCCGCCCCCAAGTCAGTAGGTGTCCAACGTGCCACTGTGGTGAAGAGAGGAAAAATGACTCCAGAAAGAATGAGGAGGCGGGGCCAAAGCAGAAATGACGCCCTGTTGTGGATGTGTTTGGTGATGGAAGCAAAGTCCAATGCTGTAAAGAACAGCATAGCATAGAACTTGGAATGTTAGGACCATGAATCAAGGTAAATTGGATGTGGTCAAGTAGGAGGTGACAAGAGTGAATATCAATATTTGAGGAATCAGTGAACTAAAATGGACCAGAATGGGAGAATTTAATTCACATCACCATTGTATCTACTACTGTGGGCAAGAATCTCTTTGAAGAAATGGAATAGCCCTCATAGTCAACAAAAGAGTCCCAAATGCAGTACTAGGGTGCAATCTCAAAAATGACAGAATGATCTCTGTTTGTTTCCAAGGTGAACCATTCACTATCACAGTAATCCAAATCTGTGCCTCAAACCACTAATGCTGAAGAAGCTGAAGTTGAACAGTTTCTCCGAAGACCTACAAGACCTTCTAGAACTAACACCTAAAAAAGATGTCCTTTTCATCACGGGGTTGGAATTGAAAGTAGGAAGTCAAGAGATACCTGGAATAACAGGCAAGTTTGGCCTAGGAATACAAAATGAAGCACGGCAAAGGCCAACAGTTTTGCCAAAAGAACACGCTGGTCATAGCAGACACGTTCTTCCAACAACACAGGAGACTACTCAACACGTGGACATCACCATATGGTCAGTACCGAAATCAGGTTGATATATTCTTTGCAGCCAAAGATGGAGAAGCTCTGCACAGTTAGCAAAAACAAGACCTGGGGCTGACTGGCTCAGATTATGAACTCCTTATTGTAAAATTTAGGCTTAAATTGAAGAAAATAAGGAAAACCACTAGACCATTCAGGTATGACCTAAATCAAGTCCCTTATGATGATACAGTGGAGGTGATGAATAGAGTCAAGGGATTACATCTGATAGACAGAATGCCTGAAGAACTATGGGCCGAATTCTTTACAACGTTACAAACCTTATGAGGTTCGTAACATTGTGCAGGAGGTAGTGATTAAAACCATCTCCAAGAAAAAGAAATGCAAGAATGCAAAGTGGTTGTCTGAAGAGGCCTTACAAATAGCTCAGACGAGAACTGAAAGGCAAAGGAGAAAGGGAAAGAGACAGCCAACTAAAGGCTGAGTTTCTGAGAATAGCAAGGAGAGAGAAGAAAGCCTTCTTAAATGAGCAATGCAGAGAAATCAAGGAAAACAATAGAATCGGAAAGACTAGAGGACTCTTTAAGAAAATTAGAGATACCAACGGAACATTTCATGCAAGGATAGGCGTGATAGAGGACAGAAACTATAAGAACATAACAGAAGCAGAAGCAATTAAGGAGAGGTGGCAAGAATACATAGAGAAACTGTACAAAAAAGGTCTTAATGACCCAGATAACAACGATGGTGTGATCACTCACCTAGAGCCAGACATCTTGGAATGCAAAGTCAAGTGGACCTTGGGAAGCATCACTACAGTCAAAGTTAGTGAAGGTGATGGACTTCCAGCTGAGCTATTTCAAATCGTAAAAGATGATGCTGTGAAAGTGCTGCACTCAGTATGCCAGCAACTTTGGAAAACTCAGCAGTGGCCACAGGACTGGAAAAGGTCAGTTTTCATTCTAATCCCAAAGAAAGGCAATGCCAAAAAATGTTCAAACTACTGAACAATTGCACTTATTTCACATGCTAGCAAGGTAATGCTCAAAATCGTCCAAGCTAGACTTCCAACAGTATGTGAGCCAAGAACTTCCAGATGTACAAACTAGCTTTAGAAAAGGCAGAGGAACCAGAGATCAAATTGTCAACATCCGATGGATCATTGAAAAAGCAAGAGAGTTCCAGAAAAACATCTACTTGTGCTTCATTGACTGTGCTAAAACCTTTGACTGTGTGGATCACAAAAAACTATGGAAAATTCTTCAAAAGATGGGAATACCAGACGACCTTAACCTGCCTCCTGAGAAACCTGTATGCATATCAGGACGAAACAGTTAAAACCGTTCATGAGCAACTGACTGGTTCCAAATCGGGAAAGGAGTACTTCAAGGCTGTATATTATCACCCTGCTTGTTTAACTTAGATGCAGAGTACATCATGTGAAATGCTGGACTGGATGAAGCACAGGCCGTAATCAAGATTGCTGGGAGAAATATCAATAACCTCAGATATGCAGATGACACCACCCTTATGGCAGAAAGCAAAGAGGAACTGAAGAGCCTCTTGATGAAGGTAAAAGAGGAGAGTGCAAAAGCTGGCCTAAAACTCAACATTCAAAAAACGAAGATCATGGCATCCGGTCCCATCATTTCATGGCAAATAGGTGGGGAAAAATGGAAACAGTGACAGACTTTATTTTCTTGGGATCCAATATCACTGCAGATGGTGACTGTAGCCATGAAATTAAAAGGCACTTGCTCCTTGGAAGAAAAACTATGACCAACCTAGACATCATATTAAAAAGCAGAGACATTACTTTGCTGGCAGAGGTCTGTATAGTCAAAGGTGTGGTTTTTTCAGTAGTCATGTACAGATGTGAGAGTTGGACCATAAAGAAGACTGAGCGCTGAAGAATTGCTTCTTTTGAACTATGGTGCTGGAGAAGACTCTTGAGAGTCCCTTGGACTGCAAGGAGATCAAACCAATTAATCCTAAAGGAAATCAATCCTGAACATTCATTGGAAGGACTGATGCTGAAGCTCCAATACTTTGGCCACCTGATGCGAAGAGCCGACTGATTGAAATGATACTGATTCTGGGAAAGGTTGAGGGAATGAGGAGAAGGGGACAAAAGAGAATGAGATGGTTGGATGGCATCACCGACTTATTGGACATGAGTTTGCACAGACTCCTTGAGTTAGTGAAGGACAGGGAAGCCTTGCATGCTGTGCTCCATGGGGAAGCAAAGAGTTGGACACAACTTAGCAACTGAACAACAACAACAAGGGAGGAATTATTTTTCTTAAGTCTATTCTTTGGGGCTAGTAAAAAAAGTCCACCAAGTTCTAAGACTTAACTGTGCATATAATAAATTCTGCTTGGGAAAAAACTAGTAGCCAAATGTTTAAATTGTTTTTAAAGTGGAAATACTTGGTCCACATGCTTGAGTTTTCCCGACTTAACTGAACTTGGTCATATTTGAGTTCACTGACTGATGTGAAAGAAGAGAATTGGGTGCTTTTCGGGTGTACTTTCAGGTTAATAGAGGGTGTTTCAGTTTTAATGTTACAGTTTTAGGATATATCTACTTGAATACAATTAACTTCACACTCACAAGTAGTGTCTTGTTGCGATGCTCCAGGTGGATCGTCGGGGACAAGCAACAGTGGGAGAGCCAGGTCGGACCCAACGCACCAGCATCGGCACAGCGGCGGGCACTTCACGGCCGCCGTCCAGGCCATGGACTGTGAGACCCACAGTCCGCAGGTGAGCCCAGCCCGCCCTCACGCGCGTCCTCTGCTGTGCCCAGGGAGCAGCGTGGGGTGCCCAGGGTCTTTCGAGTGATTATCGCTTCCTCCGAAGGGTCATGGCTTCCTCACACCTGTAAGGGGTTCTAACTTCACGACTCGCATAAGGAACCACGTTGCAGCCATTTCCCTCCTTGTTTAGAAATAGCTGAGATTTACTGAGTGCACACGAGCCTTTGTTCCAGATGCTTTTCCCCCTGTGTTTATCTCATTTACTCTCGTAGCGTTTTTAGCCTTACCCTGTTTGGATTTTCCTTTTACAGTGGGGAACTGTGACTTCCTGGGTTAAGGTCTTTCTGAGGCTCGTGATCTTAATTACTGCCTCTCCCTCCTTGAGAGGACATTATCTGTCACCACCAATGGTTCTAGGTTCTGAATCAGTTTGTGGTTTGATTTTTCACCTCCATGTTTTGTTCTGTGTTTTGAAGTTTTTTCTTTTTGTTGGGTTGGTTTTTAAACTGATTAAAGAGGATCTAATTAAGTAAAATTTTTTAAGGAGGTGAAACAGATGGTGGTAGTAAAAATATTTACTAATATTTAAATACTCTGTAAAACAGTAAATTAATCCATCCTGAGTACTGCGTAATGATGTGTATAATGAGAGGCAAGTCTATTATTTAATGAGAAATAAAGTGGACGTTGATGACCATCACCCCTGTTCTTGGGCCTGGGGCTGCTGCGGGCTGGTGGAGGGGTGCACGTGAAGGGACGTTGTCGCCGCTCTTGATTGCTGCTCACCAGCCTGCTGGGCAGGCCTTGGTGCTTCTCCCGTCATCTCCTTCAGTACTTGTTTCAGACTCGTCTCCGCCTCTTAGAAGCCTCTCCTCCTCTGTTCCCCAGACTCCTCCCTGGGTGGGGAGCACTCTTCAGAAAGGACGGCCTCACGGCCTGTCTGCGGGCGCCTGTCTGCTGTCTGCCGCCCCAGGGCCTCCGCTCGCCACCCGCCCTCCGCCCTGGCCCTCCCTGGTGTCTCTCCCTGGCCCGGGTGCTCCTCACCCCAAGTTCTGCTCTCCATGGGCTCTGTTTCCTCACCCTCCGAGAGCCCTGCTGCTGCTCCCGGCAGCCTGCTCCCAGCGTGAGCTCCTGTCCTGTAGTGTCACCAGTGGCCAGTTCTGAGGAGCCGCGCGGGCTCTCTGTCGCTTTTCCCTCTGGTCCTCACTCTCAGTGACACGGCGCTGGTTTCTGCCTGCCCCCTTCCGTCATCGCCTCCTTTCTGGATTCTCTTCTGCCCCTGCTGGTAAAAGTGGACATTCTGTGCCCTGTCTCTCACCTGACACCCCTCCTGGTGACCTCATGTGCTCCTACCAGTGCCCAGAACTTCCATGTTGATGTCAGTCACTTCACGTCTTAATTTCTGACCTAGACCTCACTCCTGAGCCCCTGCCTTTATTTCTGATTATCTCCTTTCAGTGCCGCACTGGAGGTCTCCACAGCACAACCCTTCAAATGTGTCACGTTGATTGCTGTCATCGTCTCCTCTTCTACCACAGCTCACCTGCTTTTATCTGTTCTTTGTACAAAATGGCCCTAAATTTACCCATTTGCTTAGGTCATACACTTGATGCCTGGGAGTTAATCCTTGAGTCTCTTCCTCACCCCCCGACATGGAAGCAAATGATAGTGCGGATTCTGAGTATCCTACATGTGTTCCTATTCTCTCCACTTCATCCCCCCACTCCTTGCTACAGGCATCTCTAGCTTATCTTACTATAAAGATTATTCTTGACTAGTCTTCCAGCATCTGTTTCATTCACCAGTTCACCTCTCTTCTCTCTTCAGCCAAGTAAATGTTCAGTAAAACAGTCTCATCCGGGTCCATACCCTGCCTTCAACCAATTTTTGGCTTTCTCTTGTACTTAAAAAAAACTGTGGTGTTGGAGAAGAATCTTGAGAGTCCCTTGGACAGCAAGGAGATCCAACCAGTCCATCCTAAAGGAGATCAGCCCTGGGTGTTCATTGGAAGGACTGATGTTGAAGCTGAAACTCCAATAGTTTGGCCACCTGATGCGAGGAACTGAGTCATTGGAAAAGACTGATGCTGGGAAGGATTGAGGGCAGGAGGAGAAGGGGACGACAGAGGATGAGATGTTTGGATGGCATCACCGACTCGATGGACATGGGTTTGGGTAAACTCCGGGAGTTGGTGATGGACAGGGAGGCCTGGCGTGCTGCAATTCATGGGGTCACAAAGAGTCGGCCTGAGCGACTGAACTGAACTGATGTGTACTGTACTTAAAAAAAAAAAATTGAGAAGGCTTCTCAGGTGGCGCTAATGGTGAAAAACTGCCTACCAATGCAGGAGACGCGGGTTCAATCCCTGGATCAGGAAGATGCCCCGGAGGAGGGCACGGCAGCCCCCTCCAGTATTCTTGTCTGGAGAATCCCACCGACAGAGGAGTCTCACAGGCTACAGTCCACAGGGTTGCAAAGAGTCGGAAACGAATGAACACAGCACAAAGTTCCCAGTGGTTTCTGTGATCTGGCCCCTTCCCAGGCATTCTTCTTCCTCTCCATTCACTCTGGTCTTCCTGGGATTTTTTTTCATTTTCCGGACCTTATTATGTTCCCCATCACAGTTCTCACATGGACTGTGCTCAGCCTGGAATATGCTTTTCCTCCCTCTTTGCTTTGTTAACTACTGTATATCCTTCTGATCTTAAATATCACTACCAGAGGCTTTCCCTAATCTTCAGAATGACCTTCCTTCCTTCTTTCCTCCCTTTATTCTTCCAAATATATTAATACTTCAAATACATAAACTGTACCAGGATAACAAAAGACATTTGTGTTCATCCTGCCCGTATTTAAAGAAATCAATATTGTGTCATATTTGCTTCAAACCTTTTTTATTTAATTTTTAAACAGTTGATACATTCACATGGTTTAAAAATCGGTAGACATAAACGGGGATTCAATGAAAAGTCTTTCCTTCTGTGTCTTCTAGCCACCTAATTTCTGTACTAATGTTATTAGTTTTATACATAATAAAACCTTTCTGAGATATTTTATACATACACAAGCAAATATAAACATATATTCTTCACCTAACCTTTGTACACAAGTGGTAGGTAGCATTACCATGCACACTGCTTTACATCTTTTTTTCTTTTAATTTTAACGTGTTTTACATATATTTTTTAATAGATATATTATGGAACTCATTCTGTATCATAGAGAGCTTTTTCATTCTCTTTGTTTTGTTTTTAATAGTCACACAGTATTCCATTGTTTAGATACTCCTCAAGTTATTGCAGTAGTTCCCTATTAATGGAGATTTAGTTTACTTTCAATCTTCTTTACTACTGAAAATAATGCTATAATGAATAACCCCATATATAAATCATCCGCGCACACACACAGTTCATCTGTGATATAAATTCTTGGACGTGAAATTGTTGGGTCAGAGAGTAATGTGGGTTGTCACTTGGATGACTGTTGCCAAATTATTCTTCATGTAATTTTTACCAATTTAGCTTGCCAGAAACTGAGTTTTAAGAAACTGGGATCACCTTTGGATACAGTCTGCGATGAAAAACCTAGCATTGGACAGATTATAGTTACATTTTGTTCATTTCTTTTCATGTATGAATTTGAGTAGTGTCACAGTTTAAGAACCATTAGTATTTTCTGAGAATTTTCTGCCTGTTTTTCTTCTGGATTATTTTCAATAGTATTTCTTGGGACCACTTTCACTGAGTAAATACTGAATGATCTGTGCTAGCCACTGGTGATAAAGAACGAACTTAGCCTTCCTGGAGCTTACAGTGACTCAGTATATAAATGAATCAAGTGAATAGAAATTGCAAGTACTAGAAAATAAGACAATATAATAGAGAAGAGCTGTTTGTTGGGCTAGGTGTATTAATTTAACACAACTGATAACAGACAGATCCCCCAAAATATGGTAGCTTGAAAAATGTGGAGTTTCTCTTTTATGTAATGTCCAGAGTGGGCACAGCTCTCGCATGTCCTGGGTTCTTGACATCTTGTGATTGCCCCATCCCCAGGGCCTAGTTGTCTGCTGTGTCCTGCGCAAGGACTTGGGAGGTATTTTGTCGGCTGAATCTGGCCGTGCTATAGGAACTTTCCATGGACTAAAACAGTCGCATGGCCGTGTCAAACTACAGCGGAGACTGGAAGTGAGTGTAGTTGGAGCCACATGCCCAGGAAGAAGAAGAAGTGTTTTGAGAACAACTGGGAGTCTCTGGCCCAGAAGTTAGGGCAGCATTAGCCAGAGTGTTGAGGGAAGACTGGAATAGAAACGATGAGAAAGAAACATCCAAGCAGAAATTAGAAGTCAGAGCATTCTAGGCAGAAAGGAACAGTATATGCAGATACTCTGAGGCGTGTGAAAGATGTTGACCATATAGAGGAACAGAAGGAAGATGCTATGTAGTAGGAACCCAGGCAGCAAGAGGAAGGCAGACTAGAGGAAAAGGTTGGAGAAATGAGCATTGACCAGATTGTGCAGGTTGTTGATCCATTCATCTGTCAGTGGATACTTGGGTTGTTTCTTATTTTGGCTGTTATAATAATGCTACAGTGAACACGGGGGTAAATATATCTTTCCAAGATAGTGTTTTTGTTTTCTTCAGATAAATACCCAGAAGCGGAATTGAGGATCATGAGGTTTCGTTCAGTTCAGTCACTCAGTCATGTCTGACTCTTTGTGACGCCATGGACTGCAGCACGCCATGCTTCCCTGTCCATAACCAACTCCCGGAGTTTACTCAGACTCATGTCCATTGAGTCGGTGATGCCATCCAACCATCTCATCCTCTGTCGTCCCCTTCTCCTCCCACCTTCAATCTTGCCCAGTATCAGGGTCTTTTCAAATGAGTCAGTTCTTCGCATCAGGTGGCCAAAGTATTGGAGTTTCAGCTTCAACATCAGTCCTTCCAATGAATATTCGGGACTGATTTCCTTTAGGATGGACTGGTTGGATCTCCTTGCAGTCCAGGGGACTCTCAAGAGTCTTCTCCAACACCATAGTTTAAAAGCATCAATTCTTTGGTGCTCAACTTTCTTTATAGTCCAACTCTCACATCCATACATGACTACTGGAAAAACCATAGCCTTGACTAGATGGACTTTCATTGGCAAATTAGTCTCTGCTTTTTAATATGCTGTCTTGGTTGTCATAACTTTTCTTCCAAGGAAAGCGTTTTTTAATTTCATGGCTGGTCACCATCTGCAGTGATTTTGGAGCCCAAAAAAATAAAGTCTGTCATTGTTTCCACTGTCTTCCCCATCTATTTGCCATGAAATGATGGGACCAGATGCCATGATCTTAGTTTTCTGAATGTTGAGTTTTAAGCCAACTTTTGCACGCTCCTCTTTCACTTTCATCAAGAGGCTCTTTAGTTCTTCTTTGCTTTCTGCCATAAGGGTGGTGTCATCTGCATATCTGAGGTTATTGATATTTCTGCCAGCAACCTTGACTCCAGCTTGTGCTTCCTCCAGCCCAGCGTTTCTCATGATGTACTCTGCATGTAAGTTAAATAAACAGGGTGACCGCATACAGCCTTGATGTACTCCTTTTCCTATTTGGAACCAGTCTGTTGTTCCATGTCCAGTTCTAACTGTTGCTTCCTAACCTGCATACAGGTTTCTTAAGAGGCAGGTCAGGTGGTCTGGTATTCCCATCTCTTTCAGAATTTTCCACAGTTTATTGTGATCCACACAGTCAAAGGCTTTGGCATAGTCAATAAAGCAGAAATAGATGTTTTTCTGGAACTCTCTTGCTTTTTTGATAACACAACAGATGTTGGTAGTTTGATCTCTGGTTCCTCTGCCTTTTCTAAAACCAGCTTGAACACCTGGAAGTTCACGGTTCATGTACTGTTGAAGTCTGGCTTGGAGAATTTTGAGCATTACTTTACTAGCATGTGAGATGAGTGAAATTGTGCAATAGTTTGAACATTCCTTGTCATTGCCTTTCTTGGGGATTGGAATGAGAACTGACCTTTTCCAGTCCTGTGGCCACTGTTGAGTTTTCCAAAGTTGCTGGCGTATTGAATGCAGCACTTTCACAGCATCATCTTTTAGGATTTGAAATAGCTCAGCTGGAATTCTATCACCTCCTCTAGCTTTGTTCATAGTGATGCTTCCTAAGGCCCACTTGACTTCGCATTCCAGGATGTCTGGCTCTAGGTGAGTGATCACACCATCGTGATTATCTGGGTCGTGAAGATCTTTTTTGTACAGTTCTTCTGTGTATTCTTGCCACCTCTTCTTAATATCTTCTTCCGTCAGGTCCCTACCATTTCTGTCCTTTATTGATCGCATCTTTGCATGAAATATTCCCTTGATATCTCTAATTTTCTTTTAGAGATCTCTAGTCTTTACCATTCTATTGTTCTCCTCTGTATCTTTGCATTGATCGCTGAGGAAGGCTTTCTTATCTCCCCTTGCTATTCTTTGGAACTCTGCTTTCAAATGGGTATATCTTTCCTTTTCTCCTTTGCTTTTTGCTTCTCTTCTTTTCACAGCTATTTGTAGGCCTCCTCAGACAGCCATTTTGCTTTTTTGCATTTCCTTTCCTTGGGGACAGTCTTGATCCCTGCCTTCTGTACAGTGTCACGAACCTCCATCCATAGTTCAGCAGGCACTCTATCAGATCTAATCCTGTAAATCTATTTCTCACTTCCACTGTATAATCATAAGGTCATGTAGTAGTTCTGTTCTTAATGTTTTGAAGAACCTCCTCCATACTGTTTCCATATAATGGTTGCAGGAATGTACATGCCCGTCAGCAGTGTGTGAGGGTTTCCTTTGTTCTACATCCTCCCCAGCAGTTGTCGTTTGTTGTCTTTTCGAGAGTGATGTCTCATTGTGGTTTGGGTTTGCATTTCTGTAGTGACAAATGATGTTGACTTGCTTTTGTTGTGCATGATGGCCATCTTTGTGTCTTCTTTGGAAACGTGTAGTCAGATCTCCTGCCCGTTTTTAAGTCACATTATTTGGCTTTTTGCTATTGAGTTTTATCAGTTCTTTTTATGCTTGGGATATTAACGTCTTATCAGATACATGATTGACAAATGTTTTCTCCCATTCGGTAGGTTGCCTTTTCGTTTTGTTGATGGTTTCTTCTACTGTACAGTAGCTTTTTAGTATAATGCAGTCTCATTTGTTTATTTTTGCTTTTGTTGCTTTTGCTTTGGCGTCAGATTCAAAACGCCATCGCCAGGGCTTGTGTCAAACTGTGTTTCCGTCTAGGAGTTTTATGGCCTCAAGTCTTTAATCCATGTTGCGTTCATTTGGAGGTCTGGTGTAAAATGGTGACTGAGTTTTATTCTTTTGTATAAGGCTGTTTAGTTTTCCTGACACCATTTAAAATAATTAACTAATTTCTCCTCTGTTCTGGGTCTTCGCTGTTGCACAGGCTCTCTCTGGTCGCTGCGAGCAGGGCCGCTCTGTGCTGAGCTGTGTGGGCTTCTCGCTGCGGCAGCTTCTCGGTGCAGAGCCTGGGCTCCAGCATTTGTGGCCCCCGGTCTTAGTTTCTCCGTGGCATTGGGGATCTTCCTGGGCCAGGGAACAAATCTGTGTTCCCAACATTGGCAGGTGGATTCTTAACCACTGAACCACCGGGAAGTCCCATGACACCATTTATTGAGGAGAATAGCCTTTCTTCACTGTGTATTTTTGTATCTTTCTCATAAATTAATTGACTGTATACACATAGGTTTGTTTTTGGGCTCTCTCTTCTGTCCCGTTGATCTGTGTGCTTGTTTTTATGCCACTACCATGCCATTTTTAGTTCCTGTAGCTTTGTAGTATAGTTTGTTATCAAGGAACGTGATGCTTCCAGCTTTTTCTTTCTCAGGGCTGCTTTGACTACTTGGATATTTTTTGTGGATTACAGGTTTTAGGGTTTGTTCTATTTTTTTTGAAAAAAATGCCATTGGAATTTTGATAGGGATTGCATTGAATCTGTAGCTTGCTTTCAGTAGTTTGGGACATTTTAACACCATTGATTCTTCACTCTTACGGTCAGTGAGCATGGACAGTCTTTCCGTTTACTTGGGTCTTCCATTTCTCTCACTAGTGTCTTGTTTTCCATATAAAGCTCTTTCACCTCCTTGGTCAAATTATTCCTTGCTTATTTTGTTCTTTTTGATGCATTTGTAAATGGGATTTTCTTTTTCTGATACTTTATCATTAGTATTATTAGTATATAGAAATGCAGTAGGTTTTTGTGTAGTTGATTTTGTATCCTGTGAGCCTGCTGACTTTGTTATTTCCGTAAGTTTTGTCCCGGAGTCTTCAGGGTTTTCCGTATATGATGGTGCATCACGTGTAAGTAGCAGCCTTTTACTTCTTTATTTCCAGTTTGGATGCTTTTTATTTCTTTTTCATGCTTAATTTGGATATCTGTTTTAAAAAGATTATTCTTGGATTTGGAGAGTGGTTTGCTAAAAGGCACGGATGGAAGATGGGAGTTGATTTAGGAGACTGTTTTGTTAGTCTAGGCAGGAGATGGTAGTGACCTCGCATAGAGTAATGGAGAAGAGATGCCAGATTTGAGTTGTTATTTTGGAGGTGGCTTTAGTAGTACTTGCTGATTGTTTGAGTGGAGGAATGGTTAGGCAGCTAAATGCATAGTAGTGATTCAGTTAAAACAGGAAAGATGAAGAGGAGGGGCTTTAGAATAAAGGATGTCTTTTGGACTGATCAGAAATAAAAGTTTTTACTTTCTGGCCCTTTCCAGAAGAAGTTTGCTGACCCCTGGCATAAATAGTGCTCCCAAGGAAGGAAAGTGGCCAATAAAATATATGAGCCTGTTTATGGGTATAACTTGCTAAAAATTGCAGGTTTCATAATAAAATAATTTTCACTCTTGAAACATATTTGGAAGTTTGTGTGTTAGAGCTGTCTAAAACATTAAAAGTTCAAACCTTCTCTCTAATGTAAATGCTAATGTAGGTTTTAATTGAAGATTAAAGCTTGGAAACGGTCCTCTGAATAAATCTCTCTACAATCTGCTCTTCCAGGTGCGTCAGCAGTTTCCTGCTCCCCTTGGTTGGTCAGGCACTGAAGCTCCTACACAAGTCACTGTTGAAACTCATCCCGTTCAAGAAACCACCTTTCATGTAGCCCCTCAACAGAATGCATTGCATCACCACCACGGAAACAGTTCCCATCACCACCATCATCACCACCACCACCACCACCACCACGGACAGCAAGCCTTGGGCACGCGGACCAGGCCAAGGGTCTACAACTCTCCAACAAATAGCTCCTCTACCCAGGATTCTATGGAGGTCGGCCACAGTCACCACTCCATGACATCCCTGTCTTCCTCAACTACTTCTTCCTCTACATCTTCCTCCTCTACTGGTAATCAAGGCAATCAGGCCTACCAGAATCGCCCAGTGGCTGCTAATACCTTGGACTTTGGACAGAATGGAGCTATGGACGTTAATTTAACCGTCTACTCCAATCCCCGCCAAGAGACTGGCATAGCTGGACATCCAACATACCAATTTTCTGCTAATACAGGTCCTGCACATTACATGACTGAAGGACATCTGACAATGCGGCAAGGGGCTGATAGGGAAGAGTCCCCCATGACGGGAGTGTGTGTGCAGCAGAGTCCTGTAGCTAGCTCGTGACTACATTGAAACTTGAGTTTGTTTCTTGTGTGTTTTTATAGAAGTGGTGTTTTTTTTCCAAAAAAAACAAAGTGCAAAGCTGCTTGAATCAGAAGGAGATTAACACACTGAACCGCTACAGGAGGGCAAAGCTGACTTTTTTTTTTTTTTTTAACTTGAAAAGATTGCAAAGGGACAATGAAGTTTTTAAAAGAGCCATGTCCAAACCCATCTTCTCGGATAGCTCAGAGGTGTCCTCTTTTTGCCGCCCCCGTTTTAACTTGCCACATCCCGGTCATGTAGTGGGGTTTTTTGTCTTTCTATTCCACAAAAGTTATCGTTCAGATGTTGGTCTTGCTCATTTGCCAACTAATTTTAAAATAAAAAGGCACTGCACATCATTTGCATACAGGGCCCCATGAGGGTGTTTTTCTCCCCCTTTTTTGTTTTTCCTTCCCGCCCCCTCCCGTTTTTGTTTTGTTTTTGTTCTGTTTGGGGTGGGGGGTGGGAGATGGGGTTTTTAAGTCCTCTAAACACACTTGGGCACGGAAACGCAGTACTGTAAGAAGAGGGACCTCCAGCTCACACAGTCATCACCTTCAGCTGTATGGAAGGGACGGTTGTATCGGCGTGTGGAAGGCACAGGACGCATGCTGAGTGGCGGGATCAGAGCCCTCCTGTCTGAACCTCCTGAGGAGCAAAGCAGCACTGACCTGGGATCCTGTGGGCCTCCCGTTGCCGAGGCCACAGTGAGAGAGGAACGGAACGTGACTGGTCTCCCATCCAAGGTGCACTGAGAAGCGATCAACGGGTCAGTCGTGGCCAGTCCTGGGGAGGTCTGAGTGGTGGTCTTTGGGAAAACCTTTGGCCTTATGGATTTGGACTCGAAACTAGAAGAGCCTACCATTTCAGATGCAATCACTTTTGGACATGCTTTTGCAGACAGTCCTTAATGCTGAAAACACAGAGAATGGGTAATTCAAGAGGCCTTTCTTTTAAAACAGACTTTGGTGACCCACTAATTGTAAGGTATTACAAGGTCACTTTGCGTGTGTCATAACGTTGACTCCCTAATGGGTGGAAGGTCACAGAAGTAGTGGTCTGCTTTGAGGGGAGTAGCCACAGCTGTGTCCCCTCCTGCGTTTTCCTTTCCTTTTGCTTTTCTCGGCACGTGGCATCTCCACCGTTTCTTCTGCACAAAGATGTCTTCTGTTCATCCTGAACATTTTTAAAAAAATGCAGAATTTTATGTGACTGCTTTTTTGCCTCACAATTATGCTGTGAATTTTACAAAAATTTATTTTCTTTTTTGATAATTTATTGTACCAAAGCTGTTTTTATAGCACATAGATGTCTGTAACCAATAATGTAGCAGTTCTGCACTTTGACACAAGGTGTAACTAGACCATTTTTAAATGTCAGTTGAAAATTATGGCTGTACTATTGCTTAAACAAAACTGGAACTGTTGCTGAATCCATAGCCAATACATTTACAGCAATCTGTGTACTGAACATGATAGATTGACACCTAACTCAAGATTACAACAGCTGTTACATCCTCAATGTGTTCAGGCTTCTGAAAGTAAAGGGACACTGGATCCAGAAGCTATGGAACCAGCAGTTGATTTTTGTATTCCTGATTAACCTACTTGTAAACTTGAAAGCAAGACCTCGATTGCACCAACAGGTCCAAAACATGAGCACGAGTAAAGCAGAACTCGCACGCGTGACCTGAGATGAGCAGGCTGGTGTTTTAACAGGTGCCTAGTTTTGAGATTATGCTGCCTTAATGTAACACAGTCTGGCAGTTGCTAAATTTGTGTTCCCATTTTAAATTGACCAATCTTACGGTGTTATACTTTTGAGCGGTTGAATTGGGAGAATGAAGATAAGAAACTTACCTGTCCAGGATCAAAGAAGCCTAGAAAAGAAGCAGTCATCTACCTCTGCCGATAACCCTGTTCAAAACAACTCAGCAGAAACACCACGTTACCTTTTATTGGTCAATTCCACGTGGCTGACTAGGTCAGTTTTTTTCTGAACAAAAGCAGGTTTTTATATGTAAAACAGTGACAGAAGACAAAAAGGTTTAAAACTATGTGAATGTGAATGGAAACTTGGGAATACCCGTTTTTATAAAATCACACACAAAATTTTTTTTGTTGTTAATCAGGAAATCCATATTTATTTTGTAATTAAATGTCAAGCCTGTGGATGATTTTTGAACTTGGTAGTTCATGAAGGTTTACAGTGAATAAAAGGATGTCATCTTGAGTCTAGCAATATCAAAAGGAATACAGTAGTTACTGCTGTTTAGGAATATGAGGTGAAGATATACGTGGGTCAGGTCATTTTTTTTCTGTGCTGGTTGCCACATCTTAGCAAGCACCAAAAAAAAAAGCAGTTTTTAAACCGCTATTTACATAAAGGAAGTCATCAAAGCCGATGCTTCTGCATACTGTGTTATGTTGCAGTCCAGTTTTGTGTGCTTTACTACACGGTTTGGTTACAGGGCTTCTGTGCATTGTAAACATAAACAGCATGGAAAAGGTTAAATACCTGTGTGCAGATTGTAAGATCTGGTCCGGACTTGCTGTGTATATTGTAACGTTAAATGAAAAAGAACCCCCCTTTGTATTATAGTCATGCGGTCTTATGTATGATAAACAGTTGAATAATTTGTCCTCAGACTCTTTACTATGCTTTTTTTAAGATTAATTTAAGAAAAATGTAAACATAGTAAAAAAAAAAAAAAATCTTCCTATGCAATTAACCTGGTCCAGGTAATGGTCTGGTAGGTATACCAACTAGAAGTTTGGAGTCAAATGTGTAGAAAGGAAAATTGTAGTTACATCAACCTAGGCTTCAAAAATCTTGAGAAAAAGTAAAAATTGGAGGTTTAACAGACCATTTTGATTTTTTAAGATTGACTCTTTACTATATTCACAGGTTTTGTCTGATTGAAAATGCTAATAGTTCGTCTTGTTGCGGATGGCGTGGGACTTAGGTGGTTTTCTCTAGGCTTTGACCTGCGTGGAAACAAGAGGAACTACAAATCATACCATTCCTCTTGCCCCAGATCCTTGGTGGACGGCTGTCAGGGGCTTTCTTGTACAGAGTCTTAAGATTCCTGCCACAGTGAGTTAATCCTCACCAAACATCTCTCTTTATAAATTAGCCTGTGTAAGTGTACAGTAAGGTAGCTTTCAGAAGGCAGAAAACTTACTGTAAAAGTTGAATGTGATTTCGTTAAGTTCAGATTGACTACATAAAGCTGCACCTACCACATGTGTGAAAGGAAAACTTCCTTTAGTGTTTTTCTTAGGGTGATGAGCATTCACTTAGGTAAGTGGCACATATTATATGTCAGACTCCAAAAAAACCTAGCTAGGCTTGTTTTACGAATGCTAGAGCTACAAAAGAAAAGGTACAAGTGAAATTCATTTAGGCTGCAGTAGTCCTATAAGGCCAACAAGACGACCACTGTGTTCGCCACTTCACCCTCTTTTCAGCTCCTGTGTTGTTAAACTCACTTACAGTTAAGTTACAATAAGGAAACACAATGAGGACAGAGCAAATGCTACATTTCCTGTCGGTCCCCCAGTTTTCTCTTGGCCTGCCCTTGCTAGCTCTCAGAACACGAGTTCAGGGACTTCCCTTGTGGTCCAGTGGTTAAGACTCGACGCTCCCGATGCCTGGGTTTGGTCCCTGGTTAGGACCCCAGGATCCCACATGCTGCCCAGCTCAGCCAAAAAAAGAGGACGAGTTCAGTACTCCTTTTAAAATGTATCTTTAAGTGAAGAGTAATTGCTTTACAGTACTGTGTTGGTTTATACCAAACGTCAGCATTCATCAGCCGTAAGTATATACACGTCCCCTCCCTCTTGAACCTCCCATCCCACAACTCTCATTTTTATGTCCATTTTTGTCGTGTGGCCAAAGCTAATAGGTCAAATGATTCATTTCATAGAACTTGGTCTTCATGCCATGTATGAAAAAAAATGTGTGAAATTTTTTAAGATTAGGGTTGGGAGGAAAACTGACTTTGGCATACTGAGACTGTATTTGGGTTCTTCGACTCCTGCTTGGGATGTCTGCACATTGGGGCACCCTTGATGTCGAGGAGGAGCAGAGTAGACCATCTCATTTTCTTAGCCATGGATCTCCTCCCCTAGACTTGTTCCCTAGGGTAAAAACATCCCTTAGGTAATTTCTGGTACAAAGAACAAGAAAGCCTTATGAAGACAGCTTGTTACATTCTTCATCACCCCTCGTTAACATCAGCACCCGGTCTGTGCGTCCCCTGAGGACCATCATGTGGGTGTCACCTGGGCTGTCACCCTCTACCAGTCGTGTCTGCCTATCCCTGTGCTTAAATCACTCGTCATACTTTGTAGAAGATTCGCTCGTACGGTAAGTGGTCCCTCAGTTTGCGCATCTGTCTTTCTCTCGGGTGTCGTGTACAGTCAAGATCCCCAGTTTCAGCCTTTCACAGAAAACATGATGGAAGGGCCCAGGGGTTCTTCCAGCATCACCTGTAGGGATAACGTTCACCGCAACACAAAAGGGGCTGGAGGGCAAACAGTTGTCATCAGTTTTCCAGTTTATTACCTGAAATCTTCAAAGACAAAAGTTTTTCTCCAACTGAAACACAGCGATTTAAATACGTACCAAAGAACTAAGTAGAACCCCACAGGTTTCAGTATCGACTTCATTGCCTGAAAACACAGGGGTTTTGTTCTTTACATGACAGGACGAGATGGTCAGATGGCATCACCAACTCGATGAACATGAGTTTGAGCAAACTGGGAGATAGTGAAGGACAGGGAAACTTGGCGTACTGCAGTCTGTGGGGTTGCCAAGAGGCACGACTTAACAACTTCACACCTTGAGGGTATGGCGTTTTATTAAAAACAAGGGTTGGAACAGTTTGTCTGTTTCAGTCTTGGTATGTCGTGAATTACGTGCCACCTGCAGCAGGACTTGGGGACACTGCTTCCAAGGGGTAAGGACGAGACTTCAGCTCGCTTCGTTGGGCCTTAACTGGTTGTCATAGTCCAGTCTCAACTGGGTGCTGGAGGAACCAAGTCCAGGAGAAGTCTGGTTGGGTAGTAAAGCGCATTGTAAATATAGGGTAGGAAAAACGGGTGGCAAAACTCGCAGTGAAAGATGGGGGAGACTGGCCATGAGTGAGTGCAGCCCCACTCATGGCGAAGGTGGTGCCCTTGTGTGGCATGGGCGTGGCAGCCACGCTCTCATATAGGCCGCAACATGTTGGAAGGCTGTGTAGGAATTACATACATGTTTGTCTTAAAAGACTAGTTAATTTTGTTGACTGTTAAATTTTAAAAATTGTTACTTTTGAGGGGTTTTGTTTTTTTTTTTTTTGCTTTTCCATTCTTGTAGATTCTACTCCTAGTATTGACTCGTTAACTCATTTCCTATCATTGCCTCAGTTGTTTAGCTGAAGCTGCAGTCAAAGGGGAGGATACGGAGCCAAAGGGAAGAGAGAGGGGCAGGCCCCAGGCACGTGGCAGGGCTAGAGAAGCTGGCTGAGCAGCTGGGGCCCCGCTGCCCAGGGAAGGGAGGAGACGGCCAAGCCCCAGGGAGGTCTGCCGGGAAGGGACGGCTGCCCCAGGAGACGGGGGAGTGGTGAAGGCGGAGCCCGGCGCGGTGAGTCGGTCCCTCTTGACTCACTGCTGTCTGGGAATGCAGTAGCAGGCTTGGTGAGGGTGGGGCTCGTCGCCTCCCTGGACATGGAGGTGACATGATGGTGTCACACGGTCGTTGGTGTTCTTAAAGATCTGAGGCATAGTGTGGTGAAACAGCGACCCCAAGGAGAAAGTTTCTGTTTCCATGTACGTCACAGGCGAGCCCCGTCTGTTAAACAGGACCCTGAGCTGGGGGAAGGAGTTGACTTCAGGAATTGTCCAGCAAACCTGTAAGCAAGATGTAGGGGAAAATCTGATTTTGGTGAACCTAGGTGATCTTAATGAAACTGCTAAATCCCTGCTCATCAACTTAAAACAGGAGCTTTTAATCCCGCTGCACATCTGACTGCTCACCTGTGCACATCTGACTACTCACCTGTGCACATCTGACTACTCACCTGTGCACATCTGACTACTCATCTGTGTGAGCGTGTGTGCCAAGTCACTTTAGTCGTGTCCGACTCCGTTTGGCCCCATGGACCGTAGCCCGCCAGGCTCCTCTGTCCATGGCATTCTCCAGGCAAGAACACTGGAAGGGGTTGCCATGCCCTCCTCCAGGAGATCTTCCCAACCCAGGGATCGAACCTGCATCTCTTAGATCTCCTGCTTTGGCAAGTGGGTTCTTTACCATCTGTAGAATCACCACAGCTGTGTTGATCACAGCTCCAGTATATTTGATTCAGCGAGTTGGGGGTGGGACCTGGGTCTCTCTCTCTAAAGTGACTTTGCAGGATGACCTGAAGACACCTGAGGCTAACCCAACAGGAGTCTGAATTGAAGACCATTTTAAAATAGTTTCGTTGCTGGAGTTTATACAATTAAATATATGTCAACGAGTAATTAAAATTCACCCCTTAGCCTGCATTATAAAATATGATGAGTAAACCTCCGAGAAAGGCAGAAAACAGCAGACGTAAGTATATAAAACTTGGTTTCCTGTCCCCTCCCCTTTGAGCAGTGGGTTGGCATGACATCCTGGCAGAAGCTCTCAGGTCTCCCGTGAGAATGGGGCGTGCTAAGGTGCTTTCCCAGGGCTAAGTCTGGGCCTTGCTCAGTCTCGTGCAGTCCTGGCAGGACTGGTGGTGGGTTCTCCAGGGCACCAGCCGCCTGGTCTGAGCGACAGGCATTTGAGAAGCGTAGTGGCGACAAGATTTGGATTCAAATCCTTGATCTTAACGCTGGGCAAGTTGCTTTACTTCTCTAAACCTCACTGTTTTAAAAAATGAAAATAGCTGTAGTATCCAGTCTGGGTACTGGATTAGTATACAGGCTTCACTGAGATAATCTATGTAAGAATCTTAGCACAATATAGAAAGTGCTCAATAAGTATAATTTAAAACTAGACAGCTTGAGTCCACAGCATGAATGAATCCACGTCTATATAAACTTAACAAGCGCCCTGTGGGAAACGAGGTGAGTAGTGTTCTCTGTGAATGTCTAAATGGGATTATTTACCAGCTTACATTTATTTCTGGAGTCTGTAACTGGACGTTAGCATTCCTTTCCTACTGCACAGTACCTACATCTACTTTAGAATTTGAAGGTTGTATGTTTTGTAGTCTGATATAAGGTATGGTATTTAAATATAAAATATATATTTCTCTGTAAAGGAAGCTTTTTGGAGGCCTGACTACATACAAAGGACCCATTTTTTAACAAGCACTATTATTCGACCTGCACATCACGTGTCCAGTGGCCTTTCCTCTCGTCCCTTTTCCCGCTTGAAGGCATATCTTACATTTTTAGCCTTCAGCAATTTGACTTAGATCAGGGAGAAAAGAGGAGAAGGAAGAAATCAGGTCCCAAGTTGATAAACAGCAGTTTCATTGGGGAAGCTTTCAGAACTTGGTTATAACCTGCGTTTTAAAGGCGGTAAGTGGCTAGCCGCCGCTGGCTCTTTTGTGTTTAGCCTTACTTTGTTCATGTGTTTGAGGACTCTGTACCTCCGCCAGCTTGGGGGCCCGTACTGTGACCCCCTTCTTTGTATTCCTGTGATGCTCTGCATCCCTAGGGCACCCTCCCTCCCTCAGAACAGCGCAAGGGCACATTTTCCTTCTAATTAGAATGTATGTATGTGGCCGACGTTACCTCGTCGGAGCCTATGGTTATGGCTGGATGGAGCTCACGATGGATCTAATGATGGGATTTCAGTGTTCCCTTGAGGTAGAGAAAATGCTTTGGGGAGACGAGTTCCTTGTGATCTTATCACTAAATTTCAAACATTTCAGAAAAGTTGGTTCGAGTTTTTCCGTAAGCCGTTACAGCATTAGTCACTCAGTTGTGGCTGACTCTTTGCGACCCTATGGACTAGGTAGCCTGCCAGGCTCCTCTGTCCACGGGAGTCTCCAGCCAACAATACTGGAGTGGGTTGCCATGCCCTCCTTCAGGGGATCTTCCTGACCCAGGAATCAAACCCAAATCTGCACTGCAGGTGGATTCTTTCTCATCTTAGCCACCAGGGAAAAACTCAAACACGCTTTCTGGCCAACCCAATATGATGGACAGCCTTCTTGTTGAAAACCGGCTTAGACTGGTTTTGTGCCTCTTAATTGTTCTCGGTCTTTCTCCGACTCACTGGCACATCTTTGCCGTCTGGATGAGCCTTTGGCATGAAGGCCTGGCCAGCAGCAGCCCCGGCGCTGACTGCACACCTGGGGTCAGAGTAGGATTGGGGTGAAAGGAACACTGCTCCACCTGCAAGAGGCTTTGCCATTGGCAGGGGCTCACAGACCCTTCATCTGCCCCTCTCTCCGACTCGGCACTCTCACCCCAGTCCTACCGCCACGCGTGGCTGGGGGCACTGGAGAGACCACAGACACTGTTCTGAAGGTACCGCCTGCCCGTGGTGATGGCGATGAGTTCACACCTGGAGAGGGCCACGAGGAGTCCAGTTAGGACTTGGCCCGGGAGGCTTCCCACACACCTGGTCACCAACTGTGGTCCTTCTCCCCAGGTGGAGGAGAGCCTGGGCTCTTTGATCAGAGTCTCGTTGTTGTTAAGTCACTCAGTTGTGCCCAACTCTTTGCGACCCCATGGACTGCAGCCCGCCAGGCTCCTCTGTCCGTGGGAGTCTCCAGGCAAGAATACTGGAGTGGGCTGCCATGCCTTCCCCTAGGGGCTCTTCCCAACCCAGGGATGGAACCTGTGTCTCTTGCACTGTAGGTGGATTCTTGACCACTGAGCCACCAGGGGACTTGTATATTCCAAAAAGTAACAGCCTCATGCCTGCCTTGAGCGCTGGAATGTTTTAGGGCTTCCGAGGGGATTGAGGTCATGTAGGCCCGCACCACTTGGCGGCGTCTGGGGACCGGCCGCGTCCGCATAACGCGTTCTGCCTGTTAGAAATGCAGGATCTCAGGCCCGGCCCAGACCTACGCAGAACCTGCACGTGAACAAGGCCCGCGGGCCCTTCACCCACATGTGCAAGTGAGAGCACCGCGGGCTGGCCCCGCGTGTAACCCTGGAGAAGACTGAAGAGTTGAAGCAGCTTGTTGAAGATGCCTCGCCTGACCCGCAACAGCCTCCAGCTTGCATGCCGGGCTCTGGCCAGCTCACCACACTGACCTCGCCTCTTGGGATCACGTAACACAACCTGCAGCTGGACAACCCCTCCAGCTGCTGTGACCGCCAGGAGCGGAGTTCCTGGTGGGGCTAATTTAATATCAATTAATGTAGCGCCGAAGAACTGATGCCTTTGAACTGTGGTGCTGGAGAAGACTCTAGAGAGTTCCCTTGGACTGCAAGGAGATCCAACCAGTCCATCCTAAAGGAAATTAACCCTGGTGGCTCAGACAGTGAAGTATCTGCCTGCAATGCAGGAGACCCAGGTTCGATTCCTTGGTCAGGAAGATCCCCTGGAGAAGGGAATGGCTACCCACCCCAGTACTTTTGCCTGGAGGATTCCATGGACAGAGGAGCCTGGTGAGCGACGAGTCAATGAGGGTCACAAGAAAGTCAGACATGCCTGAGCCACTAACATTTTCTGCCTTGGTATGACCCACCCAGTTAAGGATGGTTTTTCCATTTTAAATGGTTGAAAAACATCAAACAAATAAGAATTTCATGATGTGAAAATTACATGAAATTTAAATTCCAGTACCCATACATGAAGTCTTATTGAAACACCACCACGTTTTAAAATGTGCATATTCCCTGTGGTTGCTTCGTGTTTGGAGGCCTGAGCGTTGAGTTGCCACAGAGCGCTTGTGTGGCACGGGCATTTCGCCCTGCTGCTTGGTGGCCTACAGATGGCAGTGACAGTAATAAAAGCATTTTGAGTGCTGCATGGTGTACCGTGTCATGCACTTATTTTTTATTACCAATGTGGCCATCATGTCAAAACAATGGATTTCGAATATCACTGCTTTTAAGGCATGGTGGAGTATGGGTTATTCCCCTCCTGAGTTGGGTGGCAACATGCAATAATACGGAAGCTGTCACATCACAAAGAACACAATCTGTGTTGGCATTTCCAGGTAAACTACTGGTAGACTACTGCGTTATCCATCAAACTACTTCTAACTCACAAGAAACCAATGGATGGTCAGAGAAATTAGAAAATTTAAAATTGAATATCTAATCACAGACTTTGCCCACAGAAGTAAAAACTGAAAATGAGGCTGCAACCAAAGTAAGCTTCTGACTGGTGTATGTTAGCCAATCTAGGAAAGCCAATTACCTATGGTGGGTTAATTCAGTCATGTTTGATTCAGAGGATGGAGAAACATCATTGGAGAAACTAAGCTTGTCTAGAACTACCAGCCTTTCAATGATAACCGTTTAAAAAACAAACACACACACACCTGAGTTACTTGGCTGCACGGGGTCTTGCAGTTGTGGGGTCTAGTTCCCCAACCAGGATTCAAACTCAGACCTCCTGCATTGGAAGTTCAGAGTCCTAGCCACTGGACCACCAGGGAGGTCTCTCAGCGATAACAGTTGCTCAAAGTGTTGAGATCAGGAACAACAACAACAGTCAATCAAAAAACAAAGCAAATGGTTTTGAGTGTTCTCCCCTGATTCTTACCACAAGAGTTGACATACATTAGTTTATTTGAAGAGTCTGTGCCAAGTTGGAAATACCTGAAGAATTAGTCTTTGTTAGTGGCATCATTGATTCAATGGACGTGAGTCTGAGCAAACTCCGGGAGATAGTGAAGGACAGGGAAGCCTGGCGCGCTGCAGTCCATAGGGTTGCAAACAGTTGGATGCGACTGAGCGACTGAGCAACAATAGCCTGTGTGTAGCAGCTACAGGCAAAAATATTTTAAAAGTTGAGAAAACTAATTCAGTACAACCTGAAGTGGAATCTGCCTAGATGTGTTACAGCTGATAGTGAAAAAAAAATATGTGGAGTAGAAAAAGCCTTAAAAAGACAAACTTGGGAATCTTGTGGTGATATAAGGTGTTAAACCTTAGGATTACTCGTTGTAGAATTTAAATCAACAGAAATTATGTGGAATATATTTGAATCATGTGTTACTGAACCATATTATGAACAGTGAACTTGAGTTGCTGCTGTGAACTTACCTGTCAACAGTTCCATGAATTTTTGTTAGAAATAGTAGCTGAAAGTCTGACCTGGTCTATAACACAGTCTTTCGATGGTTTAGTAGTCGTAAAGTTTGTTTCAATTTTTTTAAGATTTTATTTAGTTTTTAAAATTTATCTTTAAATTGGAATATAATTGCTTTACAATGTGCTGGTTTCTGCAGTACAGTAATATGAATCAGTCATAATTATACACGTATCCCTCCCTCATCCCCTCCTCTATCCCATTCATCTCAGTTTAGTTCAGTCGCTCAGTTGTGTCCACCTCTTTGCGACCCCATGGGCTGCAGCATGCCAGGCCTCCCTGTCCATCACCAACTCCCAGAGTTTACCCAAACTCATGTCCATTGAGTCGGTGAGGCCATCCAGCCATCTTATCCTCTGTCGTCCCCTTCTCCTCCTGCCGTCAATCTGTCCCAGCATCAGGGTCTTTTCCAGTGAGTCAGCTCTTCGCATCAGGTGGCCAAAGTATTAGAGTTTCAGCTTCAGCATCAGTCCTTACAATGAACACCCAGGACTGATCTCCTTTAGGATGGACTGGTTGGATCTTCTTGCAGCCCAAGGAACTCTCTAGTCTTCTCCAACACCACAGTTCAGAAGCATCAATTCTTTGCCGCTTAGCTTTCCCATTCATCTTGGTTGTCAGAAAGCGCCAGGCTGGGCTCCCAGTGCTACACAGCAGCCTCCCACCAGCCTTGCATTTTAAACATGATAGTATCTATATGCCAATACTACTTTCTCAATTCGACCCACCCTCTCCTTCCCCGACTGTGTCTACAAGTGCATTTTCTGTGTCTGAGTCTCCATTATTTCAATGTTTGAGCTCAGGACCATGACTAAAATTGTTCTGAATAAGAACTACCCTCAACCTTCACTGTCAAACGCTAAACAGCTTTGGAATTAGCTTTTGCTTCAGATTTGATAATAATGAATTCTGTCTAAAATCAGAAGGGAAAACAATGCTTATATGTGGAATTCACACTATGGTAAAGTCATTTTAACAAAAACTAACATTACTGAGATCACAGCTAATATTAACACGTTGTCAAAAGTTGAAACACACAGCCAGTCCCGCACACATTTGCAGTGAGTGCTTGCTAAGTCGCTTTAGTCGTGTCTTGACTCTTTGGGACCCGAAAGACTGTAGCCCGCGAGGCTCCTCTGTCCATGGGATTCTCCAAGCAAGAATACTGGAATGGGTTGCCATGCCGTCCTCCAGGGGGATCTGTATTATCTAAGTTCAAACTGCAGCTCCACCAGCCATTTTTAGACCTTGATGTAAATCCCAAAGAAACGTCAAATTTCAAGTTTTGAAATTTCCCAAAGAAATGTGAAATGAATGAGCCACATTTCAAGATCCATTTAACTGCAACTAGAGCTTCCACACAACTTTCAGTTGAAGTGATTAATCTGCTAAAAAGCAAACATCAAGAGAAAAATGTAATAGAATTCTACAAATGTCTTTCAAGTGATACACTCAGTTAAAAATCCTATGCTCGAGGACCGATACCAGCATGGGGAGGTACCTGTCCACGGCAAGACCCTTTCAAAGATGAAATATGTAAAATTTCATTACAAATCAGCATTAACAGATAAACACGTGCGATTAATCTTGACAATGATCGCTAGCTTTGAACTTCAATTAAGGGAAATGTTACCCCCCTATAAATTCAAATTATTCTCATTACTAGAACTGTAGTACCAAAAAGTTACGATTATTACCATATTTTACTTTCACCAATGAAGTTTTTTCTTTTATTGTGTATATAAATCCCTACCAATATCCTACATTTTGTCTCTTGGCCTGGAAAACCTAAGACATTTAATATCTAGTGGCTTAAAAAGGCTGTCTTCCCCTACAACAGATGGCGTGAAGCAGGAGTAAGTGGGTTCAGCCTCCCAGGTGGCTACCCCAAAAAGGCAGGTCGGGGGCAGGGGTCCAGGACTCTCTGGCCCCACTCCCAGAAACAATCTCTGCTCCCCAAAGAGTCTCCGGGCCATGGTCTGTTGGTACACGAGCAGGCCATGTGCAGAAAACCACCAGTGGCACGGCCGTGTGTCCAGCAGCAAGGACTGACAGGCCAGGTTGTGGCTCAAAGCTTGTCTGCTGACCATGTCCGCCCTTGGGTGCCTGACCTCTGTTCGTATGCCCAGGCAAAGGCAGTGAGAGGTTTACTTTTTTCACCTGGTGCCAACCAATTCTCTGGTTCTCTGCCGACATTAACCTGTTATCCAGCGGTTCAATTAAATTCTGACACTATCTGCCTGGAGTTGGGTTTCCCAGATGGTGCAAGTAGTAAAGAATTCACCTGCCAATGCAGGAGACAGACGCAGGTTTTGGTCGGGAAGATCCCCTGGAGGAGGGCTCGGCAGCCCACTGCAGGATTCTTGCCTGGAGAATCCCATGGACAGAGGAGCCTGGCGGGGCTACAGTCCATGGGGTCACGAAGTGTCAGGACTGAAGCGACTTAGCACGCACCCGAACCTGGAGTTAGCATCAGATTCTGCAGGTTAAAGGGGGTTCAGTCTCACAAGACAGCCCCCACTTCAGGTGCCAGCTGCAAGTTCTCAGCCTCCTCTGCTTCTGATCAACCAGGGAACTCAAGCTCTGTGTGACTCAGCCTGTGGGCTAATGTGGGATGAAGTGAGTTAATATGCCTCCAGCTCTTAGTACCTGGCACAGAGCAGAGCTTAGTAACTGTCAGTTCTTATTGATTTTCCTCCAGCTGCTTGGAAAGGAAGGATGGTTACCTGTGGCTTGGTAACCGGCCTAAGGTCACAGAGCTATTAATGTTGGAGTCTGTTTTCAAGCCTCGGTTTGCAGACTGAGCGAGTTCACTCACCATTACCCCAAACTGCTGCCCAGGAAGGCCTCCACCCCATCCCAGCTCCGTGTCTCCCACGCCCCCACCCATCCTTTACCTGATAGCATTCTCACAGACAAACATTACCCTCTTCTATTTTAATACCCTATCCTGTCGTGCCAGGATATAGCTTAAGGTTCTGGAAGATTCCTTCAACAGCTGCCACCCACCTGGCCCGCTGACTCACAGCCTCCTGTGTTCCAGCTTCAGCAGCCTCTCAAAGGCACCTGCACCAACCTTGGCTCCTTCAGCGATGCCCTCCTGGTCCTCCTTTCGCGACCCGAGGTCCTGTCTGGGCTCCAGGGCGCCTGTGTGTGCCCCCAGCCATCCACCCGGCGCTTGTGTCAAAGCTCACATGTCTGTCCGCTGAGCGCCTGGGGGGCAGGAAAACCATGTCGCCTCCCCCTCCGACTCATGCCGAGAGTGAAGTCGGCAGGATACGGGGTGCAGGTGGAATAAAAGGATGGAAACGCTTCCTGGAAAGAAAGAGAATATGGCCCCAACAGTAAAGTCTCTGCCAAAAGCATTGTCACGTTTGTTTCTTTGGGACTCCTGCAAGCAGGAGGCTGCTTACCAAGTCACGGATGGAGAGACAGACACCGTGTCTCCCTCTTGGAACTGGCAGGACGTTCTCAGGCTGGAGACAGGGGCCAGCGACCTCCACCCCTCTGCCTTCAGGGGAACCCGGGGGTGCCGCTGCTCCTCCGTTCATGGTGTCAACTGAGAAGAACACGTGAAGTAAGAGTTACCAGTTCAGTTTTATTCAGGGACCTACTGACAGACTATTTTCTCAAATCACTGTGGACGGTGACTGCAGCCATGAAATTAAAAGACATTTGCTCTTTGGAAGAAAAGCTATGATAAACCTAGACAGCGTATTAAAAAGCAGAGACATCATTTTGCTGTCAAAGGTCCAACTTGTCAAAGCTATGTTTTTTCCAGTAGTCATGTATGGATGTGAGAGTTGGACTATGAAGAACGCTGAGCGCCAAAGAATTGATGCTTTTGAACTGTGGTGTTGGAGAAGACTCTTGAGAGTCCCTTGGACTGCAAGGAGATCCAACCAGTCCATCCTAAGGGGATCAGTCCTGAATATTCATTGGAAGGACTGTTGTCGAAGCTGAAACTCCAATACTTTGGCCACCTCATGAGAAGAGTTGACTCATTGGAAAAGACCCTGATTCTGGGAAAGATTGAAAGCGAGAGCACAGAAAGCCTCTTCTGTTTTCTGTCCTGAGTTCCTCCCACAGAGCACTTGCAGGTCAGCAACAGCAGTGGCTGAGGACTTCATCCTTGTAGAAGTGTTTGGTAAACAACATTCTTTGTTTTATAATGGACACCACCCTGGGGCAGGTTCTTTATGTTTTGTTTGCACAGATCAGAAGCTTGTGGCTGGGGGCCTTGGACCACAGTTCAGCCTTCAGCATCCTGGCTGGGTGCGGCTGGAGTGAGGGTGAGGTGTCAGCTACCCAAGGGCCAGGGTTGGGGTGCAGGTAGCTTGGAGAGGGCTGGAACAGGCATTTGACCACAACTGAGGATCAGGGAAGAGGCGAAGGACAATTTAAAAATTGGTCAGAATTGCACTGAGGGGATTTTGTTTTTTTGAACCTGAAGATAATTTTTTTAAAAAAATAGCCAAGGTTCTTTGGCTGAGTACTTAATAAATAATCATGTTTTATGGGCTTCAGATATTTTACAATTTAGGCTTAGAAACGTGTGTGTGCTGAGTTATATCTGATTGTCTTGTGACCCCATGGACTGTCAGCCACCAGACTCTTCTGCCAATGGAATTTCCAGGCAAGAATACTGGAGTGGGTTGCCATTTCCTTCTCTAGGGGATCTTCCCGACCCAGGGATGGAACCCACGTTTCTTGCCTCTCCTGCACTATTCTTTGCCTCCTGGCATGTTCGTTGCCAGTAGTGCCATCTGTAAATATGAAAGTGTTAGTCACTCAGCCGTGTCGGACTCCAGGGAATGGCAACCCACTCCAGTATTCTTGCCTGGAGAATTCTATGGATAGAGGAGCATAGTGGGCTATAGTCCAGGGGTTCTCAAAGAGTCGGACACAACTCAGCACCCACACACATGCTTTATAAGTGTAAATTGCAAACTATCTGTCATGATGAGTCAAGGCTTGCAAGTGTGCCCACCTGGGTCCCAGGTCATGCTTTTCCACTGAGCAGACTTGGGACTGAGGCCCAACATCACCACATAGACCAGCATCACAAGGGCAGCGTCAGAATTTTATAACTTGAAAATAAATACGATTGAAGATTAAATATGTAAACCTCGGATTGGGAGGTGATAGCATATTGTCAAAGGGAGCTCCTTGGAGCCTAAAACTACCTCTATGACCTTGACAGCTCAGTCGAGAAAAGCCCACGACTGCTGGGGACCAGCTGATGGTCCATCTGTGATGCTTCCGGTCAAGCTGAGGGGTAACCTGTGTCCTGGGAAAGGTAAGTCTGAGCCTTCTACTAGACAGCATATTAAAAAGCAGAGATGTTACTTTGCCAACAAAGGTCCGTCTAGTCCAAGCTATGGTTTTTCCAATAGTCACGTGTGGATGTGAGAGTTGGACTATAAAGAAACCTGAGCGCCGAAGAACTGATGCTTTTACACTGTTGGAGAAGACTCTTGAGAGTCCCTTGGACTGCAAGGAGATCCAACCAGTCCATCCTAAAGGAGATCAGTCCTGAATATTCATTGGAAGGACTGATGCTGAAGCTGAAACTCCCATACTTTGGCCACCTGATGTGAAGAGCTGACTCATTAGAAAAGACCCTGATGCTGGGAAAGATTGAAGGCAGGAGGAGAAGGGGATGACAGAGGATGAGATGGTTGGATGGCATCACCGACTCCATGGACATGCGTTTGAGTAAACTCTGGGAGTTGGTGATGGACAGGGAGGCCTGGCGTGCTGAGGTCCATGGGGTCGCAAAGAGTCAGACACAACTGAGCTACTGAACTGAACTGAACTGAGCCTTCTCCCCTTTCTTGGACTAACTTTCAACCCTGGTGTGTGACCAAGCTCTCCCAAGCCACTGCGGCTTTAGAATAAAAGACGACTGTGGTGACGAGCCGGGATCTCCCAGGTTGGGCCCATGCCCTGCCCTTACCTGACCCTACCAGGTCCCCTGTCTCCCCAAGACGCCCCCTGTCCCCGCGCACCCTGGCTGCTCTCCAGGAGGACCTGAGAGACTCTGCCCGTTGCCTCCCTGATGGCCGACCCTCAGGTCTGTGGAGCTGAGATAGCAAGCTGCCCTGAGCCCCCAGCGCTCCTGTCCCGGGGCTGCCCTGTCCCCAGGGTGGACGTGGGGAAAGCTCTGCGCACACCCGCTGCAGGACACCTTCCAGGCAGTTCCACCGGTTTGCTGGTTCTCTGACCTGACTTCCAGGCCTCACTGTCCTTGCGAGGAGTTATTTCCTCCTTCCCTTTTGCAAAAACCCCGGGCAGCTGCCTAGGCTGGCCTTTGGGACAGCAGTGTGAGTGCTAAGCCACATTAGACTGTGTTTGATCTCTGGTTAGAGTCTGATTTGGGTGCCCTTGGAGGGCATTTTCTAGAATATTTTTCATGACAAAATGTAAACTAGAATTTAGTTTCTAACTGTGGTAAGGACAAAAAGGCAAGGAGCTTCCCAAACTAGAAGCATTCAGACACTTTTTGAATTCTTATGATAATATACCAAAATCACTTTAATTTACCTTTTGCTGAAAACATTTTATTTCACCACAAATTACTTCACTAATTTGCATCTCTAAAAAATGACAATATTCTGCTTAAACAAACAAAATTAATAATAATACCTTACCGTCTCAAATACTAAGTCTGTAATCAAATTTCCCCATTGCCCCAAAATACATTTCACAGCTGGTTTGTTCAAGCTAGGAGTCAGTCAACGTCGAAACATTGCGTTTAGCTATTCTGTTTCTCAAGTCTCCTTAGGTCCAGAATGGTTTATTCTCTATGTTTTGGGTGATAGGAAAGTTTTCCCCACTCTGATGGGTTTAATAGTTTCATTTTTTACATTAAAATCTTTGATCCATTTGGAATTTATTCTGCTGTGTCTTGTGAGGCAAGGATCCGATTTTGAATTTCTGCAAATGGCTATCTGAGTGTTTCAACATGCTTTATTAAGAAGCCCATCTTTCCCCCATTAATTAAAGATCTCACATGTATTCTTTGTCAAATGGTAACTGTTGTAATTACTTAGGTCTTTTGTACCTTCTAACGTATGACATTAGTTTGTAAGTCCATCCACGCCACAAGCACGGCTGTTTCCATTACAGAAATTTTGGGGCATGTTTTAGTATCTTGTAGCTAATAGAGCCAGTTTAATCTTTCTTTTCATCATGATTTTCCCGGTTATTCTTGCTGCTTTATTTTTTCCTATAGGACTTTTAGAATAAATATATCTAATTTTAGAAGAAAATTCTGTGAATGATAAATTGACTTGGGAATTCTGTGAATGAAAATTTAACTTCTTTTGATGTTGAGTCATCTTATCCAAGAATTTGGTATGTCTTTTCATTGGTTAAATCCACTTTTTCATTGGTCTTTCAGGAGTGTTTTAAAATTTTTTCTCATGTAAGTTTTACACAATTCTTTTAAACTTTACCCTGAGATATTTTTCCTTTTTTGCCTGTACTACAAGTGAAATTTTCTGTTCTAATTAGTTACTATATGAATATATGAAAGCTATTTATTTTATGGTATTTTAATGTTAATTTTATATCTTTACTAAATTCTCTCATTTTTTAGTAGTTTGTTCATGGAGTCTTTTATATTTTTCTAATATTCAATAAGGGCTTCCCTGGTAGCTCAGATGGTAAAGAATCTGCCTGCAACACAAGAGACTCAGATTTAATCCCTGGTTTGGGAAGATCCCCTGGAGAAGGGAATGGAAGCCCACTCCAGTATTCTTGCCCAGACAATTCCATGCACACAGGAGCCCTGGCCGGCTACAGTCCTTGGGGTCACAAAGAATTGGACATGACTGAGCAACAAACACACAGTATGCAATAAAATCATCTGCAAACAGGCATGTTTTATATTTTCCTTCTAGTGATTATCTTTCTGTTGTGATTAGTGATTATCTAATGAGATGCTGAAGCTCCAATACTTTGGCCACCTGATGCCAAGAGCCAACTCATTGGAAAAGACCCTGATGCTGGGAAAGATTAAGGGCAGGAGGAGAAGGGGATGACAGAGGACGAGATGGTTGGATGGCACCACTGATTCAATGGACATGAGTTTGAGCAAGCTCTGGGAGATGGTGAAGGACAGGGAAGCCTGGCGTGCTGCAGTCCGGGGTCGAAAAAAGTTGGATATGACTGAATGCCTGAACAACAACATCTAATAATGTTGACCAATCATTCCAGTGCAGTTACTATCTTACTCCTGACTTCAGTGAGAATGCCTCCAGCGTTGCCTCCTTAAGTAAATGTTCTTTCTCTTTTTGCCTTAAACTTGACTTGCTTTATGATGAGTGCAATTGTACCGGTCATCTCTGGATTAGTGTTTGCATTATATACCTTTTACTCTCCTTTTAATTTCAGTCTTTCTGTATCTTTTTGTTTTCTATATACCTTTTGTCAACAGCATACAGTCAGACTGGATATATTTTTATCTAGTTTGAAAATCTTTTTGTTTTTAATTGGAGCTTCAATCTACTTGGATTTAATATAAGTGCTGATATATTTGGAATTATATATTATTTGGAATTGCATTACATTATCTATTCTTTCTTCCCCCAGTGATTTCTATCTACATGTCATTTTCTTCTTCATTTGGATTGATTGCATATTTTAAAATTATTATTCTATTTTCTCCATCAGTCTAGAAATTATCCAATATTCTACTCATGGTTACCATAGAGATTTAAAAGTGTGACACACATTTATCAAAGGCTAATGTTGTTTAAGCACTTCACCCACTTTCTAGGCAACGCCTGGATCTTAGAATATTTTTAACTGTATGCACTTCTCAATTTACATGATATTATTGTCATATTTGAACTTTATTTTTAGCCCACAGTAAATTTTATTGCTTTTTATGAAGTCAGCTGTCAGTAGGATTTACCCACAGTAAGTCACCCTCTTCATATTCTTCATTCCTTCTTGCATGTCTGAGCATCCAATTAGGACTATTTTCATTCTGCTTGAAGGACACTGTTTAGTTTTTTTTGCAGTCTACTGATAGTGAATTATTTCAATTTTTGATATTTGAAACTGTCTCTTACCTTCATTCTTAAGGGATCTTATTTTTAAATTTTAAATTTTAAACAATTTCAAGATTATTAAAAAGTTACCAGCAGTGTAGAAAGTTCTCGTTTACTCTCCATCCAAGTTTCCTCTAAAATATATATGTTCTTTAGCTATAATACAATTTTGAAAATAAGGAGATTAACATTGATACTATACTATGTCCCACTGATGTTTTTCCTGGACCAGGATCCAGTCTAGGATCATACATTGCATTTAGCTGTCATATGTCTCTCTCTCTCTCTTTTTTTTTGACCTCCCCATGCAGCATGTGGGATCTTAGTTCCCCACCCAGGGATCATACCGGCACCCCCGGCATTGGAAGCACGGGGTCTTAACCCCTGGACCACCAGGGAGGCCCAGCTGTCATGTCTTTAGTCTCCTTTACTCTAGGACAATTCTCTAGTCTTTATCTTTTAGGACCTTCACACATTTGGAGAGTTGGACACAACTGAGTGACTGAAATGAACTGAACTTTGAAACTATATGTATTCATTACTTTAGTCAGTCACTCAGTCATGTCCAACTCTTTGTGACCCCGTGGACTGCAGCACGCCAGGCCTCCATGTCCATCACCAACTCCCGGAGCTTACTCAAATGTCCATCGCGTCGGTGATGCCATCAAAGTATCTCTTCCTCTGTCATCCCCTTCTCCTCCCGCCTTCAATCTTTCCCAGCATCAGGTATTTTCCAATGAGTCAGTTCTTCCCATTTGGTGGCCAAAGTATTGGAGTTTCAGCTTCAGCATCAGTCCTTCCAATGAATATTCAGGACTGATCTCCTTTAGGATGGACTGGTTGGATCTCCTTGCAGTCCAAGGGACTCTCAAGAGTCTTCCAACACCACAGTTCAAAAGCATCTATTTTTCGGGGCTCTGCTTTCTTTATAATTCATTACCTAACACTACATAACAAGCTATCCCTAAAGTTAGTGGCTTTAAAATAATAATCATTTATCATCTCCGTTTCCTTGGGTGAGGAATTTGGGAGCAACTCAATGGGACAGTTTGGCGTGGGGTCACTAAAGCTGTGGTTGTAGTCAAGAATGTCCATCAGGGCTGCAGTCATCTGAAGGTTCAACTCAGGTGGCGAGCCTCCTGCCAGTATGTATCTCCCCTCCAGACTGTTGATAAGAGGCATGAAGGACTCACTAAATTCAGGCAGGAGCCTCCTTTCCCCACCATGGGGGTCTCTCCATGTGTTTCCAAAGCATCCACATGATCTAGCACCCAGCTTCCACCAAGTCCAGTAAGCCGAGAGCTTTAGGAGGAAGCTGCTAAGATGCCTTATATCTCATCACTCTGTCATCTCCTCCCTGTCTTATTGGTTATCCCTAAATGGGGAGGGATCTGCACAGCACCCTGAGTACCAGGACCTGGGGATCACTGACGGCCATCTCCATGGCCCTTGGTTCCTCTGGGCTTTGACACCACCTTGTTAGTCATCCTTCCTTTTCCCTGAGAGACAGCTGATGTCTGCCTCAGAATTGTCTTCTTAGCCTGTGTGTCAGTCAGTGTCCGTCCAGAACACAGAAACCACACAGACGTCTGTACAGGGAAAGCTTAGTAAAAGGAAATGGGATCTGGAGTACTGCGGAAAGTATTCTTGCCTGGAGAATCCCATGGACAGAAGAGCCTGGCGCAATCAGCTAAGAGGATGCTGGAGAATACAGGCACAGGGACTTCCCTGCTGATCCAGTGGTTACGATTCCATGCCCCCAGTGCAGGGACATGGGCTCGCTCCCTGCTCCAGGCACTAAGATCCTCCACGCGTAGTGCAGCCAGCCACAGCAACAAGAGCGCAGAGGCGCAGCTGGTGAAGGCAGCAGGCACCGCGCCTGGGGCTGAGACCAGTCTCTTCAGGAGTGAGCTCCAGACCTCAGTGGAGAGGGGTTCATTCCCAGCAGGACTTGCTTGAAACGCACCCTCCAAAAGGAGACACCACATCTCTGAACTCCACATGCTGCCTCAAGAGATGCCACAGAGCCCTGCAGGAGGAGGTGTTTGGCTGGTGGCTGGCAGCCCTCTCGATTGAAGGCACCACTGCCAAGGGTGGAGGGGGTGTGTTTGTGGCCCTGGGCTCCCTGCTGCCTCATTTGGGAGGGGAGTCAAGAAACAAGCAGGCCAAACAGGGTTGGCACAGTGCTTCCACGTCTGTGGATGAGGCAGTGGGACCTCGTTCTTACGAAGTGTGACTATCATCGGCCTCACCCCGGGTGGGCCCCTCCCCTCTGCCCCTCCAACCCGGACTCTCTTGTTCTGCAGCCAGTCACCTCCCCACCCTGTGCTCAGGGCGCAGAGGGTACCGAGCATCCTTCCTGAAAACTCAAAAGACTTGCTGCCTTTGGTTCAACACAGACCAGACTTGCAGCTGGTTCGCCTTTGAAGGGAAGGTGAGGATGCGCCTTCAGGAGTGTGGTGACCAGGGACAAGGCTGTTGGAAAGGGGAAATTGAGGAATTGAGTTCTGCGAGTTTGGCCTTTTATTTGCTTCCGTCCTCAAAAGTACTAGCCATTTATAGGTTCAGGCTAATAATTCTGTTTAGTACAGGCAAGAAGAAGGATTTGGGGCCTGCGGTCAGAGGTTGTCAGTGGAGTGAGATGGACTTTATAACAGCCACGTGGGAAGAAGGAGCAGAAGCACCAGGACATAAAGGGGAGAGACATCAAACGTGAGACTTGTTCAAATGTTTGAATTATAATTTGAAAATATAAGTGGCTTTTTCAAATCGAGGGAGTAAGTCAAGTCTGACAAGGGGAAGAAATACTAAGAAGAGCAATAAAAATAAGGGTCTTTGGTATTAAGAACGCTTCTTTCATTCGGGTTTACGTGGTGGCTCAGTGGTGAAGAATCTGCCTGCAATGCAGGAGACCCAGGAGCCACGGGTTCGATCCCTGGGTTGGGAAGATGCCCTAAAGAAGGAAATGGCAACCCACTCCAGTATTCTTGCCTGGGAAATCCCACGAACAGAGGAGCCTGGCGGGCTACAGTCCATGGGGTCACAAAGAGTCGGACAATTTTTAGTGACTAAACAGCAACAACAGCTTTCATTTGATATGTGTTAGGTAGGCTCTGGGAGGTTTCAAGTCATTGTAAAGCTAAAATGCTTTGGCGTTTCCTTCAGGACCCGGCGTTTCTTTGAGAGGTGGGGTGCCCGGGTGCCTCAAACGCACAGTCCGGCATGGTAGCTGCAACATGCATGTTATTAAGGAGAGTTCAATATTTATTTATAGTCATTATTTTTAAGTAAAATACACAGAGTGAAATGATCAAATATTAAATACATATTTAATGAGTTTCGACAAATGCGTACAGCTGTGTAACCAAACACCTGTCAAGTTATGCAAATGACCATCATTCCGGGAAGGCCCTTGATTACCCCCACTCATCAGCCCCTCCCTATGGTCCCCAGAGGGAGCTATTGTTGTAATGTTACACTACACATGAACTTGACCTCTTCTCAAACCTCACATAATGGAATAATACATCGTATACTTCTTTTTAATTACATTTTCTTTCACTCAACATAGTACACTTTAATAGCTTTATTGAACTGTAGAAGGCAATGGCACCCCACTCCAGTACTCTTGCCTGGAGAATCCCAGGGACAGAGGAGCCTGGTGGGCTGCCGCCTATGCGGTCACTAAGAGTCGGACACGACTGAACGACTTCACTTTCACTTTTCACTTTCAAGTACTGGAGAAGGAAATGGCACCCCACTCCAGTGTTTTTGCCTGGAGAATCCCAGGGATGGGGGAGCCTGGTGGGCTGCCGTCTATGGGGTCACATGGAGTCGGACACAACTGAAGCGACTTAGCAGCAGCAGCAGCAGTTTTCCTTTAGCATGAATTTCACTGATTTTTAAAATAATTTAACTTCTTTACTTTTGGTGGTGCTGAGTCTTTGTTGCTGCGCAGGCTTTTCTTTAGTTGGCGTGACCAGGGGCCTCAAGTGTTGATAATCTATCTGAAGTACAAGCGACTCTTTGTGGTGGTCGGTGGGCTTCCCAGGTGGGGGCGGACAGGCTCTGGGGAGTTTGGGCTTCAGTCGTTGCTGCAGGTGGGCTCCGTATATGCAGTTCCCGGGTTCTAGAGCACAGGCTCGATAGTTGGGGCTCGTGGGCTTAGTTACTCTGCAGCATCTGGGATCTTCCTGGATCAGGGAGGAAACCGTGACTCCCACATGGGCAGGTGGATTCTTGACCACTGAGCCACCAAGGAAGCCCGAATTTCACTGATTTTACATGTATAGTTTGATGAATCAGTAAATTCAGAATCCAGTCTTAGAACACTTCCGTCACCCCAAAAGTTCCCTCTTTGCCAATTTGCAACCCTTCCCTCCTTTTCTTCCAGTCAACTACTGGTCTTCTTTCTGTCTCTGTAGTTTTCCCTTTCTAGAAATTTTACATACATGGAATCATATAATATATAGACATGTGTCTGGATTCTTCCACTGAACTTTTTTTAAGATCACTGTACCTTTTCTTATATGATTTCAAAATCATAGCTGCATTTTATTTTTATTTTGCTGTATGTCTTTTATTTATCTATTTTTTTTTCTGTTGAAACATAGTTGACTTATAATGTTGTATTGGTTTCAGGTGTATTGCATACTGAGTCAGTATTTTTGCAGATTTATGCTCCATGATGGGTTATTACAAGATAATGGGTAAACTTCCCTGTGTTACACAGTATATCTCTGTTGCTTAACCTCTTAAGTGGTTTTAATGTTCATTCAAGTTGCTACACATATTGGTAGGTAATTCCTTTTATTGCTAAGTAGTATTCTGTTTATAGCTATACCAAATTTTAGTTGTTCCTTCATTAGTTGATGGATTTGGCTATTATGAATGTTGCTGTGAACATTTGTGTGCATGTCTTTGTGTGGACATATATTTTCATTTCTTATGGGAAATGGAGTATAATTGCTAGGTCATTTGATAAATAATATTTCAGGAAATTGCCAGGTGGTCTTTGAAAGTAGCTGTGCACTTTACATTCCCACCAGCAGTTTATGAAGATCCCAGTTTCACCTCCTCACTAACGTTTGAAATTTTTAGTCCTTTGATTCTAGCTATTCCACTAGGCATATGATAGTATCTTACTGTCGTTTAATTTGATGCCTAATGATGTAGAACAACTTTTCAAGTACTTATTTGCCATTTGTATACCTTCTTTGGTGCAGTGTCTATTAAACTTTTTAATGGATTGACTTTATTTTTTTTGACGACACCTCACAGCTCGTGGGATCTTAGTTCCCCGAACAGGAATAGAACCTGTGCCCTCAGCAGTGAACCTGTGAAGTCTTAGCCACTGGAACGCCAGGGAATTTTTAGTTTCTTATAAAGCATTCACCTCCAAAATGACCAAGCAATTCCACTAGTAAATATTTAGTAAATATTTACTAAAAAAATTTGGTAAATATGGAAAACATATGTCCACTAAAATAGTCATACAAGTGCCAGAGTCCTGCTCTAGCTGGTCCAGGGGTTCCCTCAGGATGGACGGCGTCGGCGAAAGGAAGAGAAGACACAGCGAGTCTCAGCGTCTCCTAGCTTTATTTTTTCTAAGGCAGCTTTTATATCTTTAGTTGTACATAGAGGAAAATGTAAAATGTAGAGTCATGCTAAATCAGCTCAACGGGTCAGCAGTTTTTTGACCCTTATCGAAACCAGGATACCGTTTGTATATCTTAAAAAAGTTTCATGTTGTTTATATCATCTTCTGGCCTGGAGGCCTGTTAACATCTTGTGACTCTTTATTGATAAGTGTTGATCAGCCAGAACACTTTTTAAACGTATTCTTGTATCAGGCACAGAACGTACCAGAGCTACATTTTTTAAAGAATACAGGCACAGTAGATTATGACAAAGAAAGAATTCATCAACTCAAAAGTTTCAAAGTAAAACCTGTTTTCTGTAATCTATCTTACACCTTGAGCCTAACTGAAAAGAATGTGGTCCCATAAAGTCTTGGTACAGCAAGCTGAAACAATGTAGCACAAAGGTCAGTTCTTAGCAGAAATCACCAGCTAAATTAACAATTGTCTTATTATTTGTATTAAAGCTAAACTTTTATTCATATAAGTCTTTAACTATTACACTTTCATTATACAGGCTAAACACGTTAAGAGCAAAAACATAGCAAGTAAATATAGACTGAATAACAGTTTCATAAAATAATATTTCTTATGTTTTTCAGTAGGCTTTTTTCCCCCACGAAGGATTCCATGTCCATTGGGACTTTTATGTGTTCAGACTCTCAATGATGTTTATTGTTGAGGAGTAGTCATGTATACTAGTTCTAAAGGTATAGGCACATTTGTCAAGCAAACTAAGATGCTAGCAAAAGGAGCTTAGATTAAAATACTCTTTTTTATGAATAATCTTATAGAATGCCACCATTCGGGGGGCATGTTGATTAGAGTTTTAAATTGACCTGGTTAGGAAAGGATCAGGGGAGGCCTTCTGCCTAAGTCACAGAAATTAGGGAGCAGTCTATTATAGCAAGCATCAGAAAGATATCATCTTTAAGGTGAGCACCAAGGCAGCTTATCAAAATCCCTGAGGCCTGAGTTGCCTTGCTCATCAGGTCTCCTCCTCATGACCTTGTCATGGGTGGGATCTCGTGTGTTGGCTCCCGGCATACAAGGATCCTCATAACAGATTGAACCCAGGTCTCCCACATTGCAGGCAGATACTTTACCATCTGAGCCACCAGGGAAGCCCAAATTAGTTGCTCAGTCATGTCTGACTCTTTGCAACCCCGTGGACTGTAGCCTGCCAGACTCCTCTGTCTATGGGATTCTCCAGGCAAAAACAGTGGAGTGGGTTGCCATTCCCTTCTCCAGGATATCTTCCTGGCCCAGGGATCGAACTCGAGTCTCCTGCATGGCAGGCAGATTCTTTACTGTTTGAGCCACCAGGGAAGCCCTATTTCTTCTAGTGAAAATGTATAAACAACCTGCATTCCAAGCCTAGGAGAGTGGACTGTGACGTATTCCTGCAGCAGAATGCTACTCAATGACAGAAGTGAGAAAACTCCTGATACGTGAAGCCGTACGCATCTAGAGAGCGTTACGTTGAGTGAAACAAGTGAGATGCAAAAGAAGACACACTATTGATATGATGTTCTAGGATATGACAGACTAGTCGACGCCAGTAGAAACCACGACAGTGGTTTTCTCTGGGGCAGAAAGATTTAATAGGAAGGATGTGAGCAAACTTCCTGTGGTGATTAAAGTGCTCTGTTCTACTACAGGAGCAAAAGTTCCACAGGTGTATCGAGTTGTCAAAACTCATCCATTGGTATACTGAGGATCTGTTCATTTCACTTCATGGGAATTTTATCTTAACCAAATAGAAGGAAAAGGAATAAAAACTAAATGAACAGACCTAACACATTTTGATTGAGGCTTTTGAACTGTGGTGTTGGAGAAGACTCTTGAGAGTCCCTTGGACTGCAAGGAGATCCAACCCATCCATCCTAAAGGAGATCAGTCCTGAATATTCATTGGGAGGACTGATACTGAAGCTGAAACTCCAATACTTGGGCCACCTGATGCGAAGAGCTGGCTCACTGGAAAAGACCCTGAGGCTGGGAAAGATTGAGGGCAGGAGGAGAAGGGGACAACAGCGTGAGATGGTTGGATGGCATCACCGACTCAATGGACATGAGTTTGAGCAAACTCTGGGAGATAGTGAAGGACAGGGAGGCCTGGCGTGCTGCAGTCCATGGAGTCACAAAGAGTCGGACATGACTGAGTGACTGAAATGAACTGAACTGAACACATTTAAAAAAGATGAAAAGTCTCAAATGTACAGTCCTTGGTAAGGCCATCTTTGAGATGCAAGGGGCACCAAAAATACTTTTCAAAAAGCAAGACCACTGAATTATACAATGATAATGGAAGGAAGAAGAAGTTATTTTGAAAAAAAAATTAGGGCTATGAGTAGTTTCTGAGAAAGGTTTACGAAGGTCAAAAGTCTCCAGTCAACCACAGTGCATTCACACTACTGACTTCAGACATGTAATAAAGTGCAAAGGGTGCTCACATTACTTATATTTATTATAGAATTACCCAACAAGACAAACATAAAATGGATGTATCTAAACTTTTCTGTTTTTTTTAACTGCACACCCTTTTCTTTGAGGCAGCATCAAGACTCCAAAGTAACTTAACCTTCAGGTGGACGTTACAGAGTCTCTTTCCAGGATGGCTTTGTATCAGATTGGATGCCGGGGGTGGGATCCTGTCTCTGGACTCTCCTCAAAGATCCAGAGGTTCCAATCAAAGACTAGACCTACACGTGTCCAGAGAGAACAGGGACCACAGCCTTCTCGCCTGGGAGCAAGTGCTAAGGGGCTCATCAGATTTGATGCTCAGTCAACCCCAGTCTGCTGGTTGTGGGCATGATTCCTGCTGACCCTGGCCCTGCTTTCCCCAGCCATCTTTGTTGTTGTTGTTCACTCGCCAAGTTGTGTCTGACTCTTCGAGACCCCATGGACTGCAGCACGCCAGGCTTCCCTGTCCTTCCCCATCTTCCGGACTTTGCCCAAGTTCATGTCCATTGAATCTGTGATGCCATCCAACCATCTCATCCTCTGTCACCCCCTTCTCCTCCTGCCTTCAATCTTTTCCAGCATCAGGATCTTTTCCAATGTGTTGGCTCTTGGCGTCAAGTGACCTAAGTATTGGAGCTTCAGCATCGGTCTTTCTAAAGAGTATTCAGGGTTGATTTCCTTTAAGATTGACTGGTTTGAACTCCTTGCAGTCTAAGGGACTCTCAAGAGTCTTCCCCAATACCACAGTTCAAAAGCATCAGTTCTTCGGTGCTCAGCTTTGTTTATGGTCCAACTCTCACATCCGTACATGACTACTGGAAAGATCATAGCTTTGACTAGACAGACCTTTGTTGGCAAAGTGATATTTTCGCTCTTTAACACACTGTCTAGGTTTGTCATAGCATTCCTGCCAAGAAGCAATCATCTTCTAATTTCATGGCTGCAGTCACTGTCCCTAGCCACCGACTTGTAGCCAACTCCATATCCTGAGAGCTGGGATTGCCTTCCCTGGAGGTAGGCAGCTCTTGCAGTTGGTGCCCATCAGGGGCTGTGGCTGGAACTGAGACTTTGAGTCTTAGCCCATACACACTCCACACCTGCAGTGATGTCCTCGTATTACTATTCCACAATCAAACTGAGCAAAGACCCCGCAGCCCTGGCAGCTCACCCTGAGAAGTGCCCCTGGGGTGTGGCCAAAGATCAGGGAGGAAAAGCCTACGGAAGGAAAGATAGTGGCCTCTGGCTGCGAGGACAGCCTGGCATGTCTGCCGGAAGGGGCCCTGGGAAAGCAGGACCCTCACCCTGGGGTTTGCGACTTTCGTGGCCCTGTGAGAGGTGTGTGTCCTGCCTGCCTTTCAGAGAGGGGAGGAGAGTGACATAGGCTTGCAGCATGCTAAGTCGCTAAGTCATGTCTGACTCTTTGTGACGCCATGGACTGTAGCCCCCCAGGCTCCTCTGTCCTTGGGATTCTCCAGGCAAGAGTACTGGAGTAGGTTGCCATGCCCTCCTGCCAGGGATCTTCCCAACCCAGGGATCGAGCCTGCATCTCTCATGTCTCCTGCATTGGCAGGTGGATTCTTTACCTGCTGAGCCATCAGGAAAGTTCCTGGTTCACACACTTTGTCTCATTAACCTTCAGAACAATCTAGGGAGATACGTGGGCTAATTCCCGCTCCACAGATGAGGAGCCCAGAGTGATGGAGTGGCTGGTCCTGGATCATACAGCCAGGCTCCACCCAGGCTGGGGAACCGTGCGAGCATGGGTCCCGGGGCCACCCTGTGTTGTCCCAGGGCCCAGGGGAACCTGGCCTGAGAAGGCTATGGATCTGATGGGAGCTTCCCGAACTACTCCAGCATGAACATCTTCCAGAAGGATTCCCCACTGGGCAATGAGGCAAGAAATTTACGGCTCTGCCTGATTAATGGGCCAGGCAGTTAAGAGTTCTCTGCCAAGCTGTGAGCATAATTTAAGGAACCGAGGCAGGAGGAAAAACCCATAACTCACATCCTTTAAGGGCTCTTAGAACAAGAGACACGTTGGAACATTGAAAACGTCTTTGCTCCTCGGGTCAAAGAAGACCAGTGTGTTTCTGGGTGTTTCGGTCAAAGAACAGGGAGTCCAGATGAATGCACGTGGCAGAACAAATGAGGAAAATAGTTCCAGGTTGTAAATTTCTGCTTGATGTTTCCTTCATTATATTCTGACCGGCTTTGGTATTTGTTCAACCACATCCTCACTCTTCACGCCTCTCCCCACACCTTGTAAATGCTACCCTCTTAGCCGAGTAATTTTTCATTGACTAGAGTTGAAACGCTGCCAGGAAAGTGGCTTTGGGGATCTTAGATGTGGAGAGACAGCAGGCAGAGTGGAAGAGTCCCGGGATGGGAATAATTTGAGTCCTGGGTCCTCTTAAACTACGTGATTTTGGAGGGGGGCACTTCATCTGTCTGGACCTCAGTTTCCTTTTCTGTAAAGTAGAGAGTTTGGGCCCATCCCCCTCTTCAGTTTGAAAGTCCTATGAATTTCTCCCAGGCATGACAACCCACAGTATTTTCATCATTCAGCATCTGGAATATTAACACTTGCCCTCTGCTAAAACCCCAGAGCATCTTATCTCTGTGTTAAAAAGTGACATGTATTCCTTTTTATCTCAACTTCTAGTTATCTGTGGGTATTTTCTTTTCTTTTCCTCTCCCCACCTGGACTCAGAGTGCTTTGGGCAAGCTATGTTTTTCCTCCTTGAACCCCTCCCAGCCCCTGCATGGCAGCCTGTCGCCCAGTAACCCGCTGGTGTGAATGAAAATGAATGAATGAGTGGAAACAGCCTCTACTCACTATTTGTCCTGAGACTGGGTGACTTTGAAACTGACAGAACGCATCTCGGTTCTTGGTAGAGTGTAGGTTCCTCTGTTTCGACGCAGAAAGAATTCAGCAAGAGGCAGAGTGAAGGTAAGGAAAAAGTTCATTCACATAGGATGCTTGTAAGGGATCCAAGTGGGTGGGCAAGGGAGTGCCATGACCAGAACTTAGTGGGGCTACAGTTTTATTTGTTGTTGTTCCGTCAGTCAGTTGTGTCTGACCCTTTTCAACCCCATGGACTGCAGCATGCCAGGCTTCCCTGTCCATCACCAACTCCCGGAGTTTACTCAAACTCATGTCCATTGAGTGGGTGATGCCACCCAACCATCTCATCCTCTGTCGTCCCCTTCTCCTCCTGCCTTCAATCTTTCCCAGCATCAGGGTGTTTTCTAATGAGTCAGCTCTTTGCATCAGGTGGCAAAAGTATTGTAGCTTCAGCTTTAGCACCAGGCCTTCCAATGACTATTCAGGGTTGATTTCCTTTAGAATTGACTGGTTTGATCTCCTTGCAGTCCAAGGCAATCTTAAGAGTCTCCTCCAGCACACAGTTCAAAAGCATCAGTTCTTTATGGTCCAACTCTTACATCCTTACATGACTACTGGAAAAACCATAGCTTTGATGATACGGACCTTTGTTGGCAAAGTGATGTCTCTGCTTTTTAATACAATGTCTATGTGATAGCTTTTCTTCCAAAGAGCAAGTGTCTTTTAATTTCATGGCTGCAGTCACCGTCTGCAGTGATTTTGGAGCCCAAGAAAATAAAGTGTGTCCCCGTTTCCATTTTTCCCATCTATTTGCCATGAAGTGATGGGGCTTCCCAGGTGGCTCTAGTGGTAAAGAACGTAGCTGCCAATGCAGGAACTGTAAGAGATGTGGGTTTGATACCTGAATGGGGAAAATCCCCTGGAGGAGGGCATGGCAACCCACTCCAGTACTCTGGCCTGGAGAATCCCATGGACAGAGGAGCCTGGAGGGCTGCAGTCCACGGGGTGGCAACGAGTCAGACACGACTGAGCGACGGAACACAATGGGACCAGATGCCATGATCCCAGTTTTTTTGGATGTTGAGTTTTAAGCCAGCTTTTTCACTCTCCTCTTTCACCTTCATCAAGAGGCTGTTAGTTCCTCTTCACTCTCTGCCATCCTTGTGGTGTCATCTGCATATCTGAGGTTATTGATATTTCTCCTGGCACAGTTTTATAATCAAAGGAAAAGCAAGGGCAGGGGGAGAAGACCACCTTCCTCCTCCTTCTTGAGTGGATGTCAGGCTTCCATCAGCAGCTCCTCCTCCACGTTGGGTGGGGGCATTTTCTTACCCTTATGTGGTCAAAGTAGGACTTGTCATGTTGCTACTCAAATCAGCAGCAGGGTGGTATATAGTAAAAATGGCAAGTCATCTCAGGTTTTAATATAATGTCACCTTTTCCTTGTATTTTTATTTTTAGTGTGTGCAGAGGAGCGCGTCCTAGGAATCATTAACTTACAGAGCTCACCGGGCAGGATGTGGGTCTCATGTCACTGTTGTTTTATTGTTTGGGGGCATGTCCCATGCTTATGTTTCACGGTTTTGTTGCTAAGCAAAGCCTGCTCGGTTTTGCGGTTAAGCACACTGGCTTCCTTGAGTGATCATTAACTTACAGATCTCCCATACTTTTCTCTCTACTCACAATCCCCTAGGGGATGATTTAATCATCTACTTTGTCTCTTTAACACTCTGTCCCTATCAACTTGATTTGCTTAAAAAAAAGTACATCCTTTCTATTTGATAAATTTTAACATGTGTTTCAAAATGCAGGGTTAGAAGTACATTTTATTTTTGTAAGATACCCATAGACAAGAGGAGCCTGGAGAGCTACAGCCCAAGGGGTCACAAAGAGTTGGACACGACTGAGGACACACACACACTCTTATTTTAGAAGACTCTTATTAAAATGAGTCTTTTTGATACCAGACTTTAAATCAAAGCACCCTGTTTTTCAAGTTTTCTGGAAGACATTGCTTCAGAAATTTCATCATGGCTGCTCTCTCCTCTCTGTCTCAAACTGATCACGTGAATTATTTTTGAGCAATAATTCCCCCGTCCCTGTAGACATGCTACACCCACAGGTGTTGGGCCTGAACAGGTTGGCTGGCTTTGCCAATGGAATATCAGCAAATGTGATGCAAGCAGAAGTCCTGAATGCTTCTCCTCCCTGGGGCTCCTGCTGCTTATCAGGACAAGAACTAGGGGAAGAGAGCAGAACCCACGCTGCAGCCTAGGTCCCCCTGACCTCGAGCACCTTGCAGCACCACCTAAAAGTCAACACGATACGGAGCGCTGGGTGTTGAGCAACAATGTTGCAGCAACAGTTAACCTGGGGGACAGACTGAAGGCATGGTGGAGTAATCACAGTTCAGGCATATAAAAAAGGAGCTGTCTGGCCTCAGACACGTCCCTGCCCCCCTGAGAACTTGAACTTTCTGTGAACTGTACCAAACTCAAGAACCTCATCAGCTACTTTTAAAACAACCCCTGCTAGTTGCAACCTTGTGGTCTCAAGGATGTTCCCCCTTGTAACTATGTACCCATCTTGGACCCCAACCAGTCCTTCCTGGTGGTTCCCGTTATAACGCTTGATAAACAACTCACGCGGCTAACAGGGGTCTTGCAGTCTTTGCCTTTGTGAGCTTTCTCAATTTTGCAGTCCTGTGGATTACAATTCAGGTGCTTCTGCCATCTGTGTCTCCTGGCTGCAGTCCTAACAAACTCCAAATAAACACCTCTTTATTTCAATCAGATCCCCGTTGCTGAAATTTTGGTTAACAGCCAATACTTGCGATGGATTCAATGGACATGAATTTGAGCAAACTCTGGGAGATAGTGCAAGACAGAGGGGCCTGGTGTGCTGCAATCCATACGGTTGCAAAGAGTCGGGCGCAACTTAGCAACTGAATGACAACAATGGTTTGCTTTCCCCCAAACTCTCCTTCATGCCAGTCTTTGTGCCTCTGGGGACAGACCAAGAAGCCCTGCTCCGATGTCTGTTTTTGATAGGTATGGGTCCATCAAGCAGGAGTTTCAGGTCTGCATTCTGAGAACTGAGCATCTCTGATCCTCTATTATTGTGTCCATATTTAATTTGCTGTCCTGTACATTTGGAGTATAATTCCTGGGTCAGGAAGGTCCCCTGGAGAAGGAAATTGCCACCCATTCAATATTCTTGCCTGGAGAATTCCATAGAGGAGCCTGGCAGGCTACAGTCCATGGAATTACAAGGAGTTGGACACGACTGAGCAAGTAACACTAGCACTCTAAAGAGTCTTTACTTGATTTACTAACTTTTCTAAAAATTAATACTTATATATCATCACATTTTATGAAATCAGACGTTCCAGGTTGCTCTTCCAGGTTTCTGGGTCATGTGGCAAGTGGGATCTTAGTTCCCTGGCCAGGGGTCAAACTGGTGCCCCCTGCACTGGGAACGTGGAATCCTAACCACTCACTAGACTGCCAAGGAAGTCCTGTTCTTTCTAATTAGATGAATGGCTGAAATAAACATTTTAAATAGGATTAAAAAATTAAACATGACTTAAAATAAGGGTATTGTTATTACTGAAATGAAGTGAAATCACATTACATACAATTAACCGATTTAAAGAAGGGCATTAGTCTATTTTTTTTTTTTACATCCCCTCCTTTCACAAACAGAAACCTTTGTTTCTCTCCCCATTATTAGCTATGTGATTTGATGAGTTTAAAACCCATCCCCAGCTCCAGGAAAGGATCCCCATCAGTGCTCCCATTTCATTTAGTTTATGTTTCCCAGTTTCTCCATCTCTTCTTTTTTTTTTTTTATGTTTTTTCTCAAGACTTGATCAAGCATAGTAAAAAAAGCTTTCATATACCTATATATAAATAATATGTATAATATGTATTTTAGAAAGCTTATGAATTTTTGCCTAACTAAAAAACTGATGACATTTGGAGCCCACCTGTTTGACTCAGTGTGACTAGAATGCTAGATTTCTAATTAAAGAGCACAGATGTGCAACAAGCACCGAAAGTTGACTGTATAGCACAGGGAGCTATGGTCAATATCTTGTAATAACCTATCATGGAAACTAATCTGGTAAGTCATATATATGTGTACGCATAACTGAACCGCCTTGCTGTGCGCCTGGGACACAGTGAGTCAACGACAGTCCGTGGGGCAGCAAAGAGCCAGACATGACTGAAGTGACCTGTGGGTGCTGTGCGCTCAGTCGTGTCCGACTCTTTGCAACCCCACCAGGCTCCCCTGTCCCTGGGATTTCCTTCTCCAGGAAGTGACTTAGCCCACATGGAAGCCAGAAAGTCAGAGGACGGCTACTCTAGGGTCAGCCTGTCTACATTCCCCACCACACATCGGTGCTCAGCCTCATGGGAATAAAAGGAGAAGGCTGCAGACGGGGCCCTGGGCACCCCGCCTCTCTGCGGACAAGGGTCTGAGCGGGTGTGCCCTGTGGGCCTGGTCATCTGAGGCCTACTCTTGTAGGCACTCCGCCTTCTCTGCTAGGCCTCCAGACCACCTGTGCCCCACTCCGGCTCCAGCAGCACCCTGAGAACCCCGGGCAGTGTCATCTGCACTGAGAGGCTGAGTATTCACTGGAGAGACCATGTAGATGGGAACAGAACCCTGCAGCTACGAGCCCACCACAGCCAGACTTGGTCAGTCACTGCCAGCCTTCCCTGAACCGGGCCCTGACTTCCAGCTCAGGACCCACCGGGGAAAGCTGCCGTGAGCTCGCTCCTCGCCAGCCACACGGGATGCCTGCTTCCCGTCAGCTGCCTCCCATCGGGGCCGCCTAAGCCTCCCTTCTCTCTCACTCGAACACCTTCCCACTTCCTGCTTTGCTGCCTTTTGAGTCTCTGCCACAGGCAAGTTTATGGGTTGAGTTCGGTCCCCCAGAAGTTCACATGTAATATAGAAATTCATATATGTAATATAGAAATTCATATATGTAATATAGTTCATATATGTAATATAGAAATTCATATATATATGTAATTTTGGCTGCACTGCATGGCTTGCAAGATCTTAGTTCCCTGATGAGGAATTGAACCCGAGTCCTTGGTAGTAAAGTGCAGAATCTTAACCACTGGACTGCCAGGGAATTCCCAGAAATTTGTATGTCGAAACCCTGATCCTCAGTAGTTCAGATGGTGACCTTATTTGGAGACAAAATCATTGCAGATGTAATGAGTTAAGATGACTAGAGTAGAGTGGGTTCCTAGCCCCACATGACTGGTGTTGGACACAGCTCTGCGCTGAGATCCAGCGATGCCTTTACAAGTCAAGGGACAACACAGGTGGCCAGCAGGCCACCAGAAGCCAGGAGGGACGTCAGGAACCTTCGCCCCAGCACCCTCAGAGGGAGCATGGCTCTTCTGAGCCCATCTCTGGGACTGTGAGAAGACACGTGTCCGCTGTTTAAGGCCCTGTACCTTGTTAGGAGAGCCCTAGCAAACAAATACAGCAGGTGACGGTGACTGACTCCCTTGCCACAGCAAGTCTGAAGACCCCAGAGCCTTGGCCTGATGGCACTGGCTGGTCTTCAACTGTTTCCATGGCACACAGCCCTGCTGTGGGAGGGACCGGCCTCCATGGGGAGTTGTGGTACCCCAGGCAGCCAGGCTCTCAGCGGGTGGAAAAGTGAAAGTGTGAGTCACTCAGTCGTGTCCAACTCTTTGTGACGCCATGGACTGTAGCCCCCCAGGTTCCTCTGTCCATGGGAATTCTCCAGGCAAGAATACTGGAGTGGGTTGCCATGCCCCTCTCCAGGGGATCTTCCCAACCCAGGGATGGAACCCGGGTCTCCTGCATTGCAGGCAGATTGGGTACCATCTGAGCCACCAGGAAAGTCTGCTGGAAGCCGTATCTCAGGCTACGGATCCTGGGTCTTGACGGAGCCCGAAGTTTATCTTGACTGAGAGGGTTCCACAGCCTCTGGACCGACCATCAGGGCTCCTGCTCCATCACCTCTGTGTCTGGTTACTAAAGAGCTTCCCACAAGGCAATGCGAAGCCCAGGCCCAGCTCAGGGCGCTGGTGGGCTGGCCGCTGCCGCAGCCCCGTCCTGTGGCTGCACCCCGACCCCAAGCCCCAGGTGCTCACAAGACAGCTATGGCCCTGGCAGTCCGCGATGCTGTTTCATTCCCATTTTGTCAAGTACGTGGGGCTCCTTCAGAGGCGTCAGTTCGGCGTTCCCTGGACTTAGGAAATGAGGGCCTCGCCTCCCAGGGCAGGCGGAGGTTGACTGGAAACAAGTTATTTTGAGACGGGCACAGGCTGTACAGATAACAGCGTGTTTTCCTGCTGAAGTCGTCGTGTGAGAAATGTTGGGGTGGGGGGAGAGGCACGCGGATGAGTCTAAAAATAGAAGGCAGTAATTAGCCGAGCGGGGACTCATTCTGGAAGGCGTCGATTGCTACGGCAACCACATATCCCGGTTTCTCCAGGACAGCTTTCATTCTGTGAAATCTGATTCTTTTCAGTTAAGGTGATCTGTAAGTGTCTGAACGCAACTTAACGTTACAGAATTGTAGACCCGTTACACATAACTTAATGCACAAATCCAAACAAATGCTTGGTCGTGTTGTCACTCATTTTCTTTTTTTCTGTTATGGAAATACATCGAGGCTGTGGGCTTTTCCTACAGGTTAAGAACAGGTTATGAAGATAAGAATACAGGAGGGTGTGGGTCAGACATGGGGCTGCTGAAAGGGTGTGAAGGGGGGAGTTAGGCTTAAACTTCTTGGTTGAAGAGCAGGACTATTTTTTACTGGCCTGAAACTCCAAGGGCCAGTCCCCAAGTTTTTATTCCGTATGTTGTGTCTCGTGTCTGCCAGGGACATGTGTGTGAGCTGCTCTTGGTGTGATTATGACACGTATGTCATCATGCTTACCCACGAAGCGATGGGTGTGTGATGAATGGGATTTGCACAAATGCACCTTGCAACATCCAGAGCCCAGAGCTTGGGGCCAGAGAGACCGGAGGCCCTTGGGTGGCAGCAGCATGGGGGGATCACTTTACGGACGGAGGACGGGAAACCATCTTTCCGTTTCCTGCTTTGGTTCTCAGAGGACGTGCCAGCCGTGTTGACTGGTGGATGGAGGGGGTTAGAGGCCAGCAGGCATCAGGAGGGCAGGACCCCGGGGGAAGGGATGCTCATGGTAGCACCGGAAACCTCCATATTGGAAACTTGGGTGTTTGCTACTATTTGTATTTTCAATAAGGACTCCCCTTGTTTTTCTGTAGTCTTAGTTATATTAACCTTCTTTTGCAAATATCAGCTAATTTTGGTTATCCTCAGGGAATAAGAGCAAAGAGACTTTGATCAAGGACTGGAATTTTGATGGACACCAAAGAAATCAGAGTTAAAAAAAACAAAACACTCCCAGGGGAAAGTTCATCTTGGAAGGAAGAGCCTGGGAGCTCTGGAGATGACCTGGAAAATGCCCCTTTCTACGAGGGGCTCCTCTCGAGTGCCTCTCTGCTGGAGGGAACTTTTGAGGGATTTGCACATAGGACTTCCAAGGATGCTGTTCTGTGTTCTGTGTGCCACCCTAGGAAGTGGCATCTCAAAACACTTGCCTCCAACACTGCTTCTGGTTTGTAAAACAGTAAAACCGTTTTTCCATGTGTGCTTTGTGGACTAGAAATATTACAGTTGCCATTTTGGAAAATATTCACCTACCATACAGTGTAGCACAGTTTTTTTTTTCCAAACAAGAAATTTGTTCTCTGAGAGACTGGCGCCAGCTCCACTCTGCATGCTGTGCACTGGACAGCCAAACAGAGCTTCTGTTTCCTTGTATGCATGAGCCATAGTGTCATGAGCCTTTTCAAAAAAATTATTCATTTGGTTGCACTGGGTCTTAATTGCCGTATGTGAATTTAGTTGTGGCACGTGGGCTCTTAATTCCCTGACTAGGAGCAAACCCTGGCCCCCTGCACTGGAGTGCGGGGTCTTAGCCATTGGACCACCAGGGAAGTCCCTCATGCTATTCCTGATCCTTGTTTTTCTTCCTTTTTTCATTTTATATCGTCATTTTTGCTTACGCTTAGAAAAACTGTCTTTAAAATAAATAATCTTTTTCCTTCAAAGGACACGTCCAGAAACTGTTATCCTTCCTAAAAGTCTTCCAGTAATTTAACCAGCTGAGTAAATATAAGGTGTTTTGTTATATTTTTGTTTCATGAGAAGGCTGTTAGGACAATGGCATTACAAACTGTTACCACACTCTGTCACCACCCCAGACCCCAGGTTGTTCTTATTTCAAAGACTCTTTTGAAAACAGGTAATTTTAGGCAACCTAATTACAATATGATATATAACATTTGGGCCAGTTGACCCAGATCAACATTAAGTGGAAACTTCTGATTATTTAGGCAAAAAGCAAGCCTAATAAATTACATGTGGATTTCACAGGAGATACAATATTAAAAGCATCATGCCATAGCAGGCAGGTGGCTGCCTGCAAGGTGGAGAGCTCCTGTGCAATTACGGATTGTAGTGCCCCTGAGGTCACCCCAAGAAGCTCTACTTCTTGGAGCCCTAATGCCAATCAGCCCTTCGTGAGACCTCAGTGGTCCCTCTGAACATAGGTCCTGAACACAGAGTGGATCGTGTTTGGTGCTCAGGGAGCCTCAGCCTGATCAATGGCATGTGAAGCCCTCTGCCATGCAGGACATCGAAGTGTTTTCCACTCTTGGCTGCCTTGTGCGGGGGCCCATGTCATGCACTGATCAACTCTGGGGCACCATTCTCATCAGGGTCATCTTCGGTCCAGTTTCCTGGCAGACAGCAGTATCCCAATTCGTGCAGAGGTGCAGGCTGCCTGGGAAGCAAAATAATAGGTGACTGGTAACAATAAATTGTAATCTCTCCCTGCCCCTTTTGCTCCCTGGCTGTGTGGTTGTCCTGTGTGTATCAGTCTGCTCAGGCTGCCGGAACAAAGTATCAATACCATAGACTAGAAGGCTTAAACAACAGATGTTATTTTCTTACAGCCCTGGAGGCTAGAAGTCTTAGAGAGGTCAGCAGGGTAGTTTCCTCTGAGGCCTCTCTCCTGGGTGTGCAGTTGTAAAAGGCCAACGAGTTTTGGTTGCACTAGCCCTGCATATGGTTAGAAGTGATGGTGTCTTTACTGGGGGATGGACAAGGTCACTGGTGACTAGCTCTCCCTTCTTTGAATAATGGCAGATTCTGAGCAATGTTACTCCTGCAGCAAACATTTGCCTGGGGGCGGGGTGCGAGTAGGGGGTGGGTGGGTTAGGGTTGGGGGAGTAGGGGGAAGGATGACATTTAGTTTCCTTTGGACCACTTGCTACATTTTGATGATAACATTTCTTTGATGATAACCTTTGGAGGTGCTCTTGCTTTCTGAATCTCTTATTTCTACAAGAGTGAGGAAGGAAGGTCAAATCTCTTATTCTGTGCCCCTGCAACTTCCACACTCCCAACCTGGGCTGAAATCAGGAGTCTGAGCAGAAGAGCTAGGAGTCAAGAGCATGTCCAAACAGAGTAATTTTTCTCAATAATAATGTTGACAGCTTATGTCATCTTAGGGTTCTCAAGTCTCATCTTTGGAGTCAACACCATTGATTTATCAACTTGTTTTCCTTGACTTTATGGCTCTTATTATTTTCTGAATATGGCTTTGCTTTGCTCCCTGGAATGGGAAACAAAGGTTTGTGATGAATCCTGGGACAGACCAGATCTTACTCTACAGTGATGTAGCTACTCACAGGCAAGTCTGGCCAGTTGTGTTGGGGTTTCCCTTCACATCCGTGGAATATGGCCACAGATGGCCGTGAACATTCAGTAGGCTCGTACAATCTCAGAATCCCACAAAGGCAAGAGATGCACCCTTCTACAGCTCCGGGAGCCTTAAGTGGAGATGAAGAAACAAGGTCTTAACAACTTCCCCAGAGATTTTCAGCAAGTGGAAACACCTCTCTTGGACTCTGTCCAGAGTGCCTAGGGGGGAGGTGGGGGTGGGGAGGTGGAAGGAGGAGGCTTCCCCTTGTGTGTGTCCTCTCTTCCCTCTCCCTGGGAACCCAGTGCTTTCATTTACCTCCTTTTCTAACAGAAAATCAGGGATTTAGTGCATTTCACCTATTAAAGAACCTAAAGAGGACTTCATAATCTTAAGATAGTTGCTAATGGTGGGATTTCTGGCATTTCCACAGTGTTTTACATGGGGGGGGGGGGCTCTTGAGTCCACCGCAGGTGGCAGAAGTCGATTGTTTTGGCCTTGTCAAGCTATCATATGGGGCCGGAGACCAATGTTCATTTGCTGTCAATGGATTTCAGTCAGGACAATGCTTCTAGCCCCTTAAGAGTTCTCTCAGAGAAGTGTCTTGTTAGGGAGCTCCTTTTTTCACTTGCCCAGCTCCGTGGTTAAGAAGTGCCCCCTGGGAGCCAGCGCCTTCTTACTACAGCTGGAATCCACCGTGGGCCTCCTCCTTCGTCCAGGCTCCGGCATGAGCAAGAGCGCCCGGAGGCTGGAACGCTGGGGTCCACAAGACGCACCAAGGCCAAAGGCCTGCGAGGGGCTCTGGTGGGTACTGCCCACAGGCGGTCTCCTCCTGGCGACCCGAGGCTAGGTTCGGCCGCGGGCACACCTGGAACGCGGGGACCAAGGGCACAGCCGACCCTTGACAAGTGCCCGGGGGCACTGGCCCGAGCCCTGCCCCCTTAGACCTCAGGGCTCTCCTGCCAGCCTGCAGCTGGTCACTCACAAGCGGCAGCCGCCATCGGACTGGAGACGCCACGTGGCCAGGCTGCAGAGCCTGGCTGTGTGCAAACTGGAGCACGTTCCTCAAGCCCGTCTGACGCTCTTCCCTCACCTGAGGTGGGGACGAAGCCCGCCCTGCAGGGTAAGGTAAGGACAGGTGAGACGACCTGGGCGAGAGGCTGGCGCCTTTGCAGTGTTCGCATACACCAGCTGCTCTCATCACATCTTCTCAGGCGGGGACGACCCCAGCTTTCCTGCAGGAACGTTCTTCCGTGCCGCAAAAGTCTTCGGCAGGCGGAGTGCAAGTGGTGGCAGAGCGCTTTTAAAGTTGGAAAAGCGCGGGGCCAAAGCCCCCACAGACGTCTGTTAAATCCGTCCCCACTTCTGGCCCCGGCGACAAAGCCCCACTGCTGCTGCTGCTAAGTCGCTTGTCATGTCCGACTCTGTGCGATCCCACCAGGCTCCCCCGTCCCTGGGATTCTCCAGGCACGAATACTGGAGTGGGTTGCCATTGCCTTCTCCGAAAGCCCCCACAGACGTCCGTTAAGGCCGTCCCCACTTGCGGCCCGGCGAGGGCAGGTCAAGGGCCTGGGGGCCACCGGGGTCGGCTGAGGCGACGAGTCGACACCAGGGGGCGTGCGGCCCCGGTGGAACGCGGCGGCCCTGGCGCGGAGGGGCGAGCCGGCAGTAAACCCCTTCCAATCTCCCGCCCTCGGCGCTGCCCTGGTGGGGTCCCCTGCCCGCTACGTCGGAGCTTTGGAGCCTCAATCACGGGGCGCGGCGCCAGGTGGAGGAGGACGGAAGAAGGACTAGAAGGGCAGCATGGTTCTCGCCAGAACTTCCTCCCGAGGGTCGTGCCGGCGGCCTCTCCCCGCGGTGGGCGGGGCTGCGAGGCGGAAGGCGGAAGAGCTGGGCGCCCGCTGGCGATCACGTGACCTCAAGCCTGCAGCGAGGATTGGCCGGACGCTTCCGGGCCACGCCCAGAGGGCCGGCCCTCCCGGCCCCGCTCCCAGAGGCGGAGTTGCTGGTGGCGAAGTAGCGTCTCCTGGCGAGCTCGGGTGGGGCCGTTTGGGGTTCTTGGCGTCCTAGGGAAGTTGCGATCCGCGGTACAGGGTCTCGGGTGGCCGGGTACTTTAGCTGTGCAGAGCTTGGCGTTCTGCAGGGCAGCTCTCTCCGGAATAGAACCTTTTGGAGAATGCTTCAGGGCTGCTCTAGGAGAAAGCCAGCCCTCCACGCGGCGTCATATCCTCGCTGTCCCTCCACCGGGGTCGTGGCGCCTGACTCTGGATCCCAGTGACCTGAGGGCAGCCTCCCAGGAAAATCCTTGCGGAGGTCATCTTCCCCTCCCTGCAGTATCCGAGCCCAGTCCCAACTTGTTTTTCACTCCCGTTCGCCCTGGGAAACGCAAAATGGGACCTCAGAACACCCTCTCCTCCCCCACTGGCCCCTGGGTTCCCTAAGGGGCATCTGCAGTGAGACCCGAACTGGGACTGATGGTTGCAGGCGTTATTTCTTCTGGCAGAAGGTGGCAGGCCGCTGCTGGCCTTCATTCCTGTGTCTGGAGAATCACAGGTGTGATTTCTGAGTTAATTTACAGTGGAGCCTACTGAGATTCCCACCCTGTTGTTAAGTCGCTCAGTAAAGTCTGACGCTTCACCATCGCATGGAGTGCAGTGTGCCAGGCTTCCCTGTCCTTCACTATTGCCCGAGTGTGCTCAAACTCATGTCCATTGAGTCCAAGATGTTGCCTAGCCATCTCATCCTCTGCTGCCTCCTCCTCCTTCCCTCAGTCTTTCCCACCATACGTGTCTTTTCCAGTGAGTTGGCTTTTCCCATCAGGTGGCGAAAGTATTGGAGCTTCAGCATCAGTCCTTCCAATGAATATTCAGAGTTGGTTTCCTTTAGGATTGACCGGTTTGATCTCCTTGCAGTCCAAGGGACTCTCGCGAGTCCTCCAGCACCACTGTTCAAAAGTATCACATCTTCAGTGCTCAATCTCAGGGTCCAACTCACACATCTGTACATGACTACTAGAAAAATCATTGCTTTGACTGTACGGACCTTTGTCAGCAAAGTGATGTCTCTGCTTTCTAATACACTGTCTTAGGTTTGTCATAGCTTTCCTTTCAAGGAGCAAACATTTTTTAATTTCATGGCTGCAGTCACCATCCGCGGTTATTTTGGAGCCCAAGAAAATAAAATCTGTTATGCTTCCACTTTCTCCCCTTCTGTTTTCTCATGAAGTGAGAGGATTCCCGCGAGCTCTGCTTTAAGGACCTGCAAGCCTCCTTTTTCCGCATCCTCCTCCAGGTCTTTGCTGTGCGAGGCGTGGTGTAAGCACCCACTCAGGAGACCTGCCGAAAAAGGGAACCCTGCCCAGTGGGACTCACAATCTGGAATAGAAGAGAGAATTGGCCCTTTAACACTTACAGTATAATATGCCACTGGCAAATAGCCCAGGTTAGGCATTTATTTGTCAAATACAGTGACCTTATGAGTTAGATGTTACTTTCATGTCACCCGGGAGGACTCTTGAGACTAAAGAATGAGACCTTGTGAAACCACTCAGATGTTCTTTCTGGTCCTCATCTGGCAGGGCCAGAAGAGAGCTCCGTGGAGGAGGAGGAGAAGGCGAAGCGGACAGAGAAATTCTAGAGCCTTTGCAACGTAAAACTCTTTGTTGCATCTTCAAAAATTTCTACAAGATTCTGCATTATTCTTTAAGACTTCTGGGGTTGTTTTATATTTTGTTATTTTACTTATTTTTGCTTTAACCCTCAGAGGAAGACTTCAAGCCACTGCAGATACATTCTAGCTACCTAAATTGACCAGACTGCAAAAACACGTTTAAAATTGACTTCAAAACATTTGAGCCGAGTTTATTTCCTTCCCTACCAACCTGGAGAGTTCATCTTTCAGTGTCCTATCTTTTTGCCTTTTCATGCTGTTCATGGTTCTTAAGGCAAGAATACTGAAGTGGTTTGCCATGCCCTTCTCCAGTGGACCACATTCTGTCAGACCTCTCCACCATGACCCGTCCGTCTTGGGTGGCCCCACACGGTATGGCTTAGTTTCATTGAGTTAAGACAAGGCTGTGGTCCGTGTGATCAGATTGGCTAGTTTTCTGTGATTATAGTTTCAGTGTGTCTGCCCTCTGATACCCTCTCGCAACACCTACCGTCTTACTTGTGTTTCTCTTACCTTGGATGTGGGGTATCTCTTCACGGCTGCTCCAGCAAAGTGCAGCCGCTGCTCCTTACCTTGGACAAGGGGTATCTACTCGCGGTGGCCCCTCCTGACCTTGAATGTGGAGTAACTCCTCTAGGCCTTCCTGTGCCCACCCAGCCACTGCTCCTTGGACGTGGGGTAACTCTTCTCAGCCGCCACCCCCGGCCTCGGGCACAACGGTATGATCACTCACCTAGAGCCAGACATCCTGGAACGTGAAGTCAAGTGGGCCTTAAAAAGCATCACTATGAACAAAGCTAGTGGAGGTGATGGAATTCCAGTTGAGCTATTTCAAATGCTGAAAGATGATGCTGTGAAAGTGCTGCACTCAATATGCCAGCAAATCTGGAAAACTCAGCAGTGGCCACAGGACTGGAAAAGGTCAGTTTTCATTCCAATCCCAAAGAAAGGCAATGCCAAAGAATGTGCAAACTACCGCACAATTGCACTCATCTCACACTCTAGTAAAGTAATGCTCAAACTTCTCCGAGCCAGGCTTCAGCAATACGTGAACCGAGAACTTCTTAGACGTTCAAGCTGGTTTTAGAAAAGGCAGAGGAACCAGAGATCAAATTACCAACATCCGGTGGATCATCAAAAAAGCAAGAGAGTTCCAGAAAACCATCTATTTCTGCTTTATTGACTATGCCAAAGCCTTTGACTGTGTGGATCACAATAAACTGTGGAAAATTCTTAAAGAGATGGGAATACCAGGCCATCTGACCTGTCTCTTGAGAAACCTGTATGCAGGTCAGGAAGCAACAGTTAGAAGTGAACATGGAACAACAGACTGGTTCCAAATAGGAAAAGGAGTACATCAAGGCTGTATATTGTCACCCTGCTTATTTAACTTCTATGCAGAGTACATCATGAGAAACGCTGGGCTGGAAGAAGCACAAGCTGGAATCAAGATTGCCGGGAGAAATATCAATAACCTCAGATATGCAGATGACACCACCCTTCTGGCAGAAAGCGAAGAAGAACTAAAGAGCCTCTTGATGAAAGTGAAAGAGGAGAGTGAAAAAGTTGGCTTGAAGCTCAATGTTCAGAAAACTAAGATCATGGCATCTGGTCCCATCACTTCATGGGAAATAGATGGGGAAACAGTGGAAACAGTGTCAGACTTTATTTTTTGGGCTCCAAAATCACTGCTGATGGTGATTGCAGCCATGAAATTAAAAGATGCTTACTCCTTGGAAGGAAGGTTATGGCCAACCTAGATAGCATATTTAAAAGCAGAGACATTACTCTGCCAACAAAGGTCTGTCTAGTCAAGGCTATGGTTTTTCCAGTGGTCATGTATGGATGTGAGAGTTGGATGGTGAAGAAAGCTGAGTGCCAAAGAATTGATGCTTTTGAACTGTGGTGTTGGAGAAGACTCTTGAGAGTCCCTTGGATTGCAAGAAGATCCAACCAGTCCATCCTAAAGGAGATCAGTCCTGGGTGTTCATTGGAAGGACTGATGTTGAAGCTGAAACTCCAATACTTTGGCCACCTCGTGCAAAGAGTTGACTCACTGGAAAAGACCCTAATGCTGGGAAGGATTGGGGGCAGGAGGCGAAGGGGACGACAGAGGATGAGATGGCTGGATGGCATCACCGACTCGATGGACATGGGTTTTGGTATACTCCAGGAGGTGGTGATGGACAGAGAGGCCTGGCGTGCTGCAATTCATGGGGTCACAAAGAGTCGGACATGACTGAGCGACTGAACTGAACTGATTCATGTACTGAATTTCTCTCCGAAGTGACATTGGGAGCTGCAATGACTGAATACCAGTTTTGTCAAAATCTTTGAATATACAAAACCTTTACCCTTTCTTTTATTTTTTAAGTAACTTTTATCTATTTATTATCTATTTATTTTTTGGCTGCTCTGGGTCTTCATTGCTCTTGCTCTCTAGTTGCTGCAAGCAGGTGTAGTTGCTCGTGGCATATGGGAGTTTAGTTTCCCCACCGAGCATTGAACTCCTGCCCCCTGCAAACTCAGGTCTGTCCCCTACATTGGTAGGAGGATTCTTAACCCCTGAACCACCGAGGAGGTCCCTGCCCATTCTTCTTGAAGTGAGACCATTCATTCGTTCCGTGGTAGTGATTCCTTATTGCTGAGTCAGATCTTGTACTGGAGATCATACTGTTAGTATTGTCATTAAAATTGGCTTTAGGGGAACTTCCCTGGTGGCCCAGAGGTTAAGACTCTGTGCTTCCACTGCTGGGGGTGCTGGTTCAACCCCTAGTCAGGGAACTAAGATCCTGCATGCTGCTTGGTGTGGCAAAAAAAAAAAAAAAAATTGTCTTTAGAACTGAGGAATCTGATTTTCCTCTGTACAGTGGAGGGGCAGGTTCAAACCTTTTGTCTGAAGCCACTTAATAACTTTGGAACTTAAGTGAGGGGCAGAGGCAAAGCCGCGGTCTTCAGTGATAGTTATTGAGACGACACAACAATTAAATAAGAATAAAGATAGCACTGCAAAGAGAATTAGGCTTTAAGTTTAAAAAGCGAACCTATGAGAAAAACTGTCAAGCCATTTACATCATAAAAATGTGTTTCATGGTAAAAACGCCGTTTTATAAATCTGGTAACAAAACAAAACTGGAGTTAAAAAGTTCAGAACTTGTTTTTAAATTGAAATATAGTTGAATTACAATGTTGTGTTAGTTTCTGCTGCACAGTGAAGTGATTCAGTTATACATGCATATATATGTGTATGTATATATATATGTCTACATTCTTTAAAATACAGCTGGTAAAGAATCCTCCTGCAATGCGGGAGACCTGGGTTCGATCCCTGGGTTGGGAAGATCCCCTGGAGAAGGGAAAGGCTACCCACTCCAGTATTCTGGCCTGGAGAATTCCATGGACTGTATAGTCTGTGGGGTCACAAAGAGTCAGACACGGCTGAGCGACTTTCACTTTCTTTTCTTTAAAATATCCCTTTCCATTATGGTTTCTCACAGGATATCGCATATAATCCCCTGTGCTATACGGTTGGACCTTATAGTCCGTCGGTTCTGTGTATAATAATAGTTTGCATCTGCTAATCCTAACCTCCCAGTCTGTCCCTTCCCCACCCCCTTGGGAACCATCAGTCTGCTGTCTGTGTCGGTGCGTCTGCTTTGTAGACGAGTTCATTTGTGTTTTATTTTAGATTCCACACATAAGTGCTCTCAGGTGGTATTTGTCTTTGTCTTTATGACTCACTTCACTTCGTATGATCATCTCTAGGTCCATCCAGACTGCTGCAAATCCATGCCCCGTGTGTCTTGTTATTCTTGTGTTCTCAAATGTTTTTGCCTGAAGAATTTTTCTGTCTGAGGGCTTTTCTGGCCAAGAGGAATGTTTTTCAGTCTTTCTGTTGAAATTGCTCTCACATCTCTTCTGACAGAGCTGCAAACACGCTAACAACCCCCAAATGATCTGGTACGGGATCCTTAACAAGTGTGGAGGTGTTCTCCAGACGGGAAGTCCCACCCTTGCTGAGCTCGCGGCTTCTGGGTTAGAAATCCTGGTGGGAGTATGTTTGACAGATCTGCCAGGAACTGCAGGATGACTTTCCTGATCTGGAGGAACAAATCTCACATATTTTACCCATTTGCAGGCATTTAAAAACAATTTTTGCAAGATTCGAACCTTCCATGTACAATATCTTCAGATTCGCTGATATTTACCGCGAGAAGAGCTCAGTGGTGTTTATACTGAATTCGGGGTGTGCTCTATGACCTCCGCCCCCACCCCCCACCAACTTCTCTTTGGTTCTCAAACTCCATTCCCCCGAGACCCCTGCTGACTGATGTCCTTCAGGCTTCAAGCTCCAGGACCCATTCCTCCCCCAGGTCTTCGGCCAGAGTCATTCTTCTGCTCAGTCAAACCTGCCACTTCCTTCAAGATTCTGCTCAGGACTCTCTCTTCCAAGGAACCCTTCCTAAAAACCTGACTCCACATGCTGATTTTTCATCATTAGCCTTCCTCATGCTTTCCCAGGTGGCTCACTGGTTTAAGGAATCCACCTGCCAAGCAGGAGACCCGGGTTTGATCCCTGGGTCGGGGAGATCCCCTGGAGAAGAAAATAGCAACCCACTCCAGTATGCTTGCCTGGGAAATCCCATGGACAGAGGAGCCTCAAGGGGGTCGTAAAAGAGTCAGACACGACCTAGCAACTAAACAAAGCAACAAAAACAAAATGCCCCTAGTAGCATGAAGTTTGACCAATGACTCTACGGCAACAGAAATTTGCATTCACATCACTTTTCTCTTTTCTTGATTTATTTGCCTAAATTTCCATGACTGAGTTTACTGGATCCAAGTGTACAGACATTTTGATGGCTGATAGAATTCATTCATTAAAAAAATATTTGTTGGGCAGCTTTGAGGTGCTGACACTGGGCCAGCAGTTGGTGGTGAAAGAGCAAAATGTCAGCCTTCCTGAACATACTACCAGTAGAGGAAGAAGACCATACTCAAATAGACAAATGAATGGGCAGTCATGTAGCTGACAGTCAGGGAGAGAACCGGTGCAGAGTAGGAGACCCTGAAGTGCCTGGTGGGGGTGGGGGGGTGGGGAGGTGGGAGCTGCTGTTTTGTACAGGGAGATCAGGAGAGGACTCTGTGTTGAGGGAATATTTGAGCAGAGACCTGGAAGAGACTTGTGACAACCTGGAGGGTTGTTCCTCTGAAGTTCTCCGTGTTATACATCAAACTCCCACTGACTTTCTCTGTTACGTATGGTGATGTGTATGTTTCAATGCTACTCTCTCAAATCGTCCCACCCTCTCCTTCTCCCACTGAGTCCAAAAGTTGTTCTTCATGTCTGTCTCCTTCGCTGCCCTGCATGTAGGATCATGAGTACCATCTTTCTAGATTCCATATATATACGTTAATATATGTTTATTTGTCTTTCTTATTTCACTCTGTACTGTAGGCTCTAGGTTTACCTTCTTGGTTTCTGCAGTAATCAACACGTACCAGCCATAGGTATACATATGTCTCTTCCTCTTGAAGCCCCCACCCTCATTTTCTTTCTGAAGTCTTTTTTCTTTCTGCTGTGGACTGAAAGCTTGTGTCCCCTTCCCCTACACAACCAAATTCATATGTGGACGCCCTCATCCCTAATGTGATGGGGTTTGGAGGTGGGGCCTTTGGGAGACGATCAGGCTTGGATGAGGTCATTCAGGTGGAGCCCCTTGATGGGACTGGTACCCTAATAAGGGGATGAAGGAGAGAGAGTCAATGTCTAGGCAGGTTGATAAGAAATCCGGGGTCCCCGAGGAGGAGAATGGGGTCTGGGGCTCTCGAAGTGGAGATAGGGGTCGGGGGTTCTCAAGGAGGAGGAAAGGACAAGCTTTTTTTTTTTTTTCTCTACATTCCTTAGTCTTAGTCACATACAACTCTTTTTTTTTTCCTTTAAGCTCAGAACTGATGATTACACAACAAACAACTACTCAGTTTAAACTCTGTACTAGTGATTATATAACAACAATGTATACTACTTGATGGAGAAGGCAGTGGCACCCCACTCCAGTACTCTTGCCTGGAAAATCTCATGGACAGAGGAGCCTGGTAGGCTGCAGTCCATGGGGTTGCTAAGAGTCAGACACGACTGAGCGACTTCACTTTCACCTTTCACTTTCATGCATTGGAGAAGGAAATAGCAACCCACTCCAGTGTTCTTGCCTGGAGAATCCCAGGGACGGGGGCTGCCGTCTATGGGGTCGCACAGAGTCGGACACGACTGAAGCGACTTAGCAGCATACTACTTGAGGACAGTTTCTCCTTCCTGAAACTGAACTGAACTGAACTCCTGAAAACCTTCTGGCTAATCCTGATATCTTAGAATGTATATTATAGGAGTGGGTTTGGTAGGATCTTTCCATTGTTGAGTTCTAATCCTGTTATCCTAAAATGTAAATTGTGGGAGTGGGTCTGGTAAAATTTTTTACAACTTTGAGACTTTCTTTTGATTTATTGTAATAACTAATTAAAAAAGTATATAACTCCCTTCAATAGTAGCGAGGGAGGCATTCCCCATCCCCCTTCTGATGTCTGTGTCAGAAGCTTTCTCTCTCCCTTTTCACTTTAATAAAACTCTGCTACACCAAAGGTCATGAGTGATCAAGTTAAATCTTCTTCTTTGGAGATCGGGAATCTGACACCATGTACTATAAGCTATCAAAGGGATCAGAGCTTTCTCTCTGTCTCTGTCTGTCTCGATGCCATGTGAGGACCAGGACGAGAGAACTCACCAAGGATCCAGCCATGCTGGCACCCTGGTCTCAGACGTTCAGCTTCCAGAACTCTGAGAGGTGAATGTCTGCTGTTTGAGCCGCCCAGTCTTTGATATTTGTTACAGCAGCTTGAGCTGACCAAGACATTTTCTCCTCTTCCGCCTGCATAACCTCAGCTGACCTGTCTTCAGATCTGCTCATGAGCCACACCCAACAATTTTTCTTTGCAATTAGCATACTTTATCATTCCAGAATTTATATATTTTTTTCTTAAAGAGTTTTTTTTTTATGTGGAAAAAAAAGTCTTTATTGAATTGGTTATGTCGACTAAAAAAAAAGATGTACAACTTGAGAGTTGCGAGCTAAGTTTTATTTGAGGGAAAATAAGGACTGCAACCCGGGAGGCAGCATCTCAGATAGCTCTGAGAGACTGCTCCAAAGCAGCACTGGGGGAAAGTCAGTATATAAGGTTTTGGTGAAGGAGGAGTTCAATGCCATGAAGCACTCAATTTACAAAAGGTTTTTTGTTAGTCATGAAGGTCTGATGTCACCATGAAGGGATTTAGTGTTTCTCTAGATATGAGGAGATGCAAGGATTGAGATAATAAAATCTGTTCCTAAAAACATCCAACTATCCAAAGACCTGTCCCACCAGATTCCCTGGAGCGCAGAGCACCTCACTCCACCCTGAACTCCCTCAGGGGTTGTTGAAGGCCAACAGCTATAGCAGCGTGGGGTGGGTCTCCGGTAGAGGCAGATGGCAAATGCCTTTGTTGTTCAGTTGCTGGCAATGCTCTTGGCCACTGCCAATTTGTAGTTGACAGTTAACAGTAATGCTTCTTTTTTATATTTTGGGGTTTTGGCCTAAGGTATGTGGAATCTTAGTTCCCACTGGAAGGGAAATTCTTAACTACTGGACTGCCAGGGAAATCCCTATATTTGTTTATTTAAAAAAGATTCTCATCTCTTGATCAATATGATCTGTGTGGTGGGATGTGGTTCTCGTGCTGTGCTCTCAGACATGGCCTCCTTGAGTTCTCAGAATCTATTTAACCTCTGATTTAATGTCTTTGTTTAGTAAGTTCAACATCTGGGCTTCCTTAGAGGCAGTTCCTGACTGCTTTTTTCTTGCAGGCCATATTTCCTGTGTCTTTACAGGTCTAATAATGTTTTTGTTGCAAACTGGACATACGAAATCATATGCCGTGTAAACTCTGGGAATCACATGGTCCAGGCTCTGCTGGCAACAGCTGCTGTTTGTTTACAAACTTTCCTAAATTCAATGTGTACAGTCTATTTTCTTCATCACATGTGGCCACTGGGATTTCAAGAGAACTCGCAGACAGGCCAGTGATGACAGAGTCTGGCAATGGCGCTTTTTGGGGGAGCAACTTTCCCCAACCCCCACAGCTGAGAAGAGAAAGATGGGCCCAGGGCAGGTTAAATGCTGCAAAGTTCACATTTCTTACAGAGATTCAGTCATTTTGGGGGGAGGGGGGCGGAATAAATCTCCTCAAATGGTTGCAAGCCTTTGGTTAATTTCCAGAGTGTTGAAAAATTTGCTTTTGATGATTTTCTGTCATTAGCATCCAGACTCAATTTCAATATTGGCTTGAAACTTACTCTTCTTGGATCTTCGTTGAGGTGCCTGGGCTTTTTCTAGTTGTGGTGAGTGGGTGCTCCTCTGTAGCTGTGGTGCACGGGTTTAGTTGCCCCGCGACGCGTGGAATCTTCCTGGACCAGGGATCAAACTTGTGTCTCTTATGTTGGCAGGCAGGCTCTTAACCACTGGACACCAAGGAAGTCCCTGAAACTTACTTTTATATCGCTTGCGTCCAGGTTTGTAAAACTCTTTGCTCACTCCCTGGATTCCCTCTTTAATCCAACTCACCCACTTGCAGTCAGGTGCTCCCTGTGATTGCCTCTCTGTGGTAAGTCTCGCCTCTCTAGGATGTGGGGCTTTATCCCAAGCCTCTATCACATCCTGGCATTTTGGTTTCCATTTTCAACTGGGGCATGAACACAGGAAGGGGATGTTTTCTCATTATATAATCGGCGTGCTTTCCATGCTAAGTGGTAGGTGAATTGACTTAGCTTTGTATCTAGACTTCCAGGTTAGTTTTCTTGATATGTCTTTTTTTAAAAACTGAAGAACAGACGCAGTGAGCTACCAAATTACTGGGGATATGTGTGTACACGTGTGTGACGACCCCTGAGAAGCCAGAGGGGTGGGGGGTGACTGAGCAGAGAAGGAAGGAGAGCAGACAAAGGGGTCCCGGCCTGGCCAGAAAGGCTGGCTGGCTGTTAGGTCCTGTGCCCTGTTTCCGGGGAGGCTCTGTGGACGTGCAGCTGCTGAGAATCCTCTTTCAGGAGGGAAGCAGGGAGAATTGATCCTTCCGTTCGGTCTCCCGTCATCAGAGTTCCCTTCACAGTGATCAAATCCCCACACTTCAGGGTTCTGCCACCTGCCCCAGAGGCCCCAGGGGTTGGAACCTCTCCTGGGCTGCTTCTGTCAGCCACCCCTTCTCTGGGAAGTCTTATTTCTCTTAGGAAGCCTGTATTTTTTTACCAAACTTTTTGTTTTGTAATGGGGTTTAGCCAGTTGACAAACAATGTGGTGATAGTTTCAAGTGAACAGCAGAGGGGCTTGAGAGAGTCAATTCCTAGGCATGTTGATAAGAAGTCCGGGGTCCCTGAGGCAGAGAGAGGGGTCTGGAATTCTCAAGGAGGACAAAGGAACAAATATCTTTTTTTTTTTTTCTCTACATTCCTTAGTCTTAGTCACATAAAACATTTTTTTTTTAAGCCCGGAACTGATGATTACACAACAAACAACTCAGTTTAAACTCTGTACTAAGGATTATATAACAACAATGTATCCTGCTTGAGTACAGTTTCTCCTTCCTGAAACCCTTCTGGCTAATCCTGTTATCTTAAAATGTAAATTATGGGAGTGGGTCTAGTAAGATCTTTACAACCTTGAGACATTCTTTTGATTTATTGTAATAAGCAACTGAAAAGTATATAGCTCCCTTGCTAAGACTAGGAATGGGGGGCACTCTTTGTCCCCCTTCTGATGTCTGTGTCAGACGCTTTCTCTGTCCCTTTAATAAAACTCTGCTACACAAAAGCTCTTGAGTGATCAAGCCTGGTCCCTGGCCCGGAAGTTAAATCTTCTTCTTCCGAGATCATGAGTCCGACACTGCTCACCATAAGCTATCAGACTCAGCCATGCATACACATGTATCCATTCTCCCCCAAACCCCCTCCCATCCAGGCTGACACGTAACACTGAGCAGATTCCCTGGGCTATATGGGATTTCCTTGTCGGCTATCCATTTTAAACATAGCAGGGTGCACCTGTCCATCCCAAACAGGGAGCGTGTGGTCTTTTGTTCCTTCTTTCCATGGGGCCCTTCTGCTTGGTGGTGGGATCACTACCACCTTCTGCTTCAGAAGTGGTCTTGGTGGATGAGATGGCCTCCAGGATTGTTCCCACTCAGGAGACAGTCACTTCCATTAACACGTCCCACAACTCTTCCCCAAGGGGAACAAAGACGAGTCATAAAAACAACCCCAGCAAACGAAAAATAAGAGACATTGGTGACTTCTTAAAAGAACCTGATGGCCTTGCATCCCCCAGCCCCCACTGGCAAGAGAATGTGGCCAATGCCCATGGAGACTGGCCAGTGCTCTGTCGGGTGGAGCTAGATTTTCTTAGACCCGAAGCTTCCATTATTGGAAGGTCCATTTTAATAACAAATAGCATGAAATCGTGAATATGGAGTTAGGTGTGACAGTGAATATTTATTTGCAAGAGAAAAAAAATCCACCATCACCATCGATTATAAATTTAATAATACACTCATTTGAAAGTCCAGGAAAGTAATGCATTATTTTATTAGTTAGCTGCCTGCACCACCTCTTTTCCCCCCTCTCTATTGGTTTTTGGCTGCATAGTCTTCGCTTTCCTCTTTGTCTGACAACAATTTTTAAATATATTTGGAAAGATAGAATAGATTTAACATTTTAAAATTTTATATTAGAGTATAGTTGATTAACAATGTTGTGTTAGTTTCAGGTGTACAGCAAAGTGATTCAGTTATACATTTACATGTATCTATTCTTTCTCAAATTATTTCCCCACTTAGGTCATTACAGAATATTGAGCTATATAGTAGGTCCTCGATGGTTATCTGTCTTTAAAGATAGCAGTGTGTACACATCAATCCCAAACTCTCAACCTATCCCTTCACCACCTGCCCCCCTCGCTGGTTAACCATAAATTCATTCTCTAAGTCTGTGAGTCAGTTTCTGTTTTGTAAACAAGTTCATTTGTATATTTTTTTTTTTAGATTCTGCTATAAAGGATGCCATATGATATTTGTCTTTCTCTGACTTACTTCAGTTAGTATAATAATTTCCAGGTCCATCCAAGTTGCTTCAAATGGCATTATTTCATTCTTTTTGTGGCTGAGTAATATTGCATTGCATAAAGGTACCAGATCTTCTTTGTCCATTCATCTGTCAATGGACATTTAGGTTGCGTCCATGTCTTGGCTATTGTGAATAGTGCTGTTGTAAACATTGGGGTGCATGTACTTTTTTGAACATGCATGGTGACTGCAGCCATGAAATTAAAAGATGCTTACTACTTGGAAGGAAGGTTATGGCCAACCTAGATAGCATGTTTAAAAGCAGAGACATTACTTTGCCAACAAAAGTCCGTCTAGTCAAGACTATGGTTTTTCCAGTGGTCATGTATGGATGTGAGAGTTGGACGGTGAAGAAAGCTGAGCGCCGAAGAATTGATGCTTTTGAACTGTGGTGTTGGAGAAGACTCTTGAGAGTTTCTTGGACTGCAAGGAGATCCAATCAATCCATCCTAAAAGAGATCAATCCTGGGTGTTCATTGGAAGGTCTGATGTTGAAGCTGAAGCTCCAATACTTTGGCCACCTCATGCGAAGGGTTGACTCATTGGAAAAGACCCTAATGCTGGGTAGGATTGGGGGCGGGAGGAGAAGGGGACGACAGAGGATGAGATGGTTGGATGGCATCACCGACTCGATGAACATGGGTTTGTGTAGACTCCGGGAGTTGGTGATGGACAGAGAGGCCTGGCGTGCTGCAATTCATGGGGTCGCAGAGAGTCGGACACGACTGAGCGACTGAACTGAACTGAACTTTTTTGAACCCTGTTTTTCTCTGGATTATATGCCCAGGAGTGGGATCACTGGTAGCTCTATTTTCAGTTTTTCAAGGAACCTCCATATTGTTCTCCATAGTGGTTTTACCAACTTATATTTCCATGGACAGTGTAGGAGGGTTCCGTTTGCTCTAAATCTACTCTGAAGAGACAGACTGCATTGATCATTCAATCTTTCCTCTGGCACTTTTGATCAATATTTACTACTGACAATGTGTCATAGATTAAGAATTAATTATAACCTCACAACTCATTATTGGTAATGTCAGGTAAAGTTTTAGGGTTGTTGTTAAAATTGGGACCATCTCTACTGAGTTTCTTTCACTTGTGAGTTTTAACATTGCAAGGCATTTCAAGTTTTCTTGTGATTGACTATTCAATGTCCTTTTTGTAGTGACATGTTAGGAGTTTTACATTATCTTTATCACTATCAGTGTCACAGAAACAAAAATTGAAATCTTATTTCAATGTGATCCTATGGTTCATTTCTTGTTATTAATTGGATACCAAATCGTTCAAGAAACTACTATTTCTATTAGAAATTTATTTCCTTGTCTTAATGATTGACTGCTTTTAGGATCATCTAAACTTTTTCATCAACACTCTCTTTGCAATAGCAGAATTATTTCTGTTATTCATTTCTTATCTTTATTGCTTTTAAAATATTTTATTAATTTTGATGTGTTTTTTCTCTCAGTGCTTTAATAAATTCTAGTGTCAAAAAGATGCTTTCTTATATATATTCGTAGGAGTCTATAATTTCTCCCTTGTGTTTTTGAAACCTTTCAAAGAATATTTTCCCATTTCAGTTAAACTGGCATATTTAAATTTTATCAACTTATTTTGAATAATTCTTTTTGCATTCCTGCTGAATTTGGGTTTCTCACTTTGATCTTTAAAAACACATATTAGAGTACTTATAATATTGTTATATCCAAGTTACAAGGGTAGAGCAAATTTCTAATAACATCTTTCTGCAATTAGACTCTTCAAAGAAAAATCCAGTTGATACTGTGTGCTTAAAATACTCAAACACTGAACCTGATAAAGAAAACATGTATTATTGAAAAGTATCAGAGAGGTTAACAACTCTTGGTCTTATGAAGGCAGTTTTTTTTTTTCCTGTGATATTAAAGAAGTGAGATGCTCAAGGCAAATATATTGTGATATCTGTGTCACCAAGACAGGTGAACTGGAACAGTGGACAGGAAGAGTATTACTGGAAATCATTTCTGCACTAGAGTAGTTTCTCATTTCATTTTTCTGATAAAGTTCCTTATGTTCTCACCAATTTTGCCCATATTTCACTCCGAATATGTTAACACAGATATTAATACATTTAAAGTCTTTATTTGCCCATGACAGTTCTGGGTCATCCTTGGGTCTGTTTTTATTGACTATTTTTTCTCCTATTTATGGGTCATGTTTCCCAGATGATTCACATGTCCTTTAGGTTTTTTTTTTTTTTTTTAATTGACTGCTGCAATTTGAGTATAATAGAGCAGTGAACACTGACAGAAATTACAATTTTTTCCCCAAGAAGTGCTTGTCTTTTGTGAATCAAATATCTTGGACTAGGATCTGGTCTCTTCAATCTGATCATTAGCTGAGCCAAATTGGGACTGAACTTGTAACTCTAGTTCATTTAATTCACCTCTATGTTCAAATACCTTGAGTGTGGGATCACCCTCGTTCCAGAAGGGCTGTGAGATCTGATACCACAAATTTTCTCTTTGCTTTCCTGTGTTATCTTCCTGGCCGCTATTGACTCAGCAAGATTCCATGGGAGAGGGCTGGGAGACAGCTGTCAGACCAGATTCAGGCCTACACATCAGCTGCTAAACACTCTTCTTCTCCTCCTAGTTTTTCTCTACCTATAGCAGACTTGCCTTTCTCCCATCCAGGCTCCTATACTGACCCCAGTAATGAAAGAAGGGCCCATCCTTCTCTGGATTTTAGTTTATTTGGATGTCTTTGAATCTACAATTCTTCATTGGCACTAAAAAACAAACAATTTCAAGCTTATCCGGTGCTTTCTCATTCCTGTGCTGTAGTGGTGGTCTTCAATGATCTCTTCCATCTTAACCAGAAGTGGAACCGCTTCATTTCATTTTTGATTTGGTAAAATCTGCTCTTTTATAGGGCTTCCCTTGTGGCTCAGCTGGTAAAGAATCCACCTGCAATGTGGGAGACCTGGGTTAGATCCCTGGGTTTGGGAAGATCCCCTGGAGAAGGGAAAGGCTACCCACTCCAGTGTTCTGGCCTGGAGAATTCCATGGACTGTATAGTCCATGGGGTCGCAAAGAGCTCTTTTATATTTTGTTTCTTTTAAGCCATTATTTGTTTTGTTTATTGCTTTTTGTGTCTGTTCTAATTGAAAAATTTTCCTTGTACTTCTAATCCTGTTCTGAGTTCTGTCACCTGTCCTTTCAAACCTTTTATTTCTAAATGTTTCTAGGTATGATTTAAGTTACACTTTTTTTTTTGGCCACACTGTGCAACTTAAGGGATCTCAGTTCCGTGACCAGGGATTGAAACTGGGCCACTGCCGTGAAAGCTGAGTCCTAACCCCTGCGCTGCCGGGAAAGTTCCTAAGTTATGCTATAATAGCATCTATCATTTGCTTAGTTCCTTTTGCCTCATTTAAAATGTTAGTTTACATTCTCATCTGCATTGTGCAGCATAGATTTCTGTTTTGCTGTTGTTGTCTGTAGTAACAGTACTGTGTTCTTTCTTTTACAATAACTTTTATATTAAAATCGGTCATGACCCTCTTCTGTTGCGTTTTGTGTTTTGCTTCTAAGTGGAATGAGTTTTTCTGTGTTTCTGGGAATGAGGGATACTTTGAGGTAGGTTTTGTAGCTTCCTGGCTCTAGCACTCCCTCTTCTGATGCTTTTGCCAAGTGACAGAAAATGTTATATTTTCAGAGATCTGACTTTCTGATCCCCTCTCCCACTTTGTTCCTGCACCATCTCTGTTTTCTGCATCCTTCGCTCCTGTATCCTCTGTGTGGAGTTTGTCTTGAAAGGAAGCTTCCCTGCACTATTTCTGAGGTCTTCTAGACTGTTCCTTCCTGGTCAGAATGGTGTATCATGGTCCTCTTGCGGCCCCTTGGGAACTGGGTGCTACCATTCTCAACCTGGACCTGTGTGCTTTCAGTGAATACAGGTGAGCACTGTTGTGGTTTTTCTGTTCTCCGTGCTGATGGAATCCCTTCCTTTCCTCTCACATAGGTCTTACAACCACAGGGGTCTTGTAGCTGTTTTGATTTACCCCACAGGCTCATTCATGTGTGTGTGTGTGTGTGTGTGTGTGTGTGTATGGCTTAGTCACTCAGTCATGCATGACTCTTTGGGGCCTCATGGACTGTAGCCCACCGAGGTCCTCTGCCCATGGAATTTTCCAGTCAGAGTATTGGAGTAGGGTGCCATTTCCTACTCTAGGGGATCTTCTGGATGCAGGGATCAAACCTGCGTTTCTTGCGTCTCCTGCATTGGCAGGTAGATTGTTTACCACTAAGGCCACCATGGCTTCCCTGGTGGCTCAGACGCTAAAGTGTCTGCCTGCAATGGAGGAGACCTAGGTTCAAATCCTGGTTTGGGAAAATCCCCTGGAGAAGGGAATGGCAACCCATTCCAGTACTCTTGCCTGGAAAATCCCATACCACATTCCTCTGGCAGTTTACAGTCCATGGGGTCGCAAAGACTTGGACACGACTGAGCAACTTCACTAATGCCACCATACCTTATCGATTATTTTGTTGTTGAAGTTCAAGGTCTCTGATTTAAAAAAAAATTACTGATTTATTTTTGACTGTGTTGGATCTTTGTTGCTGCTCCGGCTTTTCTCTAGTTGTGGCGAGCGGGGGCCACTCTCTAGTTGCAGAGCACGGGCTCTAGGGCATCGGGCTTCAGTAGTTGCAGCATGTAAGCTCAGCAACTGGACTCTGGATCGTTGGCTCAATAAGCTGTGGCACACGGGCTTAGTTGCTCTAAGCACGTGGGATCTTCCTGGACTGGGAATCGACCCATGTCTCTGCATTGGCAGGTGGATTCTTTACTACTGAGCCCCCAGGAAAGCCCCATAAGTTCTCTGATTTTGATACAATCGTTGCTTGGTCTGATATGATGGGGGAATTTGGAGAGATGAAAACTTTATGCCTCATAATCTCCCCAGAATAATTGAAAGTGAAGTCGCTCAGTCGTGTTCGACACTTCGCGACCCCATGGACTGTGGCCTACCAGGCTCCTCCATCCATGGAATTTTCCAGGCAAGAGTACTGGAGTGGGGTGGCCATTTCCTTCTCCAGGATACCTTCCCAACCCAGGGATTGAACCTGGGTCTCCTGCATTGAGGGAGAAGGCAATGGCACCCCACTCCAGTACTCTTGCCTGGAAAATCCCATGGATGGAGGAGCCTGGTAGGCTACAGTCCATGGGGTCGCTAAGAGTTGGACACGTCTGAGCGACTTCACTTTCACTTTTCCTTTTCATGCACTGGAGAAGGAAATGGCAACCCACTCCAGAATTCTTGCCTGGAAAATCCCAGGGACGGGGGAGCCTGGTGGGCTGCAGTCTATGGGGTCGCACAGAGTTGGACACGACTGAAGCGACTTAGCAGCAGCAGCAGCTCCTGCGTTGCAGGCAGACATTTTACCAGCTGAGCCACCAGGGAAGCTCAAGTAATCTCCCCAGAAAGTTGTCATAATTATTTTGAAATGATTCTAAAAGAAAAAAAAGAGTCTACTGATGACTTACCTCTGATGCCTGTTGACTGGGATATTTCTAGACAGAATGATTCTGTCCCAGTTTGATGGCTAAACAAGGGCATGTCATGGTCTATGACTTTTCATAGAATCCCACAAACTCTGACCTGATTCCTTCATGCCTTGTATTTTCTCTGCTAGCTGAACTGTGTGCCCCCTAGATTAATACCTATTGACATCCTAACCCGCATGCCTCAGAATGTGACTGTACTTGGAGACAGGGTCTTTAAAGAGGTCACTCAGCTCAAATGAGGTTATATGAATGGGCCTTAATCCAGCAGGACTGGTGTCCTTATCGGAAGAGGAGATTCAGACACAGTGAAGCATGGAGGGGCCATGTGAAGACGCAGGGAGCCGAGGAGAGAGGCCTTCAGAGGAGACGACGATGCCGACACCTCGATCTCAAACTTCTGGCCTCCAGAACTGAGAATAAGCCTCTGTTTTAAGCCTCTTAATTTGCTATGGCAGCCTTCCCCACACCTCATCTCTCTCTCTCTTTCTGTCTCTCTCTCTCACACACACAAACGCACACACTGCTTGTAAGAATCTGACGTCTGGAGTCAAAAGACCATCTGCTTGTGCTTAGTCTCTCAGTCGTGTCCAGCTCTCTGTGACCCCATGGACTCTAGCCCTCCACGCTCCTCTGTCCCTGGGATTCTCCAGGCAAGCATACTGGAGTGGGTTGCCATTCCCTTCTCCAGGGGATCTTCCTGACCCAGGGGTTGAATCTGGGTCTTCTGCATTTCAAGTGGATTCTTTACCATCTGACCTATCAGAGAAAGGCCTTATTTTCCCCTCAAAAGACCATACCGGGGCCTTGTTTTCCCTCTAGATATGTAGAAATAGCTCCCTAGACCTTTCACGCCTTTAAAAACTCATTTTGTGGAAAGAAGAAGCTACAATATTTTTCATTTTATTTTGGGATCTTGGTTCAGGCAGAACTTGGAGGTGACTGACCTTTTGTCTGTTTTCTTACAATCAGTTCCTTTATGGCTGTGCCTACAAGTGTTTAAATTATACTCAGCATGTTCTCCGCATCCTCTCTCTCTCTCACCTTGTCTCTCTCTCTTGCCTTCCGAAGGCGTCCTGAATAGGGCATATGATAGCAAGAGGGCAAGTTTTGTTGGAAGTGAGAGGAAGCTTCAAGTCTTCCGTCTGCTTCTCACGTGTAGGATGCTGGGTGGGGTACTTAACATCTCAGAGTCTTTGCTTTCTCCTCTGCAACTGGGAAATGATGCTTCTCCTTCAAGGACACGCCTGAGGGTCACAGGAGACAAAGCTGTCATATGCTTCCTGGCACGTAATGGATATCAAAGAAATACTACTGTTTTTTTTTTTCTTTCCTCTCCCAACCACAGTTAGCTAGACAAAAATAAATTACAGACCAAAGACAACTTCAGTGAATTGAATATATGTTTAAATGTGTGCAGATTAGCAACGTATTACTCACTGCACTCTTCAGTAAGTGCCATCAGTGGCAGTTCAAAGGGGTGCCACTTCCAAACTCAGAAAGCACACCACAAAACCGTTCCATGAACAGCTCTCTGACGGTGGTCCTCTCTGCAGAAACAGAGGCTCGTTTCCAGAGTGCTCTATGCATCGTTTTTTATTCAGCAACTGGCAAGCTGGTGTCCCACCTAGTGGTCAGCGGGAGGTAGTCCATTTTGAAAAGAGAAGATATTTCATATGATCTGCTGCTGGGCAGAAACCTGGAGAATGGTCAGTTCATCCTTTTCTCCCCATTTACAGAGGCCCAGGCAGTGCAACCTGGAGGGGGGAAATGGCAACTCACTCCAGTATTCTTGCCTGGAAAATTCCTTAGATGGAGGAGCCTGGTGGGCTAGAGTCCATGGGGTCGCAAAGAGTCGGACACGACTGAGTGACTGACCACACATGCAGGCTGGGACAGTGTATGATGTGAGAAGTGGCGGGGTGTGTGTGTGTGTGTGTGTGTGTGTGTGTATGTGTGCATATGTGTGTGTGCATGTGTGCATGTGTGTGCGCGCGCGCGTATGTGCGTGTATGTGTGCGTGTGTGTGCATGTGTGCATGTGTGTGTATGTGTGCGCGTATATGTGTGTGTGTGTGTGCGTGTATGTGTGTGTGTGTGTGTGTGTGTGTGTGTGTAGGTGCTGTGGCAATAAAATAGGTATGCTAGAGAGAAAAAGAGTCATTATATTAAAAGGTGTACTGCTGAATTCATATTCTTAAAATATGAATGATGTCAAGTATTCAGAAAAGTTTGTGACAAACAGCACATTTACCACCCAACTCTATCGAGTTCCAGCATTTTTTCATAGTTGCCTCCTGCTTCTTTAAGAAGTAAAAGAATGGACATGCAGACAAAGCTCCCAGTACATCCTTCCATGATCCCTTTGTTCTCCTGTCCCTCACCCAGGGGGTGCCATCATTTCCAATTTGGTGTTTACCTAGAATGGCATTTGAAAATTCTATTAACATCCTATATGTGAATCCATATTTTTTGCATGTTCTCAAAATGTATTTTAGTGAGGTTATCCCGTGTATATTTTTTTCTATGACAAGCAATGCAATAAACTACCCTTGTGCCATTTTCCCTAGGGCACTTCCACATGAATTTTTCTATTCTTTCCCTAGAAACAGAACTGGTGGATTGAAGAGGAAGTCTTTTCTTTCCAGAGTGATTATAGCAAATTACCCTTCACGTACTCATGTGTAAATGATCCCATGGGGCTTTATATCTGACATCGTTGGGCTTCTGAATATTTTCCAATTTGATGGCTGTAAAATATTTCAGTGTTTTATCTTTCCCTAATTAGTATTTATATTGGGCATCTTTTTAAAAGATTTTTTGAAATATAGTTAATTTACAGTGTTGAAATTTTACTTTTAATGTCAGCTGTACAGTTGCACATATAAATACTCTTTTTCATATTTTTTCCATTATGGTTTACCACAGGATATTGAGTATAGGTCCCTGTACTATACAGTAGGACCTTGTTGTTTACGCATCCTATATATAATAGTTTGCATCTGCTAATCATATCGAGCATCTTTTTATGTTTCCTGGTCTTCTATTTACCTCTTCAGGATGGAGGCTAGTTGCCAGAAAGACTACACCAGGATTAGAGGCCTGAAACTTTCAGCCTTGCCCCGCAACCTCTGGGGAGAGAAGAGGGGCTGGGGGTTAAAGTCATCACCAATGACCAGTAACTGAATCATTATATTTGCATGTAATGGAACTTCTATAAAACTCCTGAGCAATGAGGTTCAGGGAGCTTCCATGTTGCTGAACACATCGAGTTGCTGGGGGGTGGCCCCTCCTGAGAAGGCGTGTGAGTTCTGTGTCCCACCTCAAATCCCCAGCCTTCTCTGTCATTTGGTCGTTGCTGAGTTGTATCCTCTATAATAAACCAGTGGCTCAGCAGTAAAGAATCTGCCTGCCAATGCAGGAGATGCAGGTTCAATCCCTGGGTCAAGAAGGTCCCCTGGAGAAGGAAATGGCCATCCACTCCAGCATTCTTGCCTGAAGAATCCCATGCACAGAGGAGTCTCACTTGCTATACAGTCCAGGGAGTCGCAGAGTCAGACACGACTTAGTGATTAAACAACAAGCAACAATAGTAAGGGAAGTTCTGTGAGTTGTGCTGGAGGATTATCAAACCTGCAGAGGGTGCCTTGGACACCTCTGATTTATAGCCGTTTGTCAGAAGACTGGGTGGCCCAGGACTTGTGACTGATGTCTGAAGTGGGGACAGTCTTGAGAGTCCAAAGGACCGCTTTCACTGACTCTAGGTAGACAGTGTCAGAATTGAATTGAATTGTTGGCCACCAGCTGGTGTTGGAGAGTCAGACAAGTGGTGTGTTAGAAGACGCCACGTATTTAGTGTCAGGAGGAAAAACAATTGCTCAGGATTGTACCTAATGTAAGTGTGGTGCCAGTCACGGAGGGAGCAATGAACACATTCATTCATTTATTCCAGGTATTTATCGCACAAGTGCCTCATACCAGACACTGTTGCAAGCACTTGGGTGGTAACCAGATTACTCTGTAAATACACTGTATGTGAAAATACAGTATAAAAAGTCCCTGCCCACGTGGGGTTGGATTGTAATAGAGAGCAAAGAAAGAAGAAGGAAACGTGTAGCAGATCGGAAAGTGTGTTAGTTTGTTAGGGCTGCCTTCACCAATACACAGACTGGGCAGCTTAAACAACAGAACCACGCCGCCTCTCTGTGCTGGCGGCCGGAGGTCTGACATCAGTGCCGACAGGGCTGGTTCTTCCTGAGGCCGTGAGGGGGAATCTCCTCCAGGCCTCTCTCCTGGGCTTGTGGATGTTATCTTCTTTCACTGCCTTTACCTCCCCTTTCCTTTGTGTGTGTCTTCTCTTTTCACAAGGACGCAGTCATATGGGGTCATTTCGTTAGTCGCTCAGTCGTGTCCCACTCTTTGTGACCCCATGGACTGTAGCCCACCAGGCTCCTCTATCCCTGGGATTCTCCAGGTGAGAATATTGGAGTGGGTCGCCGTTCCTTTCTCCAGGGGATCTTCCTGACCCAGGGGTTGAATCCAGGTCTCCTGCACTGTAGGTGGATTCTTTACTGTCTGAGCCACTAGGGAAGCCCCCATGTGGTGTTTGAAACCCCCCTCCCCCAATGGTCTCATTTTAACTTGATTCCTTCTGTGAAGTCTCTATCACCAAATAAGGTTCTGAGTAAATAGGGGTTAGAATTCAGCATATTTTGGGGGTAGGAGACAATTCAGTCTGTAACAGGTCGGCCCTGTAGCATACAGAAGGCAGGAGTGGGTGGTCTGTATATAGAGAGCAGTCAGGAGGGCTTCCCTTAGAAGCTGATGTCTGAGCAGACCTGAAAGATATGAGGGAACAAGTCCTACCGGTGTCGGATGTTGGGGGAGAGCTGCCCAGGCTCGTGGTGGTCTCCGAGACCCTGGGGAGGAGCAGCAAGCAAGCAAACGGGGCCAATATGGAGCCTGGGGGTCAGGGTGGCGTCTGCTCCTGTAGGAAGAACTGTATCAGTTTCCTGAGGCTGCTGTAACAAAAGATCACAAACTGGGTGGCTTAAAACATCAGAAATGTGTGCTTTCACCATTTCGGAGACCAGAAATCTGAAACAAGGTCTTAACAGGGCCATGCTTGCTCCCTTGCTGGTTGCCAGCCATCCTTGGCATTTCTTGTCTTCCAGCAGTGTAATTCTAATTTCTGCCCTCCGCTCCTGTCCACACCCCCGTCATCTCACAACCATCGTCCCTCTGTGTGGTTGTCACATGGTGTCCTGGTGGTGCCTTCCTGTGGGCCCCTGTCTCTGTGTCTCTTTTCTTCTTATAAAGACTCCAGTCATATTAGATCAAGAGCCTAGCCTACTCCAGTAGGACTTTATCTTAAGTTTATCTTCAAAAAACCCTATTTACAAATAAGGTCACATTCACAGGTACCCATAGGCTAAGACCTCAACATACCTTTCAGGGAACACAATGGGACCCCCACAGGGACCTTGCTCTTACTGTATGTGAGGTGGGGTCACTAGGCAGTGGGCTTCCCGTGGGTCTGATTCCTTGCCCTGAGCTCTTGGATACACAGAGGCAGCTGCATAGGGTAGAGCATCCTTGCCCACTTTCAGAAAAGCTTGGATAACCTTCTAAAGGTAAACATACAGGGTAGCAGAACAGTTACAAAAGAAAAGAAAAATTTCTGATGAAAAGACTGAGAAATAACTCTGTCCTGGCCCCAGGGATGCATCCAAAACTGAGTCCACTGGCAGCAAAGGCAGAAGGGAGAAATTGGTGTAGCTCCATAAATGACTGGTTTTCAAAACAAAACAGAAAAGCCAGAGGTTAGTATGATGACATGGAGAAGGAAATGGCAACCCACTCCAGTGTTCTTGCCTGGAGAATCCCAGGGACAGAGGAGCCTGGTGGGCTGCTGTCTATGGGGCTGCACAGAGTCCAACGTGACTGAAGTGACTTAGCAGCAGCAGCAGCAGTATGAAGACAAAGGTCTGCAGCTACCATTTGGCAAAGTCGGAGGAAACTCCCCAGTGTGTTTCCTGTCCTGACCCGCTCTCAGCCTTGCCCAGAAGCCAGCATCCTGGGGACCAGCCGAGGGTGCAGGGTCCATTCAGCATCGCATTATCTCTGAATCCAAGGATGGTTTTCTCTTCAGAGGGTTGAAATCCCATGCTTCCTAGTGCTTCAGTTGAACGCAGCGTTTGCATTTGGAAGTCTGAGAGGGAGGGATGGTGCTGAACTGACCTCGAATCGCCCTTAGATGGGCCACACCAGTCATGTGATGTCCACGTTCCATGTCACCCCAACTCCTGCCTCTTCCTCCCCTCCCGCGTCCTGGCAAGTCCTCACTCAGTGTCTCCCGTGTCCATCACTTTTTATCCTCCGTCCAGCCACAATCCAGTGGCCCTTTTCTGGGTGATCAGCCTTGATCAGCCTCCCGGACTCCTCGGCTCTTGGAGGAATCATCTCAAAACGCAGCACCAGCAGGTCAGCCCTTTGTTAGGCACGGTCAGTGGCCCCAGCCCCTCAGCCCAAGTTCGGAGAGCAAGTCGGGGTTGGAGTCCCGCAGCCCTGCACCCCATACTAGCCCTGTACGGATGCGCTCTGATCCTCAGGGTAAATTGGCCGAGCTGGCTTACTTAGGGTGTTGCCAGGAGGGGATCATGCTGACTCAACCCGATAACATCAGGTGAAGGTGTCAGGGTGTCTTGGGGGGCTCTGCTGCCCCCCCTTCTCATGCTGACACCACAGTTCAAAGCTCCGGGGTGCAGTCTTACATCTTCTGCTTTTGGTTTCTTAGGGAGTGCTCCACCAGGCGCTAGTCACAGTGTGGTATGTTGCCAGGATTTGCGGTGTTGGGTAAGATGGTAAAGCATCTGCCTGCAATGCGGGAGACCCGGGTCTGATCCCTGGGTGGGGAAGATCCTTTGGAGAAGGAAATGGCAACCCACTCCAGTACCCTTGCCTGGACAATTCCACGGATGGGGGAGCATGGTAGGCTAAGTCCATGGGGTCACAAAGAGACCAACACGACTGACTCCACTTTCACTTTCAATCTGGATCGAACTCGGTGATGAAGCGGTGAGCCGTCTGGTTCTCAGCTGCACGGGCCTCGTGCTCCATCCATGCAGAGCCAGGGGCCCCCCTCTCTGAAAAGAGAACTCTTCTAGAAAGCAGAAGTTGCTTCTCTCTCTTTTTTTTTCTATAAGATTTTCCATCTTTTCACCTAATATGCATAATCTTCTTATTTTAGGTGCTGAATTAGCTCACATGAGAGCAACTTTACGGAAGACATGACAGCATTTAAATATGCCCCAAATATTTGTCTCGGGGTGATGAGAAGCTCAATGGGTTGCTAATGAAATAATTAGAAGTGGCTGCTTCAGTTTCCTCCGTCTTAATTATGGGGACATTCCTAATTAGGGGTGACAGATGAGGCGGCCAGCCATTCTGATGGCCCTCCCCACCAGAAACAAGCATCTTATGGACAGATTATTGCCATTCAGGCCTTTAGAGCTTCCAGAAATTTCTGTTAACTCTTGGACTGTGGGTGCATGGACATCAGGGATCTTAACACATGTGGGGAGGACACCCCGGGTGCTTTGTGTGAGTGCTGGCTCTGAGGGTAGACTACCTTCTTGGCGCTCCCTCTTGCTATTAATAGCCATGAAGTCAGGGCAGTTTCCTGATACATTCTGAGCCTCAGTTGCCTCATCTCTAAAATGGGGATAATTAAACCTTGCTCGTCAGGGGTTGTGGGGAATCTCATGAGTTAACGTGTGTTAAGCACTTAGCCCAGTGCCCAGTTTTTTGGAGGCCAAGAAGGTAAGATTCTTACTCTGGGATCAGGTGCTCACAAGCGGGACTTTCTGTGTTGACCACGGTCATGTGGGCAGCCTGCTTTGCTTCGTCCCCATTCTTTTTTTGAAGGATGGATGCGCGAAGGGCTTAAGGCTCTAGACTTAGAGGAAGTTGCTTGCGCTGAGCAGTTCCTCCAGGAGACTGGTATTACAGTCTGGAAAGTCAAGATGGTCGGGTGGGGGTGGGTTGGCTTTCCCCTTAACCACATTCCGGGAGAGACTGTTTAGGCTCTGGGGACGTGTTCCCAAACTTTTCAGGGACAGGAAAAAAAGCAAAGGTGTATTTGGGCAGTCTTCCTTCTCCGTGCTGTGCAGTGCCAAGGTTGGCCCTGCTTGCTGGGGCGGCACCAGCGAGAACCAGGCAGACAGCACAAAGCATGGTTTGACTTGGTCTCTACCGGGTGAGGAGGGTGGAAGGGTGGGCCGTGGAGTAGCCACGCGTCTCTCTTTGTCCCTTCTCTGGGATTCTCTGCTTAGGTTCTTTTGAGTGGACATTGCAGTACGGAACTGCGCTGGATTTTTCTGGTGCGTAAACTTGAAAGGTAACTGATGACTTATTTCCTGACTGTACTTGCTGAATCCTGGTGTGGTCCAGGCACTTAGCTAACCTTTCTTGCACAGTGGCTCACCCATCCTGGCAAGACCACTCAAGACAGGTCCCGCTGAGCGTGCCGAGGCTCAGAGAGGTTGAGTGACTTGCCCCGAGATGCACAGAGTGCGGCAGACTTGCACCTGTCTCCCCCGAGCCCAGAGCAGCTGCATGTAACCTCCGTGCTGCTGTGTCCTCCAGGGCTTAACACAGAACGGCATCATCCTGGGTGTGAGTCGATGTGCATGGCGGAGGCGTTGGTGAAAGTGAAAGTCACTCAGTCGTGTCCAACTCTTTGCGACCCCATGGACTATACAGTCCATGGAATTCTCCAGGCCAGGATTCAGGAGTGTGTAGCCTTTCCCTCCTCCAGGGGATCTTCCTGACCCACGGATCGAACCCAGGTCTCCCGCATTGCAGGCGGATTCTTTATCAGCTGAGCCAGCAGGGGTTGGTGAACCAATGGCAAAAGGTCTGGGTCCTGCCTCTGACTGCCACTACTGGAAAGGGGACTTCAATTGTCTGCATGTCCTTCTGGCCTGAGGGATGGGACTCTGTTCTTCTGATACAAGTCGTTACGATGCTGGGTCTCCATGTGCTAGAGGATTTCAGGGAAAAGGAAGCCATGTACGGCTAGATGGAGCCAGGGATGCCTCAGTGCCCTCTGAGAAGCAGCAGGTCATCCGGTGTTTCCAGACCCATCTGGGCTTTGTACTCCCCCCAGGTGAGCCCTGGTCCAGCTCCCAGGTGAGCCCTGGTCCTGCCCCAGGTGAGTCCTGGTCCTGCCCCCAGGTGAGCCCTGGTCCTGCCCCAGGTGAGCCCTGGTCCTGCCCCCAGGTGAGTCCTGGTCCTGCCCCAGGTGAGCCCTGGTCCTGCCCCCAGGTGAGCCCTGGTCCTACCCCAGGTGAGCCCTGGTCCTGCCCCCAGGTGAGTCCTGGTCCTGCCCCCAGGTGAGCCCTGGTCCTACCCCAGGTGAGCCCTGGTCCTGCCCCAGGTGAGCCCTGGTCCAGCTCCCAGGTGAGCCCTGGTCCTGCCCCCAGGTGAGCCCTGGTCCTGCCCCAGGTGAGTCCTGGTCCTGCCCCCAGGTGAGTCCTGGTCCTGCCCCCAGGTGAGCCCTGGTCCTGCCCCAGGTGAGTCCTGGTCCTGCCCCAGGTGAGCCCTGGTCCAGCTCCCAGGTGAGCCCTGGTCCTGCTCCCAGGTGAGTCCTGGTCCTGCCCCCAGGTGAGCCCTGGTCCTGCCCCAGGTGAGCCCTGGTCCAGCTCCCAGGTGAGCCCTGGTCCTGCCCCAGGTGAGCCCTGATCCAGCTCCCAGGTGAGTCCTGGTCCTGCCCCCAGGTGAGCCCTGGTCCTGTCCCCAGGTGAGTCCTGGTCCTGCCCCCAGGTGAGCCCTGGTCCTGCCCCAGGTGAGTCCTGGTCCTGCCCCCAGGTGAGTCCTGATCCAGCTCCCAGGTGAGTCCTGGTCCAGCTCCCAGGTGAGTCCTGGTCCTGCTCCCAGGTGAGTCCTGATCCAGCTCCCAGGTGAGTCCTGGTCCTGCCCCCAGGTGAGTCCTGGTCCAGCTCCCAGGTGAGTCCTGGTCCTGCCCCCAGGTGAGTCCTGGTCCTGCCCCCAGGTGAGCCCTGGTGCTTACCTGGTGGAGCCCTGGTCCTGCCCCTTGAACAGCCCATGGAAGTGTGTGCAAGCCTAGCAGGTCCCTGAGCCACCGAAGCAGGTGACGTGGCCCAGCAGTCCCGCACAACCTGCCCTGGCTCTGGACACCTTTGCCTTCCTCGTAGTGGAGCTACTCCCTTTGCTCTCCTTCCTTCTGGGTGTGAAGACCTCCAGAAGGACCCCAGACCCCTTTCTCCCTCGTGGAGTCCCAGGACATCTGTGGATGAGAAGAGGCGATTGCTTTCTACAGAAACCTCTCCTAAGCCTGTGCTCTGGCTTCCTGCAGACAGACCGTGAGCCCTGGAGGACGGATTGCAGCCAGAAGGGAAGGCAAAACAAACCTCAACACTGTGTTGCTCTTCAGTCGCTCAGTCATGTCTGATTCTTTGTGACCTCATGGACTGCAGCACACCAGGCTTCCCTGTCCTTCACTATCTCCCAGAGTTTGCTCAGACTCATGTCCATTGAGTCAGTGATGCCATCCAACCATCTCATCCTCTGTCTCCCCCTTCTCCTGCCCTCAACCTTTCCCAGTAACAGGGTGTTTTCCAATGAGTCAGTTCTTCACATCAGGTGGCCAAAGTATTGGAGCTTCAGCTTCAGCTTCAGCATCAGTCCTTCCAATGAATATTCAGGATTGATTTCCTTTAGGATGGACTGGTTGGATCTCCTTGCAGTCCAAGGGACTCTCCAGAGTCTCCTCTAGCACTACAGTTTGAAAGCATCAATTCTTCGGTGCTCGGCCTTCTTTATGATCCAACTCACATCTGCACATGACTACTGGAAAAAGCATAGCTTGACTATACAGACCTTTGTTGGCAGAGTGATGTCTGCTTTTTAATATGCTGTCTGGGTTTGTCATAGCTTTGTCAACACTGTATTTTCTGTTTTTTAAAAATGTGCCAGGAAAGCATAACTAAACACAGATCCAGGCAGGAAGAGCCAATACCCCTTTTGTGGCTCACTTCCATTGTTCCACTTGGGAGTGTGGGTGACCTTTCCAGTCATCTCATTATCTCCTTGAAGGATGACAGCCTGCAAGGTCTAGCACCATTTATCTGCTGAACAGTGGAGGCTGCCGAGGACTCTACAAGTGGTTTATGTTTTGACTATGTTCCAGGTTATGCAAGTCACCCCCTTTGGTGGATAACGGCAGGTCCCTGAATCCTTTGTCCCTGGTCCCTCTGCCTCCCCGCTGCCCTCTCTTGTTCTCGGGGAGACTCTACCTGGAATGTCCTTTTCCCTGGTGGCCACTGGGAATTCCCATGTGGATTTCAGCCCCTGCTTTCTCCTCAGTGCCCTCTGCTTTGGGGACAGTAGCTGGATAGTAAGAGAAGAGCCTTGCCCCCCAGAGTCCGACAGTTTGGGTTTGACCCTGGCATGGCCTCCAAAGAACCTCTAAGGGGCAGGTTAGAGGGCAACCTCTAACCTCGGTGCTCCCATCTCCTCGATGTTCCATAGGGCACCAGTAGCTACCACCCACCTGGTTGTTGTGGGCAGAAGAGAGGTCACGTGCTCTTTGGTTCTTTCCCTATGAAACTTGCAAACGGTGCCTGTCATATGGAAAACTACCAAGGGGAATTGTCTTTGTCCTGATGCCTTTGGGACTCTCCTGCAGAATCTTCTCGGTGGAGCCCAGACACGGATCGAATCACTCCTGTCCAGACTGGAGAATCATGACCTTGGGGGTCTCTTGAGAGCAGGGAAAATGCAAACGGTTCTGGACCTGACGACGTGGCTGCCTTTCTGTGTGTGGGCGCTTCTCTTTCTGGAATCCCCTTCCTTTGCTGATTGGACACACAGTGGGGTTGGAGCTTTGTATTAAGTTCCCAGGGGTGGCTGGAACAAGTCACCACGAGTGGGGTGGCTTAAAACACAGATCTGCATTTTTTTTTTCCCCACATTGGACAGCATGCAGGGTCTTAGTCCCCTAATCAGGGATTGAACCTGTGCCCCTGCCATGGAGGTGCAGTCTTAACGACCGGACCACATGGGAATTTCTAACAGGCCTGTACTATCTCGCTGTTGTGGAGCCAGAAGTCCAGCATCAGAGTCTTGACAATCCTGGGCGCCCTCTGGAAGCTCTGGGGGAGGAGGCTCCTTGTCTCTTCCAGCCTCTGGTGGCTCCTGGCATTCCTTGGCTTGTGGCTACATCCCTCCAACCTGTTTCTGTCTTCCCTCGGCCTTGGCCGCCGAGTCTGTCCTTTCCTCTTCATAGAAGGACACTAGCCATTGGATTGAGGGCCTACCCCGTGATTTCATTTTTAAAGTAAGGATATATTATTTGTTTATTTGTGGCTGCACTGGGTCTTCATTGCTTTGTGAGGGCTTTCTCTAGTTGCTGTGTATGGGCTTCTCACTGCGGAGGCTTCTCCTGTGGCAGAGCGTGGGCTCTAGATTGCAGGCTCAGTACTTGTCGCTCGAGGGCTTGAGAACACAGGCTCAATCCTTGTGGAGCGCAGATTTAGTTGTTCCTCAGCACCTGGGATCTTCCCGGACCAGGGATTGAACTGGTATCCTCTGCATTGGCAGGCAGATTCTTAACCCCTGGACCACCAGGGAAGTCCTCTATAATCTCATCTTGCATGCATGCTAAGTCGCTTCAGTCGTGTCCTACTCTGCAACCCTATGGACTGTAGCTCTCCAGGCTCCTCTGTCCATAGGGATTCTCCAGGCAAGAGTACTGGAGTGGGTAGCCATTTCCTTCTTCAGGAGATCTTCCCGACCCAAGGATCAAACCCATGTCTCTTATGTCCTCTGCAGTGGCAGACGGTTGTTTTTTTTTTTTCCACCATTGGTGCCACCTGGGAAGAATGATCTTACCTTAACTTTAACCAATTATGTCTGTAAAGACTATTCCCAAACAAGGTCACATTCTGAATTTCCAGGTGGACCTGACTTTCTGGGAAGCATGATCCAATCTACTACAGGTGTTAACTGCGGGGTCGGCAGGGGATAAGCACACAGTCGTACCCTGATGGCCTGGAAGCTCTTTCATCCAGGCCCGCAAACAGTCTGACTAGACTGGAGAATTTTCCTCTGCTTTGTTCCCGCAGGATCCAAGGCAGCTCAGAAATTTCCTGTTCTCTGCTGGCATTTCCCTGACTCTTCTTGCAAACTCATCTTTCAAGATCTTCCTTTTTTCCCCCCTGTCATCCCAAGTACCCTACGATGAAACCAAAGCCACGCCTGAGTGCTGTGGCTCCTGAGAGGGTAAACAATTTTTTTCTTAAACGGTAGAATCTTTAAAAGCAAAACATTTTTAATTTGAAAAGAGCATAGAGATAACCGCACCTATAAATCAAGGAACGGGTGGGGCTCCAAAAATGCTCAAACCAAAGTCTTTCTGTCCTGCTCCCTTTCAGCTCTGTCGTCTGTTTGCATGCCCTCTTGGGCTTTGTGGGGGGTTTCATTCTGCTGGTTTTCTGCACACAGAACAGACCTCCAGGTCTTGGCAGCCCTTAGGGAGCAGGACCTGGCAAGCAATCATGGCCAAGAATCCCTTCCTTTCAGGAACTCGTGGAGTTTTGTTCATATGCCCTAGGGGTTTATGCAGCATTGTGGCGCTTGAAGGCTCATCTCTCTGTGCACAGAGATGTGAGCTGCAGGTGAGTGAGCGTCCCATTTGGCTCAGAGTGGGTGAAGGCACAGCCCAAGGTTGGTTCTCCTCCGGCTGCTGGCGACACGGTTGTGGGGCAGAGAAGGGCTGGTGGTCCCAACTAATTTGTGTCTCTTGCATCTTTGGCACTGGCAGTCTGCTTCTGGCATTTCCAGGAGTGGACAAGACCCCCGAGACTGTTTGGGTTCCTGTTTGACATCAATTACTTGGTCAAGCTGTGTCCTAGGGCCAGCTGGGCAGCTGTCTGTCTGGATTTCTCATCTTGGGCTTCTCCCGTCTAGGGCTTGTTAGGGCCCGTTACCCGGTCATGCATCTCACAGAAGTAAAGATCTTTCTTTGTGTGTGTGATTCAGCTTAAATCATCATTAGAGAAATTGTTAACTGAAATATGTGCCCTGTGTGCTTAGCCGCTCAGTCGTGTCCGACTCTTTGTGACCCCGTGGACGGCAGCCCGCCAGGCTCCTCTGTCCTTGGGATTCTCCAGGCAAGAATACTGGAGTGGGTTGCCATGCCCTCCTCCAGGGGATCTTCCTGACCTGGGAATCAAACCTGCCTCTCTTGTCTCCTGCCATGACAGGCAGGTTTTTTACCACTAGCACCACCTGGGAACCTGGTAATTGAAATATAATAGATGCACAATATAGTACAATATTATATAAGTTACAGGTGTACAACAGAGTGATTTACAATTTTAAAGTTATGTTTTATAGTTATTATATATATAATATATATATTCCCCGTGTTGTACAATATACTCTTGTAGCTTTTTAAAAAAATATTTATTTATTTGGCTGCTCCAGGTCTCAGTTTTGGCATGCAGGATCTAGTTCTCTGACCAGGGACGGAACCCAGGCCCCTGGAGTCTTATCCAGAAGACCATCCGGGAAGTCCCACTGTAGCTTATCTTAGACTGAACAGTCTGTACCTCCTAATCCCCTTGGCCTACTCTGCCCCTCACCTCCTTCCCTCTCCCCTACTCTCGCCACAAGTCTGTTCTCTGTGTCTGTGCATTGGCTTCTTTTTCGTTACAAGGATGGTTTTATAAGGCAGCTCTTTGTGATTTCAGCACAGGTGAAAAACTCAGGAATGACACAAACAGAGGTCTTGCCTGTTGCTTTGTCCTCAGGGAGACATTCTAATGCTCTAACTGGAATGTGATTAATATGATGAGGTTCTGTTTTTCTTGTTGCTTTTTTGGGGTGAGAGAAGGAATGTGTGAATATGGAGAAAGTCAAGCAGGGGCCTCCGTGCATGTTGCTGGGCCATAGAAGGGGGTGGTGGCATCATGTAACCTGGGCTGAAGGGTTAAACCTTTCACGGGGTCCTTCCAGATGGAGCTTCAGGTGGACTGGAAGGAAACCGCAGTGGGCTGCAGTGCAGGCAGGTAGGGTTTTTCTAATTGGATGGCGGTGGGTAGTGAACCTGTCCCCCACCACCCTTAACAGAGCAGAGTCTCCGGCACCTCGGCTCTGGGGTTGGGGTGGGCACTGTGACTGTTTGGGCCAACAGAATGTGGTGACAAGTGGTTCAGTTCCTGGTGAGACAGGCTGGGACCTGGAGCTCTTTACTGGAGTGCTTGCACCTGGACAAACGTCTCCTCCAGGAACAGACACAAAGAAACTATAATGCACTAAAGATAACTGTACGCAGGCACAGTTGGGGCCAAGTATGAACAATAAGATACAAAAAAAGGCCACGGATCGATTGCCATTTCTGCAGTGCTGGGAACAAAAGCAGGGTACTGCACTGTGATCCCTGCACACAGCACCAGCCAGGGGGTGGGCAGCCCCCTCAGCCACCCCTCTGGGCCTGACCCACCCATCTGCTCCTCCCCCAACCCCATTTAAGGAGCCAGCTCACCTCCCTCGGGGAGTGAGCAAGGGAGCCCTTTACTCGTTCCCGATCCCTCTTGCTGGAGCACGAGTCTCGTTCAGTGCAGCTGCTCAGTCGTGTCCGACTCTCTGCGAGCCCATGGAATGCAGCACACCGGGCCTCCCTGTCCATCATCAACTGCCAGAGTTTACCCAAACTCATGTCCATCGAGTTGGTGATGCCATCCAACCATCTCATCCTCTGTCGTCCCCTTCTCCTGCCCTCAATCTTTCCCAGCAGCAGGGTCTTTTCCAATGTCCCAGAGTCCCAGTAAAGCCTTTTCCAAATTCCCGGTCTGGCCTGATGTGCTTGTGCTCAGCCCAGTTGCTTTTCCACTTCTGTAGACTCAGAGTGAACGGTTGATTTCCTCTCTTTTTGGACTCTGATTATATGATGGCACGGTCACGCAGAAACCACCCCTCCATAGCACATTTACACCCAGGTGCAAGGGATTCCGTATCTGTTATATCACTTAATCCTTGCTCAGTCACCCAGTTGTGTCCGACTCTTTGCGATCCCATGGACTGTAGCCCGCCAGGCTCCTCTGGCCGTGGGATTTCCCTGGGCAAGAATACTGGAGTGGGTTGCCATTTCCTCCTCCAGGGGATCTTCCGGACCCGGGGCCTCTTAAGAATTTTTACCAAGTCAAGAATCCAAGAACCCTGCTGGCTAACATAGGCGCTGCCCTCCACTGGATGGTGGGGGCATCCTGCCTCTTGGAAGCACCTGTCTTGTAAGGAGTGGGATACTTGGAGATGCCCATGTCGGGGGGGAGGGGGCGCAAAGCCTGTGTCCGGTGACCATGAACGTCCTTTGGTGCCCAGCGGACAGCTCACCAGATCTGAGACACACCATCCCTGCTCGCCCTCCCTGACTCCTGACCCTCAAAGTCCTGAGCCAAACCAACAGCTGCGTGAAGCCGTTAAGTCTGGGGTGGCTTCACGTGGAGCGGCGCTTACCTGGGGCATTTTTATCAAGATAAGACTGGTCACCCGGCTGGGCTGGGGGGCAGGCTGTGTGAAAAGTGGCTCCAGTAGGAAAGTGGAAGTCACTCAGTTCTGTCCGACTCTTTGCGACTCCATAGATATACAGTCCATGGACTTCTCTGGGCCAGAGTACTGGAGTGGGTAGCCTTTCCAGGGGATATTCCCAATCCAGGGATCAAACCCAGGTCTCCTGCATTGCAGGCGGATTCTTTACCAACTGAGCCATCAGGGAAGGAAGCCATGGATAAAGATTCTAGCCGCTCTCCCAGGTGAAGGTGAAGAGGGGCGTGTGGTGGGGACAAGCACGGGTACAGATGCCTGCAGGAGGCCCCATCTCCCCATCTCTGGGTGGGGGCAGGGCAGCTGGAACAGTAAACACAGGGAGTTCCTGAGTTCCATTACTTATCAGATGCCAGCTGAGCTCACATGTGCTCAGCACATGATAGGAGACAGCACCTTGGTTCCAAGAAATCCCTGCTTATCCCCGAGGAGAAGGATGTCCCGTGGGATGGAGATGAAGCCAGACTAAGGGGTCACAGTGAATGGGGAGTGGGCTCCTCGGGGGTTTGGGCCCCTTGATTAGGCAGCTGACCAGCGTCCCCGGACCAGTCATATCCTGGCCAGCCTGCCCTGTCTCTGCCTGCTGCGGGGCCGCTGGATGCATGCCTTTCTTGATGGCCAGTCTGGGGAGAGACTCAGCCAGACCTGGAGTTAGTGGCGAGACCCCGCTGACCCACGTCAGCTGTTGAGCCCCTGCTGGTCTTGGCTCCTTGGCTAAGCTTCTGCTGCCCTCTCCCGGCTGGAGCCTAGTGACCCCGTCACCGCATGTATAGTGATGGTTGGTTGTGATTTCCATTTCTTCCTCTCAACATGAATTTGCTGTATCGTCTCCCAGAGTTTAACATGTAACTGGCAGTATAGCTTTCAGTTCAATATTATCATTTTATTAATAGCTTGCCATGTTATTTAGGACTAAGTGTTATAATCTTTGAGCCTCTGTTTTCTCAGCTAGAGAATGGGACTAATACTACTGATTTCGTAGGGCTATAAGGATTAGGTGGGCTTCCCAGGTGGCAGAGTGGTAAAGAATCTGCCTGCCAATGCAGAAGACGAGGGTTTGATCCCTGGGTCAGGATCCCTGGAGAAGGAACTGGTAATCCACTCTAGCATTCTTGCCTGGAGAATCCCATGGCCAGAGGAGCCTGGCAGGCCACAGTCCATGGGGTCATGAAGAGTCAGACTCGACTGGGCAACTGAGCAAGGATTAAGTGAGATAACGGATGTGGAATTCCGTGCACCTGTGTGTAAATGTACTGCTGAGTGATGGTTTTTTGCTGTTGTGATTGTGCCATCCTATAATTGGAGTCCAAAAAGAGAGGGAATAAACCGTTCACTCTGAGTCTTCAGAAGGAGAAAAACAAGTTTTTGGAGAAACAAGTTCCGGCCTGTGGGGAAGAAGCTGGAACAGAGACTTAAAACGTGTCGACGGCGGGCCTGTCACTTGTTTACCCAGCTCTGGGAGGGACAATGTGGTTTGAGGAAATGACCTTCTTCTTCTCTTGTCTTTGGGATTCCTTGATGCTGGAGTGCAGGGAAGCAGAGCCTGCTCTGCTCAAAGCAACTTTTATGGATGAAATTTAGCTTTCAAGTCTTTCTTCTAGAGTCGACTTCAGGACTTTGAGGAAAAAAAATACATGAAGTTGTGATTTAGGGAGATTGTAACCCGAGCAGTTGTTGAGAAGGCACAAAATACTTTATTTCCTTGCAAGAGAAGAAAGATCATATTATATGATCAAAACATGTGAAAGGAGGTGTGCATCGTGTTGGCTAAAGAAAGCCTATGGTGACCTTCGGGGCTTCCCTGGTGGCTCAGTGATAAAGAATCTGCCTGCCAGTGCAGGAGATACAGGTATGATCCCTGGGTCGGGAAGAGCCCCCGGAGGAGGAAATGGCAGCCCACTCTACTATTCTTGTCTGGGAAGTCCCATGGACAGAGGAGTCTGATGAGCTACAGCTCATGGGGTCACAAGGAGTCAGACACGACTTGATGACTCAACAACAACAAAAACAAAAGTGACCTTCAGGAAAGCATTAGCAGTGGGCGATGATGGGGGCTCTGAGTCCCACTGGATCCAACTTTCATTTCTCTTGGTGGTCTGCAAAGTGATGAATGGGAAAGCACTTGCCTTTCTATAGGCTATCTATTGCAATGGCACCCCACTCCAGTACTCTTGCCTGGAGAATCCCATGGACAGAGGAGCCTGGTGGGCTGCAGTCCATGGGGTCGCTAAGAGTCGGACACGACTGAGCGACTTCACTTTCACTTTTCACTTTCACGCATTGGAGAAGGAAACGGCAACCCACTCCAGTGTTCTTGCCTGGAGAATCCCAGGGACGGGGGAGTCTGGTGGGCTGCCGTCTATGGGGTCGCACAGAGTCGGACACGACTGAAGCGACTTAGCAGCAGCAGCAGCATTGACCTTAGATGACTGCATTATAGCTTACTGGTTGTAAACCTCCAGGTCACAATGATGAACAATGATCAGACAAGTGGGCCTCTTTTAAAAATGCAAACTAATGAATTTCACAGAAATCACTCATTAGGATGTGCTAAGATGTGAACAGTGTAGTATGTTTTGTCAAAATATCAGATGAGGTAATTTGGTAGAATGAACCATTCTACCATAGATGGAGGCACCAGATCATTCTCAGTTGGCCAAGAGAGAGAGATTTTCAAAATATAACATAGCTGTGAAAGCAGTAACAGGGGTTTCTATGCCTGCTATCGTCACCTGGATGGCAAACCATGAATGTACTACTCTTTCTCCTCCATCCATCCAACCACCCGTTCCCCAACCCACCCATCTACCTATTCATCCACCCATTCACCTATCCTTCCACTTGTCCGTTCATCCACTCATCCATCCATCCACCCATCCATCCACTCATCCATCCATCCAAACATCCACCCACCCACTCATCCATCCATTTATCCACCCACCCATCCATTCATCTATCCATCCAAATATCTGTCCACCCATTCATCCATTCAACCACCCATCCATCCATCCATCCACCCATCCATCCATCCAACCACCCATTCCCCAACCCACCCATCTACCTATTCATCCATCCATCCACTCATTCATCTATCCATTCATCCACCCATTCTTCCACTTATCCATTCATCCAAACATCCATCCATCCATCCAAACATCCAACCATCCGTCCATCCACTCATCCATCCACTCATCCATCCATCCATTCATCCACCCATCCACCCATCCATCCACCCATCCATCCACCCATCCATCCACTCATCCATCCATCCAAACATCCATCCACCCACCCATCCATCCATTCATCCACCCATCCACCGATCCTTCCACTTGTCCACTCATCCAAACATCCATCCACCCATCCATTCATCCATCCATCCAACCATCTATCCACCTTCTCATCAATCCATCCATGCATCCATTCATCCATCCATCCAAACATCCATCCACCCACTCATCCATCCATCCACCCATCCATCCACTCATCCAAACATCCATCTGTCCATCCAAACATCCATCCACCCACTCATCCATCCATTCTTCCACCGACCCATCCAAACATCTGTCCACCAACTCATCCATTCATCCACCTATCCATCCACTTGTCCATCCATCCAATCATCCATCCACCCATCCATTCATCCATCCATCCAACCATCTATCCACCCTCTCATCCATCCATCCATGCATCCATTCATCCATCCATCCAAACATCCATCCACCCACTCATCCATCCATCCACCCATCCATCCATTCATCCAATTGCCCACTCATCCATCCAACAAAAAAGTACTGAGCACCAGCTAAGTGCCAAGTATTATGGAAGGTGCTGGGGACAGATGGGTGAGACAGTCTTGGCTGTAAGGAGTTTGTTGTCTGCTGGGAACAACAGACAAGAAGTGTTAATGTGCAGTGCCGTGCTAGTTCACGAGCTCTCAGGATAGAGATTTGGAAACCTGCTAGGATCAGGGGAGTCAGGGAAGGATGCCTGAGCTTCCAGGATGGCTCCAGATTCACATGCCAGAAGGAAAAAGCAATGTTTTCAAGGTTTAGGTGGCCTGGGAGAGCGTGCCCTGTTGGTGAATGTAGACATTTGATAAAGGGGGCTGGTGGGGTGAAATACTGGCCCATCCTTATGTGCCCAGCAAGCAGTTTGAATGTGATGCTTCACAGTGTTGATTATTGACCTGGGCCCTGAGGACAGGGGCTCATAACCTCCCCTCCTGCTACAACCAGGCAACTCCACTTCTGTCTGATTTAAATAGTGAGCTCCTGCTTGAGAGTTCCGTCAGAAAAAAGTTTCTGCTGCTTAGTTTGGAAACCACCAGAGTAGATGACGATGCTCCAGCTGTTCGTTTGTCTGGGGATTGTTCTAGACGATCCCTCTGGGGTAATGTGGAGGGTGGTTCCAGGGGAGTCAGCAGGGATGGGGGCTCTTCTCTTAGGCAGTTGAAGGGGTGGGAGCATCCTCGTGGGCTTCTTTGGGCCTGGGGAGCACCAAGTGGGGCGGATGGGTGAGGGGCTGGGAGATGCGGATGACACATCAGCGACACTGCTGGCTGCAGCAGCAAGACTGGGGCGGGGGGGAGTCAGACTAGGAAAGGTGGGATGAGATAGCATGGGTGTCCTGAGCGCTTTATCTTAGGTCTCACAGCCTCTGGGAAAAGACATAACCCAGGTATGTGTGCGTGTGTGTGTATATATGTATAAGAGGCTTCTGCAATGGCTCAGTGGTAAAGAATTCACCTGCAGCGCAGGAGACACAGGAAATGTGGGTTCAATCCCTGGGTCAGGAAGATCCCCTAGAGGAGGGCATGACAATCCACTCCAGTATTCTTGCCTGGAGAATCCCATGGACAGAGGAGCTTGGTAGGCTACAGTCTGTAGGGTCGCAAAGAGTCGGACATGACTGAAGCGACTGAACACACACACACACACACACACACACACACATTTACTAATTACCCAAGACATTTGTTAAAAATATCATGAACATATTTGTAGAGTAAAACTGTTTTAAAAAACAGAGAGGGAGAGAGTGGGAGGGTATGAGACAGAATGAGAGAAGCCAGGGCTTTGATAACCCAGAAACACAGGAAGATACATCTTATGAATGAGCCGTATTAACTCCATTCCTAAAATAGCTTTAGTGCACTGCATTTTTACAAAAAGGGAAATACCCCTGGTCCAAAGGAAAGGTTCCTGCAGCACCATCAGCTGTTCATGGGGCTGTCCTCCTGTGACCACCCGTCTGTGACCCTGATATTGAGGACAGCGAGGCCCCTGTGCTGTGGGTGACGGCCGCCCGTTCACCATCACCGGTGACCTAACCCAGGTGCATTTTCACACGGCGTCTCCCAGGCATGTTGTAGTGAGAGGTGCCTGGGCTGGACTCAGGGCTTGCTTTATACCTCCCCAGAGAGGGTGGGCGGCCAAGCCCTCTGCAGTCAGAGCTGACATGCTGGATTCGGGCAGCTCCAGCCCCTTGCAAAGTGGAAAACTGAGACCATGGAAAGCCCTCTCTTAAGAATGATTCTTGAGTTCAACATTGGACCTTATCAGATATTGTTGAAGTCCTCTAGGGAAGATACTTAAAGGAATTCCCTGGTGGTCTGGTGGGTAGGACTCTGTGCTTCCACTAAGGGGAGGGGAGGGGTCATCCCTGATCGGGGAGCTAAGATCTTGCATGCTACAGGGCCAAAAAAAAATAATAATAACCCCCAAAAAGACAGAGCTGTGGCAAGCAGTGGTGAACTGCTGGGAGTCCCGAGGTCCCTTTCATCTTTTTGTTGCTGTTGTTACAATTTTTTTAAAAAATTTCCATGGGAGGATAATTACCTAACAGTATTGTGATGGTTTTTGTCACACATCAACATGAATTGGCCATAGGCATACATGTGTCCCCTCCCTTCCGAACCAACTCCCCTCTCAATTCCTCCAGGTCATCACAGGACCTGGGCTTTGGGGGCCCTGCGTCATATATCAAACTCCCACTGACGATCTGTTTTACATATGGTAATATTTCATGGGCTCCAAAATCACTGCAGATGGTGACTGCAGCCATGAAATAAAAAGAGGCTTGCTCCTTGGAAGAAAAGTTATGACCAACCTAGACAGCATATTACTTTGCCAACAAAGGTCCGTCTAGTCAAAGCTATGGTTTTTCCAGTAGTCAGGTATGGACGTGAGAGTTGGACTATAAAGAGAGCTGAGCGACGAAGAATTGATGCTTTTGAACTGTGGTGTTGGAGAAGACTCTTGAGAGTCCCTTGGACTGCAAGGTGATCCAACCAGTCCATCCTAAAGAAGATCAGTCCTGGGTGTTCATTGGAAGGACTGATGTTGAAGCTGAAACTCCAATACTTTTGCCACCTGATGCAAAGAGATGACTCATTGGAAAAGACCCTAATGCTGGGAAGGATTGAGGACAGGAGGAGAAGGGGAAGACAGAGGATGAGATGGTTGGATGTCATCACCAACTCAATGGACATGGGTTTGGGTAACCTCCAGGAGTTGGTGATAGACAGGGAGGCCTGGCGTGCTGCAGTCCATGGGGTCACAAAGAGTCAGACATGACTGAGCTACTGAACTGAACTGAACTGACTATTTCATGAGGTGCAGACATCTAGTGGGTATTGGATGGGTCCCACCTGGTTGGGCAGGTGTGGGAAGGAGCAAGGCTGACCTGTTGCTGGGATCTGACTATGGGCAGAGGAAGGGAAGAGGTGGGTGTGCGATGGGAGGGAGACAGAGGGAGAGACAGACAGAGAAAGAGAAAGAGAGAGGGTGAGTTATTCTGAAGCCATGATACAGTTCTTGATTTTTATGGGCAGGAGGTCTGACTTTCTGGGTGATCCTGTGACAGGTTATGGTGCTTCAAAAATGATTCATGTTCCCACCTGTAGAAAAGGCTAACTTTTTGGACACACACGCACACACACACACACAAAGAAGAAACCAAGACCATATCAAATTTTGTTTTTATTGTTCCAGTCAAAAAAAAGGAGGAACACCTCAATATGTAAACAGTTACCCTAACACAGCAAGTTCTTAAAGATATTTTTTTTTTATTCTAAAAAAATTTGGCATTGTAGTGATTTCTTAATACATAACTTGTGCTTTCGCGCGTCTCATGCTTTCGCCTTGGTGTCCGTGCACAGACGTACTTGGAGGTGAGTTAGAAAAGGACCGAAAGGTGGTCAGGAGCCAAACCAGTGCTTGCGCCCTACCTGGCTTTCCTTTCCAAAAACTGTGGCGGAAAGTTTGGCGATATTGACTTTAGAAGCCGATCTAGTTACCTATCGGGAGGAAAAGTCAGAAGACTTGTAGGATTTTGGAAAAATCCATTTTCTTTTTTTTTTTCCAGTTCATCACTAAAGGATCATTGGTTTTGCTCAAGGAAAACTTCATTTTTTGCATTGTATTGTTTAATATCCATAAATCTCTCTTGTAATTATTACCCCTGTTTCATGATTTTGCTGGACATATAGATTACAACTAAATGCTATTGAAATTCTACCAAAGATTTATTGTTTTCCACAGATCCACTGAATCATTTCAACTTGCTTGACAGTGTGGTCAAGGACATTTTGCTTTTTTTTCCAGTGAAAGTCATTCTTTTAAAAAAAATTCAGTCCTAAAGCCTTGAGAGCCTTTTATGCACAACGGTGGGTTTACTAATAAATGCTGCTGTGCTGTTCTTTCTGTCGTCTGTGTTCCTTAACTTGGAATCCTAAGTCTTCTACAATTTAGCACCAGTTTTCAAAATGCATATTTAATCAAATCTTACAATAAGTTATCTCTCCGCATCTAGGCTGACCTGGCTGCCATCTCCCAATCTTGCTTTGTGTTTGCCTAGCTTTGGCCCCTCTCTCACGCTGACTCCTCAAACTGAAAGGAAAGTCCTCCCTCCTGGATCTCTATGTTCCAAATCCCATTTAGTCTTGAGGAATGTCAGGATGAATGTCCCTTCCTTTCTCAGAAAACCATTCCTGAAGGCTTACATGGAAGCCGAACTGCTTTCTTTAAATTGCAGAACAGCTGGTATACCCTCTATATTAGGTTGTCTTATTCTGAAAACTTGAGTATGTTAATTTCCCTCTATGCCTTAATATCTTCATTTGTAAAGTGGGAGTCCATATTTGCTCATTGGGCTCCTGTGTGTCTTGATGCACTCAGCACGTGTTGTCACATGTTGAGAGCTGGTAGCCATGAGGTTGGCTGTAGGCCTATTGAGGGCAGAGGAAGTCACCATTTCTTAGAATCTTCAGGGTAACTTGCCTAGGACATCACCTACTGCACTGCAACCATTCGTGGCCAATACTCAGTCTAGCACATGTAGCTTTAGGACAATTAAGTATGGGGCATCCACTTCCAGAATATTTTGAGTGGAGTTTTTTCTTTGTCTAGTCGGTGACTTACATCCCTGAGAATGGAAATACAAGTGTATGCCTGCTCCCAGCATTGGTGACCTTCATGCACCTTGAAAACGAAACATTTTATTTCTCTGTAGGTGAGATTTATCAAAAACTCAAGTTTTAAAGACTTTCTGGGAACAACATTGCATCTCTTTTTAGAAAACAGCATTTCCTAGGAATAGAAATAGAAATGCTGTACCTGGAACACCAACGTGCACCCCAGTGACACCCTAGCTTGATGACTTGGTCCCAGGAGTGCCTGGGTTTGTTTTATATAATAGTTCCTGACAGTTCTATGTGGTGGAAGGAATGAGAACTTCCGGGTCCATAAAAACATGGATGTCTACAAACATGCAACGCTCAAACCAGATTAAGATTTCTCCTCAATTTCACAGATTCAGATTAAAAAGACTATTAAAGTTTAGGCACTGCTGAGGACTTTTGATCTATTGAGCTTTCCAGAATAATTTTCTATCTTATGAAATGGCTCACAGAACAACCTCGCATTTTACAGGGCCATAGTAATGTTTTTGGCCTTATTATTGTGCTATTTTATTAGAAAAGGCAAATATCATGAATTATCTTTCAAATAAGAGAGGAAGAGGGTGATACGGTTGAAATAAAGCAGTTGAATGAAAATGTTATTATGGTTTAAGCTTTTTGCCTCCTTAATGATGTTCTGTGTTGTTTAGTATCAGTTTTTTTTGGCTAGCCTGGGATCCTGGATGCTTCAGGGAAGGTAGAGCTGAATTCAGGTTAAAAGTTGCCAATAACCTGCTGCGGCTGATCGAGTTGTTCAGGGATGAACCTGCAAGATGTAGGCATGCACTGATTTTCTATCAAAGACACTAAAGTTTCTTTGGGGCTTTTTTTTTTTTTTTACTGTAGAGGAGAGTATAGTGCTTATTTAGTAATACCTCATCTGTCTAGAAGGCACCCGTCTCACACTTATAGCTTGTCTATTTGCTACAGGTAGTAAAATAGAGAAGAATGTAGTTGGTGAGGGTATGCTGGTGACAAGCACATGGATGGTAATGAAATTTCACTGCTGCCTGCAAAGGAATCCGTGAAACTCTTAAAAGCGTCTAAAACTTAAATCTAAATCATCTTGGGCTTAGTTAGTGTGAGGATGGAGCACACCAGATCCGATGGTGACGTAGACCTGAACTCGGAGTCCCAGAAGCGAAGTGTGGGATTCCAGTGCCTGCTGAAACAGATGAAACTAAGAGCAGACACATTTTCTCCTCAATCTTCACTGAAATCCTCACCAAGATAAACCATAACACACGCCTTAACAAACTTAACAAAGAGGAGAAATCATGCAATGTCTGTTTTAGACCCCAATGAAATTAAACTAGAAATCAATGACAGAAAGATTGGTGGAAAATCTCAACATACTTGGAAATGCAACAACATAATCTAAATAACATACAGGTTAAATAGAAATCTCAAGAGAGTTAAAACGTATTTTGGACTAAATTTAAAATGGAATTACAACTTATCAAAATTTGTGTGATGCCTTGAAAGAAGTGCTTAGAGGGATTGAGAAGGAAGAAATAAATTTCTCTCTTCAGAAGACATAGTTTTCTATGTAGAAAATCTGAAAGAATCAACCAAAAAAAAATTTTGCAACTAATAAGCCATTATACCAAGGTTGCAGGATACAGGGTTAATATACAAAACCTATATGCTAGCAATGAACAAGTGGAATTTGAAATAAAAAGCCCACCATCGTTTACATGAACACTCTCCCAAATAAAACACTTAGGTTTAAATCTAACAAAATACACATGAGGAAAACTACAAAACTCTGATGAAAGATATAAAAGTGAACTAAATAGATGCAGAGATGGTGCATGTTCATGAATAGGAAGAGTCAATATTGTCAAGATGTCAGTTCTCCCTAAAGTGAACGACAGATTCAATGCAATTCTAGTCAAAATCCCAGCAAGTTGTTTTGTGGAAATTGACAGAATGATTCTAAAGTTTGTACGGAAAAACAAAAGATCCAGAGTAGCCAACCTAATATTAAAGGAGAAAAAACAAAGTTGGAGGCCTGACACTACCCAGTCTCCAGGCTTATTGTAAAGCTACAGTAATTAAGACAGTGTGGTATCAGTGAAAGAACAGACAAATAAATCAGAGGAACAGACTAGAGAGCCCAGAAATAGACCCACATAAATACAGTCAACTCATCTTTGACAAAGAGTGAAGGCCATACAGTGGAACGGAGACAATTATTGCAATAAATGGTGCTTGAATAAAACTGTACATTCATATTTCAAAAAAAAGCATCTAAACACAGGCCTTACATGTTTCACAAAATTAACTCAAAATGGATCATAGATTTAGATATAAAATGCAAAACTATAAAACTTCTACAAGAAAACCTATGAGAAAGCTTAGATGACCTTGGGTGTGGCAATGACCTTTAAAATACAATACCAAAGGCATATTTCATGCAGCAAAAATTAATAAGCTGGTCTTCATTAAATTTAAAAATTTCTGCTCTGCAAAAGCACTATCAACAGAGTAAGATGACAAATCACAGACAGAGAAAATATTTGCAGAAGACTCATTTGATAAAGCACTATTATCCAAAATATACAAAGAACTCTTAAAACTCAACAATAGGAAAGTAATCTGATTAAAAAATGGGCAAAGAGATTGAACACACACATTTATGGTCTACTAATCTATGACAAAGGAGGCAGGAATATACAAGGGCAAAAAGAGTTTCTTCAATAAGAGGTGCTGGGAAAACTGGACACCTACATGTAAAAGAATAAAATTAGAACACTCTCTAACACCATACACAAAAATAAACTCAAAATGGATTAAAAACCTAAATGTGAGTCTGGATACTTTAAAACTCTTAGAGGAAAACACAGGCAGAATACTCTTTGAGATAAACTGAAGCAAGATCTTTTGATCCACCTCTTAGAGTAATGGAAGTAAAAACAAAAATAAACAAATGGGACTAATTAAACTGAAAGGCTTTTGCACAGCAAAGGAAACTGTAAGCAAAGTGAAAAGACAACCCACAGAACGGGAGAAAATATTTGCGAATGAAGCGACTGACAAGGGATTAATCTCCAAAATATACAAATGGCTCATCTGGCTCAATAACAAAAAATCAAACAACTCAATAAAAACAAGCAGAAAATCTAAATAGACGTTTCCCCAAAGAAGGCATGCAGGTGGTCAAGAAGCACATGTAAAAGTGCTCAACGTCACTAATTGTCAGAGAAATGCAAATCAACACTATACTGGTCAGAATGACCATCATCCAAAAATCTACAAACAATAAATGCTGGAGAGGATGTGGAGAAAAGGGAACCCCTTTTCACTCTTGGTGGAAATGTAAATTGATACCCACTATGAGAACAGTATGGAGGTTCCTTAAAAAACTAAAAATAGGGTTGCCATATGATCCAGCGATCCTACACTTGGGCGTACAACCAGAGAAAACTGTAATTCGAAAAGATACAGTCACCTCAGTGTTCATTAGAACGCTGTTTACGACAACCAAGACATGGAAGCAACTTAAATGTCCACTGACAGAGGAATGGATAAAGAAGATGTGATACATATATACAATGGAATATTTCTCAGCCATAAAAAGAATGAAATAATGCAATTTTCAGCAACATGGATGAACCTAGAGACTGGTACCCTGACTGAAGTAAGTCAGACAGAGAAAAACAAATATCATATAATAATGCTTATATATGTGGAATCTAAAAGAATGGTACAGATGAACTTATTTACAAAACAGAAGTAGAGCAAAAAACAATCTTATGGTTACCAAGGGGAGGGGAGAAATGGATAAATTGGGAGATTGAAATTGGCATATACACATTACTGTGTTCAAAATAGTGGCTCAGTCAGTAAAGTCAGTTTGCCTCACCCAGGCAGTCAGGAGACTGCTTGCAATACAGGAGACCTGGGTTCGATTCCTGGGTCAGGAAGATCCCCTGAAGAAGGAGATGGCAACCTGCTTTAGTATTCTTGCCTAGGAAATTCCATGGACAGAGGAGTCCGGCAGACTATAGTGCTTGGGGTCGCAGAGAGTCGAATATGACTGAGCAACTAAACCACCACCAGCATTTACAAAACAGATTGCTAAGGACCTACTGGATAGCACAGGAAGTCAAGTGAAGTGAAGTGAATTCACTCAGTCGTGTCTGACTCTCTGCGACCCCTTGGACTGTAGCCCACCAGGCTCCTCTGTCCATGGGATTTTCCAGGCAAGAATACTGGAGTGAGTTGCCATTTCCTTCTCCAGGAGATCTTTTTGACCCAAGGATTGAACCCAGGTCTCCCACGTTGTAGGCAGACGCTTGACTGTCTGAGCCACCAGGGAAGCCCTGCTCAATACTCTGTAATGACCTACATGGGAAAGGACCTAAAAAAGAGTGGGTATATGTGTATGTATGATTGGTTTACTTTGCCATACAACAGAAACTAATACAACATTGTAAATCAGCCATATTCCAATAAAAATTTTTAAAAGTGGACAATTACCTGAACAGACACCTCATCAAAGAAGAAATACAGTGGCAAATACACATACAAAAAGATGCTCCATATCATATATCATCTGGGAAACGCAAATGAAAGCAATGAGACATCAGTGCATCCCTATTAAAATGGCCAACATCCAAAACACTGACAACTCCAAATGCTGGCAAGAGTGTGGAACAAGAGGAATTATCATTCATGGTTGGTGGGAATGCAAAGTGGTCCAGCTACTTTCGAAGACAGCTTGGCAGTTCCTTACAAAACTAAACATAGCTTTATCATATGATCCAACGTTCATGTTCCTTGGTATTTAACCAAATGGGAAAAAAAAAACCCTGATGTCTACATAAAAAACCTGCACACAGATATTTATAGCAGCTTTATTCATCACTGGCAAAACTTGGAAGCCACGAAGATGTCCTTCGGGATGAAAATAGGTAAATAAACTGTAGTACATCGGGACAATGCAGGATTATTCAGCCCTAAAAAGAAATGAGCTACCAAGCCATGAAAAGATGTGGAGGAACTTAAATGTGTATTACTAAATGAAAGAAGCTAATCTGTAAAGGCTATGTACTGTATGATTCCAACTATATGTCATTGTGGAAAAGGCAAAACTGAGGAGACAGTAAAAAGACTAGTGGTTACCAAGGTTTAGAAGGAAGGAGAGATGAAAAGGCAAAGCACAGAAGGTTTTTAGGGCAGTGGAACTGTTCTGTATGATGCTACCGTGGCGGATACAGTTCATTATATGCTACACATTTCTGAAAACTCAAACAGTGTTCAACGCCAAGAGCGTACAACGCCAAGAGTGAACCTTAATGTAAACTATTGGACTTTCGGTCATGATGATAAATCAATATAGGCTCATCAATTGTAACAAATGTAACCACTCTGCTGGGAGATGTTGATAATGGGGGAGGTTGTATACTGTGGGGACGGGGATACATGGGAAGTCTCTGTATTTTTCGCTCAGTTTTGCTGTGGACCTAAAGCTAAGTAAGACCACAAAGTTTGTTGATTTGAAAAAAAATGAGAAAACAGTTTCAGAGCAGTTCATTGATTTAGTCAAGACCATCTGGCCCTTCTGGGGATGGAACCAGGGCCAGAATCCTACTCTCCTCGGACTGAATTCAGGTTTCCTATGTACTAGTGAAATAAAAGGCTGCTTCCTGACCCACTGCGTGTGAGTTCAGGGCAATGTATGGTATATTTAAGAAAGAATACCACAGTGGTGGTGAGGGGACAGGGAGAAGTGGTTTTTATTCTGATGGCTTTGGATTTCTGGAAATTCACTTATGTGAACTACATCATAACTGATTGGGAAGGATGTGTGTGTGTGTGTGTGTGTGTGTGTGTGTGTGTTTAAGTGCTTGTATATTTGTGTATATGTATGTATATATGTGGGGAAGGGGTTGTTGCATTTGTCAGCTGATGTGTTAGTTATGAAAGACTGAAAACTCCCACTGCATTGTGTAATGTTTAGCACAATCTTTTCTCTTTTAGAAAAGGGAAAAAAATCACATGAAGATACAAACAGGAACCACAGGAGAAGAGGCCACACATCTTGCTGGTGCCTGTTGTAATTGTGTTAGAAAGTAAGATGGAAGTCAAACTGCTCAGGTTGTGATAGATGCTCACTTTTCCCCTAGCGCCCCATTTGAACGTGGCCAGATGAGCAAGAGAAGTGCAGACTCTGGGATCTGGTCTGGCCTGACTTGTAGAGAGTGTGGGCATGACTTGGAGATTTGAACATTAAGACCCTCCCTCTGAAAGCAAGTCATCGTCTCGAGCATCACCATCTCCAAAGTTTCCCTGAGGTCGGTGTCCAGTGAGATTGCTACAGAGGTTTCTGGTTAGCATAGTTTATTCCAGTCGGAGTCACTGAACCTGACTGAACTGAACTCTGAAATCTTCAGAGCTAAATTCCACTTCACCTTTCATGCCAACATAAATGAATTCTGGAGAAGACACTTGAGAGTCCCTTGGACTGCAAGGAGATCCAACCAGTCCATCCTAAAGGAAATCAGTCCTGAATATTCACTGGAAGGACTGATGCTGAAGCTGAGTCTCCAAGACTTTGGCCACCTGATGCGAAGAGCTGACTCATTGGAAAAGACCCTGATGCTGGGAAAGATTGAAGGCAGGAGGAGAAGGGGATGACAGAGGATGCAATAGTTGGATGGCATCACCGACTCAATGGACATGAGTTTGAGTAAACTCTGGGAGTTGGTGATGAACAGGGAGGCCTGGCGTGCTGTGGTCCGTGGGGTCGCAAAGAGTCGGGCACGACTGAGCAACTGAACTGAACTGAAAGGAGTTTTTCTCAGGTTCAAAGTCACATGGAAAATGGCAAGTTCAAGGAGAAACAATGTTGAGAGGACTTTGCATCCTGGGGGCAAAAATGAACACTTTCGATTGGAAATTAGGTTTTCTAAAAAAATTTGTAAGTAAAATTAAAAAATCTCATTTGTTTGTCCTTGAGTTTATTATTGAAACACTATTTGACTATTTGTTTTGGGCCAAACTTTATCTTTTATGTAGAGATTAATAAGATGGAGGCTCTTTGGACATATATCAGAAAATGTGAATTTAGTTTTGGTTTTGGAATTTTTTTAAAGGCAAATGTGATTTGAATGCAAGAACGTATGCATGGGGATGATGGCTTGAAGAATAGGTTTTTAAGGAGCCGTTTGGCCTCCTAAGTGTGTGCCATCCTAGGAATGCGAGAGAGGAATACCTCACACCTGGCATGCTGAATAAATACCCATTCGCCTGGGCACTGCCCCTTGTGTCCTTGGGTCCCCCAGGGCTATCCACAGGTGGAGCGCTCCTGGGGAGCCTCAGCTCCCTGGCTTCTCTGCCAGTTCTCATCAAAGACTCTGTGGAGTGGTCCATGCTGGTAGGCTGTGGTTGCCATGGCAGCAGCCATGAATGATCCAGGTAACCAGGCACCACATAGGGGTTAGGTTTTTCCCCAGGGCACAGTCTGTGCAGATGGTGGCAGAGGAAAGACCACTTTTCACAGGCAGGTATCTGAGTTACCATTTCAGAAACCTGTACACGCGTGAGAGTTCACCGTTGTCCCTGCGTGGCTCTCATTTTAGATGGAGAATCATCGGGCTGAATAAAGATATTTGTAACTATCTTTGGCAAGCTGGCTAGCCTAGTCACAAGGACGAGAAAATTGCCCTGGAAAAGTCCAGCTTTCTCTTCGGCACAAAGCTTCACTGATGTTCCATTCAGTTATGGGCTGATGTCAAAATGCTCAACCATCACACTTGGGCCCTCAATGTCGCATGTCTACAGGGTAGGAGCAAAATATTCTACGTTTTGGTCTCAGGTAATCCGACCATGAATATATTACATGTTCAATTAAAACTGGTGGTAGATAATGAAGTAAGAGATAGGATTAACCCCAGTAATGGGCTTCCCACATGGCACTAGCATTTAAGAACCCGCTTGCCAAAGCAGGAGATGTAAGTAAGAGACGTGGGTTCGATCCCTGGCTCAGGAAGATCCCCTGGAGGAGGGCATGACAACCCACTCCAGTATTCTTGCATGGAGAATCCCATGGACAGTGGAGCCTAGTGGGCTACAGTCCTTGGGGTCTCAGAGTCGGACATGACTGAAGAGACTTAGCATGCACACAATAGGTTTTCAGTTGCTGTTCAAGAATGGAATGAACACTCAGAGGAAGGTACCAGGAAAGCTGACTTTTGGAAGTTTCTGAGGAAGGAAATTCAGAAAGAGGAGCTGGGTAGAGTGCTTGGATGACCATTTGCAGTGACGTGAAAGCTCTGTGGGCATCTGGAGACAGCTTAAGTTGTGTCTCCAAGTGTGGCAATCCAGAGGTGTTTCTTGCAAATAAAAAGAAGATCCTTGACTTTGCTGTCACATTTGGTGGCTCTCCTAGAGGAAGGGAAAGAGATGCAAAATTTTTTGACCTGGCTGGCATTTTTTTTTTTTTTTGGTTGTGGGGTGGATTGGAACACATTAAGACTCCTCACTTAAAAAGAGGGGACAAGGTCAGATCATCTTGGGAGATGGCTGACATTGCTGGATGAGCCAATCAAGTATGTACTCAGGGCACTGAGATACCAAAACGTGACAATTTCTAGAGGCTGAAGAATTAGGTAAAAAGGAAAATAAAGCAGTGAGATAATCACCATGGGAAATTAGAATACTCTGGGACTTTACACTTTCTTATTTATGTGTTAGTACTGCTTAATTTTGAGTTACATATGTTAGGGGCATCCCTGTGCACAGGGGACTCAAAAGGTCTTATTTCAGTTCTTCTAGGGAGGGTCATCATCTCTGAGCCACGTGGGTGCTCTGTGGGGTCAAGAGTGCTGGCCAAGTTAAGCTCAAAAGATGCAGTGTTCCCAGCAGATGCTTCTGGGGGAATTGTCATCAGTTAGATGGGCAGAAACCAGGGCTGGAGGGAAGGACTCACCCACAGAGGTGGTGGATATGACCAAGGTGTCAGGACTACCCAAGGCTGAGCCAAGGGGCAAGGGGAGGTGTGGTTCATATGCGTCCCCCCAGTCAGCCAGGCTGAGAGATGTTGCCAGGAGGGTACTCGCTATGATGGAATCTGAGAACAGTATTCCTTCTCTTTCTCTAAGCAGGCCGGTTAAAGACCCAGAGGTTCCAATCTCATAGCTGTGGGGAACCCAGCTCTCTGAACTCCAGCTGATCCGGTTCTGCTATCTGTGTTTAGCGGTGATAGACCCAGCGTTGATGTACTCCACAAGGCATTCAGTTTGGACTGGGGTTTTAGTAACCCACGGTTCCATCTTAGGCTCCTGGGACGTCTTGTTCCTTTGGTTGGATATTTTATGTTTTCTATTAGAACTTTAGATATGATGCAGCATTAGGTGCTTATTTTACTAATGCCTGTTGGTAGCAGGTATTGACACTGCCTGAGAGAAACAGCCCTTCATATTCTTATAAAGATTGGCTGGTTGATATCACAGTATTCATGATCGGTGTTAACACAGGGGGTGTGTAGCCTTAATCTTGAAATGATCAGTTATGCTTTGTGAGCAGAAACGTTTAGTTCTCTGACATCAAGCTTTGTTGCCTATGTTGTCACAATTCTCTGACCACAGAGCAGGTTAAAATTGATGTCTAGGGGTGTGGTGTCTAAGAATAACTTTTCAACACCATTTTTACTGGTGGTAAATCTCAATCACTTAGTCAGGTTGCTACTTCAGTGATCTAGTCTTGTGAATGTTAAAGTAGTTTTTCCTCCCCCCCCACTCTTCTCTTTGAATTAGGTGGCTGCGTGAAGCTTTCTTTCACCAAGGTAATGGGGCCAAGTAAAAGTTTGACTCCTTTTAACATTTACTTAAGTTTTATGGTGCTGAACTTTGAGATATTTTCCCTCCTCTTTAGTTATTATGCTGTTCCATGCAGCTGCAAGATTGCAAACTTTTTGCATGATTGCAGATACCATTGCCTAGTTTCAAACACAGGCCCAAATCCATCTCAATTTCCATCGTTTATCTGTCAGCAATACAATATCACAATAATTTATTACAAAATTTTTTCTTTCCCACCTAACTTCCAGGAAAGCACTCATAAGAGAACTTGACGTATTTTTCAATAGAACTAAATGGGTAAAAATCCTGGCTTGGCTGACCCATGTCTGGCTTTGAAAATGCTTCCTTAGAATACAAGTGAGTTCAGTCTGGTGATACTAAAGAGTGTCATTTAATATTGATTTATCTCAAAACCCCAAAGTCTGAATTTCTTCAATTCAATATTTCTGCAGTTACCAATCTTTATCTTGTACTTCAGATTCAGAAAGCAGCAAACAGCACACCAATTCTTTTACTACACCTCTGTTTCTTCCTGAGCATTTTTTCAAAGGACCTGTTTGTTTTTATTTGCATGTTAACCTTTTAGCTGAGTAGCTAGAGGGAGCCAGAACATGTACAACTAAACAGGAGTGGTGGCTTAGGGTTCTTCTTATCACATTGATCAACTGAGGGCTAGAACCTGGCAAGGAAAGATGGAGAGACAGCGCAATAGTCTAGTTAGTTCCGTTCCAAGAAGGCCTGAGAGGGAAGGCAGGTAGGAGGGGAATTTGTTTGGATATGTGGCAACCACTGCAAGTCCAGGCCATCCCACTCCACAGAGACTTGGGACTCAACCATCTCCGTATTTAAACTCCTGTGCATGTCAGAGAAGCAATAGCTCAGTGAAGGAATAGCTGGGAATTCTGATTAAAAAAAAAATCATTCATTACTTTTAATTTTTAATATAGTAGTTTTACCATATCACTTTCTGAAGTTGTCACTGAATCTTGCCTCACTATTTACTCTATTTACCACCCTTGGGGAAATGGTTATAATAAGCAAACAGTTTTTCTTTGAGACTCAGCTCAAAGAAACATACAACTGTGAAGCAGTTGTCTCTCATATTAAAAAATAAGTTATTTTTCCTCGAATAAACCTATGCACAATACTGGAAATAGATTTATATTGGAAAAGATCATCATTATTCTAAGTTGCCCAGGAATCTTTTAATAGTATAGTGCAATATGCAGTAGTATTTAATGGTACTAATAGTATTTAATAGTACAGTACTGGGGTTGGCAAGCTTCTCCTGTAAAGGGTCAGATAGTAGATACTTTAGTCCTCTGACTATGGGACCTCTGGCTAATTAACCCAACTCTGCTGTGTATTATGGAAGTGGTCATAGCAACACAGAAGCAAATGGGTGTGCCTGTGTTCCTATAAAACTTTATATATGGACACAGGAATTTGAATTTGATGTAATTTTTACATGTCACTAAATATCCTTTTCTCTCTTTTATTTTGCACATGGATTTGAGACCAGGATCTGTAATTAACTGGACTTGTGGCCTGGAGGATGTTACTCAGCTTGCCCAAACCCTAGTTTTCCATCTGTCAAGTGTAAATTATAATATTCAAGCTCTCATGGTAGATTAGAATTAAATGAGATAATTCATGAAAGTGCTTTGAATGCTCCAAAACACCACACAATGTAGGGTGTAATACTGTTTTGTTATTATTGTACATACTGTATTTTGTTAAAATCAAATAGCAGCCTGACCAAATTTTGACTTCTAGATGACACTACATCCAGAAGCTCTCTATGGCGTTAAGGGCAGAAATACTTGGGGGAGGTGTATTTTACTCAATTTTGAATTAAAGGATGACATTTGCATAAATACAGGTTGGCCGTAAAATCTAGAAACAAGATATTATTAATTGACTCTATTGTAATGCAATATCAGTGAAACATTTATTAGGTATCTGTCACCTATATTTTTTTACTTTATAGCCACCCACTGAAAATAAATGATAGAAGACAAAGTTCACCATCTGTGTAAGACATCTAACTTCCAACTACCCTTAGGACTCTTTTGAATCACATAGAGTATCACCCAAGTCAAGGCAAGACTGAAAACTAGTCAGACTAGTTTGGCAAGCTGTTTTGGAAACGACTGTATTTTATTTATTTATTTTTATCTTGAACCACTTAGCTAATCAAAATCAAATAATTTCACATTCTTTTGGTGAGTTCAAATAGTTTTCTAATGGAGTTTTTGTCCACTGGCACCCACCTTCATAAACACTTTCTGAATATCCCAAAGATACTGACTTCAACCTAAATAAAAAAGCAAAGCAGGGGGAAAAGTAAGAAAACGTAGGGAGAGAAAAACAGGAATGTTACTTGGAAACTTCAAAACTTAGGCTTTTAAATAAAGTCATAAATAATTTTAAAATTATAGAGTATCATGAAAAATAGACATTTCAGAGCCTCTGTTTGGTTAAATTGGCAAGAGAAAATTGTGCTTTAGAAATAGGCTGAACTTTTTAGAAACAGTGGCTGGAATTAATATTCGGGAACATAAGATTCTAAACTAAATCGATGGAACTGAAACTGGAGAATGAGAGAAAGAGCAAAAGAGAGGGTGGGATGGAAGAAAGGGGTGGGGAAAGAGAGATTTCCTTCCCACGGACCTCGAGGGTCTATGTATTGGACCAAACCTGGCCCGAAGGCCATGTTTTGAAGAGACTGAAAAGCAATGACCTGACATTACAGGGATCACGAGGGTGTTAATCCAAAAGAGTACAGTTTGCCCATGGGACACCCAGAGACAGACAATGTTATTAGTTACATAAAGGTGATCTTCTAGTCGGAAAGCATGTTGGGGTGGGTGGCAATGAGAATCTGAGGGTCTCAGCAGCCCTTGGGGAGGTCATGCTTCCAGCTGAGTCTGTCTTTTCTCCAGATTGGGGTCAGCTGTGGCAAGTTGTAACCCTTTAGCCTAAAGTTCTTATCTGGCTAATGATACAGCCATGCTTTTATGGGAAAGGGACTCAAATATGTCACCGGACAGATCAAAATATCAAGTTGAGAGTGATCCTCATTCATTAGGAATACTGAAGGATTAAAATAAGCTTATTTATTTCAATAACACTGGATTTTCTATGGAGATAACAAGGGACTGAGTGAGTGGAGACTGGATATGGTGGAAGAGAATGGGTAGAAAGTGTAGAGTCATCTTTGATGAACTGTCAATGAAAAACACCTTTCAATACTTGCTACTTAGAAAATTCAATCTTAATGAGCTTCTTTCAGTTCCAAATCTTAACAGTTGACACAAAATACACTGTTAAATTGTGTTAGCAATAATTGTAGAAAAATAGACATGTGTGATAAGGACATTCTAATAAAAGGTTCTTCTGGAGCATCATCATTTAAAGATTCAGAGGCTCACATTACAAAAACGAGATTTGGTTAGTGTTCTGTCTCCAACCACATTGACACCAAAGACAGTGAGAAAGGGGGAAAGACCTCACACCCGGGTGTCCTGTCACAGATACAGAACTGACACTTGTGTCTGCCCAAAGAGTTGTTAAGGCTCTTTGTTCAGTTGCGCTCAAGGGGCCCCACCTGCTCTTCCAACCAGACAACAGTCTGTGTTTTGTCCTTCAAGCCTTAGTAAAGCATTTGGAAAGGCCCACTGAGTCTCCAGGAGCTACACTAGCAGATATTTGCAGCCCCAGCTGATCTTGCTTTGTGCTACCATGTCTTTCCCTGCAACTCCAGTGATGCTGCAGGGTTAGCGTCCCCAAGGCAAGAGCGCCCTTTCTAAGGCTACAGTGAGGTAAGGCCACAGTGCCTCCCTACAGCCTGGCAAGAAACACATGGGGCTCCCTCCTCCTCAACTACAACCTCCGTTTTGAAGTGTGTGGAATGAAAAAATAACACATATTCAATGCAAAAAGTGAAATGTTGGCAAAGAGGCAAGAGCTATGGCCAACAGTTTTGTTTTCCATATGATCAGTGCCAAGAAGCAATTGTCTTGATACAAGGTGTCAGAAGTGGGAGAAGAGAGACATCCTCCTCCCCCACCATGTCAAATTGGGAGTTACTTTCTTTATCTCTGGGACATGCTTTTTAGTACACAAGGTCCCCAAACTACAGTGAAGGCCTGTGCTATCTGGTCAGGGAAGCAAGGGCAACAGGAAGGGGCAGCTAGTTTGAGCTCTGTGACCTCCACGGTGCAAAGCCTCAAACTGAGCACAGCTGTAGGGGCTGAAAATGAACTTGGATCCAGTCAATGAATATCTATGATGGATGATTGTGTTAGGAAACACACAGTTTATAAATGTAAAATTAACGTGAAAGATCTGTTTCAGTGCAAAATCTCCACCTGCCCTTGAGGTTTTGTTTAAGATTCTCTTCTTTCTCTTATATTTTTCATTTGAAATTTTTTCACTTCTGAAAATTAGATTTTCAGCACAAAATATTGTTCCTTCCTTCCCTCCTTCTTTCCTCTCTTCTTTCTTTTTTCATTTACCTTTGCAGATTAAAATGAATTAAGACTGTCATTTTTTTTTGTCATTTTCTTTGACTGGGAGACACTTTGAATTTATAGTTTCTAACATGTGGCATACTCTAGAGCAATTCCTTATTAGATGATCACCAAGATTGTTGATCTAATCATTGAATATTGAGGTCTGGTCACTTCATAACAATAATAAATACCGGTGCAAGGAATTCTGACAGCTAAGCCCCTAGGTACAGGAAGAGTGTCAGATGGGGTCAAGGTGTGTGAGAGCAGTGATTACAGGATACTTTGCCCACTACATGCCATTGTGAATTTCATGACTTTAGACCCAGACCATCTTTTATGAGCTTACCATGTCTCATCTTTAAACTGTGATTATAGAGTGGAAACAGTGAGAGAGTCAATGGTTTTGTAGAAGAAAAGGTTCTCAAACTACGGTTCTACAAGAGGGGAAACTCACTGGAAAAGCATCAACACAACATTGGTGGGAATTCCCTGGTGGTCCTGTGTGGTTAGGACTTGGCACTCCTCCCCCTGCCAGGGCCCCAGGTAAAATCCCTGGTCAGGGAACTAAGATCTCCCAAGCTTTGCAGAGTAGCCACCCTTACCCCTCCACCACCCCCCCCACCAAAAAAAGAAGGAAAAACACTCACACACACACACACACACACACACACACACACGAAACAAAAAAAATGCACATCATTGGTGGCATGCCAGAGCATGTTCTCCTCCTGAAATTCTGCCCCAAGCTAGTCAGTGAGGTCCCTGTAGTCTTAAAAAAAGAGACCTCAGTTTTGTAAACATTTCACAGTATATCAGCATATTGGTGGTGGGTTTTGCCATCTCCTGGACCTCCAAACTTCCCCCAGACCTATGGCTTATTAGAGTCAACGAAAGGGAAGAGTGAGGTACCCAAACGGCTGCCAGTCTTGGACACAGAACAAAGGCCATGCACTAAAGGGCCAGCGGTCAACGGGATCAAAGAAATCCAGAAAACAGAGACATCAGAACAGAAATGCCTACTGTACTTTGAGGATCTTTTTTTTTTTTTTAATCTTATTTCTAAAGTTATATATCTAAACCTACATTGATTTTACATCTATGTACAGTATTTAGAAGTTGTGTTCTACAGTACTTTTGTACATGCTGGGTTTTATTACTAACTTCAAAAGAAAATAATTACATAAGGCATATATATGTACAGTGTTTTGTCTTTACCTCACCTGGGTCCTATAACCACAATGCCCACAGAGGGCAAGCACCTTGCCCTGTGGAGGAAATTTATTGAGATGTGTAAAACGGAGGGCTCGACTCCATGTCTCACTGCATGAATGAATAGGCACCAGAGACCTTCCTTGTCATATCCCAGGGAAACTCTTTGATGCACTCTTTTGAGTGATCTGCTATTTTACAACACATGCAGGGGAGTAGCGTAAATCTCTAGTCGGGTGTGCCCTATCCCGGGAGGAAACCAGGCTGGGACCATGAATGAGGGCATATGACACCTTAACCGAATCTGCAGCTACCTTGTCAATCTGAATTAACTGAGAGGGCAGGTAGATATTTTACACCTTGAAGATTTGTTTCCTGTTGATGCCAAACTTAAATATAAGGAAAGAACAGAGTAAGAGACAGAAAAGAAAGAGAATGAGAGATGAGGGGAGGTTGCGGGGGGTGAGGGGCAGTGCGGGGAGAGGAGAAGGGGTGGCCCCGGGCCCGGGGACTAAACTTTGGATTCATTCTCTAGGTTTGCCACGTCACCGTTCCTCTCCGTCCGCTCCTCGGGGTTCTTTTCTTCCTCCTCTGTCTCCAGTTCTGCGTGTTGGTTGAGTTTGCTGGAGACAGACCAGCTCAGGGGCAGCTCGGCCCTGCTGGCCAACTCGGCCAGCTCTTTGGCACTGAGAGATGGGGTGCTGGTCTCGTAGGTCTCGTGGAAGCTGTTGTAGTCGACTTCGTAGAACCCGTCCTCCAGCGTCAGGACAGGTGTGAATCGGTACCCCCAGAGGATCTCACTGGTGATGTAGGAGCTTCGAGCTTGGCACGTCATCCCTGCAGAGAGGAGAGCAGAAGCATTAGTGTGTGTGCGCGTGTGTGTGTGTGCATGTGCGTGCACGTGTGGGCTTCCCACTGACCAGGGGACTCAGGCAGCTGGGCAGTACTGCTGTGTGTAGTGTTGAGACTGTGACCTGCATAGGCTGTTGTAATAGGGAGAAACAGATCTGACTCCATATTTTATCTGCTTCCTTTAACCTTTGCACTCTGTCGCTTTTGCTGCAAGTTACAAATGTTGCTGATAGCCTGAAATATACAGGAGAGCACGTTTTCAAAGTTCTACCTTTGATTTGTACAGAGATAAAAAGTTGCAGAACAGAGAATAACATTTGTCTTGGTGGAATTTACAGGAAGGTCATAACCTGAACTATGTGGACAGCTGCAAGAAGAAATGATTCCCCCTCTGAGAAGTTTAATGTTTTTGAACTGTGGTGCTGGAGAAGACTCTTGAGAGTCCCTTGGACTGCAAGAAGATCCAATCAGTCCATCCTAAAGGAAATCAGTCCTGAGTATTCACTGGAAGGACAGATGCTGAAGCTGAAGCTCCAATACTTTGGTCACCTGATGCAAGGAGCTGATTCATTGGAAAAGACCCTGTTGCTGGGAAGGATTGAAGGCAGGAGGAGAAAGGGGTGACAGAGGATGAGATGGTTGGATGGCACCATCAACAGAATGGACATGAGTTTGAGCAAACTCCAGGAGATAGTGTAAGACAGGGAAGCCGGGGTTCCCTGCTACAGTCCATGGGGTCCCAAGGAGTCGGACACGACAGAGCAACTGAGCAATGACGACCATACACCCTCCCCTTTTAATATAAAAGGAGCCTGAATTCTAAGTCAGGTAAGATGGTTCTTTGGGACACTAGTCCACCATCTTCTCAGTTTGCTGGTTTTTGTTTGCTGACAACTCTTCTCTCGATTTACTGGCCTGGTGAGCAGTTCAAGCTTGGACTCGGTAACAGTGCCACAGGCGTGTGTGGTGTGTTTCTTGTCACAGATGTCTAGTGTGCTACTATGCATGTGCTCTTTCCCAGGGAGCAAGGTGAGAGTTCTGGCCCACACCAGGCAATGCTTACCAGCAAGGTCACAGGAAATCAAGTGTGCACAGGTACACAGGTACACACTCATATGGTTGTGCCTTGTCCACGTTTTGCTCCAAGATCACCTGAGGTCATGACTCGGATCTGACATTGATATCAGAGGCTTTGCCTGAGTCCTACTGGGATTTGAGTGCTCTAGCCACAGACTTAGAATGAAAGTTGACTTATGAACTACACTTAAATGCCCTTAAGCTGGAGGCCATGGATTAGTATTGCTCTTTCAAAGTCCTTGACACTTAGGCCATGACAATGGTTCCCCAAATAAGGCTGGAAGGGAAACCCATCCTAGTTTGTACTTTCCCTGGGGCTAGTGGAGATGTCTTTAAGCTCATGTAATAATATAGCAAAGTCGAGCCCCACCTTACCCGCCCTTCTTGCTTACAGACAAGAAAATTTTTTCTAATTTGCACAAAAATGCCACGCGAGTCACTGGCAGCCCAGGCGTCAGGAGTGGCTTCCTTTTACATGTGAAAAGGCAGAACAAGGGAAATCCCACCTGTTATCTTAGGAAAGAAAACAAGGCTTGGGGTGACCTATGGGAATGTCATTGGTGCATTTTTCCCCCCTCACGAGGTCAAAGAATTCTCTTATGAAACTTCTCAGGAATGGGAAGCGTTCATTCAGCCATCCCTTCAGGACTGATTTTCCCTCTAGCTCAGTACGCTCAGGGCTAAAAGCCCATCCTGTTTCTAGGGGCCCATGAAAACTTTTATTTTCTTTTAAAGTCAGAAGAAAAAAGAGATTTCAGGTAGAAGAAAATATTAATAATTCATCTTTATATAAAGTATATTACATATTCAATGGACATGAGTTTGAGCAAACTCCAAGAGATAGTGAAGGACAGGGAAGCCTGGCGTGCTGCGGTTTATGGGGTCGCAAAGAGTTGGACATGACTGAGGGACTGAAAAACGAACAACAACAACATATTACATATTATGTGTATTATGAGCATGCATGCATGCTCAGTCTCTTCAGTAGTGTTTGACTCTTTGCGATGCCATGGACTGTAGCCCGCCAGGCTCCTCTGTCCGTGGGATTTCCAAGGCAAGAATACTGGAGCCATGCCCTCCTCTAGGGGATCTTCCTGATCCAGGGATTGAACCTGTATCTCTTGCATTGCAGGCAGATTCTTGACCACTGACCCACCAGGGAAGCCCTCATTATATATCATATGAAGTAGGTTGTATACTTCATACCTATTATGTCATGTAATTCCATAAAAATATAATTAAATATTTAAAAAATGGAATAAAGAGACCACAAAGGTGAAGCTCTGTAGCACTCACGATATTCCTACTGCCTGCTTGTGTTCATTCATCCAGGGGAGCAACCAGTCACATATATTTTCCATCAGGACAGTTAATAACATGCATTAAACAGTTGCTTTATGCTGAATGCAGTTGGGGTAAGGAGAATAGGACACAAGTAGGTTTTACACAGAAAGGTTCGGATCTACAAAATATTCCCACAGCAGGGCCCTGGCTCCTCAAGGCTAGAGGAAGAGGGTGGTCCTAAGGATCAGGACTTAAGGAGGCAGGGACTAAAGGACCCGCTGCAGCTGGCAGAGTCTGGGCCCACACAGTCCTCATTTAGCCCTTTGCCCTTCCTCTGAACCTCCAAACTGAATGCTACCCATCTTCAGTGTTTTCCTGACTCGCCAATGACTCGCCCCTCACCCCCATGCCTCTAAAACAAGTTTACAAGGCTGCTACTGGGTCTTGCAAATCAAAGAACAACAGCATCTTGTTTTCATTTTTCAAAGAATGTTTCTCTTTGGAGTTAACAACTCTTTAGCTGTGTTTGGGAGTCATGGGGGAAGGCAGGTGATGGCAGAGTTATATGGATTCAAAGTGAGGCACAGACAGGAAGTCAAAAGGAAAGATAAAACAGTTGTAACTTTTTTTCCCATAAAAGAAGCATATGTTTATTTTAACATGACTAGAAAACAGAGACGGGCCAGAAAATAATATCCACCCAGATTTTCATTTCTGGTTATGTAAATAGCCAAATGGAACTAGAAATTAAAAATACAATGATAAAATTAAACTCTGTATGTTAAATTTATGTTAAACTCAATTGGTTTCACATCTGATTGAAACTGGCTGAAGAGAGAATTAGGAACTTGAGATACAGGTATGAAGAAGCAAAGCAGGAAGCAGTCAAGACGGTGTCCTTGGGAATGATTGGGAAGGGACCTCTGAAAACCCTCTCCTCCATGAAGGCAACGAGGACATTGGCAGAAATTGACAAGACAAACACTTCAAAACTCTATAAATGAACTCCGGGAGTGTTTGTTCAAGAAAAATGGTGGAATCTCAGTGAGAACCCTGAGCTTGGCAAAGTTTCAATGTCCCCCTGCTCAGCCTTAAAAACCAATAGCTGGGGCTTCCCCCGGGGCCTCGGTGGTAAAGAATTCACCTGCCAATGCAGGAGACGTGGGTTTGACCCCTGGTCCGGGAGGATCCCACTTCTAAGGCGCAGCTAAGCTTGTAAGCCACAGCCACTGAAGTCTGTGCGCTCCAGAGCCCGTGGTCTGCAACCAGAGAGGCCACCACAATGAGAAGTCCAGGCACAGCACCCAGAGAGTGGCCCCCCGCTTGCTCCAACTAGAGAAGAAGCCCAGGCAGCAGTGCAGACCCAGCACGGACAACAATAAACAATAAAACAAACAAACCCAGCAGCCGGCAACTGTGGTGCAGAAGAGCAGCTAGCAACTCCGGGAGGGGTGGGAACAAGTTGGAGCTCTTTCAGAGTCTCGTGTTCAGAACTGTCATTATTTGAAGTTTCTAACAGTTCCCTAGAAAGCCCCATTCACAAAACATGTCTCTTTTTTGACCAGGCACAGATCTTGCCCGATGAAAATATCCTTTTTCCTTGGGTCATTTGTCAAAAACAACCAGTAGCTGAATTTTGCACTCCCCTTTCCCCAAATACATATGTTGTTCCAACCCTCAGAACCTCAGATTGTGACTGTATTTGAAGAGAGGGTCTTTAAAGAGGTAATTAAATTAAAATGAAGTCATGCAGAGGTGCCCTAATGCACTGTGACTGGTGCATCACAAGAAGAGGAGATTAGTTATACAGACATGGACAGAGGAAAGACTATTTGAGGACACAGGGAGAAGGTGGCCACCTCTATCCACAGACTGAGCAGAGAGCAACCAAACTTGCCGGCACCTTGATCTTGACCGCCTAGCCTCCAGAATTGTGAGACAATGATTTTCTGCTGTTTAAGCCTCCAAGTCTGTGGTGCGTTGTGATGTCAGCCCTAGCAAATGAATGTGCTTATTGAATTTCAAACTGTGATAGTAATTTCACAAATTTCAAACTGGGATAGTAAAATATCTTTTCATAGCACCACTTTAATAAGATTTTGATGTTGTTCAGTCACTCAGTCATGTCCGACTCCTTGCAGCCCCATGGACTGCAGCATGCCCAGGCTTCCCTGTCCTTCATTATCTCCCAGAGTTTGCTCAAACTCATGTCTGTTGAATTGGTGATGCCATCCAACCATCTCATCCTCTGTCGCCCCCTTCTCCTCCTGCCTTCAATCTTTCCCAGCATCAGACTTTTTTCTAATGAGTCAGTTCTTCGAATCAGGTGGCCAAAGTATTGGAGCTTCAGCATCAGTCCTTCCAATGAATGTTCAGGGTTGGTTTCCTTTAGGATTGACAGGTTTGATTTCCTTGCAGTCCAAGGGACTCTGAAGAGTCTTCTCCAACACCCCAGTTCAAAAGCATCAATTCTTCAGTGTTCAGCCTTCTTTATGGTCCAACTCTCACGTCTGTACATGACTATTGGAAAAACCATAGCTTTAACTAGACGGACCTTTGCCTTGTTGGCAAACTGATATCTGTGCTTTTTAATACTCTGTCTAAGTTTGTCACAGCTTTTCTTCCAAGGAGCAAACCTCTTTTAATTTCATGGATGCAGTCACCATTTGCAGTGATTTTGGAGCCCGAGAAAATAAAGTGTGTCACTGTTTCCACTTTTTCCCCATCTACTTGCCATGAAGTGATGGGACCAGATGCCACGACCTTAGCTTTCTGAATGTTGAGTTTTAAGCCAGCTTTCTGTCTTCTCACTACTGCGTGTAAACTAGATCGCTAGTGGGAAGCTACTGTACAGCACAGGGAGCTCAGCTCTGTGCTCTGTGATGACCTAGAGGGGTGGGATGGGGTGGGCGGGAGGGAGGCTCAACAGGGAGGGGATATATGTAAGCACAGAGCTGATTCACTTGTTGTACAGCAGAAACTAACACAACAGTGTAAAGCAATTCTCCTCCAATTTAAAAAAAATGGGTGAGATTTAAGCAAATGCTCATGAATGCTTTTCCAAGTTTTATTCATCTTTTGGTGTCCTGATTCACTGTAGAAGAGATGAAAAGAATATTAATGTATTTGCTTAACAGTATTTCTAGTGTAAGCCGTGAATTTTCATTTTCTTCAGAAAGAGCCTTGCCTTACATATTGATGTTGGTCCCAGTCTATTCTTAGAAAAAAATGTGATTTTTACCGATGTTGAAAAAATAACCAAATAAAACCAACTAAGATGGAGCTGCCAGCGTCACATCAGTGTCTGACAATGGACCCCTTGTGATTTTCAGTGTCACTTAACCCACTGAAGTGTGACTGACTCTGAGAACAATTTTTCATGGATTTTGTTTTAGGCTTTGGAATGAGTGTGACCAGAGGATGCAGAATGTTATTTGTTTAACAAAGAAGATGAAACATGAAAAACATACAAATATTGGCAACACTGATAAAGGAAAACAGGAATGATAAATGTATATGCACCATGCATGTAAATGTTTAGATACTACCTGTCTACATATCTGGGCTTCCCAGATGGTCAGTGGTGAAGGGTCTGCCTGCCAAGCAAGAAACCCCAAGTGGGTTTGATCCCTGGGTTGGGAAGATCTCCTGGAGGAGGGCATGACGATCTGCTTCAGTATTCTTGCCTGGGAAAAGCCATGGGCAGAGGAACCTGCCGGGTACAGTCCACGGGGTCACAAAAGAGTCAGACATGAATAACAACAACAACAAATCTATACGTACATAGAAACAATAAAATAAGAGGAGACTTTCTTGAATCCAGAAAAAAAGAAGATTCAATCAGTGTGTATGGAGTTGTGTTTGTTTTTTGTATCAGAAAGATCATTACATTGTCCTGAGGTAGGTTTCTTAAGCGAGTGAAGTAATCTGTGGAAAACAAGATGCTTCTTTTGTCAAAATGAACAAACGCTGAAAAATCTGATCTCCAAGTTGGGGTCACAGCCTTTACTCTGGGCTGTCTTGCTGTTTGCATTTCTAATTCTCATGCCTGTATTTGTGCTGTTTGCTTTATCTTGAACGCCTTTTCTTCAGCGGCATTCTGCTTGTCTTATAAGAGCCGATTTATTATCTCCTTTTCTATCTCCTCTGGGACTGACGGGCTTCTCTCACAGCTCAGTTGGTAAAGAATCTACCTGCAATGCTGGAGACCCCAGTTCAATTCCTGGGTCAGGAAGATCCGCTGCAGGAGGGATAGGCTACCCACTCCAGTATTCTTGGGCTTCCCTCGTGGCTCAGATGGGAAAGAATTTGCTGCAGTGCAGGAGACCTGGGTTTGATCCCTGGGTTGGGAAGACCCCCTGGAGAAGGGAAAGGCTACCCACTCCAGTATTCTGGCCTGAAGAATTCCATGGACTGTATAGTCCATGGGATCGCAAAGAGTCGGAAACAACTGAGCAACTTTCACTTTCACTGGGACTGACTTCTCTTGAATTAGAGCTAGGAACCCAGGGCTAGCAGGGCAGACCGCACAGTGACATCCCATCCCAGGCTTCTCACAGCTCCTGCAGCTCAGGCTAGCTTTTGGTTTCCTTGTCATCTGGTGTCCTTGTCGGATGGCGAATGCCTCGGGGTTTCTTTATCTTTTTTATTTCCATACCATTTAACACGTGCTTCAACATAGGAGGTTCCTCCCAGATACCTGTTGTTAAGTGAAGACGATGGACCTAAGGAATTCTAGGGAAATGTTGATTAGAAATGTCTGCCATGTATCATTAAATTAAAAGATGGCTCGTGGTCCTTAGAAAGAAAGTGGGAGATTTTTGCTTCCTGCGTTATGTCAGATTACCTGGGAAGAACTCTCAGCTACAATGCAAACTAGATACCAGAAAATTACAAACGCTTTAACTGTATCCAAAATAAGTTCAGTAAAAAGTAAGGGATGGGATTTCTGGGTTTGGTGAAGATGGAGTCAGTTCAGCCTTTCCTTCCCATTGCTTACAGCCAGGACTTCTGGACAAAATACAAAATGCAGCCACCTGAAGACTCTGGAATGTTACCACTAGGGGGACGATAAGGGTTTAAAACTCAACATTAAAAAAACTAAGATCATGGCATCCAGTCCCATCACTTCATGGCAAATAGATGGGGAAACAAAGGAAACAGTGACAGATTTTATTTTCTTGGGCTCCAAAATCACAGCACATGGTGACTGCAGCCATGAAATTAAAAGACGTTAACTCTTTCAAAGAAAAACTATGACAAACCTAGACAGCATATTAAAAGCAGAGACATTACTTTGCCAACAAAGGTCCATAAAATCAAAGCTATGGTTTTTCCTGTAGTCATATATGGATGTGAGAGTTGGACCATAAAGAAAGCTGAGCACTGAAGAATTGGTGTTTCTGAACAACGGTATTGGAGAAGACTCTTGAGAGTCCCTTGGACTGCAAGGAGATCCAACCAGTCCATCCTAAAGGAAATCAGTCCTAAGTGTTCATTGGAAGGACTGATGCTGAAGCTGTATCTCCAAGACTTTGGCCACCTGATGCGAAGAGCTGACTCATTGGAAAAGACCCTGGTGCTGGAAAGATTGAAGGCAGGAAGAGAAGGGGATGATAGAGGATGAGATGGTTGGATGGCATCACCGACTCAATGGACATGAGTTTAAGCAAGCTCCAGGAGATGGTGATGGACAGGGAGGCCTGGCATGCTGCAGTCCATGGGGTTGCAAAGAGCTGGACACGACTGAGCAACTGAACCAGCAATACTTTGGAACATAATATGTGACATAGATTATTTTGTACTTATCAAGTACTATATTTTAAAAAGGGCTTCCCTGGTGGCTCAGATGATAAAGCGTCTGCCTGCAATGGGGGAGACCTGGGTTCGATCAGTAATTCCATTTTTTGTTGTAGTATTAGCCTGCTTATCTTTTGTGCAAGGGCCCTTCTTGTTCTGTGTTTTCAAAACTGTTTTTTTTCCTTCCTTTTTTTCCCTTGAAGAATAGTTGATTTATAATGTGTTAGTTTCAAGTGTACAACAAAGTAATTAAGTTATATGAGTATATATTCTTTTCAAAGTATTCTCCAGTGTGATTTATTACAAGATACTGAACAGTTTCCTGTACTATACAGTAGGTCCCTGTTGTTTATATGAAGTTATTCTTTTTATGTGAAGAATTGGAAACAGTAAAAAAGAATTGTGACAAAATCTAATCTATATAATTCTGCTTCGTAATATCATTTATGGGCTTCCCCGTAGATCAGCTGGTGAAGAATCTGCATGCAATACAAGAGACCCTGGTTCAATTCCTGGGTCAGGAAGATCTGCTAGAGAAGGGATAGTATTCTCCAGTATTCTTGGGCTTCCCTGGTAGCTCAGATTGTAAAGAATCTGCCTGCAATGCAGGGGACCTGGATTCGATCTCTGGGTTGGAAAGATTCCCTGGAGAATGGAACAGCTACCCACTACAGTATTCTGGCCTGGAGAATTCCATGAAGTGTACAGTCCATGGGGTCCCAAAGAGTTGGACTGTCATTTAAATGTTTCCAAACATCTGTTGGCTCAAAATGGCTATGATTTTCTTGAAGCTATCCTGTTCTTAGAAATGTTAACCACTATTTTTTCGGGTCATATTTATTAAATGCAACCCATGTGCTAAGTACTGCATTCCTAGCCTCAAGGGACTGACAGTCCATCTTTTTATTCCTGTAGCAGTTCAGCCTCAGATATTCTGACTGGGGACTTTCAGAAGTGAGGACCCTGGCCTAAAGACCATGGGCTCAGGCAGACAGACATTGTACTGGATGCCTGGGGCCTTTGGAATGTACGGTGGGGGTGGGGAGGGAGGTTTGGTGCCGCTGGGCCTAAGGTGGAGTTAAACGGAAGTGCGTGATTGTGTCCACCACCTTGTCAGGCATTTTTGTTTCCTTGACAGTGAATCAGAAATTAGGTCTCTGTAGACTAGAATGCCGCCCACTCAGCCTCCTTGACTGGTTTCTGTGCAAATAAGCCTGGAGATGCCAACACTGAGAGTCAGCTTAGAGGAGGGCGAGATGAAGTCAGAGACGGGGATGCGATCGTAGGACTTGTGCTCTGAATGACAGTCTCCATTCCTCTTATTCTGTACTATCAGGTCCCTGTCACCCTCATGGAACACTCCTAAGTAGTTACTCTGAGCTGGGCCTTTCCCAAGGCCTCTGCCTTGTCTATCTCATTGAATCCTTCTACCAGTGCTGTGAGCAGGTGCTGCTACGCTGTTCTTGTTCTACAGATGACAAACTGAGCGGTGGAGACCATCACGCCCCATCCCTGGGGAATCTGGCCTCACCATCTCAAGAAAAATAGCTGGACATCGACATTGCAAGACAGCATGCAGGCCAGCGGGGTCAGAGGAGGAAAGGTCTTTCAGCGTGTTCTTGGGCCAGGCAAGCCTTTGCCTTTGTGCTTGAGAAGGCTGCTGGATTTCTGCCAAAACTTGTCGCGTCTAAGTTATTTCCCCAAAGCCCAAAGGGGTAGGGGTGTGTGTGTGTGTATGTGTGTGTGTGTTTGTGTATTAAAAAAATTATTGCACTTAATTTCTCCACTGAGAACTTCTCTGATATGTATTAGTCACTCAGTCATGTCTGACTCTTTGCAACCCCATGGTCTGTAGCCCTCCAGGCTTCTCTGCCCATGGGATTTCCCAGGCAAGAATACTGGAGTGGGTTGCTATTTCCTTCTCCAGGGGATCTTTCCGACCCAGAGATCGAATCCGGGTCTCCTGCATTGCAGGCAGATACTTTACTGTCTGAGCCAATCTCTGGTTAATCTTCCAAGAGTTTAACTCTCTTGGAAGTGAATAGAAACAGCCCATCTTTTGGGTGGTGTTTCCTTCCGTGAGTAAGGCGGTGTTAGAGGCAGGTGTGGAGAAGGAGGCCATGCTTGGTGGTGGTGGTGAACAGAAAGCCCGGAAGCCAGGAAACCAAGCTGAGGCCCAGCTGAGGGATCTAAAAGCCCTGAGCCACCATGGGTCTGGCCCTGCAAGATGGAGATTTAGGAGGCAAAGTCCTATTTTTAGATTCACGGTGACAAATAATGACAAGAGACGTTTCGTGCAGAATAGCAAGCAATACGATGTAAGCCATCCTCATGAGAGACCCCGGAAAAAAGCCAGAGGTACTCAGGTAGTAGGTAGAAAATGCATCAGAAAGGCCTGGAGAACGTGATTCCAATGAAATAAGATGGATATGAACCACCCTCGCCACTGTGGAATTCTGTAAAATAAATCTAAATTGCCAATGCTCAGAAACAAAGAGTTAACTGCTGACATTTTGCCTTTTTATTTCAAACATCAGGCTATATGACGCAATGTTTTCCTTTACTCTTGGTTCTCATTCTAATAAACCTGCACTGAATTAGTGCGGTAATAAAGTGCTCTGCACTAATGTTTTTTGGTCTTCGTGTGGAGAAGGATGTTGGTGATTTACCAAGTCCAGTGTCAAAAAGAAGCAGAATAATCTTGCCGTAATGGTGGTTTTACAGGAGGCTCAGCCAATTGCTGATCATTTAAATAACAACAAGTCCTGCCTTATGTTCAGGTTAAAAATACATTCAGTAAACAGTTGTGCTTTTTCTGTTACTGAAATACTGGACACCCATTGAAGTTCACCTCTAGCTGCACAAAAAGAACATTGAAATGTGCATTTAAAAAAATGCCTAAAAAAAGACATTCTACATGTGTACTCCTAATGCTGCTTTCGCCAAAGTAGCCGATAAATTCATAAATCAAGGATTGAATTAAGTAATATACGTTATTTACTCAGAGCGTTTGTTGTATGTGTGCGTGTGTGTAGTCGCTTAAGAATGTGTGACTCTCAGCGACTGTGTGGACTGTAGCCCGCCAGGCTCCTCTGTCCGTGGGATTCTCAGGCAAGAATACTGGAGTGGGTTGCCGTGCCCTCCTCCAGGGGATCTTCCCGACCCAGCGATCAAACCTGCCTCTCTTGTGTCTCCTGCATTGGCAGGTGGGTTCTTTACCACTAGCACCACCTGGGAAGCCCTTGTAACTCCTATAGGTGCCTTATACTTAAATTTACAAAATAAAATGGAGTGTGGCTGAATCATTATGGCCAGAGGATGCTGCCACTGGGTGTTGTAACTTCGCTGTCAACAAATACCCACTTACCATTTATCTTTCCCACTATATCTTCCTTTTTTTTTCCCCACCGGCTCTCCTAAGCCTGTCCATCCTTGCCTTGTCTTCCACACAAGTGTGTTTATTCTCTACTGAGTCTGGAGCACTGGCTACCAGCTCCAGAATGTTGCTTGGAGACATTAAGCAACCTTGATGCTTTTTGAAAGAAATCTTGAGATAGCCTCAAGTCAAATCACAAACTGTAGAATTCTTCTTCAACCTCTCCCACTCTGTATGTGTGTCTCTCTTCTCCAATAGTTCTGGGCTCCCAACAATCTATACATTTATCACTGGCTCTTTCCTACAAGCACACAAAGCAGTTTAGGAATTATGACGTGGATAAGGGGGCTTCCCAGGTGGGGCAGTGGTAAAGAATCCGCCTGCCCATGATGGAGCCATAGGAGATGAGAGTTCGATCTCTGGATGGGAAAGATCCCCTGAAGGAGGAAATGGCATCCACTCCAGTATTTTTGCCTGGAATATCCCGTGCACAGAGAAGTCCAATGGGCTAGTCCACGGTATTGCAAAGAGTCGAATACGACCGAGAGACTGAGCACACACACAAGTCTACCGAGGATTTGTTTGTACAAGACTCAGAGCTCAAAGCCGAGGACCAGATATCCTTCCAGCTGAAACAGAAAAACCCCTGTGACTTGGCGAGAAAGCCCCAGCATGTACCAGTAGAGAGTGAACCAATCAAAGACTGCCAAATGCACTTGAAAGCCAATCAGAATACTTCCCCACTTCCAAAAATTCTCTAATAGAACACTCACCAATCAAAGACAGTCTTGATATTCCTACCTTTTACTCTATAAAACCCATGAATTTCTCTGGGAAGGAAACAGATGGTAGCAAACTATTAATATCCCCTATTATCTGGATAAACTACTTTTTGTTAATAGTACAGGTGTTCTTTTTACTGTTGAAACCTATGGGGTGAAATTAAAAATTGTAAATCTTTTTAATCTTAAACTATTCCCACTAGTAAAATCCAAGTACAGAGTTCCAATTTATTGAATTCATCTTTTTTTTCTATGTGGCAATGTTATCTGTTAAAATTTTTTCCCCTACATTCTTTTTTTAAATTGAAGTATGCTGCTGCTGCTGCTAAGTCTCTTTAGTCGTGTCCAACTCTGTGCGACCCCATAGACGGCAGCCCACCAGGCTCCCCCGTCCCTGGGATTCTCCAGGCAAGAACACTGGAGTGGGTTGCCATTTCCTTCTCCAGTGCATGAAAGTGAAAAGTGAAAGTGAAGTCGCACAGTTGTGTCCGACTCTTAGCGACCCCGTGGACTGTAGCCTACCAGGCTCCTCCATCCATGGGATTTTCCAGGCAAGAGTACTGGAGTGGGGTGCCATTGCCTTCTCCGAAATTGAAGTATAGTTGCTTTATAAAGAAAGCTGAGCGCTGAAGAATTGATGCTTTTGAAATATGGTGTTGGAGAAGACTCTTGAGAGTCCCTTAGACTGCAAGGAGATCCAACCAGTCCATCCTAAAGGAGATCAGTACTGAATATTCATTAGAAGGACTGATGCTGAAGCTGAAACTCCAACACTTTGGCCACCTGATGCGAAGAACTGACTCATTTGAAAAGACGCTGATGCTGGGAAAGATTGAAGGCAGGAGGAGAAGGGGATGACAGAGGATGAGATGGTTGGATGGTATCACCGACTCAATGGACATGAGTTTGAGTAAACTCTGGGAGCTGGTGATAGACAGGGAGGCCTGGTGTGCTGCAGTCCATGAGGTCTCAAAGAGTCGGACATGACTGAGCGACTGAACTGAACTGTTAGTTGCTTTACAATGTTGTGTTGGTGAAAATCGCTCAGTGGTATCAGACTCTTTGTGACCCCATGGACTGTGGCCTGCCAGGCTTCTCTGTCCATGGGATTCTCCAGGCAAGAATACTGGAGTGGGGTGCCATTTCCTTCTCCAGGGGGTCTTCCTGAGGCAGGGATTGAACCTGGATCTCCTGCATTGCAGGCAGAGTCTTTACTGTCTGAGACAACTCTCTGCTGTACAATGAAGTGACTCAGCTGCGCCACACGTAGTTATGTATACATGTCCATCCTAATCTCGCAGTTCACCCCACCCTCGCCTTCTCCCCTGGGCCCACATGCACATTCTGTATGTGTCTCTATTCCTGCCCTACAAATAGGTTCGTCAGTATCTTGTTTCTAGATTTCACATATATGGGTAAATATGATATTTGCTTTTCTCTTTCTGACTTACTTCACTATAGGTCTATCCACATCTCTGTTTCTAATTGTATTTCCTTTTAGAATTTGTTTTTGTCATCCATTTCTTAAAAGAAATCTTAAACCTCTTAAGTCGTTCAAAAATTGAAGTGAAGTGAATTCCCTCAGTTGTGTCCGACTCTTTGCGACCCCTGGACTACCTATCAGGCTCCTCCATCCATGGGATTTTCCAGGCAAGAGTACTGGAGTGGGTTGCTATTTCCTTCTCCAGAGGATCTTCCCGACTGAGGGATTGAACCCAGGTCTCCCGCATTGCAGGCAGCTAGCTGCTTTACCATCTGAGCCACCCGGGAAGCAAATTCAAAATTTAAGTTCAAAAATTAGGTCAGTATAAAAAGATGCATTCAGAAAGGTGTTATTCCTACGTCTTCTTTTATCCCATTTCCACCTACTTCCTACATGTAGCCATGTTCACTAGTTTCTGCTTTACCTCCTGTTTTCTTTTGTAAAATAAGCGAACATAGATGTACAGACATTCTTATTTCTCATTTTGACCCTACAGAAGGCATGTATTTCAGGACAGGAAGCTGTATGATGATTTTCTTCTGCTAGAGTAATTTGGAATCTCTGGATGTGCTCATTTTTTTATTGTCACAGAATCCATAGGATCCTTAGTGGTGGAGTGAAGCTGAACAGTAGGGCGTGGAGGCAGAAAGGCCCAGGTTCGCATCTGGGTTGCCCAGTCTCCTTATGGCCCAGATAGGCTACCTCGCTTCTCTTACTCCTCATCTGTCATCGCTGAGACGTTAATGACCAGATTAGAGATATGAAAGCATCTATAAGAAATTCCAATGTAGGGACTTCCTTGGTGGTCCAATGACTAAGACATCCCACTCTGCACGCAGGGGGCCTGGGTTCCATCCTTGGTCAAGGAACTCGAACCCGCGTGCTGCAGCTAAGAGTTCACGCAGAGCAACAAAGGGTTCTGCACAACGAGATAAAGAGCTTGTGGGCCGCCACTGAGACCCGGCGCAGGCAAATATACAAAATAAAACAATAAAAAAGAAATTTCAACACGAAAGCCTTAACACAGAGTTCTGCCAAGGACACCACTGGCAATCCTCTTAGGTCCCTTCCTCCCTTTGGTCAAGTAGAAATGCTGATCTTTCTTGTAGAATTAGCAGCATTGATCAACAGCATTTGTCCCTTACATCAGGTGTTTTGTTGCTTGTTGATTTTTTATAAAAGGAATAAAAGTCTTACAGAGAAAGATCTGGAAACATCATGCTTCATTTTCCTATGGGTTTACTTGATGCCTTATTATTCTCTGAACATTTCCAAATATGCTTTGATGCCTAATATTTGAAGAGTTACTCTTCTCTTCAAAGTGAAAAGTGTTAATGGCTCAGTTGTGTTTGACTCTCTGTGACCCCATGGATAGTAGCCCAACAGGCTCCTCTATCCATGGGATTCTCCAGGCAAGAATACTGGAGTGGGTTGCCATTTCCTCCTCCAGAGGAACTTCCTGACCACGTCCCCCATTATTCTGCATTTTCCAGGCAATGTTCATAACTTTTAAAGTTAAGAACCCTTTTGGGAATCTTATGAAATTCATAGATCCTTACTTAACAGTTTGCATTTGATCAAGTGCTCTGGAACTGAAGCTGGTGGGATCTTAGGTTCTGATAAAACAAAGGGAAGCAAACGCAAACAAAATAAGAAAACCATTCTGGCTTTAGGGGAAGGTGTGTGCATGCAGGTGAAGAGGAAGAGGTTTAAGGAAAAAATAGAGAAGAGAGGGCTTAGTTAAACTGCAACTGGGTTGTAGGCAGCCCATATGCTTTCACTGTAGCCACTGCTCACCCTACCAGAATCTTCCTCGTGCGTGGGTGCTGAGTCACTTCAGTTGTGTCTGACTCTTTGCCATCCCATGGACTATAGCCTGCCAGGCTCCTCTGTCTGTGGGATTCTCTAGGCAAGAACACTGGAGTGGGCTGCCACGCCCTTCTCCAGGGGATCTTCCTGACCCAGGGATCGAACCTGGATCTCCTGCATTGCAGGCAGATTCTTTACCGTTTGAGCTACCAGGGAAGTATATGAGATGAGAAAAACTGAAGGTGAGACTAAGTCTTATGACAATGTCACATCTGAAGGTGGAGAAGGCTGAGCTTGCCCAGGATGTTAAGAGAGAGAGGATGGTTAGAGAGAGAGAAAGGCAGAAGAATGGAGGGTGGAGAAGCCAAGGAGAGAAACGTGTCAAGCAGGACAGGTGGTTAACAGTGCCAGAAAAGCTGATGAGAAAAACTGTCCCAAACTGAAAACTGTGTGTTGGATTTCAGACATGGTGGTCACTGTCAACTCAGTGATAGCTGATGGGTAAAGGAGTTAGTGAAGTGGGTTGAGAAGTGGCCTTGAAGTGAGAAGATGGGGTGAGTGAGTTTAGGAAAGTTTGTCAGGAATCTGACCACAGAGGCAAAGAGGGAAGGTGGTTGTTGGCCAGGGACATGGGATTGGGTAAGTCCTTGAAGATGTGGGACACCTGACCACATTCAAACACTGATGGGAAAGGCTTTGAGTGGGCAGGGCTCGGTTTAAATCGAAAGAAGAGGTAATCAGTGAACTTAACGATTCTGAGAGATGGATAAAGCTGGGATCTGAAGGTGAAGGGGCCCCTCTGTCCTCACTGTCCTTGGGTGTTGGTCCTGATAAATTTGTGATATGGGGATTTCTGTCTTGAGGTTCCTGTTTTCTTTGTGAAGTAGGATGTGGGTGGGGGAAGATTTGAAATTTTCTGTGGAGAGCAGGAGAGTGGGTTCATCAGAGAAACAAAGGAGTGAGACAGGAAGGTAATCATGAATGTGTCATGACTATTTGCTGCTAATATTCCCCCTTCCAAAAGGACTCAGAGTTTTATTAGCTGCACCCCACCACGACAGCCCATGAACTTTGGGATCCCCCTTGGCTTAAGCTTGTTAATACAATCCGTTTTCTTAGCCACGGTCATTGGTTCCAGAAGGCACAGGAGGTTCATTTAGTGGCTCGTGCAGGATGAATTTAAAGACCACCGTATAAAAGTGATGGACAGAGAGGTGAGTCCACGATCATGAACCAGTGTACATACAGCCCTGCTAGAGTGAAGGAGGGGAGCATCTCGAGTGACAGCTTAGATCTGAATTATCCACGTTTAAAGTGGGAAGTGATTGCTACCTTTCAACTGACAAATTTAAGGTTTCTTTTTTCCTCGGATGAAATAAAAACAGAGCTTAAGAGAAGAGTTAATTTCAGTTGCAGAGAAAAGTCAGTTCTCTCTCTGCTTCCTGAGAGTTGCGTCTGTAAAATTATAAACTCTCCTTCAACGTATTTTTAAAACTTGGCTTAAAATTCTTAGAACGCCTCCTTCAAATAAAACAAAAACTGGTATTTATAACTTAAGTGCCTTCATCTTGGAGGGGGAAAAACAGAGTCTGTGAGCCTGAGGATGAATTCTGGAGAGTTTACAAGGCTTAGGAAAGCTTAGGTGATTCTAGGACTCTTTGCACAGTTCAACATAAGCATCCTGTTTCAACTGACTTGAAGATTCTAGTAAAACCAGACTTCCAAGGTTTGAGTTTGATAATTAGAATAGTGTAGACATGTGGGGGTGGTGTTCAGATGTAGGATATTTTTGACAGGTAAAGAATGGATGCTTGTGTGAGTGCCCAATCGGTTTAGCCATGTCTGACTCTTTGCGACTCTATGGAGTAGCCCACCAGGCTCCTCTGTCTGTGGGATTCTCTAGGCAAGAATACTGGAATGGGTTGCCGTTTTCTCCTCCAGGGGAACTTCTTGACCCAGGGATCTAACCCGAGTGACCTGCATTGCAGGAAGATTCTTTACTCACTGAGCCACCCGGGAAGCCCAAAAGGATGTACATGAAAGCCATTTCTATGGATCTGTGGGCTCTTGTCCAGTTCATTGCTTCTTTGGTGTTGAAAGCAGGTGCTGTGGTTTTGAGAGGACTAAAACTTTCATGAACCACTGCCAATAGTGTTTTTTTGTGACAATCAAGAGTTAAAAATGTGGAGGCAAGGGGCTTCCCTGATGGGCGAGTGGTTAAGAATCCAGCTCGCAGTGCAGAGGACGTGAGCTGGATCCCTGGTTGGGGAAATAAGATTCCACGTGCCGCAGGGGAGCGACTAAGCCCGCATACTGCAGCTAGAGAGTCTGAGGGCAGCGAGGAAGATCCTGCAAGCTGAAACTGCCACCTGACAGCCAAATGAATAAATCAAACGCTGTGGCAACTCTAGATGATGACCTCACCCCCCCATCTAGCTTTCTGTCAAACCCCAAAGTCAAGTGGAACCACTGCTGCAGGCAGGCAACAGGTGGGCAGGTGATCTTGTCCTGTGAAAATCACTTCAGGGGTCCTAGAGCTGCTACTATGTGTGGCTTATTGGAGTGGCTCTGCAGCGGCTCTGGCCAGCCAGCTCCTAGGTCCTCATGGCCATCAGGAGGATGGCCTGGGGCTTCGATGTCCTCTGTCAACACTCTCTCCTGGATGGTCTCACTCACTCCTGTGGTTTCACGTGCTGCTGGCTTTCAAACCTTCAGCTGGCCCTCCAGCTGATCTCCAGACCCAGGCATTCACCTGCCCACCGGGAATCTCCCCTGTGGTGTCCCTGATGGAACGCCTGCAGGAAGGATCACTTTTCCTCTGAGCCTGCCCCTTGCCCCAGCTTTCTGATTCCAGGGACCAGAACCATCACCCGGACAGAATTCTCTCCTCCCCTCCCCCCGGCGTCCACTCACTGAACACCTCTGGTTGATGCTGTACTTAAGTCCCTCAGTAGCATCCTACTCTTTGCGACCCCATGACTGCTGCCCACCAGGCTTCTCTGTCCATGGGATTCTCCAGGCAAGAATACCAGAGTGGGTTGCCAGGCCCTCTTCCAGGGGATCTTCCCAACCCAAGGATCGAACCCAGGTCTTCTGCATTGTAGGCGGATTCTTTGCCAGCTGAGCCACCAGGGAATTGCTGGGATTCCCTGCTGCTCCGTCCCCTCCTGGCCACCATCCCGACCCAGGTCATCTCCAGCAGCAACTCTCACCTTCAGCCTCTGTCTCCTCCTGCCAACAGAGTGACCTTGGAACAAAGCAGATCTGATCATATCTGTGTCCCACTTGTGTGTGCCTGTGTACCTCACGCACTTCAGTCACGTCTGACTCTTTGTTGACCCTATGGACTGTAGTCCGCTAGCCTCCTCTGTCCATGGGGTTCTCCAGGCAAGAATACTGCTTAGAGGCTTTCAATGTCTCCCCATCACTCCTGGAATATAATCGCTTCCCAGATCCTTCCAGCAGTCTCTCCGGGTCTTTGCTCCCCTTCCCTGACCCCCCTTCCTCCTCTCACGTGGCTGGCTTGAGACTAATCTCCAGGGTCCTATCGCCTCCTCCAGGGGGGCCTTTCCGGACCCCTGCCTTGAGTTAGGTCTCCCTGTCACTCTTGCCCATCACACCCACGCTTTGAGACGCTCACTGCAATTCTCGCTAAAACGGCCCGTATTCCCTGATAGAACATAAACGCGGGGACAGCAGGGACTGTTCCCGTCTTACATATCTGGAACCGTGCCCGGAGTGGGACACGGTGAGTGCCCCCTAAAGATCTGGGGACTGAAGAAACGAGAGGAAATGACAGCACATAACCAGAGTCTCTCTCCCTGAGAACCCATCCAGTGTGCTGATTTCAGCTGCAAAGGGAATGCTTTCACCTGGGGAAAACACAGCGGGTAGTGGGAGGCGCGTATACTCAGAGCTGAAATGAGCAGCTCAGGGAGTGTGCCCAAGGGTAACGGCCGAGGGGTTCCCTCTGGGAAGCCTCTGGACCGGGCTGCCTCTAGCTGGGCTCTGATGACCGGGCAAGAGGGCTTCCAGGGTAGCAGAACCCACGTGCCTTGACGTTTCCATCTGTCACTTGCGAACCAGCTCTGGGCTAAGGTGCTACCTTCGAGAACTAGACACGCCTACAAAGGCTCAATTTGGCATCTTCTGGATATTGTTGGCGTCCCAGTGGGGGGTGACCTAGGTCTCTAGAGCGCCCCTTGCCACAGATTTGCACCTGGGTAGTTGTTTAGAAAGCTGAAAGTGAAGAGAAGGTGACACTGTTACTAGAGAGAGGGAATACCAACTAATTTGCACTTGATTTGGCCAACAGTACAAAGCCAGTGGGCTTCCCAGGTGGTGCTAGCGGTAATGAACCTGCCAATGTAGGAGACGCGGGAGATGGGGGTTCAATCCCTGGGTCACAAAGATCCCCTGGAGGAGGGCATGGCAACCCATGCCAGTATTCTTGCCTGGAGAATCCCATGGACAGAGGAGCCTGGAGGGCTGTAGTCAGCAGGGTCACAGAAGAGTTGGATATGACTGAAGTGACTTAGCATGCATGCGCAAAGCCAATGACACCAATCAAAATGACTTTCAGTTTCCCAACCTGAGGTTTGTCTCTGCCTGTGAGAGGCATGTGTACAACCCTTGATCAATTTTAGTAATGGGTTGATTCATGTGCAGGAAAGGAGCAGAACATGGCGACCTCCTGATTCTCTTTTAGCTCTGTGAATCTGTCTGATGTTTCAGGAGTGCACAGAAATTGGGGCCCCTTCCCTGAAAAATTATGTGTAGCTTAAGCCTGGCCTGGACATAGTTCACTTTTACTGCCTTTTCCTAACTGTTTATGTTTTCATTAATTTTACACCTCAGGAGTCACATTTCATCAATTTGCAGAGATGTACCTTCCATGTTCTCAGAGGACCTGTCTGTCCTCTGCCTTGTTAATAACCTGTCAAAAGGAAATGCCTGGAGACAGAAAAGCACTGCATGATCTCACTTATGTGTGGAATTAAAGAAAAACAAGAGCCACCAAACTTATAGAAAAGAGAGATCAGATTTGTGGTTTTCAGAGGTGGGGGAGTGGGGAGGGAGTGGAAGATGGTACGAAGTTACAACCTTCCAGTTATAAGAGCAATAAGTCCTAGGGTTGTAAGGTGGGATAGGATGAGGGTAGTTAATGTCATCATAGGGTAGATTTCCAAATTGTTAAGAGAACAGATCCTAAGAGCTCATTACGAATAAAAAAGTTATCTTTCTTTTTTGGTATCTGTAAGAAATGATGGATGTTAACTAAACCTATTGTGGTAATATTATTTTACAAGACATGTAAGTCAGGTTATGAGCCTTAAACTTCCACAGTGCTTCCACAGTCAATCATAGCTCAACAAAATGGAAGGAAAGAAAGGAAATGCTTTGAGCATGTTTGAAATTCTTCTTAAGGTTAAGGGCCTACCCGCAAAACAATAGCTGCACTTCCTGCCCTCCCTCCTTCCTCAAAGTCAATTTTCTGAAAGATTCAGAGGTGCCCTTCCTCCTGGGGGAAGGCAAGGGCTGGACAACAGAAGTGGTGAGCATGAGGCGTGAGAAACGCCGAGAAAGCAGGTGTTTTTCTTTAAAAATAACAGATCCTAAAGGACTTTTTTTAAACCATAAGCAATAGATTTTTAAAAACGAAGAAAAAAAACCCCTTTACAGCCTGACTTACAAATCTAGTGCTGTTCTTGTGATCTGTTGGAATTTCCTCTTTCTTCAACTGACAGCGAACCGTGAACGAACTTAGGTCACTTCTGCTTACACGATTCCATCCTGCATCCTTTCTTCAAATTTGGATTCTTTCCCGACACGTGGAAAATTTGGTTTGGTGTGTGGCACGTGAGGCAAGCCTTCTAAATGAACACATCCCCATAAACATGCGTCAACTCGTTAGAAAGGAGAGGCTGCTGAGGCTAAATTCCCGTTCAAGTCTTGATTCCAAGTACATAGGTCAACTGATCTCTGCATTGCTCATTCCAAACCATTTATGTGGGCAACGTACCCCAAGAGGGTCTAATGTTGCAAACATAGGGTTTTGTGTTAAGGGAGAATCAAATATTTCTAAGGAGGGGATGGCATCTTGGTGTGGCCAGGTAAACCCTCACCACTCTCCATCCATTGGCCCCCGAATCCCCGCCCGGGGTCTGGGTTCTAGCCTGCCTGAGCTTTGGGCAGTGACAGAACCATTCCATTGGTTTCTATCCTCCTCTTTTGGCTGATATTATCCTGGCGTGATCCTGTGTTCTGGGAGCCTCATCGCTTACTTGGCTCTGCCTTTTAAGGCAAGAAAGACCCAAATAACAACACTGTGTTCCTCCTTGGGCTAATCTCTGCCATCTCATCTCACCAAGGCCAGGATGTTCTGGCCAGTGTCCCTGGAGATGCTGAGCAGAGTTCCCGGGAGTCGGGAACAGCAGGTGCCGAGATACTGGGTCATGGTGTGTCTGCAGTCAGCTCTGACTCCTGGTGGGAGTGGCTCTTACCCAGCGTGGTGGAGACTGTGCACCTGGGTCAAGATTGAAGGGAGGGGGTTCCCTTCCTCTGTCACAGTGGGAGGAAGACAAGCCTTCCATCAGATGGAATAGGACTCGGGTCTCTACCCCAGCGCTGAGCTCTTAACGTGTTCCCAGCCGAGGGCACCGCCTATTAAGCCCAGGCTGTTATGTGATGCTTGTCGTATCCTTGATGTACCAGTGATTCTTTTTAGCTCGTTTCCTTGGATCCTTTGATTTTTGGGGGGGAGGTTCTTCTTAAGAGTGTTCTGTTAGGTTTAAAGATGGCTGAGGGGTGTGTATGCTTTCAGGGTCAGGGCTGGCTGGAGGGGCAGAATACTGTGGCTGCTTCATGGCTGGGTTCTGAGTTAATGTATGAACCGTGTCTTTTATTTTCTACATCCTGATTCTTCGAACTTTGGGGTCTTGGTGATTCTGGAGGGTCTGCCCCCGCCAGGTTTTGCAAAGCCCTGTCCATCAATAGTGACCAGCTTGCCAGTGAGAGAGATTTTAAAATGCATACTGACTGGTTCAGAGCTCCTACCCCTGATCACATCTTCTATGAGATTTTCACGCTCTCAGGCCTTTGTTCACTGGCCCTCATCGCTCTCGAGGGCCCCGTACCAGACAGGTACTCTATGCCCAGAGTCCACTCAGATTATCCAGACTGGCCCATCCAGGGCCTGCCTCGCCCCTGTTTCTATAAGCAGGGATAGAGGAAACCTCCTTCAGAATGGAGTCAGGAAGCCCTGAAACTTACAGACTCGGCAGGAAGCAAGGTTTCCCTTTGACCCCACGGCACAAGCCGCCTGTGCCCGTAGCCAGTGGCCACCCCTCCCCAGCTTCCTCCTTTCAACCCCCGTCCTTTGTTCTCTGGACTTGCGTGTGCTTCACCACAGTTTGCTCATCCCAAATCGAAATTTTCTGCTCTTCCCAAATAAAATCATTTTGCCGAGAAAACACGTGATCCTTTTTTTTCCCCCTTTATTCAGGTGCACACTCCCATGGAAATCACAATAAAAGCTTTTGCTACAGTTTCCCTCTCCCTGGTCAATCCTAGTGGTACCCATACCTACCCCCTCCTGACGTGGCGTGCCCCCTCCTCCTGGGATCTGCAGCGAGGCATCTTTGCAATCATCACTTGGTCTGTTGGGCCTTCCTGGTGGCTCAGAGGTAAAGAACCCGCCTGCAATGCAGGAGACACAGGAGGCGTGGGTTTGATCCCCGGGTGGGGAGGATCCCCCGGAGCAGGGAACGGCTACCCAGTCCAGTACGTGGGCAGAGGAGTCTGGCAGGCTACGGTCCGTGGGATCGCGAAGAGTCGGACAGGACTGAGTGACCGAGCACACACGCCCCTGATCGGCTGGCCTGACCGGATCTCACCATTTCTACAGATCCACTATAAACAGAGTTAACCTCTGGAGGAAGCAGAGGACGGGGTCTGCGGCTTGGCTGACGATGTAGCTGGTGAGGAAGTGACAGCACTGCTCACAGTAATTGTGCTTCCCGGACCTCAGACTGGGACACGTGGTCTGAGCCAGCGCCAGGGGTCGGGGGTCGTGGCTGATATCTGGGGCTGTTCTGATGCTGCTTGGAGGCCCTCCTGGCCTGGAGCAGCCAGGACAGGGTGGTGGCCCCCACTGGTGCTCTTGAGACGGTCCTGGGGGTGGATCTTGAGACAGTCCTGGGGGGATCTTGAGACTGTCCTGGGGGGGATCTTGAGACGGTCCTGGGGGGATCTTGAGACAGTCCTGGGGGGGATCTTGAGATGGTCCTGGGGGGATCTTGAGACGGTCCTTGGGGGGATCTTGAGACGGTCCTGGGGGTATCTTGAGACAGTCCTGGAGGGATCTTGAGATGGTCCTGGGGGGATCTTGAGACACTCCTTGGGGGGGGGATATGTCAGGAGCTTTCAGGGGAGGCAGCTTTGAGCATAACCTCTGTCATTCTCTTTCCAGAATTAAAATGCTCCCCAGAGGAGCTAGGACTCAGGGAACAAGGGCTGGAAGGGCTCACAGGGGAAGAGCTCTGCTGGGAAGCTGGAGGCTGGCATGGCTGAGGCCAGGCTGCTCTGTGTGTGGGGTTTGGGGCTGCAGCCTGGCAAGTAGCCGGTTCTTTGCTCAGATCTCCGTCAGCTGCTTGCGGAGCTCTTAGGGTTGGTCCTCAGGGGAGCCGGAGGGCAGGGGGCAAGCTGGCCAGCGTTTCCTCTAGAAAGTGCTATGCACTCACATGGTGGGCATTCACCTGGAGAACTAGTCCATGGCCTCAAAGGGATGAATGTCATCTGCCTAATTTTTAAGTTAGGAGGTGAAAACCAGAAGAGGTTTATTTTCCTTTCTGGATAGCCTAACTTCACTCCTTTAGCATTTCCTCCTAAGCAGATTGTCGGTCGGTGCACATTTACCACGACTGCTCTTAGAACGTGTGCGTGCGTGTGTGTGTGTGCTCAGTGGCTTCAGTCGTGTCCGACTCTCTGTGACCCTATGGATGGTAGCCCATCAGGCTCCTCTGTCCATGGGATCCTCCAGGCAAGAGTACTGGAGTGGGTAGCCATGTCCTCCTCCAGGGGATCTTCCCAGCCCAGGGATGGAACCCGGGTCTTCTGAATCTCCTGCTTTGCAGGTGGATTCTTTACCGCTGAGTCCAGGAAGCCTGAGTTTAGACTAAAGGGTCTCAATTTCACTGTGCTGAGTCCTGGACTGTAGACGTCAGGGACCTTTGTCAGCCTGACAAATGATGAAAACCAACTACCTTCCCTGTTTCTTGTAATTTCTCAGCCACATTCTATTAGATTTATTACACTGGGGTTAAACAAATTTTTTTAAAAAGAACTGGGAATATTAAAACAACTATGTGTCTCTTTTCCCTGCCCTTGACTTCTGTTTAATTTTTGCAATTAAAATGTCCACGAGCTGCGGTGGAAGAGACCTGAGAAGTGTTGAGCCAAGGCCTCCTAGCACTTAGATTTCCAGGAGAAGATGGGATGGCTCTTACCCTACGGCAAACACCTCTCCCCCTAGTTTCCACTAACTGTTCAATCTTGTGTCACAGAATTCACCACAACTGTACAACTCAGTAGAAGTTGTTAAGGAATATAGGATGAGAAATTGAAGGAGACCTAGAGAGGAATTCTTTTGCAGGTTGCAAAAGCCCTCTGTGACGATTGCATTGAACGATTGCATTGACGATTGAACACTGGGAAATGAGGGTTTCCAGGGTGGGAGGCTGTGGGGATGACTGTAGTCGTTTGCTAGGGGCTCTGTCTGTACCACGCGCAGAGAGGCAGTCCTGAATCAGAGATCGCTGCTGGTGGGGCCGCCCCTTGCTGATGTTCCGGTAGGGGCTATTTCCAGATGAAGCAGCCTGGATTCTGATTTAGTCACGTTTGTATCCCCCGTGTTTATTCTACGTCACTGAATGGAAGGCAGCCACATGGCATCAATGAGACGTGATGAGCATCTTTTACACGCCCCTGCCAAGACCTTCATGGGTGACATAGCCCTGCTTCGCTCACACAGCCTTGGTGGCCATGGGTTTGGGGACTATGTCTCTGTTCACAGAGGCCCTGTATCTCACGTTACAACTCACCGCACTTCCTGAGGACTCTTTCGCTGTGAAAATACTGATCACAGGAGTATATAACAATATATGTGAAAAGAATAACTTACGATGTGGTCTGAATTAGAAAATGTATAGTGTGGTGTGACCCAGGGACTAAAGGGCAGATAAAACCGCGGAGGGTCCTGGAATGCAGGAACAGGAAAACCAGACCCTGATCGTCCTTCCCTCCCCCACGTTGTAACTATTCACGGATCTCGGGTCCTCCTGAGCGGTATGACCTCTTTCCCCTCCTACACACAGGGAGAAGGTATTTGCCCTACCCTTCCCACACCCAGTGTACAGGCCTCATCTGATCAGCAAATGACCCGCAAGACCCCATCCCACTCCCTCCTTGTATCCTGGGTATAAAAGTGGACTAAGGACCCTTGTTCGACGTCGGTTCTCCCTTGAGCTGTTCTAAGAGCATCTCCCATTCAGAAACTTTATTTCCTTCCCATTCTGTTTCACGCCTGGAAATTCTTTTCCAACCCGCGCCTGGACCATGACGTATAGTGGAAGACCAACTTGAAAAAAACAAAACGTGGGGCTTGCCTGGGAGCTCAGGGGCAAAGAATCTGCCTGCCAGTGCAGAAGGCACAGGCTCAGTCCCTGATCTGGGAAGACCAGCACATGCTGCTGAGCCGCTAAGCCCAGGAGCTACAACTATTGAGACTACGTGATGCCACTGCTGAAGCCCCATGCCCCAGAGCCCGGGTTCCTCACCGGGAGGAGCCACTGCCTTGAGAAGCCTGCTAACTGCAAGTAGAGAGTAGCCCCCACTCCCCGCAACTAGAGAAGAGCCCACGCACAGCGACGAAGAACTGAAAATAAATAAATAAAATTATGAAAAAAAGAACCCCCAAAGCAAAATGTTTGAGTAAAACGGTGTCAGCTGGAAGTTTTCAGAACTAAGAAGGGCGTGGAGACAAAGCCAAGAGGAAGAGCATCCCTAGCAATTCGTACCAGTCAAGGCCCAGAGTGCAGAAGATGGAGCTGGGGCCCCAAGTGTCCCGGCTCCTTTCCTGTTTGAACCATACCTATTTGCATATCGGTCTCAGCGTTATCCTGCCTGATTCAACAGTAAGCTTTCTGTCTCACACAGTATTGACCCCGTGCCTTGCAAAGAGCAGGTGCTCACTACATCAGTGGATGGATGGAAGAGGGAAAGAACGCGGTGAGACAATCAAGGAATGGACCCCCCCCCCCGCCCCGGGTCTGGAGTGGAGGTGAGTTTGTGCTGATCTGCACATGGGCTCAAAGGATTCAGGCGGGGAGTGGGGGAGAGGGCTCAGGACATGCAACTGGGGGTCCTTCTACCCCAGTCTGGATCCCAGCTGCGATGCACAGATGGGCTCCATCCTTTCCAGGCTCCGGAGAACCCACCTGCCTGCCTCTCATTAGCTGTATTCACTTTCTCAACTCTTTTCTGGATGGCTTTAGCCCATGGAGATTCTACGTGGTTTGACAGGTGTGCGTTGGACACAGTACTCCCTTTCTGCGCTCACCTCCACATCCCAGCTCTGCTTTTTTAAAAAAATTAGTGAATTTATTTTAATTGGAGGCTACTTACTTTGCAATATTGGGAAACAGATCACCAGTCCAAGTTCGATGCATGAAACAGGGCGCTCAAAGCCGGTGCACTGGGACGACCCAGAGGGAGGGGATGCGGACGGGAGGTGGGAGGAGGGTTCGGGATGGGGGACACATGTACACCCGTGGCTGATTCATGTCAATGTGGGGCAAAAACCAGCTCTGCTTTTAAATGAAGAGGGGGAATAGACTTAGGATGGCCTTACTTTGCACCTGCTTTATTGGGGCTAGTGGTAAAGAATCTGCCTGCCAATGCAGGAGACATAAGAGATGTGGGTTTGATCCCAGGGTCAGGAAGATCCCCTGGAGGAGGACATAGCAACCCACACCAGTGTGCTTGCCTGGAGAATTCCCATGGACAGAGGAGCCTGGTGGGCTACCGTCCATGGGGTCGCAAAGAGTCGGACATGACTGAGCGACGGAACACATATAACCTTGGTTACCTGTTTGGAAAAAAATCACTTCACTTTTTCAGTTAAATGTTTAATGGACTCTGAACTATCTCTGCATTTTTCCATTATTAGTTTGAATCTCCATTTTCGCTGGCAGTTCTTCAAATATAATTTTAAGACTTTATTAACAATCTAACCTGGGAGCTCCCTGCACCTCACTGGTTCAGTGATCTGATAAGAAGTTTGTATTTCACAAAAGTGGTTAGTGTTACTCCAACAGAAGAAGTGGAAGGAAGACCCTCCCTGGGTCAGGGAGAAAACCCAGTAGCTTGCTTGGCTTCCTCTCTCTCTCTCTGTCCCTGCAGACTAGTTCAGCCCTGGATTCTTATGAGGATTGAAGATCCTCAAACCACTAGGGAAAGTACAAAAATGTTACCCAGCTTTGTGGCACTGCGTGAGGGAGAGACATGTCTATTTATCTCTCTTTGGACTTGACACACAGAAGGATGTTCCCATTTGTGAAATAACCAAGAAACGCTCATTCCAACTCGGAAAACAACCTGTCCTCTGGGTCTGTATGCTAGCAAAGCAGTACACTGAGCCTTGGCTCCCATCCTGCCCGGCCCTCCGGGAAGCCTGGCCCCCCTGGAGGCTGACTCCGGAGGCCTGGGCCAGCGCCCGCGCCCTCCGGTCCTCTCTGAGCAAGCTGTCCCTTACAAGGTGGGTCTGCATAGGAAGGGGCAGCCCAGGGTCGTTGCTGGGAGTCAGCTACCTTGTTCTGCCTCTTGCTCGCTGTGTGGCTTGGGGAAAGTTACTGCATCTCTCTGAGCCTCCTTCTTTTACAGCTTCCTTCTCTGTAAAAGAAGGACAACAATACCTTCCAGGTACAATACAAGGTATGTCATGGATTTTACCTGACCCGTGGCAAGCTCTCCACAAAGATAGCAACTGGGGTGGGACGGGGGCGGGGGAAACCTCCACACCTTCGTGCCAGTCCTCCCTTCTGGAACATTCTTGCTCCTCCTCTGCCTGTCGAAGTCCCATCCAATGCCATAAGGAGGCCTTTCTGAGCACCCTGGCCAGCTTTATTCTCAGGAATTCTGATTCATTTATGGTCTGTACCACTGGCTAGGGTCTTTTCATATTATGTCTATTCTTTTTCCTTTGAGAAAAGGAGTGTGAGTCTTAGTTCCTCAACTAGGCACAAGTCCATGCGTTTAGTAAACATATTTTTGTACCCCACCCTCATTCCTTAACCAGAGAACCTGAATAGAACTTTTGATCTTTTGCAAGGGCTTCATAAACACCAGGCCCCTGCAGACTACCCACTCCAGTGTTCTTGGCCTTCCCTGGTTGGCTCAGATAGTAAAGAATTTGCCTGCAGTGCGGGAGACCTGGGTTCGATCTGTGGGTTGGGAAGATCCCATGGAGGAACGCAGGCAACCCACTCCAGTATCCTTGCCCGGAGAATCCCCATGGACAGAGGAGCCTGGTGGGCTGCAGTCCATGGGCTCAGACACGACAGAGCCATTAACACTTTTCTCTTTGAAGAGAAGAGTGACTCTTCAAATATCAGGCATCAAAGGGTATTTGGCAACGTTCAGAGAATAATAAGGCATCAAGCAAACCCTGACATCAATAGGGAAATGGAGCATGGTGTTTTCAGGTCTTTCTCTGGAGGGACACGACTGAGTGACTGAGGACATCAGCAGCCCCGGGACCTGCGCTGGCTTTGCTGCTCCCGGGTATCTGGGACCTGGGAATACCCTCCCCATCCTCTTTCAAGGCCCGAGCTGGCCTGAGTCACAGAACTGGCTGCGTGGGTGCCCCAGGGCCTGAGGGGCTGTGGGTAGGCTCGGGTGCGTCCACTGGGTGAACCCACACAGCCCCAAGGGCTCCCCTGGACGAGCTGGGGGCTGGGGCCACAGAGAAGACATGTGTGTCCTGTCTCCCCACCTGTGCCCCTGCCCTGGGCCTGGGAACCTTAGAGGTGGGCCTGGGGTGGGGCACAGCCGGGGGGGGGCCAAGAGGGGCACTTCTGATGGGGGGGTGGTTCTGAGATGGGGGGCGCTGCACCCCCAGCCCCCAGAAGAGCCCCTCGTTTCTGTCCACAGCAGGAGAGCCACCCAAGCTCAGTGGGGACGTCAGGGCCTCGTCCCCTCCTCCTTTTCTCTTTCCTCTAAAGGGACCCTGTCCACTGGCGAGGGTCTATCGGGGTGACCACAGCGAACCAGAGGGGCTCCTCTAATTTTCTGGACTTGGTCAAATATCATGCTTCTCTAGTTTTTCCAGATTGTTTCTCGTGAAAGATAGTTAAGTGAGGTCATCGTGAAAAGGCGGTTAAATAAAATGGTGATTTCTCAAGAGCGACCCGTCTGGACCACCCCCTGATTAGGAAAATCCCCTACAACACGAAGTCCTGCGATGCCCATTCTTCTGGGGACCTGTTTCTCTGACAGTGTCTTTCCCATGGTTGTCTCATGAGCTGGTGAAGCAGTGAGTGGAGAATTAAAAAAAAAATGTATATATATAACATTTTTAATTGAAGGATAATCGCTTTGCAGTATTGTGTTAATTTCTGCCATCCATGAGTATGAATCAGCCACAGGTATACATATGTCTGCTCCCTCCCGAGCCTCCCTCCCGCCTCCCACCCCGTCCACCCCTCTGGGTTGTCACAGAGCCCCAGGTTTGAGTTCCCTGAGTCATGTGGCAAGTTCCCACTGGCTCTGTTTCACCTGTGGTGATGGGTGTGTTTTGGTTTGGAGCGGAGGCTTTGAACTCAGGTCTGCTGGCCGTCCAAGTGGGTCGCACCGTGGCCGGTCTGGACTCACACTCTGAGATTCGTTTTTCTAACTTGGGGGTTTTCATCCTAAAACAAGTTTCCTGTTTCTGTAAATATTTACTGATCACTCGATCACACACGGAACAGAATTGCTTTGAGCATAGTGAGGGCGGAGGACATGGCCTTCTGCAGTCAGGGCTCATTAAGCTGATTTCATACCAGCCATGGCCTGGTGGAGACGTTCGTTTTAGAGATTAAGAGGAAAATAAAAGCGAGACCAGGGCATCACAAGCACATGGCTGGAACACACAGTGAATTCAAGGGAGGGACAGAAGCATTTGCACCCTAAAGACACACATGAAATTGCAATTTAGTCTGGATGAGAAAGCCGAGAGCCCTTGGAAATGTCTGCATGTGTGCGAGGGTCTCTATCAAGTTTCTGCCACTGCACAGCCATTTAACGTGGGTCCTAAAATATCTGCAGTGCAGAACATTTGAGAAGAGCTTCTCAGTTGCTAAAATGTTGCAGCAAGCAGGGGGAAGTGATGTTTGTGTGCAACTTTCTGATGGTTTGAAAAGCCTTGCAGATATGGGGAGAGCAGTGGTGATAGGTTTTTTTTTGGCCTGTCTGTAGAATGAGTGGAAAGAGAAAGTGTACCCAAATGCTGTGCTCATTCCCAAGGCAATGCAGACACCAGCGGCAGGACTCGTGGGAGGGGAAGGGCTGCTGCTGTCGTTATTGGTCAGTTGCTCAGCCGCGTCCGACTCTTTGCGACCCCATGGACTGCAGCCCGCCAGGCCTCCCTGTCCACCACCAACTCCAGGAGCTTGCTCAAACTCATGTCCATTGAGTCGGTGATGCCATCCAACCATCTCATCCTCTGTCGTCCCCTTCTCCTCCTGCCTTCACTCTTTCCCAGCATCAGGGTCTTTTCCAATGAGTCGGCTCTTCACATCAGGTGGCCAAAGCATTTAGGCCAAAGGAATTCTCTGTGGCACAGAATCCTGCCTTTTTAGGGGTGCAAAGGGCCTCAGAGGGGCCCCCACTCCTTCTGTGCCAGGTGGGGAAATAGAGGCAGTGACTGATTGACCCTGGTGATCCCGCCGGGTAGTGACAGAACCTGGGGCTCACCTGGACCCTCCAATCCTCAGGGCAACCCTCTTTCCATTCTGCCTCCCCCCAGACATTAAGTGTCTCTATAGAAATGCTGGCTCGCACGCTTTAAAACATCCAATTCCTTGTTCTTGCTCCTCAAGTGAGTAATCTGTTTCCAGTGTTTACATTAGCTGGAAATTGAGCTGGGACTACTCCTCACTGTTTTTTATTTTTTCCCCAAAAGAGATGTATTTTGACCCAGTTTCCTGGCCTCAAATGAGTCCCTGATTGGTCAGGGCTTGTTGGTTAAAACTTGATTCTTGGAGGTTCTCAGAGCCACAGGCGGAGCTTTGAGAAGAGTTCCAGGCCATCCCTGGGTGTTTTCTTTTTCCAGGCACTCGTGAAAATGATAGCATGGTCAGATCTCACTGTTCCTCTTGAGAAATGGGCTATGAGGTCGCATTCCTGACCATGAACTTGGCCCCAAAGGAGTCACAGAAGTGAACCCAAAAGATAGGACAGGAGTGGGCAGATGAGTCTTGAAGAGTCAGCTCCAGCTTTCAGGACCCCTCACTGGCAGCAGAGACTTTGCTCTAAGTGGGGGTGGGGGACAGGGACCATCGCCTCACAGCTGGGGCAAATCTTCTGTAACCCCAAATGCTAGAGATGCTGTACGGGTCTAGGTCGGTCTGAGATGCAGCCGAGAAGATGAAACTGGAAATAAGGGGACTTGAAAAAGAGAAAAGGGGCAGAGACTAAACCAGCGCAAGAGCAGAGAAGGATGGGAGGCACATCTGGAGGGCGGGGGACCACGGCTCGGGACCTCCCTGGGGGCAGGCGCTAGCTAGACCCTCAGCTTCCTCACTGCGGGGCTCACAGGAGCCAGTGGTCTCCAGTCCAAGCCGGTGCTGGGACCACAGTCACCCTCGACCTACGGCGGGTGCTGGGGACAGGGTGATGCTTGGTCAAGTTTCAGGCTTCAGGATTCCAGCTGGTACACTCCTGGCTTCTTCAGTCTTCCTTACCCAGAAGAGATTCAAAAGCTTTTGTAAAGCTATTCAAGCACTTCTGTGTCTGTCTGTGTAAGCCACCAGAAAACCAGCCCCCTCTGAAATACTTAAAATGCTGGATACATGATAAAAAGGTAGGTGTCGGTACAGATAAAGCTGGAAGGAAAGGGAAGTGCCAAGAGGCAGGCAGAGGGACCGGGAGGGGAAGTGGAGATGGCTAGGGGACCCCCAGTGAGGCTCCTCTGTCCACTGGGGGTGGCGGAGGGGGCAGCATCACTGCAGAGACTCTCAGTCCAGGTAGCCTTTCCCGAATGAATCTGCCTGGCACGCACCTGCAGTCTCTTCCCTTCCCCCCACCTTTTTCAAGATTGATCCCCTTGCCCTTGACCAAGAATGGCCACAGTTCACCAGCATCAGTCAATGCCTCAGAGTGCAGGGACCTCCCGAGGCCCCAAAGGGGTGGTAAAAAGTGTCAAAGCTGATGCATACCCTTGTAACCAGGCACCACCCTGGGTCTGCAAGCCCCGCGCGTAGCAGGGAGCACTGGATAGAGGTGCTCCAGCTCTGCGATGATGCTATGCATGCAAACTCGTGCGGAGCAGCTTAGCACCCGGAGCGTCAAGGCCCCTTTAGTTACCTTTCCCCTTTCATCTCCTTCTATGGCCACAGTGTGCATTGTCCTCCTGAGGACGAAACAAAGACTCTTGGATGGTCATGTCTCCTGTCACCCAACGAGCAAACGCACGCACACGCACACGCACAGGAGTCCATGCCTTGTCTGTTTCTCGCTGTTAGAAATATCTGGCCTTGAGAGAAGTCATGCTCCAGGGCCCACTGGGCTCCAAGCACCCTCTCTGCATGTTCTCCACCCTTGAGACGGAAAGCTTCCCAATGCCGGCCAGGCACTGGGAATTCCACTCTCTCCTAATTAACCCCATTGGTCTTGGGGAGCCCTGTCTTCTGCTGGTGTCTCTGTGGACCATCTGCCTGATTTTAAGGATGAGAAGGAAAGAATGTTCACTCCTAGCACAGCACCGTGACATCTTTGAGAGAAGGTAGCATCTATCAGAGGGGCTTCCCAGGTGGTGCCCATGGTAAAGAACTGGCTTGCCAATGCAGGAGAAATAAGAGATGTGGGTTTGACTCCTGGGTTGGGAAGATCCCCTGGAGGAGGGCATGGCAACCCACTCCAGTATTTTTGCCTGGAGACTCCCATGGACAGAGGAGCCTGGCAGGCTACTGGACATGGGGTCACAAAGAGCTGGGCATGACTGAAGCAACTTAGCACACACACAGCATCTATTAGAGGTAAGACAGTGTTTTAGAGTTTCTTCAACATTATTCCGGAGAAGGCAATGGCAACTCACTCCAGTACTGCTGCCTGGAGAATCCCAGGGACGGGGGAGCCTGGTGGGCTGCTGTCTCTGGGGTCGCACAGAGTTGGACATGACTGAAGTGACTTAGAAGCAGCAGCAACATTATTCAGACTTACAGGGGAAGCATTTGCATTAAATTTTGCCAAGATTTTAATTACTGAATACCCTATTCAACTTTTCCTTTGAAAAGGTGTATTGAAATGAATAATATTTCTATTTTTCTAAAAATTTTTGGAAAATGGGCTAAATGAGATGCTTCTAGCTACAAGAGGAACTGGTATAATTAATTTTTATTATTTTATTATCATATGATTAACTTGATACTAGTTAATAGCATTAGATGCTATTGGTAATAGTCTTGATAACCTCATCTGCTCCAGCACCCTTGGAGAATGTAGTTGAGGAGAGGTTCGATCCCTGGGTGGGGGAGATCCCCTGGAGGAGGGCATGGCAACCCGCTCCAGTATTCTTGCCTGGAGCATTCCATGGACAGTGGAGCCTGGTGGGGTTCATGGGGTCACAAAGAGTCAGACACGACTGAGCGGCGAACACTTGGGCTTTCATAAGAACTAGTAATGTAACAGAGAAGAACAAATCTGACTTCACGTTGGATCGGTTTCTTTTACTTTAACCTTTGTATTTTACTGCTTTTGCTACAAGTTAAGCATGTTGCCTATAACCTGAAATAGGATAGCCCACTCTCGAGGCTCTGACCTGAAAAGGTATAGCGCTTTTTCATTCACATAGATGTAAAAAGTTGTAGGAGAGGAAACAATATTTGTCTTGTTGGAGGTTTAGAGGAACATTGTGACCTGACATACGCTGACAGCTGCAAGAACAAAAGATTCTGACATCAAGAAGTTTCCATCAGCAGACGAATGGATAAGGAAGCTGTGGTTCATATACACAATGGAATATTACTCAGCCATTATAAAAAATACATTTGAATCGGTTCTATTGAGATGGATGAACCTGGAGCCCATTACACAGAGTGAAGTAAGCCAGAAAGAAAAACACCAATACAGTATACTAATGCATATATATGGAATTTGAAAGATGGTAACGATAACCCTATATGCGAGACAGAATAAGAGACACAGATGCATAGAACAGTCTTATAGACTCTGAGGGAGAAGGTGAGGGTGGGACGTTCTGGGACAATAGCATTGAAACATGTATATTATCATAAGTGAAACAGAACACCATTCCAGGTTTGATGCATGAGACAAATGCTCAGGGCTGGGGCAATGGGATGACCCAGAGGGATGGGATGGGGAGGGAGGTGGGAGGGGGGTTCAAGATGGGGAACATATGTAAACCCATGGCTGATTCATGTCAATGTATGGCAAAAACCACTACAATATTGTAAAGTAATTAGCCCCCAACTAAAATAAATAAATTTATTAAAAAAAAGAAGAAGAAGATTGCAGCAACCAACCATACCCCCTCCCTTTTTAGTATAAAAGGAGCCTGAATTCTTGCATAAGATGTTTCTTTGGGATGCTAGTCCACCTTCTTCTCGGTCTGTTGGCTTTTTGAATGAAGTCCCTGTTCCTTGCCCCAGCAGCTCGTCTCTTGTTTGTTGGACTATCTTGTGATGAGCAGTATGAGCTCGGCCTCAGTGAGGGTAACAAATCCGTTTGTAAGTACCTGGTTTCTAAGGGTTTGCTTTTAACAAAACTAAAACAGGATTTAACTCATGTCTCAGTGTGTGGATCATTCAAAATATTTTTTGATGATTAATCAATGTGTAACTTTTAAAACAAGTGACTCTAAAGAAGTTCAAAGGATTGAGTTACAAGTTATATTGATACTCACTCTACCACTATTTATGTATTTATAAAAATAATACTTATTCTATGAGAATTCTTATAGAATTAAGAAGAATATTTTTATAGAGTAATTCTTATATATTTATGTTTCATAAAATATATTGAAAAGAATCATGTAATCATGTAATAGTTATTGTCAATATTTAGAATGTGTCAAAAAAATCTTTTGCAGTTACTTAGCTTATGATAAACATGCTACATGTCAAATTAAAGCTATATGAGAGGGCTAATACTTTGCCCAAATTTTTAACGAGTATGTGAACAGAAAAGTTGATAAACCCCCCTTAACTTCTGACCTTGAGCACTCAACTAATTCCCTAGTAAAAAGACAAAGATGGTTCTACTGAGTTTTTAAAGAATTCAATGGAATCGTATTTAAAAGAGGCATTTCTTGAACAGAAGAGCACAGAAAGTTTGAAGAAAAATAATAATAATAATAGGTATATTGGCAAAGAGTATCCAAAAGAACACTTGGGTAGCTATATTAATAAGTGATAAAGTGACCTAAAGCCAAAATTATTGCAAGAGATGAAAGGATCACTTCAAAATGATAAATGTTTCTACTCAGAAGATATAAACATGTTAACTTCACATACATCTAATAACATGCTTTGGGCTTCCCAGGTGATGCTACTGGTAAAGAATCTGTCTGCCAAAGCAGGAGACGTGAGAGATGCAAGTTCAATCCCTAGGTTGAGAAGATCCCCTGGAGAAAGGCATAGCAACCCAGTCCAGTATTCTAGCCTGAAGAATCCCATGGACAGAGGAGCCTGGTAGGCTACAGTCCACGGGGCCACAAAGAGCTGGACACAGCTGAGCATCTGAACACGCAATAGCGTATTCAAAATAGAGCAAGAAGAAGGAGACACACTCACCAAGCTGATGAAAGCTCTATCAGTCACAGATTAAACAGATAAGGAACCAGTAAGAGCACGCGTATCTATACAAAGAACACAATGAAAAGCTTAACTAATATCCTGAACGTGTGTCAAACACTGCATCCAAGGGCTGGGATGGCGTTCTTCTTAAGCACATACAGAGTATTTATTAAATTGGCCATGTACAAAATCAGCAAACAAGGCTTGATAAATTCCAAAGAACGCTCATTCAGTTCACGTTCTCCAGCTGTCATGAAATTAAATTAGAAGTCAATAACAAGCAAGTCTAATAAGATGTTGTGCTTTTGGAAATAAAGTCACGTCTAAATAATTTGTCAATTAATGATCCAAGATCATGGTTAGATAACTCTTAGAATCGAACCATAATTAAAAAACTACAAATCAAAACTTGTGGGATGAAACTAATGGGACTCTTAGAAAATTAATTCTAAATTTATTAGAGAAGAAAACAGAGACAGAAGCCAAAGGAGAGAAACCTGCCCTTTAAGGGGAAAAAGTAACAGAAATCATCCAAAGAAAAAGAGGTAAAGAGGCAATAAAGAAGAAAGCAAAAGGCAGTGAAGGAGAAAACAATACCGTAACCAAAAGGGTGAAGCGGATTCTTGGGAGATTAAGGAAATGGACCAACCACTAATGAGATTAACACAGGTGAAAAGAAAGATGATTTAAATGAACAGCGTGTGTGTGCATGCTCAGTAAGTTGTGTCCGTCTCTATGCAACCCCGTGGACTGTCCACGGGATTCTCCAGGCAAGAATACTGGAGTGGGTGGCCATGTCCTCCTTCATAGATGTAGTGTTAGGAACCAAAATATACACATAAAAGTGTGTGGAGATATGAAAATATAATAAATATGAACTTATTTTATAATATATAAATTTATACCAGTAAATTAGAAAATCTAAATGAAACAAATTTATTAAAAAAATGTAACTTTCAAAAAAATGGCTTAACTAGAAATAGAAAGTCTTGAATAGTCCTATAACTGTTAAAGAAACTAAATTAGTAGTTAAAGGCTTCATGGAAAAGAAATACATGATGGAAAAAAATGAAGTGTTTTCACCGTGTGCTTTCTTAAACATTAAAGGATAGATAACTCTAATCATACAGAGAATGGAAAAAGGAAATATTCCTTTAAAATTTTAATTAATTTTCTAATTAGTTTTAACTGACGCATTGTCAATTTACAATGTTGTCTTAGTTTCAAGTATACAGGAAAATGATTCAGTTCTTTTTCATATTTTTTCTATTATAGGTTATTACAAGATATTGAGTACAGTTTCCTGTGGTATGCAGTAAGTCTTTGTTGTTCATCTATTTTATATATAGTCAGTTCAGTTCAGTCACTCAGTCGTGTCCAACTCTTTGCGACCCCATGGACTGCAGTACGCCAGGCTTCCCTGTCCATCACCAACTCCCAGAGTTTACTCAAACTCATGTCCATTGAGTTAGTGATGCCATCCAACCATCTCATCCTCTGGTGCCCCCTTCTCCTCCCGCCTTCAATCTTTCCCAGCAACAGGGTCTTTTCCAGTGAGTCAGCTCTTCACATCAGGTGGCCAAAGTACTGGAGCTTCAGCCTCAGCATCAGTCCTTCCAATAAATATTCAGAACTGATTTCCTTTAGGATGGACTGGTTGGATCTCCTTGCAGTCCAAGGGACTCTAAAGAGTCTTCTCCAACACCACAGTTCAAAAGCATCAATTCTTCAGCGCTCAGCTTTCTTTATAGTCCAACTCTCACATCCATACATGAGTACTGGAAAAGCCATAGCTTTGACTAGATGGACCTTTGTTGGCAAAGTAATGTCTCTGTTTTTTAATATGCTGTCTAGGTTTGTCATAGCTTTTCTTCCAAGGAGCAAGCATCTTTTAATTTCATGACTGCAGTCACCATCTGCAGTGCTTTTGTAGCCCCCCCAAATAGTCTGTCACTGTTTCCATTGTTTCCCCCATCTATTTGCCATGAAGTGATGGGACTGGATGCCAAGATCTTAGTTTTCTGAATGCTGAGTTTGAGGCCAGTTTTTCACTCTCCTCTTTCACTTTCATTGAGAAGCTCTTTAGCTCTTCTTTGCTTTCTGCCACAAGGGTGGTGTCATCTGCATATGTGGGGTTATTGATAGTTCTCCCGGCAATCTTGATTCCAGCTTGTGTTTCTTCTAGCCCAGTGTTTCTCATGATGTACTCTGCATATAAGTTAAATAAGCAGGGTGACAATATACAGCCTTGACATACTCCTTTTCCTATTTGGAACCAGTGTGTTGTTCCATGTCTGATTCTAACAGCTGCTTCTTGACCTGCATACAGATTTCTCAGGAGGCAGGTAGGTGGTCTCGTATTCCCATCTCTTTCAGAATTTCCCACAGTTTGTTAGTTTGTTAGTAACAAGATAGATGGGTATATTTAATTTTAGAGGTGTGTTCAGAGCTGGAGGGGACAGAGAGAAGGGAGGGATTTTCTGGGTGAGAGTGTTGCAAGAAAAGTCTTCAAAAAAGATAGACTGGGTTTTGAAGGATGAATAGGAGTTTACCAGGTGGCTCGGTGAAGGCAAGAAGAGGGAAGAGGCTCTCTCGGGGACTCGTCCCTGCTGTGTGTTGGAGACCCCTGGGGGAGCCTTGGAGGAGAAGGTGGCTGAAGAGCAGAGTTTACCTGTCTGCTTTCACTGTGTAACCTTCAGCTCTCGGGTTTCCCTTTAGTGCACAGAGCAGACGCCGCTCACGAGAAGTCGGCCTCTATCTGGGGTCCATAGAGCCAGTGAAGACAGGCTGCTCTGGAGTGTGGGGCAGGGAAGAACCCACAGGTGCCTGTATAAGCCCAGGCCTACACTGTGGAGCTGCTGGGTCCTCACCTCCAACCACCCCCTCAACGCTGTCTCTCACCTGGGCCCCTGCGTTGACCTCTCTCCCTCTCTTGGCTGCCGGCCACAGTCGGAGTGACCAGCTCATCCAGGCCTGCCCAGATTTAGCTCTGAACATCCTAGCACACCCTCGATTTCTCCACACTGCCCTTTCCCTGCAAGCTCTTTGCACTCATGTCCTCTCCGCCTGGGACAGTCTCCCCCTTAGATTTCCACGGCACACGGCTTCCCTGTGTAGGCAGGTTCTCACCTCACCTTCTCAGAGAGACCCTCCCTGACTCCCTGCCTCACCTGCCCCCTAACTTCAGAGCCTGCTTCCTCCTTCTTCTCGCCCACCCCACCCTGACCTGGGTGCTTTTTCACTTAGCCCCTGTTTCCCGCTCACCCGCGTGCAAACACGTGAGGGCCGGAGCCTGCTTCACTCACTGCTGGGTGCATAGCGTGAGCTCTGGAACACTCAAGAGTGTGTGCTCACTAATGATGAACGGTTGAATGCATGCATGCGTGCACCACATCCAGACAGCTGGCTCCATGAGGGTGGCTAAGGAGGAGAAAGGGTATTACTTCTCTCCAGCCCCACCCCCTCCAGCACCCCCAGCCTCCCAGGTGGGCTCAGGGAGCCCTGCTCAGAGGGCCAGATGCCCTGGACTTAACTCAGCAGACGTCTTGCACATCACGCTCTGAGTGTCTGGCGTGGACTGAGCTCGGGAGGCCTCAAAACTGTGTTTTGTTTACACTCCTATGGTCTCGGGTCAGTGCAAACCCCACAGCCCTTTCTTTCATTATCTGGAGTTTCAGGGATGACAGCTACACCTCAGAGATACGAACGTCCACAGAATTAACCTCGGAAGGGAGGAATAGAGTTAGGGGACGTTTTCCAGTGACTGATGTGCTGCTTTCAGAGACTGTCCGTCAGCCTGCCTGCAGGCCAATGCGCGGCCCGCTGTGTGGTCACTGCACCACCAGGTGGCGCTCGTGTGTCTTTCAGAAATGGTCAGACGGACCCAGGTTGCTTTCGGTCACTGCTGCCCAGTCAAAGCTCGGATTTTTCCAGTGGTCATGTATGGATGTGAGAGTTGGACTATAAAGAAAGCTGAGTGCCAAAGAATTGACGCTTCTGAACTGTGGGGTTGGAGAAGACTCTTGAAAGTCCCTTGGACTGCAAGGAGATCCAACCAGTTCATCCTAAAGGAAATCAGTTCTGAATATTCATTGGAAGGACTGATGCTGAAGCTGAAACTCCAATACTTTGGCCACCTGATGCAAAGAAGTGACTCATTGGAAAAGACCCTGATGCTGGGAAAGACTGAAGGCAGGAGGAGAAGGGGATGACAGAGGATGAGATAGTTGGATGGCATCACTGACTCAATGGACATGAGTTTGGGTAAACCCTGGGAGTTGGTGATGGACAGGGAGGTCTGGTGTGCTGCAGTCCATGGGGTCACAAAGAGTTGGACACGACTGAGCAACTGAACTGAACTGAACTGACAGCGCTGGATGGTCACCACGAATGTCATGCAGGGAAGGTACTGTCGCTGGGAGAACTCGGGCCGCACCTCAGGTCTCCACCATCTCTGGGAGGAGCTGGTCCTTGACTTCTCCTTGGACCTGGGATCAGGGGCCGTGGCGATGACTTGAGTCCCAGTGCCTTTCCAGCTCCCAGGAGAGGGTGTGTGATAAGCCTGTAGGTCTTGATCTGTAGAGACAGACCCTGGAAGGTGTCACCAGAGGCCTTCTCTTTTCCTGAAAGCAATAGCAACTCAGCAAACTGACTCTTGGCTTTACAGGTAGTGCAGTGGTAAAGAATCTGCCTGCAATGCAGGAGACGTGAGTTGGATCCCTGGGTCCGGAAGACTCCCTCAGAGAAGTGTTAGTTGCTCAGTCATGTCCAACTCTTTGCGACCCCGTGGGCTGCGCTGTCCATGGGATTTCCCAGGCATGAATACTAGAGTGGGTTGCCATTTTCTTCTCCAGAAAAATCTTGCTGACCCAGGGATCGAACCTGGGTCTCCTGTGTTGCAGGCAGATTCTTTACTGTTTGAGCCAGCAGGGAAGCCCTTGGAGAAGGAAATGGCAACCCGCTCCAGTATTCTTGCCTGGGCAACTCCAAGGACAGGGAAGCCTGGTGGGTTACAGCCCATGGGGTTCCCAAAGAGTCAGATACGACTGAAGTGATCAAGCTGCAACAGCAAGCTGGCTCTTAAGACAATTTCTGTGTCCTGCTCCTGAATAAGTATGCCGCCGTTACCCCAACCTCTGAATTCTCATTGCTAGCGTCACCTTCAGGGCTAATGCCTCTGCAGCCCCCATGTCTGTGGATGACGGTGCACTAACCCTGCCCGAGGCATTTGTCAGATTTCCTGACTGCGACTTGGAGCTCGCGTGTGGTCCCTCAGACTACCAGCAGCCGCATCCCTGGGAGCTGGTCGGAAAGCAGAACCCAGACCTACTGCGTCACCACACGCATGTCAGCACCTTCCCCAGGAGACTTGTGTGAGCCGGAAAGCTTGAGGCCGGCCTGGGGGCCACGGTCCAAGGGCGGTGAGCAAGGCTGGTGATGCTTGTAGCCTGGGGAACTGATGGGCTGGACAGTGACTGAGAGCGTGCTATGGGACCTTCCTCTAGAGGCCGGTCCTGCCAAGGGTCAGGTGTGTGTCCCGTGACCCTAAGGAGCTCACGGGTGGGTGGACAGGTGGGCTCCAAGCGCCACCATTCCTGCCCTCCCGTCCCTGTTGCCCCCTGCCGCCAGCTGACGCTGGGCACCTGATAAATCCCTGGGGAATGAAGCATGAACTTGGATGGACAATCGCAGGGCCCTGTGGAAGAGCTGCCGAGAGCGCTGGGCATGTGCACGGAGCCCTGGGCGCCTGGGGTCGCCCGCGGGCACTGGAGGGTTTGTGAAGGGGCTGTGCCCAGGGCTGGCCTGGAGGGAGGTGACAAGTGAGTGTATGAACCAAGAAGGGAGCAGAGGGGTCGGCCTTCCTGCCAGAACAGGGGCTCTCAGTGGGCAGTTTCCTCCTCTCACCAGGGGCCCTGGGCATCTCAGGTGACACTTTGGGTGGCTAAACTGGGGGAGTGTTGCTACTGCCCTAGAGGGTGGAGGCCAGATATGCGGCTGCAAAACACCCTCTGACGCACCGGACGGCCACCCAGCAAAGATGCCCCAACTGGGAGCAGCGCCACGGTGGAGGGACTGAGCGAGGACACAGAGGGCTTCTGTCCACACTGCCGGCGATTTCCAGTCTTTCAGTGACTGCGTCCTCTCCACCACCTCCTCTTTGCCCGGCACTGGGGCCTGAGACCTTACACGGAGGGCCTGCAGTTCTGGTCCCAGGGGACCGCAGGGCCCGGGCTCCTGGCCAGGCCGCGCCCGCATCCGGAAGCTCCGTCCGTCCAGTGGCAGAAATCCACCGTTGATTCAAATCCCTTTCCCCAGAGGCCAGCATGGCAGTGCCCGCCTCCTTGCTGGCCTTGGACAACTGCTTCTGATGGCCGGACCCGTCCCTCCCGAGGCTGAAGGCAGGTTCTGCACTGCTGTGGTGGCGGGGACGGGGGCGGGGGAGGGCTCCTGTGAACACAGCCCGGGGACAATGGCTTTTCCATGGCAACAGCTCCGCGCTGGATCTGCTCCTGAGGCACTCGGGGCGCAGGCGGCCTGTGTCCTACCCAGACAGCAAGTTGGCCCAGAGTTTATTTTCAATCCGCTGGGGGAAAAGCAGTAACGTTGCTCAAGAGGACCATATCCTTGGGATTGTGAAATACTGGTGCTTTTATTTGCCCTTTCATTTGGGGTTCTTCTCCTGTCCTTTCTCATCTTTCTCCCCTTCTTTTGTTATTGTTAGTATTCACATTTTATGCTTTGTTTATCATATGGTTTTATTCTGATTAGGCTGTTTTCCATAATATTTTTCTGTAATTGATTTCTCCAGAATACATATATTCTGTTAATATTATTTTTATTTGACTGTTGTAAGACTGCAAGGAGATCCAACCAGTCCATCCTAAAGGAAATCAATCCTGAATATTCATTGGAAGGACTGATGCTGAAGCTGAAACTCCAATACTTTGGCCACCTGATGCAAAAAACTGACTCATTTGAAAAGACCCTGATGCTGGGAGAGATTGAGGGCAGGAGGAGAAGGGGATGTCAGAGAATGAGATGGTTGGATGGCATCACTGACTCAAAGGACATGGGTTTGAGTAAACTCCGGGAGTTGGTGATGGACAGGGAGGCCTGGCATGCTGCAGTCCATGGGATCACAAAGAGTCGGACATGACTGAGCAATTGAACTGAACTGAACTGAAGCTCCATGAGATCAGAAGCTATGTGTCTCTATCCATCCCTCACCCATCTACCTACCAATATACCTACCAACCTAAACATTCATTCACCCAATCATTTATCCAATGGTAATCCATCCATTCATGCATACATGCATCTATCCATGCACTCATTTATCTCCCAACCCACCCATCTATTTATCAACCTATTCATTTGCTCATCCATCCATCAGCTCATTCATCCAACCAACCAACCATTCATCCATCCATCCATATTTCTATCCACTGTTCCATCCATCCACTCTTTTATCTCCCCACCCACCTACCTATTTATCAATCCATTCCTTTTCTCACCCAACCATCAGTTCATTCATCCAACCTGCCAAATGTCCAGCCAGCTATTCATCCATCCATCCATCCACTCATTTATCTCCCAGCTCACCCATCTCCAAAATCACTGCAGATGGTGACTGCAGTCATGAAATTAAAAGACGCTTGCTCCTTGGAAGAAAGGCTATGACAAACCTAGACAGCATATTAAAAAGGAGAGACATCACTTTGTCAACAAGGGTCTGTCTAGTCAAAACTATGGTTTTTCCAGGAATCATGTATGAATGTGAAAGCTGGACCATAAAGAAAGCTGAACGCTGAAGAATTGATGCCTTTGAACTGTGGTGATGGAGAAGCCTCTTGAGAGTCCCTTGGACACCGAACTTTTGAGTTTGAGTCCCAAAGGAGATCAAACCAGTCCTTCCTAAAGGAAATCAACCCTGAACATTCATTGGAAGGGGAGATGCTGAAGCTGAAGCTCCAACACGTTGGCTACCTGATGTGAAGAGCTGACTCATTAGAACAGACCCTGATTCTGGGAAAGATTGAGGGCAGGAGGAGAAGGGGGAGACTGAGGATGAGATGGTTTGAGGGCATCAGTGAGTCAATGGACTTGAGTTTGAGCAAACTCCGGGAGATAGTGAAGGACAGGGAAGCCTGGCATGCTGTAGTCCATGGGGTTGCAAAGAACTGGACACCACTTAGCAACTGAACAACAACAAAGTGTGGTCTGGACTTAGAACTCATTTCTAATGAAGAAGTAAAAGCAGAAGTGATGAGATGAGGTCATTCAAGGCACTGAGGCTGTCTGTGTCTTTTTCTTGGACCACCTGCTATCTTTCATGTAGTGAGGATGCTCAAGCAGCTTAGAGAGAGACCCAAAGGAAAGGAACTGAGGCCTCCCGCCAACAGCCACGTGGAAGCGGACGGTCCAGCCCCATCAAGCCCCTGGGAGACTGCGGTCTCCTGAGCCAGAACCACCCAGCTAAGTAACTCCTGATTCCTGACCTATGGAAACTTCCAATCAAGCCTCGGTAAATTTAAGAAAATTGAAATCATATCATGCATCCTCTCTGACCACAATGTTATGAGATTAGAAATCAGTTACAGGAGACAACACATATTTGTTGTTTCATCCACTAAGTTTGGGGGTAAGTTGTGGTACAGCAATGGATGACCAGTACAGAAGCTCCGTGCCCTCGTACAAGTGAATTAAATCTCTGGTGTTTCTGCTTCCTCATCCACATAATTAGGGTGATAATAACGGTGTCTCAGTCACAGACGATCAATAAGAATTTTGTGAGTTAGTCCATATGAAGTACTTAGAACAGTGCCTTGCGTGCAGTAATCGCTCACTCAGTGGTCATTAGTTTTAAGTATCATTAGTAACGATTGCATGAATTTTGGGCAAAGATGGAATAGAGGGGAAGAAATAGAGTTCTTGCTGGATGAATGGAAAGTAGGAATCGACACTTATCCTAACCAGTTGGCCAGCCCTGCCAGCACAAGGGTGAGGATGCCCACGGGCCGGTGAGTGAATGAAGGCATGTGGCTGTCACTGTGGAGGACCAGGGATTGTGCTTAGCCTGCACCCCGTTTATCTCAGGACATCCTCTTGGCTGCCTTCTGCACTGACTCAGAGATCAGGCTCTCCCACCTGCTAGGCTTGGTTGAAAGAACTCTAGCTAATATTGACCTTACAAAGCTTTACTAAACATCCTCATTACTCACAGGTTTGAAGCAGCTGAGTATCTGTGAGCACCAGTTCCCTGGGAAGTCCTGAGTCAGCAGAAGGGCCAGGTACTGTAGTGAGAACTTTGATTAAAATTCTTTTTTGACTCTAGCTAGATATTTGTATATAAATGAATGGTCTACAGTGAATCACTTTTTTTCCCCCTTCCAAAATGAAAGCTAGATATGTAGATTCTATTCAGCCTCTCAATGGTTTCCCCTACTGACTGGGAGTATATATAAATAGTAGGCCATTCTTACTTGTTCTTCACTCATTTTTCCCCCCTTTTGGAGGGAAAAAAGTGTGTGAAGATACAACTCGGTGCAGAAATTCCTGAGGAAGCAAGCCCTCTGGGGATGGATCAGACAGAAACATTTGCCCAAGAACGATGTGCATGAAGGTAGCAAAACTCTGCTCATCACAGCCTGTGACCTTGGTCCAATCAGCCAGGACCCTGGAGAGCAACTGACAATGTGGATTTCCAAAGGGCGCCCGCAGGAAGGGGAAATCAGCATGCATGGTGAGTCTGTCACTGCTGCCAAGGGCCTGGCCGTTTCCGTCCTTTAACGGGGCTGATTCTCCGACTTGCGCCTCCCATGACCCCCTAGCATGCTTCAGCTCCTTCCCCACAACACCAGCATTCTCAGACCTTGGGGATCTCCAAGGAGCTCACTGTCCGAGCCACAGAGCAGCTCAGCAGCCAACTCCGGGCACCGTGGGGCTGCCACTGACCACTGTGATGGTTCATTGTATAAGGCAGTTTGGTGGGGGCCAGTCAGTGCCCAGATAACGTGGTCAAACATTATTCTGGGTGTGTCTGTGAGAGTGTTTCTGGATAAGGTTCCTACTTGAATGGTTGAACTAAGTATAACAGAGTGCTCTTATATTGTGCAATCTGTTAAAGGTCTGAACAGAAGAAAATGGTGGAGAAGGAGATGCCTCTGTGTGACTGTCTTCCAGCTGGGTCACTGGTCTTCTCTCTCTGGGTCTGGGTTTGGACTGGAACTACACTCTTTGCTCTCCTGGGTGTCCAGCTTGCCAACTGTAGATCCAGGGACTTTTCAGCCTCCATAGCTGTGTGAGTCAATCCCTTATAATAAGTCTCTTTAGCTACCATCTGTTTCTGCGTATCTATCTGTTAGCTACTATCTGTCTATCTACCTATGTCTCATAAAGAAGGCTGAGCACTGAAGAATTGATGCTTTCGAACTGCAGTGCTGGAGAAAACTCTCGAGAGTCCATTGGACTGTAAGGAGATCAAACCAGTCAATCCTAAAGGAAATCAACCCTGACTATTCACTGGAAGGACTGCTGCTGAAGCTGAAACTCCAATACTTTGGCCACCTGATGCGAAGAGCTGACTCATTGGAAAAGACCCTGATGCTGTGAAAGATTGAGGGCAGGAAGAGAAGGGGACAACAGAGGATGAGATGGTTAGATAGCGTGACCAACTCAGTGGACATGAATCAAAGGAAACGGGGAGATAGTGGAGGACAGGGGAGCCAGGCGTGCTGCTGTCCAAGGGGTCGCAAAGAGTCGGACGAGACTGAGAGACTGAACTGACTGATCCTATTGGTTCTGCTTCTCCGGAGGGCCCAGACTAATACACATGCTACACAGAACACTGCAACCAGCATCTCCATCACCCTTCACGGAGCTTCTTTAACCCACACCTCTGGGGCATCAGGGCTCAATAAAGAGTCCCTTCTCCAGAGCAGGCAGCATTCACTGTTTCCAGCAGATCTTGTGTTTCTGCAGAGCTTCCCACCAAGAGCACTCAACTGAGGATCTTGTCGGCTGTGGAGGGGGCTGTGACCCTAGAGCTGCCTGCAAGATTTCCAAGTGACCTCAAGAAATCTGTCTGATGCCTATCGAGGACTAAAGAGCTTAGTCCCATGGCCTCAGTCAGAAATAAGGATGCCAAGGCTGAGCTTTCCTCTTGTCTCACTAACTCTCCAGGGGTTGAGAGTTTTCAATCCTTGACTTTCCCTGGAAATTTTCATTTGCGGCAACGACTTGAAATTCTCAAACGAGCGGAGGAAATTCCCCAGGTGTTGACAGGTATAATGTGATCTGAGTGGAGGGTGATCCAGAAATAGCCGGATAGTAATTTGATAACTTCCCAAGTGGCTCAGTGGTAAAGAATCCGCCTGCCAATGGAGGAGATGCAAGAGACAATGGTTCGATCCCTGAGTCTGGAAGATCCCCTGGAGGAGGGCATGACTACCCACTCCAGTATTCTTGCCTGGAGAATCCCATGGACAGAGGAGCCTGGTGGGTACAGTCTATGGGGTCCCAAAGAGTCAGACGTGACTTAGTAATTGAGCACAATTTGGTAACTGTCCACATTTCTCTGATTGAACCCTTCTCTTCATCTTCTGTGGGTGGCTCCTATGTTGGTTTCAGTCGAGAGGAGAGTGACAGGTGCTTATTGGTGAATTATCAGTGAACAGCACAGGATTCTGCACTGTTCTGAGCAGAATAGAAACCTGTAATTTGATCAGGAGCTTCTGACAGGTGCGTGCCCAAGCCTGCTGCCTTCACCCTGATCTGTCCTCCAAGGGCTTGCTTTCTCAGGAAGGTCTGCGCTCAGTCGGATTCTTCACAACCTTTTGTGATGCCAAAAGGAAAAACAGGAGCAATGTTTTCTCATCTTGTTGTTTCAACTTTCTCTTTGTGAATGTATATGTGGCTGGTGAATTATGCAGTTGAAGTCAGCTGGTGGCAAAAAAATTTAAAAAAAAAGAGAAGGCAAAGATGATGTTTTATGGAAAGTTAAGGCTCCGGGCAGACACCCTGGCCCACTGACACCAGTGTCCTTGGAGCTCCCATGTGATCGGAGGTCAGAGTGTGCCCTGCGGGTCTCGGAGGGCTGTTGAAGGGTACTTGCTGCTCTATTTCTTTATTTAGGGGAAAGAGGTCTGGTGTGCCCACATGTTGGGGGGCTGGCTTGGGTCTGGTGCTTTTCCGTCTTGTTGGTTTCTTTATTCCACAAATAGTATGTGCTTAGAGGGTCTCCGAGGAGACAGCAGAGGTGAGGGCTTATTTGGAGGGATGATGTGTTCGTTTCCCATGGCTGCCATCACAAATCACCATAAACCAGGTGGCTTAAAGCAACATAAATTGATTCTCTCATAAATCCAGAGGCCAGAAGTCTGAAAGCAAGGTGTCAGCAGAGCTGAACTCCCTTTGCAGGCTCTGGGGAGGATCCGTCCTGCCTCTTCCAGCCTCGGGAGCCTCCAGGAGCCCCTTGGCTTGTGGCTGCCTCACACCCTTCTCTGTCTCCGTCTTCACACAGCCTTTGCCTCTGGGCCTGTGTTCTCTTCTCCTCTCTTGTAAGGACACTCGTCGTAGGATTTAGGGACCACCTGGGCAATCTAGAATGACCTCATCTTGAAATTCTTAGCTTACTTACATCTTCGGGGACGGTTTTTCTAATAAGGTCACATCCAGAGGTCCTGGTGCTTAGAGCATATAAGCATCTTTTGGGGGTGGTGTCACCATTCAACCCCCTACAGGTGGCTTAGTACCCAAGTGTTGACCGCAGTGGTCCTCTGTTGACTCGAGGATGCTGAAAGAGCTCCATCTATCTCTGCAGCTTGCTGGGAAGGGGTTGCAACCCCAGCAGCTTTCAGGAGCTCTGAGGAGCAGGAGTAAAGGCCGGGATGCTGGGAGCAGCCCTTGGGGATAGTCAAGCCAGAGAGCCCACATCCAGGCTTGCCTTTCCAAGTAGATCCTGCTTGCTCCCACCCACTGCCTCTCATCTCTGGGGAGTCTTCCTAGAAAGGTGTGTGCTCTGAATCATACGGGCATCCTTTTCCCATTATCATTTCTTCAGCTGTGTGTTTCCAGAGGGAGGAAATCAGCTACAAGCCATACCCCCAGGTGCCTCCCCAATCCACATACAAGCACGAAGCAATAGGAAGAAAAGCTGTATTTGCACAAAACGATGGAGCCAGTGTCACAAAGGTGGGTTCCCTGGTGACAGACGTGGCTGCAGACGCCAGCCAGTGCTATGCGGTCGCTGAGAAGCCCCCATTTCTGGAGGGATGTTTCATGCAGCTTTGAATAAATCCTTCCTCCCTCAGCGTTCCCTGAAAGGATCATCCTTTTCCTCCCGTCACCTCCCCCGACCCTTCACTCAGCCTATTGGCTTTTCTGCCATTTCAAGGAGCACATTGCAAATAATACTTCTTAGTGGCGGAACCTTGGACGCACGGTCCCTGCAAGGGTGGGAATGGCCTGTTTGCCCGGCTCACCGTGTTTGCCTGTTTGCAGGATGAGGGAAGGAAGGCCCAGAGCCTGGTGGGGTCAGAGGAGGGAGGCAGGGAGGCAGCCAAGGCCAGGGCAGGAGCAGGCAGAGTTCTGCTGGGAGCAGAGAGCGGCCGGGCTTGGGAAGGCTGCTCAGCATAGTTGGCGGCTGGTCTGGACCCAGGATGGGGGGTGCTATTTGCTGATGTGCTGCGGGGGAAGGAGCTGTTACCCGGGTGGGCAAACGGTGTGGGGCTGGCGGGTGGGGGTAGGGAGAACCAGGCCCCGGGGCGCAGCTCCCCGAGGGTCTGCGATGGCCAGTGACCATGTCTGTGCAACGCTGACCTGCACAGACGGGTGATGTTCCCCATTGACGCTTCTCTTGCAGTGAACCAACTGGTCTCCAGTCTTAATATGAAGTTAAGACCCTCCCTCTCACTGCTGTCTTGGTTTGCCGGGGCTGCCGTAAGAGAGTGCTGCAGACGGGGGGCTTCAGCAGTGGAGAGCTGTGGTCCCACGAGTCTGGAGTCGGACACCGAGGTGACCTCAGCTGGGTTTCCTCTGAGGGTGGTGATGCCGGGTCTGCTCCAGACCCCTGTCCTGGCTTCTGGGGGCTTGTTGTAATCACTGGTGATCCATAGCTCCGAGATGCACCACTCCAGTCTCTGCCCTCTTCTTCTCAGGACATTCTTCCTGAGCCCACGTCTGTGGCCAAACGTACATTCTCACAAGGACAGCGGTCTCGTCCTATAGGCTCAGGGTCAGCGGTCCTTTAGGGCAGGGTCCACCCGATTCCAGCATGACCTTATCCTAACTGATTACATCCACAATGACCCTGTTTCCAAACAAGCACGCTTCCTTAGGTTCTGGGGGCCAGGACATCACCATCTGAATTTGGGGGGATATGGTTTAACAGTAATAATTATAAAAAGTCATGTTGGCATAAGCAGCTTAAGAGGCCTTAGACTGACATTTGAAACCATTACTGTAACCCACAGATTAGGAATATTTACTATTGACTTGTGTTTTCTTTTGCTGAAGAAGGTCAGGAAAAATCACATGGTTCAAAGCTGTGTGTGTGTGTGCGCGCGTGTGCGTGCTCAGTCACGTCCAACTCTTTGCGACCTCATGGCATGTAGCCCACCACGGTCCTCTGTCCATGGAATTGTCCAGGCAAGAATACTGGAGTGCGTTGCCATTTCTTTCTCCAGGGGATCTTCCAACTCGGGGACCAGACTCAGGTCTCCTGTCGCAGGCGGATTCTTTACTACTGAGCCGCCTGCAAAGTCGATGAGCACTCGGAGCAGCAGAGAGAAAGGTGGGTTATTCAGAGGAGGGCGTTGGGACAATTAGCCGGTCATTTGGAGCAAAAGGCAAGCTGGCTTTCCAGAGGAGTCCAGCTGGATCCAAGATCTCAGTCTAAAAGTGAAACTGTTAAAGGACTGTGAGAAAGCAAAGCAGAGTTGTTTCGTGTTAATAACAAAAGAACAGGAAGTCCTGTTCTTCTGTTGTGCTTCCTGGGTGGCTCGGTGGTAAGGAATCTACCTGCCAGTGCAGGAGACGCGGGTTTGATCCCCTGTCCAGGAAGATCCCCTGGAGGAGGAAATGGCGACCCGCTCCAGTATTCTTGCCTGGAAAATCCCATGGACAGAGGAGCCTGGTGGGCTATAGTTCTTGAGGTCCCAAAGATTCAGACACGACTGAGCAACTAAACAATAACAATAATTCTTATGTTACTAAACCCTAAACACACCTATGAGATAAAACTGAGATCTCATAAAGAAAAACATTGATAAGTTTTACTATGTAAGACATAAATATTATAAAAATATTCAGGCTAAAAATAAAAATGCCATTAACAAAGAAAGTCATGAGGCAAAGGGTAGATTGTGAAAAATGTGTATGTGCACAACATGTAACTGGCAAAGGGCTAATTTTCTTTATATAAAACAAGCCTTTCCAAATCAATAAGAAAAAGCTAAAAATGTCTTTGGAAAACTGGGCAGAGGGCAGAAAAAACAGCAGCAGTAAATATATTGAAAGATGCTCAATACCCCTCTAAGAAACGTAAATGACACTTCAGTTCAGTTCAGTCGCTCAGTCGTGTCCAACTCTTTGCGACATCATGAATCGCAGCACGCCAGGCCTCCCTGTCCATCACTAACTCCCAGAGTTTACCCAAACTCATGTCCATTGAGTCAGTGATGCCATCCAGCCATCTCATCCTCTGTCCTCCCCTTCTCCTCCTGCCCCCAGTCCTTCCCAGCATCAGGGTCTTTTCCACTGAGTCAACTCTTCACATGAGGTGGCCAAAGTATCGGAGTTTCAGCTTCAGCATCAGTCCTTCCAATGAACACCCAGGACTGATTGATTTCCTTTAGGATGGACTGGTTGGATCTCCTTGCAGTCCAAGGGACTCGTTTCCACCTATCCTGCTGGTAAAGATTAGTGAGTTCTTATATCCAGTGAGGGTGAAGGTCCCTTTCCAAAGGCACCCGCCCCTCTGGAGGAAGGTTTGTAATCGACACAACCTCCAGAGGGCAATTTGGCAGTGTCTGTAAAAGCAAAATACACATACCCTCTTTTCTCCCATCAATCTCACTTCTAATAATCTATTTTATGGAAATCAGTTTCCTTGCAGTGTTGTTTGTAATAGAAAAAACGTCAGATGCTACCTAAATATTCATCAACAGAGGACTAGCTCTGTAAACAATCGCACATCCATAAAACTGACTCTTATTTTGTCGTTTAAAAGAACACGTGAATGTTTACATAGATTACATTTTGCAAAAGCAACTAATAAGGGACAAAAATCGTATGCTTCCATGTGTGTAACAAAATATAAATATGTATTAACGCACGTGGACATATGCTTGAATAAGTATGGAACATTTCTGGAAGGCATACAAGTGGCTGAGTATGCCTGGCTCTTGGCAGAGGCAACAGAAAGGAGAGGGGGAATGTCCTGTTCATCATATATTCTTTTATGCTTTTGGAACTTCTTACCACGTGCTGCTATGACTTGTAATGTAAAAACATCGAAATTAAAATGAAAAAAGCAAAATGAGCAACCAGACTCTGATCCTTCCCTGGCAATAAAATGATTCTGCTCTGGGCAACTCTTAGGTGCACAGTTGGGGACACTGACAGGTAAGATTTAATTGCTTTAGATGGAAGCAAAGAAAGAAAGAGATTCATCAGCTTAATCAAACTGGCAGTGTCAGCAGGGGATCAGGTTGTCTGTGGTCTACCAGGGGAAGAGCTCCTGTGATTTAACAAACAGGCCCTGAATCGGGCGTTTCGACCTCTGCATGACCCCCCTGTCTCAAGTTAGATGCTCCAGGCACCCGAGGGGCTTCCCTGATGGCTCAGTGGTAAAGAATCCGCCTGCCAATGCAGGAGAAGCAGGAGACTTGGGTTCGATCTCTGGGTGGGGAAGATCCCTTGCAGGAGGACATGGCAACCCGCTGCAGAATTCCTTCCTGGGAAATCCCATGGACCGAGGAGCCTGGTGGGCTACGGTCCCCGGGGTTGCGCAGGGTCAGACACCACTGAGAGACTGAGCACATGTGCGGAAACAGGGTTAGACAGGAGCCTCCGTCTTGGCTCGCCGGCTCCCCATACTGGGTACCCAGATGCTGGGACACAGCCGCTGTGGGGAGGGAGGGGTGAGTGTGGAAATGAATGGGTGGGGGGAGCTGTGGCCGAACCCTGGCAGAACCCAGAGCACATGTCCTTCTGAGAGGCCAGCAAAGCCACGCTCCTGAGCACACTCGCCAGATGAAGGAGGACAAGGAGACCCCCAGCAGGCTGATCCCCTGGTCCACGCCGTTTTCTTCCAGGAAGTACCTAACACCGCCAGCGGGCAAGGTACCTTCTAGGACATAGGGGGGCAGCCCGTGGGGCGCAGGGCATTGTCCAGGCCCAAGGAAGTGCTTCAGGGGCTGGCTTGCGTGAGAACGGTGAGCATCCTCCTGGGGACAGGCTAGGGTGGGGACCTGGAAGGCTCACACCCAGCTGGGGTACCAGCTGCTGCCTCCTCCCCACGGGATTACCCGCTGCGGGGTGGCTATTCCAGGGCGACTCAGGTTTTCCCCTGTGAGCAGTCACGGGAATGAGCAAATGCTTTTCGGTTGAAGCCACAAGCCATTCGCCAGTGTGGCCAACACTCCGCTTTCTTTTCGGGCAGGACAAAGCTGGGCGTCATCCCAGCGTGTTCTCGTGTGCCCGGGCCATCCGACGGAAACCTCAACTCCCGAACTGCTCTGCAGTGTAGACCTGACCTCGGGAGACTGAAGCTGGAGGAACATGGGCTTCCTTCCCAAGTAGCTCCCTCCGGCGGCACGCTGGGCTCCTTTTCTTTGATGTGTGGATCCGGGCTTCCCTCACTCACTGCTTTCCATCAGCCAGCTGTTTTGCAAACCCATCTCCTGCCTTTATTTACTGCTTCCGGTTCTGGTCTGGGAACCCAGTCAACCCAGCTTCTTAGCATTTCTGATTAGAAAAAAGAAACAGGCTCTTGCATATCTTCATATCAGCCTTAGCGCCTGTGCTAAAATGCATGCCTGCATGCTCATTTGTATCCGATTCTCTGTGACCCCATGGACTGTAGCCCGCCAGGCTCCTCTGTCCGTGGAATTCTCCAGGCAGGAATACTGAAGTGGGTTGCCATTTCCTACTCCAGGGGGTCTTCCCCACCTAGAGATCGAACCCATGTCTCCTGTGTCTCCTGTGTTGGCAGGCGGATTCTTCACCACTGCCCCCTGCCCCCTCCTCCAGGAAGCCCTCTGTGCTAAAATGCCCCAGGTTCTATCAGTGGACACTCTGACCTCTTTTGTGGTTGCATTTCTCCTTCACTTTTGGGTTCTTAGTTGGATTCTGGAATCTAGATGAATCAAGTTTTCAGATAAACAAGTGTCAGATGATTAAAAAAAATTTTTTTAGTGCTACTTTGATCGTATTAATTCTGGATGATTTAAATTCTGTGGTTCTTCTTTATTGAGTCCTACCATCTAAGATGGAAGGCAGCCCTCTGATCTGACCTGGTTCAGGTATGGAACCCCTAATGAGAAACAGACAGCTCTCCATCTTTAGTTTAGCTGATACTTTTGGTGAGGGCTTGGCAGACAGTGTTGTTTTTTTTTTTTTTCCCTCTCTAAAGATAATTTTAGAACTAATGTGTTCTAAAATTACCTGGATTATATGTGATGGAATTCCCAGCTCATTTGCTAAGATTCATCCGAAGAAAGAATCACCAGCTAATAAGGAGGAGGCATGCTTTTTCTAACTTGACATTTTCAGGAGTTTGAACCATCTGTCATTTTACAGGTGAGGAGAGCCTCCGAGCACTAGAAAGATGCCAGGATTTTTAAAAAAGCAGACTTTTTTTTCTCTATTGTCTGCAATATTTCAGATTCTATGCTAAGCGCTTTTATGTAATCTCAGTTTACAGTCATCAGAATCAAGCCAGGCAGGTTCTTCTCCTCTCTCATCAGATACAGGAACTGGGGTCTGACTGAATTGGATATCTTGGTCGAGGATGGGCCAGGGTCAAGACGTGAATGCATGTTCTGAGCACAAGAGATCACAGCTCTCCCTGGTGGAGTTCACCCTCTTGATCAGCCTAATGGAGGGTGAAACATAACCCACTGCTGGTGCCAAAGGCTCTCCCTGACCCAACTTCAGGCAGGCTCCCCAGAATCCTCTCTCCAGTGAGGCCTTGACCCTTGGACTTCTGTGTCTGTATTGCCCAATTTTAGCCAAACGTCCTCCTAAGCTGGGTTAGCCAGAACATCCATCCCCCTCCCTCCTTATCTGATCACCTAAGGTACCTGAGCTGGCTCTCAGTCCTCACCACTCCCTCAATGGCCTTTGATCGCCCTGGCCTGCCTTCAGTGAGAGTCCTCCTGGGCTGGACTCGTCAGAATGCTCCCTTACCCCGGTTGTTCCTTCTCAGTACTTTTCCACCCACTGACACCTTCCCTCTCTACCACCTTGGCTAAAAGTTCCTGCTTGACCACACTGTGTTTGGAATGGAGCCCAGTTCTATGCTGAGCTTTCTTTCCCCCTTATTGTGATCGTTCCTGATTAAAATATGCTTTGACTGTTCTAACTACTGTCAGGTGCTAGTTTTTCTCAAACTCCGGCAAGGCTGGTTCCGGGACATCGAATTCTAATGGCCAAACAGGTGGGGCAGAGGGCTGCAGGTTGTCAGATAAGACACCCGAGGTTATTCATTAATGGGACCCGTCTGGACTCATACTTGGCTGGAAACCAGACTTGATTGCTTAATAAGTATTTTTCTCTTAGTCCTACAGTCTTAGAGGAGGCATTTAATAGACACAGCAACATTATGGGTGGAAGTGTTGGCTAAAATATTAGATCCAAAGCGAGAATGCTATAGGTCAGATAGAGAAATCTTTGAATATATACTGAGCTAATGTAATTCATTTGTAGTCAAGATATCATTAAATATATGTATATAGATTTACAAAGTGTGTATATATGTTTATACATATATTAATGTATGGCTTATAAGCCCATACATATATGGGCTTCCCAGGTGACACTAGTGGTAAAGAATCTGCCTGCCAATGCAGGGAGGCATATGGGATGCAGATTTGACCCCTGGATCGGAAAGATCTCCTGGAGGAGGGCATGGCAACCCACTCCAGTATTCTTGCCTGGAGAATCCTATGGACAGAGGAGCCTGGTGGGCTACTGTCCATGTGGTCACAGAGTCGAACATGACTGAGTGACTTAGCACGCATGCATGTATGTGAATGTATAATATATAACATTATATGTTTCATTATGGTATGTTATATATTATGTACTATCATATACACAGAGCTTCCCTTGTGGCTCAGCTGGTAAAGAATCCGCCTGCAATGCAGGAGACCTGGGTTTGATCCCTGGGTTGGGAAGATCCCCTGGGGAAGGGAAAGGCTACCCACTCCAGTATTCTTGCCTGGAGAATTCCATGGAATGTATAGTCCAAGGGGTCATAAAGATTCAGACACGACTGAGCGACTTTCACTATCACTATCGTATACATATATTCTTTTTTTCCTGGCTGCTCTGCTTGGCACAAGGGATCTTAGTTACCTGACCATGGATTTAACTTGTGCCCCCTGCAGTTGAAGCACACAGTCTTAGCCACTGGACTGCCAGGAAGGTCCCATTTAATATACATATATTCTTTTTGTTTTAATTAATTTATTTTTAATTGGAGGACAATTGCTTTACAGCGTTGTGTCGGCTTCTGCTGTATAACAACATGAATCAGCCATCGGTATACACATGTCTCCTCCTTCTTGAACCTCCCTCCCACCTCCCACCCCATCCCAGCCCTCTAGGTTGTCACTAGAGCACTGAGTTGAGCTATATGTGCATTTTTGAAAGGACAGTTAAAGTGAGTGAGACGTCCCGCTTGGGAAAGAACTGTCAGGGTGTCCAGCTTTTAAAAAGTGATCCCTTTCTAGTGGACAGATTCCAAGTGAGGAAGATAATCATCTCTCTGACCCTCCACTGTCCTTCATGAGATGAAATCTTGATGAATTTTCTGCCCTGGAGTCACTTCAAAGTCACGACGTTTAGAAAGTCTGGTGGGTTAGCAGGGAGAAGGGTGACGAGCAGAGCCGGTAGGCAAAGTGTGCTTTCCTTGTCTCCTCCCTCCCCCTTCCGAGGGGCTCCCCTTGTTTTTCTCTTCCCTTTCCGGGAGCTCAGTGTTCTCATCCTGTTTGTTATCGAAGCCTCCCAAGGAGGCAGTGCGCAGAGGTCGGGTAGAGTTTTTCAGATCCTTTCTTATCTATCACCTACCCAACTCCTGCCCCTAGCTCTTAGTACCCAGGAGGCACTCTCCCTTCCTCTCTTTTCCTCTTTAAAGAATTAACAGTCTATTGGTAACATAAGAAAACAGTTGTCACTCAGTGTCAGAACAAGTGACACATTGTGCTGGGTTATTTGTGTTTTGAACCCTGTGTTTGATTGTGAAAGAGAGGGTTTAATCTCTTGCTTATTTCACCTCTGGCATCAGGAGTTGGTGGGAAGCTTGGGTGACCTGAGAATCCTTTCCTCACACCATTTAGTTCACATTGGGGAACTAGTGGCTCTTCCCCACCATAGAGGCTGGTTTGGGCCCCAAGCCAAGAATCAAAGGATGAATCTCTGATGGCCAAGGCACCAGCTTATTCATCATCAATGGGCCCAAGCTGCTGTATCCACAGGGAGCTTAATTTTGGATTGAGGGTTTAGAAACATGAAAGAAATCCACTGCAATCAACTAGAGACTGTCCTTATAAAAACCCTTGTCTTCTCCGTGTAGCATTATGTAATTAAAATCAGCAATTAATCAACACATGACATAATTACTTGAAAATATCCACACATATGAAAATTACCAATTGCTATATTTTTTTTATCATCTTTATGAACTATTCTATGTCCAGAGGTTTATCATTTTTCATTTAATTTTTTTCACATTTAGATGCTCACACATTGGTTTCCCAGTGACACAGTGGAAAAGAATCCTCCTGCCAATGCAGGAGACGTCAATTCGATCCCTAGGTCAGGAAGATCCCCTGGAGAAAGGAATGGCAACCCACTCCAGTTTTCTTGCCTGGAGAATCCCATGGACAGAGGAGCCTGGGGGGCTACAGTCCATGGGGTCACAAAGAGTAGGAAATGACTGAGCAACTGAGCATGCATGCATGCACACTTCCACTCTGTAGCATATACTTGACAGTAAAATGTCCCGCCTTGAATCTTGTTTAAATTTATAAAATTCAAAGACTGTTGACTACAAGACTTTTAATAAATATCTCTGCTCCATGGGGGTAAATTTTTGACTTCAGCTAATGTCTGCTGGGCAGCTATACAACTTTGCGTCTGTAACAGGTGTTGGTAGAATACAAGGTCATGGTTATGGGAAACTTCAATAATACCCTATGGGTATTTTCTTCAATTCTGGGGACCTGATTACCCAGGATGGCAGCTGACCCAGATAATAGCCTATGGCCGCAATCCAGGCACAAAGATGAATTAAAAAAGTAAAATCCATAAAGCCCTTCCGTTTCCAAACAGAAGATGGGTAAGAAGCAGGTATAGATCAGAGGGACATATTCATGGTGAAGTCTAAGCTGACTTTGCAATGTCAAGCCAAGCATCCTTAAGTTGCCTCTTTGAGGAGGAAGGTTGGAGATGGAGACTGAGAGCCCGGGCTTCCTAGCCCAGAAAACTGCTGCTGGGGGGCTGCTGGCCAGGTAAGGGGGCCGGGCAGGCAGCGTGGTCTCACCCTGCTCTCTGATTCTACACTTCCAACCATTTACCTTCAATGTGGGTGAAGCGTTGGGCTTCCCTGGTGGCTCAGTGGTAAAGCCTCCACCTGCCAATGCCAGAAACACGGGTTCAATCTCTGAGTCAGGAAGGTCCCCTGGAGGAGGAAATGGCAACCCATTCGAGTACTCTTGCCTGGAGAATCCCATGGACAGAGGAGCCTGGCGGGCTACAGTCTGTGGGCTCGCAAAGATTCTGACACGATCGAGTGGCTAAACAACAACAAGGAGGACTTGGGCCAGCGACCTGGGTTCCGACAGCTCGCGTTGCGGCCTTCACGGAGCCCAGCAGCTCTTGCTGGAAGCCTGAAAGTCTTGGCCCCCATTGGGTGAATGTGCCAGCTGAGCCTGAGGTCTGCAGAACTCTTGGCTGTCCTGTCCTGCACCTGATTCACAATTCTGCCCCTGGTTGGGATGGCCTCCAGGCATAGCTTCAGCCCCTGTCCTTTGCTCAGTTTTAGGCACAAGTTGAAATCAGTAATAATAGTGTGTGATCAGACCTGGCTGGAGCCGCCTGGCAGGGGTGGAATTGGGAGCGTTACTAGTATACCTGTGCGTGCCTGGAAAGCAGAGCCATTAGAACTCCATGGATCCTGCAGGACCTGTTAAGTTAAAATAAGGCCACAGACACAAATGTATTTGTTCATTCAACACGCTTTTGCTGTGATCCACCACCATGGACCAAAGGCAGCTCTCTTCTGAGATGCTTCGCTATCTGATTAAAAGAAAACTTATCTACCCTCAGCTAGCTGCCCTCTTATTCTAAGCAATTCCTGACTTGGATGAACTCTAACGCACTTTGCTGGTCACTCAGGGTTGGTGGCAGTGGAATCTGGTACACGGGTCTACTTTCAGAACATTGAGAGACACCGCATTCCCATTGAACTTTTGTGTTTCAACTTCCTCTCCCTTTGAGAAATAAATCAATGCTTTCCCCCCGCTCTGTTCCAGAATAATTTCCAAGGAGCTGCATATGGGGTTCAAATTGTGTTTAAAGCTCATCGGTTTACAGGAGACAGAAACAAGTATAATCTCTTCAGCTGTACCAGCGCCAATTACTTACCAATTATAAGAATAATGCCTCATCTCTAGCTCCCATTTCTGTAGAAAATTCAGGAAAATGATGGGGCTGTGGGGGCCAATATGAGCCTTGTCTTGGTTGGACATACTATGTTTTCTTGGTTCAGACAGGAATCTGGGATCCAGGGGTTGAGCACTTCTCTGTCCCTGAAATAGAGTCTAGACCCTGGCTTTGGAGTGAATCAGGAGGACAGGACAGCACTTAAAATTCACTTTCAAAGAGACAGAGTTTAGGCAATTTGACATTCTCTAAGACACAGATCTCCTATTGAGACCCACAATTATCTGTGACCTGTCAAGGAAGTATCTATTTAGTGCAAACTTCTAAAGTCACTTCCCTCAATGAAATGTTTATTTAGTTAAAGATAGAATAAAAAGGCTGGATTAGATATGTTAAGTTTTAATATAGGTGCCAAGACTACCAAGGGGTAGTTTTTTAATATATCTCTGTTTGTGTTGTAAATCATGACAACAAAAGTGATTCTGTGAGCATCCTTGTAAGAATGGTCTCATTAGTGACTAGCTACACTCTGTTGATGTTCTAGTTTGTTTTTTATTAAAAAGGATTAATGATCGACAGATAAATGGATGAAGAAAATGTGGTATACCGCTCGGCCATAAAAAGAATGAAATAATGCTATTTGTAGCAACATGGATGCAACCAGAGATTGTCATACTAAGGGAAGTAAGTCAGAAAGAGAAATAAGTATCATGTGATAATATTTGTATGTGGAATCTAAAGTAAGACAAATGAATGTATCTATGAAACAGAAACGCACTCATTGGACATAGAGAACAGCCTTGTGGTTGCCAAGGGAGAAAGGGGTTGGGGGAGGGGTGAAGTGGGAGGTTGGGGTTGGCAGATGTTAACCAATACAGGTAGAATGGATAAACAAAGAAGTCTTACTGTAAAGTACAGGTGCCTATAGTCAGTATCCTCTGATAAACTATAACGGAAAAGAATGTATGAAAAAAGAATGTGTATATGTATGTATATATTAATACAACTGACTCACTTTGCTGTACAGCAGAAATTAACGCAAAATTGTAAATCAACTACATTTCAATTTAAAAAAGGGTTGATGGGTAGGGAGAAACATTCCTGTGATTCTCTCTATGGTGACAGCAGAAAATAACACTAATCCAGTTTGGAAATCTGTCAGATCAGCTATTGAAATGTGATAATATCTCCTTCTGGCGTTGATGCTGCCAAGTGCTACGTTACAGGTATTCCCTTGCCACTCGGGGAGAGAATGGATGCTTCAGACAGCATTCCCGCAATGACTAGCTGAATAACATCTAAGCAGAGGTGTATACCCTGTGGTCTCTTGATGAATGTCACTGGTTGGGGGATGGTGTGTCAGATGCCTCTTCTACAAGGAGGGGACACCAGGGCTGCGCCTGAGCTGGAGGAGGAAGGAGCATGTGGGTCTGGGCTGTGATTCATGAGTAAGCAAGACTGAATCCTGGGTAATGGCTTGGAACTGACAGCCATGTCCACCCAGCCGGATCCCGTGGGCAGGAAGCGGATGTGAGTCCAGGAGGGCTGAACGGTTCTGGGGCAGAACAGGAGAGGCCGGAGCAGCCCCCTGCAGGGGCCAGGAGGTGTGCCCAAACCCTTGGGTGTACCTACCGGGTAAACACTCTTGCCCTGAGAACATGAGCCGCTCGGTCAGTTGTCAGCAGAAGCGATCAGGAGAGGGTGGACCACAGAGTCCAGCTGATCATTCCAGAAGGATGGGTGACTTGGGAAGAAAAGCAGAAACCCCATTGCATGAGCCGAAACAGAGCTCCTGAAACTACAGATGAACCCCGCTGCAGAGCCAATGGCACCCTCCAGGGAGAGGGGTTTGGAAGACGGACGTGTAGAGAAGGTTCGGAAGGGAGGAAACTCCAAGCTGGGGTGCAGTTGTGACGTGCCCAGGACCCCAGCCACGTACACACAGGCTTCCCCTTCTGAGAAGAGGCCGGCTGGATCCGCGGCCGTCCCGCTGTGTATTTACACTGGCGGTTCTCACCTGGGCAGGTGATAGCATCTTCGCACAGACCCAGGACCTCCCCACCCTCACGGCTCTTTCAACAACGAGCTCATGTTCCAACAGAGAAAGAAGGGGTGTGGGTAGCTCTGGGCCAGGGAGAGGGGGGCGCTTTAAGATTTTTCTCCACTGTTTGGTTGTAGAATTATGAGCCAAGTTTTAGTGGAGTGTTGTTTATATAATTTTAGATAGAGCAGGCTTCCCAGGTAGGTCGGCGGTAAAAGAATCCACCTGCCAATGCAGGAGACTCAGGAGACTCAGGGTTTGATCCCTGGATTGGGAAGATCCCCTGGAGGAGGGCATGGAAACCTCCTCAGTATTCGTGCCTGGAGAATCCCACGGACAGAGGAGCCTGGCGGGCTACAGTCTATGGGGTCGTAAGAGTCGGACATGACTGAGCAGTTTCAGATAGAGCACAGGTAATCAAGTCGCAGGTGTGGCAGGGCCTGTGCGCTGGGTGTCAGAGCAGTGAAGGCTGCAGACTCCTCGCGAGGATGCCCACACTGTGTCCTTGCGTATCACTCTCCTGTGCTTCACAAGCACAGACGCGGTTTACGTGGTGTCACGGACTCAGCTCTGTCCCCTCCCCTCAAATTCACGCTGAAGTCCCAATGTGGAGGGGCCTACTGTTGGAGGTAAGGCTATTCAGAGGGGCCTGCGTGCTCAGTCACTTCAGTCGTGTCTGACTCTTTGCAACCCCATGGACCGTAGCCCACCAGGCTCCTCTGTCCTTGGGGTTCTCCAGATGAGAATATTGGAGTGGGTTGCCATGCCCTCCTCCAGGGGATCTTCACGACCCAGGGATCGAACCCAGTTCTCTGATGTCTCCTGCACTGGCAAGTGGGTTCTTTACCACTAGTGCCACCTGGGGTTAAATGTGGTCACGAGGACGAGGCCCCAATCCCACAGAAAAGTGTGTGTTAGTCGCTCAGTCGTGTCCGACTCTTTGAGACCCTATGGACCGTAACCCACGGGGTGCCTCCGTCCACGGGATTCTCCAGGCAAGAATACTGGAGTGGGTAGCCATTCCCTTCTCCAGGGCATCTTCCCGACCCAGGGATCGATCCCGGGTCTCCCACATGGCAGGCGGGCTCTTTACTGTCCGAGCTGCCAGGGAATCCCATAGAATCGGTGTCTTTTTAGAAGAGGAAGTGCGGTCTGTCTTCCAGCATGAAGGAGAAAGGCCTTGTGAGGACACGAGGAGAAGGTGGCCATCTGCAAATCGGGAGGAGCGTGGTCATCAGAAGCCGCATCCGCCGCCACCACCACCACCACCTCCACCTGGGACTTCCCGCCTCCGCGACTGAGAGGAAATAAGTGTTTGTCCTGAAAGCTGCGTAGCCTGTGTCATTTCTAACGGCAGCCCCCACACAACTAATACAAGTAGCCTAGGTATCCATAGCAACCGTCATGATGGGGGGAGCGTTGCTAGGGAGAGAAAGCTCGCTGGGATCAGGTCATAAAAAGCACCAGGAGTGAGGCACCGTGCAAATGCACACCCCTAGGAGGGGCAGCCTTGCTACAGGCACTGCAGGTTTGGTTCTAGGCACTATTGTGGCCTCAAGGGAGACCTGGCCACAGATTATACACACGACACAGAGGTTACAGCATACATCACATACAAGGAAATCAATTTCTAGACAAAAGCCCAACTATTCTTGGTGCTGTGATGTGAAGAAATGTCTCCTGAGTTTGTAACAAGCTGGTGAGGCTGTGACCCTGTAGTCAATACTGCCTTCTAGGAGACACAAGGTCCCTTTCACCAGGCTGGTTTTACTTCTTGCAGCTCAGTAAGAACCTTCAGCAGTGAGCTTCTAAGTCCAGAGTAATTCTCTTCTAAGTCTAGCAGTGGGAATTTAAGTCTTCTCTGAGCTTCTTATGCTCAGCTGTGTCGGACTCTTTGCGACCCCATGGACTGTAGCCCACTAGGCTCCTCTCTCCATGGAATTCTCCAGGCAAGAATACTGGAATGGGTATCCATTCCCTTCTCCAGGGGATCTTCCCAACTCAGGGATTGAACCCAGGTCTCCTGCATTGTAGGCAGATTCTTTAGTGTCTGAGGTACCAGGAAAGCCCTCTGCTTCTCTGGTAGGTGCAAAAACTGCCTTGTAGACCTTCTGGAAGAACATGGAGTCTGCATGAGGCAGGCAGGCCTTCCCAGATGGATCACTCCAGACCAACTGTCTGATAAGTAATGGAGGAGATGAGCTTGAGATTTCTCCCTGATGAGTTTCTGGAGGGCAGTGCTTTTGGACTTGTGATTTAATTCAGATACATACAATGAGCAGTCAATGGCACTTGGATAGAACTGACCTTTGCTTCTGTAATAGGAGGAGTCTAATCTGAATATCTTCTTCATACCTAGTGCCCAAGTCTTGGTTGCTAAAGACCATTCTCTACTAAAAGGAGTGAAAAAAAAATCTTTTGAAAAGTGTCTGATTGCATAGTAGGGACTGGAAAATTTCAATGTGAGTCTGGAACATCTGTTTTGTGCCGTAAAGGAAAAAAGCACAAAAAGTGATGGGGAAATGTTCAAAGGATAAGATGCCTGCCTGTAGGAGATCCCATTGATCAAATCCCCAATACTTGGAGCATCACAAATAAGTAACTGTAGAAACAGATAAAAGTCTGCTTGGATAAAATAAGATTCAGTGAGTCTATACTGATATAGATGATAAATAAGTAATACAGGGAGAAAAGCTCTTCTCACTGAAAGTCAACATCTAAATATAGAAAGAATTATGGAGTTAGAGAATTGCAATTTGGTAACCCTCCTAGGGGGTTTCCCAGGTGGCCCAGTGGTAAAGAATCTGCCTGCCAAGCAGATTCAATCCCTGACCGGGGATGATCCCTGGAGAAGAAAATAACAACCCATTCTAGTACTCTTGTCTGGGAAATCTCTTGGACACAAGGAGTCTGGTGGGCTACACTGCATGGGGTTGCAAAAGAGCTGGACAAGACTTAGTGTCTGAACAACAACAACAACCCTCCTAATAATAGTTGTTTCAAGTAAGAATCGTCCATGAATACTAAAATGACAGTTTGCGGGAAGAACAGGATATTTACTTGGTCTCAAAGTGTCTATCTACAAGATACTTTTTGCAAAGTAACATCACCCCAGTTGGAGAAAACCAGTATCAGGTGCCTCCCTGTATGATGTACAGAGAAGCTCACTGCTTCACTTCTGTTGTATTCTTGTCAAAAATGCAAAACCTGAGTCTAACCATGAGAAAAATGCATATGGAGGGAGAGCCATTCTGCAAAAGTAAGTGGCCTCTGCTCTTCAAAAAAAAGGTCAACATCCTGAGAGTTAAAGACACACAAACGAGCTCCACTGGGTCATAGGTGACTAAGAGACATGACAACCAAGTATGACCTGGGATTTTCTTTGACAATAAAAGAAGTTATTTGGAAAATTGGCAACATCTGAATCAAGCCTTTAGATTAGATAATAACCTTATATCAATATCGATTTTCTGATTTTGATGGTTATACGGTGGTTCTGTAAGGTTGTCTTCACATTTACACAATATGGGGTAAAGTGGTACTATGTCTACAGTTTCCTTTCAAGTGGTTTTTAAAAATCTCAAATGCATATACATGTATACACATGCGTATCTATGTTGACACCTGTATGTGGATCTAGAGAGGATGGTTCAGCAAATGTGGTGAAATGTGGAAGATGGTTCTACAGCCCCTGATTCGTGATCGGCTAACAGGATCAAAGTAAAGATCTGAACCGGGTGAACGACATTGAACATCTGTAACTGAACTGAACCAGCTCTGGTCCCAACACTGTCAAATTGTTAACAAAGAACCTTAGCGCATTTGGGATCCACTGGGGGGGCTCAGGAGGTCCCTGAGCCATCCCCAGCATGTGCTCTGGTCTCTTGTGCTCAGCGTGGCCCAGGGGACCAGGGAGAGAGAAGACCAGCAGCTTAGGGTCCTGCTGCTATGTGGCTTTGAGTCCATTTGACATTGACACTTGGGAAAGTAGGAGGCAGGAGCTGTGTCCGACTTCCGCGAACCCGTGGACTGTAGCCCACCAGGCTCCTCTGTCCATGGGGTTCTCCAGGCAACGAATACTGGAGTACATCACCATTTCCTTCTCCAGGGCGTGTTCCTGACCCAGGGATGGAATCCACGTCTCCTACACTGGAGGCAGATTCCTTACCACTGAGCCACCTGGGGAGCCTAGGGGACAATCCTGGACCTCGTTAGCAGTGAGACCAAGCAGCAAGCTGCATCATTCAAGGGCCTCACGGAGGCAGGCATTTATCTGATCTTGCTGGGTGCGGAGGACTCAGATTAGCGGGGAAAGGAAGCCAGAGAAAGCAGCGTGGGAGAGACAGGGAACAGAAGTGAACCAGGAGAGGCAGCGAGGCTTCCGCCTGTGTGTGTTCAGGTGAAAATTCATCCTAGGGAGAATGACTTTTGTTAAGGCACGTTCCAGTGTGCTACTGTTTTTCAAGAGTTTGTTACAGTTATTCTGATCCAAGATCCAGCGATTAGATAGAAATACAGCTAAAGTACGTCTGGGTCTTGGTGAAGTCTTCCCACCGACCATGTTTGGTTGCGTTGCTGGGGGCTGCGTTGGCAGGAAGTTGTGTAACAGGAGGCTTTTCCAACAAAGTTGTTAAGGACTAAGCCCCGTGGTTGCCTGACAGGGGACAGAGTTGTTCTGTGTGGATGTGTGATTCTAGCAAAGGTCCAGTGTCTTGATGGCTAATCTTCCTGATGGCTAATCATTGTACGTTCCACTCAGCCTCCTAAGAAAGCAGCAGTGGGGTGGGAAGGGGCAGAGGGAAGTTTGGGCCAAGAAAGGTTCTTTTTGGGTGGAATGGAGTGTAGGATCTTCAACCTCCAGATGAACTGATGTGAAGAATAAATGTGGGACTTCCCTGGTGATCCAGTGGTTAAGAATCTGCCTGCCAGTGCCAGGGACACAGGTTCGATCCACGTTCCAGGAAGATTCCACGTGCCACGGAGCAACAAAGCCTGTGCACCCAAACTACTGACTTCTGTGTGCCTAGAGCCCGTGTCCTCCAAGAGAAGCTGCCGCAATGAGAAGCCACACACCGCAATGAAGAGGAGCTCCCCCTGACCGCAATGATGTGAGATGGAATGTCTTCTGCAATGTCAGTAAACAAGGATGGAACAGCCGTCAGCCATTTCCGGCCTCCAAATGTGAATGAGGGGCTCCCAACAGGGAGCACAGAGCCTAGGATCCCACAGAGGCTGCCACCCCCCGCAGTGATGGCTGGAGGGGCTTGGGGGCGGGGAGACTGTGAGAAATCAAAAAGACAGGATGCTGGCCCCAGAGAGCTGAGAGGCCTATGAAAGAGATGACCTCAATAATCCAGGTCTGTTGCATCTTCCCATACCTACAAGAGTGCTAAATTCCTTAATGTGATATCCGGGAAAGTGAAAGTCGCTCAGCTGTGTTCGACTCTTTGCAACCCCATTAACTATATGGTCCATGGGATTCTCCAGGCCAGAATACTGGAGTGGGTAGCCTTTCCCTTCTCCAGGGATCTTCCCAAACCAGGGATCGAACCCAGGTCTCCCACATTGCGGGCGGATTCTTTACCAGCTGAGCCACCAGGGAAGCCCAAGAATACTGGAGTGGGTAGCCTATCCCTTCTCCAGGGGATCTTCCAGACCCAGGAATTGAATCAGGGTCTTCTGCATTGCAGGCGGATTCTATACCAACTGAGCTATCAGGGAAACAAAAACTTGATATCTGGTTTTCCTCATTTAATAATAATCTTTGACGTTCCAACTGCGTGCTCCCTTTGTTGCAAACTTGTATATAGCCTGACTTCCTCTTCTGCCCCCTTGGAGCAGTTTTCTCAGAGCTTCCTGAAATGCTATCTCCTGGGCTTGGAGTCTTAACATTGCCACTAAATAAAACAACTCTCTACGTTCAGGTTGTGACTAAGTTTTTAGTTGACAGCTAGAAAGCCTGAACACAGCAAAGACTCAATGCAGCCAAAAATAAATAAATACATAAAAATAAAGAAATTTAAAAAAGGATAAAGGTTGACATAGAAAACAGACTTACGGTTACCAAAGCAGGAAGTAGGGGAGGGGTGAATTAGGAGTTTGGGATTAACAGAGTCACACTACTATATATGAAATGGATAAACAACAAGGATCTACTGTACAGCACAAGGAACTATATTCAGTAAATTGTAACCTGAAATGGAAAAGGATCTGAAAAGTAACATATATATCTGAATCACTTTGCTGTACACCCGAAACGTTGTATATCGACTATACGTCAATAAAATAAAATTAATAAATAAATATTTTAACTTATAAAAAAGAATAAATGTTGCTGGGAGAACAGCAGTACAACTTTAAGGCAAGAATACTGGAGTGGGTTGCAGTTTCTTTCTCCGGGTATCTTCCTGACCCAGGGATCAAACCTGTGTCTCCTGCATTCTTTACTGACTGAGCCACTGGGGAAGCCAACCTGAAGTAAGGGGAGTGATTTGCAGTCAAAAAAAACAGTGCAAGCACAAAAGGTAGCGTCAGTGCAAACCCTCATGAAACAAAGGCACTCACATTCTTTTATTTTTTCCCCCCTCAAACCATTATGTTGATAATAGTACTGTTTACTGATGAATCTCTCCTTTTGAGCAGAAGTTCAGTTTTTAGCTCTCTCTCCAAGGTCAGGGACCCTCTGCTCCCTGCTATCTTCTCATTCTGGGAGAATGCTGATGCAAACAGAAAATGGTGTGATTTCTTCTCTCCTGGATAGTGGCTGCTCCTCCTCCTCCAGGGAGGTGCCAGGCTTGCTGTTGCTAGCACTTGTTAGGTGGCACACACTTGAAGTGGGATTCTGGCTGGCAGTTCAAGAGCAGAGCTCCTCTACCCGCTGGCCCACCTCCCCATAAAAAAAAATGCTCTCTTAATATACATTATTCCATTTTGCATTGTAATTTGTTTTTATGTCCAGTCCCATGGCCTAGAGCTGAAAGTGGTTTTGACATTTTTAAATGGTTGGAAAAAACCCCAGAGGAGAGTAATATTTTATGACTCGTGAAAATTATGTGTCCATAAATAAAATTTTACTAGGACATGGCCACGCTCCTTTGAAAATGTATTGCCCATGGCAGCTTGTATGCTATGGCAGCAGAGTCAAGTTGTTGTGACAGAGACACCACAGAGTCTGAAATATTTACTACCTGGCCCTTTACAGAAAACATTCTGCCGACCTCTGCTCTAAAATGTGAGTTCCCTCAGGGCAGAACTGTGTTTGTCTAACTTTGCACAATGCCTAGCACATGAAAGGTTCTGGAAAATCCTTGCCTGCAGACTGAGTACTCCTCAGCTTCAGACACTTGGCCTGTTGAGTTTTTACCTCCAGAAAGCTTTCCTAGGAGGCTTCAGAGGTGGGCTGGTGTGTCCTGACTCAGTACCTATCCTTGTCTTTCATCACTGCAGTGTTGCTTTTGTTTAGTCGCTCAGTCATGTCCGACTCTTTGAGACCCCAAGGACTGCAGCACACCAGCTTCCCTGTCTTTTACTCTCTCCTGGAGTTTATTCAAACTCATGTCCATTGAGTCGGTGATGCCATCCAACCATCTCATCCTCTGTTGTCCCCTTCTCCTCCTGCCCTCAATCTTTCCCAAAGCATCAGGGTCTTTTCCAATGAGTTGGCTCTTTGCATCAGGTGGCCCAAGTATTGGAGCTTCACCGCAGTGGGTGTGGTTCATATGGAGAGACTCCTTATTTGTTTCTGGATTAGCCATTTGGGGAAAGGGATCTTCTCTTCCCACGAATTGCTCTTCTGAGGTATCTGCTTGGTCCTTGGCAGAGGGGGAGGAGATTTGTGAGCAGAACCAGAGAGCATGGGAGCGAAATAGCCATGTGTGGGGTGAAGGGAAATGAAAGACATGGGGAGGTCCTGCCTGTTGTCTCTGCTGAGCCTCTGGTGGACTAACCTGCTTAGAGAAGGGGCACAGGGATATATCTACCTGGCAGAGCCTGCTGTGTGGTTTGAGATCAAATTCTGGAACAAGGTTGCCTTTTGGATCTCTGCTTTAAACTATCTGTGTATACATATTGGATGGACTTTATTAGATTCCTAGTGAATATTGGCTGGTGGAAGGATCTTGTAGAATAAACAGACTCTTTAAATAAAATGCGTTTTTAATTTTTAAATTAAATGATGTAACAGCCTCATAGGGAAAGCAGATATAGCCCTTGGCTCTCAGTAGAGTTGAGATAGCATGGTGCCAGGTGAAAGGGAAATGCTTTAGAGAGTCTAAGACACATTTAGAAAGAGCAGACCTTGCTTTGACAAAGCCACTGCTGCATTCACTCTTTTTATTGAGCACCTACCTTGTGGCAGATTGTGCTAGCTGTTGGGGATAGGAAAGAAAAAAAGGGCATAATATTTATCCTCAAAAAATGTACAGTCTGCTGGGGACACTTAGCCATGTGATAATCAGTCACCCACAATGCAGTCAGACATGATAGAAGTTTGTAGAATTGCAGGGGAAGCAAAGAGGGGGGATGCCTGAGTTTGCTAAGCAGTCAGGAAGGTCTCACAGCGGGCAATGCTTGCAGGGACTTTCAGTGGGTAGGTAAGGGGTTAGTGGGGAGGTAAATGGAGGAGGATATTCCAGGCAGAGATAATGTCAGAGCATGTGTGCAGAGGCAAAATAACCCATGGTGTATTCAGGAATTTTAGTAGCTCATGTGGGTAGTGGGGCAAATGACAGGTCTCCTGGGCAGGTTGCATGACTGTGACAATCAAAGGAGATTGGACTTGATTCTTTAGCTATTCATAAGCTACTGAGAATGTTTGAGTTGGGAGTGGGGGAAGGTGGGATTTGTAAGGTACAACGTTTATTCTGTTAATTATAAGGAGTGAAATTGCTGACATGAGAGTCTACACTTAGAGAAGCTGGCTAAGATGCTGGAGAGGAGGGGACGTTTAGATACTAGACACAGGTCAAAGATGGAATGGATAAATTTAGCCAGGGCTGCCACATATGGTTGTGCAGGTTGTGCACTGCACAACTCACTACACCTAAGGGGTACGGATAAATTGATATATTTATGACACGCATTTCCCAGCAGATGGCAGTAGAGTTGAGGACGGAATGCATTTTCCTCATTTGCACAAATTGCTAGCCCTGTGGGCTAGCAGTTGTCCAGGGTTTGGGGAAATGGATGAGAGTGAGAAGGGCGCATTTCCCCAGGCGGGGAGGGATGGGGAGAGCACAAGATGACAGCCAGGTTTCTGACCTGGGCAACTTGGAGACCAGAGGTTCCATTCGTTGAAGGGTGGATACAGGAGAGGGAGGCGGTTTGAGTTTAGGACAAATTGTACTGAAGAGACCTGAGAGCCACTTAGATGGACCAGCTAGCAGTCTGGGTCTAAGACTGTCCCTAGAGCGGGACACACCCCTATTTTTGTCTGACATCTTCTCTGTCTCCTGTCCACTGGGCACCACCTTCCCAGGTTACGGATGCTCCTTATTCATGAGATGCCCACTTCTGCCTGGTGAGCGTGTGTCAGAGTGAACTCAAGGGACGAGGTGTCACTCCATCATTCCAGCCTCTGTCTGGCCATAGAGGACACCTTGCTATGCTGACCTGGGAACTCCAAGGGCCCCCAGCTAGTCTCTTCAGAGTCAGGAATGAGCATTTCCAGCCACAGGTGAGGCTTTACTAAGTTATCCACCAGACCCAGGGTGTGACTCTGGGCCGGGTCCCCAGAGCGGCAGAAGCTGTGAGGCTGTACTGGAAACATCCCTGCCCTGCCTTGCTCTTGACCTGGTTTGCTGATGGCCAATCAAGCTGCCTGCTCTCCCCCGTTCAGTCATGACCCATCCGTCGTTGGCTTAGTGAATGTGACCTCTTTCCTGCTGCCGTCTTGGGGGCTGAAATAGGGTCTGCAGGCCAAGCTGAACAGGTTGAGGTCCTTCTGGGTGAACACAATTGGATACAATGGTCCTTCTGGGTGAACACAATGGACTCACTTCTTCTGGGTGAACACAAACACCAGGGAGGTGTTTGGAAATCTTTTTTGCACCCCCTGTGGATTCATAAGAGCTTTGCAAGAATCATAGACCAGCATTATTTTTCTCCCACTTAGGTTTTTCTGTTTGATTGTATTTTAACTGGAGTGTAGTTGCTTTTTTGGCTCAGCTGGTAAAGAATCCGCCTGCAATGCAGGAGACCTGGGTTCGATCCCTGGGTTGGGAAGATTCCCTGGAGAAGGGAACAGCTACCCACTCCAGTATTCTGGCCTGAAGAATTCCATGGACTGTATAGTCCATGGGGTCACAAAAAGTTGGACCTGACTGAGCGACTTTCACTTTGCAATTCGTTTATTGGTTATACAGTTGCTTTACAATGTTGTGCTAGTTTCTGCTGCATAACAAAGTGGATGGATCAGCTATGTGTTTACTTTATCCCTTCATTTTTGGATTTCCTTCCCATTTTGGTCACCACAGAGCGTTAAGTAGAGTTCCCTGTGCTCTACAGTCGGTTCTCATTACTTATCTGTTTTATGTATTAATCTCAGTTGTGTCCAACTCTTTGTGACCCTGGGGACTGTAGCCTGCCAGGCTCCTCTGTCCGTGGAATTTTCCCTGGAGTGGGTTGCCATTCCCTTCTCCAGGGGCTCTTCCCGACCTAGGGATTAAACCTGGGTCTACCGCATTGCAGGCAGATTCTTTACCATCTGAGCCACCAGGGAAGCCTTATCTATTTTATATATAGTATCGACAGTGTATATATGTCAATCCCAACCTCCCAATTCATCCAACTCCCCCCCTGTCCCCCTTGCTTTTACATCTCTTCCAACTTTGAGGAGACAGACAATATATACGACCGAGTGTCTAAAGCAAACACTTTATTACTACTTTAGCCTCTGAGTTGTTTTAAACATACTTAATTTGGGGGCAAAAGTCCATCTAGTCAAAGCTGTGGTTTTTCCAGTAGTCATGTATGAATGAGAGACTTGGACCGTAAACAAGGGTGAGTACCAAAGAATTGATGCTTTTGAACTGTGGTGCTGAAGGAGACTCTTGAGAGTCCCTTGGACTGCAAGGGGATCAAACCAGTCAATCTTAAAGGAAATCAACCCTGAATATTCATTGGATGGACTGATGCTGAAGCTCCAATACTTTGGCCACCTGATGCAAAGAGCTGACTCACTGGAAAAGATCCTGATGCTGGGAAAGATTGGAGGCAAGAGGAGAAGGGGAAGACAGAGGATGAGATGGTTGGATGGCATCACTGACTCAACAGACATGAGTTGGAGCAAATGCAGGGAGACAGTGAAGGACAGGGAAGCCTGGCATGCTGCAGTCCATGGGGTGACAGCCTCAGCCATGACTCACTGGCTGAACAGCAACTGTCTGGGGCTACTGTGAACATAGCGTTTGTCCATTTCAGGTTCGGCCATCAGTCTTGTCCCTTTGCTGCTCCTGCTCTATGTTCTTCTCTAACGTCGTTACCCAACAGCCCCTCCTTATCCGTCAGCTTTCACAGATTTCTTTCAACATTCACCCTATAGAAACTATGCTTGAGAAAATGTAAAAGAAAATGTATTTAACACTATCAAATGTTTCATTAAAATCTCTAAGGATAGCCTCAGTGACTAGAGAAGACTGATCATCATCCCCCTCAAACTCCAAAAACCATCTTGTTAGACGTTTTGCGGTGAAATGGAAACCCCAACAGGGTTTACTTAGGTTACTCAAAGCCTAAATCTTTTTATTATTGTGCTTTCTGGCAGGAAGCTCAGAGTCTAAATTGATTCTTCCCTTTCAATGTTTAACTCTGTTTTCTCCTTCCCTAAGGGTTTTTTGAGCTGGCTGTGTGGTTGCACTTTGGATTATGCTTGACCCAGAACAAAACTGCTTTGGATTGGGTTGGCTCGGAGGGTCGACTGGTGCGGTTGCCTGATAACGTTGAACTGGGTGGAATCTGAGGGTATGAACAAGTAGGTTTCCTTTCAAGAGACTCAGTGCCAACTGTTATGTAAGAGCAGACGCCCCCGCCTGCCTCCCGCGGTCAGGTGAGGTGAGCCTGATTAGGGAAGCCAATGCCAGTAATCAAAAGAAATTGGTGCAGCCTCTATAGAGAACAGTGTGGAGATTCCTCAAATGACTAGAACTAGAGCCGCACAGTGTATAACTCTGTAATCCTGCAGTCCCACTCCTGGGCATATATTTGGGAAAAGAAATGGTTGGAAAGTTTATTGCTCTCCAACGTTCACTGCAGCACCGTTTACAATAGTGCTGTGAGCAAGACATGGAAGCCACCTAAATGTCCACTGACAGAGGAATGGATAAAGAAGACGCGGCACATATACACGACGGAATATTACTCAGCCATTAAAAAGAATGAGAGAATGCCATGTGCAGCGACATGGATGGACCTAGGGATGATCATACTGAGTGAAATAAGTCAGACAGAGAAGCAGAAATGACGCATGACATCCCTTACATGTGGAATCAAAAAGAGACGGTACGAATGAACTTCCTTACAAAACAGAAAGAGATGCACCGTCTTAGAGAACAGACTCTAGGTTGCCTGTAGACACTGCTATGTTTAAAATGGACAACCAACAAAGACCTATTGTGTAGCACAGGGAACTCTGCTCCTTGTTATGTGGCAGCCTGGATGGAGGGGAGTTTGGGGGAGAAGGGATACATGTATACGTATGGCTGAGTCCCTTTGCTGTCCACCTGAAACTATCACAACACTGTTAATCAGCTATACTCTGATACAAAATAAAAAGTTTATAAAAAGAGAGAATATATCATTGAACCACCATTGTTTACGTACTAGTGAACTTTAATCAACAACCACAACTTGAAGTGTGCCTTTGTGTGCTATGCCTTCCCTGGAGAGGTACAAAGGAGACAGACTGGAAGGTGGGCATCCCTGAGATGGAATCCTAGCTTTGCTAATTCACCATCTGGGTGACCTCCGACAAGCTACTCTCCCCAATGCCCCACTCAAGGACCAACCTCCTCATTTGTTAAATGGGAATATAGTACCTCCCTTACAGAATGGCTTCGAGGATTGAAAATTATATATGTAAAGCATCTAATCAAGTAATTGACATTCAGCAGTCACCTAATGAATGATGGATGAGAATAGTGTGATTTATAGAATCACAGATTCACTCGTTACGTTTACTGGACACATACTATGGTCCCATGATGAATGACTTGCCTTTATTATCCTTCAGAATCTTCTTATAAATATAAGTATCATTCATATTGTTCAGAATGAAAAAAGTTTTGGCTAAGTTAAGGAATGTGATATGCCCAATCACATGGACAGTCAGGAGTGGAGGCAGAATTTGAACTCTGCCTGTCTGACCTCAAAGTCTTACCCAGTAAAGAGAGGATTTAAAGGAGGGAGGAGGATTCTGAGAGGCGGGGCTAAGATGGCAGAGGAATAGGATGGGGAGACCACTCTCTCCCCCACAAATTTATCGAAAGAACATCTGAACGCTGAGAAAACTTCAAACAACTTCTGAACGCTGGCAGAGGACATCAGGCATCCAGAAAAACAGCCCATTATCTTCAAAAGGAGGTAGGACAAAATATAAAAGATAAAAAGAGAGACGAAAGAGTTAGGGACGGAGACCCGTTCCAGGGAGGGAGTCGTAAAAGAGGAGAAGTTTCCAAACACCAGGAAACCCTCTCACTGGCTGGTTTGGGGGAAGATTTCGAATCTCGGAGGGCAACGTAACCAGGAGGAAAATAAATAAAGGTGGGAGGAGAAATTCTGCAAAGCAGCTGGCCAAAAGTCCATTTCGTGTCATGTCTTGAGCTATGAACAGTGTGCAACGGTCAACCTGTCAAAATGTTCATATGGCGTTTTGTATCAGGCAGAAGAGGTTAGTTAGTACCGTGGTAACAAACAAACAAAATATTAAAAAAAACTAAGATTGTGGCATCTGACCCCATTGCTTCAAGGCAAATAGAGGGGGAAAGGGTGGAAGCAGTGACAGATTTCCTCTTCTTGGGCTCTGAAATCACTGTGGACGGTGACTGCAGCCATGTAATCTGAAGGCATTCGCTTTCAGGCAGGAAAGCTATGACAAACCTAGACAGTGTGTTGAAAAGCAGAGACGTTAATCTGCCTACAAAGGTCAGTATAGTCAAGGCTAAGGTTTTCCCAGTGGTCACATAAAGTTGTGAGAGCTGGACTGTAAAGAAGGCTAAGTGCTGAGGAATTGATGCCTTCAAACTGTGGTGCTGGAGAAGACTTCTGAGGGTCCCTTGGACTGCAAGGAGATCCAACCAGTCAATCTAAAGGGAAATCAACCCTCAATACTCATTGGAAGGACTGAAGATGCTGAAGCTGAAACTCCAGTATTTTGGCCTTCGGATGCCAACAGCTGACTCATTGGAAAAGTCCTTGATGCTCGAAAAGACTGAGGGCAGAAGAAGGGCATCAGAGGATGAGATGGCTGGATGGCATCACTGAGGCAATGGACATGAACTTGGGAAAGCTTTGGAAGATGGCGAGGGACAGAGAGGCCTGGTGTGCTGCAGTCCATGGGGTCGCAAAGAGTCGGACACAACTGGGTGACCGAACAACAACAACAAAAAACAACCCAGATTGCAGTGTCTTAACACACTATTAGGTTATTCCCCAGTCATGTAACAAGTCCCAAGCAACTTGGCAAAGCTATACTCTTCAAAGCCAGTCAAAGGTCCAGAATGACAGAAACTTCACTGTGACCTATGCTTCCATGAGAACTGTGGAACTAGGAAGGGCATTATCATATGTTGATTTGTAAGGTTTCCACCAGAATGATTCTCATGACGCATGTTCATACTGTTGTGAAAGTCGCTCAGTCGTGTCTTACTCTTTGTGACCCCAAGGACTATACAGTCCATGGAACTCTCTAGGCCAGAATACTGGAGTGGGTAGCCTTTCCTTTCTCCAGGGGATCTTCCCAACCGAGGGATCGAACCCAGGTCTCCTGAATTGCAGGTGGATTCTTTACCAGCTGAGCCACCAGGGAAGCCCAAGAATACTGGAGTGGGTAGCCTATTCCTTTCTCCAGGGGATCTTCCCGACCCAGGGATCAAACCCAGGTCTCCCAAATTGCAGGCAGATTCTTTACCAGCTGAGTCACCGGGGAAGCCAAGGGGATGCTTACTTGTCTTGTGGTCCAGAAACAGGAAACTTGAAGATTTGTCCCTGCAGAGCCACTGACTCGCCACGTGCAGGCCCTGCTTGAGGGTGGGTTTTGTCCAAGTACAGTCATGACAGCAGTGAAACAGGCCAGTGGCTTTGGAAGACGCATGCAACCTATGAATGATGGGTGATTCTTGCAGCAAACTGGCAGCTGCCTTCCAGGACCCTCAGGATTTACCATGTGTGGACATCACAACTGACTGTTACAAGCCAAGCATGAGACAGGACAGAGAGTAGTGAGAAAGGAGGGCTGCCTCCTGGAGCTCAATCTTCAGGTTCGAGGGTCTGGGATAGGGACCCCCCCAAGCCCCAGTTCTAGTGCCCCAAACGGTTGGGACAAATGTAAGCCACATGACCACGTTCAACAGAAACGGAAATGGGAGCCTGGGAGTGTGCACGTTAAGTTGCTCAGTCGTGTCTGACTCTTTGCGACCCCATGGACTGTAGCCTGCCAGGCTCCTCTGTCCACGGGATTCTTCAGGCAAGAAGACTGGAGTGGGTTGCCATGCCTTCCTTCAGGAGATCTTCCCAGCCCTAGGGGCCGAACTTGCATCTCTTATGTCTCCTGCATTGGCAGAGGGGTTCTTTACCACTAGCGCCACCAGAGAAGCCCCTAGGATCCTAACATGTGTCTAGAAGGATGAAAGCTGGACGTATTCCACGAACAACACTAATAACTACTACATATTTTAAGCCCAAACTTGCAAAAACTTCTAAACTCCCTCTGTGGGTTTTCAGAACCACCTGGGTATCTGTGGTAGATTGCATTATTTTGTTCTGAGTTATTTATTCCAAGTCTCTGTGAGAGAATCACATTCCCCATTCCATGGACATCAGGCACTGCTGTATGACTCGCTATGACTAATAAATGGCAAGCAGAAGCGAGGTGTTTTGTCATTTCTCTTTTTCTCCCTGTCATTAGAATGGCACGTCCTATGTGAGGCTGCTCCTTCTGTCTGCATGTTGGAGCCAGCAGGACATGGACCAGGGCTGCAGCTGGCATTTAATATGAGTGCGAAATGAACCTTTGTGTTCAGAAAACTGGGAGTTGTTCGTTACTGCAGCAAGACTGAGCCAAAGCAGACTGCTACAATGTTCACCATTCTCAGTAAATAGAGAACAATGGAATTGGCTACATAGAAATTTATACTTACTGTCTGCTTTGTGGAAGTACATCTGTACTTTAAAGCAGAAGTTTCTCTCAGGACTTATTATGCAAATAAGTATTATTCAGTTGAGTTTACAGCACAAAAATACATTCTCTAGATTGGGACATCAACTGATAAGAGTTCTTATGAAGGACCTAGGAGGGGGGTTGGGAACACAGAAATCCTGTTTCTATGCAGACTTGTTTCAGTGCAAACTCTTCTGTTTGAAACTTGTGTTGTTTCAACGTATTGAAAAAAAAACAACAAAAACTTGTTTCAATTGAAACTTGAATCTTGTTTCAAGGCAGACTCTTGGTCCTGTCTTCCCTGAGGAGTGGCCTTGGAAGCTCTGAGCATAATCGATATTCATGTCCAGTTTTGGCAGACATTATAATGACAAAATGTTGCTATCTATAGGAGTGCAAAGTCTCTTCTGAGTCCAGTGAGCCTCTTTAATTCAGATCCCATCGATCTCTAATTCACCATAGGTAACTGTAACAGAGGCCAAGCTGGCATTTACTCTCACACTGTGAGTGGGCATTTCTTGCACTGGCCAGCACAGGTTGGCATTTGCCATTTTGACTTCTTCCGAGTGCCTTCCAAGGGGGAGTCATGTCATCCTGGGGCCCGGGTCCCTGGAGACAATGGAGTCCCTGCGAGACTGGCTCTCCCAAATGCCTGGCTTCCTTCCTCTCTACCACTATTCACCTGTGCCATCTAGCGGGGGATGAATGACCTAATAGAATCTGTGATGCTGAAAAGTCACCGATGAGGTAGGTTCCGTTACTGTTTCCATTCTGTGATGTGCGTGGGTGCTCAGTCATGTCCGACTCTTTGTGACCCCGTGCACAGTAGCCTGCCAGGCTCCTCTGTCCATGGGATTTCCTAAGCAAGAAGCAAGAATACTGCAGTGGGTTGCCATTTCCCCATCCAGGGGATCTTCCTGACCCAGGGGATCGAACTTGTGTCTCCTGTGTCTTCTGCGTTGGCAGGCAGCTACTTTACCACTGAACCACCAGGGAAGCCCGTTCCCATTTTAAACAGGGCAAAACTGAGGCCTTAGAGAGGTTAAATGGGCTAGTGAATGCGACAACTGTGGTTTCAACCCAGGATTGCCTGACATGATAAATGACACAGAAAAATGCAGATAAACTGAGCTATGGCCTAGAGAGATTACTTCCGAAAAAAGAGGAGTACTGAATAATTAATACAACAAATAAAATTTGTGAATGGGTTGGTATAAAACAGAGGAGCAACGGCATGCTTAACGGGGGAAGAAGCCCCTCTGCAGGCGGAGGTATTTAGCAGAGGTGTGTGTGTGTGTGTGTGTATTTGTGTACGTGAGTAATTTACACAGGTTTTCCCAGTGATCCTCTTCCGGTCATTAGAAATTGCTGGGTAGAACTGCTTCACTGGCACCACGCTGTCAGCACTCATGTTACTGAATGCCCTAGGAAATAATAAAGCTCAGTGTATTTAAGGATGCCCTAATTAGAGGCGTCTCACTCTTTGATACTCATCTCTTAATTTGAATGGTGTAATATCTTCCCAACATGGGTATTGACTTCAGAGTTTGAAAACAAAATTCGCTAAAAAGCGAACTTTTAAGTGCTAGTCTATTTTTTTCTTGGGTTTGAACTTTAAATGGTATATATTGTGTGACCATCCCTGCCTTGTCCTGAACATCTAGTTTATGAGCTGCTCAAGGCCCATCTGGAGAAGGAAGAACAATGGATTTTCTTGTGTGTGGGTGGTCAATCACTCAATCATGTCCAACTCTTCCTGATCCCATGAACTGTAGCCCGCCAGGCTCCTCTGTTCATGGGATTCTCCAGGCAAGAAGAATACTGGGGTGGGTTGCCATTGACTCCTCCAGGGGATCTTCCTGACCCAGGGATCGAACCCAGGTCTCATGCAGCTCCTTGTTGGCAGGCAGGTTCTTTACCCCTGAGCCGCCTGGGGAGCCCCAGATTTTCTGGTGTTTTAATAATGAAAAGTTTTATAGTTACCCAGTACTTTTGCCTTTTCAATCACAATAATATATGTTAACCTTGACACACTGCTGCTGGCTAAGTTGTGAGATTCTAAGTGCCTTCTAAATTATGAGGAATGTTTAACAGAGTTATAACGTTTAGCAGAGTGACAGCATTGGTTTTTTTAGAAGGGGTGGTGGAAGAGTTTAAAATTCTATGTGTGGTCCGTTGCATCCAACTTCCGATTGTTGGGATCGGAAGAGTGTACCCAAACTGCTTAGGGTCACAAAAAGTTCACCATGTCTGAGGAGCTGGTATTATCAGGTTTTATCCAGCCAATGACACTACCCGGGTATATTATATTGAGGTGGATATTTGAGAGGAAGCTCTGACCACATCACCTAAACCTAATGCTGGAAGAAGAAAGGGCGGTTGGATTTCCTGATATGGGTGAGTGGTAGGTTTCTACCAGGAAAAAACAGTTCACACACCTTTGAATTTTTTTTTATCGCATCTTATAGAGATTTACCAGGAGATTTTCACCCAAGATCTAAGCATTCCAGATCTTATCAATGAACTCTTTTCCCAGGCTAGGAAGTTTGGGTTACAACTCAAAAGAAAAATGGCAAATCTGGAGATAATGAATTGCCAGTGGAGGGATTAGCAGTAACTTATCTAAAGAAGCAAATAAGATTTGAGAAATACAAAGGCTGTGAAATATTATTAGTATTAAACGGCTTAAAAGTACTGTGACATTAACCCTCAACCGTCTTAGCTGAGAAATGCCACCTTTTCAAACTCTGTGAGCCCCTCTGTTATAGTGAAGTGGCATTTTGATTATGGCAAAGAAAAGTGGTCCTTGGGAATCAGACTTGATGGAACATTATGGTCTTCCAGGAGTATTTTTGTAGGTGGTGCTTACTTAATTTCAATTTCAGAAAGGCTTTGTGGCACATCTGATTTTAATATTCAGTTGTTAAAAATTCATGTGAATGTAATAAAGAATTTTAAAATAAGCTGAGAACATTGGAGCCCAACAGAGAAACCTTAAAGAAAAAGAACTGATGGTGGGAGAGAAGAGCTCCTGTCCTCACATTAAACACCTGTTGTCCTTCTGGGTGCATTGCTCACAGAATCTTCATGAAACGACAGCATTCCTGATGCAAAGAGCGCTGCCCCTGGAGGCTGGACAACATCATCCGTGGCTTTTGGGCTTCAAATTCTTGCTCTGCCCCCGACAAGCTGACCTTAGCCAGCTCCCTAGTCTTGCTGGGACTCAATTTCCTCACCAGTAAAGTAAGAGTAGGGTGAAGACTTGCAACTCAAAAATCCTGCTGTCTGTTGCATGACTTATGCGACTAAGCCCTCTTTGTGTGAAATAAAGTGACTCTGGAGATGGAACTGAGCTTCCCTATGGAAAAGGAGGGTTTGCCTTCATCTGCTTCCAGTTTGCCCTCTCCTCCTTGGTAGCCCCTAGATACTGACTTCTGGACAGTCAGCCCTCTTTGTCATCCACAAAATGTTATCTAGGATAACCTCACTAAGTTGGCAGCTTCCCACCCTCCACGGTCCCCAGTTTTCTATGTAGTATATAAATGTTTCAGAAATTCTCTTCTTTGAGAAAAACTTGAAAGGAAAAAAATCCCACAGAGACAGAAGGAGAGCTCATAGACTATGGTTTGGAAGAGACCTCAGCCAACCACAGTGTGTTAACCTCATTTGGATTTGAACAAGCAGATTAAAAAAAAAAAATCAAAAAGACATTTGTAAGACAATTGGCACTTGGCACATTTAGTAGATACTGAATCATAAGAGATGATCATTAATTATTTTAGGTGTCATAACAGGGTTACAATTATGTGTTAAAAAGAGTCCTTATCTTTTAGAGACAGATTTTGAAATATTTGCAGATAGAATGATATGACGCTGGAGGGGCAGTGAGTGAGTAGATGATACAGATGAAAGAAGCTCGGTGATGAATTGACAATTATAGAAATTGACTAGTGGGTACATGGGTGTTGATTACATGATTTGGTCTACTCTCGTATAAGTCTCATAGCTTCCATTGGTTAAAAAAAATATGTCAAAGGTTCAAATAGATAACAAGGACTTACTGTACAGCACAGGGAATTTGACTCGATATTCTGTAATAAGCTATGTGAGAAAAGAATCCAAAGAAGAGGAGAAATGCAGATACGTATCTGAATCACTTTGCTATACACCTGAAACTAATATAGTATTGTAAACCGACTGTACTCCAGTATAAAATTAAAAAAAAAAAAAGCTTAACAGGGATTCATCCTAAAGGAGACATATTTGCTGAGGTGTTGGAAAGGGCCGCCTGTCACCGTTGCATAATCGCTGGGGGTAAATTTGGAAGTTCATCAATCAGAAAGCCTATAGTGAGGCACTGGCTGGCACGGGGCCCAGATCTGTGTGCCTGTCATCTAGCCTGCAGGCCAATTTGCCCTCTATAAATATCAGCCTATATGAATGCTTTACTATTTTAACGCACGCTGGCCGCAGCTGCTCAGCGTGTTTGTTTACGTAGCTGTGAACCCTTCTGTAAACATCACTATCTCCAAATTGCCCATGTGTCAGGCACATAAAGGGCCCCCTTTAAAAATACAGATGAGACGTGGCCAGTGCCCAGATGTCTGGGTGGCTGGTGTCAGAATTTTCCAGGGTTGGATTCATTTTCAAAAATAGAATCGCATGACTGGAAGGTTCTTGAGAGGTGACACATTCCCCCTGATCTGGGCAGAGCCAGATCCAAGACATCCACCAGGGGTGTGGGTCTGCCTTTTGTGGGCATGAGTCTTAGGGCCAGGACCTGCAGGCCCTCAAAGGTGGGGAAGACTCAGGACTTGCCTTCCAGGAGCTGACTTGCCTTTTCTAGAGGTGAGCCTGACCCTGAGTGATGTAATGAAGGAGGCTGGGGGCAGCAAGCTTGGGGATGGGATATTTGCTATGTGTCACCCGGCTCACCTGTGCTGAGCCTGAGCCCCCAGCCGTCCGAAGGACTGGTCCTCTCAGCCTACTGCTTAGTAGCTCGGATCTCCAGAAAATAGCGGGTCACTGTGTGCCCACACCATGCAAGACAGGAAGAGGGCACTGCTTTGAGGCTGCAGAGGTGTTGCTGATAGGGCTCGTCCTTGAAATGAGCCTCAGTTAGAGGCCCCCTAACTGAGGTTATGGACAGTAGGTTAAGGTCAACTAAGACAGACTTGAAACAAAGCTGGAGTCAAGCAGAGGCCGTTTTGTGTCAGCTTGTGGTTTCTGTGGCTCCTAATTTCCCATCTAGCCCTCCAATGGATAACGACATCTTTGTGAATTTGTTTTCCTCGGAGTGCATTTGGTCCACATTAATTTTTTTCCTGCGGCTTTGATTCACTGAAGCATCTTTCCTTCCCCAAAGTGAAAGTGAAAGTGAAGTCGCTCAGTCCTGGCAGACTCTTTGCAACCCAATGGACTGTAGCCCACCAGGCTCCTCCGTCCATGGGATTTTCCAGGCAAGAGTACTGGAGTGGGTTGCCATTTTGTTCTCCAGGGGATCTTCCCGACCCATGGATCGAACCCGGGTCTCCTGGATTGCAGGCAGATGCTTTACTGTCTGAGCCACCAGGGAGTCCTTCCTAAGGGCCTGTTTCATACCCATAAATCCCAATTGTGTTTTTCATTCACAAAGAAAAAAGTGTTCCCCTGAAGTTTAAGAGGTCAGACGTGCTGGAAAGACTGAACTGTGCAAATCCTGTCAAGAAAAAAATCAAGAGGTGTCCAGCTTCTAGAAAAACCCAGAACTTTCTAGAGCACTCCTCCTTGCCCCTCCATTTTCCAGAAATTAGAAAATTATTGTTATTATTTTTAGAAAGTTAGTAGCAGTTGCCTTTCCCCAGGAACAGGGGTGTGTTGATTCCTTTTTGCTGGCAAACATCCAGTTTTCTCTAAAGCAGCAGCAGAAAGGCCACCGGATGCTCAGAGGCAAGTATCACTATTAATTACCAACAAAGGGACGTTCCTCTGGTTGGAAAGGCTCACTCATTACAAGCTGTCATCAGAAGGACGCGGCATGCCCCGGGGAGGATTCTGACTCAGGGACAACACAAAGATAACTTCCTTATTCTGCATTTATTTATCTTTCGAGATTGGGCTTTGATCTGAGGAAACACGGCTCCTGCAATTTGAAGTTTGAATTAACACCAGTAGCCAGATGGTCCCTCTCCACTGGATTTTGCTCCTGGGGCTCAGAGACGGGAGGAGAACAAAGCTTGCCCACTTTCTTTCCTCCTGTCCTTTTGGGAGAATTTATAGCGAGAAGTCAAATATTAAAACTGCATCCCCAGTGGTCAGTTTGTGCTGCCAGAGGCTGTATCTCAGTGGTCACCACTAGGGGGACCCAGAGTCCCTGTGCTTGGCCGGGAAGGAAGTTTCTGGTCCGTGGGAATTGATGGAGCTCCCTGTTTGAGTTGGTTTCCCCTCCCCTCATCCCTGATCCAGGCTCCCCCCCCCTTCCTCCCATACAACTATTGCCTCACCAGTGTGCCCCAAAGTCAGGCTCAGGGTACAGAGAGCCCTGTGCATGTGTATAGCACTTATTTAGCATTTCACAATAATTATTTTGTTTTAGACGTTCATTTGTCTCATGCAAAGGAGCACAGTTTACGCAACGCCTTTTACTCACGTTTTCTTTGCTTGCAGCATTTAAAAATATCTACTGCCAAAGGTTTTACCATCTTAAGAGAAATTTGTTAGAGATAATGACCTTGCCTGTTGGGTCCAGGGAGGCAGAGACATGGCACCAATGACTTTCATTGGATGGGATGACCGAGCTCAAGTTATGGGTAGACGAAGAGTCTGGAGCCTGGCCAGTGGCCATACATTTTCACATTGTGTAAACCCACCCTGAGCCTCAAGTTGAAGCCCTCAAAGCATAGAAGGGCTGGCTGTACAACCAAAGAGCATCCCAAGGCTAATATCGATAACTCAGAAGACAGTAAAGTAATGTGTGGATTAGTGTTCTAGTTTATGCATATCCTATGGGACACTATTGTTAGCTTAGGTCAGTGGTTATGACTCTATTTCATAAAACGTTACAGATAAATATGGAAGGACCTCCTTTGCGGCTGCGATATGTAAGACATATGAAAAGATATGAGTGAAGACTTCAATAAAAACAGACCATTTCTCTATTTTTAGAAGAGATCATCTTGGTTAAAATATTCCAACAATTAGCTGTTCACAGCAGAAGGGTCAATAAGACTATGCTGAGTGGGTCTCAATTTTTATTCTTTTCTGCTCAAGTTATTTACTGGGTCTGCATTATTGCATCTACAGGAGGTGTGGCAGTTAGACTATAGAGAAAAGACACCAAGTTCTCACTTGATGTAAAAGAAAAGCCAAGGCTGTGGGTCTTACAAATGACTCCCAAAGAAGGGGCAAAATTGCATTTTTATTAAAGCAATTTGTCAGGTTTTCCTTTGAAAGGCTTAACTTCTTCTTCCTGGCTTGGCAATAAATAGCCTCAAGTTATACAAATTAAACAATGCTTTAAAACCACCTGAAATTGCTTTAGAGGGAAATCAAATTTTCATTTAAGTAAATGTTTGAAAAATTAAAATATATTAAGAGGTATTTTAAAAAATTATTAATTTATTTTCCCAAGGGTTTTTTTAAGGAAAGCTAAATGGTTAGACTTCTTGGTGGACATCCTTAAGGTTAGAGGCCACATACTATCTCATGAATAAAGAGGTGATGTCTAATAGGGAGGGAGGTTCGGTTTCCCATATCTTGTTGTGAGTAAGGATGTGAAGTCCGGCTTAACATGAACATCCATCCCCAGACACCCCAGAGGCGGCACGCCTTACCTGTAGCTTCCACCATTCCTTCCAGGATGACCACAATTTCCAGTTCCTCTTTGGGCAGCTGGGCTTTGGATATCTCCCAGAAAGGACTCTGCTGGTTAATTTCGTGGCTGATGATGAGCGGTGACACCAGAAACAGACGGTCATCCCCCGTATAATACCCCACGTTGATGTCCGTCTGGTTCAAAGGGATAAACTCCCCTTCCGAGGTCTGTTTGGATTTAATCAGCTTGGCTCTGATGGAAGCCTCCACGATGTGGGAATTCCTTAGATCCCCCACCCGAAACATCAGGCACAGTTTCCCATCCCGCATGGAGATCACCGCGTGCGTGGAAAAAACCAGGGTCTCCGCCCTCTTCTTGGGCTGCGATATTTTAACAAACATGCACCCAACCATGAAAGCGTTGACGATGGACCCCAACACCGACTGGATGAGGAGGAGGATGATGCCCTCCGGGCATTTGTCCGTGATGACCCGGTAGCCATAACCGATGGTGGTTTCTGTCTCTATGGAGAATAAAAAAGCAGAGACGAACCCGTTGAGGTTGGTGACGCACGGAGTCCACGACGGGTCCTCTATGTGGTCCATGTCTCCTCGGATGTATGCAATTAGCCACCAGATCATCCCGAAAAAGAGCCATGTCACGGTGTAAACCATGACGAAGATCAGCAGGTTGAATCTCCACTTGAGGTCCACTAAGGTGGTGAAGATGTCGGTCAGGTAGCGGTAGGTCTCCCTCACGTTGCCGTGGTGCACGTTGCACTTTCCATCTTTCCGCACGTACCTCTGGATTTTCCTTTTGGTCCGGTCCCGGCTGACATGTCTTGGCAGGTCGTCCCTAGCCTGCTTAGGCAACTTTGGCTGGTGAATGGCCACGGGGCTCTCAACGTCCTGGTCCATGGAGTCACCCTCTAGGACGTTAGCTGGTGGTTTGGAGAAAAGAAAAGAAAAACTGAATGAAACGCCGGCTCTCTGAGGGTCCTGGAAACCCCCTTGGTGGTTGGCAGTGCGGTAGAAGACCGAGCATCATTGGACCATTTGTGCAGCTCCTATCAGAGTAGATGAAGCCTCTTTTGGGGGGAGCGTCATCTGCACAGGTTGCTTCGGATGCCTGTGCTCTGTGATCTAGCTTGTGTAAGGACTTTACCACACTTCCCACCGGGACAAGGCTTACTGCTGTGAAACTGTCTCCCTGCCAGCAAGTTCTAAGAGTCGGCTCTGACAGCAGGGTGTCTCCTGGCTCTCTCTGAGATGCTGTGGTATGTGAGAAGCAGCATACTCCGGATAAAGAAATGTTTCGATCCAGACAGCCTTGGTTCTACCACTCAGCGGCTGTGGGCTCCTGGTCTTGCTGTTATGGACTGTATTCTCCTAAATCCATATGTTGAAGCCCTAACACCAAGTGTGACTCTATTTGGAGATGGGTCCTCTGAGGACGTAATTAAGGTTAAATGAGTGCATAATGGTGAAGCCTGAATCCAAAAGGACTCGTGCTCTTTTAAGGAAGGGAAGAGACACCAGGGCTGCGCTTTCAGAGAAAGGTCACGTGAGGACACAGCAAGAAGGCAGGAAGAAGGGTCTTCCAAACCGATTGAGGGCACAGAAACCAACCCTGCTGGCACCTTGGTCTTAAACTTCCAGCCCCCAGAGCTGTGAGAAAATAAACTGCTGCTGTTTAAGCCCTCCAGTCTGGAGGGTTCTGTTAGGGCAGCCTGAGTAGACCAATAGACTATTCGAATTCATTGATCCGCAGTTTTCACATTTAACAAAACGGTCATCATGATAGCCAATTCATAGGGTTATTATAAAGTTAAACAAAACCACGTGCATGATATCTGCCTGTATGGAACAGACATGTAATAAACATTCCTTTGTAATTGTTCCTTTGCTACTCTCCTTATTTTGGGGGGCAAGAATTTTGAGTGAACTCTTTAAATTGTTGGTCAAATTTCAAGGCTGAAAAAATTCTGGTTTTTATTGGTAAGTATGGGCTTCCCTGATAGCTCAGTTGGTAAAGACTCCGCCTTCAGTGCAGGAGACCCCAGTTCGGTTCCTGGGTTGGGAGAATCCCACTGGAGGAGGGATAGGCTACCCACTCCAGTATTCTTGGGCTTCCCTCATGGCTCAGCTGGTAAAGAATCTGCCTGCAATGCGGGACACCTGGGTTGGGAAGATCCCCTGGAAGAAGGCATGGCAACCTACTCCAGTATTCTGGCCTGGGGAATTCCATGGGCTGTTATAGTCCATGGAGTGGCAAAGAGTTGAACATGACTGAGTGACTTTCACATGCATGCATTTTACCCTAATGGGATGCCAAGGTTAAAAGCAGTGTGGGGCATGTCTTTCTCTTTCTATGTGTTTACATATTTGATTTGGTTTCTGCCTCAACATTTAACATCTGCAGTTTTGGCTTGTGGTTGTATTCTTTCTGCTGGTCTTCATGATTAATGCATTGATACGATCATTTGATGATGAAGCATTAAGAAGACTCTCCCAGAATCCGAGTGCAAGGGGACGTTTAGAACTGATATAGCTATGAAACACATATAAACCACTGTGTGAAATTCCTTGTTCAGCCAATAATTTTAAAGCTTTCTGAAAGTTTTATAAGCAGTTCCTTCCCTCAGGCTTGTGTTCTATGTCATTTGACTCTGGGGTGCCTTTTCTCCCCTTGGTTAAAGGAGAAAAACAGTCTGTTGAGAAAGCATTTATCTGAATAAGAAAGCAGCTGGGGATGGGACTCGAGTGGTACCAACTTATCTTATGGATTAACCTTGCTCACGGTTGGATAGTTTCCTTAATAATCAATCCCATGGATCTGTTTTTATTTTTCAGCACAAGGAAGAAGCAGCATCTGGTCTGTGAGTCCAATGTTTGGCGAGATAGCTTTGACGTTTAGATAACTGCCCTCAGTAACTCTTCATTTGTAGAGGAGGAACCTTGCCTTTTTTTCCTTAGAACAGAACAGACACCAGGACAAGAGTCAAAGGAAGCAGCTGAGACTGGGACAGGGTGGATGGGGTTGGAGGATCTGGAGGGGGCTCATGGGCAATGTCCCTGCTCACTGCCAGCACCCCATGCAAGGGGGGTGTTTGATGCAATGAGATACCTGAGCTCTCATTGCTAATTTTGCCCCGAGATGGAGTCTCTAAGCATGACTTCATGTGGGCTGGCCTCGGTTCAAAATCAGTCAGGCTGGGCACTCTTGTCTGGAGACCTGGAGCGTGGTCCGACCTTGGTCCCAGGTGGGGAGCTCTCTATCTGTACAGAGTCACCCTGGGGTCTTGTTTCCCTGAGTGATGAGGTGGAAGAGGAGAGCTTTGTCAGATTAGCTGACTCTTAACAGTTTTCTGGGCTTCCCTGGTGGCTCCCATGGTAAAGAAGCCACCTGTCAATGCAGGAGACGTGGGTTTGATCCCTGGATTGGGAAGATCCCCTGGAGAAGGAAATGGCAAAACTCACTCCAGTATTCTTGCCTGGGAAATCCTACAGACAAGAAGAGCCTGGTGGGCTACAGTCCATGGGGTCACAAAAGAGTTGGACATGACAGCAGCTAAACAACAACAGCAACAGTTTTTTGCCATCTTTCACACTTTCAGATGTCATGGAGGGACGCTCATCTCAGCCCCCAGTTTGAAGCTGTTTTCTCCATCTTCTGGGTCATATGTAACCTTCCTGTTTGAATGGTCAGTGAGTTTCTGGACCTACACGAACAGAGGTAACCGCTCTGGGCAGTCCTGGGAGCCTGCCAGTTGATCCTACAAACCCACTTTCCCCCTTTTTCTAGCTCAGAACTGGACCACATTTCCCAGCTTCCTTTGCATGGAGGGGCAGCCACGTGCCCAGTCCTGGCCCACCAGGAGTGGGTGTGCCCTGCTAGGCCAAGGTCTTAAATAATCAGTATGCCCCCTCCTCTGGCCTTGCCCCTTCTAGGATGGATGATGAAGGCATGAGATGGAGGGGTCTGGGTCCCCAGCTGGTGGCAGAAAGCTGCCATCTAACCAGAAACAAAAATAATTGTGTTTGAACAGTTATGGATTTTGTGTCTTGATCAAGTCAAGCCTTCTCTCTAATGCTGTGGGCAGCAGTACTGACATGGATAAGCAGATAAAAGAGTTCTCGGAGGGCTGATGTGGGAAAAAACCGGGAGAGAGGAAGAGAGTGAAGACGGGGTGTTTGGGTTTGATGTTGTTGAAAAGAAACAAGGGTCTCCCCACATGGAGTCCCTTGTGCTAAGCTCTTTATCAGCCAATGCAGACTGAATATCGATCCTAACCCCAGGTTCAGTCCCTCCCAGAAATGTGACCTTTTACCAGTCAGTCTGGAATTTCCTGGCCACAGATGAGGTAAATCTCCCACATAGACCCCCTACTTTCCCCGTAGAGCAGGTGATCTTGCCTGAAATAATCCTTTATTGTTTACAACTTCCTGTCCCATCCCCTTTAGACCTTTAAAAATCATCCCCTTTGTACAGCACCTCTAGTGTCTATCTGCTAAATAGGATGCTGCCTAGTTCATGCATTGTTGAATAAAGCCAATTTGATCTTCAAACATACTCAGTTGAGTTTTGTTTTTTAACAGTATCTAGCGAGAAATAAAATATTGCCTGCCATGTCAGTAAACAAGGAATGCCATGATCACCAGCAATTGCAGCCCTCCAGCGGTGAGCCCCGAGGGAACACAGGAAGGAAGAAAAGAAAAAAAAAAAAAGAATACCTGCCATCTAGCAGCCCTCAGACTGTGGCCACTCCCCATAGAGAGCCATGTGGAAACTCAGGATGTGAAAACGTGGATTCTGGCCCCAGACAGCTGAGGAGCATATCAAAGGAATGATTTCAGTAAGCTCAGACTCTTGCATTTCCCTGTTCGTAGAAAAGCACTCAATTCCTTAACTTGAGATATCTAGTTTTCTTTGATTAACTGTCATCTTTTTTTCCCTATTATATGCCCTTTGTTGCAAAACTCTTATATAGTCTAGATCCCCCTCCTTGCCTCCTTGGAGCAGTTCTCTCAGGGTTACTGAAGTCCTCAGTCTGTCCTATGCATAAAACACAACTCTCAACCTTTAGGTTGTGCTGGTTTTAGTTTTTTCACCATAGTGAACTAGCATGTGGTTAATCGAATGTCTGTGTTGTGTGTAAGGCGAAAAAAATGTCAATGCATAAGCTACTTAAGTGCCTTTTAAAAATGAACAAAAATGGGAGCAAAGAAAGCTAAAGGTCCCGGGAGTGTGATGGAAAGGTGGCCTTGAAGTAGGGAAGAACAAATCTGACTCCATGTTGCACTGGTTTCTTTGACTTTAACCTTTGTATTCAATTGCTTTTGCTACAAGCTAAGAATGTTGCCTGTAGCCTGATATACACAGGGTAGCCCATTCTCAAAGCTCTGACCTTTAAAGGTGTAGTACTCATTGATATGGAGATCAAAAGTTGTAGAATAGAGAATAACATTTGCCTTGTTGGAGGTTTCTAGGATCGTCATGACTGGACCTATATGAACAGCGCCAATAGCAAAGGATTCAGACACCAAGAAGTTTGCAACAACCAACCATGCTCCCTCCCCTTTCAGTATAAAAGAAGTCTGAACTCTGACTTGGGTAAGATGGTGCTTTGGGACACTAGTCCATCATCTTCTCAGTCTGTTGGTTTTCCAAATAAAGTCACTATTCCTTGCCCCAACAACTCATCTCCTGACTTATTGGCCTTTAGTGGGTGAGTCATATGAGCCTGGACTATGTAACAGCCTCAGAGGTGTCTCTGAGCCTCAGCCAGGTGAGGCAGTGTGTGCAGGTGAGATGTATCCCAGGGAAGATGGGATGGGAAGCTTAATAGCACCTGGTGGGGAACAAGAACACAGTTGAGAAACCAAAAAAAAGCCAATGAAATGTGAGAGTATCTGGAGCATCGAGGAGACTGAATTTGGAGTGTCAAGTAAGTAGTGACGCCAGAAGGAGTCACAGTCAGGTGTGGAGTGGGCAGAAGAGAGCGGCCCAGCCTCAAGGCCCTGTCCGGAGCAAACACAGGCAGCCCTGGACTGGGGAGGTGTGTTTAGTCGCCTCAGTCGTGTCGGACTTTGGGACCCTATAGACTAGCCCACCAGACTCCTCAGTCTATGGAATTCTCCAGGCAAGAATACTGGAGCGGGTTGCCATGCCTGGGGAGGGGAGCGGGCCATGGCAGATCTGAGCTGTAACATTGCTTCAGCACCTGTGGGCACGAATGCAAATGTGCACAGGGGGATATACAGAAAGAAATGTTAATGATCGCTCTTAACGTTTCTTTCTTTCTTGGAATCCCAGGTGTGAATTTGAGGGGGTGATGTGAATTGCATTGGCAAGAGCATTTGAGTTGCTCAGCGGGGCGAGCTGCTCAGCAGGGCAAGCTGCAGCTGTGGTTGGTAAAGCAGACCATCCTCCCTGTTCCTGCACAGCCTGGGACGCAAAGGACTTCTCCCCCCAACCTTGCAGCCCCACCACCGCCCCGTTGGCACTTGCCCTGGGCCCCAGTCATGCGCAGGGGCATCAGAACGGTCAGAACCGCTGCCCCGTCCTTCCGCATTTGGCACGTGGCTTGCCCAGAGATGATGTAGCGCAACTCTCTGCAAACTGTGAAGTGCTGTACAGCGTGCAAAAGGATGAGCCGAGCGGGGCCCAGGATCTTGATGGTTTCCTTGACCTGAGTTGCTTTTCTGTCTTTTGTTTCAGAGTAAATGTGGGTCTGTGTGAAAAAGCCACCCTCTTCTCCCTGTTCTTTTTCTCTCTCCTTATTAGAAAGATGGGCTTCCCAGGTGGTGCTTGTGGTAAAGAATCTGCCTGCGCGACTGAGAGACTTCACTTTCACTTTTCACTTTCATGCATTGGAGAAGGAAATGGCAACCCACTCCAGTGTTCTTGCCTGGAGAATCCCAGGGAAGGCGGAGCCTGGTGGGCTGCCGTCTATGGGGTCGCACAGAGTCGGACACGACTGAAGCAACTTAGCAGCAGCAGCAGCAATGCAGGAGACGTGAGAGATGTGGGTTCGGTCCCTGTGTTGGGAAGATCCCCTGAAGTAGCGAATGGCCACCTACTCCAGGGTTCTTGCCTGGAGAATCCCATGGACAGAGGAGCCAGGCTGGCTACAGTCCATAGGGTCTCACAGAGTCGGATAAGACTGAATGACTTAGCTCAGAAACACATTAGAAAGATGATTAATTTACTTCAAACTAGCAAAGGTGCAAAATAATCTGATGGTGAACTTTAACCTCAAAGAAACAAGATGTGACTGAGTTACAAGCTGGAAATGACCTGGTCGAGGAATCACTAGAATCACCTCGAGTTTTGGGGGCTTTGCTTGTGAATAGAGGCTGCCGTGATGGTCCAGGCCATTACAGATGTTCTCCTGACAGGAAATTGTACATTGCAAATTATACATGAATGCTACGGGGGAAACTTGCGGTGTCTAAGAGAGTGTTCAAAGAGCCCTTTGAGAATTTCGAGTATCGTGGGGGAAAATCACACAGAAAAACAGGATGGATCTCAAAGGCACAGATAAAATCAAAGACTGGAGAGAAATGCGCACAGATATTAACAGGGAACTTCTGAGAGGGGTCTGTGGGGGCTTCTAATTTTCCTTTTAAATATTCTAGGGACTTCCCTGGTGGTCCAGTGGTAAAGAATCCCCCTTCCAGTGCAGGGGACACAGGTTCCATTCCTGGTTGGGGAATTAAGATCCCACTGAAGGAGGAAACAGACAGAACAGGCTCCATCTTGAAAGCAGGACTCCATCTTGGGCCGGATTGTGAACTTTGAGCTATATGCCCAGTATCTATGGAAACAACATACCAACTGGAAAACCAGACCCCCGGATGGAAGAGCCCCAGGGCTCCTACCTAGACTCTCTGCCGCCTAAAAGAATACCCTAATTACCTGTGTAACCGAATAGAATCACACATTCTGTTATGCTTACTGGGGCATGACCACAGGCCTATTGATAATTGTCCACTCTTAACTACCTAGGCTTAAGGCACACGGGTGAACTTTGATTGTATCTTTCTTTTCCTTTGTTCAGACTAGTTTCAGGGAATTTGGGGACGTGGGTTTGGGCATGTACACTTATGGTATATAAGGTTTTCACAAAAACTGGTCGAGGCCCTTGGCTAAGAGGAGACTCTGCCTTGGGGCCCCCGGTGTAATCAACTGCACTCCACTATCTGCATTGTCCTTCTGAGTGAGTTTGTTTCCTGGAATGCATGGCTACAGCACCATATGCCCTGGGGCAGCTAAGTGTACACACAACTGCTGAGCCTGCACCTCAACTAGAGAGCCGGAGTTCTGTGGACTACAGAGAGAACACCCGCACGCCATGACTAGAGAGAGGCCTGCATACCACCACAAAGATCCCGTGTGCCACAACAGAGACCTAGGCAGCACATAAGTAAACATCAAAAGAATTTTGATTTTTTTCCCAAATTTTCTAGGATGACTTTATATTACTTTTACCATCAGAAGGGGGAAAAAAAAGGTATTTTCAAACAAAATGTTGAGACTCTCCTGGCATATGACTGATGGAATTTAGCAAGTAGGAGCTAAGGAATTGATCAAGTACTTGATCTGAAGGTGTCCCATCCCAAGTGTCTGGTAACTCAGAAACGAGGACATTTGCTTCACCCGACTCTAAGGAAATCGTGAGTGAATCCCATGGGATGCTTATGCTGGGAGGAGCAGTGGGTATAGGGAATGTGTGTGGGTCTGAGACTGTTAGGGGAAGCACACTACTGAAATCGCCTACCCTGGCCAGGCACCATCGCAACCATTGGCATGAGTTGTTTTATGACAGGAGGTCCTGGTAAGGAACACGGAACTAATAAGCTGCCACCGCCAACCGGAAGAGTTCGGGAAAGGTCAAAAGGTGACACCACGTGTCTGACCACCTCCCAGAATCCTTCTGGCTGGCGTCCATCTTGGCTGAACAAGGCGTGCACCACCAGGAAGGACTCTGAGTCAGAATGATTGGCCAAAGACAACCCGGAAACTAATCCCATCACCATAAAACCCGAGACTGCCAGCCACGTGGCAGAGCTGTTCTCCTGGGTTCCCTTAACCCGCTGCTCTCCGCTTGGGCGCCCCTTCCCAATAAAATCTCTTGCTTTCTCGGCACATGTGTCTCCTCGGACAATTCGTTTCGAGTGTTAAACAGGAGCTCACTTTTGGGCCGTGGAAGGGGTCCCCCTTCCTGCAACAAGACCACTGGAGAGGTGGATATGAAGTATAGATTAGAGGCAAAGGTCTATAAATATTTTCTGTAAAGGGCCAATGGTAAATACTTTAGATTTTGCAAACAGCATAGATCTTTGTTGTACATCTTTTTTTCCCCCTCCCCCTAGCAATCCAGTGGTTAAGACTTCACCTTCCAATGAGGGGGTGCAGGTTTTACCCCTGGTTGGGGAGCTAGATCCCACATGCCTTGATGCCAAAAAATCAAAACATAAAGCAGGAGCAATATTGTATCAAATTCAATAAAGACTTTAAAAATAGTCCACATTAAAAAAAACTTAAAAGATTGGTTACATTGTTTTCAAAATGTAAAATTACCTTTAGCTCATGGGCAGTGCAGAAGGAGGCTGCAGGCTCAATTTGACTCACTGGGCTATGGTTGGGTTAGCAGGATGCTGGTAAGAAAGGGAAATGGCTTACTGCTGGATTAAGGGAGCAGCCATGAGGGTGAAGATGGGGCAATGGATCTGGGCTGAATAAGAAGCAAAACTCAAATAATCTGGAGATCAGTGGCCATGGAGGGGAGCAGCCAGGAGGATGGGGGATGGCAGGATGGTTGAGACCTGGAGGCAGAGGATGATGTTTCAGGTGAAAGTATCTGCTCGCTTCTGTGGGCTGCCTGGGTGGCTCAGTGGTAAAGAATCTGCCTGCCAATGTGGGAGTCTCAGATTCGATCCCCGGGTTGGGAAGATCCCCAGGAGGAGGGCATGGCAACCCACTCCAGTATTCTTGCCTGGAGAATCCCATGGACAGAGGAGCCTGGCGGGCTACAGTCCATGGGGTCGCAAAGAGGCAGACACGACTGAGCACACATGCACACACACATGCACGTGCTTGCACCTGTGGGAAGTCAGGTGTGTGGGGATGAGGCTTATCAGGGACTGGACCAAGCTCTAGATTTGGAGGTGGTCAGCACATACACAGGAGAAGGCAATGGCAACCCACTCCGGTACTCTTGCCTGGAAAATACCATGGAGGGAGGAGCCTGGTAGGCTGCAGTCCATGGGGTCACTAAGAGCTGGACACGACCAAGTGACTTCACTTTCCCTTTTCACTTTCATACACTGGAGAAGGAAATGGCAACCCACTCCAGTATTCTTGCCTGGAGAATCCCAGGGATGGGGGAGCCTGGTGGGCTGCCATCTGTGGGGTCACACAGAGTCAGACGTGACTGAAGTGACTCAGCAGCAGCAGCAGCACATACATATGAAAGTGTAACTATGGGTATGGTGAAAGCCTCTCTCTCCCCTAGGAGACTGTAGCATGAGTGGAGGATACAGAAGACAAGAGTCTGGAAAACAACTATAGTATGAAGTCAGAAGGAGAGGCCCCAGAGAGAGTCCCGAGGAAGGGATGGATGGGAGACGTGAGGCGCAGAGGGCTACCCAGGCGGTGGGCGGGACACACATACTGTGGGGACAACTGGAAGAAAAGTGGCGCGTCCTTTCCCTCTCTCGTGGACCTCCCAGGTGGCCCAGTGGTAGAGAATCCACGTGCCAACGCAGGAGATGTGGGTTCGATCCCCTGGGTCAGGATGAACCCCCTGGAGGAGTAAATGGCAACCCATTCCGGTATTTTTGCCTGAAAAATTCCATGGACAGAGAAGCCTGGTGGGCTACAGTCTATAAGGTCTCAAAAACTATCTCAGGATGCTGATGGTTTGTCAGTATAAAAATTATAAATGTTTTAAAGATAAAGCAAGAAGATAAACCATGAAAAAAATTTCACATGTCATGTTTTCGATTTACAAAAACAATGCATACCACCATAGGAAAAAAAATGATCAAAGAAAGTGAATAAGGAATTTATAAGCAAAGAAATACACAGAGCTGAGGAACATATGTTCAACCATGGCAAAGTAAAAGCAGTGCAAATATAATAACATTTTTTAACTCTAAACTTAGTATCATTAAAAATAGACCATAAATACAGTATGTAGAGTTTGTGTACATGGTAGGTCAGTAGAATTGTGAATGTGCATATATTATCGGATGTGTAAACTGGCAAAGTCTTCCTGGAGGACAGGGTGACAGTACCTCCCTCTCACAATTAGAAATGATTAGATGTATTAGCAATTCTGGGTCTAGACATTTATCCTAAGAAAATAATTTTACAACATTTATCTATTGTAGGCATGGGCTTCCCTTGTGGCTCAGCTGGCAAAGAATCCACCTGCAGTGCCGGAGACCTGGGTTTGATCCCTGGGTTGGGAAGATCCCCTGGAGAAGGGAAAGACTACCCACTCCAGTATTCTGGCCTGGAGAATTCCATGGACTGTATAGTCCATGGGGTCGCAAAGAGTGGGACATGACTGAGCGACTTTCACTTTCACTTTTCACTTTTAGGCAGGGGATATTGCAGCCTCTTTTATAATAGTTAAAAAATAGAGACAATTTAAATATCTATCCATGGAGCACCAGTTAAATATACTGTTGCAGGTATAACCAATGGAATACTATGCGGTCATTGAAAATGATTTTCTAGTGTTTTGGGGTCTTCAACTGATTGTGCAGAAATCATCTTCTTAATGAGGCATTTACCTCCTCTTTTAAAAGTCACAATCACTGCCACTCAGCCCTTACATTGCCCTTCCTTATGCTACTGTTTTTTCTGTAGCACTTTTCATCTTCAAAGAGGTTATTTATTATGTTAATAATCTTATTATTGGTTGTCCCTGTCAGAAAGAAAGTTTCTGAGCAAAGATCTATGTGTGTTTTATTCACTATTGGATCTCAGGCTCTGGAAAATGTGCCTGATGTATAGCAAGCCTCTGCATCTATTTATTAAACGAATGAGTATGTGTTTATCAACCTGGTATGTTGTCCATGCCATTGTTTAAGTGAAAAAACATAATAAAATATACAGTTTACTTTGCATATATTGACTTATATTAATGAGTGTAGAAGAATGTCCTCCAAAATGTTAATTTTGGTAAATCTCTAAGAGCTGTAAGTTTATGGGTGTTTTTGCTTTCTTCCAATTTTTCTGCATTGAAACTTTCCCTTAATGACTCTATAATCTAAAAAGTCTGTAGGAAATATAAAGCTATTTCTGTTTTAAATAATCAAAACAATTGCTGCAGATAGCTACTAGGCCACGTCCATTGGTCTTGGCAATTGGGATTTACTAGGGTTGAATGGTGTTGCTCTCAAATTCATGCACACCTGAACCTCAGACTACGACTTTGTTTGGAAGTAGAGCCTAATTACAGCCCACCCCAGTATTCTTACCTGGGAAATCCCACGGACAGAGGAGCCTGGTGGGTTATAGTCCATTGGGTTGCAAAAGAGCCGGACACGACTCAGTGACTAAAAAAAAACAAGAGTCCAGTTTGAAGCTGTAATTCAGATAAGGACTAAGATGGAATCATTCTGGAGTAGGGTGTGCTCCAAGGCCGATTAGAATATCCTCATAAGAGACAGAAAGGGACAGGCAGAGAAGGCTGTGTGATGGAAAAGTTGGGGGGTGGAGTGATGCAGCCACTAGCCAAGGAACACCTGGAGCCCCCGGAAGCTGATGGGTGAGGTAAGATTCTCCCCTGGAGCGTCTGGAGGGAGAGCGGCCCTGCTGACACCTTAATTTCAAACTCTGGCCTCCAGAAATTAGAGAGGATACTTCCCTGTTGTCTCAAGCCACCCACTTGGTTGTGCTGGCTGCTAGAAACTAATATAGTTGGTGGCTTTGAACTGGGGGAGTTTGGGCATGTTATCCTGAGAAGAAGCCAAAGGGGAGAGGCTGACTCTACAAGGATGGAGGGTGTGGAGGAGTGAGGTGTCTGATGGACTGTAAATCAACACTAAGTACTGTTGAGAGCAAAGGTGGAGGGGGGCAGGGTGCGGGGCGTGTGAGCTCTGTCATGTTTGTGACCCCACGCACTATAGCCCACCAGGCCCTCTGTCCATGGGATTTCCCAGGCAAGAATACTGGAGTGGGTTGCCATTTCCTTCTCCAGGGGATCTTCCTGACCCAGGGATCAAACCGGTGTCTCCTGCCTTGCAGGAGGATTCTTGACCCGCTGAGCCATGGGCATGTTCATTTCCTCCTGAGAGGCAGGTGTGAATGGAGAGGAAGAGAGAAGGATGGGGAGGGAATCTTGGCGACATCTCTCTCAGGCTTCGTGTCCTGGAGTGGAAAGTACCACCCCCTTCCAGACTGTTGAGAAGGGAACCCTCAAAAGTTCCCCAAAGGGGACCTGGTTCAAGAATTGTACAGAGCAGAAAGCAGGACATGGGGAATCTTCAGAGCCCCCCGACACGTCCTCCAAGTCCAGGAGACTCCATAAATGGGGCTAAGAGCCTTCTTACGTTGGTAAAGCAGCTCTACTGGGGAGGGGAGAAGAGAAGCCTTTATTGGAGAGTCTGCCAATTCCTGTGTCGTAAAAACTCCCAAGGAGATCCAACCAGTCCATCCTAAAGGAAATCAGTCCTGAATATTTATTGGAAGGACTGCTGTTGAAGCTGAAACTCCAATACTTTGGCCACCTCATGCGAAGAGCTGACTCATTTGAAAAGATCCTGATGCTAGGAAAGATTGAAGGCAGGAGGAGAAGAGGATGATAGAGGATGAGATGGTTGGATGGCATCATTGACTCAATGGATATGAGTTTGAGTAAACTCCGGGAGTTGGTGATGGACAGGGAGGCCTGGTGTGCTGCAGTCCATGGGGTTGCAAAGAGTCGGACACGACTGAGCGACTGAACTGAACTGAAAAACTCCCACTGTGCCTGATTTTACCTATCCACTGTGGGCCAGTTCTCAGAGTTCCCAAACATGTAATGGTTGGCTCTTGTGAGCTGGTATGAACCTACTTCCTCACTGGCCGGACCAAATCCTACATCCCAGAGTGGGGATGAAGGGATCCTGTTTTGAAGGGGAAGGAGAGTGAAGAGAGAATAGGTTTAGGAAATGCTCTCGCCTCTGCTTCCTTCTTGGAGAGTTCTAGAACAGGCTGGCATATTAAGGCTTCTGAATCATCCTATTTTGATATGGTACATACATATATTGAGGGCAGAAGGAGAAGAGGGCATCAGATGATGAGATGGCTGAACAACATCACCGATGCAATGAACATGAATTTGGGCAAACTCCAGGAGATGATGAGGAACAGGGAGGCCTGATGGGCTGCAGTCCATGGGGTCACAAAGAGGTGGACACGACTGGGTGACTTAACAACAACAATATGTATGTGTATATATATATATCTCATTGGAAGAACTGATGCTGAAGCTGAAGCCCCAATACTTTGACCACCTGTTGCAAAAAGCCACCTCATTGGAAAAGACCCTGATACTGGGAAAGACTGAAAGCAGGAGGAGAAGGGGGTGACAGAGGATGAGATGGCTGGATGGCATCACTGACTCGATGGACATGAATTTGAGCAAGCGCCAGGAGATGGTGAAGAACAGGGAAGCTGCATGTTGCAGTTCATGGGGTTGCAAAGAGTTGGACACGACTTAGTGACTGAACAACAAATAATATTACATATATTATAAATTATACATGTTTTATTATAATATTATATTCTGTTATATACGAAGTGAAAAGTGAAAGTGAAACTCGCTCAGTCATGTCTGACTCTTTGCGACCCCATGGACTGTACAGTCCATGGAATTCTCCAGGCCAGAATACTGGAGTGGGTATCCTTTTCCTTCTCCTGGGGATCTTCCCAACCCAGGGATCGAACCCAGGTCTCCCACATTGCAGGCAGATTCTTTACCAGCTGAGCCACCAGGAAGCCCAAGAATACTGGAGTGGGAATATAAGACTGTATCATGTATGTAATTTGTAATTGCTTGAATGTACTCCCCCCCAAATTCCCCAAGCTCATTTCAGCTCAGGACAACCTGTGCGCATCTCAGGTCTGGGGAACGTGTATCTGAAATGCAGGTTTGCTGGTTCCTGGGGGGTGCAGTGGGGTCTGGAGACAGTCGGGTCCACACGTGGCCCTCTTTACTGTTTGCTCAGGGCTGGCCCCCCTCACCCTGTGCTTGGCTGACTGGCTGGTGCTGCAGGCTGCCCTGACTCTCAGGATCCCTATTGTTCTCAGAGTTTCTCCTCCCACGCTCCTCCTCCCTCTGCTTGGCTTGGGAAAGAAAGATGTGACTCAGTCCCTCAGTGACGAGCCAAGATGAGAGTGACATATTATCCCAATAGAGGAAGACTCTCTAATACAAATGGGAGGTTACCTGCGACTCTGTTGCTAGACTCAGAGGGTGGATGGAAGTCAAGTTTCTAAAATAGAATTGCTTAACCAGAAACGGGTACCGCCCGGGGCTGGGAATCATCTACAGATGTATCATGCTCCTTGTTCTGTTTTTACCCAGTGCGTCTTTCCCGATGGGTTTGAAAGTGCAATCTTACCACGTTCATGCATAGTGCTACCCCCTTAGAGGAGCAGGGAGCCCCAGACCTCAGCACCCAGCCTCTTGGCATTTTCGTGTATTTATCTCCCTCCAGCCCTCTCCCCCAAAGCTCCTCTGGGGGAGGCTGGTGCCAGGGCCAATGCAGTATCCAGACCAGTGTGTGTGTCCGTGTGTCAGTCACTGTCACGTCTGTCTCTTTGCAACCCCATGGACTGTAGCCTCCCAGGCTCCTCTGTCCATGGAATCTTCTAGGCAAGAACACTGTTTCTGTTTCCTCCTGCAGGGGATCTTCCCCACCCAGGGATCGACCCTGAGTCTCCCGCATTGACAGGCAGATACTTTACTGCTGAGCCATCCGGAAAGCCCCATCCAGACCTGACTCCACTCCAAAAGCTCAGGGCAAGTCCCGAACCCTCCCCAGAGACATAGTGTAGGGCCTCGGGTCAGAAATGGTGCTTAAAGGGACAAAGTCCTTGTTTGGTGGAGACCCACAGCTGCAGACAGACGAGAAAAAGACACCTGCTCTGAAAGTCCCGCAGTAGGTGGGGCTTGAGGCCAAAGCCCCATCCCTAGAGCAGCAGGTGCTGCTATTATTGGAGCCAGATGGGATTCTTAGGGGACAGTCTGCCACAGTCAAATGTCTGTCCCTGAAAAGTGCTTGCTGTTCTCTGCTGTGATGTATCATGTTCCAGCATCCCATGGACAACCCATGGCTGAGTTTCCAGGGGGAGAGGGGATGCTGACGTGGAGCCCATCTGTGGATGTGCCATTTGGGATGCCCCTGGGGTCTGGACACCCTGAAGGAAGGAGGGTTCCCGCTCCTGGCTTTCCCTGGCTTCCCAGTTAGCTTAGGCCAGTTAGCTTAGCTTGACATAGAGTCTAGGGTGAAGTGTACTTTCAGAGAAGCTGAAATTTGCATTCCTGATATCTTAAGTGCAGGCTCAGCACCCTGTTTCTGCCATTTTGCTCCCACAACTTCAACTGGGAGCCGCATGCCACACCTTGTGAAGGCCCTGGGGATATAAGGATGAATAAAACCTAACTCCCTGCCTGAGGACACCACGCTCTTTTGTGGCTAGAAGCTAGACTGAGGTCAGGGAGGGAGTGAGGGGAGATAGCTTAGGGGAATTAAAGAGGATGTTCTTTTTTGAAAATTTTATTTATTTTTAATTGGAAGATAATTGCTTTAATACTGTGTTGGTTTCTTCCCATACATCAACATGGATCAGCAATAGGTAGGCATATGTCCCCTCCCCCCTTGAACCTCCCTCCCACCTCCTACCCCATCCCACCCCTCTAGGTTGTCACAGAGAACGAGGTTTTAACTCCCTGTGACATACAGCAGATTCCCACTGGCTCTCTATTTTACACATGGAAATGTATGGTTTCGATGCTACTCTCTCAATTCATTCCACCCTCTCCTTCCACTGTGTCCACAAGTCTGTTCAATATGTCTGCGTCTCTATTCCTGCTCTGCAAATAGGATCATCAATACCATCTTTCTAGATTCCATTATGTATGCGTTAATATATGATATTTGTTTTCCTCTTTCTTACTTACTTCACTCTGTATAATAGGCTCCAGGTTCATTCACCTCATTAGAACTGACTCCAATGTGTTCCTTTTTATGGCTGAGTAATATTCCATCCATGTACATGTACCACAAAGAGATGTTCTTTTAAAGTTTGCATTGGAATGGGGGAGGGTGTCAACTTAATGGGCAAGAGGTTTTCTTTTGGGGGAGATGAGGAAGTTTGGGAACTTGATAGAGATGCTGGTTGCATGACTTTGTCAATGGACTAAATGCTATTGAAAGTTGCTTCAAAAAAATTAGGTTTTTTGATCCCTGGCTGTCCAGTGGTTAAAACTCCAAGTTTACACTGCATGGGGCCCGGAGAACTAATATCTCGCATACAGAGAGGTGCAGCAAAAAAAAAAAAAAAGAAGAAGAAAAGAAAAGATTAGCTTTCTTGTTATATGGATTTCATCTAAAAAAAAAAGTTGCATTGCATGGTAAAATTCCAGAACGTCATAACTCCCCATCTGCTGAAGCCTGAGAATCACACAGGCAGTTGGGAAGTGGAGCATACTGGCAGACCTGCCCAGGGCCACTGGCCTCATGGAGAGGTGGACAGAGGTGAGGACTGTCTGCCCAGCTCCCTGTTCACGTACCATTCACTGCTATGTCTGCAGGGCCTACCATCGTGCCGAAGCCAGCTTAGGACATCTGGCTACTCATTCATAACCTATGACTATGATGAATGCCTGTGAGCTCCAACCAGCGTTAGCCTTTCACAGTCCCTGGATGGGAGGTGTCATCTTAATCGGGTCCTTATGCAAATCAGACACGAGTTGCCACCACGGGCCATTGCAGTTGACTGGCTGACAGCAAGCTTCTCTTCTCAGGTCATTTTCCCAGTGGATCCTTTTGGGTGAGCCGTCTTTTTCCCTTTGTGATGTTAGCATTCCCGGGTTGGCACTGCTGGCATGCGATGCACAGCAGTTTCCTTAGAAAGCATGGTTTGCTCTTTCCTTGAGACCCCTCTCCATCTGATGCCAAGTGAAGATTTATTTCATCTTGCCTCGATTTGCATATGTTTTCTGGAAGAGAAGGTCTCCTTCGGGGTTAGAGCAGCCAGAAGTGGACTGGACCGGTACCTACTGTTCATTTACTCCTGGAGGACGATTCCCCACTTGAACCCCTGGTGGGTTTCATCAGCCACTGGAAATATTCGCATTTCCCTCCTTCTTCCAGCTCAGACTGTGTGTGTCTCTTGCAAAATCAAGTGCCTTTGTAAAGCGAAGCAGAAGGCACATCAAGAGGACAATTTCTCTGCAGTTCTTTGCCAGTTTTGTTTGTTTTCTGGTGTCATTTTGCTAAAAGGAAGAAACAGTTTTCCCAAGCAGCAACCTTGCATTTTGAACAATTTCTGGCAGCGCTGACCATAACAGGTCTCGAATTGAGTCTTCTGTCCCGGGAGGGAAAGAGGTCTGGAAAGGGGATTGTCAACTCCCTCTTGTCCTCTCACGGCTTGTGAGGGTGGGGCCTGAGTGGGTTCTGGGGACGAGGTCGGAACACCAGCTGAGGCTCTCTGTCCACTAAGCCACAGCTCTGCACTGTTTTCTGTATGTGTCAGTCGCTCAGTTGTGTCTGACTCTTTGTGATCCCATGGACTGTCGCCTGCCAGGCTCCTCTGTCCATGGGATTTCCCAGGCAAGAATACTGGAGTAGTCCCTTCTCCAGAGGATCTTCCTAACCCAGGGATGGAACCCAGGTCTCCTGCATTGCAGGCAGATTCTTTACCATCTGAGCCACCAGGGAAGCCCTGCCACCAGCTGCAAATGTCTACACAGTAAAGCTGGTTAAGCCCTGCATGGCTCCGACTGGGGGCTGAGGGCCAGTCTGCTCCTAGGTTTTCAAGTCTGCATTTGGATGGATTTGGAAGTCTCTGTGGCTGAGATGTGCTTCTCAAGGAAGTTGCTTTTGGTGGAAAGGGAGGAAACGTTCTCGCTGATGTGACTCTGCGCCTGGTCATCTCTCAGGGAAGCTGGGTAGAGGGATGAGATTGGGACAGTGGCTTCGGAGGTTTCCTGACGCTGTGCGTGCTCGATGTCCACACTGTGATCTTTTTATTTTATTTATTTATTTTGGCTGCACCGGGCAGCATGTGGGATCTTAGCTTCCAGATCAGGGATTGCACCCATGCACCCTGCAGGGTCAGCGAGAGACTTAACCGTTGGACCTCCAGGGAAGTCTATCAGGCTCTTTTTAAACAGTAAGCTCTTTCTGATTCTCTGCTGCCACAGAAGCTGGCATGGGCCATGGTTTCAGGCAGCCCTTGGGGGCAACTATGATGGTCCATTTGGCGTTGTGTATCTCCCGAGGCTGACTTATTAACAGCCCATAGACTGCAAATGGTCTCTCACTTCCCTGCCCCTGTGGTCTGTCTGCTGCAATGCTGTTTGGGTTTCATGCTCTTGGGATATGGTCCTTTTAAAATTACATTTTCTCCTGCTTCTGTGCTCCTCCCCTGGGGCCCATCAGCAGTGCTGTGCACTCCGCTCAGCCTCCCACTGAATCATTCTTGCGTTTCGATTCTCTAGCCAAGGTTTATTTGATTTCTTTAAAGTCACTTGATTGAATTCTCCATGCAAGTACCTACACTGAAGTAATTACATCTGCTCTTCTTAAAAGGAAAGATAGAAATCTGTGTTCTTCTCTCAACTTTGCCTTGCCTGTGGAAGTCAACAGTTGCAAATGACGTGTCCTTGAAAAGTCATGTTTTATCTAGCTTTGCAAACTTCTAGCTTATATCATAAATTCAGAGATACTGATGCTCCTAACTATAAATCTAATATTCCTATTTATCTCCTTTCCCCTGAGTCCCAAGAAAAACTTTTCAACTAAATACTCAGGTGGACCAGGAGAGATTTTGCTTGTGTGTTTGCTTTAGTGCCTCCTGTGTTGGTTTAGATAACGCTGTTAATTACGTAATAAGGCACAATGGGTTGCGCGTCAGCTCAGTCTCCTTCCGTACCAGCCCTAAAACGCGTCAGGTGAGTCTCCTTCCGTACCAGCCATAAAAACTAATAGCTTCCTTTTTTAGATTTTTCTTTTCAAATTTTCAAAAATTGAAATGTAGATGATTTACAAAGTTGCATTAGTTTCAGGTGTATAGCAACGTGAGCTCAGATGGTAAAGAGTCTGTTGCAGTGCAGGAGACCTGGGTTCGATCCCTGGGTCGGGAAGATCCCCTGGAGAAGGAAATGGCAACCCACTCCAGTATCCTTGTTTGGAAAATCCTCACGGCCAGAAGAGCCTGGTGGACTACAGTCCATGGGGTCGCAAAGAGTTGAACACAACTGAGCGACCAACACTACACGGATCAGCTGGTAAAGAATCTACCTGCAATTTGGAAGATCTGGGTGCGATCCCTGGGTTGGGAAGATTCCCTGAAGAAGGGAAAGGCTACCAACTCCAGTGTTCTGGCCTGGAGAATTCCATGGACTGTATAGTCCGTGGGGTTGCAAAGAGTCGGACACGACTGAGTGCTTTTCTTTTTTAGATATAGATATATATATATTCTTTTATCTATATATTCTCCTTTTAGATATATATGTTCTTTTATATATATAAGAATACATACATATATATTTAGATGCATTTTCATTATATGTTTTTTTTTAAAGATCTTTTTTGACATGGACCATTTTTAAAGTCTTTATTGAATTCATTACAATATTGCTTCTGATGTTTTTCTGTTGTGATTTTTTGGCTGTGAGGCATGTGGGATCTTAGCTTCCCAACCAAGGATCAGACCTACACTCCCCACACTGGAAGGTGAGATCTTAATCCCTGGACCACCAGGGAAGTCCCTCCATTATATGTTATTGCAAAATATGGAGTATGGTTCCTTGTGCTAAACTCCATAATTAGTTGTGTGTATAGGTTTATCCCAGTTTAGCCTGTTCCCCTTTGGTAACTGTGTTTGTTTTCTAGGCCTGTGAGTCTGTTTCTGTTTTGTAAATAGATTCATTTGTGACTTTTTTTAGATTCCACATATGAGCAATATCATATGTTTGTCTTTGACTTACTTGCGTGCTCAGTCACTCAGCTGTGTCCGACTCTGTGGACTTACTTAATCTGACAACTTCTGAAAACTTCTTGATACACGAAAAACAAAGAGATCCTTTTAGTCTGCAAGTTCCACTTGGATGGACTGATGGGCTCATTTCATCTGGGAAGAATGAGTGACTTTTTCTGGAGAGAATACTGTGGTAGTGGTTCCCAGAGGGGGTGCCAGGAAGTTCCCTGGTCTCTTGTGAGCTCATGGATCTGCACTAATATGGCAGCCAATTGCCACATATCCCTGCTGGGTGTTTGAAATGGGTCTGAGCCAAATTGAGATGCAGTGTAGGTACAAATTAAGCAGGGGATTTTGAAGCCATCGCGTGAAAAGTAATAACGCATCAATGGGTCTCCTATTGATTGCGTTAGAATGATAATACTCTGTATTATTATACTGGGTTAAATACAGTATATCACTATGTTAATTTCACCCATTTAATTTTCCTTTTAAATTTGCCTGCTGCAAGATGTAAGACAACATGAGTGGCTAGCGTGTTTCCACTGGACAGGGTTGTCACGGGAACATATACTATTTAGCAACACTTACTCCTAGTGTATTGTGAATGGAATTGATTCCAAGGAGCAGCCAAACTGCTGGCCTAAGTGAGAAAAGGGGCTTCCCAGGTGGTTCAGTGGTAAAGAACCTACCTGCCAATGCAAGAGACATGGGTTCGATCCCTGGGTTGGAAAGATCCCCTGGAGAAGAAAATGGCAACCCACTCCAGTATTTTTGCTTGAAGAATTTCATGGACAGAGGAGCCTGGTGGGCTACAGTCCATGGGGTCGCAAAGAGTTGGACATGAGTTAGCAACGAAACCAACAACAACAGTGGCTGGAGCAAACTTAAGGGCCTAGGATTTTGGGGAAAAAATGAATCAGGGTTTGTAATTAAGCACAATAGTTGAGAAAGGGCTAAGAGATTGCTGACAGAGTGAGCAGTTTTCCATCTTTGGAAACCGTGGTTGTTTAGCTCATTTATTCAAGCAAGGACTGGCTTTCTGCGCATCAACAACAACCTAACTTGTGCCTTCCCAGAGGAAATCAGCAGTGAGAGCTTCTGAGGCTGGCACCCTGCACAACAAGGGGGCTTGGTGGAGGGAAAGTGTTCTTGGAAAAATGGACCCTTGCACATGGAAAAAGTGTGCTAAGAGAAGGCAGTGTGGTTCTTTTTTGGTTTAGGCAAATGTATGCTTTATCTATTTATGTGTCATTTTGTGCCCTTTAAAACTTCCTCGGGGAGTTTTAAAGAAAGCTAGCAATAATCAACAAGCACTGATTGGTGTGGGCATCCCAGGCACTCAGTGGTCAAGACTCCGCCTGCCAGTTCAGGAAACTTGGTAGACCTGGGCTCGATCGCTAGGTTGGGAAGACACCCTTGGGTAGGAAATGGCAGCCCACTCCAGTATTCCTACCTGGGAAATCGCATGGACAGAGGAGCCTGGTGGGCTACAGTCCATGGGGTGGCAAAGAGTAGGACTGACAGAACGCACACCCCACACCACCACTGATTGGCGTCCAGTGCTACAGGAATGAGTCATGGTCCCAGGTTCGCAGCACAGGTAGCATCACCTATATTGACAGTCATGCTGTTACCATGTCAAGCATAGCGACAGTCACCTTGCTCTTCCACTCCAAGTCAATTACTCCAGGGCAGCTGGTCAAGGAGGCTTGCTGGGGCTGCTCTAGAAAGCGCATTCAAGGAAGTGTCAAAGCTGTGATTCTCATAAACTGAACGTGAAAGCGTTCGTCGCTCAGAAGTCTCCAACTCTTTGCGACCCCATGGACTGCAGCCCGCCAGGCTCCTCTGTCCATGGGATTCTCCAGGCAAGAATACTGGAGTGGGTAGCCATTTCCTTCTCCAGGGGACCTTCCCCACCCAGTGATGGAACCTGAGTCTCCTGCATTGCAGGCAGACCCTTCAACATCTGAGCCACCAGGGAAGCCCATGATGCCCATAACTCCTTCTCTATTGCCCTTCCCCTTAGAGCCTCCAAAGACTGTGAACTTCAAGAGTTAGTTGTGCTTGGTTTGACCCAATACCTTTGTTTAGGTCTTTCCCTAGTTTACTGGTAACCAGACTGCTGAAAAGTGGGACTGAAAGTATGCTGAACAGTCTGATTCTGGCCTCTAGGTCTCTGATCCATTCTCCTTCCCAATGACCTTCCTGACGTCTTCTCCTGATTTCCCACCTCAATGTTGGGGTTCCCCAGGGTTTGTCTTCAGCCTTTTCCTCTTCTCATCTTTCACTCTTTCTTTGGGAGAAAAAAAATCTTATTTAGATGGCTCCCACACCCAGCTCTCCAGCTCAGATCTTTCATTTTCTATGCTGCCCTATTGATTTGCGAGCAAGACGTCTCCACCTGCATTTCCCAGAGGAACCTCAAAATGGACATTTTCAAGATGACACTTATTATGTTCTGGCTGTCTGTCTGGCAAAAGTATTCTCCAGATGCCCCTTCAGATCCTCCCCGAACCCTTCTTGATTCTCTGCATTCCTGGGAGAATGCATATTATGAATGTGCTGGGTCTCTCATGTCCTCTAGCTTCCTAGTGGCTTTAGCTCATGGGAGACTCTTGCAGGAGATGAAAGGGCAGGTGACTGGAGCCTTCCTGTGGGCTCAGGTTGAGTTGAGATGGTTTTAGTTCCTCTTCTTACCACCAGGGGCTTCCCTGATAGCTTAGTTGGTAAAGAATTCCCCTGCAATGCAGGAAACCCTGGTTCGATTCCTGGGTCAGGAAGATCCACCGGAGAAGGGATAGGCTACCCACTGTAGCCAGAATTCTTGGGCTTTCCTTGTGGCTCCGCTGGTAAAGAGTCTGCCCGCAATGTGGGAGACCTGGGTTCAATCTGTGGATTGGAAAGATCTCCTGGAGAAGGAAAAGGCTACCCACTCAAGCTGGGAAGAGCCACTGGAGAAGGAAAAGGTTACACCCTCTAGTATTCTGGCCTGGAGAATTCCATGGACTGTATAGTCCATGGGGTTCCAAAGAGTTGGACACGACTGAGTGACTTTTACTTTGCTTCCTACGTAGCTCTGCCTGCAATGCGGGAGACCTGGGTTCAATCCCTGGTTGGGAAGGTCCCCTGGAGAAGGAAATGGCTACCCACTCCAGTATTCTTGCCTGGAGAATCCCATGGACAGAGGAGCCTGGTGGGCTACAGTCTATGGGATCACCAAGAGTTGGACACGACTTATCGCTATCTTTCTTTCTTACCAGCACAGTCCCATTCAGTGGTCCTCTCTCCCACACTTCTGTCTGGCTTCCTCCTTTGGCACTTTGGGTGGGGAGGGCTGCAGTTATTCCCAGCCCTGTTGCCTCCCCTTCCATGACTGTTTTCCCCTAGCTTTCCGTACATCTCCATGGGATCTGTCCTCTAACCCTCCACACCCCCTCCACCATGTGTGTTTTCTGTGTCCTGTAGACCCTGACACATACCTCGCCCACGTGTTCCTTCCCTTCCCATGTCTCCACGGATGGCGGCGGCATCTGTTCAGACCTGCAAGCCAGAAGCCAGGGCATCCTTGCTCCTGTCTGCTTCACCCCACGGCCACTAAGATGCCAATGCCCAGGGCTGTTTCTTCCTAAAAGCTTTTCCTCTTGGCCTCACATTATGATCTCCCTGTACCAGAACTGCTTGGGTTGTGGAATAAATGAAGACCAGCCGCACGAGAAAAGCAGAGACTATTAGGGCTTGTTACAGCAGGAGAGTCAGCCATGTGACTTGCATTTCGGCAGTGATTCAAAGGCAGGCAGAGGCTTGGGAAAGCTTCATAATGGAGACAGAGCAGGCTTCAGGTGGGCCCTGATTGAGGCTGAAAGTGAAGCTATTTGAGAAGCTGTAAGTGGCCAACTAGTTGGGGAGGCATCCCATGGGATTGCTTAGGGCTGCGTAGCTAGCTTTCTTTAATTGGTACTAAGTTGGAAGCGGAGACAAAGATGAGGAAAGCTGTCCATTATTACCCAAGGCCTGGCCCTTCTGAGCTGATTGATATGGGAGTCAATATTTAGCTTCCTGGGTTTTACTAGAGATGAAAGTCTGGGTTTCTACCCCTCTGACTTTAACAGCAGGCTAGCTTCCTGGGTTGCTTATTGTACATAAGAGGTTGGTGTCCCAGGAAAATTGCTGCTGGATGTGGGTCAGTGTTCTATTTTTATATATGGTCTGGCTATTGCCTATTTATATATTCAGTCTCTCAGGTCATTGGCAGCTTTTTTTTAAAAAATTATTTATTTCGTTTTGGCCACACAATGCAGCATGCGGGTTCTTAGTTCCCTGACCAGGGATCGAACCTGAGCCCCCTGCATTGGGAGCATAGACCGCCGGACAGACTGGGAAGGACCTCATCATCAGTTTTTAATAAGCAACAACAAAACTTTTTTTTTTTTTTCTGGTTTTGATTACAAAGATCACATAGCCTCACGAAGAAAGTTTTGAGGAACCAAGGAAAGAATAAAGAAGCAAAGCTAAGCATTCATCTTGGGTCCTGTCGCCAGAGGAAACCACCATTAATGTTTTAGTGAACATCTTTCCAGCTACCTTACTGTGTGTCGTAAGACAGATTCACACCCAAGCGGTCAGCCCACACGTGCTCTTTTGTAGCCCTCTCATCAGTTTGCATCTGAGTTCCTGCAGGGATCTCCAAGTTTAGGTCACAGCTCCAGTCTTTCCTACTCCACTTCCTTTTTACTTAAAAAATTGAAGTATAGTTGATTTCCAATGTCGTGTTAGTTTCAGGTATAACACAGATCAAACTCCACTTCCTTTTTCACAGAGCTTCCAGTTGGGCTCTTTCTAGCTCAGATCCCACCATGCTCCTAGCCTGCTTTGCATCGGTCAGTGATCCCACCGATGCTGTGGCCTTGGCTTTTCCTCTGTCTGAACCTAAAGATCCTAGGGTTCTCTAAGGCATGGTGGGCTTTCACGCACATGTCTTTTCACTTCCTTCATCTTCCATGTTCTTCCTCACCTCCCACAACTCACCCGAGTCCTCAGGACTCAGCTCAAACTTCTTTTCCCCAGGGAGCTCCCAAGATGGTTGGTTGGCATCCTTACCGCCCAGCGCCTGCAAAGGAGGGCACTCAGCATGTCATGTGACAGAGGCTGCCTTCTCCTGGCAGAACCTGAACTCTCAGGGGTGAGCGGCCACATCTCACCCGCTTTCTCTGCACCCCTGACCCCCGTGCCTCTGATGATGTGGGAAACACAGTGGAGGCTCTGTAGACACTGTCTGAATGAGTAAGTTGGTGGATGGATGAAATTATATGAATGTGTGTGTGTGTGTGTTTCCACACACATGTCGATATGTAGATGAACTTGTTGCACATCAGGGTCGATTTTGGCTATCAGTAGAAAATGCCGACACCTGCCTTCCATGGGGTGGCCACTTAAACCACTTAAAAAAAATCTTGATTATTGCCTTTAAATGTGGTCAGTACTACTTCTATATTTGTTGCCTCCATCTTTATTTCTCCTGTCTATAATTCTATAAAGGTCTCGTGGGAAGTGAAATGTTATATTCATAAAAACGCTTTGAATTTTTTGCAGGAAAATTCACTTTTCCCCAAATCAATAAGGGGGCTGCAATACTGTATAAATAGTGGATAAGATAGCATGGATTCCATTTTCCCAGATGAAAGGACTTCAGGAGAGATGATGGGGAAGCAATGCAGATGATCTACGATTTGGGGAAACAGAAAGAATTCGAGGTCCAAGCGGCTAGAGGCGCAGGTCAGGTGCGGGGCTCATCTAGGGTTTCCTAGTCACCAGCCAGTGCCCTCGGGGAAGGTGCAGGGGGCCACAAAAGTGGCAGAATCCCCTTGCAAAACCTTTCCCAGGAGCCTACTGTGCACTTACAGAAGTAATTCAAGTGAGAAAAGTGAAGATTAAATTGTTGTTGGACTAAAGGCCAGGAAAAAAAAAAACAAACCCCAAAAACCTCAAGCATCACAGGATGGGTAAAGTATCTCTTAAGCAATGTTTTCCAGAATAGGTTTCTTAGATATTCAAGACAGGAGACCAGGCTTATTGGGGGTGAGTGTCATGAAGGATGGCAGCAGGGCAGTGGGGCTAGGGTTTTGCTGAGTTTCAGGCATCACACATTAGGATCCAGGTTTATTTGATGTATCCTTCTATGGCATGTAGTGGGCAAGACCATGTCCTGTGGTGTCCACATCCCAGTCCCTGGAACCTGTGAATATTTACGTGTGCATGCTTAGTTGTTCAGTAGAGTCCGACTCTTCAAAACCCTTTGGTCTGTAGCCTGCCAGGCTCCTCTGTTGATGAGATTTTTCAGGAAAGAATATTGGAGCAGGTTGCCATTTCCTTCTCCAGGGGATCATCCCAACCCAGAGATTGAACCTGGGTCTCCTGTGTCTCCTGCATTGCAGACTAATTCTTTACCTATGGAGGTATTGTGAATATGTATGTATGTTACACAGCAAATGGAAATTGAAGTTCAAGATGGAAGTGAGGTTTTACACCATTGGAATTATCTTGGGTCCATAAAAGTGGGAGAGGGAAGACCAGAGAGATGGCAGCATAATATCAAACATGGTGGAATGAAGCCACAAGTCCAGGAATGCATGTGGCCTCCAGAAGCTGGTGGAGGCAAGGGAGCAGATTCTCACCTAGAGCTTCCTGAAAAGATGCAACCCTGCCCTTAGCCCAGTGAGAGGCGTGTCAGCCTTCTGACCTCCAGAACTGTAAGGTAAGGTAACTGTAAGGTAATATAGCTGCATGAGCAGTGCGGTGAATCTGTGATGACATCCTATAGCAGCGACAGGGTTCAGGAGGGTAGATCCCATGCTAAGTGCTCAGGGGGTGATGGTGAATAAGGACACAGCCCTGCCCCTGTAGGGTCTCAGCTTCGGAGGAAGATCTGTGCACCCAGTCACTGGTCAGCCTTGGTGATCCCAGGACTCTGGGGTCTTAGTCAGCTCAGCTGCTTCACTAGACTAAAAGAATGGGAAGCTTCAGCAATGGACACTTATTTGTTACAGTCCGGGAGGCTGAGTTCTAGGTCAAGGCGCTGGTTGATTCAGTTCCTGGTGGGGACTCTTGGTGGATTGTAGATGGTCTCCTTCTTCTTGTGTCCTTACAAGATGGAGATGGTGGGGGGAGAGAGAGAGACAGAGAGAGGGAGAGCGCTGTCTGGGGTTTCTTCTTATGAGGCACTAATTCCATCAATGGGCTCCACCCTCGCAATCTAATCACCCCCCAGAGGCACCACCTCCAGATACCATCACACTGAGGGTTAGGGCTTCGACATATGAATTTTGGGAAGACATAATTTGGTCCAGGACTTCCCTGGTGGCTCAGGGGTAAAGAATCTGCCTACAATGTAGGAGACCTGGGTTGGATCCCTGGGTCAGGAGGATCCCTGGGAGAAGGGAATGGCTACTCACTCCAGTATTCTTGCCTGGAAAATCCCATGGACAGAGGAGCCTGGCAGGCTATAGTCCCTGGGGTTGCAAAGAGTGAGACACGACTGTGTGTATGTTAACACATACACACAGCGTATAGAGATGTAGAGAAGGTGGACTAATGGTCCGGGATCAGGTGTGAGGGGGAGGTCGAGGAAAGCAGGGGGTTCTTAGGTGGAAAAGGAGAGGGTTAGAAACATCCCAGATGTGGAGAAGAGCTTAAACAAAGCATGGGATTGCAAGAAAGCCACTTTCTTCTTTCCACCCGGAAGTCTAGCGATCTGGCATGGTTCTGAGTGTGACCTCTGAGAAGGAGTGGGGGGGAGATGGATATTTACCAAGTTCACTCTATGCACATTTCTATCTTCCCCCAAACGCTGTGAGCAGATATCATCTGTACAGTATTGCCGTTGGTAAGGTACAGGAAGGGGAGGTTCTGAAAAACCTCGTAGCTTAGCCAGGACGTCTGACTTCCTGTCTTACGTCAAAGCCCTCGTCCTTGGAGTTCCCTGGTGGTCCGGTAGTAAAGAATCCACGTGCCAGTGCAGGGGGTACGATCCCTGGCCCAGGAAAAGCCCACAGGCCACCAAACCCGTGTGTCACAGCACTCTAGAGTCTACACTTCAGAACAAGAGAAGCCACTGCAACGGGAGGCCCGTCCACAGCTAGAGAGCAGCCCCCACTTGCTGCAACTAGAGAGAGCCCAAACACAGCAATGCAGACCCAGCGCAGCCAAAAATCAGTTTATTCAAGACAAACCCCACATCCCTCATGCCACTCACTCTACTCTGAGTAACTCCCCTCTGATTAAACCGCGGAGGAACACGGGAGCGCACAGGGCTTCCTTTGACCGTAGACTTGGTGCTTAAAATGAGACCTTGCACCTCGTAGGAACTCAGTGTTTCTTGACTAAATAGATATGTTATTTCCTCTTCTTAAGACTAAACATTTGGAATGGCAGTCTGCAGCTTTTTCATTTTTCATGCTCCCTAAATTGTACTTCATTCTCTGATTGCTCTACGGCTTTTTTATTTTTTTAAATGTCCCAGCACAATATCCAAACAGATCCTAGGTAAAGGTTTTAAGCTTTTCAATGATGGGATTTTTTGGCTATTGAGTTTGGTGGCAAAGCCTGACATTCTTCTATATTTCTGATGACTTTTGAAGCCCTGCCTAGATAAAGCTAAAATCTCTCCCGCTGCATGTATTAGTGTGAAATCATTGAACGATTGAACATGTGTGCAGACACTGTGTAAGTCCTGGTGGAAGGTTCCAGAATATAGGATGTGTTCCCAGATGCAAAGAAGCATCATGAGATGAAGAGACACACCATGACCGTTCAGCAGACATAAGGCCATTGCTGGAAAAACAGCTGAGAAACTGGCTGTCTTTTCTCTCTCCCCAAAAGAGGCAGGTATTTTCTCCTTTTGGAGAGGCCAGAGGAATTTGTGCCTTGCCTTTGAGGAGTTCTTCAAAGTTCTTTTGTTTTGCAAAGTAGGAAGCAAAGAGCTGGGTTGTTCTCGGGGATGAAGCATTGAAGTTTAATCAGAAAAAGCTGGCAGAGGCCTTGCTAGGGGCAGGGTTGATGTTCCCGTCCAACTCTTTGCGAAGCCATGGACTGCAGCACATCAGCCTTCCCTGTCCTTCACTATCTTCCAAAGTTTTTTCAAACTCATTTCCATCCAGTCGATGATGCCTTCCAATCATCTCATCCGCTGTCATCCCTTTCTCCTGCCTTCAATCTTTCTCACCATCAGGGTCTTTTTCAATGTGTCAGTTCTTCGCATCAGATGGCCAAAGTATTGGAGCTTCAGCTTCAGCATCAGTCCTTCCAATGAGTATTCAGGACTGATTTCCTTTATGATTGACTGGTTTGATCTCCTTGTAGTCCAAGGGACTCTCAAGAGTTTTCTCCAGCACCACAGTTTAAAAGCATCAATTTTTCAGTGCTTGGCCTTCTTTATGGTCCAACTCTCACATTGCTACGTGACTACTGGAAAAACCACAGCCTTGACTATATGGACTTTTGTTGGTAAAGTGATGTCTCTGCTTTTCAATACTCTGTCTAGGTTTGTCATAGCTTTTCTTCCAAGGAGTAAGCGTCTTTTAATTTCATGGATGCAGTCACCACTTGCAGTGATTTTGGAGCCCAGGAAAATAATATCTATCAGTTTCCACTTTTCCCCCATCTATTTGCCATGAAGTGATGGGACCAGATACCAAGATCTTAGTTTTTTGAATGTTGAGCTTTAAATCAGCTTTTTCACACTCCTCTTTCACCCTCATCAAGAAGCTCTTTAGTTCCTCTTTGTTTTCTGCCATTAGAATGATGTCATCTGCATAACTGAGGTTGTTGATATTTCTCCGAGCAATTTTGATTCCAGCTTGTGATTCATCCAGCCTCGCATTTCACATGGTGTACTCTGCATAGAAGTTAAATAAGCAGGGTGACAATAGACAGCCTTGACATACTCCTTTCCCAATTTTGAACCAGTCCATTGTTCCATGTCCGGTTCTAACGGTTGCTTCTTGACCTGCATGCAGGTTTCTCAGGAGACAGGTAGTTGGTTTTGCAGTTGGGGGGTGAGGGGGACTTGAGCACATGATGCAAGGAAGTGGCAGGATGCTGATGGAGCGTGTGGCAGGCAGGATCACAGCCTCGCAACGATGCCTGTGTCTTAATCTCTGGAGCCTGTGAATATGTTATGTTGCATGGCAAGGGGGAATTAAGGCTGCAGATGGTATTATGGCTGTTAATCAGATGACTTTGAATTAGAGAGATTATCCTAGATTATCCACGTGGTCCAGTGTAATTACAAGGGCCCTTGGGAGTGGTGGAGGGAGACAGAAGGGGGAGAACCTGAGAGATGGTGGCAGAATAAGGACTTGGCCCCATGGTGCTGGTTTTGCAGATGGAGGAAGGGAATCTGGAGTCACACGGGGATCCTGCAGCAGATGGAATAGTCAAACAAATGGATTTTCCCCTGGAACCTGCAAAAGTGACACAGTCCTGCACAAAACTTGATTTTAGCCCAGTGAGACCTATGTCAGACTCCCCTCAGAATTGTCAGATAATAAATTTGTGTTCTTTGAGCCACAGGTCTTGCAGTAGCAACACTTGGAAACCAACAGAGGGTGACATGGGAATGCCTGGAGGCCAAACTGGTGCTGAGCCTGTGGGAGGCAGAGAAGGTCTTAGGGGCTTCAGTGGACATAGAGGCATGAATTCACGCTCACAAGATCTTGTTCCTTTGAATGGATCATGTGGATGGGCAGATGACAGCACAGTCCAGGACCGGAAACCCTCCCCATGACCTGTTGAGTTTCTTGTTCAACCCCGGGAAGAGCTGTTGTCCCTCAAGAAAGACAGAGACGGGGCGGCTTCCCCATCCTTGGTGGCAGGAGCTCAGAACCAGGAAAATCTGGGATTGTAATGATTGTGCCCCCGAGGGTTGGGAGTAGGCTCAAAATTGACTTGTGAATCGAGACTTTTCCGAAATAATATGTTAATTGTTGCAGGATTGTCCTTGTCAGAGCAAACTCATAAAAGAGATGGGTTTTCAGCTGTGTTTTGGCCAGGATGGGAGTGGTGGTGGTGGTGGGGGGAACTGGACCCCAAGGCATCAAGAATCGGAGGAAAGAAGCCTTCCGGAGATGGATGTCGGGAGCCCATCTCTAGAATCTCGACAAAGTTTCAGGTTTTCTCATTTTTTTTTTTAATTGGAGTATAATTGCTTTACAATGTTGTGTTAGTTTCTGCTGTACAACAATGTGAATCAGCCGTATATATACATACATTTCCTTCCTTTAAGCCTCCCTTCCAACTTCATCCCAGCCCTCTAGGTCATCACAGAGCACTGAGCTGAGCTCCCTGTGCTATACAGCAGCTTCCCACTAGCGATCTGTTTTACACTTGGTAGTGTGTAAATGTCAAGCTAATGTCCTGATTCATCTCCCCCTCCCCCTCCCACTATGTATCCACACATCCATTCTCTACATCTGCATCTCTATTGCTGCCCTGGAAGCATCTTTACCATTTTTAGGTTCATCTTTACCATTTTTCTAGATTCCCCATATATTAATTAATATACAATATCTGTGTTCCTTTTTCTGACTTTCTTCACTCTGTGTGTCAGACTCTAGGTCCATCAACATCTCTACAAATGACTCAATTCTGTTTCTTTTATGGCTGAGAATGTTCCCCTGTGTATATGCACCACATCTTCTTTATCCATTCATCTGTCGTTGGACATTTAAATAATTGTTTCCAAAACACACATGCACCCCAGTGTTCATTGCAGCACTATTCATAAATACAATAGCCAGCGTATGGAAACAACCTAAACATCAGAGCTTGGGTTTATCTTGGGGAAAATATGACAAAATGAGTGCACTGGTGATAGAGAATGGAAGAATTCATAACAAAGAGGGTCAAGTCTCAGCAGAAATATTCAAAAATCCAGTTTCTCTCTTTAATAGATGGAGTCTTCTGCTTCTCCCAGTCTGTCTTTTACATTCCAATCCTCTAGGCTGAGGTTTGACAGCTGCTCCAGGATCTTGCAAATTAATTTATTTTGGGTTCACTTTACTCAAGTTCATCTTTGACTTTGTAATACAAAGGACAAGCCCATGGGTCTGAGTATCTCCACTGGGGTCTCACTGACCTGAAAATTGGGAGCCCCATGAAACTGCAATGGCAGGAAAAAAGGTCCAGGGACAAATCTGTGGAGATGACTCTAGACATTAAAGATTCCAAGGTGATCTTTGTCTTGTGATGTTTTACTAGGTAAAGAGCAATTAACCCCAAGTAGGCAAAGGATATTTAACCCTCAGATTGTATATATCTCTCACCTCTACACAGCTACAGGTACACATGTTGATGGGAGGCACTGTTTTAGAAATGTACAGATTGGGGCTTTCCTCGTGGTCCAGTGGTTAAGAATCTGCCTTGCAATGCAGGGGACGTGGGTTTGATCCCTGGTCAGGGAACTAAGATCCCTCATGCTGTGGACCGTGCAACTAGAAAGCCCACACACCACAACGAAAGATCCTGCAAAGCGCAATGAAGATTCTGTGTGCTGCAACTAAGACCCGAGTTAGCCAAATAAATAAATATTGAAAACAGAAATGTGTAGATTAATTTATATAATTCCTGGTTCTTGAGTGGCAATACGAGTAGTGCTGGTGATAGGTAGGAGGTAGGATGTAAGGGCTGGTCAGAGGGAGAGGTGGGTGACAGCAGGCTTGGCATCACTTCAAGGAACTTGGGTTTGAGCCAGGAGCAACTTTGCTCAGAAAAGAGTTGGGCAGAGGATGAATATGTGTGGGTGAAGCTGGGCAGACACCAGCACAATCCTCGGCTGGGAGATAACATGGCACCATGTTGGGGACCCCTCAGGAGCCGCTTCATAAATACACTTGGACTTGATGTATCACTGGGTTGTACAAGATGGAATTTTTATGGCACCCATGCCTGGAACCCAGCTGTCACTCCCTGTGTTGTGGAGACAGAGGCAAAATGTCAGGGCTGTCCTGGATGCCTTCCAAGAGGATTTAGATTCCAGTGTAAAGAGAAGCTTTGTGTTTAAGCTCGTCATGTTGCAAGAGACGAGGAAGTTGTGTTTGTGGGTCGTGATCCTAGAAATGTCTACTCTATTAGCTTAAGGATGGACTCTAAGGGATGCCGGAGATTGAAAAATGGTTTTAAGCAAGTCCTCTTGCTTGCTGCGAGGACATAACCCACTGAGGCAGCATGGGGTGCAGGGCAAACCAAACTTTGGGGAGTAAATGACAATGTCAAAGGGCAATGGTCCCTCACATTGCGGCCCTTGTTGTTCAGTCGCTAAGCGATGATGGTTTGGAGTCGTCTCACGTTGATGATCAGTAGGACATTATCTTATAAAAGAAAGGGGCTGGGCTACAAAGTCACAGAGCTAAACCTTTATCTGTGGGATAAAGTATTTGGATTGATGTGTTTTAAAAAAGCTTGCTGTTTTACTGGCAACAGAGCACAGAAGACTACATCAGTGCAGGAGTTTTATTAGAAACTACAATTGATAAGAACCAGGAGCTTGCCTGAAGCTGCGATCTTGCTACATACTCATAAAAGCCCTTGTTATGGGTTTAGGATTAATAACTTTTTTTCTTGCCAGAGCAAAAAAAAAAATTGTTTTATTTTGGAAATAACCACAAATTCAGTAATAAATAAACACCTTTCCCCTACCATTTGCAATATGATGAATTTCTAAATTCCTATTTCATTTCTTTTAATGTTTTACATTACACAATGGAAATGAGTACACTGCATCTTAAGTCTTCCTTATATTTTAAAATTGGAGTGAAAGAAGTAAGGTGAAATAATGTTACATGCTAATTTGTTTTTGAAGATTAGCCCTGACCACGATTTAGATACTTAAGGTAAACTTTGGAAGTTATGTTAAATGTTACCTCTAAATTTCTAAATTTTGCTTAGTTAATTAAAAAAATCTTTTTATTTAATGGGCTTTCCTGGTGGTTCAGAAGATAAAGAATCTGTCTCCAATGTGGGAGACCCAGGTTCAATTCCTTGGTCAGGAAGGTACCCTGGAGAAGGGAATGGCTACCCACTCCAGTATTCTTGCTTGGAGAATTCTTTGGACAGAGGAGTCTGGTGGGCTATAGTCCATGGGGTCTCAAAGAATAGGACATGACTTAGTAACTAACACTTTTTATTTTATATTAGAGTATAGCTGATTAACTGTGTCATGATAGTTTCAGGTAGAGGGACTCAGCCATACATATACATGTATTCACTCTCCCCCAAACTGCCATCCCATCCCGACTGCCACATAACATTGAACAGAGTTAAGATTAACAGAATTAATGAAACCAACAAGAAAGCCTTGGAAATAAGAGAATCCTGCTTGTATTTGTGTCTCATGGTGCTCTTTTGAAGAAGCCACTAAATTGAGGAGGAGACGACATTTTTGAGCACCCTGAAGGAATTGTCTTTTGCAGAGTGGACACTTAAGCAAGTCCAAGAAACAGTGGAGAGAGCTGGACGTACAGAGAGGATGCGACGGCCTTTGCCTTCGATCTCATGAACATTTGCTAAAGGTCCAATCTCTCCCTGGAATTCTCCGCGCCTAAAATAATCCATGGTGCAGCTGCAGCGTGAGTCCTGGCCTGCTGGGTGTTTTCTTGGGAGGCCGTGTAGGGTGAAGAGGTAGAGAGCTCAGCCTCGCCTCCCCCTGCACCCGTGAGGACGCTAGGCCCAGGGCAGGGGCCGGGAAGTGGGACATGCTGTTGTGATGATCACCTGCCTCTATCCACTCTTACACATTGGACCCCTCCGGGAGTCAAGCGCAAGGTTGGACCCTCCTGATTTGGAGTGAGTTTGCACTTGCCAAGTGTAGCGAGAATGTGAGAAACTTCCTTGCTTAGCAGACCCAGTGGACTGAGGGGTTGTAGGGAAGGAGTCCAGCTGTCCAGAGGTGTTTCAACTCCAAGGATGGGCTCCTCTTTAAATGTAATGTTTATGATGCCACAGAAGGCTCCTGATGGTAAGCAACTCAGCTTCTGTGTACTGAGTTTAAAAGTGTGATGGTGGCATCTTCTAAAACGCTTTCTCCCAAAAGGAAGAATAATGCAGAAAAATGATGAACATTTCACAAACTCTTGTACTACTGTGAACTCTTCTGCTGTTAGGAGATCTTTGAAGACAGGAACAATTTTTTTTTTTTTAATTTCTGTATCCTTAGGTTCTAGTGCAATACTTGATAGATGGTCATTTCTCAGTGCATTCTTGGTAAATGAATGAGGGAAGGAAAGAGAGAGGGGAGAAAGGCTTTTCCATTGTGTGAACAGAAGGCATCAAATTCAAAAGAGTGAATTAGCACATTTGAAGAATGGGTGGCGATGGAAGTCTATCCACCATGTACAGTAATCCTGTCCCTTTGCAAATTCAATTGAGCCTTCAACAGCTACTGAAAATGATGTTGATAAAAGAAGAGCCCTCCAGAATCTCAAGGATCTGTTATTCACCAAGTTGGAAGTGGAAAAGCATTCACTGCAAGGCACGCTGCTTGGTGTCCTTATGAGACCTTGGACTCCGAAGCCTACCACATCTGTGGCCCCTTTGAAGGGGTTTTCCTCCACAAGCTGCTCTGATTCATTCCGAGAGGGCCTGCTACCCTGCTCACGGCTGACCAGACAAGAGATGGACACCTGACTGCAAAGGCAGCTACTCTGGACTGACGACCTGTCAATGATGAACTGACACGGAGCTTCGCCCAGTAGTAGATGATGCTACGGGATGGCGGCTGGTCACCCCATCCTTCTCTCCCTGGAAAGCTGAATGTGAGCCAACTAGAGAAGTCAGTGTTGTTGTTTCGTCACTAAGTCATGTCTGACCCTTTGCAACCCCATGGACTGTAGCCCACCAGGCTCCTCTGTCCACGAGATTTTTCAGGCGAGAACACTGGAGTGGGTTGCTATTTCCTTCTCCAGGGGATCTTCTCAAACTCAGGGATCAAACTTGTGCCTCCTGCATTGACAGGGTTTTTTTTTTTTTACTATTGAGCCACCAGGGAAGCCCTATTTAACACCCTACCAACATGGTAGAAAAGAACATTCATACAATCATATCAACTGAAATATAAAAAGAGCAGGGAGAGCATCACTTAATTCAACACCCTTTTCTCAACATCTAACAGCAGGCACTCAAACAGACTGGTGAGCGAATCAATTCTCTCCATCTCTCGTTATCAACAATCCTATATAACTGATGATTAAAACTCAAAGAGAGAGAAGTCATGGGTGGCAACAAAAGCTGAGAGGGTTTCAGAGAGAAGGAAGTGAGAGGAAGGGGTCAGGGAGGAGAAGGGAGGGGAGAGCAAAGCCAGGAGCTGGTGGGGGGGGGCGGGGCGGGTGGAAGTAGAGAAACTGGGTCCTACCACGGCCGATGCACAGCTATTGGCTCAGCAGAGATGCCGGAACGCAGCGATGCTAATATCGATAAATCCTGGAAACCCATGAGGCTTCGGTCCCCAGAAGCCTGGCTGGGTCGCCCCAGGTGAGTTTAAACAAGCACGCTGACCCCAGACAGCCCAACAGGCTTCTGCAGGAAGAAGCCTTGTTCACCTCAATGGACCAGCTTGGTCCAGGAAATACAGCACTAAATCTGTGATTTTAGGGTCCCACATGCTGTGAGGAACTGAGGGGCCCCTGCGAAACTATCAGGCTTTGCCTCTGTCTGGAAGGGAATCTGATACTTGAGAATGCAAGAAAATCCCAAGGCACTGTATAGTAAACTTCTGAAGTGAAAGAAAGAAATACAGGTTTCCAGGAGTCAGAACTGGGTCAGCAAGGAGCAGGGGGAAGACCGGGAGAAGGCAAGTCCCGAGCTGATTGATGGCTGCAGGGCTGGCTCCGTGCAAAGGCACACGAGTGAGTGGCAAATGCCCGCGTGTGCAGCTGGGCTGGGGGAGGGGGCAGCCCCCACCTCTGCAAGGCCGGCTTGGGGGTGGGGGGAGGTTCCTGCTGCCTCAATACGGAAGCGCAACGCTCTGAACCTCTCGAACAACTAGAGTGAACAGTTGGGGCCCCAGAAGGCCTTTCCCGGCTTGGGTGACAGCTGTGATCGTGGCTGTCCCCGAGTTCCCCGTAATCAGAAAAGCGAAGGCACACGTGCGCTTCTTCCTGAGAACCTCGGGTCTCCAATGGGAGAGAGACCACGTCGGGGGAAGCGGCAGCCGGGGGTCAACTGCAAAGGGCGGCAGGGTGCTGGTCCCATGGTGAGGATGTGTCCCAGGTTCCTAAACCAAACAGACCCAGAGGGCTGCGTCTGGAGAGATGGACGGCGGTCTGCCTGGTCAGCAGGTCAGAACTCGGAGCTCTCCGCCTGGCTCAGCGCTGGAGGCTGAAAGGGGACTCTGGACAGGAAGCTGGGGGAGACCTATCCAGATAACGTTAAAGCAGAATGCATTCCAGAGGGCCCTCTGCTCTCCTTTCTCTGGCTACTTCTCATCATTTGACATGTCTCTTACGGTAGAACAAGGGAACACTCATGGCGATGTTTCACAGGCGAGCCCCGAAGAATCCTGGGCACCCTCGGATTGTAAAGCAGGGGTCTAGTCTGAGTCCTTGCTCTCCTTGGCCTGTGAGCGTCTGATGTCCCTGCCTTCACTCCTGTGAGATGCCCTGGTTTTACTGCACTGGGAACAGGGCTGGACCCCAGAGCGTGTACTGAATGAATTTGGGGCAGAGGGTCGCTCCCTCGTGGGGGTCTGAGGTCAGATGTGGTGTGCCAGTAGGTAGCTGTCAGGAATGTTTGCAAACATCTGGAGCTGGGATAATACCTAAGACAGAGTGAGCAGCCAGAGAATTAAACACGGATGCCATCTGCAAGCCCAGCTTCTAAGTTCTGCATGTGAAACAGATGTTACTAGAGGAAGAAAACCTCTGGGGCAAGGAAGGCCCAGGCAAAGCAGTTACTGGAGATGCTGATGTATTCCTGGTGATTTTTTTTTTTTTTTTAAAGGATAGTGAGGTGTTGACTTAAAAAATATTCACAACCTAGAAGCTGAGAGTTATGTTTTTTGGGTGGGAATTTTTAGGACGTTAAGCCCAGGAGGCAGCATCTCAAGTGACCCTGAGAGAATTGGTCTAAGGGAGCCAAAAGGGGGAGCCAGGTTATACAGGAGTTTTGTAGCAAAGAGCAGGCAGTCTGAACATCAAAAGATTACTGTTAATTAAGGGAAAACCAGGTATCACAGGGCTTCCCAGGTGGCGCTAGTGGTAAAGAGTCTGCCTGCTAATGCAGGAGACATAAGAGACAAAAGTTCTATCCCTGGGTCGGGAAGATCCCCTGGAGGAAGAAATGGCAACCCACTCCAGTATTCTTGCCTGAGAAATCCCATAGACAGAGGAGCCTGGAGGGATACAGTCCATGGGGTCGCGTAGAGTCAGATACAACTGTAGCGACTTAGCACTCAGGCATGCCGATATCTCAAAGTGAAAAAGTGAGTGTTAGTTGCTCAGTCGTGTCCGACTCTTTGCGACCCTGCGGACTGTAGCCCACCAGGCTCCTCTGTCCATGGGATTCTCCAGGCAAGAATACTGGGTTGGGTTACCATTTTCTTCTCCAGGGGATCTTTCCGACCCAGGGCTTGAACCCAGGTCTCCCGCATTGTGGGCGGATTCTTTACCAGCTGAGCCTCTAGGGAAGTAAAGTGTAAGTGAAAGTTGCTCGTATGTCCAACTCTGTGTGACCCCATGGACTATACAGTCCATGGAATTCTCCAGGCCAGAATTCTGGATTGGGTAGCCATTCCCTTCTTCAGGGGATCTTCCCAACCCAGGGATTGAACTCAGGTCTCCTGCATTGCAGGTGGATTCTTTACCAGCTGAGCTGCCAGAGAAGAATCAAATTAAGGTTAATTTAGCGCTTTTCTGTGTATGGGAAGATGCAAAAGTCTGGGCTCATTGAAATCACTCCTTTGATATGCACCTCACCTATCTGGGGCCAGAATCCTGAGTGTTCACGTGATGAGTTTCCTCAGGGCACAGGGTAAGGAGGGGCTGTGGTCTGATGACTGCTGGATGGCAGGTGTTCCTTTCAGCCCTGAGTTCCCTCAGGGCTCACTGTTGAAGGACTGCCATCGTTGATGACTGAGACATCCTTTGTTTACTGATCTGGCAGGAAATAGTCCATTTCTCAGAGGCTTCTCTGCAAGGAGGCCTTCTGGGATCCTAAGACAAAGCATTCTAATTCTTCACTGCTGCTGGCTGGAGCAAAATGAAACTGGCTTTTTAAGAGACCACAAGTCTTTGAAGAAGTAGGAGCTCTTTTTTTGTTGTTTTTTGTTTTTAAATCAGGGATCTCCTAATGCCATAGTTTGTGAGCAGAACACAGAGCTGGTCCCGATAGCTCGAAGCCCCTGGTTTGGACTGATGTGTCTTTCTGGTGCTTGGCAGTTTATAAGCCCACAATAAATGTCACTTTATTGAATAAAAAAAAATGAAAGTTTGAAATGAAAAGAAACATACTATGTGTTTATCTTCTGTGGTTCTGATTTATTTGTTTTGAAACTGTGCTGTAGCAGAAGGGACTGGACTTAAGACCACCACATACCTCAGTTTATGCATCCATATAATGGGTGTGTGAGGTTCCATTGATGGTGCACAAGGGAAGGCTGAGCACACCAGGAACTGCAGGAGGGAGTGTGGTGCTGTGGGGTGAGGTATACTGGCAGGGTTTGCCTTACCCCTCTCAACTGAAGGAGGAAACAGACAGAACAGGCTCCATCTTGAAAGCAGGACTCCATCTTGGGCTGGACTGTGGACTTTGAGCTATATGCCCAGTATCTATGGAAACGACATACCAACTGGAAAACTAGACCCCAACCCCCCATGGAAGAGCCCCAGGGCTTGTACCTAGACTCTCTGTCACCTAAAATAATACCCCAATTATCTGTGTAACCGAATAGAATCAAAAATTCTATTATGCTTATTGGGGTATGACCACAGACCTATCGATAATTGTCCACTGTTAACTACCTAGGCTTAAGGCATATGAATCACGGGTTTAAGGCATAGGAATCATGGGTTAACTTTGATTGTATCTTTCTTTTCCTTTGTTCAGAATAGTTTCAGGGAATTTGGGAAAGTGGGTTTGAACAAGTACACTTAGGGTATATAAGGTTTCACAAAAACTGGTCGGGATCCTTGGCTAAGACGAGACTCTGCCTTGGACCTGCAGGTGAAATAAACTGCACTCCACTATCTGCATTGTCCTTCTGAGTGAGTTTGTTTCCAGGAACGCATGGCTACAACACAACTACAAATTGGCACTTGGCATGGGCACTTGCCATCTACCTCTGTAAGGGTTAAATCATCTGTTGCTGCAGCTGCTGATTTTTAATATCCAGAGCAGAAAGGAGGCACTCTGTGCTCTGGAAAAACTGGCAGAACAGGTCTTCAGATAGTTAAATATTTTCAGGAGCCGATTTTGTAAGTCCAATTTGTGCATCTCCTCATGTCTAGAAAAGCACTAAATTCCTTCATGGTGACATCTGCTCCTTGTGACTAGCAGAAACCTTCAGCAAAAATACATGCTTGATTGCATAAACTCCCCCTTCACCAAAATCACAGATATACCAACATCTCCCCTACCTCTTTGGGGCAATTTCTCAGAGTTATCTGAAATGCTGCCTCCCGGGCTATAGCCCTCATTTTCTCCAAATATAACTTAACTTGCAACTGCCATGTGCATTTTTTTAAAGTCAGCACCGCTAATCGTGGTTCCTTTCTTGCTGTGTGCGATGGTGAAGAAAAGAGCTGGATTTCTTCCTTTGGAGTTGGGAGCAGGGGATTTCCTTTCTGGGGGCTGTCCCTGGGTCTGTAGCCACTGTGTCAGCGTGGAGGGTTAGCTATGGGCCACAGGCTGGCGCGTCTGAGCACATGTGAACGACACGGCATTAGGTTGGAGCAGATGAGGCATCTTAGGGCTCTGAAGGTTCCTGAAGAACTGATGCTTCTCAACAGGTAGTGAAGTGACAAGCTAGCCAGTTCTAAGATGTGTTCAACACTCAGATGTACAGGCTACCAGTCTCCCTGAGAAACAAGCCTAATTCCTCAAAGACCCACACGAGACCCACCTGGAAACCTCATAAACCTGTCATTGGCTTAGTTGGTTGAAAGTCAAGCTAAATAGAATTTCTGAATGCCATGGAAGGAACAGAGTTTACAATAAAGGAGGAATAATATCAGAAGGAACTTGGCTGACTATTATAGTCCCTTGTTCCTTATTTCTGAGATGCCCGTGTTCAGTGGTATCCTGAAAATAAAAAAGTACACAAACACGCCAAGCAAAGGCCCTCAAAGAAGGCAAGAAAAAGCAGTGCCCTGGGGATAGAAGGCTCTTTTCTGAGACTTTTTTCTTTGCTATGGAAGTCCTGCAAATCTTCAAATATTGCCTGGGAGCTTTTTATCTGTAGTTGAAAGTCTTTTATTTTTTTAAAGCAAACCAAAAGAGAAAGCAGGGAGAGGTTATGCTTTCTTAAAAATAAACACACTGGCTTTATCTTTAAAAAATGTTTGTTGCTTTACAGGTTTTTTAAAAATTTTATTTTTAGTAATTATTGGTCATTTGTATTTCTTTTTAAATTAATTCTATTGGAGTATAGTTACTTTACAGTGTTGTGTTAGTTTCTATGTACCTATATTACTTATGCATGTACATATATCCCTTCCATTGTGGACTTTCTTCCCCATTTAAATCACCACAGAGAATTAAGTAGAATCCCCTGTGCTATATAGTAGGTTCTCATCAGTTATCTAATCACTAAATCACGTCCCTAAGAAAGGCAATGCCAAAGAATGCTCAAACTACCGCACGATTGCACTCATCTCACATGCTAGCAAAGTAATATTCAAAATTCTCCAAGCCAGGCTTCAGCAATACGTGAACCGTGAACTTCTAGGTGTTCAAGCTGGTTTTAGAAAAGGCACAGGAACCAGAGATCAAATTGCCAACATCCACTGGATCATCGAAAAAGCAAGAGAGTTCCAGAAAAACATCTATTTCTGCTTTATTGACTATGCCAAAGCCTTTGACTATGTGGATCACAATAAACTGTTGAAAATTCTGAAAGAGATGGGAATACTAGACTATCTGACCTGCCTCTTGAGAAACCTATATGCAGGTCAGGAAGCAACAGTTAGAACTGGACATGGATCAACAGACTGGTTCCAAATAGGAAAAGGAGTACGTCAAGGCTGTATATTGTCACCCTGCTTATTTAACTTCTATGCAGAGTACATCATGAGAAATATTGGGCTGGAGGAAGCACAAGCTGGAATCAAGATTGCCAGGAGAAATAGCAATAATCTCAGATATGCAAATGATACCACTCTTATGGCAGAAAGTGAAGAAGAACTAAAGAGCCTCTTGATGAAAGTGAAAGAGGAGAGTGGAAAAGTTGGCTTAAAGCTCAACATTCAGAAAACTAAGATCATGGCATCTGGTCCCATCACTTCATGGGAAATAGATGGGGAAACAGTGGAAACAGTGTCAGACTTTATTTTTTTTGTGCTCCAAAATCACTGCTGATGGTGATTGCAGCCATGAAATTAAGACACTTACTCCTTGGAAGAAAAGCTATGACCAACCTAGACAGCATAGAGGTGGCTGTTGGCAGAAATCTTGCAAGGTGGATTCAGCAAGACATCTGGAGGTCTTCTGACTTTCCTGTGGTGGTGGTGGTAGTTTAGTCATTAAGTTGTGTCCAACTCTTGTGACCTCATGGACTGCAGCCCTCCAGGCTCCTCTGTCCATGGGATTCTCCAGGCAAGAATACTGGAGTGGGTTGCCATGCCCTCCTCCAGGGGATCTTCCCAGCCCAGGGATCGAACCCGGGTCTCCTGCACTGCAGGCAGATTCTTTCCCAACTGAGGTATAAGGGAAGCCCCTTAACTTTCCTGTCTTTAGACTCAAAAGGTGTCTGAGGTCATAATGGCTGCATTGGTGAGAAGTGTGTATAGAATGATAGCTGCTGTTTGGGGAGAAGTTACTGTGTGCCGGGTGCTGTAAATATCATCTTCCATTCTTAAAACAAAAATATGTGCAGTGGTAGGTGGATCAACCAATACGGCAGAGAGAAGGGGGGTTTCTCAGGTGGCATTAGAGGTGAAGAACCTCCCTGCCAAAGCAGGAGACATAAGAGACACAGGTTTGATCCCTGGATCAGGAAGACCCCCTGGAGGAGGACATGGCAACCCACTCCAGTATTCTTGCCTGGAGAATCCCATGGACAGAGGAGCCTGGTGGGCTACAGTCCCTGGGGTCGCAAAGAGTCACACTTGACTGAAACAACTTATCAGGAATGCAGGTGGCGAGAAGGGTGTGGAGAAAAGCCTTGATTTGCAGCGTTTTGCTAATTTCCATGGTGTAAACGCTCCCACCACAGCTGATTTCAGGCTTATCAGCAGTTTCACAACCGGTTCACAAGATCCCTGAATATTTACCAGGCAGATCTTACGAGCCAGAGGAGCAGCTCTAGCATGTTTGAAGTAATAAGAGATTTTCCGGGAGGAGGAGGTGATGATGAGAGATTTTATAGGTGAGAAAACGGAAGCTTAGAGGTCACTTGGCCTCCAGTCGTGGGTTGGCAAGAGCTGGACCCCTGTCTGAGCCTCCTGGCCTCCATCTGAGCCTCAACCCTCAGCCCAGAGGTGACCTGTGCACACTCAAGCCTGGGGAGGAGGTTGTCTCTCAGTTCAGCTTTCTGCTCCCCCAGGTCAGGTGGGGCCAGCGGCCTTGGAGAGCTGACTCGGTTCAGCCACATCCCACAGCCCTTGGCTCGCTCTGCCCGCTGTAAACTGCTTCCTCCTGGTGCCTTGGTCTCGTCCTCTATGGCCTTGCCCTTTCCTGGTGCCCTCGCCCTCCTTTCTGCTCTTGAATGAGCTGCTCTGAAACAAGCGGAGAGACCGCACTCGGTGGTCTGCTAAGTCGCTCAGTCGTGTCCGGCTCTTTGCGACGCCATGAACCGTAGCCCGCCAGGCTCCTCTGTCAGTGGGATTCTCCAGGCGAGAAGACTGGAGTGGGTTGCTGTGCCCTCCTCCAGGGGATCTTCGCCACCCAGGGATCGAACCCGCGTCTCTTACGTCTCTTGCATTGGGAGGCGCTTCTTCTGTCACCAGGGAAGCCCAGTGGCAGGGCCTTTGAAAACCCAGAAATAAAGTCCGAGGGAAGAGTGCCACCAGGAAGATGGGTGAAAATGCTGTGTCTCCACTCCCGCCCCCCACCCCCCCTACCCCCTCACCCCCTCACCCCCCTACCCTCCCCCCACCCCGTTCTTGCACACTGGCTCCGGACACCCTGACCTCACGGATGGTCCGCAAACCCCCAGGGCCTTCTCTCTCCATGAGGCCCTTGAGCTGATGGTTCCATCTACCTGGAATGCCCACCCCTTGACTCTCCCCATCACAGACATCTCATTTTTTTTTTTTTTTACACCTCACAGGTATTGTGTTTTTACAGCTTGAAAGTTTGTGGCACTCCTGTGTTGAGCAGGTCTATCAGCACCATTTTTCCAACAGCATTTGCTCGTTTCAGGCCTCTGTGTCACATTTGATAATACTTACAAAATTTTAAAACTTTTCATTGTTATTATATTTCTCCTAATGATCTGTGATCGGTGATCTCTGATGTCACTACTGAAAAAAGATCTCAACTCACTGAAGGAGCAGATGATGGTTAGTATTTTTTAGCAATAAAGTGTTTCATTAATTAAAGTATGTACATTTTTGGAAAACATAGGCTACTGCACACCTAATACATGACAGTCTAGTGTAGACATAATGTATATGCACTGGGTAACCAGAACAGGCGTGAGACTTACTTTATTGCAATATTTGCTTTATTGCAGTGGTCTGGAACCAAACTGGGCTTCCCAGGTGGCACTAGTGGTAAAGAATCCACCTGCCAATGTAGGAGATGCAGAAGATGGGGTTTTGATCCCTGGGCTGGAAAGATCCCCTGGAGTATGAAATGGCAACCCACTCTAGTATTCTTAGCTGGAAAATTTCATGGACAGAGGAGCTTGGCAGTCAACAGTCCATGGGAGTCACAAAGAGCAGACACGACTGAGCAATAGAGCCTTGGAACCAAACCCATAATATCTCTGGGATCTGTCTGTACTGGCTGCCTCTTGTCTTTCAGAAAGTGTTCCCCATATCACCCCGTCTAAGTAGCTTTGCTGGCTTTCTCCATATAACATCCTATTTCTTTCCTTCCTGGCATTCTATCATCTGTAATTCTTTGACAATCCTCCCTTCAAAAGATGGACCCCAATTACCCTCCTTCTGAATGTGGGTGACTCTCTTTTCAGGAGCAGAGTGTGGCAGGAGTGATGGTGTTAGAACTTCTCAGGCTGCTTGACTCTGCACCCGATTATTATTTCTGGGGGGACCAGATGCCATGGTGTGGGGATGCTCCAGCAGTCTTTCAGGGAGGCCCATGTCAGGAGGAACTGATGCCTCCCACCAACCACCAGCACCAACTTGCCAGGTACGTGCCTGAGCCTCCTCAGAAAGCAGGCTCACCAGCCTTGAGATGACAGCTGCCCAGACAATAGCAGATGGAACCCAGAAGTACCCTGAACCTGACCTGCCCAGCCAAGCCAGTCCCTAAATTCCTGGGCCCCCAGAAGATACCAGAGGTAGTGTTTCCTGCTAGTCTAAGTCATTAGATTTTGGGGTGCTTGTAAAGAAGCAAATTAATATGAACACTAAAGTGCTATTGAAAGTGAAATTTGCTCAGTGTGGAAACAATGAAAACAGTGAGAGACTTTATTTTGGGGGGCTCTGAAATCACTGCAGATGGTGACTGCAGCCATGAAATTAAAAGATGCTTACTCCTTGGAAGAAAAGCTATGACCAACCAACCTAGACAGCATATTAAAAAGCAGAGACACTTTGCCAACAAAGGTCCATCTAGTCAAAGCTATGGTTTTTCCAGTAGTCATGTATGGATGTGAGAGTTGGACTATGCAGAAAGCTGAGCGCCGCAGAATTGATGCTTTTGAACTGTGGTGTTGGAGAAGACTCTTGAGAGTCCCTTGGACTGCAAGGAGATCCAACAAGTCCATCCTAAAGGAAATCAGTCGAGAATATTCACTGGAAGGACTGATGCTGAAGCTGAAACTCCAATACTTTGGCCATCTGATGCAAAGAACTGACTGCTTGGCAAAACCCTGATGCTGGGAAAGATTGAAGGCGGGAGAAGGGAGTGACAGAGGATGAGATGGTTGGATGACATCACCGACTCGGTGGACATGAGTTTGAGCAAGCTCCAGGAGTTGGTGATGGACAGGGAGGCCTGGTGTGTTGCAGTCCATGGGGTCGCAAAGAGTCATACATGACTGAGAGACTCAACTGAAAGTACTGTTACTATTCTCATTTTATGAATAAGCAGACTGAGGCTCAGAGAGGCTAAATGACTCAATTAAGGCCACACAGAATCAGAATTTGAACAGAGGTGGCCAGATTCCACATCTCCTGACCATTACACCATATTATCTCCCCCAACAATGTCCTCAAACCCTTTTTACTTGTAGACAGTGTATCTCAAATAAGGGATGGATTGGGTGGCAGGGAGGCACTGGGCCCTCCCCTCTGCAGTCAGATGCAGATTCAGGCCCTGCAAACAGGGGAGAACTCTTTGACTGAACCAGCTGGGTGTCCCACACCACCCCGGAGACGGAGGGTCCTGACTCATGACCACCAGCCCCTAGCTGCTTCTGTGTCTGCTTTGAGCTTCAGATGAGCTCTTCCCACTTAAGAACCTACCTTGCCCTGTCACCCCTACCTGCCGCCTTTTGGGATCCAAGAACACCCCTCCCCTCCTTTCCTCGGAGCCTGCCTGGCCCTCCTGTCATCCAGAATAGGAGGCCCGGGATGAAGAGGGATCACTCTTTTGTTACTTTCCTCACCTGTGCTGGGAATGGAATGTCCCAGCCCTTCAATGCACATTTCTGGAGTTGGGGGGGGGATGGTGTTAGCCTGGCTTGTCTAAGGGATGGCCAGAGGGCCTTGGCTGAGAGCCTGGGCCCAGAGGGACATGGCTGGTTCAGACAAAGCCAGGGAGGTAAAGAAGGAGCTGGAAGAAAGACATGGCCTGGGAATCTGGGTTCCAGGCCCACGAAGCTGGGTTAGGGAGGCTTGCTGTGGTCCTGGTGGCTCAGCAGTACAGAGTCTGCCTGCAGTGCAGGAGACACGAGTTCGATCCCTGGGTCAGGAAGATCCTCTGGAGAGAGAAAAGGCCACCCACTCAGTATTCTTGCCTGGGAAACCCCATGGACAGAGGCGTCTGCGGACTACAGTTGGTGGGATTGCAAAGTTGGGCAGGACTTAGTGACTAAATTACCAGCACTGCCACTCCTGAGTGTATGAGCAAGTTTGGGATATGCGCATGAATGCAAGGGGTGCATGTGTGTGATGTGTTTGTGTACACGCAGGGTGTGTGTGTGTGTGTGTGTGTGTGTGTGCACATTTATGCATGCACACATGCTCATTGCTAAACGTTTTACACTTTTGACCCTAGAGTCTGATAAAGTCCAGAGAGGAGAGGAGCGAGCTCCCCCTGCCAATCGTGTCCAACTCTTTTTGACCCCATGAACTGCAGCACACCAGGCTTCCCTGTCCATCACCAACTCCCAGAGCTTGCTCAAACTCATGTCCATCGAGTCAATGATGCCATCCAACCATCTCATCCTCTGTCGTCCCCTTCTCCTCCTGCCCGCAATCTTTCCCAGCATCAGGGTCTTTTCCATTGAGTTAGTTCTTTGCATCAGGTGGCCAAAGTATTGGAGTTTCAGCTTCAGCATCAGTCCTTCCAGTGAATATTCTGGACTGATTTCCTTTAGGATGGACTGGTTGGATCTCTTTGCAGTCCAAGGGACCCTCAAGAGTCTTCTCCAACAGCACAGTTCAAAAGCATCAAATAGACGAGAAGCTGAGATGGTCTGGGGTCAGTCTGGAACCTTGTAGCTTTCTAGGGGCAGGGATATTTGTGTGTTGTTTGCAGTTTTCCTCAAATGTGTGGGCAATTTGACCTGAAGTCTGCAATACTGAATGTTGATGTCTTCACCTTAGCGCATCACGTACCCTCTTCCTTTATCATTAGGAGGACCTGAGGTTCCTCTGCACTCTCTGCTCTGTGCCCGCTCCCACCCCCTGCTAGCTGGACAGTGGCCCTGAGCGGATAATGACGCCCAGAGCAGCCATAAAACACAGGCCAGCAGTCAGCCCGAGCCAGGCGTGCTCAGGACGCACCGAGAGGCTGAACTCTTTCAGGGAGACTTCCCTTTTTTATAGAAAGGATCTGCCCACAGCTGGTACAGAGCAGGTACCCAGCTCCACCTACCAGACCTCACCGTGCACAGCAAGAAGCCCCGCAGCCCTCCTCCCCTCTGCGGCCCAGAGACCCCCACCCCGGGAGGAGCTAAGTATCAGATGGGAGCTGAAGCGAGAGGGAAAGCCCACCCAGCCTGGCTTCCCTGCTGCCACGGGGGCCCTGCTGAGCTGCACTTTTCACCCCCACGTGTCTGACCCAGCGACGCCACTTCCAGTGGCTTCCTGGGCGGAGGCAGACACTTGGTCTCTGGAAGGCAACTCAGCAAAGGAACAGGTCATGAGGAAGGACAAGCCAGCCACAGGGGTTCCAGTCCTGGGGTGATGGACAGGCTGTGTCTGAGTCCTGGGGGTGGGGGGAATGGGCCTCTCCTCCAGGGGCTGGCCACACGCAACTGCCTGTCCCTTGGCTGGACACAGAGCCTGTCCCTCTCCCAGGTGCTCTATATGAGAGGCCACAAGGTCCCCAGTGAGATCCGCACTTGTAGACCATCCACGGCCATAGCTGTGTGTACCTGCTGACCTCAGAGGTCTTGCCACCAAGATGCGGGTGGTCCCTGCTATGGCCTGGGGTGGAAAGAGCCACGCACCCTTGGGTCCTCAGGGACCCATCTAGTTGCATTTTTGGATTAGAGCTGCTCATCTGTGGCCCTGCTTGCACATTAGGATCTCGGGGAAGAGTCTAAGAAATCAGAGTCTAAGCCCCACCCTAAGGCAATTTGAATCCCAGTTTCTAGTGGGTAAGGGACTTCCCAGGTGGCACTAGTGGTAAAGAACCCGCCTGCCAATGCAGGAGACTTAAGAGATGCGGGCTCGATCCCTGGGTCGGGAAGATCCCCTGGAGAAGGGAAAGGCAACCCACTCCAGTATCTCTGCTTAGAGAATTCCATAGACGGAGGAGCCTGGTGAGCTACAGTCCACAGGCTCACACAGAGCTGGACATGACCGAAGCGACTTAGCATGCACGCACTCTGGGGCAGGGCCTGTCGGCAGAACCCCTCAGCTGTTTCTGACAGGCAGCCAGGGGTGAGGAGCAGTGGCCGAAAAGAGTGATGCTCCCATCTCGTTTCCGCAGGGCGGTCTTCCCGCTTCCAGAATATGTGCCGAGGGATAAACAGGCGGACGAGGACAAGCGCCGCTACAGGTGATGCGCTCCTTGCGGTTCCCCGGCTCCCGAGAAGCCTGGAGTCCTTGAAAGCCACTGATGGGCAGCATCCAGTAGTGCGTGGGACTCACGACACATGAATTTCCCAAAGTTCCTGGGAGAACAGGAGGCCGGCCTCCTCCCACTCCTGGCTGTGTGCCGGTCCTGAGGGTCAGCGCTTGTAGCCCCCACCCTGCCCCCTGTAGGGAGCCTGAACCCCAGGACCTGAAAGCAAGGATGGAGCGCCAGGGGTGAAGAGCAAGGACAGCATCATCTCTGCCTCTCTTCCATCCTCCTCTTCTGCCTCCCACTCCTGATCCCAGAGGGGCCATGGAACCCTTGCCAGCCCCTCTGGCTGCTCTATGGGGCTCAGGCATGCCAGCCGGCAGGTGGCTCTGAATGTTATGAGATCCTCGCTGGGCACATTCCTGGGACCTTCTCCATCTACTGTTGCAGGAGGGGCTAAGGGGGCCTGTCCCTCCCTTCCTTCATCACACCCAGTCCTGCCTGGGAGGTGGCGGAGTCCGAGGTATTGGGCAGCCGTGGACTAAGCCCTCATGGAGGCCCCTGACCAGGCACCCTGGGCCCCTCTGCTGGAGAACATGGCCTGGGAGTGACTCGTGGGCACAGCAGCTGCCACACCTTCTGTGTTTCCTGAGTCGCTTGGAACAGCCACCCTCTTCATCTAAGTCAGAGTCCCACTGTAGGCTCACCCCGTAGCAGTCTTTCTCAGAAGACATATTCTTCTGGGTGGGGCTGTTGGTCTGTCCCCAGGATGACCACCGTCACTACCAGACCCCTGAGAATGGCGAGGACAACAGGCGAAGAGTCCTCTGTGAGTGGCGTCAGCTGGCTGAGATTCCGGGGCTCTGATAAACAGGGGGATCAGCAGTGTTATGAGGGCTGGACCACTGCCCAGGGATGCTGCTGCCCCTGTCTGCTCTGTCCCCATGGACCCCTCCAAGACTTGAGCCTAACCCACAGGGGGTCCCCAGGCCCCCTCATCCTCTCCATGATGCCACTAGCTGTGGCCCCTGTGCTGGGTGAAGAGAGGCTGGGTGTGCTTTCTGGAACCTTCTCCTATCACCCTCTGCATTGCTTGTGATGGTGTTTAGAGAGATTGTTTGAGTCACAGTTGGTTCAACACCCAAAGGCCATGTTGACTAGAAGAGGAACCAAGTCCTTGATCAGCAAAGTAGATGATTATGACATCGGTTACACTTAAAATGAAGTTGCACCAAGCCACTGTGGAAAGCAGACTTCTCAAAAAACTAAAAACAGAATTATCCTGTGATCCCAAATCACTGTGGATGGTGACAGCAACCATGAAATTAAAAGATGGTTAGCCCTTGGAAGAAAAGCGATGACAAACCTAGACAGCATATTAAAAAGCAGAGACATCACTTTGCCGACAAAGGTCACCATAGTCAAAGTCAAAGCTATGGATTTTCCAGTAGTTGTGTAAGGATGTTAGAGTTGGACCATAAAGAAGGCTGAGCACCAAAAAATTGATGCTTTTGAAATATGGCACTGGAGAAGGCTCTTGAGAGTCTCTTGGACTCTCAGTCAAGATCAAACCAATCAATCCTAAAGGAAATCGATCCTAAATATTCACTGGAAGGACTGATGTTGCAGCTGAAGCTCCAGTACTTTGGTCACCTGATGGGAATAGCCAGCTCATTGGAAACGACCCTGATGCTGGAAAAGATTAAGGGCAGGAGGAGAAGGGGATGACAGAGGATGAGATGGTTGGATGGCATCACCAACTCAATGGACATGAGCTTGAGCCAACTCTGGGAGATCGTGAAGGACAGGGAAGCCTGCTATGCTGCAGTCCATGAGACTGCAAGGAGTAAGACACCACTTAGAGACTGAACAACAAAAACAATGACCCAGCAATTACACTCTTGGGTGTATATACAAAAAACTCCCAAACACTAATTCAAAAAGATACATGCCCCCTATGTTCATAGCAGCACTGTTCACAATAACCAAAACATGGAAACAACCTAAACGTCCTCGGACAGATGAATGGACAAAGAAGATGTGGTATATATATTAATATTTAAAATGGGATGCTACTCAACCATAAAAAAGAATGAAATTTTGCCATTTTCAACAACATAGATGAACTTGGAGTGTATTACATTTAGTGAAATATGTCACACAGAGAAAGACAAATACTGTGTGATATCATTTATATCTGAAATCTAGAAAATACAACAAACTGGTGAGAGTTACCAAAAAGAAGCAGACCCATCGGTATAGAGAACAAACCAGTGGTTACTGGTTGGGAGAGGAAGAGAAGAAGGGGAATATGGGTGCGGGGAATTAAGAGGTACAAATTGTTACACATAAAATAAACTACAAGGATATATTGGACAACAGAAAAATAGCCAATATTTTATGATAACTGTAAATGGAGTAAAACCTTTAGAAATTGTGACTCGCTATATTGCACACCTGTAATTTATATAATATTGTACATCAACTATACTTCAATAAAAATGGAGTTGCACCACCAGGGCAAATGCATTTATGGAAACTGACAGTCAACACTATCCCTTTATAAAGACCATGGTGAGGGATGTTGAGGTCCTGGTGTTACTGTAAAGGGTGCCTCGTCATGGGAATGAGTGCAGAGCAATTTGACTTGAAGGGACTTTCTCCTTCCAAAGCAGCAGGCTGAGAAAATGGAACCATGTGAGCCATTAGCTGAGCATCTGGGAAGTATAACAGATAAAGAGGGGGCAAAGGAAGAGGGAGACTTTATCCCTTTATCTTTCCAGATACCGTTCTGAGTGTCAACATAGATTCACACCCAAGCGGTCAGCCCACGCATGCTCTTTTGTAGCCCTCTCATCGTATGCATCTGGATTCCTGCAGATGTCTCCAAGTTTAGGTCACGGCTTCAGTCTTGCCTACTCCACTTCCTTTTTACTTAGAAAATGGAAGTATAATTGATTTACAATGTCATGTTAGTTTCAGGTGTAAAACAGATAAAGACTCCACTTCCTTTTTCACAGAGCTTCAACTTGGGCTGTTTCTAGTTCAGATCCCATCATGTTCCTAAAGGAGTTTCCGGGTCGTCTGCTGGTCGGTTGTGTTTTTAAGGGTGAGCGTGTGCTTGGTCATCTCACGATCTGCTAGAGCTTTGAAAGTGCTCTCAGAATGTGTCTCAACTAAGGGAAGAGCCGGAGAGAAGCAAATGGTGCAAACAAACCAGAAGCTCTGCTCCAAGCTGCAGACTTGGACACACCACAAATATTTCACTCAAAACTGCACCTTTTCTTGGGTGGAAGCGGTGGTGTGCTGGAGCTTGCTTGATTGCCTAGGACAGCAGATTGTCAAATTTTAGGCATATGAGCTGGTTGTCAAACATGGCCATTGGTAAAAATTAAATTATGCAAATTTACAATTAAATTAATTACCTTCAAGGCAAATGAGATCAATACTCAAAACTCATCACATTCCTACTCACTTCTTGAAGTTATTTACATGTTATATCTAAAACGTGGAAATTCTGCAGAACAGCGTTGCTGATGTCACTTTGACAGCTGGAAATTGGCCACGGTGGGAGTATTTCTACCATGGAAACTGTCAACGCAGCTGATGAAAGCTCGGGTTATTGTTTTGTTGGCTGTCAAGATTGGTGGTTATGAACTAGCGGTGATTTTGTCCCCAGGGGACAATGTTGGAGACGCTTTTGATGGTCATATGGGGGCACTACTGGTATAGTGGGTACAGGTCAGGATGCTGTCAAACACTGAATGCATACCGGACAACCCCCAGGAAAAAGAATGTTCAGGCTCTCTGGTCTGAAATGTCAGTAGTGAAGCTGAAAAATTCTGGTCTGGACTCAAGGAAGAAATGGGAAATTGTTAATAATGCCGATTAAACTTAAGAGTGTCTCATGTCTGTACCTGTTGCATTATGAATACCACCAAAAAACTGAGGAAATATTCGAATAGTATTTGAAAACTGTTATTTGGTTCAAGAAGTTGTTCAGGTCACTGATGAATGAGTGAAGTTCTGACTTTCATCTTCACCTTCCGTGTTTCACTAAATGTAAATGAAAGTCTCAACCAACGTTCCTGTTGGAACGACACTCATTCACCCATGGCCACCATAGTTTGGCTGTAGGAGCAAGAGTTGTGGAAAATTCCACAAAAATGTTCTGTGAGAATCAATGTGAATTTACACTATGTGGAATTACAATAAAATAACTATGTATATTATTATTTGTAAATTGTGTGCTCTATGTCCTTTTGATCAGTACAATTTATTATAAAACTGTGTGTGTGTGTGTGTACACATTATTTTTCCTAGCCAGCTTGTGGGTAAACATTTACCAGCATACCATTGGTTAGAAGCGGCAAAGTTATCTGATGTTCCGTGTAACACTCTTTTCGTGTTCTTAGCAATATGTTCATGAATTTTACATCTTGAGAAAGCACAGTGTTGTTCTGGGCAGCTGTTTTCCGGGAGGGACTGAGGTAGGGATGAATACGAATGCGTGATCTGGCTGGTTCCACGGGTGGGTGGAGTAGGAAGCCTCCCTTGCAATGTGACTTGGGCCACTGGAAGCCTACGTACCACCCCGTACATACCACCCCAAGGCCCTGCCTCCTGTGTCTGACACGGACCCTTTTGGAGACAGGTGGTTTGTCACTGGGCTAGAAAGGGATGGGTGCCAGGACAGGGACAGAAGGCATGGGGGTGTGTAACACCGTGGGTGCCTTGATTTTGGGGCAGGGTTTTGATTATGCATTTAATCCATTAGATCCCGTGGGAGTCGATCTGGGGAAGGCAGAACTGGCCCGGTGAACTTTGATTACAGGCATGGGTGGGAGAGCAGAGTGTGAGAAGTCAGGGTGGGAGGGCCCCCTTGGGGGAGCTCAGGGAAGGGTCCCAGGAAGGGAAGAGGCAGCCTCTGCCTGGTTTTCAGCTGCACTGCGTGCTGTGCTCAGCCGCTCAGTCGTGTCCGACTCTTTGCGACCTCAAGGACTGTAGCCCGCCAGGCTCCTCTGTCCATGGGGATTCTCCAGGCAGGAACACTGAAAGAAATGAAAGCTGAAGCTCCACAAATGGGATGCAACTCTTCTGAGGCCAACTGTGATATCCGGAGGGCCTCCTCGCCCCCAATATGCTGCAGCTTAATGCTGGGAACTCCGTGTATGGGATCAGAATCATCCCAGACCTCACAGCCCTGATGTGTCAGTTGCTCAGCCATGTTGGGCTCTCTGTGACTCCACGGACTCTAATCCATCCAGGGGATTCTCCAGGCAAGAATACTGGAGTGGGTTGCCATGCCCTTCTACAGGGGACCTTCCTGACTCAGGGATCAAACCCCAGTCTTCTGCATCGCAGGCAGATTCTTTACTGTGTGAGTCACTGGGGAAGCTTTAAGAACTGTGGGGCACTCTTCTTTGTCCAGGTGGAAAAGAAAGGACCTGGAGGGACTCAAACTGCCTCAATCCTCATCCTGGAGAAATTCTAAGTGTGTATAATCCTTTGTGTCCCCAGGTTGGCTTCCAAATCCATGAAAGTGTGTGGTCCCTTAGGGTTCCCTTAACTGCCAGATCACATAGTAGATGGACAGTCCAGTAGTATCATGTCTATCATGAGTATCATGTCTCATGGAGTAGTCCCTGACAACTGTGTCAGAGACACACAGGATGGGGTAGAGGGTCAAAAAGACAGTAGAATTGTGGTATGTAAGATCTGCAAGGGGTCTGGGAATACTTTTGTTCAAATCTCATTCTTCATGGAGAAAGAAGCAGCCAGAGATTAGTGGCCTGTTTTGGGGGAGATGCTGGGTCTCCCTTGGGAGCTCTCACTGCCAATCCCACCCTCTCACCACTTCCCAGGCAAGATGGGAAGGTTGATGAGTGGACAGGAGAGTCAGAAACCCAGGTGAAAGACATGGTGATCGAAAGTCTGGTTTTCCTCTCCTTCCCCAAATCTTGAAGTTGCCTTTTAAAAAAAAATTCTGAGATGAGAATTTACATTTAATGTACACGTTTCCACTAAAAGAGTGGATTGATTAGATTTCAACTCAAATCGGTTGTTTGTATTTTCTGCACTAAAGCTTGGAAAATGACCTGTACTTAGAAGGAGACACAGAAGTCTGGGGGTCTGGGAAATCATACGTGAGAACTGAAAATTGTTTTTAGAAATGTGGGCTTTCATGCAAATTATATTTCTGAAGGACTTGGGCAAAATTTTTTAAATTGAAATTCCGTAGGTGGCTGTGTATAGAGTTTTTTATTTTCAAGTGTCTGTATGAGTCACTGTGAGTTGTCTGACTTTTTCTTCTCGGCCATATTTCAGCCTGCGTGTCCTTCCTGAGTTGGTTGGTGGATAGAGGAGGTTCTCTCAGGCCACCCCATACAGGTCACTGTGACACAGTAGTCAGGGACATCTCCATGAGACATGATACTTAGGGCCATCCATATACCATGTGACATGGCAATTAAGGGAACCCTGAAGGACCACTTGCTTTTATTTTGGCTTCTGAATGTGCACATTGATGTCAACACAACAGGAAGGCATCTAAGCTGGTTTGAGAGTTACTGCATTTGTATCTTTAAGTGGTTCTTTATTCTTACCAAGTGAGCAAGCTAAATAAAAAGTAAGGAAGAAGAAAAACGAAGAACTGAGAAACCAAAATACAACAGTTGGCTTTGCAAGATGGAAGGTGGTCCTGGATTTCATAGTACACAGGGTCACCAGGTCTCTCAACTTTCCTGCCTGAAGAACCTGTCTTGGTTCTGCATAAGTGGAAGAGTTCTAGGTCTAGTGGACAGACTTGACACAGCAGAACAGAGAGTCACGGCCCTTGAATCAATTCCCAGATTTAGAGCTATAGCCCACGGAGTCGCAAAAGAGTCAGACATGACTCAGCAACTAAACAACAACAACAGTAGGCTGAGAACCTCTTTAATAAAGGGGATATCAGGTCCTTATGAGGATGGATCCCAGCATATTGTTAAAATTTATACTATTAATCTTTCTCCCAGTCTTCCCCAGAGGGATCTACAGCCAATTACCAGGGTTATTATGCACTGGGGAAAGGAAATAATGAAACATGTTAGGGTTTACTGGACAGTGAGTCTGAAAGGATACAGGTTCCAGGAGTTCCAAACCACTACTTTGGTCCACCAGTCAGAGTAGGGGCTTATGAAGGTCAGGTGATCAATGTCAAGTCCATTACTCAGTGGGCTCACTGGGTCCCAGAACCCATCCTGTGGTTATTTCCCCAGTTCTGGAGTGCATAATTGGGATAGTCATCTGCGTTATCTGAGGCAAACCATTCAGTATCACAGCAATCCAAGTCTATGCCCCAACCTGTAAAGCTGAAGAAGCTGAAGTTGAACAGTTCTATGAAGACCTACAAGACCTTCTAGAACTAACACCCCAAAAGATGTCCTTTTCATCATAGGGGACCAGAATGCAAAAGTAGGAAGTTAAGAGATACCTGGAGTAACAGGCAAATTTGGCCTTGGAGTACAGAATGAAGCAAGGCAAAGTCTAACAGTTTTGCCAAGAGAATGAACTGGTCATAGCAACATCCTCTTCCAACAACACAAGAGAAGACTCTACACATGGACATCACCAGATGGTCAATACTCAAATCAGATTGATTATATTCTTTGCAGCCAAAGATGGAGAAGCTCTATACAGTCAGCAAAAACAAGACTGTGGCTCAGATCATGAACTCCTTATTGCCAAATTCAGCCTTGAAGTTGAAGAAAGTAGGGAAAACCACTAGACCATTCAGGTATGACCTAAATCAAATTCCTGACTATTATACAGTAGTAGTGACAAATAGATTTAAGAGATTAGATCTGATAAACATAGTTCCTGAAGGACTATGGGCAGAAGTTTGTGACATTGTATAGGATGCAGTAATCAAGACCATCCCCAAGAAAAAGAAATTCAAAAAGGCAAAATGGTTGTTTGAGGAGGCCTTACAAATAGCTGAGAAAAGAAAGGGAGGGGTAAGGCAAAGGAGAGAAGGAAAGATATACACATCTGAATGCAGAGTTCCAAGGAACAGCAAGGAGAGACAAGAAAGCCTTCCTCAGCGATCAATGCAAAAAAATAGAGGAAAGCAATAGAATGGGAAAGACTAGGGACCTCTTCAAGAGAATACTGAGGGAACATTTCATGCAAAGATGGGCACAATAAAGGACAGAAATGGTATGGACATAACAAAAGCAGAATATATTAAGAAGAGGTGGGAAGAATACACAGAAGAACTATACAAAAAAGATCTTCATGACCCAGATAACCACGATGGTGTGATCACTCACCTAGAGCTAGACATCCTGGAAGGCAAAGTCAAGTGGGGCTTAGGAAGCATCACTACAAAAAAAACTAGTGGAGGTGATGGAATTCCTGTTGAGCTATTTCAAATCCTAAAGATGATATTGTGAAAGTGCTGTACTCAATTTGTCAGCAAATCTGGAAAACTCAGCAGTGGCCACAGAACTGGAAAAGGTCAGTTTTCATTCCAATCCCAAACAAAGGCAATGCCAAAGAACGTTCAAACTACCGCACAATTGCACTCATCTCACATGCTAGCAAAGTAATGCTCAAAATTCTCCAAGCCAGGCTTCCACAGTACATGAACCATGAACTTTCAGATGTTCAAGCTGGATTTAGAAAAGGCAGAGGAACCAGATATCAAATTGCCAACATCTGATGGATCATCAAAAAAGCAAAAGAGTTCCAGAAAAACATCTATTTCTGCTTTATTGACTATGCCAAAGACTTTGACTGTGTGGATCACAACAAACTGGAAAATTCTTCGAGATGGGAATACAAGACCACCTGACCTGCCTCTTGAGAAACCTGTATGCAGGTCAGGAAGCAACAGTTAGAACTGGACATGGAACAACAGACTGGTTCCAAACAGGAAAAGGAATACGTCAAGGCTGTATATTGTCACCCTGCTTATTTAACTTCTATGCAGAGTACATCATGAGAAATGCTGTGCTGAAAGAAGCACAAGCTGGAATCAAGATTGCCGGGAGAAATATCAATAACCTCAGATATACAGATGACACCACCCTTTTGGCAGAAAGTGAAGAAGAACTAAAGAGCCTCTTGATGAAAGTGAAAGAAGAGAGCGAAAAAGTTGGCTTAAAACTCAACATTCAGAAAACTAAGATCATGGCATCTGGTCCCATCACTTCATGGCAAATAGATGAGGAAACAATGGAAACAGTGACAGACTTTATTTTTTGGGGCTCCAAAATCACTGCAGATGGTGACTGCAGTCATGAAATTAAAAGATGCTTGCTCTTTGGAAGAAAAGCTATGACCAACCTAGACAGCATATTAAAAAGCAGAGACATTACTTTGCCAACAAAGGTCCGTCTAGTCAAAGCTATGGTTTTTCCAGTAGTCATGTATGGATATGAGAGTTGGACTATAAAGAAAGCTGAGCGCTGAAGAATTGATGCTTTTGAACTGTTGTGTTGGAGAAGACTCTTGAGAGTCCCTTGGACTGCAAGGAGATCCAACCAGTCCATTGTAAAGAAAATCAACTCTGAATATTCATTGGAAGGAGTGATGCTGAAGCTGAAACTCCAATACTTTGGCCACCTGATGTAAAGAGCTGACTCACTGGAAAAGACCCTGATGCTGGGAAAGATTGAAGGCAGGAGGAGAAGGGGATGACAGAGGGTGAGATGGTTGGATGACATCACCGACTTGATGGACATGAGTTTAAGCAAACTTCGGAAGACAGTGATGGACAGGAAGGCCTGGCATACTGCAGTCCATGTTGTTGCAAAGAGTTGGACATGATTGAGCAATTGAACTGAACTGAACTGAACTGAATTGGAGGAGATAAACCCAACAACTGGCATAATCTTCATATGGGTTCACTGATCTATGAAGTGGTGCTTTCCTGATGGCTCAGCGGTAAACAATTCAGCTGCAGCTCGGGAGACCCAGGAGTCATGTGTTCAATCTCTGGATGGGAGGATCCCCTGAATGAGGGCACAACAACCCACTGCAGTATTTTTGCTTGGAGAATCCCATGAACAGGGAACCCTGGCTGGCTACTGTCCATAGGGTCGCAAAGAGTCAGACGTGACTGAAGCAACTGAATATACACTCTTGCACAATCTCTGGAGTAAGGGCTTATGGTAGGAAAGGCTAAGTGGAAGCAATAGAATTGCCTTTACCCACAAAAATGGTAAATCAAATGTAATGTCTCATATCGGTGCCAGCACTGAGGACTGATGCTGAAGCTGAAGCTCCAGAGTTTTGGTCTTATGACGCGAACAGACGACTCATTGGAAAAGTCCCTGATGCTGGGAAAGACTGAGGGCAGAAGGAGAAGAGGGTGTCAGAGGATGAGATGGCTGGATGGCATCACTGAAGCAGTGGACATGAACTTGGGCAAACTTTAGGAGATGGTGAGAGACAGTGAGGGCTGGGGTGCTACAATCCATGGGGTCGCAGAGTTAGACACAACTGGGTGACTGAAGAACAAGAACAACAGTAGTGAAGATTTCCACCACCTCCCCATCCAACTTGTCTATTTGTGCAGGAGACAGATGTATTTCAGAGAATGACAATGGATTTATCACTCAATCAGATGACAAGTCCAACTGCAGCTGTTGTTCCAGATGTGGTTGTGTTGCTTGAGCAAACGAACACATCCCCTGGCACCTAGTGTGCAGCTACTGATTTGGAAAGTATTTTCTTCTCTATGCCTGTTAATAGGGATCGCCAGAGATAGTTTGATTTCAGCTAGCAAGGCCAGCCGGAGAAGGCAATGGCACCCCACTCCAGTACTCTTGCCTGGAAAATCCCATGGATGGAGGAGCCTGGTAGGCTGCAGTCCATGGGGTCGAGAAGAGTCAGACATGGCTGAGCGACTTCACTTTCACTTTTCACTTTCCTGCATTGGAGAAAGAAATGGCAACCCACTCCAGTGTTCTTGCCTGGAGAATCCCAGGGACGGGGGAGCCTGGTGGGCTGCCGTCTATGGGGTCACACAGAGTCGGACACAACTGAAGCGACTTAGCAGCAGCAACAGCACCAGCAAGGCCAGCAATATACCTTCCTCATCCAACCTGAACTCTTCAGTCTAATGTCATAATACAATCTTCAGGGACCTTGATTACTCTTCCTTCCTATAATACATCACACTGGTTCATTAAACTGGTATGTGAATGCGTGTTCAGTGGTGTCTGACTCTTTTCTACCCTGTGGACTGTAGCCCACCAGGCTCCTCTGGGATTTTCCAGGCAAGAATACTGGAGTGGGTTGCCATTCCCTATTCCAGGGGATCTTCCTGACTGAGGGATCTAACCCGCATCTCTTGCATTGGCAGGCAGATTCTTTTACCACTGCACCACCTGGGAAGCCCTTAACCTGGTGACCTTATGCTGATTGGACCTAGAAGGAGAGAAGCAGCAACTACTATAGACTTGTTGGTAAGATGTTTGCATGCCAGAAGCTGGGAAATAAGTTCCACAAAAAGTTCAGGAGAATTACACCTTGATGAAATTGTCTAGGGTTCAGTGGTGTTGGGCATGTCAAGACATCCTTTCCAAGTTGAAGAATAGACTGTTGCATCTGGTCCCTCTTACAACCTAAAGTGAGGCACAGTGGGTCTCTTGGATTTTAGAGGCAGCACAGTCATCCCTGGGGTGTGCTGCCCTGGTCTGCGTGCTGAGTGACCTGAAAAGCTGTTGGTTTATAATGGGGCTCAGAATAAGAGAAGGCTCTGCAACAGGTCCAGGCTGCCGTGCAAGCTGATCTGCCCCTCGGACCATATGATCCAGCATATCTGGTCGTGTCTGAAGTGTCAGTGCAGGTTGGGATTCTGCCTGAAGCTGTTGGTAGCTCCTGCAATTGAATCACAGAGCGGATCCCTAACATTTCCATAACCGAGTTACCATGTGAACTCAGCCTGTCCATCACATATCGGTTATTGTCTGATCCATGGAGCAATCAAGTTGGGTGTGCATGGCCAGATTCCATTGTCAACTGGAGGTGATACATCCAAGGTGGGTATATACGGGAGTGCTGTAAATGTCAGTCAGTACACCTGGTGATTCATTTTTTTCTGGAAGCAGAAATGGCCAGGTGTGTGACTATATCCTGCTTCATGCACTGTGGCCAATAGTGTGGCTGAACAGGCAGAGATTTGGAACAAACGTGATCAAAAAATTGGTGACAAGAGGGCCTGGGAAAAGGTATGTGGTTGGATATCCTTGAATGGACAAAGAATGGGCCCTTTGTAAATGCTCACCAAAGGGTGACCTCTGTCAAGGGAGATTTTAATTATCAAATGGACAGGATGGTCTGTCCTGTGGATACCAGTCAGCATCTTTTTCCAGCCACTCCTGTCATTGTGCAGTGGGCTCATGGACAACGTGGCCATGGTGGCAGGGATGGAGGTTAGGCATGAATCAGGAACTCACAAGGCCACTGTGTCTACAGCCATGAATGAAGGCCCAACCTATGAGAAGTAACCAGATCCTTGTGGATTCCCCAACATGGCACCCTTCCATGGGGGTAACCAATCCATTACCTGGTGACAGATTGATTATACTGGACCACTTCCATCATGGAAGGGGCAACACTTGTTTTTAAATACATGCTGCTAAGTCGCTTCAGTCGTGTCCAACTCTGTGAGACCCCATAGATGGCAGCCCACCAGGCTCCGCTGTCCCTGGGATTCTCCAGGCAAGAATACTGGAGTGGGTTGCCATTTCCTTCTCCAGTGCATGAAAGGTAAAAGTGAAAGTGAAGTCGCTCAGTTGTGTCCGACTCTTAGCGACCCCATGGACTGTAGCCCAGCAGGCTCCTCTGCCCATGGGATTCTCCAGGCAAGAGTACTGGAGTGGGGTGCCATTGCCTTCTCCTTAAATACATGAGTAGATACTTAATCTGGATTTGCCTTCCCTATGTGAAATTCTGCCAAAACTGGGATGTCATTTAGGATGCAATATGTGCTCTAGTGTTGGATATATGGTACTGCTCCTTCCATAGATTCACAGATCCCCTCACTATTACACCTAGCAAACATTTTTGCTTCCCAGCTTCTCATTTTTAGGCTCTGCTGGTCTAGAAGTCTTGGTCTCTAAGAAGCAGTTCTTCCACCACAAGATACTATGATTGCATTGAGCTGAAAGTTTCGACTGCCATCAGCCACTATGGGCATCTCGTGCCTCTGAATTAACAGGCAATGAAAGGGGTTAGTGTACTAACTGGGGCACTTGTTTCTAATTACCAAGGAGAAATTTGATAGTTACTACACAGGGGGTTAATGAAGAGTATGTCTGGAATACTGGAGTTCCTTTAGGTCAACTCATAGTACTGCCACACTCTGTGATTAAAGTCAGTGGGAAATTACAAAACCCAATACAAATTTGCAGGACTGATAATGGTCCAGACTCCTCAAGGATGACAGTTTGGGTCACCCACTGCGCAAATGTAACAGTCATTCAGATTTGCCAGCGTGGCTAAGCTACAGTCCCTAGTTATTCACTCAAACCCCAATCTTGAAGTTGCCATGAAGGTATTTTGTAGATGTGATTAAAGTTCATAATCAATTGACCTGAAGGAAAGAAGATTATCCTAGATAATCTGGTCATGTGAGGAGTTGCAGAAATGAGGACTGTGGTAGTTATGAGTGTTTCTTCCTATTTTTAAGGCATATATTTGTATTTATATATTAACCAGCTAATTTTCTTTTCTTATTCTCTAATGTGCTCAGTTGCTTCAGTCGTGTCCAACTCTTTGTGACCCTTTGGACTGTAGCCCGTAAGACTCCTCTGTGCATGGGATTCTCTAGGCAAGAATACTGGACTGAGTTGCCATGCCCTCCTCCAGGGGGTCTTCCTGACCTAGAAATGAGGGAATTCCAGGTCTCCATCCAATGGAATTCTCGTCTCCTGCAACTCCTGACTTGCAGGTAGATTCTGTACCGCTGAGCCACCAGGGAAGCCCTATTATCTAACATAAAATCCATTAATAATCATTAATGTTCCATCTCAGATTTGAGGTACAGAATGTCAAAGAAGATAGAACATCACTCGAGGGCTTTGCTCTACACTTTTCAGACTGCCCTCCACAACTACATAAACCAATTCCTCACAGTAAGTATCTTAATATATGTCTCCCACTTGTTCTGCTTGTCTGGTAAATCTTAACAGATACACTTGATTTAATCCTCTTGTGGGTTTGGCAATGAGTATCTACTCATCAACCTTAGCAATGGGGCTGAAAGCACTGCTGGATCCAAGGAGACTTTTCAGATGGTAATTCTGATTTATAGTAAATACAGTAATGACCACCTCATCTATAATTTGGTTGAGGTAGAGTGCATCACTCCCACAGAGTATGCTTTTTGGAGAAAAAAGAGGCAGGGGTTTCTCTGGGCAAGTAAGTTTGAGAAATGATGTTAAAAAGATGTCTCTATTTCAAGATGCCTTATACGGTGATTCTGGGCCTGAGAAGTCCAAACAGAATATAAAATAAGGTACCTTCTCATCTTGTTTGAATAGGGAATAATTTCTCCCCCTTGGGGTATTGCAAAACTAGAATTGCATGAGAGATATTTTAGGAAACACTTAACCATACACTCATGGTCCATAAATAATATTCTGAGTGAGAAGAATCTTATCTCCTTAGGTTGCCTTTTTCTTTAGCCACAGTAAATTAAACTATAACCCTACTTTTAAAGACATTTTATAGTAAAGACAAAGAACAAAGAATTAAAGAGTGTTCTGAAATTATATTTGAGAGAAGAATTTTCATATCCTAATCTCAAAAGGATACCCAGTGGAAGCAGTATGTCAAGAAAATTTATCATTATTTGCACATATTATTATGCTTATCTCTGGCTGGTGAAATGGAAATGTTGTAGTTTTTACATTTAGGATTCCTTGATAGAAACTCACAAATGCATGCATGTGTGTGTGCATGTGCACACAAATACACACATTTTACAGTACACATTCAACCAATTTACAGGTTTTAATAGATGAAAATGGCTTGTTTTTTATTCAGGCACTTAATATTTATTTTAGAATTATCATACTCTTAAATTCCCTTCTCTGATTTTTCCAGCAGTGAAAAAAAGAAACTAAAGCAATGCTGCAAAATTAAATATTCTAAATTGGTGTAATTTTAAAAGACAATTATAAAGCTCAAGAGACTTGGGTAGAATGTCTCAGATTATTCTGCCACCTTAGTATTTTCCAATTTTCATCATATAGCATATGTTTCTCTTGCTCTTTACTCTCTGCTTGCCAAAATTTTGGGGGAGTTTCTTTAGCTTTCTCATTTTTATATCTTTTACTTAACATTCTAAAAAAAAATTATTCTCCACTAAATCTGATAAAGTACATTTCAAACAGGATAAAATCTAATTTACGTATTTCAGTAGCATGAAGATACTGCTGCCATTTCTTTATGCTATACTGTAGTATACGCTGTGTGTATGCTGGACCACAGCATTGTCTCAACAGAGATGCTGTGAAATGATTGCATCTTCTCAGGAAAAGTGATGCGTTTCTGGGAAAAATGTTTTTCATCCATAATATATCAGCAAATTTAGTAGCAACTCACACACATAAAGATTTATGCTCTGACTCCTCTAGTGAACAAAGGTCACTGCTGTCTGCGACTCCCGCACCTTATCTGCTCAGCACGAACTCTGCTGTCCTTTGCCCGATGCAGGGCTTCATCTTCCCCAAGTCCTCTGAGTGATCTCGCCCAGCAGTGGTCCAGCTCTTGCATTTCCACCCTCAGGACCCCTGGTCCATGTCACTGTATTACTCTATCCTTAGATTGTTACACTTGCTTCTTGTATTTTGTCTTCTCACAGACGTTGTCCATGCCATCATGCACTCCAGCACTTAGAATAAAGCTAAGCTTAAGAAATGGCAACCCACTCCAGTATTCTTGCCTGGAGAATCCCAGGGACAAAGGAGCCTGGTGGGCTACAGTCCATGGGGTCACAAAGAGTCGGACATGACTGAGTGACTAACATATAACACACAAGCTTATGGTTGGTATTTTTAGAAGCTGAAACTCCAATATTTTGGCCACCTGATGCGAAGAGCTGACTCATTGGAAAAGACCCTGATGCTGGGAAAGATTGAAGCTGGGAGGAGAAGGGGACAACAGAGGATGAGATGGTTGGATGGCATCACCGACTCAACGGACATGAGTTTGAGTAAGCTCCGGGAGTTGGTGATGGACAGGGAGGCCAGGCGTGCTGTAGTCCATGGGGTCACAAAGAGTAGGACATGACTGAGTGACTGAACTAAACTGAGCTGAAGTACTATTGTGAGTATTAGAAAGTGAAAAGCGAAAGCGTTAGTCACTTAGTCATGTACGACTCTTTGCGACCCTGTGGACGGTAGCCTGCTAGGCTCCTCTGTCCATCGGATTCTCCAAGCAAGAATACTGGAGTGTGTTGCCATTCTCTTCTCCAGGGGATCTTCCTGACCCAAGGATCGAACCCGGGTCTCCTGCATTGTAGGCAGAATTCTTTGTTGTCTGAGTATGTTTAGTTAATTAAAGGTGAAGAGCTGGCATCTTGTTTTAGAAGGTGCGTGGCATTTTTAATGATTAGCATTAAGTGGAGTGAGCAACCACCTATCAGCCGCCACTTCTGTTATGAACTCATGCGTGCATGCTGGGTGGCTCAGTCGTGTCCGACTCTTTGAGACCCTATGCACCGTAGCCTGCCAGGCTCCTCTGTTCATGGAACTGTCCAGGCAAGAATACTAGAGTGGGTTGTCGTGCCCTCCTCCAGGGGACATTCCTGACCCAGGGATCGGACCTGTGTCTCTTATGTCTCCTGCATTGGTATGCGGGTGAACTTCGCAACACAAATCTTCCCTATTCTCTTGAAGGAAATTAAGCATCTAGTGCAGACTTAGTCTGGCTCTTTTACTGGTGTTCCTGGTATTGATTGATAACAAGAGATGCTTCCTAGGTTCTGGGAAAGGACTCTTAACCCTTACAGAAGAAAAGGGAGCAATAGATCCCATAGGTGGAACCAGGAACACCAGCCTTGACGGCAACCTTGCCCGCCGGCAGCCCATTTTATCAAGAGCCCCAGGCACAGTTGCTCTCTGCAGCTCAGAGACTCAGGAATGACGCCCATCTCAGAAGGACAGGAAAATGTTCCTAATATTCTGACCATCAAGCTGATAACAGCTGTTTGAAAAGAGGAAAGAAAAACATGACCCAAAGCTTCAAGACCATCCTGCTTTTTCCAAGCCAGAAAAAGAACCGTGTTTGATCTATGGCAAGGGTTTTATTTGAAAAGAAGCTTCTAAGGGATTTGGAGTATAATTTTGCATGCTAGAGCTTGCCTGAATGAGAATTCCCAAAGGAAGGACCTATTCCCCTCATGCATTGCTCTTTGCCATGTCAAAGTCAATGTTTCCATATACATGGCTTTTGAGACTTTTCTGTTTCTAAGTTTGTTACACTAGCCCTCCAGACATAACTACCTCTTCCTAGAGAACTACCTCTTCCTGGACAAAGTGGGAAAAGAATGCATCACACTTCTGCAAGTGTTCCTCTTTTCCTTTTTTTGCGTTTTCCTAATTTTACAGAATGGAGCCGCCAGGCTCCTCCGTCCATGGGGTTTTCCAGGCAAGAATACTGGAGTGGGTTGCCATTTCCTTCTCCAGGGAATCTTCCTGACCAAGGGATTAAACCTGGGTCTCCTGCATTGCAGGCAGACTACCATCTGAGCCACCAGGGAAGCCCCAATTATATAGAATGAGCTTGTATTATTTTTATGATGGAAAAACAAGTCTGCATATACCTATACCTCTAAAGGCAGCAACAGCATTGCTTCTGTTCATAGCTCTTTTCAATTTTTTTAAGATTTTTTTTTTTGATGTGGACCCTTTAAAAAGTCTTTATTGAATTTGTTACAATATTGCTTCAGTTTTATGTTTTAGTTTTTTGGCCAAGAGGCAAGTAAGATTCTAGCTCCCAGACCAGGGATCGAAACCGATACTCCTGCAATGCAAGGTGAAGTCTTACCCACTGGACTGCCAGGGAGGTCCCTGGTCATTAGTTCTTGCTTTTCAATTGTCATTAGAGAATTCTGTGCTCGGGATACTCTGGTTACTGCATCCATCCTAAACTCTGATGGAACTTTAGGGGCTCCAAACTCAGGCCCTTCTCACAGTATTTCCTTCCATGTATTTAAGACTCATTTTCTGTTTGAATTAAGACAACATCTCCCCATGTCCTATGTCCCCTCTCCTGCAGCGTGTGTGTCCCTTTGCTCTGTGCTTGCCTGCCCCCGACGGCCTCCCTTCTGCCTCTGTGATCCTACCCGCCTGTCAAAGCTCATCTCCAATTCACGGCACTTTCTTGAATCTCCTGGGTCCATCCAGACGCAGCTGTCTTTTCTCTGAATTGTTACTACCTTTGTTATCTGCAGCAATAGTATACTCCTCGCAGCATCACCTTGCCTTTGAGCAGCCCTGTGTTATTTGCAGAGAATGCTCACACCCATTACTTCATGTGAGGGTCTGGATTAGGGCAAGAGTGAGGCCCTCACCCTCAGGTTTCTGCAAGTGCTGTGGGTTGGGTACCCTCTTTGTTTAAAATGTTGATATTTTGTCCATGGGGTTACAAAGAGTTGGACACGACTGAGTTGAACTGAACTGAATTTTGTTCACCATGAATTTTTCAGTGTTCATTTTAATTTTTAAGTATATTGCATCAGAATAGGATTCGGCTTGATTCCTGAGCTTTTTGGTGTTTCTTAAAAGTTTGCACCTGTGGCCAGTGCCTCACTGGCCTAACCCTAGTCCTGACCCTACTTCATGCAGTCTATTCAGTGAGGGGTGCCCAGGATATCACAGGTCCATTTTGCACACAATGGAAGTTCTCTTTCCCACTTGACTCCAAGCTTATAGGCATCTTTGTGGTTGATTTTGTCTCGCCTTCCCATGTCAACATGTTGAAGTAGCTGCTGGTGGCTTACTTCCAGGTGTAGCAATGTGATTGGGACCACTGAGCAGGACCCTATGGGACCTTCTCAGAACAAACTTCCCCATGCCCTCTGCGTACCTTTTGTCTGTAGAAAAACTTTAGTCAAAGAATAAATTTAATCAAAGAAGTGAGAAAATGCAGAAAGGAAAAAAGTCAAGTAAGACAAAATAATAATAGTTTGGCTATTAAACAAAGTCAAGGACCTTTAGTTGCTCATCAAGGCTGTAGATAATATTATGGCCAGGTCCTTTGAGCTGTTTTGCAGATACTGAAACCCCCACCAGGTGGAAGAAGTTAACTGCATGCTGCCCACAAGCACAGAGACCCCAGACTGGTTGGACCCAGAAGGTTGATGATGGTGACTCCCAATTACCTCACCACCAAATGAGAAGAATGTTCATAAGCTGATCATGTGGCCCATAACCCCTCTCCCTCACCCTGTCTTTAAAAACCTTTCGCTGAAAGCCTTCAGGGCTCTAGGACTTTTAAGCACCAGTCACCCACACTCCTTGCTTGGCACCTGAAATATACACTGCACTTTCCTTCACCAAGATCCAGTGTCAGTAGACTGGCTTTACTGTGCAATGGCGTGTGGACTTGAGTTTGGTTCAGTAACACACGTGGGGACCGTGAACTTGTAAAAAGCCCTGTCATTGCCCTTGACCTGTCCATGAGTGACTCTGCCTGTAGACTTCTCTGCACATCCAGGAAATGAACTTCCTCTGCTTCAGAAGTCAAGTGTCCAAGGCTGGATTCTTATTCTACTAGGTTATGGAGACTTCCTGTGTCATCTCACTGCACAGCTCTGTGTGTGTGTGTGTGTGTGTGTGTGTGTGTGTGTGCATGTAGGGGAGTCCCTGACTGCTGGTTATTCCTCTGTTGGTCTGAGATCATTCTGCCTGTTTGAATATTGGAGACAGAGTGTGGGTCTGAATTATTACCTTGAGAGAAAAAAGATAAGGAAAGAATGTGTTGCATTTAGTGCTAAAAAAAAAAAGAGCTATCATGCCATGAAAAGAGATAGAGGAATCTTAAATGCTTTCATTACCAAGTGAAAGAAGCCAATCTGAAAGGAGCCAATATGTATGATTCCAACTATATGACATTCTAGAAAAGGCAAGACTATGGAGACTGTGAAAAAGATCAATGGTTGCCAAGGGTTATGGGCTTGGAGGCAGGAGAGAGATGAACAGCTGGAACACAAAGGATTTTTAGGGCAGTGAAATGATTCTGTCTGATACTATAATGATAGATTCCCTGGTGGCTCAGAGGTAAAGAATCTGCCTTCAATTCAGGAGACACAGGAGATAAAGGTTCAACTCCTGAGTTGGGAAGATCCCCTGGAGGAGGAAATGACAACCCACTCCAGTATTCTTGCCTGGGAAATCCCACAGACAGAGGAACCTGGTGGGTTACAGTTTAAAGGGTCACAAAGAGTCACACATGACTGAGCAACTGAACCCAACACAGCACATAATGATGGATATACGTCATTTCCTTTGTCAAGACCCACAGAATGTGCAACAAGACAGGATCATAACATAAACCGTGGGTTTTAGTTGATAATCAAGTATCAATATCATTTCATCAATGTTGTTATAATTGTAACAAATATATCATGTTTAATGCAAGATGTTAATAATTTGGTAACTCTGAGGTGGGGAAGGGAGGGTGTGTGAAGAAATTCTCGGTACTGTCTGCTCAGTTTTTCTGTAGACCTAAAACTTAACAACATTAAGTCTATTAATTAAAAGGAAAGCAAAAGAGAAGGAAAGAAGCCTGGTTGTCTCATCTTCCAACCAAGGGCCTTAGTTCTAAACAGGGTGTTAGCAGGAAAGCTTGGTTGTGATGCGGTGAAACAGGCTCCTTTGAGAAGCGGCACACGTCTGCTCCCTCAGGGCCTGTCTGTGAGCCTCCTTCAGGGCAGCCTGGTTTCCATTTCCAACCCACCACCCATCCTGCATTTAGTCCAATGGAATTTTCAGTGACGTGGGTCGTGAGGGAAGTTTCTTGACACGGCAGATGTTCCCCGGGGATGTCAAGTTTGATCCTCATTGGTTGTGTGACAAATGTTTTTGCTCACAAGCATCATCCAAACCTTGGCAGAGGCTGGGGTGAAGAGGCAGACAGGGCAGTTTTCTCAGAGCCTGGAAGCGTTAGACTGAGATAGGAGGAAAGTGTTTACACCTAGACACAGCAGCCCCGGGAGGTGACTCCCCGCTGCAGTCAGAGCTGGGATTTCTTGCTAATGAAGAAGGGCTAACTGATACTTGCAGAGTGGTCCACATGCACGAACGATGAGGGTGATGAGGAACTAGATGAGACTGATCATGAGCCAGGCCCCAGAGTAAGCGTTTTATAAATAGAAAACTATTTAATCATGACAACAACAGAGATGGGCTCTACCAATATCCCACTCTACAGATGAGAAAACTGATATTCTCTGTGCATGGGATTCTCCAGGCAAGAATACTGGAGTGGTTTGCCGTGCTCTCCTCCAGGGGATCTTCCCAACCCAGGGATCCCCATCCGGGGTGAGGGTGAATAGTGTCCCCCACATTCATGTGCAATCAGAACCTCAGAAGATGACCTTTCGGAAATTCTGTGTTGGCGGATGTAATTAAGTATCTTGAGATGAGATCATGCTGGATATAGAGTGGATCCTAAATTGTCCTTTCGAGAAGAAAGGAACCCAGAGACAGAGGGAAGGAGCCATGTGAAGACAGAGGCAGAGAGAGGAGTGATGTGGCCACAAGCCAAGGAATGCCAGGAAACACTAGAGACTAGAGGAGACAGAGAAGGATTCTCCCCTAGAGACGCTGGAGGGAGTGAGACCCTGCTGACAGCTTGATTTCAGATGTCTGGCCACCAGAATTGAGAGAGAATCAATGTTTATTGTTTTCACCCACCAAGTTTGTGTGATCTGTTATGACCACCTTGGGAAACCAATACCCCAGTATTACAGGTGTTTGAATTCACACCTGCCCCTCAGGAGAGGTGGCTCATTCCAGCTAGCATGGGGCCTTTCCTAGCATCCTGATGCTCGGTGAGCTTGTAAACTCTTACACTGTGCTGAGTCACAGTGACTGTGCCCTGGCTGCTCTCTGTCACTTGTTCTGCTGCTCAGAGGTCCAGTGACTGGGTCTGGGTTTCTCAGCACAGGGTGTGTGCCCACCCAGCTGCAGGGACGTGTGAATTGCTAACGGAGCTGGATGCTAAAGTTCCCAACCAGCACCCCAGATTCTCCATCTGCTTGTTATGAGTTGCATCCGAGAAACGCTCTCAGGATTCTCATAAAATGTTCTTCTAGGTGGACTTAAAATTTTCCTTCAGAAACTCACATGTTTCTTAGCTTTCTAAGCGTCAGTCATTAAGGAGACATGTTATTCTGAGCCCAGATGGGGGTTATTCTAAAGATGTATCTCTTAAGAACCTCTAGAATCATATCCACCCCTTTTGAGATCAGCTGTTTTGTTAAAACAGAAGGGACGAAGGAAACACCTTCTTAGACCACAGAGCCCCAGGAACAGCAATTTCCTCCAAGACCGTTGATTGTCCCCAGAGAGGTTAAGGGGAGTTATGGAGGCTGATTCAATGGGGACCCATGGCAAGAATCAGTGGATTCCATGTATCATAGTTCCATTGGCTCCATACGCACCCAAGAGTGAGGAGGACCAGGAAAATTCAGGTTGCAAACAAGTTCTGAGCAATAGAGAAAATTCAAGAAACACATTTAAAAGGATATTTTAGACACTAGCACTGTTCATAAGAAAACTTCATCACAGTTTGCAGAGACACACTGTTGTGCTCTCATAATTAACAGGCACCCAGGTCTTAACATCTGGGAACAATGCACCAAAATTGCATTATCTCAGTGCATTGGATTTTTGTCATTGTTACATTTTGTTTATATGTTGTTAATACAGAATAACATGTACATTTGTTAGCATGCAATATTAACAAATAAAAACAATATCTGTTCCTAGTTGAGTGCTTAGTAGGGAGTAGAAAGGCAATGGATAAAGTGGTTTATGTGTATGTGTTAGCTCTGGAGGCTGTGACAAAATGCCATAGGCTCAGTGGCTTAAACAATATTATTTCTCACTCTTCTGGAGGCTGAGAACTCCAAGATCAAGTTGCTGGCAGATGTGGGTTTTGGTGAAGGCCCTCTTCCTGGTTTGTAGACCACGGCCTTTTCTCTGCATCCTCACTGGAGTCCCCTTTTCTTCTTATAAGGGCACTAATCCTATCATGGAGGCTCCACCCTCAAGACATTATATGAAACTAATCATTTCCCAGAGGCCCCACCTCTCAATACTTTCTCTTTGGGTGTTAAAGGCTTCAACGTATAAATTTTGTGGCAACGCAAACTTTCAGGCCATAGACATTATTACTTTTTTAACCTCCAAAACAGATCTTTGTGGAAAGTGTGCATTTTACAGGTAAAGAAAGTAAGGGTGAGAAAGGTTGAATTTCCTTGCTGAGGGTCACACAGGAAGCAGAGGGGATGTGAACACAGGTCTGGGTGGCCATTGCCCAAGGTAGGTAGTATGTATGTGACACCTCCCTTTCAGTCTTCCATGGGAGGCATTGCTAACGAGCATGGTGCTTTTTTCTTGATGAGCTCTGATGTCCTACCACCATTTTCAGCCCAGCCCTCCAAGCAGTCAGAATTCATCAGCTGGAGTTGGTGTCGCCACAGAAGATGCAAACTCCCTGTCCTCCTTTGGACACAATGCTGTCTATCTTGCTGTGATGCTGGTCCATTGCACTCAAGCCAGAAGTATTATATTAGCTGCCACAGTGGGGAAGAGGTAGGGCTAGAGATCTTTTATATGCAATGGAATATTATTCAGCCATAAAAAAGAACACACTTGAGTCAGTTCTAATGAGGTGGATGAAAGCAGAGCCTATTATACAGAGTGAAGTAAGTTAGAAAGAGAAAAACAAATATTGCATATATATGGAATCTAGAAAAGTGGTACTGATGATCCTATATGCAGGGCAGCACTGGAGACACAGATTAGAGAATGGACTTGTGGACACAGTGGGGAAGGAGAGGCTGGGATGAATTGAGAGAGTCACACTGAAACATATACATTACCATAGTATAATAGATCTCCAGTGGGGATTTGCTGTATGACTCAGGGAACCCAAACCCAGTGCTCTGTGACATCCTAGAGGGGTGGGATGGGGTGGGAGATGGGAGGGAAGTTCAAGAGGGAGGGGACATATGTATACCTAATCCTGATTCATGTTGATGTATGGCAGAAACCCACACAATATTGTGAAGCAATTATCTTCCAATTAAAAATAAATTAGAAACTTAAAAAAATGTTATTTAATTTTGGCAAGAACATTTAATATGAGATATACCCTCTAAACAAAGTTTTGAGTGTACAATACGGTATTGCTTACTTCAAGGACAGTGCTATACAGATCTCCCAGAGCTAATTCATCTTGCTTAACACGGCGTCTTGAAATGTGGCCAGCACTCGGGTGGACTAACACCTTCCTCCTCCACGTGGGGCATCAGAGTCTGGCCACCTTTGCCTGCCCCACAATTCAGCCGAGCTGGAGGCTAACAGGTATGAATACAGCTGCCCCAACTCTGGTGGCCTCAAAGGCCACTTACAGAGCCTGGATCCGCTTCTCCACCTGCCTCTCTGCCTGGCTAATGCCCACTGCCATTCTAATGTGGAGGGAAGAGACGGGGGTTCAGAGTGAGATTAGGTGGCCTTTGACTCTCGCATCTGCTGCTTGCTAGCAGTGTGGCTCTGGACACCTCGCCTAATTTCTTTCAGCTGTGGTCTCTTCATTTTATTTTATTTTTGAAATTCTATTTTCTAAAAAAGGTTTATTAACTTATTTTGTTTTTTGATGATGGTGGGTCTTTGCTGGGGCTCGGGCTTTCTATATTTGCCATGTGAGTGAAAGTCGCTCAGTCTTGTCCGACTCTTTGTGACTCCGTGGACTATACAGTCCCTAGAATTCTCCAGGCCAGAATACTGGAGTGGGCAGCCTTTCCCTTCTCCAGAAGATCTTTCCAACCTAGGGATGGAACCCAGGTCTCCTGCATTGCAGGTGGATCGTTTACCAGCTGAGCCACCAGGGAAACCCACAGCTGCAGTGAACGGGGGCTACTCTCTAGTTCTGATGCGGGCTTCTCATTGAGATGGCTTCTTTTGTTGTGGAGCTTGGGCTCTAGGATGCGGGCTTTAGTAGTTGCAGGGCAGGGGCTCAGTAGCTGTGGCCCAGGGCCTTAGTTGCTCTGCAGCTTGTGGGGTCTTCCTTCTGAGACCAGGGATCGAACTGGTGTTCCCAGCATTTCAAGGTGGATTCTCAACCACTGGACCACCAGGGAAGCCCAGTCTCTTCCTTTTACAATGAGGTCATTATGAGGACTGGACATGATAACAGGAATACAGTGATCTTGGCAGCTGATGGGCACTCAGTAAATGGCAGATACACATTTCAGCTGTGATTGTTGACAGTTCCTTTCTCTGTGTCTGTTCTATTGATATTTCTCCAAATAGAGGGTAAATTCTTTAAAGCGAAACCTCCCTGGGAGCATCTCCCAGAGCTTGCTTTGCACATAGTAGGGCTGACTGAACAGTATTCCCTGAATCATGGTCGATGCAACTATTTTTAAATTCTGGCCTCAGTTGACCTGGATTCTGTTCTCTTTTGTCCTCTACCTTGAATCCAGGCCAGCGTCTGAGAAAACAGTTTAAACGACAGTGAGTGAACAGGGGGTTGGAACGTTCCCCATCAGCTGTGTGTGGAACTGTCTACAGCTGTAAACAGACTTGCTTGGAGGCCCTCTTGGGATGAGTTGAGCCTGGGAGGAGGGTGGGGGCAGGGTGGTTGAAGCCCAAGAGTGTCCTGATGGGCCTGGGTCTCTGCATCTCTGGACGCAGTGACGCTCACAGCAGACCTGGGAGGCAGACCCCGGGGTGTGCTTATCCATCCTCTAATGGGGATTCTGTAAAGGACGCTGATGTTTTCATGCCGGGGATATTGAATTTTTATCCACTTCAAGAGGATGGATCTGCTGCTCTACCTTGGAATCCCCAAATACATGAATGCATTTCTTTGGGAGTTTGCAGTGAATTTTAATGAACACAGTCATGCTGGGAATAAAACAGAAAAGGTAGTGCCTGATGCCCATGGGAATCTAATACTGATTATTTTTGAAAGCAGAAGGGAATTGGATTACAAAAAGAAAAAAAATCAGCAAACACATTTAAAATGGAGTTAGAAAGAGCTGGCAGAAGAACTATGAGGAAGATTAATAAAGTGATGAGCTTGAGCCTAGTCATGGAAAGGTCAGAAATGTTTTCCTTAAGGTCATGGACCTATCCATAGTGACTTTAATTAAGAATAATAGGGTTGGAACACCTCTGCTCTTATCCCTGAGTCATTACCATCCCAGGTGGAGAGACCCCTTCTTTAAGGACGTGGACAGAAAGCTAATGTGATGAAGGCCCGATTTTCACATTTCTCTAGTACCAAACATGTGGGGAGAGAAGAAGGTGACAAGAAAGATCTCTTACTGCTCAAGGCATTTGCTCATGCAGTTCTGGGGCCTTTCAGTACTTATCGAATCACTTAAGGATGCTGCTCATGGATTTCCAGCTTTCCTCCTGCATTAATTTTAGATAATCACTTATCGATCACTTAAGGAAGCTGCTCATGGATTTCCAGCTTTCCTCCTGCATTAATTTTAGATAAATAATATTCATCAAAGAGCTTGTCATTCTTGCTTGGATAAGAGGTAAATATATGAAGATTTAGCAGAGTTTGGGACCCATGACAGAAGCTAGTCGTGGAACATGGAGCTTCTTTTTAAAAAATCTTAAAAACATTCTTTCGTTTACTTGTTTATTTTTGGCAGTGCTGAGTCTTCGTTGTTGCCCCGGCTTTTCTCTAGTTGTGGTGCATGGGCTTCTCACTGTGCTGCTTCTGCTGCTGTGGGGCTTGGGCTCTAGGGTGCAGAGGCTTCAGCAGTGGTGGCCCACAGGCTCTAGAGCACAGGTGTGCTAGTTGGGTTGTACTGGCCCAGTAGCTACGAGGCATGTGGGATCTTCCAGGATCAGGGATTGAATCTGTGTCTCCTACGTTGGCTCTTTACCACTGAGCCACTTCAGTTCAGTTCAGTCACTCAGTCGTGTGACCCCATGGACCGCAGCACACCAGGCCTCCCTGTCCATCATCAACTCCCGGAGTTTACTGAGCCACTAGGGAAACCCTAACAATCCTTTTTGATATAGGCTAGAATGTTCACTTTAATTTGCTCTGGGAGTGGTATTAACGTAACGCAACGAAATATCTTCTTACTAAGAACATCCTTCTTATTCTCACCTCCACATTTGTTCACATGCTTCATACCACGTACCAATATACACGTGACCATGATTGATTATAGACCCGCCCTCCATATTCCCAGTCTTTACAATGTGACCTTGCCACTTCATCCAACAATGGGCAGAGTCTGTTCCCCCAAACCCTTCACCTTAAATCTGGGCTGATCTTGGGATTTGCTTTGGACAACAGAGGTAAAGGTGCCAGTTCTCTTTGTCTCTTGGAAATCAGCCCAGGTTGGCCTGCTTCAGGATGGAGAGACCACGTGGAGCAGAGGCGAGCCATCTCAGCCAACGTCATAGCTGATCTGGATGCGTGTGTGACTCCCATCAAGACTGGGAGGAGAATTGTCTAGAGCAGCCCAACTAAAACTGCTGACCCCTGAACTTTGGAGAACTTTGTTACCCAGCAAAAGTTAGCTAATAACCTCTCTCTAACCTAAGAGAGGTTCCTCTGGTAATCTATCAAGAACTCCTTAAAAAAAAAGTGACCCTCATTTTAGAGTCATCATCAAAAAGATTTGGTACTTCTTTTGGAAGCTTTACCATCTCATTACTTTAAAAAAAATTAGGGTAAATAGTTACATCAACTTTGTCAGACTGTGAACGTGGTCAGTTAAAGCCTCTTCATTTCCAGTCACCACCCCCCACCCCTGCCCCATCAGTTCTAAGTCTTCTTTGCATCTGGGGAAGGACCATGGGACATAAAGTGGAAGTCAGTCAAGGAGTTCTTTCCTAGGTTGTGGAATTCCAGTTGAGCTATTTAAAATTCTAAAAGATGATGCTGTTAAAGTGCTGCACTCAGTTTGTCAGCAAATTTGGAAAACTCAGCAGTGGCCACGTGACTGGAAGGGATTAGTTTTCATTCCAATCCCAAAGAAGGGCAATGCCAAAGAATGCTAAAAATACCATACAATTGTGCTCATTCCCCATGTTAGCAAGATAATGCTCAAAATCCTTCAAGCTAGATTTCAGCAGTATGTGAACTGAGAACTTCCAGATGTATAAGCTGAATTTAGAAAAGGCAGAGGAATAAGAGATCAAATTGCCAACATCTGTTGGGTCATAGAGAAAGCAAGGGAATTCCGGAAAAAAATGTCTATTTCTGCTTCATGGACTACAGTAAAGCTTTTGTGTGGATCATGACAAGCTGTGGAAAATACTTAAAGAGATGGGAATACCAGACCACCTTACCTGCCTCTGGAGAAACCGGTATGCAGGTCAAGAAGCAACAGTTAGAACTAGACATGGAACAATGGGTAGGTTCAAAATTGGGAAAGGAGTACGTCAAGGCTGTCTATTGTCCCCCTGCTTATTTAACTTATATGCAGAGTACATCATGTGAAATGCTGGGCTGGATGAATCAAGTTTGCTGGGAGAAATATCAATAACCTCAGATATGTAGATGATATCACTCTAAAGGCAGAAAGCTAAGAAGAACTAAAGAGCCTCTTGATGAAGGTGAAAGAGGAGACTGAAAAAACTGACTTAAAACTCAACATTCTAAAAACTAAGGTCATGGCACCTGGTCCCATCACTTCATGGCAAATAGATGGGGGAAAAGTGGAAACAGACAAATTTTATTTTCTTGGGCTCCAGAACCACTGCAGATGGTGACTACAGCTGTGAAATTAAAAGATGCATTTTGGAATAAAAGCTATGACAAACATAGACAGCATATTAAAAAGCAGAGGCATCACTTTGTGTTCAAAGGTCCATATAGTCAAAGCTATGATTTTGCCAGTAATCATGTACGGATGTGAGAGTTGGACCATAAAGAAGGCTAAGCACCTAAGAACTGATGCTTCTGAACTATGGTGCTGGAGAAGACTCTTGAGAGTCCCTTGGACTGCAAGGAGATCAAACTGGTCAATCCTAAAGGAAATCAACCCTCAACATTCATTGGAAGAATCAATGTTGAAGCTGAAGCTCCAATACCTTGGCCACTTGCTGCAAAGAGCTGACCCACTGGAAAAGACCCTGATGCTGGAAAAGACTGAAGGCAGTACGAGAAGAGGGCGACAGGATGAAATGGTTGAGTCAATGGCCCATTGACTCAATGGGCCCAAGTTTGTGAAAACTCTAGGAGATAGTGAAGGACTGGGAAACTTGGCATGCTTCAGTCCAGTGGGTCCCAAAGAGTCAGACATGACTTAGTGACCAAACAACAGCAAAAATATTTTCTGTACTCCTTTCTTCTTCCTATTAGAATTGCAATGCTTAGATTATGTCAGCCATGTTTACCCCTTACTATGGACTGAACTGTATTCCCCTATAATTCATGTTGAACTTTTAAGTCCTAATCTGATTGTATTTGAATATAGGGCTTTTTTGAGGTAATTGAGGTTAATGAAGTCATAAGGGTGGGGATCTTAATATGACTAGATTAGTGACTTTTTAAGAACAAGAAGCAAGATCTCTCTCTCTACCATAAGCACACATCAAGAAAAGACCACATGAATTCAAAAGAAGGTGACTCTAAACTAGGAGGAGAGCCTGTCCCAGAAACCAAGCCTGCTAGCACCTTGGTCTCAGAATTCATGTCTCCAGAACTGTGCAAGCGTGCATGCTAAGTCACTTTAGTTATGTCTGGCTCTTTGTGACCCATGGACCATAGCCCACCAGGCTCCTCTGTCCATGGGATTTCCTAGGCAAGAATACTGGACTGAGTTGCCATGCCCTCCTCAAGGGGATCTTCTTGACCCAGGGATCAAAACCGCATCTCTTATGTCTCCTACATTGGGACGCAAACTCTTTACCACTAGCACCACTTGGGGAGCCAGGTGTGTTCTCCGGAACTGTGAGAGCATACATACATTCCTGTTGTTCAAGACACTCTGTCTAGATATTCTGTTTTGGCAGCCTGAACAGATTAAGATACCCCATAAAATGACAAGATTGAGGATGAGAGGTTTACTTGCAAAGATGGGCAGAGAAGAAAGGAAAAGCCTAAATGTTTGGATGGCAACTTTGGTTGATGGAACCAACTCCCCTACCTATTTCATATTATGTGAGAGAAGCACACTCCTTCCTGCTGTTTAGTCCACAGTTCATCAGCTTCTCTGTTATTACAGCCAGAGATGTTCCTGAGTGAAGCAGGTAGATACAACTTGAGGTATCTTGGGTCCCTTTGGGCACATATCCATTTATTTGTGGTCCAGGTGGAAGACCAGCAGTTCTAAACACTTGTACAGCACTCATGGACCACCGCAAACCTAGGCATGTGAGTGATGGAGCGCAAGAAGGGCTGGAGGTCAAATCAGGGTGGGGAAGGACCCATCCTGAGGTTCTGGTGACTGTGGGAGGGACTGCAGTCAGGTCTCGACTGTGATCAGTCTAGTCTTTCCATCTCTGACAACTGTGTTTAAAATCTCTCTCTTTGTGGTTTCTTGGGGGCACCGGGCTGTGACCCCTCGAACTGTGATTAGCCTATCTTCTCCAGCTTTGACTGCATCGGGGAGAAGATATCAATTCCCGAGACGTCCCCATCGAAGGGAAGTGGGAAAGGAGTAAGGAGGGAGTGGAGCCTGTCTGCCGTTTCAGTTCAGTCACTCAGTCGTGTCAGACTCTTTGTGACCCCATGAACCACAGCACGCCCGGCCTTCCTGTCCATCACCAACTCCCAGAGTTTACCCAAACTCATGTCCATTGAGTCGGTGATGCCATCCAACCATCTCATCCTCCGTCGCCCCCTTCTCCTCTTGCCTTCAATCTTTCTCAGCATCAGGGTCTTTTCCAATGAGTCAGCTCTTCGCATCAGGTGGCCAAAGTATTGGAGTTTCAGCTTAAACATCAGTCCTTCCAATGAACACCCAGGACTGATCTCCTTTAGGACGGACTGGTTGGATCTCCTTGTAGTCCAAGGGACTTTCAAGAGTCTTCTCCAAACCACAGTTCAAAAGCATCAATTCTTCGGCACTCAGCTTTCTTCACCATCCAACTCTCACATCCATACATGACCACTGGAAAAACCATAGCCTTGACTAGATGTACCTTTCTTGGCAAAGTAATGTCTCTGCTTTTTTAATATGCTGTCCAGGTTGGTCATAACTTTCCTTCCAAGGAAAGTGTTCTCTTAGGTAATTCTGAAAGTAGCCCTGTGGTCCAGGCGCAGTTATTATCCCCATTTCATAGAGGAGGAGCCTGAGGTTTAGGGCCAGTAAATCTCTTTCCCAGGGCTGAGCAGACCACAGGTGGTGCAGTCAGGATTGAAGTGTTTAGCCTCTTCATGTTGCAGAGGTCTGTATGATGAAACCAAGTGATGTAGACCAAAGATGGATCTCCAATGACGGTAGGTGACCTCCCTATGACTGGGGAAGCTGTGGCTCTCATCTCCTCAAAATGCAAAGGTAATTGTTTGCTATAACCTTCTTCCCCTTTCCCCTCCACTTTGCAAGCTTGGGGGGAAAACTTTGTAAACAGGGTGGAAGCAGTAAGGCCAATCAAATCAAAAGCATCTTCCTCCGCCCCCCTCCCTCCCACCAAACCCACATGATCACACTGGTGTTTGCTAATGTGAATCCTTTCTGTTCAAAGTTTAATACCTCACGCAAGGGCTCCACAATTACATTTCCATTACTTCCCACTGTTAATCACAGTTGGATTGCGAAAGCCAATTTATGTTGTGATTTCTCCTTTGCTGGATCTCCACCGTCTATTTTTAAATTTGTCTCACGGTCCAGTTGGGAGCCTGATCACAGTGTTGGCCCCGTGGTGGTGCTGGGACTTTGTCCTCCAGCCGCAGTGTCCTCTGGACCAGCCCTGAGGTCACAGGAGAACTCTGTCCTTGGATACATCTCTAGCTCTTTCTCTCTCCTCTAGGGCAATTTCTGATTAACCTTATATCAAAAAAAAAAAGACACGAGCATTTCCTTGTGGGTTCTAAAATGAAGAAAAATGATTGTGACTCTCAAATGTCTCTGATCTGGGGTTCATGAACCCAGACTCAAGGGCTTTCATCATATGACCGTCCTCCATAGCAATCTTATGGTCCATACCGGAGTGACCTGGGTTTTAAGCTAGAGGCCAAGTTTGCTAGGATTTTGGGGAGGGGTGGAGAGGAGTGAAATGGGGACAAAGACCTTGTCCTTTGACAAGAAGGAAGAAAGGTTTCCAGACAACCTTTGGAGATGAGCTGGCAGCCTAGGACAACAGTATTTTTATGGGCATAAATTACTTCTGATGAAAAAAAGAATCAGGGTCCATGAAGAAAAAAATATAATTTGAGAGTGGTTTTGACTGTAGCAGTCTAATATTTGAAGAGGTTTTTTTTTTTTTTGATGAGAAGTTTTATTGCACACCTGTCTTTGTTTTTTTAACTCTCCAAGGCAACAGGCCAATAAAATCGGTCTATCTGCACTGTTTTTCTAATCTACTGGCAATGATTGAAGTATTTTTTTTGAGCCTGCCTTAACAACGTCCCTATTTCCTCCTACCTTATTTTCTTCAAATGAATTGGTTCAGGGGCTATTTATCAGTCTTAGAGAGATGTGACCATATCCGTGCGTGGTTGAGTTGTAATCTGCTCTGTTTAGTCGCCAGTGAATAATACGTGGAGGTGTGCAGCCTCCTGAGTCAGCAGGTTCATCTGCAGATAAGAGAAGGCAAGTGAAGGAAAACTCCAGTCCTCGGACCACCGATACTGGAGCATCTGCTGCCACGCGTCTGTTTACTGCTCTTTGGCCTTTCGTCCTTTGGCATAACTGCTGGGAGAATTATCAATAGCCTCGGATATGTAGATGACACCACCCTCAGGGCACAAAATGAAGAGAAACTAAGGAGCCTCTTGATGCAGTTGAAAGAGGAGAGTGAAGAAGCTGGTTTAAAACTCAATATTCAGAAAACTAAGATCATGACATCCAGTCTCATTACTTCATGGCAAACAGATGGGGAAACAATGGAAGCAGTGACAGACTTTCTTTTCTCGGGCATCAAAATCACTGTGGACAGTGACTGCAGCCATGAAATTAAAAGATGCTTCATCCTTGGAAGAAAAGCTATGGCCCACCTAGACAGCATATTAAAAAGCAGAGACATCACTTTGCCAACAGAGGTCCATTATAGTTAAACCTGTGTTTTTTCCAGTAGTCATGTATGGATGTGAGAGGTGGACCATAAAGAAGGCTGAGAACTGAAGCACTGATGCTTTTGAACTGTGGTGCTAGAGAAGACTCTTGAGAGTCCTTTGGACTACAAGGAATCAAATCAGTCAATCCTAAAGGAAATTAACCCTCAGCATTCATAGTCCATCCTAAAGGAGATCAGCCCTGGGTGTTCATTGGAAGGACTGATGTTGAAGTTGAAACTCCAATACTTTGGCCACCTGATGCGAAGAGCTGACTCATTGGAAAAGACCCTGATTCTGGGAAAGATTGGGGGCAGGAGGAGAAGGGGACGACAGAGGATGAGATGGCTGGATGGTATCACCGACTCGATGGACATGAGTTTGGGTAAACTCTGGGAGTTGGTGATGGACAGGGAGGCCTGGCGTGCTGCGGTTCATGGGGTCGCAAAGAGTCGAACATGACTGAGCGACTGAATTGAACTGAACTAATTCATTGGAAGGACTGATGCTGAAACTCCAATACTTCGGCCACCTGATGCAAAGAGCTGACTCATCAGAAAAGATCCTGATGCTGGGAAGGATTGAGGGCAAGAGGAGAAGGGGTTGACAGAGGGTGAGATGGTTGGATGGTATCATTGACACAATGCACATGAGTTTGAGCAAACTCTGGGAGATAGTGAAAGACAGGGAAGCCTGGCATGCTGCAGTTCATGGGGTCGCAGAGTTGAACACGACTTACCAACTAAACAATGAGAGGCAAGTCTCCAGGAAACCCTGCCCAACTATAGGTGCTGTTACAGGTCTACAGGCTGAGCTCTGAGCCCGCAGCTACCCAGCTCAATCACCAAGTTAATTATATTTGTTCTTTGAACTCAATTTCTCCCCTGCCTTTATCCCCATGGAGTACTGTGAAAAGCACAGCAATGCCTCTCTTTACCCATCTCTTTGAGGAGCATGATGCTAGAAATTTGCAAACGGCAAAGCTGAACTTTATGCATTCTGGTGGGAAGGGCACATATTTGGGTTCTGGTGGTGCAGAAAGGGGAAACGAGAGATTGATTGAGCATATTCTACCTCCTCCAAGGATTTAGTGCTTGTTATCTCATTCCCTTGGGCTGCAAGGAGATCCAACCAATCCATCCTAAAGGAAATCAACCCTGAATATTGATTGGAAGGGCTGATGCTGAAGCTGAAACTCCAATACTTTGGCCACCTGATGTGAAGAACTGACTCATTGGAAAAGACCCTGATGCCGGGAAAGATTGAGGGCAGGAGGAGAAGGGGATGACAGAGGATGAGATGGTTAGATGGCATCACCGACTTGATGGACATGAGTTTGAGCAAGCTCTGGGAGATAGTGATGGACAGGGAGGCCTGGCATGCTGCAGCGCGTGAGGTCAAAAGGAGTTGGACATGACTGAGCGACTGAACAGCAACATCTCAATTAACCTGCAACTTGCAGATTAGGCATATGTGTCAGGCAAGGGTGGGTAATTTCCCCACCATCACACTCGGGCACCAAAGTCCTACTCTTGTTACTCTTCCTGGATCCTTTTCATATTCTTGAAGGTGAGACTATCTGCGCACGTTTATCCATCAAGTTTCATGAGACAACACACAGGAAAGAAGCATATTTGCAAACTCTGAAGCACTCAACTAAAGCTAGTTCCTATGGCTTTCCCTATGGAATAGCTCCTGGATTCCAGGTGGTTTGGCCAGTTCCACAAATTAGACTGATCAGTGTCCTGTGATGTATGAGGCCTTGTCCAAAGGCAAGGTCATGAGCCCTTTCTCTGAAGGTGCCAACAGTCCAGGAGTCACCTTTACAGGTGTAAAGGGCACAGGTCAAGGTGTCCCTTGGGGGAACTTTGCTTGTCCTTTCGGGGTCACTGGGAGCCTTACTAGGGAAGGTCTGTCAATGCCGTGGGTACCCCATTAAAACTGGAAAAAAGTCTTTCTTTCCATTTATCAGGATGGGACAGCCTCACCCTGAGAAGCTGGAAGGGATTTGGGGTTAGAAAATCTTCATGGCTTAGGTGTTATTTCTAGAATGTTCCCTCTTCATTAAGTAACAGCTTCTTCTTGGGCTTCCCTGGTGCTTCGGATGGTAAAGCATCTGCCCGCAATGCAGGAGACCTGGGTTTGATCCCTGGGTCGGGAGCATCCCCTGGAGAGGGGAATGGCAACCCACTCCAGTACTCTTGCCTGGAAAATCCCATGGACAGAGGAGCCTGGTGGGCTACAGTCCATGGGGTCACAAAGAGTCGGACACGGCTGAGCGACTCACTTTCTTTCTTTTCTTTTTGAGAGGCTAGTTTCTCATGGCTTTTCAAACAAAGCAGATTATTTCATGCATTTTTTGAAGGGATTCATACATGTAGGCTGTGAATGGGCGTCCATGCAATCAGAGGGGCTGCCCACTGAAAGTGACTTAACCGTCACACTGAGTCACCTCCTTCTCCCCACATCCCCAGCTGAGACACCTGGCAGACATCACAGCGGGCAAAGCCACCTCTTCCTGGTCACACCTGCTGTGGAGGGATGAGTTTGGTTAAGGGAGCAAGAACTGCTTGCCTTGTAGGCTTACTGAGTGCCAGGGTCTCTACTAAGCATGTGAAGTGCATCGTTGCATTTAGTCCCAGTGGGAACCATGCCAGGAAGGAACCATGCTAAGAAGGGACCATGCAAGGGAGGGTGCTAATTGTGGGGGAACCTGGTGCTGGGGGAGGTTAAGTAATTTGCCCAACTGGGAAGCTCAACGCTGGGGTTTAAACCCGGTTCAGTCTGATTCCAGAGCCTATAGGCTTGACCGCATCACCATACAGCTTAGGCAAGGCCTGGGGCCTGACCTGTTTTTGGGGGTGGGAGTTTACTTGAAGTAAATTATTACTACCATCCCTTATCATAAATAGAAGGCAGGAAATCTTATATGCATGAAAGTAAAAGATAATCCGTTCACAAAAAGAAGTCATATGGCCTAGTGCATTGGTTTTCACATTTTTTGGACAGTACCTCACAATAAGAAATATTTTTTTCCCATTATTCAGTCAGTATGTATTTGTGTATATACGCACTTGTGAATGTGTGTGTATGTGTGTGTGTGTAGACTCAACCCCAAATTTCATGGAGTAATTCTTTCTAATTTACTGTGTGATTGTGTGTGCTCAGTCACTTAGTGATGTCTGACTCTTTGTGACCCCATGTAATGTAGCCCGCCAATCTCCTCTGCCCGTGGGATTTTCTAGGCATGACTACATGAGGGGGTTGCCATTCCCTTCTCCAGGGGATCTTCCCAGCCTAGGGATTGAATCTGAGTCTCCTGCATAATTTATTGTGTACTCCACACTGAAAGATTTTTCTGTTCTCTTTTTCTCTATCTCAACTTATATTTTTAAAGTGCTAGTTAAATTTATTTTACAAAATTCATTTATTTTCACAGTCTTTAGTCTGTGTCTCCCTAGTCACAGACCCTGGTTAGTGGAGACAGTGTCTCTGGAACAGACTGTCTGAGATGAAAGTTAAGATCTTCTACTTCTAGGCTGTTTGACCTTGGCTAAATTCCTTAAACACTCATGCCTTGGTTTCCTTATCTATTAAGTGAACTTAATGAAATAATACCCACCTCAAAGAGCTGTTATAACAAATAGGTGTAATCATAGAGATGAAGTACTTGCCCCAAAGAATAGTGAAAGTAAATACCCAATTAATGTTAATTTCCTAATTATTACAAATGAATTTTCAACAATATATTTATTTTGAATCTGTATCTGCTATTTAATAGCAGAAAAATTAAAGCAGTGGATGTCTATGGGAGGGATGCAAGTCTGTCTTTGAGTGGGTTAGAGGTCTGGGTAATGTTCATAGAAACCCTGCTTTTCTAGGTCTTAGAGACAGGTGTGGCCAATCTGAAGTAGGAAACAGTGAAACTAAAATTCAAACATAACTCTATGTCTTGAAGTGTGTTCACAATACAGACACAAAGTCATAGACAGAAGATTAAACTATACTCAGTCCAAACTCGACATAAAGAAGGTGGAGAAATATGGAACACATTTTAGAAAAATTTCCATTGAGATAATAAAACGAAGCCAAAGTGTTGGCACTGAGAAGGGGTAAGTTCTGTTAACTGGAAGACTGGTTCCTGTGGAGACATGTTCCCATGACGCCTGTGGGAGGATGAAAGCTTGCTTTATGGAACCTTTCCCATTGTGATTTATGGTTGGTGCATCACGAGGGGCTGGGGTGAAATCAGGACAAGGATGGACTCCATCCACCCTCAGGGCAGGCCGCCCTTTTTAAGGAGAACAAGGGAAGTTCCTTGAGTTCCTGTGAAATGTGAGATCACCACATGGAATTCAACCCCAATTTGGGGATTTTAAAAGAAAAAAGAAGAAGAAGAAAATTAAGTAATCTCTTTGAGCCTTAAATAATCTCTTGGAGTGGGTATTCTTTTCTTCTGCCCATCTTATGGATGAGGAAATGGAGGCATGATGGGGTAAAAAATTTCCCTTGGGCATTAAGGTACCTTTTAGGCATCGACCTCCTGGAATTTCTCCTGATTTTGATGGAGTGTGATAGAGTCTTATCCTGCCCTTGCATTTAAGATGTAGAAAATCAGAGATTCTCTGGGAGACCAAGGGATTCCCTGGTGGCTCAGTGATAAAGAATCCACCTGCTAATGCAAGAGACTCTGATTTCATCCTTGGGTTGGCAAGATCCCCTGGAGAAGGAAATGGCAACCCACTCCAGTATTCTTGCAGGCAGAATCCCATGGACAGAAGAGCCTGGTGGGCTACAGCCCACAGGGTCGCAACAGAATTGGACGTGATTTAGCGATTAAACAACAGTGAGAGACTGAGGTGATGGGATGATCTTTTAAGGTGTTGTTACATAGGAAAGACCAGGAATCTGCCATGACAGAGCAGAACTGTGACTGGACACTGTATGCTCTGAGGCCTGCTGCCGCTGCCGCTAAGTCTCTTCAGTCGTGTCTGACTCTGTGCGATCCCATAGACGGCAGCTCACCAGGCTCCCACGTCCCTGGGATTCTCCAGGCAAGAACACTGGAGTGAGTTGCCATTTCCTTCTCCAATGCATGAAAGAAAGTGGGGTTTATGTGTGCCTTGATGCTAGGTTGCATCTAGGTTTGTCTTCATGTCTCAATGGACATTTCATGGACGTGAAAAGGCTGGAATGTTGCCAAGATTAGGCAGCAAATGTGATGTTATTTGCTCTTCGCTGGATCAAGGACCTTCTTCTTGACTCTTCTTAGAAGCTTGGTGTGTTGGAAACTAAGCAAAATTAAAGAAGTATTAGAATGGATGAATTCATTAAAATGTATTAAACCCATCAGCCCAAGGAAAGATTGTCTTCATCGTCAAGGGGCAGAGTGCTAGCTGTTTTGGGAGTCTAAGCTAACAGGGTCAAGGCCGTTAGCCTGGATGAGTGGCTACAGACAGGATCACGCTTCTTTTCCTTCAGTTGTATTTGGGTCTAATTCTGCTTCAGTTCTTTCCCACACAAAGTGAAGTACTTGGATGAGAGGGTCTCTGAGCTCCCTCCTGGTGCTAATTCTGCGACTTGAGGTAGTGAAAACAGGACCTCCCTGTTTCCTCAGTCAGGTCTACTCGGAGACCACTTGCCTGCATGTGGATTTCATTACTGTACACTGAATCCTCACGTTATTTGTCTATATGGTTGCAGTTGGCAATAAGATGCCCTCTCTGGATTCAACCCACTCCAGTATTCTTGCCTGGAGAATTCCAGGGACGGCGGAGCCTGATGGGCTACCGTCTATGGGGTCACACAGAGTCGGACACGACTGAAGTGACTTAGCAGCAGCTGGATTCTCCTTTGTGCCTTTTTGTGGCTCCAATGTAGCAGGATTTGGGTGTGGGTTGCAAACAGTATAACAAGTGAGATTTCTTGTGCAGCCATGAAAATCTGTAAAACTCACTATTGGGGGTAAATGGGCAATAGAATACACAGTTTCAGAATCAATAATCTATATGGTTTCATAACCATAACATGGAATTATAACAGCAATAAAAATATTGTCCATTTACTCCCAATAGTGGGTTTTACAGATTTCTTTTTGAGGTGATAAAATGTTTTAAAATTGGCTTCAGTGATGGTTGCACGTATCTGAGAGTGTACTAAGAATCAATGATTTGTCCATTTTAAATGAGTTAATTGTATACCATGTGAATTACAATCACAGTACAGCCATTAAAAATATCATAGTGCCTCTAGGAGGGAAAGCAGCTTAGTTAGCCATTGTCATTTGTGGGCTCCGGCTGCAGCAACTTTGGGTAGCAGAAAGTGGGGGGAGGGTTGGAGAAGCTGGAAACTGGGACATGTCAGCCAGTGCCATTGGGGTCTACACGGTGACAAAGGATCGCTCCTTGATCATACTCTACTCGAGGTTCCTCGAACTCTTTTTCAACCAGGTCTTGACTTTCAGAGTTCTGTGTTTGTCCCTGCATTGTCCAGTTTTAGCTAGGATTCTCTGAAGCCAGTTTAACCAGAACTCCACACCTTTGATATCTGATCCCCCTCCATGTTTAACCAGGTTCCCTGTCCTCCACCGCCCCCGGGGGGTGTCTGATTACCCAGCAAGACTCCTGTTAGGTCAGACATTTCCTCTAGGTCATTTCCCCCCAGCTGACCCGGCCCTGCCCTTGACTATATCTCCCACTTGCCTACACTATCCTCAGAGTTGAGTCCACCTTCTCCCCTGCAAGACCCCATTGCAGTAGTGGCTACATAGACCTAGGGCGACAGCCCTCTTTGAATGACATCTGCCTTCCTGATCTTTAGCAAGTACCACTGAATGGTTTGCTCTTTAACAGCAGTGAGAAGGTTTGTGTATTTTCAGGGGAGGGTGAGACAAGATGCTCCCAGGATAACTGTTCCTTTTCTCACTACCTTGAATGATGGGACCACCCCCAACTCAATAATTATGTCCAACAGACAAGAGCAAGCTCTGCTTGGGGTGGAAGAAATAACAGCTCAGCCAACTGCAGTTTACATCACAAAGCTTTGTGTCAAGAAATGAAACAGTTCTACCTTGTAGAAAAGAAAAACGCCTAGAAAATATCTATTCTAATATTTGTTCCACGTTCTCTCAGAATAACTTGCTTGGTATTTCTAGGACTTCGATTCAATTTCTTATATGACATTGGGAAGGATTATTCTTTTTTTTAACTAATATATTTCTTTAAAAAATATTTATTTATTTGGCTGCATCAGGTCTTAGCTGTGTCATGTGGGGTCCAGATCACTTGGGCTTCAGTAGTTGTGGCATCCAGGCTTAGTTGTCCTGTGACATGTGGGGTCTCAGTCCCCTGACTAGGAGTCGAATCCACATCCCCTGCATTGCAAGGCAGATTCTTAACCACTGGGCTACCAAGGAAGTCCCTACTGGTTACTCTCTACTTAAATATCTTTTAAAATGTGGTTTGATTCAGGATTTCCTTCAAAAGTCCTTATTTCAAAGGAGCATTTTCAGAATAGATTTGGTTATTCCTCCTATGGATTCTATTTTAAAGTTGTGTCTGACTCTTTGTGACCTTGCTCCTCTGTCCTTGGGATTTTCCAGGCAAGAGTTCTGGAGTGGGTTGCCATTTCCTTCTCCAGAGGATCTTCCTGACCCAGGGATCAAACCTGGGTTTCTTGCATTGCAGGTGGATTCTTTACTGTCTGAGCCACCTTAAAGCTACTGTTATATTATTTTTTCTAGAAAAAATTCTTATGAAAATGGGGAACCCAACCCCTCTTTTCTGTTCATTCTTGGACTCCTCACCCCTAGGATAACATCAAGAGATGCTGACAAGTTTTCCCTAGGCATTGATTAGAAGAGACTCATTCCTTGACTGAAATTCTCAGCTAAAGTCCTAGAAGAAATTGGAAAAAGAGAATAAGGTCCTAGAAGAAGCTGGAAATAGAGAATTCTCCAAAAGAAAAGGAAGATGTGACGGGAACAAACTCAGCTCACTTTTGCTGTAGCAGAGACTTCTTCATGGGCACCCGGGTGGGGTGTCAGCTGGTCACACACCAGGGTACCCACTTATTCCACACAGAATGGTGAATGCAGAGAATGCAGTATAGGACTCCCTTATTAGGCTGGGGAAAACCCAGAGGGGAATCCACCTACAGAAAACTTCATGCTGAACAGTGAAAAAATGAGAAAAAAAATGCATGCTTGTTAGGACTTTATCTTGAAAACTGAAACAGAAACTATGGAGATAAATTTACATTCTTTTCTATTGAACATGCTTCTGTTATCATCAAAACTATGCAAAAATTCTTATGAAAAAAGCCGGAATGAAGTGTTGATTATTTTTCATCTGAGTGATTTTTCTGGCAATGTTGCATGTTAGTACAATCAGATAGCCTTCATTTTACACACTGAGATGACCGAGAAGGTCATAAAGAGGGTCAGGTCTGCAAAAATATGCCGAAGCTTTATTTCCCCAAGGGCCTCTAATAACCTTTTGCTACTCGAATAATTCTCTTTGAAGGCACCTCCTGTTTGCCATCTTTCCAATTATTACCTCCTCTTCGGTTGTCACGGCCCATCTCTGCCAGGTCATGCTGTATTGATGACGTCCCAGTGATGGGAGGAGAACCCCAACTTGATCACTTTCAACTGACTTTATGAAATCCTGCATCTATTGCAAGATTTCACAGTTCACTTGTCATGGATTACCAGGCAATATCTGTGACTCAGAGAGACTGACCTATAAAGGATTTAATGCCTATAAGAAGGATTTAATTTTGATGAGAGGTAAGGAAGAGAGATGTTTGGGATACAGGGAGGACCAGTTGTTAATTTAGCCAACTCTTGGGGAAGCATTCTTGTATATGACAACTTCTACTTCCTTACTGAATTCTCCAACTTCTCAACCTCAGATAACAAGGGTCCTTCTATATAATCTGGATATGTGAACCTAACCCTTTGGCCTCAGGCTCCTGGATATTCTGGATCAAGGCACACCCCTATTGTGCTTGAGTAATCTTGCAAATAGTCCTAACTTTTTGTTTCAGTTATTGTCTGTGGTTTGATACCAACCCTTTGGAGCATCCACTGTGTATAAAACTCTCAGAGGACAAATAGGATTACATAAACATCCTGCCTTTTCAAACTGTTCATGGGGTTCTCAAGGCAAGAATACTGAAGTGGTTTGCCATTCCCTTCTCTGCATATTGTATATGTACATGTATAAAAAGTCTGTATTTTGTCATCCTGTTTGTTTAACTTATATGCAGGGTACATCAAGTGAAATATTGGGCTGGATGAAGCATAAGCTGGAATGAAGATTGCTGGGAGAAACATCAATAACCTCAGACATGCAGATGACAGCACACTTATGGCAGAAAGTGAAGAGGAACCGAAGAGCCTCTTGATGAAAGTGAGAGAGAAGAGTGGAAAAGCTGGCTTAAAGCTCAACATTCAGAAAACTAAGATCATGGCATCCGGTCCCATCACTTCATGGCAAATAGATGGGGAAACAATGGAAATAGTAGCTGACTTTATTTTCTTGGGCTCCAAAATCACTTTAGATGGTGACTGCAGCCTTGAAATTAAAAGATGCTTGCTCCTTGGAAGAAAGGCTATGCCCAACCTAGATATTACTTTACCAACAAAGGTCCTACTAGTCAAAGCTGTGGTTTTTCCAGTAGTCATGTATATGTGAGAGTTGGACCATAAAGAAAGCTGAGCGCTGAAGAATTGATGCTTTTGAACTGTGTTGGAGAAGACTCTTGAGAGTCACTTGGACTGCAAGGAGATCCAACCAGTCCATCCTAAAGGAGATCAGTCCTGAATATTCATTGGAAGGGCTGATGCTGAAGCTGAAATGTCAATCCTTTGGCCGCTGATGCAAAGAACTGACTCATTGGAAAAGCCCCTGATGCAGGGAGAGATTTATGGCGAGAGGAGAGGGGACCACAGAGGATGAGATGGTTGGATGGCATCATCAACTAGATGGACATGAGTTTGAGCGAGTTCCGGAAATTGGTGACGGACAGGGAGGCCTGGCGTGCTGCGTCCATGGGGTCTCGCAAAGAGTCGGACATGACTAAGCGGCTGAGTCGAAACATCCTGCCCCCATGTTTTCTCCTGGATATTGTCTAGAGAATTCCATTCTTTTCAAACTCAAACAGCACTTGTGGAAGCTGCCTGCCCCCTGTGTACACTCGGCGTTTTTCCCAGGGCTCACTTGCCTCTTACGCTGAGGTTGTTTAAGTGTCTCTCCTTTGGTCCCATGCCCAAATGCAAGGCTTCCTGTGGTGTGGACACATCTCCACCTCGGTTCTCCCACTCTTGAGCTGCTCTCCACTGCAAAGTGGAGACCGCCACTATTTCCCTAACTCAAGGGGTACGGTCAGGACCGAGAAATAATGTCAAACAACTTACACTTACTTGCCATTTTGTTTTTGAAAGTCCCTTCTCATACATTTTCTTAAAATTATTGCCCCTAGTCAGCTTTTGTGGTAGTTATGAAAGATATTGTCTGCACAAAGGGTTGATGACAGTGTAGCTACAGTGACTATGCTCAGAGAAGGTGTGATTGGCCGCATGTGACGCAGCCCGTGCCTGTGGGTGGTGAAGCTGGCGTTGACACCGAGCTCTCAGATCTTGCCACAGACACGGAGCAGTTTTAGGGGTGTGACTTCACTGCAGGTCAGGGCCTATCTCTGTCTCTGGTGGAGGAGAAGCCACGGCAAGGATGGAGGGTCTGAACATCTTTCCACTACATACTTGCCAGGTGATATTTTTTTCAGTCTCCTCCTTCAGCAAGAAGTAAATGCTTTCACAGGGGAAAGGTCCCCAATCCCCAGGTGTTCAACGTTGGGGAGACTATATTGGGCTGAATCATGGACCCCACAAAATGGCCATGTTCTAGCTCTCAGAACATGTTAATGTCACCTTACAGTGAAAAGAGACTTAGCAGATGGAATTTGGTTAAGGGTCTTAAGATGGGGAGAGTCTCCTGGATTATTATTATCTGGATGGACCTTAAATGTCATCACAAGGGTCCTTATAAGGGGGAGGCAGAATGAGAAGAAAAAGACAAAAGTGATATGATGACACGGAGGTGAGGGGTGGAAGAGAGAGTGAGAGAGGAAGTGACCACACCGATGGCTTTGCTGATGAAGTACAGATGGGGCCATGATCCAAGGACCATAGGCGTCTTCAGAAGCTAAAAGTGAAAGTGTCAGTTGCTCAGTCATGTCTGACTCTTTGTGACCCCACAGACTTAGCCCACTAGACTCCTCTGTCCATGATATTCTTCAGGCAAGAATACTGGAGTGGGTAGCCCTTCCCTTGTCCAGGGGATCTTCCTGCCCCAGTGATCATACCCAGGTCTCCTGCATTACAGTGAGATTCTTTACCATCTGAGTCACCAGGGAAGTCCCAAGAAGCTAGAAAATGCAGGAAAACAGATTTTTTCTTAGAACCCCCAGAAAGAACTCAGCCAGACCATTCCATTTTAGATTTTTAGCTGCCAGAACTGTAAGAGAATAAATCTATACAAGTTTCCTGTTGCTGCAAATTACTACTACCCATATTTAGGTATTTTGTAGCCATCCTCTGGAAAATGATATTTTAATCAGTTAGAGGTTCATAGGAGACCGTGGCAAGAAAGACCTACTCAGAAAGAAATACCCAGAGAGAAGAACAGAGGTGTCTGCAATATTTTAAGAACCGATGCAACACCATGGTAATAATTTACACGTGCAGACTCGAGAATCTTCTACCCAAAGGCCAGTGAGCTCCTCTACCCCAGGACACTCACTCAGACCCTTCATTCCTGACTTGCTTCACCCAGGGGTAATAGCAGGGCTTTCAACTCTTCCAGACTTGGTGAGAAAGCCTTTTGAAGGTGCTGAGTTTCAGATAGGTGAGTTTCTCAGCTGACTGTTGTCCTAGCCTAGGGAACAAGTCAAGCTGTACGTTTTTGACAATATATTTATATTCTTCTCTCCAGGGCCGGTTGGGAGAGCAGGCAAGTGACAGGGAACAACAACAACAACAAAATCAACCCACCACCCTCCCAGGGACGTGCTTCTACCCTCACAGCCACAGAATGGCTGAGCAGACCGTGAAGCTTAATTTCCCATTTTAGCGCTTTCCTTCAGGCGACAGCTGGGCCGAGGATCTATGACCTCAAATCCACACTTCTCATAATGTAGCATTTGAGTGCTCTCCAAACGTACTTAATAGAACAAGACATCATTCCACCACGGAAATAATTCCCGGGGATGCTGGGGCCAGGTCAGGAGCAGAAGATTCATGGGTTTATAGTCAGTCTGCCTGAATCATAATTACAGCGTTTGTCATAATTCCTGCCACTCTAATTGGCTTAAGTGTCTTCCTGGGACTGTGTTAGGCGGTATTTCATCACGGGGATTTACTTTTTGAGGTGATTTTGTAGCCGAACGTCACCACTGTGGCTGGTAACTGCTCCCTCAGATTGGTGCGGAAGCACTCTCCCTTCCCCCCATGACCAACAGGCAGTGACAAGAAAGTGATATTCTGCCTCTAATTAAGATAAACAGATGACCCTGACTCTCCGCTTGAGGAAATAGCAGTATTCTACCCACTTTGTTTCTCCATCGCTTCTGTGCTGGGCTCACCTTTTGTCTGTCTTTTCCATCAAAGTCCTGACTTCATGGTGGCCAGGGGCACAGAGGAAGCAGGTTGGGCTTCAGTGAATGGGGATCCTTTGGGCTTCAGTGAATGGGGATCCTTTGGGCAGAAAACTCTTGCTCATATTGTCTGTCCTTCACTACTTTCCAAATCTCCCTCTTTGAATTTTATTTCTGGGTTCAAAATCTTTGTGTGAACAAGATTGCTCTGCACTGAGTTAAAAAAATGGACAAGGGATTTGAAGAGACGTTTCTCCAAAGAAGATTTTAAAATCACCCATAAGCACACAAGGAGATGATCAACATCATTAGTCGTGAGGGAAACGCAAATCAAATCCTCAGGGAGGTGCAGCTGCTCCCCCACCGGGATGCTGACAGTTCAAAGGATGGACAATAACAAGTGTTGGTGAAGACGTGGGGAAGCTGATGTCTTCATTCATTGTGCGTGTGTGCTCAGTCATGTCTGACTCTTTGTGACTCCAGGACAGTAGCCCAACAGGCTGCTCTGTCCATGGGGTTATCCCAGCAAGAATACGGGAGTGGGTTGTCATTTTCTCCTCCAGGGGAATCTTCCTGACCCAGGGATCAAATCCAAGTCTCCTGCATCTCCTGCAATGGCAGGTGGATTATTTACCAGTGAGCCACCTGGGAAACGCTTGTAAGATTATAAAATGGGGAAGCTGCTTTGGAGGACATATTGACAAGTTCTTCAAAAATTAAGCATAGAGTTACCATATGATTCAGCAATTCCACTCCTCAGTATATATCTAAGAGAGTTGAAAGCATAGGTCCACACAGAAATTACCATGTGAGTGTTCATAGCAGCGTTATTCATAATAGCCAAAAAAGTAGAAACAACCAAATGTCCATCAATTGATGAATAGTTAGATAGACTGTGGTGTACCCATACAATGGAACATTATCCAGCTGTAACAAGGACAGAACACAGATAAACCTTGAAAACATTATGCTAAGTAAAAGAAGTTGGAAATAAAATGGTCATATATTGCACCATTTTATTTATATGAAATGTCCATAACAAGAATCAGAATGTAGGTTAGTGGTTGCCAGAGGCAGGGCAATATAGAATTACTGATAACACATAGGGTTTCTTTTTGGGATGATGGATGTCTTGGCATGAGGTGTTTGCGATGATTCCTCAGTTTTGTGAGGAATATTAAAAACCACTGCATTGGACACTGTGGAAGTGTGAACTTTATGGTCTCTGAATTATATTACAAGAAAAAGATTATATGAGGAAAATCCATCTGAGGAGTGATACTGGGGTTCCCAGGTGGTGCCATCCTTCTCCTTGAATTTTGAAAATTATGTTACTTTAATAAAGATAATGATGATGGTAAAAGAAAAAAAAGATATTTTGCTAATCTCAGTTGCCACCTCCCTCCATGATGGCATTCAGCCCATCATGATGCCCAGTTCTCAATTTTGAGCACAGGAGCCAAGAGTCTCTCACCGTTTGCTGTCTTAGCCTGGCTAACTGACTGAGAGTGTCCTGAGGGCCTTAGTCACCCCTGTCTTTCTGCTTTGTTGCGGGTGATATTGTGTCCCCACCCCAAGATAAAGTCAAGTCCGAATTCCTGCTATCTGTGCCTGTGATCTTGTTAGGAGATAAGGCACCGACATGAGACCAGATGATACTGGGTTGGGATGGGCTCTAATCCTAAGACTGGTGTCCTCAGAAAGGGAAAATTTAGACACACAGAGAAGACAGCTTGGCATCACTGACACCTTGCACAGGGCAAAGATCTTGGGATGTGAGGAGGCAGAGATGGAAGTGCCACAGCTGCACGTTGAGGAACGCCAAGACTGCCAGCAGCCACTGGGAGCCGGGGGAGGCGAGGAGGATCCTCCCCTGCAGGATTCAGACTGAGAGCCTGGCAGCATCTTGGTTCTGAACTTTGGACCTTCAGAACCGTGAGAGAGCAAAGTTCTACTGCTTGAAGCCACCCCGTTTGTGACATTTGTTCTGGTCTCCCTAGGAGAGACTGTGGTCCTTTGAACTGTGGTGTTGGAGAAGACTCTTGAGAGTCCCTTGGACTGCAAGGAGATCCAACCAGTCCATCCTAAAGGAAATCAGTCCTGAATATTCACTGGCAGGACTGATGCTGAAGCTGAAACTCCAATACTTTGGCTACCTGATGCGAAGAGCTGACTCATTTGAAAAGATCCCGATGCTGGGAAAGATTGGGGGCAGGAGGAGAAGGGGACGACACAAGATGAGATGGTTGGATGGTATCACTGACTCAATGGACATGAGTTTCAGTAAACTCTGGGAGTTGGTGATGGACAGGGAGCCCCGGCGTGCTACAGTCCATGGGGTTGCAGAGTCGGGCACAACTGAGCGACTGAACTGAACTGAACTGAGGAGACCAGGATGCTGCTTTAGGTGCGGAGCCTGGCACACAGAAACTTGAGCAGATCTGCTGAGTGAATGAGCCCTCTGCCTCCACACCAGCTGTCCTGGCTGGGAAGGAAGGAAGCCCGAGCCACTGGCTGGTTAAAAAAATGTCGAAGGGTAAATCCTTGCTTTTGCAAGTGAAGCATCCAGAGAGAGCAGAAGTGATTTGTCCCAATCAGGGAGCAGAGCGGTGGACCTAGAATTAAATTCAGATCTTTCCACCCTGAGTTAACAGAAGAAGATGGAAAAGAGGAATGAGCTTGATGAAGAGTCTAAGGTAAATCAGATGTGGTGAACTTGGCCTAAGTTAATTCTCTCCATAGCCCCACGTGACCAGTATTCTCACTGACAATTCTGCAAATTAGGCAACTGACATTAAGAAAGAGGTTGTGTGTGTGTTAGTCACTCAGTTCTGTCTGAATCCTTAATCCCATGGACTGTAGGCCCCCAGGCTCCTCTGCCCATGGAATTCTCCAAGCAAGAATAGAGGAGTGGGTTGCCATTTCTTACTCCAAAAAAGAGATTAGAATGCCTCTAAGATCATCTATGAACAAAGCTAGTGGAGGTGATGGAATTCCAGTTGAGCTATTTCAAATCCTCAAAGATGATGCTGTGAAAGTGCTCCACTCGATATGCCAGCAAATTTGGAAAACTCAGCAGTGGCCACAGGACTGGAAAAGGTCAGTTTTCGTTCCAATCCCAAAGAAAGGCAATGCCAAAGAATGCTCAAACTACCGCACAATTGCACTCATCTCACATGCTAGTAAAGTAGTGCTCAAAATTCTCCAAGCCAGGCTTCAGCAATACGTGAACCGTGAACTTCCAGATGTTCAAGCTGGTTTTAGAAAAGGCAGAGGAACCAGAGATCAAATTGCCAATATCTGCTGGATCATCAAAAAAGCAAGAGAGTTCCAGAAAAACATCTATTTCTGCTTTATTGACTATGCCAAAGCCTTTGACTGTGTGGATCACAATAAGCTGTGGAAAATTCTTAAAGAGATGGAAATACCAGACCATCTGACCTGTCTCTTGAGAAACCTGTATGCAGGTCAGGAAGCAACAGTTAGAACTGGACATGGAACAACAGACTGGTTCCAAATAGGAAAAGGAGTACGTCAAGGCTGTATATTGTCACCCTGCTTATTTAACTTTATGCAGAGTACATCATGAGAAACGCTGGGCTGGAAGAAACATAAGCTGGAATCAAGATTGCCGGGAGAAATATCAATAACCTCAGCTATGCAGATGACACCACCCTTATGGCAGAAAGTGAAGAAGAACTAAAGAGCCTCTCGATGAAAGTGAAAGAGGAGAGTGAAAAAGTTGGCTTAAAGCTCAACGTTCAGAAAACTAAGATCATGGCATCCAGTCCCATCACTTCATGGGAAATAGATGGGGAAACAGTGGAAACAGTATCAGACTTTATTTTTTTGGGCTCCAAAATCACTGCTGATGGTGATTGCAGCCATGAAATTAAAAGACGCTTACTCCTTGGAAGGAAGGTTATGGCCAACCTAGATAGCATATTTAAAAGCAGAGACATTACTTTGCCAACAAAAGTCCATCTAGTTAAGGCTATGGTTTTCCAGTGGTCATGTATGGTCATGAGAGTTGGATGGTGAAGAAAGCTGAGCATCGCAGAATTGATGCTTTTAAACTGGTGTTGGAGAAGACTCTTGAGAGTCCCTTGGACTGCAAGGAGATCCAATCAATCCATCCCAAAGGAGATCAATCCTGGGTGTTCATTGGAAGGACTGATGTTGAAGCTGAAACTCCAATACTTTGGCCACCTCATGCGAAGGGTTGACTCATTGGAAAAGACCCTAATGCTGGGTAGGATTGGGGGCAGGAGGAGAAGGGGATGACAGAGGATGAGATGGTTGGATGGCATCACTGACTTGATGGACATGGGTTTGGGTAGACTCCGGGAGTTGGTGATAGACAGGGAGGCCTGGTGTGCTGTAATTCATGGGGTGGCAAAGAGTCGGACACGACTGAGCAACTGAACTGAACTGAACTGAAGATCATCTAGCATATGGCAAAGCAAGGGTTCCATCCCAGGGCTTTATGATGTCAAGGTCTCGCTTCCTCCAATCTTGTCAGGGGGATCTATTGATTAGACAGCTTTCAAACTTCAGGAGGGCCTTTCAAGTTGATTTGATAAATGATCAAAATATATTTACCTTGTAAACTCAAGTTTTGAATGAAAAATTTAATACTTCCATTTTCTAATCACTATGTAATTATAGTGATTATAAAATCATAATGTGAATATATGATCAAAATCATGATTTTGATCTGAATTCATAAATATAAATTTTTCTCTAATCAATAGAACAAAGATAATATTTCAATATATGCAATGTGACTGCATGCTCAGTTGCTTCAGTCATGTCCAACTCTTTGCCACCCCATGAACTGTAGCCCACCAGGCTCCTTGTCCATGGGAGTCTCCAGGCAAGAATACTGGAGTGGGTTGCAATGCCCTCCTCCAGGGGATCTTCCTGCCTCAGGGATCAAACCCAGGTCTCCCGCATTACAGGTGGATTCTTTATAGCTGAGCCACTGGGAAAGCCCATATGCAATGTAGTTTTGCCTTTTAGAGAGCACTAAATTGCTGAGTTTATAATATGAATTTTATTCACTTATAATGAATATTATAACCAATCAATAAAACATGGATAGTGAAACCTTACATTTAATGAAGCAGTTTTTGTATTCCATCTTTGCAAGTAAAGTGGCTGATAGACATTTCTACATAGGCATAAGAAGTATTTGTAGGTTATATTGTTTTAGTATTTTGGGAGTAGTAAATAGAAACAACTTTTAATAGGATTTGGAAGACGTTTTTCTTTCTCAGCTAATTAAAAACATATTCTGTAACAATTTAGAAGAGATTGTCTTTCAGTTCTTTCTCCATTTTCTTAGGAAATCTCTATGAGGTTTGGCCTATTTTGAAGTTGATAACATACCTGTATGGTATTCCCAGGTGACTGGAATGGTAAAGAATCTGCCTGCCAAAGCAAGAGACACAGGAGATGTGAATTCAATCCCTGGGTCAGAAAGATCCCCTGGAGGAGGAAATGGCAACCCACTCCAGTGTTCTTACCAGGAAAACCCCATGGACAGAGGAGCCTGGCGGGCTACACATAGGTCACAAAGGGTCGGACACGACTGTGCAGCTGAGCACGCAGGCAGCAACGTATCTGTACACTGGGGGATAGCTTTTAACATCCAATGACCTACACTCACCCTACGTGTCGGGGCATGGAGTGTAGATCAGCCAGTGTTTTATAATCTTTGGAAAAATTACTTTCATTAGAGCAACTGGTAATGTAGTTGGGGATGACTTAGTCCATTTTCCCACGGCCTTGAGAAAAATGAAAACTAGACGTCATAATTAAATTAAACCAGTAGAAAGAAAGGCAACACTTTGGCCCTGAAATGAGTTTCTCAAGCTTGTAAGTTAGAAACGTGCGACCCTGAAGGTCAAGGATTGGGGGTGATTCAACAGCCATCATCCCATTTAAGAATATGCTGTTTGGCCCAGCCTGCTCCCATTCGGCAGGCCCAGAATCCCACTGGGAGAAGTGGTTGAATTGTGGTACCTCCTTTCTGGCCGACAAGCAGATGAGACAGCCCTGGTTCACCGCAGACCCTGCAGGGCTGAGAGACATGAGACCTGCCTCCTCAGTCTCCTATATCTCTTGGGTAGCAGTGAGTCTGGGAACCAACCCGATATACAGGGTTTGAGTTAAGAGGGGACGTGCGCAGAGGCCATGTTCTGGGATGCTGTTGGCCATTTATGGCTAATTTGTGATGTTCTCTTATGCAAAAATCTTTCTCTGTAGATTCAAGGTAGACACGCATTTGCTATATGATCAGATTAGTGTGAACTGCATGGATTTCTTCCCATGAATTAGAAAATAAACAGCAACTTGCTAGTCAGATGACCTTAGAATACATTTTAATTGGACAGCAAGGAGATCAAACCAGCCAATCCTAAAGGGAATTAACCCTGAATATTCATTGGAAGGACTGACGCTGAAGCTGAAGCTCCAATACTTTGGTCACTTGATGTGAGGAGCTGACTCGTTGGAAAAGACCCTGATGCTGGGAAAGACTGAAGGCAAAAGGAGAAAGGGGTAGCAGAAAATGAGATGGTTGGATAGCATCTCTGACTAAATGGACATGAGTTTGAGCAAACTCTGGGAGACAGTGGAGGACAGAGGAGCCTGGTGTGCTGCAGTCCATGGGGTCGTAAAGAGTCGGATACAACTTAGAGGCTGAACAACAACTACTGCTGAAATCTGTGGAATTCATCCCATCTTCGGGAGTGAGAACATTATATTAAGTGTTAATTGTAATACTGTACGTGAGTTTGATGGGCTGATTATTTTGGACATGAACTATCAAGTTAGCTTTGCCGTATCATTCTGAAGATGGAGGTGAAGGACCGCGAGCTGCCTTAAACAAAATTCATGGGCAAGGATCACAACTAAAGTTTAGATGGACTGCTGAAACGTTGAATGAAAAGTTCTCCCACCATCTCCTCCCAGAAACACATGAATTATTCACTGTATGAGATTAAATCTAGCCTTGGGCATGGTTTTAAAAGGTCAGCAGATAATCCATTAATAATGCAATTGGCTTTTCCTTGTGTTCAAAATCAAATTCAGTAACGGCCTCCTACTTTGTACCCTAGAGGTCTAAGACGTGAGAACGGAAAGATGAGTTTTCGGAGCCTAAGGCCATCTCACTCTTCGAGCTCGTGCTGACTGATACTGAAGTTGGGAGCACACTCAGAGAGAGGGGGTACCTGACTCCTGGGGTGAAAGAGCCAGGTGCACAGCTATATCAGTTCAGCATGACTTACAGCTCCTCCCTTCTCCTGGGCTAGCTCTCTCAAATTATTTTAATTTCTCTCTCTCTCTCAAGATACTATTATTCTAAAAAAGGAAATTTATTGCAATTTTTTTTTTGTCTATAAAAATAATAGCAAGCTCAGTTGGAAAATTCAAGCAATACAGGAAAAACACAAAATCTTGGCACACCTGGGATGTGGGATATTCATGCAACTTCTTTCCTCCTCCTTGTGGAGTCCCAGCTGTCCTGACTCCCTTGTCCTTAGGCAGGCCACGAGGAGGGGGTGCACGCTACCTCTGGGCCCGTCTCGTTACAGGCTTTCCTTGCCATACGCCATAGTCTTTCCTTGATTTCTCATCAGACTAGAATGGAAAGGTCTCCTAAACTGACCCTGGGGTCCACACACTGGAAATGGCAAAGCACAAAATGGCAGGAGTCTGAATTCCCTGCACAGCCAGCCACCCCTCTCCTGTGGGCTTTTCCCGAATGAGAAATAAAATTCCACTGTATTGGATCTTTATGTATCTGCATTTATTTCCTAATGCAGCATTATCCATCCTACTCTGACTAGTAAAACATCTTGCCATGGGAGATGACAATGTAAGTTTTTAGTAAATACAGTTCCAGATATCATCTCTTTATGAGGAACGCCCATGCACACATATGGAGGCAAATACAATGTTTTCTTTATAGGATCATCCTATACACAATATCTGTTTCACTCAGTTATTTCTGGTGCTGCTGCTGCTGCTGCTAAGTTGCTTCAGTTGTGTCCAACTCTGTGCGACCCCATAGATGGCATATATTTCCAAACACTGTGTTCGTGGATATATGTCATCCTTATAAAGAGATTCATGCGATTTCACTGAAGGACCATATCACAATTAAATAAATTGATTTTTCCTTGATGGAAATTATGTCTATTTCCAGTCTGACATCATCACAAACAACTTTGAGATGAACATCCATATGTATACCTCTTCATGAATTTGTCCAATTATAGCATCAGGATAAGTGTCAAAGAATTGCGAGAGTGGAGTTTGAGCCATATTGCTACACTGATCTCCAGAATTTATGATAATCCACTTGTCAATTGACAGTGAAAGGCACCATTTTTTCCACTTTCATCCACCTGTGGTCAAATGTTAGAATCTTGACCTATATTAATAGCAAAGAGAGGTCGCACTGGTGATTTTGTTAACATTTCTTTTTTTTTTTTTTTTATCACTTTTGTTATTGACCTTCCTTCATGTATCTGTAGACCACTGACTGCCTGCTTTCTTTTGTGAATAGTCTGTAGCTTTTGACCATTTTTCTGTTGGGGAGTTTTTCTTGTTTGTATTCATTTGCAAGAAAATCTTGCAAATGTCTTCATGTTTGTGAGGCTTATATTTTGAGCCAGTGAAATGTGCTTTGAAACTGACATGACTACCAAGCACTGGAATTTAAATGATCTAAGGGGAGGGTGGTGGCTAGGAGAGCATCCTCTGAACCTTGGACTATAAGGAAGCACCCTGCACCCCCCAGAAGCACCCTGGTTAGTACAGCCGTGCTCTCCTAGGAGCAACGGACAGGGAGTCACGGGGAAGCCAGCCAAGAGACATAACATCAGGAAAACATTTTGCAAATAGAAAGACGTCTCAGAAGGATAAATGGAAACAGTGCCAACAAGTAAATGGCAGGGCTATTTATACCACTCAGGTGGAGAGAAGGGAATAGACTCACACCTTGGAAGAGCTGAGAAATGAAAGAAACATGGCCAATGTGGGGGCCCTCCTCCCCCGCGAAACTGGAATGAATGCAAAATTAGCTTTTATCTTAAAAATAAAAAATGCTTTGACTGCACAAACCTTTCTGATAAAATCGCATTGGGTTGGTCACACTAGCATTTGAGAAATCGTCCTGGCTAAAATGACCCCCTTGGCACCTCCCGCCCCCACCACAACCTTGGGTCATGCTGGGTGGTCCCAGACCCGAGTTCCTTCCGAGCTGAGAGTGTTGAGGAGACTAAAGCGTTCTTCAATCTCACAGTGTCTGGTTAGCTGCAAGAAGGAAAAAGAAACACATCCATCTAACCTAGCATCAGACCTGGGGATTCAACTGAAGGGTCATCGTATTCTGACATGAAGCAAACGGACGTGAGCACTGATTCTTGCCCTTGTCAGCCCTCCAAGCCACAGGGGGCAGGTCATGGGACTGGGCCTCCAGAATGGAGTTTTGGCGACATCCGGTCCTCCAGGGGAAGTCATCCAGGGGAGGAAGCTGGTGCTCTGGGGAGATCCACTGATGCAGTCAGTTTTGCCTTGGAACAAGCTTCAGGCAGCCCCAGACGGTTCAGAAACACAGCTGCCAAGTGTGCGTTCCGCTCCCTGTAAATGTGGGGCCTGGCAGGATGGAGAGGGAGGAATCAGCTGGGCTTGGGTTCCACATCAGCACATGGCTGATCATGGGCTTGGGCGAGGGTTGGCTGGGCGGTGTCTCTGGTGGAACAGCCAGAACTCCTTTGACTGTGTCAGGTGACTTCTCTGAGAGGTACTCAGATCCCAGACTTGGGGGATCCGGGATCGTATGCCCTCCCCGTTTAGGGATTGGGTGAAAGCGTTGAGCCCTTGGCTTTAACCTCCTTCTTGTAATTGAACAGAAGAGCACACACAACGTTACAGGATATCTCAGGTGGAGGGCGTGGGAGGCAGTGGGGAGGCCCCAACGAGAGCAAAAGCAGACTGTGGGAGGCGGGGGGCAGCTGTCTGGGTGAACATGGGCTCTGCCCCCTGCACCTCCAGCCACCACCCACCTTCCACCTCCGTCTCCAGTGTCCGCATTCCAGGCAGCCACAGGGAAAGGTGTTGGCCATGCCCACCTCTGAAGGGGGCAGAGCAAGACAGAGGCCAAGCCCAGAGCATTGCCGGGTTCGCCCCCCAGCACAGCATTCTAGGTCTCTGGGGGTCCCCAGGGCTGGGGGGGTCTGGTGCTGGCCCTCCTGGAACATCTTCATGGACCCTCGCTCTGTGCCAGGGATGGGGTGCTGCACACAGGTAAGAGTCCTTGCGTTTCAGGAGGGCGGGCTTAGGTTTGTGATGTTGAACTCTCAAATCCCTGGCAGGGGGGGATGAAAAGAAGTTATTATGTCCACGGCCTGGGAATGCTCCTATGCACTAGGTACCACGTGGAGATAAAATAAAAATTCCCATCCGTGTCTGTGTCGCTCTTGTTCCATGGGAAGATGTGCTGTTGGGGTGACAAATAACACACGGAAGGATGCACGTGCTTTCAGCTGGTTTCCGCCGAAACCATGACTTCGTTTCTCACCTCTCCCTCCCTGTGGCTGGGATGTGAACCATTTGAGTCCACCTGACACCGGGAAAGGTCAGTCTGGACCTTGCGGGCCGGTTTGTGCTGGCTGGAGGAGGGTGCACCTCCGCCATGGAATCTGCCGACAAGGGTCTCCTAACAGGGGCGGGGACGCCAAGGACGCTAGCGGTGCTGAGCGTGGGTAATGGGGGGCCGTGGGCGCGGTGACCCGCTGCTCTGTTCCCAAGGGGAGCAAGCCCCCCCACCGCCCAAGCACAGTGTAACCCACTTAGCAGCGCTGGACCAGGAGATGCTGCTCTGAGCCTGGCCATCAGCCACAGGTGCTTCTGCAAGCTGCCCTCTTTTTTGCCATCTTGCCAGATCCTTGATTTCTTTGTTTATTTATTGTTTTGGTTGCTCTGGGTCTTTGTCGCTGCACACAGGCTTTCCCCCTCGTTGTGGAGATCGGGGCTGCTCTTGGTTGCGCTGCGCGGGCTTCTCATCGCCGTGGCTTCTCTTGCGGAGCGCGGGTTCGGGGGCGTGAGGCCTTCAGTAGTTGCCGCAAGCGGGCTCTCCAGCGCAGGCTCAGGAGTTGTGGGGCAGGCGCTCAGTTCCTCCGTGGCATGCGGGATCTTCCTGGAGCAGGGATTGAACCAGCGTCCCCTACACTGGCAGGCCGATTCTTATCCACTGTGCCACCAGGGCAGTCCCAGGTCCTTGACTGGTTGCTCTGGAACTTGAATGCCTGAATTCAAATTCCAACCTTCGCCTATTTTAGCTGCTTTCAGTTCAGTTCAGTGCAGTCCCTCAGTCATGTCCTACTCCTTGCGACCCCATGGACGGCAGCACGCCAGGCCTCCCTGTCCATCGCCAACTCCCAGAGTTTACTCAAACTCATGTCCATGGAGTCGGTGATGCCATCCAACCATCTCATTTTAGCTGCTTAGCTTTGGGCAACTTTTTTTTTTTTTTTTAACTTTTCTGTGCCTCAGTTTTCCTTATCTGAAAGTCCGTTAGCACCAAACTTCATAGAATTGTTAAGTTTAAATATGTGGATTCAGTAAAGCAAGTTGAATAAAAGTGATCCAGTGCCTCTTTGTCTTGAAGCCAGGGACTCCAGCGCGGAGACAGAGCACCTGGCTTTAGAGCCCGGTGACTGGGTTGGAATCCTGACTTTGTTCATTTCCTCGTCATGTGACCTCGGGGGCAAGTTTCTTAGCCTCTCTGTGCTTTAGTTTCCTCCTCCACAGCATGAGGATAACAACTGCATTCATTCCCAAAGGCTGCTGTGATAAACCAGTGAGAAAGCCAAGTGCTGGCGTAAGCCTATGACACATTCTAAGAGCTATGCAGACACTAACTCATTAATTTTGCTTTATAGATAGAGAAAACAGGTCAAGTAAATTCTCTGAAGTCACACAGAAGTTACACAACTAATAACGGGGGTGCTGGGACTATGATCAGACCTCTAAATAAAAGGAGAATTTCTCCCGTGTTTTTCTGAAGTATTTTCCTTGTCGTGAGAGCAAGAGGGAGCCTCAGGCCTGAAATTTTCATCAGGTTGTCCACAGCCCTTCCCAAACCAGCCAACAAGAGAACTTCCTCCTGGTTCAGAAATCACCTGCCAGGGGTGGTTGTAGTTGCTGTTGATGGGTTTGATATAGTTATGCTGACACTCACAGTTACCCTGGGAAGGGACTCCTTTGTCTCCCTGGCTCTCTGGGGAGAGTTTTGGTTCCACACCTGGCCACCCTTCCCCGCCACAGGAAGTCTTGCCCACTAAGGTTCAGCATTCTCTCTAGGCGCATAACCTAGACAGAATGGCCCTCTCCTCACTCTCCACGGAAAATATAATCCAAAGGTTACAGCTGCTTCAAGAAGGAGCTGCCCCCAAACCTTCCCTGATCTGGTGTTTATTTCTCAAACCCCACCAGCCTTTTTCAATCATCTCATATGTCTTGCTCCGTAGCCAGTTTGTCTAACTGAAAGCTGTGTGTGTGTGTGTGTGTGTGTGTGTGTGTGTGTGTGTGTGTGTACATACGCTGAGCACCCTGACAGTCTCTTTCCCTTCTGTAGGAAATACCAGCAAAGCTGCAAAACATCTCCATGGAAACCGGCCTCTCAGTCCATCGGGCTTCTGCAGTGTGGATACGTCCTGTGCTAGGCAGGCAGGGACTAATGAGGCAAATTAACAGAATGCCCAACCTGCCAGCTTAGAATCCCACGGCCCTTCCTCGGGGCTTCTCATTAGCCAGCGACATCCAAGTGATGACACAATCCCTTGTTTCTACCCCGTGAAAGCTGGAGTGTGTGCAAGCTCTGGCTGTCAAGAAACTTTTGTAGGTTCACCGCTCCTCACCAGGCCATGCTGCAGGTCTCTATAGAAACTTACAAGACAGTCAATTTTAAAATGACAGTTTCTCCATCATGATAAGACTCCCCTCCCTGAGCCCAGTTCCCTTTTAGGTCTCTTGTGTGATTCCAATGCGTTTTCTCTTGTTCTTTGATCACAGTGATACTTTTAATCTGCTGAGAATCAGAGGTAATTTCAAGAGGAATGGTTCTGATTTTTTAAAAAATGTTTTCCTCATTCTCTTCTACCTTTTCTCCAGTAGAGGATGTGTATTAAGGCTCTAAACAATATAGACTCGACCTTTTTGCCTTTCAGGCAGGGTCAGAATGGTTCTGAATCTTGCTGGTAAGAGGTATAAACTTTAGGGTTGCTGTTTTTGTTTAGTCTTGTCCGACCCTTTTGCAACCTCATGGACTGTAGCCCACCAGGCTCCTCAGTCCATGGGATTTCTCAGGCCAGGCAAGAATACTGGAGTGGGTTTGCCATTTCCTTCTCTAGGGGATATTCCTGACCCAGGGATGGAACTTGTGTCTCCTGCATTGGCAGGAGAATTCTTTACCAGTGAGCCACCAGGGGAGCCCAAATTTTAGGCTACCACTCATCAAAGGTTAGGTAGCAACTTAAAAATATTAACAGATGGGATTAAACATATATTTAAGTGCATGGATAATTCCCACAAGTATATTATTTTACCCCTTCATTAATATGAAAGCTCTTTTTGTGTCATTATGATTTTTAGGATCTTTGAACAGTTTTCTACATTATTTGGTCTCATTCACACTGGACCTGCTGGATATTTGCCTTATGTGGTTATTGCTTTATGTTTTGTTAATAAAGTCTTCTGTTGTTCTGGATTTCTCTGGCAGCAAATAGTAATATATTTCAAATATCTTTCAGTTTGATTGACCACTTTGCCTGGAAAGCTCTGGGGAAAAAAATGTAAGATCTGATTATTTGAGAAGTGTATTATGCCAAGTTGCCTGGTTTTAGAATTGAAATCAGAATATCATTGCCTCAAAACTTGAGGCTGTTCTTTTGTTTGCTTATTAAGCTTGTTAACTCTTGGCATTTGAGAATCATCACTACATATTATTAAACTGATTATGGCAAGAGTGTGCTGTTTGAGAATGCTTAGAAATCTGAAAGGTGATAATATATTTAAAAGAAAAGAATGTCTATACTCCCTCTCAAATAATGTACTACTTGTAAAATGTGATCATGCTTTTTAGTATGTCAGTCAGTCTTCCTAAAGCTGACTTGTCCTTGTATCTTTATACTTTCAGTTTTCATGTGTGCATGCATGTGCTTGTGTGTGTGTGTGTGTGTGTGTGTGTGTGTTTGTTACTTGCTCAACTGTGCCTGACTCTTTGAGACCTCATGGACTGTGGCCTGCCAGGTTCCTCTGTCCATGGGATTTTCCAGGCAAGAATACTGGAGTGGGTTGCCATTCCTTTCTCCAAGGGATCTTTCTGACCCAGAGATTGAACCCGTGTCTCCTGTATTGCAGACAGATCTTTACTATCTGAGCCACCAGGGAAACCTTCTGATGTAAGTGAAGTCTCCTAAAAGAATGCAGGTACACCTTCCTAAAGTCAATTCATTTATCTCTTACGTTTGGCTGTTGAAAAAGCCAGTTCACCAAGAAGCTATTAATTAAATTCTAAGCAATTTTCCCACCAGAAAAATCTGGAGAAAAGGATGAGAGGAAAAATAGATTTTCATGGGATTAGAAGAAGTAATATTTCTTCTGCTTGAAAAAAAGGTCAAAGATAGCATTTGGAATATAATGAAAGTAAATTGCACAGTTAATTACTAAAGGAGGCTTTTCTGTTTTTGTTCCCAAAGTTAAACTGTCAGAATGCTACCTGGTTAAGGACGTTCTTCACTGTTTGGTAAGGGAGAAGTTGAAATTATATATATATATATATAGTATGGGGCTTCCCTGGTGGCTCAGCTGGTAAAGAATCTGCCTGCTGTGTGGGAGACCTGGGTTTAATCCCTGGGTTAGGAAGATCCCCTGGAGAAGGGAACGGCTACCCACTCCAGTATTCTGGCCTGGAGAGTTCCATGGACTGTATAGTCCATGGGGTCACAAAGAATTGGACACAACTGAGCTACTTTCACATACATATATATAGTATACTATATATTTTATGTATATATATATATATATAATTTCAATTTCTCCTTCACCAAACCGTGAAGCACATCCTTTATATATATATTTAGTCTGTTTCCACCTAAACTGACTGCATTGCAATTCATTTCTGATTTCTGACACTAACCACCTCACGATCCCATGAGTTAAGGGCTCAGTTCTCCACCACTCGGCCATTACTTCAGATGCTAGATGCAGTTTGAGGGTCCACTGTCCACTGGCACTTCTGACCTATATGTCTGACCACACTTCTGGCTATAAATCCTGGGGTTCCCATAACTCCTTTAGGTTTGGTAGTCCACTAAAATGACTCACAGAACTCACGAGAGTGCTAGATTTGCATTTAGAGTTTATTATAAAAGATGCTGAACATGGAACAATAGACTGGTTCCAAATAGGAAAAGGAGTACGTCAAGGCTGTATATTGTCACCCTGCTTATTTAACTTATATGCAGAGTACATCATGGGAAATGCTGGGCTGGATGAAGTGCAAGCTGGGATCAAGATTGCCCGGAGAAATATCAATAACCTCAGATATGCAGATGACACTACCCTTATGGCAGAAAGTGAAGAAGAACTGAAGAGCCTCTTGATGAAAGTGAAAGAGGAGAGTGAAAAACTTGGCTTAAAGCTCAATATTCAGAAAATTAAGATCATGGCATCTGGTCCCATCACTTCATGGGAAATAGATGGAGCAACAGTGGAAACAGTGGCAGACTTATTTTCTCGGGCTCCAAAATCACTGCAGATGGTGACTACAGTCATGAAAATAAAAGACACTTACTCCTTGGAAGGAAAGTTATGACCAACCTAGACAGCATATTAAAAAGCAGAGTCATTACTTTGCCAACAAAGGTCCATCTAGTCAAGGCTATGATTTTTCCAGTAGTCATGTATGGACGTGAGAGTTGGACTGCAAAGAAAGCTGAGTGCCGAAGAATTGATGCTTTTGAACTGTGGTGTTGGAGAAGACTCTCGGGAGTCCCTTGGATTGCAAGGAAATCAAACCAGTCCATCCTGAAGGAAATCAGTCCTGAGTGTTCATTGGAAGGACTGATGCTGAGGCTGAAGCTTCAATACTTTGGGCATCTGATGTGAAGTGCTGACTCATTTGAAAAGACCCCGATGCTGGGAAAGATTGAAAGCAAGAGGAGAAGGGGACGACAGAGGATGAGATGGTTGGATGGCATCACCGACTCAATGGACATGAGTTTGAGTAAACTCCAGGAGCAGGTGATGGACAGGATGGCCTGGTATGCTGCGGTCCATGGGATCACAAAGAGTCAGCCATGACTGAGCGACTGAACTGAACTGAATAAAAGATATACTTTGGTGAGGCCAGGGGTGGGGAGAGAGCTCCCGGGCCCTCTCCCCATGGAGTCAGGGAGCTTCACCCTCCTGGGATGTCAATGGACTCACCAACCAGGAAGCCCCACTGAGCTTCATGTCCAGAGTTTCTACTGGGGTCTCATTATCTAGACATGATTCAGGAAGTCACTGGCCATATGGCTGAAATGAATCTCCAGCCTCCTCCCCTGTACCGAGGTTGGGCTTGATATTTCTGGTGACCAGCCCCCATCCTGAATTGACCTAGGGGCCAGTCATGAGGCATCTCATTAGCAGAATGAAGACGCTCTTGTCACTCAAGGAGCTCCAAGGGGTCTTGGAGCCCTGTGCCGGGACCCAGGGTCCAGACCACGTGTATTCTCATCACACCACAGCACATAGTAACTGACAAGGCAAAGCCTCCCCGGTGCTGGGAATGCGCTGCTTTGTGCACGTTATTGCCAAATTTGTCACTTTCCCTCTGGCAGTGTCATCAAGTGCCTAATCCTTTTTCTGGTTATTTGTTTTGATTTCTGCCAAAATACATCAAAATATCATTACGCGTGGGTTCTGCCCATCTTCCAAGGTGCAGTTTTAATAATTTTTATTCTTTTATGCCACCTCTCCCAACTCTGAGTTTTATGTAAAAAGTAGTTCCCTTCACATAGAAGTTTGGGGGCCTCTATTTCAGACTCACTTCTTTTGTCCTCCCCCCATTCCCTCCCACCCCACCTTGGGCCAATATATCAGCCATCAGTGTTACATCAGGGTCCTCATCAACAAAATGAGATTTTTTTTCTCTTATGAAGAGAATTATGGTGCCTAGGAAACTCAAGGATATAAAATTTGCCATTTTGAGGACTCCGTATTTATGGGAAAGGCTGCAAACAGTCTTTCTCTGCAAACTCAGAAATGGATATTCTAACTTAAATGGCCATAAATGGATAGAGAGAATCTAGAAGTAGTTCTAGTACTTTTCTGGAGGTAATTCTAGTGCTTTTGTCAAAGCTTATGGTTTTTCCAGTAGTCATGTACAGATGTGAGAGTTGGACCATAAAGAAGGCTGAACAATGAAGAATTGAAGCTTTTGAATTATGGTGCTGGAGAAGGCAATGGCACCCCACTCCAGTACTCTTGCCTGGAAAATCCCACGGATGGAAGAGCCTGATAGGCTGCAGTCCATGGGGTCGCTGAGAGTCGGACATGACTGAGCAACTTCACTTTCACTTTTCACTTTCCTGCATTGGAGAAGGAGATGGCAACCCACTCCAGTATTCTTGCCTGGAGAATCCCAGGGGCGGGGGAGCCTGGTGGGCTGCCGTCTATCGGGTCGCACAGAGTCAGACACGACTGAAGCGACTTAACAGCAGCAGCAGCAGCTGGATAAGACTCTTGAGAGTCCCTTGGACAACAAGGCAATCAAACAGTCCATTCTAAAGGAAGTCAAGCCTGAATATTCATTGGAAGGACTGGTGCTAAAGCTGAAGCTCCAATACTTTGGCTACCTTGGCAAAGAGCCAACTCGTTGGAAAAGACCCTGATGCTGGGATAGATTGAGAGCAGAAGCAGAAGGGGGCGACAGAGGATGAGATGGTTAGATGGCATCATCAGCTCAATGGACATGAGTCTGAGCAAACTCAGGGAGATAGTGAAGGACAGGGAATCCTGGTATACTGTAGTCCATGGGGTCGCAGAGTCGAACATGGCTTGGTAACTGAACAACAACAACTAACTTAGATGGCCATAAATAAATTGATAGGGAAAATGGAATTTTCTAAAAGTACTTCTAGCACTTTTCTACAAGTAGTTTTAGTAATTTTGTCTTGTCAAATAGTTTGGCAGCATAAAAGCTTCTCCCATGCAAGAATTTATTGACCTATGGATCTCTCTGCTTCTTAGTCACCACAACTACTGTTGCAAAGTTTTGTGAAGATGTGATTATATTTGTTCTGTGTCCAGTACATCAGGACAAAGTATGGAAAGTATTTACTTGTTTTAAATTGAGGTTAAATTCCCATAACATAAAATTAATCATTTGAAATGGACAGTGCTGTGGCATTTAATACATTCACAATGTTGCACAAACATCATCTCTGTGTAATTCTAAAACATTTGCATCACCCCCAAAAGAAACCCCATGCTCAAAGCCATTACTCCCATTTAGAGGGCAATTATCTTTCAACAAAATCTCTGTTTTCAGTCATTCACTTAACAAATATTTATGTCTACTGTGTTAGGGATATGTGTCAAGTACATTTTTTTCTCTTGTCATTTTCTTATTTTTCCTAAGTGTATTGTATGCGGTTACAGGAAGATTCCAGCCAGCTGGGTTGGTTAATCAACTAGAAAATTCTACTCCATTGATACAGCCTGCATCTTCCATTTTATCCAGCAAAAAGGCAGACACACAGCAACTACATCAATAATTGCTGAATGACAGAGTTTTGCTGCAGTCATATTGGGCTAGAATTATATTGTCCCACAGTTGTATCATTTAAAAGATTTCTTTAGGCACATGTATGTCAGGAGCAACCAGAGATGTGATTTCGTATCTGAGTCAATGTGGGGATTCACAGAGGGGTGGAGAGTAAACTCACAGGAGCTGTCATACCTATTCAGTAAAAAAAGTGTTACACTCATAGTGTTTCAAAGGAGACATTCTGAACTGAACTGCAGCTTGCAGCTACTATTCCTGGACGAGCCAGTCGCCCAGAATTTGCCCTTTTGAGAGGCAGCTGTAAGAACCATGGGGGTTGACATGTCCCTGGTTATGAAGGTCCAGAGGTTAGGGAGTAGCCCTTGGATTTCATTTGACAATGAAGAGCATATAAGGATATAGCGGTGACCCCACTCCTTATGGGTGGGAGAGCCAGGGTGCCCAGGTGCCCAATTCTGTCCCAGTACAACTTAACAACCAGCATCCCTGGACCAGCTCTGGGGCTTCTATAGTGTAGGAGCTCTCCTTTCTGAAAACCCACACAGCTCTGTTCTCCAGAGCTTCTAATTGACTGGCTACTGTTTTATGTGGGGTAATATTTGTCAAAAAGATCTTCTTAATTGTGTTTTTCCTTCTCAGCACTGAGAGGAATATTCAGCTGGCAGGATGCTTGACGTGGTAAAACGCTTTTCTTTCCTTTGGGTGTTGGGGTCCATGGCTTGGCTGGTGTTGGCACAAGTGGACCAGTGGGAGGGGATTTCACATGGAACTCTAAATTGCCATAAATTCATCTCTCTTTTACAAGATGTGAATTTCACCAGCCATCTGAGGTTCACTGGGGGACAGCTGCTCTGTCTTGGAGCCACAGAGCCAATCGTTCCTTTATTTCTATTGGAGTGTAGCTGATTTACAACGTTGTGTTAGTTTCAGGTCTATAGCAAAGTGAATCAATTATACATATACATATATTCACTCTGTTTAAAGATTCTTTTCCCATGTAGGTCATTACAGAGTGTTGAGTAGAGTTCCCTATGTTATACAGTATGTAGGTCCTTATTCAGCTATCTGTTTTATATACAGTAGTGTGTATATGTCAATCCAAGTCTTCCAATTTATCTCTCCCTCCCTTACTCCTTGGTAAACATTTTTGGGGCTTCCCTGGTGGCTCAGATGGTAAAGAATCTGCCTGCAATATGGGAGACCCAGGTTCGACCTCTGGGTTAGGAAGATTTCCCTGGAGAAGGGAATGGCTACCTCTTGCCTGGAGAACTCCATGGACAGAGGCTACAGTCCATGGGGTCAAAAGATTCAGACACAGTTGAGTGACTAAGACTTTCACTTTCCAACATACATTTATTTTCTATATATTTAACTCTATGTTTTGTAGATAAGTTCATTTGTAGCCCTTTTTTATATTCCGCACGTAAGCAATATCATGTGATGTTTGTCTTTCTCTGTTGGACTTACTTCAGTCAGTATGACAATCTCCAGGTCCATCCATATTGCTGAAAGTGGTATTAATTTCATTCTTTTTTTATGGCTGAATAATAAATATTCTGTTGTATATATGTATCACATCTTCATCCATTCCTCTTATACTACAAAGTTACAGTTATCAAAACAGTATGGTACTGGCGTGAAGACAGAAATATAGATCATAGGAACAGTAGAGAAAGTCCAGAGATAAACCCACGCACCTGTGGTTACCTAATCTATGGCAATGGAAGCAAGAATATACAACGAGGAAAAGACAGTTTCTTCAATAAGTGCTGCTGGGAGACTGGACAGCTACATGTTAAAGAATGAGATTAGAACACTCCCTAACACCACACACAAAAATAAACTCGAAATGGATTAAAGACCTAAATGTACAGCTGCATACTATAAAACTCTTAGAGGAAAACACAGGCAGGATGCTCTGACATAAATACTGGCAAGATTTTTTTTGTGATGAATCTCCTAGAATAATGACAACAAAGGGGACCTAATTAAACTTAAAAGCTTTTGCACAGCAAGGGAAACCATAAACAAAGCTAAAATACAGCCTCAGAATTGGAGGAAATATTTGCAACCGAAGCAACCAACAGGCAATCATTCTCCAAAATATACAAACAACTCATGCAGCTCAATATTAAAAAAACAAACAACCCAGTCAGAAACTGAGCAGAAAATCTAAATAGATGTTCCTCCAAAGAAGACATACAGATGGTTAAAAAGCACATGAAAAGGTGCTCAGCATCATAATTATTAGAGAAATACAAATCAAAACTATAATGAGGTATGTAGTTCTCACACCAGTCAGAATGGCCATCATCAAAAAGTCTGCAAACAATATATGCTGGGGAGGATGTGGAAAAAAGGGAACCCTCTTACACTGTGGTGGGAATGTAAACTTGTAAACTAAAAATAGAACTACCCATATGAACCTGCAATCCCACCCCTGAGCATATATCCAGAGAAAAACCATAATTCAAAGAGATACAGGCACCTTAACGTTTATTGTGGGGCATCTCCAGTGGCTGAGTGGGTAAGGAACCTGCCTGCCATGCAGGAGACACAGGGTTGGGAAGATCCCCTGGAGAAGGAAACAGCAAACCACTACAATATTCTTGCCTGTAAAATGAAAAATCCTATGGACAGAGGAGTCTGGCAGGCTACGGTCCAAAAGGTTGCAAGAGTTGAATATGACTGAGTGACTAAGCATGCACAATGTTCATTGTGACACTATTTTCAATAGCCAGGTCATGGAAGAGCCAAGCCATTTCTAAGAAACATTTAGACTTTGTCTTATATGACAGCACAAATTGCTTTAGGAGAATGAACATCTAGTGAAGTTGCTCAGTCATGCCCGACTCTTTGCGACCCCATGGACTCTAGCCTGCGATGCTCTTACATCCATGGGATTCTCCAGGCAAGAATACTGGAGTGGGCTGCCTTTCTTTCTCTAGGGAATCTTCCTGATCCAGTGATCAAACCAGGGTCTCCTGCACTGCAGGCAGACTCTCTTCCATCTGAGAACCAGGAAAGCCCTCCAAAAGGGGTCTTTATAAAAAATAATGCATATTTTTGTTCCAGTTAACTTAGAGGGTCAGTAAGTATCAGGATGGAGCTTCCTAGGAGGTGCTAGTGGTAAAGAACCCACCTGCCAATGCAGGAGATGTGAGAGACCTGGGTTTGATCCCTGGGTCAGGAAGATTCCCTGGAGGAGGACATGGAAACCCACTCCAGTATTCTTGCCTGGAGAATCCCTTGGACAGAGGAGCCTGGTGGGCTACAGTCCACAGGGTCTCAAAGACTTAGACACGACTGAAGTGATTTACCATGCATGCAAGTTTCAGGATATCTCAAAATTCCCAGCTGGTAAATCCCTGGATCTCTTGGCCAGGTCTTTTCTTAATCTCACATTTACATCTTCATAATGGCATAACTGTTAGACAAATATAATTCTGAGGAAAACTGTCATTCAACTAACAGCCCCCCTTGTGTTCATTTCTTAGGCCCTGCACAACAGATTACCCAAACATGGGGGGCTTCAAATGGTAGAAATGTGTTCTCTCCTAGTTCTGGAGGTGAGCAGTCTGAGACCAGGACTTCAGGGGGACCACACCCCCTCTCCCTTGCCCCTTCCAGGTTCTGGGTGCGTGGGGCTGTGAGCAGCCCTTGGTTTGTGATTGCAACTCTCTAACCTTCAAGGCCAGTATCTTCACACCTCTCTGTTCTGGCTTCACGTTGCCACCTCTGCTGTATATGTGTGATTGCATTTAGGGTCCATCTGGATAATGCAGGGTAGTCTCCCCACGTCAAGATCCATAACTTGATGACGTTTGCAAAGACCTCTCCCCGCTTTATCCCCATGTGAGGTAACATCCACAGATTCCAGGCATTAAGATGTGGATCTCTTGTGGAGCCCAGTGTTTTACTCAACTAAATAATTTCAAATTAGTCCATCCTAAAGTAAATATACCCTGAATATTCATTGGAAGGAATGATGCCGAAACTGAAGCTACAATACTTCGGCCACTGATGCAAATAGTGGCCTCATTGGAAAAGACCCTGATGGTGGGAAAGATTGAGGGCAGGAGGAGAAGGGGGCAGCAGAGGATGAGATGGTTGGATGGCATCACCGACTCAATGGACATGAGTTTGAGCAGGCTCCTGGAGAGAGTGGACGAAAGAGGAAACTGGCATGCGGCAGTCCATGGGCTCGCAAAGAGTTGGACGTGACTTAGTGACTCAGCAGCAACAACAGCAGAATTTAAGCAGACTTATCTCTTTCAGAGCATCTTAAAGCCTTTATGACAATTACAGGCAGTGGGAATCTTAAGGGGAGGTGCAAGTAACTCCTACAAGTGGTGACTCACTAACAGTGCTTCTCAAACCTGATTTTTAAAGAATTAGTCTGAAGCTAAAAGTCACATGCTGCAGTAAAAGCATGAGTAAAGTAGTTCTGTTTGGAAACTTGATTCTGCCTTAAGTGGTTCTGTGATATCTATGGCTAGTCTTATAATCCCTGTGAATAGTTTCCGTCACCTGTAAAAGAAGGATATTAGTGTTAGCTATACCTACTTTGGGGCTTCCCTGGTGGCTCAGTGGTAAAGGAGTTCGCCTGCCAATGCAGGAGATGTGGGTTTGATCCCTGGGTTGGGAAGACCCCCCTGGAGGAGGAAATGGCAATCCACTCTAGTAATCTTGCCTGGAGAATCCCATGGACAGAGGAGCCTGGAGGGCTACAGTCCATGGGGTCACAAAGAGTCAGACATGACTGAGGGACTCTGAGCACACACCTACTTTGAAAGGTTAGTATAACTATTAGAAATAATTTACTTGAAAGACTAGATCCAGTGTAGCATTCAGTGAATTCCAGTCATTATTATTATTATTTCTCTTGCTTGTGATTAGGAAGAGGGATTAAAGGTGATTTCCACCCCTCTCCATTCTTATTGAGATATAGTTGACAAACAGCACTGTGTATGTTTAAGGTGTACAACATAAGGATGTGACATGTATTTTGAAAGAATTATCACAGTAAATTTGGTTAATGTCCTCATCTCATACGTACATAAAAAAGTTAAAAAAGGAGAGAAAGAAAAAAAATTTAGTCTGAGGATGTCACAGGACCCATGGCCCTAGGAATAAACGTCAGAAAATGTTAGGCTTTAGGACAAGTTAGCTGAGCACCGAAGAATTGATGCTTTTGAACTGTGGTATTGGAGGAGACTCTTGAGAGCCCCTTGGACTGCAAGGAGATCCAACCAGTCCATCCTAAAGGAGATCAGTCCTGGGTGTTCATTGGAAGCACTGATGCTGAAGCTGAAACTCCAATACTTTGGCCACCTGATACAAAGAACTGACTCATTTGAAAAGACGCTGATGCTGGGAAAGATTGAAGGCGGGAGGGGAAGGGGGCGACAGAGGATGAGATGGTTGAATGGCATCACTGACTCAATGGACATGAGTCTGAGTAGACTCCGGGAGTTGGTGATGGACAGGGAGGCCTGGCGGGCTGCAGTCCACGGGGTCGCAAAGAGTCGGACAAGACTGAGCGACTGAACTGAACTGAACTGAGAGATTTCTTCTCCAGCATTCCTTAGAATGCCCTGCCCACCATGCTTAGACTCTTCTTTCTATTTCCCTACTTAAAACGTCCAGCTTTAGCCAATGTGCGTTGACCACTGTTCTCCAAACCCACCTGCGCTGTCTTGCTTCCAGCGTTCTCTCCTGAGAAAATGGCCACCTCCGAGCTGCCCACCACCCGCTAACAAGCAGCCCTGTGACCCCCTTCACTTCCCCGGGAAAGCCCTGTCCATTTTCCAAGGTCCAACTTTCCCGAAGCCATCCTGAATCCCTCAGGGAGCCTCTCCCTTTTCAAATTGCAGCTTCAGGGTTGAGACATCCCAGGGTCAAGAGTCAGAAAGAGAAAAACAAATATTGTAGATTAATGCATCTCTGTGGAATCTAGAAAAATGGTCCGACGACCCTATTTGCAGGGCAGGAATAGAGATTTGCAGATGCGGGGAGAGGATGTGTGGACGCGGCGGGGGTGGGAGGAGAGAGTGGGATGGACTGGGAGGTTGGGGCTGACGTGTGCTCTGCCGCGGGTGACAGAGGCAGCCAGCGGGAAGCTGCCGCATAGCACAGGGGGCCCAGGTCGGTGCTCTGTGAAGACCTAGGTGGGTGGGGTTGGGGAGAGTGTGGGAGGAAGGCTCAAGAGGGAGGAGATTAGGTACACAGAGCTGATTTGCTTCATTGTACAGCAGAAACCAACACAGCATTGTAAAGCATCGATATCCCAATTAAAAAAAAAAGTACAGAAATGTGCAAATCGTTACTGTTTTTGTTTTACAACCAGCAGATTCAAAAAGTATCCCCATAATGACCCTGTGGTCTTTCTAGTATGGAAAGACAGGGAAGTGAATTTCAGCATAACCTTGAGGTTCCTCCAGGAAATGTATTGTGAGCTCCACTTCATCTGATTTAACGTCTTTGTTAAAAAAAAATGAAAATAAAGATGAGGTTTTTCCTGACTCTTGTTTATAATTTACCTCCCCTCCCCCCACACACTCAGGTGCCTGCTGCTAAGTACTTATTGATCACTTGGTTAATTATTTGTGATGGACCCACCCTTGAATTTTGGGCTTCCCTGGTGGCCCAGAGAGTAAAGAATCTGCCTTCAATACAGGAGATCTGGGTTCGATCCTTGGGTTGGGAAGATCTCCTGGAGAAGGGAATGGCAACCCACTCCATTATTCTTGCCTGGAGAATCCCACAGACCGAGGAACCTGGTGGGCTACACAGGCAATGGGGTCGCAAAGAGTCGGACACGCCTGAGTGACTAACACACACACACCCCCTTGATTTATTAAAAAAATTAGATTAAAAGAATAGGATGTAAGGAGGAATCCTGCACTTTGAGGAACACAACCCTTGATTTATTCAGAGTCTTATCTCTTCCTTCGCTGATGGTCATGGAGTAACGTGTGCAAATCTGGCAGGAGAAATTGGTGAGGAAATCTTTTCCATGGGAGGATCTCAGACATGCGTCTGACACCTTCTCTTTCATTAAAGCCACGGGAAGAGAATGTGGATCTTATATGGGAGGAGAGCATCCTGAATTAAAAAAAAAAGTCCAGACTTGTTTCTTCCTGTCTGTTCTTTTGTGAGAGTGTTCTTGTTGAGACTGTGTGCTGGAAAAAAAAAAAAAGAGGGGCTGCAAAGTCATAAGCCTACAGGTTAGGGACCCAGCAACTTGGAGGAGAAAATAATTTGGGGAAGGGGATTATTTAGAAATCAGGACACACTGATACGGGGCACCTTTCTTTGATTTAGTTGGACATTTATTCCTAGGTGAGAGCCAGGGCCATCATCTGAATTAAATATCTACTAAGAAGGCAGCCCTCGCAAGCCAGCAGGGAGTGATGCCTGGTTTGGCTTCAGGAAATCCGCAGTCAGGTTTATCTCTCTTAATTCTGTGATCTGGACTGTGTGAATCCAGGGAGTAAACATCATCAGTATCACATCTGTTCCAGGAGAGAGCATATGAGATTGGGAGGAAAGCGTCTGCATAATGAGTGGAAAGGATTACAGTTTATTTAGCAATGAAACCCACGAGGAGACGCTTTGGCCAGGATGAAAGTTCAAGTAGAAGGTGAAATATTACTTCTCAAAACAAACAGGCTACAGGTAATGAATACTGCATACTAAAATCCCTAAGGTAACTGAAATTGGTCAACGGAAATTTTTAGTACCTAACATCAACTCATAAAATCATACAACCACGCCATAACCCTTACATCTTTAAGAGAGTAAAACATAGAACAAGGGGACAAACTCTGCAGTATGAATAGCCTAATAATGGGCTAGAGAATTGTAAGTAAAGTGAGGTGTGAGGAGCATTAGAAGATTCATTTTTGTGTTTGAGTGCCTGATAGGGGACAACTGCTGTGTTAAATGCTTTCCATGCATTATATATTATGTGACATATGAATGTATATATATATTTATTAGCTTTCAATCATATCTATTAGCTTGCGCATGTATATACGTATTCAGATGCATTTATTTATACATGCTCATGTACATAAGTATACATATTAGCTCATATATACATATCCATTAGCTTTATACACATTATCAAAACACTGCCAGGTGGGTGTTAAGCTCTGTTGCAGGAGCTCAGAAAAGTGAAAGTCGCTCAGTCACGTCTGACTCTTTGTGACCCCCAGGACTATACAGTCCATGGAATTCTATAGGCCAGAGTACTGGAGTGAGTAGCCTTTCCCTTCTCTAGGGGATCTTCCCAACCCAGGGATCGAACTCAGGTCTCCTGCATCTCAGGTGGATTCTTTACCAACTGAGCCATCAGGGAAGCCTGCAGGAACTCAGAGAAGAAAGAGTAAATAATTTGTGAGCGGGGCTCCCAGCTAGGATCGGGCTGAGTGGCCAGTCAGATCCTGCAGAAGACCACGTTGACGGATGGAGCTCTCCCTGGAAGGATCACGCTGGCCCAGCATGCCAGGGATGTTTCGCTAACTTATGTAGAAGCCTTTATGAATGCAATTCTGGGCTTCAGAGAGACTCTCTGAGTCAGTATTGAAACATCAAGACACCCCCCCCCACCGCCTCTCTTCCTCCTAACGCCTTTGAGCCTGAAATTTGATATCTTGGGAGAGATGAAATCAAAGCAGAAAAGCATATGAAAAATGTGGGCAGGGATGTTTTTACCACTGAACACCCTCCCACCCGCCCACTGCAGCCCTTTCCTCTTGGTGAAGCCGAGACTTGGTGAAATCTGGGAAGTGACTCCCTCCCATCAGCTGTCATATACCTTCACCAGAGTTCAGTCTTGGCCAGTGCCGGTGTGCAGGGAGGCAGCAGGAGCCCCTGGGAGAACCCTGGGCTGTCTGGGGGAAGGGGAGGGGGTGCCAGGGGGAAGGCCAGCAGCCCAGCCTCGGGTATCAAGCAGGGGGACAGGTGAGTGATGACAAGCTCCCTGGTGGGCTTCCTTGTCTTGCCGCTGGGAGTGTCAGCCAAGGCAGAGAGGGCTGGGCAGGTTGAGAAGCAGATTCCTCCACCCAGGGGCTCCCATCAGCCCGGGTCTGAGGAAGACTCAGCTTGCAGGTGTGGAGGGCACCTCTCCACCTCAACCTGTGCCCTGCTCTCGGAGCCTGGGACATCAGCGGTGCCGGCTGCTCCCTGGACCATCTGTTCACTCCCAGCGCACACGCCTTATCTCAGCCTGGGTGCTTGCTAAACACACAGAATCGCGCCCTTTGCCTCTGGGTTGGCCATCTGTCCCCACCTTCTCGCCTTTCTCGTGGCCCCACGCCTCTGGGCCGGGGACCCTTCTGCCTGCAGCCCAAGGGCCCAGATGGATGCCTGAGACCCTGAGCTCCCCCCGCTTCTGGCCCCACGCTAGTGGCCACAGCAGCTTCTGGCCCCACTCTAGTGGCCACAGCATCTCTTTCCCACTCTTTCCCCTGATGAGACCTGTCATCTGCAGAGGCTCCGAAAAGGGGGTCTGACAGTTGGTGGGACGAGGAGAGGAGGAACAGATGCAGTGGGAGGAGGGAGGGAAGGGATCAAGTGATGGTGACAGGAGGTGGGAGGATGGCGCAGGCTCCAGGTGGCAGTGTGGGGGAGGGGGAGGGGAGGACAGTGAGACAGGTCGGGGTGGGGGGCAGACTGCAGAGGGTGGGAGGCAGGAAAGGAGAGCGGAGGAAGCAGGAGGCGAGAGAGGTTAAACGTGCATTTGTTTACTTTTTTCCTTTGGGTTGAAGCTAAGGCGGGGGGTGGGGGTGGGGGGGAGCTGGGCCCTCAACTCAGGGGAGGAAGACTCTGCCCTTGGGTTCCCATGGGAGTTCCAGCTCCTGGACAGCCCTGGGGTGTCACCTTGCTCTCCCATGGGCTTGGCAGAGAGGATTGGGGAGTTGCTGAGATGTGTACGGATGGGGTGGGGGTGATGATGGAGGTGGAGAGAGATTTTTGGTTGTTCTTGGCACCCCCCGCCATGGATGGTGGTGGCAGCCTGGCTAGGCTCTCCAAGCTGCCAAGCTGGGCTGGTGGTATGGCGACTTATGTGCCTCGAACACATTCTTTGTGTGCCGTGACCTTTTGTAAGCAGGGTGGAAAATGAAGGAGGACCAGAGCCCAGGTATGGAGGGTGGGAGAAGAAGGGGCAACAGAGGGTGAGTTGGTTAAGATGGCATCACCAACTCAATGGACGTGAGTTTGAGCAAACTCCAGGAGACAGTGAAGGACAGGGAAGCCTAACGTGCTGCAGTCCACGGGGTCGCAATGAGTCGGACACGACTGAGCCCCTGAACAACAGTAGAGTCCTTGCGACCCCATATGAGAGAGAGAGACACACACCAGTGAGGTGCTGATGGCACTCACTCACTCAGGTGCTGCCTGAGCTCAGGGCACGTGGAAACCAGTAGGGAAGAGCTGAGCCGATGCAACGCCTCAGAGCTGGGCTTTCCCCCATCAGCAGCTCAGAAGGGCAAAGGGAGAGAGGAAAGCTATCAACAGAGCCAATGGGCAGGTCCTAAAACTGCTCTTTTGGAAAGAATGATACTCCTCCCGGCTTCTGGGAGAAAGGAGGTCTCCACCTCCTCCCCTCCCCCCTCCACCCCCCACCTTCCACCTCTCCCCTTTCTGCCAGTCCCAAGAGTTGTGCCATTTCCAACTCTCCTCTTGAACATTATCATGCTGGAAAATTCCCTTTATCTTCTGAGCTTCAGTCAGTGGCATCATCAATGGAAACAGAAATGCTAGGGACTTGGCTGCCCCTGGAACCAGGCAGTCGAGGCAGATAGATTCTCTCGGTGGCCACCAGGGTTGACTCAGTTTTCCTCTCCTGCATTAATCAAGTCGAAGGTGGTGGCTACAGCAGGGAGTGATGCTGGAGGCTGAAACATTGGGAGGATCTGCAATTGACTAGAAAAACCCACCATTGCCGCAGAAGCACAAAGGATAGATCCTCCTTCATCTGTCTAGAGCAGTGATTCCCAGTCTCCCACCAGGGGGTGACCTGCCTCACAGAATAAATTTAGTGATGTTGGAGGGTTACTGGAGGAAGGTGACATGGATACCTTGTAAGCTAAGGTCAAGTGCCAGTTGGTCAGTTGTGTCCGACTCTTTGCAACCCCATGCACTGTAGCCTGCCAGCCTCCTCTGCCTGTGGGATTCTCCAGGCAAGAATACTGGAGTAGGTTGCCATTTCATTCTCCAGGTGATCTTTCTGACCCAGGGATCAAACCTGGGTCTCCCATATGGGAGGCGGATTCTTTACCATCTGAGCCACTGGGGAAGCCCGAGCTAAGGTCAAGGATGTTGCTCAACATCCTTCAGTACGTACAATGTCACAATGAAGAATTATCCAGGGACTTCCCTGGTGGTCTAGTGGTTGAGAGTCTGCCTGCCAATGCGGGGGACGTGGGTTCAATCCCTGGTCAGGGAAGATTCCACATGCTACGGGGGGAACTAGGCCTTTGCACCAGATCTACTGAGGCCTGTGAGCCCTAGAGCCTGGCACTCTGCCAAAGAGAAGCCATCACAATGAGAAGCCTGCAGACCTCTGCTAGAGAGTCGCCCCCACTTGCTGCAACTAGAGGAAGCCTGCGCTCTCAGCAACGAAGATTCAGTGCACCACCGACAAAACAGTTATCCAGATCCAGATGTCAGCGGTGCCCAAGGCAAGAAGCCCCGATGGAGCTCTTTCAAGCACCCAGAGGAGTGGTTGGTGCCCGAGATGAATTTCTCACCAGCCGAGTCAGGGACATTAATCAGAAAGTGGGTAAACTCCGGGAGTTGGTGATGGACAGGGAGGCCTGGCGTGTTGCGGTCCATGGGGTCGCAAAGAGTCGGACACGACCGACCGACTGAACTGAACTGTAGTCAGTATCTGGCTTTAGGTCTAGTGATTAGTGTGAATTTTATGAACTAGATTTATACCTTTACTTTTGAAAATTTTCACCTCTTTCACTGCTCTTGTAACCCATCTGGTCTTCCTTCTTATATTCTTTTTTTTCCTTGTCTTGATTTTTTTTTTAAAGGTTGCATGGGGTCAGGGGCTTCCCTGGTGGCTCAGATGATAAAGAATCCTCCTGCAATGTGGGAGACCTAGGTTCAGTCCCTGGGTTGGGAAGATCCCCTGGAAGAGGGCTTGGCAAACCACTCCAGTATTCTGGCCTGGAGAATCCCATAGACAGAGGAGCCTGGTGGGCTACAGTCCACGGGGGCTCAAAGAGTCAGACATGGCTGAGCGACCAAGCACAAGTTTTCTGATTTTAAAATGCCTGTATTCTGTCCTCTGTGGGGTTGCACAGAGTCAGACATGACTGAAACAACTTAGCAGCAGCAGCAGAAGCACTTAACCATCAGTCCACTAGGTATAAATTTTCAGGTTGAAAATCTTTTCCCTCAGAATTTGAATTTAGTGTTCTGTCATCTTTTTCATTTTTTAATTGAAGTAGAGTTGATATTATCAATAACCTCAGGTACACAGATGACACCACCCTTACGGCAGAAAGTGAAGAAGAACTAAAGAGCCTCTTGATGAAAGTGAAAGAGGAGAGTGAAAAAGTTGGCTTAAAACTCAACATTCAGAAAACTAAGATCATGACATCTGGTCCCATCACTTCACAGCAAGTAGATGGGGAAACAGTGGAAAGACTTTATTTTTGGGGGCTCCAAAATCACTGCAGATGGTGATTGCAGCCATGAAATTAAAAGACGCTTACTCCTTGGAAGAAAAGCTATGACCAAACTAGACATCTTATTAAAAAGCAGAGACATTATTTTGCCAACAAAGGTCCATCTAGTCAAGGCTATGGTTTTTCCAGTGGTCATGTATGGATGTGAGAGTTGGACCGTAAAGAAGGCTGAGTGCCGAAGAATTGATGCTTTTGAACTGTGGTGTTGGAGAAGACTCTTGAGCGTCCCTTGGACTGCAAGGAGATCCAACCAGTTCATCCTAATATTCATTGGAAGGACTGATTCAGAAGCTGAAACTCCAATACTTTGGCCACCTGATGAGAAGAATTGACTCAAAAGACCCTGATGCTGGGAAAGATTAAAGGTGGGAGGAGAAGGGGATGACAGAGGATGAGATGGTTGGATGGCATCACTGACTCAATGGACATGATCTTGGGTAAACTCCGGGAGTAGGTGATGGACAGGGAGGCCTGGCGTGCTGCAATTCATGGGGTCGAAAAGAGTTGGACACGACTGAGGGACTGAACTGAACTGAGAGTTGATGTATAACATGATATAAATACAGGTGAACAATACAGGGATTCACAATTTTTAAAGGCCGTGGGGAATAGAACAGGTATTTTATAATAACTATAAATGGAGTATAACCTTTAAAAATCAAGTCACGTTGTTTTTGTGATAATCCTGTGACTACCTTTGAGAGTGTGAGTCTGAGAGACAGATTTCCATGTTGAAAGTGTCGAGTTTTATTGGGAAGGAGAAGGTACATTTTACAAAGTACCATCTGGTGGGTCTGATGCAGGGTTAGTCCCCGAGGAGGGAGGGTGATTTCTCTCCCCGATGACCTTATGCAAAGAATAGCTCTGTCCTGTCCTAAATGCCCTCCACTGTCCTACATCCAGTCCAGATATGGGGTCTCTTACCAACCAGAAACAGAGACCAATGTCTGGGTACCCACCTCTGCCTGGACTGTGACATTGTCCTTTTCCATTGGGGTTGTTGTTTGCCGTTGCTATTTCAGTCACTAAGTCGTGTCTGACTCTTTTTTCGACCCTGTGGACTGTAGCCCACCAGGCTTCTCTGTCTGTGGGATTTCCCAGGCAAGAATATTGGAGTGTGTTGCCATTTCCTCCTCCAGGGGATCTTCCCGACCCAGGGATCAAACCTGCATCTGCTGCTTTGACAGCTGGATTCTTTACCCCGACCCCCCTGGGAAACCCTTTCCATTGTGGAGGGGTTGGCGAAACTGGTGCCTTGTGTTGAAAACCTGCCCAAGAGGACTGGGGGCAGGCGTGGGCAATAGTGCCCTTGAGAGGGTGGGCAGGCATTTCCCAATGGGGGTATGGGGCTTTCAACACCACAGCAAGCAGTGCAGGGCCAGGGGGTTAATACAAAAGGTGACTGTCTCCTTCCTCCTGCCGACAGGAATCCCAGCACTCTGGGACAAAGGTGCTTCTGCGGAGAATCTCGTTGCCTGCTCTCCTGGGCTCCTGGGGGCCCCACTTGAGCCTCCTCTTCTATGGGTCAGTTCTGGAGCTGTGGTGGTGGTCATCCCTGCCCTTGTGGACTCTTCTGGTTTCCCCTGGACCCATCCTGGCTCTCGGTTCTCAGCTCCCAGCCTCACCTTTCCCCTCTTAGCTCTTTTGCCGAGCTTAAGTGCTTCCATGTCACCCGTGGGAAAAAAAAAATCCTAGCATTGGACTCGCCTTTTTATGACCTGACTCTTGCTTGGGTGCCCAGCCATCAGCTGTCTCGATGCCCTGACTCCTCACTGCTGTTCCATCAGTGCTGGCTCTCCTGAAAGCTAGCCACTCCCTTGCTTCCGTGAGCTGGATCCTGGGTGCTGGGTGCGGGCACTCACATTCCCACTGGCTGCCTGGCAAAATCTGTACATCCTTTTGCTGTTGTTGTTTTGATTTATTTTTGGCTGTGCTGGGTCTTGGTCAGGTGCTTGGGTTCGTTGCACTATGGCATGTGGGAATCTTAGCTCCCTGGGATAGAACCTGCATTCCCTGCTTTAGAAGGTGGATTCTTAACTACTGGACCCCCAGGGAAGTCCTGAAACCTGCATATTCTTTGGGTGCCTACATGATGCCTGCACACAGGTGCTGCTGGTTTAGTCACCAAGTCGTGTCTGACTCTTGCGACCCCATAAACTGTAGCCTGCCAGGCTCCTCTGTCCATGGGATTTCCCAGGCAAGAATACTGGAGTGGGTTGCCATTTCCTTCTCCAGGGCATCTTCCTGACCCAGGAATTGAACCTCGTCTCCTGCCTTGCAGGCAGATTCTTAACCGACTAAGCTATGAGGGAAACCCCCGTACACAGGAGTGTGCCTCAAACCGCAGTGCTGGCCAAGCCACCTCTGCAAGACCCTCACTCTGGGTGCTGTACCTGTTGGTCTCCACCTCCTCCAGCTCAAACACTGCACGTGCTGTGAGCAAGGACCCTATTTTCTTGTCCTTCCAGGGCTTAACACAATGCTGGAGTGATCAGAGCAGCTCATTCTCAGGAGAGAATGAATAATTAAAAACACTGCGCTTTAATGAAGCTAATTTAATATGCAGTGACTGTAATTGGTTCTCACTCTTCATTTCATTTGACACGAGAACACTTTGAGTCTGGGCTAAATTTGAACGATTTCTTTCATGGCAGGAGGAGGGATTCCCTCTACATTCAAGCAGGCAGCCAAGATCTCTAAGTGCCTCGGGAAACATGCCGGTGTCTGTGGGCAGTGGGAGGGAGTGTGGTTCGCTCACCTCGGTCCTGGCTGGGAGAGAACTGCCCTGGAGTGACTCGGGGTACAGCGGCTGCTCTGCCCTTTATCTGAAGACAGTGATGGGGAACTCCTTGCTGTGCAGGTGGGTTATAGTTGCGATGACCGCATGGATGATGGAGGGCACAGCCTGGGTAGGATGACTCGTGGGGAGGACGAGAAGGGGTGCTCTGTGGCTCACATGCCCTAGACAGGCTGGATGGAGGGCGATGGAAAACCATAGAAGTCAACTCCTCTCACTGTGGTTCCGAGTGCGCCGTGGCCGGCCCCTAGGACCGCCTACTGATGCAGGGATGCGCTGTGTACCTGTGTCTGACGTGGAGAAAGCTGCAAAAGTAGGGCTCCAGGAATTCAGGCAGAGCGCTGGGGATGGGGATGGGGCTTGGAAAGGGGCCTTCAAGACTGGAGAAGCTGTCCCAGCCAAGCATTTCTACCTATCCTGCCCCGACAACTCCATCACTGCTCACAGGACCAGACATTTGATTAGAATCCACATTGTTGGTGGACCCACGTGGTGAGACTTCCTGTGCTGTGCCTGACATATTCCCAAGTATGGGGGAGATATACTGGCAATCAACAACCCTGAAGAGAATTACCTACAGAAAATTTATATAGGAATGACCTACAAAGGCACTCCATAAGGATCATGACCGCACAGCCCCCAGGCTATCTGCATGACTCTCAACACCTCCAATTTGTCTCTGTCTTACTTGGATTCCATGGGCCAGGATAGAGCCTCAATGTCACCTTTGATGACAGCAAGTATGGGATTTTGTTTCCTTGTTGGGATCACCCTGTGTGCCTATTTATAGGCAAGGTTGGGAGTCTCCACTTGGGTCAGGCTTTCAGCTTGGTTTCCATTCATGCATGGGTAGTAAAATCTGGGCTCGTGACGGCCAAGTTCAGAGTAACTTCCTCTAGTGTGGGATTTTCTGCCGCCCCGTTTGGAACAGGGTTTCTGATGGTTGAAGTATGAGAATATCCACTTCTAACAGGTGCTAACAGAGATTAAAATGTCAAAGGGCAGTGGTAAAAATCAATAGCCTTTGAAACATTCAAAGTCATAGCCGATGAACTCATGTGCGCAGTGTATGAATTTTAACCTCCCGAACCTCCTTGTCAATATATCTGCTTGGCTCCTTTCTCTTTCTCTTCTTGTCTTTGCCCCTGATTTTGTCTCTTTCCTCTTTATCAGCTCGTTTTCTGGGTTTTTTATATATGTATATATATATACATTATATATATGGACTACCCTGACAGCTCAGTTGGTAAAGAATCCACCTACAATGCAGGAGACCCCGGTTCAATTCCTGGGTCAGTAAGATCCCCTGGAGAAGGGATAGGCTACCCACTCCAGTATTCTTGGGCTTCCCTCATGGCTCAGCTCGTAAAGAATCCACCTGCAATGTGGGAGACCTGGATTCAATCCCTGGGTTGGGAAGATCCTCTGAAGAAGGGAAAGGCTACCTACTCTAGTATTCTGGCCTGGAGAATTCCATGGATTGTATAGTCTATGGGGTTGCAAAGAGTCAGACACGACTGAGTGACTTTCACTTTCACATACAGATATATTTCCTCCTGTATTTTTCTCATGTGCATTTTCTTGTATTTCATCTGTTTTTCTTCCTTTCTGTATTTTCTCTTATCACATCTCCTCTTCACTTCAACAATGTGACAAATATATTTTGAAGTATTGTCATGTATTTATTCAAGTCGTTTTTTCATTGGTGGTGGTTTAGTTGCTAAGTCGTGTCTGACTCTTGCGACCTCGTGGACTGTAGCCCACCAGGCTTCTCTGTCCATGGGATTCTCCAGGCAAGAATACTGGAGTAGGTAGCCTCCCCGGGACCTTCCCAACCCAGGGATTGAACCTGGGTCTCCTGCATTGCAGGCAGATTGTTTATCAACTGAGCTATGAGGGAAGCCCATTTACCACTAAACATTTAAAAACCTGTTAATATTTTTGTGTCCCTTTCTTGCCCTTTTAAAAAGTGATGAATGCTGTTTTTTTTTTCCTTTTGAGACAGTTGATTAGTGGCAAGTGATAGAAATACTCCCCATCCTGCTGTAGAAGATGAAGAAGAGACCCCATCCTCATGAGGGCGCTTGCATAGCCATCATAAGCATGTGAACCCCATCGAGACTGGAGAAGAATCACCCTCCAGTGCTAGTTAAACACAGGGATGTTCTAGCAACCAGATGGCTTTCGCTCGGCAGTTTAACAAGCAAAATGTTCCGTGGCTCAGGAAACCATTTAGCGTGCTGTGTCCTGGGCATTCATGGTTCTGTTTTTGTCTCTTTCCCCTGGTGGTCATGGATTTGGTGTTCCCATCAAATTTATCATGCAATAATTAAATCACTGTGGACAGTGACTGCAGCTATGAAATTAAAAAAAACACTTGCTCCTTGGAAGAAAAGCTATTACAAACCTAAACAGTATAAGAAAAAGCAAAGACATCACTTTGCCAACAAAGGTCCATTTAGTCAAAGCTATGGTTTTTCCACTAGTCATGTATGAATATGAGAGTTGGACCATAAAGAAGGCTGAGCATTGAAGAATTTATGCTTTCAAATTGTGGCATTGGAGAAGACTCTTGAGAATCCCTTGGACAACAGGGAGATCAAACCAGTCAATCCTAAAGGAAATCAGTCCTGAACATTCATTGGAAGGACTGATGCTGAAGCTGAAGCTCCAATACTTTGGCCACCTGATGCAAAGAGCTGGTTCATTGGAAAAGAGCCTGATGCTGGAAACAATTGAAGGCAGGAGGAGGAGGGGATGACAGATGGTTGGTTGGCATCACCGACTCAATGGACATGAGTTTGAGCAAGCTCCGGGAGATAGTGAAGGACAGGGAAGCCTGGTGTGCCACAGTCCATGGGGTCGCAAAGAGTTGGACAGGACTGAGCGACTGAACAACAGCAACAATTAAATGTTAATTCTTCCCTTAGCCTACAGATACACTCTCCTTCCATAAGTATGTATTCATTTCCTTGCAGGAAGTTTTCCTATGTAGAATAAATATAAGGTTGTATACGACATTATTCAGGAATTTCATTTTGGTGAACATTTGTTAGTGTTGACCACATGACTAACTTTCATAGTGAGCACCTCAGAGGGTAATAGTACATCTTAGATATTTTATGGGAAAAGGAAATGGCAACCCTTTCCAGTATTCTTGCCTGGAAAATTCCATGAACATAGGAACCAGAGAGGCTACAGTCCTGGGAGTGACAAAGAACCAGATGCAACTGAGCGCGCGTGCACACACTCACACACACACACGTTTTATAACGTTATTTATCTTTGTTAGGATCAAGGGACTGAAATGTTGGATATGTTTCCAAGGTCTGTCTTCAAACTTTAAATTTCCTTTGTGCATTGAGCATATATATGTGATTTTAAAAAAGAGCAAATTCTAGAAGAATGGCTATGTACTTTTATCTACCCGAGGGTCTGGAATTAAATTTTGGCATCATTCTGTTAAGCCAGTGGATGCATAGATCAAAGTCATTAGAATAATTGCAGAGGCAAACATGAGACCAAAACCCAACATATCAGGGAGGGTCCAGGAGGGCTCTTATTTAAATCCATCTGAATCCAATAGAAAAATGAAAATACCTTTATCAGAAATACTGACCAGTAGATCTCTTATAGGGCCCTTAATGGTTTACAAGTTAGTTAGGTAAGTTAAAAAATATTACTGAACTAGAATATCAGATTCTAATAAGATCCTCATCATAAAACCTGTCAGCATCACAATTCACATGAGATGCTATTTGGTTTAATGCACCATACACCCTAGACTCCATCCCTGGACAATGATGCTAGGTTCCAAGCTGTTGGTCTTTCTAGCATTCAGAGAATCTGTGTCTTTTGTGTTGATGACTTTGGACTTAGAGATGAGAACTAAGTCTGTAGATGTGTTCTGGATGGTGAATTACTTGGAGTGTCACAATCTCACTCCATATTTTGACAGCCCGGGAATGTTAGTTTCATGGTGGTCCTGGTACCCTCACAGTTTCATTCCAGGTATGAGAAGGACACCTTCTGTGACTCAAGGTCCTCTCCCTGACAGAGAACCAGTTTGGTGTTCTTTGAATCAAGTGGTAAGTCCTCTGAACGTTTCTGTGTCTGCAAAGCTAGAGGCAGAGAGAAGGGTGGAACGGAGTAGAGGCAGGGGATACTCAGAACGGAGAGAGGCAAAGAGGCATGTGAAGGGAAGCATCTTGTTCTTCACTCAGTCCCTAAGAGCTATCGCCTGCATAGTGTAATCAGGCAAAGGTTTGGAGTCAGAAATTAAAGAAATGTGATGCGCAGAACCTTGTAATGTTCCCTTTCCTTGGAGTTGGAACCTTCAGAGACAAGGGTTCATTATCTGTGTGGTGGGAGAACAGTTGTATGAAATCGTCTCGGGATTTGAGGAATAGTAGCAGGAGGAGGCAGAGGGGCAGTTAAACGTAGGCCAGATCCATGGTTAATTTGCCGGCTGCTTCTAAGTAGGTGTTTATGGCCCTGGGGATAATGGAGAGGTGTTTGCAAGCTTCCCTTGCCACTTTAGATGTGAAATCTATCACCAGGAAAAAAGTACCTTTCCAAGGGGAAAAGTCTGTGTGGTCTGTTTATTTCATATCCAAATGGTCTTCAATATTTAAACGTCAACACAGGAAATTGCATTTCTCAGATTGCATGATTTATTATAATTAATTTTTTCTGTTCTCTTCAAAATGCTTCGTGTATCCTGTTTATTTGGCTTAAGGGCTTAGAGCATTATACTGAGGATGGATCTGAAACCTAAATCATTGCAACTGCCTGCATCGCAAGTACTCCACTGGTTAATAGTTTTCTCTGAAATTTCTGAACCACCTAACAGGTCTAATAACAATAAACCATTTTTGATCTCTTTAGATTATTCAGCCTATGGAATATCTGCCCACAAAACTTCAGCTTTAGACTTTGTCTAAACCTCTTAAAAGTCAGCTTAAAATTATTGTGGGTCTCAATGCCCAGTGCAGTGTTACAAATAAAATCCATTCTGATTCTTTAGCTCCAAACGTTAGGTGACCATTTTAGTACAGAATTGGACCTCATGAGAGGTGAATTTTGAATAATGCATAACATAACATTAACACAATATGATCTGTGTTAAATAGACCTCGGCTATGATAAGAATGAAAGATAAATCAGATAATCACAAGGGGATGTGTTTTTTTGCAGTATTCTGTAGCTTTCCATTCGAAACCAAAGGTGAAGAATAAATTTCAAGTTACTCACTCATGGATTCTGTCAACTTGGCCATCGTTGAAATTTCCTCTTTGTGCTTTTCCTGGAGGTGAGAAGAAAAGATAATTATGTATAAAGCACATCTTAAATATGAACCAACACAGTGGGTCTTTAACAACAGCTCTCTGTCTCACCCCCTTTCTCTTCTGTTAGAATTTGGTCACCAAAGATGAAATGAGTCTTCAAATCTCACATTATTGCTCTATGATCAGCCAGTCACTGACAAGAGCTTTTTAGGATCCTAAAAAACTCGCTAGTGCGCTTGGAAATGATCTTGGATATATATAATTGGTGACATAAGACCAATTTTCAAAACCTCTTTGACACTGGAGTTTTGACATCCGTATGCCAATCTTTTCCTCTATTTTATCCTGTTGGAGCTTTTTTGGTATTTTTGGAGCTGGCATTTTTGCAGTCATTTGGTTTTTTTTTTCCCCCCTAAAAGCTAAGTAAATCTGCTTACACATTTTTCTTTGTCTTTTTCTTGAATTCTTGGAGTTCTTTATTTATTTATTTTTTGAAGCACATCAGTTTTGATGGGTTTATGACCCTATCTATTTTAGGCTGAAAACATTTTGTTTCAACTGGGATGTAGGTTATAACCCACTGAATTTGAGAGCCAGAATGCCCATACATAAATTAAGAAAATGTAGTATGCAGGCATGCATGCTCAGTTGCTTTGTGACCCCATGGACTGTAGCCCGCCAGGCTCCTCTGTCTATGGGATTTCCCAGGCAGGAACACTGGAGTGGATTGCCGTTTCCTCCTCCAGGGGATCTTCCCGACCCAGTGATCGAACCTGCCTCCTTTATGTCTCCTGCAATTGCACGTGGGTTCTTTACCCACTGAATCTACCATTTTATTCATTAGCCATCAATCTGTCCTAATTAGGAGACTACTTTGGACTGTTAAGAATAATGGTTCTCTTTTTTGAAATTTCTGTTAAATTTCTTTAATTTCCTTAGATTCCTAGCATGTTTAATAGCTGAAACATTGGCTGTTATTATTTTCTTCTTTTTTTGCAGCCTTAGTTTTTCTGATGATGAAACTTATACATACTCATTACTTAAAAACTCAGAAAATATTGAAAAATTAAAATTTACAGTATAGAATTCTCACATAAGGCCGACCCACAGAGAAAACCACTGTAGTATTGTGGTGAAAACCTTCCATTCCAGTTTCTATACCTGTAAAAACACACAGATATGGAAATAGAATCCCCTTTTTATAAATAGAATTATCTATACTATCCATACAATGTTGTAAGTTAGTCTCACTTAACACAGTATCATACATCTTTTATGTCAACAAAGGTAGAATACATCATTTTTTAGTGACTGCATAGCATTCATCATGAGTTACACCATAATTTCCTTATCTAGATTCCACTGAATTTGGTTCAAATTGTCACTGTTTTATAAAACACCATGATGAACGTTCTTGAACTCACATATTTGTGCCCTTGTCCTGTCAACACTGAGGATAAATATTAGGGTTAGGTATGATTGGGTTAAGAGTATGACTATTAAGAATTTTGACGCTTGTAGCCCAATTTTTCCCCCACAAATGCGCTGGCTCTGATTATGTTCAAAAACATTTGTGCATTCTTGCTAACTTGCCAGTGGCATTAGCACTACCTTCCCCCCCAGATCCTTGCCAAACTGATAGGCAAAAAGTTGTCTCTTGTGCTTTTATACTGTCATTTCTATTTCACTGACCATCTGTTTATGAAGGACCATAGCATGCCTTCACATGGAGTAGGCACATCACTGACTGTCATGGAGCAGTCCTCCAGCCTCTATGCCATCAACATTCTGCTTCTTAGAAGTCCAAAGTTGCATTTATTTTTCCCGAGTGCCACAGTTTAGTGCTGAACTCTTTGCAGTTGCTTGGCTAGGACTTGAGCCAATGGGTCATGGCTTGAATACTGAAATTCCGTTCATAGCACTATTATTCATTCTTCTAGAGGCACTGTTCCCACGTTAAAAGGGTCTGCTTTGAGTGTCAATAAACAACTTTGTGCATCCCAAGTACGCTTGATTTTCACAAGCCCTGAATAAACAGCAGTGAAACCCGGGCACTGCCTCTTCCTTAAACTAATACTTGCCCTTGAGAACAGAAAGAGAGCTAAGAAACCGCAATCTACCATCCTGCTGTAGAGGCATAAACCTGTGATGGTTAGCCCGCCACGTGGTTTATATCAAGATGTAAGGAACTGGCATAGCTACTGGAGAGGCTAGGAGCTTTGAGTAGCGGAGACAAACAAGCCAGGCAGAGAGGACCTTGTCACAGCAGCACGGGTTTACAGGGGCGTGCACAGAGGCTGCTTCAAAGATGAGTCTACCCTAGCGGTTGATGGCAGTTTATGCATCGATGCAACTCCACGGTGAGAACTCAGTGACATTCATCCTTCACCTGCAGGGCCCTTGTTCTGTCTCTGCTTGCTCTCACTCTCCACTTCACCTCCTAGCTTAGTTCTTCTGCTGGTTTGTCCCCCAACCCCCACCCCTAGTTACACCATCTCTCCTTATATCCTGGTCTGTAACTGGTCTTCCCTGATTCTCTGTGCCCATCAGGTCTTGCTCTGCATCACTGACCTATTCAACGTGGCCCTCTTTAAAGCTCCAGGGGTGAGACTCCCCAAACCCCTGGCACTCAGATTCCAGGCATTAGATCCTTACAGAGCCCTGTCAGGTTTGTCTGTCTTCCTGTGTGTGTATCACTGTGTTATCTCTTATGAACCTGTCACCTTTTGCGCCCCAATCTTGCTGGTGGGCGGTCCTTGCAGCTACCTTTATACAGATGTGCTGGATATCCTGGAGAAATCAAATACTGCCTGTATCAGCATTTTCCTTTTCCCTGTAGTTAAATGGAAACTTCTGACATCGACAAGGGGAGGGGCCCTTGAAAATTCTAAATTTAGCCCTCTCAGTTTGACTCATCTGTATCATAATTTACAGTGGAAATCATGACATGTTTCTATGTAAGTAGTTTAATCATCCTAGGAGATGTCTTTAAACTCCTTATGTCCTTCCCTCATTATCAGAAGTTGAGGTTTGCAATTACACAGCATGTATACTCGATAAAGGAGTTACATTTCATTTGAGCAAATTCTCCTCTTTTTTCTAAAGCTAAGAGCTTCCTCTAAAATAAACTTGTGAGGTATTGGATTTACAATACTGGGAAGAGATTTGGAATGATAACATGTTAACCCTGGAAGAGAAGAGAGAAGTCGCTCAGTCGTGTCCGACTCTTTGCGACCCCATGGACTGTAGCTGGCCAGGCTCCTCTGTCCATGGGATTTTCCAGACAAGACTACTGGAGTGGGTTGTCATTTCCTTCTCCAGGGACTCTTTCCGATTGACTCTGGGTCTCCCACACTGCAGGCAGACTCTTTACCATCTGAGCCACCAGGGAAGCCCCAAACCTGGAAGAGATTCTTTTAAAGATCATGAAGTCCCACCCCATGGTGACACACTTGATGAAACTGAAACAAATACTGATCTCTGGCATTTGTACCAAAAATGACAGAGCAGTTTTCCCTGAAGCTCATAAGACCCAAGGCTGTGTGGCTCCCAGGAAACTACTCATATAAGTATCAACGGCTGCTGGCCATGCACCCCGTACCTTATTTTCAACACCCTGCAGCAGAATACAAAGTCCCAGAACCTTAACAGGCTTCTTGGATGAGCTGGGTTCTTTTGCTCTAAGACAAACTCCACTTAAATTGTGTTGTCACGTATTTAATGGAATAACAGAAACATTTAGAGTTTTGGCGAATCATGATGACATGTTTGAACAAAACATGTTCAAGGATGCTGAAAAAAATCCCAAGTGTCTTGTTAAAATCACATCAAACTCTTTGGGCCAGAGCATTGACTCTCAGGGCCAGTGGGTATTTACTTTTCTTACTGTCTGACTCTGTTCTCTCTACCATACCCAGAATATAAATAAAAGCTCAGCAGTTTGCTTGAGATGTATGCATGTGTGTGTGTATGTGTGTGTGTCTTTGTGATTCATACCCATACTTCTATTTCAGTTGGGGTGAATGTGGCTTCCTACCAGAACCATGCCAGATAAATATTTCCCTCTGTCTGAAATGACAGAGGGATTTTTAATGAGGGCAATTATAACAGAGCTTATAATTTACAAACCAGTCAGTCCTAAAGGAAATCAGTCCTGAGTGTTCATTGGAAGGACTGATGCTGAAACTGAAGCTCTAGTACTTTGGTCACTTAATGCGAAGAGCCAACTCATTGGAAAAGACCCTAATGCTGGGAAGGATTGAGAAAAGGAGGAAAAAAGGACAGCAGAACATGAGATGGTTGGATAACATCACCAACTCAATGGACACGGGTTTGAGGAAACTCTGGGAGATGGTGAAGGCCAGGGAAGCCTGGTGTGCTGCAGTCCACGGGGTCGCAAAGAGTCAGACACAACTTAGCGACTAAACTATAACAATATAACAGAATTTGACTGTAATCAAAGCTACGACTAAGACATTGAGTGTGTGGGGGGTGGGGTGGGTTTGATTCATGAGTGCCAAGTCTTAGTGCAGCTGGAGGAGGGGATTTTCTGCTTCACAGGGCTCCCTTGAACACAGAGGGCAGGATCTGGTGCCACTGAGTGAGGTCTGTGTGTTGAGCAGAGCGGCTGTCTTACTTTCTGGAACTCAGAAGTAGGTTTTTCAGGATGAGGGGGAAACTCATCAGAGTTGATATATTTCAAACCAGTCATATTTGCATTTTGGATATTTTTATCTCTCTAAAAATGTGTGCTTATATTCATCAGAAAACTGATTTTTTTTTTAAAGTTGCAACTGCTTAAAGGAGCATTTGTATAAAGTGGGAACCTATAATTATTTTATGAGCTTCTATCCTCACTGGAGACTTCACCTCTAGGTTAAAACAGGGGCCATGCATCTCCCACCTTATCCTTAGGGTTCTCTGCAAATGTGCCAGCTGTAGCCCCCATCTGCAGCTGTCCTTTTCCACTTCCTTGACATGACGCCATAGGAGGTCCCTGGAGGATTGATTTAAAGGGAAAATGCCACGTCCTCAGATAGCCAATCAAGTGAGTGTTCTTCTAATGGGGTGCCATATGTTGCCTTGAGTTGCTACTGAAAAATATCATTGGCCTGAGGATTTAAGAGCCACTGATTAGTTTTTTTGCCTAATGGAAAACTCATGGAAATGAGGAGCCAGCATGCAGCTATGGTTTGGGAGAATACCATAAGAATCCCTCCCATTTATTTCACACTTATTAAGCCCTGGGACTATGTCAAGGGCATTGCTAGACTAGTTCATTTAATTCCCACCATGACCCTGTGATAGCAACACTCTCACCTCCACTTTGGGGTTGGAGCGATCAAGGCACAGAGAGGGTCACCAAACTGACCAGGTCACAGAGCTGGGAAGGAGTGGAGTTGGATGTCAAACCCGAAAGTTCAAACTCACGGAGCCAGAGCAGGCTCACAGAGGAAGAGCTCCGTTGTGTCAAGAAGGACTGAAGACGGAATTCCCTGGTGGCTAAGTGGTTAGGACTCTGTTTTTCACTGCTAAGGACCTCGGTTCAAATCCTTTGGAGAACTAAGATCTTGCAAGCAAGCAGCACAGCATGGCCAGGAAAAAAAAAGGTAGAAGGGTGATGAGGGAGGGAGGAACAAGACCAAATATTCCAGGTAGAGAAGCAGAGGTGGGGAACCTTGGTACTTGGGGAGCAGCAGGTCCCCGAGGCCACGTGTGAGAAGAGGGGCAGAGGCCAGCTTAGAAGATGAGGGTGTCCATTGTGCAGACCGTGGAGGCTGGGCTGAGTCGCTCCAGAGGGAGACCTGGGCTGGAGACAGGGTGATGTGTGTGGGAGGAGGGGGTGAGGGCCAAGGCCTGAACCTGTGTGGGCACCTAGGGGAAACCTGGAGAACTCTCTCGTAGAAGCCAAGGAACAAAGGGGCTTGAGGAGCTGAGAACTTGTCCCTTAGAATGCAGTACTATTTTATGCAGGATAGTTAGATTTTTTTCTGTTTTAAAAAATTTTTAGTTGCATTGAGTGTTAGCTGCCACATGTGGGATTTTCATTATAGCACGTGGCTTCTCTCTAGTTGTGGCTCTTGGACTCCAGAGCACGCGGGCCCAGCAGCTGCAAGTATGGGGGCTCAGTAGTCGCCCTGTAGCATATGGTATCATAGTTCCCTGACCAGGGGTCAAACCCAAGTCCTGTGCACTGGGAGTCCCTAGGTTAGTTAGTTTTTATCCTTAATTTACTTGCTGAAGGACTCCTAAGGTGATCTAAAGATCTAAAGGATTTGGGGTAAAAACAAAAACTTGGCAGGTGTGTGTTTGAAGGAGGAGATGAAATTCTTCCTGGGCAGGGCACACAGGATGCTTTTGGTGACATGGCCTCCTTTGTACAAGGTGAGAACCCATCTCTCTGAGACACCCTTTCCAAGCACCTTGTGTACAGGTCCCCCTGCAGGGCTCCCTAGGATGCATCCCTGCGGCCTTGTTGACCAGACTTGGGAGGGATCTTCTGCATGGAGGTATTAGGATGATTTATAAAAATAAATGAACTCAAGGTTGTGCTTGTATTCATATTACCTCCATTTGCCTGTGCCCCAGGATGACTCTCACGTAGGAAGAAAGGATTTGGAGTATCACCTCGGGTCCTTTCCTGGAAGCAAGTGGAGCACCTGAGCTTCACCTGCCAACAGGGGCAGGTGGTGGGGCTGCATCAGAAAACTGCTGGACCTCACGGCTGTAGGGTTTCTCCAAACCTCTGCATGTATCTGCCCCTGCTCGAAAAACCCTGTGGTCTGGCTACACTCTAGACTTCCTGCACCAACATCCCAGCAAGTTTTCATGATGCCCAGTGTGGCTGGTTTCTTGGAATATTGATGAGTGACTCATTCCTCTTTTCCTAGAGCTCTTGGAAATATCATAAAATATAGGACAAGCAGCATCACTCTCATCACATCAAGATGTTCCCTTTAAAGAGAATACTGAGCTGAATTGCAGAGAGGCCTTGAGGAGGCGGGGCAACTGAAACACGCAGAGGCGGTTCTCACTGCCACCAACCCCAGGCGGCACGCCTGTCCCAGGACACACCTGTGTGAGGCCCACTGCAGCTCCCCAGGGCTCAGCGGTGGCATGCCGAATCTTGGAAGCAGCCTGGAATTCCCTCTTGGCTTCATTTCACTCCATCTATTGCCTCCCTCTGGGCCAGCATTTCTCTGAAGTTCTTGTCACCTCCAGAGCTATCTTCCAGGAACCTTAGGCCTTACAGGGGCCCATACCTCCCCCACTCAGCTTCATCAGAGGCACCGGTTTTGCTAAACTCTCCCTGTTCACAAGAGGAAAGGGAAAAGAGTTCATAACGATGTCCCTTCTTTCTCATTTTCCTTTGGCCCACAGTGCAGGTTCTGGGCACAGAGAGTCCTCCAGTAGCTGCCCCTGCCTTCCCAGCTCTGCCCTGTTTCGTGGTTAAGTCAGAACACTCTCCTCGGAGGGCTGGACAGTGTCCACAGGCCTCTTCAGGCCCACTTCCCATCACTCTTCGCTCCTAAACTATGTTCCTGCCAAAGGAGCCCCTTTTGGCATCTGGACCCGTTGCATTTTTCCATCCCTCCTCTTGGCTTCTTTGCCTGCACAGCTCATGTCTCCTTGTCTTTGAGGATCGGTTCAGATTTGACTTCCCGTTTGACTTTGTCCCTGGCTACTACTTTTCTAGTGACCATTCTCTCTGAGCCCCCACACCTGCACACATCTGGCATGACTTCCAGAGGCAACAGTGATGAGAGCTTCAGGAACAACTGGAAAACTCAAAAGGATTCATCCTTTGTTTCCAAACAAGAGAAAGCAAAATCCCCAAAGGAAACCAAAGAATGAATATGGATACCAAGGGGGAGAGGCAGGTGGGAGGAGTTGGGAGATTGCGATTGACATATATACACTGTTGATGCTATCTATAAAAGCAAAGAGGAACTCAAGAGCCTCTTAATGAAGGTGAAAGAGGAGAGTGAAAAAGCTGGCTTGAAACACAATATTCAAAAAACTAAGATCATGGCATTCAGTCCCATCACTTCATGGCAAGGGAAAGTGAAAGTGAAAGTAGCTCAGTCGTGTCTGACTCTTTGTGACCCCATGGACTATACAGTTCATGGAATTTTCCAGGCCAGAATACTGGAGTGGGTAGCCTTTCCCTTCTCCATGGGATCTTCCCAACCCAGGAATTGAACCCAGGTCTCCTGCATTGCAGGCAGATTCTTTACCAGCTGAGCCACCAGAGAAGCCCAAGAATACTGGAGTGGGTAGCCCATGCTTTCTCCAGCACATCTTCCTGCCCAGGAATTGAACCACCAGGGTCTCCCACATTGCAGGCAGATTCTTTACCAACTGAGCTATCCAGGAAGCCAAGTAGATGGGAAAAAATGGAAACAGTGACAGACTTTATTTTCTTGGGCTCCAAAATCACTGTGGATGGTGACTGCACCCATGAAATTAAAAGATGCTTGCTCTTTGAAAGAAAAGATACGACAAACCTAGACAGTGTGTTAAAAATCAGAGACATCACTTTGCCAACAAAGGTCTGTATAGTCAAAGCTATGGTTTTTCCAGTAGTCATGTACAGATGTGAGTGTTGCACCATAAAGAAGGCTGAGCATCAAAGAATTGATGCTTTTGAACTGTGGTGTTGGAGAAGACTCTTGAGAGTCCCTTGGACAGCAAGGAGATCAAACCAGACAATCGTAAAGGAAATCAACCCTGAATGCTCATTGGAAGGACTGATGCTGAAACTGAAGCTCCAGTACTCTGGCCACCTGATGCTAAGAGCTGATTCACTGGAAAAGACCCTGGTACTGGGAAAGATTGTAGGCAGGAGGAAAAGGGGACGACAGAGGATGGGATGGTTGGATGGCATCACCAACTCAATGGACATGAGTTTGAGCAAGCTCTGGCAGTTAGTGAAGGACAGAGAAGCCTGGTGTGCTGCAGTCCATGGGGTTGCAAAGAGTTGGATATGACTCAGCGACTGAATAAAAACAAATAAAATGGATAGCTAATGAGAACCTGCTGTATAGCACAGAGAACTCTCCTCAGTGCTCTGTGGTGACCTAAATGGGGAGGAAATCCAAAAAGAGGAGACACATGTATAGATATAGATAATTCTCTTTACTGTGCAGTAGAAACAAACATAACATTGCTAAAGCAATTATACTCCAATAAAATTAATTAAAAAAAGAATGAATAGAACGAGTAAAGTTTCCGGGAACAGTTGTGAGTTTCCTCACATGGGATACTGGCTCATCATTTATCCAGAATGTTCCAGAAGGATTTCTGCTCTAGGAAGTGATGCAATAGAATGATGCAATGAGTGAATTTTAAAGCCCTTCTAAAATTGTTTCAAAGATGTGGTTATAGTTCAAGGGGGAAAATAAATTACACAGAGAAAACAACTGCTCAGAGCTCACAACTCCCTTGGCTTTTGCATGGGCAGGGATGAGCTAGCTTCTTCACTAGGGCTGGGCTGTGTTGTCATGAGGCAATTTGTCCATGTTCTGCCTCAAGAACTGCCTGGGTTGCAATGGAGAGGAAGGGATTTAGTTATTCATCTATTCTTCCATTCATTCATTCATTTATGGCTCAGTTTTGTGAGGGATGATCACAAACAGCCTTTGAGAGGGCCATGATCAAGTGTTTTTTTTTGTTTTTTTGTTTTTTTTTCAGGAAGATTAATCCCAGGGTGAAACTTTAGACTGGGCTGCCCAACATTGGATAACCCATGTGGAAATGCCCCAGTGAGATGGGGAACCCAGTGGAGCACAGTAACAGCTCCTTCCCAAGCCAGGCCACTCTTTGGCACTGTTGATGTCCAGAGAAGTGGTGTGGATGCTTGTTTTCAAAACAGAGGCCATCCCTGGGTCACAGACGAGCCAGAGAGCCCCAGCTATTCCAACCATCAGAAATCAGCCTGTTACTTATGCATGCATGAGAAAGGATGTTGGAGACAAGGAGATGAAATCCTTCCATCTCTCATCTGTGTCAATACTAAGAGACTAAGTCGGAGGAGTATTTAAAAATGTTATTTTGCAAAATTCAATTTCATAACCAAATGTGACATTTACTGGACTGGAGAATCAGGAACATTTACTGATAAAAATAATTTCATTTTATGTGCTTCTTGCCACATTTGCAGCTTGAACTTCTGTTTGGGCAGAGGAGGGAAGGAAGAGATGGTGACCCCTTCATTGGGTACCTCACAGCTCATTCTTAGCAGCACACATCTCTGAGAAGAAAAGGAAGCAAGAAAATGCCATTTCCATAAGCCTTTGTCTTTTGTTCCTTGTCCAACTTTGTCTTTTCTCTCTATTTACAATTAATCTCCCATTTCAGCTTCTGGGAAAATGGCATAGATGTACTTTTCTCTATTCCTCCCACTATGTACGACTAGAAAACCATGAACATTACAATCATACCTCAGAGATATTGTGGGCTATGTTCCAGACCACCTCAATAAAGTAAATATCATGATAAAGTGAGTCACACACCGGTTTTGGATTCCCAGTGGATATAAAAGCTGTGTTTATGCTATGCTCTAGTCTATTAAGTGTGCAATAGCATCAGGCCTAAAAAATACCTGTATTTAAATTTTAAAATACTTTTTTTTTAGGGTAGCTAACCATCATCCGAGCCTTCAGCGAGTTGTAAATTTTTGCTTGTAGAGGGTTTGAAATATGGTGAGACTTACCAAAATTCTGACATGGAGAATTCTGACATAGAAATGGGAAGTGAGTAAACGCTATTGAAAAATATGGTACCGAGAGACTTGCTTGATGCAGGGTTGCCCCAAACCTTCAATTTGTAAAACATGCAGTGTTGGCTAAGTGCAATACAGTGAAACACAATAAAAGGAGGTCTGCATATATACATACATACAGCAAGCATAAAAAGTGGACAGAGCATGGGAGAGGAACCAGAAACCTGGAGCCTGAACAACAATGGTGGTGAGGTCCCTGTTTTTGCTGTTGCTGTGGTTTTTACTTCTTCCTTTTTGCTTCTTCTATCCCAGACTGGATACTAGGGAAGCTGGCAACTTGGAAACGTCGATGGATACAGAAAGAAACGCCCCAGGAAAAGCCTGCCCTCTCTAGCCAAGCACTAAGAAAGAGGTAGCCTAGAAAGACAGAAAACTTTTAGATGAGAACTTCTCTACTCTAAGCCAAAACTACACCGAAAAAACTGCAACCTCACCCTAGAGCAAAGGGTGAGTGGGCAGCCTTGACTCTTACCCTTGCCAGTCTGTAGCAAGGCACCCACACCTCCCACCAGGATGGTATCAGAGAAAACAGAGAGGGGACCAGATTTTCATCCTTGCTGAGGGGTAATAGCTGCCCCCACTCAGAGACATCATGGGGAGCCTGGACTTCTCCCCATACTCAGTGGTAATGAAGCTACCTTCCCCATCCCCAGTAGGGTAGCATTGGAAGAATCCTACTGCAGAGCCAAGACTTCCACCGCTACTACCCATCAGTAACACTGCCACTTCAACAGTATAGTGACGACCACATGGGAAGCATCAGTGAGGTACTCCTCTCATCCAGGGTAGTATCACTCCCACCCAGTGGTAACAAAGATCCTCCCTCATCCTTACATCAGTGGACACTGACATCACATTGGTAGTAATTAGGAGGAGCCCCTCACCTCCTCACCACAAGTGTGGTGTCAGAAGAGAGCTGCTATAATATGAGATTTAAATAAGATCCACAGTCTTATAATCCTTATAAGTCTCATAATCCTCCCAACATCTAGTATTCCACATGTTAGCAAGGTAATGCTCAAAAACATCTAGGTTTCAATTAAAAGATTCACTTGTCCCCAAAAGGAAGAGAAAGAGCTCAAACTGAATGAGAAAAAGACAATAACCAACATTGACCCGGCACAGATTTTAGAATTATTTGAAAATTTTAAAGCATTTAATACAAATGCTTCAACAAGCAATTATAAATGCGATGAAACAAATGTTTTAAAAGTCTCAGCAAAAAAATGGTGTCAGAAAACAATTTAGCAAGTGTAGAGAAAAACCGCATGGAAATACTAGAACTAAAAATTACAAATACTGGGGAAAGAAAGCTCCATGCCTAGACTCAGCAGCAGAGTGGAGGGGATGGAGGAAAGTAGAAGTGAACCTGAAGAGAGAATAAATATAAATTACTCAATAAGAACAACAGAGAGAAAATGGACTTTCAGTCTATATCAACAGACCCTTGGGAACGTGTGGATCTGTAATGAAGATCTAACACTAATGTTGTCTAGTACCAGAAGAAGAGGAGAAGGAGGCAGGGACTGAGAGAGTATTCAAATCTCCCCAAATTAAAAACATATTAATTCAAGAAGTTTACTGAATCCCATACAAGATAAATCCAAAGAACCCTACACAAAGACATGTCATAAACAAACTTCTAAAAACTGGAGAAAATCTTGAGGGTATCTGGAGAAATCACACAATACTTCAGGGGAAAAAGAATTCAAACAACAGTGAGTTTCTCATCAGAAAGTATGGGAGCCAGAAGGAATAGCTTGGTGTTTTTCAGTTACTGTAAAGAAAAGAATCATAAATCCAGAATTCTATACCATCAAAAAAATCCTTCATGAATTAAGAAGAAATCAAACCATTTTTAGATGAATAAAAACAAAGAGAAATTGTCAACAGCAGACCCACTCTAAAAGAATGGTGAAAGGAAGCTATCTAAACAAACAGACAAAAAAAGATAAAAGAAGGATTTTTGGAAAGTGAAAAAAGTGAGAAACGACATGGAAAGAGCAAATGTAGATGTAAATACGATAGACTTAATTCTTGTGGTGGTAAAGGTAGGTTGAAAGTAAAAAGGGTGGAAAAAGATATACCACACTAACATGAATGAAAAGAAAGCAGGGGAAAGCAGGTATGGTTTTATTAGCATATAGAATAGACTCCAAAGCAAAGAAAATATCAGAGATGAAGAGAAGTATTTTGTAATGACAAAGGGTCAACCAGCCAAGAACATGCAGCATTCTTAAATGCATATACACCAAATAACAGAGAAGCAAAATATGTAAAGCAGAAACTGATAGAACCGGAAGGATGAATGTGCACACCCACAAGTATAGCTGAAAACTTCAACACCCCTCTCTTAATAATTGTTAGAACAGCTAGAGAGAAAATCAACAGAAATAGAAAGGAACTCAGCAACACTTTCAACCAATAGGATCTAATCAACATTCATAGAGTACTCTACCTAACAGCAGCAGGATGTACACGCTTTTCAGGTGCCCACAGAGTGTATATCAAGAAAGAAACAGAGAAAAATAAGGTCTTTTTTTTTTTTTTAAGTTTAATGCATGAGGACAGAAGGCAAGAAAGATGATAGCATCATCTCCAGCAGAAAGGGTGCCGGCCACAAGAAGAAACTTTCTTTTCTATTTTCCTTTTTTGTGCCACCTCCTTCTCCTTCTGCCACTTAGGCCAGCCCTCATTCTAAGTGCTGCAGTGAAGATGCAGCTAATGGCAAGATTTTGGAGTGGGCTAGCGGCTTTCATGTTTCGGAGCTTTAAAGGAAAGAGAGAAATGGAATTTTCATTCTCTTAAGCCTCTCGAATGGAATCACCTCTCTCCTTTTGGAAAATTATCATGCCCTCCCTTTATTCTGTCCTGACTACCCCTGGGACCTTTCCATACAAAACCAGAGGTGAGAAGAGAATGGCTGGGGTCCCTCTCCTGTGTCACGGAAAATGGGTTTGCATCTTTTGTGCAGGTTAGGTCATTTTGAGACAAAATAATTAAATGGAGCAGAAAAATACCTTCCTTTAGGTCTTATGGGACCTAAAAATTCAATCGTGTATTTCCAATTCAAGAAGCAAAAGTCGAGAGTGACTGCATCTGCTGGGGACCCTCTCTCCCTATGGACAGGTCATTGCATAATTATGCATTGTGTTCACATGGCCATCTCAGGGCTGATGAACTATGAAGCCCAGTCCTGTCCAATCATAGTGAGTCTTTCTCAAAGCCACGGATTCACAATAAGGGCTTCTCCCTGACAATTTGGTCATCCCCGATTGTTTGATATTTAGCTACAAGTAAAGATAAATGACTCCCGTCACCATTAGTTACAAGGTAGGCTGTTAGGTCAAGCACTGCCAGGAGCCTCAGTTTTTGACAGGCAGCAGCTGTTGAGGCTCCCTGCCCCAGAGGAGAGCAGAAGGCAAGAGGGAGGGCTGGAGGTAGGATTCAGGGAGCTCAAGGCAAAAATTCTTTCCTAAGACTGGATCCTCTGTGAGACTTGGCACTGGACAGATGGTGTTTGCTTTCTCCATCAGTCACGGAGCCATGGCCAGAAGCACGGCAGGTGGGGGTGTCCAAACCTAATTTTTGAAGCTCTTTAGGTTTTAAAATCACATAAGTCTGCTTTCTAAATATCACCGAGGCAGTTCTATACCATGCTGTGGCATTGGCTGGACCATATTCTCTGGGGTGGGGGTTGGGATAGAATTACTCAACTTAAAGCAGCAACCAGCTTCAACATTTTGCTTCTTCTTGTGGCCAGGACCCTTTCTTCTGGAGATCACGCTATCATCCTTCTTGCACTCTGTCCTCTCCCTAAGCCCTCCTTTCATGTCCTGACTTGGGGTGATTTTGTGCTGCTGGCTTCTGGGTTGGAAATCACCCTCTCTGTCCCTGGCTTCCTGTCTCTCCATAGATGAGCAAGAGAACCTGTAGAGCAGGTTGACCTCAGGTCAACGGGGAGAATGTCCTTGCTCCCGGGAGAGTCGTGCCCAAATACTTGGGGGTGAAGGATCTTGACATCTACAACTAATTCTCAAATGGCCCCAAAGAGAAAGAGAATCCACAAATAAGACAAATGTGAAGGGCGAAGAGGTCAAGGGTGTGTGCATACTGTATTACTCTTGTAGCTTTTGTGTTGGCCCAAATATTTCAAAATTAAAAAAAAAAAAGGGAAAACCCAGCATGGTCAGCTGGATAAGCCATCTCTTTTCAGTCTTAGGTCTGATCAAGGGTCTCTGCATCGGGGGAGGTGTGTGGCTAGGGTGCTGGTATGGATAAATATGATGGTTACTTGATTTCCTTCTGGTTTGTGGTCATCTTAATATGGTTCGTCGGTCAGTCCTCTGAATAGCAGTAGCATTGAGTGGCATCCTAAATGCGTCAAGTTCAGTGCCTGTGGGTTCTTTCTAAGCCTAGAGATGACTCTGCTCCATTGCAGACCTACTGAATTGAAACCTCTAGGGGTAGAAGCAAAGAATAAGTATTTATTTAAAGCATTATTTGTGGAGATGCCTAATGTTAAGATGGTAATACAAGAGCTTCTCTGTCACCTTCAAAACACGGCAAAGAGACACAGAAACAAGATAGAGTTTCATTGTTGGTGAAACTAGGAAATGTCTAGAGCCCCAAACTGTATATAAAGGAGGGTGTGAACATAGGCAGCAGGAACTGGATCAGGATGAAGCCTGTCAGTGAGAAAGGGTGACTGATGGGCACTGGAGGCCCATGGCAGAACCAGCAGTGTGTGGTCTTCTTCACCCTGAGGAGCATCCAATGTTTAGGACAACAAGATGAAGATGTAGGCCTGTGGGAGCCTCCCTGGACCATGCGGGAAACCACAGAAGGGTCACAGGAAGCAGAAGGAAATGAGAAGATGCTCAGATCTATGAGGCAGTTCCCCTGGGTGGCTGAGTGGAGGAGCGGTGATGGTTAGCCGCTCTGTGTCTGCCAATCTTTCTTAGCTGTGATGATTTAAGGATTAACCCTCTGACAGAATCTACTATTAGAGCCTCACTTTGAACCAGAGAGTCCCTGCTAATTTTCAGCTCTTCTTTGGCTTCTCTCAAGCCTGTCCTTTCACAGATATCTGATCCAGGGGAGAACGCCCCGCATTCAAGAAAAAATGAGCAGAGAATACATTCTAAAAAGAGACATACTAGAGGCTCTTGAGGAAAAACACAAGGAAACCTTTTGTAACAGAATAGATGGAAAATACAACAAAATAATTTCCCATACACTCAAAGAACTGGTGAGAACTAACCTCAATATTTTAAGAACTAAAAGCAGAGACTCCTGAGGTGTAAAAGGAAATGACAGAACAACAGAATAAAATTAAAAATGACCTAGATGAGAAAAGCCAAGTGAATATAATAATAAAAGGCACACCAGATTTGGACAAAAGAGTAAAGACACTGATAAAAATATAATCAGTGACATGAAATACAGACTTGAGAAAACAGAGCAAAGGCAAAAACAAAACAAAAGAGTTTTAAAAAGAGATTGAATAGAATGTGATGGTCATAAAAGACAAAGACGGCTCAATATATAATTTGAGTCCTTGGAGAAGAAAACAGAATAAATTAATAGAAAAAATATTTGAACTAATCATTTAAGAAAAATTATAGGTAAAGCTCAATGACTGACTTTGATAGGGAATACTATGTCCTTCTCGGAGAAGGAAGAAAATTCAAGGACAGTGATACATATCCTGATATAGGCACTGGACTTCGAAGACAAGGAAATAACTCTGCAGGCATCAAAGTACCAAGAACACATTGAGAAAGGGGGGAAACATGACTGTCTTTAGATTTCTCTTTGGAAACATTCAGTGTCCAGGAACGTCCAGAAGACAATGGAACGAGGTCTAATGTCCTTAGGAAAAGAAAATGAGGCAAAAATTTTATACCTAGCCATGCTGCTGCTGCTGCTAAGTCACTTCAGTTGTGTCCGACTCTGTGCGACCCCATAGATGGCAGCCCACCAGGCTCCTCTGTCCCTGGGATTCTCCAGGCAAGAATACTGGAGTGGTTGCCATTTCCTTCTCCAACACCTAGCCATATTTGTGTTTAAACAAAAAGATACCAGAGAGGTGTCTTTCAAAGATGCTAGTATTCAAGAATTACAGTCCACTATGAACATTTTTTGAAGACATTATGAAGCAAATTCTCAGGTGTATTAAGTGAAGAATGGAGAAACAGAAGGTTTCAGCGAGTGACGGATCCACTTGCTTATAGATCTAAGCATAAAATTGTCATGAAACTTGTGATTACAGAAAAGAATAGAGAAGTGAAAACCATGCAATGTTAATAATATAACTAGCCAAATCCAGGTGGTAGACAAGAAGAGAAGATGAAGATAGTGAAACAGAGTTAAATTCCTTACTTTACAGAGGAAGAAGCTCAGAAATGTTAATGTTGAAAAATAAAAAAGGGAGCTATCAGAGTGTAATTTAAGAGAATAAAAATAAACACTGGATGAACTAGGAATAACAGTATCACAAGATACTGAAGGAGAAATGGGAAAGGTGGATGAAGTCAAAGAACCCGAATTTGAATCTAGCTTGTGAAAGTGAAAGTCATTCAGTTGTGTCTGACTCTTTGCGATCCTGTGGACTCTCCATGGAATTCTCTAGGCCAGAACACTGGAGTGGGTAGCCTTTCCCTTCTCCAGGGGATCCACCCAACCCAGGGATTGAACCAGGGTCTCCCGCCTTGCAGGCGGATTTTTTACCAAATGAGCTACCAGGGAAGCCCATAGTTTATGGTGGGGAGGCAAGAGATTCTGTCTGCAGAACAGAAATCTAAGTCTGGATATATTAAGGAAGAACGAAATCAGACTTGGTGTCAAATTGCAAGTTGCAAAAAATACACAACAAAGCAAAAGCAAAACTGGACCATGAAATGGAAGATAAAGAACAATAAAAACATTTTAAAATTTGAAGACTCAGTGTAAAATAACAACTCTAAAATGTGAAAGAGCAAAATATAGCTCTAGGTAATTATCATGGAAGAATCTTTAATATATGTGGTTACTGAAAGTCGCTCACTCGTGTCTGACTCTTTGTGACCCCATGGGCTATAGAGTCCATGGGATTCACCAGGCCAGGATACTGAAGTGGGGAGCCTTTCCCTTCTCCAGGGGATCTTCCCAACCCAGGGATCAAACCCAGGTCTCCCACATGGCAGGCAGACTCTTTACCAGCTGAGCTACCAGGGAAGCCCAAGAATACTGGAGTGGGTAGCCTATCCCTTCTCCAGCAGATCTTCCTGACTCAGGAATCCATCCATGGTCTCCTGCATTGCAGGTGGATTCTTTACCAGCTGAGCTACCAGGGAAGCCCATATATGTGGTTAAGCAAATCCTTAACCTTAAGTGAATTCTTAATTGTTTCTTTCCTGAGTCTTATTATACTCAGAGTTGATATCTCACCAGTCAGCCTTTAATTGTTCCCCAGTTACCTCATCTGTGATCATTGTTCTCCAGCTTTCTTGGGGGGAAGACCACGGACTCTCTGTTGTATTAATAAGTAAATCCCAGATCTGATCATTGCTCACCATCCTCACAGTTACTACCTTGTTTCAAGGCATGTTCACTTTTTGCTTCATCTACTCCTAATTGAGCTTCCTGATAACCATCTTGCACCTTCCATAATTCATTCTCTACATGGAAGCTGGAGCCATTGTTGGCTTTGAGCAGAAATCAGAAGACCTTGCTCCCTGACTTGGAACGCGTCAAGGGCTGTCCAGTAAACTTGTGATAAAATCTAGGTTCAGGAGACCTACAGTCCCTGGGGGATCTCCAAGCACTCTCCCCATAACTGCCTTTGTCATTCTGTTTTTCTGGCTTTTCTCTCCACGCACCAAGCTCCTTCCATCCTGAGGCCATTGTGCTTGCCAGGAAAGCCCTTCCTCTGTGTCTTTTATGCCTCTCTCATCACATTATTCAGGTCATGGCTAAAAGAATCACTTCCCTGACACCCTACTTATTGTAGAGTGCCTCTCTACCCCCCATCAACTTCTAACCCTATTTTTCTTTGCAACATTAATCTTCACTCTGTATGAGGATGGAACACGTGACCTGGGGTCAGACTGCCTTGTGTTTAAACCTCAGCTCTGCTGCGTGAGTTGTATGACACCGGGCAGACCCTTGAACTCCCTCCTCTGTAAAGTGGAGGTGGTGTGGTACTCAGCTCATGACTGCGTGAGGAGCGAAGAGCACTTAGCAGGGTGGCAGACAGCAGACAAGGACCACGTAAGGTTTGTTACATTATAAAGTTGGTATCTATTTACTCAGAGTTGCCTCAGTCCCCATGTGTTTCAGTTTGCTGTCTATGACTGTTCCTTTGAGCTCAGTCGTGTCCGACTCTTTGCGACCCCACGGACTGTGGCCCGCCAGGCTCCTCTGTCCCTGGGATTCTCCAGGCAAGAATACTGGAGTGGGATGCTGTTTCCCTCTCCAGGGATCTTCCCGACCCAGGGAGCGAATCTGTGTCTCTTGCATAGGAAGGCAGATTCTTCACCACTGTGCCACCTGCGCTTCCCATTGAGTCTGCTAAGGCTGCAGTAACAAAGCATTGCAGACTGAGTGGCTTTAAACCACCGAAACTGATTTTCTTACAGTTCTAGGAGCTGGAAGTCCGAGACCAGGGTGTCGTCGGCTGGGCTGGCTTCCTCCGAGGCTTCTCTCCTGGGCTTGTAGAGGCTCATCTTCTCCATCTCCCTTTGTAATCTGTCTTCCGTACCCGTCTGTGTCCTAATTTCCTCTTGTAAGGACACCAGTCATACTGGCTTAACACTCACCCCGAGGACCTCATTTTGAGTTAACAGCCACTTTTAAAGCCTTATGGAGACCCCATTCTGAGGGACCGGAAGCTAGTGTTTCGGCATGAGAATTCTGAGAGGACACAACTCAGGCATACCATCTGGAGGGTGGGATGCCAGTCTGGTGAACTCTGCGTGTCAGCAGATAGAAACTTGTTGCAGCTTATTTCAGCTTCTCCATATTGTTGTTACTCAGTCGCTAAGTCGTGTCTGACTTTGTGACCCCATGGACCGCAGCACGCCAGGCCTCCCTCTCCCTTACCATCTCCCAGAGTTTGCCCAAGTTCATTTCCATTGAATCAGTGATGCCATCCAACCGTCTCATCCTCTGTCGTCCCCTTCTCCTCCCGCCTTCAATCATTCCCAGCATCAGGGTCTTTTCAAACGAGTCTGTTCTTTGCATCAGGTGGCCAAAGTATTGGAGTTTCAGCTTCAGCATCAGTCTTTCCAATGAATATTCAGGACTGGTTTCCTTTAGGATGGACTGGTTTGATCTCCTTGCAGTCCAAGGGACACTCAAGAGTCTTCTCCAGCACCACAGTTCGAAACCTTCTCCATAACTAACTCTTTAAATTAATTTTTATTGGAGTATAGTTGCTTTACAATGCTATTTTAGTTTCTGCTATACAGCAAAATGAATCAGCTGTATGTATACATGGGCTTCCCTGGTGGCTCAGATGGTAAAGAGTCCCCCTGCAATGCTGGAGACCTGGGTTTCATCCCTGGGTGGGGAAGATCCCCTGGAGGAGGGCATGGCAACCCACTCCAGTATTCTTGCCTGGAGAGTCCCATGGACAGAAGAGCCTTGCGGGCTACAGTCCATGGGGTCTCAAAGAGTTGGACACGACTGAGCAACTAAGTACATATGGATACATATATGTCTTCTTTTTTGGATTTCCTTCTTATTTATTTAGGTCACCATGGTATTAAGTGGAGTTCCTTGTGCTCTACAGTAGATTCTTATTAGTTATCTATTTTACACACAGTATCAACAGTGTATATATGTCAAACCCAACCTCCCAATTCACAAATAACTGAACAAAAGGGAGAGCCTCCTCCCACCTGTCTCTTGCTACATCTGGTATATTCATTTCCTCCATAACCTTGAAAGCACAGGAGGGCCTCCTACCTACGTCTCTTGCTCTGCCCCGCGTCCGTGAAGCATAGGGCAGCCGTGAACACTGAGCGGAGGAGGCATTTGAGGGGTGTGCTGAGTGCTTTTGAAGCATCAGACTGGTGCCCAGGTGACTCCTTCACCGTCCAGTTTTATGTTGGGTCCACCAGCATCACTGAGGAGCTGGTGCTGGGCTCTTGGCGACCTTGGGAGTGGAAAGGAAAGAGAGGCACAGAGAACCCTGAGATTTTGATGGCAGGGATGCAGGTTGCACACATTAAGTAGGCGGTTCCAGACCTGCAGCAGGACAGAGCTCCACTGTCTCAACAAATGGACCACGTTCAGTCCTCAGCCCTGCTCCCCGACCCCTGGACCGAGGCTGGGAAGACAATCCCTCTTGGGAGCAGCTTCTGATCTTACAGAAGGGTTGGAATTACCAAGGGGTGGGATTTCTCCTGTAGTGCTGTGAAAAGGGGCTATGTTTTTACTCATTTACAACCAGGTAAACCTTACTCTGGACTATCATTAAATTCTCCAAAAGTTGTCTGTGAATTTTACATGTAAATTTACCCAAAATGCACAGCGAGCAGGATTTGGGGTGTATGTGTGTGTGTGTGTGTGTCACTTTTATTTAAAGTAAAATATACTTGATGTGCCTCTTTTCACAAGAAAGGAAACTTTCTAATTATCTTTGCTGTTTTGCAAATTTGACTTTTGCGCGCGCGCGCGCGCACACACACACACACACACACACACACACACACATTTTTGTCTTACCTCTGTTGAGGACCTGGTATCTAAATCAGACCTAAGAAATGAAGGCTTTATTAAGTAGTTCAAACTTCAGAAAAAATTATCATCCTAGTTTAAGCTAAAATACCATGAAAAACCTAAAGGCAGCATCTGTCTGCTTTGGGGATCCTCCTTTAAACTTGGGCCCCAACCTACAAATTCTGACTTTGCAACAGAAGGTATCAGTTCAGTTCAGTTGCTCAGTCATGTCCTACTCTTTTGTGACCCCATGAATCGCAGCACGCCAGGCCTCCTTGTCCATCACCAACTCCCGGACTTTACCCAAACTCATGTCCATAGAGTCGGTCATGCCATCCAGCCATCTCATCTTCTGTCATCCCCTTCTCCTCCTGCTCCCAATCCTTCCCAGCACCAGGGCCTTTTCCAATGAGTCAACCCTTCGCATCAGGCGGCCAAAGTATTGGAGTTTCAGCTTCAACATCAGTCCTTCTAATGAACACCCAGAGCTGATTTCCTTTAGGATGGACTGGTTGGATCTCCTTGCAGTCCAAGGGACTCTCAAGAATCTTCTCCAACACCACAGTTCAAAAACATCAATTCTTCAGTGCTCAGCTTTCTTCACAGTCCAAATCTCACATCCATTCACAACTACTGGAAAAACCATAGCCTTGACTAGACGGACCTTTGTTGGCAAAGTAATGTCTCTGCTTTTTAATACGCTATCTAGTTTGGTCATTACTCTTCTTTCAAGGAGTAAGCGTCTTTTAATTTCATGGCAGCGATCACCATCTAAAGTGATTTTGGAGCCCCAAAAATAAAGTCTGACACTGTTTCCATTGTTTCCCCATCTATTTGCCATGAAGTGATGGGACTGGATGCCATGATCTTAGTTTTCTGAACGTTGAGCTTTAAGCCAACTTTTTCACTCTCCTCTCTCACTTTCATCAAGAGGCTTTTTAGTTCTTCACTTTCTGCCATAAGGGTGGTGTCACCTGCATAGCTGAGGTTATTGATATTTCTCTCGGCAATCTTGATTCCAGCTTGTGCTTCCTCCAGTCCAGCGTTTCTCTGATATACTCTGCATATATGTTAAATAAGCAGGGTGACAATATACAGCCTTGACGTACTCCTTTTCCTATTTGGAACCAGTCTGTTGCTCCATGTCCAGTTTTAACTGTTGCTTCCTGACCTGCATACAGGTTTCTCAAGAAGCAGGTCAGGTGGTCTGTATCCTGATCTCTTTCAGAATTTTCCACAGTTTATTGTGATACACTCAGTCAAAGGCTTTGGCATAGTCAATAGAGAAGAAATAGATGTTTTTCTGGAGAAGGCAATGGAACCCCACTCCAGTACTCTTGCCTGGAAAATCCCATGGACGGGGGAGCCTGGTAGGCTGCAGTCCATGGGGTCGCTACGAGTCAGACACGACTGAGCGACTTCACTTTCACTTTTCACTTTCATGCATCGGAGCAGGAAATGGCAACCCACTCCAGTGTTCTTGCCTGGAGAATCCCAGGAACGGCGGAGCCTGGTGGGCTGCCGTCTATGGGGTCACACAGAGTCGGACACGACTGAGGTGACTTAACAGTTAACAGATGTTTTTCTGGAACTCTTTTGCTTTTTCAATGATTCAGCGGATGTTGGCAATTTGATCTCTGGTTCCTCTGCCTTTTCTAAAACCAGCTTGAATATCTGGAAGTTTACAGTTCACGTATTGCTGAAGCCTGGCTTGGAGAATTTTGAGCATTACTTAACTAGCATGTGAGATGAGTGCAATTGTGTGGTAGTTTGATCATTCTCTGGCATTGCCTTTCTTTGGGATTGGGATGAAAACTGATCTTTTCCAGTCCTGTGGCCACTGCTGAGTTTTCCAAATTTGCTAGCATATTGAGTGCAGCACTTTCATAGCATCATCTTTCAGGATTTGAAATAGCTCAACTGGAATGCCATCACCTCCACTAGCTCTGTTCATAGTGATGTTTTCTAAGGCCCACTTGGCTTCACATTCCAAGATGTCTTGCTCTAGGTGAGTGATCACACCATCATGATTATCTGGGTCATGAAGATCTTCTTTGTACAGTTCTTCTGTGTATTCTTGCCACCTCTTCTTAATATCTTCTGCTTCTGTTAGATCCATACCATTTCTGTCCTTTGTCAAGTCCATTTTTGCATGAAACGTCCGAGGTCAGGTGTGGCGGCTGAGAGGAGCTACTCCACGTTCAAGGTCAGGAGGGGTGACTGTGAGGAGATACCCCTTGTCCAAGGTAAGGAGCAGTGGCTACACTCTGCTGGAGCAGCTGTGAAGAGATACCCCACGTCCAAGGTAAGTGAAACCCAAGTAAGACGGTAGGTGTTGCGAGAGGGCATCAGAGGGCAGACACACTGAAACCATAATCACAGAAAGCTAGCCAATCTGGTCACACGGACCACAGGCATGTCTAACTCAGTGAAACTAAGCCATGCCATGTGGGGCCACCCAAGACGGATAGGTCATGGTGGAGAGGTCTGACAGAATGTGGTCCACTGGAGAAGGGAATGGCGAACCACTTCAGTATTCTTGCCTTGAGAACCCCATGAACAGTATGAAAAGGCAAAATGATAGGACGCTGAAACAGGAACTCCCCAGGTCAATAGGTGCCCAATATGCTACTGGAGATCAGTGGAGAAATAACTCCAGAAAGAATGAAGGGATGGAGCCAAAACAAAAACAACACACAGTTGTGATGCAACTGGTGATAGAAGCAAGATTCGATGCTGTAAAGAGCAATATTGCATAGGAACCTAGAATGTTAGGTCCACGAATCAGGGAAAATTGGAAGTGGTCAAACAGGAGATGGCAAGAGTGAACGTCGACATTCTAGGAATCAGCGAACTAAAATGGACTGGAATAGGTGAATTTAACTCAGATGACCTTTATATCTACTACTGTGGGAGGAATCTCTTAGAAGAAATGGAGTAGCCATCATGGTCAACAAAAGAGTCTGAAATGCAGTACTTGGATGCAATCTCAAAAATGGCAGAATGATCTCTGTTCGTTTCTGAGGCAAACCATTCAATATCAAGGTAACCCAAGCCTATGCCCCAACCAGCAACGCTGAAGAAGTTGAACTTGTACAGTTCTATGAAGACCTACAAGACCTTCTAGAACTAACACCCAAAAAAGATGTCCTTTTCATTATAGGGAACTGGAATGCAAAAGTAGGAAGTCAAGAAACACCTGGAATAACAGGCAAATTTGGCCTTCGAGTACAGAATGAAGCAGGGCAAAGGCTAATAGAGTTCTGCCAAGAGAATGCACTGGTCATAGCAAACACCCTCTTCCAACAACACAAGAGAGGACCCTACACATGGACATCACCAGATGGTCAACACCGAAATCAGATTGATTATATTCTTTGCAGCCAAAGATGGAGAAGTTCTATACAGTCAGCAAAAATAAGACTGGAAGTGGACTGTGGCTCAGATCATGAACTCCTTATTGCCAAATTCAGACTTAAATTGAAGAAAGTAGGGAAAACCACTAGACTATTCAGGTATGACCTAAATCAAATCCCTTATGACTATACAGTAGAAGTGACAAATAGATTTAAGGGACTAGATCTGATAGACAGAGTGCCTGATGAACTATGGACAGAGGTTCATGACATTGTACAGGAGACAGGGATCAAGACCATCCCCATGGAAAAGAAATGCAAAAAAGCAAAATGGCTGTCTGAGGAGGCCTTACGGATAGCTGGGAAGAGAAGAGAAGTGAAAAGCAAAGGAGAAAAGGAAAGATACTCCTATTTGAATGCAGAGTTCCAAAGAATAGGAAGGAGAGATAAGGAAGCCTTCCTCAGCGATCAATGCAAAGGAATAGAGGAAAACAGCAGAATGGGAAAGACTAGAGATCTCTTCAAGAAATTTAGAGATACCAAGGGAACATTTCATGCAAAGATGGACTCAATAAAGGACAGAAACAGAAGGTATAGAGACTGTGGTTAAGCTCAAAGCTCAGTTGCTCAGTTGTGTCTGACTCTTTGCAACCCCATGTAGCCCACCAGGCTCCTCCATGGGATTTCCCAGGCAAGAATACTGGAGTGGGTTGCCATTTTCTCTTCCAGGGGATTTTCCCTGCCCACATCTCCTGCATTGGCCGGAGAATTCTTTACCACTGAACCACCAGCAAAGCCCAGAGACTATGGTTACCGCATGTGAAAACTGTCAGGTAAATGTGAAATATTGGGTTTTCTCCTCTTAGATTTGTGCTATCTGGTAAGTTGACTTAGTTGAATGTGTTTTGGTGAGTTTGTGAAAGAGTGTAAGGCCTCAGTAATGTGACTTGCTGAATCATTCTCCTGGACAGCCTAGGGGGTTAATTGGAAAGTTAGGGCAGATACCTTGATGGGCATGGGACATCTTTTGTTGCCTCAAAAAAAAAAAAACCCACAAAAAACAGGTAGAATTGAGGTAAAGATGAAGGGGTCAAGTTTACACAAGAATAACCACAACTGAGAGATATTCCAGGAGGTAGAACAGAGGCTTAAAAAAAAAAAAAGATCCTGACAAGACAAATTCAAGGCAGTGAGCAGCAGAGCAAGCCCCTTGAGGAATTTGACACTTGACATTAACATCTGGGAAGAGACCGCTGATGAATCAAACTTGGAAACTGAGGAGAGAGGCAGAGTGTGTTTTGAGTTCTTTTTTTCCCCCCCTTCAAAAAATGTGCTCTATTTTGTATTATTTGATTCATTAGTGTTTTAGAGGATTAATTTTTGATCTGTTTAGGGGTCTTAAAGACAACCTAAGAGTGTGAATTAACACTCTTGGTTTCAAAGTTAATACTCTTATTACTCTCCGGTTCAAAGGTTTTGAAATTTAGAGATTATTATGGCCGGACTGTGCCTTCAAAAGTAACCAAGTCAGTGAATTCCGGTGATGAGGAGAAATGGAATGGCTCTTTGGCCATGCGCTCAGCCCTCATCTTGTTTATTTTGACGGCTGTATCACCAGTACCAACTTGGATTTATTGAAGCCCTGGTTTAGCGTGGGTGCAGAGTAAAAGGCTGTGTCTATTTTATAATCGTGTCCTTGAGAGTTTATTCTTCAGGAAGTACATCTGGTGCCCGACATTCATATTGTTAATGTTTTAGACTCAATTTTGCTTTATTTGTAATGTGCAGTTGATATCTAAAATCAATTTCTGTGCCTAAAGACATGACATTATTAAAATATTATTAAAAGAGGTTTTTGCAGGCACTTGGCTCTGTGTGACAAAATGCATAATTAGCAGGACTTACGAGCTAATGGGTTTATAAACTCACTGTACATAAAGGCTCCACTTCTAAAACAATGTTCAGCTGATACTTAACATGCCTTGCTGTGACTTGTGTAAGAAAAGAGTTGTTCTTGGTTTACCAAGTCTTATTGCTTGTATCATCTCTTGATGTAGTTAAAAATATGGCGCTCGTATTGTTTGTGGCAGGGCAGCCGAGCGGGAGGAGGTTATACTATACTGGCAGTTTGGAGGTTGAGCTTAAACTGCCTGAAATGACTGGACTCCCAGAGAGACCCTTTGAAAATGTGAGCTTTTTATGGCCTGTGCGTCATCAAGCACCAGATGCCGGGATGGAGGGTTGAGGCTGATAAGAAAGTCATCTGAATCAATGCACCAGCCCACACCTGATGTTTGATATGGATGTGGAAAGAACCATCCCACTCTTTAATAGTTTTTCTTCTTGAAATGTCAGCCTTCAAATTAAATATTTACTTGTCATTGTTCAGACATTGCAGGATGAGTCAGGGAAGAGATGGAACCTAAACAGAAGTAAACACTAATCGATCCAGACTTGTAAACTCTGTCTGTGATTATGTACCTTAAAATATGAAGATTTAAAAATATGACTGGACAGAAAGAGAAAGACAGATACCACCTGACATCACTTACGTGTGGAATGTAAAATAGGACACAAATATCTTATCTAAGAAATAGAAGCAGACTCACAATAGAGAACAGACTGGCGGTTGCCAGTGGTGAGGGGGAGGGTGGAGGAGGGAAGGATTAGGACTATGGGATGAGCAGATGTAAACTATTATATATAGGCTGGATAAACAACAAGGTCCTACTGTAGAACACGGGGAATTATATTCAATATTCCATGATAAACCTCAATGGAAAAGAATATGAAAATGAATATGTGTATATGTATAACTGAATCACTTCGCTGTACGGCAGAAATTAGCACAAGCATTGTAAAGCAACTATACTTCAATAAAGTACATTAAAAATAAGTAATAATCCTGTAGTCCTAATTTGAATTAAGGGTATCAACATGAACTCATGACAAAAAATACGACTAGGGTTCAGGGCTGGGAGGGTGTCAGGCCCTCCTGCTGAGGTCATGGGATTGGATTGCTCTAGTCTGGACAATGATGGGGCATCTCTTCAAATTTCCAGCAAATATATGCCCTGGCAGTGCTGCGTGCGTAGTCATCTCTGATGCTGTGACCACATGAACTGTATCCTGCCAGGCTCCCCTGTTCATGGGATTTTCCCAGCAAGAATACTGGAGTGGGTTGCCATTCCCTCCTCTAGGGGTCTTCCTGACCCAGGGATCGAATCTGTGTCTACTGTATGTCCTGCATTGCAAGAAAATTCTTTACAATTAAGCCACTGGGAAAGTCCCATGCCTCTCCAATAACCCCTCTCAAAATGGAGAAGCTAACACTTCTATTTTACTTCTTCTGAAGTGAAGGTACCCAGGAGGGTATTTGGGGGTCTTTAGCACTCCTATGATTCCATCAGCCTACAGTTTCCTCCAAACAAAAAAGGTCAAGCAACAACAACAACAAAAAAAGACATTCTCTAGGTCTAGGAAGCTTCAAGGATGCTGATTTTCTTGTGTTCACTTCTTAGAACTAGACCCCAAGTGTCTCCTAGACACAGATCCCTAACACCAAACCTAATATGCTCAAGAAAGCTCAGTGAGATTAAAGGAAAAGCTGAACTCATCACCGACTAGGTGATTTATATATAATTTGAATATTTGAACTGAAATACACTTTCAAGCTGCTGTTTGTGTGCCAGGTGAAAGAGAGCTGTATCTTCGATGTGATGCTGAAATAGCTAAGATACATTCAACTTCGTGAAAAATAGAAGTGATTGAGGTACAGAAAAAAGTGGAAGAGGCAAACATAGTCAGATAACTGGATTATTATTATTATTTTGATACCCACATGCCACTCGTGTCTCCCTGCAGTTCTTGGCAGTTTTGCAGGGGACAGGAAGAGAAGAGGAGAGAGAAGGGAACAGGGTTTGCAGGGGACAGAAAGAGAAGAGGAGAGAGAAGGGCACAGGGTCGGGGAGCAGCAATGTATCTGACCTTTCAGAACTTGCGTGGCTCCCTCCCCCTATAGAATGTGAATTTCAGCTCTTCTGCTGGAAAGCCACAAGAAAGAACTAGCAGCTTTAGCCGACCGAATTAATCATTCTACAAATGGGGGAGCCAGGTCAGAAAGACCCTGAGAATTCCCTTTAAAGAGCTATGCTCCAGCTGAACATATTAATATAATACCTCAGGTCCCTGGCCACACTCCTTGTTTCATAGGGCTTAATGATACACCTTACAATTTAACGATCAAGTTAAAAACTCAGAGTCTGTGTTGAAGGGAGTGATGAGTTTTATGTTGCGGGTAAGGGAATGTTTTCAAGCTAGGACTTATCAACAATAGATTTTCTCAACACCTTAGAGATGAACCAGCGAATATCCTCCAGTTTGATCACGCTCCAGTCACTCCTCTTTGCAGCCTGATGAGATTAGTAGAACCATACGCTGGAAGTATGAGCTGTAATTTTTCATGATTAAAGAGCTGGAAGAGAAACAAAAAAGCCTCTCCATCTCAACTGTGTGAAAGACAAAGTTTGCAACATGTAAACTCTCCAAATTGTCAGTCTACTAATTCCCCTTCTTAGGGGGCTTATCCTCACAATCTTTGAGTTTCAAAGCAGGGGAAGTGGGAAGTAAATTTCTCTCTCCATTTGTTTGGTATTTGCATATCATGAAGCATGTCTCCACCAATGCGGGGTTAGAGTTTTGTTCCTACCTCCATGTAGTACTGTTCTGACTCTGAACATGTCAAAGGATGAAGAAATGAAATGCATCTACTGCTGGCAAGATGCCCTCTGCTATCCCACTCCTCTGTGTGACAGGTTATGTTAAGGTGATTTGTTAAAACTTGATGTTGTCTTATCCCACTACTGGATAAATTCCCTGAGAAAATCATAATGCACAAGACACATGTGCCCAATGTTCATTGCAGCACTATTTACAAAAGCCGTGACATGGAAGTAACCTGAACGTCCATCACCAGATGAATGGATAAGGAAGATGCAGTCTATACATACAATGAAATATTACTCAGTCATAAAAAGGACCAAAACTGAATCATTTATAGAGATGTGGATGCACCTAGAGCCTGTCATACAGAGTGAAGTAAGTCAGAAAGAGAAAAACAAATATTGCATGTTAATGCCTATATGTGGAATCTAGAAAAATGGTATGTGAACCTATTTGCAGGGCAGAAAAAAGAGACACAGAGGTAGTGAATGGAAATGTGGACATGGTGGGGAAGGGGAGGGTGGGCTAAATTGGGTGATTAGGATTGACACATATACACTACTATGCGTAAGACAGATTGCCAGTGGGAAGCTGCTGTGTAGCACAGGGAGCTCAGCTCGGTGCTCTGTGATGACCTATAGGGGTGGGAGGGAGGTGATATATGTATCCATATAGCTGATTCACTTCATTGGATTGGAGAAAGGAACACAACAATGTAAAGCAAGTATACTCCAATTAAAAAAAAAAGTAAACCGGAAGGCATGCACAATATTTCCAGTTAGTTACCAAGAAGCATGTTAGTAACAATCCATCATAAATACAAAACGTCACACCCTGACTAGCCCAGGAATCCTAGCCAGACCAGGTCTGGCTGTTTACAAGGGAAGGAACAGATGTACATAGGGTCTGAGTGGTTCTGGTGACGGAGCTGGGTCAAGCCCAGGGTTTGTGACAACTGCAAATCAAGTGCTGCTTTTGTTTTCACCACAGCACAGCATGACTTGTGTCATCAACACACTGGTTTGTTTCCCAAGTGATGTGTCATCTCGGCTGGGCTACCTGACTCATCGCCAATGGATGTGGTGCTGGGAGAGTATTTCATAGATGCAACCAGGTGACGTTTCCTGTGTGGGCCTGACTCGATCATTTGAAAGGCTCTAAGGGGAAGGTTTGAAGAAGTTCTCCCAGGGGATGGCAACTTCGGCCCCTGCCCGGAACCCTCCGTTTTCCCTTCCTGATGGCCGGCCCTAGAGGTCTCTGACATGCCCACCTGCCCTCTTAATTGTGGAAGCCAATTCCTTCCAATGAGTCTTTCATATATATCTCCTATTGGTTTTTCTTCTCTGATTAGAGTTTGACTCACACAGCTAGGGAGCAGCTATAGTTCAAAGTGGATCTGAGATGCTGGGAGCATTTCATGAGGTTTCTATACATGGGAAGAGAGAGAAAGAAAGGTGTTGAATCCCGCAGGCCACTGATTTTTTACTTTGGGGAACCAGGAGCCTGATCACTCATATACTCCCGTGCAGCTCTTACTGCAGAAGTAGACCTGGCCCTGGAAAAACACTAAGGCCAGAATTGCTTTCTGATGTAAAGGCTGATGGTGGATATTGGCTCACGCCCACTGGCCATTGTGGAGAAGAGGCAGAGTAGGCAAGAGAAGCATGGATCAGAAGCTGTGTGCAGAAAGGCGTTGAGACGATCAATTGGTGCTTCTTGGAAAAACAGAGCATCAGCAGATTTACCTGCCACTGGTCACCTGATGCAAAGGACTGACTCACTAGAAAAGACTCTGATGCTGGGAAAGATTGAAGGCAGGAGGAGAAGGGGATGACAGAGGATGAGATGGTTGGATGGCATCACCGACTCAATCGACATGAGTTCGAGTAAGCTCCAGGAGTTGGTGATGGACAGGGAGGCCTGGCGTGCTGCAGTCCAAGGGGTCACAGAGAGTCGGACACGACTGAGCGACTGGACTGAACTGAGGCCACGTTCAAGATGGAAGGTCACAGGTTGAGTTGAAGATAGCTAATGGCTTCCAGAAACAGGAAGGAGGGTGGAGAACAGGAAGCCAGGTTTTGGGTGTGGAGATTTAAGGATAACCAATAAAGATTACTCGCATGGAAGATCATTGAAAGTTTCCAGAGAAAAACTATGCATTATTTAGAGCATATCTTTCTGGGTTTTCTGAGTCTAGCTATTCATTGCCCTGGAGCTATTCTTATAATTTGGAAATTGTAGAGAACTGATTGCAATGCAGTTGCAACTACCAGTTAAATCACTCTTGTATATAGACCTGAGAATAAATTCTGCCAAGTGGAGGTTCAGTCAATCTTCCCAATGGGAAAAAACATTTCAATATTCATTTCCTTCATATAAATTTGTGGTTTGACTTCTTTGAACCTGTTGTAGCATCTCTCTGATATCCTTGTTTCATTCATGAGTTAAGTGCAGTCTTTGGCCTGGATTCATTTTATGTTCGGAGGAACCTGAGGGGTCACCAGGGTTTCCCAGGTGGTGCTGGTGATACAGAACCTGCCTGCCAATGCAGGAGATGTAAGAGACGCGGGTTTGATCCCTGGGTCGGGAAGATCCCCTGGAGGAGGGCATGGCAACCTACTCCAGTATTCTTGTCTGGAGAATCCCATGGACAGAGGAGCCTGGCAGGCTACAGTCCATGGGATCGCAAGAAGTTGGGAACATGACTAAAATGACTTAGCACACATGCATGAGAGATAACCAGGCCCCAGAGAAACCCATGCAGCCATTCTTGCAGCACAGACAGTGTAAATAAAAGTAAACTTTAAAATTTTTCTTTTTTAATTAGGGGAAAATAATTCAGATCCTTTATCCTGAGCTTGACATCAAGAAATGCTTTTATGGTTTGGGAAAGAAGAGTTAAATGCACTTTCTATGTTTCATAATTATATACACATCTGTTTATATAGGTACGATTTCTGTTTTACCTGCTTTCAAAAACCACATTGGAAGTGAAGGAGAGGGTGAAAAAGAAAAAGAAGAATAGATTGTCTAGTAGGAGGCCAGACCTCACCTTGCAAAGAGCAATGTCATCTGCAGAAACACAGAGCAGATGGTGAAAAGCCATATGATAAAAATAACAGAAGGCTGCACGGTGAATGTATCACAACAGGTGGGCAGTAGCTAGTGAGGCTGATGAACAGAAAGTGAAAGGTGAGGAAGGAGAAACTCACCCCAGGTCACCAGGTCTGAGATGTCAAGGTACCTTGCACGTTGGATTTATGCCAACAGTCTCCAAAGAGCCAAGGGGTAGTTTTGCTTTCAGGATCACTAGGCCTTTCTTTTGCAGGTGGGCAGGGTCAGGAGAGAGCAGACCGGGGGCCGCTGACATGGCTACTTCTCCTTTGTGAATGGATATATTGTGGCAGGGGTAGTGACCATCCCTGCTTTAGGACATCATAGGCTGTTGGGAGAAGGAGCATTGAAGTCTAAGTCTCACATGTGGCTGACCTGACCCAGGGGTTGAATCCATGTCTCCTGTATCACTGAGCCGCCTGGGAAGCCCGGATAAAAGATAAGAGACCACATATTTCTCATTCTTGAAGTCAGGAGACCTCCCCAACTACACACATGCAGAAAGGCTCCTTGGAGTTCAAAAGGGGAATGACGCTAAGTGATGCTAACTATCCACAAGCCTCTTTGGTAGAATCCATCTTGGCTAAGAGATGTTTATGCACACATGGGAGGACCCTTTGTTGTTGTTGTTGTTCAGTTGTTAAGTTGGCAAAGTGTCTGATTCTTTGTGATCTCATGTACTGCAGAATGCCAAGCTGCCCTGTCCTTCACTATCTCCCGGAGTTTGCTCAAACTCATGTCCATTGAGTCACTGATGCCATCCAACCATCTCATCCTCTGTTGCCTCCTTCTCCTCCTGCCCTCAATCTTTCCCAGCATCAGGGTCTTGTCCAATGAGTCAGCTCTTTGCATCAGGTGACCAAAGGATTGGAATATCAATGTGAATCAGCCACAGGTATTCATGTGTCCCCCCCATCCTGAACCCCCCTCCCACCTCCCTCCCCACCCCATCCCTCAGGGTTGTCCCAGAGCACCGGCTTTGAGTGCCCTGCTTCATGCATCAAACTTGCCCTGGTCTCTATTTCACATATAGTAACGCACATGTTGCAGTGCTGTTCTCTCAAATCATCCCACCCTCACCTTCTCCCACCTAGTCCAAAAGTCTGTTCTTTACATCTGTGTCTCTTTTGCTGTCTTGCATACAGGGTCTTTCTAAATTTCATAGACATGCGTTAATATACTGTATTGGCATGTCTCTTTTTGACTTACTTCACTCTGTATAATAGGCTCCAGTTTCATCCACCTCATTAGAACTGACTCAAATGAGTTCTTTTTTTTTTTTATATAGCTGAGTAATATTCCATTGTGTATATGTACCACAGCTTTCTTATCCATTCATCTGCTGATGGACATCTAGGTTGCTTCCATGTCCTAGCCATTGTAAACAGTGCTGTAATGAATACTGGGGTACACATGTCTCTTTCAATTCTGGTTTCCTCGGTGTGTATGCCCAGCAGTGGGATTGCTGGGTCGTATGGCAGTTCTATTTCCCATTTTTTAAGGAATCTCCACGCTGTTCTCCATAGTGGCTCTACTAATTTGCATTTCCACCAACAGTGTAAGAGGGTTCCCTTTTCTCCACACCCTCTCCAGCATTTATTGCTTGTAGACTTTTGGACAGCAGCCATTCTGACAGGCGTGAAATGGTACCTCATTGTGGTTTTGATTTGCACTTGTCTGATAGTGAGTGATGCGAGCATCTTTTTATGTGTTTGTTAGCCATCTGTATGTCTTCTTTGGAAAAATGTCTGTTCAGTTATTTGGCCCACTTTTTTATTGGGTCGTTTATTTTTCTGGTATTGAGCTGCATAAGCTGCTTGTATATTTTGGAGATAAATTCTTTGTCAGTTGTTTCATTTGTTATTATTTTCTCCCATTCTGAAGGCTGTCTTTTCACCTTGCTTATACTTGCCTTCATTGTGCAAAAGCTTTAAGTTTAATTAGATCACATTTGTTTATTTCTGTTTTTGTTTCAATTTTTCTAGGAGGTGGGTCATGGAGGATCTTGCTGTGATTTATGCCAGAGAGTGTTCTGCATATGCTTTCATCTAAGAGTTTTATAGTTTCTGGTCTTCCATTGAGATCTTTAATCCATTTTGAGTTTATTTTTGTGTATGGTGTTAGAAAGTATTCAGGTTTCATTCTTTTACAGGTGGTTGACCAGTTTTCCCAGTACCACTTGTTAAAGAGATTGTCTTTTCTTCATTGTATATTTTTGCCTCTTTTGTCAAAGATAAGGTGTCCATAGGTGCGTGGATTTATCTCTGGGCTTTCTATTTTGTCCCATTGACCTATATTTCTGTCTTTGTGCCAATACCAAACTGTCTTGATGACTGTAGCTTTGTAGTATAGTCTGAAGATTGATTCCTCCAGTTCCATTCTTCTTTTTCAAGGTTGCTTTGGCTATTTGAGGTTTTTTGTGTTTCCATACAAATTGGGAAATTATTTGTTCTAGTTCTGTGAAAAATGCCATTAGTAACTTGATAGGGATTGCATTGAATCTATAGATTGCTTTGAGTAGTATACTCATTTTCACTATATTGATTCTTCCAGTCTACGAACCTGGTATATTTCTTCATCTATTTCTGTCATCTTCGATTTCTTTCATCAGTGTTTATAGTTTTCTATATTTAGGTCTTTTGTTCCTTTAGGCAAATTTATTCCTAAGTATTTTATTCTTTTGTTGCAATGGTGAAAGGGATTGCTTCCTTAAATTTCTCTTTCTGTTTTTTTCATTGTTAGTGTATAGGAATGCAAGGAATTTCTGTGTATTAGTTTTCTATCCTGCGACTTTAATATATTCATTGATTAGCTCTAGTAATTTTCTGGTGGTGTCTTTAGGGTTCTCTTTGTAGAGGATCATGTCATCTGCAAACAGTGAGAGTTTTATTTCTTCTTTTCCAATCTGGATTCCTTGTATTTCTCTTTCTTCTCTGATCAAAAGCATAAATTCTTTGGCTCTCAGCCTTCTTTATTGTCTAACTCTCACATCCATATGTGATTACTGGAAAAACCATAGCTTTGACTATACTGACATTTGTCGGCAAAGTGATATCTATCTATGCTTTTTAATATGCTGTCTAGGTTTCTCATAGCCTTTCTTTGAAGGAACAATCACCTTTGAATTTCATGGCAGTGGTCACCGTCCACAGTAATTTTGGAGCCCAAGTAACAAATACAGACTCTGAACCAGGCAAATCAAAATGAGTGGCCAAAGGAAATCTATAAGAAATGCCTCATATAAGTGACTTAAATTGCCATGAGGGGACAACTTTTCTCTCTTTGAGGCTTGTCCCTGGGTCTATCTACACGTACTGTTCTCTTTCTCCTCCTAATAAACACTTCACTTGCTTCGTTACTTTCTGTCTGTGTGGGATTTTCTTTCTGCAAAGTCAAAGAGCCAGGGCCTTGTCACTGACCACTCATCCAGTGGCTAGGATTCGATGCTCTCACCACTGCACCTGATCTCAATTTCTGGCTGGGAACCAAAGCCCTGCCTCAAGCCCCTGCAGACTGAAGCCACCAGAGATCATATTGAGGTACATTCTACCATTTTCTTAATATATGTGGTTGTGCTGAGAGCAATAATTACTGCAAATTTCAAGATGAAGTTGTATGACATCCATGAGCACAGAGATTAATACTGTCCAGAATGCAATTTAAAAAAATTTTCCTAAAGGTCTTTTTCAAGGAAATTATCACAGAATTAAATTGAATATGTGTCTACCCAATAAAAAAATCGTGTGCCTCAAGAGTTAAATTACGCATTTTATCCAGAAAAAGCTTTTGGGAAACTGAGATAATATATTAACACTCTTTCTATCTAGGAACTGCTGTAAAGAGGAGGATCCAGACAAAAACTGAGCTCCAGACAGGGCAAGATGAACATCCGTGTGGGATATGTGGGGAAAATAGAGACAGAATTTGAAGAGGCACTAGGGGCACATATGTGTTGACCAAAGGACAAGAGAATTGGACAAAATGGTGGTTGAAAAATTCAGAGGACCAGCCTCAGAGCCCTGGAAATGCACCAGTCAGAGGACAATCTCTGTGTGGGTTCATGTAGCTCAAAACCATGTCGTATCCTGAGAAGAGTTACAAGGAGCTCTCACCATGGGCAGGAGCAGGGTGGGGAGGAAAGACGAACTGGAAAATTTCAAAAAACACCAAAATTTTCCTTGGAATTCATAGTACATGAAATGCCTGGACCTTGTGCATTGAGGTGACAGTTTTAAAACATGGTCCTCAAGCTGTGCATTGACTGTGTCCCTCATTGGCAGGTGTGCTCAGTTGCTAAACTGTGTCTAGCTCTTTTGTAACCCCATGGACTGTATTCCGCCATGCTCCTCTGTCCATGGGATTCTCCAGGCAAGAATACTGAAGCAGGTTGCCATTTCCTTCTCCAGGGGATCTTCCCAAACCAGGGATCAAACCCACATCTCCTGCATTGGCAGGCAGGTTCTTTACCACAGAGTCACCTGGGATGATGCCCCACTCATGGTTTCAGTTCAGTTCAGTCACCCAGTCATGTCTGACTCTTTGTGACCCCATGGACTGCAGCACACCAGGCTTCCCTGTCCATTACCAACTCCCGCAGCTTGCTCAAACTCATGTCCATCAAGTCAGTGATGCCATACAACCTTCTCATCCTCTGTCGTCCCCTTTTCATCCCACCTTCAAGTTTCCCCAGCATCAGTGTCTTTTCCAGGGAGTCAGTTCTTCGCATCGGGTGGCCAAAGTGTTGGAGTTTCAGCTTCAGCATCAGTCCTTCCCATGAATATTCAGGACTGATTTCCTTTAGGATGGACTGGTTGGATCTTCTTGCAGTCCAAGGGACTCTCAAGAGTCTTCTCCAACACCACAGTTCAAAAGCATCAATTCTTCAGTGCTCAGCTTTCTTTATAGTCCAACTCTCACATCCATACATGACCACTGGAAAAACCATAGCCTTGACTAGATGGACCTTTGTTGGTAAAGTAATGTCTCTGCTTTTTAATATGCTGTCTAAGTTGGTCATAGCTTTTCTTCCAAGGAGCAAGTGTCTTTTAATTTCATGGCTTCAGTCACCATCTACAGTGATTTTGGAGCCCACCAAAATAAAGTCCATCACTGTTTCCATTGTTTCCCTATCTATTTGCCATGAAGTGATGGGACCGGATGCTATGATTTTAGTTTTCTGGATGTTCTCATGGTTTAGTAGAGGGAAAAATGAAAGTTAGGACTCGGTGATATCCTCTGCAGGTTGTGCAAGAAAATCAGTTTTCCTGGGATAAAGGAGATAGGAACCAGGATTTCAGATCCTTGAGCTGAGCACAAGGCAGTGAACTGCTTCTTGGGATTTATCAAAGCAGCTTGAATGAGTCATCGCCTGGAGGATTTGGGAGTAAATAATGAATCACATGCCCTGGGGACAAGGAAGGAATAGGATTTCCTGCCCGTGAAAGGCTACAGTTGATATAGAGCTGCTCCTGATACTTCCAAATGTCACGTTTTCTCATACTGGTGACCGCTCTTCTAATCTTAGTAATGGTTACATTTCCTGAGCACCTACTATGTGCCAGGCATTGCTTTCCATGTATCAATTCATAGACATAATCTAGGAGATGGTCTTACAGGCTAGAGTGGAGAAACTCATCAGGTTAAGTTAGCTAGAGTTTGTGCTTTAAGCTCATAACCATTTTCCCAAGTTGTCAGGTTCAGTAATTCCTGGATCTTTTAAGCAGTGTTTTGATAGGAACATTTGCCTCAGGCCTTCCTGTGTTTGTATAATTTGGGTTTAGCTTACTCTGCTAATTTCAAATCCTTCAAGGGTTGGAACAATTCATATATATGATGTAGGGAGTTGGTGACTTGTAGTGATCTGAAGGAAGTAAATAGGTTCTCTCTATCTCTTTGTAGGCTTTCCCACTCTTTGGGTAACATGGCATCTTTATCCTTCTATATGTTTTAAATCTACTCTGTTGCTCATACTTCCAAATAAGACAGGTAGTTCCTATTTAGGACCCTTTAAGGGCTGAACTTGGAAAGCATGGTCATCTTCTTCATTTTGCGTGCTGGTTGACCAGATGGCTGTGGCCCCTTTACTAGATACTAAGGCATAAAGTCTAGGTTCCAGTATGTGGCCATTTATTTATTTTTAAAATTAATTTTTATTGGAATATAATTGCTTTAACAATGTTGTGTTAGTTTCTACTGTATGGCAGAGACAATTTGCTATATGTATACGTATATCTCCTCTTTTTTGGATTTCCTTCCCATTTAGGTCACCACAGAGCATTGACTAGAGTTCCCTTGCTATATAGCAGGTTCTCATTAGTTATCTGTCTTATACAATAATATCAATAGCGTATATGTGTCAATCCCAATCTCCCAATTCACTCCCCCTCTCCCCTTCGTATCTACACATTTGTTCTGTACTTCTGTTTCCCTATTTCTGCTTTGCAAGTAAGATCATCTATACCATTTTTTCTGGATTCCACATATATGCACTAATATATGATATTTGTATTTCTCTTTCTGACTTACTTCACTTTGTATGAGTCTCTAGGTCCACTAACTTCTCTAAAAATGACCCAATTTTGTTCCTTTTAATGGTTGAGTAATATTCCATTGTATAGGTACACCACATCTTCTTTATCCATGTCTCTGTTGATGAACATTTAGCTTGCTTTCATGTCCTTGCTATTGTAAATGGTGATTCTATGAACATTGGGGTGCATGTGTGTCTTTGAATTAGGACATGGCAATTTAAATGAGGGACTGAGTTTTCCTGAGGTCAGACTTGAGGGGTGAGGTGCTATAGGTAATAGTAGTTGAAAAGCAAAGAACCAGGTAGAGGCAAGCCAGGAAGTGAGTAGCATAGATCCCTGGGGGAAAAGCAGAGAAGAAAAAACTGAGACCACAGTTCTCCAAAATGAGCTTCTTACAGAGCAACACCTTACATCTTGGAAGTGTGGAAGGCAGGAGCCTTCATTAGATGCTGAGTTATCCCTTTTCTGTTGCTCATGTGTGTTGCAATAATTAGGAGGGCACACAATTGATGGAGTTTTCCTAGCCTGTGGAATCATGGGGGGACATGTGGCTTTATAAGTCTACTTAGGTAAATTAAAAATTTAAGAGCAATAATGTCAGCAATAGTCACCATTAAACAGAGATCTCGGGAGCGGAACAGACCTTTAAAGCATCTGTTTTACTTGCAGCCCAGTATTTATCTCTTTGGCTCAGGCCCAAGGACAGAGCTGGCAAGGACCCAAACCTATCCCCAGAGTTGCCTCTTGGGATCTAAAAACTCCAGACAGCCAGAATTGAAAGCTGTCTCTCCGGGTTTCAGAGGTCTGTTACAATAATTTTGAGCTATTCCAGAGAATGCATTAGAAAATGGAAACAATTCAAGAATTATTTGTCTTGCTTTGCTTTCAAAATCAGCTCTTAAGAAAGGGTTGAAATGAGTTATAAATCCTTTCGGAGAGAATGTGTACATGGTGCAATGTATGCCTAAATGGTTTGGTTTCTTACTGTCAGATGTTTTTATGTGATGGAGAAGTTTGTAAATTTTGGCCCCTTCAAGGGTCCAACCCAAAGGGTGATCCAGAGGTGGTTTGATGATGCCACTGTCCATCACGGTTCTTTGTGTCCCAGCATGCACCTTGCCTGAGGCTTGGCTGGCTCTGCTTCTGACCCTGAAACTTGGCCTGGGCATTCATGGGAGCCTCACAGTATGATCTGGGGCAATTCCTTGTCCGTCTCAAGATTCAGGCACCAATTCCACTGGAGGATGCACCATTATCTCTGTCTCTCCAGATAATTTTTTTTTGTCACGCTCAGGGTTTCTTCCTACTTTGCCAAGCTTTCTTTCTTATCCACCACCTTCCATTCCTTATCTTTGTTTCCCCTTCTGACCTTGACGGCTCCAAAGCCTGGCATTGGCTACCCTTTGACACTTGAGTTTAATAGCAGTGGAGGGGAAAGTCCTGAGCGGGTGAGAATGGACACCGGGTAGGGCAGGGTGGGTGGACTCAGGGTCCACCCTCAGCTCAGAGTACTGGATTGAGGACGTGGTCTGGGGGACATCACAGCCACAGTTGTCACTGGAGGGCAGTCGTGTACATTCCTTCCATCCTGCTGCTGCTCTCCACTTTGTGTCATAACCTCAGATGAACATAAGAGTTCAAACCAAAGTCTGGGGCTGAGAGTTCCAGGTGGGTGGGAACTGTGATGTGAAATGCAGGGCTGATGTGGGCCTTGTGTGCCTTCCACCTCCATTCCCAGCAGAATGTCCAGGTGGAGGGCCAGGTGAGAGTCAGAGACCAGCTCTGCCCTCGACAAGAGGACAGGGGTCTGGGCATAGTCACGTGTTGGGCTCTGAGACTTCTTCCTGAGTAACAGCAGTATTTACACTCTTGGATATTCTTCATACATGTGACTCATGGCTCTTTTCTCAAATCTGGAAGAAGTCAGTCAAAGAACAACGTACTTCTGCAGACAGATGAGCAAACTGGCAGATAGATGGGGGACGTTAGACAAACAGAGATGGACAAAGGTGAGCCAGTAGCCTGCAATGTGTCCAAAGCAACAGAAGTTTGGTGTTTGGATATATTTCTGATTCACTAAGTTTAACCACCTGTTTCTTCTTGTTTTTTTTTTTAAGGATAAGCTTTTTTAAAAAGCTATTAAGAGACATCAGAATGAACTTGGGCATTAGGCTGCTGTTTTGATGGATTTAGAATAAATATGTTGAAGACATATGGATTTCATTTTTCTTTAATTAAATGTGAGAATGTTAAAAGTAAAATTCCCTATGAAAATAGAGTTTAATATTTTATTATGGGGGAGTTTATTAAACAAGGGTTTATATGCAAATCAAAATAAGTATGTGTAAGGTATGGGTTCACTGAGTCTTCCCTGGTAGCTCAGACGGTAAAGAATCTGCCTGCAGTGTAAGAGACCCAGGTTCAATCCCTGGGTCGGGAGGATCCCTTGGAGAAGGGAATGGCAACCCATTACAATATTCTTGCCTGGAGAATTCCATGGACAGAAGAGTCTGGCTATCATCCATGGCGTCACAGAGTTGGATACGACTGAGCAACTAACATTTTCACAGTTTCACTTTCTATGGGTACCCTGAAGGCTGCTTAGATCAATTAATATAGGGCAAGGCAGAGACTGGAGGCTTTCTTTGAGAGTTAAGCTGGTTAAATTATTAATGTGCAATAATATCTGTAGGAATAACCAAGAAAGAGTCTCTCACTTTCTAGACACAACCTAGGCTTAGAAGTCTCATTAAGAGTGCCTGGATGTGCAAAGGATCACAGTTGGTGAGGTTCTTGGAGAAAATCTGTGGATGAACTTGAGTAAAAGGGTTGCCTGGAGTCAGGACCTGTGAACCGCAAAGGGCAAGTCTTCCTTTGTGTACTGGCATCAGTTAGGGAACAGGGCTACCTGCATGAAGTTGTCATTCCACCCAAGAGACCCAGTCTGTAGAGGCAAAGGATAGATGACTGATTACTACAGCCTGATGACCTTCATTCATTTACATCACTCAACCAGACTCTGAACAGCCTTCTGATTATAACTTGGCTCCCTTAGTAGCCTTTCTTCCTGGCTGTGATGTTTCCTAAGTTGGCTTCTGATTTACGCATCAGTCTGCTGTGAGTTTAGTTCATGTGAGTTTGGCTCCCTGATGCAACACTCTCTATGAGCCTTGACTAAGGCAAGTTGATGCTCTTGGGGCCTGAGGGCCAGACCCTGGAACATGGCAATGACTCCAACCATCACTCACCAGGCCTGTCCAGAACAGTATCACCATTCAATCACACTGCAGTCATTTCTTATTAATGTAATTATACCCCGACTGAGGGTGACACCTACCATCCTTTCCTGGCTTATCACACCCCACACACTTTACATGAATCCTTCCAGTAAAACTATCCAGTGATTCTACTGGACTATTATTTGTTGTCATTTACAGATGAGAAAAACTGAGACAAAATCAAGCAAAGGACTTTTCCAAAAATCTTAGTTAACTGTCAGTGGAGATGTTCATAAGAGGCCAGGCAGGACAGTGCAGAGTCCCTGTGCCCAACCGCACACTGACCAAACTGCTAAACTAGCTCAGAAGACAAACAAGCCACAGACAGCCAGGAGATCACCTTAAGGTGTGCAGACCTGTCTGGACAGATGTACTTAATTAACTTTGATTTATAAGTGTTTTTGCATTCGAGAACCTTCACTAGGAATTGTGTAGGAACTAGAGATGGTAAGAAATGATGATCTGTGTCTCTAGTCTCCTTTCCCTCTTGCTTCACATCTCCAGCCCTTCTCCCCAGCCTCACTTTCAACCAAAGACCCAGCTTCCTCTTTCACCGAGAAAGCTGGTGCCCTCATAGGGCAAGGTCCCCAGGTCACCAGGTGTCTCCTGCCCACCTGCCCCTCCTTGCCTGTCTCCTCTGGGCTTGGCCCTGTTAGTAGCCATGAAGCCCCTAGGCCCCCATTTGAGGCCGCCTGTCTCCAACCTGTGCTTCAGATTCCCGCCCCTCCCTTGAGTTTGCTAATGGACACCACGGCTCAGCCCTTCTCTTCTTTCTTAGCACTTTCAGCTTCTTCCAGTCTGCTGTCATTAATTATCCTCAAAAGAAAAATCTCTCCTTGTCCCCATCCATGTCCCCCTGTCGATTTTGGTCTCCATTTCTCTGCTCTCTCTTATGGCAAGCTCTTTAGATGACCCACTCATATTGCCTCTATGATCGTTTCTGCCTCTCTCTCTCCCTTTCTTATGAGCGACTCATTTCCAGGTCCTGAGCGGCTCCTGCCCAGTGAATGTCCCCTCTTGTCCACAGCTCCACCTCCTGCTGAACCGTCTGCGGGTGGGTGGCGCACTTGATTCCCCCCCCTTCCCAGGCGATCCCCTTTTTCCCTCCACCGCATCCTCTTCGCTTGACTTCTCACTGCTACATTTTTCTTTTTTCTTTCCCCCCTTGGCTGGTTTCTCATTATCTAGGCTGCCCCAGGGCTCAAGCCATCCGACCTGTTGTCTACTCCATTCTCACTCTGGATTTAAATACTTGACTGTGTGCTGACAGTTGCCAAATGGATGATTTAAGTCTCCAGCCGGGACTTCCCTTGAGCTCTGGGCTCACATATCTGACTGCTTTGTCTCCACCCCTGCCTCCCTCCGGGTCAACGCCGTCATCTCTGCATCAGCTTCCTGACCGGCCTCGCTGCATCCATCCTCACATCTCTGAAAACCTATTCTTAACGCAGTGGTCCTTTCAAAATATACGTCGGGTCTTGGCAGTACTCCTTCTCTTGCCTTCACAGAACAATGCCAGAAGTCAACACTACGGTGGGCAGTTCCTGACCAGAGGTCCCAGGGGGCAGGGACCACCTGGTGGTCGTGTGCTCCTCCTGTCACCCTCAGCCCAGGGCAGGATTGGGGGGCCTGCCTCTGTCTCCATCGCTGATTCTAGAAATGAGGGTGCACGGTTTGTGGGACCCTCTCTGGACATGGGGGGTCTGTGGACCCCCTTTCAGTGTGAATCACAACTCTCTCTCTCTCTAATAAATAGGCAAAAATCTCCTTAAAAGAAAGAAAGTGTTAGTCGCTAAGTTGTGTCTGACTCTCGGCGACCCCATGGACTGTCATCCGCCAGGCTCCTCTGTCCTTGGGATTTCCCAAGCAAGAATACTGGAGTGGGTTGCCATTTCCTACTCCAGGGGATCTTCCCAACCCAGGGATCGAATCTGGGCCTCCTGCATTGCAGGTGGATTCTTTATGGTCTGAACCACCAGGGAGGTTCATTGAAAAAGGAACCTGAAAGCAGAAGCCAGCCTTCCAGAAACCTGGAACTGCAATGCTTCACCCCATCTCCGCAAGCCCAGCTCTTGGTGGGGAGTCTCCACCTTTTCTAGGAATTCCAAATGCCAAGCTGTGTCCCGTGTCCTCCTCTGCCTCCAGCCCAGTGCTTTTGTCCTGGACCTGAGCTGGAGAGCCTGAGGTGAGGAGTGGGGGGTAGATAGAAGAGAAAGGGGCCAGCAATCCCCCCCAGAGGCTGGGCTGCTGTGGACCCCACCTTTTACTTTGGGCTTCTTTGGCTTTCACTGTGGTGGTTTCGTGCTTCTGAGGTTGCTGCTGCACACACAGCTGCTAAGAGTTCTTTGTTTTGATTTTCCCTTATTGCAAAGGATAAACTTGGCTCCTTCCAGGACAGCCACCTCAGGGTCAGCGCCTGCCAGCAGTCCTGTCCCCAACCTCCTGTGTTTGCTTGTAGATGCCTCAGTGCCAGGACACATCTGGCAGTTCAGTTCAGTCCAGTTCAGTCACTAAGGCAAGAATACTGGAGTGGGTCATCATGCCCTCCTCCAGGGAGTCTTCCAGACCCAGGGATCAAACCTGCGTCTCTTATGTCTCCTGCATTGGCAGGCAGGTTCTTTACCACTAGTGCCACCTGGGAAGCCATTTGAAAGATACCACATGATCCAGCAATTCCATCCTAGCATATGTTTAAAAATACTGAAAACACCAGTTCAAAAAGACCCATGCACCCCAATGTTCTTAGCAAAATTATTTACAATAGCCAAGATACTGAAACAACCTAAGCATCCATTCATGGATCAATGGTTAAAGACGTGGTATATATTGTACAATGGACTACTACTCAGTCACGGAAAAATGACATTTTTCCATTTGCATTAATATGGATGCACTTAGAGGGCAGCATACTAAGTGAAATAAATCAGAAAGAGAAAGACAGATATTGCATGATGTCACTTACGTGTGAACTCTAAAAAAATACAACAAACCAGTGAATAAAATGAAAAAGAAGCAGACTCACAGACCCAGAGAACAAACTGGTGGTTAGTTACCCATGGGGAGTGGAAGGAGGGGTGGTTTAGGGGTGGGGGAGTGGGAGGTACACACTATGGGGGATAAGATAAACTCAAGGATGGATTCTGCAACATGAGGAATGTAGTCACTATTTTGTAATAATTGTAAGTGGAGTGTAACATTTAAAATTGTATAAAAAATAAAAAAAATTTAATAAATAAAGCTGCACACCTTAGTTGCAGTTTCACACATCTGTGGATTGACAGCTGAACAAACACATAGTAGGAAATGTACAGGGTGGACCCAAACGGACACAGTGTGGATAACCAGAAAGCAAATTGGTAAGATGGCCAAGTCCAAGCTCAGGACCGCGTTTGGGTAATTGAATCCACGGTAGACCTAAGTGAGTGAAAGTCACTCAGTTGTGTCTGATTTTTTGTGACCTCACGGGCTCTGTAGCCCATGGAATTCTCCAGGCCAGAATACTGGAGTGGGTAGCTTTTCCCTTCTCCAGTGGATCTTCCCAACCCTGGAATCGAACCCAGGTCTCTTGCATTGCAGGCAGGTTCTTTACCAACTGAGCTATCAGGGGAGCCCTGAATCCACAGAGTCAACTATTTTAGAAAGACCAAACAAGAGGCCAAAGATAATCAGACTTGAGGCAATGTCGGTTCAATAACCTAAGAGAAACCATCCAATGCAAGTGCTTGAAGCTCAACCTGCCCACCTACAAGTGCCAGTAGCTTCACGGTTTGGTTTCTCTTGTGCAGTCCAGGATTGAGGAAACAACATTCTTATTCTTACTAGCTCTATTTCCAAAGGGCTCAGCCCTTGGGTTGATAGTTTGATAGAAACTGGTTTGCACTTGGGTGCCATTCAAATGCTGTTTGCATATGCTGTGCCAGAAACAGTGAATCCACAGTAGAGGATTAAAGAAAAAGACAAACAGACCATAGCTTGGTTTGAAAACAACTGATCACATCATGATGATTAAACCATGAGCACCTCCCCTCCACCCCATCCCCAACCCCTGCAGTCAACCCCTTTCAGTTTTCCTTTCCAGGTTTCTCAAGACAACTCAGAAAGTCTAAGCAGGACTGCCCTTCTTTCCTACAGAAAACGTACTGGCATTATTTGCAATTTCTACTCCATCAATATTTGTTAGGTGAAGCAACCACATGAGAATATTTCTGTGGTTTTTTATCTGACTACAACAGCATAGATCCCTGCGGGGTGTGTTTGGGGAAATCATTGGTTCAAGAGATGCTTCCTCTTCCCAAACAAGAGATTTAAGGCTCAAGTATAAAATCCAGATGAACAAGATGTTTTCTAAATGAAGGGAAAGAGCCAGGATATTTTGTGAATACATCAAACCTAGTGTGGAGTGAATGACATGAAATTAGGCTAAAAGGTCATTGAGATTGAAACCCACAGGTGAGTTTACTCTTTCTTCTGGAAGGAGAAATTTTGCTGGACCCCCTGTGTTTCCGCCTATCCCTAGCAGATTGGCCAGAGGTGTGTCTGAGGCTCTTGTCCCTCTTAGTCTCCCTGTCCAGAGGCCTTATTTCCTGGGACTGGATTTGGACGCTGTTGTTTTAGTTTGAACTTAACAGGATACCAGGTTTCAGAACAAATGTGGGTGTGTATTATCCATCTCTCTCTGGAATGCACCATAAGTTCATACACTTAATTTGTTTGACATTTTGCAAGATAGAACACAAGTTGGAGAAGAGAAAATCAAAGAAAGAAAAGGGATCACGAGATTTTCTTTAAAAAAGGGTAAGTCAAAAAAAAAATGACTTATGTCTGACAACATCCTCAGTAGGAGGGTTGGATAAATGGTTTCATTTAGGGGATGAGCTCTTTTTGTGGTTTCCAGTGCGCTGTCAATCTGCATCGTGAGAACAAAAAGCATTCTGCTTGGAATAACTGAGGCTTGAGAAAGAAAACACAGCAAAATGCTAGTTTTAAACTAAGTAACCTTCAAAGATAATTGAATTATTCCTGTGCCTGAAGTTATAATGCCACATAGCATTGTGACTATTGTTGCATTTATAGGGACTTTTTTTTTTTTTTTTAAAGAATTACCTTCTTTAAAGAGGAACAGAGCTAATAAGTAGTTCTTAGAATATGCTCATTTTCTACTTCTTCCCTTAAGCTGTGACTTGGAACTCCCAGCACGTAGCTTTGTGGGATGGGAATGGTTTATTTAGCAGCATTGTGGCTAAGGTGAGTGACAAAGCAGGTATATACACAAAAACTCTCTAGAAGTTCCTGAATGGGTTAGATATCCCTCCAGTGAGCTCGCTGATCAGCCAACTTCTTCCCCCAGCACAGCTCAGCCCCACAGCCAGGAGCTAGGACTGGTCAGGGTGATGGAAGGTGTTAGCATCAGACCATTGTTAAGAGCTGTACCCAGCATTAGAGACCAGTAAACATAAGTAAGTAAGTAATAAGTGTTAGTCGCTCAGTCGTGCCTGACTCTTTGTGACCCCGTGGACTGCAGCCCACCAGGCTCCTCTGTCCATGAGATTTTCCAGGCAAGGATACTGGAGTGTGTCACCATTCCCTTCTCCAGGAGATCTTCCCAACCCAGGGATCGAACCCAGGTCTCCTTCACTGCAGGCAGATTCTTTAGTGACTGAGCTACAAGGGAAGCTCTTTACAGTACGACAGTTCAAGAAGTGTCCATTGCACCCTGCTGTGGGCCAGGTACAGACGGTTAGCTGAGCACCGAGATGGGAAGGGAGTGAGAACAAGACAGAGCGACTCCCCTCAAACTGCTCACAGTTCAGGTAGGGTCATAGCAGCTGCATGACCAGTTCCACAGGAAATGTGTACAAGCCAGGGTGCTGGCTGCAATTTCCTCTGAGGGCAGGGCAGCGTGCAACTTTGTTCCCCAGAACAAAGTTGGGCTGCGTTGTTAGACTGGGACAGCACTTCCATTCTCAGTGGCTTCCTAGGGATCCTCTGTGTGATACTGAGCTCTTGATTATGAGGGTTCCTTACACAGGAAAAAGGCAGCTTAGTGGCAGTGGTGACGGCAGCTGTGACAAACCCTGGCTTCTCTGACTCCACTGCTGGGTCAGCTAAGGACAGGATGGCTTTAAATTCATTTTGCCTCAGGTTTCCCGGAGGTTATTTCCAGGCGCAAAGAAAGATCTGTTATTCAAAATAACACCTCCCTCTCCTCTCCTAAAGTCTGGACTCTGTTGCTTGTAGTTTAGGTTTACAGACAGATTGACATCAAAGAACTTGAAGAAGATGCCCAGCTGATGGGGGGGAAAAAAATCAGTGTCTGCCTTGCAAAGACGTATATGTGTGTGTGTGTGTGAGTGCACACTTGTGTACATGTTGGGTTTGGAAGAGAGATGGGTAGTAGTTCCAGGTTGGATAAAACCACATTCAAAAAGAAGCAGAACTCTTCCACTCTTGAATTTGAAGGTGACCTGGGTTTTGTAGAATGCCAAGCAGTAGCAGAATAATGTTGTGACTGATGTATAAGCTCTTGGGGGAGGGGGTCCTGAAATTTACAGCTCATGTCTCATTTCAAAGGGACAAAATATAGGCACTGTCCATGAAGAAGGGGTCATGCCAGATTTTGTCAAGCATCCTGTATACCACTTCACGCTTCCGGAGAGAGGCAATGAGAGTTTCTGTTTGGGGGAAACTCAGACTTCTGCACAGGGAGGGCTTGAACCACTCCAGGGCTACAGGCCAAGGTCATTATCTTCTCACTTGAGGGAAGTGGGAAAGGTGGAGAGGATGCGTCTCTGGATTTTAATTCTCCCCCTAAAACCTGGTTTGAAACCTCATGGAATGTGGTTCTGTCAGCTGGGGGTTTGCAGTAGTGCAGGAAGAGGAAGGAAGTGTAGAGTCACCCAAGGGTTTTGAGTTCTGTCTTACATCAGTTCTCCAAGGTTGATAGGTTGTTGGCAACACGTTTTCTTTTTTTTGAAGGATCGCAATGTTCTATAATTTGATGGAGTATCAAATGTATGGATGATATTGCTATTAAATGCATCAAAATGTACACTCAAGTTTTTGGGAAATAAATTTAGAAAATTCTGTGTTGGGTGAAAAGTGTTTTGGCTTGGGCCTTTCCACTCATGGAGTATTTCCCAAGCTGAAATCTTTTTGTTGGGAACCCCTGAGAGCTCGTGGACCACATGCTCCAGGGAAAACAAAGCAAAAACTCACTCTAAGTTTTCAGAAGGCAAACTTCTTCTTTCTATATTTTTCTTTATATTGAAATAGACATCAAGGACCTCATCAAATCAATTACGAAATGAGTGTGAAGGGGGAACAAAGCTCAAAATATTTTTTAAAGATCTTTAAAAATAATGCCTCTGTCTTTCATGCCAACGAGAATGCATTAATACTGTGAACATTTGCAGTACAGGTATTAAAAAATTGTGTGTGTATGAGTGTTTAGTCATTCAGTCATGTCTGACCCTTTGCAACCCTTTGAATTTAGCCCGCCAGGCTCTCTGTCCTTGGGATTCTCCAGGCAAGAATACTTGAGTAGGTTACCATTTTCCTCCTCCAGAGGAAATCAAACCTGCATCTCCTGTGTCTCATGCACTGCAGGTGGATTCTTTACTGGTTAAATCATTGAGGAAACCTTATTAATAAATAGAGTCATTACCAAAAAAAAAAAATCAGAGAATGTATGGAGAAGGACCCATGGACAGAGGTGTCTCGAGAAGGAGGAAGCATTTTAACAGGAGACTCTCTCTGTTGACACTGATGAGGAAGAAGATTTAAACCACAACTCTTCATGAAAGCTTGAGTCAATCGAGGACATCTGTGTCAGGAACTGAGCCTCACACTGAGATGCATTGGGAATAAGACACCATTCTGTGTTTCAGAGTTCGCAAACTGCCCTCAAGGACAGAATGCTTTGCAGGTTGCAAAGAAAAAGTAGTATCACACTGCTATATTTGAGAACCAACAAGGACCTACTATATAGCACAGGGAACTCTCATCAATCCCCTGTAATAACCTAAATGGGGAAATAATCTGAAAAAGAAGAGAAACATGTATAACAGAATCACTTTGCTGTACATCTGAAACTAACACAACATTGTTCATCAGCTATGCTCCAATCTAAAATAAAAATTAAAAAAATGAAGATGAGAAAAAAGTAAAAAGAGAAAGAATGAAAGAAAAAGTGTCGTTATTCCTGAATCCTAGGCCCTGATGCAAAGTCCTCAGGGGTCTATGGGGCTTATATGTATACATGAGTAGGTTGTGTGTGCATTCATGTGTATGCCTGAGTATGTGGTATGTACACGACTGCGTGTCATTTGTGTGCACATGTGTGCAAGCTTTTATATACATGTTCACTCATGTGACTGTATACATGTAAATGTCTATATGCACACGTGGGTGTGAGTGTGTGTGTTCACATTTTTTTACGCCCATGGGAGCCCTCCCTCAAGGTAGTAGAAATAAGTAACTTGGGTGCTGGTTTCCAGCCCTGTCTCCAAGTAGCTGGGTCAGCTTCTAGGAGTCTCTCCACCTCCCTGGGTCTTTAGCAATTCTTGGAAGCAGGCTTGCCCTGGAATCTAGGGAGTGGCAAGCTTTTTCTGGAAAGGGCCAGCTGTTCAGTATTTTATTCTTTGCAAGGCACACGTAGTTTCTGTTGAATATTCTTCTTTTTTTTCCGTCAACCTTTCAAAACTGTAAGAAGGCATTCTGAGTTCAGGCCTCATAAGAAAGAGATGGAGACGTGGCCTGGCTGGAGGACCCTGAATGGGACCCGATTCAGCTCCAGCAGGGCCAGCTTCCCTCACCCAGCAAATTGGTTGCTCTCCAGGCAGACATTTCAGTATCCTGGGGAGTTTGTCAAGGGATGGTCCTTCTCAACCAAGTGGTCAATACAGGCTGGTGGGAACATGACCCTGATTCGAGTCCCCTCTGCCTCTGTTCCTGAAGGAAGTGTTGGGCCATAGCTTTGCTGCTTCCTAATTGGGTGGCTTTTTCCAAGGCAGGCCACTTCTCTGGCCGCTTGGGTAACTGTGCTTGAAACAGTTCAGATTCCTTTTGGATTTGAAATGGTATGATTTAGCCTCAGTGCTGCTTGAGAGCAGGCTGTTTTGAGTTCTCTTGTAGGTAAACATTCAGTTCATTCAGTCCCTTCCACGTTGCAGCCCCTGCTGGTGGTCCAGGCCTGTGACCTCAGGAGACTGGCCTGGGGGAGTTGCCCACCTGCTGGAGGTCGAACCGTGATCCTTAGAGTGGCCACTGTCTTTTGGTACAGCTGTCTTCATGATTCATAGGTTGTCTATGGTAGAAAGATTTCCTGCAGTGTTGGCAAGCTCTTTAAAATGTCTAAAGTAATGTGTCCACATGGCTACTTTGCCAACAGAGAAAACTTTCTGCTCAAGGAACCACTTGCAGGATTCTTGATTCCCAGGGTGTGTGAGCTGAGCTGGGGCTCAGGGTGTCAAAGTCAGACACTGCAGGCAGGTCATCCGGGCTCAACGAATGTATGTGCATGGCCTCTAAGAAAGCCTCTGGAAGTGTGTGATGGAAATGCCTCCTCGAGAGGCCAGGGACTCATGTGACTGCCCCCAAGTTCACGGGCTTGCTGGACCAAGAGTCCAGGCCAAGAGTCACCCAAGGGTGAGCCTCACTCTCCAACCTGTCCCCCTCTCCCTGGTCTCCCCACCTGCCCACCTCCTCCAGGGACCCTCAGCTCTCTACCTTTCTCTTTCCTCTTTTTTCTCTCCTCCAGGGTCTGTTCTGTTGTCAGATTCACCTTCCAAAGGTTTGCCCACTGATGTCACAAGTTATCTTTTACTCAGAGAAACTTCACAACTGCCCAAAGTCAAAATCAAAACCCAAACTTCACAGTGACTCAGATACCTATAGAGTTGGACAAAAGCACCAAAGAATTGATGCTTTTGAATTATGGTTCTGAAGCAGACTCTTGAGAATCCCTTGGACAGCAAGGAGATTCAACCAGTCCATCCTAAAGGAAATCAGCCCTGAATATTCATTGGAAGGAGTGATGCTGAAGCTGAAACTTCAATACTTTGGACACCTGATGCAAAGAGCTGACTTGTTGGAAAAGACCCTGATGCTGGGAAAGACTGAAGGAAGGAGAAGGGGGTGACAGAGGAGGAGATGGTTGGATGGCATCACTGACTCAATGGACATGAGTTTCAGCAAACTCCAGGAGATGGTGAAGGACAGGGAAGCATGGTGTGCTGCAGTCCATGGGACTGCAAAGAGTTGGACACAACTGAGCATCTGAACAATAACAACAACAACATATCCTTCCCCAATCTATGTCTTTATTTTCATCTCAGAACATCATGCTAAAAAAAGATGCCCGGATCTCACCCTCAACGCCTGGGTTCAATTGGCTGGGACTGGGCCCAGTTCCTGGGCTGAGAACCATGACTTACAATAACCCTGCTCAAACCTAGCTAGCCACCTCATAGACCCTTGAATTTGCTACATGACAGCGTGTGTTACTTCTAGGGTCGGAATAAAATAGCGAAGGTCATTAATTATAAATAACCCAAACTATGCCACGCGCCCTCCTGCCTCTCAGCTTCGGCCACTGCACAGTTTCCTGCCCCCTCTCTTCTTTGTTACTCCTCCACGTGGGCCTAGAGTTTCTCGTCCTCAGAGAAACCTTCTTCCAGTTCATCCCAGGGTCCCTGAGCAGAGTAGAGGATGCCGTGTGTTGGATTCCATCCAAGCAGCATACCCATCTAATTCTGACTTTCCCATCCCCAACTTGACTGCACCTGGACAGCTTGGTAGAAGGATGGACTAGAATTAATTCTGAGTTGAGATATGGTTCCTAGTAAAAGGCCCCTTCCACACACAGCAGGGCTCACTGGGTCCTACTTTTAGGATGCGACTGGCAGGGAGAGGAGGGAAAGTTTTCAAACCGGCACAGTGGGTAGATATCCCATGAAACCCTAGATGGCACGCAAAGGTGCCTGTGTCATGTGGTTGGCAGAATTCCATGGTGTTGTTACCCATTTACATTCATGGCTAAAAAACTACTTTTTGAGTTGACTGGATATGACACTTAAATCAAAACAACTTGAATGTCCACAATTGCCATCATACAAGCATAAAGCCAAGTGAAACGCTTCTTACTCAAAACACTGTGCAAGGAAACCAGTTATTGCAAAGAACATAAGTACATGATAAATGTCTTCCTGTGAATATCAGCCCATGTCAGGTGATTTTCAAATGCAGCTGTATTAAAATCAAGGGCTTATGCTTGGGAATGTGTTTGAGGTATAACAGCCATCATTTTCTAAATTAACTTACACATGAAACAGAAATAGACCCACAGACACAGAAAACAAACTTCTGGTTACCAAAGGGGAAGGAGAGAGGAATAAACTAGTAGGTTTGGATTAACATATACACACTACTCATATACACACTACTATATAGTGGCTCGGATGGTAAAGAATCCACACTGTAGTAAAATCCATCAAACTTACCCCTTTGTTATCAGTGTTTGAGAATAATAAAAAAATAATAATAGAAGAAAATAATAAAAATCAATTCTCCTTTACATACAAAATACGAATGACTAGAACCAAATTGTTATAAAATGCTTCTTTCTCTTCCCCCTTTCCCCCTGCATTCTGTGTTCATATATACAGGGGTTTTTAATTAGCATGTAGAATATTTTCTTCCAATAACTGCAGTGATTCATTTAGATGCATCTCATGTCAAAGGATCTGAAGAAAATCAAAATGCATGTGGGCCTTCATTCCACTGCCTTGCAGTGCTCATAAAACACAGTGATGTAAGATGTAGATACCAATGCAGAGGGCACGGATTCAATCCCTGGTCAGGGAAGATTCCACATGCTGTTGAGCAGCTAAGCCCATGAACCACAACTACTGAAGCCCATGCGCCTAGAGCCTGTGCTCCGCAGCAAGAGAAGCCACCTCAACGAGAAGCTCACATACCACCGTGAAGAGTAGCTCCCACTTGTTGTAACTAGAGAAAGCCCCCCCAAAGCAATGAAGACAGGGTGCAGCCAAAAAATAAAGATCAGAAATCAGCTGACTTTAAGGGGGAGGGGGGTAGGGTGGGCGGAGATGACCCTAGGCAGGACTGATCTAATCAGATGAGCACTTAAGAGAAATTGAACTCCTTGTAGGAAAGATATGAAGCAAGAGAAAGATTCAAGGGTGAGAGGGCACACAGAGGGAGCGACATGGCAAGGACTTTAGGAGCTGAGCCTGTCCTGGGCCTGCAGCCAACAAAAGAATGGGAACCTCAGTCCTAACACCTCAAGGAACTGAATTCTGTCAACAGTCATGTGAGTCTGCAAGAGGACCTGGAAAGGAGTGCAACACCTGCAGATACCTTGACTGCAGCTTCGAGGAACCCTGAGTAAAGGTCTCCCTAAGCTGCACCTGATTTCTGAAAACCCCAGGAAACCACGTGATAATGAAGGAGTGATGTGAAAGCCTCATGGCTTGTGGTAATTTGTTAACTGCAATAGGAGGACTGCATGCTTTCTCCTCCCCAAAACACCCTTATCAAAATAGTTTTCCTTCATGATTTATTTAATGCCATGCTCCTGCCAGGGCTGGGCTGTCATCTCCGGCAGATGAAATGACATGAGAATGCAAAGTTTGATATGAATGGAGACATTCTCCCAGAACAGAGTGGGGTGGAAGGAAAGGGGATCCTATGTACATTCTAAGAACACTTTTTGCAACCTGCTGCCAAAATTCCTAACACAGTGGCCACAACCCTCCAAGACATGGAAGGACAAAGTTACATATTCTTTATCTTTTGTCAAGAGCTTCAAGGTAACCTAAGTCTAGATCAGAGACTGGGATGTGTTTTCAGTAGTGAACTAGGATGTGTGGTTGACCACACTCTTACTGTGATAGCCTGTGATTCCCCAGTCCTGTGTGGTGACACCCCAGCAGCATCCATATTGTTCCCACTCTGTCTCTGCACGGTGGTGCTGGTTTAGTCACTAAGTCGTGTCTGACTTTTGTGACCCCACGGACTGTAGCCCGCCAGGCTCCTCTGTCGATGGGATTCTCCAGGCAAGAATACTGGAGTGGGCTGCCATTTCTTTCTCCAGGGGATCTTCCTGACCCAGGAATAGAACTTGAGTCTCCTGCATTGCAGGCAGATTCTTTACTGACTGAGCTACGAGGGAAGCCCCATGTCTCTGCATGCACATATGCTAAGTTGCTCAGTCATGTCGCCCCTTTGAGACCCTACAAACCATATAGACTGCCAGGCTCTTTAGTCCAAGAGATTCTCCAGGCAAGAATACTGGAGTGGGTTGCCATGCCCTCCTTCAGGGGATCTTCCCAGCCCAGGGATCAAACTCTTGTTTCTTAGGTCTCTTGCATTGGCAGGTGGGTTCTCTACCACTAGTATCACCTGGGAAGCCCTGTCTCTGACCGGTGGCTTTTCCCTGAAAGCAAGAGCAAATGTCAGCAATAATGTGGGTTTGGAGGCGGATCATCTGGTCTTTTCAAACTCCTTAAAGAATCTCGTGTAATTAGAGCTAACCTGTCCTAATTTCAAATCAAAAGATGACATGATTAATATCCTCTAAAAATAGTCAGCGAAAGGCACTTTTAATAAGGTGTCACACATATAGGCTACTTTTAAATATAACCTATGATTAAGTCTGAGGATGTGCCCACTGGAGGAAGCTAGGATGCAGGCTTGCTCCCAGCAGAGGGAAAGCTTCTGGCCAATCCACTCTTTCCACTTTGCTGCAACTCAACCTCCTTAAAGGTCGACATTCAGGCTGGTCTCATAGCCATAGAGACCATGGCTTATGAGAGAGAGCATAAAACTCTGGCTTATGATCCTCGAGGGTTGGAATCGTGAATTTTAGGGGTCTTATCCCCAGTTCCTGGGACTTCCCCAGTGGCTCAAGTGGTAAAGAACCCACCTGCCAGTGCAGGAGATGCAAGAGATGAGGGTTTGATCCCTGGGTGGGGAAGATGCCATGGAGGAGGAAACGGCAACCCACTCCAGTGTTCTTGCCTGGAGAATCCCACAGACAGAGGAGCCTGGCGGGCTACAGTCCGTGGGGCCGCAAGCGAGTCAGACATGTCTGAGCTTGCATGCAGATCTCCAATCACAGCCCTGTGCTGCCACATGGAAAGCTTTGTGATATGTTGACTTAACTAGCTAAACTTCACTCATTTTTCCCCCTACCTGATCTAACTTCGTGTTTCTGTTCTTTCCTAAATTCTACTCTCCCGCTGTCCAGCTAGATGGGTAACAGCATGACCACCCTCCTCTCACCCGCAGAATGTTCTCCTTCATCCCCACTCTCCTGAATGAATCCTCTCACATTCCTGAACTGGCTTGGGGGCCTGGACTGGTCTCTGTTTGACCCAGAAGTTTCTGTCCCCCATGGCCCAGAACGGTGGGGAATTTCAGTCTGTGGGAATCTTCAAAGTGAAAGAGTCTTAGGACAACACTGTAGGGCTTTGGTAGGATTATCCTGTCGTATAATCATGCCTTAGCCCCAAGTCAGCAGAGATCCTGTGTTTTACTAAAATACCCTCTCCCTGAACCATAATCATAGGTTGGCTTATGGCTTCCCATGTGGTGTAGTGGTGAAGAATCCGCTTGCCAATGCAGGAGTCGCAGGAGAAGCAGGTTCAATCCCTGGGTCAGGACAATCCCCTAGAGGAGGAAATGACAACCCACTCCAGTATTCTTGCCTGGAGAATCCCATGGACCGAGGAACCTGGCGGGCTAGAGTCCGGGGGTTGCAAAGAGTCAGACATGAGACAGAGCATGCACACATGCATGGTCTTATTGCAGTTGGCTTATTGCAAAACCGAGCCCCACTCAAACTTGGTTATAATTTTCAGTGGCTGCTATCACCATTTATGCATCAAGTCCTTCTTAGGTGCCTGCTATATGCCAGTTACTGTCCCAGATCCTGGGAACACAGCAACGAACAAGACAAAGTCCTCATGGAATTTATGTTTTGGTGGGAGATCAAAACAGAAAATAATAGCTGCATATTATAGATGTAATGTAAATTTCAGGAAGTAGTATGTGATATAAATGAAAAGGTGTAAGAATATCTAAGTAAGAGGGTGGTGGCTATTTTAGGGTGGGATTGCCTCTCTGATGAGATGACACTTGAGAAAAATAAGACGCATATTTCATGGGGAGAAGTGATGTAACAGAGGCAACAGTAAGTGCAAAGTCTTGAGCTCAGCAGTTGCTTCACTTCAAGCTCTTTAGTAACTGTAGCCATGAAATTACAACATGCTTGCTCCTTGGAAGAAAAGCTATGACAAACTAGACAGTGTATTAAAAAGCAGAGACATCACTTTGCTGACAAAGTTCCATCTAGTCAAAGCTGTGGGTTTTGCAGTAGTCATGTCTGGATGTGACAGTTAGACCATAAAGAAGCCTGAGTGCAGAAGAATTGATGCTTTTGAACTGTGATGTTGGAGAAGACTCTTGAGAGTCCCTTGGACTGCAAGGAGAGCAAACCAGTCCATCCTAAAGGAAATCGACCCTGAATATTCATTGGAAGGACTGATGCTGAAGCTGAAACTCCGATACTTTGGCCACTTGATGCGAAGAACTGACTCATTGGAAAAGACCCTGATGCTGGGAAATATTGAGGGCAGGAGGAGAAGGGGATGACAGAGGATGAGATGGTTGGATGGCGTTGCCGACTCAATGGACATGAGTTTAAGCAAACTCTGGGAGATGTGAAGGACAGGGAAGCCTGGTGTGCTGCAGTCCATGCGGGTGCAAAGAGTCAAACACAACTGAGCAACTGGACAACAACAAACTCTTCACCTCCTTAATGCCTTGATGATTTGGATACAGCCTCTCATTTCTTTCCCCCTGGAAATATGGAAGGGAAGTCAGGTGAACTGGGATAAAGCAAAGGGAGGCAGGTTGGAGGAAAGTTAGAATCTTCCACCTGTTTGGCCACAGTTGGCGACCCTAGCTGGGCAATCAGTGTTCAGGAGCTGTGAGGGACTGGGCCAGCCGACCGAGTGTCATGTTGCTGCCGTGGCTGGATATACTGAGCAGAGAGCCTGGAGAAGGGCTGGGTGGGGTCCATGGAAACTAGGGTAGGCTGTGAAGGCAGGCCTTGCTCTTCTGACTCAGCTAGGTTGATGGAGGAGACAGTGGAACTGTTTGCAAGGGACAGTGGACGGTTTGTAGGAGACAGTGGAGTTGTTTGCAGGTAGCTTCTCTAAGGATGCACTGTGGTGATGCTGGAAAACCTTTGTGATCCCTCTTCAAACACCACATTCCCTTTCAGTCCTGATGCTCGCCTCCCCCAGCATCCTCATCTTAACTTTTTGCCCTTAGTTTTCCCACCGTTCAGCCCACAGTTAAAGGAGACTCCTTGGCCCAGGGAAGGATGACCTCCAGAACAGTGTTGGGAACCAGGGCTTTGGAATTCAAGAGCCAGACAGACTTTTTTTTTTTTTTTAAGTTCTCCCAAGTTTTGTTTCAGGTACCAAGTACAGAGCCTGGGGCACTGAGGAAGCACTCCTGCTGTGGAAAGAAGATGCTATCACAGGGTAGCCATTCTCTTAGTAAATAGGAGGAAAGAACCCTTACTCTAGGGGAAGGAAGAAGGTGGGGCGGACTTGGCCAGGCAAGATGAAAGAGTCGGGTTGCCCCCAGCCACCTCCTTGAAGCTGGACACCTGGAGGAGCTGGAGGATGAGTCTGGGGATCGCAGTGCCGAGGAGATTTGCTTCCAGTTTGCTCATGTGTGGTCCAGGGAATTGCAAGCCTGCTAGAGATCCTGGTACTCAGACATAGACCCGTTCTGAGAGTTGGAGGGTCTGGAGGGGGTGTAGGCCAGCAGAGACTGTGAAGTCAGGATGAGGAGTCAGGTCCTCTTGGGGCCCAGGCAGCAGACACAGTGGGGACCTAGTGGGGACCTAGGGCATCACTGTGTCAGACCCTTCCCCCAAACCCACATGCATCTGCAAGGGAGGAGGGAGGAGCCTTGTGGGCAGATACCCTCGGCATGGATGGAAATCGTAAGGGATTGAGTTAAGGTCCTTTGACAAGCGTTTTCCTGCTATTTCCCATTCACGGGGGAATCATCTGGGGTTCAGGTCCAGGGAAGGGAAGTTTCTCCTCTGAACACTTTAAGCTTTGTGACTGTGAGGTTCCTATTCCTATGTTGCGATGCTCAACATGTGACCAGCTTGCTGGAATACCTTGGGGTCCCTGGAGAAGGTGGACTAATGCAGAAGAGGGGCCAGAGCAGACTGGCTGACTCTTTGGAGGAAGGTTCTTGGATATATATCAGCTTCCTAGGAAGCTGCTGTAACAAAGTAACACAAACCGGGATGGCTGAAAACACAGAAATTTATTCCCTAACAGCTGTAGAGGCCTGCTGCCCCAAACTGAGGCCTTGGCATAACCAGCTGAAGGCTCAAGCTCTGGGCCTCTCTCTCTCAGCTCCTGGTGTTGTCAGCCATTCTGGACATCTCTTGGGTTGTAGACACATCACTTGGACTCAGTCTCCATCTTCATGGGGCCTTGTTCCTCCCTGCCGTCACACCACCCTCCCTCTTCTCATAGCGACACCTGTCGTATCGGATTAGGGCCCATCCTCATGACCTCCTTTAGGCTTGACTATGTCTGCAAAAGCTATTTCCAAACATTCCACATTCACAGGTACCAACCAGGGTGAGGACTTTGGTATATCTTTTTGGAGGGACACAATTCAGTTCACAATAGAGAACTAAGTTGCAGAAACTCATTTATTTTGTTTGCATCCTGCTTGGATGCTGGGTTTAGAGAAGTCAGATTGCAGAACTTACCTCTTTCTCAAAGGTGTTTTATAATCTATTCATATTTCTAAGGCAAAGAATCGAGACCTATAAGTCTGTTCATAAACTGTTCAGCAAAGTGTCGTTTCTTTCTGACACTTGGGAACTGATAGCATCCAATTCTTTTGCTCTGGGGCAGCTGCTGAGGCTCTGGTACCCTGACCTGGTGAGGAACGCAGGTCTGCACAGCACACCCACCCACGACAGGGCTCACTGTTCCCGTACTGTTCCCGTGGGTGAAGCTCATCCTGTGACCTCTGATTTCTGGGGGATGGAAAGAACCACGCACGTGTAATTCACACACAAAGGAATAACAGGTGGCAACTCTGTGTATCAAAAGGTTTCCCCTTCATGCCCCACAGTTGCTGCTGTTGCTAAGTCGCTTCAGTCGTGTCCGACTCTGTACGACCCCATAGATGACAGCCCACCAGGCTCCACCGTCCCTGGGATTCTCCAGGCAACAGCACTGGAGTGGGTTGCCATTTCCTTCTCCAATGGATGAAAGTGAAAAGTGAAAGTGAAGTTGCTCAGTCGTGTCTGACTCTTCATGACCCCGTGGACTGCAGCCTACCAGGCTCCTCCGTCCATGCAATTTTCCAGGCAAGAGTACTGGAGTGGGTTATGCCCCAGAGAGATGGATGCAAACCACATGCGTCTAACCCAAGAGAATGCTGACTGTAATTCTACCACCTCCCTCACACCCAAGCAAGAGAGGCAGTGAACAAAAACAAACTCCAGTGAAGCTGAAACCTACTGGCTTCTCCTCCCCAGGGCTTTGCAGAATCGAATATAGCAAGATGACGTGTGGGGGCAACTTTATAAAAATATTTCCTGTAAAATAATGTGCTAAAAGTCTGCTGATAAATTTGAGAAATTTCTCCCTGAAGGAAAACACAAGGAATTCTGAGGGTATACCCTGATGTCGTGACTCAAAGTGAATAACGTTCAATTATCCCAGGAAGGTAAGTTGTGCATGCAAGGAGATTAATGGAAGGCACAGGGCAGGGAGTTTTCCTCCTTTTTGTGTTTATAGAATAGCTTCATGGGCTGGACCTCTCAGCAGGATGCTATAGAGATTAAAAGGTGAGCATCACTTTTGATAAAGCAGTTTAGTAGGATGGGGAACTTACGTCTACACACAGTCTCTCTCTCTCTCCCTCTTGGTCCACCCTGCACAGTATGTCATTTCAGTTGTAGCAAAAATACCTTTTGTACATTGATCAACATTTGGCCTCTCACCTATCAAAGGTTCACACCAGTTGGAAAACCAAAGATTATTAAGCATTGCTTATAAATGTGTCTCTAAATGCTACCAAATAAAAATGCTAATGGATATTTTAATTGTGTAAAAAGGCAGATGGATAGATTGATTACTTGCATGCTATCTGGATAAGAGGAACTGTTTTTACAGTTTCTTACACCAAATTAATGCTTGAAATACCATCGGGGGCCCAGGTTGCAACTGTTTTAGCTCCTTCTCTGGCCCCTTCTTTACACATTTTAAACGTTTGAATTTCCAAATCCAAGAGCTGGCGATTTAAGTGCCTCAGGTCTGTGTTTTGCCCTTTTTATTGTTGTCAGTGTGATGGTGATGGAGATGGTGGTGGTGATGGAGGTAGGGTGGTGGAGATGGTGATGGTGATGGAGATGGTGGTGGTGGTGGAGGTAGGGTGCTGGCAATAGTGGTGGAGGTGCTGTGTGGGCTGAGGATGGTGGTGTGTGGGATGGGGATTGCATAGTGCATGGAGGGGGTGGGGCTATCCATCACGTGACTTTCAAATGGTTCTAAGCAATAAGAAAAAGATAGAAGATTTTCAGGTTGGGAGTTTAAATGCTTAACAGTTTGCAGGTACATTTTAAAAGCACCCTGATGGTTATTTTCTGTAAACTAATGGTTCTCAACCTTGGCTGCCCAGTAAAAGCGTGTGGGGAGCTTTGAAAACATACCAGTGCCGCAGCTCCCTGCTGAGATTCTGACTTAATTAGTTTGGGGTGAGGAACAGACATGGAAGTATTTTAAAATCTCTCCCCGGGAGATGCTAAGGGACAGATGGGGTGTTAAACCATGGCCGGGCAAACAGAGCATCCCAATGAGGACCAGGAACACTGGGGGAATGATTCAGGTCAGACGGTACCACCTCACCTGCAGGAACAAGCTTGTCATCAGTCTGGTTGATAGTAGAGCCACACACTGCATTTCTTTCTTTCTTTCTTTTTTTTCATTGAAGTATAACTTCATTTCTTATTATGAAATATTTTAAAAATTCAGGAATGGACACAGAATATCCATGCTCTCACTTTCAGATGTGATAGTGGATATTAGTGTTCTGCTACATATCTTCTGCATCCATTTTGAAAATGTGGCCTTTAAAAAATATCTGTGAAGGGCTTCCCTGGTTGGCTCAGTGTTAAAGAATCTGCCTGCCAACGCAGGAGACACAGGGTTGATCCTTGATCCGGGAAGATCCCACATGCCATAGAGGGATGAAGCCCGTGTACCACAACTATTGACCCTACATGCCCTAGAGCCCATGCTTTACAGTAAGAGTAGGCCCTACCCACGGCAACTAGGGAAAAGCCTGCACAGCAGTGAAGACCCAGCACAGCCAAAAATAAAGAAATACTATTATTTTTAAAAATTAAAAAAAAAATCTGTTACGCATGAATAGATTGAAAAATTTGGAGTGTTTTGGGGCAAATGTACTGCAAAGGTATGTTGCTTATTGAGGGCCCTTCTACGTAATTTTCACTTTAGTATAAGTGAGGAAAGGCTTCTTAGGTGGCGCTAGTGGTAAAGGACCCACCTGGCAATGCAGGAGACATAGCGATGAGGGTTCAATCCCTGGGTTGGGAAGATCCCCAGAGGAGGGCATGGCAACCCACTCCAGTGTTCTTGCCTGGAGAATCCCATGGACAGAGGAGCCTGGTGGGCTATATCGTCCACAGGGTAGCAAAGAGTTGGACACGACTGTAGTGACTTGGCACACACACACGGAAGCGAGGAAACTGAATACAGGCAAGGATAGAGACTGGAGGGCGGACAAAGACGGGGAGATGAAACGGGAAAAGTGGTGAAGGAGGGGCTCAAGGCTTAGGATGCCTAAGGCACCCTCCAGTGCACCTACTGCTGGCCCTAACGATGGCTGATCATGTTTTTATTAAGGAGTTTTTTTGTTTTTTGTTCTTTTTAAGAAGAAATTGCAATTCAGGAAAATGAGCACTCCCAAGAATTTTCTCTTTCTGTGTCACCCATCTGGTTCCTTCCATAGCTTTGAACCAAGTTCCTGGGCATTCCATTTGATCCTGTCTCCTTTTTTGCAGAAACATGTTGATTTTTTTGTTCAGAACCTCCTCCAGTACACTGCCCCACTCTGCCATCCTGTATAAGTGGTTATTTGTGTGGTCTGTCCTCCATGGCCGAGGGAGGATTTTCTTTGCTCTGCTGATCATTCCCTTATTCAGAATGGCTGCCTTTGGACATTTCCTTCCAACAAGTACTACCTTCGGTTCTGGGTTATATTCCTAGGATAGCAACCAAAATTTCCTTTTTCCCTCCATTTGGAAACATCTGTTTTAAGCAAGGGTGTAAAAGGTAGACTTTAATTCTAAAATACTTCAATAAATAACCTCTCCCAAGTTCTTGTAATTTCCTTTGGCAGAGACACACTAGATACATAACCCAGAGCCACGTCAAAAATAGACACAAACAAGCCAAGCCTGCCTCCTCCTCTCTCTTTCTTCCCTTAGATCCTCTCCAGCATCATGCCCTCTGAAATCTTAAAGTGATCTGTTAAATTATAGTGTAATCAAAACCCTGTCAGCCTCTATCACTTTTTAACTTCAGGAAGCCTTGCAATTCTTGCTTAACCATTCAAAACCAGAACAAAACCCAGAGATATAAAGGAGATGATCTGTGAAGCTTGGTTCTAGAAGAGTATTCATTATTCATCCTTCCTTGATGTCTTCTGATAAAGTGAACAAGGCACTCGGCAAATCAGTGGAAGTTACTCACAGCCTTGCAACATTAGCATCACCAGGGAGCTTCCCAGAAACGCAGAATCCCACGTTGCACCCCAGACTCCTCGAATCAGAATCTACACTTTTATTAAGAGCCTCTGATGGTTCCCAAACACGCTGAAGTTTGAGAAACATGAACTTGTCTCACAAGATCAGCACTCCCACAGGCAATGTTAATTTAGATGCCTAGAAAATTTGACTTACAACTTTTGAGACCATTCTTAAGTAGTTTAAAGAAAATAAAACAACATATCCAACTCTTTGTGACCCCATGGACTGTAGCCACCAGGCTCCTCTGTCCATGGAATTCTCCAGGCCAGAATCCTGGAGTGGGTTGCCGTGCCTTTCTCCAGAGAATCTTTCCAACCCAGGGATCGAACCCAGGTCTCCTGCATTGCAGGCAGATTCTTTACCATCTGCGCCACCAGGGAATCCCAAGAATACTGGAGTGAGCAGCCTATTTCTTCTCCAGGGGATCTCCCCAACCCAGGAATTGAACTGGGGTCCCCACATTGCTGGCAGATTCTTTATCATCTGAGCCACCAGGGAAGTCCTAAACAGCAATATACCAACATCTTCTCCAACTCTCTTTCGTTAACACTGAAGCGATGTTTCCAATGCATGTTTTTCAAAAGAACCCAGAGAATATCACTTTATTTTAAAACTGTGTTCACTGTGTCCTATTTACTTTCTAACTAAAATTATATATGTTTAAAAAGGAAGAGAAACACACACAGCTTCTGAGTCACACCAAATCAGTTTCTTTCTGAAACCCAAGTTAACAGTCCCGGTGTTTAGAGATGAGGAAGAGAAGCGCTTTTCTTAAAGGTTCATGAGGCAACACAGCTTTGTCTCCAAAGATCCATAAGATCAAGAACCTCAAGTTTGGCTGCTGGAAAATGGGAAGAGGCCAGAATTAACCAGGATAGAGTGGGAAGCCGGTCATCTTAGCTCCCCTGGGACATCTGCCCCTAGTGGAGAAGCATAATCCTCTTGAATAGAGCCAGCTCTGTTTCTGCCTGAAGACAGCATCCCTGCTTTGAAGACAGTGACTCTTATCCCCACACGCTGTGCCCATGACTCATCAACATCTCTACCCCTGACTCCCTCTGCCAACAGCTTCCCCCAGGGCTGAACTTCCACTCTCGGGAGGTGATCCTTTTGAAGTGTCTGTGGTTAACAATGCCCAGCCCTCTCTGCCTGTGTCTCTCCCACCTCCCCAGAACACTGTCCTTCATTGGATGGATGCCTTCTCTAAGCACAGGGGGAGTTGGAGGTGAGGTGGAGACGTAGGGGTGTCAGGGATTCCACCCCCGAGCTTGACAGTGGTACTGTGCTTGTTCCAGTTCCCTGTTGTGGACAATGGAAACTCAAGGTGAAGTCTTCACATAGAATCTTGTAGTTTCTCAGGGTAAAGTCATACCCCCAAGAGCAGGACCATTTCCATAAGTTTGTTTTCTACATCTGTAACTCTGTTTCTGCTTTGTAGAGTAGGGCAAGGTGTGCTGAGGGACAAACTGGGAGCTTGGGACTGACGTGTACACACTACTGCATACAGAATAGACAACTAATAAGGACCTACTGTCTAGCACAGGGAACTCTACTACTCAATACTCTGTAATGACCTATGTGGGAAACGAATCTAAAAAAGAGTGGATATATATATATATATATATATATATATATATATATATATATATATATAACTGATTTGCCTTGCTATACAGGAGAAACTAACACAAATTGTCGATCAACTATACTCCTACAAAAATTAAAAAAATAAAAATAATAAAAGTTAAAAAAAGAAAAAAGGACAGGAAGAGAGTTGAAGGTGGTGTGTGGGCACTGCTGTTCAGTCTCTCAGTTGTGTCTGACTATTTCCTACCCCATGGACTGCAGCACGCCAGGCCTCCCAGTCCTTCACTATCTCCGGGAGTTTGCTCAAACTCACGTCCATTGAGTCAGTGATGCCATCCAACCATCTCATCCTCTGTCGTCCCCTTCTCCTCCTGCCCTCAATCTTTCCCAGCATCGGGGTCTTTTCCAATGAGTCGGCTCTTTGCGTCAGGTGGCCAAAGTATTGTGTGGGCAAGGGGTAAACAAACTCATTGAAGCTTTGTGGGAACACTCAGGGCTTCTCTCTGGCAGGATCTGGTATCTATCAGGGCAACAGATAAACTGACAGCCTTTGGGGAGAATCAATCTGGGCTCTAGAGGCAGTGGGGATACCACACTGGTAAGAACATCCCTGCCAAAAACAGAGGCACACGAAGGCAGCTGCTGGAGTGGGAATTTGCACTTCAAAAAGGAAGAGAAGAGGGGAATGTCTAGAGCCAGGACTGCAGCGGATTCATCTCCTGCCCAGACTCTGGGAGGAAGGGCCAGCGGACTGGGATGAATCACAAAGCCGGCAGGGCGGGAAGCCGGTTCCTGTGGAAGCCCGAGATTCACCTGCAGGAACTCCGGCTGGAGTCTGCATCTTGCTGAAAGAGGAAAGCAGTTTCTCAATGCTGGGAAGACAGTTCTGGGGAGAACGCAGTTCTCGGCACTCTGGGAAGCTGCTTTGGGCTCGAAGACCTCTTGAAGGCAGCCCTGCAAGGAGGCCTGCTCTGCTGTTCCCTGGCAGATGGCCGGGTGGGGCAAGAACCCATCTCTCATCACTGGGCACCCTCCCAAGGTGCTGCCCAGCAAGGAGAGAGGACTGGCAGTCAGTCCCAAGACCAGGTGAGGACAGCGACTTCCCAGATAGCCACCCCACGCAGGTGGAGCCGTGGGGATGGGAAGAAGCCCAGTCACACTGCCCGTGGCAACAGGAACGATGGGGGCTGCCCACCTCGAACACCAGCCCAGGGCTTCCCACCTCAAACCAGCCCAGGGCTGCCCACCTCAAACCAGCCCAGGGCTGCCAACCTCAAACCCCCCTGGGTGGATTTCACATACACGCTCATACCCAGAGAGAGGCCCTGAGGTGTAGGTCACATGAACATGGCCTTCAGGCTGTGGTTTTGGCAGAAGTGGGGCTGGCTGGGGGGTGCCAGGAAAATATGGATCTACAAATAAGGTCTATTATTCCTCTAGATTGCCTGTCTTACCAACAAATTAAGTATTGCTTCTGATACTGCTGCCCAGGTGGCAGCTAGTGGTAAAGAACCTGCCTGCCCATGCAGGAGACAGAAGAGACACGGGTTTGATCCCTGGGTTGGGAAGATCCCCTGCAGGAGGGCATGGCAACCCACTCCAGTACTCCTGCCTGTAGAATTCCATGGACAGAGGAGCCTGGTGGGCTACAGTCCATAGGATTTCAAAGAGCTGGACATGACTGAAGCAGTCATGCACTGACATTGTTGCACTGATACTGCTGTTTAGCTAAACACAAGGATCATTTTTCTATAAGCAAAGTTGTCCCTTTCCCTGTCTTGCCTAGACTCTTGCTTTGGCTCACAGTTGCGTCTGGGATGAAAGCTGTGGTTTGGCCCTTCCCCCTCTCCTCGCATCTACTCCCTCTGGCCCCCTCATTGTGCCAAGCTCCTGTCTTTCCCCATGGCCACCTCTGATTGCCCAAGTTCCTCAGGCGAGAAGACAGCCTGGCTCCTCTTGCTGGTTCCCACCAGAGGTCTGATCGCCACACCTCACCCTTCTCCAGGACAGTGATCCCACACCCATCAGCTGTAGTTGTTGTATTCTGCTTCCCGCCTCAGTAGGAAAACCGCTTGATCAGTACCGCAGTACCTCGGGCCCAGTGGGACCCGTTCCCTGTTTGCTGAGGGAGTCATGATCAAATGAGAATGTAGATGGAAAACCACTTCCTGTGCTGGAGCTCTCGAGAGGGTTTAAGGGAACATTCCTATTATTGTCGTGTAGTGAATCTTGAATACTGTTCATGAAAAGCTGAGCACTGAAGAATTGTTGCTTTTGAACTGTGGTGTTAGAGAAGACTCTTGAGAGTCCCTGGACTGCAAGGAGATCCAACCAGTCAATCCTAAAGGAAATCAGTCCTGACAGTTCATGGGAAGGACTGATGCTGAAGCTGAAACTTGAATACTTTGGCCATCTGATGTGAAGAGTTGACTCATTTGAAAAGACCCTGATGCTGGGAAAGATTGAAGGGGAGAGGAGAAGGGGATGACAGAGGATGAGATGGTTGGATGGCATCACCAACTCAACGGACGTGAGTTTGAGTAAACTCTGGGAGTTGGAGATGACAGGGAGCCCTGGTGTGCCGCAGTCCATGGGGTCACAAAGAGTCGGACACGACTGAGTGACTGAACTGAACTGAACCTTGAATGCTGGGCTGTGTACACTTGCTGTTGTGGCTTCTTCATTCAGGCTGCCCTTTAAAAATCCCTTGGGAAGCTCTGAAGAGATACCCATGTGTCGGAGAGGGGACACCACAAATCTGTTAAATCTGTATGGCCGGGGTGTCCAAGCTGGTCCAGAGCATTGTTTGTCTCAGTAACTCAGGCTGCTGATTTGAGCCTGGCATCCGTGGTTCTGTTGTTTTTCCCAGAATGGTCATCATGCTAGCTCCAGAATCTTTACTGATCATGGAAGATTCCACTCCATATTGGCCACTGCAAAGTGCCTTTTGAGGACTGTTCCCAGTGGATTTCATTTCCTTTAAAATTTTAAAAATGTTGATAATGTACTATCTGTAAGTCCCTGGGGTCAAGAAGATCCTTTGGAGAAGGAAATGGCAACCCACTCCAGTATTCTGGCCTGGAGAATTCCGTGGGGAATAGTCCGTGGAGCCGCAAAGAGTTGGACATGACTGAGCGACTTTCACTTTCACTGGCCAAGTAGACTATGAACGCTACTATTAAAAAACTGCCCTGGGCTGGATTGTTCTTCTCGCATTCTCTCTCCCCCTCTTTCTCCCTCTCTCCATGTCACCCCCTTCTCTCGACATCCCTCAAGTCTAAAAATTATAAAATAATTTTAAGAAGCTAATATACTCCCACAGTTTTGCTGAATCTCTTAAAGTCTCTTCTAAAGGACCCATCTAGGACATTCCTGGCCAGTGTGAATGGATTGAAGAATGGATCTCAGATGTTGAAACAGCAGAGGAGGGGAAGAGTTCAAGGTCAGATGCCTGGAATCCTCACTCTGATTACAAATCCTAGTGATCACTCACCCACTTGAACTCGGGTTTGGTTCACTGTCTACCAATGGGTCATCAGGGTGTGCCATTCCTTACTGGGTTCTTATGAGGATCAATTGGCTTGATGATTAGGATATGATCTCTGAAAACTTGTACCCATCATCTGAGTTCCACGCCAGGAAGGTTTTTGCCCAATGTCTATATTAGTTCCTTCTTTATAAACGGCCTGGTCATGCAGTTGAGTGGCTCAAGTGGGCACAGTTTCTGGCAGCTGAGAAAAACCTGCTCCAACACTTTCAAGGTTCTCGCAGCCAGTGAGGTTGCTTATGTGGGCAGTGGATCAGTGGATTGGAGCCCTGGTAGATAGCTTTTTTGTAGCCTGTCAACAGCCTTTCTGGAGGGCAATTTGTTAAAATGTTTTAAGAGTTTTAAAAAGCACTGACCCTTTTACCCAGCAATTACATATATAATACTTTATGCTAACGAGGCATTCTGATTTGATGTGTACAAAGATGTTTATAATAGCGATGGTGACAACACAGAAAGGGAAACAAATGTTCAAAATAAAGATGAAATAAATACACAGTAAATATATTTTGGAGTTAGTTACAATGCAGTCATCACAATGATTCTCCATATTGATTCAATGATATTGAGTACCTATCATTCTCATATTGTGGACCGTGTTTGCGACGCTAGGGATGGGCCAATGCGATGGTTAATTCTGTGGGTCATGGATGGAGGAGCCTGGTAGGCAACAGTCCATGGGGTCACTAAGAGTCGGACATGACTGAGCGACTTCACTTTCACTTTTCCCTTTCATGCACTGGAGAAGGAAATGGCAATCCACTCCAGTATTCTTGCCTGGAGAATCCCAGGAATGGCGGGGCCTGGTGGGCTGCCGTCTATGGGGTTGCACAGAGTTGGACACAACTGAAGTGACTTAGCAGCAGCAGCACTTGACTGCACCATGAAGTGCCAAGATTAAAGGTTATTTCTGGGTGTGTCTGGGGGGCTTTGTTTTGGGATGAGATTAACGTTTGAATCGGTGAACTCAGGAAGGCAGATTTTCCACCCCTTCTCATGTGTTAGACATCATCCAGCCCACTGCAGGCCTGAATATAACAAAAGGTGGGGAGAGAAGGGTTTACCCCTGTTTTCCCTGTCTCACTGCTTGAACTGGAATGTCTCATCCCATCATATCCTGTCTTCAGACTGAGATGCACATTATGAGCTCCCTTGGTTCTCAGGCAAGTACAAATTATGTTCAAGAAGTAGTGAATGAGGGCGGTTTATCAGCAAGGGGCTTAAAGTCCCACTGCAGAAGAGAGTGAGGCCAACGGCATCTACAACCCACCTCCAGTACTGACTCGGAAAGAAGCTGATGATGTATCAATATTATCAGGACAGAAAAGCATGCAACAGAATCAGTTCAGGTCAGTCACTCAGTCATGTCCGTCTCTTTGCCACCCCATGAATTGCAGCATACCGGGCCTCCTTGTCCATTGCCAACTCCTGGAGTCTACCCAAACCAATGTTCGTCAAGTAGGTGATGCCATCCAACCATCTCATCCTCTGTCGTCCCCTTCTCCTCCTGCACCCAATCCTACCCAGCATTACGGTCTTTTCCAATGAGTCAACTCTTCGCATGAGGTGGCCAAAGTATTGGAGTTTCAGCTTCAACATCAGTCCTTCCAATGAACACCCAGGATTGATCTCCTTTAGGATGGATTGATTGGATCTCCTTGCAGTCCAAGGGACTCTCAAGAGTCTTTTCCAACACCACAGTTCAAAAGCATCAATTCTGTGGCCCTCAGCTTTCTTCACTGTCCAACTCTTACATCCATACATGACCACTGGAAAAACCATAGCCTTGACTAGATGGACCTTTGTTGGCAAAGTAATGTCTCTGCTTTTAAATATGTTATCTAGGTTGGCCATAACCTTCCTTCCAAGGAGGAAGTGTCTTTTAATTTCATGGCTGCAATCACCATCTGCAGGGATTTTGGAGCCCCCCAAAATAAAGTCTGACACTGTTTCTACTGTTTCCCCATCTATTTCCCATGAAGTGATGGGACCAGATGCCATGATCTTAGTTTTCTGAATGTTGAGCATTAAGCCAACTTTTTCACTCTCCTCTTTCACTTTCATCAAGAGGCTCTTTAGTTCTTCTTCACTTTCTGCCATAAAGGTGGTGTCATCTGCATATCTGAGGTTATTGATATTTCTCCCGGCAATCTTGATTCCAGCTTGTGTTTTTTCCAGCCCAGCGTTTCTCATGATGTACTCTGCATAGAAGTTACATAAGCAGGGTAACAATATACAGCCTTGACATACTCCTTTTCCTATTTGGAACCAGTCTGTTGTTCCATGTCCAGTTCTAACTGTTGCTTCCTGACCTGCATACAGGTTTCTCAAGAGATAGGTCAGATGGTCTGGTATTCCCATCTCTTTCAGAATTTTCCACAGTTTATTGTGATCCACACCGTCAAAGGCTTTGGCATAGTCAATAAAGCAGAAATAGATGTTTTTCCGGTACTCTCTTGCTTTTTTGATGATCCAGCAGATATTGGCAATGTGATCTCTGGTTCTTCTGTCTTTTCTAAAACCAGCTTGAACATCTGGAAGTTCACGGTTCACGTATTGCTGAAGCCTGAATTGGAGAATTTTGAGCATTACTTTACTAGCATGCGAGATGAGTGCAATTGTGCGGTAGTTTGCGCATTCTTTGGCATTGCCTTTCTTTGGGATTGGAACGAAAACTGACCTTTTCCAGTCCTGTGGCCACTGCTGAGTAGTGTATACTGAAAACAGTGATCCAGTTTTAGTCACAAACATAAATAAACTCATCTATTTACTGTATGTGCTATTTCATTCTCTCTCCTCTCTTATTCTTCCCTTCCTTCCTGCATGCTGCCCTACTGATTTCCTTTATTCAAAAAATGTATTTGAATCTTTACATTTTCCTCCACTGAATGTAGTTTACTGGTACAATGAATAAGTGAGAATACCCAGGTAAAATAAATTGACTGTGTTTTATTGTCTTTAGTCAAGCTGTCTGAGCACAGGCTTTGTTAATCTCAAAATTTATGTAGTTTTCTGAATTAGCTATAAACATTCCTGGCTTTGTAGAAATGTTAAAATAATTGGAGAATTAAAATTGGCTAGTTACTTGAAAGGGAAGTGTTATCTCAGAGTGAGAAAGGATTGATTTCCAGAAATCTAGTCACACACAAGAAACAAGTTCTCTACATTTCTATTGGTAGAAATTTCACTAGGATGGATCCAAACAGTGCCACTTTTATGGAAACCATACATAAAAAATTGTTATATAAGTTATAAGGATATTGAGGTATAAATGTGGAGACTCTCTTCCCTGGTGGCTGAGATGGTAAAGAATCTGCTTGCAATTCAGGAGACCCGGGTTTGATCCTGGATCAGGAAGATCCCCTGGAGAGGGGAATGGCAATCCACTCCAATATTCTTGCCTGGAGAATCCCATGGACAGAGAAGCCTGGCTACAGGTCATGGGATTCTAAAGAGTCAGACATGACAGAGCAGCTAACACTTGCACTTTTCCCAGATCCGTACATAAGCTTCTGTACATTTTGAAACTCACTTGTACCAGTGGAGAGGAGCTACTGCGAGTCAGAAATCAGGGGCGGTGGCTGTGCTTTGTCAGAGCAGCCGTGAAGAGAGAACCCGCATCCAAGGTAAGAGAAACCCAGGTAAGATGGTGGGCACTGAGAGAGGGGATCAGTGGGCCCACAGGCTGAAACTACAGTCATGGCCAACTAGCCAATCTGATCGCATGGACCACAGCCTTGTCTAACTAGATGAAACTAAGCCATGTCATGTGGGGCCACCCAAGACTGACAGGTCACGGTGGAGAGGTCTGATAGAATGTGGTCCACTGGAGAAGGGCATGGCAAACCACTTCAGTATTCTTGCCTTGAGAACCCCATGAACAGTATGAAAACGCAAAAAGATAGGACATTGAAAGATGAACTCCCCAGGTCGGTAGGTGCCCAATATGCTACTGGAGATCAGTGGAGAAATAACTCCAGAAAGAATGAAGGGATGGAGCCAAAGCAAAAACAACACTCAGTTGTGAATGGGACTGGTGATAGAAGCAAGGTCCGATGCTGTAAAGAGCAATATTGCATAGGAACCTGGAATGTTAGGTCCATGAATCAGGACAAATTGGAAGTGATCAAACAGGAGATGGCAAGAGTGAACATCGACATTCTAGTAATCAGTGAACTAAGATGGGCCAGTATGGGTGAATTTAACTCAGACGACCATTATATCTACTACCGCGGGAGGAATCCCTTCGAAGAAATGGAGTAGCCATCATGGTCAACAAAAGAGTCTGAAATGCAGTACTTGGATGCAATCTCAAAAATGACACAATGACCTCTGTTCGTTTCCAAGGCAAACCATTCAATATCACAGTAATTCACTGGTATGCTCCAACCAGTAACACCAAAGAAGCTGAACTTGAACGGTTCTATGAAGACCTACAAGACCTTCTAGAACTAACACCCAAAAAAGATGTCCTTTTCATTATAGGGGACTGGAATGCAAAAGTAGGAAGTCAAGAAATACCTGGAATAACAGGCAAATTTGGCCTTGGAGGACAGAATGAAGCAGGGCAAAGGCTAATAGAGTTCTGCCAAGAGAATGCACTGGTCATAGCAAACACCCTCTTCCAACAACAGAAGAGAAGACTCTACACATGGACATCACCAGATGGTCAACACCGAAATCAGATTGATTATATTCTTTGCAGCCAAAGATGGAGAAGCTCTATATAGTCAGCAAAAACAAGACTGGGAGCAAACTGTGGCTCAGATCATGAACTCCTTATTGCCAAATTAGACTGAAACTGAAGAAAGTGGAGAAAACCACTAGACTATTCAGGTATGACCTAAATCAAATCCCTTATGACTATACAGTAGAAGTGAGAAATAGATTTAAAGGACTAGATCTGATAGACAGAATACCTGATGAACTATGGATGGAGGTTCATGACATTGTACAGGAGACAGGAATCAAGACCATCACCAAGAAAAAGAAATGCAGAAAAGCAAAATGGCTGTCTGAGGAGGCCTTACAAATAGCTGTGAAAAGACAGGAAGTGAAAAGCAAAGGAGAAAAGAAACGATATACCCATTTGAATGCAGAGTTCCAAAGAATAGCAAGGAGAGATAAGAAAGCCCTTCTCAGTGATCAATGCAAAAAAAATAGAGGAAAACAACAGAATGGGAAAGACTAGAGATATTTTCAAGCAAATTAGATACCAAGGGAACATTTCATGCAAAGATGGGCTCAATAAAGGACAGAAATGGTATGGACCTAACAGAAGCAGAAGATATTAAAAAGATGTGGCAAGAATACACAGAAGAACTGTACAAAAAATTTCTTCACCACCCAGACAATCACGATGGTGTGATCACTCACCTAGAGCCAGACATCCTGGAATATGAAGTCAAGTGGGCCTTAGGAAGCATCACTATGAACAAAGCTAATGGAGGTGATGGAGTTCCAGTTGAGCTATTTCAAATCCTGAAAGATGATGCTGTGAAAGTGCTGCACTCAGTTCAGTTCAGTTTAGTTGCTCAGTCGTGTCCGACTCTTTGCCACCCCATGAATTGCAGCATGCCAGGCCTCTCTGTCCATCACCAACTCCCGGAGTCTATCCAAACCCATGTCCATCGAGTCGGTGATGCCATCCAACCACCTCATCCTCTGTCGTCCCCTTCTCCTCCTGCACCCAATCCTACCCAGCATTAGGGTCTTTTCCAATGAGTCAACTCTTCGCATGAGGTGGTCAAAGTATTGGAGTTTCAGCTTCAACATCAGTCCTTCCAATGAACACCTAGGATTGATCTCTTTTAGGATGGATTGATTGGATCTCCTTGCAGTCCAAGGGACTCTCAAGAGTCTTCTCCAACACCACAGTTCAAAAGCATCAATTCTGCGGCGCTCAGCTTTCTTCACCACCCACCTCTCACATCCATACATGACCACTGGAAAAACACTCAATATGCCAGCAATTATGGAAAACTCAGCAGTGGCCACAGGACTGGAAAAGATCAGTTTTCATTCTAATCCCAAAGAAAGGCAATACCAAAGAATGATCAAACTACTGCACAATTGCGCTCATCTTACACGCTAGTAAAGTAATGCTTTACTAGCTCCAAGCCAGGCTTCAGCAATATGTGAACAGCAAATTTCCAGATGTTCAAGCTGGTTTTAGAAAAGGCAGAGGAACTAGAGATCAAATTGCCAACATCCAATGGATCATTGAAAAAGCAAGAGAGTACCGGAAAAACATCTATTTCTGCTTTATTGACTATGACAAAGCCTTTGGCTATGTGGATCACAATAAACTGTGGAAAATTCTGAAAGAGATGGTAATACCAGACCAACTGGACTTGCCTCTTGAGAAACCTGTATGCAGGTCAGGAAGCAACAGTTAGAATTGGACATGGAACAACAGATTGGTTCCAAATAGGAAAAAGAGTACGACAAGGCTGTATATTGTCACCCTGCTTATTTAACGTATATGTACAGTACATCATGAGAAATACTGGGCTGGATGAAGCACAAGCTAGAATCAAGATTGCCGGGAGAAATATCAATAACCTCAGATATGCAGATGACACCACCCTTATGGCAGAAAGTGAAGAAGAAGTAAAGAGCGTCTTGATGAAAGTGAAAGAGGAGAGTGAAAAAGTTGGCTTAAAGCTCAACATTTAGAAAACTAAGATCATGGCATCTGGTCCCATCACTTCATGGCAGATAGATGGGGAAACAGTGGAAACAGTGTCAGACTTTATTTTTTTGGGCTCCAAAATCACTGCAGATGCTGACTGCAGACATGAAATTAAAAGACGCTTACTCCTTGGAAGGAAGGTTATGACCAACCTAGATAACATATTTAAAAGCAGAGACATTACTTTGCCAACAAAGGTCCGTCTAGTCAAGGCTATGGTTTTTCCATTGGTTATGTATAGATGTGAGAATTGGACTATAAAGAAAGCTGAGCACTGAAGAATTGATGCTTTTGAACTGTGGTGTTGGAGAAGACTCTTGAGAGCCCCTTGGCCTGCAAAGAGATCCAACCAGTCCATCCTCAAGGAGATCAGTCCTAGGTCTTCACTGGAAGGACTGATGTTGAAGCTGAAACTCTAATACTTTGGCCACCTCATGCGAAGAGCTGACTCATTTGAAAAGACCCTGATGCTGGGAAAGATTGAGGGCAGGAGGAGAAGGGGACGACAGAGGATGAGATGGCTGGATGGCATCATCAACTCGATGGACATGGGTTTGGGTAGATTCAGGGAGTTGGTGATGGACAGGGAGGCCTGGCGTGCTGTGGTTCATGGGGTCACAAAGAGTCGGACATGACTGAGTAACTGAACTGAACTGTACCGATAAGATTCAATATAAAATTTGCTGTAAGATTTTGATGGTTGAAAACGCTTGAGGAATGAGGTGGTCTTATTTAAGCGAATTATTTGGATTATTTATTCCACCGAGGAGTAAAGAAAATTTCAACCTAGGAGTCCTAGGATTTCAAATTCACGTGTTAGACATCCTTCTAACCCATGTGCTCACTTCCCTGTGTTGGTGAGTGTGCTAGGCTGGGCACAGCTCAGTCTTTGATGCTGTGGGTGCCCACAGTGTATTGGGGCATTATTCTACCCCCATCAAAGAGTAAATAGGTGAAACTTATCTCACCATTAGAAGCTCCAAGGAGCGTCTGCATCCTGAACATCTTCCCTTGGCATTTTTTAAAAAATGTAAAATCACTAAACCTCACATTATAATTTTCCATATCCTTTTAGAAGCAGGGGATAGGAATAATAGCTCACTGATTTACTGAGTTTATTTCCCTGAATTATCCCTAGTCTATAGCTGGGAAATCTGATAGAGAAAGGAGTTCAATAAGTCATCTAACAGGGCTCAGTATCCAACAAAACTCATTCTACAAACTGTATGACTTAATGTTAATGCCGATCTCTTAGGCTTCTTGAGAGGAAACGTGTTATGCTTAATAGTATGAGGGCTTAGATCCTCATAGACATGTCAGATACCAATGATCTGGAAATGACCGAGCTTCGATTTTTATATGACTCAGAAAAGTGAGAACGTTTCTCACCTGGTCCCATCTGAAACCCACACTCATCCTTTTCCTCATTCACTCACATAACTGAGTTTGAATGGCAGCCAAAATAGATATATTTACTCTATCAAGATGTTAAGAGAAGAAGACACTCATTCTCTCTTAGGTCTCCCCTCTGGCCGCCATCTACAAAATCTGAGTGCTATATTTCTTGTTCAGGTAGCCTTTACTGAACTTTTGGAGATGGCTACAATTGACTACCTGGGATGATACAGTCTGTATTCATCTTGCAAAGAGAGCTATTTTTAAATATTTTCAAAAGTTTCAAATATTTCTATGGACTTCCCAGATGGCTCAGGGATAAAGAATCTGCCTGCCAAGGCAGGAGTTGCAGGAGAAGCAGATTCAATACCTGAGTCAGGGAGATCCCTTGGAGTAGGAAACAGCAACCTACTCTGGTATTCTTACCTGAAAAATCCCATGGACAGAGGAGTCTGGTGGGCTACCATCCATGGGGCTGCCAAGAGTCAGACACGACTGAGCATGCATGCACTGAATATTTCTGTTGGAACCGGAAAACTTTAGGCATCATAGAAATATTATTCAAATACCACAGACTGAATGACTCTTTCATGATATGCTTAGGGAGAAACACCGAAGGAGTGCAGTGATGTCTACCCCTAGCTCTTGTTGACAAAGAAGGTTCGAGCCTAGCTGAGCAATAGAGCAGGCAGGTTGTGTATCAGCCCAGGAAGTGGCTGCATGACCAAGCCCATGGAATGGTCTTCATAGAATAGTGGCCACAGAAAGACGCCCATGATGAGAGGAGCAGGCTCAATCATGACAGCACAACTTTGAATTTCAGTGGCATTTTCCAATATAATTGACATCTCAAATTTAGGGACCTGGACACTGAACTCAAGAAGTCGCCTCGTTTATCATTTTGACTTGCTGAGGAGACAGCACAGAAATTACCATCCTTTCCTTTCTAAGCATTTGTAGGCTCTCAGAACATTTGGTCCTGGCCCATTTTCTTTCTCTTTATTGGAAACCATGGCCCATTCCCCCTCCCATGGCCTCAGATTCCTTCTCTTGTGCTCAGGGCTTCAAGGCCCTAGTTGATAGTTTTCCTTTCTTTGCCAACTGAATGGGAGTTCTCTTGTCTTTTCCCGTGCAATTGGACATTGGCGAAATCTCAGGGATACCGTAAGGGCAAAGAGTGATCTATTTTGTGGTTAGAATCTGAAACACACATGACTCAACCAGTTCCTCAATGTCTCGAATTGGGACTCTTGAGAGTCCCTTGGTCTGCAAGGAGATCCAACCAGTCATTCCTAAAGGAAATCAACACTTAACATTCATTGGAAGGACTGATGCTGAAGCTGAAACTCTAATACTTTGGCTACCTGATTCGAAGTACTGACTAATTGGAAAAAACCCTGGGGCTGGGAAAGATTGAGGGCAGGAGGAGAAGGAAATGACAGAGGATGAGATAGTTGCATGGCATCACCGACTCAACGGACTGAGTTTGAGTTAACTTCAGGAGATAGTGAAGGACAGGGAAGCCTGGTGTGCTGCAGTCCATGGGGGAGCAAAGTGTTGGACATGATTTAGTAACTGAATAGCAACAGAGGTTTATTTGAAAATGATTGATAGATTTTGATTAAATTCTCCTCTTCCAGACTAGTTTCGTGTGTTACCACAATGTCATTTTTTCTTGACTAGTTGCTCTAAAATCCAGGATTTACACACTTTATGGTAGGGCCATTGTGGATGACTTTGGTATTGTTTTGGAGATTAGATGATTATTTACAACCAGGAATTTTCAGGGGATTTATTCCTTCTGATCTGTGAATTCCAGATAATCACCATCATTACCAAGTGCCCAGCGTAACCTTTTTTGTTCTCCCCATGACAGCCAAATCTCACAAAAGATTCACATGGCTAATTTAAAATAAACTCCACTTCTGCACACAACAGGAATGAAGAATCAAGATTCTTATATCCACAGTGTAGACGGAAGGAAACTATTTCTCTGAAAAATAAAATTAGCTGAAATAAACATATTGTAGTTCACTATTTTTACCGTTTTGAGGTCTTGTAAAAATGATCTTTATGCTTTTTACAGTGGTAGATCTCATTGACGGCTTGCCTTGTGCTGAAGGCTGCCAAGCCACTGAGGTTATTCTCAAAGGAAGGTGGGTCCACACAAAGCCCATTTTATGTTTAGTATTTGGTGACAGCTCAGTGGGAGGTCTGAGTTACTGACAGGCTACTGAGCGGCAACCCATCTAAAACCCCGTGTTTCCTGGGGGCTCCATTCATGTTGTTCAGAGCCAGACTAAATCCCCAGTGATTTCCATCAAGCTTTCAGTGAGTTTTACTCCAAGGGCAGCGAAAACTGTGGGACTCCGACATACATGACAAGGAATGACTATGAGATGAATATCAAACAACCCCGATTTTGCAGATGAGAAAGGAGTCAAAGGAGTTCTTTCTTCTCTCTGCTCTGTATCACAAAATAGCAAGGCCCTGTCACCAGCAGGATTAACAAATCCCCCATATGTAACTGTGGGCATCCTTGTCCTCACGATGCCTCAGGAATGACAGATTCCCCAAAACACGGTTTGGAACACTGCAGCCCAGTGTTTGCACAGGAAGGTGTTGACAACCATGGAACCGGAGGTCCAAGCTCAGCTCTAGGGCAGCCCTCACTCAGCTTTCTTTCCAGTCATGTTATTTACTCACTGGAACGAGCTCGACACTCCACACCTGGACTACGACCACACGCAATCCCTCTTGCTCATGTAGTACGTGATGTTGGAGCTTCCTTTGGACAGAAGCCATCATCAGCCTGGTCTCTCCACTCATAAGTGATCTAATTTCAGCACCACTGATGGCGCTTAATGTTTGCCTTGCCCAAGGCTGACAGACGAAAATGACAAAGTAAAATCTGTATCCTCCCCTCTGTCCCCCAACCAAAGCCACTCCTTGAGATCTAAGACTCAAGGGCCACGCAGATGCCTGGTCTCTATTTTCTCCATGGTGTGGTCCACCATACCCTGCCCACCCAAACCTCACTGCCCATACTCTCTGCACGCAGACCGATTTCTCATTTGAAAAGCCTTTCCTTTCCTGTTTCCCCATCAAAATCCCATTTCTTCAAAGATTCCTTTACCTTTAACCATATTCTTGTATGTTTCCTCTTGTTACCAGCCTTGGTTAACCCCCCCTTTCCTTACTCAAAACCTAGCGCTCTCTTGTTTAAAGCTATGCTTCTTTGTCTTGTACATTCTTGTTTCATTGATGATACTGTTTTTGTAAAGTCGAATGCCTGAGAGGGCTGAAATGATGATGCTTTTTCATTTTTCTTCCTTTGTCATCTTTCCAGGTGATAAATGGTATATTTCCTGTCATATCAGTTAAACAAAGGATGCCACCATCATCCAACATGAGCTGGTGACCCCTGAAGAAACTCAGGGCTGAAAAGTACCTGCCATCTAAAGGCAGAGGAACCAGAGATCAAATTGCCAACATCCGATGGATCATCGAAAAAGCAAGAGAGTTCCAGAAAAACATCTATTTCTGCTTTATAGACTATACCAAAGCCTTTGACTGTGTGGATCACAATAAACTGTGGAAAACTCTGAAAGACATGGGAATACCAGACCATCTGACCTGTCTCTTGTGAAATGTGTATGCAGTTCAGGAAGCAACAGTTAGAACTGGACATGGAAAAACAGACTGGTTCCAAACAGGAAAAGGAGGACATCAGGGCTGTATATTGTTGTCACCCTGCTTATTTAACTTATATGCAGAGTACATCATGAGAAACGCTGGGCTGGAAGAAGCACAAGCTGGAATCAAGATTGCCAAGAGAAATATCAATAACTTCACATATGCAGATGACACCACTCTTATGGCAGAAAGTGAAGAAGAACTAAAGAGCCTCTTGATGAAAGTGAAAGAGGAGAGTGAAAAAGTTGGCTTAAAGTTCAACATTCAGAAAACAAAGATCATGGCATCCAGTCCCACCACTTCATGGCAAATGGATGGAGAAACAGTGGAAACAGTGTCAGACTTTATTTTTTCTTTGGGCTCTAAAATCACTGCGGATGGTGACTGCAGCCATGAAATAAAAAGACGCTTACTCCCTGGAAGAAAAGTTATGACCAACCTAGAAAGCATATTGAAAAGCAGAGACATTACTTTGCCAACAAAGGTCTGTCTAGTTAAGACTATGGTTTTTCCAGTAGTGATGTATGGATGTGAGAGTTGGACTATAAAAGGAAGCTGAGTGCCAGACTATAAAGAAAGCTGAGCACTGAAGAATTGATACTTTTGAACTGCGGTGTTGGAGAAGATTCTTGAGAGTGCCTTGGATTGCAAGGAGATCCAACCAGTCCATCCTAAAGGAAATCAGTCCTGAATGTTCATTGGAAGGACTGATGTTGAAGCTGAAATTCCAATATTTTGGCCACCTGCTGTGAAGAGCTGACTCATTTGAAAAGACCCTGATGCTGGGAAAGATTGAGGGCAGGAGGAGAAGGGGACGACAGAGGATGAGATGGCTGGATGGCATCACCGACTCAATGGACATGAGTTTGGGTAAACTCTGAGAGTTGGTGATGGACTGGGAGGCCTGGCATGCTATGGGGTTGCAAAGAGTTGGACATGACTGAGCGATTGAACTGAACTGAACTGAGTAGCCATCAGCCTGAGGCCACTCCCTAGGGTGAGCCCTGAGGAAACTCAGGATGTGAACACACAGGATACTGGCCCCAGGTAGGTGAGGTGCATATCAAAGAAATGATTTCAGTGAGCTCAGACTCTTGCACCTTCCCAAATATAGAAAAGCACCAAGTTCCTTAACTTGGGATACCTGGTTTTCTTTAATTAACAATCATTTTTTAATGTTCCAACTACTTGTCCTTTGTTGTCAAGCTCCTATACATCCTAGTTCCTTCCCTCGCCTCCTTGGAGCAGCTTCTCAGAGCTTTCTGAAACACTGCCTCCCAGGCTGCAGTCCTCATTTTGCCCCAAATAAAACTTAACTAGCAACTCTCATACTGCGCAATTTTTTTTCAACACACAGTAAATACTCTCAAAGATCTGTTGACTGACTGGTTCAAGACACCATGATAATCCAGGGGGCAGCTATTAAAGGTCAATGTCTGGAAATATGCAGATGGTCAAGAGACATTTTAAACAAAAGCAAATGTTATAGAACTATAATTATTCTCCCCTTGGTTGCATGAAGGTTTGCCATGATTAGCCGGCTATTCAATTTTTTGTACTGTGGCTTTTCTCCAGAGTATACCATTCTAATTTCTTGATAGCATCTTTTATTTAAAGGATAATAGATGAGACTATTAATTTAAAATAAGAACTAAAAACCTTCTGGACAGATTATCTGGAATTCCAAAAGACTAAGCAGTTTATTTATATAAAGAAAGTGATAGAGAAGCCCTTGCTTTCTGCCCATAATCTTCTCCACTTAATGTGGATGATGCATATTTTATCTGTTGGAACAAAAGCCTTTTGTCGTTGTCTCTTTCCGCTGGGCACTGAGGCCATGCAGAGGAAGATAAGGACGGCATTCCATCTCCAGCTGTGACTTTGCACAGTTCTCAGGTGAGCGCACACTTGGAGGTCTTCACTGTGGGAAGAAGCCTACAGAAGGGGCAGTGTTTGAGAAGAACCTAAGCCAGCCGTTCTTAACATCAGTGTGTGTTTGACTTCCTGGAGGAGATAGGCAGACAGTTTGCTCCATCCCCAATTTCTGATTTAGTGGGTCTGCGGTGGGCTTGAGAATTAGCATTTGCAACCAGTCACACTGGTGATACCATTGCTTCCAGTCCCGGGACACAGTTTGGGAACCACTGACCTAAGCTGACTTCTGCGAGCTCTGATGGTTCCTTCTGCCCACAGAGATCCACCTGGGGCCAGAAAGGAGCCAGGAGAGGGGCTCAGCTGCTGATGAGAAAGAGGGCCACCTAACTCAGTCTCCTTAATGAAGGAATCCCTTTGTGACAGTGTATCTGTAACAGATGCGTTTCACTTGCTTCTCTTTGCATCCTCTCTCCTTATATGTCTCACTGTGATGGGCCTGCTCACCCCAAGAGGGTGAATATATATCTAGGGTATTCACTGATGAGTCTTCAAGATACAGCCTAAAAGGAAGGGGTCCATGCCTTCTTTGCTACTATTGAAACTGGATTCCTTAAGAGTAGGGATTTTATGTTATTCACACCATATTTTGCACAAAAGAAATGTCTGTAAATCTGAATCGTACTCTGGCTGATGTCAGTGGGGTTCCGGCACTATAAAGAGCTTGGGGCTTTTTACAAATAAGATGGTTCAGGGTGCTGTGTGTGTGTGTGTGCGCTCAGTCGCTCAGTCATATCTGACTCTTTGTGACCCTATGGACTGTAGTCCACAAGGCTCCTCTGTCCATGGAATTTTCCAGGCAAGCATACAGGAGTGGGTTGCCATTTCCTCCTCCAGGGCATCTTCCCAACCCAGGGATTGAACCCATGTCTCTTGCATCTCCTGCATTGGCAGGTGGATTCTTTACCACTAGGGCCACCTGTGAAGCCCCCAGAGTGCCATGAGATATCTCCAAAGAGGTATCATGTCCTACTTATTGATTACAGATAGAGAGGTATTGACAACATCAATCAGATGGATAAGTCTTTTCCTGGAGTGATGAGTCCCATACATACAGCCTGACCATGTGGTCCCTACATTCCAGGACTGCTCTCACCGACCACACTTTTTGTGTATGGACTGAAATGTCATTTTGGAGAAATACGACTCCTTTCTCTCTTAGAGAAATGATGGTTTCCCCATAAAACGGTGACCTCATAGAGTGACCGTCATAGCCCACTCTATGGACCTCATAGAGGTCCAGTCTGATTTGTGGACTGAAACTGTAGGTCATCACCGCCCTGATGGGACTTGGAAGCTCTTTGTGCTGGTAGAGACTTTAAAACACAGGCATCATGTCAATCGCACTTCTTAGCTCCTCCCTACTTTGTGCCTTCCAGGGATGGGGAATTCTGCTGCTGCTGCTGCTAAGTCGCTTCAGTCGTGTCCGACTCTGTGCGACCCCATAGACGGCAGCCCACCAGGCTCCGCCGTCCCTGGGATTCTCCAGGCAAGAATGCTGGAGTGGGTTGCCATTTCCTTCTCCAGTGCATGAAAGGGTAAAGTGAAAGTGAAGTCGCTCAGTCGTGTCCGACTCTTAGCGACCCCATGGACTGTAACCTACTAGGCTCCTCCGTTCATGGGATTTTCCAGGCAAGAGTACTGGAGTGGGGTGCCATTGCCTTCTCCGATGGGGAATGCAGAGCTGTGCAAATGGAGAGAATAGATCATATCGGCCCTGCCTAGCTCTGACTACAGAACATTCTTTCTTACACTGAATGGAAATATGTCACTTTGTAACTTCTACACTAGGTCCTACTTGGACCTGTAGAGGCCAGCAGAGCAACTCTAATTTCTCCTTCATCTTCAAATATTAAGATACCTGAAAATGACCTGCTTGCCCCTCACTCAAGAATTCTCTAGGACAACTACCCAGAATTCCTTCGTCTGTTTCTTACTTTACACGGTTTAGACTTACCTACCATCTTAATTGCACCCTTCTGTAAGCCACTGAGTCAGGCTATATATATCCCTTCTAGGTTGAAATGACAGGAGCTGGTGAAACAGCAGGACGCTACGATAATTGGCCCCCACCACCCCCATGTTCTCATTCTGCCTTTTGGTCTGGTAAAACAAACTTTGGCCAAATAAATAAATAAATAAACAAGTTTAATCAGGGAAATGAGAACACCGAGAAACAAAGGAAAACAATCAAAGGAGATCAAATAATTATAGTTTAGCCATTAAGCATAGTCAAGGGCCTTTAATTCCTTCCCAAAGGTTAGAGATAATATTCTGAGCCATATCCTGTGAGCTGTCTTATAGATACTGAAACCCCACCAAGTGGAGAAGTTAACTGCATGATGACAAGACTGTAGCCATGACATAAGCTGCCATAAGAAATGGCCTCAAAAAATGGAAAAAAACTGACCCTGGAACTGAAGATGAACTGCAACTAAAACCATCAAGACAACGCTGGTCAGACCATGATGATCCATTTCAAGATGACAGTCAGAGCTGACTGTCAATTTCAAGATGACTTCTGCATGTAGCCCCCTCCCTCTGTCTATAAATGCTCTTGCCACTGATTGTCAGTGAGTGGGGAGTCAGCCTTTGGACAGAAGTCTACCTCCCCCGCCAGTTGCTGGCATCCAAAATAAGACAAGCTTTCCTTTCCACTTTCCTGACCTCTTCATTAGCTTTTGAGCGGTGAGCAGCCAGACCCTACTTTTGGTAACAGAGGTAGTGAAATAATGCCTCTTCTCAAGGATACTCGATTCATTAAATACAAGTTCCACTGTGAGATGTTATTCACTTTGGAATGGTAAGATGTTTACAGTGTTCAAGAGTTCTCCAATCCAGTGTAACAGCCCCACAGAAGGATGAACAGGGTGTTCACTGTTTCAGGTTGGCAACCTTGGCCCTACCTGAATGGACCAGGGCTTTGGCACCTCAGCTGGAGAAATGGAATGATATAAAAGAGCTGGAAGCATTATGGATCACCACCACATTGCTTTCTCATGCATCTCCTTCTGACATTTTTCTTTTCTAAATGTATGAACAAGTGAAAGTGTTAGACGTGCAATCATGTCCAACTCTTTGCAACCTCATGGATTGCAGCCCACCAGGCTCCTCTGTCCATGGAATTCTCCAGGCAATAATACTGGAGTGGGTTGCCATTCCCTTCTCCAGGGGATCTTCCTGACCCAGGGATTGAACCCAGCTCTCCTGCATTACAGGCAGATTCTTCATCATCTGAATCATCAGGGAAGCCCCTTCTAAATGTATATGTAGCATTAAAGCCGATCTCTCCCTTCTAGGGACAAGGTATAGTTTTACATTCCAAAGGTACATTCTATGCTTGAGGCAGGCAGAAGTTCTCTAAGACTACTTACAAATTACATGGTCTATTTTCAGAAGAACACTGACTATTGCTGGATTAATTCAACCTAATCTTAGAGCATGTATCTAACCTGTAGATGTTTATGTGATTCAAAACACAATGAAAATTGCTATTCAACAGCCAGTAGCAGATTTTGGAAGATAGCATCTAATTCTTCAGCCTTCTGAGACACAATGTGGGTGTCACTGTCAGGATTGGAAACTTGCTTCCAAGCATAGGTTGTGAAGACGACTCTTCTTTGTGTCTGCTTTAATGGTTCAGCTACCAGAAGTCAAACAGTATGGATTTGCATCTCTTTTGTAAGCAAAAAATACGCTTACTTCTGAAGTCGTGCATGTTAAGTCACTTCAATCATGTCTGATCCTTTTTGACCCTATGTACTGTAGCCCACCAGGCTCTTCTGCCAGGGGATTCTCTAGGCGAGAATACTGGAGTGGGTTGCCATGCCCACCTCTAGGGGATCTTCTTAACCCAGGGATCGAACCTGTGTCTCTTATGTTTTCCACCTTGGCAGGCATGTTCTTTACCACTGGTGCCACCTGGGAAGCTTCTAAAGTCAAAAGATCCCAACTAAAATCATATCGATGTATAGCAAAAACCACCACAATATTGTAAAGTAACTATAAATTAATTAATTAAATAATACACCACTGAAGAAAGATTCAGGGGCTCAACAAAATTCTATTTTCAACCAAGGATCTTTTCACCACTGGGACAAATCATCCGCTCTGCTCCACTCTATTCCTGATCCATACTAACTGTATTTCTTTGACGTCAGACATTTATATTTCAGTAACCAAATCTGCATGCTTAATATTGGGTATATATGTCAAAGACTCAAGTGTGTTCACCCTACCAGTTTGTCTTCCTCCTGGACATAGAGCTAAACTACAATTTCCAGCTACCCTTGCAATTAGGGTAAGACTGAATTATGGCAATTATGCCCAATTATGGGCAAGACTGAAAGAATTACTTCCAGACTTGTACCACCGAAAATCTCCTGCATAATCACCTATCCCTTCCTTTCCCTCTCTGCCAACTGCATATCAAACACTCAGGAGATCGTGGAAGCCAGGTGTTAAAGATAAATAAGTATCCATCACCCTGGGTGCTGGCATGGCCTCTGCCAATTAGATTCTAACGGATGAAAAATAGTCTTCTATTTCACTAAGCAGCTGCGATTTAGGGATTTTCCCATTGCAGCAGCTCTCTAATGAATAGAGTCCACATGGCCTCACTGAGGATGGAATTTAATGACACATTGGAACAAATAAATAAAACATCTACTACTGACTTGTAGTACCTCTCCATGGGAGAAATATACATCTTCGTGTCACTGACCATTGGCATCAGCATGACACATGACTTGTTTTTGGTCAACGGAATGTGAGTGGATAACTTGTGTCATATCTGGGCAGGAATTCTAAGAGCCATTGCTTAATGTGGCATTCTCCTTCCTCTCTGACACTGGAATGGAGAGTTCCAGATCAGACGGGTCCTTCAGCCGGGATCCCAGAATGAAGAAGACCTGAGGGGCAGAGTCACAGCTGAGCAGCAAAGGCATATATTTAGGGGGAGGAATAAACTTTGTTTTGTAAGTCGCTTGGAGCTTGGAATGGTTGCTACTGCACCAAACCAAGTAAAAGCTAGAGCTGGACGCAAATGCAGTTAGTTAGATACCAGAGTCTGTGCTCTTCACTACCAAACAACACCTCCCAGGCACACTGTCACACTTGCACGCATTCCTGTCAGATGACATGATGTAAATTTACAGCATCATTAAAGAAAAACGTTATGTTCTCATTCTGGGTAAGAATGTCCGTAAGTTTAAAGAGAAAACGGCCACAGCATGAGGATTAAAACTTAACTAACAGATGTCTCTCTCACAACGCATATAAAACATTTTGCTTCAGTCCCCCTCCCAACCTCGTTAAAAAAAAGAAAAAAAAATTGTTGGCAAGGATGTGGATCTTATTGATTCATTTGCTGATTCACTTTGTAAGGTTTCACACTGGTAACCACATCTCTGCGACTGGGAGTTTGGCAGTGAATAGTACCAAAATCTATCCACTTAAAGAGCTACCAGTTCTGTATGGTCCCTGGTCCTAAGCGCAGGCAACAAGAGGGACCAAGAAATCAGAGACTGAAGAGGTTCCCGGGATTAATCTGACCTGGATTCATCTGTAAAAACATGAATTAAACAGCCATTTCATTAAAAATTGGGGTTAACTTCAAACATTGTAAGTAGGAAAGCTGATTGATGGTCTTAATACACCTGGACAAAAGAGAGATTTCAATGGCTGTGTGAACACTGTGCAATGAGAAAAGTCAGCCTCTGGGGTTTTGTTTAAATAACTACTCAATTCAGTAATAAATAACTGGACATCTACAGATGATTAGCAGGTATGGTTAGATCAAAGCCATAGTTTAGGGAATACTGAATATTCTTTTTAAGATAACACTGTCCTTCTTTGTTGGAAGGAAATAATGTTGTATTATTAATTAGTGCCAGTAAAATGTTATCAAGTATGGGTGTATTATAGTCCTTTGTCAGAGGAGAGTCAGAATACCATTTGGGCACTAACTACAGTTATCATGATCTCTTCTTTCTGTAGGGTTCTGATTATTTCTAGGACTAATTATTTTAAATATATTTTAAAACGTATTTTATCCCAAATTACTTTATGCTATTTTTCTACCTCCTTAAATACCTTAAGTACAATGAAGGGAAAAAAAGCCTGAATTCAACAGAAGTGTCTAGATAATTTTTCAACTTTACCAATTCCTCTTTGATTGATACTACTGAATTTAATAATTTTATAAAAATCTGGGTGAACCAATTCTCTCTTGGTACTTAAATGACAATTATTGAAAATAAAAGAAACAATGAATGCCATCTTAGTAAGCCAAATACAAATTTGTTGAACTTAAACATCTGTGTTCCACCAACCTTAAAGTTCTGATGCAATGAACTTAAAAAAAACTATCTTGCTTTGAAAAGTACCATCACTTTAAATCTGGTAAAAAATAAATAATAGATAACTGCCTTCTCTCTGAGCTCCCTTCCTTCCCCCTATTCTGACTCTCTGGTCCATTTCCCTTATTAACCAATATATTATTTACATATCATTTGGTTAAGGAATAGTTAGTGATAAAAAGAAAAGCTTTATCTTGCCTACCTGCTTACTTTGAAAAAGAGGGTTTATCTTGTTTTCAAGAAAATTCATTTTATCAACATTAAACCCTTGAAGAAATTAACATTTTCTATCTGTGAATGGGGTTAAGCTTCCATAAGGCTGTATTTACTTTCTTAAGAAAAAAATGAAGTATAGTTTTGATGTACACTGTTGTGTTAGTTTCAGGTGCACAGGAGAATGATTCAGTTCTATATTTGTTATATATATACATATGTATGAATATATATGCATATTCTTTTTTTCAGATTCTTTTTCATTATAGATTATTACAAGACACTGAACGTAGTTCCCTGTGCCATACAGTAGGTTTCTGTTGTTTATCTATTTTATATTAATATAAATATTTCTTAATTCCAAACTCCTAATTTATCCATCTCGCCCCCTTATCTTTACTTATTTTTAATTTACAATGAATTTATTATTGCTTATTAAACAATTATTTTCATGTTTTATTTTCTCTTTTATCCTGTAAACCAAGGGTAGTTTGTGAGAATAGGGAAGAATATGAGAGTGAATGGAAGCAATATTATATACTCAAAGGAAACAGCCAATGCCAGGGTTGCAAATTAAACAAACACCTAGGTCATTCAAGTGAATATATTATACTGATGTTCAGGAAATACCAGGGTGAGGTATCAAAATCATATCAAAAAAATTACAAAATGGCTCCAAGTGCGCAGGAATAAAATTAAGTTGCTCTTCTTAACAAATCCTACTTGAAATGGGTAAACCAGTTATTTGGAATATGCCATTGACTGCCATCAGGACATAATGACACTTTGCTCAGCAATTAGCCATCCAAGAAGAAAGCAAACCACAGTCTGGTAAATAAGCACTGAATACATGAACATGGAATCTACCAGAACTAAGGATGATTGACTGAATAATTTCACCTAGATCATTTATGTTTCTGCCTTTTAAAAAAAATTAATGAGAGAAATTCAACTTTACTAATAATTTATATTCTTGTCTGACTTTACCATCATGAGTAACATCTACTTTCTTCCTGCTGGTGAGATCAGATGAAGCAAAGGCAGGGTAATCTGCCTTGTTTCAGTCCCAATAATACTACATGCATCACTTCTTTCTATGTTAGGTAGCAATGCTTCTATACATTCAACTATAGATAAACTAGTCAATATCAAGAATGAAATGTAAATGTAGTGTAATATCTCACTCTTTGCCCAGATTTGGAACAGACTGCTTCTGTTTTCACTAGCAATCATGAGAAAATAAAAAAGACTGGAAAGTATAAACACACCACTTTATCCAAGTCATGAGTGCTCTGCACGCCTCATCTTTGGAAAGCAATGAAATGTCCAGCAAGGAAAACCAGGATACATCCTGCTTACCTTCATAAACAACAATCCAAAACTAGCTCAAGACCACACATGCATACGAGCATCCTCAAAAGAGAATGACATCCAAGTGAATTGCAGATTCTTTACTAGCATCCTCATCCAGCTGCCAAACCTTGACTGGGCTCTGCAATTCAAACGGTGCCTTGTAACACCTGAATGTCCCCTTTAAAAGCTTCCTATTCAAAATGGGACTGCCACATTCCTCCACTATTTTTCCTTATCAGTATCAGTCTGGGGGAAGGGTGTGTGAGGACCTGGTACCGAAATTGAGGAGAGGAGGGCAGAGACCAGTTTTGCCTAAGGTGAACCCAGAATGGTGAGAGGAACTTACCCGTTTCCCCTGTATGGATGCTGAAATGGAAATGGAATGATAATAATCGTCCCCTCTGGCACAATTTCTTCCTCGTTTCTATTAAGAGAAGTGACTCCACCTCTGTTTGCTATGCCTGCAACCTTAAAGATGTAGTTGCTCTGCTCACATGCTGACTAGAAGTTCGACACTGGGTCTCATCTCACAGACGCACCCGGATTCCCTTTTCTGGAGCTCACCAGCTCTGCTGAGAAGTCTACCGGGTCTGGACTAAGAGTACACTATTTCTCCACCCTCCTGGGTCTCAGGACCCCTAGACAGCAGTTGGTTGGCTGGTATCTCCCCACAGTGCTCCCTTTCTGCCCTCTATGCCCAACAAAAGTTAGAGAGAGGGTGAGGAAGGAATGAACGAACGCTTTTGAAGCAAAAGGGACTCAAATGAAACTGGGCAACTCTCATCAGGGGCTGATCCGTGGTGTGTGCGCGCGCGTGTGTGTGCGTGTGTATGTGTGTGGCCCTTTCCTCCCCCGAGGGTGGGATTTCCTCCATTCTCAGCTCAGCTCGGATCTTCTGCTGTTTCAATGTTCTTTGAATAGCTATTCTGATGCACTGCCATGCGTGAAATGGATGCTTTGCAAGCTTCTCTGTCCCACGCAATTCCGTGGATAATCATATATCCAGATTCTGCACGGGCAAAGGAATCGGTCCTTAATGGAAAGGGATTGACTTCCCACGACCAAAAGGAACGAAGAGTGTTCGCTGGGGAAGCCGGCCGGGTGGTGGGAAGCCGGCCGCTTGGGCTCTGGCCTTGGTGCTGAATGCGAAACCCTTTGCCCAACCGTCTCAGCGTCCCCGGATCAACTTTGGGAGGTTTGATGGGGCCGGGCTAGTTCTAGGCATCCCCTCGCAGGCTGCTGGCTGGGAGCTGGGCAAAGCCTCTGCCCTGGGACCCTCCGCAGGACACTTGGCTCCCTTATTTCTTTGCTCGGATCTGGGAAAGTTTTGTCCAACGTTTATTTGTAACCAGAGCCTCTTTCCCCCTCCCACCTGGGTCACCATGGAGACTTGAGCTCTTTCTCTTTTTTTTTCCTTCAGGCAAAATGGGCGAAGCTTAGTTAGCTCAGCCTTGACTGTAGCAAGCCCCTTCTTCTTTTTAAGCAGCTCTTGGGCATCCCTCTCCTCCATTTTCCAGCAGAAGAGAGGTAGGCAGAGAATGGTGCTGGCTGAAATGGGACATTGTACCCGGTTCCGTGGGGGCTCCTTGTGATCAGCAGACTTTGGATGAAGGCAGTCAGTAGACATGCTAACAGAATGATAAATCTCCAACTCCTGACCACTGGAGTTTCACCCCCCACCCCCAGCCTTCCTCTTTTGGGAGTGGAGGCAGGATTCTTCAGAAAATTCCGGTATTTTGTTTCTCCACTAATCTCACCCCATTACTGTGGCTGTGTTTATCAAGCTATGTTTCCTCCCTAAGAGCCTCTCCATATTGAACCCGGTACAAGAGATATACCTGTGGATTGACTTTTATTGGGTTTGGGGAACACCAATGTTATTTCTGTTAAAAACTCATTCAAGCTTAATGTCTTGATGCAAATGAACATATACCCAGGAGGAAGCAAGCCAGCGGATTCACCCAATCCTCTAAATGCAGTAAACATCTCATTTTATCATTTAGAGGTGTTTTGTTGGTGGTGGTGATTTTTCCCCTCTTATAATTACAAAATAATTCAGCTTACTTCAGGGGAGAGCTTCCTATCGCTGTTGCTAGTCATTATATCACAGCTCTGGTTATACTGATAGAGAACAGCTGGGAGTTATTGTTTCCTCTGCTCTGTTTGTTTCTTCCCACCTCTCACTTTCTTTCCCTCCTCATGTTTCTTTCTGTCTCTCCGTCTCTCTCCTCCTCTCCTCTAGGCAAAGAACAAGGATATAGCTTTCCACAAAGACGATGGGCTTCTCCCAACTGTGAATGACTACACAGCAAGCCACCCCTGCCAGTCCGTCCCTGCATTTCATCTTTGCCAGCGGATGTTGAAATGATGTCTGTAATCACTGACGGGGTTTCTCCGAGCCCAGAGCATGCAGACCCCTCCTCTCCCCGCCCCACCCCCCCCCCCCGCCTCCCTTGAGAGTTTTCAGTCGCTAATGAGAACCATATGAAACAGATTTCCCTTCTGTTATGTAACCTGCCTCTCTCTCGCCTGTCCCTTGATTTGGGCATACCCCGTTTCTCATCAGAGTGGAGATGCATGCAGCGGCGGAAGCTGGGGAGGGGGAAGTGGGGACCCGAGGGCACGAAACCTCTTGCCCAGGTCGATGCCAGCTTCTCGCCTTCCAGCAACTCAGCGCACCGCTTACCTTGCTGCGGACTGGGTGGCTTCATTCGATCATGATCTTCTTTCCTGGAGCGGAGCAAGCTTTAATAATTCACTTACACGATGGAGAGCGAGGGGAGGAAAAAAAAAAGACAAGGGAAAAAACCCCACAAAAAACAAAACCGGGGTTTTCAGATGGTCAAATTTCACATCGGCCCCGGGAGGCGGTTAGGAGACTCCATTCTCCTCGCGGTGCAGCCAGCTCCGGGTCTAGCTTCCAGGTTCCCGCGGGTCTCCACCCCTCCGCCCGCCCAGCCTCTCCGGCCAGGTGCGGCCGGCCGTCTTGGAACTGGCTCCCTCTGGCCGCGAGCTGAGAGCCGGGCTGGGCGCTGAGGGTGCCAACCGAGGGGCGGAGGGGTGTGCGATCGAGCAGGGGCGGGGGAAGGGGGGCGGAGACCGGGTGGAGAGAGAGGGAAGGGGGAAAAAGGCGAGAGTGGCGGAAAGAAAAAAAATCCCTGGCTAGGAGAAAAGTGCTGGACCACGCAGGGAGACGTCATGAAAGCCGCAGATTCGAAGAATGGTCCTCAGTTCCAGGCGGCTGGCTGAACCCGGCTGGCAGCGCACGAAGCGATTTAAGCGAGCGCAGCGCCGCGCGCTGGAGGGAAAGCGGCCGCACAGCGCTTTCCCGGAGAGGCGGGGGGCGGGGCGCGGGGGGCCCCGGAGTGGGGCGGGAGAGGACGGCGCGGGAGACCCGGGAAAGCCCACTCGCCGCCCCTTTTCAACACCCGTGCCGCGCCAGATCGCCCGGATTAGGGGGGTAGAGGGAAGCGTCTCTCCGATGCCCCCCCCACCCCGTCCTCCCCAAATCCCAGCCAATGCGGAAACTGCCAAGGCAAACCCCACACCTCCAACACGAAACTGGAAAAGTGGGGCGCTCGAGGTCAGGAAGGGTTAGGGTTAGCCTCTGGTTCCCACCATTCCTCCCCAGCTGTCTTAAGTCATTCTCGGAGATAAAGCCTGCAAAGCAGGGAAGCCGAAGCTCGGGGCATGGGGGGGTGGGGGTGGGGAGGGATCAGGGTTTGACTTCGGGCGGGGAGGGGGCGCCCCTTCTCTCATGCTTTTGTGACATCAGGAAAAAGAGTCTCTTGTCCCTGGTTCCCTCTGGGCTGGGATGGTGAGGCACCTCGGGGTGGGGTGGGGGCGCCGGGGAAGCCGGAGGGCGCACCTTCCGCGTGGCCGGGAGGGGGCGCCGCGAGGGGCTGCGTGTGAGCTGAGGGACAGCGCCCCCAAAGCGTGCCCCGCCCAGACCAGCCGCTGCCCCACCCCTAGCCTCGCCTCTATGCAGGCTCTGTTCTGTGGCACCGGAGGAAGAGAAGGCGACGGTGGGCTTTCTCATACATAATGCGGGTTGCCTTCAAAGCTGACTTTGTCAGGTCCTGCACCACCGCCTCCCCCCACCTTTAGAGTTTTAAACTTGCTTTGTATGGTTATTGGAGAAGAGAATGGCAACCCCAGTATTCTTGCCTGCAGAATCCCTCGGACGGAGGAGCCTGGTGGGCTACAGTCCATGGGGTCACAAAGAGTCGGATACGACTGACTGACCATCACTTCACTTGTATAGTTATTCTAGGGAACACCTCGGAATGCTTTGCTCGGCAACCCTTCTTTTTTCTCAGATCTTTACAAACAGTACTTCCACATTCACAAAGCCTTTCCACGCAACTTGGTTCAGGCTCCTTCAATCCACTGTTTTATTTATTTATTTTTTTAATTTGGCTCAGTTCAGTTCAGTTGCTCATTCGCGTCCGATTCTTTGCGACCCCATGAACTGCAGCACGCCATGTCTCCCTGTCCATCACCAACTCCCGGAGTTTACTCAAATTCATGTCCATTGAGTCGGTGATGCCATCCAACCACCTCATCCTCTGTCGTCCCCTTCTCCTCCTGCCTTCAATCTTTCCCAGCACCAGAGTCTTTTCCAGTGAGTCAGCTCTTCACATCAGGTGGCCAAAGTATTGGAGTTTCAGCTTCAGCATCAGTCCTTCCAATGAACATTCAGGACTGATTTCCTTTAGGATGGACTGGTTGGGTCTAAATTATGCCATGCGGGATCTTTAGTCTTGGGCCAGGGACTCAGTAGTTGTGGCACTCAGATTCAGTAGTTGGGGCGAACTGGGACCAGAGCAGCCGGTTTCAGTAGTTGCCTGGCAGGGGGCTTAGTTGCCATCCAGCATGTGGGATCTTAGTTCACGTCCCAGGAATTGAACCTGCCCTGGATTGCAGGGTGGATTGTTAACCACCAGACGACCAGGGAAGTCTCATCCTGTCCACTCTTTTATGTTACCTTTTTCCTGGGATAAATGGGTTGACCAGTTGGGAGAGCAGTGAATACCATTGATTATTTTGTAACGTCTCTTTCAGAAACTGGCTGTTCTTGTGCCTTTTTTTTGTAAAGCAGCTTTCCTTCTGCAGAATCTCCATCTCCAAGAAGGTGACCATATTCAAGAGCAAGGGCTGGCCAAGACCTCTTATTTCCAAGATTATTTTATACTCTATCTGCATACTTTCTAATTACACAGCAGTTCCGTTCCTGAAGAATGCCTTTTGTATGCAGAAGTGCTTGCCTCAAATTTGCATCATCAGTTATATGCAAATCAACCACAGGCACAACCTGTGGGCTCATACTTGTTGATTTTCCCCAAAAGGTTTTGTAATCTCAGTTGCTCTTACTTCTGAGTCACACAACCAATGTACGGAAGATATCAGGATATGTCATATGTGATTTTCACGCTCCACAGTGCATGCTGGGACTAGTAATTTCATCAGAGAACCCCAGTTCATCAGGCAAGATAAGCCACTTCAACTTACAGCGTCTTCTACTCACACTAATCTTAAGATGACTTGAATGTCATCTTGTTAATGGAGTGTATCAGAGCCATACTTTGGCTGATTGACACTTGGAAACCTAGTTCTACATCGTATCTTGAGTATTAGAGCCTTTTGTCAATGTTTTGGATGATTTTACCAGTAAGCTGTAGAAGAAAATGGCAGCTCACTCCAGTATTCTTACCTGGACAATTCTATGGACAGAGGAGCCTGGTGGGCCACAGTCCATGGGATCGCAAAGAGTCAGACACGACTGAGCGTGCACACACACAAAGATAAACAAAGGACAACTGAACTCAACAATCCCTGAGGGACCCTAGAGTAAAGATGTGAGAGTCAGGATTTTGGTGGAAACCTCTCTAGAATATTAAAAGAACGACTCACATTGACTGTAGTTGCCTAAAGATCATGTTATTAATATTTAATCCAGGAAGCTGCTAAGGTTATTTCCACCAAGTTTAATTATGTAGGTTTCTACCAGTGGAAGGATTTCACAAGGCATCAGACTGAGTAAGTCAGGAGAGAAGAATCACTTATGTATCTCCTTTGAATCCTTTGAAAACTGACTTGAAACATGAACCAGGGTGATGGAGGCTGTGGTTCTTCCTGAATGGTGTCAAGTCAAATGAAGTGAAAGTCACTCAGTCATGTCCGACTCTTTGCGACCCGACAGACTATACAGTCCATGAAATTCTTCAGGCCAGAATACTGGAGTGGGTAGCCTTTCCCTTCTCCAGGGCATCATCCCAATCCAGGGATGGAACCTAGGTCTCCGCATTGCAGGCGGATTCTTTACCAGCTGAGCCCCAAGGGAAGCCCAAGAATACTGGAGTGGGTAGCCTATCCCTTCTCCAGCAGATCTTCCCTACCCAGGAATTGCCTGAATTGCAGGCGGATTCTTTACCAACTGAGCTATGAGGGAAGCCCCCTCCTGAATGGTGTAGGAGTTTGTTTTGAGTGAGGTGGTTCACGCACGCATGCCCTGGGATTTGATTAACACCAGCGAGGAGAACGATTGGCTTAACTGAATTCACTTATTCCTGAGAGAGCTCTGACAGTGATCAGCAAGGGTATAAGTAGGAGTCTTGGTGACGTCAGGAAATCAGGCACGCTGTGCTTCAGAGTTGCCCTCTGCGGCTCCTCTGAGCTCCTCGGAGCCCTGTCTCTCAGGTTACACCGTGTTCAGTATGCCTGGAATCTCACTTATCTGTCTATTTTATGATTTCCAATGAAGGCAAGGGCTGGGGGACGGAGCTCTCAAGCCTTTAGCTCTTTCCATTTCAGTCTCTGGGGAGATGAGTGTTTCAGAGCTGACAAAGACGGTGGCTTCTAGGATCCATTGATTCTTTTATACAGATGAGACTGGATTCTCCCCCACATACCCAACTAATGGAGGCTTATTAGCTGTCAGAATTGACAAACTGAATTATCTTGTCTGGGTGTTCTTTGTTGCTGCTAATCAGGTTTTTCTCCATCTTTGACTGCGGCAATATACAACGTTGTCTCGCTCCCCCACCCACGGTCAGCTCTGGGTCGGCTTTGGGCATGCCGACGCTAAGAAGCGAGGTGGACTGTATTTCTTTCTTTGGATTTTGATTATAAATTGGGAGATATTCTTTTTTTTTTTTTTAACCAAACTGACCTGTTTTTTATTTCTCTTAGATTTTTAAAAGATAATTTTATTTGTTTATTTATTTGTGGGTGTGCTGGGTCTTCGTTGCCGCGAGGGCTTTTTTCTAGTTGCACGGAGCAGGGGGCCGCTGCCCAGCTGTGGTACTCGGGCTTCCCATCGCGGCGGCCTCCTAGTTGCAGAGCACAGGCTCAGTAGCTGTGGCGCGTGAGGTTAGTCGCTCGCTCCGTGGCATGTGGGATTCTCCTGGACCAGATTTCGAACCTGTGTTTCCTGCTCTGGCGGGCAAATTCTTTACCGCTGAGCCACCAGGGAAGCCCTGGAGATCCATTCTTAATAAATACCTCCAGGTGAAAAAAATTCAGTACTTTTGCTAAGAAGGGGCTTTCAGATGGGTTTAAGCGCCATAGCATGCAGGGTGTTTAGTGCTATTCTTTAGTATTAATAGCTACTTTTATTCTGTAGCTATTCAGCTATTGCTTTCCTTTTTTTGGATACCTTTCATCTCCTACACATTTTCCTTACTTCGGAATTCCATTCACTGCTCCTAGTAATCTTAAGATTATAAGTGCTTATAAACGTTTTGAAATTATACATTTTAATTCTTGTTCCCTGATTTGATGAATAAATGAAATCTAAAGACTCACTTAATAAATTCTTTCTTGTAAATGTTTTATTATCTCATCATTTAGCAGATATTACTCATTTTAATCACTGTGTCTCTCCCAAGGAATCCATTAAAATGCAATTTAGAAAGATCATGACTTCAAATACAGTATCAATATTTCAAAGACCACAGGAGGTTATAATTACAAACAATTGCATGAATTAGTTTTCCTATACCTTTTCATGGAAATAATTTTAATTAACATGAAATCTGCACAAATGAAACATTGAAGGCCCAAATATAGGAACTGAATTTGCTCTTTCTGCAGTTAAGTATTTGCTAAGATGTCCAGCTATGACAATCCTAGACAGCATATTGAAAAGCAGAGAATAAGATTCATCTAGTCAAAGCTATGGTTTTTCCAGTAACCATGTATGGGTATGAGATTGGACCATAAAGAAGGCTGAGCGCTGACGTTTTTGAATTGTGGTGCTGGAGAATTGAAAGCCCCTTGGACTGCAAGGAGATCAAACCAGTCAATCCTGAAGGAAATCAGTCCTGAATATTCATTGCAAGGACTGATGCTGAAGCTGAAGCTCCAATACTTTGGCTACCTGATGGGAAGAACTGACTGATTTGAAAAGACTCTGATGCTGGGAAAGATTGAGGACAGGAGGAGAAGGAGGCAACAGAGGATGAGATGGTTGGATGGCATCACTGACTCGATGGACATGAGTTTGAACAAGCTCCGGAAGATAGTGAAGAACAGGGGAGCCTGGTACACTGCAGTCCATGGGGTCACAGAGAGTCAGACACAACTTAGTGAATGAACAACAAAAACAAGATGTCCAGATTATTTGTTTGCTTTTGGCATTTTTAATGGAGACTGTGAATAGGAGGGAATGAAATGAAGCTCCTTTTTTGTAGGGAACTGCACCTGCTGGATGTCATCTCCTACAGTTGCCTTGAACACTAAGAAAGACTGGACTTGTTTGCTTTCAGTAGAAGTGGAGCTTCTGCCCAACATTCTCCCTCGGCAATCCTGAAGGAGCCTTGTCAGCCTTTCTTCCTAGAGATAAAGTCCAGAATCCAATTTCAGATTCTAGATCAGCATTGGTGGTCCAAAGCTAGATTTACTTGAGTTGTCCTTGCCCCAGTGTCCATGCTAAGTGATGGGTTAAACCAGGGGTGTGTGTGCTGAGTCACTTCAGTTGTGTCTGACTCTTTGCAACCCCATGGACTATAGCCTGTCAGGTTCCTCTGTCCATGGGATTCTCCAAGCAAGAATACTGGAGTGGGTAGCCATTCACTTCTCCCTTCCTGACCCAGGGATTGAACCCGAGTCTCCTATGTCTCCTGCATTGGCAGGCAGGTTCTTTACCACTAGCACCACCTAGGAAGCCCCAAGCCAGGGGTCTTCCACTGTATTCTTTTATCTGTGTTATAGGTCACCTTTCTTCAAAACAGGAAGGACTCAAGACTCTGGTATCGACTGTTTTTCCTTTAGTCTGAAAGGGAAGGACCTCCTGCCAGTGCAAGAGATGTACAAGATTCAGGTTCAATCCCTGGATGGGGAAGATCCCCTGGAGGAAGGAATGGCTAGCCATTCCATTATTCTTGCTTGGAGAATCTCATGGACAGAGGAGCCTGGTGGGCTACAGTTCATGAGGTTGGAAAGAGTCGGACGTGACTGAAGTGACTTAGCACATACTAGTGAATAATGGTGTTCCAGGTGGTTTCTTGGGGAAGCAGACTCTGAGATGGAGTTTGGTGTGCGGGGTGTTTATTAGAGACATTTCTCATGGATTTTATTCCTGTGGCATAAACATCTATGGGAGGGAAAGGAAGGAAGTGTGAATGAGCCTAGGTGAAGCAGAGCTGGTACCAGCCTTGACTGATCTCACCAGGAGCTTTGAAGCTAAAATGAACCACTAGTGTTGTCTTGTAATGAGTGAAAACAGCTCTTTCCTGATCAGTTCCTGGATGTGGGTTCAAGGTGCTCTGCATTCGATGATTAATGCTGTCAGCTGACAACCTTATGGCATCCAGGCCAAGTCCTTTCTTGAAGGGGGATCTTGGTGATACATCTTGGTGTCTACCACAAATGATGATAATAACATTATTTACTGCATAGATCTCCTGTCACTATTATAGGACATATTTCAAATAAAAAGTGGAGCCCGGGGTCTGGCATAGAGTAACTGCTTAATAAATGTCAGCTACTGATTAATGGATGATGCTTGTCCTTTTTATGATTAAGCAAACTCAGGATCATGTGTTTCCAAGGAGCTCCAGACTTCTGTCCACTGTGTTTCAAGTCCACTGGGACTTCAGGTCAGTTTCAAGTCCCCTTTATGCACCAGTAAAATCAGTAAGAGTGGCTCAGATGGTAAAGAATCTTTCTCCAATGTGGGAGACCCAGGTTTGATCCCTGGGTTGGGAAGATCCCCTGGAGGAGGGAATGGCTACCCATTCCATTATTCTTGCCTGGAGAATCCCAGGGACAGAGGAGCCTGGCAGGCTATAGAACATGGGGTCACCAAGAGTCAGATGTGACCAAGTGACTAACACTTATGTACCAGTAAAATGCAATAAGAGTAGGCTTCTTATTGTCTCTGATTAGTCAGTCATCCCAGTCCTTGAATCAATTCCTGTGACTTGGAGGTTGCAATGCCAGACATGGTCCATTGGTACCTAGCATCTATTTCCACCCATGTCTGGTACCTTGACACAGATTAGTTATGTTCAGAAAGGGATGTGAAATCAGACCTGAAGTCAGGACACCCCTCTCCAGAACAGGAGGGACTCAAGGCTCTGGTATCAGCTTCTTTTCCTTTAGTCTGAAAGGGAAAGGGTCTACAGAATGGTCAATATTCACCAAATGCTATACAATCATCTAGTTACAACACATTTGCTTCCCCAGTGGCTCAGCAGTAAAGAATCTGCCTACAACGCAGGAGCTACAAGAGACAGGTTCAATCCCTGGGTTGGAAAGATCCCCTGGAGAAGAGCATGGCAACCCGCTCCAGTATGTTCACCTGGAGAATCCCATGGACAAAGGAGCCTGGCGGGCTACAGTCTGTGGCGTTGCGAAGAGTCGGACACGACTGAGCGACGTAGCAATGGCAATAGCAATAGTTACAACACAAAGAGATTTGCTTCTCTCTCTCTTTATTATAAACAGATAGCGGTAAGAATTACCTTGCTGTGGGCTCATAGGAGACTTTGGTAGCCATAGACAGGGGATTCACTTTCCCTTGATACAGTAATTGTCAAAACTCAGTGATTTATTTAGGTAGCTTTTTCCTCCTATTTTCTTTTTATTTTGAACTGAAAGTGGAAGAAATGGAATAAAGAGTTAGACAGTTCCAGAGTCAACAAGGAATCAAGTTTTCCAGCCTGTGAAGTATACATGAGGCTGCAATTTAACACTGGGACCCGTGAAATTGATAGCCTGTGGCAAACAAAGGAGAGCAGATCCCATTTGCAGCCTCCAGTCCCCACATGGTCACTACTTGTATTCATTTGCTGAGGCAAAACCCACCAAGTGGCTGAAAAGAGAACAATTTTTTTAAAAAGACAATATAAAGATGATAGAACCACAGACTATAGAATTCAGAAGTATTCATCTTAGGGATTAGCTGGTCCGTTTTTGATTTCCATGAACCTTTCTCTGACCCTAATCAACTAACACTGGTCTACCTTTACCATTTAAACATGTTGATTCATTTCTACTTGCCAACTTTTGGATGGGCTCCTCTTTTGACCATACAGGAGCCATTGACACCAATTCTCATATCTTTAGCTTGTGTCTTACATTTACTGCCCTGGAAAAACTTCCCTTCTTCTCAAAACTTAATTCTTAACCTCTACCTCTATTGTCTCATTCTTTGTCCTCTTTTCTATCTTCTCCAATCTGTCTCATGCATTCAGTTCAGTTCAGTAGCTCAGTCGTGTCTGACTCTTTGCGACCCCATGAATCCCAGCACGCCATGCCTCCCTGTCCATCACCGACTCCCGGAATTTACCCAAAGTCATGTCCATCGAGTCGGTGGTGCCATCCAGCCATCTCACCCTCTGTCATCCCCTTCTCCTCCTGCCCCCAATCTTTCCCAGCATCAGGGTCTTTTTCAATGAGTCAGCTCTTCGTATCAGGTGGCCAAAGTATTGGAGTTTCAGCTTCAACATCAGTCCTTCCAATGAACACCCAGGACTGATCTCCTTTAGGATGGACTAGCTGGATCTCCTTGAAGTCCAAGGGACTCTCAAGAGTCTTCTCCAACACCACAGTTCAAAAGCATCAATTCTTCGGTGCTCAGCTTTCTTCACTGTCCAACTCTCACATCCATACATGACTACTGAAAAAACCATAGCCTTGACTAGATGGACCTTTGTTGACAAAGTAATGTCTCTGCTTTTTAATATGCTGTCTAGGTTGGTCATAACTTTCCTTCCAAGGAGTAAGTGTCTTTTAATTTCATGGGTGCAATCACCATCTGCAGTGATTTTGGAGCCCAGAAAAATAAAGTCAGGCACTGTTGCCACTGTTTCTCCACCTATCTGCCATGAAGTGATGGGACTGGATGTCATGATCTTAGTTTTCTGAATGTTGAGCTTTAACCCAACTTTTTCATTCTCCACTTTCACTTTCATCAAGAGGCTCTTTAGTTCTTCTTCACTTTCTGCCATAAGAGTGGTATCATTTGCATATCTGAGGTTATTGATATTTCTCCCGGCAATCTTGATTCCAGCTTGTGCTTCCTCCAGCCCAACATTTCTCATGATGTACTCTGCATAGAAGTTAAATAAGCAGGGTGACAATATACAGCCTTGACATACTCCTTTTCCTATTTGGAACCAGTCGGTTGTTCCATGTCCATTTCTAACTGTTGTTTCCTGACCTGCATACAGGTTTCTCAAGAGACAGGTCAGGTGGTCTGGTATTCCCATCTCTTTCAGAATTTTCCACAGTTTATTGTGATCCACACAGTCAAAGGCTTTGTCATAGTCAGTAAAGCAGAAATAGATGTTTTTCCGGTACTCTCTTGCTTTTTCTATGATCCATCGGATGTTGGCAATTTGATCTCTGGTTCCTCTGCCTTTTCTAAAACCAGCTTGAACATCTGGAAGTTCACGGTTCACATATTATTAATGTCTCATGCATTAGACAAATTATTTCTCGCATCGTAAATGTGAAAGGCACAAACTTATTTCCATAGTGTTATGTGATCCTTTTCAAGCCAATAGAATTCAAGAAAGAAAAATAGTGCAAGGTAATACAATGATACCGAGATGGAGTTTTGCCCATGTGTTTCCTGGAATAACAAGAACTTTTAGAAATTTAAACCATCTTGGGCAAATTACTTAATGTTTTAGGTTCTCTAAAATAAGAATGATGAAAACTACTTTGTATTGGTTTTCTACTGCTACAAATGTAGTAGCTTGAGAAATACTCACATGCTAGCTCATAGTTCTATAGGTTAGAAGTCCAGTCCAGGGCATGAATGGGTTCTCTGCTCAGGGATCACAGTGCTGAAATCAGGTAGTCGGTCAGACTGAGCTCTTTGGTCTGGAGGCTCTTTCTGCTGCCAGCCAGAGAACACCTTCTGCTTCTAAAAGGCCCATGTGATTAGATTAGGTCCATCTAGACAGTCTTTCAATATTAAGGTCAACTGATTTAGGACCTTAACTGTTCCTGAAACATCCATTCACAGCAGCACCTGGGTTACTGTTTGAATGGATACCTGGGAGAAGGTGTAGGTACACCAGGCCTGGGACTCTTGAGGGATCTCTTAGAATTCTGCTTAGCACATACCTACTTCACGGAGTTTTTAACAAATGAGAAAATATATGACTGCACAGTATATTGAAAGGAAATTTTGATGGAAACATCTAGAAACCACACGTGGTTTGCTGATCTACTGATTCACCTTGTTGGCATGAAGCATCATCTGGGGCTATGATTGACCCACGATTCCCTGTTTCCACTTGCTTCTCTGATTCCTGGGTCTGGTGTGGGCATGTTTAACCCTGTGACAGAAGACTTCTGCAGAACACTCATGTCACCAGGGCCAGGGGCAGTAAGAACTGACACAGGGTTCAGTTTATCCCTGTGGGTTCCAGTCTGTTTGTATCACACTGAGTCACTGCTGGAGTCTCCACATCTCTGTCTGATTTTAAGGGCCAAGATCTCAGTAGTGGCTGCTTTTTTCTATCACTGTCTTGGGTCCCACTTACCCTCTGTCAGCACGTTGACAGGTGGAATTTACCTAGATAGGTAACTTTACCTAGATAGGGACCTTGGTGGTACTCTGATTACTGTCACAGTTTTCCAGGGCTATTGATCAAGGGAGTAATAAGTGGTGCCACAGTGAATTCCATTCAAAAAAGGGGCCTCCTTGCCTGTGTTGTGGAGGAGCAACTCAGCTTCTCTTGGTCATCAGGATTGATCACAACAACCAAGGACTCCTTGTCGGCCATTTGGTTTAGTAGCATAAGGGATCCAAAAGGTCAGGGTGTATTGCAAGCTCCTAATGCATCCAGGAGTTGGTGATGGACAGGAGGCCTGGCGTGCTGCAGTCCATGGGGTCACAAAGAGTCGGACACGACTGAGTGACTGGACTGAACTGAATGCATCAAAGCCTTTATTATGTCTCTTGGTAGATGCCTTCCACCCTTGGACACTAGGACCTCTAAACTCATGAATCCAAAGTAGGAAGGATGAGAAGCAAATGTTATTTGGTAAATAGTGATGGACTACTCCCTCCTTCACCCTATTGGTTATTACATATGCCTTCCCTGCATTCTGGCTATGCCACCGTTAGCACACATGTTGGTTGACAGTCTAAGACTTACCACCTCCTGCAAGACAGATGCACATCAGATGGTCACCTGATGCAAAGAACCAACTCACTGGAAAAGACCCTGAAGATGAGAAAGATTGAGGGAAAGAGGAGAAGGGGATGGCAAAGGATGAGTTGGTTGGATGCCATCACCAACTCAGTGGACATGAGTTTGAGCGAACTCCGGGAGGTAGTGAAGGGCAGGGAAGCCTGGCGTGCTGCAGTCCCTGGGGTTGCAAAGAGTCCAACGCAACTGGGTGACTGAACAACAATAAGACAGAATCCCAGCCTCACAGGGTGCATCTCCCAGCTGGTGTCAAGACAGAGCTTTCAGAAGACCATTCCACCTTTCCATCAAGTAGCTCCTTCTTGGTGATGATGAGACAGATCATCATGATAAGATCAGTGAATTTGATAGGAGCCATTTGTCACACTCATGTACCACACATTGACCCCTGCTCAGAGGGACACTATGGTAATGGATAGGGCAGAAATTGTTCAAGTGGTGAAGGCTTGATGGAAGAAATTCAGTATTGAATGTGCTAGAGATGGGCCTCCTGGTTTCCTCAAGGAATGGTGCCACATCAGGTCCTCTGCAGTGAATACAGGATTAGACATGAGACACAGATATCTTCACATTCTCCATTCTTTCATTGAGGCCCGTATATGTACTTTTTTCCTAGACCTCAACATGGTGACATGAATCAGAGCATCTCTGTACCTGTCCACCTTTGCTTCTCCATTACATAGAGAAACTTGTATGCAGGTCAGAAAGCAACAGTTAGAACTGGACATGAAACAACAGACTGGTTCCAAATAGGCAAAGGAGTACATCAAGGCTGTATATTGTCACCTTGGTTATTTAACTTATATACAGAGTACATCATGAGAAATGCTGGGCTGGAAGAAACACAAGCTGGAATCAAGATTGCTGGGAGAAATATCAATAACCTCAGATACGTAGATGATACTACCCTTATAATATAAAGCAAAGAAAAAGTAAACAGCCTCTTGATGAAAGTGAAAGAGGAGAGTGAAAAAGTTGGCTTAAAACTCAACACTCAGAAAACTAAGATCATGACATCTGGTCCCATCACTTCATGGGAAATAGATGGGGAAACAGTGGAAACAGTAGCTAACTTTACTTTTTTGTGATCCAGAATCACTGCAGATGGTGATTGCAGCCATGAAATTAAAGGATGCTTGATCCTTGGCATAAAAGTTATGACCAATAATAAAAGCTATATATGACAAACCCACAGCAAACATTATCCTCAATGGTGAAAAATTGAAAGCATTTCCCCTAAAGTCAGGAACAAGGCAAGGATGCCCACTTTCACCACTACTATTCAACATAGTTTTGGAAGTTTTGGCCACAGCAATCAGAGCTGAAAAAGAAATAAAAGGAATACAGATAGGAAAAGAAGAAGTAAAACTCTCACTGTTTGCAGATGACATGATCCTCTACATAGAAAACCCTAAAGACTCTACTAGAAAATTACTAGAGTTGATCAATGAATATAGTAAAGTTGCAGGATATAAAATTAACACACAGAAATCCCTTGCATTCCTATACTCCAATAATGAGAAAACAGAAAGAGAAATTAAGGAAACAATACCATTCACCATTGCATCAAAAAGAATAAAATACTTAGGAATATATCTACCTAAAGAAACAAAAGACTTATATATAGAAAACTATAAAACACTGATGAAAGAAATCAAAGAGGACACAAACAGATGGAGAAATATACCGTGTTCATGGATTGGAAGAATTAATATAGTGAAAATGAGTATTCTACCCAAAGCAATCTACAGATTCAATGCAATCCCTATCAAGCTACCAATGGTATTTTTCACAGAACTAGAACAAATCATCTCACAATTTGTATGGAAATATAAGAAACCTCGAATAGCCAAAGCAATCTTGAGGAAGAAGAATGGAACTGGAGGAATCAACCTGCCTGACTTCAGGCTCTACTACAAAGCCACAGTCATCAAGACAGTATGGTACTGGCACAAAGATAGAAATATAGATCAATGGAACAAAATAGAAAGCCCAGAGATAAACCCACGCACATATGGACACCTTATCTTCGACAAAGGAGGCAAGAATATACAATGGAGAAAAGACAATCTCTTTAACAAGTGGTGCTGGGAAAACTGGTCAACCACTTGTAAAAGAATGAAACTAGAACACTTCCTAACACCGTACACAAAAATAAACTCAAAATGGATTAAAGATCTAAACGTAAGACCAGAAACAATAAAACTCCTAGAGGAAAACATAGGCAAAACACTCTCCGACATAAATCACAGCAGGATCCTCCATGACCCACCTCCCAGAATATTGGAAATAAAAGCAAAAATAAACAAATGGGACCTAATTAAAATTAAAAGCTTTTGCACAACAAAGGAAACTATAAACAAGGTGAAAAGACAGCCTTCAGAATGGGAGAAAATAATAGCAAATGAAGCAACAGACAAACAATTAATCTCAAAAATATACAAGCAACTTCTGCAGCTGAATTCCCGAAAAATAAACGACCCAATCAAAAAATGGGCCAAAGAACTAAACAGACATTTCTCCAAAGAAGACATACAGATGGCTAACAAACACATGAAAAGATGCTCAACATCACTCATTATTAGAGAAATGCAAATCAAAACCACAATGAGGTATCATTTCACACCAGTCAGAATGGCTGCTATCCAAAAGTCTACAAGCAATAAATGCTGGAGAGGGTGTGGAGAAAAGGGAACCCTCTTACACTGTTGGTGGGAATGCAAACTAGTACAGCCACTATGGAGAAGAGTGTGGAGATTCCTTAAAAAACTGGGAATAGAACTGCCATATGACCCAGCAATCCCACTGCTGGGCATATACACCGAGGAAACCAGAATTGAAAGAGATGCGTGTACCCCAATGTTCATCGCAGCACTGTTTACAATAGCCAGGACATGGAAGCAACCTAGATGTCCATCAGCAGATGAATGGATAAGGAAGCTGTGGTACATATACACAATGGAATATTACTCAGCCATTAAAAAAAATACATTTGAACCGGTTCTACTGAGATGGATGAAACTGGAGCCCATTATACAGAGTGAAGTAAGCCAGAAAGAAAAACAACAATACAGTATACTAATGCATATATATGGAATCTGAAAGATGGTAACGATAACCCTATATGCGAGACAGAATAAGAGACACAGATGCATGGAACAATTTTATGGACTCTGAGGGAGAAGGTGAGGGTGGGACGTTCTGGGAGAATGGCATTGAGACATGTGTATTGTCATATGTGAAACAGAGCACCATTCCATGTTCGATGCATGTGACAAGGGCTCAGGGCCGGAGCAATGGGATGATCCAGAAGGATGAGAGGGGGAGGGAGGTGGGTGGGGGGTTCGGGAAGGGGAACACATGTAAACCCATGGCTGATTCTTGTCAATGTATGGCAAAAACTATTACAATATTGTAAAGTAATTAGCCCCCAACTAAAATAAATAAATTTATAAAAAAAAAAAAAAAAAAAGTTATGACCAACCTAGACAGCATATTAAAAAGCAGAGACATTACTTTGCCAACAAAGGTCCGTCTAGTCAAGGCTATGGTTTATCCAGTAGTCATGTATGGACGTGAGAGTTGGACTGTGAAGAAAGCTGAGCACCGAAGAATTGATGCTTTTGAACTGTGGTGTTGGAGAAGACTCTTGAGAGTCCCTTGGACTTCAAGGAGATCCAACCAGTCCATCCTAAAGGAGATCAGTCCTGGGTGTTCATTGGAAGGACTGATGTTGAAGCTGAAACTCCAATACTTTGGCCACCTCATGCGAAGAGTTGACTCATTGGAAAAGACCCTGATGCTGGGAAGGATTGGAGACAGGAGGAGAAGGGGACAAGAGAGGATGAGATGGCTGGATGGCAGCACCAACTCGATGGACATGACTTTGGGTAAACTCCGGGATTTGGTGATGGACAGGGAGGCCTGGCGTGCTGCGATTCATGGGGTTGCAAAGAGTCGGACAGGACTGAGCAACTGAACTGAACTGAACTGATGCTGGGAAAGATTGAAGGTGGGAGGAGAAGGGGACAACAGAGGATGAGATGGTTGGATGGTATCACTGACTCAATGGACATGCTTTTGAGTAAACTCCAGATGTTGGTGATGGATAGGGAGGCCTGGTGTGCTGCAGTCCCTGGGGTCACAACGAGTTGGACAGGCCTGAGCAACTGAACTGAACAGAACTTCCAAAGCATTGTTATTTAGATGTAGGTTTATAATCTATTTATGTGCTTCCCTCATAGCTCACTTGGTAAAGAATCCACCTGCAATGCAGGAGACCCCGGTTCGATTCCTGGGCCAGGAAGATCCGCTAGAGAAGGGATATGTTATCCACTCCAGTATTCTTGGGCTTCCCTTGTGGCTCAATTGGTAAAGAGTGTACCTTCAATGTAGAAGACCCTGCTTTGATTCCTGGGTTTTGAAGATCCCCTGGAGAAGGGAAAGGTTACCCATTCCAGTGTTCTGGCCTAGAGAATTCCATGGACTGTAATCTATTTATTTTATTTTAGATCTTTTTTTATTAGTGGATTCTGGAATCTCTAGATAACCAGACTGTCTCAGTAGGAACAGAAAGAATCTTAGAAGAATTGATTCTAAATTATGAAATGATTAATTCAGTAGAGAACATGACCAGTATCTGGAGTTACTAGGTAGTGAAGGGCTTCCCAAGTGGCACTAAAGATAAAGAACCTGCCTGCCAATGCAGGAGACATAAGAGACGTGGATTCAATTCCTGGGTCAGGAAGATCTTCTGGAGGAGGAAATGGCAACCCACTCCAGTATTCGTGCCTGGAGAATCCCATGAATAGTGGAACCTGGCAGGCTACAGTCCATAGGGTCACACAGAGACACCACTGAACCAATTTAGCACAGATATTAAATTCTATTATGTAGCACTGGAACAGAGAAGGCAACGGCACCCTACTCCAGTACTCTTGCCTGGAAAATCCCATGGACAGAGGAGCCTAGTAGGCTGCAGTCCATGGGGTCGCTAAGAGTCGGACATGACTGAGCGACTTCATTTTCAATTTTCACTTTCATGCATTGGAGAAGGCAATGGCAACCCACTCTAGTGTTCTTGCCTGGAGAATCCCAGGGACGGGGGAGCCTGGTGGGCTGCCATCTACGGGGTCGCACAGAGTAGGACACTACTGAATTGACTTAGCAGCAGCAGTAGCAGCACTGGAAACAATGAGGGTTTGGTGGATGTTATTCATGCATTAAAAAAGGAGCTAGACCTTTTCTCATAGTAGGGTGGTCTTCAAAAGCATATATTCCTATTTGTTTATTTGTATATTTGTTTAGTTTTACTCTTGTTAGCCGTGGTACTTTATAGAAATAAGATGTATTTCCTGCTTCTTTTCTGTAACCTCAGATCTTAACTCAGAGTGGGACATCAAAAAGTACTCTGACCATAATTATTAAATAATAAATTCAGACAAATGGGAATACATTATACTAATTGATATAATTTCAGAGCATATTTAAGGAAAGTGAGAAGGAGAAGGAAAAAAAGCACCCAAGTTGAAGAAGCTGCTGTAGAGTGAAGTGCCCTGTGGACTTGGGCTCACTTCATTAAATGACTGCTCATTACTGGCTGGCTCAGGCTAAGTCAAGTGCACGGCTTGCTGCAAGGTGCCACAATTGGAGACCATCAGATTACCACTGTCACAACAGCGTAGAGACTCACTGCCAACTCCTGGAAGAACGTACAACTATCTTTCTGCTGATGCACCTTAATTTCTCTTCTGATTAAAGAGAAAAAACTATGTATTTTTCTTTACACACTGAGTTCACAGCCAGGGTTGTATGATATGATTTGACACAATGTTAGCTATAAATCACTAGATTTGCAGAAGTGGGGAATTCTAGTTTATATTTCCATTTCCTTGAAATGAAACAACTCATAGACCATTCCTCTACCATTCACGATAAATTCTGTCAAAATGGCAAAGGAGTTTGAGTTATTAATTGGTCTACTGAAATATTCATGGGGCTTTAGGATGAAAAGCTGTACTTGGAGGATGTGTTTTTAAGCAGCTCTGTTTTCCAGGTAATCAAAAAAGCAACATGATTTAAAAAAGAGAAATGCACAAATGTATAAGAAATTTCCCCACCTCTCTCAAGCAATTAACTGCAGTCTATCAAGCAATATTTTCAGGTGAAATGTGGGTGCTATTACAATGTTATATTTTAAGCTGCAGTAACAGGTCTCAGCTTTCCTCCAATCATGACTGTGGAGAACCAACGCTCTTGGATAAGAACTTAAGAAAGCTAACATGGGAAAGGGCCTTTCAGAGAGTCTCCTGTGTACTGAGGGAACAGCTGTTTTCTGTGGACGTAGAGCCAGTTTTCCTCTGCAAAACCCTGTTTGGAGACCAACCTAGTGATTTCAGGTATGAGAATCAGTCCCATTGATTTAGTGTTCCCTCTTTATCGAGTAATTAGTATTATTTCTGAAAATGAGTGTTTGCCTTAGAGAAAGGCGTGTATGTGTGTGTGTGTGCCCTTTTATTGCAATAGACACATGTCAGTGATAGAAGCACATGTGTTGGAAACTTGAGCTAACACCACCCTAACCGCATCCTGATTGTCCCCCACCCTGAAATCTATCCTTGACAGCCTAAGCCCCTTCCATCAGACTGTCTACCGAACCTGCAGGGCTAAGGACCAGTACTAACATTTGACCAGTACTAAACCCCAGCTGAATAATGCAAGCTCAGGAAGTCCATGAATGGTAACAGGAGAATTGATGGTCTTGATGCTTTTGTGTGTTAAGTGATTCCCTCTGGGTAGGGGGTGATTCTCCAAGAGATGGGAGGAGATTCAAGAGGGAAAGTTTGACACGAATTTCCTGATGGCAGATAAGGTAGTTGAGACTCACAACTCCTGGAGGACACTGGATGCTTTCTCTGAAAATTCTGGTAAACGTTTTATTTAGCATCTCCCTTCCCTTCCCTCCCCCTGGAGAAGGAAATGGCAACCCACTCCAGTACTCTTGCCTGGAAAATCCCATGGATGGAAGAGCCTGGTAGGCTATAGTCCATGGGGTTGCAAAGAGTTGGACAAGGCTGAATGACTTCACTTTCCCTTGCCTCAGGGTTTCCAGGTGGTAAAGAATCCACCTGCTAATGTAGGAGATGCAGGAGAGGCAGGTTTGATCCCTGGGTGGGGAAGATGCCCTGGAGGCGGAAGTGGTGACCAATTCCAGTATTCCTGCCTGAAAAATTCCATGGAGAGAGGAGCCGGGCGGGCTTTGGTTCACGGTGTCACGAAGAGTCAGACACGACCGAGCACCTACATGTAGATTTTCTTCCCTCATCCCAGCCTTTCAATAGATTCATACATGCTGGCATAGGTGTCTCAGGGTTAGATCGATGAGAGGGAAGTTTGATCAGGAAGGTGAACACTTCCTATCCTCTTGGTCATTGGTGGAGGAAGGGGAACAATTCCCAGCTGTAGACCCTTCTCCAAAATTCTACATGGAGACAGTAGCCCAGGCCCTGTGACCATGGGGAGCCAACTTAGGTGCTGGGGGACAGCTTTAAAGTTGACAGCTCAAGAAGATTCAAGATCCATCCTTCAGCTTTCCTCCCAGGACCTATGATGACATACAAAGGATCTTAGAAGGAGTTGACTGTGGAAAGTAGATTGCCTGAAAGTGAAAGTGAAGTCACTCAGTCGTGTCTGACTCTTTGCAACCCCATCAGGCTCCTCCACCCATGGGATTTTCCAGGCAAAAGTATTGGAGTGGGTTGCCAGTTTAGGTTAAATCTCTAGTAATTAAGTCAGTCAGCTGTTATTACATAAGGAACTAACTCATGATGATAAATATATATGTGAATCAGAAAAAGACTTGTGTGTGTATGTGTGTGTGCTCAATCGTGTCCAACTCTTTTCGACTCCATGGACTGTAGTCTGCCAGGCTCCTCTGTCCATGGGATTCTCTGGGCAAGAATACTGGAGTGGGTTACTATTTCCTTCTCCAGAGGATCTTCCTGACTCAGGGATCAAACCCACATGTCCCGCATCTCCTGCATTGGTAGGAAGATTCCTTACCACTGAACCACCTGGGAAGCCAGGAAAAAAGCTTATACTTGCATGAATTTATCTACTTGTGAGAATATGAGGTATACTGCGACATTTTATGTATATATACTTGTTATCAGTGCATAATCGCCACGTCAAAACAAAAAATGGAGAGAAAAGCTCAACTTGAATGTAAAGTTTTTTATTATTGAGTTAGATGACAAAGCATTGTGCTTTTTAAAAAATATGACAAATATATTTGGCTGTGCCAAAAGAAAGCGATATGCATCAATATCACCATACATAGAATACAATACATGCATCACCATACATGCATCAATATCACCATACACATGTAGCAGCATAGAGTTTCCAGAAAAAAACAGAAGAAAATGTTTCTAACTTTGGATTAGGTAAAAAAAAAAATTAAAAATGCAATGCCAAAAACATGATTCATAAAATAAAATATTGACTTGTTTGAATTCATTAAAATTAAAATATTTGCTCACACTACTAACAAAATAAAAAGAAAAGTTATAGACTGGGGGAAATTATGGCTATATATATATATATATATATATATATATATATATGATAAAATCCTATATCCAGAATATATAGGAAATTTTCAAAACTCAAGAATTATCCAGTCTTTTTTTTCTAATGGGCCAATTTTTAAATGGAAACTTCACCAAAGATGGTATATAAATGGTAAATTCACATACAAAGTTTCTCACATCATTATTGCTGTTGTTTAGTCCCTAGATTGTGTCCGACTCTTCTGTGACTTCAAGGACTGTTGCCCACCAGGCTCCTCTGTCCATGGGATTTCCCAGGCAAGAATACCGACCATTTCCTTCTCCATGGGATCTTCCCCATCCAGGGATCAAACCCACGTCTGTTGCATTGGCAGGCAGGTTCTCTACCACTGAGCCACCAGGAGAAGACTTTTGAGAGCCCCTTGGACAGCAAGGAGATCAAACTAGTCAATCCTAAAGGAAATCAGCCCTGAATATTCATTGGAAGGACTTATGCTGAAACTGAAGCACCAATACTTGGACCACCTGATGCGAAGAGCTGACTCACTGGAAAAGACCCTGATACTTGGAAAGATTGAAGGCAGGAGGAGAAGGGGATGAAATGATTAGAGAGCAACACCAACTTAATGGACATGAACTTGAACAAACTATGGGAGATAATGAAGGGCGGGGAAGCCTGGTGTGCTGCAGTCCATGGGGGAAGTGCCCTCACACCATTAGTTACTAGGTAAATGCAAATTAAAACCTCAGTGAGCTACACCTACATATCTATTCAAAATGGGGGGGGGGGAGAAACCTGAGAAAATCAAGTGGAGAAATTGGAACACTCACATGTTTTTGTAGGAATGCAAAAAAAATATGACTACTTTGGAAACCAGTTTGGCCATTTTTATTTATTAAACATATTCTTACCATAAGGCTCAGCAATCACATCAGTAGTATTTGCTGAAAAGAAATGAAAGCTTATGTTCACACAAGAATCTGTATGTGGATGTTTAGGGCAGCATTATTCATAAAGGTCAAACAAATACCGTATATTAATGCATATGTATGGAATCTAGAAAAATGGTGCAGAAGAACATATTTGCAGGGAAGGAATAGAGATGTAGATGCAGAGGACGGTGTGTGAACCTGGGTGGAGGAGCACGGCGGGGTGGGGTGAACTGGGAGATTGGGATTGGCATATATACACTCCTATGTGTAAAGTGAAGGGGAAAGTAGCTCAGTTGTGTCCGACTCTTTGCGATCCCTTGGAATTCTCTGGGCCAGAATACTGGAGTGGGTAGCCCTTCCCTTCTCCAGGGGATCTTTCCAACCCAGGGATCGAACCCAGGTCTCCTTCATAGCAGGCGTATTCTTAACCAGCTGAGCCACAAGGGAAGCCCAAGAACACTGGAGTGGGTAGCCATGTGTAAAACAGAGTGCTAGTGGGAAGCTGCTATATAGCATGGTGTTTTGCCGAAAGCTTTCCCTTTCATCTCAGGTTCAAAGGATTTGTTAACAAAATAAGCCACTCTTTATATACAAATAAATAATGCCAATATTTATTAGAGAATTATCTAGCTTACTTTCAATATACTAAGTTTAGAAGAAAACAGAAATAGGAACAGCAGAGGATACATCACCAAATTGAGTTTTGACTCAAACAGCACTGGGAAGTCCTGTAACACAGCACATATGGAGTCCCAATTGGGGAAAGGTCCCAGACCGCGTGTCCGTCCCCTCTGTGGCTGAGACTTCAGAAACAGCAGTTTGGGTTCCCCTTTATAATCCCAGGATGCACACTGGTGTTGTCAGCAATCCCTGAGCAAATACAGCTCTGGTTTCCTGTTACTGCTGTTTGTTCTATTTCTTTCATGTTAATGCTGTTTGTTCTGTTGTGTACAACTTGAAATGTTAAGCCTGGGGCTTGATTGGCCAGACCCCCTCCAGGGGCTAAACAGTCTCAAGAGGTGCCACAGGCTTGCAGTCACAGCAAACAGTCAGGGCAGTCACAGTCAGGGCTTTGTTCAGGCAGGTTAGAAGCCAGGTGGGAGGCCCACTCTGCTTTGTCTCTGAAGCCTACACAAGAGTGTTTAACTTCCCTAACACACAGGAGGGGCTTCCCTGGTGGCTCAGAAGGTAAAGAGTCTGCCTGCAATGCAGGTAACTCTGGTTCGATCCCTGGATCGGGAAGGTCCCCTGGAGGAGGGAATGACAACACACTCCAGTATTCCTGCCTGGGAAGTCCTTATTGTTGCCTGGGAAATCGCATGGAGAGAGGAGCCCGGTGGGCTACAGTCCGTGGGGTCGCATGGATTCGGACACGATTATGCGACTAACACATGCACATACATAACACGCAGGGGGCTTAACTTGGCGCTCTGTGGTGATCTAGATGGGTGGGGTAGTGGGGGTGGGGTGAGGTGGGGTGGGGTGGGGTAGTGGGGGGGGTGGGGGGGGTGGGGTGGGGGAAGGGAGATAAAAGGGGAGGGTATATATGTATGAGAGTGAAAGTGTTAGTCACTCAGTTGTGTCTGACCCTTTGCGACCCCATGGACTATATAGCCCACCAGGATCCTCTGTCCATGGAATTCTCCAGGCAAAAATACTGGAGTGGGTTGCCGTTACCTTCTCCAGGGGATCTTCCCAACCCAGGGATCGAACCTGGATCTCCTGTATTGCAGGCGGATTCTTGACCATCTGAGACACCACAAGAGGGAGGCGATATATGTATACATATATTTGATTCACTTCATTATATAGCAGAAACTGATATAACATTGTAAGGTGACTATACCCCAAGTTTAAAAAATGGAAACAATCTACATGTCCATCAAGAGGTAAACAGACAGCTTTTTTCATCCACACCATAGAACACTACTTAGCAATGAAAAGAAATAATTTGTGATACACACAGCAGCGTGAATGGATCTCAAATGAGTTATGGTAGGTGAGAAAAGCAACATTCAAATGGCTGCATACTGTACAATTCCATTTCTGTGACATTCTCAAAAAGGTGAAACTATGGAAACAGAAAACGGATCAGCAATTACCCGTGCCTGGGGGTGGGAGGAGGGATTTTCTCCAAAGAGCCACCAGAGAAAATTAGGGGTAACATAACAGTTCTATATATTGATTTTGGCAGTGGTTATAGGAATTTGTGACTGTCAAAACTCATAGAACTGCACAATTAAAAAAAAAAAGGATAATTTGAAATGTATATAAATTACAATGCAGATAACCAGACGTGAAATAAAAGGGCAAAATTAAAATTTTTCCAGATAAAGAAAAAGCATTGAAATAAATTACTGGTAATACACCTGTACTCCCTTGCTAAAGGAAGTCCTTCGGGCTGAAGAAAATTGACACCAGCTGGAAACTCAGATCTACTGGAAGGAATCAATAGAATTGGAAGTAGTAAGTGTATGCATGTTTGTGTATATACTTATAAATTTTATTTTCTTAATGTATAAGACACAGTTGTATTTTGGGGTCTCTCTTACATATATGTATAATATATATGATGACAATAACAGGGGCTTGTTTCTGCCATCATATGTGGTAGGTAGAATAATGACTTCCCTGGTGGCTCAGAGAGTAAAGAACCTGCCAGCAACGTGGGAGACTAGGGTTCGATCCCTGGGCCAGGAAGTTCCCCTGGGGAAGCTACCCACTCCAGTATTCTTGTTTGGAAAATCCCATGGACAGAGGAGGCTGGTGGGCTACAGTCCATGGAGTTGCAAAGAGTTGGACATGACTGAGTGATGAACAAAAATAATGATCCCTCCCCAGATAGGTCCCTGTCCTAAATTCCCCAAACTTGTGAATATGTTACCATACATAGCAAAAGAGACATTGCAATTGTGATTCAGATAAAACACCTTGATATGGAGACATTATGGGACTATCTGGGTGAACTCACTATAACACTGGTCCTCGTAAGAGACAGAAGGCAGAAGGAGATATGACTACAGAGCAGGGGGGTCAGAGTAACTCCATGTGAGAAGAGCTTGACCCATTCCTGCTGGTTTTAGAGCTGGAGGAAGAAGGTCGTGAGCCAAGGAACGTGAGAGACTCTAGAAGCTGGAAAAGGCAAGAAAATAGACTGTCTCCTAGAGCCTCCGGAAAGAAAGCAGCCTTCTGACACCTTGACTTTTGTCCAGGGAGACCCATTTCAAACTTCTGAACAATAGAACTATAAGATAAGAAATTGGTGTTGTCTTAGACTACTGTTCGTGGTAATTTATTACAGCAGCAATGCATCATACTCATGAAAAAATATGAAAACCACATGATCATTTTCATAGGTAGGGAGAAAAAATTTTGATAAAATTCTGTATGCTTTCATGATAAAAACTCTAAACAAACTAGTTATAGATGGCAACTTCCTGAATCTGATAAAGAGCACCTTTCTAAAGCTGACAGCACGGAAGTTAATAGTGCAAGGACTGAATGTTTCCAACCCAAGATGGGTAACAAAGCAAGGCTGTCCACTTATCACTTCTCCCTGACATTATATTGAAGGTGTCCTTGCTAGTGCAATGTGAAATAGAAGGCCTACACATTGAAAAATAAGTTAAATTGTCTTATTTGCACAAGGCCTGATTTGGTATATAGAAATTCCCAATGAAACTAGAAAAAACCTGTTAGAACTATCCTATATATTTAGCAAACTTTCAAGTAATATACAGAAAGGTAACAAGTAACATACAGAAATCAATTGCATTTCTTTTTGCTAACAACATTCAACTTCTACAGAGAATAAAAAATTTCCATTGGTGATAGCGTAAACAAAATACTCTGAATTTAACTTAACAAAAGATGTGCAAGATGGATACACTGAACACTCTAAAGTATTGCCTGTGGAAATTTTTTAGAAAGCAAAGTGAATGGAGATTAAACTGTGTTCCTGGATTGGAAGACTCAAAATTGACCTATAGATTTCATGCAATCTCAATGGAAATTCTAGCAACTGTTTAGAAATAGACAAGATGATTGTAAGAATTATGTAGTACTTTATACCATAAAATATCTAGAATAGACATTTATTTTGGAGTTACCTATGAAGCTACATTAATCTAGAAGGCAAGGCTATACAGATAAATGAAATAGAATTGAGAGCTCCAGAAATAGATTCACGCTTACATAGTTAACTGATTTTTTAACAAAGGGGTCAGGGGGACTTGTTGTTGTTGCTCAGTTGCTAAGTCATGTCCAACTCTTTGTGACCCCATGGACTGCAGCATATCAGGCTCCCCTGTCCTTCACGACATTGCAGAGTTTGCTCAGATTCATGTCCGTTGAGTCGGTGATGCCATTCAACTATCTCATCCTCTGCCACCTCCTTTTCCTTCTCCTTTTGCTGTCAATCTTTCCCAGCATGAGGATTTTTTTTTCTAATGAGTCAGCTCTTTGCATCGGGTGGCCAAAGTATTGGAGCTTCAGCTTCAGAAACAGACCTTCCAATGTATATTCAGGGTATATCCCTTTAGGATTGACTCGTTTGATCTCCTTGGAGTCCAAGGGACTCTCAAGAGTCTTCTCCAGCAACACAATCTGAAAGCATCAATTCTTCTGCACTCAGCCTTCTTTATGGTCCAACTCTCACATTCATACATGACTATTGGAAAAAACATAGCTTTGACTATACAGACCTTTGTCAGCAAAGTGATGCCTCTGCTTTTTATTACACTGCCTGGGTTTGTCATAGCTTTCCTTCTAAGGAGAAAATGTCTTTTAATTTCATGGCTGTAGTCACTGTCCGCAGTGACTTTGGAGCCCAAGAAAATAAAATCTGTTACTGCTTTCCCCTTTTCCCATTTCATTTGCCATAAAGTGATGGGACCAGATGTCATGATCTTCATTTTTTGAATGTTGAGTTTTAAGCCAGCTTTTTCACTCTTTCTTTCACCCTCATCAAGAGGTTCTTAGTTCCTCTTCACTTTCTGCCTTTGGGGTGGTATCATCTGCAGATCTGAAGTTTTGATATTTCTCCCAGCAATTTTGACAAATCAAATCATTATAAATGAAAAGGGGAGCTTCAAACATAAATCTGAGAAGATAATTTATTAAAGAATACATACAAAATGTTTATAACTCAGTAGTAATACACACGGATCCAAGTACAAAAAAAAAAGGAGGACAACTTTGAACACATGCTTCGCAAAAGGATATTTGCAGATTGATTGATTCATGTTGATATCTGGCAGAAACCAACACAGTTTTACAAAGCAATTATCCTTCATAAAGGTAAATTTAATTATAAAAAGAATATATGCAAATACCAACAAAAACATGAATGTGTGTGGCCATCCTTGGTCATTAAGAAAGTAATTTAAAATCTCAAGGAGATAAGTAACTGAAATTAAAAAGACTCAGCATACCAAGTGTTGGTGATGCGGAACATTTGGAACTCTCATATGCTACTGGTTGGAATGTGAAATGGTACAATCATTTTCGATAACATTTCACAGTTACCTTAACAGTTAATCATACACTTACAGCAATTTCACTTCTAGTTACCTACCTAGTAAATGTGAAAACAGCTCTAATTGTTCAACTCTGTTGTTGTAGAGAAAAAATAATCACAGATAATCTGTAAATCAATGAGTGAGCCTGTGCTCTAATAAAACTATTTATAACAACAGGTGACTGTCCTTGGTCCATAGTTTGGCCACTCTGCATAAACTTCTCTTTCTTGAGAGTAGTTGTAGTTGAGGAGTATGGTGTTAATGAATCATCTTGTCATCATGTAAATTGTTACAGACCAAAGTATTAGATACAAGGTATTAGACCAAGAATTGATGGTTTTGAACTGTGGTGCTGGAGAAGACTCTTGAGAGTCCCTTGGACTGCAAGGAGATCCAACCAGTTCATCCTAAAGGAGATCAGTCCTGGGTGTTCATTGGAAGGACTGATGTTGAAGCTGAAACTCCAATATTTTGGCCACGTGATGTGAAGAGCTGACTCATTGGAAAAAACCCTGATGCTCGGAAAGATTGAAGGCAGGAGGAGAAAGGGATGACAGAGGATGAGATGGTTGGATGGCATCACCGACTCGATGGACATGAGTTTGGGTAGGTTCCGGGAGATGGTGATGGACAGGGAGGCCTGGCGTACTGTGGTTCATGGGGTCGCAAATAGTCGGACACAACTGAGCAACAGAACTGAACTAAACTGAAAGGTAGTAGAGTATAATAAAATAAACTTCTCATCTTAATTATATCTAATGTGTGAAGTATAATTCAACTGGTGTTTCATAAGGTACTCTAGTTTCATCCCCTCTCTACATTAAAATTCTAATTGCAAAATACAGTGTATATAGATGCAATAGATGTAAAGGTGTAGAAATTGACCCAAATCAATGCCAAATATAGGAGAGTCTACACAAACTTGTTATATTTAATAAGTATGTGAAATTTTATTATTTACAAAGTTTTGGTTTCTTTTTCCTAAATATGGATATATAGACTTTGAGTTAGAGTTCTAAGATTCAATAGTGAAAGTTTAACTTTAAAGAACCACTTACTTGCCTCAGGACTCAAGAGTTAAGGAAACTGCTATATGCAAAGCACTTTTCTTAGAAAATTCTAGGAGAGAAAGCAAAGGCAACCATAAACAAAATGAAAAGACAACTCACAAAATGGGAGAAAACATTTGCAAATGAAGCAACTGACAAGAAAATCTCGAAAATATACAAATAACTCATGCATCTCAACATCAAAAGAAAAAAAAAGAAAACACACACAACCCGATCAAAAAATGAGTGAAAGGTCTTAAATAGACATTTCTCCAGAGAAGACATGCAGATGGCCAAGAAGCACATGAAAAGATGCTCAACATCACTAATTATCAGAGAAATGCAAATCAAAACCACAGTGACTGATCTATCATCTCATATCAGCCAGAATGGCCATCATAAATAAATCTACAAACAAATGCTGGAAAGGGTGTGGAGAAAGGGGACCCTCCTACACTGTTGGACAGGGATGTATATTAATATAGACACTATAGAGAAGAGTATGAATATTCCTTAAAAAACTGAAAATAGAGCTACCACATGGTCCAGCAATCCCACTCCTGGGCATATATCTAGAAAAAACCATGAATTGAAAAGATACATGTACTCCAGTGTTCATTGTAGCACTATTTACAGTAACCAGGACATGAAAACAGCCTAAATGTTCATGACAGAGGAATGGATGAAAAATATATGGTATACAATGGAATATTGTGCTGTGCCAACTCACTTCAGTTGTGTCCAACTCTTTGCAACCCCATGAACTGTAGCCCATGAGGCTCCTCTGTCCATGGGATTCTCCAGGCAAGAATACTGGAATGGGTTGCCATGCCCTCCTCCAGAATGGAATATTACTCGGCCATAAAAAAGAACAAAATAATGCCACTTGCAGTGAAATGGATGAACCTAGATATTGTCATACTGAGTGAAGTAAGTCAAATACAAATATCATACAGTGTCACTTATATGTGGAATCTTTTTTATTTGTTTTTTATTTATCTATTTATTTTGTAAAATAGTAGAAATGAAACTATTTACAAAATAGAACTAAAGTCACAGATGTAGAAAACAAGCATATGGCTACCAAGGGGCAAAGGTGAGTGGGTGGGAAGCATAAATTGGGAAACTGAGATTGACATATACACACTGCTATATATAAAATAGATAACTAATAAGAACCTGCTGTATAACACAAGGAACTCTACTCCATACTCTGTAATGATCTATATGGGAAAAGAATCTAAAAAAGAGTAAATATATGTTATATATGTAACTGACTCACCTTGCTGTACAGCAGAAACTAATACAACATGGTAAATCAATAATACTCCAATAAAAGTTAAAAAAAGAAAATTCTAGGACATTATTAGGCTTGTCATATCCCCTATATTCTATTTTGCTGTTTAGTCACTGAGTTGTGTCCGACTCTTTGTGACCCTATGGACTGTTGTCCACCGGCCTCCTCTGTTCATGGGATTTCCCAGGCAAGAATACTGAAGTGGGTTGCCATTTACTTATCCAGAGGATCTTCCCTACCAGGGATCAAAACTGCATTTCCTGCATTTACAGGTGGATTCTTTACCGCTGAGCCACCAGGGAAGCTCCATATTCTATTAACTGGTGGCAATATTTCTTCTACACGTTTCAGCTCTTTAGAATCTAACACAAATGTGCAAGTAAAAGCATTTTCATACAGGAAGTAATTTTTCAAAAGCCTTTGGTGTTAGTCATGCACTTTGCTACTTATTCCTTATTGACTTTACATACAATCCTAAAATGTTTGATCGTTTAGACTTCCAGCCCACAGCAAGTGAGAACAAGTGAGGTCATGGGAGAAACCCACTAACAGCAGAAATACTGCTGATAAAAAAAAACCCACAACATTGTATTTATTGAATGTACCAGATTAAATAATCGTGATTCATCAAGAAAATTTTAAATTATGTTCATTGTTCTCTTTTTAGATAGAAGGAAACCATGCTGTGCATCTTAGAACAATTTCCATTAAAATAGTTCAGTTATTTAAATTAACTCTGATGCTGGATAAAGAAGTTCTGACTATCTAGAGACAACTCATATGTAACAGGAGCTGATAATGCCAATGATCGAGATGTTAGACCATACATTTCTTTTTATCTTCTCCACTATAAACATTTTCAGTTCAGTTCAGTCGCTCAGTCGTGTCCGCCTCTTTGTGACCCCATGAATTGCAACACGCCAGGCCTCCCTGTCCATCAGCAACTCCTGGAGCTTGCTCAAATTCATGTCCACCAAGTCCATGATGTCATCCAACCATATTATCCTCTGTGGTCCCCTTCTCCTCCTGCCTTCAGTCTTTTCAATTTCTTTGCATGATACATAGATGCCTTTAGAGCCAAGATTCTGGGAAGCATTTTTTAAATAATAGCAGGTGTCTTTAGGTCTTCTGCAGAGAGCTCCCCCAGACAGTACACGAAAGGGATCATTGAAGATATTAATCATTGCTCCTGCTTACAAAATTCCAACCAGAGAAGGGCTTTTGTTCAAGAAACAGAAGGCAGATCATCCATGCCAGTTGGGATTATCAGTCTAGATGTGGTTAAACACTATTCACCAAGGTAACCTGTGAGAGACAATTTATCATCAGGCCTGAGTACTCTGTGTTAAAGGCTGCAGACTGGGTCGCCAGTTTGTTGAGAAAGGCAGCAAGTTATACCTGTCCTGCTGCAGAATGGCAACTTCAGTGTTGCTTTTGGAGGCTCAGAACCCTGGTCTTGGGGCAGATGCCCCCATGAAGGTAAAAAGAAGCTCTTGGTTTAGGCTGGTTCCATTTCTGCTGGAAGTAAGATCACTGAAATGTGTAGGAGGTCACAACAGAGAAAAATACCCAGGACATGAGACCAGCTGGTGGATTTAAGATCCAGTTCTGCAACCCAACCATGTGTGGGCAAAGGGGAAGTGAGTGCTCCTGCCTGAGCCCTCTGCAGCCTTCCAGAACAGGGAACAACTATCTGCCTATATATAAAGGACTCCCACATTGTAAGACCAAAGAGTGAGGCAGGGGCCGATCAGGCAGGGTACATGTCACAATTATTTAGTCGATCACCAAATATTGTTTACTTCCTTTTGTTGTTCAGTCGCTAAGTTGCGTCCACCTCTTTACAACCCCATGGACTGTAGCCTGCCAGACTCCTCCGTCCTCCACTATCTCCTGGAATTTGCTCAAATTCATGTCCATTGAGTCGGTCACGCTATCTCACCATCTCATCCTCTGCTGCTCCCTGCTCCTTTTGTCTTCAGTCTTTCCCAGCTTCGGGGTCTTTTCCAATGATTCGGCTCTTTGCATCAGGTGGCCAAAGTACTGGAGCTTCAGCTTTAGCAACAGTCCTTCCAATGGATACTCAGGGTTGATTTCCTTTAGGATTGACTGGTTGGATCTCCTTGGAGTCCAAGGGACTCTCAAAAGTCTTCTCCAGCACCACAGTTTGAAAGCATCAATTCTTCAGTGCTCAGCCTTCTTTAATGGTCCAACTCTCAGGCCATACATGACTATTGGAAAAACCATAGCTTTGACTATACAGATCTCTAGTACAATGTAGTACAGCTGACTCACTGGAAAAGATCCTGATGCTGGGAAAGACTGAGGGCAGGAGGAGAAGAGGGCGACAGAAGATGAAATGGTTGGATGGAATCACCGATTCAATGGAGATGCACTTGGGCAAATTCCAGGAGATGGTGAGGGACAGGCAAGCCTGGTGTGCTGCAGTCCATGGGGTTGCAAAGAATAGGACATGACTGAGCAACTGAACAACAACAGTACAATGTCAATAAGGACTGTGAGGGTGGCCGTCCTGGACTCGTTCCTGATCTTAGGGGTAAAGCATCCTGACTTTCACCATTAAGTATGATGTTTACTGTGGGTTTCTGCATATTTTTGTTAAGTCAAGGAAGTTCTTTTCTGCTCCTACCCTCCTAAGGGTCTTTATTGGGCCTGGATATTGGAGGTTTTCAAATGCATTTTCTGCAGCTATTGAGATGATTATATGTTTTTTTTCTTCTCTTAGTTTGTTAACATAGTGAATTACATTGTTTTTGAACATTAACCAGTCTGCATTCTCAGGATAAATTCCACTTCATCACAGTCTATTATCTTTTTTATATAAGCTTTCTTATGTTGGAATCCACTGTCCTTATGGATCATGAATCTTGATTAATCCAACTAAGTTAGAAGAAAATGGGCTGATGTTTTGGTCTGGTCTACTTAATATGCAGGAAGGTGGCTGGCCTTGGAAAGAAAAGGATTGAATGAACTTTTCTACCCTCTCTTGCTGTCTTCGTTGGGAGCACGTGTCCTTTTCAAGGGCTGTCACCATCAAAGCACATGATGAACCTCTGATGGTCAGCAGGCGGGGGGGGTCTTATGAGTGGTTATTTGTAATCTAGCGGTTCTCACACTTGAAAGCCTGTCAGAATCTACTGAAAGGCCTGTGGAGACAGGGAAGGCTGGGCTTGCTCCCCAAATTTCTGATTTATCAAGTTGAGGGTGGGGCCTTACAAGGGAGGAAAGAAAAAGCCAATAGAACTACCACATTCCTGAGACCACAGACTGTCACAGCTAAGAGTATCAACAGAACAAGGTCTCAAACAGCTGACCCTGTGCAGGCTTCATGCTTGGTAACCATGGTTACCGTGGGCTCTCTTTCTCTCTCTCATCCCCTTTTGTGATAACACAATGAGAAAAGACTCAGTCCAGTGGACTGAGTGGTGAATAGGATTCGAGCAGCCTTCTCCAGCCACCTTGAAGGGGGTCTGGGCAGGGGCTAGAGAGAGAGCCAGCAGAGTACACAGTGTGTGTCTTGAATTTATAAATGAAAGATGCAGTGCGGAGCTTGCAAGCTTGGTGCCTTTTGGTCGCAGCAGGCCCCTGTCTGGCTACCTAGTTAGTAGTGTGAAAGTGCTAGTTGCTCAGCCATGTCTGATTCTTTGTGACTCCACAGACAGTAGCCCACCAGGCTCCTCTGTCCATGGAATTCTCCAGGCAAGAATACTAGAATGGGTTGCCATTTCCTTCTCCAGGGTAATCTTTCTGACCCAGGGATTGAATCAGGGTCTCCTACATGGCAGGCAGATTCTCTACCATCTGAGCCACTAGGGAAGCCCCAGTTAGTAGTTGATATAAGTAAATAAAAGTAGCTCATCCATGCCCTTATGCCCCTCTGAGATGCTGGAGTCAGGGGAGGAAACTCCAGCTCTAGGGGACAGCCAGCCCCATTCTTCCAGCACGGAGACCTCAGAGAGCTGGTTTGGGTTGTTAGCCATCCTTATGGCATCTGGTTCTCGCTGACACAGGTAGGGTGGACTCCCACACCCAGGCAGGGAAGTCCCCAGCATGCTTTGTCCAGGAGGAGAGAGGGGTGTAAGGGCCTTGGCTCAGCGTTCAGAGTCTCCAGCATCTGGCAGCTCTCACTGAGGAGGAAGACCACACACAGACCCCCAAACATGCCGCCTGGGCTGTCATGCTGTGCTTGGCTTGCCCCCTTTCCAGCACAGACACCACCTGTCTCTGCTTTTAGGAACTGGCCACCGGTTTCCCATTTCCTTCTGCCTGGTGAGATGCTGTGACTCTCTCAAAGGAGATGCTAGACCTTTTGTTCTAGAAAGAAATTTTTCTATATATACTTAAAAGAAACCCTCTTTCACTGTGACAAGAGTCAACTCTGGCCACTCTTTCAGATACCTGGGATCCTTTTGCATTTTCAATTCTCTCCCAGTTCATTCAGGAAGCTCTTCACGAGTGTCTCCTAGATATTAGGCATGGTGTTAGAGAATCAATAAAACAGTCTGTGACCTCAGGTACAGAGCTCCCTGAGCTCTCAATCTTGCCAGAGAACAGGACATGGACAGAAAATTCTACTGTACTAGGTAGGAGCTATGATAGAAATAGAGGGCTTCCCAGGTGGCTCAGTGGGTAAAGAATATGCCTATAATTCAGGAGACACAGGAGACCTAGGTTTGATCCCTGGGTTGGGAAGATGTCCTGGAAGTGGGCATGGCAACCCACTCCAGTATTCTTGTTTGGGGAATCCCATGGACAGAGGAGCCTGGTGGGCTACAGTCCATGGGGTTGCAAAGAGTTGGACATGACTGAAGTGACTGAGCACAGCACAGCACAGCATGATAGAAATAAGTTCAGGCTGCTCCAGGAGCACAGAGGAAAGTCTAACCCAAAGTATGAGGCTTCCTGAAACAGGTAGCTTCTGATATTAGCCTGGAAGTCTGAATAGGATTAGCTAATCCACAATGGGGACAAGGCATTCCAGGAAGGGTATAGAGCATGAACAAAGCCATGAAGGCAAGAAACAGCAGTATGTGTGTGTGTGCGTGTGCACACACACACATACATGTGTGCACTTGTGTTTGCATGTATATGTTTGTGTCTGTACATTTGTATGTATTCATGCATGTGTAGATGTTTTGTTTCCCCATGTGTAGATGCGTAGGTGTATGTTATACATGTGTGAGTGTGGGGTTTTGCATGTATGTGTGCACCTGTGTGCATGGCTGTGCATCTGTAGATGTGCCTGTGTGTGCATGGATGTGTTTGTGCATGTGTGTGCGCGTGTGTGTCAGCTCAGGCATGGCTGTGTGCTGGCTTTGGCAAAGGAGTAGTGAGTGGGGCAGGGAATAGGAGGAAACCCACTTTTCTGAAAGGTCAACGGCAAGGAGTGGCAGGATGATAAAGGGGGAGCTGGGTCCAGGAGGGCCTTGAACGACACCTCAAGGAGGCTGGCTTTGGGTCTTCTTTCCAGCGACTCTCTTGATGATATTCAAGGAATGAGGTGCATGATGGGAACAGGTCAAGACTGGTGGCTTCTTGTGTCTTTGGAAAAGCTTGAGTCCCCAGAAGCAGAGCCTGAGGCAGGGATTCAGGAGCCCTGTTTTAAGGAGGTCACCCTCTCAGCTCTCAGAAGAGATGTGCAGGATGTGGCAGGGAAGGTGCTGGCAGGACTGTGGGCTCAGCTGGACATCTGCTTCAGCATGAATCTAGCAGGGGAACCAACAATAGGCTGAAACAGATTCTTCCATCTGATTTTGGCATGGTGTTTCAGTACAAGATTTTCTGGAATCAAGATTGCTGGGAGAAATATCAATAACTTCAGATATGCAGATGACACCACCCTTATGGCAAAAAGTGAAACAAAACTAAAGAGCCTCCTGATGAAAGTGAGAGAGGAGAGTGAAAAAGTTGGCTTAAAACTCAACTTTCAGAAAATTAAGATCATGGCATCTGGTCCCATCACTTCATGGCAAATAGATGGGGAAACAGTGGAAACAGTGACAGACTTTATTTTTTTGAGCTCCAAAATCACTGCAGATGGTGACTCCAGCCATGAAATTAAAAGACTCTTGCTCCTTGGAAGAAATGCTATGACCAACCTAGACAGTATATTAAAAGTAGAGACATTACTTTGCCAACAAAGGTCTGTCTAGTCACATCACAAGCACAGAAATCGAAACTGTAATCAGAAATCTTCCAACAAACAAAAGCCCAGGACCAGATGGCTTCACAGGTGAATTCTACCAAAAATTTAGAAGAACTAACACCTATCTTACTCAAACTCCTCCAGAAAATTGCTGCTGCTGCTGCTAAGTTGCTTCAGTCATGTCCAACTCTGTGTGACCCCATAGACAGCAGCCCACCAGGCTCCTCCGTCCATGGGATTCTCCAGGCAAGAGTACTGGGGTGGGTTGCCATTTCCTTCTCCAAGAAACTTTCAGAGGAAGGTAAACTGCCAAACTCATTCTATGAGGCCACCATCACCCTAATACCAAAACCAGACAAAGATGCCACAAAAAAGAAAACTACAGGCCAATATTACTGATGAACACAGATGCAAAAATCCTTAACAAAATTCTAGTAAACAGAATCCAGTTCAGTTCAGTTCAGTCACTCAGTCTTGTCCGACTCTTTGCGACCCCATGAATTGCAGCACGCCAGACCTCTCTGTCCAACACCAACTCCCGGAGTCTACCCAAACCCATGTCCATCAAGTTGGTGATGCCATCCAACCATCTCATCCTCTGTCGTCCCCTTCTCCTCCCACCCCCAATCCTACCCAGCATTAGGGTCGTTTCCAATGACTCAACCCTTCGCATGAGGTGACCAAAGTATTGGAGTTTCAGCTTCAACATCAGACCTTCCAATGAACACCCAGGATTGATCTCTTTTAGGATGGATTGATTGGATCTCCTTGCAGTCCAAGGGACTCTCAAGAGTCTTCTCCAACACCACAGTTCAAAAGCATCAATTCTTCGGCGCTCAGCTTTCTTCACCGTCCAACTCTCACATCCATACATGACTACTGGAAAAACCATAGCCTTGACTAGACGGACTTTTGTTGGCAAAGTAATGTCTCTGCTTTTAAATATGCTCTCTAGGTTGGCCATAACCTTCCTTCCAAGGAGTAAGCATCTTTCAATTTCATGGCTGCAGTCACCATCTGCAGTGATTCTGGAGCCCAAAAAAATAAAGTCTGACACTGTTTCTACTGTTTCCCCATCTATTTCCCATGAAGTGATGGGACCAGATGCCGTGATCTTAGTTTTCTGAACGTTGAGCCTTAAGCCAACTTTTTCACTCTCCTCTTTCACCTTCATCAGAGGCTCTTTAGTTCTTCTTCCCTTTCTGCCGTAAGGGTGGTATCAGCCACATATCTGAGGTTATTGATATTTCTCCCAGCAATCTTGATTCCAGCTTGTGTTTCTTCCAGCCCAGCGTTTCTCATGATGTACTCTGCATAGAAGTTAAATAAGCAGGGTGACAATATACAGCCTTGACGTACTCCTTTTCCTATTTGGAACCAGTCTGTTGTTCCATGTCCAGTTCTAACTGTTCCTTCCTGACCTGCATACAGGTTTCTCAAGAGACAGGTCAGATGATCTGGTATTCCCATCTCTTTCAGAATTTTCCACAGTTTATTGTGATCCACACAGTCAAAGGCTTTGGCATAGTAAATAAAGCAGAAATAGATGTTTTTCTGGAACTCTCTTGCTTTTTTGATGATCCAGCGGATATTGGCAATTTGATCTCTGGTTCCTCTGCCTTTTCTAAAACCAGCTTGAACATCTGGAAGTTCACGGTTCACGTATTGCTGAAGCCTGTCTTGGAGAATTTTGAGCATTACTTTACTAGCATGTGAGATGAGTGCAATTGTGCAGTAGTTTGAGCATTCTTTGGCATTGCCTTTCTTTGGGATTGGAACGAAAACTGAACTTTTCCAGTCCTGTGGCCACTGCTGAGTTTTCCAAATTTGCTGGCATATCGAGTGCCGCACGTTCACAGCATCACCTTTGAGGATTTGAAATAGCTCAACTGGAATTCCATCACCTCCACTAGCTTTGTTCGAATCCAATAACGTATTAAAAAGATTGTACATCATGACCAAGTGGGCTTTGTCCCAGGGATGCAAGGAATCTTCAATATTCGCAAATCAATCAATGTGATACACCACATTAACAAATTGAAAGACAAAAACCATATGATTACCTCAATAGATGCAGAGAAAGCCTTTGGCAAAATTCAACATCCATTTATGGTAAAAACCCTCCAGAAAGCAGGCATAGAAGAAACATACCTCAACATAATAAAAGCCATATATGATAAACCCACAGTAAACATTATCCTCAATGGTGAAAAATTGAAAGCATTTCCCCTAAAATCAGAGGCAAGACAAGGGTGCCCACTCTCACCAGTACTATTCAACATAGTTTTGGAAGTTTCAGCCACAGCAGTCAGAAAAGAAAAAGAAATAAAAGAATCCAGATTGGAAAAGAAGAAGTAAAACTCTCACTGTTTGCAGATGACATGATCCTTTACATAAAAAACCCTAAAGACTCTACCAGAAAATTACTAGAGCTAATCAATGAATATAGTAAAGTTCCAGGATATAAAACTAACACACATAAATCTCTTGCATTCCTATACACTAACAATGAGAAAACAGAAAGAAATTAAAGAAACAATTCCATTCACCATTGTGATGAAAAGAATACAATACTTAGAAATAAATCTACCTAAAGAAACAAAAGACCTATATATAGAAAAGTATAAAACACTGATGAAAGGAATCAAAGATGACACAAATAGATGGAGAAATATACCATGTTCATGGATTGGAAGAATCCATATAGTGAAAATGAGTATACTACCCAAAGCAATCTATAGATTCAATGCAATCCCTATCAAGCTATGGACATGAGTTTGAGTTAACTCCGGGAGTTGGTGATGGACAGGGAGGCCTGGCGTGCTGCAGTCCGTGGGGTTGCAAAGAGTTAGACACGACTGAGTCAGACACGACTGAGCGACTGAACTGAACTGAACTGATAATGGTGGGCACATATACACGTGTCCAAACTCATAGAATGTGCAACATCACATGTTGTACTGTGATGTAAACTATGGACTTTGTGTGAGAACGTTGTGTCAGTGTAGGTTCATCAACTGTAATGAATGTATCCCTTTGGGGGATTCCTTGATAGCTCAGTTGGTAAAAAATCTGCCTGCAATGTGGGAGACCTGGGTTCGATCCCTGGGTCAGGAAGATCCCCTGGAGAAGGGAAAAGCTACCCACACGAGGATTCTGGCCTGAAGAATTCCATGATCTGTAAAGTCCATGGGGTCGAAAACAGACAGGCAGGACTGAGCAACTTTCACTTTCACTTTGGGGGGTTGGTATGGCTAATGGGGAAGACTCCATGTGTGAGGGCCAGGGGTAAATATATATGGGAGTTCAGTTCAGTCGCTCAGTCATGTCCAACTCTTTGCAACCCAATGGACTGCAGCATGCCAGGCTTCCCTGTCCATCACCAACTCCCGGAGCTTACTCAAACTCATGTCCATTGAGTCGGTGATGCCATCCAACCATCTCATCCTCTGTTGTCCCCTTCTCCTCCCGCCTTCAATCTTTCCCAGCATCAGGGTCTTTTCCAATGAGTCAGTTCTCCCCATCTATACCTCCTGTTCACTTTTGTTGTGAACCTAAACCTGTTAAAAATAGAGGTGTGCAGTGCATTGTGCCCACGGGCGCACAGGCTGTGGAAGAGGGTGAGACTCACGTTGGCTCAGGCCCACCTGACACTAGCTTCTTCCCCACCTCCCTTGTTTTCTTTCATAAAGTTGGTGACCCAGCCTAAGTCTTTCCTGGTACATCTGACTCTGATCATGAAAGTTATGCTCCTTAGCATTGCTGCACACACTGCATTAGCGGATAAGGACTTATAGATCCTAGCGCCTGGCAGTGCTGTGAGAATCAGGGAACCAGTCTGCCAGCGACCAACTGTGAGGTCTTGGGAAAGTTACCTTCCCTCTAGGCCTCAGTTTCCTCATTGTATAATGGACATGATTTCTAGTATCTCCAGCTGTTCCTTTTATTAAATCAACACTGACAACTGGAGTCTGGGCCCCCATCTTCACATTCTTTCTTTCTGCCTGATTGTTTGAGTGTTTCTAAGTTCCCAAAGAGAGTTCAGCAAATAGATGTGAATGTAGTATATATTTATGAGTAAAAGTTTTCTGTTGCTGAAAAGAAAGCCCACTCGTCTGAGCCAAAATGCTTGCTGCTTTGGTGGGAAAATGAATTTGCTGAAAATCACCTTCCTGCCAGGCCCTGACACACAGGCGATTAGGTACATGTTCCCTGAGAAAACAGACTGGCAAGGTGCAGATCCTGGGCTGAAAATCATGCCTCGCAGTGGATTGACAGGCTGAGCTGGTTTATTCTGCAGGTGGCTGAAGAAGGGGGCACTCCAGCTCCTAAAGAGCAGGCACCAGGCTCTGCTTTGCTTGGCCTTGAAGACCACAGATTTAAAGACTGGGATTTAAAGACCACAGAACCACAGAACTCCCGCACATTCTGATTAGTGAATGCCCTCTGAGATCCTAGGTCACTTGTTTATCTTAGGTAATGGACAGCAGGGTGAGATGCACCAATAATTTTGTTTAAGTTCCACAGGAATTTTCTGACTATAATTATGTGTGTGCGCATGTGCTCATCCGTGTCTGACTCTTTGGGACCCCATGGATTATCACCCACCTGGCTCCTCTGTTCATTGAATTTTCCAGGCAAGAATACTGGAGTGGGTTTCCATTTCCTCCTCCAGGGGAATCTTCCCAACCCAGAGATCAAACCCACATCTCTTGAGTCTCCTGCATTGCCAGGCGGATTCTTTACCAACTGCACCACCTGGGAAGCTTAGTATAAGTATATCTCAGGTAATATTTTGGATATACTTATACTAAATTTTTGTTATTGTTGTTGTTATCTGAAAGATGAGCCAGTTTTTCCCACAAGTTTTAATTTTGGTGAAGTAAAATGGCCAATTTGTTCTTTTATGCTGTCTTACCTAAGAATGGGGGTTCCTTTGTGGCTCACCTGGTAAAGAATCTGCCTGAAATTCAGGAGACCTGGGTTCAATCTCTGTGTTGGAAAGATGCCCTGGCGAAGGGAAAGACTACCCACTCTAGTATTCTGGCCTGGAGAATTCCATGGACTGTATAGTCCTCAGTGATCAATGCAAAGAAATGGAGGAAAATAATAGGATGGGAAAGACTAGAGATCTCTTCAAGAAAATTAGAGATACTAAGGGAACATCTCATGCAAAGATGGGCACAATAAAGACAGAAATGGTATGGACCTAACAGAAAGCAGAAGATATTAAGAAGAGGTGGCAAGAATACACAGAAGAACTGTACAAAAAAATCTTCACGACCCAGACAATCATGATGTGATCACTCACCTAGAGCCAGACATCCTGGAATGTGAAGTCAAGTGGGCCTTAGGAAGAATCACTATGGACAAAGTTAGTGGAGGTGATGGAATTCCAGTTGAGCTATTTCAAATCCTAAAAGATGATGCTGTGAAAGTGCTGCACTCAATATGCCAGCAAATTTGGAAAACTCAGCAGTAGCCATAGGACTGGAAAAGGTGAGTTTTCATTCCAATCCCAAAGAAAGGCAATGCCAAAGAATGTTCAAACTACCACACAATTGGACTCATCTCACAGGCCAACAAAATAATGCTCAAAATTCTCCAAGCCAGGCTTCAACAGTATGTGAACCATGAACTTCCAGATGTTCAAGCAGGATTTAGAAAAGGCAGAGGAACCAGAGATCAAATTGCCAACAACCGTTGGATTATCGAGAAAGCAAGAGAGTTCCAGAAAAACATCTGCTTCTGCTTCATTGACTATGCCAAAGCTTTTGACTATGTGGATCACAATAAACTGTGGAAAATTCTGAAAGAGATGGGAATACCAGATCATCTGACCTGTCTCTTGAGAAACCTGTATGCAGGTCAGGAAGGAACAGTTAGAACTGGACATGGAACAACAGACTGGTTCCAAATCGGGAAAGGAGTACGTCAAGGTTGTATAATGTCACCCTGCTTATTTAACTTCTATGCAGAGTACATCATGAGAAATGCTGGACTGGATGAAGCACAAACTAGAATCAAGATTGCTGGGAGAGATATCAATAACCTCAGATATGCAGATGACACCACCCTTATGGCAGAAAGGGAAGAAGAACTAAAGAGCCTCTTGATGAAAGTGAAAGAGGAGAGTGAAAAGCTGACTTAAAGCTCAACATTCAGAAAACTAAGATCATGGCTTCTGGTCCCATCACTTCATGGCAAATAGATGGGGAAACAATGGAAACAGTGGCAGACTTTATTTTGGGGGGCTCCAAAATCACTGCAGATTGTGACTGTAACCATGAAATTAAAAAAACGCTTGCTCCTTGGAAGGAAAGTTATGACCAACTTAGACAGCATATTAAAAATCAGAGACATTACTTTGTTAACAAAGGTCTGTCTTGTCAAGGCTATGGTTTTTCCAGTGGTCATGTATGGATGTGAGATTTGGACTATAAAGAAGGCTGAGTGCTGAAGAATTGATGCTTTTGAACTGTGGTGTTGGAGAAGACTCTTGAGAGTCCCTTGGACTGCAAGGAGATCCAACCAGTCCATCCTAAAGGAGATCAGTTCAGTCAGTTCTGTCACTTAGTCATGTCTAACTCTTTGCAACCCCATGAATCGCAGCACGCCAGGCCTCCCTGTCCATCACTAACTCCCTAAGTCCACCCAAACCCATGTCCATCGAGGCAGTGATGCCATCCAGCCATCTCATCCTCTGTCGTCCCCTTCTCCTCCTGCCCCTAATCTTTCCCAGCATCAGGGTCTTTTCCAGTGAGTCAGCTCTTTGCATGAGGTGGCCAAAGTGTTACAGTTTCAGCTTCAACATCAGTCCTTCCCATGAACACCCAGGACTGATCTCCTTTAGGATGAACTGGTTGGATCTCCTTGCAGTCCAAGGCACTCTCAATAGTCTTCTCCAACACCACAGTTCAAAAGCATCAATTCTTCAGCACTCAGCCCTGAATATTTATTGAAAGGACTGATGTGGAAGCTGAAACTCCAATACTTTGGCCCCCTGATATGAAGAACGGACTCATTTGAGAAGACTCTGATGCTGGGGAATATTGAAGGGGAAAGAAGAAGGGGATGACAGAGGATGAGATGGTTGGATGGCATCACTGACTCAATGTACATGAGTTTGAGCAAACTCTGGGAGTTGGTGATGGACAGGGAAGCCTGGCATGCTGCAGTCCATGGAGTCGCAAAGAGTCGGACACGACTGAATGACTGAAGTGAATTGAACTCAACTACCTAAGAAATCTTTGCCTTAGTTAAAGTCACAAGGATTTGAATTATGTATGTAGATCCAAGATCTAATTTTAGTTAATTTGTGTGGCCGATGTGAGGTACAAATTGTAGTTTCTGTCTTTGCATGTGGAGTTCCAATTGTTCCAGCATCATTTGGTGAAAGACTATCCTTTCTTCACCAAATTGCCTTTGCACCTTTGCCAAAAATTAGTTGTCTGTTTATGTGTGGGTCTGTTTACGGACTCTCTGCTCTGCTCTATTGTTTTATATGTCACATGGTTTTAGTTACTGTGGTTTTACAATAAGTCTTGACACCAGGTAGTGTTAGCCCTTCAGTTAAAGCAGGAGATGGAAGCCCTCAGGCCCAGAATGGGCTGAGCATCATTTGATCCTGTGCTTGGGAGTCTTCAGAAGGATGCTGAGACAATTTGACATTTAAGAGGAGAGAAGCCAAACAGAGTAGAGATCCTGGCCCGTGGAGCCAGGACTTATGGAGGAGCTCTCCTTCCTATAAGAACCTTAGCAAAGTGCTCTACTAATAATCCAGCAGTGATGGCAATCATAAGCACTGCTATGATTATTGTTATTATTGGAGGGCCAACTAAGGAGCTGAGCATTTCCATGTAGTATTTCATGCAGCTATGACTAGGATGCAGGATTATTATTATATTCATGTTGCAGGTGAGAAAGCTGAGGCAGAGAGAGGTTAAGTGATGTGTGCAAGGCTGCACAGCTATTAGGTGGCTGGATGGAGGTACAAATCCAGGGGGCTCATGACAAAGTCGAGGCTCTAAATCAGTAGATTTTAGAGTGTGGTCTCTGAACTAGTAGTATGGGCATCACTTGGAAGTTTGTTAGAAATGCAAGTTATTACCCCTTTGTTATGCTGATGCAGACGGAAGTCTGAGAGCTACTGCTGGAATGAGCCCATGTCCTGTCTCTATTAGCAGATGGATTCTCTGTGTTTAAATCTCTTAAAGAAATGGGGATACCAGACCACTTCACTTGCCTCCTGAGAAACTTGTGTGATTAAGAAGCAACAGTTAGAACCAGACATGGAACAATGGACTGGTTCAAGATTGGGAAAGGAGTATGTCAAGGCTGTATACTGTCACCTAGCTTATTTAACTTCTATTCAGAGTACATCATGTGAAATGCCAGGCTGGATGAATCACAACTTGGAACCAAGATTGCTGGGAGAAATGTCAGTAATCTCAGATAGGCAGATGACATCACCCTTATAGCAGAAAGGGAAGAAGAACTAAAAAGTCTGTTGAAGGTGAAAGAGGAGAGTGAAAAAGCTGGCTTAAAACTCAACATTCAAAAAACGAAGATTATGGCATCTTGCCCCATCCCTTCATGGCAAATAGATGGGGAAAAAATGGAAACAGTAACAGATTTTATTTTCTTGGGCTCCATATTCACTGTGGACAGTTACTGCCCCCATGAAATTAGAAGACGCTTGCTCCTTGGAAGGATGGCTATGACAAATCTAGACAGCATATCAAAAAGCAAAGACATCATTTTTCAGACAAAGGTCTGTGTAGTCAAAGCTATGGCTTTTCCAGTAGTCAAGTACTGATGTGAGAGTTGGACTATCAAGAAGGCTGAGTGCCAAAGAATTGATGCTTTCGAATTGTGGTGTTGGAGAAGACTCTTGAGAATCCCTTGGACTGCAAAGAGATCAAACCAGTCAGTCCTAAAGAAATCAACCGTAAATATTCATTGGAAGGACTGATGCCAAAGTTGAAGGTCTGATAATACTTTGGCCACCTGTTGTAAGGAGCTGACTCACTGGAAAAGACCCTGATGCTGGGAAAGATTGAGGGCAGGAGAAGCGGGCGACAGAGGTCTAGATGTTTGGATGATATCATCAATTCAATGGACATGAGTTTGAGCAAACTCTGGGAGATGGTGAAGGACAGGAAAGCCTGGTGTGCTGCAGTCCATGGGGTCACAAAGAGTGGGACGTGACTGAACAACTGGACAACAATAGGTCATGCGGTATTTGGGACATACGTGTGCTAAATTTTTTTAGTGATAACTAAAAATTAAATTTACCTAGATGTCCAGTCATTTTATTTGATAAAATAAACTCTACTACCTGGACAGTAGTGACTGTTTTGGGCCCCCTGTAATGGAGGAAGGAATTTTAAACCAGTCTTAAGTTCCGTGTGTTTGCTTTTGGGATGGGGATTTGGGGTGTATTTATGTTCTCCAGAAAGAGAGAGCAGGACCAGAGACTAGCAGAAGGATTCTTGCCCTGTTCCCCTTTTACAATATTCAACTACATGTTATGAAACAACAAAGAAACAGATATCAAAAAGAACAGGGCAGTTACAGGACCTGTTAAAAGGGACTGTAATTTGGTGTATTCCTGCTGAAAACAAAAGCAAAGAACCAGGCTCTTCTTCTAGGGGAAGGCTTTTCTTCTTTTATCTCTTCTTCTGGAAGATAAAAACAACAACCACAGCAACAAAAAGAACCAAACACACACCACCAACAAAACAAGCCCACAGATGCATTTAACCAGAAGTACGTTTATTTAGTCCTCTGAAATGTCTTAATATAGGGCTGGATGTTCTGTTTATAAATCTGTGATTACAAGTAACTCCGTGGCAGTGATGACGAAATTGCAGGATTTTTATGTGGGGATTTAATGCCATTAATTGGAGCCGTGAATACGGCTTAATTAACCTGAGAATAGGGGCTTCTGTTAAAAATCCACCGCTTCCAGATAAGCCTGTGTTCCAGGAACAGCAGAGTTTAAACATTAAAGGTTATAAATTATTGATGGCAGTAGTCAATGCTTCTGACAAGCCGTAAAGTGGGCGACTGGGTGATGGGAAATTGGAAAGCGTTTGATCCCTGTAGGTGGAAATGTTCAGAGAGAAAATAGGGTTGTGACAAGTTTGTTTCCAGACCATTGGGGAGGGAGACCTACAGCCAGCTCTCGCTGCCTCTCCTGGCAGTCTCTTTCCACCACCTCCCTTCATGCCTCCAGGCTGTGTCCGGGTCCTAGAACGCAGCCTTCTGCTCCAGTCACAGAATGGGAGGAAATAAACTAGGCTAAAGGATTAAATGGACATCTGGGCAAAAGCCATTTAAGATGGAAATACAAACTCACAAAGGGGGGACTTGTGTTTTATCCTCAGCTTCCCTCCCTATTCAAATGAGGATTTTGTTTTTCATGTTGATTTTTTCCCCCCTTCCTAACTGAAATTGTCTAATGTAATTTTAAACTAGTGGAATAGCTGAACTTCATTTGATAGAATGGAAGCAGATGTGCTTTGATTTTTTTTTAAAAAAGGACAAATGCTTGCCATTCCCTATTTATGAACACAATAAACGGGGCTCTACTGGGGAGAGAACTGAAGGGGTAGTGGCAGATGTATGCAGATAGGGGCGTAATATTTATAACACTGTGAATGAAACATTTATTTATTTATTTATTTATTACTTATTTATTTATTTTTGAATGAAACATTTAAAGTGAGTAAATCAAAGTAATCCTCCGGCAAAAGGGACATATATATTGCTTGAAACTCATATGCACGTGTGCCATCCTGTTCTTTGGAATCACACTGAATGCCAAGATACTTGTGTGTGTGTGTTAGACACTCAGTCACGTCCGGCTCTTTTATAACCCGATCGACTGTAACCTGCCAGGCTCCCCTGTCCACGGAATTCTCCAGGCAAGGATACTAGAGTGGGTTGCCATTTACTCCTCCAGGGGATCTTCCCAACCCAGGGATTGAACTTGAGTTTCCTGCATGGCAGGCAGATTCTTTACCATCTGAGCCACCGGGGAAACCCAAGCTACTTGCTAAGAGGAGAGTTTGATATCAAGCTTGAGTTTCTTAAGGAATCATCACGTGTGCTCATATATGAGCAAAGCGTAAGTGAGGAAGCCACACATCATCTCACTTCTCGAGGATTTTTAATCAGAAAATGTTCTAAACGTGCTGCAGTCCACGGGGTTGCAAAGAGTCGGACATGACTGAGTGATGGAACTGAACTGAACTGAAACCTATTTCATAGGGTGGACACTATAATTAAAGGAGAAAACATTTGGCTTTAAAAATGTCACCTAATAATTCCACTCCTAGACATTCGTCCAAAGCAATGAAAGTGCGTGTCCACAAAAAGATTTACTGAAGAATATTCACAGCCTGCAAAACCCAAGAAACAACTCAGATGGGCATCAGGTGGGGGATGGGCCAACAACCTGCACATTCATACAGTGGAATATTACTCAGCAATGAAAAGAAACTGCTGATACACCGAAGAGACGTGGTTGAATCTTAAAAACATTATATTGAACAAGTGAAGGCAGATGTGTCTAAAACAAAACAAAACAAATCTGGATTCCATTTGGAGAGATTTTACCCAAGTGGAAATTGTAATTGGCTACTGAAAATAGGGAGCCAGGTCTGACCATCAGGTCAGCAAGGGTTTCAAAGGTTAGGGCTTGGGGTTGTTGTTTTTTTAACCAAGTTACTTAGTATTTATTTTTTTTTTCTTTTTTAAAAAATGTCTGTTTGGCTGCTTTGGGTCTTAGTTGCAGCATGTGGGTTCTCTAGCTGTGGCCCATGGGCTCAGTTGTTCCACAGCATATGAGATCAAGCTTGCAACCTCTGCATTGCAAAGTGGGTCCTTAACCAGTGGACCACCAGGGAAGTCCCCACGCTTGCTGTTTTTACAGAGAAGAGTGAATAAATCTAGGAAGAAGCAGGTGGGCGAAGCAAGCTGGGTGGTGGTGACTGAACCGTAGATCTGCAATGTTTTACCCCGAGGCCAGCCTTTTTTAGGAGTGGTGGTGAAGGTGGGACTTTTTCTGGGAGGGGCTGTCTGTTGGCACTGATGGATGGGCCGAAGTTCACAGGCCTGGGGGAGAAGACTCTTAACCCAAGTATGTTTGACAACCATTTAGTTCAGATTGATTAGAGGGCAGAAGCAGTGTAGCTAACCTTTCATGAGGCAAAGGAAGGAAATTTACAGTCTGTGTCTGGCTGTCACCTGGAAACAAGGGGAGTGTCTTGGAGTCAACTTATTAAGTTGTATGGAGAAGGGTGCTTTTTGTAGTAAGATGCTTCTAAGAACACAAAAGGATTGTGACAGGAGTGGTGTTCCTTGAACCTTTGCTGTTTTCCAGGAGCACATGGCTCAGGTAAATTTCAGCCTTGCTGTGTTAAAAAGTATCACTCTATTTAAGTCTGTGACTCTGTTTCTATTTGTAAATAAGGTCATTTGTATGATTTTTTTGATGCCGTATATAAGCGATAGCATATGATATTTTACTTTTTCTATCTGACTTCTTTCAATATGACAATCTCTAGGTCCATCCATGTTGCTGCAAATGACATTATTTCATTCTTTTTAATGGCAGAGTAATATTTCATTGCATATATATATACACACACACATCACATCTTCCTTATCTATGCCTCTGTTGATGGACATTTAGGTGCTTCCAAGTCTTGGCTGCTGTGAACACTGTGGTGCATGTATCCTTTCAGACCATGTTTTTCTCTAGATATATGCACAGGAGTGGGATTTCAGGGTCAACTTTGCCGACAAAGGTCTGTCTAGTCAAAGCTATGGTTTTTCCAGTAGTCAAGTACAGTGGGAGTTGGACCATCAAGAAGTCTGAGCATCAAAGAATTGATGCTTTTGAATTGTAGTGTTAGAGAAGACTCTTGAGAGTCCCTTGGACTGCAAGGAGATCCAACCAGTCCATCCTAAAGGAAATCAGTCCTGAATATTCATTGGAAGGACTGATGCTGAAGCTGAAACTCCAGTACTTTGGCTACCTGATGAGAAGAGCTGACTCATTGGAAAAGACCCTGATGCTGGGAAAGATTGAAGATGGGAGTAGAAGGGGATGACAGAGGATGAGATGGTTGGATGGCATTAGCAACTCGATGGACACGTGTTTGGGTAAATTCCAGGAGTTGGTGATGGGCAAGGAAGCCTAACATCCTACAGTCCATGGGTTGCAAAAAATCAGACATGACTGGAACACTAAAATGAACTGATGGTACCTTTATTTTTAGCTTTTTAAGGAAAAAGTTTGGATTGACATGTACACACTGATCCATTTAAAATGGATAACCATCAGGGACCTACTGTATAGCACAGGCAACTCTGCCCAATACTGTGTAACAACCTAAACGGGAAAAGAATTTGAAAAAGAAGAGATACATGTATATATAATTGAATCATTTTGTTGTACACAGCAATGTTAATCAACTACACTCCAACATAAAATAAAAAGTTAAAAAAGGGATGAATTATAAAAAGAGTATCATTCTATTTATATGAATTCTAAAAAGGTAAAAGTAAGTTACTTAGTAGATAGGTGGTTGCTTGCCAATGTTTTATGACTGTAAAAGGCCATAAGGAAACTTTTGAGATGACAGAAACATTCCAAATCTTGACTGTGGTGATGATTGCACTGCATACACATTTTCCCAAATTTGTGAAACTATACACTTAAAGTGGGTGCATTTGATTGTATGTCACTCTATGTCAGTAAGACTGATTTCAAAGCTTTAAGAGGGTTCGATCATAAGTTAGGTCATAGTGGTCGTGAGCTCACAGATACCAGGCAACATTTCGAGCTGTTAGTTGGATGCTGGTCAATTGCTTATCCTCACTGAGTATCATTTCATCCCTTAATGTCCACCTCCTGAGATTGCTTAGAGCTTTAAAAATACCCACTTACAAAGAACTCAACCATAGTGTGTATTATTTCTGTTACAATTGTTACTGTGCTCTTCCCTTCAGCTGCGTCTCCCAGGCAATGTGATGCAATGGAGAGAGAATGAGATTTCAAGGCAGAGTGTCTGGGCTGGAGGTTCTTGACTTTCGGTGTTTTCAGCTGTAAAACAGGGAAATAGAATAATCTCAGCTCAGCTATACTGCAGTATGATTATGAAAATCAACTGTGAATGTGCATAATAATCTAAAGCATTATCACAAGTGCAAAGAAGCCAGTAAATGGAATTCTTTCGCTTCTTTATGCCTCTGCATTTTCCAGTTTCCTTTTCACCAAAAAGATGAATTATCCTTATAATCAGGAAAAAACTGTAATTTTCATTTCAGAAAAAGTTGCTGTAGGCCTAGAATAAGTACCTAGATATTTATCTGAAAAATAGGTATATAAGAAGAAGTGATTACATAGTTTATCGCCTAAGGAGGTCACTTTTGGAAGTGGCAGAGGGTGCTATCACTAATTGTGGTCAATGTTGTTGTTCAGTCACTAAGTCGTGTCTGACTCTTTGGGACCCCATGGACTGTAGCACGACAGTCTCCCCTGTTCTTCACTATCTCTTGGAGTTTGCTCAGATTCATGTCCATTGAATCATTGCTACTATCTAACTATCTCATCCTCTGCCATCCCCTTCTCCTTTTGCCTTTAACCTTTGCCAGCATCAGAATCTTTTTCCAGTGAGTCAGCTGTTCACATCAGGTGGCCAAAGTATTGGAGCTTCAGCTTCAGCATCAGTCCTTCTAATGAATATTCAGGACTGATACCCTTTTGGAGGGACTGGTTGGATCTCCTTGCAGTCCAAGGGACTCTCAAGAGTCTTCTACAACACTACAGTTCAAAAGCATCAATTCTTTGGTGCTCAGACTTCTTGAATGTCCAACTCTCACAACTGTACTTGACTACTAGAAAACCCATAGCTTTGACTATACAGACCTTTGTCAGCAAAGTGATGTTTCTGCTTTTTAATACACTGTTTAGCTTTTCTTCCAAGGAGCAAGTGTCTTTTAATTTCATGGCTGCAGTCACCATCCACAGTGATTTGGGAGACCAAGAAAATAAAATCTGTCACTGTTCCCACTTTTTCCCATCTATTGGCCATGAAGTGATGGGACCAGATGCCATGATCTTTGTTTTCTGAATGTTGAGTTTCAAGCCAACTTTTTCACTGTCCTCTTTCACCCTCTTCAAGAGGCTCTTTAGTTCTTCACTTTCTGCCATTAGAGTGGTTATCATCTGTATATCTGAGGTTGTTAATATTTCTCCTGGCAATCTTGACCCCAGCTTGTGATTTATCCAGCCCAGAATTTCACATGATGGGCTCTGTATATAAATTAAATATCACTGATTACACCAGGACAGCTTGCATAAACTGGGACTATCTGGAGAAAAGTAAGACATTTGTTCGTCTATATGTCAAGGGCATTTAAGCAAATACCCACTCACAAATGTCTCTAAAAATCAACAATGCTCCACTTGAAGGTGCTTCTTATTTGTTTGTTGGTTTACTCTCCTTTCCCCCAGTTTTATTGAGAAACAAATGACATACACACTGTACAATTTTAAGGCATACAGCTTGACGGTTTGATTTACATACATATACTGAAAAACGATTATTACAGAAAGTTTAGTCAACATTCATCTTATCATACAGAAACCATATAAAGAAAAGAAAGAAAAAGAAAATTCTCCTTATGGTAAGAACCCTTAGAATCTATTCTATGTAGTCATCTTGTAGATTTCATTCTGAGTACTTGTCTCTCTGGTAACTGGAAGTCTGTACCTTTTGACCATATTCCTCCAATTTTTCCTTCTCTCATCTTCTGCCTCAGGTAACCACATGTTTCATCTTTTTTCTCTATGAATTTTATTCCTTTTTTTTAATATTTCACATATGAATGAAATAATATAATATTTGTCTTTGATTTGTTCTACTTAATATAATGCCTTCAAGATACATCCATATTGCTGAAAATGGTAAGATTTCATTTGTTATGGATGGATAATATTCCATTGTGTTTATTTTCTCCCAACTTCTTTACCCATTCTTTAATCAATAGGCACTTAGTTTATTTCCATGTCTTGGATATTGTAAGCAATGCTGCCATGAACATGTTGGGGGACAGATATCTTTTCAAGTTAGTGCTTTTGTTTCAGAAATTAAATTGCTGAATCATATGGAGGTTTCCCTCGTGGCTCAGCTGGTAAAGAATCAGCCTTCAGTGCGGAGGACCCAGGTTCGATCCCTGGGTTGGGAAGATCCCCTGGAGAAGGGAAAGGCTACCTACTCCAGTATCCTGGCCTAGAGAATTCCATAAACTGTATTGGCCATGGGGTTGCAAAGAGTCGGACATGACTGAGCAACTTTCACTTTCACATTTCTTTCATGATAATTTTGCTTTTAACTTTTTGATGTCCCTCCATATTGTTTCCCATAATGGCTGCACCAACTTACAGTCCCACCAACAGTGCACAAGGATTCCCTTTTGTCCACATCCATGCTGGCATTGTTATTTCTTGTCATTTTAGTAATAGCCATGCAGGAGACATAAGAGATGCAGGTTCAATCCCTGAGTTGAGAAGATCCCCTGGAGGAGTGCATGTCAATCCACTCCGATATCCTTTCCCGGAGAATCCCATGAACAGAGGAGCCTGGTGGAGCAAAGAGTCAGACATGACTGAAGTGACTTAGCGTGCATGTTCTCACATTAGGCCTGAGGTGATAGATCATTGAGGCTTTATTTTGCATTTCCTTAATGACTGTGAGGTAAAGCGTCTGCTTACAATGCGGGAAACCTGGGTTTGATCCTTGGGTCAGGAAGATCCTCTGGAGAAGGAAATGGCAACTCACTCCAGTACTCTTGCCTGGAAAATCCGATGGACAGAGAAGCATGGTAGGCTACAGTCCGTGGGGTCACAAAGAGTCGGACATGACTGAGCGACTTCACTTTCACTTTGAAAAATGATCATTTCCCAATATTAAAAGTTGGGTTCTTTTTGTTGTTGCTATTGAGTTGTATGAGCGCTTTATATATTTTGGATATTCCAGTGGCCATGTATGGATGTGAGAGTTGGACTATAAAGAGAGCTGAGCACCGAAGAATTAATGCTTTTGAACTGGAGTGTTGGAGAAGACTCTTGAGAGTCCCTTGGACTGCAAGGAGATCCAACCAGTCCATCCTAAAAGAGATCAGTCCTGGGTGTTCATTGGAAGGACTGATGTTGAAGCTGAAACTCCAGTACTTTGGCCACCTGATGTGAAGAGCTGACTCATTGGAAAAGACCCTGATGGTGGGAAAGATCGAAGGTGGGAGGAGAAGGGGAAGACAGAGGATGAGGTGGTTGGATGGCATCACCGACTCAACGGACATGGGTTTGGGTGGACTCTGGGAGTTGGTGATGGTCAGGGAAGCTTGGCGTGCTGCAGTTCATGGGGTCACAAAGAGTCGGACACGACTGAGTGACTGAATTGAACTGCATCAATTTGTTAATGTGGTGTATCACATTGATTGACTTGTGAATATTGAAGAATCCTTGCATCCCTGGGACAAAGCCCACTTGGTCATGATGTATGATCTTTTTAATATGTTGTTGGATTCTGTTTGCTAGAATTTTGTTAAGGATTTTTGCATCTGTGTTCATCCGTAATACTGGCCTGTAGTTTTCTTTTTTGTGACATTTTTGTCTGGTTTTGGTATTAGGGTAATGGTGGTCTCATAGAATGAGTTTGAAAGTTTACCTTCCTCTGTAATTTTCTGGAAGAGTTTGAGTAGGATAGATGTTAGCTCTTCTCTAAATTTTTGGTAGAATTCATCTGTGAAGCCATCTGGTCCTGGGCTTTTGTTTGCTGGAAGATTTCTGATTACAGTTTCGATTTCCATGCTTGTGATGGATCTGTTAAGATTTTCTATTTCTTCCTGGTTCAGTTTTGGAAAGTTATATTTTTCTAAGAATTTTTCTATTTCTTTCCAGGTGTCCATTTTATTGTCATATAGTTGTTGAGAGTAATCTCTTATGATCCTTTGTATTTCTGTGTTGTCTGTTGTGATTTCTCCATTATCATTTCTAATTTTGTTGATTTGATTCTTCTCCCCCCCTTTTTTTGATGAGTCTGGCTAATAGTTTGTCTATTTTATTTATCTTCTGAAGGAACCAGCTTTTAGCTCTGTTGATTTTTGCTATGGTCTCCTTTGTTTCTTTTTCATTTATTTCTGCCATAATTTTTATGATTTTTTTCCTCTACTAACCCCAGGGCTCTTCATTACTTCTTTTTCTAGTTGCTTTAGGTGTAGAGTTAGGTTAGTTATTTGATTTTTCTCTTGTTTCTTGAGGTAAGCTCTATTGCTATGAAACTTCCCCTTAGCACTGCTTTTACAGGGTCCCATAGGTTTTGGGTTGTTTTTTTTCATTTTCATTCATTTCTATGCATATTTTGATTTCTTTTTTGATTTCTTCTGTGATTTGTTGGTTATTCAGAAGCGTGTTGTTTAGCCTCCATATGTTTCTATTTTTAATAGTTTTTTCCCTGTAGTTGACATCTAATCTTACCGCATTGTGATCAGAAAAGATGCTTGGAATGATTTCAAATTTTTTGAATTTATTAAGGCTAGATTTATGGCCCAGGATGTGATATATCCTGGAGAATGTTCCTTGTGCACTTGAGAAAAAGGTGAAATTCATTGTTTTGGGGTGAAATGTCCCTATATAGATATCAGTTAAGTCTAACTGGTCCATTGTAGCATTTACAGTTTATGAGGACCATCTTTTCTCCTTTGCACATTCTTGGCTCTTTCGTCAAGAATTAGTTGATCACATATGGTTTGGTTTACTTCTGGGCTCTCAATATGTTATATTGCTCAATATGTCTGTTTTTATGTTAGCACCATACTGTTTTGATTACTAGAGATTAATAGTATACCTTGAAGTTAGGGAGTGTGATACCTCCTGCTTTGTCCTTCCTCAAGATTTCTTAAACTATTTGGAGTCAAGAGCCAATACTTTGGCCACCTGATGCAAAGAACTGACTCATTGGAAAAGACCATGATGCTGGGAAAGGTTGAATGCAGGAGAAGGGGATGATGGAGGATGAGATGGTTGGATGGCATCATCAACTTGATGGACGTGAGTTTGAGTAAGCTCTGGGAGTTAGTGATGGAGAGGGAAGCCTGGTGTGCTACAGTCCATGGGGCTTGCTGCAGACACGACTGAGTGACTGAACTAAACTGATGGTTTTGTATAAATATGTGCTAAGTCACTTCATTGATGTCTGACTCTTCACTATTCCATGGACTATAGCCCGTTAGGCTCCTCTGTCCATGGGATTCTCCAGGAAAGAACACTATAGTGGGTTGCCATTTCCCATTCCAGGGTATCTTCCTGATCCAGGGATCAAACCTGTGTCTCTTATGCCTCATGCATTGGTGAAAGTGAAAGTGAAGTCGCTCAGTCATGTCCGACTCTTTGTGACCCCATAGACTGTAGCCTACCATGCTTCTCTGTCCATGGGATTTTCCAGGCAAGAGTACTGGAGTGGGTTGCCATGTCCTTCTCCAGAGGATCTTCCTGACTCAGGGATTGAACCCAGGTTTCCAGCATTGTTGGCAGATGCTTTACCATCTGAGCCACCAAGGAACCTGCAAGTGGGTTCTTTACCACTAGTGTCACCTGGGAAACCCTTATATAAATTTAAGAAGTGTTTGTTACTCATCCTGTAAAAAATGCCATTGGAATCTTGATAGGGATTGCATTGAAACTATAGATGGTTTTTGGTAGCATCTTCATTTTAACAATATGAATTCTTCTAATCTGTGAACACAGGTACCTTTCCATTTATTTGTGTCTTCTTTTTTCAAACTAAAGATCTTTCACCTTCCTGGTTACATTTATTCCTATGTATTTTATTGTTTATTGTAAATGGGATGAGGATGCCTTTTAAAATATGTGAGGTCACTGAATTTCAAAGTTAAGAAAAATATGCTGCTGCTTTTGGGAAAATGTTCAGAGACACTTTTGTTAAGCAAGGTATGTTCACTTTCCAAAGGCTTGGAGTACAATCCCATTCTGGACAGAATTATTGTCTCCTTGGGAGTTTTCTTCATTTGAAGATCTCAGAAATCTTCCTCCCTGTGAGTAAGTGAGGTCCAAGATCCAGAAAGAAGTCTGAAAAATTCAATGCATTTCTTTAATTAATAAAACCTGTACTCTATTTCAGACTGTTGATTTAAAGTTGATATTCAAAAACCTTGAAACAATTGTGCATCTTGACCATTGTAGCAAAGACTACTATGGACAAAAGTCATCGATGGATGCTAAACTTATGGAGGAATATTTGAATGGACTCCCTATGTCTTATTATTGATTGCTTATTATTTGCAATGGTGACAATGGTAACTGTTTAATGGGCTATTAGACAGCTCCTTGCCCAAGTGAGCAAAATACCCATCCCCAGTGAACAGCAGTGAACATTCTTTGCTTTCGGGTATGACGCCCTGAGAAGGACGAGTTGTCACCATGTAGAATTCAAGCCAGGAATGTATTACCTCAACTGGATCATCAGGAAATATCAAAGAGGCCCACTTTGATCAATTCTTTGAAAAACGAATGACCTACATTCTCTAAAAATAGGAATGTCATGATAAAGAAAACCCCAAGAAATGCTCCAGATGAAACAGCCTAGAGACATGACCAGTAAGAGCAAAGCAAACCCACTAACGGAGGAGAAATTTGCACAGAGGACATTTTTTGGACAATTGGCAACACTGGAAGACAGTCTATATTTACATAAAAGTATTTTATCAATGTTAAATTTCCTGAACAGATAACTGTGTTTATTTTAAAGAGAATATCTTTATTCATACACATGGAAAGCTTAGGAGGTAAAGAGGAACGATGTACAAAATCTACTTTGAAAAGTTTCAGAGAAAATAAATTGTGTGTACAGTCATTTACCCCAAGGCTCTGAGAGAGAATATGAGGAGATAAATGTAGAAAAATATTAAAAATGGATGAATCTATTTTTAGAGAATGCTCTGAATTATTCCTGCATTGTGAATTCAATGTTGTCGTGAAATAAAACGTTTTAAAAAATTCAGGAAGGCGCTAAACAGTGATGAGTAAACAAGGGCCCTAAGTTTGGAGACCTCAGGGTGTCATTAAAGCTTCAGATGGAAGTGAGCAGCTGCAAGGATGAGCTGGAGGCAGAGACACTGACAGGTGGTTTAGAGGGACAGGGGGACATCAGGACAAACATTTCTCTCTTGCTGCTGTGATTTGGACTATGTAGGCTTCATTGGGGCCAGCAAGAGGGACAGAAAGTAGACAGGAACTTAGTGACCATGAATCTGGCTCTTCCTGAAATTGAGCTCCCCAGGGAGACTGGGACTATCTGATGAGGGTTCATTGCCTCCCAAACCTGGACGTTTTATGGATTCTAATGTGCTCTTCTGTTCAGTTGTGTTTGACTCTTTGTAACCCCGGGACTATAGCCTACCAGCTTCCCCTGTCCGTGAAACTTTTCCAGGCAAGAGTACTGGAGTGGCTTGCCATTTCCTCCTCCAGGCACTCTTCCTGACCTAAGGATCGGACCCATGTCTCCAGCATCTCCTGCACTGGCAGGCAGTTTCTTTACCACTGAGCCACCTAGAAACCTGATGGATTATAATACAAAATGAAAATTCAAATTGCTATCACAAAAGAAGGTATCTTATGACATCCTCCAGCTATTTTCTCCCCAAATTCCAATGGCAGTCTCAGCATCAGATCAAGCATAGAAACACCAGAAAATACCAGAGCTGGAGGATTTGTCTGGGTGCCAGGCATTGAGGTGGTGAATTAGGACCAAGAGCTAAAGTGAAATTAGCCATCAAGTCTTGGTTCTCCTACCGTGACAGTGCAAGCAAGAGGCAAAAAAGAGATGCCAATTCTCCAACACCACATGTCTGCATGGACTGGCATCAGGCTGGGGTCAGGTCTGACTCTCCAGCACCCCATTTCTGCATCTAGCATCAGGCTGGGGTCAGGTAGACAAAGCAGGGTGGGCACTCGCAAAGAGGGGAAAGCCAGGAGTGGAAAATATTAGGTCAGAGTGGAGAAAGTTCTCAGCCCAGGGCCCTGATGAGAAGGTTTTGGTGGAGATTCCTGGGCTAGGAACACAGATGCATGCATGAGCATGGTGGGCTGGGCCTGGGAGGGCCTCAGGCCTTGACAGTGATCCCTCCAGAAGACAGCAGTGCATCAACTCTATACGGGGGTGGTGGCTTCTCCCCCTGAGACTTGTGGGGCAATGCCTTGTATTAGTCAGGGTTCCCCAGAGAAACAGAACCCATAGGATGTGTGGGTAGGATAGATACATGGATGGATACACAGATAGAGATTATTGTAACGAATTGGCTCATATGTTTATGGAGGCTTTTTTCCCCACCAAACCAGTCAATCCTAAAGGAAATCAACCCTGAGTATCCATTGAAAAGACTGATGCTGAAGTTGAAGCTCCAATACTTTGGCCAGCTGATGCAAAGAACCGACTCATTGGATAAGACTCTGATGCTGGGAAAGATTGAGGGTGGGAGGAGAAGGGGACAACAGAGGATGACATGGTTGGACAGCATCACCAACTCAATGGACGTGAATCTGAGCAAACTCCGGGAGACAGTGAAGGGCAGGGAAGCCTAGTGTGCTGCAGTCCACAGGGTTGCAAAGCGTCGGACACGACTGAGCGACTGAACAGCAAGAACAACAGTTATGGGGGCTGAGTAGTCTAGACCCCAGGAGAACTAATAATAGAGTTCTAATCCAAGTCTGAAGGCCTGAGGACCAGGAGAGCTGATGTTGTGGGTACCAGTCCAAGTTTGAGTCCAAAGGCAGGAGAAGACCAGTGTCCCAGCTTGAAGACAGGCAGAGAGCCTCCAGGCTGACCTGAGTGATCACACAGAGGAGTGTGGCTCGAGGCAGACTCCTTATATTTTCGAAGTAAAGAAAGCTGAGCTAAGTTGGAGACTCTTTCCTTTCAGGTGGTTGTGGGTTGCACTTTCTCCTTGTAGGAGCCCGTCGGGATGTGGGTATCGCAGTTGGAATGCCCAGGTCCAGACTTCCTCAGCCCCTAGAAGCAGGCTGCCCTCGGTGTGTGCAAGGTGGCATCAGTGCCCTGTTGGCACTTGGAGTGTTGGTGGTGTGTGAGCTGCTCCTGGCTTCATCCTCTTCCTCTCCTGGCTTCTGCAAGACGCGGCTGGTTGTGACACTTTCGGGAGCACTGTGACGGGCATGTGTTCCTCAAGGCTGCCCTGCACCAGGGTTCAGAGCCCACACAGGGTGTGGGACCACCACCTGCCTGGACGAGTTAGCAGCTCTTGGAGGTGGGCAAGTTCTAAAGCTCCAGGCCAGTGCAGGCAGAAGGCGAAAACCACAGCCTGGTGAAACAGAGATGGACTCTGCACCTGTTCTCAGATGTAGTTACGGGCCTCCCTGATGGCTCAGTGGCAAAGAATCCACCTGCCGATGCAAGAGACACAGGTTTGATCCCTGGTCTGGGAGGATCCCATGTGCTGCAGAACTACTCAGCCTGTGAGCCACAACCATGGAGCCTGTGCTCTCAAGCCAGGGAGCTGCAACCACTGAAGTCCAGGTGTCCGTGCTCCACAGCAAGAGAAGCCATCCCAGTGAGGGGCCTGAGCCCAGCAGCTAGAGATTAACCCCTGCTCACTGCAACTAGAGAAAAGGCTGTACAGTGGTGAAAACCCAGCACGGCCAAAAATAAAAATAAAATAATAAAATTTATAAAAAGATATAACTTAAATTCACCCCACCCACAGAGGAAAGGGAAGACAGAACTCAGCTGAGAGCAAAGGTAGGAACGTGTTTTCCAAATGATAAGGATGGTGAAGCAAGATCACAGAGACGGCAGCCCATCCTGGCTTTCAAGAGAAGGAAGGATATCCTTGGGCAACTATTAAAAGCCACTGCACAATTAAAATACGGAAACACACACGGCCTGCTTTGACATTGACTCTCAACACTGCTCAGCAGCTTTGGGAATTCAGGCAAAGAACTTGAGCTATATACCTCAGTCTCCTCCAATGTAACCTGGTGAGTTTCACAGAATCTCATTTATTGGGTTGTTGAGAGGATTAAATAGTATGACGCTCATAAAAGCACCAGATAGTTTTGACCCATTCAGAGGGCTCAATGAGCACTAGCTGTAAATATACATACATATTTACATATTAAATGTATTCACAAATCCACATATATGCATGTATATATGTTGGCTTCCCTGGTGGCTCAGCAGTAAAGAATCTGCCTACAGTGCAGAAGACTTGCAGGAGACACTGATTCGATCACTGGGTCAGGAAGATCCCCTGGAGGAGGACATGGTAACTCACTCCAGTATTCTTGCCTGGAGAATCCCATGGACAGAGAAGCCCGGCAGGCTATAGTCCATGGGGTTGCAAAGAATTGGACACAGTCAGTTCAGTCTCTCAGTCATGTCTGACTCTTTGTGATTCCATGGACTACAGCATGCCAGGCCTCCCTGTCCATCACCAACTCCTGGAGCTTGCTCAAACACATGTCCATCAAGTCAGTGATGCCATCCAACCATCTCATCTTCTGTCGTTCCCTTCTCCTCTTGCCTTCAATCTTGCCCAGCATCAGGGTCTTTTCCAATGAGTCAGTTCTTTGTCTCAGGTGGCCAAAGTATTGAAGCTTAAGCTTCAGCATCAGTCCTTCCAATGAACACCCAGGACTGATTTGTTTTAGGATGGACTGGTTGGAGCTCCTTGCAGTCCAAGGGACTCTCAAGAGTCTTCTACAACACCACAGTTCAAAAGCATCAGTCCTTTGGTGCTCAGACTTCTTGATGGTCTGACTCTCACATCCATACATGACTACTGGACAAACCATAGCTTTGACTAGACAGATCTTTGTTGGCAAAGTAATGTGTCTGCTTTTTAATATGTTGTCTAGGTTGGTCATAGTTTTTCTTCCAAGGAGTAAGTGTCTTTTAATTTCATGGCTCCAGTCACTATCTGCAGTGATTTTTGAGCCCAAGAAAATGAAGTCTCTCACTGTTTCCATGGTTTCCCCATCTGTTTGCCATGAAGTGATGGGACCGGATGCCATGATCTTAGTTTTCTGAATGTTGAGTTTTAAGCCAGCTTTTTCACTCTTCTCTTTCACTTTCATCAAGAGGCTCTTTAGTTCTTCTTCACTTTGTGCCGTAAGAATGGTGTCATCTGCATATCTGAGGTTATTGATATTTCTCCCAGCAATCTTGATTCCAGCTTGTCCTTCATCCAGCCCAGGGTTTCTCATGATGTGTTCTTCATATAAGTTAAATAGGCAGGGTGACAAGTACTCCTTTCCCAATTAGGAACCAGTCCATTTTTCCATATCTGGTTCTAAGTGTTGACCTGCATACAGATTTCTCCGGAGTTAGTTGGACACAACCGAGATACTGAAACAACAGCAAATATAATATGTTACATATGCCAGTATTATGTGACATATATGTGCTTCCCAGGTAGTGCTAGTGGTAAAGAACCCGCCTGTCAATGCTGAAAACATAAGAGGTGAGGGTTCAATTCCTCTGGAGGAGGGCATGGCAACCCACCCCAATATTCTTGCCTGGAGAATCCCATGGCCAGAGGAGCCTGGTAGGCTACAGTCCATGGGGTCACAAATAGCTGGACACGGCTGAAGAGCCTGACCACAGCATACGTGACACACATACAGTGGCCAAGTGTATTTGTGGTGAGTATAAATCCATTTTACATGTAGACAGTGGAGATTCTTTGTTCAAAGTTTGAAAGGAGTTATACACTGAAAAGTGATTTTTGTTTAACTGTGAAAATGGGCAGTTTTTCCTTCCTGAAAGACAGAAGCCCATGGAAATAAAAATGGACACGTCCCTGATGTCAGGAAGTGAGAGATGGAGCATTTTCCTGCTTTACGTTGCTGATGTCACATGCATTCACTTGCACGCACCGATATACACACGTGCACATGTGCACACGTGCAGGAATCCGGGCCATGTTACGGGACCGGGGCCACGATTCCTCCTAAGGTCTCCTCTCTTCCAGGCTCATCTTCTTACCTTCATTCTTTCCTCTTTTTCTTGTTTATATTCCTCTCCTATTTCCCTGTTTTTGCTTTGTTCTGCTTTTCTGTTTGGGCTTCCCTGGTGGCTCAGATGGTAGAGTCTGCCTGCGATTCAGGAGACCTAAGATCAAACTCTGTGTTGGGAAGAGCTCAGGCAAGATCTCCTGGAGAAGGAAATGGCAGCCCACTGCAGTATTCTTGCCAGGAGAATTCCATGGAGAAAGGGGGCTGGCAGATCCCAGTCCATGGGGTCACAAAGAGTCAGACATATCTGAGTGACTAACAGTTTCTCTGCTGTTACCCGTTACATTCTTGGCTGTTGTTGTTGTTCAGTCGCTAAGTTGTGTCTGACTCTTTGCAACCTCATGGAGTGTGTAGCATGCCAGGCTCCCTTGTCCTTCACTGTCTCCTGGACTTTGCTCAAATTCATGTCCATTGAGTCAGTGATGCCATCTAAACATCTCATCCTCTCCTGCCCCCTTCTCCTTTTGCCTTTAATCTTTCCCAGCATCAGGGTCTTTTCCAATGAGTCAGCTCTTCGGTAGCTACGTTAATTCATTTGAGGGTTGAAAAGAAGGTAAGAGGAACAATAGTCTGTGACCTAAAAGTCCTTCTTTATGAGGGAAACATCCGTCCTTGTTCAAAAATAGCTGTAAAGCTCAGTTCATGACAAACAGGAAGGACTTGGAAAGGTGTATTTCTATTTAACCCATGGTGGTGACTCTCGTGGCCATCAGAGGGCTGTGAAAGCAAAGGGAAGGGTTTGCAGGGAGGCCTGGACTGCTGCTCTCCATCCAGAGAATTTCTGGCAGGTTCCATGGCCACAGCCTCCATCAGGGCATGTGACTCTCTGGCCCCTCGGTTCCCCTCTGGAGGTTGCAGTGTCTCCCTCCATTCAACTCCCACCAGCAACCACAAGGCACCCACACCGCCCTGGTGTGTGGGACAGGTCCACGCCCAGCTTTCCAGTCATGGTAAATTTTTAGAGAACTTGTTCACACGGGATAAGAAACAGGGCCTATTATACGCCGATCCTAGCAAAAATGGGAAATTTTGTTATTTTGTAGAAAATATTTGTACATCTTACATCAGTGTGTCTTATGAGCACTGCAATGCAGTGGAATGAAGGCCCATATGCATTTTAATTTTCTTCAGAACTTTTGACATGAGATGCATTTAAATGAATCACTGAAGTTATTGGAAGAAAATATTCTACATGCTAATTAAAAACCCCTGTACATATGAATACAGAATGCAGGAAAAAAGAGGGGAAGAGAAAGAAGCATTTTATAACACTTTGATTCTAGTCATTTGTATTTTATATGTAAAAGAGAACTGATTTTTATTATTTTCTTCTATTATTATTATTTTTTCTTATTCTCAGACACTGATAACAGAGGGGTAAATTTAATGGATTTTACTATAGTGTGGAAAATGAAAACCTAAATATTTTATTCTTCCTATTTATTTGGTTGTTACACATTTACATTCATGGATAAAGAACTCCTTTTTGAGTTGACTGGATATGACACTTAATTCAAAACAACTTGAATGTTCACAATTGCCATCATCCAAGCATAAAGCCAAGTGAAATCCCTCTTACTCAAGACACTGTGCCAGGAAACCAGTTACTGCAAAGAACATAAGTACATGTTAAATGTCTTCCTGTGAATATCAGCCCATGTCAGGTAATTTTCAAATGCAGGTGTATTAACATCAAGGGCTTATGTTTGGGAATGTGTTTGAGGTATAACAGCCATCATTTTCTAAATTAACTTACACGTGAAACAGAAATAGACCCACAGACATAGAAAACAAACTTCTGGTTACCAAAGGGGAAGGAGAGAGGGATAAACTAGCAGGTTTGGATTAACATATACACACTACTCATATACACACTACTATATAGTGGCTCGGATGGTAAAGAATCCACTTGCAAACAGGAGCCCCAAGGTTCGATCCCTGGGTGGGGAAGATTCCATGAAGAAGGGAATGGCTAGCCACTCCAGAATTCTTGCCTGGGAAATCCAACGGACAGAGGAGCCTGGAGGGCTACAGTCCATGGGGTCATAAAGAGTGGACACAACTGAGCAATTAACACTTTCACTTTTTCACCCAAGCGGCCAGAAACAGGAACAGCATGCTGTCTGATCATGGTGGCTGTACTCCTTGCTGATGAAGATATTATGTTTCTAAGTGTTGTGTGCGTGTGTAGCTGCGTTTGTTTCTTTCTGAGTTAAGGAGGTCATGATCGGCCTGTAGCATCACATCCCCTGTTGTTCCAGTCAACTGGATAATGGTAATGTCACTCTGTCTCAGCTTCAGACTCTTCATCCACATACAACTCTGGGCAGCCACTTTCTCTTGATTCTAAGGAAATCCCCCTGCCACCTCCTGGTCTGGAGAATGTGATGACAGGATATGAGTAGCCAAGAACTGACTTTTAAAAAATGTTGGTGGCCATTTGCAGCAACACGGAGAGAGTTAGAGATGGCCATACTAGGTGAGGTAAGTCAGATGGAGAAAGACAAATATCATATGATATTACTTATGTGTGGACTTTTTCCTTGGTGGCTCAGAAGGTAAAGAATCTGCCTGCAATGCAGGAGACCCAAGTTTGATCCCTGAGTGGAGAAGATCTCCTGGAGGAGGGCATGGCAACCCACTCCAGTATTCTTGCCTGGAGAATCCCATGGACAGAAGAACCTGGCTGGCTACAGTTCATGGGGTTACAAGAGTCGGACACGACTGAGCAACTAATACTATATGTGGAATCTACTGTAAAAAAAAAAATGAAACAAATATACTTATTTACAAAACAGAAATAGACCCCCAGACATAGGAAAAAAAAAAACAACTTATGGTTACCAAAAGGGAAAGGTGGTGATGGGGGTGGTATATTAGGAGTTTGAATTAACATATAGACTCCTATCTATAAAATAGATAACCAATAGTTAAAGTGAAAGTTACTTTGTCATTTCCAACTCTTTGCAACTGCATGGACTGTATAGTCCATGGAATTCTCCAGGCCGGAACTCTGGAGTGGGTAGCCTTTCCCTTCTCCAGGGGATCTTCCCAACCCAGGAATCCAACCAGGGTCTCCCGCATTGAAGGCAGATTCTTTAACAACTGAGCTATGAGGGAAGCCAGATAACCAATAAGGACCTGCCATATACTACAGGGAATTATATTTAATATTTTATAATAACTTACAAGGGAAAAGAATCTAAATATACATATATATCCATATGTGCTAAGTTGCTTCAGTTGTGTCTGACTCTTTGTGACCCCATGGACTATAGTCTGCCATACTCCTCTGTCCATGGGATTCTCCAGACAAGAATAATGGAGTTGATTGCCATGCCCTCTTCCAGGGGAATTGAACCCGAACCTCTTATGTCTCCAGCATAAACAGGTGGGTTCTTTAACACTAGTGCCACCTGGGAAGCCCCATGTATGTGTGTGTGTGTGTGTGTGTGGCTGATTCACTTTGCTGTACACTTGAAACTAACAAAACATTGTAAATCAACTATCAGATCAGTCGCTCAGTCGTGTCCAACTCTTTGCAACCCCAGGGACTGCAGCACACCATGCCTCCCTGTCCATCACCAACTCCCAGAGCCTACTCAAATTCATGTCCATCATATTGGTGATGCCATCCAACCATCTCATCCTCTGTTGTCCCCTTCTCCTCCCGCCTTCAATCTTTCCCAACTATACTTCAATAAAAAAGAAAGTTGACTTTCAATGGCTTCCTGGACTATAGCATTTCACCCATCAATTGTCAGTAGATATATTATCAGTGACATGAGCACAGTTTGTTGAACTTTTCCTGCTGATAATCCTCTTTCTTAAAATATCCTTCACCTCCATAACTGTTTTCCTTTCTCCTGGAGAGAAGGTCATGGATGGCAGGGTGTACAGCTGACAAGGTATCACTGGGCCTCGGCTGGTGTGGAAGAAATAGCCCACTTCACCTTCACCTTCTCCCCCAGTGTTGTGCCGTGAGATCCAGCCTGTTCTAACCATCAATGACTTGTCCTCAATCACAAGCAAAGGAGATGCAGAATCAACTATAACACAGTTACAACCACAGTTCTGTGATAGTCAGGGTGTTCCATGCTTCAGATGCATTTTTATTTTCATTCTTCACTGCAGCCTTGCAAGGTAGGTAAGTAGTATTATCTTCATTGAGGAGGTGTAGAAAAGGAGGCTTGGGGAGGTTAAAGAACTCCCCCAGAGTCATACAAGAAGCAGCAGAGGCAGGATCAGAAGCCAGGCCCTTGTGGCTGGCTTGTCCATGATTTGTTCTATGATCTCAAACCAGCCGGTTTGAAAAGCTCATCCTTTGTGTCTTGGCGGAGACTGGGTGATGGTGCCACCTGTTCATCCTGTCGTCCCTCTTGGAGGACCACCTGCTCTCCTCCAGTCTCCCCTACAAGCCATGTCCCAGGGATGGTCCAGATCGTCACCACTGGCTGGGATAGAACCTGGACAAATAGACCCAATCAGAACAAGAGGCAGGTCTGACAGGTGAGTCTTGAGTAATGGAGGTGGAGACTCATCAGAAACACAGTGCTGGAAGCCTCTGGCAGTGCTTTATCTGAGGCAGGCTTCTTTTGTTCTGTTTCGTGGCAGAGGAACAAGTTTTGGGTTATTTTAGCTGAGGAAGGGACTGGAAGAGCTAAGGGTGGCTGCAGAAGGGATTAAGAAAGTTAAAGGCTAGATTCAGATGGGGCTGGATTGTGGAATTGAAGAGGCTAACAGAAACTGAAGTCAGGAAATGTCCTGTCATTTCTGCTCAAACTACTGTGATGTTATTGTCATTGTGTATGTGTGTGTGTGCGAGTGAGTGCTGACTTGTGTCCAACTCTTTGCGACCTCATGGACTATAGGCCATCAGGCTCATCTGTCCATGCAATTTACTAGGCAAGAATACTGGAACAGGTTGCCATTTCCTTCTCAAGGGGATCTTCCGGACCCAGGGATCAAACCCACACCTCTTCTGTCTCCTGCATTGGCAGACAGGTTCATTACCAGCTGAACCACTGGGGAAGCCCCTGTTGTTGTGTATATGAGTGTTAAAAAATCAGTATGAAGTTACCAGTGTTAATATTCATAATAAAAGTTAATGTCTGTGAGGCTGTTATGGTCCAGGCTCATTTTTTTTTATTATTAACATCAATTTAACACCCTCAGAAAAGTTATTAGGCTCAACCTCCCCTGCCATAGCTGTCATAATAGTTCCTCTGGTTATAAATTTAGCTTTCAAAAGCAGGGCACCAACAAGACCCTGACTGTAAACAGTCCCAAATACTGTGTGATCATTGCCTTGGCCAAGAAAATGAATATCAATGAGACTGTGTCTCAGCCGTTGGTTCAGATGCCATGGGCTTCAGGCAGAACTACTGTTAACAATCTGAATTATATACTTAGGTTGGAAATAAATGATTTTACTCAAAACCTCATCCCGGGGACTGTGAAGAGCATTCTTCACTTTATTTAGGATGTGTTGACAACCTGAAAAAGGACTCAGGCTCCTGTCATATTTCCTATGTGATACTGATCCACACCCATCCATCAGGTGTTTTCTTGGTCTGGTGGCAGGGGGCTGATGAATCCACAAAAGTCAATGAGAGTATGCTGGCCTGAGGACCTGTAGTCTCCTCCTCGGCCAGCCCTTTGTCCCCAGAACATCTGCCAACATGCAGTCTGGTGGCCTCAGGCTAGCACTGTCAGCCAAAGATAAGGGGTGACATACTTCTTCTGGGATATCCCTGATTATCACTGCTCCTGTTGTTCAGTCCCTCAGTTGTGTCTGACTCTCTGTGACCCCGTGGACAGTAGCCCTCCAAGCTTCTCCATCCACAGGATTTTCCAGGCAAGAATACTGGAGTGGATTGCCATTTCCTTCTCCAGGGGATCTTTCCAACCCAGGGGTCGAAACTGAGTCTTCTGCATTGGCAGGCAGATTATTTATGGCTGAGCCACCTGGGAAACATCATACCTGATTATATTTAAGTCTAAAATTTTTAAAACACCATGGTAGAATTTCTGGGACACCAGAGTTTGAACTACCATGACAATGTCCTACTTCAAATAGTATAACTTGACGTTCAGATGTGACTGTTCTCATGGCAATTCTCAGCTTGAGAGAGGAGTCCCCTGCATTTCAAAGTGTTTTTCAAGGGTTTAACCGGATATGGGAAGCCCTCCTTCCAGCTTCCCAAGTGGCGCTAGTGGTAAAGAACCTGACTGCCAATACAGGAGATGTAAGAGATGCGGGTTCGATCCCTGGGTCAGGAAGATCCCCTGGAAGAGGGCATGGAAACCCACTCCAGTGTTCCTGCCTGGAGAATCCCATAGACAGAGGAGCCTGGTGGGCTACAGTCTATGGGGTCACAAGGAGTCAGACAAGACTGAAGTGGCTCAGCACGCACGCAGCCCTCCTACAGTTTTAGGATGTAGGTGATGTTGGGCTTTGGGTAGTGGTAGGTGGTATTGCCTGCTCATGGGTGGCTCCTTCAAATGGGAAATGTCCTGATGTTTTTGACCTATCTTAGGCCTAAGGCACTGAACTTGAATCCTGAAGCTCTGTTTTTCACCCTCAAGCTGGTTCCGATGCAGAGCCTTCTCTGTTCCTTGGGGTGCCCCGTAGCGATAAGGGGAAAAATCGGCACCTTTTTGTTAAGTATCACTGAAGCCTAACAAGCTTTCTGTGTTGCAGAGCTGTGTGTGTTATCTTCTGAAGGAAGGACTCACACATCTCAAGGGTCACTTCAGTACAACTCTGACAGCCTGCTGGCAGCAGAGAGTGAGAAAAACAATCACCAATTGTGCAGCAAAGATTAGGGAGTTCTGGAACGATGAAAGGAATTGAGCGAGGATCTCCTGGTATACAGAGCTGTGTCATGCATGGTCTGGGTCTTCAGAGCAGCACGTGTCAAGGTGGGATTCAACGTGCCTGGGTTTTATTAGGGAAAACTGCTGCATGAGAGAGAATGGAGAGGGCATCAGTGGAGGCAGGGACCATGTGTTCTGGGCTCAGGATGGCAGCCTCTGGAAGGTTCTACAGGGCTGTTGGGCAGCACCTGTGTCTCCTGGGGACAAGGCTGCCTGGGGCGTTGGCTGGAGGAGCCCCTGGGAAGTGTGGTCTCGTGGAAACATGGATTTCAAACTCTAACATCTGGAGGTCTTGGTCAAAGAATTCCTACCTACATTTGGAGGTCTGCAAGGTGAGAGTTGGACTATAAAGAAAGCTGAGCACTGAAGAATTGATGCTTTTGAACTGTGGTGTTGGAGAAGAGTCTTGAGAGTCCCTTGGACAGTAAGGAGATCCAACCAGTCCATCCTAAAGGAGATCAGTCCTGGGTGTTCATTGGAAGGACTGATGCTGAAGCTGAAACTCCAATAATTTGGCCACCTGATGCGAAGAACTGACTCATTTGAAAAGACCCTGATGCTGGGAAAGATTGAGGGCAGGAGGAGAAGGGGATGACAGAGGATGAGATGGTTGGATGGCATCACCAACTCAATGGACATGAGTTTGAGTAAACTCTGGGATTTGGTGATAGACAGGGAGGCCTGGCATGCTGCAGTCCATGGGGTCGCAAAGAGTCGGACACGACTGAGAGACTGAACTGAACTGAGCTGAAGGTGCCTCCCAGGGGCTGCCAGAGTCTAGTTCTTAGGACTTCAGTTTCTTTAATTTAAAACAGAGAGTGTTTCTTCATGAAATAGCCACTTTGTTTTGGAGTCTGGCTACATCCTGGAGTCCAAAGGGGCTGTCAGAGGGAACCAAGAGGGAGCCAGGTGCCGACAGGCTGGGGGTACTTCCTTGCCAGCCTTCATGCATTTTATAGGCTTCCAGGTCCATGGACTACAGGGCCTGGTGGCCTTGGGTCCCAAGGCTATTGATCAAGGTCATCGTCTGCAACCAAGCCCTGGCTGTTTGCAGCTTTGTCCTTCAGGAAGAGCCTTGTTGCTTCTTCTCCTCCTCCCTGGACAAGTTCAGGCACTTTCGCTCATGTTTCTCTGCCAAGTTTGCCACAAGAGGGAACGGACAAACCTGTTTTTGGTGAAAGTGGGGCTCCCACCTGCCGCTCCCATATCCAGCCTGCGGTGAGTCTGCTCTGCACCTGTCGGATGTGTGACCCAGGGCACTAAGTCCAACCTCTCTCTGTGCCTCAACCCTTATTTGTAAACAGGGGGATGAGAAGCAGTTGTTAACTATTAGGGGTGTTTTAAGGGTTGAATGTGATAATATAAGCAAGCTCTTAGCACAGTGTTCAGTAGATATCAGCTACTGTTAGGTTGAACCATTTAGAATTGTTATCTTTCCAAGTCAAAAGTCATTAAATTTTGGCAGTTTCATATGATTGAACCAAGAATTATCATCGGACAAAGCTTTTGGGGTTAGAAATTCCCCTACCATCTGCAGGATACGTGCTTGCCAGGCAGAGCAGCTGGCCTGGGCTGCTTCTGCCTCCTTGTCGGTACTCAGTGTGTGATCCTCCAAAACTCGGTAACTCCAAGAGGAGGCGGGTCTTAGGTGGAACAAAAGAGTTGGCTGTGTCTCACCTGTTCCTCACCATCTCTTCACAGTGATCGGTGTTCCCAGGGGTAACCTTGGACTACAGGAGGCAGCCCCCAGTGGGTGCTCAGCTTGTGAGGGGGGAAGGCCCATTCCTTCCCGATTCCACATCAGGGTGAACCCTTCCACTTCTGAAATCAGTCCTTGTATTAGAGTTCTCCAGAGAAGCAGAATCATAGGATCCATATGTATCTGTATCTATGCTGGGCTAAGTCACTTCAGTCGTGCCTGACTCTGTGTGACCCTATGGACTGTGGCCCAGGCCCCTCTGTCCATGGGCTTCTCAGGCAAAAATACTGGAATGGATTGCCCTGCTCTCCTCCAGGGGATCTTCCTGACCCAGGGATGGAACCCATGTCTCTTACGTCTCCTACTTTGGCAGACAGGTTCTTTACCACTAGTGCCACTTGCAAAGCCCCCCTTACCTATATCTGTATCTATATATCTCTGTGTTGTTCAGTTGCTCAGTCATGTCTGACTCTTTGTGACCCCCTGGACTGTAGCCCACCAGCCTCCTCTACCCATGGAATGTTGCAGGTAAGAATCCTGGAATGGGTTTTCACTTCCTACTCTAAGATATCTATACCCATATATCTCTATGTCTGTACCTATATCTATATGGTAAAATGTATCTAGAACATAAGCAGGAGTGTTGGCCTTTGCTAGGAGTTAGGATAGTTCAACTCTAACAAGACAGGAGGCATTACAAATGAGCACAGATGCAAGGTTGACATCTGAGAAGTTAGAACAAGCCTTGTCTGCAGCCCCGAGTTCTCCTCTAGTCTCACGAAGTCCCTCCAGTGCAGTGGAACAGTGGGCACAGACTTGGAGTTCAAGTGAGTAAAACAAAGTAGGAGCAGTGGTGAGGGAGGGTGGGAGGGATTATCCCGATTGATCATGGACTTGACATTTGGTCAGTAAGTCAATGAGGACAGTAGCATGGTGAGGAACAGGCCGAGCCAGGATGGTTTGATGGTCAGTACTGCTGGGGCTGAGGGACTGGATAAGTTAAATCCATAGGAAGGATGTGCAGGAAGTCCAGAATGAGCTTGAGGCTAAATTTTCAAGGTACAAGTGACAGTGAACTGGAAGTCAGTTAATGATGATGACAAACAGGTCAGTAAGTGGCACAGCCGGATGGGTTGAAAATCAAAGTTAGTTGTTTTGATGGAGGAGAAAGGAAGACAATGTGCAGATGTCAAATGCTGCAGACAGATCATCCCCACCTCCAGGCCAGGTGGTGCAAACAAAGAATGCAGAAGAGAAGACTTGATGAGGCTGAGGGGAAGCGTTGTCCCTGGGAGGGGGAGTGGCAGGTCTCAAGAGAGGAAGAGACAATATTGAGGCAAGAAAGGATTTGGGTGTACAAGTACACTTTGCTTAGCTCCATATATCTCTGA